>NW_026606155.1:4648750-7507500 GCF_029834395.1 Sorex fumeus
AATAACCCCTAAGCATCATCAAGTGTGCCCCCCCCCCAAAGAAAAGTAATTGAAATTTAGAGGCTGAAAATTTGGAGTGTGGGGAACTAGCACAGGGTCAGGGTCAACTAGCACAGGGGATCCTTTTTTGCATATATAGGATGCTGGTTTGGTTCCCTGCAGCACTGAGTGGGACCACCCCAAACATCACCAGGGTAGCTCAGGTGGGACCTAGGGCCGTGGGACTGAGCAGCCTTAATGTCTTGGGCCCTTGCACTGAACTCTGAACCCCAGTTGGCAAAGTATCATCAGAGTTACCCCCCATCCCACTCCCTCCCCCACCCACCACCACCGCATGGCTTTATGTGGTGCCCTTCCAAATAGAAAAAAAAGTAAAAATTTGTAACTCAAAAATAGGTATATTTTCCTTGCAGCTCTAGCAGTGTTCAGGCTCATCTCCCAACTCTGTTTTCCAGTTATGAATTCTCTCTCTACTAGGTCTGCTCTGTCCATCCTGCCTATTTTTATTAATATCTTTTTCATTTATGTGAATGTTTCCAATGTTCCATTTTGATCCTTTTTTGTGCCTTCCTAACCTCGTCTGTAGTGATATTACCTCTGCTACCTCTTTCTTAACAGAGAGCCTCTTTTCTGGGTCTGCAGAGTCTACTTTCTTCCTCAGGGACCCGTGGGCTTTCTCCGTGTGGTTATTGGCCGCTCCCTGGTGGGAATATTCCAGTTCTTCCACCATCCGTCCTGAGGATCAGCCTGCGGGACCAGATTGTCTCACTTTCACTTACCTTGGGGAGGGCGAAGGAGTAACTTCAGACCCCAAACCTACAAGAGGCACAAGCCTAATTAGTTAATTCACACGAGGAATATTTGTGTGTTTGTGTGTTTCCAACTAGGGCCGAGGCATAAAGCCCTTGGAGAGGCTGAGTTGGTCTTTCTGCATCTTTCTTTCCCCAAGAGCTTTCATGCAACCAGTTAGGGGACTTTGCTTTTTCATTGTATCCACAAAGATGAACCGAAATGTTAAATTTTATGATGTAGTAATTTTAATGTGCTTCTCGGCAATTTTTTCTCTTAAAATCCAAAACAAAATGTTCTTGCATAGTAGAGAGTTAACTGACTAAAAATAAATAGTTTTTTAAAAAATAATTTTATTTTTTATAACTTTTTAATATTTTCTTTTTTAATAATTCAGTCAGCTGGGGCTAGAAAGATATAGTCTAGTGAGTAGGGCACTTGCCTCGCATGTGGCTGACCCAGGTTTGATCTCCAGTCCCCCAAATGGTCCCCTGAGCACAGTCAGGATTGATTTCTGAAGGCAGAGCCAGGAGTAAGCCTTCAGCACTTGCTGCAGGTTGTATCCAAAAATAAAATAAAAAATCACTCAGACAACAGACAGTGCTTCCCAGTACATCCATTTTTTTCTGCCTAGAGATGTCTAAAAATTGATTGCTCTTTATTTACATATTTATAGGCAATCAATTTAACTTACATTTAATCTTTCTAGTAGTTTGATACAAACTTAGTCTTTATTACTGTAATAATGAAGTAGACATATAATGATATTTGATAGATAAATTTATGTTACCTATTAAGAAGTAGAATTCTACTAGGTAACAAGAAAGAAAATTATAGGCTTAAGCTTAATTGTATTGGGTTTATTTTTCAGTATCTAAAGAGGTAATAATTTTCCAGAATATTATTGCACATAATTGAAACTTACAGATCATATTTTGCATTAATATTTGTACGTATATTAAATTAGATATTTTAAAATACAGCCTTTAAGTACATTGACTATATTCATCAGCTCTGCAGCTTGCTTAAGCTCCAGTCAATAGAGAGCTCTATAACATAACTGAAATAACATTCTTGACATTTAAAATTGATAATTAAGAGAAATCATTTCATTTCTTTTCATTTCATCATCCTGTTACTCGTCGATTGCCTCGAGCAGGCCCCAGTAACGTCTCTTTCATCCTAGCCCTGAGATTATACTCAAGGCTCTTTAGGAGAATGAGACCCATCATTGTTACTGGTATTTGGCATATTTGGTACGCCACGGGGAGTTTGCCAGACTCTGCCCTGTGGACAGGCTACATTTGATAGAGAAATCATTTTTTATAAATCTTTCTGGTGAAAGAAGACTACAGAGTCCATTGAAAAGCTTTCTCCAGGGACTGGAGAGAGAGTGCAGGGGCTGAGGTGCTTGCCTTGCACAGGACTGACCCAGTTCAAACCTCCGCACCACATAGGGTCCCCTCCAAACCCCACCAGGAAGCGATCCCTGAGCACAGAAGCGGGAGTAAGCCCGGAGCTCTGCTGGGTGTGCCCCTCCTCCCGGGGGGAGGGGGAACCTTTCTCCAAAATAATTTAATTGCCTCAAAGTACCTTTAAAAGTTATAGATACAGCCATAGCAGAGTAAATTGCAAAAAAATAATTGTTTATTTTTTGCTATTTATTCTACTTAACAATTTGAATGTCTCTTTTTTTTTTTATTCTTGTGGGGTGATGTGACAAACTCGGTCACTTAATTTGGGTGGGAGGGGGTTGTTTTGGGGCCACACCCAACTCTGCTCAGGGGTTACTCATGGCTCTGCACTCAGGAATCACTCCTGGCAGTGCTCAGGGGGAACATGGGATGCCAGGGATTGAACCCAGGTTGTTTGTGTACAAGGTTAGTGTACTACCCTTTATACTTTCACTCTGAACTCCATTTAACTCTTTTGGGAGAAATTGGGGGTATACCTGAGCACCCCTGGGTGTGAGCCCCCAAAAAAAGTTCTTCAAAAAGGAAATAACTTTTTAAAGACATTAGTATTTTTAGGAGACTAGAGAGAAAGTACAGCAGATAGAGTACCTTGCACGCACTAGCCTGGATCTGATCCCCAGAATCCCATATGGTCCCCTAAGCACCACCAGGAGTAATTCCTGAGCCAGGAGTAAGCCCAAACACCACCTGGCATGGCCAAACAAATAAACACAAATAATAGAAACATCACTTTTCAAAAAGGCAGTTTTGGTTTATCAATGCCAATCATGCTATCAGCAGTGTAAACAAGGTGGTGTGGTAGGAAAAGCTTGTTTGTTTTTTTCATCTTTGTGTTCTCTGTTCCCCTTCTAGAAGTTGATCATCCTTCCCTCTCAAATTTCTAGTGTTTTTCCAATCTTACCTAGCTGGAAAGAGTCATTTACACTAAAGTGTCAGGCAGCTCATGGTACCCTATTAAGGCTACTTGCATTTTGGAAAAAGAATGGGTATGGTAACAGATGACTGGATGGACAGGCAGATGGACATGTGTGTGGGTGAGTGGATGAACGGATGGATGGATGGATGGATGGATGGATGGATGGATGGATGATGGATGGATGATGGATGGATGGGTGGATGGATGGATGGATGGATGGATGATGGATGGATGGATAATGGATGGATGGGTGGATGGATGGATGATGGATAGATGATGGATGGATGGATGGATGGATGATGGATGGATGGGTGGGTGGGTAGATGGATGCACAGATGAATAGATGGAAGGCTACTGGGTTTCAGGCACGAGATGTTCATCCAGAACCCACACCACAGAGATGTGTGTCCTGGTGAGAGCGAAATTCTGCCACTGCTTTGTTGCGCCGTAGACCTGAGCTACCCACATGCTGTGGGAACTTTCTTTGACTGACACTGGTTGTGCTAGCATGGAGTCACATCCCTTTCTGTTTATTTGTTTAAGGCTGAAAGAGCATATTCCTTTTGTGGAACAATTGAATACATGGCCCCAGATATTGTCAAAGGCGGAGACTCGGGACACGACAAGGTACGTTCTTTTTTCTGCTTCCGGTGTTCCTCTATGCGTGTTTGGCAGGTCCGTGCTAGGGAGCACAGTTGAGGCGTCCTGGCTGCACCCCGGTGGTGCTGGGCTGTCTCAGTTTCTCTTCACTCTGTAGAGTAGAACATACCTTAAGTGGTATTTTAGAGGGAAGAGATCCAAGAAATTTCTGCCTTTAACTTTCTCACGAGGCCGGAGATATTGTTGATTATCTCTGCCACAGAGATAACCGTTGCAACAACTGTGAGAGAATAAAACCCAAACTCAACATAGTCTGTTCTCCGAAGCCCTCTGAAAAGCTTGATTTTTCACCACTCTTTGCTTCCCTGTCGATGTACAGAATGATGATTATAGAAGAGACTTCGGTATATCATGAAATAATACCTAAGTCCCTTACTTTGATTCCTCCTGTTAAAGGTTGTACATCTGTGCATTCTTTGTGCTTTGTTAATGACTTTCTCCAGATAAGGAACTTGACTTTCTGTGTCCCACCTTCCTCTCTCCCTCTGTGCCTTCCAAAGTCCTACAAACGTAATATCTTAGTAGAATATTTAGAGGAAGATTGGAGGAATATCTTAACTTGGAAGAATGTTCTTCTGACTAATGACTAATGATACTTAGAAGCCTGTTATACTTCAGGGTATGTGTATTGATTTCAGGCCCAAGACTCAAACTCTGGTTATTGATCTGCACCTGTTTAAGAACACGTCTTTGGGCTAGAATGATAGCACAGAAGGTAGGGCGCTTGCCTTGCACATGACTGGGGTGGGTTCAGTCCCCACCATCCTATACAGATGCCTCGTGTGTTCAGCTTATCTCATCCTTTTTATATCATTGTTACCTGTTTTTTTTTCTTTTTGGGTTACACTCGGCAATGCACAGGGGTTACTCCTGGCTCTGCACTCAGGAATTACTCCTGGCGGTGCTCAGGGGACCATATGGGATGCTGAGAATCGAACTCGGCTCGGCCACGTGCAAGGCGAACGCCCTACCCACTGTGCTGTTGCTCCAGCCCCAGTTTGTTACCTATTCTTAAAAGTATCTCTAGGTTTGCAAATTTTGCACCATTTCTTTAAAACATTGGCCCTGAAATTTGGAAGCAGACAGCTTAAAAAATTGGACAGTTAGTATGTCATTGATAGAAACTCATGTGTTCAACTGTTACTGAAATCTTGACACTTCTAACCATGAAAGATCTAAGTTTTCATAAACTCTATATACTTTGTCTTGATTTTCATAAGGTAATTGAATTTACAAATAGATTTTAGATTTCAAATTTTGTGTTTTTGTAAAAAGAAAAGGGGGAGCAGTTAACAAACCCAAGTTCCCTACATCCAAGGAGGAAGGGCCAATAAATATTATCCTACAGATTCCCAATTTAGATTGCATTTTATTTTGTTTATTTTATATTTGAAATCTTTCCACACATTCCTATGAATGCTTTTAAGGTTACATGATTAGGTTCTATCAGGAGGATTGATTAGATGGTTATGAAAAAGTATCACCCTCAGATGGATTTTTTCAGCTATATTCTTTTATTTTCAGAAATTCTTATGATTCATTGGGCTTGAATAATAAATTAAAATTTACATCGTTACTCCCCCATCAAAAAATCCAAAGATTTCATTTAGTTAAAATTTTAGAAATTGTTGGGGCCGGAGTGATAGATAGCACAGCGGGGAGGGCATATGCCTTGCATGCGGTGAACCCAGATTCGATCCCCAGCATCCCATATGGTCCCCCCAAGCACCACCAGGAGTAATTCCTGAGTGCAGAGCCAGGAGGAACCCCTGAGCATTGCCAGGTGTGACCCAAAAAGAAAAAAAAATTTTAAAGAAGTTATTTTCAAATTTAATTTTTATTAGTTAGCCAAGAAAGTAAAACCGCTTCTAGTTTTAGAAATGACTAAAATGCTTTTCAGTGCCCTGACTGACTTTGCTGGGGTTAAGTTCTCTTATGTCCATATCTGTCCACCAAATATCTGTCTGTATACTGTCATTTATTACTTCTTATCCAGAAAACTGGATGCAAAATCTGTCAAGTAGCTTTTAAATGTACGGCTTTGTTTGTTCACTTTTCTTTTTATGAAATATCTATTAGTTGGTATTCCAAAGCTGATATTCTTCTTTCATAGGCTGTTGACTGGTGGAGCTTGGGTGTCCTAACGTATGAATTACTCACGGGGGCCTCTCCTTTCACTGTTGATGGAGAGAAGAATTCCCAGGCTGAGATATCTAGGTAAGACTTCACAAAATAATACATCATTTCTCAATGGGAAGAGCAAATTTCTGCAGGTACTGATGGGGAAAAAAAATTTTTTTTTGAACAAATAGACAAGATAAGATTTGAAACAGTAATGTTCCCTTTGTATTTATGTAGGATGTAGATAGGCTATATTTCTGTGCAGTTTATGAGACCAATCTTATCTTTATTTGCACGTGTCTAATGTCCTAATATTTGTATGTTCCCAAGCTCTTGGAAACTTAACTTAGTAAATAAATCATTACGTTTATCAAGCAGTTCATTTGATGAATGTTTATTTCCTGGTGGATACTTAATATAATTCCTTTGTGACTTTTTAAAAAATCTACACTGTACTCATTGTTTTCATAAATGTGGGCTCAGTGGAAAGCAGTACCATGATTTCTCCTTCTTGTGAAGTATCACAGCAGTATTCCAGCCCTGTTTCATAGCAGATATTGCCATTGCACTGTTAAACAGATTTATTTTATCCTTAATCAGTTAGTCTCTGTCAGCCCCAATAGACTGTCGGCTCCATAAGAGTGAGGGGTGTGTCTGGTTTGGATTCTCAGCATTTTGTATTCCAGTGCCAGCCCAGTGCTAGCTCTGTCAGAGTCAGTGAGAGTTTGCAGAATGGGTGAGTCAGTGAACTAACGGTGCTAAAGCAGGAGATTACTTGCTAGTCATGCCTTTGTCCTGTTTTTACTTGGATTTTACAACTGGAACAGAGTTGACATCAAACATTTTTTTAAAAGCGTAACTTCCGCTTCTTACCAAGATAGAATAAGAGGGATTGGATATACCCTCCTGCCTGCAACCGTTTTTGTAAATACGGACAGATATGAAGGAACAGTTTTGAAGATACTGAACACCTAGCAGTGAAGGACAGTGAGCAGTGAGAGACAGAAGGAAATGAGACAAGCCCTGGGATTACCTGCAGTGCTACCTGCCTTGGGGGGTGAGGGGGAGAGGTGAGGGGCCCAGGCAGAGAGGCTGAGAAGGATCAGAGGCTCCAGGATGCTCAGAGCAGTGGCCAGTGTTGGCAGGAAGAACACAGGGGAGGAGAAAGCTGCAGGAAAAAAAGGCCAGTGATTTGGAGAGGGCACACCAGAAGCACTGATACGCACCCTGGCGAGGAAACTGCAATGTACAGCTGTCACCTGTCTCCAGATGTGTCTGGAGATGTCACAGGCCCAGTCCCAGGAGATTTGGGAGGATGAGGGCTTAGAAATTGACAAACCTGGGTCTGAAGTTCATATCAAAATAGAGGATTCGGAATAGCCAAATCGCCTTGGAAAGAGCAAAGCATGTTTACTTCAGAGCATCCTCTAGGCTAGAGTCATTTTAGACACTATGGTGCTTGTATGAGGATGGGGAAATCTTCAGTGGGATGGAGCTGAGATTGCAGAGACACAGCACACTTGTGGTGAGGCGGCTGAAATCACCGTGGGGGCCAGCCTGCTAGAAAAGTGATTATCCTTTCCCCCTTTCTTTCCTTTTTCTGTAAGAGCCTGTAATTTACCCAGTTACTCATCATCAATTTTCAAGCATGCAGTGTCCCAACACCTGTCCCACCACCAAAATCAGCTTCTCTCCGTCAGTGTCTCTGGGCTCCTCCACACCCCAGTCTGCCTCCTTAACTAGCACATCTTCCGGTTTGGTGGTTGTAGTTGGGGCCGTGCTCACAGTGTTATGGGCTGTGGGGTGTAGGCAGTAGATCTAAAGGATGGTCTTTTAAAGAAGTGGTCCTTTAAACACACTGGCTGCTTAGATGATGGAAATGAACTCTCCACCCTAAGTTCTTCGTGCCAGACGAAGCGAATGATATTGGATCACAACTTGAAAATCTTTGACCTCAGATTGTTAGACGTTTCTATAATATACAAAAAGCATACAAAGAGGGGCTAGAGATAGAACAGCAGGGAGGGTGCTTGCCTTGCACATAGTTGATCAAGGTTCGATCCCCGGCATCCCACATGGTCCCCTGAGCACTGCCAGGCGTAATTTCTGAGTGCAGAACCAGGAGTAATCCCCGAACATCATCAAGTATGACTGCACCAGAAAAAAAGAAAAAGAAAAAGATCCACAAAAGAAAACAAAATGAACTGGTATCTAGACTCTATAAAGAATTCTCAGCACTCAAGAAAAACCAAACTCCATTTGTAAAATAAGCAAAAGATTGAACAAAACTGTTCACCCAAGACCTTTTGGTGGCAAATCAGCTCATGAAAACATGACCTACACCACGAGGCTTTAGGGAAATGAAAATCGAAACCCAAATGAGATATCATCATAAATTCACTAGAATGTTTTGAAATAGAGATCCCAGAGCAATGGTAGAGCACTTGCCTTGCATGTGGCCAACCCAGATTCTATTCCCAGCATTCCTTATGGTCCCCTAAACCCACCAGGAATGATCCCTGAACACAGCCAGGAGTAAACCCCGAGCATAGCTGGGCCCCAAAACCAAAACTAAACTAAAATAAAAAATAAAGAGACTGACTAGAAAAAGGGTTCTCCACAGAAACAGAACCAGTAGAACATTTGTGTGTGTGTGTGTGTGTCTGTGTGTGTTTGTATGTGTGTGTCTGTGTGTGTAAGGATAAATCATCTTAACTGATTCTGTGGGAAAATTTTTTTTAGTTGAATCCTTGTGAATTACAGCACTGCAGTTATTCATGATTGAGTTTCAGGCGTTCGGTGTTCCAACACCAGTCCCTTCACCAGTGTCCACTTCTCTCCACAGTTTTCCCGTTTTCCCTCCCACCCCCAAGCCTGCCTCCATTTCGGCCACTTTCCTCTTCCCTTATCCCGTGTAGGCATATGATTTGCAGTCCTGTTACCGAGAGGGGCTCATGTGTATCACTTGACTTCCTTTCATCCCCATCCTCCCTGAGATCTGCCCTCAGAACATTCTGTCACTTAGGGGAAGTCTCTTAATCTCAACCACCAACCCCAGTGCTGATCTTAGCTGGAAACGTCCTGAAATTATGCTTGATCTGGGTGACCTGTGGCTAGATCTGATGGTACTAATTAAGATCACAAGTCCAACCCCTGTCATTTGGCAGCCATAAGCAGCTCCTTAAACTTTTCTTCATCCTCAAATAAAGACATATAAAACAAATTAAGAGGACAAGGTTATAGTTCTCCCTAACACAATATTGCTCTCATACCTAGCGCAAAAACTCACTGAGCCCTTTCCCAGAGGACATAAACTTTTTTTCCCCCCATGTTTGTCTGTTTTTGTTTTGGGGAACACATTCAGCAATGCTTAGGGATTACTCATGGCTCTGCACTCAGGAATCACTCCTGGCAATGCTCAGGGGACTGTATGGGATGCTAGGATCTAACTTGGTTGATACTGTGCAGGGCAAGCGTCCTTCCCATTGTACTATCTCTCTGGCCTTTTGTTTTTTATTTGTTTGTGTAGGGCTGGAGCGATAGCACAGAGGTAGGGCATTTGCCTTACGTTAGCCAGCCCGGCTGAGCTGGGTTCGATTCCTCCTCCCCTCTTGGGAGAGCCTGACAGGCTACCGACAGTATCTCGCCAGTGTGACAAAGCCAAACACAATAACAACATGTCTCAAAATGGAGACGTTACTGGGCCCGCTTGAGCGAATCGATGAACAACGGGAGGACAGTGACAGACAGTTGTTTGGGGGGGCACACCCAACAATACGTAGGGCTTACTCTTGACTTTGCACTTGGACTCACTCCCTGAGAGGGCTTGGGAAACTGTATGGGTGCTGGGGATCGAACCCAGGTTGAATGCATGCAAGGCAAGCACCCTGTCCACTGTACTATCTGCTTCTAGAGTAATGTTCCCTCTTCTTAAACCTCCATTCCTTAAATCTGCATTGTAAGCCAGCAAAAATTAACGCAGTGATTTATAAAAAAAAAAAGTGCATCTCATCTTTCCTAGTAACTATTTGTACATACCCTGTTGTATTCATAGCAAATTAAGGAGGAAATACTCATGATCACCAAATCATAGGTATTGTTTATGGCATCTTCTGCTACCTTCTACAACCTTCTACTATCACTCCGTATTTCTTTGCTACTAACAAGCCTTGGCTGGTCAGGTTTTTGTTTGGGTTTTGGTTTGGTTTGACAGTTCTCAGGGCTTATTCCTGTCTCTACGCTCAGGAGACACTCCTGATGGGACTCAGGGGACCACATGGGATACCAGGAATTGAACCCAGGTTGTCCTCATGTGAGGCATGCCTTGTCCCCTCTTGTATTTCTCTAGCCTCCGGCCAGTTGTTTTTTCTTTTTTCTTATCAATGGGGTGATCCAAACCTTCATCCTGAAAAATCCGGGCTATTAGTAATATTGCTGAGATTGTAATAGTTTTCTGGTGCCCTTAATTCCCGAGCAGGGAGAGATACTGAGGTGAGGCACCTCTTGGGTTCTAACCATCATCTTCCTTTCTTCCACTGTGGAGTGCCCTTTGCCCTTCCTTGCAAAGGCTGCTGGGTAAAGTCAGGGCTGGTGAAGTCTCCTGTTCTAGGCCACCTAGGGATACCCAGCCTCATTAGGCAGCTCCGTGCACTGTGGAAACTAATCCCTACCACCAGGATCGGGGAGTGCTGTGGTCCTCAGGCTGCGACAAGGTTATCTGTGCTCTTTGCAGTTAAGGGAAATAGTCCCAATCTCCTTTCCAGGATCCAGGTCTTGGCCTTCATCATAGAAAAGAATCTAAGATGATGTGCAGTGAAGCAAAAGGAAATTTGTTGAAGATAATAAGCTCTGTCCAAGGCAGAACAAGTGTAGTAGGCCAGCTCAGAGAACTGCCAGGAGGTGAGGTTCTGGGTCGGGGGTGTATATTCAGCAGAAAGTGGGGCTTTTCCAGGAAAAGTCAACCCTTGGGTAGGGATCTCTTAGCATTGGGGGTAGTCCCCACCTCTTCTGTCCATATCTGGTCATTTTGGAACTATCAGCCGTGAGTCACATGCAGGACAGGAGTGGGGAGAGGGGTTACGATCATTTCATTGAATCACATCGTACTGCAGTAAAAGGTCAGTTGTAGTGGATTCTCTGCCCAAGTTAGTCCCGCCCTTCAGTTCCAGAGTGTTTGATCACGTGGTTCTGTGGCTCTTGGGTTCAGAGAGCATTGTCAGAGTGCCAAAAGATCCCCATGGAAACTTCCGCACCTTGCTGGTGGCTTCAGTAGCCAGGATCAGTCACCCTAGTCAACCCTATTGCCCCTTCTTCATATCGAGGCTTCTGGATCCCCATGTGCCCAGGCGAAGTCTTCCTTCTGCTGCAGCGGAACCACTGGCAGAGAGTTCAGGAGAACCATCGGCCCCAGAACCAAGACCTCCCAGGAAGCTGAGCCTAAAGTCCCAGGGACACGAAGCAAGCATTGTGCCAGCAGGTCCCGAGCCTGTTACTGGAGGGTCTCATGCCCATACCTGCACTTGATTCCCGGACCCATGAATCCTGGCTGTGGGAAGCGTGTTCCGCCTTCTGGAAAAGCCAGCCTGGCCGGGATTGCCACCTAACCGAACCGTGGCCATTCTGGGGGGCTGTGAAGCCAGTGGCTTTAAGACTGAAGAGAAGTCAGTCAGGGCGGTGGGTTCTGTGAGCCTGAGCCCTCCAGGTACGCTTTGGCTCTGGAACGTGTTCTTGGATCAGCTTCAGTACCACAGAAAATGCCGTGACAGCAGGCGAGGCATTGTGTGGGTCCCGGGTGGTGGTGTGGAGGCCAGGGAAGGCATCCTGGGAATACAAAAGACCGCCCCGTCCAGCATGGAGGGCGGCCCCAGAGAGTCATCCCACTGCCCTGTAGTAGGTCACCCCCGGGATGGGCAGGGTGCGGGCTGTGTTGGTCTCTGCTGTCTGTCAGATCACCCCAGGAATGACAGTGTGATGGGGGCTCTCTGCAGGTCTATGCTTCCATCTGGCTGAGTCTCAGTGACAGCCTTGGCCAGCCCAGCCCTGCTGAGGGTCTGTTGCTCGACCCACGCTATCCTAACCGCCATCCCTGCTATGCTGGCCACGTGGCTCACGAGCCCACTGGGCACTGGCTAGGGTGGCTGGAGAAAAATGCTAAATGCCATTCGCACCGGTCATCCTAGGAGTTTGGTTCCAGAATCCTCCTCTGCTCTGGTCACCTCGTGCTAACATTCACATGGAACCCAGGGAGTTTTCACTTTCCTTTTTCCTGCCCATTCATAGAGATTCGCCCATGTATCCTTCCCCCGCCAAATGCTTCGGTCCCCTCATCTTCCCTGTCACAGAGCTGACCATTTAGGCAAACCATGAAACTGCACATCTGGGCACATCCGGCCTTTTCTCCTTTTGGGCAAAATGGACCAGAAGATGCACTGTACTCAACTATGATGGGAAACCTGGGCCGGCCTTGTGCAAGGCAAGCACCCTACCCGCTGAGCTGCGACTCTGGCCGTGGGTGCTCTTTCTCCCACCCAGCAGCCCATCACGGGGAAGTGGACATTGGTGTCCAGCCTGAGCAGATCTTCAAGGCACAAGTAGGTTATGTGAGGAAGTGGTCCAAAGGTCCCACTCTGCTGCCTTCCCTCTCCTCTTCTGCAGTCAACAGCCTCACGGCGGTGGGGGTGGGGGGGTATTCCCACCCTATTCAGAGAAGACTTAGGCTTGGTTCAGAGATGGTTCTGCAGGCTCCGTACCACAGCAAACCGCAGAGGTGCTACCAGGGCAGCCCCGAAGGATGGTGGGGAAAGAGAAACTGCCCCGGGGGCGGGGATGGGGGGTGATGGAGGGGAGCTAGAATGAATTCCTATCACTGCATCTTCTAGTTCATTATTCACCTCCACAGACTTATGATTCTTTGATTTGGATGTGTGTGTGTGTGTGTGTGTGTGTGTGTGAGAAAGAGAATGTGTGTGTGAGAGAGAGTGTGTGTGTGAGAGAGAGAGTGTGTGAGTGTGTGTGTGTTTGTGGTTTGTTATTTTTGTTCTTGCAGCAATAGCATAGTGGTAGGGCATTTGCGTTGCACGCAGCCAACATGGCCGACCCGAGTTCGATTCCTCTGCCCCTCTCGGAGAGCCCGGCAAGCTACCGAGAGTATCTCGCCCGCACGGCAGAGCCTGGCAAGCTACCCGTGATGTATTCGATATGCCAGACACAGTAACAACAAAGTCTCCAATGGAGACGTTACTGGGCCCGCTTGAGCAAATCGATGAATAATGGGAGGACCGTGACAGTGACTGAAATTTGCAAACTGTGTAATAATTGAAATATCCTACATTGCCTTTCCCTCTCCTACGATCATTTTGAATGTCTTTCCTGGTGAAAAATCTTTTCATAGTCTGTTCTTTTTTTTTTTTTTCAGACACGTACCTTTCAGATAAATGTATCATTATCGTGTCCCCAAACACCCTAATTAGCTACAGCATTTTCCTCATCATTGAATTTTTCTGCTGCTTAATTACTATGACCTTCCCTGAGCTATGCATAATTTTTTTTATGTTTTTTCCCTTCCTGCTTCAAAATACTGTTATCCAAGATACCTCCTTGCCTGTTATTGTCCACAGTAGCATAAATCAGAACAAAAATGTTTTGTGGTAAATCAGATTTCAAAAATTGAAGACTTTCGAAGGAGGATAAAATTTACTTCTAGCTGTAAAACTCCATCAGTCGGGGTCCCCAAGAGGCCCTGCCTTGGTGTCCGCCTTGAGGCCCCACAAACTCATCCCTGCACCCTCGGTGGAGCTGAGTCCAGGAAGCCCCTTCAGTTATGGGACAATTCAGAGGGGTGTAGTTTCCTCCCCCTTAAAGCTTAGATGTCCTTTCATTTCTGTGCTTCCATCTTGGGCCTCTCCTTTAAAGCTGCATTTGTCACTTTGGGGTTTTGGGTTTTTTGGATGGGAATCTCCCAAGCAGTGCTCAGGGAACCTGGGGGCCACCCCTGGCAATGCTCAGCCAGGCCTCTGTTGGGTGCAAAGACCTGAGGCGGGGCATGGCACCCTGGGACATACCAATGGTGGTGCTGGGCAATCCTCACCCAGAGCCAGGAACCCCAACCAGCATGCCTCGGCAGGGGGTATAACACTGTTTCAATCATGCCAGCGGACCCAGTTGAGCTCACACTCCAAAACTGGGGCCCGAGCAAAGACAAGAACTTGGTCCTATGCTTTAACTGATGGAAGATGGAACATTGACAGGCAGCTGGCTGGTGAGCACAGGAAGCAGACATTCCCAAGCATGTTCTTTTGCAGAGCCGGGTCTGGACCCCCTCAAGGATGTGAGCACACGAGGAAGATGTCCCCAGGTTACCGGGGTTACAGAGCGGACACCCACATGCCCTCCTGACTTCCAGACTCAGCTGCCCTTGCTCTCTAGTGCCAAGCGGCCAGGAGGTCTCTTTGTCCTCATCAGCAGTGCCGAATTAGGGACCACCAGGACCACCTGCAGCAGGACGGGGGAGGAGGAGAGGGAAGGGAAACCAGTGGTGGGGGGATCCAACTGTCAGCCACACCCATGCATCCCGACCCTGTGATCTCCGGCCGTGGCCCCCCTTGTTGAATTTCTTCCAGGTTGAAGGGCCCTGCCAGGCACTGACACTGCCATCCTGCGTCTGCCTCCCTACAAGCAGGGGTCCCTGGGTCCCTAAGGGCTACATTCCCAGGGTGTCCTCTCACCATGCGCTCAGGCCTACAGGATGCAGAACTCCCAGCTAGCCCAGCATCTTACAGCACAGCGACCCCTTTGTCTTTATCTGCCTGCGGGAACCATTTCCCAGATTATTTGAGGGCCCGAGAGGTAGGGCAGTGGGTACGACACTGGATCCACACTCCCTTTGCACACAGGTGATCCCCAGACCTCCCTCCTACACACACACACACTACCCCTGGCACACCAGCACCCCTAGACGTAAGCCCTGAGCCAGGAGTAGCCCCCGGTCACCACTGGGGGTGACCCAACACCAGCCCCTCTCCCCCAAATGATGTTTATATGCGATTTGAGCATCCAGGAATAAGATGTGCACGATTCGTTTGTGTGTTTCTTCCATTGTGCAGTGTCTTAGAGGAGGTCGCTCAGCATAGAGCACTTACCTATGTGAGGCCCTCTCTCTCTCTCTCTCTCTCTCTCTCTCTCTCACACACACACACACACACACACACACACACACACGTGCACGCACACCACAGTAGTGTTAAATAAGACTGCGTGAACTCCTTAGGCTAAGAGTTGGCAAACTCTGGCCTCTAAATCCATATTCCATCGTCTGTGTTTTGTATCATCTGACAACTGAGCATGATCTTCACACTCCAAAATTGTTGGAAACTCTCCAAAGACGTGCTTCGTGCTGTGCGAAAAGTAAAGGGAATGCAGATTTCCGAGTCCAGTTTCAGTAGCCGCCACCATGCGTGCTCGTTATCTTCTCCCCTCCAAGGTCCTGCCTGCCTGGAGTGGCCGGGCTGAGTATTTGCTGCAGGGATGGCCCCACAGACAGAACCTGGAGTATTGACCCGCTACTTTGCGGTCGTTACCCATCATCCTTTGCTAAGTCACAAATCGCCACCATATAGAGCAGCTTCAAGCAAGATTAAGCAGTTGCTGGACTCTGGGTACAGCTCGGCCAAGCCCTCTGGGTGCTTTCTCGGTGGTTCTGTTGGACGGCACCGAGTGCGTCCTCAGAGCCCTCACACTGGGCAGGTAGCAGGAAGAGGGGGTGTTCACAGCCCAACCATGAGTGCGACTTCTGTGATTTTTCTGTATTGGACAAGCCCTGAGAAACTCCCCAGGCCAAGCCACATCCAGGGGATGAGCGTGAGGATGCAGAGACCATGGTCTTTGGGACCATCTCATGTATCTGCCAACGGGGCCCTTCCCCAAACATGTTTGCCTTTTGGTTTAGGTGGTTTCTGGGCCTTCCAAGAGTCTTTATATTTAGGTGATTGTTTTTTTTTTTGGGGGGGGGCTCTTTTTGGGTCACACCTGGCGATGCACAGGGGTTACTCCTAGCTCTGCACTCAGGAATTACTCCTGGAGGTGCTCAGGGGACCCTATGGGATGCTGGGAACCGAACCTGGGTCAGCCGCATGCAAGACAAACGCCCTCCCCGCTGTGCTATCGCTCTAGCCCAAGGTGATTGTTTTAATACACCAGCTCTTATAAATCTTATGAACACAAAATCGCAGCAGGGATCCTGCTGCTTTAGATTTGGTCCCTGGTGACTAGTCAGCCACACCTCATATTATCCCATTTATATTTTTAAAAGCCTCTGCTTAGAGATGGCTTGCTTTTAGAGTCATACATAGAATAATTTAGGTGTCATTATGTTTTACCCTGTTCAGAAAGAGATCAGATTCTTTTTTTTTTTCCTTTCTTATCCTTCTTAGAGCTTTCTGGTAAAAACCCTTACTGACTTATTTTTATCAAGCCTTCTTGACTCTCAATAGAAAGAAATAGCTCTGGGTCATTACCAGCTCATCAGGTGGGAGCACACGTGCTTCAGGCAAGCGGCCCAAGGTTGGATTCCCGGCACCGGCACCGCCAGGGGTGAGCTGGGAGTAGCCCTTGGGCCCTTTTTGGCACAGGCGAAAAAACCAAGAGAAAGAAGAGAAAGAAAACAGGCTCCTTGGAAGAGACGATGGTGTAGCCACAGCTGCCTTGGTGCGGGTCCGCTGCTGGGGTTCCTTGCTGGGAGTCCGTGTTCCCCAGGGGTCTCCCCACTCCCCAGGGCTGTGGCACCCACTTAGGGTGATCTGGGTGAGGCCAACAGTCACACTCACAGGACACCTTCTGCTGGCGTCAGGCTTCACTGTCACTCACTGGACTTTCTAGAAGGTTCCAGGTCGGCATCACAGGACAGAGTCAGACATCTTCATCAGGAGTCCTTCCTGCCAGTAGTGGCCAGCAGAGGGCACACCGGGTCATCAGTCCCCTGAGAGCAAGGAGCAGGGTTAGGTCTGGGCTGACCCCCAGAGCAGAAGTTCCACAGATGCCCAGCAGGCAGGAGAGCGAGCCCCCCCAGGGTTCTCAGCGAGAGGGTTCAACGGTCCAGACCAGAGCAGTTGAAAGCACCTGCCCACACCCTCTCCGGGAGCACAGCCTGACCCCTGGCCCCGGCTGCCTGTTCCTGACCCGCAGATTGCAAGCAAATGAGCCCCACGCGTTAAGCTGAGGTTAGTCTCCCCGGGAGAAAAGATCTGAGGGGCTCGAGAGGACCTTTCTCCCCCTGCATGCACCCAAACTTCTGGTTTCTTCCTGGTATTTTAAATTTTGGCCACCCCTGGCTCTGTGCTCAGGCCTCACTCCTAGCTCTGTGCTCAGGGCTGACTTCCTGGCTCTGGGCTCAGGGCTTACTCTTGGCTCTGTCGTCAGACCTCACTCCTGGCTCTATGATCAGGGATCACTCCTTACTCTGTGCTCAGGGCTCACTCCTGGCGGGGCTAGAGGGACTAGAGTTGGTGCCAGGGACCGAGCCAACATCAGCTGCAGGCCAGGCAAGCACCCTGTCTGCTCTATATCACTCTGCCCCTCTTCCTGGCTCAGAACATGGCCCTGCTGAGGTCACACATGCACCCTCACCCCCAAGGTCTGGGTGGTCCTGCTTTCCTTCCAAGCCAACCGGGAGGCCATTCTTTCCCTCGGGGTTCCAGACCCACTCTGGCCATTTCTGTCCCTCAGGAAAGGCAACTATGAGGAGGGCCTTTCACTTCTGGGCTAAAGAAGTGGAGGTGTTTATGCATGATGGAATACTATGGTGGTCTCTATCCCTCCACATCAGCACCTTTTTTCTTCAACAAACCAAAATAAACAAATGAGGCGACATCAAACGAAAAGGATTTTGCATGGCTGAAACTCTGACCCCAAGTACAGGCCTTGAGAGGGGGTTTAGTGGGTCGGGTGCTTACCCTGCACAAGCACAAACCAGGGTCTGGCCCCAGCACCCCGGAGAGCACCCTGCCGTAGGTGCGAGCCAGAGCCAGGAGCACAGAGCCAGGTGCACTGTCGGGTGTAGCCCCCAAACCAAAACAATAGCAATCTAAGTTAAAAGAGACCTTGAAACATGAAAATACTTGCCCATCACCAGATAAAGGGCTGCTACCCAAGATACAGAAAGCCTCCAGAAGACTCACCCACAGGAAAGCCAACAGTCCCACACCAAAACGGGGAGAAGAGACCAAGAGATACTTTCTCAAAGAAGATATGTGGATGGTGTTTGGAAAAAGTGTTTATGGCCACTTGTGCACAGGGAATTGCAAATTAAAATGAATTCCTGTCATGGGCCAGTGACAGTGACATTTACCAAAAGGACAAGAAGACAACCCAGGCCAGTGGGAATGTGGCAAGAAAGGCCTCCATGGAGACAGTCCAGAAATTTCCCAGAAATGTAAGAGGGCTACCACATGACCCAGTAATTGCTCCTCTGTACTTTACCCCACCCCCCAAACACCGAAGTGTTGATTTGGAAAGGTGATGTGCACCCCGGGTTCATGGCAGAACTGTGGTACTGTAACCGGAATTTGGGAACAACCCAGATATCAACCAGATAACAACCCAGATAACAACCCAGAGGCTGGGATAAAGAAGCGGCACTATTTATACATAATGGAATACTCTGCGGCCACAAGACAAGATGAAGGCAGGCGGGGCCAGAGGGTATCATGTTGGATAAAATAAATCCGAGAGTGAAGGACAGATTCTAGATGATGTCACTCTCTTTGGTGTAGGAAAATAACATGACATTATGGGACAATGACAAACCTGGATTTATAAGACTGAAGTGACTGGACTGTGGGGAGGAGGGAGGAGTGGAGAGGAGGGAAAGAGGCGGAGTGGAAATGCGACAGGCCCGTGATGGAGGGACTCGGTACTCACGTGGACATGGTGGAGTGCAGTGACTTTTTGTTTTGTGTGGGATTTTTTGCTTTTTTTTTTTGTTGTTTTGAGCCACACCCGTCGATGCCCAGGGGTTCCTCCTGGCTCATGCACTCAGGAATTACTCCTAGCGGTGCTCAGGGGACCATATGGGTTGCTGGGAATTGAACCCGGGTCAGCCAAGTGCAAGACAAACACCCTACCTGCTTGTGCTCTCGCTCCAGCCCAGGTGCAGTGACTTTGTATATCAAAATTGTGAAAGTGAACATTCCTGTAACTCCTGGGGGTGAATGGTGAATAGTGGGATTGACTCGCTCCTGGAGGGCTGCGTGCCTCATGCTTCACGGGCTTACCAGGCCCATCTGTATTCCAGTAGCAAGTAAGAAAACGCATCCTGACCTACTAGCAGCCCCTGGGAAAGCCACATTTTCCTGGGCTCCATTTCCCATGTCCAGAGTTGCGCCCTCTCCACATGGCTGTGACTCCCATTCCATACCCCTTCTTCAGTGACAACTGCACCCCCACTGCCCCATCTTCCTGCCAACACACAGGGAAAGAGGAATTTCCCTTTCATGTCCCTTTCATGTCCCAGCACTAAAACTCACTTTTCTGAGTCAATGGCATGCTCTTTCCTGTGTAGAATCTCTCATCATCAAATCTGGGCCATACCATAGTTCAGCCTCTTCTAGCCCCTAGCCTTCCCTTTTCAGTTAAATATTGGATGCAGGGCAGAGGGGTGGTGGTCTCCCTTTGGGATTGACTCACGCTGAAAGACGGGCCTTGGTTTCTGCTGCTTTCGGTCACAAAACTGTCATGACTTGGTATCTCGTTGGGAATGTTCTCGCTGCCTCCAAGTGTGTTCCACTGTACTTGTTCTGGCTAAAAATACCATCAGCTGCAGCTTCACTTCTGGTGGTTGTAACAGCAAGTTTCATCTGCCCACAGGAGAATATTGAAAAGTGAGCCTCCGTACCCCCAAGAAATGAGTGCTGTAGCTAAGGACTTAATCCAACGCCTGCTGATGAAAGATCCCAAGAAAAGATTGGGATGTGGACCCCGTGATGCTGATGAAATCAAAGAGCATCTCTTTTTTCAGGTGAAATGAGTTGAAACGTAATGGATCTGTCTGCCTGGCCGCTAGAACCAGGGTACTCGGCATCCTTAGGGAAGGGTGTGGAATTCCCACCTTTGGGTCGAGTTCTCTGTTTTCACATAAAGCCAGTCCACTGTTACGCACACACAGTACAGAACACCAAGGATTGGTCAGACGTGTACTTGTAGAGAAGGAGATAGTGGTTTTCTCCCTCAATGAAATGGGGTGAGGTGGGGAGGCGGGGAAACCTACCTATTAATCGGTTGGTCTCTGAGTATTGATTTTTCTTTATGTATGTTAATAGTTTCATCTCTTTGTCTTCCCAGGAAGAACTATAGCTAATTCAGATCTGCCTGTTTCTCAGTTATAGGTGGGGAATTATTCGTAAATGTTCCTTAACACTTGTGGTGGCCATGTCTTAATCTGAGTGTAGACAGTTTCACAGACACCAAGCGTTGGCTCAACTTAGCTTACTCAATTTAGTAGCCCCTGCCCTCCAAAAAGCCACCAGAATTTTAGATAACTAACAGGAAAAATGAAAAAGTCCAGAGAAATATAGCACAGCAGATAGGGTGCTTGCCTTGCACATGGCCGACCCAGGTTTGATCCCTGGCACCTCATATCATTTCTGTGCCCAACAGGGTCAGACATGACCACAAAAATGGCAGAGCTGGGGAGTGGGCAATGTGTCTTGATAGATAGTACAGTGGGTAGGACTCTTTCCTTGCATGCACCTGATCAGGGTTCAATCCCTGACATCTCATATGGTCCCCTGAGCACCATCAGGAGTAATTCCTTAGTGCAGAGCCAGGAGTAACCCCTGAGCACCGCCAGTTATGGCCCCAAAGCAAAACTAGCTAACAATAAACTAGTAAAAGAGATGAACTGAGTTGACTATCATCTCCATCTAAATGGCCAAACTTCAGGTACCCTTGCTTGCAAGAGTTCTGAGTTCAGGACTTTGACATAATTTCATCCCATCAGCAAGACTGACCTAAATATTGTTCTCAAAGGGCCAGCTAAGTTCTATTTTAGTTCTGCAAATGGAGTTTTTACATTATTATCACAAATGAAAATAGCATACCAAAGCTAAGAAAAGAATTTTGTTATGTGAGCTATAAATTTTTTATGTTTTTATTAAATATAGGAAAAGTACATAAATAAACATAGAAAATTAGTTGATTGAATATAAGAACAGTCTCCTTGTACTTCTGTGCTTAGAACAGGGCACATTCATTTCAGTCTCTTGGTATAAAAATTTTAAATATGTCAATGCATGTCTTGCAGAAGTTCAGTGACAATGAGAAATGAATTTAAAATAAAATTTTCATGGATTTTATAGATTAATATGGCTTGGAATGGTTAATATTTGAAAAAATATCACATATCTAGAAGTTTGGCTCAAAAATGAATAGTAATATAAAATTCAAGAAATAGTCAAGCAAATTACTGTCAATTATACCTTCAAGTGTCTTTTTTTATGGTTTCCAGTATTTATAGTTATTATAGTTATTGCAGTATATCTTTCAGACTAGAGATACGTCTCTTTTCTCTATCTTAGTGGAGTAATTTTAGATTACTTAATTGCCTTGGCTTTTTAAAATTAGTGACACTTAAGGAACGATGAGATTTCTACTTGTAAAGACCTCGATGGAGTGGAGGTGGATATTAGCATTCAGTGCTCTATATGCTAAATGTTCTTCTAATGGCATATTTCTCTAAATTACTCCTTCACTCTAGAACTTTCTCTTAATGTACATACAGTAGCTAAGTACAGGCCAAGTATTTATTAAGGAAAAACATCGCTGACATTTGGAGGAAAGACATTAACTAGAGGGTTGCTTAGAAGACTGTCTGGATGCTAACATACCCATTCATGTTGAAGTGAAAAGCTCGTCTGGAGAGTGAGTTCAGTGGGCTGAATTACTTTGTATGTGGGTGGTCCAAGGTTTGACCCCCAGCACGACCTGGTGCCGGAGGGTCGGAGCAATAGCATAGCGGGTAGGGCGTTTGCCTTGCACTTGGCTGACCTGGGTTTGATTCCTCTGTCCTTCTCGGGGAACCTGGAAAGCTACCGAGAGTATTCCACCTGCAGGGCAAAGAATGGCAAACTCCCCAAGTGACATATTCGATATGCCAAAAACAGTAAAGTAAAGTAAAGTAAAGTAAAGGCCCTCCCGTTGATCGTCGATTTGCTCGAGCGG
Source organism: Sorex fumeus (assembly GCF_029834395.1). Taxonomy (NCBI): domain Eukaryota; kingdom Metazoa; phylum Chordata; class Mammalia; order Eulipotyphla; family Soricidae; genus Sorex; species Sorex fumeus. Next base: position 4,670,921 of record NW_026606155.1, read on the forward strand.
GCCCAGTAACGTCTCCATTGGAGACTTTGTTGTTACTGTGTTTGGCATATCGAATACTCTCGGTAGCTTGCCGGGCTCTCCGAGAGGGGCGGAGGAATCGAACTCGGGTCGGCCAGCCAAAAACAGTAACAACAAGTTTCACAATGGAGACGTTACTGGTGCCTGCTCTAGCAAATCGATGAACAACGGGAGGATAGTGCTACGGTGCTACCACCTGGTTCATCCCCTACGTGCCTAACTGGGTTAGCCCCCAAGCAAAAACAAAATAATTTCAATGAAAAACCTAGCTATTTTGGTTTGTTTTATTTTTTGTTTTTGTCGGAGAGCCCGGCAAGCTACCAAGAGTATTCTATATGCCAGATACAGTTGATCAACGGAAGGGTCTTTACTTTACTTTTACTTTATTTTAGGGGTCACATCTGGTGATGCTCAGGGGTTACTCCTAGCTCTGCACTCAGGAGTCACTCCTGGTGGTGCTCAGGGGACCATATGGGATGCCGGAGATCAAACCCAGGTCAGCTCTGTGCAAAGCAAGCACCCTCCCTGCTGTACTCCAAGTGCTCCAGCCTTGAAAAGCATAGTTCTTATTTCCAAACTTCAATTTTTATCTAGAGCAAATAAAAGACGTGAAGTAAATGACTGAAAACGCTCTGAAACCCACTGCCGCCCCCAATTTAAGATTTCTTATCTGATCAATTTATCTCCGCTCCCTCCACAAGAGGGCATAATTAAAACATTGTTGATTAAACTTACTGAGCATCAAGCAAGAGATCCAGGTTTCACACTTGACTCTATCTGCAATCAGTACATATCTCCTAGCAGGCAAAATCTTACTACTGTAATTGGTAGCACTTTTTTCTTTCTTAATAGTCCATAAGATGGTGGTATATGTTATTGCCAACATTTTATTTTATTGTATATATATTTGTGGGTGGGGGGGCAGGCAGGGGTTGTGGTTGAACCATACTTGGCGTTGCTCAGAGTTTTCTCCTGACTCTGTGCCTAAGGGTCACTCCTGGCAGGCTCAGGGGACCATATGGAGCAATGGGAATCCAACCCGGGTTAGCCACATGCATGGCAAGCACCCAACCCACTTACCCACTGTACTCTCACTCTGGCCCCTACTGCCAGCATTGTAGATACAGTGAAATGCATTCCTAGAGGATGTCTAGGATTCAGTTCATTAACTGAAGCTGTGTAAGTCACAAAAGGAGCATAAGGAGAGAGTAGACCGTTGAATCATAGCAAACATCACCGTTTATCAGGCAGACCTGTCTGGCGTGAGTGAGTGCAAGGGGCCTTGAATTACCACGTATGGGTGAGAAGAGGCTGTGTTTAATTCTTGAACAATTCCTCGATGACTCCACTCTTCTGTGGATAATAAATAACCAGAGGGAAAAAATTGACAAAGCACAATGGTAAATCGCTCTTCAAAACTGGAGTGATAGGACAGGGGGTAAGACACTGGTCTTGCACATGGCGAACTGAGGTTCAATCCCCTGCACCCCATGTGATCCTGAGCCCTCCAGAACTGATCCCTGAGCTCAGAGCCAGGAGCAAGCCCTGAGCACCACCGGGTGTGGCCACAAAACTAAATAAAAGTCACCGCAAAATAGCTATAACTGAGGTGGTTACCAAAAGGCAGGGGAGGGGGTGGGGGGAGGAGGCATAGTTGAGGGGTTCTGTTTGGATCTTGGGCACCAGATGCCATGAGTCTGAACATCCATCAAGATTGAGGCGGCGGGGCTAGAGCGATAGTACAGCGGGGAGGGCATTTGCCTTGCACACGGCCGACCCAGGTTCGATTCCCGGCATCCAATATGGTCCCCCAGGCACTGCCAGGAGTAATTTCTGAGTGCAAAGCCAGAAGCAACCACTGTGCATGGTCGGGTGTGACCCAAAAAAGCAAATAAAAAAAATATTGAGGTTGTTCTTCTGAAGTATGCCAGTACTGCAAACCCTTGGCAAATCAATTTTTTTTCTATTTTTTTAAAATTTTATTGAATCACCGTGAGATACTGAAAAGCTTTCATGTTTGGGTTACAGTCACACAATGATCAAACACCCATCCCTCCACCAGTGCACATTCCCCATCACCAATATCCCCGGTATAACCCACCTTCCCCACCCTCCCTCTGCCTCCATGGCAGACATGATTCCCCATAATCTCTCTCCACTTTTGGGCATTATGATTGGCAATCCAGACCCTGAGAGGTTATCATGTTTGGTCCTTTTTCTACTTTCTGCACACATCTCCCAGCCCGACCAATTCCTCCAGCCATCATTTTCTTAGTGATCCCTTCTCTATTCCAGCTGCCTTCTCCCCTTTGTTCATGAGGCAGGCTTCCAGCTATGGAGCAATGGCAAATCAATTTTAAAAAACAAAGGGCTAGTGCTGTGACTCAACTACAGGGCACATTCTGTGCACGTGTAAGGCCCTGAGTTTCACTCCCAGCACCAGCCAAAATGAAAGAATAAAATAAAATGCTTGACTACAGTTGGTGGGTGGAAGGGAGACAGGTGAGTAGATCAGTATGACAGTGTCTTTCAGACATCATTAAACAAATGCAGAGTCTACAGTGAGTTTGTGTCTTGGCTAATCTTGCTGGAATGGTCAGACAGGGAAAGTAACTCTCAGAATTAACAGGCCCACTGGGAAATGTAGCTGCTCTATCAGAGTTCATCTTCACTGTCTGTAGAGCAGTTTAACATCCTCTGTGGAGGTTTAGTCTGGGCTTGGTTCCGTCTTGTTTGGGCATCAGGCCTTCTTCCGGCATTTCAAGACAAGAGGGATATTTGCCATCCCTGCGGGCAGACCAAGCTGTCCTCTTGCTCCTGGCTGGGACCGGCCGGGAGGTGCAACCTTGTCTTCAGACCCAACACTAGCTGAGCCCGAGCTGCAGTCGGGAAGATGGCATGATGCTGGGGTTGAGGGTGGGGGAATACTTGTCCCGGGTTCGATTCCTCCGTCCCTCTCAGTGAGCCCGGCAAGCTACCGAAAGTCTCTCACCCACACAGCAGAGCCTGGCAAGCTCCCTGTGGCGTATTCGATATGCCAAAAACAGTAACAAGTCTCACAATGGGGACGTTACTGGTACCCCCTCGAGCAAATCGATGAACGACGGGAGGACAGTGCTACAGTGCTACAATTGATTTATAATATGGCTTTCTCCTTCTTGATCAGTTAGAGTTTTACACGGTCTTTGTTGCAATTTTTTTTGTTTTGTTTTTTGGGGGGACCACGCACCCACTGTTGCTCAGGGCTTACTCCTGGCTTTGCTCTTAGGGAATCGCTCCTCGTGGGGACCGGGGAGGGAGGCATATGGAGTGCCAGGGATCAAACCCAGGTTAGGCATGTGCAAGGCAAATGCCCTATCTGCTGGACTATCACTCCAGCCCTTATCTTTGTTAGTCTTATAAAATAGATCCCTACTTCTGGCCAATTCAGGGAACCATAGTGAGGTGTGGTCCACTCCCTCTGCTCCACTTGCAAGGCAAATGTTTTAATCCTATACAATATCCCTGGCCCAAAAGATAAACAGGTTTTTTTTTTTTGGGGGGGGCGCAGGATATATTTCATCAGCTTATCATTGATTTGCAATTTTATACAGTTTTGGAGTTGAGCTCTATTTCTCTATAGGTGTGTAGATGTTTCCCCCTTCACCATAATTTTTTTTAAAGATATCTCTCATATGTGTGATATAAAAGAGACATGGTGTGGGAACAGCAAATGGTCCAAGTCATGGGAACTGGAAATTCTGACCAAACTTTCTGGGAAGGGGCCTGAGAGGGCTCCTAGGGACGCTGGTGAGGTTCACAGACCCTCCCGTGGAGCTGTCGTGCGGGGACGCTGTCTGCGTGGAAAGTATAGTTCAGTGGATTACAAATCCTGGCACCTTGGGGAACGTGCTTAGAACATGAGATCGCATCTCAGTGGACGTCCACTTTGCACCAACGCTCTTGCTCTGTTTCAGAAAATAAACTGGGACGATTTAGCTGCCAAGAAAGTGCCCGCCCCTTTCAAGCCAGTCATCCGGGATGAGCTGGACGTGAGTAACTTTGCGGAGGAGTTCACAGAGATGGACCCCACCTACTCACCCGCGGCGCTGCCCCAGAGCTCCGAGAGGCTCTTCCAGGTACACACAGGGTTCCAGGGCCCACCCTAGGTCAGGGGGTCCCGGGCATGCACGCACGGGCCCTGTGTGCTGGGGAGGCAAGGCCATTTCCCCCCAGGAAAGGCTCTTTGACATCTCAAAATGGAATCCTCTTGTCTCTGAAATTATCCAGTAGCAGAGATCACGTGATTGTTAGCTGAAGCCTGTAGTTTGTTCAACAACTGATATTCACATGCGTTTTTGTGGTTTTTTGTTTGTTTTTTGTGTTGTGCTCAATGATGCACAGGGGTGACTCCTGGCTTTACACTCAGAAATCACTCCTGGCGGTGCTCAGGAGACCATGTGGGATGCTGGGAATCGAACCCGGGTCGGCTGCATGCAAGGCAAATGCCCTACCTGCTGTGCTATCACTCCAGCCCCACATGCGCATTTTTATATAAAAAAAGTGAGGGCTTTCTACTTGAGTTCTTTTTTTTTATTTGTTCAGACTTTGTTGTGTCCACAAAGCCAACAGTGCTCAAGAGCTCTTTCCTGCTCTGTGCTTGTGGGGGGCGGGGGTCACCTTGGGATCCCATGCAGCACCAGGGATCAAATTGGGGTCAGCTGCATACAAGGCAGACGCTTTCAACATTTGTCCTGTCTCCCTAGGCCATGTTCAGACTCTTTAACATAAGTGGGAAACTACTTATTTTGAAAATCTTCTGTAGTTCATAAGCAGTGCTGTCTCATTCATTGTTTTCAGTGACTAATATTTAACCCTGACTTGGTTGGTCAAGAATCACCGTGGGTGACCCTGAGCATGGCTTGGGAGGGTCCAGAAATAAATAAGAAAAAAATTAAGATACAAATAAAAAGGTTTGAAAGGATTCTGCATTTGCAAAACGCTTGGACATGGGATACATACTCACTTTGAGGGCATCACAGCCTACTTCTTACTCCAGTAAGTCTGCCTCTAGCATGGCCTCATTGAGACAGTATCTCTATCCATTTCAGCTTGTTCATTTCTGCTAGGATCTCTCACAGCTATGAACAGTAAATACTGAATCAATGAATTAGAAACTACACTAAAACTTGCTATTTTGGGGGGGGGGTAAAGGGCCACACCTTGATTTGCTCAAGGATTTCTCCTGGCTCTACACTCAGGAATAACTCCTGCTGGTGCTTGGGGGACCATATGGGATGCCGGGGACCAAATGCAGGTCGGTTACGTGTGAGGCAAACTCCCTACTCGCTGTACTCACTGCAGTCCCCAATCTTCCTATTTTTCTACTTTGAAAAAAAAAAAAAGGTAGACTTGAACCACGTTGTCTCATACCTTTAACTTTTTGGTCTTTTATTTTTTTTTTTAAGAATTTTTTTTGTGCTTGTAACACGTTTATGAGCAAAGCAAAAGAATTCTTCAGATCCTGAGAGTGGACTAGTAAGAACATCCTTTTTCTGCTTTCGTGGTTGAATTGGTTGAATTCTGCCAGAAGATGGCATTGTCTCCTTCCACAAGGCGTTTCTGCATTGATTTGAAACAACCTTGCATTTAGGATTGCAGCTGAAATAATATCAGATTTTCCTTAACAAATACTTGAGTGTTTTATTTCTCTCCCCAGCCCCCACCCCTTCCACCCTTGGTGTAAGATAACAGGATGTATTGCCGTCTTGTCTGAGCTTGGAACTTTCGGGCCCTTACTCTCTTCTTGGCTTTATTTCACTTTCAGGGCTATTCCTTCGTGGCCCCTTCGATCCTCTTCAAGCGGAATGCGGCGGTCATTGACCCACTGCAGTTTCATATGGGTGTGGAGCGTCCCGGCGCTACAAACGTGGCCAGAAGCGCAATGATGAAGGTACAGAATCGAGACTAACCCAAGCACGTATTTATGTTTTAAATACCAGCGATGGCTCAGGGCCAGTGAAATGAATAGACTTAACATTCAACTGAGCTGCAATATTTTTTTTAAACAAGCACATAGAAATAGCAACATTCGCCTTCGACCATTATTAGCATCTGTTTGGATGAGCTCCTTTGTACATTGGTAGAAAATTAGTTTTCCTAAATGAGAGCGATGAAAATGGAAATGAGGGGTTGGAGCAATAGCACAGTGAGTAGGGTGTTTGCCTTGCACGCGGCCGACCTGGGTTTGATTCCTAGCATTCCATATGGTGCCCTGAGCACTGCCAGGAGTAATTCCTGAGTGCATGAGCCAGGAGTAACCCCTGTGCAAAGCCGGGTGTGACCCAAAAAGGGAAAAAAAAATGGAAATGAACTAAACTAAGAGGGATTTGGGATGACCCTTATATTCCGGCCATATGGAGTCCCACAAAGTAACTGTTCTTTCCAACTTGATTTCTCACTACTGCATTCCTAGTAATTCCTTCAGTTAATGCTGCTGGTTTCTTACCAGGACTCCCCATTCTACCAACACTATGACCTCGACCTGAAGGACAAACCTTTGGGAGAAGGAAGTTTTTCAATTTGTCGGAAGTGTGTGCACAAAAAAAGTAACCAAGCCTTCGCGGTCAAGATCATCAGCAAAAGGTATGGCCATTTCTGGCTGTCTCTCACCTGTATTCATCCTAGTCATTACAGTCTGTCATTCAGTATTTTTGTATTTTAAAATCCATGGTATATTATTGTTGGGCTTTTTACCCATGGATATAGCCATCTGACTGGTCAGTGAGCTGTCAGACTTGTAACCTACATAGCTCTTTCTGACACAGTAATTTTTTTTTTAATTTTATTGAATCACTGTGAGATAATTACAAGCTTTCATGTTTGGGTTACAATCACACAATGATCAAGCACCCATCCTTCCACCAGTGCACATTCCCCACCACCAATATCCATGGTATACTCCCCCTTTCTCATCCTCCCCCTGCCTCCATGACAGACATGATTCCCCATAATCTCTCTCTGCATTTGGGCATTATGGTATGCAATACAGACCCTGGGAGGTCATCATGTTTGGTCCTTTATCTACTCTGCACACATCTCCCATCCCGACCGATTCCTCCAGCCATCATTTTCTTAGTGATCCCTTCTCTATTCCAGCTGCCTTCTCCCCTTTGCTCATGAGGCAGGCTTCCAGCTATGGAGAAATCTACCTGTCCTGTGTATCTACTATCCCTAGACTGACACAGTAATTAATGCACTTCAGGGACCATTCTTTGTCCTCTATCTCTGAATTAATTTGGGGGAGATTTTCCTGTGGCCTGACCCTGACCCAGACCTCGTTAGCCGTTCCGGCAGCTGTTGCCTTTCCTGAGTGGGATGCTGGGGGAAAAAAAAAAAAAAAACCTTTTCTGGGTTGATTTTACTAGCTGCTGGTAGCCCTGCGAGCGGGCAGTTGTGTTGGTAACTGGTAATTATCTCCATGATTGTCTATTCTGATTCCCGAGCTTCCAGGCAAGGAGGACATCCATTTCTTCCCATTATCAGCTCTTTTCTGACTCAGAAATCGTCATTTTCCTCAGAATAATGCGTTTCCCCGGGCGGGTGGGTGGTGTGACTCATCTCGTTCATGGAAACCTCATTCTGTGTTTTACCACGAATGTTCGGAACACACTGTAAATAAAAACAAAGTGGGCTTGGGGCAGGGAAGGGGGTTGCAGTACAGCCCTCGATGCGGGAAGCGTCCGGCGGCTTCATGGCCCCTTCTTGCAGGATGGAGGCCAACACACAGAAGGAAATCACGGCTCTGAAGCTCTGTGAAGGCCACCCCAATATCGTGAAACTGCACGAAGTGTTTCATGACCAGGTACCCCGGCTCTCTCCTGCATGTGCTGACTCCCAAGCCAGGGGTGGGTGCTGTGGGGGCGGGCTCAGGGTGAAGGGGTGCAACCCAGCACCCAAGGGGGCAGAGATCCCCAACCAGGGCCTCTTTCGCCTCCTGCTTTTGCCCCTCACAAGTAGGAAAGGCCGGAGCCCTGGGGAGTCTCCCCCTCCCCAGCTGCTCCGAGAGGGGGTACACCTAGTCAGAGCAGCCAGGCAGCAATAGGCAGAGAGACTCCCCTGCTCAGCCCACTATGGGCGGTGCCGTCCCTTCCTGCACGCTCCCGTTTCCCTCCAGGAAATCACACACAGAAATGGGCGACGAGACACAGAGGAGGGCCACCATGTCAGATCTCTGTCCCCTCACCCCCCACATCCCTCCACCTTCAATAATCGATATTAACTCCCGTAACAGCCCTGTCCCCCACGGGCTGGGTGGGCTGGTGCCATCCCACCCCAAGTAACACTTAGCCCCAAGGACTGGAGCCGTAGTACAGCGGGGAGGGAACTTGCCTTGCACACAGCCGACCCAGGTTCGATTCCTGGCACCCCGTACGGTTCCCGGAGCCCCACCAGGAGTGACTCCTTAGGACAGAGCCAGGAATCAGGCCTGGGCCCCCTCGGGTGTGGCCCTCAAACCAAAACCAGGGGCCAACCCAATCCTGGGTGTACCTGAGCCTGGTTTTACCGGAGACGCTCGGGTTTGGAAAGGTCCCGAGACGTGCCCAGGCTCACACAGCAAGTAGTGGACCTCGAGTCGAAAAGCTGGGCCGGCTCTACTGTGCCACAGTGATGCCCAGGTTGCAGAAGGGCCACAAGCCAGTTCTCTGCCACATGCACACCTTCCCGGAGTACTCTGGGCCAGAGTGGAACAGAAACAGAGCACCGAGACTCCGGCTCCTGCCACCGCTGTCCCTCATGCACCCACAGGGCCCCGGCGCTGTCCAGCCCATGCCCTGTGCCACGTGCGTTGCCTCCTTCAGGCATTAGCCGCCCCGTGACCTGGCGCGAGCTGCAGCCTCACTTGGTTTGTGCGTGGCAATGGTGGGTCTCACTCTGGCTTCAGAACCTTCTTTGGTTTGGTTGGGTTGTTTGTTTGTTTGTTTGTTTGTTTGGCTTTCTGGGCCACACCCAGCAGACCTCAGGGCTGACACCTGGCTCCGCACTTTGTGATCACTCCTGGCGGTATTCGGGGGACCATGTGGGATGCCAGGGGTGTGGATCCCTGGTCAGCCACACGCATGGAAGGTGGCCTCTCTGCTGTAGCCGCTTTCCGGCCCCCAGAACCAGCTTTCCAGTGCTTGGCTCTGCAGCCACGTCACCAGAGCGAGCTCCAGAAGGTGATGTCACCATCATTTTGCTCTTCAGTTCTCGTTCGTCAGAGAAAGGAGCATCAAGGGCCATCCGTCTCCTGTGGGAGATGATCCGGGCGGCGGCCTTGGTTGGTCCCCTCTGCCCTGACGGCTGTGCCCCCACGTGCTCCTGACAGACCATCTCTGCGCTGAAGGCCGCTGGCACATCCGGGCCCAAATTCCCCTCCTGACGTTTTATGTTTTCGAAGTCCCAGGCTCTTTTTTTTTTTTAATTTAAGTTTTTAATTTCTTTGTGTTGAATCACTGTTAGAGAGAGCCTTACAGGGCTGGAGCAATAGCACAGCGGTACGGCGTTTGCTTTGCACGCAGCCAACATGGCCAACCCGAATTTGATTCCTCCGCCCCTCTCAAAGAGCCCGGCAAGCTACCGAGAGTATCTTGCCTGCACGGCAGAGCCTGGCAAGCTACACGTGACGTATTCGATATGCCAGACACAGTAACAACAAAGTCTCCAATGGAGATGTTACTGGGCCTGCACAAGCAAATCGATAAACAACGAGAGGACAGTGACAGTGACAGAGCCTTACAAAGGTGTGCATGATTAGGTTTCAGTCATACAGTGTTCCAACACCCATCCCTCCACCAGTGTACATTTCCCAGCACCGGTGTCCCCAGGTTCCCTCCCATCACCCCTTCCCCCACTTGCCTGCACTTTCTCTCTCTCTCTCTCTCTCTCTCTCTCTCTCTCTCTCTCTCTCTCTCTCTCTCTCCCCCCCCCCTCCGTCCCTCCCTCCGTCCCTCCCTCCCTCCCTCCTTCCCTCTCCCCCTGCAGTGTGGTTAGGAAAAATCACGATCACGATCACGACCATCCTGTTGTTCGTCGATTGCCTCGAGCAGGCACCAGTAACGTCTCCTTCATCCTAGCCCTGAGATTTTTTAAAAAGTGCCACATTAAAGGCTCTTTCAGGGTTAGGAGAATGAGACCCATCATTGTTACTGGTATTTGGCATATTGGGTACGCCACGGGGAGTTTGCCAGACTCTGCCGTTTTTCATAGGAAAAATGAAGTCATGAAATTTGCTGATAAATGGGTAGACATGGAATATCATGCAGAGTGAAAACGAGTCCAAAGAAGAGGGTCAGATATAGAATGACTGCATTCATTTGTGGGATATTAATATTAATATATATGTGTATGCATATATATATATATGTATATAGTGGAAAACAAATATCTACGGCCAGATCCCGGACTCTTAAGTCATCTCATGGCCGAGTCCTGTACTGTCAGGTTCAGATGCATCACTGCTCTCTGAGCACTGCTTGATACCCAGGCAGGTGGGCGGACCCTGAGGGTGATGTGGATCTTTTCCGGGTCTCCTCATGTTGGCTGTTCAGCTGTGGCATCACCATGGAGCTTTATTTTTTTTTTAAGTTGCATTGATTTATTTGTTTGTTTGTTTGTTTGTTTGTTTGGGGGGGGTCACACCTGGCGATGCTCAGGGGTGACTCCTGGCTCTGTACTCAGGAATTACTCCTGGCAGTTACTCGAGGGATCATCAGGAGTGCCGAGGACCAAACCCAGTTGGCAGCATGCAAGGCAAACGTCCTACTTGCCCTACTTGCCGTCCTGTCCTCTTTCTCCTGACCCGGGAGTTTTTCAAGTTCACTGGTGTATGCCTTTGGCCTGCTTGCACCTTTTTTTTTTTTAATTTTTATTAGTGAAACACCATGAGGTATAGTTGTAGACTTACAAATATGTTTTGCTTGGGTTTCAGTTATACAATGATTGAGTACCCATCAGGATTGGCCTGATCCCTAGTAGCCTGGGGCATTTGTTTATATCACTGTCACTGTCCTCCCGTTGTTCATCAATTTGCTCAGGCACACCCAGTAACATTGTGAGATTTTTTACTGTATTTGGCATATCAAATACGTCACGGGGAGCTTGCCAGGCTCTGCCGTGCGGGCGAGATACTCTCGGTAGCTTGCCGGGCTCTCCGAGAGGGGCAGAGGAATCGAACTCGGGTCAGCCATGTTGGCTGCATGGAAGGCAAACACTCTACCCGCTGTGCTATCATTGCAGCCAATATATATATTGGCTTTTTGGGTCATGCCCAGCAATGCTCAGAGGTTGCCCCTGGCTCTGCACTCAGGAATTACTCCTGGCAGTGCTTAAGGGACCTTAGGGTATGCCAGGGATCAAACCTAGGATGGCTGCATGCAAGGCAAACACCCTTCCCGCTATACTATCACTCCAGTCCCAATGGGGGTGTTTTTAAAGATTCACCCTTTACAGTTTCCCTGCCATGTGCTGGGTAATGTATTTATAATTTGCTTTTATATATGTATAAAGTAATCTTTCTGGATCTTGCTAATTTGCAGGAGAACATTTTGTTTGTGGCGTTTTGTTGGTGTTATAATGTAGAGCACCTGGATTTGAATATTGATTTGGTAACTTAAAAAAAAATACCCACTTGTGTTCATTTGAGAAGTGACATGGCTCCTTTGTTTTTGGGGGTAGCTCCTGCACTTCATTTTATTTATGGAAATGTATGCAAAACATGTATTTTTAAATACAATTTGGTTAAGATAATGTTGGAATCAGAAGCCTGTCTTGCTTGCTTGCTTGCTTTTTGGGTCACACCCGGCAATGCACAGGGGTGTCTCCTGGCTCTGCACTCAGGAATTCCTTTTGGCAGTGCTCAGAGGACCATATGGGGTTCTGGGAATCAAGCCTGGCTCAGCCACATGCAAGGCAAATGCCCTACCCACTGTGCTATCATTCCAGCCCCGGAAGCCTTTCTTTGAAGAACCTGCAGTGACCGTTGGGTATTAACAGGGACCCTGAAACTACTCTTTGATCCCTAACAGAGGTTCAAAGTGACATCAGTAAGCCGGACCTGTCAGGAGAGGGCAAGTGGCCTTTGCATGGGTATGCCGCCTCCTGCAAAGTTACCTTATTAATATTGGAAATATGTATTACTCTGGACTGGAGCGATAGCACAGCGGGTAGGGCTTTTGCCTTGCAAGTGGCCAACATGGCCGACCCCAGTTCGATTTCTCTGCCCCTCTCGGAGAGTCCGGCAAGCTACTGAGAGTATCTTGCCCACACGGCAAAGCCTGGCAAGTTACCCGTGATGTATTCAATATGCCAAAAACAGTAACAACAAGTCTCACAATGGAGATGTTACTGGTTCCCGCTCGAGCAAATCAATGAACAATGGGAGGACAGTGACAGTGACAGTATTACTATATTCATATTTATTATAATTACTTTATTAATCTTGAAAATCAAGGGCAGATTTTATTAATTTTTATTAAAAACAGTATGATTTACAGAGTTGTTCATTAAACTGTTGTTTCAAGCATTTAGTGTTCCAACACCACCAGTGAAACCTTCCTTCCCTCCACCAATATGAGGGCAGATTTTCTTGCAAGATTACTCCTGCAAAGATTCATATTAAATCCTGCAAGCTGACTGTATGTATGATTTAAGGGAGTCAAATAAAAAAAAAATGTGCGGTGCTGGAGCAATAGCACAGCGGGTAGGGCGTTTGCCTTGCACTCAGCCAACTCGGGTTTGATTCCTCCGTTCGTCTCAGAGAACCTGGCAAACTAACGAGAGTATCCCGCCTGCACGGCAGAGCCTGGCAAACTCCCTGTGGCATATTCGATATGCCAAAAACAGTAACAACAAGTCTCACAATGGAGACGTTACTGGTGCCCGCTAGAGCAAATAGATGAACAACGGGAGGACAGTGACAGTGACAGTGATTTCATGATTATCTGCACAGAGCCCCACTTTTAGAAGAAAGAGACACAAACTTTTTTGGGGGGGTCACACCCGGCAGTGCTCAGGGATTACTCTTGACTGCACTCAGGAATCACTCTGGGCGATGCTTAGGGGACCATATGGAATGCCGGGAATCAAACCTGGGCCGGCCGTGTGCAAGGCAAACCTCCTACCTGCCATACTATCGCTCCGGCCCCAAGAGCCGCAAACTTGATAGAGAGGCTGGGGATAGAATTGAAAGAGAAGTATTTGTCAAGGAAAAGATAGATTTTTTGCTGCAAGACTTGAAATTTTCCACCACCGAAATGGCATTCTGTAAAGGCCACATCCTCCTCCAACTCCAGCCCCTGCGTTTCTCGGGGTGCGGGCTGGTTCCCCTAGCCAGGGGGATATCCCCCTCAGTTCTGGGTGACAGCTCACTGTTCAGCAGCATCCAGGTGAGGGACCCCTCTGCCCTTTCTCCGGGCATCCACGGCTCCTCTTTTTCTCTTTCTAGCTTCACACATTCCTCGTGATGGAGCTTCTGAATGGCGGGGAGCTGTTTGAACGCATCAAGAAGAAGAAGCACTTCAGTGAGACGGAGGCCAGCTACATCATGCGGAAGCTCGTCTCCGCCGTGAGCCACATGCATGACGTCGGCGTGGTGCACCGGGACCTGAAGCCCGAGGTAGGGGCTCCCACCTCCCCTCCCGTCACACCCGCCTGTGGCCCTCAGGTCTCCCCAGCCTGTGCGGGTATTTCTGCGGGTTTTTATTTCTATGACTTTCCGGAGTGACTGCTAAGACATTCTCGCAAAGATCCTGTTTCTTGGATTTCTTTTTTTTTTTTCCTATTACAGTCTAAAATTTCGTTCCTTTTCCTTTTTTTTTTTTTTTCTTTTCACCAGCTGATCTTCTCGAGGTTATATTTGTAAGCGTGAGAGCCTTTTATGGAAGAAATGCTTTATGCAACAATTGTAGACTAAAAATAACCATGGAAATTTTTGTAACAGAAAATAATATGCCTTCTATATGTATACTCTTTTAGTTGGGGGGGTTCTTTCTTTCATGATGTATTTGGGAGGCTTTTTTTTTTACACACTTACGATCAGATTTGATTAGCTTATGAATAGGAATGCATATCATGCTGTTCTAAATCATTTCACTATACGTGATTATCCTGGTACAGTTTGGGGGGTTTTGTTTTGGGGACACACCCAGCAGTGCTTGGGGCTTACTCCTGGTTCTGTGCTCAGGGGTCACTCCTGGTGCTCCCTAGGGGATGCTGGGGATCAAAGCCGTGTGCAAAGCAAGCACCCTCCCTGTTGTCTGTTGTTCTGGCCCTGTCCTGGTACAATCAGCTTCCTTCATGTGCTTTCCTGGCCTATGTACTATAATATTTATAGAATCATGCAACAACACCAAGCGAGCAGCTTTTTTACATATATTTTTCAAAGGTTAATCGAGACAGTTCAAAAACTTTTACAGTGATCCCATTTTTAGTACCCCAAGTCAAAAAAAAAAAATTTCCTCCCTTCCAGAAGATCATCCAAATAATAATAATGGAAATTGGAAAATAAAACCAAGTCATTTTTTTCAAGGGATAATAACTGTGACTCAGCCTTCAACATATGCGAAATGATACACACATTCTCCCCAGAACAGAGAGCCTCGTTCTTAATTACCGCGTGATGATAATACGTCCCGAAGTCTATTTAAAAGAATTAGATGACATTTAATGTTCTCGTTTAGATCACGGCGGACTGTTCCTCAGAAAGCTCCCATTTTGTTGCCTTGTGTTGAAGGCTCTGGGGATTATTGGGAAGAAAAGGATGGTTTTGAAAATGAACCCTCGGGGGGCGGGGGGGCTGGAGCAATAGCACAGCGGGTAGGGCGTTTGCCTTGCACGCAGCCCACCCGGGTTCGATTCCCAGCATCCCATATGGTCCCCTGAGCAACGTCAGGCATAATTCCTGAGTGCATGAGTCAGGAGTAACCCCTGTGCATCGCCAGGTGTGACCCAAGAAAAAAAGAAAAGAAAAGAAAAGAAAATGAACCCTCAGTATTCAACTCTGAGGGAGACGCCTAGTCTGTCTACACATCCATCTCCTTCTTGTCTGTGCCGCCAGGCGTGTGATTAACCGCCGTCCTCCGGGCAAGCGTGTGCTGTGAACTTGCCTCTCTGGGAGCTGCCCCTCGGCTTCCCCCGCGACCGTTCTCGCTCTCCCACACGCCGCCCACGGAAAAGATGGCTCTGTGCATCTCAGAGCTGAGCTGTCTGCCGGCGCCCATGGTAGCACACCACTTAAATGGCTTTTTGATAGACAAGGCACAAGCATGTCATTTTTTTTTAATTGAAAGGCTCCGTTCCACGACTGTAGAGAATTCATTTTCACATGTTTTATTCTTTGATAACTGGCCATCTGTCGTCCCCTGCATTTCAGATGATGCCACCGTGTTCTCCAGCAGAATTTCCATGTGCCTCCCTGTTTTTCTAATAAAAAGATAACTTCCTTAGCCTAAAGTTTTTCTTTCAGTCACTGGAGATGAAGAACTGCCAGGTTTATTCGGGGCATTCGACAGCAGTTAGAGCCTAAGATCAAAAAAAAAATCTATTTTGGAGAAGTGAAAATAAGCACCTTTGTACTTAGATTTCCTTTAAAAAAAAATAGCAATCACTTTGACTTTCAAATGGCAGGATATCTTCTTTCCATGCAAAAGATTAATCCCTTTCCTGTTGATGGAGGATTTTAAGATCTGAGAATAGACCTTTTTTTTTGGGGGGGGTGATGGGCACACCCCGAGATGCTCAGAGGAGTGGCAGGAAGCATGTTCTGGATCTCTGCGTGCTCGTCCTGCTCTCCATCCTTCCAAGTTACTTCCCCAGACCCTGCTTATCTGTCTTTAGGTAGAGAGTTATATGATATCCGTCGTCACCATAAGCATATCCTAAATTTTTCTAGGTGCGAAGCAGATATATTTAGAAGCTGCCTGACATTCTAAGTAGACTGCCTTATATTTTTTCCAAACTGGTCTCCATTCTCTTGAATGATGAAGGGGCGGAAAAAAAGGCCTACCAACTTAGTTTGAGACAGAACTGAGGACAGGGGCTGAAGCGATAGCACAGAGGGTAGGGTGTTTGCCTTGCAAACGGCCAACCCGGGTTCAATTCCCAGCATCCCATATCGTCCCTTGAGCACTGCCAGGAGTAATTCCTGAGTGCAGAGCCAGGAGTAACCCCTGTGCATCGCCAGGAATGACCCAAAAAGAAAAGAAGAAGAAGAACAACAACTGAGGGCAAGCAGAAGGGGTTCGGGTCATTTCCTGCCTACTGAACCCAGCACACACACCGCACCCCCCTTGGAGATAGGAGGAAAGGGGAACATCCCCTCCACTTGGAGAACTTAGAGCCCCAAGCTCTTACATCATCAAAGCTCAGAATCAACCAGTGTCGGGTCCCGGGCCATGGAGACTCAGGGTTTTGCTGGGCTGGTTCTTCCACGATAACCCGCCCTGGGATCCTCTCCAAAACTTCTGTTGTGATGGAGCCTTCCACCTCCTTCTATCAACTTTTACATTGTTCCCTTTTGTTTCTTTTTGGCCACACCCAGAGGTGCTGCAGACTCACGCACCCCTTCCAGTGGTGCTTGGGGACCACAGTCTGGTTCTGGGGATCATTCAAATCCTTACAACTCTAAGGCTCAAGCACTCTAGGATAGAAATGTTAAGAAAACTTTCCCGTTCATTTCCTTGCATCTCTTTCCTCCCACTGGGTTCATTTTTAACTTTTGAATGAAAGGTTTGGAAGATTTTTCTTCTGTGATTCAAAGAAGCCTTTTCTTATGTCTTTGATTCCCATTAGAATGATGTTAACAAAGTAAATGATGTTCCAGAGCTCGGGAATAACTTAACAAACATAAAGGCAGAGCAGATTTTGTTAGGATGTCTAAGAATGTAATCACATTCACTCTCCTCTCCCCGGGGCTTTATGTCCTAAGAAAAAATGATGTTTTCAGATCAGCTCAGCTTTGCATTTATTAGGCTTGTGAGAAGCACAAAAGTAGTGCCCACGACAACCTTAGTGATTGAGAAGGCTCGGTGATGGGTGATTCAAAGTAACAATTGTTTTGGTCTGTAACTGGGATCATATTTTTAAGTATTCAGTGTTTTTCTGAAATGTGCTTTGTCTCCACCATGCCTTCTTTATTTAGTAGGTTCTATTCGAGCTCCTGTGATTCAAGGTTTTCCTTATGACCTCATTCCGTGAAAGACATTGACCAAAGCACCTACTATGTGACTTGCCCTGCTCCGTCCCCCAAAGCCCAGGGAATAGGCTTAACAATCAGCTGAACACAGTACTTGATCTTATGAAATTACAGCCTTGGGGTGGTGAAGGCACAAAACTAAGCAAGCAATGATCCCTGCCGGGAAGAAAACCTCAATAACTCTGGGAGGAAATCCGGAAAGTTCTAGCTTCTGTCTGGGGGCAGGGTTAAAGTGGTGTTTCTGAAGGAGGACCAGTTAAACCAAGACAAGCTGAAAGGAAGCTTGGCTGAGGAACAGAAGACAAATCGATGCCAGCAGAGAAGAAGCACCTCAGGAGAGTGAGGCTGTTGCAATTGGAAAATGCCGCATGACTTCATACACTTAAAAGTTAAATGTTTGGGGGTCTGAGCAACAGTATAGCGGTTAGGGTGCGTGTCTTGCATGTAGCTGACTGACCTGGATTCAATTCCCAGCATTTCCCCTGAGCATTTCCAGGAGTGATCCCTGAGCACAGCACCAGGAATAAGGCCTGAGCCACCACCAAGCATGGCCCCCAAAAATGGTCACGGTCACGGTCCTCCCGTTGTTTATCGATTTGCTCAAGCGGACCCAGTAATGTCTTCATTGTGAGACTTGTTATTGTGTTTGCCATATCGAATACCTCACGGGTAGCTTTCCAGGCCCCCAAAAATAAATAAATAAAATGAAATCAGTCTTTGTTAGGGTGGGAGAGACGACTCAACAGGCTGAGGGCAGGTTTTGCAAGCGGGCAGCCTGGGTTCAGTCCCCAGCACTGGATGGTCTCAGAGCACTGCCAAGAGCACCTGTGAACGCTGAGCCGGGAATAGCCCCTAAGCACTGCCGGCTGCAGCCCCAATACTAAAGCAAGCAGAAAGGAACTGTGTTCTAATCATTCACTCGGGTGAAAATCCCAAGAGCCCATCCCTCAGCATGACATAATACTCAGACAACAAAGCGGGGCTCCCCAGGGCCCAGCCACGCGGCCCCCACAGCACCCCCAGAATGTCACATAGGTGCTGCACCAACAGTCCGAGCCCCCGGGAACTCACTCACGCCTTTGTGTCTTGCAGAATTTACTGTTCACGGATGAGAACGACAATCTAGAGATCAAAGTGATTGATTTCGGGTTTGCACGCTTGAAGCCCCCGGACAACCAGCCCCTGAAGACGCCCTGCTTCACGCTGCACTACGCCGCCCCGGAGCTCTTCAACCACAGTGGCTACGACGAGTCCTGTGACCTCTGGAGCTTGGGGGTCATCCTGGTAGGTCTGCGGGGCACCTCCCCGCTGCGTCTCTCTTCCTCTCCCCTTTCCCACTTCTGTTCCTGAGCATTGTGGCCGGTCGGTTGCTTTCCCGTTGGGCGTTTCTGAGCAGCCGTTTGAAGAGCTTCTTATTCTTTTTTTTTTTTTTTTTCAGTTTTTATTAGTGAGACACCATGAGGTACAGTTGTAGACTTACAAATGTTTGTGCTTGGGTTTCAATTATACAGTGATCGAGTATCCATCCCTCCACCAGGGCCCATGTCCCACCACCACGGGTCCCAGCATCCCTCCCCCCCCAACCCCCCCCAATCCCACCCTGCCTCTGTGGCAGGACATTCCCTTTTGTTCTCTCGCTCTCCTTATGGGTGTTGTGGTTTGCAAAAGAGGCATTGAGTGGCAATCATGTTTGGTCTATAGTCTACTTTCAGCATGCTTCTCCTAAAACTTGCATTGGAGGACTCAAGAGATAGCACAGGGCTAACAGCGCTTGCCTTGTGCTCTGCCAGTCCTGGTTCAATCCCTGGCCCTGCATATGGTCCATGACCCCCCCCCCCCATAATCTCCCACCCCAGGCACCCCCAGGGATCATCCCTGAGCAGAGAGCCAAGAGTTAAGCCCTGAGCCCCACTGGGTGTAGCCCAGAAACTCAACCACCCACTCACTCTCCCAGGGAAGAACTTGCATTAACATTTGTATTTGGTTTTCTTTTGAAAACGCTTAAGGCAGCTGTGTTTTGTGTGAACAATAGTTGCATGTGGTGTCCCAAAACAGAAGCAGTAAGGCTGAGAGGGTACAGTACTCACCTAGCATGGGTGAGGCCCTGGGTTCTGTCTGTCCTTGGCAGCACCAGAAGGGAAAATAAAGCAAATGAAGCAGTAGCATGTTTCTGAAAGATAGGCCTTTGCCTCTGTGTGTGCGTGTGTGTGTGTGTGTGTGTGTGTGTGTGTGTGTTGTTTAGTTTTGGTGTTTGGGGTAGCACCCAGCAGTGCTCAGGGTCTACTCTGGCTTCTCAGGAAGGACTCCTGGCCATGCTCGGGACTGTTTGCAATGCCAGGGATCAACCCCCACCTATGACATCAGGTGTCCTATGAAGACAGTAAGATAGCATTCATAGAAAAGCGTTTCAAATTGCCCCCATGAAACTTTCAAACTAAGAATGTCATTAAAAAACATCTTGGAGCCTGAGAGATAGTAGTGCAGGTAGTGTGCCTGCCTTGCACTTGGCTGACCCAGGTTTGATCGCCAGTGTCCCAACCCTGCCAGGAGTGATTCCTGAGTGCAGAGCCGGGGTAAGCCCTGAGCATCACTGGGTGTGGCCCCCAAACAAAAACAAATGAAGAACATCATTCAGTAGGAAGAATAATAACTATAATCATCCTGGGAAGCACATGTTTCACAAAGGGCTGACTCTCAGAAACAACATCAAAGCGAGACAACCTTCTGCGTGTTATTTTTTGAAATAAGCTATACTTTTTTCTGCATGTGATTGGTCCTGTAAGTTAGGCAGACCATTTCAGATTATCATAGGGTCTGGAGAAATAGTACAATGGGAAGGATGTTTGCCTTGCACACCGCCAACCCGGATTCAATCCCCAGCATTTCATATGGTCTTCCTAGCACCTGCAGGAGTAATTCCTGAATGCAGAACCAGGAATAACCCCTGAGCATCGCTGGGAGTGACCCTAAAAGTTACTTTTAAAAATATAGAAAGATCTGGGGAACAAAGAGAACTCCAGTGTTATCTCCCCAGACAGAGAGGGTACCCCACTCCCCCCCCATTTTCTCCCTTACCCTTCTCTCCCCAGGCCCCATCTTCTGCCTTCTGCAATTCTGCATTTCGCCACAGGCTTGTCTTCACTTGTGACTGTGGCAGTTGGATATGGTTTGGCCTTTAGTTTGGGGGGCCAAAGCCTTGGGGTGCTCCAGGGCTGCTCCGGGCCTTGCTCCAGAGTCACTCCTGGTGGTTCTCGGGAGATTGATAATTTTTTAAATTTTTTTTTCTTTTATAAAGTAGTTCACAATATTTGATTATATTTAATATTCAAACACCAAGCTCACCACCATTACACCTTCCCACTACCAAATTTGAGATGTTTCCATGCCAAGCCCTAATCCCTATCCCAAAAATACAACCGAAATAATATACTTTGTATTCTCTGTTATGAAAAACTGCTGAAAATGCTACAAAAGTACCCATAGTAGAAACAGTGTGAAGATTGTTCCATTTTGGCAGGGGCCAGTAAGACATTCTTTAGGATATCAATAACATGTTGTTAAGGGTTGAGTGATGTGAGCTTATATGCATATGCGCATCTATATATATATTTATATTTCCCTCTATGATTTGTTGCCTACTACTTGAACCCCATCAGATGTGGTGTGGCACTTATAAAGAATGGATAGGGAGTGTCTTATGATGTGTTGAGCAGCCGCATTTGTGGCCACGTGGTCCAGGAATACAGTCACTCATGTGCAAGGCTCGGCCTAGAGAGTGTGGGGAGCAGCCTTGACCATGGCAGCGGTTGGGTTCTGGAGGTTTTCGGTCGCCCCCCTGCCCCCCTTCTGGAGCACCCCAAATGATACAGCCTGGCACGGAGTCCGGTGGCATGGCTATGGGGGGCGTCATGTTGCTCCCTTTTGGGAGAAAAAGCCGTGTCGGGGGATTGATATTTTGTGGTACTTAGAATCCAGTTGGGTTTGGCTACATGCAGAGCAAGTGTCTTTCCCCTGTACAGTTCCCTAAATTTGTTTTTTGTTTTTTGGGGTTTTTTTGTTTTTTTTTTTTCCACCAAGCGAGATTATATTCTGCAGGCGGTTTGTGTTTCCAAAGCAAGGAGTCAACCTTCGTTTCTGCTGATGAGCAGTTAGCAGTTTCCAATTTGGGTCAGTCCATAAATTGCACACATCACATTTCGTAGAGAGATGTGCAGGCACACACATGCACGGGTGACCGTGCTTGTTCTTACCTCACTGTTTCCCCAGGCCAGGCATTGGGGAAGGGTCTTCCCCTCTTGGCTCTGACTTAGGGTCCTTTGGAAGGTTCCCCCCCGACCATGTTCTCAGCCCTCCCCTGGGAGCGCCTCTCCATTTCAGTCATGGTTTAGCACTTTGGGGATCTTCTGCCTGCATTTCCTCGATGAATATGTGGTCTGCGCGCCCTTCCGGTTCCGTTTTCCCTCTTAATGAATTCCTGTTTCTGAGCTTTGCCCATTTCTCTCTGGGGGAAATCTTCGTACCGAACGTGAAAGCGTTTTCGAGGGGCTCGGACCTTTCTCTGCCCTCACTGATGCTGGCAGGGATTTCTCTGGCAAGCCCCTGGTTAGAAAAGTCTGTAAAAGGAGATTTCAAAAGGAAATTCTTTTCCCCAGGACCAAGCCGTGTCGCTCTCTTGCGTTCGCCCCATCCCTGCCCCGACGGGCGCTGGCTGGGATGTCAGATTGTCACTCCACCCCTGCCTCAATTATAAAAATATCCTCCTAGATTCTCCTCTCAAATCGTGTTTTATTTTTACACTGAAATCTGGGCTCCATCTGGGATTGATTCTGAAGCCGGCCTGTTCCACCCTTCCTCACCAGTTGTCCCCGCACCGGGTTGCTGCTTTGATGGGGACGCTTTAGACGTTTCAGTAGTCTCATTTGTTTATCATTTGAAACTAAAATTATGTATTTATGAATAAGGTTTTTCTCTTTTTTTTGGTTCTTTGGACCACACACCCCCCCCCCCCCGTGGTGCTCAGGGAGCACTCCTGGTTCTGTGCTCAGGGCTGGACCTGGCACCAGGCACTGGATCTGGGGGTGGAGCCCGGGGTTCCCACAGGCAGAGCTGCACCCCGGCACTTGCACCACTCTCCTACCCCAAGTGAGATTTCTCACGGAAATAAACAGCTAATTTCTGTAGATCGGAGTTTGTTCAAGGATTTCACCGGAAGAAATTGTACTTATAAGGGACATGCGCCTTAAGGATGAGTGTAAGTCAGAAAGAGCCTTATGATTTTAGTAACCATATCAGACCACCGTGGGCCCAAGACCTGTTACTCTAAGTACAGGCCTGTTCAGCTCTGGGTTTTTTATTTTCCAACATTGAAAATTGGGGCAGAAGCTACAGTGGGTGGCAGAGCCCCCCTCACCCCCAAGGAGGTGGGGGTCTGTGGAGGTCTTGTGCCTCACACTTTTTTTTTTTGCTTTTTGGGTCACACCCAGCAATGCACAGGGGTTACTCCTGGCTCTGCACTCAGGAATTACTCCTGGCGGTGCTCAGGGGACCATATGGGATGCTGGGAATCGAACCCAGGTCGGCCGTGTGCAAGGCAAATGCCCTACCCGCTGTGCTATCACTCCAGCCCCGTACCTCACGCTTTATGGCCCTGACATTGGAAGGTCTGCGCCTCACCAGCTCATTTTCAACAGTTTTTTAATTTAAATATTCTTTAAAATTTTTTGTTTGTTTCATGAGAAGATAGCTTTATTTGATTGTTTGGTTGTTAGTTGGTATTTTGGGTCACACCTGGTAATTCTCAGAGCTTCCTCCTGGCTCTGCACTCAGGAATTACTCTGGCAGTGCTCAGAGGACCATATGGGATGCTGGGGATTGAACCCTGGTCGGCCTACCCACTGTGCTATCACTCCAGCTCCTCACTGTCAGCATTTTAAGGGAAACAGGGGAACAGGAAGTGGTAAGTGATATCCCAGGAGGACAAATGCAATATCCAGCCGTGGGAAATTGTACAGGCCCAGAATCCAGTTTCTCCAGCAAATAAATCATAAGGGGCGAAGGGGGGAATAGCCTAAGAAATAAGTTATAAGAGAAAAAGACAACCCTGTAGATGAAAAAAAAAAAAACCCTTAAAATTTGCATCCTACTTCAATTCTGGTAGGAGCAAAGTCTAATTTCTGTTATATCTTTGAATTAAAGTAAAGCTCTGCACATAGATCATACATCCAGATACCATTACTTTATACGTAGATATACATATATCTAAATATCTGTATCTAGGTAGACATCATTCACTGTCACTGTCCTCCCGTTGTTCATCGATTTGCTCGAGCGGGCCCAGTAACGTCTCCATTGTGACACTTGTTATTGTGTTTGGCATATCGAATACATCACAGGGAGCTTGCCAGGCTTTGCCTCGCGGGCGAGATACTCTCGGTAGCTTGCCAGGCTCTCCAAGAGGGGCGGAGGAATCGAACTCGGGTCGACCAGGTTGGCCGCTTGCAAGGTAAACATGCTACTGCAGACATCATTATTGGTAGGGACATTTGAATTCGATATCAGATGAGAAACGCATCATGAAATATTCATGTGAGGCAAATTCCTGGGGCTGGAGAGACAGTACATTAGAAGGGCCTGGCACACCTCAGAGCCAGGCTCAACCTCTTGCATCCGAATGCCGCCGCCCCCCCCCCCCCCCCAACCAAGCCCTACCAGGAGTGATCCCAGTGCACAGAGCCAAGAGTAAGCCCTGAACACAGTCAGAAGTGTTCCCCCCCACCTTTTTTTTTTTTTATAGCTTTTTGGTCACACCCAGCGATGCTCAGGGATTATTCCTGGCTCTGCACTCAGGAATTACTCCTGGCGGTGCTTGGGGGACCATATGGGATGCCGGGTATCGAACCCAGGTCGGCTGCGTGCAAGGCAAATGCCATACCTGCTATGCTATTGCTCCGGCCCGCCACCCATTATTTTTTTAAACCTCTAAATAATTGAACACAATACCTGCACACTAGACTGTCTCCCCACAAAGAGGATTTTGCAGACTCTCCCCCTGCAAAGGGAGCTGTCTCCGGAGACCGCGTGCTGAGCCTGACTCATCCCCGAGCAAAAACAAACTGTCTCTGGAGTCTCCCGCTCTGCCTCTACTGCCAAAGCCAAGGAGCAGGCGTGTGGGGGCAGCCCAGCCTCCCTTCCGGCTGTGCAGTCTCTGTCTCAGGCTCCACACTCGGCCTCAGACGGAGCATCCGCGTGTCCCCCCATAAGCTGACGCTGCTTCATCCAGCCCTACAGCCCGGCCCCGCGCTCCTCCTGGTAGTTCTGGACGAAAGCCAGGGGGTGACAGCTGCCCCCCACCCCGCCTTGCTGCAGACTGCTGCCTGCTCTGGTGGCCTCCTGTGGGCCTTGCCCAGCACACAGCTGGGAGACAGTGACAGACTCTCTGCTGTCCTTTTCCCTAAGGACCAGGGTCCCTTAGTGCCACTGGGCCAGGTCCCTGCCCTTCAGACCTCACCTAACTTTAATTTTCCCAGGAGCTTGGGTCTTCAACAAATGAGTTTTCACAGGTCACAAATGTTAAGTCTGTAACATAGAATCACTTCACTTGATCAGTTGACTTCCCGTTAATCGTTGACTTGCTCGAGCGGGCGCCAGTAACGTCTCCATTTGTCCCTGCCGCGTGCTAGTGTAGCCCAATGGCGTCTGTTCGCTCTAGGAACACGAAGAGGCTCAAACCGATCATTCATGATCTTGATGAAGAAGTCTGACCATCTGGTAGGTGGGCGGCCACGCGGTGTTTTGACATCCCATGGAATCCAGTTGGTAACGGCTCTAGTCCAGCGGTCATCT
This sequence comes from Sorex fumeus, assembly GCF_029834395.1. NCBI lineage: Eukaryota > Metazoa > Chordata > Mammalia > Eulipotyphla > Soricidae > Sorex > Sorex fumeus. Next base: position 4,695,990 of record NW_026606155.1, read on the forward strand.
CTAAATCTCGTTACGTGACCAGCCCATCTGATTTTTGATGCCTTGGCAAACGAGACAGTGTAGGATAACGTAGAATATAGAGGAAAATAAGGATAGGATTCTCTTGAACAGGTGTGGTAGGGCTACCTGGGGCGGGGATGTTGAACTTCTTTCAAGTGTCAAATACTTCTCCCAAGTACTTATTCAGGGGATTCCCTCCTTTTTGTTTTTGCTGCTTTTCCCCTGATTTTTTTCTTTTTTTTTTTTAGAAATTTTAGACCGAGCTGGAATGTGAGTATAGCATGTGATCCCCCAAGTCCCACCAGAAATGATCCCTGAGCACAGAGCCCAGAGTAAACCCTGAGCACAGCCAGATGTGGTCCAAACTACCCTCCCGCCTCCACACACACACACCAAATGTAAGTGAAACGTTAGACATAGAGAAAATATGAGAGAATAATATTATGAACAAACAAGATACCCCATTTGCTCTTACTCTCCCAGTTGAGTTCTCCCATGCACACACCCTCCAGATGTGTCTGCTTATAGACTTGGCATGGGCCACATTCAGTATATGATTTTATATGGGCACATATACAAAGTTTTAATTTTTATATTTTATAGTTCAGTAGCCACAGCTGACGGTGCTCAGGGCTTACTCCTGACTCTGCACTCAGGGATCACTGTGGGGTGCTAGAGATCGAACCCCAGTTAGCCATGGTACAAGGCAACCACCTCATCCGTTATAGTACTGCTCCAGCCCCTGTAGATACAAATTTTTATGTATGTAGATGATTTTTTGGTATACCCCTTGCGAGGCATTTTTCAATGAAACAAAGCAATTTTTATTTAAGTTAAATTAAAGACAAGATGATTTTAAGAGTCAGCTCCAATCTCATCAAAGATGGCGAGATTCTGAAGTTGAGAGGAGAAAAAGATTACAGTTTGTTTAATTCTGCCTCTTCCCAAGAAGAGACCTATTTTGTAAAGTCCCTGCTTACGAAATGAGTCTCCTTTAAATATTTCCAAAGATGGAGAATCGTTTTTTTTTTTTTTTCCCCACCCCACAGCCTGTTGTATCATCAGAAAGCAAGACACAGTCTTTGTAAAGGTTACTTGCTATATTTGGCCACCGTAGTGTCTGTCAGGAAGTAGGGTTAGATTACGACGTGGAGCAGATTCAAGGAAGTGGAGGATTGATGGATTGAAAATACGCAGATCAAGTCACCCAGCAGTTCTAGCCCCAAGAATATATTCCGGAGCATTGGGAATTCATCTGGAACAAAAAGCACAATACGAAAAGACAGTCTTTTTGGAAGCTCAAGTTTGGGGTCCCTGGGAAGCAGACCCCCAAGCTAAAGTTTATCTCCCCCTCTAAGAAAGAAGCTCCCAGGGGAATAGGAGGCGGGGGACCAAGTCATAGAACCCTCTCCCCTCCCCCCCCCCACACACAGTGCTCAGGACTAACTCCCTGCTGGGCTTGAGGGTCACTCCTGGGGGTTCTTGTGGAAGGCTGCAGTGCAGGCCGTTTGCTTCAGCCCTTGGAGCTCTTGCCCAAGAAAACACAGCCCCGAGGAAACACAGATTGCATGAGTCAGACGCCTGCAGAATCTGGGCGTGTGGCGCAGAACAGCACACAGCCCCCGGGCCTCTGCTCAGAGCTAGGTCCACAGGGTCTTAGCCTGGGTTGGGGCCCACCCTGAGCTTGACTCATTCTAAGCTGCACCCATAGGCACCTGAACCCAGGCTTCTCTTCTTCCCCTGCCCCGTGATCAGAGGCAGCCTCCACCCCACCCCCCACTCACCCTAGCCCCTGGCCCCCAGGGAGGCCACAGGCATGAGATGAGGAAGAAGTGTTGGTGCCGCAGAGGGAGGCCGTGTGCGCAGATGGCACATGGTTCGCTCCGGCCTTAGAGACCTGGTCCTGAGTGTTCTGTGTCCTCAGGATGTCCCGTGGCTGCCACCAGGTTAGGAATCTAGACATCAGATTCAGCTCACAGTGCTCTGCTCGCCGCCACCGGGCTTACCTCACAGGCCCGAGAAGGCCTAAGAACATCCAAACAGCTGGTTCAGGCTAGTTCTGGGATTCCTGTGTTGGTGACCCCAGACTCTATGCAGCCCCATCTTCCGAATTCTGCTGGTACAGTCTGGCATGGGACGCTGGCTGCTGCAGACCTGCCAACCCAGTGCCCCCCCTGGAAGAGGCAGCCTACCAGCCCAGGGGATAGCCGGCTGGATGGATTTCTCCGGGGTAGAACACACGGAGGCCTCTAAGTGCCCCACTGAAGCACCCCGTGGCATGAGGGCAGGGCCGTCTGCCTTTCGGGGGGACTGTCTCTGTGCCCCAGCTGAGGCCCCTAGACTCTTAGCCATGTCATTGTACCCCGAGACTGCAGTGCATGTTCCCTCTCTGCCATTCACATGCCTACCGGTGAATGACTGTTTACCTGGTCATTCCCTTGCCAACCGTGGGTAAGTGGGTTTCACTTCCCGGAGACATCCACGTAGAGACACAGCCTCGGCTTTTTAAAGTATCAGGATGAGAGGCTAGAGTGACAATCCAGCGGATGGGACCCTGGCCTTGCACGTGGCCAACCCGGGTTCGATCCCTGCCACGACATATGGTTTCCCCGAGCACTGCCCAGAATAAGCCCTGAACACTGGTGGGTAGGACCCAGAAAAGCAAGAAATTTTGGGATGCTCTCACTCTGCTGTCCTTGCCTCTCCCGTTACTGGGACTTTGGGGGAGTGCTTGCTGGCTGGATCACAGGGTTCTTATCAGTGCCAAGGCCACAGAGCTGTACCGCCATCCGCATGGCAGCTCTGTTTGAGGCTCAGAGACGAGTCTGTTCTGATACACACACATACATACCTGCACGTACACACATGTACACACATACACACATATATACACATATACACACACGTACATATACACATACACAACTATACATGTATATACATACATATGCACACATACACATATGCACACATATACACCTGCACATACACGTGTACACATACACGCATTGTACACATACACACATGTGCACATATGTACATATACACACATACACACACCTATATACACACCTATACAGTGTACACATACACACATGTACACATACATACATATACACACATACATATACACACCTATACAATGTACACATACACACATTCATACAACATATGCACACGTATACACACGTACACATACACACGTATGCACACATGTACACACACAGAGTCTGTCTGGGTTTTGCAGAACCAGATTGAATCACCATGATGGGGTCTCCTACCCTGGAAACTTCAGATCTTTATTTCTTTTGAGTTTGGGGACCACACCTGGCCATGCTCAAGGGTTACTCCTGGCTCTGCACTCAGGAATCACTCCTGGTGGTGCCCAGGGGATCACACGGGATGCTGGGGATCGAATGCAGGCCAGCCATTTGCAATGCAAGCGCCCTTCCTGCTGTGCTGTGGCTTCAGCCTCTGCAGGTCTCAAGGTCTCCAGCTCTGAGATGAAGCGTGACTTGTGGTTTGAGATGGGAGCCAGAGGCAGCTTCAGGGAACTCCCCGTGGTACTTACTCCCATGTACAGTGGATTTGACCGAAAGTGCCATCTGTCACCACAGTCAATAAGTCAGTCCCTCTCCCGCTGGAGGAGTGTGTCTGTGTCCCGGGTGCCTCAAGCAGGACTCAACAGTCTGGGTGTATCCCTTTCCTGCTGGACCTTACCAGGTGCCACAGCCCCTTACTGGAACAACTGGCAAATGTGGACAGTGTTTGATCACTTTGGCACGGTAATGACCCTGGTAGGTCTGTGCACTGTCTCCGATCGAGAAAAAAAAAGCTTTTCCCTCCACAACTGAAGTCAGCCCCCTAGCACCGGTCTCGATCCTGAAGGCACCTAAGGCCCCGTGCCATCCCCCAGCCAGATCGGGCGTCTCTGACGGTTCTGTGCTGTGGCAGATGAGCGTCTGTGCAGGAAGCATCTTTGCTCACAGATCTTGTATCTCAGGCGCCCGACCCCTTCCCAAGCACTCTGTGGACTCGGTAATGCCTACTCCTGCCAACCAGGCCTCACATTCCTGTGGCGTGCCCTCATGCCCCTTCCTCTGGGCCGGGCATCCTTGAGAAATCCCTGAAGACTTGAGGGTGCAGACGCTGCTTTCTGGGGAAGAGATTCCAGCCGTGTCAGTGTGGGAGCGACGGCGTGTGGGGAGCAGGGCGAGAACCACAGGCTGGGCGGGGTCCAGCACGCACGGACACGAGGCGGCTGAGCTGCCAAGGCCTCGTCCGTCTAGACCAGCCCGCGTGCCGCCCCGCGAATACCATCTGCTCGGGCTCCTTAAAGCCGTTTGTTCTGTTCCTCACAGTTTCTTTCTCCCAGCAAATGCCTTTCTTGTCAGCTTGCTCCAGATCCGTAACCCTAGTGGCTCCTGTTTGTCTTCTGTCTCCACACTGTCTGTCCCCACGAGGATTAGTTTCCTCCTCCTGGGTCTCTCGGCTTTCTTTCACCCCCGCTTCCAGTTCTGCCAGCCTCCAGGTGCCGGCCATCTCCTCACAGCCTGCGGCCGTTGTTCCTCTCAGGCTCAGTGCCCACCTCATGGCATCTCCTGCCTCTGGGAGTCTCCCTGCCTCCTGAGACCTGTCGGGCACAAGCTGCCTCACCGTCCTGCCTGGTGAGGGGACCGTTTGCCTCACCTAGGGACCTGAGGTTGGACGAGAGAGCCAGAGTCTGGCTCCCTGCCCATGGGGGCTGGCTCTCGAAACCCTCCCTCAAGTGACATTCTCCTCTCGGCGTCCCTTCCGGCTTCCCCGACTGCACCTCGCCCTGTGGCCTCCGTCTCTGTGGACAGAGCCCGCTGGCCCCAAAGACGAGCCTCAGCTTTTAGGGTTTTCTCTTGCCCTCTCAAAGGGCAGAAACCTCCTTCGGGGCGGCCTCTTAACCACACGGCTTCAGTAAACACAGGTGCTCGTGGAGAATTCCGTGTAGTAAGCACAACCACAAACAAAATAAAATTTAAATGGAGATCCTTATAAACAAAAGAGGAAAGCCCAAATGAAGAAAAAGAAATGGTTGAAAGTTCTTAACTTTTTTTTTTTGCATGCATCCTTGGGTTTGGTGATGTGGTATTGGGGAGGAAAACCATGTCATTAGGAGAGGTTTTACAGATTCTGTTTTTTGGTAACTCTAATTCGCCTTTTTTGGTGGTGGTTAGTTTGGTATTTGCCACAGCCGACATTGCTGCGGGCAGTGATCACCTAATCCTCGGGACCCTTGCTGTGCCAGGGGTTGAGCCCAGTGTGTGGCAGGCAAAGCCTGTGCTCCTTCCTTTTGAGCTGTTGCCTGACAATTTTAAGACACCATGATGGGCTGGAACGACAGTACAGCGGGTAGGGTGTTTGCCTTGCACGCAGCCGACCCGGGTTCGATTCCCAGCATCCCATATGGTCCCACGAGAACCGCCAGGAGTAATTCCTGAGTGCAGAGCCAGGAGGAACCCCTGAGTATCGCCGGGTGTGACCCAGAAAGCAAAAGAGAAGAATAAAAATAAAACACCATGAGCACCATCTTGTTTTGTTTCTTGATCTCGAGATTGCACACAGTGCCGACTCCTGGCTCTGCACTCTGGGATCACTCCTGGTGGGATCAAGACCATGTGGGGGTGCTTGGAATTGAACCCAGATTGACTGCATGCACTTGCTGTGCTATCTCTCTGGCCCCTGGGTTATCACTTCTTGTTCTTATTCCCCTGAATGTAATTATAAAACTTTAAATTTGGCTTTAAATCTTGATATAACAAGCCAGGCTACTTCTTGTACAAGCTTTGTTTCAGTGATGAAAGTCCAATCTTTGTTTGGTTTGGGGGCCACACTCAAATACACTCAGGGCTTACTTCCGGCTCTACATTCAGGGGTTACTCTTCGTGGGGCTCAGTGAACCATAGAGTGTGCCAGGGATGGAATTTGGGCTGGCTGTGTGTAAGGCAAGTGCTTTCCCTGTTGTACTATGTCTCTGGCCGTGAAGTCACATTCTAAACCCATAATGCTAGCTCCTGGCGAATCACACTCATGACACGGGTGATGAAATTATGAGAATGGACAGAGATGCCGTTCTTTCTGCAGGCTGAGCCCAGGTGTGGCATGTAGGAGGTCCAAGTTCAATTCCCCCATGTCACCAGGTCCCTCAAGCACTACTGGGTGTGGCCAAAAATGAAAATGATCATCATTCTCCCTGGGGTGACTTGACAGTCATTGTGACCATCATTACACTGTGCTCTCTCTCTCTCTCTCTTTCTCTCTCTCTCTCTTTCTCTCTCTCTCTCTCTCTCTCTCTCTCTCTCTCTCTCTCTCTCTCTTTCTCTCTCTCTCTGTAGTATACCATGTTGTCGGGACAGGTCCCATTCCAGTCTCAGGATAAAAGTTTGACATGTACCAGCGCAGTGGAGATCATGAAGAAAATTAAAAAGGGAGATTTTTCCTTTGAAGGAGAAGCCTGGAAGAATGTTTCCCAAGAGGCTAAAGATTTGATCCAAGGTAAGAATCCCATGAAAGGTGACCGTTTGCAAGCCCGGGAAGCCACTGAACTGAGGAGACTGAAAGTGCCATAGGGCCAAGAGAGTCCCTCATCCTCATGACCTTCCTCTCAGAACATGCTCCCCTCTCCTCAGAACACACTCCCTTTCTCTCAGAACATGCTCCCTTCCTCTCAGAATACATTCTTTTCTCTCAGAACATGCTCTTTTCTCTCAGAACACCCTCCTTTCTTTTTTTTTTTAATTTTTATTAGTGACAAACCGAGAGGTACAGTTGTAGACTTACAGATTTTTGTGCTTGGATTTCAATTATACAATGATCAAATACCCATCCCTCCACCAGTGCCCATTTTCCACCACCACCAGTCCCAGTATCCCTCCCACCCCCCACCCTCACACCCCCCTCCTACTCTGCCACTGTGGCAGGACATTCCCTTTTGTTCTCTCTCTCCTTTTGGGTGCTGTGGTTTGCAAAAGAGGCAATGGGTGACAATCATGTTTGGTCTATAGTCTACTTTCAGTATGCTTCTCCCATCCTGGGAGGATCCTCCCAACACCCTTTATTTGGTGCTCCCTTCTCTATCTGAGCTGCCTTTTCCCTTAGCATGTGTGGCTGGCCTCCAAGCCATGGAGTAAACCTCCTGGTACTTATCTCTGCTATTCTTGGGTGTTAGTCTCCTATTTTGTTACTTTATGTTCCCCAGATGAATGCAATCTTTCTATCTCTGTCCCTTTCTTTCTGACTCATTTCGCTTAGCATGATACTTTCCATGCAGTACCACTTGTGTGTAAATTTCATGACTTCATCCTTTCTAACAGCTGCATAGTACTCCATTGTGTAGATCTACCAAAAGTTTCTTTAACCAGTCATCTGTTCTCAGGCACTCAGGTTTTTTCCAGATTCTGGCTATTGCAAAGAGAGAACACGCTCCTTTCTCTTAGAACACGCTCCTTTCCTCTCAGAAGATGCTCTCTTGTCTCAGAACATGCTTCCTTCCCTTCCTTCCTGCCTTCATAGCTGGAGCCTCAGTCCACATGTCCAACATGGACCTACTGTAGCACTCCTTCCCCCTTTCTCCTCGACCTCCCTCCTTTTGCACTGCCAAGAGGCCAGATCAATGGAACAGAAACCCCAGCCTCATCCCAGATGGCACCCTCTCTCTTCCTTCCCATTCCCTTTCCACACCTCTAGGGCTCCTGCAGCCCCTCACTCAGGCTGGCGGTTTCAGTGTCCCCTGCCCGTTCACATGATGCCATATTTCCCCCATGACGTCCCACCCTGTGTCCCTTCCTCTGCTGTCACCTGACTGCCCTCAGTCAGCCAGGTGGCCAGACTCCCAGTGGCCACCAGGAGCCTCATCCGTCTCTTCTCTCACAGACCCAGACCTCAGAGTCCTCCTGCCTCTGAGTCCCGTCCCCTTACCCTGCAGTGGCAGAACACTGTATCTCCATTATTATTATTATTATTATTATTATTATTATTTTAACTCTTATTTGTTTTTTGTGGGGGTGTGCCTGGCCTTGTTCAGGGCACCCACTGGGATGCCGGGGATCGAACCCTGGGTTGACTATGTGCAAGGCAAGTGCCTTACCCACTGTACTATCACTCCAGCCCCCGAATATATTTAACAAGACAAGTGTCAAGATTCCTGTGGGACTGGACATGCCTCCTTTATCCCCGTACGCTCATCTTCACAGAACCCTTGGACTCATCCCTTTCTGGGGTACCCACCCGCTGCCCTGGCCCTCCTCTGGGTCCACAGTTGCACTGGGTGTGAGGGCTCTGCCTGGAACCCCGTGAGCCAGGCAGGTCCTCCCAGCTCCACCCCAGGCCTCTTGTGCCATCCTGCACCCTGTGACGTGGTGTGGGTGCTCTTCTACGGTGGCCTTGACCCTGTCCCGGGAAGAGTCTAGTCTGGAGCCAGCCAGCCTACCAATATTAGCCTCTGTGCACGACCCCACATCTGGCCGCCCACAGGCAGGGCCAGGCAGAGGCCTTGGGCAAGCTGTCATGTCCCAACAGCACATTGGTTGGGGACAGGTTTCCTGTCCGAGGCGTGTCCTAGACTAGGCCATGGCCGGGCATCAGCGAGAGACATTATGATTCTCCCTGCAGGGCTGCTCACGGTCGACCCAAATAAGAGGCTTAAAATGTCCGGTCTGAGATACAACGAATGGCTTCAAGATGGCAGCCAGCTGTCATCGAACCCTCTGATGACGCCGGACATCCTGGGGTCCTCGGGCGCAGCCGTGCACACCTGCGTGAAAGCCACCTTCCACGTAAGGCACCTGACACTCTGAAAGGGATCGAATGGGAGTGTTCAAAGGCCCTGGGTTTCATGCCAGTGATGCATTTTAAAGAAGCCATTTTTCCCCTCAGATGGATTTCTGTGAAGCCCTTGCTGCCGTGAACAGACTAGAAAGAGAAAGCGCACAGGGACCAGAGTCCCAGCTAGCCCAGATTTTGGGGGGGTTGGGGAGGGTTGGTAATTTTGTCTTGGGGAAGGCCATACCAAGCAATGCTCAGGGCTTACTCCTGGCTCTGCACTCATTAGTCACTTCTGACAGGTGCGGGAACCATGTGGGGTACCAGGGATCGAACCCAGGCTGGCCTCGTGCAAAGCAGATGCCCTCCCCGCTGTGCTCTCTCTCCAGTCCCAATAGTGAGATATGTTGGATCATTGAGAATGCCCAGTGGATAATGAGAACAGTATGTCAAATTGTCCAAAACTCGAATATCTTTCCCTCAACTAGGCTAATTCGTTTCTTTAAAAACCATTACACATTAGGAACCAAGGCATATGTGGAAGTTCACTAATTTTTTATATCTAATGCCTCTGAGGGACTGTGAGGGTCAGAGTTAGTTACTCTTAAACTCAGATCAAGAGGTCAGAGAAAGTAGCACAGGGTGAGGAAGGCATTGCCTTGTTTGCAGTCGATGACAGTTTGATTCCCTGGCACTGCATATGGTTCAAGGTATAATTCCTAAGCACAGAGCCAAATCACGCCCCCAACCATTCTTTTTGGGGGTTACTCTTGGCTCATGCACTCAGGAATTACTCCTGGTGGGGCTCGAGGGACCATATGGGATGCTGAGAATCGAACCCAGGTTGGCTGCGTGCAAGGCAAATGCCCTACCCACTGTGCCATCACTCCACCCCCGCCCCAACCACTCTTATGTGTGGCCCAAAGTCCAAAAGGAAAAGAAAGGCTTTGAGCCAGAGATGGTCACGGGGTTAAGTCACTTGCTGTACACACTGCTCACCCCAGCACCATATCTGGGCCCCTAGGCCCAGCCAGAAATGACCCCTGAGCACTGCCAGGGGTGGCAATACGCCCCCTTCCCCAAACAAAGCTCATAGTGCAGAATGATCCCTGGCACAGTAAGTCTCCTCCTGTTCCATGTCCCCCGCCCCCCCCCCCCCCCACATGGGCCTCCAAGATAGTAACAAAAACCGTAAGATTTCACTAAAGGCTGGGACTATAACTGTAGACTTTATTATACTTCTGTACCGAGCAGTAACAGTCCACTCAGATAAAGTACAAGGAGTAAAGTACATTCAGGCCTTCTGAGCCAGAGGAGAGAAGGTCAGCACACAGGCCTTGCCTGTAGGAGGCCCAGGGATTTTTTGTTTAGGGTTTTTGTTGAATTTTTCAAGGTTTTGTTTGTTTGTTGGGGGGGAGGGGTAGTTCCCAGCAGTGCTCAGTTTTTCTCTTGGCTTTGTGCTCAGGGGTCACTTCTGGCAAGGCTCATGTGGTTCCCATGATCAAACTCAGGCCAGATGCGTGCAGGACAAGTGCCTCATCCCAGTGCGATCTCTCTGGAGAGGTCCAAGTTTGATCCATGGCTCCACAAGGTCCCTCGAGCACTGCTAGGAACAACCGCCCCCTCCAAAGGAAATTTATATTTCGGAGGGGTAATCTTGAGACAGGAAGAAGGGAGAACTTTTCTCTTCAGTCCCAGAGACAAAGCAAACCACTCAGGACCCAGGAAGTGTTGAAGAACTGGGCGTGCAGATACAAGCTGGTTGGGGCACGGCTGGCAGGAGTAACCAGGGTCAGGTCCAAGCGTGGGCTAAGCAGAGGACAGGCAGGCCACTAAGCGGAGTTCCGCAGAGCCCGGCGTCTATGGCCATGGGAGGGGTCCAGATCTGCCTCCATTATGCTGGACAGGAAGTGGAGAGTAGGAAGCCCTTTTATTTATTTACTTATTTGCTTTTTGGGTCACACCTGGCAATGCACAGGGGTTACTCCTGGCTCTGTGCTCAGGAATTATCCCTGGCGGTGCTCAGGGGACCATATGGAATGCTGGGAATTGAACCCAGGTCGGCCGCATGCAAGGCAAACACCCTAGCCACTGTGCTATCGCTCCAGCCCCTAGGAAGCCCTTTTAACTGAGACTTGGACTAGAACTTTCTGTGGTTTCCACTTCCCTTTGGAGCCACAGCCAACAGTGCTCAGAGGCTATTCCCGGCCACTGACTCGGGGTCCATCCTGGCAGTGCTGGGTTGCAAAACCAAACTTACTGCAAAGCATGCCCTCCGTCCCTTAGAACTGTCTCCCTGGCCCGAGCACTCAGAGTTTCACAGCTCAGAAAAGAGGGGTCCGGCATAGGGCGGGGGTGTGCTTTAGATCCTGGGTATGTTTTAAGAATTTCTCAACCACAAATCCTGGAGAGGCGGCTCTAAGTTCTTCTGACAGTGTTAGGACACCTTCCTCGCAGCCCAGCTGGTTCGACTTTGGCAGCAAAGCCAGAAACCAAAGCAGGGGGCCGAAGTAATAGCACAGTGGGTAGGGCATTTGCCTTGCACGCAGCTGACCCGAGTTCGATTCCCAGCATTCCATATGGTCTCCCGAGCACCACCAGGAGTAATTCTTGAGTGCAAGCCCTGTGCACCACCGGGTGTGACCCAAAAAGGGGAAAAATAGAAATAGTACGGCAGGAAGAGGCTCTGGCCTTGCATGCAGCCAACCTGGGTTCAATTCCCAGCACCCCATCTGGTCCCCTGAGCCTGCCTAGGAGTGACCCCTGAGCACAGAACTAGGAGTCAGCCCTGAACACACCCCCAAAACCACACAGTCAGTCAATCAACCCTTGCCAGGTGGTACAGAAACCCCAGTTCTCAGGACTCTGTCCCCCAAACGATAGTGGCCTTCTGCTGTAAGTTACTAACTTCCAAAAAGAAAAAAAAAAAACCATGCCAGTGCCTTCCCTTCACCGAGTTCCCCTGTTTCCTCTCCTAGGCCTTCAACAAGTATAAGCGAGAGGGCTTCTGCCTCCAGAACGTGGACAAGGCCCCTCTGGCCAAGAGGAGGAAGATGAAGAAGACCAGCACGAGCACGGAGACACGCAGCAGCTCCAGCGAGAGCTCCCACTCCTCGTCCTCACACTCGCACGGCAAGACCACCCCCACCAAGGCTCTGCAGCCCGGCGGAGCAGCCGACAGTGCGAGCACGGACGCCCTCTTCCAGTTCTCGGACTGACCGGCCCGCTGTGGGCTCCTCCAGAATGCGTCCCGGCCGTCCCCCTGGAATCTGCCCCTGAGGGGAATATTTTTTCTTTTTTCTTTCCAGGAAACCCCAACGGGGGCATCCTGGTCCAAAAGCACTGGACTAAGTACAATACTGTGAATAGAGCACACGGTCTGGTGCCGGGCAGCCCAGCGTGGCGCCCACAGCACTGTTCTGGAAGAAGCAGAGATGGCGGGGACGTTCACTAGGGATGGGTCAGAGCTGAACAACTCACACAGGAAGGTCCAGGCCTGTCGGCCGTCTGCGGGCCTCAGTGGACTCGGGCTGGGAGGAGCCTGTGGCTCTGCCATGTGGCCACGTATGTGAGTGTGTGTGTGTGTGTGAGTGTGTGTATGTATGTGTGTGTGTGTATGTGTGTGTGTGGGGAGTGTGTGTGTATTTTAAAAGAGATTTGCACCCTTTGAATAGTGGTTTCTCAGAGAAAAAGGTCTTGACTGTTCTCAGAAAGATTCTGTCACGCATTTGGTGTGTGGCCTATCTTATTTCTTGAGAGAGGATTTTAACTTATTGTTTTTATGTTATGGTTAAGTATGATAATAACCAGCTATTATTATTCTTTTTCTAAAAAGCAAAGCTATATATATATATATATACATATATACATATATATGTATATATATGAGAATTGAAGGGCCTTTGTGCTATGGGGCCCACCTGAGCTGCATGCGAAGCTACGTCTTGTTTCCTACCTTTGCACTGCTCCTTCCTGGCAGTTTGTTCTAATGGTGATTACGAAGCATTAAGGTACCTGTCTGTTTTCAGCGAAGCTGCACTTTATAAGAGAATATGAATGAAACCACCTCTTTCATAAGGCGCACCGTTTTGACGCGTATGTACTGTATTTCTGCCATTTTCCCCCTGCCCACACCCCATAATCTACATTAAATTTGGCCTCTCATCCCTCGCCTTCTACTTCGAGTGAAAGCAGAATGGGCCACAGTGTGGGAACACGCTCCTTAGCCTCCAAGGCCCACTGTGAGGACAACCTAAAGAGAAATTCTCTGAACACTGTGTTTCATCTCTGTACACTGCGCTGTGCTACAGTGAGGCTTTCCTCCTGTAGTCAATATTCTGTACATAATCTTTTCGAACCGTAGCTTTGACTTCTTTTTTTGCAGTTTTCCTGTTCACTTTCAAGTCCCGAAAAGCATATTTTACAAATTGATGCCAAGCACTTTCATCGTTCCTAAGTTCAGAATTCATACAGAAGACAAGCGCTGTACGAAGCTGAAGACATTTCACTGAAAGGTTGCTGCATTTTAAAATACGGATTAATTCATTCCCTATGCAAAAAAAAAAATCATAAAAGAGAAAGAAAAGAAGAAAACGAAGACATGAATTTGTATGTTATTTTTTGAAGCCATCCATGAATGTCAAGGCTGAGAAAAATGATCGTTGCTATGTTTACAAGAGTCGTGCTTAAAAAGATAATGCCCAGCTTGTTTATTTTATAGTTTTTTTGTTAATGATGATCTCTTGAGCATTAGTTTGGAATTGGGGCATGATATTTATTTATTCCTTTCTTGAGATAATAGCAGCATTAATTTCAAACAATTATGAATACTAAAAGATATTGCACTCCATAATAGTATATTTATTACCAAATCGATGTATATATTAATAGCACAGGCAACAAAAAATGGTGAAAATTAAAATATTTTCGAAGTATTATATTATCCTGTTCACATTTTTGTCTACAATGGCTATTGGGAATAACTTTTCATGGTTTTCAGTAACTCAGATGGTTCCAGACTTCTGGGTCAATGCCAGTTTTTTTACTCCCCTCCTTTCAGTCATTCTTAGTAATGCTGAGAAATTTTATCCGAATTAGTAGTCAGCTGTATTTGATTCACCAAATACGGTCCTGTCAGATACAGATTCTTAACAGTCAGATGCCCATTGAAACCAGTAGTTGTGTGCAATATATCTGGAAATATGTTTCCATTTCTGAAACGAGCTAGTCCGGTCGAAAATAGGAGTTTCAAAGTTTCAATAGGAGAAAGGCTTCGTGGCTTCTGGAAAAGATTCGGGGGTGATGGATTCTGAAGACCTGGACTTGGGAATTTCATTTTCCCCTCTGGTTGTCTTGCCTCTTGGAGAGGACTTGGCAGAAAATGAAATGGGAGGAAAGGCCAGCGGAGGCGGAAGGGGAAGGAGAGAAAAGGCTGATCTAATTAGCCAGCTGCTCAGCCTCCCTGCACAAGGCCTGATGAACGCAGAGGAGCCAGAGGAAGCTCCGGGACGCCTCCCGCCTCGAAGCCCCACCCTCGCATACGGACGAGGGGCAGTCTGGGGCACCCGCGCCCCCCTCGCCACCCTCTTGGTGCCCGGTGAATTGCCCTGGCAGACTGCAAGGCTTGTATTTCATCATCTCGAAAATAAACTAAAACATGCTTTTTATGAAAATGTGCCATGAGAGACCTCTTTCTTGACACTAGAAGTAGATCTAAAGCAGAGTCAACAGAGGGGAAGGTTCATTCCTTCTCTCTGGAAGAAGGTTCATTCGGGGGGACTGAGCCAGACCACCCTTTGCTTTATTCTTGCACTGAGTCTGGTTCTATGTAGTCTGCATGCAAGCGTCATCTCGATTCGTGTAATTTGTCTAGATAGTCTGCATTGGGAGGCAGTTGTAGGGAAGGGGGCTGGGGAGAGAGTTCAGCAGAAGAGACACTGTGTTTCCATACACCTGAGCCAGGTTCCGTAGCTGGTACTGTGTCTGGTCCCCCGCCAGGCCCTGCCAGCTGTGATCCCCGAGCGTTGCTGGATGTTGCTCTCTCCAGAAAGAATAAGAAAAGGAAAGTAATGGGCATTCTTCATGGGCCAGTTTCTTCTCATTACTGTGCTGCAGCCTTTCACAGGATGAATTCAATGAACTATTTGGATACTCGTTCATTCTTCCGATCCTCTCTAAAATGATAAACCACCACCGAACCACTAGAACAGAAAATCAACTCTCCTGAGTTAATTGGTTTTGGGTTTTTTGTTTGTTTGTTTGTTTGCTTGCTTGCTTTTTGGGTCACACCTGGCAATGCACAGGGCTTACTCCTGGCTCTGCAGTCAGGAATTACTCCTGGTGGTGCTCAGGGGACCATATGGGATGCTGGGAATCAAACCCGGGTCAGCCGCGTGCAGGGCAAACGCCCTAACTGCTGTTCTATCGCTCCAGCTCCACTCCTGAGTTAATTGAAACACTGCTCTGTCTTGGAGCTGCAGGTAGACTTATTCATAAAAAAAAAAAAGCCTCAATTTTTTTATTTTACATTCCTGCTGATGTCTTAAGTAGGTAACTAAGTGGCTGCATTTTATTTATTTTTATTTTGTTTGGAGTGGGGGGACCACACCTGGTTATGCTCAGGAATCATTCCTAGCAGGTTCGGAGGACCATATGGGATGCTGGTGATCGGCCTGTATTTCTGCCCTATTCTATTCTAAAGTTCTATTCTAATAGGCTACTACCACTGTATCAAAGTAATGGATTTATAGATGAATTATTACATTAAGCATTTTAAATTATATGATTGTTAACCCTACAGATACCTTATATGATGATACCCCAGTTTGTGGTCTCCAATTAATGTATTTTCCCTGCATCAGTAGGCTTCTTTATTTAACTATACTAAAAAGAATGTCACTGTCACTGTCACTGTCCTCCCATTGTTCATCAGTTTGCTTGAGCAGGCCCAGTAACATTGTGAGACTTGTTACTGTGTTTGGCATATCGAATACGTCACGGGGAGCTTGCCAGGCTCTGCCGCGCGGGCAAGATACTCTCAGTAGCTTGCCGGGCTCTCCAAGAGGGGCGCAGGAATCGAACTCGGGTCGGCCATGTTGGCTGCGAGCAAGGCAAACATCCTATCCGCTGTGCTATGAATGTATAAGACTCTTAAGAAATTTTAAATTTTAATAGGAGTTATTATAAGACTCAAAAAATGAAAAACTAGTCAGAAGATAGCAGAGGAAGTATATGTCATATAAGTATTTTAAATATAACTACCCAAGAAAATAGTTTGCTCTTGCAATATACAAGTTTGTTCTGTGTCTGAAGTAATTTCACTCCAAATAGTGATATTCCTTATAACGAATTTTCTCCTTAAGAATAGTCTTTTAAGTTCTGTTCCTATATAGAGAAAGTGGGTTTTTTTTTTGGGGGGGGGGGTGAGGCCATATCTCCATATGTATGCAGTGACAGATTGAACTGAATCAGCCACATATAAACACCTTACCCCCGTGCTGTCCAGGGAACAAAGCATTCTTTTTTAATTTATATTTTTTTCTTTTTGGGTCACACCCAGTGATGCACAGGGGTTACTCCTGGCTCTGCACTCAGGAATTACTCCTGGCGGTGTGTGAGGGATCATATGGGATGCTGGGAATCAAACCTGGGTCAGCGGCATGCAAGGCAAGTGCCCTACCAGCTGTACTACCGCTCCAGCCCACAAAGCATATTTTTAAGGGACAGTGCCTTTCTTTCTTTCTTTCTTTCTTTCTTTCTTTCTTTCTTTCTTTCTTTCTTTTCTTTCTTTCTTTCTTTTCTTTCTTTCTTTTCTTTTCTTTTTTTAAATTGAATTCGTGAGATACAGAGTTACAAAGTTGTTCATGATTGGGTTTCAGCCATATAATGTTCCAATACCTGTCCCTTCACCAGTGTACGTTTCCCACCACCAATGTCCCCAGTGTCCCTTCCTCCCTTCCTCTGCCTCTGTGGCAGGCCTTTTCCTTCTTCCTCCCTCTCTCCCTCTCCCCTCCCTCCCTCACTCTCTCTCTCTCTCTCTCTCTCTCTCTCTCTCTCTCTCTCTCTCTCTCTCTCTCTCTCTCTCTCTCTCTCCTCTTCTCTCTCCCTTCCCCGTCTCTATTTCCCTGTCTCTCTCTCCCTCCACCTCCCTCTCTCTCTCCCTCTTCTTTTGGGCATCATGGTTTGCAATACAGGTACTGAAAGGTTATCATTACCTTTACTCCCTTTCAGCACTCAGTTCTTGTCCAGAGTGATCATTTCCAACTATCACCGTCACCCTGGTCCCTTCTCTCTCCTAACTGCCCTCCACCCAGCCACTCACTGTGGCAAGCTTCCAGCCAGTCCTCCAAGGGCCAGTGTTTCTCATCAAGAAACATTTGGCATTATTTCAGGCCTCACCTTGCACATTTCTTCATTGTAAGCTGCCCAGCTTTTCTGGAAAAGGAAAGGCAAATGGGGCCCTTTCAAACGGGCCCCCCAGCTCCCTGTCCATCATCCCGTGGCTGGCCCTCTCTCTCCTCAAGGCTGATGTCTACCTGTCAAGTCATGAATTTGAAAATTAAACAGATGCTAGGATTTTAGTGTTTCTGATTATTCAACAAAAAAAAATGCCAGGAAACTGAAGTGGCTCTTGGATATTTCTGCCTTGGCTTTTTCACACTCCTGCAAATCAGCCACTGTTTTTTTGTTTTGTTTTGTTTTGTTTTGTTTTGTTTTTAATTTTTATTAGTGAAACACCATGAGGTGCAGTTGTAGACTTCCAAATTTTTGTGCTTGGGTTTCAGTTATACAATGATCAAGTACCCATCCCTCCACCAGTGCCCAATCTCCACCTCCAGTGCTCCCAGTATCCCTCCCCAGTCCCACCCTGCCTCTGTGGCAGGGCATTCCCTTTTGTTCTCTCTCTCCTTTTGGGTGCTGTGGTTTGCAAAAGAGGCATTGAGTGGCAGTCATGTTTGGTCTATGGTCTACTCTCAGCATGCATCGCCCAACCTGGGCAAATCTTCCCAACACCCTTTATTTGGTGCTCCCTTCTCTATCTGAGCTGCCTTTTCCCCTAGCATGTGCGGCTGGCCTCCAAGCCATGGAGTAAACCTCCTGGTACTAATCTCAGCCATTCTTGGGTGTTAGTCTCCTATTTTGTTACTTTATGTTCCCCAGATGAATGTTACCTTTCTATGTCTGTCCCTCTCTTTCTGACTCATTTCGCTTAGCATGATACTTTCCATGTAGTACCACTAAATCAGCCACTGTTTATGGCCATTCGTGTCCTTCCCTCTGTGACCAACGGGTAACCAACCAACTGGTTACTCAGAATTTAAACGGAGACTTGGAAGAAAGGATGAAATGCTCCTAGTGGTTTATCAGGCCCTGGTCTCTGCTGTGTTTCTGCTGGGGAATGTGAGAATGTGAGGGTCTTGTTTAGAAGGCTGCTGATTGTCACAGAAGTCGAAGTTTTCAGTTTCCCGCTCAGTCAATTTCTGGTGTTGAACACAGCGATATTTCCTCCAGAGCACAGGATAATACTCAGAACCATGCTTTGTCAGTGCATAATGTTTTTCAATTGTGTGATATTACAAAATTCGTTTCTTCACTATGATAAAAATCCAATTTCATTCTTATTTCTTTCCTATATGTTTTTTAAAATCTTTTGCTGTATGGTCTGAAGTCCTATATTATTGTTTTTGTTTCCATTTTGGGGTCACGCCTGGCAGAGCTCAGAGGACCATGTAGGGTGCCAGGGATTGGAACCCAGGGGAGATTGTATGCAGAGCAAGAACCCTATCCACTGTACACTCAGACCCCTGAAATCTTTCTAAACTTAAGAAAAGAAACGAGTCATATTTTAGAAAATTTACAATAGATTTTTCCGACTTTTTTTTTCTTTGGCCGTGCTGGGGATGGAACTCAGGCATCATACATTGCTCTCCCGTGAACTGCCAGCAGCATTTAGCTTAGAAAATCTTCGTTTCTGGCAATATTGTAAATCACCATGCCAAAAATGGGGGGGGGGGGGGGGACTTTAAAGGAAAGGAAAAGAAAGAAAATCTTTGTCTCATATGTTTAAAATCCAGTAAGGTGGAGGAACTTGACATTCTTAACTGCAATTTTATTTTTAGCTTTCTAAGAAGCTTGTCATGGCTTATGGTCTCTGTTGGAATAGATGTGTGATAATTAATGAATCCTCATTAAGACCTGTTGATGTGGTAGACACTTGAATATTCATACAGTTTATTTTAGGTTCTGTAGTGCTGTTCTGTTTGCTCAAATTATCACTACTGGTGAAGGCAGGGATGAAGTGTACAATAAAATTTATTCTTTTGCTACTTTTGACAAAGCTGCTTAAGCTTTGTCATATGTAAAGGTAATACCTCAGCACTCACATTTTGAAAAACATCCCAAAAAGCTTTTCTGGGATGAATGGAAGCTACAGATTTCCATTATACTCACTTGGCAGAATCGTGTAAAATCTGGCTTTTTATGGTATAGCTGATATATTGCTGCCCAGAGTGATATCTCTGGGCACAGAATCAAAAACTTGTTGATAATAATCTATAGTGCAGTTATCTATGTAACGTGTAAATTCTTTTCTTCTTTTTTTTTTTTTTTTGGCTTTTTGGGTCACATCCAGTGATGCTCAGGGGTTACTCCTGGCTCTGCACTCAGGAATTACTCCTGGCAATACTCAGGGGACCATATGGGATGCCGGGGATTAAACTCGGGTCAGATGCATGCAAGGCAAAGGCCCTACCCACTGTACTACCACTCCAGCCCACTGTGTAAATTCTTCCATAGTTTATATAGAGGTAAGAATTTTTCCTAACGGAAAGTAAATGGAGGATATGAAAAACTTGATTTATCTTTTTTATTGTGTGTATGGGGCTGGAGCGATAGCACAGCGGTAGGGCGTTTGCCTTGCACGCAGCCAACATGGCCGACCCGAGTTCGATTCCTCCGCCCCTCTCGGAGAGCCCGGCAAGTATCTCGCCCGCACGGCAGAGCCTGGCAAGCTCCCCGTGACGTATTCGATATACCAGACACAGTAACAACAAAGTCTCCAATGGAGACGTTACTGGGCCCGCTCAAGCAAATCGACGATCAACGGGAGGGCCTTTGTTTTTTTTATTGTGTGTATGGGGGTGGGGGGTTAAAGGTTAAGAGAAGCAAGTTACACTCACCGCAGATCCCATGCATGTCATCCATCCCTGTCCCTGTCCCTGCCACCCTGCCCACCACTGTACACCGTGTCTATCACCTGTACCTCCTTGCACTAAATTTTTGCTTTCTGCTCCTTTACGCACAATAATGGTACCCTACACTGACATTTTATCCATTGTTTATCACAATGGCATATTGACTAATGTCCGTAGGTAACAGCAGAAGCGCAGAGAAGGAAAGACTTCCTGGGGACAGCGAGGGCAGATTCTGTAGGGATCAGGAACTGTGGCACCGGGAACCGCAGAGAGCACTGGGATACAGGCCTCGGCCCGGAGAGAGACGCAGCTGCTTCACAGAGATGCTCCAGAATTGTCTGTGTCAGTGACGCAGAAAAGGTGTTCCGCTCTGTGAACTGATGAACCTGCTTCATATGCCTCTGCACACTTTGTAACATGGTTCTTTTCTCCTAGGAGGCCTGGCGGTAACTTCCCCTTCTCTGGATCCTTGCCCTGTCCCCGACTTGCCCCAGCCTCTTTCCAGGCCTCTGGAACTTTCTGTATAGCCAGTCCCCAAACTCTCAAGACTGCCCTTGGTAGCGATGACACTTTCAGTGCAGTGATTATATCTAAAATACACAAACTCTAGAGCCAGAGCAATAGGACAGTAGATCGGGTACTTGCCTTGTACACAGCCAACTTGGGTTCAATCCCCAGCACCCCATATGGTCCTCTGAACCCTGCCAGGGGTGATCCCTGCGCACAGACGCAGGAGTAAGACCTGAGCATCACCGGGTGTGGTCCCAAAACACAACAAAGTGAAGAGCCTGTGTTTGTATCCCAGATTACCACGGTTTGCCTCAGGGGTCTGTCTGTCTGCCCTGTCTGCCAACATCACTCCTGTCGCTGGAGATTCAATTTTTTTTTTTTATTTATTGAATCACTGTGGGAAAGGTTACAAAGCTTTCAGGTTTATGTCTCAGTCACGCAAATATCAAACACATTTCCCTTTACCAATACTTATTTTTTACCATGAAGAACCCCAATAAAACCCCACCCCCCACCCCTCCCCGTCCCTGTGAGGCAGATGAATTCTAGTTAACACTCTATCTGCTTTGATTAGATTCATTGTTTCAATAAAAGATTCACCACTATTATTTAGAGTTTACCCCCCCCCCCAATCAGACATGTTGAAAAAGCATTGTGAAGTGATTTGCTTTCTACGGCTGGGTTCAAGAATTAAATGTTGGTTTTGGATTTCTGCTATTTTACCTATTGACCCTGGAAGTATTTCTACTGAAAGTCAGATAGTTAAGAAACTGGTTTCTGTGTTCTGGAGTCCTGGCCGTGCTGGAGAGCCGCTCGTGGGGGGCAACTGGTGGCCTCGGTAGGGCGTGAAGGGCGGAGCGAAACGCCCCCCTTCCCATGAGGTTTTAGTCGCCCCCACACTCCCGGCTCATACCTGCTGTCCACAAGGCTCCCATGTGGCCGCCATCTTTCTTTCCAGAGAGGAGAGGGCGAATGGGGCAACACCCTTTCCCCTCCGGCAGACTTGATGGCCTGGATCAATGCATAGTCCGTTCACTTTTCTGCTCCAAGCTGCTGGGTTCTGCATTAAGTCCTTGTGCTTCTGGGGCCGTGGCCGTGCTGGAGAGCCGCTCGCGGGGGGCAACTGGTGACCTCGGTAGGGCGTGAAGGGCGGACCAGAACGCCCCCCTTCCCATGAGGTTTTAGTCGCCCCCACACCCCCGGCTCATACCTGCTGTCCACAAGGCTCCCATGTGGCCGCCATCTTTCTTTCCAGAGGGAGGAGGGCGGAAGGGAGCAACACCCTTTCCCCTCTGGGCAGAAATGATTGCCTGGATTAACGCATAGTCCTTTCACTTTTCTGCTCCAAGCTGCTGGGTTCTGCATTAGGTCATTGTGCTTCTGGGGCTGTGGCCGTGCTGGAGAGCCGCTCGTGGGGGCAACTGGTGGCCTCGGTAGGGCATGAAGGGCGGACTGAAACGCCCTCCTTCCCATGAGTTTTTAGTCGCCCCCACACTCCCGGCTCATACCTGCTGTCCACAAGGCTCCCATGTGGCCGCCATCTTTCTTTCCAGAGAGGAGAGGGCGAATGGGGCAACACCCTTTCCCCTGCTGGAGATTCAATTTGCCAGATGTTCTCTAAGTGGAATTAACCTGTAGTTTTCTGTGTCTGATTTTATTTGATTGTTGTAAAATGCGTCTATTCTTTTTTTATTAATTTTTTTTTTTTGCTTTTTGGGTCACACCTGGCGATGCACAGGGGTTATTCCTGGTTCATGCACTTAGGAATTACTCCTGGCAGTGCTCGTGGGACCCTATGGGATGCTGGGAATCGAATCTACGTGCAAGGCAAATGCCCTACCCGCTGTGCTATCGCTCCAGTCCCAAAATTCATCTATTCTTGCTGTGGTACTTAACAGGAACTGGCTGGCTCTTTCACAGCTGTGTACTATTCCTCCGGGCGAGCAGGCCACCATTTGTAGATCCATCCTTAGTCCTGTCTGTATTTCAGTCTGTGTCATTTTCACTGACCTCTGTTCACAGTCATGGATACTCTGCTGTGCTGGACTTAAAGAATTTTTTATCTTCTTTTTCTAAATCTCTGGTTTGATCTCTTTGTCTCTGCTGATATCTAGCCTATAGTTGAATATGTCCATCCAAAGATATTTTAGCGGTCTTATGGGATTCAGGTCTGAAATACTTGTACCGTGACCCTTTCATCTCTAGATGTTTTCTCCTGGCTCCCAATCATTTGCTCCTCTTTTTAATGCCTTATCTGTTGGCCTCACTTGCCAGACACTGTGTGTGGAGGATGGCCAGGTTTGTTACATCCATGAGGTTGCTACTGGCTTCTGAGATCACCATAACCCTATTGAGGGTTGAGTTTGGGCTTTGGTAACTCTGGTTTCTGAGTTTTGATATTTTTGCTTGGGTGGCCACACCCAGCTGTGCTCAAGGCTCACTCCTGACTCTGTGCTCGGAATCAGTCCTGATGGGGCTTAGGAGAACAGAGGTGCTGCCCGGAACTGGCCCAGTCTACCCTGACAACTATCATTTTATACCTCAGAACACTCTCGCCACAGTAACTTCAGGTGGCCACAGCTTGGATGACTCATATGCAGAGACAGCAGGCTAGGGAGTTTTTTGCTCCATACCCTGAGCTTCCGTTGGCCTGGGGGCCGTGCCCATCAGTCCAGGGCACTGCTCTTAGCTCAGTGCTCAGGGAACCATGCAGTGTGGGGAAGAACCCAGGGCTTCAGCAGGTGTGCTCTCGTCAGCTTTCAGCCTGGTCCTGCACAAAACGATCTGAGCCTCCAAGTTCAGGCCAGGTTCCATTCTAGGCCAAGCAACGGGACAGTGAGGAATGGCCACTCGGCACCCAGCTTCTTGTACAGAGAGACATCGCAGGGTTTCTGGGTCAGACTTGTACTAATTAAAGGCTTTCTTAGCTGTGGGTGACAAAGAGACAAACCGAGGCCAAGCGCTTTGCATGACGGCGCTTTCCTATTTTATCCAAGTATTTTTAGACTTCCTTTACCTTTGCAAAGACTCCCCAGCTCACACTTCACACCCAATGCCCCTCGCTGGCCCCCTTTGGAGAGCAGAGACATTCTCCTTCTCCTCCTCCTCTCTAAATCCTCCCGACAAGACACACCAGGAGAAAACTCACTTTGGAGCCCCGGGGTGACATTGGGTTAAAACTCCAGGAACTGAGCTCTCTCCCTTAGGAGAAGCCTCTGGTCTCTCCTAGGGGTTTCTCTTTCTCAATTCTTCACTCCCCCTGCAACTGCCCTTTTTCTGTCCACTCCCCACCCCCACCCCACCATCACCCATATTCCCTAAATAAATCTATTGACTTAAAAAAAAGAAAAAGCAACCCTAGCGACTAATTTCTGGAGAGCAAGCTTAGCTCTGTAATCAAATACTCTCATGCGTGCTTCGGCGTCAGAGGCGACCGGTCAGGCCACTGTGGTTTCTCATTTTTAACTTCAATGCCACAAAGCACTTTTGAAACGCTTTGAGCTACTGAAAAAAAAAAAAGGCTGGGTGTTCGCAGGCTCCCAGAATAGCTGATGTGTGTTACCAAGAGGAAATAAGCCAAGCATCACCAGGTGTGACCCTGTAGCCCCTAGCACAGCCAGGCCCCACAGCACTCAGGGGACCTGATCTCCAGCACAGTCTCACCCAAGGGTCTGCTCCTCTGCCCTGCTGGCTTCCCACTTCAGCAGCTTTGCCCAGTGATTTTTCTCTCGTCCAAAGACATTCCTCAGGACAATCATTTGCTCTTTCTTTCTTTTTTTTTTTTTTTTTTTTTTTTTTGCTTTTGGATCACACCCAGCGATGCTCAGGGGTTACTCCTGGCTCATGCACTCAGGAATTGCTCCTGGTGGTGCTCAAGGGACCATATGGGGTGCTGGGAATCGAACCTGTGTTGGTCATGTTGGCTGCGTGCAAGGCAAACTCCCTACCCGCTGTGCTATCCCTCCAGCCCCATTTGCTCTTTCAATCACAGCCAGTTTCCCTGTGCTCAGAGGCAAAGACCTTGAGCTTCCTGTCTAGGGATGTGGGTGATCGAGGATGCACTCAGAACCACCGACCCACAACCTGAAACACTTGGTTCTGATGTCTTTGGAGTTCCAGCCCTTTCAGAATGTCTGGGAAGGCCCAGTTAAAGTGGACAAAGCCAGTGAGAAAAGCCTTAATGATGTAGGATTCCAGCTATATGACATGTTCGGAATAGGCAAGTGCAGACAAAGGAGATCCCAGGGGATGGTGGGCCAGGAGATGAGAAATGACTGCTTAAATGAACACAGTAAAAAAACACCCAATTTTACAATTAAGTGGCAAATTACATAAAATGTTATAATCTACACACACACACACACACACACACACACACACACACACAACAGCCAGATATCTAGGACACCATTATTTCATATTTCAGTTACTTCAAGAAAGTCAGTTTAAACACTTTGTGCTCAGAGAATACCATCCCCAGCATCCTTTCTTTGGTAGCACCTCTGAAACAATTACTTGAAAAAATCTTCATGAGTAGAGACTAAGTACAGACAAAGTACATTTTTTTTCTTGTTGCTAACCCCGAAATCCCAGCCTCTGTAGTGACGGAGGGGGTGGTATTGAACCAGCCGTAACCCCCCATGTCTCCAGGATGCAGTTAACGGAAGCTTTTATGTACTTGTGATGCCGCTGGAAACAGTTGTCTTTCTTACTGAAATTCCAGAAACTCAGCATTGAAGAGACAGCACAGCAGGTAGGGCCCTTGCCTTGCCTATGGTTGACCTTGGGTTGGATCCCGGGCAACCTTTATAGTCCCCTGAGCACCGCCAGGAGTGATCCCTGAGTGCAGAGCCAGGAGTAGGCCCTGAGCACCACAGGGTGTGGCCCCAACCAAAAGAAAAATAAATACCAGAAACACAGAAGCTACGATGTCACCATACTTAATTCCACTGCTTATGTTTGAAATCTTCATTCTCATTTTCCTGTTGTTTGGGGGGTGGGGGTGGGTTCACATACAGCAGTGCTCAGGGCTTCTTTCTGGCTGTGCAGTTAAGACCATTCTCAGAAGGACTCAGGGTACCATATGTGATGCCAGGGATCAAACCCAGATCAGACACACGCAAAGCAGGCACCTTAGCCACTGAACTAAA
This sequence comes from Sorex fumeus, assembly GCF_029834395.1. NCBI lineage: Eukaryota > Metazoa > Chordata > Mammalia > Eulipotyphla > Soricidae > Sorex > Sorex fumeus. The sequence goes on from NW_026606155.1 coordinate 4,721,632, forward strand.
TCTCTGGCCCCAATGTAGGATGGCTTTCAGTAAGCAATTTCTATGTATCTTTAAGATGTTTGAGTTAAGCCTACTGCCAAAGCATTTCAATTTATTTAATTCAAGTTTTTTAAATTTGATTTTAGTTGGCTTTCTAATGTTGTGAAAATCAAATCCTATTCACCTAAAAATCCAGAAAACATTTTCGACTGATGAAAACACTCAGTGAGGGGCTGGAGCGATAGCACAATGGGTAGGGCATTTGCCTTGCATGCAGCTGACTCAGGTTCGATTCCCAGCATTCTATATGTTCCTCCGAGCACCACCAGGAGTAATTCCTGAGTGCAGAGCTAGGAGTATAACCCCTGTGCATCAGCGGGTGTGACCCAAAAAGCAAAAAAGAAAAAAGAAAAAGAAAACACTCAGTGAAAACTTAGATTCTTTTAAAACTCTGATTAGAGATTTGAGGGGCCAGAGTTATAATATTGGGATTGAGGTGTTTCCCTTGCTGTGGCAGGCACCTCTTTGGTATCACGAAGTCCCTGAGCACAGAACTGGAATAGACTCCCAACACCTCCAGCTATAGCACCAAGTAACAATAACAATAAATTGACTTCCATGAGCTATTGGGAATATTATGATACCTGAAAAGAGTCTTTGTAGCTATAATTGTATAATCCTTGTACAGGCTTTTTTTGTGTGTATTTTTTAAAACATTTTTCTTAGTGAAACACCATGAGGTACAGTTGGTAGACTTACAAATTTTTGTGCTTGGGTTTCAGTTGTTATTGTGTCTGGCATATCGAATACTCTCAGTAGCTTGCCGGGCTCTCCGAGAGGGGGAGGAATCGAACTCGGGTCGGCCATGTTGGCTGCGTGCAAGGCAGACGCCCTACCCGCTATGCTATCGCTCAGTTATACAATGATCAAGTACCCATCCCTTCACAGTGCCCATTTTCCACCACCACGGGTCCCAGTATTCCTCCCACCTCCCATCCCCCACATCCCACCCTGCCTCTGTGGCTTTTAAAAATAAGTTTCTGTAATGATTTCGTGTTAAGTTTCCTAAATGTTATAGTATTGGAAGAACTTTATTTTCAATCAAGCATACTAAGACACTTTAGGTGTTGGAGAATTGTGGATTAGGAGTTTGGACTACACCTGGTAGTGCCCAGGGCCTACTCCTGGCTCAGTGTTCACAGGTGACCCCAGCTGGGCTTGGGACTATATATGATGCCAGACAAAGTTCAGGGTCAGCTGTATGGAGGACAAGCACCTTACCTCCCATACTGTCTGTCTGCTCACATACACTGGAATTTTGATTGTTTTGTTTGCTTTTGAGTTACACCCAGCGGTGCTCAAAGCTTACTCCTGACTGCGCTAAGGGATCACTCCTGGTTAGCTTGGAGGAATATGTAGGGTGCTGGGGATTGAACCCAGGTTGGCTACATGCAAGGCAAGAACCCTACTCCCTCTGACTCAAGGAATTCTCAAAATAGAAGTCAAAATCAAATCTTTATGCTTGCATTGCTGTTTGTTAAAACTCAGTTGATTGACAGTCTGCCCAAATATGTACCTCAGTTTAGAGAAAATACTCTCCTATTTTCCATTTCATTGTCATCTTCATTGTTACTAGTTACTTAATAGTTTAGTGTTGTGAGATGAGTCTATATGTGTGTGTACGTGTATCTAAGCACGTACAGGGAGCGATAGTACAGTGGGCAGAGTGCTTGCCTTACATGCTGTCAACTCGGGTTCGATTCCCAGCACCCCATATGGTCTCCCGAGAACAGCCATGAGTACAGAGCAGAGTCAGGAGTAATCCCTGAGCATTGCCGGTTATGACCCAATGCCCACCCACCGAAACACACACACACACACACACACACACACACACACACACACACACGTTCTTAGCACCTCATTAAAAGATCCAAACTAGGGGCTGGAGTGATAGCACAGCGGGTAGGGCGTTTGCCTTGCACGCGGCCGACCCAGGTTTGATTCCCAGCATCCCATATGGTCCCCTGGACACCGCCACGAGTCAGGAGTCAGGAGTCATTCCTGAGTGCACAGCCAGAAGTAACCCCTGAGTATTGCCAGGTGCCAGGTGTGACCCAAAAAGCAAAAAAAAAAGAAAAAAAAGAAAGATGAGCACTTGTGAGCCCCATCCTCCCTCCCTCCACTCCAGTGTTTAACTTAGAAGAACAGAGGTTGCACGTATGCCCCTTATTTGGCGGACTCCCTTCAAAACCCAATGCCATGTTCATTGGCACCACGCCAACGGCACGTTGACTGGTTTTTATTCACTCCACATGCTGCATTTCCAACTCTGACCCTACTTGGGTATTTCCCATGTAATTGGGCGAACACATAAATATTTGCTCCTTTGGGAGGCATGTGGACATTGGAAAGTAGAGATTTGCTGAAGAACTACAGATCTGAGAATGCTTTTACAAGAAATTCGCTTTCATCACTTTTTTGTGGACGAATTAATTGCTGGGCCCTAATGCTAGGTTTCTAGACTGTGGGACTACTACTGAATAATGCTATTTCTTTTTTTTTTTTTCAGTCAAACATCACATTATTAGATTAGTTCTGTTTTTGTTCTGTCAGTCACTGAGATGGTTGGAACGCTGAGTGGAAGTTAGATGCCAAGTGGCCTATTGTTCAGAGTCTGAAGCCAGAGTTCAGTTCCCGGAGGCTTTAAGGAGAAGCTTCCGAATTCCAGGCTTCCCTTTTAAGTGTAATTGGTTTATTTGGGGTTTTGTTATTGGGCCACACCCAGCTGTGCTCAGGGCTTATCTCTGGCTCTGTGCTCCTGAGAGGAGTGGCTTAGGGGACCATATGAGGGGCTGGGGTCAAACCAGCATCAGTTGCCTGCAAGGCCGGCTCCTTTCCTGCTGGACCATATCTCCCATGGATGGTACGGGGGAGCATTCTCATTGAGCTCAGGCTCCTTTTGAGGGTCCAGGGATGCCTCAGGAAGCAAGGCTGTGACGAGTGTGCCAGCCATCCCTTGGCAACCCGGACACCCTAGGCTCTGATGTTGAACCCCATCTTCTGTCCCCTCTTTGTGTCTTGGTTTTGCCAGCTGGCCTTCCGTTTGCATCCACAAATTCCATCTTGTTCCTGGAGGCTTTTGGTTTCCCCTCACCACGGTCTTCCTTCAGTCGCCTCTCACGACCTGAGGTGACCGGCTGAGATGAATCCCCGATAGCAGCAATCGCCTGCACAGAGCCCCCAAAGTAAGGGGCCCCCAAAGTAAGGTTAAGCCATTGTTCCCAGCCGTTCGTTGTTCACTGCATCAGCACTAGCAGCCCAAATGACCTTGGGGGCAGAGCCTCCCTGCAGGTGTTTCTAAAGTAAAAGGCTTAGGGCCAGAGAGAGAGAGAGAGAGAGAGAGAGAGAGAGAGAGAGAGAGAGAGAGAGAGAGTACAGGGGTTGGGCACTGACCTCAGCTCAAATCCACACCACACAGGTTCCTGGAGGTGCTCCCTCTTCTGAGCACAGAGCCAGGAGCAGCCCCTGAGCACTGTTGGATATATAGCTCAATCCCTCTTCCCACAATATATTAAATTAAAAATACTTTAAGATCTCTCAGAGGTGGGGCTGGAGAGATAGCACAGCGGGTAGGGCGTTTGCCTTGCACGCGGCCCACCCGGGTTCGATTCTCAGCATCCCATATGGTTCCCTGAGCACCGCCAAGAGTAACTCATGAGTGCAGAGCCAGGAGTAACCCCTGTGCATCACCAGGTGTGACCCAAAGAGTAATATACATATATATATATATATATATATATATATATATATATATCAGAGGTGTGGCTGCACATTCATCTTTGACCACTCTTGGTTTCCGGTGGCAAAAAAGCTGCTTCTGAAGGTGTCAGGTGACCCTGTGTGTTGCTGGCACTAGGGCACTAATTCACCAGCAGCTGGTATGAGTGGATTGTCCACCCTCTCCAGGCGGAAGCTCCCTCAAGGGATCCACCTCTCCTGGTTGCGGAGATGAGCTTGAATTTTCCTTGTGTTGATCTTTGCCACATCCTGCCTCGCTTTAAGAGGTACTTTACCTGCTCAGCTCTCTTCTCCACACATCCCGCCACACAGACATATCCTAATATGGAAAAAAAGAATCCTTTCATTCAAGAAAGAAAATGAGAGGGGCTGGGGCAATAGTACAGTGGATAGGGTGTTTTCCATGCATGCGGCTGACCTAGGTTCAATCCCCAGCACCCCATAAGGTCCCCCAAGTACTGCCAGGATTCCTTAGTGCAGAGCCAGGACTAACCCCTGAGCAGAAAAAGAAGAGGAGGAGGAGGAGGAGGAAGAGGAGGAGGAGGAGGAGGAAGAGGGCTATATAGAGGTTAGGGACCTGGTTTTTCTTTGTTTGGGGGCCACACCCAGGAATGCACAGTTACTACTGTACTACTGGCTCTGCACTAGGGAATTTGTTCTGACAGTGCTCCGGGGGCCATATGGGATGCTAGCAATCAAACCCAGGTCTGCTTTGTGCAAGGCAGGAGCCCAACCCACTGTTCTATCTCTCCAGTCCCTAAGGCATATGTTTTGCTTACAGATGCCCCCAGTTTGACCCATCACAACTGTAAATATTTCCCAAGCACTGCCAGTAGTGATCACTGAGCACAAAGTCAGGAGTAACCCCAGAGCACCCCAATGTGATAGGCCACCCCAATCCCCGCCTCCCCCCAAAAAATAAAATAAGCAAAACAGTGCAATTAAATCATGTTTGCTTAACCACAACACCCAAAAGGAAAGAGAGAACAAAAGGGAATGCCCTGTCACAGAGGCAGGGTGGGATGGGGGGATGGGGGGTGGGAGGGATACTGGGACCCGTGGTGGTGGGAAATGGGCACTGGTGGAGGGATGGGTATTCGATCATTGTATAACTGAAACCCAAGCACAAAAATTTGAAAGTCTACAACTGTACCTCATGGTGTTTCACTAATAAAAATTTAAAAAAAAAATTCTTTAGAAATCTTGTGCTGAGTAAAATAAAAGTCAGTGGTTTTCAAGAAAAAAAATGATGCTTGCTTTCACAAAGGCCATTTCTTATTTTGCTTGCAAATGCCAATTTGGACAGCAATTAAGATAACTTTGAAGGAAGCCCCCTTCTGGAGCAAACCTTTGGCTAAGCCACTCAACTGGCATGTAATTAGAATTTTATTTGCATGGCTATAATGTCTGAATCTTTTCTCGAGGAATATGACATTCTTTAAATGCTTAAAACTCTTTAAAATGTGGAAGGAGAGATATTACAGCAGGTCGGGTATTTACCTTGCATGCAACCAACCCAGGTTCAATCCCTGGCATCCCATATAGTCCCCCCAAATCCCACCAGGAGTGATCCCTGAGAGCAGAGCCAGGAGTAAACTCTGAACACTGTGGGGTATAGCCTCCCTGCACCCCCAAAATCTTTTAAATGTCTATGCTTAGAGTCCTTAAAATTCTTTTGAAAATCCACCTCTACTCTCATCACAGATCTAGTTTACTGTATTTCTGCCATTTGTATCTTCTGCAGTATTGATGCTATGAAGCTGGTTTGACAATCCCCAAAGGAAATGGCTGTTTCTTGGCTGATGGCTCCTGTGTTCCATAAATTGGAGCTTTTCTTCCTGCTTCCTCAGTCCCATATTGATGATACTTCATAGTTTTTGGTTTAGAGGGTATTGGGTTTTTTGTTTTGTTTTGTTCCTTTGGTGCCAGGCATTGATGTCACAATTCTTTAAGCGAGTCATGCATTTTACCACTGAGCATTGGACTAGGACTAGTTTCTAAAAATTAATTCTAGGGATTGGAGAAATAGTACAGTGGTTGAGCACTTGCCTTGCATGCAGACGACCCATGTTCGGTCCCCAGCATTGCATTTGGTCCCCTGAGTACAGACAGGAGTAATTCATGAGTGCAGAGGCAGCAGCATTGCTGGTTGTGGCCAAAAAGAAAAAAATACCCCAAATAAAGATAAATTAATTCTAGCTGGGCTAAAAGTTTTATACACCAATTCATAATGAATTTACCCTGCTATGGGATTAATTAGAAGAGCTAGACATTATATATTTATTTTGTTGCTATAAATATGCATTAAATATACATAATTGTATCAATGTTCTTTTTGGTTGTTTGTGCGTGTGTGTGTGTGTGTGTGTATGCTCAGGACTTACTTTGAAGAACCGTATGAGGTGCTGGGGTTAACTGCATCCTTCCCTGCTATTCAAGCTCTCCAGCCCCTTTCGATGTTCTGGGGTGGTTTATTATATTGATAGTCGGGACTGCCTTTGATGAAAGGTAAGTTTATGGAGTCAAGAATTTTTACCAGAACAACAGCTTCTTGGGAATTCTCAGAATTCCATCATTGCTTGTTTTGAACAGTTAAGAAGCAGCTTTTCCCCATTCAATGGCATTCCACTTCCTTGTCCTTTGTTCAGGCCGGTCTGAGAGAGCTTTATTAACACACGGAACACTTAAGATATATCCAGACTGTGGGCATATATACAAATGGGATGGAATGTTTTTCTTTGACTCAGGGGCCACATCCAGCAAGGCTCAGGGCTTACTCCTTACTCTCTGCTCAAGGATCACTCTTGGCAGTCCCTGGGGGAATTATATGGGGTATTAGGGATCAAACAAGCAAGGTAAGTGCCCTTCTTTGCTGTACTATCTCTCTGGCCATATGTGGTGTTTTCTCTCTCTTATTTTTTGACAAGGATAGAGCTTTAGTTAACAAAGAAATTGTTTGTTGTTTGGTTTGGGGGCCACATCTGGTGATGCTCAGGGGCTACTCCAGGCTCTGCACTCAGGAATTACTCCTGGGATGCTGGGGCTCGAACCCTAGTCAGCTGCTGTACTATCGCTTGGCACCTCCACGTGATGTTTTCTTACTTTAGGAACTGGGTCAGAAGGTTTTATGTGAGTTCCATATTTTAAAAATGCTTGCGACTTTATATACCATGGTTTACAAAGTTGTTCATAATACAGTTGTTTCAAGTATTCAATATTCCCAAGCCAATCCTACCACCAGCGAGACTTCCCATCATCAATGTCCATAGTTACCCATCCACTCACCCAGCCTGCCTGCCCCCTTAGAAGGCACAATATGATTAACTTTATATTGCTTGTTACAACAAATATCTCCTGAAGCTGTTACCATCATCATTGCCTGAGTGTTTCCAGAACCCTCAGGTGCTAGTTAGACCATCCCTCCAGCCCAAAGCATCCGCCTTTGTGTTTACCAACACCCAACAGAGTAAAAGAAAAGAAAATACATTTGGAATTTTGCAATCTCACCTGAGGCAGAAAGCATTCCAAGTATGAAGAAATGCTAACAAGAGATAAGAGGTCAGTCTAAGTTCTCCTGCAGGGTGGACAGGGCCCCTTTAGGAGGGCCCTGCGAAGGGCTGGAGTGTGGATAGGCCCAGCTACCTGTGCATTTCTCAGCAAAAAGAGAAATGAACTTACCTTTCCCTGAGGGCTCATGATAAAGACTTCTGCAAAATTCACCCCCTTGTCCAAATGCTGGGGGCTGGAGCCATAGTACAGCAGGCTTGCCTTGCACACAGCTGACCCAGGTTCTAACACTGGCATCCTGTATGGTCCCCTGAGCACCTCCAGGCATAATTTCTGAGTACAAAGCCAGGAGTAACCCCTGTGCATCATCAAGTATACCCTCTGTCAAAAAAAAAAATTTACTCCATAATTCCATGGCAAGTCTAGGGCAGATGGTCCAGGGGACCCAAGTGAGCCTCCCTTCCAAGCTCTGCACCTCCCCTACTCCCACCAAACAAGTCCACAAGGGATTCAGAGGTGTCTCAAGTTTCAAGTCTCCTGATTTAAATCTTCTGAGGAAGGGATTGTTAGGGGTCCTGAGTGGGCAGTCAGGGACTAGAAATGAAAACAACCACTGGAAGTAATAGAGATTGCCAATGGTGACAAAAGGGTGTACAAAGGAGGAAAGAGAAGGCTCTAGAAGCCACCTCCCCCAACAACCCTCCAGCTAAGAGGGTTGAAAAGGGTATCTAAAACACTCGGAATTGCAGGTCCTGAAAAGGAAGTGATCCTGAAGGAGGAGCAGGAGGTCAAGGAAGAGGGCTTCTGTAGAATGGGACCCCCACCCCCACCCCCGCATCACCGTGGGCAATGTGCAGAAAGAATCTTCATGGGCTCCTGCTCCAGCTGAGCCACACTGGACACTGGCCAATGAACGATTTTTCTGGCTGTCCTTAAAAGGCTGAGGTTAGTTCCTCCGTGACATCAGACAGACCCTCTCCTTTAAGGGAGAAAACACGGAGTCCTGCGGGACAGGAAAGCCCAGTCTCGCGGTGGGTAACAGGTTGTGGGGTTTTCCTCAACTGGTTTGATTGTCCTTGCCGGACCATGCCTTGTATCCTAGTCTCTCCTTGCTCCATCCTACAGTTCTAAGGGGAAATGAACAAAATTTCTATCATCCTCAACCACTGCCCTTCTCCCCTGGGCCTGGTGGGGCTTTAATTCTTTGTTTTCAACTTGAGCTATTCTAAGATCTGGACTCCAGAGGATCCTGACAGCTTCTCGTTGCTCCGGGGAGGAATGAAAGTTCCGGAGAAAGTTCTGGAGGGATCTCTTCGCAAATTCTCTTCTCTGAACCTCCAGGCTACGCCCCTCCGCCCTGGTACCCAGCGCTCCGCGCCGCCGAAGCATCTCCGCAGATCGGCCAATGAGGCGCCTAGGCGCTAGATGACCTCATCGGAACGGCCTCTCATAGGCTGTCCCCTCGCGTGGGCCCGCCCCGTCGGAAAACCAGCGAGGGCTCCGCCCCTAGGCTGAAGGCCACGTGATTCATTACGGGCGCGCCTTCTCTACGGGGCATCTCTGCCAAGTACACCCCTGGGAAGGAAATGTCGCCCCCTGACTTAGTCTAGGCACTGTGTTTCCCGCGCAGGGCGTTATGAAGTCCCTAGAAGTTGGAGGTGTCTTCGGCTTCCCGTTTCCTAAATACCCGACGCTTCCCACTTATTTCCCAGCTTTAAATCCCGGGTCTTGGGACCGGAGAGAGTACAGCAGGTTGTGCACTTGCCTTTGCCCCATTATGTAAGCCCTGGGCACCGCCAGGTAAGGCCCCCAAACAAGAAAATAAATGAAATTATATATCTTGCCGAGTTTTCTCTTGCTTCTCATGGATGGATTTCTCAAGTTCCGCCTCACCGAGTCATGGAAATGATGGTCTCCTCCCCCTTCCCCCCACATTGTACCTGGGAATCAACGACACCCTGGGTGAAAGGCGATTTGGCTGCTTTAAGGTCACGTGGCAGGCATTACAAGCCCTAGCTCCTCTCTACAAGTTCAGTGTCAGCCACGCAGTCTGCATCCCTCCTAGGTCAGCAACTGCCTGTGAGTTGCGGTCTAGTCTCCTGGGCTTCAGGGAGAGCTCCACTAACAGGGAATCATTCTAGCAATTGCGAATTCGCACCCTTGATGCAATAGACTCTCGGACAGGCTCCCTGGGCAGCACTCGGCTTACAAGTGAACACCAGGTCCTGAGCCATACATCTGGTTATGGTGGCCACAGCCAGGCCTCCACCCAGGTCTCCTGCCAGTCTTTGCCTCAGTGCTGACCCTCAAGAACTCCAGGGAAGAGAGAGCCAGGAGTCCCCAGTGAGAGCCAGTGCAGCTGGAAGTCAGCTCTGTGTTAGTGCTGCAAGCATTTCATTGGGGTGAGGAAACAGTCATCCTCCAGAGAGGCAGCACAGTGATAGGATTTGCCTTGCACATGACCGAACCTAGGGTTCGATCTGGCCAACCAATATAGTACCCTGAATACTGCCAGGAGTGATCCCTGGTCACTGAGCTGGGGTAACCTCTGAGCATCACCAGGTGTAGTGGGAGGAAGAAAGGAGGGAAAGATGGATGGAAGGAAGGAAGGAAGGAAGGAAGGAAGGAAGGAAGGAAGGAAAGAAGGAGAGGAAGGAAGGAAGGAAGGAAGGAAGGAGAGGAAGGAAGGAAGGAAAAGGAGGAAGGAAGAAAGGAAGGAAGGAAGGAAGGAAGGAAGGAAGGAAGGAAGGAAGGAAGGAAGGGGAGGAAGGAAGGAAGGAAGGAAGGAAGGAAGGAAGGAAGGAAGGGAGGAAGGGAGGGAGGGAAAGGAGGAAGGAAGGAAGGAAGGAAGGAAGGAAGGGAGGAAGGGAGGGAGGGAGGGAGGGAGGGAAAGGAGGAAGGAAGGAAGGAAGGAAAAGGAGGAAGGGAAAGGAGGAAGGAAGGAAGGAAGGAAGGAAAGAAGGAAGGAAAGGAGGAAGGAAGGTAAAGGAGGGAGGAAAGGAGGAAGGAAGGAAAAGGAGGGAGGGAGGGAGGGAGGGAAAAAGGGAGGGAGGGAGGAAAGGGAACAATCAGAAGGGTCTGTTTGTATCTCTGGATGGCCAGCAGGTGAGGTGAGCTCTCCGCCCAGTCTATACCCCCAGATCAGCAGGTGCTGTACTATAGGGAGGAGGAGATTAAGAAGACGGACTGGGGTGGGTGAGGAGGGGTGCTTTTCCATTTGACACTGGAGAAAATTTGGGACTTGCTGTATCTGAACTCTGTGATCGTATGTTGAGTCCAGTGAGATATGTTGAGTCCAGTGAAAGCTAATGAGCAGATTAGACCTCAAGTCCCTTTTCAAGGCCTTGATCAGGGGCTGTTGCCTCCAGGAAGCCTTCCAGAAGCCCCCTGTGTGCAGGATTCTTCCAATTCCTGGTGCTCACTTGAGTCCCCGAGCTTGAGCCCCAGGTGCAGCCCCTTTCGCTGGCTTTGTCCCCTTTCCCAACTTGATTGTGTCTTTCGGACATGGGCCCAAGATTTGTGCAGTATAAATTCCTAGGGCCTGGCACTCTCTGACACACAGTAGACACTCAGTAGCTTTTTTGTTTGTTTCTTTTCTGGACTACCCCCAGCAGTGCTCAGGGCTGACACCTGGCTCTGTGCTCAAGAATCACTCCTGGCAGGCTTGGGGGACCATATGGGATGCTGGGGATCAAACCCAGGTGGGCTGCATGCAGGGTAAACACCCTATCCGCTGTACTGTCACTCTGGTCCCCCTAAGTATACCACGATTTTAAATGCAGTTGTAGAAATTTCACTAACCTGCCAGTGGCCTTGTGCGGGGAATGGTCACCTAGAATTCCTGACAGAAACTGATTCTGTAAGTTCCTTCCCACGGAATGAACCCTTGCTTCTTTTCACTAAGAAAGTGTTGGAAATGAAAACACCACAATTGTTTGCAAACGCAGCACCAGAAATTGCAGGCTTGCTTAGTTCCTTTAAAACTCCAAGTGACCCTTAGATAGTACAGGGTTAAGATGTTTGCCTTATACTCCATGCCCACAATCCCAGGACCACCCAAGCCCCTCCAGGAGTGATCCCTGAGCATAAGGAATGTAGCCACAAAGACCTCTGAGTGTAGCTCAAAACCAAAAACTATTTTTTAATTAAAAAAAAAAGTAAAACTCCAAGTATGTGAATAAATCTTTTTTCTTTTTTTTGCATTTCTATTTTTAAAAATTATTTTTATAAAGTTGTTCACAATAATGGATACATTCAATATTTCAATACCAGTCACACCACCGTTAATTTTAATTTTAATTTTTAATTTTCCCACCACCACTCAGACCTGCTGAAAAGGCTGATGCTAAATACTTTATTTTGTATTGCTTATTATGAATTGTATAAGATGTTGCAGCGTTCCTGGAATTCTAAAATTTTAGATATTTAGAGTCTGGAGAAATCTCTGCAGTGAGCTGCTCGGTTCTGAGATTCTTTTGTGTGTCTCTGGATCATGACCATTAAGGAACTTAAATAGGAGCTGGAGGCAGTTCATGGGCATAACATCCAAGGTCCCATAGGGGCGGGGAGATGAGAAGGACCAGCCCATCCTCTATCCCTTGAAGCTTGGAGTTTGCTGTCACTGATCCCACATACCTAGGCTTCTCACTGGGTTCTGGAAGTTGTCGGCTGCTGTGATTCCTAGGGGGTAGGTGGAGGGATGACACCTGCCCCCGTCTGAGGCAATCCGGTAAAGTCGGCCTGGCGCAAAGTCTGGAGGCATCTCTACAGCGAGCTGCTTGGTTCCGAGATTCTTTTGTGTGTCTCTGAATAAACCTCAAGGTTCAAATCAAACCACTGTATGCTGGGAAGTCCACTGATCCGAATAATTGTTCTTAGGGATACTCTCCTCCCAGTTGTCAGGTATGATGATTTTGTCCCCACAGTATCCAGTCGTCATACTCCTAAGTGGGGATTTGTAGGGGAAAATTCACTCTTTCCCTTCCTGGAAGAGGGTTGGACAGGGACTATCCAGGGTAAGAGGAATCTCAAGTAATGCTCTGAGTATGAAAGCACATGTGGAGTTAAGGGATTGGGGGGTCAGGTGGCAGGACATCCCATATGGTCCCCCAAACACCACCAGGGGTGATCTGAGTGCCGAGCCAGGAGGAAGCTACAAGCATAGCTGCGTGTGACCCCAAACACAGCAAAAAAGGGGATTCTGGGAACAAAGAAATAGGACTGAGTGATAGTACAGCGGGTAGGGCATTCACCTTGCACGCGGCCAACCCGGGTTCGATCTGGCATCCCATGTGGTCCCCAAAGCACCACCAGGAGAAATTCCTGAGTGCAGAGCCAGAAGTAACCTCTGAGCATTGCTGAGTGTGACCCCTCTCCTTTCCCCCCCAAAAGAAGCAAAAAAAAAAAAGAAAGAAAGAAAAGAAAAGAAAAAGAAAGAAATAGGACTGGGTTTAGGGCACTTGCCTTGTACCAGTCCTGGTGACACATGGTTCTGGGTACCAGCAAGGAGTGACCCAGACACAGCTGGATATGACTCCTGAAACAATCAAGAAAAGAGTGAGAAAGGACTGTCAGAATCCAGACCTCACTCAGGACCCATTTGACTGCTGTTGCAACGTCCAGAGGTCAGGCGAAGTTAGCCTGGATGGTGCGAGTGGGACAGTCCCTCTGGCACGGGACGCAGCTCTGGGCTGTCTGGTAGATGTTTCAACCCCAGAGAGGTGGGCTCAGGAACCACGGGACCTGATGACACTCTTCTCCACTTCCCGCACTGTCATTCGAAACCCATCACCCGACAGCCTTTTGGCACTGCAGGCGTCCTGACCCCAGTGATGGGCTTTCCGGAGAGGGACACCCGTCCATAGAAGTGGGCACGGTGTATGAGGGCTGCCCTAGGGGGCTTCACTGGGGGCACAGGCAAAGCACCCACGTGTGAAAGGCCCCCGAGGACGTGGTTGCCCACAAAGTCTCAGTTGCCTAAGGTCTGCCTGAGATTCAGCCAAGCCCTGCAGCGTCTGGTCATCCCTCCAAGGACAGCAGCTGACCAATGGGGACCAACAGCTATGGGGGCCATAGTGAGGCTGCCTGGTAAGATTCTCACTGATGTCCTTTGAGGTGGGAACCAGGGACCCTTGGGACGAGAGGGGGCTGCAAGAGAAAGAGGGAGAAAGAGGGGCAGGGGACCATGGAGAGTCAGCATCAGAGTTGCCATTCGGAACCAGGGGCCAGATGTGTGTTTTATAAAGAGCAGCCATGAACCGGAGCCATAGTACAGTGGGTAGGGTGTTTGCCTTGCACGCAGCTGACCTGGGTTCGATTCCCAGCATCCCATATGGTCCCCCAAGCACTGCCAGGAGTAACTCCTGAGTGCAGAACTAGAAGGAAACCTGAGCATCGCTGGGTGTGACCCAAAAAGCAAAACAAAATTAAAAAAATAAATAAAGAGCGGCTGTTCACGAAGCCCGCAGACCTGGGCACAGACCATGCCAGCACTTGGGCAGGGGAACGTAGGGGCACCTGGGAGATCATGCATGCCAGAGAGAGTTACAGGCTCCTCGGAGCAGCAGGCATCCCGGCCCTATTTTCAAACAGCCCCTTCTACAGAGGCGGCCGTGACATGCCCAGTGCAGGTCGGGGTTGATCAAGCAAACTTGACTTGATTTCAGAATAAGACTCCTGAAAAAAAAAATCAAAAGAAATCCAGCTGGTACTTAACTCTGGGAGAGTCAGGACTTTGCTGTTCTTCTTTTATTGCTTTATTACATAGGCGCCCCGCGATTATATGTGCTCTTGGAGGCATCCGGCATTTCATAATTATAAACCCGCCAAAGGTTTATCATTACCTGAGTCCCAGGCCTGGAAGTTGCGGCTGTTTCAGGCCATTTCCTGGTCCCCCTGGAGTATCTCTGCAGGGGCTGCCCGCCTCCTGCCTGCCCCATCCTGCCTGCACCTGGGGCCTCAGCGCCCAGCTCCAGTTCTGTGACAGCACCGTCGGCCTGCAGGAGGGGTGCAGGGAGGTGCCGTTGTTGATTCAGCACTCAAAGACCCCCCTGACCATTTTATTCTTCTCTCTGGATCCCTTTCTCTCCTTTCCACCAGATCCCTCTGCTTCAGCCAACTGGTTCCCACCTCTGTCCTCTGAGCCCAGGAGGTGGGAGTGGAGGGGTGCTCAGACCCAGAGTGCGTCTGTTGGACTGGGACCCCCTTACTTCTCTTTCATCCAGGCTGTACTGTGAGCCCCGCCTGGCTGTCAGGGTGGAGCTCCTGGTGGTCAGGTGGTGAGGTTGGTTGGTGACAAGAGGAGAGAGGCAGCCTCAGGGAAGAGGGCATGAGGCTTGCGGGCCACCTGCAGGAAGGGGAGGGCTGGGGAAGAACGCTCTGAGGTGACCAGTGAAGCAACCCCCTCGGGAAGCAAGGGGCCCAGTGGGCATGGGGGAGACCCGCCAGGCTGAGGGCAGTGAGAGGCCAAGGCACAGAGCCCTGCTCTCAGCAGCCTGGGAGTCTCCTTCTTCGTTCTCCCCTTCCCTGAGCCCTGCACTCTTCCTGCCCTGATCACCTCTTCCCTGTTGGAGCCAGACAGGGACTCAGGCTTTGTTACAGGGGTGCAGGGTGGAGGAGGGGGGCGAGGCTGTTCCAGATTGCAGGGACCTTGCCCTGGGCCCAAGAGTCTATTGCTAGACCCTGGAATCTTTTTAAGTGATTTTTTTTTTTTTGCTTTTTGGGTCACACCCAGAGATGCACAGGGATTACTCCTGGTTCATGCACTCAGGAATTACTCCTGGCCGTGCTCGGGGGACCCTAAGGGATGCTGGAAATCAAACCCAGGTTGGGCCGCGTGCAAGGCAAACGCCCTACCCATTGTGCTATCACTCCAGCTCCATTAAATGATCTTTTTAATAGTCTCTCTCGGCTCCCTGCTTCTGAAACTTCCTTTAAAAGATGTGAGAGGAGAGAAAGAGGGAAAAGCATGTGTTCAAGAGAGAATACAGCCTGAGTGGAACTAGGCAAGCAACGAAACATCCAGTCAAACCAGCGAGACACGCGTTCCAAGACGATCACTGGCTTGAAGAGCAAGGCTCTCTTTCAGATCCTTATCATGACCTGTAGTTGCCTTTGAAGTGTCTCCTTTTTCCTGAGGGGTCCACCTTTCTCTGGGGTAGCCTCTGTTTCTGCACTGGGGTGACGGCTCGATTTCTCCATCCCAAGGAGCTCAGGATGGACCTCTTACAGGGATATGGTCTCATGTCTTGATCTTCAGAGTTCTGGAGATCAGTCACATGCAAGGCAAGTGCCTGACATACTGTACCTAAAATTCCTCCTGCCCCCTAAAATTTTTTTCTTTGTATGTTTGCTTGTTAAGGGCTGGAGCGATAGCACAGCGGGTAAGGCATTTGCCTTGCAAGTGGCCAATATGGCCAACCCGAGTTCGATTCCCCCACCACTCTCGGAGAGCCCGGCAAGCTACCGAGAGTATCTCGCCCGCACAGCAAAGCCTGGCAAGCTCCCCATGACGTATTCAATATGCCAAACACAGTAACAACAAGTCTCACAATGGAGATGTTACTGGACCCGCTCGAGCAAATTGATGAACAACGGGAGGACGGTGACGGTGAATCACTATGAGATAGAGTTATAAAGCTTTCATGTTTGAGTTTCAGTCATGCAATGATCGGATATCCATCCCCCCACCAGTGCACATTTTTCACCACCAATGTCCCCAGTATCCCCCCCCCTTCAAACCCTCCCCTTGCCTCCATGACAGACAATTTCCCCCATACTCTCTCTCTCTCTCTCCTTTGGGGCATTATGGTTTGCAATGTAGCTACTGAGAGGCCATCACGTTTGGTCCTTTATCTACTTTCAGCACACATCTCCCATCCCAAACTATCCCTCCAACCATCATTGACTTAGTGATCCCTTCTCTATCCCAGCTGCCTTCTCCCCCAGCTCACAAGACAGGTTGCCAACTATGGGGCAGTTTTCCTAGCCCTGTCTCTACTGTTGTTGGGTGTCAGTCTCATATTATGTTATTTTATATTTCACAAATGAGTGCAGTCATTCTATGTCTGTCCTTCTCTTTCTGACTCATTTCACTCAGCATGATATTCTCCATGACCATCCACTTATAAGCAAATTTCATGACTTCATCTCTCCTAGGGGCTGGAGCGATAGCACAGCGGGTAAGGCATTTGCCTTGCAAGTGGCCAATATGGCCAACCCGAGTTCGATTCCCCCACCACTCTCGGAGAGCCCGGCAAGCTACCGAGAGTATCTCGCCCGCACAGCAAAGCCTGGCAAGCTCCCCATGACGTATTCAATATGCCAAACACAGTAACAACAAGTCTCACAATGGAGATGTTACTGGGCCCGCTCGAGCAAATCGATGAACAACGGGAGGACAGTGCTACAGTGATGTTTGCTTGTTGGGGGGGGGGGCACACCCAGAGGTGCTCAAAGATCTCTCCTGGCAGGACTCAAGGTATCCATACGGGGTGCCAGGGATTGAACTTGGGTCAATGGCATGCAAGGCAAGTGACTTAGCCCCTGTCCTATATGTCCAGCCTCCTTCTTAGTTTGATGACTTTGCCCAAAACTCAGTCATCCCTTTCCCTCCCTTTCCACCCTGAATCTATCTCCATGCACCAGTCTGATGATTCTTATTAGCAAGCAACGGCTTCCTGCTTCTGAATTCCCTGAAGCAAGGCTCACCCGGGAAACGGTTTGGGGATTTTCCCATGTGGCCCCCTCCGCATCTCCAGGGTGGCCATGAGTGGACCTGGACATCGCAGAAGCAGGAACAAGCCTGGAAACAGAGACATCCAGCTCTGGGGCTCTACGTAGTAAAGGTCTAGAAAGTTCTTTCTCTCTTGGATTCATCCTCTCTGCCCCATCTCTATAACTGAGCAACCACAATGCTCAAGCAAATGTTCTGGGGGAAAAAAAAACCCTCTGGGGGTTGCCAGCCACTTTCAGCGGGCCTGGCAGCAGAGGAAGAAGCCTTAAATGCGGTTGCTTACATTTTATCATCAAATATTTGCAGGCGGATCCAGTTGTTTTTAAAGGGGTGACATGCCCTCAACCCAGGGTGGCGGTGGTATGGCTTCTTGGAAAGATCTGGGATTTAGTAGTGGATCAGCTTCTGGTTTAATTGGGGGGAGCATTAAAGAAGGTGACATTTTTGCTGTCGAGATAGTATAGGACCAAGGCCTTTGCCTTGTATGCAGTTGACCCTTGTTCACTCCCCAATACCATACATGGTCCCCAAGCACCCTCTGAGAGTGACCAATCACCGCCCCCAATAGGAAATACCCCCCCCCCCCCATTTCCAAAACTAAACACAACAAAGACAGGTCCAGAGAGGTAGTACAGTCGATAGGGAGCTTGCCTGACATGCAGCCAAACCTGGCTTCGATCCCCAGCAATATATAAGGTTTCCTGAGCACTGCCAGGAGAGAGCTCTGAGCACAGAGCCTGAGACTCAGCTTCTCCGTCGTAAGGAGCTCAGGATTTTCATCTCAAACGGATGTGGTTGTGTCGTATCTTCAGAGTGCTTCATGAAGGGTTGGGCAATTTCTTAAGTTTCGTTATGTCCCAGAAGCTCATCACCGGGGCCCCGTCCATCTGCCTCTAACACTGGCACATGGGATGTGGCAATTCAGTACCACTGCCTGGGCTGCAAATGCTGAGTCTGTGTTCCGGCCCCACAGACCTCAAAGGTCGTGTCTCGGAACATGTGCATCAGGGGGCCAAGAGGTGGACACTGGTCCTTTTCTTTTTTCTTTCATTTTTTTCCCTTTTTGGGTCACACCCGGCAATGCAGAGGGGTTACTCCTGGCTCTGCACTCAGGAATTACTCCTGGCAGTGCTCGGGGGACCATATGAGATGCTGGGAATCGAACCCGGGTCTGCTGCATGCAAGGCAAACGCCCTACCCGCTGTGCTATTGCTCCAGTCCCCAACACTGGTTCTTTTCATGACCATGTGACAATGGCGCTGTTGACATCATCATTCACCATTAGGACACAGTTCCTTAGGAAAGGCTGAAAACAGACGGGAAGTTCCAGCCGCTGGGGACTCACACAGAATCTGCCAGATGTTGAGCAAGGTTTCTTGGGGACCTTTGACCTGGGTTTTAAAGATCTTATGCAGGAATGTCTCTCCTAAATTAGTACGAAGAGAAAATTTCAGGCAAACAACTGGAGACACAAAACTCTGTGTGAGAACCCAAAGGCTAAGATGAAGGTTGAGGGGAGGGAAACTGTCTTGAGGTGATTCCTCCCCACCGACTCCTTCCGGTTCTCTCTGGGGAAACCGAAGGGTCCCCTGTGGAAATGTTCCACTTCCTCATTCTTGTAAGGTCCACGGTGGCTGAGGCCCCTCCGGTCAACCTTCATCACTCAGAGCTCCCTGGGGGTCAACTCAGAAGGCACTTCCTACTCTGCCCTCCTCACCTCACAATGTTTCAAGCTTCCTCCTTGGTAAACGGGGCTCCCAAGAACAGCCCCAGCACTGCTGAAGGGATGAGAGACAAGCATACCTGGGAGAACACCCAGGAAGCGAGATGATGCTAATTAATGATGGCTCAGTGCTCCTTCGAACCCCCTGTTCCAGGCCGACATCCCACAATTCAAATGCAGTATCCGGGATTCACCGCTCCTATGTCCACCACCATCTCTCCCTGAATGACAGGCAGGAAAGAGTGGTTAATTCTCTGCTGGGCCCACCTGGGTCACACGGGGAAATGGCTGGTGTGGGTCAGGCCTGGTCAGTTCCAAGCACCGACCTCACGTCCTGCCAGCCCCACGAGGCAACCGTCCAGGGGGGCTGAAACCACGTGTTCCGCATGCACGCTAAGGGTCCCCACCACCCGAGTTCTCGGGGAGCCGTGGACTCAGGCTGGAGTGAGGAAAGACAGGCCTCACCTCAGCGCAGGCCGTCTATGTCTGGCTTCTCCTTTGCGGAAAAGAATTTCAGAAGGAGGCGAAATAGTGAAGCAACATAGATTTCATGGAAAGCAATTTACTTAGAGGTGAGAGGAAAGAAAGAGGAAACTGTGTCCAAAAGAGAACACAGACTTCTCCCGAGTCGAAAAAAAAAGCAGAGGAGAGAAAGAGAGAGAAGATGCGTGTTTGGGAGCGAGCAGGGGCTGGAGTAGAGGTGGGGAGGAGGGTTATTATCCACGATTCCTCCACACCCTCTTAGTCTGGAGTTCTCTGCGTACATGACACTTAATCTGGGCGTCGTCACAGGGAAAGCCTTGCACTGTGGATGGTCCTTAATCTCCATATGATCCTTAGAAATTTTCTGTAGCTTCTCCTTTTCTGAGGGGTCCACCCTTCTCTGGATGGGAGCTTCCAATTTCCGCATTCTGGATGGTGACTCAGTTTTCCCATCTCCAAAGAGCTGAGGATTTGCATGTCAAAGGGATGTTGACTTTATGCCTTTAGGGTATTTGGGGACTGTGCAATTTCTTTCTTTTTTTGGGGGGGGGATTTTTTTTAAAATGTTTATTAGTGAAACACCATGAGGTACAGTTGTAGACTTACAAATTTTTGTGCTTGGGACCCTGGGAGAAAAGCAATTTCTTTCTTTCTTTCTTTCTTTGCTTTTTGGGTCACACCCGACGATGCTCAGGGGTTACTCCTGGTTCATGCACTCAGGAATTACTCCTGGCGGCACTCGGGGGACTATATGGGATGCTGGGATTCGAACCCGGGTCAGCCGCATGCAAGGCAAGGCAAACGCCCTACCCGCTGTGCTATCGCTCCAGCCTTCCCTCTTCCTTTCTTTCTTTCTTTCTTTCTTTCTTTCTTTCTTTCTTTCTTTCTTTCTTTCTTTTCCTTCCTTCCTTCCTTCCTTCCTTCCTTCCTTCCTTCCTTCCTTCCTTCCCCTCTCTCTCTCTTTCTTTCTTTCTTTTTCTCTCTTTTTTTCTTTTTTTGGTTTATTATTGGGCCACACCTGGTGTTGTTCAGGGCTTATTCCTTCCTCTCTACTCAGGGGTCACTTCTGGCTGGGCTGGGGGACCATATACGGTGCTGGGGATTGAATTGGGTCAGCCGCGTGCAAGAGCCTAACTTGCTGCAGTATCTCCCCGGAGCAATTTCTTCTTAAATTTCATTATTGCCCAAAAATTCATTAACAGGCCCTTCTGGAATATTCTACATGGACAGCCCACTCATAATGGCCCGCAGAATCCAACTGTGTTCACATCCTCACCTTTTCTCCCTCCCCCTTCCAGCCCCACTGGCCATGTTGGTCTCTGATTTTCCTCTGGCTCCCCACTAGGCTCTCAGCCCCAGGACCTTTGCACTTGCTGCTTCCTTTGTCTAGAATACTGCCCCATTCCACTTCCCTGAAAAATCTTTGTTGTTCTCTCCCCTTCTCAGGTTTGTCAAGTCTTTGCAGTGGGACTGTCCATGACAGTCTCATCTCCATCTGTCCCCTTTGCTCTGGTCTCTGCACTCAGACCTGCTCTTTCTTTCAAATAGCCATGTTTATTTTATTTTTAATTTATTTTTGGGGGGGAGTCACACCCAGTGCTCCATAGTTTATCCTGGCTCAGTGCTGGGTGGGGCTGGGGGTGGGGTGGGGCTAGGGCCCCAACCTGGGGTTCTCTCTTGTAAAATATGCCCTGCCACAGAGGCAGGGTGGGATGGGGGAATGGGGGGTGGGAGGGATACTGGGACCCGTGGTGGTGGAAAATGGGCACTGGTGGAGGGATAGGTGTTTGATCATTGTACAATTGAAACCAAAGCACAAAAATTTGTAAATCTACAACTGTATCTCATGGTGTTTCACTAACAACAATGTAAAAACAAAAATGTAAATGATGGAGAATGGGCACTGGTGAAGGGATGGGTACTGGATCATTGTATAACTGAAACCCAAGCACAAAAATTTGGGTGGTCAGTAGGGCTGGTGGCAGCCTGGACTGAAACTGACCACCTCAACAGGTCCCAAGGCCCAGGGCAGGGTGATGGGGCCTGAGTGGATGCGCTTCTTCCCACCTCTGTCTGGGAAGGGCCTAGTGGCCTGGACAGTTGGGACAGCGTAGGGATCAGTATAGAGTCCCCACGGCCTGGGTATGGGGACAGCGTAGGGGGTCAGTATAGCACTCCTATGGCCTGGGCAGTGGGGACAGCGCAGGGGTCACTGGCCCCACGGCCTGATTAGTGGGCACAGTGCCAGGGGTCAGTATTCCCCGGCCTGGTCAGTGGGCACAGCATAGGGGTCAGTATAGCGCCCTGTGGCCTGGTTAGTGGGGACAGCGTAGGGGTCAGCGCCCCGCAGCCTGGTTAGTGGGCAAAGCCCAGGGGTCAGCGCCCCGCAACCTAGGCAGTGGGCACAGCGCAGGGGTCAGCGCCCTGCGGCCTGGGCAATGGGGACAGAGTAGGGATCAGTGCCCCACGGCCTGGGCAGTGGGCACAGCCTAGGGGTCAGCACCCCGCGGGCTGGTCAGTGGGCACAGCATAGGAGTCAGTATAGCGCCCTGTGGCCTGGTTAGTGGGGACAGCGTAGGGGTCAGCGCCCCGCAGCCTGGTTAGTGGGCAAAGCCCAGGGGTCAGCGCCCCGTGGCCTGGGCAGTGGGCACAGCGCAGGGGTCAGCGCCCTGCGGCCTGGGCAGTGGGGACAGAGTAGGGATCAGTGCCCCGCGGTCTGGGCAGTGGGCACAGCCTAGGGGTCAGCGTCCCGCGGCCTGGTTAGTGGGGACAGCGTAGTGGTCAGCGCCCCCGCGGCCTGGGCAGTGGGCACAGCGCTGGGGTCCGTCTCCCCTGGCCAGCCGCAGGCCACGCTGGCCGACGTCCCCCCGGCTCGAGGCCCCGGGCCCACCGCGCGCGCGCGCGCCCGGGGCGCGGCGGCCGGCCCGGGTCCGGGTCCGGGTCCGGGTCCGGGTCCCGGCGGAGGGTCACTTCCGGCGCGGCCCCCCGGCCCCTGCGGCTCCGGGCCTGGCCGGCAGGGGCCGCTCCGCGCGCCGCCGGGCCCGGCGCTCCCGCTCCCCGCCCTGCGCGGCCGCCGCTCCCGTTACGCCGCCGCGCCGGGAGCCCCAGCAGCCGCGGCGGAGCGGGCGGCGGCGGCGGCGGGGCCTGGGCCTGCGGGGCCCGGCCAGGCCGCGATGGCCACCCGCAAGGCGGGCTCGCGGCTGGAGACGGAGATCGAGCGCTGCCGCTCCGAGGGCCAGTGGGAGCGGATCCCCGAGCTGGTCAAGCAGCTGTCGGCCAAGCTCATCGCCAACGGTACGGGGGGGCGGGCGCCGCGGCCTCCGCGCCACCCCGGGACCCCCGGCGCGCGCGCCCGTGGGGGGAGGGGGCCGGCCGGCCGCCGTCGCGGGGGTCTCCGGGGCCCCCCAGGGCGCGCCGCTTCCCCCCGGGCAGGTCCGGGGGTGCCGAGAAGTTGGAGGTGATGGGGGAAGGTGCACGCCCTAGGTCACGAGCCCCAGCGTGGTGCTGCCGGGGCGCGCGGGGAGGAGGGGTGTTCATGCATCGGGGGTTCAGCCAATGGGGGGACCCCCTGGGAAAGACGCACGGCAAGCATATGGCACTTCGGGGGCTCCAGGTGGAAGCCTGGATTTGGGGGTGCATTGGGGGAAGGCAGGTGGAGAGGTGTGCCGAGGGGTTCGGAGGCGGGGAGGTCCCGAGTGAAGACCCAGTGGGGTGGGACTGGGGGTGGGGGGCAGAGGGGAAGCATGGGGGGGCTCAGGAGGAAGAAGCCCGGGGTGGGAATGGGGGTGAGGGATGTTGGGGAGTGGGGTGAGGTGGGTGAAGGCCTGGTGTCCGGAGGAGGTGGGGGTATGAGGGGGCGGGGGACGCTGCGAGTGAGTCTTTGACCCTGTGGAAGCACTGACTTGGTGCTCACACCCAGTCCCATCAAAATCGCGTCCAGAATCCTATTCCGGAGCGGTGGCACCACGTGGCCGTGTTTGTTTTGGAAGCACCGGGTGGCTCGTGTTTTACTGGTCTCAGTGCAGCCCAAGCCGGTACCCACGGGCTGGTGGTGGGCAGTGGTCTGGTCTCTCTGCCTCCCTGGCCCCACTGGCCAGGACATGAAGGAGACGAGATGGATGAAGGGGCATCGTCTCTGCTCGGCCTCCAGCTGCCTTCATGGGCGTCCCGCCCGGCTTCTCTTGCTCTGACGGTGGTGTTTGTACTAGTGCCTCAGACCCAGGGCCTGGCCAGGCGCACCCTCCACTCCGGGCGCAATGGGTGTCATGGTGGCAGAAGGGACACAGCCTCTGGGGCTCAGCTGGGCACAAACTGTTGCCTTGGGGCCCCTGGCCTGTCCCTCTGGCCTGTCCGTTTCCTCATTTCTTCCTAGAGTTGCTTCGACTGGGAGCTCTCTCCTGATCCCAGCACCCGCGGGCTCCGGGCGGGCTGTGCCTGGGATTAAACGGGCGCGTTTGTTTGAGTGCTCCCTGGTTTTCTCCTCCAACGTCCACTTGTGCCTTCTGCTTTATCGACTCATCCCATGGCCATTATCTGTGTGCCCACCGGTGCCAACGCTCCCAAAAGTGGTTAGCAGCGCTGACCACATTGCCTTTCTCAAGCTCTTAGCCTTTTCGTTTTTGAGGAGGCAGAGGAGAGGCATGGATGGAAATCAATAGGCGGGCGAGTGTCTGAGTCTGAAGCGACTTAGAGAAAACAGAGTCTGGGGGGCAGGGGAGAAGAGCCCCGGGACTCTGGTGGTCTCCGGAATGAAAGGCTGAGGGGCGTGCGCTCACTTTTCTGTCCTTCCTGTTCCCCCATACTTTGCTCCTTTCCAAAGGCCTGGTTCTTAGGGCTGGAGCCAGAACGTCCGTGAACCAAGGGCAGGGACAGGATCGTGTGGGAGGACCCCCCGTGAGGCGGGAATTGATGAGGGCGAGTTTACCCAGGACCCACGGAGCGAGCCACTGACACGTCAGTCTGACTCGAACAGGTCAAAGAGATTGGTCAAGGGGAGTTTAAAGAATGGAGCAAAGACAAGGAGGAAATGGAATCGGAATGGCAATGGCTCGTCCTGGGGGATGCAGAGCAATGTTTGAAGGAGGGTCTTGCCCCTCCTTTCGCTGGCAGCGGGACTTCCTCTAGCATGGGGGCCCCACCTCCCCCCACAGACTCTGCTCAGTGCGCTGGACTTCACGTTCTGGCTGGATTTGGCGGATCAGGGAAGCGAGTTAGTGTCCTTCGAAACAAACAAACAAACACTGTCCTCCCGCTGTTCATCGATTTGCTCAAGCGAGCCCAGTAACACCTCCATTTTTTTTTTGAGACTTGTTGTTACTGTGTTTGGCATATTGACTATGTCACAGGTAGCTTGCCAGGCTTTGCTGTGCGGGCTAGATACTCTCAGTAGCTTGCCGGGCTCTTGGAGAGGGGCAGAGGAATCGAACATGGCTCGGCTGGGCTGGCTGTACGCAAGGCAAATGCCCTACTGTTGTGCTATCGCTCCAGCCCTTAGTTTTTTTTTCATTTTAACTTTTTTCTTTTTTTTTTTTTTTGGTTTGGGTGTCACACCTGGCGGTGCTCCGGGGTTACTCCTGGCTCTGCACTCAGGACTTACTCCTGGAGGTGCTCAAAGGACCCTATGGGATGCTGGGGATTGAACCCAGGTTGGCTGCAGCTGTGTAAGGCTTATCACTCAGGCCCCAAGTTAATGTCCTTTGTGATTTGAAGACCTTGCAGGTGGCCTCGGGAAGGAGAGGGCAGTGATTGAACCCAGCGGGCCTGTGAGCCTCCGTTTCCTGGTTTTAGAGTGAGCGTTGAGGGTGTTACCTGAGTTACCTGAGTTGGAGGCAGCTGAATGAGCCGTGCTTTGCATGTGGCGGCTGGCCTGAGCTGTTCCCTGACAGAGGTTGGTCCCTGAACCCTGCTGGGTGAGGGCCCCAAACAACAGCCACCACAAAAATAAGGAAGGTAAAAGATCTGCCTGCAGGGGTTGGTCATGAGGATTTAAGGAGCTAAGCCGCCAGGGCTTGCCTCAGAGTCTGATATCCTAGTAGGCGACCCTCATTCATTCATTCATTCATTCACCCCTTCCACTAGGCAGCTTCGAGGACTTGCTATGTGTTCGTCGTTGTTGTAAGCACTGGGTTGGGTTCCACCAGTGACCAAAACAACAAAAGCAACAAAGATCCCTGCACCCAGAGGGGCCCCCATTTGTTCTGACCACGAAGAGGCAGGAAGACAGTGGAAGGAAACCGCTCAGTGACATTTGTCCCCCGTCAGATGGTGGTTCACATTGCCAGAAGAATAAACGGGGGATGAGAAAGTGCTTTCTTGGGAATAGGGGTTGGGGGGGGGCGCGTTCTGGGGACCCAGACTACTGTCTGCTGGCTGACCCGAGAGGCCTCAGTGTGGGTAGGGCTCTGAGATCAGAAGGAGAAGAAGCTCCAGGGAGAAGACCGGGGAGGTCCAGGGGTGGCCAGAAGGCCTGGCTAGGGCTATGCTCGCCTCTGAGGGTTCAGTGCCCCCAACCCCTGTCTCCCACTGTCTTGCCACAACCACTGCCTCAGCTCCAAGCTGCAAGAGGACAGCTGGGCACAGGAGCTGGGGGTAGCCTCTTCTTTTGGGGGGGGGGGGGTCACACCCCGCGATGCACAGGAGTTACTCCTGGTTCATGCACTCAGGAATTGTGGTGCTCGGGGGACCATATGGGATGCTGGGAATCGAACCATATGGGATGCTGGGTCGGCTGCATGCAAGGCAAATGCCTTACCCCTCTGTGCTATCGTTCCAGCCCCTGGGGGTAGCCTTTTGGTCTTTCCCCAGGATCCTAAGGGGCTCCCAGACCTGCAGGGGCAGAGTTGCTGGGTGTCCAGGAGGACTCAGGGACCCAGGGAAGTGTAACGTGCCCTGGCCAGAGCAGTGGTCACAGGGAGGTGGAGGATCACTTTGGCTTTCTGGCCCCCTGGAGGTGGCACAGCTGCCCTCGCTGCCCCGTGAGCTGGCCAGGCTGCGTGACGGGGCGCTGAACTGCAGGTAGACCCCAGCCTTCGCCTGCTGGTGGTCCTGAGCCTGGGCCTACACCCTCCGGGCCTGCTCCTAGAGTGAGTGTGAGATGCTCCCTGAGGCGCAAAGGAACCTGGGTAACTTGGTCCCACATGCTCCTCTTCCCGGTCACGGTCACCCAGGAGTCACCTAGGGAGAGAGGTACCTGAACCCCAGCTGCCCGGTTGAGGTGCACCCCCCCCCATTTCCAAGGACAGAAAGGGGACCTGGCCTTCCCGCGGGCCTGGCGGGGCCCAAGCCTCTGGCCCCTCGCTTCGAGCTATTCGTTCCCTGAGGTAGTTTCTCCTGGAAGGGATCGTGGCTCTTTTGACTCACTGTGATTCGGAGACATTTTAATTATTTCTTGATGATGGACAAGGGACAGAAATGCAGCCTGGAGCAGCGCTATCTGGGTTCACGGACAGGTTTCCTTCTGACCATTGAATGCCAGTGCGGCCACTCCTCAGGGCCTGGGGGCCACAGGGACATAACACCCCCCCCCCCCCCAGGGGCTCCTTTCCCTCTAGAGGGTCAGTGGTGCCTACCTGGCGCCCAAAGCAAGCAAGGCCCAGGGAGCGCCGTGGGTGAGAAAGGGGCACGGCTGGACATGCCTGGGCTCCCCGAGACTCCCGGAGCCCAGCGGCCTGTAGACCACAGACCCCTCCCGGCCAAAACTGGCCGTTCAGAGGAACTGCTTGATCGTCAGCTGACACACAGGTCCAGGCGCTGGACGGCTCTGGGTTGACGCAGCCTGTGGGGGTTGCGTGGAACCTTCCCGTTTCACCTGAGGCTCAGCTGGGAACAGGGTCTGAGTGTCCGTCCACTTGTCGCCACCACCCCCAGGCTCCTCAGTGTGGGCATCTTCTCTACCTACCAGGAGCTGCCCCCCATCCTGGTCCCTTACAGGGAGGACCTCAGAGCTGTCTGAAATCCGTGAGAGCGCCCGAGAGGGCCCCTGCTCCAGCAGTTTCCAAACTGGGCCCCGAGGAACCCCTTTGGGAGCAGCCTTCTGGGTCTGGGGTTGGGGTCTGCCCCCATCCCTGGCCCGTGTTGGGGGGCTCCCAATTTTCTTGAGCCCTCCTTGGATGGAGGGCTAATTGCTCAGGAATGTTTGAATGCACAAGTTATTTATTTATGTGGCTTTTGGGGCCACACCCGGTGATGCTCAGGGGTTTCTCCCGGCTCTGCACTCAGGAATCACTCCTGGAGGTGCACGGGGGACCATATGGGATGTTGGAGATCGAACCCAGGTTGGCTGTGTGCAAGGCAAATGCCCTCCCGGCTGTGCTGTCACTCTGGTCCATCGGATGCACAGATTAAACCACACATGGAACCCAGAGATCTGGTCTATTCTCCCCATTTTACAGGTGGAAAAACGGGCGAGAGGAAGGTGTGTTGCTTGAAGTTCTCACTGGGGCGAGTGGCTGAAGCCAGCAGTGAGGACTGGTCCTGGCGCCCGGCTGAGCCGAGCTGAGCGTGGTTCTGCTTTTCCCAAGAGGAGAGCGCTGTGGCTTCGTGACTCCCACGTGTGAAGTGTGAAGGGGTGACCCTTACCCAGAGTCCCTTTTCAGAATCCCCAGGGTGGGCCAGGCACCTCTCAGATGCAGCCGAATGGGACCATGCTGTCAGATTCAAACATCGTGGGCCCCTTTTACTGGTCACTCCCAGAGGGGTCCGGCTGGACATCACACATGAACCGTCACTGCAAAAGGGCTAGAGAGAGACTGGAAATAGCCTCGTGCTGGTTCCATTGAGATTTTGCTGCCCAATGAGAACCAGCTTTTGCTGTTCTGAGCGTTCTGGATTGTGGGGTCCTGGGTGGTGAGCCTGTACCCGTAGCCCCCAGCTCACTTAGGACAGCTCTTAGTCAGGAGCTGGGGAGAAGGACCAGGCGCACATGAGAAGGACCTTCTGCTACATCTGCTCCCCTCCCCCGCAGCCCCTGCCTGGGGGGGCACCCTCACCCCCCCCAGTCATGTGACCCGCGGCCTCGGAAGCTGGACTAGGACTAAGAGGCGAGCGCCAAAGCACAGAAGGGGGTCCCCATGCCCGAGATGCGATGGCCTGCAAGGACTCAGGGCTTCTGGCGGGAGGGGGCCAGCCAGGTGCCCACTAGCCGTCAAAACAGTGGTGCCATCACCCCAACTGAGCTCTGTCCAACAGGCACGTGCTTCCCTGCAGGCATGGCCCAGTGGGGCCACTCCCTTGCCTGTGATTGGTTGGGACCTGAGCATGTGATTTAGCAGCAGCCAATGAGCCACCAGGGCTTTTTTTTTTTAAATCTCTGTGTACACCAGTGCAAGGAGTAGCTGGGAACAGTTTTCCTGGGCTTAGGAGTGATGTCCATGCTGGGAAGGAAAGAAGAGCGTCCATCCCTTGCCTCCTACCTGAAAACTGTTGCTCGGACCCTTGAAGTTGGGTTGTAGCCGCTGGTGACCGCGAGAGGAAGGTCCCTCGTTGGGGAGCGTGGTCACTCACAGCAGAGGATCATGGTTGAGCTGCCCTTGCGGGGACTTCCAGTGGTCAGCGAGGTGCTGACCGCCCTCTTGCTGAAGGCCCACGGGGTTGGGGGCTCCGTCATGAGTCGCTACCCGAGGCAGCTTAATCAGACAGGCACCCACAGATGGCACCACGAAGGGCATTCTGCGGGGACTTGGTCTTTGCTTCTGATTTGCACTGACCCCCACTCCCCAACCCCGAGGCTGCGTGCCCGCCCGTGTGGGTCCCCTTGGGCCTGGCAGGTGGGGGGCCGCAAGCTTCACTCTGAAAGCCAGCGTTTGCCATCTGAGAAGGGAAAGTGTCCTCGGAGGGGCCAGGACTGCCTCTTCAGAGGCCCGCCAGGCCCGGAAGCAGAATTCCCAGGCCTTTGTCCTCCAGGCGACCTTGCGAGGGTCACTTGATCGTCCCCAGTCGGTTCACGGGTGTCAGCACAGCACCAGTGGGGGAGGGGAATGAATAACCTGCTTCTGGGGCTCTCGGCGTGTGCTTGGTTCCGGCCTTTTCATCACGGCACGGCAGACATGGGCCTGGCGATGACTACCAGGCTGGCTCCAGCCCCCTCCTGCCTGCCATCCGTCTGACCTGCGGGCACATGTTCTTCTTCTGAGCTGGCCAGGCTGTGGAGGGTCTCAGGGTGGCCTTTGCTGTGTCTGAGGCCCACACCCAGTGACACTCAGGTCTTAACTGCCAGTTCCGAGCTCAGGGATTCCCCCCCTGCTAGGGCATGGGGTCTCTGGGGAGCCGGATATCGAACTCAAGCGGGCAAAGTCAGCGCCCTGCTCACTCTGTTCTCTGTTATCTCCCCAGCCCTTTGGGTTTCAGATGGCTTTTAGAGCCCACGTTGCTGGCCAAGAATCTTCCTTGGATCCTTGTGTGAGGGCTGGGCAGGGTGCCGGCTATAAAACCCAGGGGAGCCCCAACCTTCTGGGTCCCCAGGCCTCCTGAGTAGATGGCGGGGGTGGGCAGGGCTGGGGGGGGGGGTCTCTGATCCATCAGAACCAGGACCCCGCATTGCTCAGTCACACCTCCAGTGAGTGTATGGCCAGGCAGGTTTTTTTGGGGAGTGGGGTGGGGTGGACCCTGTTTTTCCCCCCCAGGCAGGAGCTATGCTCCCGGAGAGAACACAGGGGCCAGCCACTGGGCAGCGGCCGCTGACAGCTGACGGCTCTGGACGGTGCTGAGTCACCTGGGGGCTGGTTATGAGTCAGCTGCCCAGACTGGCCCCAGCGTCTGCCTCTGGAGCGTTCCAGGGGTGGGGGTTCGGGAATCAGGAGGGGCGACTGGCCCCCAAGAAGCCCCGGACTAAAGAGCGTGTCATGGTGCTGGCGCTGCATGTCACCCTGCAGCCTGTGGACGATGAGGGGGGCGCAGGGCAGGGAGCGGGTGCGGGTCATGAGTTAGGGTGCTGGATTCATCCTTGAGCCACCAGAGTCTTGGAGGGCAGGCCTTTCTCCCTTCGGTGGGTGTTTTGGGGGGAGGGAGGGAGTGGTGTGGGTCACGCCCTGTCGTGCTCTGGGGTCACTCCCCTGGTATGTGGGGGACTGTGCGTTGCTGGGGCCCCAGCATGCAGAGCCTGTGCGCAGCCCATTGGGCTTTCTGGCCCAGCTGTGTTCAGGGCTCACGCCTGGCTCTGCACTCAGGGATCACTCAGGGAGGGACTGGGTGGGGTACTTGGGACTGCACCCAGGTTGTCTATGAGCCAGACAAGCCTCCTACCCTCTGTCCTGTCTCTTTGCCCTGTCCCCCAGCTTTCTTTTCTTGGAGGTGCCAGGCTTCAGACCCAGGTGTGTGTGAAGTGTACAGGGCGTGTGCTAACCACTGGGCCACCTCCCTAGCCTGGGAGGTGGAGCCGAAAGGACAGGGTCCTGGCGTGGGAGACAGTGTGTGTGTGTGTGTGTGTGTGTGTGTGTGTGTGTGTGTGTGTGTGTGTGGCTCTCCCCTGTCCGACCTGGCTTGGAACCCTGCATGCCTCTGCCCTGCTCACCCGAGCACGGGCTTCTCTGAGTCCTGGTCTCTGGCCCGAAGGTGGTTTGGAGGAGCAACCGCGTTAATGCACTTTCCAGCTTCAGTGGCTCCGGAAACAGCACCCCCCTCCTCCCCAATGGAGCATTGTGTGTGGAGGCTGGGAGGCCGGAGACCCAGCCCCGGGCAGGAAGCAGGCAGAGGAGAATGTCAGCGGCGGGCCAGGGGAGTGGCAGAGAGGGGCAGCTCACTGTCCCCAAGCGGGTACCATGACCGGGGACTGGCTGGGTCGGCACTGTAGTCCGTGCTGGACCAGGGCCCCAAGCCAAGACTCCACCTGCCCTGGACCCCCATACCCCCAGGAGGCCCCCACTTCCAGCCGCTTCCCGAGCTCCTCAGGGAGCCCACGGTGGGGGATGCGGTGGGGTGCTGGGGGTCCCACCTCATGAGTTCAGGGCTGTGTGTGCCCAGCTGGGCCCCCGCCTTAAGGTCCCTTGGCTCCTGGACCTCCCGGATGTCTCACCCCCCTGCCGGAGGCCAGCCCTCTAGGGGGTGAGGGGAGCGTCCAGCCTGAGCTCCTGCCAGGATGCGCGCCTGCCCCAGCGGGCAGAGGGACCGTGACGGGATCACACAGCTGGGGCTCTGGGGGTGTCCATGGGTGGCCCGAGTCCTAGGGCCCAGGGGAATCCTGGCGACGGGCTGCTGGTGGGGTGCTGACTCTCTTCACTGTCACTTCCTGTGCCTCTTCGATGGTGGGGTGGGACCTGTCCGGGCGGGGGTCCCGGTCCCCTCTGGTGCCCCCTCTCGTCCCTCTGTCCCTCGTGTCCAGCCAGGCTCTCCCATGCCAGTACTGCCCCCTAGCATCCTGGGGCTTTCTGGTCCAGCTTTGGAGGAGGGATCTGGGCCTTGTGGGGGTCCTGCAGGGGCTGTGCAGACCAACGTGGCCCCGCCAGGGGTGACCGCCTCCTGCAAGCCAGCAGGCGATGGACCCTGTCGCCCCTTTGCTCCGGGCCGGGGTCAGGGGAAAGTGGGCTTTCGGGCCTGTCTGACCTCACCTCCCCGCCCCCCCCCCCCATCTGGGATCTCACGTAGGCCCCCACGGGTGGGGACTGTGGGTTGATGAGATTCCCTCAGGGGGAGGCGCGGACTGGGCCTGACTGCTGGGGCTGGAGCCAGAGCCCGGGTTCCTGGAGGCAGAGCCCTGGTCTTCTAGAGATATGTGTTGGCTGCGGTGTGGGTGTGAGTCTGTGTGCGTGGAGCGGACTTCCTGAGAAGTTTCCAGGCTCCTCGGCCAGATAACACCCCCCGTTCCCCCTGGAGTCACTTCCGGCCCTGCTGGCCCCTGGATAGGCCAGGCTGACCCCAGGCGAGAGACTGTCAAGCTTCCTCTTCCTGCCTTCCGCTCTTGCTTCTCTTGGGAAAGTGCGTGTGTGTGTGTGTGTGTGTGTGTGTGTGTGCGTGTATGTGTACACATGTGTGCGTGTGTGTACGCAAGCGTGTGTGTGTGCACGCATGTGTGCATGTGTATGCATGTGTGCTTCTGTATGCATGTGCACGTGTACATGTGCATGTGGGTGAGTGCATGTGTGTGTGTCCATATGCGTGTGTGTACATGTGTTTGCATGTGTGTGTGCATGTGCGGGTGTGTGTGTGCGCATGCATGCGTGTATATGTGTGAGCCTGTTCTTGGCCTCTCAGCCGCTGTCAGTGGTTCTGTCTCTGGGCCTCTCTGCAAGGCACAGGTATTGGGCTGTGAGACCAACCTCAGTGCCACTGGGAGCTCATGCCCTTTCCGTCTGCCCTGGGCAAGGTGCCCCAAACAGTGCTCTGCTCCCTGTCCTCTCAGTGGGCACCCCCGTGCCCTTGGTCAGTGAGGGCCCAGAAGGTTGGGGCTCCCCTGGACTCCCCTGGGCCCTAGGACTTGGGCCACCCATGGACATCTCCGGAATGTTCTGGAAGCTGGCTCAGATGGTCCTGGGTTCTGCCGTTCCACACCTGCGTCAGGCCTGGCGGTGTGCTCTGAGCCATCCTGTTATCCCAGCCGCTTTGAACTTGCCACACCCTCCTTCCAGAGACTTTGGGATGGTACTTTATTAGGCCATAGGTGTAGACCAGGGGCCAGCATGGTTCCCCCCGCCCCTTACTGTGACCCCCCACCTTCGCCCACGGACGGTTCTTTGGCCCAGACCTCACTGACCGTAATCTGGACAGGACTTTGGTCTTATTCAGTCCACCCAGGGCTGTCCCAGCAGGCACCATGGGGACTCCTGGGGGTGGGGAGCCCCCCTGCTGCTGCTGGGCGCAGGCCCCGGTGTGCATGGGTGCTCTGGACTGCCCTTGGGGGTCTCCGGCCCCTGAGCCACCTTCCTTCCCTGCTTCTCCTTCCACTCCCTTGCCTCACCCCGTGCCCGCCACCTCCTGCTGGGACATAGCGGTCAGTCAGCCCCTCCCACCGCAGCCTCTGCGCCCCCCACCCTGGGTTATCCCCTCCTTGCAGACTGGGCAGTGGGTTCATCTTGTTACTCAGCAAACACAGCCAAGAGCAGGCTCAGCTCGGAGCATTCCCTGCAAACATGCCCAGTTCCGGTGAGACTCACACCCCTCGGCACCCCTGCCCTGTCCTTGCCGGTGCCCCCCGGGAGTCCCACACGAGCAGAGACCAGGCTGGAGGGGGCCTCAGTGGACGAGCACTTGCCTTGCAGGTGTGTAGGATTCAACCCTGGGCACCCCCCATCACCCCCCCCAAAGTAAGAGAGAGCCTGCTGTCCCCTTGCCCTGCACAGTGACTCCCCTCATCACTACTGGCTCCAGGGCCCCGTCTTCGGGGGCTTCTCGACCCCTCCAGGGGACCTCTTCGTTCCTAGTTCCTGGAGGGCCCCCAGGGAAGCGAGAGCAGCAGCCGTGAGTGAGTCCTGGGCCGTCTGGGCGGGTCAGAGCCTGTGAGTGGATATCGGCCCCACGAGGGAGCGCACGCAGCTCCGGAATGTTCTGGAAGCTGGCTCAGATGGTCCTGGGAATTGTCTCCTGGATGTTGCTCAGTCTCTCTCTGCAGACGTGTGTCAGAGTCACACTCGCACCGAGTCTCGCCTCCCCACCCCCTCCCTCTCAGTGTTATCATCTCTTTTCCTTTCAATGCTATTTTTTTTTTTGGCTCTGCTTCCGGTGATGCTCAGGGGACCATGTGGTGCCGGGGATCAAACCTGGGGCTCCCACATGCAGAGCAGGTGCGCCAGCCTTTGAGCCTTCTCTCCAGCCCCCCCTCCTGCTTGCACTCAACTCCCCAACCCTGCAGGTGGCCAGGGGCCAAGACTGATGCGAAGCTTCAGGGTGGGGGTCGCTGATCCCCAGGAATGGAGAACCTGGCTGTGTTTGCCGAGGAACAAAGGGGACACTGAAGAACGGGTCGTGCTTGAATAGGGGTTTGTTTTCTCCCCTTGGACAGCAGCCCCGGCGGGAGCCGTGTGAATGGGCCCAAACGCCTGTGGGTCTAAACCCATCTGTGGAGATTTTCTCACTGATACCAAGGACTCGGGGAGTCCAGCCGAAACCCTCGCGTCCTCCTTTCTGCTCAGACCACGTTTCGGGGTCAGAGGCTTCACCTGCAAGGGAAAGGGCTGTGAGGAACTCGTGCAGGGACCCTGGGCTGGGACTGGCCACCAGGCTGATGGGTTTGTCCATGCTGGGGGCGGGGGGGGGGACTCTGGAGACCAGAGTCCCTAGCCACTCCCAGTGGGGAGGGATCTCTGGAATGGATTCTAGTACCATTCTCTCTCTCTCTCTCTCTCTCTCTCTCTCTCTCTCTCTCTCTCTCTCTCTCTTATTTTTTATTTTTGCTTTTTGGGTCACACCTGATGATGCACAGGGGTTACTCCTAGCTCTGCACTCAGGATTTGTTCCTGGCAGTGCTCAGGCAGGACCATATGGGATGCTGGGAATCGAACCTGGGTCGGCTGCGTGCAAGACAAATGCCCTACCCGCTGTGCTTATCGCTCCAGCCCCCTAACTCCATTCTCGCCTCACCTCTCTATCAAGTCAGTGGGGAGCTTCACAGCAACCCCAAGATTGGCTGCCGCGCTCGGGTCAAAGCTGGCGGTGTGCTCTGAGCTGCTCTGTTATTCCAGCCACTTTGAACTTGCCATGCCCTCCTTCCAGAGATGTCGGGTGGTGCTTTATTAGGTAACAGGCATGGGCCAGGGGCCAGCCCGGTCTCCTCTGTGACCCCCGCCTTCATCCATGGACCGGTTCTTTGGCCCAGACCTCACTGACCATGGTCTGGACAGGACTTTGGTTCTTATGCCTCCTCAGTCCCTCAGGAGCGGCCTGCAGATGGGGCCGACTGGCCGTGACCTCTGCCTGTTCCCTCACCTCCCCCACCAGGGCCCCCTCGAACCTGGAACTGGTGACAGTACCGGGTCGTGGCGCCATGTGGGGGCTCCCAGAAGGGTCCGAGGCTCTCAGCACCCAGCCGGGTGGCTTGGCGGGTCTTCCCTGGAGAACACTCACGCCCTCCCGGCTGCGGGCTCGTGAGCACAAAAACGGTATCTCGGAGAACTTGCTGTTCCCCCCAGACCCTGCCCCACCATCCCGGGGAGTCAGCCCCACCGCGGCAGTCCCTGGCAGTGATGCTGCATTGCATCGGGCAGCCCCTGACACTACCTGTAAGCCTCAGTTTCCAGCTGAGTGAACTGAGGCTCGAGAGGCCGAGCTCGTCTCCCAGAGCCGCCTGCCTCCCTCCGTGCCAGCTGATGGCGAGGGGTCGGTGGGAGTTGGCCGGCGGCTGTGAGGTTCGGAGGCAGAGCCCAGAGGCCCGGACAGACACCACCCGGGCTTTTAACCCCATGCGCCAGCCAGAAGCCACCGCGGAGGTGGGGGTCCTAGCATCCCCGCTGACCCCCTATCTGCCTCCCGCTCTCGGGGGTCACCTTCCTGCCGCCTCTGGAGGAGCTTAGCATGCATCCTGTCCTGTCTTCTGGGCGGTGACCCCCTCAGAGGGCAAACGGGGCGCCTCTCGGCTGTCGTCAGCCTCTCTGGAGGCCGTGTCCCCGCCTCGCCCCCGCGCTGAGGTGACCTTCCTCCTTCCTCAGTGGCGCGGGCTCCGGCAGCAGCTGCTCAGAGGTGGCTTCAGCTCCTCCCGGGTCGCTCGTCTGCTCGGCACGCGGGAGGCCGTGGCAAGGGCAGACGGTGCCCGTGGAGCACCGGGCTGGCTGCCCGCCACCTGCAGGCGGTGCCCGGCGGCTGCTGGGAGCTGTCCCGGGCGGGAGGGGGCATGGTTACGAACCGTCTCTGCTGCCGCCCCCAGCGCGGGAGGATGAGCGGCGGGGAAGTCGCCTCTTGAAGGAGAGTGAAGAAAACGTTTCCCTGGGAAATTGGAGCCTGGAAATATTAGAAAATTATCTGATTTTTTTTCACACCCCCTTTTTTTGCTGAAATTCAGCGGGGTTCTCTCTGTTTCTGGAGCTGAGGTGCTCGCCCCAGGCTCCCCGGCCGGCCGCTCCTCCGGCTGCTTCTCCTCCCCGGCCCCTCCATGGCCTTGTCTGTCTGACAGCCAGTGAGGCCGTACCTGCATGCCACGCGTCTTTGCTCATTCTGTTCCTTCTGCCTGAATGCCTTTCCCCACATCCCCTGTCCTGCACACAGTCCTAGGGGCGCTCCTAGGACCTGCCTGGTCTCCAGCACCTTCCATCCAGGACTGCTTGTCTGTTTGGATTTTTTTGTTTGTTTGTTTGTTTTGTTTTGTTTTGTTTTTGTTTGGGGGCCACACCCAGTGATGCTCAGGCTTTACTCCTGGTGGGCTTGGGGACCATATGGGATGTCAGGGATTGAGCCCAGGTTGGCCATGTGCAGGGCCAGCGCCCTCCCTGCTGTCCTATGGCTCTGGCCCCCTGGGACCCGCATCGTGACTCAACTGGTATCAGCTCGCGGAAGGGAAATGTGTCTCCTGATTCTCTGCCTGGATGGAACCAGAGCGTTTCCCAGAGTTCTAGCTGCCCCTGACCCCTGCCCCTGGAGTTCCCATCCCTTTGTTTAAGCAAATGTTTTTCCAAGCTTCTAGGTCAGAAAACAAGCTTCTAGATCAGAAAACCTGGAAGAGGTATATGAAGGCCTGGGGTCCTGCAATTGCCCCCAGTTGGGGCTGGGGAGATAGTACTGAGGTCAGGGAACTTGCCTTGTACATAGCTGACCCCGGCTCTGTCCCTGGTGTCACCCTGAGCACAGTCAGGACTGGCCCCAGAGCTCCGCTGGGTGTGACTGACTGATTCCCTGCCCCCCACCCCATCTCAGTGGGGTTCTGTGCAGCTCTCTCTGCCAGCCGGGGGGTTCAGGCGAGGCTCGCTGAGGACTCCTTGGGGCCAGCCCATCACCTTGGTTGGTGGTGGTTCTGTCCCTGCTTGGGGGCTGGGGGGGAATTAGGAGGGGCTGAAGCCACTCTGGCGCACAGCTGATGGCAGAGGTGCTGTCCTTTGTGGGGTGGGGTGTGTGTGTGTGTGTGTGTGTGTGTGTGTGTGTGTGTGCATTATTTTCTGGTGCAAGTAAGATGGTGCTGAGGTGCATGACTGGACGGACGTGGCATACCCCAGGAGATCGGGGCGAGGGGACTCTTCCTGTACCTCAGAGTCACTCTCCAAATGCTGAGGGTAACGCAGAGTCCTGGTGACTAACACATTTCAGTCAGGACTCAAGATACTTGTGTGTGTGTATGTGTGTGTGTGTATGTGAGAATGTGGATGCGCGTGTATATGTGTGCACATGTGTGTATGTACCCATGTGTGCATGTGTATGTGTGTGTGCACCCAGGTGTGCATGTGTGTGCATGCATGCACATGTGTACATGCCTGTTTGTGTGTGTGTGATTGTGCACATGTGTGTATATACCCATGTGCGCCCAGGTGTGCATGTGTGTGCATGCATGCACATGTGTATATGCATGTCTGCGTGTGCATGATTGCACATGCGTGTGTAGCCATGTGCACCCAGGTATGCGTGTGTGCATACACATGTGTACATGTATGTTTGTGATTGTGCACATGTGAGTATGTACTCATGTGCACCCAGGTGTGCATGTATGTGCATGCATGTACATGTGTACATGCATGTTTGTGTGAACGTGAATGTGCACATGTGTGTATGTGCCCATGTGTGTATGTGTGCACTCGTGTGCACGTGTGTATGTATGTGTGTGTGAATACACATGTGTGCGTGCATGTTTGAGTGTATGCATGTGCGTGCATGTGTGCACATGCGTGTGTGTGTGTGTGTGTGTGTGTGGTGGTAGTGGTGCCAGAGACAGCGTGGGCCTTTGTATACCAGGCATGTGCTCAGCTACGGGGCTACCTCCCTGGCTCCCATTGTGTTTCATTTTATTGTTTTTGTTTTGGGGGCCACACACAGTGATGCTCAGGGGTTACTCCTGGCTCTGCACTGTGCTCCTGGCGGTGCTCTGGGGACCAAACGGGGTGCTGGGAATCGAACCTGGATCAGCTGCATACAAGGCAAATGTCCCTCCCTTTGTTCTGTTTCTGTCTCCCCCCCATTGTAGTTTAATCCACTGGAGTATGCAGAAAAGGAAATTCAGCATATACCTTTTAACTTACAATTTAGAAAAAAAACTGTTATTAATATCCTGGTATATATCTGCCTCCAGGTTTCTTTTAGTTACTTTTAAAACAAAAATTTAGTTTTAAATTTTTAATAGAATCATCATGAGATACACAGTCACAAGACAGCTTCAGTCATACGACGTTCCAATATTCCAGGTTTTAAGGAAGGATGACAGGTTTTGTTTATTTTCCCCCTCCCTGAAAGTCGCACAAAGTGATTTTGCTCAGTATAAATAATTCAGACTACAAGGAGGAGAGGTGAAAAAAAAAAACACAAACACCATGCAAAGCTTGTCACTCAGCAGCTCCTGCCTCGCCCCTGGTGGCGATTATTCTAGGCATCTCTGTGGGGACCCAGAGGCAGAGACAGGCACCTGGATTTAGGGACAGGGACCGTGTCGTGATGTCGGGGAGGGGGGGCAGGAGGGGGGATGGGCTTCCTGCTGCTGGTCCTGCTGTGTGCCGTGAGCAGCCGTAGGAAGAGAAAATAAATAGCTCAGCAATTTAGGTTCTCGTTCTTGTTCAACTGATGGTTTTTTGGTCTACACTGAGCTAATGCATATTATTAATTTTTTTCACCTGCTCTTTTTTTCTAAGATAGTTACTAAATTATAAAAAAAAAACATACTTCTGTGTGTGTGTGTGTGTGTGTGTGTGTGTGTGTGTGTGTCTTGTATGTATTTCTCTCGGGCTGTGGTGCTCTGTTTAAGACATTTAGGCATGAGTAAATATCTGTGGGGAAGAAGAGACCTGGGTGAATGAGGAGGGGCCATGGTGCTGAGCGGGTGCGTCTCCCCTCAGACTTCTCAAGTCTGGGAGCCCTTTTATTTGTGGGGGGGTGGTATCCTTAAACACATGTTGGTATTGCGGGCCCCCTGGCGTCTGTCTGTGTGCGCCCCTTCCCTCCTCACCCTGGGCAGCTTGCTTTG
This sequence comes from Sorex fumeus, assembly GCF_029834395.1. Classification (NCBI taxonomy): domain Eukaryota; kingdom Metazoa; phylum Chordata; class Mammalia; order Eulipotyphla; family Soricidae; genus Sorex; species Sorex fumeus. The sequence continues at coordinate 4,760,869 of NW_026606155.1, forward strand.
TGGGGAACTTGGGCCACCCCGGTTTGCTAGCCTGGCCACCCTCTCCGTTTCCAGCTCTTGGCTCTAAAGAAACACTCAGTCCCCAGCATCCTCGTGATGCATGGGGTGGGGGGGAGGGGCTGGCCACACCCGCCAGTGCTGGGGGCCTCTCCCAGTAGTGCTCTGGGGGCCCCACGGGGATCGACCCCGGGGCTTCTGCAGGAGTTTGAGCCTGCATTGCTGTCTGGCTCCTGGGCTTGGGATGAGTCTTCTAGATGGCGAACTGGCAGGGACACCGTCCTTCCTGCGCCTGGACATCAGAGACCGAGCAGAGATACAGTGGCCCCTGCCCTGGGTGCCGTCCTTCCTGACCCTCCATTTCCATCTGGTTCCGCGTTCCATCCCAGGGAAGCAGAGCACCTGGATGGGGGTGACCTTGGCTGATTCTGAACAGCCTGGACGCCAGAGAGCTGCTTCTGGAGGGAGCAGCTCTGGAAAATTAAAATTAAAATTTATTATTTTTTTTCGAGGGCTGCTCCCCCCCAAAGTGGCACTTAGGGAGCTCTACAGGGGTACCCAGTGACCCAATGTGAAGGTCCGTCCGCTGGGTTCCTAGCCAGGCTGCCGGTGCTGTGCCTCTGGCCTGCGCCTGGCGCCGCAGTGGACAAGCCAGCGCTGGCCTTACCTCTGTGACCGTGGGGTCCCACTTCAGCCAGGGGCAAGCAACAGACTCTGGGTGTTTCCGATGCAAGCCCGTCTCAGCATCCTGGTGGGACAGATGTCCTAGCGGCTCGGAGGCCGGAGGGCGAGGAGAGCACCCCATGTCTCTCTGGGCAGACCCAGACTGGGGTCTTGTGTGTGTGTGGACCCCCAGTGTGTCACATCCAGCCACACAACTCTCTCTCTCTCTCTGAGAGTGCAGAGTGGTTGTGGGGGTGACGGAGGAGGCCCAGACCGCCACCTGTGTGGGTGCACCTACTTCTGGAACATTCTGTATGCCCGAGAGGACTCCTTGGAAGGGGGTGTCTCCTTGGCCCCCGTGGCAGGCCTAGGGAGTGCCGGAGACCTGGCCGGGTTTGTGCGCAGGGTGGGGGTCCCTCTCCCCCTTCAGCTGCCCCCTCTGTCCTCTACAGATGACATGGCCGAGCTCCTCCTCGGGGAGGCGAAGCTGGAGCAGTACCTGAAGGAGCACCCCCTGCGCCAGGGCGCCAGCCCCCGAGGGCCCCGGCCCCAGCTCACCGAGGTCCGCAAGCACCTGACTGCCGCCCTGGACCGTGGGAACCTCAAGGTACTCTGTGCCGCAGGGGCGGGGAGGGTGAGCTGTGGGGGGGGGGGGGGGGGGGAAGGAACCCAGGGCCAGGCTGGGTGCACAGCTGCCCTCCGCCTCCATCCCCCCTGACCTCACAGTCAGGCTCAATCCCCACTGGGAGCTGCCTGCCTGCGGGCGCTCTGGGGAGTCTTCAGTGACACAGTTTCCTGAGAAAACTCCCGAGGGAAGCACCCAAGGGGCCAAGGGCCTGTGTGCTACCACGCTGACCCTCCTGGACGCCCGGTCCCACCCGAGCTACAACAGAGACTTGTCAGGACTATCCCTTCCTGTAACAGTTCCTGCCCCAGCATGCTGCTCCTGGGGCAGGGGGATGGGCTGGGGAGAGAGAGAGAGAGAGAGAGAGAGAGAGAGAGAGAGAGACAGACAGACAGACAGACAGACAGAGACAGAGAGAAAGACAGAGAGACAGAGAGAGAGAAACAGAGACAGAGACAGATGGAGAGATACAGAGAGATTGAGACAGACAGAGACAAAGCAAGAGACAGAGACAGAGGGAGACAGAGAGGAGAGGAGAGAAGAGAAAAGAAGAGAAGAGAAAAAAAGAGAAGGGGAGGGGAGGGGAGGGGGTGAGAGAGAAGAGAGGAGAGGAGAGAGAACAGGGCATAAGATTCTTGCCTGCCCAGGTGCTCAACCCACGTTCTATCCTCAGCACCACCTAGGATCCCCCGAGCACCACCAGGAGTGATCCCTGAGCACAGAGCCAGGAGTCAGCCCTGAGCACTGCCAGGTGTGGTCCCCCCCCCCCCTCAAATCCTCCCCAATCAAGATAAAATAAAACATGCTGCTCCAGGGTCCCCAGTCACTGGCCAGAGCTGGTGGGTCCCCCCGTGACCGCGGGCCTGCCTGCCCCATGGGGGTGCAGCCGGCCTGGGCGTGCCGGGAAGCATCCCCGCCCTGCTATTCTTCTCCCGTTTCTCACAGCTCACGTCCTTCCTCTCTGGCTCCTTCTGGATCCTTTTCATCTCTTGAACCTCTCTCCTTTGCCCTGGTCTGGCTGATACCGCCCCTACTCTAGAGAGCTGCATCCCCCCCCCCCCCCACCCCTACCCCTGCAAGGCCGGCTCTTCCTCCCCCACCCCCCACCCAGGGCTGCTCCAGTCCAGTTGCTGACTGGCCCAGCCGGCTCCCAGGCACTTCTCTGGGTCCCTGATTTGTTCCAGGATGTGGCTCCTTTGTGGACCCCTCAGCCCAGTGCGAAAACATCCTTTTGCTCCCTACTCTTTCCCCTGCCTTCCCAGACCCTGTTCCGTCTTTGAAAAAAATTTTGTAAGATCTGGGACTGGAGCAAATAGTACAGCAGAGTAGGGCATTTGTTTTGCGCACAGCCTACCTGGGTTCGAGCCCCAACAACCCATAGCATCCCCCTCCCCCCCCAAGCACCGCCAGGAGGAATTCCTGAGTGCAGAGCCAGGAATATGCCCAGGGCATCACCGGGTGTGAACCTCACAACCGCCCCTCTGACCCTGCGCAAATTTGCGAAATCTCTGTAAGAGGGCTGAGCGCGTGCTTTCCACACAAGAGGCCCCGGATTTGATCCCCGAGAGCACATGGTCCCCTGAGCACAGCCTGCTGTGGCCCCAAACAAGACAAATTGCCCCCCACATGGATGTCTATAAAACACAAGAAAGTGCCATTGGCCTCAAGGCCCCCTGACAGCCTCCCTCCTCACCTGTCGCCCCCACCCAGCATTGTGGGGTGTCCCTGATGGTCCTGCCTCCCATGCCCCCCTCCATCAAAGGGCCTGAGCAGGGCCGTATCCTGGGGTCCTGCTTTCAGCTGTCCCGGATGGGGCTGAGAACCACTGGGCGACCCCCGGCTCCCTGCACACACCTGCCCCACCCCATCGGAGACCAGCGCGGCGGTACTGAGAGATCCCCATCGAGGGGCAGCTACCCTCCTCCCCTCCCCCGCCGAACTCTCTCCATCATGCAGAAGGAACCCCCCCCCCCCATGCCCCTTTTTGCTCTAGTTCTCTCCGCCCCCAGCCACGATTCTGACCACTTCTGGGACGTCTTATAAGCAGAATCCGGCAGCCTTTGTCTTTAACTCATGCATTTATTGGGCCAGTAACTTTAAAATTTATGCATCTCGTAGGCTATGTCAGAATTTATTCCCGTGTGTGTGTGTGTGTGTGTGTGTGTGTGTGTGTGTATTGGGGAGAGGGGGAGGGGCATGCCCAGCTGTGTCTCGGACTTAATTCTTAATTCTGGCTCTGTGCTCAGGAGTCACTCCTGGTGGGGCTCAGGGCACCCTATGGGGTGCTAGGGCTCTGACCCAGGCTGGTCGCATGCAAGGCCAGCACTCTACCTATTGTACTGTCTCTCCAACCCCTCATTCCCTTACATTATTATTATTATTATTATTATTATTATTATTATTTTGCTTTTTGGGTCACACCTGGTGATGCACAAGGGTTACTCCTGGCTTTGGCACTCAGGAATTACTTCTGGTGGTGCTCAGGAGACCATATGGGATGCTGGGAATCGAACCTGGGTCTGCCACGTGCAGGGCAAATGTCCTATCAGCTATGCTATCGCTTTAGCCCCATCCCCTTGCTTTTATTTATTAATCATTATTATTTTTTTTTTGCTTTTTGGGTCACACCAGTGACACACAGGGGTTCCTCCTGGCTCTGCACTCAGGAATTACCCCTGATGGTGCTCAGGGGACCATATGGGATGCTGGGAATCGAACCCGGGTCAGTCGCATGAAGGCAAATGCCCTACCTGCCGTGTTATCGCTCCAGCCCCCATCCCCTTACTTTTAAAGCATGAACCACATCGCTTACTTGGACAGGTCACATCGTGTCCAGCCCTGCACACTTAGGTCACTTCTCCCGCCTGTTGTCTGCTTGAATAACGCTGCTGTGCATGTGGGTCTGAGATGGCCCCTGGGACTCCTGCTCTGGCCTCTTCTGCCTCCTGGAGCAGCCGAGTTGCTGCCTCTTGGCTGTCCTCCTAGACTCCCCGCAGCGGGGACCCCCGTTGACTCTCGGAGCAGCAGGGTGCCCGTCCCCCGCCTACACTTTGATGCTTGTCTTTGATGCATCCTGTGTGCTTTACTCTTATTCTGGATGGGAACTTTCCTAGGGGCTGGGGGGACCATGGGTGGGGGGGTCGCTGCCTTGCATACAGCCAGCTCCAGTTTTTCCCCCGGCACCTCGTGGTTCCCCTGAGCGGTGCCGGTAGCAGCCAGCCCCGCGGGTCCAGGCCCTGGCACCAGCCCATCAGCCCAGTCACTGAGAGCACCGGGAGGGGCCTTGAGAGATAAGACTGTCCCGACAGCAGCCGCCGTGACCCGTGGGAGGCGGATGGCGCCAGGGCCGCTTGTGTAACTTGTGTTGGGGAGTGTTGGTTTCACTGCAACTCCCTTTTGCAGTTGGGCTCTTGAATGATTCCTCTGGTCTTTCCCATCAGACCGGGGGCCCTGCAGATGCCTCCTGCCCTTGGACCCGCCTCCCTGGCCACAAGCATCACTTTAACAGGAGAGGCCATGGGCTTACCATCTTGGGGTGCCTTTGGGGCATCAGAAGCTGAGTTCTTGGTGCTGGGATTCTCTCTGAAGGCCACGCCTCACTCCTGCAGAAATGAGGGTACAGGGGTCTGTGGAGGTCAGGGAAGGGGGTCTGTGGAGGTGGGAACGGGGGTCTCCATGTCATCTGCATTTGTCAGGGCTTCCTGGGGACTTGGTGGGTTTTGATCAGTGGCAGTGGGTCAGGGCACACAGGTGACGGCCAGTGAGACCCCTTGTCTGGCCAGGGCTTGCTCTGGCCTGACTGTGTGCTGGGGACAGGCCCGGCGTCAGTCTCTGGGCCCCGCACCTGTTGGGGCTCTCGGTTCTGGCCCGGGGCTGGCCGCTCTCCTCTGGGCCGTGGGTTCTCCCTGGGAGCTCGGTGCTCAGGTGTGTCCTGGAACTCAGAGTTTCTAAACTGATATGTATTCTTTCTTGTTGCATGAAAACCCAACCAACCTAGAGAACTTGTCACTTTAGCTTCCTGCCTTTTCTAGAGAACATTCTAGGGCCGGAGAGATAGTCCGTGGGTTAAGGTGTGTCGTGGCTGACCCGAGTTTAATACCTGGCACCCCAATAGGGACCACCAAGCTCTGCCAGGAGTGACCCCTGGGCACAGAGCCAGAATAAACCTGAATACCCCTAAAAAATACATAAAATAAATAAGGAGGGTGTTCCAGAGTCCTACGGCTGTGGTGCAGGGACGCTGGCCGGGCGGGCTAGCCACGCCCCCCGTTCTTCTCTTGCCCTGAGCCCTGAGGTCGACTTGTCTCCGTCTGGGAGCTGCAGGCGGAGGGGTGCCCACTGCACCCCAGGCTGAGCCGAGGAGGGGGGGGCGGGGAGCAGCGCAGAGTGACAGGAAGAGCCGCGCATCTGGGTCTGGGTTCGGCTGTGAGCTGAACGCCCCAGAGCCCTGTCTCTCAGGGGCCAGCACCCCTGCCCCGTGGCCTCTGCCAAGCTGGCTCCTCCCCAGAGAGTCCGGGCTGTGTGTGCTCCCACCCTGCCCTGCCCGTCCCTGCAGTGCTCCCGTCCCTCCTTGCCCGTCCCTGCAGTGCTCCCATCCCTGCAGTGCTCACATCCCACCCTCAGCTCCCAGCTCTTGAACAGGGTCACACCCTGTCTGAATTTAACAGAAGATTCCTCCCAGAATAGACATGAGTGACCCTGAAGTCACCCGAGCTCAGAGCCTTGGCCCTGTTGTGCCACCCCACCGCCACAAGGGTGTATCCTCTCCAGAACTTTCCTTCCCTCCCCCACATTGAGGGGCTTGGGACTTGCTCCCGGCTCTGTGCTCGCTGGCCATTCCCAGGGGCGCGGGGTCGGGGTGAGCGCGTGGTGCCCGGGCCCAGGAGATCAGACTCGTGGGAGAGTCTCGGAGGGCCCAGGTGGGGGTAGGGGGTTGCCTGGTCCCCCGGCCCATCCTGCTTGGATTTCTCTGCTGGCCAACAATCCCGTTTCCTCGCTTGGTCTCTTTCTCGGGCTACCCTGAAGCCCTTTGGCTCCTCAGAGCCCTTTTCCTGCCTTGGCGTCCTCTCCAGGAGGCCCCCCTGGGCCCTTGTAGAAATGACCAGAAGCCGACCTGGCATCTGGCTGGACGCCGCCTGCACCTTCCTGCATGTGGCACCCCTGGCCCAGCTGGGCAGCGTGTGGCTGCAGGTCGGAGCGCTGAAGGCTGGAGCCAGGTGGGCCGAGCCCGGCCCTGGGAGGCAGACTGTCTCCTTATCGAGATGCTGAGCGGACTCCTTGGTGGGGCTCGGGGGGCCCTAGCAGGAGCCCGGCTGCCTCCTTCTCAAGCCCTGAGCACAGCCTGCAGAAACACGTGGGCCTGGAAGAAAGCTGGATTTGGGGCCCCAGTTTGAAAAACATCCCTCTTGGGGGGGTCTGGGTGGCTGCGCTCCACCCCCCACCCTCATTACAGTGGACAGTGCCCTCCCCACCCTCCCAGCCCCCCCTCCCCCCGTGCAGTGGGCAGTGCCCTCCCCTCCCCTCCCCCCAGACCCCCCCATGCAGTGGGCCGTCTCCCCACCCTCAGTGACTGGGGCTTCCTTCTCCAGGTTCGCATGTTGGGGTCACAAAGACCCCCAGTGTTCTTGGTCCTGCCCTGCCCGGGGGCCGACGGGGAAGCCTTGGCTTTACCCAGAATTCACCTCGCCATCCACCTCAGCATGGCTTTTTTTTTTTTGTAAAGTTTTATTTTTTGAATCACCGTGGGAACAGTCACAAAGCCTTTCAGTTCAAGTCTTGGTCGGTCATACAATGAATGCTCAAACACCTGTCCCTTCACCGGTGTACATTTTCCACCACCAAGAACCCCAGTATACCCCCTTCCCCCCCGCCTGTGTGGCAGATTTCCACTTTATTCTCTCTCTCTCTCTCTCTCTCTCTCTCTCTCTCTCTCTCTCTCTCTCTCTCCATAGATCACATTCAATATTATGACAAAAGACCCAACATGATTATTTGGAATTTCCCCCAACATTCAGACCTGCCAAAAAGACATCATTCGATCATTTGTTTTCCATTGCTGATTATGAAGATTATATGATGTCGGGTGGCCGCAATAGCGGCCACGCTCAGCGTGACTTCCCGTGTTTTACACAACCACTGTCTCACACGGGGACTGTTTCATCACCCACGAAGATTCTGACCTGGAAGTAGTTACTCCTGTCCCCGAACCCCACCCCCGCCCTCGGCCAACACTCCACCAGTTGCCATGGGCTGACATTGGGCGCTGGAAGCCCCCGTGCCAACCTTCCATGGGCCCGATGGTGTTGGTCAGCTCGCTGACAGTCCATTGATTGGTGCTTAGGCCACACCCCGCTGTGCACAGGGGTCACTCCTGCCGGTGGTTCCCGTTGGCCACTGACCAGGCCGATGCCCTCCCCTCTCTGCTGCTGCTCGGGGCCCCTGTTTAATGTCGGGGTTCCATCCTGGAGGTGCCGGGGGCTCTCCCAGCTGCGTGCTCACAGTACTCAGGGCACCGAGCGGTGCTGGGGCTGGAACCCGGGGCCCCGCGTGTGCTCTGCTCCCCACTGTGGACGGCACCGGGCCCTCCCGGGGGGAGGGATGGGGGGTTTCGGAACCTCCTGCCTGGCCTCGTTGGAAGAATGTGGTTTCACTCTGCTTTTCCCTCCAGTCAGAATTACTCCAGGAGTCGAATCTGATCATGGCCAAGCTGAATTACGTGGAAGGAGACTACAAGGAAGCACTCAACATCTACGCCCGGGTGGGCCTCGACGAGCTGCCACTGACGGCCGTGCCCCCGTACCGTCTGCGGATGCTGGCCGAAGCCTTCGCCACCAAAGGTGCGCCACCCCGCCCCCACCCCCAGCCGGTCCCTTAGTCACTGCAGGAAGGGAAAAGCCCTCCTGGGCTGTCACGTTTCCTCTGGGATTTTGGTCTGTGTCTGAGCCGCTCCTTTTCTGTGCTTGGGGGCCCTGTGGCACCAGGGATGGGCCTGTATCCCTGCCGCCAGGCCGCTGGGCCACCTGACCCTTGACGTCCTGCTCTGTCCTTGGAACCAGGCCGGAGGCCGCATGATGTGATAGGAAAGCTGCCCTCAGGAACGCTGTGTCCTGTCCTTGGCCGGGACTCTGCCAGGTGCCCCAGTGACACTGAGTCCCGAGGGCCTGATGCTCAGAGAGCCTGGCTGTCTGGCCAAGAGCTGCCGGCCGGCCGCCCACTCTTCCTTTTTTCTTTTTCCTTTTCTTTTCCCAGGGGTGGGTGGGAGGCATGTGTATACGTGACTGTGCGCACGGCTTTCTCTTGGCAGGCCCAGGGACCGTCTGGGCTGCTGAGGATGGGACTTGGGGTGGCTGCGTACAAGGCAGGTGCCCTTCCCACTGTCCTGTCCTTCCGCCTGCCCCTCTGGCTCCCAGTGTTCTGGTTCTGGTCCTGCTGGAGGTCTCGCCCACCCCCCCAGGGCTTCTGTAAGTTTTCTGCCCCAGGGCGCGGCATAGGAGGGAGCTGTGCTGTCCCAGTTGCCCCGAGGGTGTCACAGTGCTCATCTGTAAAATGGGTGGGTCGCCCTGTAGGAAGATGATGGTGCTGAAGTCACACATTGTTCCTGGTGCACTCGACACTCTTCTGCTCTCCCGGCTCGTTCTTATTTTCTTGGAGGACAGAGGAGAATGCCCGGCTGTGCCCGGTGCGGGGGGTCACTCCCAGCCAGGCTGAGGGTGACTGTGTGTGGTGCCGGGGATCTCACCTGGGCTGGCCGTGTGCAAGGCAAGAGCCCTCCTCGCTGTGCGGTGGCTCCGGGCCCATCCTGACCCATTTGGAGTGCTTACTGACTTTTTGTTGTTGTTGTTGTTGTTGTTTTAATTTGGGGGTCTCCCAAGCTGTGCTCTTGGGGGGGGGGGGGCGCAGGGGCCACTTCTGGTGCTTCTTGGCCAATTGGGTTGGGCAACTCCATACTGGGGCTGAATAACAAGATGTTGCTCAGGGCCTGGGGCCACAGTGGGGTGCTCAGGGCCCACCTGGACTCGGGGCCATAGCAGGCACTTGAGTGCTGCTGGGACCTCTCGGGGGGCCACACGCCTGGTCCATGTATCTCCCCAGCTGCCTAAATGGGTCCCGGGCAATGCATGGGGGGCCAGGGCCACTCCAGGTGGTACTCGCCCGCCAGGCCATATGGTTTGATGGTGGGGTCTCCCAGGCCACACCCAGTGGGGCTCAGAGATCTTCAGACAGGGATGGTTTGGGGTTAGGGGGTGTTGAGGAGAGGTCTGAGGGCCGGGAGCTCCTTCTGGAGGAGGAGCGGCAGGTTCTGATGGGGGAAGGCAGCTGCATGCTCTTCACCGGGCCCACACTAGACCTGCCCACACCACCCAGAGGGCAGAGGGCAGAGGGCATAGAGGTGGGCACTCCTAGCGTGCCCGGTGTGAGAAGTGAGAGCAGCTCACCCCTGGCAAGGCTGGGGGAAGCACTGGGGGATGGCAGGAGAGAGGAGTCTCCAGTGGGGACGACTGGGGGGGGGGGGGTCTTGGACTAGACCCCAGACCCCCCAGGCTCCCTCCTGCAGCTGCAGTGCCCACGGCCCCCGAGCATCCTCAGCACCAGGTGTGTCCTGGCTGGGCAGACAACTGGTCCCGAGAGTTCCGGGTCTGGGCCGGGCTGGGCACTGCGTACCCTCTATCTGCCTGGATCAGCGTAGAGGGGCAGAGCTGGTGGGAAGTCCTGGCCTGGCCAAGTCTGCCCCAGGAAGCAGGTGTCCAGGCGGTCCCTATGGGGGGAAGGTGAGGGGGTGTGATAGCCGTGCCCGGGCTGGGGGGCTTATGCTCGGTGCTTGCTGGCCTCCAGCGGCCTGGACAGTGGAAATCTGCCCTGAGTCCATCTGCAGGGAGGCCACTTTGCTGGTCTCGAAAGAGCCCAGTAGGGCCGGCTGTCCCCTGTCCTGCCCCGTGGGCCTCTGCCCTCTCCTGGTGGGTGATGCTGCCCCTTCCCCAGACCTCTGCCCTCTCCAGTGTGACCATGTCTTTGGGGCCAGTGGGAGTCTTGGCTCGGCTGATGCCTGGGCCTGGGGACCAGGGTGTGTTCTGGAGGCTGGCTGGAGCCAGGGGGTGGCAGGGACAGCCTTGATGGTGTCGAGGCTTCTGCATGCTGGGGAGACAGACTGCAGGAGACAGGAACCAGAGCAGAACCCCTCACTGTCCAGCCTGGCCCACCCTGGTAGGTCGGGTGGCTGATGGGCTTTGTTCCCTGCAGGGTAGCAGGCCATGGCGCAAATGCACACTGAAACTTTCTGTGTTTGGGGCGGTGGAGTAGAGATTCACCCAGTAGTGCTCCCCCAGTGGTGCTCAGGGCTGACTCTGACTCTGCCCTCACTCCTGGGACCATTGGGACGCCAGGAACCGAACCCAGGTCTGCCACATACACACCAGACCAGTGCCTGGCCCCTGGGCTCTATGCACCCCCCGCATCGAGACTTTCTGGTGGGACTGCCTCCCCGTGGGCACCCCCAGGTACACAGGGGCCAGGGTACTCCCCCCGACCCTGACCCCAGAGTCCTTGGGGAGCCTCATCAGTGTCTGGGGTTGGGCCCACCCTGTCCCCATGCCAGCAGGAGGAAACGGGGGGGAGGGGGTTCTTGGGTCGGCTTCTCAGCTTCGGGGCACCTTGTCTTGGAGAGGGGGACTTTGGAGGAATTCATTTCCAGCTCTGCACTAAGCAGAGACCCTAAAACCACAAAGAGATGGATGGCATAGTGGGCTGGCTGCTGACACCCCATCCAGTTCCCCAAACCTGCCGGGAGTAGTTCCTGAGTGCAGGGCCGGGGGTGACCCCTGAACACTGCCGGGCGTGGCCCCCAACCCAACCAAAAAAATCCCAGCTGAGTTCAGGTCTCGGAGTCCTGGTGTCCACGGCGAGCCACGTGGGCTCCTTCCTGCTCAACCCCCTCGGGAATCCTCCGAACAGGGTCCCTCTCGTCCCACCGAGCCGAGACCCTCTCACCCCGCCACACCCCTTTGTCCCTGGGTCGCCTCCTGCTTCCGCCTCACAGTTCTGTTTGTCTTAGCAAGAAAAATGAACACATGTGCATGGCATGAAAATCAGCACGAGGACAAGTCAGGAGAGCAATGGAGTGCCCATTGCCTGCCCGTTGCCCGCCGTGCCCAGAGACACCTGAGTGGCCCGAAGCACCCCCGTCCCTCCTGCCCCTGCTCGGGGCCGCGTGTGGTGTGGGGGGTGGGGTACGTGCTCGGCCCCGGGGCTCTGCCTGGCCTCCTCTGGCCTTACCACGCATGGGATCCCTTTATTTTGTCTTTCATAACCATGAGAGGAAGCCTCATCTCATGCTCTGTGACCCGCTTTCCTCCGCCTCACTGCAAATCAGTTTCCGTGACAGTCGCCACTTTCCCCTGACGTGCCTGCATCCCGGGGGCGCCGCCATTTGGAGTGAGGCCAGGGGGACCGGGAGGTCGTTCCTGCAGTTTCACTGACCCGCGTGTGTGGTGAGCAGCGGCCTCCGGGCTTGTGTCTTCTGCAAGTTCTGGGCGATTCCCTGGGAGGTCGTCCCGGGGCGCGGGGGAGGGTTAGGGTCAGAGCTGTCCCTCCGTTCAGCCCTTGGCGTGGCTGTATTTGTGTGTTTTCACCTGAGTGGGGCCAGGTGAGGCAGGGGCGCAGCGCTTCCCTTCGGGAGCACGGCTGCTTCATCTGAGAGGGAGTACTTCCTCCTCGGTTTGTATTCAGAGTAGGCTGCTTGGGAGATAACGAAAAATATATAGGGGGCAGAAACACAGCACCGCGGGGAAGGCACTTGCTCTGCACACATCCCACCCTGGCCCTGTGCATGGTTCCCCAGATCCTGCCAGGAGGGAGCCCTGAGCACAGAGCCGGAGTGATCCCTGAGCACAGAGCTGGGAGTGACCCTAAGCACAGAGCTGGGACTGAGCCCTGAATACAGAACCAGGAGTGACCCCTGAGAACAGAGCTGGGAGTGAGCCCTGAGCACAGAGTCAGGAGTGACCTGAGCACAGAGCCGGGAGTGACTCCTGTGCACAGAGCCAGGAATGAGCCCTGAGCACAGAGCTGGGAGTGAGCCCTGAGCACAGAGCCAGGAGTGACCCCTGAGCACAGAGCCAGGAGTCAGCCCCAAGCACAGAGCCAGGAATTACCCCTGAGCACAGAGCTGGGAGTGAGCCCTGAGCATAGAGCCAGGAATGACCCCTGAGCACAGAGCCAGGAATGAGCCCTGAGCACAGACTCAGGAGTGAGCGCTGAGCACAGAGCCAGGAGTGAGCCCTAAGCACAGATCCAGGAGTGAGCACAGAGCCAGGAATGAGCCCTGAGCACAGAGCTGGGAGTGACCCCTGAGCACAGAGCCACGAATGAGCCCTGAGCACAGAGCCAGGAGTCAGCCCGGAGCACAGAGCCAGGAGTGAGCACAGAGCCAGAAATGAGCCCTGAGCACAGAGCTGGGAGTGACCCTTGAGCACAGAGCTAAGAGTGATTCCTGAGCACAGAGCCAGGAGTGACCCCTGGAACACGGCCAGGTGTAACCCCCCGCCCCCAGTTTTTTCACATACTTTTTTTTTTCAGTCATAGTTTTATTGATTTACCATTGGTTTTCAGTAAAATTTGATTAATTTCCTTTGGTCGCTTTTGATGCTACATTTGGGAATCCGTTGCCTAATCAAGATCTCGGAGCTGTTTTCTCGGGATGTCTTCTAAAAGTTTTATGCCTCGAACCCTGCAGTCAGGCTTAGTCATTTTCGAGTTAGATTTTACATGTGGTTCTGAGCTGAGCCGTCTACTTCATTCTTTCACACGTGACTGTCAGTTGAAAAGCTTGTTTGTACCCAGCTGAATTGTCTGGACATTTTTGCTGAAATCAATCAAACAATATGTGAGATTATTTTTGAATCTTTCATTCAAAGGGGATCTAAGGCGATCGAATGGCATCGAAGCCTGGAATAAAAGGCTGATCTGACATGTGAAAGCCAATCAACGCACTCACCACACCGAAAGGACACACAGGGCCTGAGAGATACAGTGCAGAGGGCTAAGGGTTCGAGCCCCAATGTCCCCTGTGGTCCCCTGAGCACCACCCAGAGTGATCTGAGCACAGAGTCAGGAGTCAGCTCTGAGCACTGCTGGGTGTGGCCCGAAAAAAACAAAACGGTAAGTGAAGCACAGGAACAATATAATCATCTCCAGACAAAGCGCTTTTTTGAGTCCGACGCTCTTCATAACACAAACCCGAGGAACAAACGAGAGCCAAAGCGGGATTGCTTCAGCCCAGCAGAGGCAGAATTTGAAAAGCCCAGAGTGAACCTTCTCGTGAACAGAGGAAGATTGAGTACCTCCCCCAGAGAGCCGTCTCCACCCGGTGCGTTCCCATTCAAGGGGAGTGGGAATTCTGAGGAATTCTTCAATGAGGCTCTGGCCAGGGTGATTAGGAGCTACTACAACTTAAGAGACACGAATGTAAAACAAAACAAACGCTGTGATCTTGTACCTAGAAAACTATGAAGACCCGCCTCTCCCTGCCACACCTACCACACACACACACGCACACACACACACACACACACACACACACACACAAATCTGAGTTATGCTGATGAGTCCAGCGGAGTTGCAGGGTAAAACACACAGTATGCAAAAACTCACTTGTATTTCTATCCACGAGCAAGGCACCATCCACAAATGAAATTAAAAAAAAAAATGTCTCTTTTAATAGCAGCAAACAGAGTTACTCAGGACTAAATTTAACAGAAGGAATGTAAGGCTTGAAAAACTACAGATATTTTTGAAAGAAGTTCAAGAATCCATCCCAAGGCCACGCACTGCGACCCGAGGCTGTAAAAATTCATCTCCAGAGTCACCATGATCCTTACCGATCGCCAGCAGGCTCGCTGGGGCGTCTGCACTCGGCTCCCGGGCTTTCCTTGGTGGCAAGTTTTCTTTGGTCTCTTTTTTGTGGGGGAGGGGGCGGGGCGAGGCAGGAGGGGTTCCACACCTGGTAGTGCTCAGGGCTCACTCCAGACTCTGTGCTCAGGGCTCACTCCCACTGGGGGCCTCCGGGGTTTGGGTATGAGGGATGGAACCAAGATCAGCTGTGTGCAAGGCAAGCGCCCGCCCGACCCACTCTGCTCTCTCTCTCTGGCCCCTGTAGGAAGTCAGAAAAGTTGCATTGGTCTTTGAGCCGCCCCCGGCAGTGCTCAGTGGTTACTCCTGACTCGGTGCTTGGGGAGCCGGGGATTGAAGCCTGTGAGCTCTGCAGGTCTTTGCTCCCCTCCCAGCCCCCCACATCCCTCCCCCTGCACCCCAATCCCTCCACACCGCCAGGTTTAAGCAGCAGTGATGAACTCGGTTAAGTCAGTAAGTTAGAGTGCTTGTTCCAGCCAGGGTGGGACCCAGACCGGAAGGGACGATGCCAGGACGGGGAGAGCCAGTCCCCGGTCAGCGACTCTGTTTTAGGGGGCCTGCCTTCTGCAGGCTGGGTCCTTCGTGCCTGTTCGGTCAGCCGGCAGGAAGCCCCGAGAAGGAAGCAGAGGGCACAGGGTGAGACTCCAGGGACATCCCCCACGCCCCCCTCCACCGCCCCCCCCAGCCCTTGGCTATGCCTCCTCTGCTACTCCAGCTGGGGTCATGCAGACCTGCACTCCTCCCCCCAAATGTAGCTGGACCCCGGCTCCTGCCTGCCTCTCCTCCGCTCAGGTCCCTCTGTCCTTCCCAGGTCCCAGGTCCGGGGAGTCTGCGGGGCTCAGCCCGCTCTCCCTCTGTTTTCTTCCCCCCCCCCCCCTCCACACACACACACACACACACACACACACACACACACACACACACACACACACATCTTGCCTTCCCTCTCGTTTTACAAGAACCAGGTGGGGCCGAGCCCAGTGTCCTGGGAGGGCCCTGACAGAATGGCAGAGGTACGGCAAGCGGCTCTGGAGTCACGGGGCGAGCATGTGGGTAGTTGGTGTCGGAAGGGGGTGGAGGGAGGACCCCGGAGGTTGCAGGCCAGCCGCTGGCTGGAGGGCACTGAGCCTGGTGATGACATCTCGGTGGCCGCCAGGGGGAGCTGTGCAGGACCCGCTCACAGTCTGGGCTGCTGGACCGTCACAGGCTCCCTTCAGGCCAGCTCAGGGGCTGAGCCGAGCGAGGAGGCCTCAACCAGGCAGGGAGACCTTCTTAGGGCCCGGCGTGGAGCCAGGAGCTCGCCCTGACCAGAGAACGAAGGGGAGGTGGGGCTGCGGACAGGCCACAGTCCCTGATGGTGGTC
This sequence comes from Sorex fumeus, assembly GCF_029834395.1. NCBI lineage: Eukaryota > Metazoa > Chordata > Mammalia > Eulipotyphla > Soricidae > Sorex > Sorex fumeus. Next base: position 4,776,420 of record NW_026606155.1, read on the forward strand.
CCTGGGCTTGTGCCCCCACCCCCGGCTGATATTTATGTCATCAGGGCCCCCCTGTGGGCCTGTGGGGAAGTTGGGGCACGGCCAGTGGCCCGAGCATCTGGGAGCTGTCACAGGCCATCAGAACCCGCCCCCCCCCCTCCCAGCCCCACTCCCCACTGATGCTCCTGGAAGCTTCCTGTGATCCCACAGAGGGCAGCAGTGGCCTGGGCTTAGGAAGGTGTGTCCTGGGCTGGCCTTGTGGGCCCCCCTCCATGCCCCTCCCCCTTCTTCCTGCACTGTCTTCTCCAGGCTGCCCTTCCCCCTTCCAGAACCTTCCCTAGCTCTCCCTGTGGTCTCCTGCATCTGGGAGGAGACCCACAGGGCCATGGTGCCCCCAGCCCCCCAGCCCTTCCCGTGTGCTGTTCAACTTGTTTCCTGCACCCCCCCTCGTCTCCCCTAAACCAGCCTGGGTCATTCATTCATTCATTCACTCATTCATTCATCCGTTCAGTCAGCAGGTGGTGAGGGCCTGGGCCAGCCTCGGACAGGGGGACGGTGCCTGCTGCACATAGGGGGGCTTGTGGTAAGGGTCCCTTCCTTCCCCATGAGCGGATCCCTGGGAGACCCCTCCCCTGACAGCGCACACGTCCTTCAGGCGGTGGTGAGGCGTTGTCAGTGGGTTCTGAGATCCTGCCGGCTCTGGATGAAAATAGATCTCGGGCTGGGCCAGATACAGAATTAGTCCGTCTCCAGCTCCTCTCCTGCCTCCGCGCCTCCCGCCGATCTGATCACACAGCCTGACGCCCCCACCGTGGGCTTTATCCGCCCAGCGGCCCTTTCTCCCCGTCCTCCCCTGCCACTGCTGCCCTCCTCCCCCCTGAGGGGCTGGACCCAGACTCCAGGACTCCTTGCTGCAGATGCAGGACTCTGGATACAGTGCTCTTAGACCACCTGCCCTCTCTCGACTTCCATCAGTTCCAGACTGCTCTTAGTATTCCTACCCCCTCCCCCCCTCCCCCGTTCCGGATCTCGAGGAGTGCAAAGAGTGTTCCTATTTGGGAAGTGCAGGGCTCTGGGGGAGGTTTCTAAGCTGGAGGCCCCTGCTGGCTCCGAGCACTGTGGAGACCAGAGCCAGCCTGCCAGGGGGAGGAGCTTCAGCTGTGTGAAGGGGCAGAACACAGTCCCCTGGACACCATCAGCATTAAATCCCTTCTTAGCACCCCCTCCCCCATTTCAGAGCCCTTCCCCCAGTCTTTTTACTGCGGTGTGGTTTTGGGGTCACACCCGGGGATGCTTAGGGCATACTCCTGGCTCTGCACTCAGGAATCATCCCTGGGGTGCCGGGGATCAAACCTGGGTCTGCCCATGCAAGGCGTGTGTCCTCCCTGCTGTACTGATGCTCGGGTCCCCTCCCCTGCCCCACACTCCCATTTCCTGTGGGTGGGGCAGGTGTGTCACTTGAGCAGGCACTCCCTGGGGGGTAGAGGGGGACTTAGGAGGGGGTCACCAGGCCTGCTTCGGGGAGACTTACCTTGCAACCAGGGGCTCCCAGAGCCATTGTGGCCGGCCGTGGCGGGAGACTTAGGAGACTTCGTTCTCCTCAGCCAGCACAGGCGCACTCTCAGTCTTCTTTTTTCAACCACTGGATGCCCAGGGACCACCTTGAGCGACCTCCAAATGTGGGAGGCGCTGCTTGGCCAGTGGCTGCGCCTGGGCCTGCCGCTAGAGGGCGTGTGAGCTGCGTGGGTGTGTGAAATCCCCTCAGGCCAACCTCTCCAGCCAGCTGCTTGCAACAATGTATCCATGGGCCCGGCTGGGAACTTTGTATCCGTGAGCCCCCCCCCCCCCACCCCCGGAGCTGATGGCTGCTCTCAGGACCCACTGGGGGCCTTTGTGCATCCGGGGTGCAGCCCCTTGGCAGCCGGCCTCCCCAGGGGGCTGCCCGGGCAATCCCTAGGCTTGCTTCTGCTGGGTAATTTTGTTTTTTGAGGGGAGAGGACACACCTGGCACTGCCCAGGGCTTCCTCCGGCTCTGTGCTCTGGGGTCCTGGTGAGATGGGGTGGGGGGGGAACGACCATATGGGGTGCCGGGTATTGACACTGAACAGCTGGGGGTAAGGCAAGGCAAGTGCCCTACCGGCTCTAGCCCTTCTATCGCCCGCCTCAGCCACGTGTATGTGTGTGAGTGTGTATGTGTGAGTGTGAATGTGTAAATGTGAGTGCATGTGAATGTGTGTGTTGTGTGATTGTATTGAATGAATGTGTATGAGTGTAAGTGTGTGAGTGTGAGAGTGTGGGAGTGTCTGTATGTGTGTGTGAGTGTGTGTGTGTGTGTGTGTGTGAAACCTCTTGGTTTCAGGAAGGAAGAGTGAGTGAGTGAATGTGTGTGTTTCTGAAAGAAAAACGGTGCCAGAAGGATGGGCCTGGCCCCAGACACCTAAGAACCATGATAGCACCCACAGACACGGGGCCGGGGAGGGAGGTGGAACTCCCTGGGTGCCCCCTCCCTCTGGATCAGGCAGCTTCAGCCTGTGTCCCCCTACCCATGCCCACCCTCCCCTCCACCCAGGGCCTTGCCCATGCCCTGAGCAGGTGCAGCTGAGCCCTGTGGCAAGCGGCCGTCCTCAAGGGCCAGCCCCCTGCAGCTGGGGCCAGCATGCTGGACTCTCCTGGGAGCAGCTTCACTCTGCTGAGTTTCCTTCCCTGGGCACTGAGGCCCCTTTACCATCCTGCCATGGGCTGGGGGCGGCGGGCACCTGGGGTCTTATGACTATGTTCCTTGCTGCATCCTGCATCGGCAGCTCAGCAAGGGAAGCCGAGACACGGTGTGTGTGTGTGTGTGTGTGTGTGTGTGTGTGTGTGTGTGTGTGTGTCTTGTAGGGCTCATGCAAGTCTGTCGCTGTTCATTGTGTTACTTCATAACTTTCTAAGAAAATGATTCTCCATCCATTTGAATGCAATGAAAGAAAAAAAAAACAGTCTCCTAAAGCCTGGGGCTGCAATGGGCCCACTGCCATTCCCCCTTCCCACATCAGGAGCGCCCCCTACCCTGGAACCCAGAGGTAGACAGACCGCTGCCCTGGGCTCTTTCCTGGACCGGGGTCTGGGTACTTGCAGTCCTCCCTGTGCTCAGCCATGGCTGCATGTGGCCCTCAGCGGTCAGAGGGCCCAGAGCCTGGCTGCCCGTGGGCTAGGATCAGTGAGCCTGGGTTGTTGCTGAGTCAGTTCCGTCTCCTGTAGCCACATAGGCGGCCACTAGTGGTAGGGTCCCACATCCAGACGGCCCCGGTGGCTTTGGGGGTGTCACACTCCCCCCCCCCGCGGTGCCCGAGGGTGTTGGTAGCAAGGGGTGGCACATGCCTCCCCTCCCTGAGCCTCGGCAGGAAAAGATGGACTCCTGAGACCCCCCACCGTGTGGGAGGAGGCAGAGGACAGAGGCCCTGAGCCACATGCCCTCCCTGTGCCTCTCCAAGGTAGCCTGTGTCTGAGCATTTGCGTGTCACTCCTCGGGCAGCCTGCGCCCAGTAGCCCCAGCTCCTCCTCTACTGGAGACAGTCCTGGGAGCAGCCACCGGGTCCCTCTGCCGCCTGCCCGCTCCCAGCTGTGCTGTCTCCGTGTGCTCCTGTTGGGACCCGCTTAGCCGGAGAACTGTCATGACAGGCTCTGACTGACTTAGGCCTCCTCCAGGAGCAGGAAGAGCAAAAAAAAAAAAAAAAAAAAAATTAAAAAAAATAAGATGCTTTTGTCAAAGATTACATCCCCGGAATGAGGTTAGGTCTCCGGAATATAACCGTCAGGAGGTGGGCTAGATGTTGTCGGCCTAAACAACGACAACAAATATATGTGTACTCTTCAGGTTATCAGGGCTGGAGCGGTAGCACAGTGGGTAAGGCGTTTGCCTTGCACACGGCGGACGTGGCCGACCCGGGTTCGATTCCTCCGCCCCTCTCAGAGAGCCCAGCAAGCTATCGAAAGTATCTCACCCGCAGGGCAAAGCCTGGCAAGCTCCCCATGATGTATTTGATATGCCAAACACAGTAACAACAAGCCTCACAATTTGTTGTGAGACGTTACTGGTGCCCGCTTGAGCAAATCGATGAACAACGGGAGGACAGTGCAGTGCAGTGCAATAGGTAATAAAAATTTGCTGAGTAATGCTTACTTGCCAAAATCAAAGCATAAGAACTTGCTGACCCTAGTGCTGGGGTCCTTGCTGAAACCCGCTGCACCGGCTGGAGCAATAAACCTCACTGTGTGATTTGCTTTATCGGCTCTGTCCTCCGTCCTTGAGGGGTGGTCGACTCCGGATTCTAACACTTGCAACCCCTCCCCACAGTCCTTGCTTTCTGCTGGTGCTGGACCACACATGTGTTAATCTTCACAGAAAGGCCCTTTGGATGTTTATCCCTAAGGACTGCCTCCTGTGGCAGGGAGGTGAGTTTGGGATTCAGTGGCTCAGCGCCCTTTAAATCCCATCACGTGGCCAGTCCCCCCCCCTCCCCCAGCCTAGTCGATGGAAGTCGATGATTGATTGTCAGAGGGGCTGTAAATTTCACTCTGTCTGGCTCACAGCCTGAACCCCGGAGGTGACCAGCAGGGATTGTGGCTGCCTGAGCTATTATTTTTCAAGCCAGTGTTCCCACTCTTTTTTGTTGCTGTTGTTGTTGTTGTGCATTTCTTTTGGGAAAACAACATTAGCTATTCATCACATCTGCTTGTTTTTTTTTTTTTTCACTTGTTTGTCAGGCAGTTCTCTGAAAAAGAAAAAAAAAGACGCAGAAGATAGCTTTCTAAACAAGTGAGCATCACCTGACATTTCAGTGGGGCCACATGGGTGGTAACTTTAGGCTGGGGTGTCCACTCTTCCCAGACTGGTGCTCTGGGAATGGAGAGTCTAGCTCTGCTGGTCGCCGAGGTCCTGGAAGCCGCGTCTAACAACCGAAGGTTCTGTTTTTCGTTTTTCTGGGTTTTTTGGGTCAAACCCGGCAATGCTCAGGGGTGACTCCTGGCTCTGCACTCAGGAATCACTCCTGGTGGTGCTTGAGGGACCAATGGGATGCCAGGGATCGAACCTGGGTGCAAAGCAAACACCCTCCCCGCTGGACTATTGCTCGGGCCCCAACCGAAGGTTCTGGAGCAGGGCTGTGTCACCGTGAATGCCCCACAGGCAGTCCTGGCGTCACCTCTGCAGAGATGTGGCATGCAGAGCCAGGCCTTAACATTGGGGGGAAGGAAAAAACAGCCCTTCCCGTGAAGGAACCTCCCATGCCAACAAACGTGGGCTTCATTCTGGGGATCCATGTGCCACCCCGAACCTCGGGCGCCCTCCTCTCTGCTAATTGGAGCACAGTACACAGAGCACCTGACACTCGGCTGAGTGGTTTCATCAACTTCTCTGGGCCGTGGATGGTCATCCTCGATGACGCCTTCCAAATATCCCACAAGTCAGAGTACAGACAGGGCCACATGGTTCGGAGCTGGGCTTGGCTTGTCTTTGGGCGTGTGGCCTGGGCCCCCCTCTCGGCCGCTCTTGGCCAACCTGATTTGCCCCCAGCCCCCTCCCACACTGCAGAATCCATTCTCTGGATCTTAAGCCCCCTAATTCCAACGTGCACATTATGGAGCTGTGTCTCCTGGCAGCCGGAGGCGGATAATGAAACACATCTATCTTCCTGTGGGCCTGCGGTGGTGTTCATTCCGCAGCCGCGAGCCACTCGCGGCCCATTTAGACGGCTCTCACCAAGCGCTGGCTGGTGCACGGTGCCGGGGCGTCCTGCCAAGTGGTCACCGTAGTTTTGCGTCTGTTCGTCTTCAGAGGGAAGTTGGCGCGGCTGGGGCGGGGCGAGAGAGTCTGCTGGGTGATTTGCTTTGATTCGATTCTGTGCGCACGGGGATAAACAGTTTGGGCACTAAAGGGAGAGGAAATAGATATTGGGCACTCAGGACGGGGAAAACATTCAAGATGATTATAAAGTGATTATAATTGTGCTCCTTATGTTCACAAAGTGGAGTCGAGGCAGGGGGGTTAGAAATAGTCACGTGGAGTGGGGAGGCGGCAGGAGCATCACCTGGAAGGCCCTGGGGGTAGCAACTTGGCAGGGAAAGGAATGTGGAGTCCATGCAGAGGAGAGCACCATGGGCCAGAGTCTACGCGGAGGAAGACAGCACCACGGACCATGGCGTCCACGTGGAGGAGGAGGAGAGCACTGTGGGCCACAGAGTCTGTGTGGAAGAGGAGAGCACAGTGGGCCATAGAGTCCATGTATAGGAGAGCACTGTGGGCCACAGAATCCACGAGGAGGGAGCACTGTGAGGTGCGGAGTCCACGCATAGGAGAGCGCTGTGATCCATGGAGTTTACACACAGGAGAAGAGCACTGCAGCCATGGACTCCATGCATAGAGAGCACTGTGGGCTATGGAGTCTGTGTGGAAGAGGAGAGCACTGTGGGCCACAGAGTCCATGTGGAGGAGGGAGCACCACAGGACATGCAGTCTGTGTGGAAGAGGACAACACTGTAGGCCACTGAGTCCACACGCAGGAAGAGAGCACCACGGGCCATGGAGTCCACATGAAGGAGAACAGCACTGCGGGACATGGAGTCTATGCACAGGTGGACAACACCAGGGGCTGTGGGGTCCACATGGAGGAGGAGAGCACTGTGGGCCATGGAGTCCATGCATAGGAGAGCACTGTGGGCCACAGTGTCCATGTGGAGGAGGGAGCACCATGGGACATGTAGTCTGTGTGGAGGAGGACAGCACTGTGGGCCACTGAATCTAAACGCAGGAAGAGAGCACCACGGGCCACGGAGTCCACGGGCCACAGAGTCCATGTATAGGAGAGCACTGTGGGCCATGGAGTCCACATGAAGGAGAACAGGACTGCGGACCATGGAGTCTATGCACAGGTGGGCAACACCAGGGACCATGAGGTCCACATGGAGGTGGAGAGCACTGTGGGCCACGGAGTCTATGCAGAGGAGAGCACTGTGGGCCACGGAGTCCATGCAGAGGAGAGCACTGTGGGCCATGAAGTTCATGCAGAGGAGAGCACTGTGGGCCACGGAGTCCACGTGGAGGAGAGCACTGTGGGCCATGGAGTCCACGTGGAGGAGAGCACTGTGGGCCACGGAGTCCATGTGGAGGAGAGTACTGTAAACCAGCCAAGGCACTATCACATTGCCATCTCCGAGGGCACCTTAGGGCTTACTGTCATTGTGGAGACAACGGTTGCTGGTAGCTGTGTGGGGCAGCATCGAGACGCGGTAAAAGCGAGGCGGAAGTGAACCTGCTCGTTCTTTAAGGACTAAGACAGGAAGGGGAGAAGCGGCAGCGGGCGGCTGGCAGGAGATGGTGCAATGTGGGGTGGTGTCGTGTCGCAGCAACCCTGGGCAGCTTTGCCTGGAGACCTCCACGCCCAGTTCAGTAAATAGTAAGACAGACAGGTGAGAGACCTTGGAGCCATACCACGGCCCAATTGGACGCCGTTGGCATTCATAGGACACTGCACCCAGTGACCGGCTGCACATTCCTTTCAGGCGCCATGGAACATTTACCAAGATTGATGAGAAGCTGAACCAGAAATGTGGTTTCCCAAGATGGGGAGAGTTCTGAACCGGCCGTGTGACTCAGTGTGGACTAGTTGCCTCGCCTGTGTGGGTCTGGGTGTGACCACCGCTCCATTAGGACAAGGAGCCATCAAGTGTGACCGCTGACCTGTGTCCGGGATCCCCTGGACCTTTGGTAGTTGGTTCACTAGAGAGATTCAATGGTGCTCAAGTTGCTTTTGGAGAATTTCTCAGAATAAATGAGCACATATAAAAATTATAAAGGCAAAAGGTGTGTCGAACAGACCAGATTTTTATTATCTTCTGCCAGCAGGGTCAGAAGCATGGCTGGGAGTCCTCCCAGCGCCCTTGGAGCTGGGGGTGGTGGGGGGAACAGCGCTTACCAGGTGTTGCCAATCAGGAGCTTCTGGAAGCTTCTTGGCCAAGGCCCGCTTCCCCTCCCCACGCCCCTGCTTCAGAAATCAAAATCAGGACCCACATGTGCAAGGCATGTGCTCCCCTCTGAGCCAGGGTTTCTGCTTTGGCAGTTCACAGGCCTGAAGCACTGTGGTTTGTAGCCTCCAGCGTTTCTTAGGGCCAGGGTGACCCAAGACTTCCACACTCTGCGTGTGTGTGTGTGTGTGTGTGTGTGTGTGTGTGTGTGTGTTTACTTATGTTGTCAATATAAGTACTAATGTTGTCAGATATTAAAAAGCTCGGTTTTTTTTTTTTAAGTTCATTGGGCTGGAGTGATAGAATAGCGGTTAGGGCATTTGCCTTGCACGTGGCTGGCCCGGCCAACCTAGGTTCAATTCCTCCGCCCCTCTCGGAGAGCCCGGCAAGCTACCGAGAGTATCTCGCCCGCACGGCAAAGCCTGGCAAGCTACCCATGGATGTATTCGATATGCCAAACACAGTCACAACAAGTCTCACAATGGAGACGTTACTGGGCCCGCTTGAGCAAATCGATGAACAACGGGAGGACAGTGCTACAGTGCTAGTTCAGGGGCCACATTTGTTGGTGCTCAGGGACTAGTCTCAGCTTTGTGTCTTGAGGCTTCCTCCTGACAGTGCTCAGGGGACCATGTGGTCCTGGGGATGGAACCTGGGTCTCCCGCATGCAAAGTCTACGCCCTGGTGCATTAAACAAACCCAAAGCCCAGCCTCGTGAGACACACTCTTGCTCGGCAGGACATGGCAGGGAATAGAGGTTGCTTCCCGGAAGCTAGGCTAGGATCAGTCCTTTTCTTGTAATACGCAGTTCGAACGTTCCCAGCCTCTTTAGGCGTTATTACAGACTGTAGTGCAATTAATTTAGAAATAGCAGAAAAAAATATTTATATCCAAGCCATTAAGTATTTGAAAGCTGAATACCGCATTTCTGAAAAAGAAACAGCGGGTCGGGCACTTGTTTTGCATGTGGCTGACCCGGTTTGATCCCAAAGTGCCTATGGTCCCGGTGATGCCTGGGCACAGAGCCAGGCACCCTCACAGCATAGCCAGGTTTCTCTCCCCCGCACACTCATAGAGAATAAATCCAAATTGAAGTTAGAAATGAAATATGAGCCGTACAAAAGATTGTAAGCTACTGCCCAAACACCATGTGCATCGCCCCTCGGGTGCTACCACTGGTTGGGGCTCTGACGCCCGCCCCCCCCCAACACTGCTGGAAGTGGCCTGGAGTCCCCAGCAGCTGATGGGTGGAAAATCCCAAGAAATTAAATTGAATGTTAAGGAGCTGACCAAGAAGAAGACCTTAGCTCCAGATGACTTTACTGAGATAGGTTCTGCTGCTAAGCATTTAAAAACGAAATATATTAACAGTGCTTTATAAAGTCCTTAGGAGAATTAAAGAGGAGGCGAAACTGCAAGTTGTTTTATGAGGTTATCATTAACCCTAATCCCCAAACCAGTCAGAGACTTCACAAAGAAACTTTAAATATTCCTTATGTATACAGAGGGGAAAGTTCCGAGACAATATGGTACGTAGCAAATGGAATAGTGTAAGCAAAGAGTAAGGCCTCGTGACTCTCTCTCGGGACAGGAACGTGGTTTAACATTTGAAAAAATCTCTCACTGTCATTCACCAGGTTAAAAATTATGGGGGAAAAAGGCAACACAATTATGTGAAAAAGACTCTGAAAAAGGATCTGAGCAAACACAGTGTCCAGTATCAATCTAAACACACTGTGACATGGACTGGGAGGGTTCTGCATCAGGGACAGCCTGGTGAGGGATGGAGAGAGTTTGGGGGACGAGAGGAGGGCACTTGCCTTGGCTCAATCCCTGGCGTATATATTGAATGACCTCTGAGCACAGAGCCAGGAGTGAGCCCTGAGCACTGCTAGGAATGACTCCTGAACAGAGTCAGAGTAGACCCTGAGCCCTGCCAGATGTGGCCCCCAAACTAACCAAACAAATAAACCAATGGGTGCTGAATTGAACGTGGATTGATCTCTAGCTAGACACACACATGTGCACATGCATACACACACACACAAAACACACACACCAGTAATTGTTTATCCTATGATTGTTTATTTTAAACAAAAAAATTGTTAAAAAATACCAAAAACTCAACAGTATGAAAACATCTCAATTGAAAAGGGGCAGAGGATCGGACTGGGTACTTCACCAGAAAAGGTATAGAGCTAGCAATAGTAATATGAAAATATGCTCATTTGGAATGAGGTCCATGAGAAACCATTAATAATAGTGTTAAAAAATAAATTAATATTAGTTAAAACTAAAAAGAAACAGAGAAAAGATGCTCAGCTTCTCTGGCTTTAGAGAATTGCAAGTGTGTATAATGAGATAACACAGTGCACCAATTAGGGTGGCTGAAAACTCAAAAACCTGATAATACCATGTGCTGGCAAGGATGATGAATAACAGACATTCATTCACTGTTAGTGGGAATGCAAGCTGATAATGTCAGTCAGGAAGACAGTTCCATGGTTTCTTACAAAGTCAAACATAATGTTCTTTTTTGGGGGGATGACACCTACTGGTGTTGAAGGTGCTTCCAGGGGTGCTCAGAGCACCATGTGGTATCAGTGATCAAACCTGAGTCGCTCATATACAAAGCATGCACTCTAGCCCTTTGAACCATTTCCCTAGCCCAAACAATCTTGCAAGGCTATTTGTAAATAAAATATATTTATTTATTTATTTTGCAAACACATTCTTATCAGATAATACACCAGTTGTATTATTTATTCAGTTGGGTTATAAACTGTGGTCATACAATAAAAGCAAACAGATTTTTTTTTATTTTGGGGGCCAGAGCGATAGAGTAGCCAGTAGGGCATTTGCCTTGTACATGGCTGACCCAGGTTGATCCCCGGCGTCTCATGTGGTCCCCCAGCACTGCCAGGAGTAATTTCTGTGTGCAGAGTCAGGAGTAACCCCTGAGCATCACTGGGTGTGACACAAAAAAGCAAAAAAAAAAATTATTTTTATAAAGTTTTTCATAATAATGGATTACATTCAATATTTTGACACCAGTCCCACCACTGTTACACCTTCCCACCACCTTTATTTTTAATTTTCCCGCCTCCAGTCAAACCTGCCGAACAGGAAGATGCTAGATATTTTATTTTGTATTGTTTGTTATGAATAGTATAAGATGTAGTGCAGCCGCAAGAGCGACTGTAAACACAGATGTTTATAGTAAAGGTATTCGCAGTTGCCCAGACTTGGAAGCAACCAAGTTGGTAAGTTGGGGGCAACCGAGTTGCGTTCTAGTGGGTTCATGAATCAACCCATGATTATGTTTAGCTGTCCTCAGTTGATAACATGAGCAGGCCTGCAGTCTGTGCAGGTGGAATTTGCAGATGGTATTCTTGTGATGCTTTCATGGTGGGTCCGTGATGTGAAGCTTTTGTCAGAACCCCTAAAACTGCACAGCAAATGTCCCTGTAAATCACAGGCTTGAGTTGATAAAAAAAAATTGTATTCTGTTGTTATAAAGTTTTTCACAATTTATTGCATTCAGTACTCCAATACCAATCCTTCCAACAATGGTTGACCAACACCATTGCACCTTTCCACCATCATTATTTTGAATCTTCCCAATAACCACCCAAGCCTGCCCCAATAGCAGGTCTTAAATACTTCATCTTGTATGGCTTGTTAAGAATAATTTGCTGCCCAGCAGCTTGCGACAGAAAAGTGAATGGATTATGCGTTAATCCATGCCACCATGCCTGCCCGGAGGGGAAAGGGTGTTGCTTCCTTCTGCCTTTTTCCCTCTGGAAAGAAAGATGGCAGCCACTTTGGAGCCTTATGGAAAGCCAGGTATGAGCTGGTCGTGATGGGGCGACTGAAACCTCATGGGAAGGAGGGCATTCCCAGCTCATCCTTCACGCCCTACCGAGGTCAGGAGTTGCCCCCGACGAGCAGCTCTCCGGCACGGCCATGGCTCCAGAGCATAGAAACCAATCTCATAATTATCTGACTCTCAGTAGAAATACTTCCAGGCTTAATAAGTAAAATACCAGAAATCCAAAATCGCGCGGCCACAATAGCAGCCATGCGACATCATTTGATTCTTGTAACCAGCTGTAGAAAACAAATTATTTCACAATGCCTTTTCAGCATGTCTGATTTGGGGGTGTAAACTCTAGATAATAATGGTGCATCTTTTGTCGAAACAATGAATCTAATCAAAGTAGATAGAACGTTAACTAGAATTCATCTGCCTCACAGGCATTGGGAGGCATGGGAGGGGGGGTTTATTGGGGTTCTTGGAGGTGAAAAATAAGTATTGGTGAAGGGAAATGTGTTTGGTAATTGCATGACCAAGACTTAAACCTGAAAGCTTTGTAACTTTTCCCACAGTGATTCAATAAATAAATAAATAAATAAAACTTAAAAAAAAAAAGAATACTTTGCTAAAAAGGATCAAAACATTTTCCATAGAAAGAAGTGCTTGAAGATTGTTTTACCTCACCCTGGAGTCATTAAACCCTTGTATAAGATATTAATAACATGTTGTTATAGGTTGAGGTTTGTGTGCCTCTATATGTGTGTGTGCGTGTGTATATATATACATATAGATAGATAGATAGATAATCGAGATTGGTTGCCTTCTACTCTACACCCATCCAGTATGGTGTGCTACTCCTGGTCCATCAGCGGTGTAGAGTATGAGATGTTGCACAACCACAAATGTGGCCGCACACTCCAGGAATTCTAAAATTTTAAATAGGGTGATGAGGCTGGAGTTAAATTTTTAACTGGATGGTGACTTTGAGGCATGGAGGCATCTCTGAAGCTTGTTGCTTTCTTCTAAGATTTATTTGTGAGTCTCTGGGCCCTGGCCACTAATAAGCTTATATGGTGCCAGAGGCAGTTTGTGGGTGTGACTGCCAGGCTCCAGGAAGAGCAGTTGAGTTTATAAAAAAAAAAAAAAACAGTGAAACACATAATCATGGACTAATGAGAATAGTCGATTTGTTCATGCCCATCTCTTATTTTTTTTAACTTTTTAATTTTTATTTGTAATTCATGCCCATTTCGACCTCAATAAAAACTGCAAAGTTGTTGAGAGGCCCCTTCTGTGACCCAGCGGTAGCTTTTGAGCCCTCAGAGCTGGGCTGTCTTCATCACCCTCTGGTTCCCGGTGGTCTTGGGGCAGTCCTGGAGCACCTGTTCTCAGGACCCCCTGGACAAGATCCTCATTCTCCAGAGGATGCCCCAGGCCTCCAGGTCCATTGCAGATAATGGGGGTGTTGTGACCTCTCTCTTCTGGTGTTAGCCATTTGACTCATGGATGGTGTCGTGTGGGACATCCAACTGTGCGAAGGGGCTGGAGCTCCCCTTGGGGTGCCCCCTGGGGGACGGAGGTCAGTGCTGGATTCAGGAGAAGCCCTTCAGCATTCTTGGTCTCTGTGCCATCCAGGCTTCAGCCTGGTCTTGTGTGCTCTGTTGGCAGGGAGGGGATTCCCCCTCCTCTCTAGGCAAGGACCCACAAAGCGTCATCTTAGCCCAGAGTGAAGGGGTGGGCTGTGGACTTCTCATGGCCCTCAGAGGACAGGGACTTCCGGAGAACAGTTAGACACTTGGTGGCCCATTTGCTGGCCATGATATAGCGCCCGGTGTGGCACGAAAGGTGTCTACTAGCTAGTTTCATGCTGTGAATCTCGCCTTGCCTCAACACATCTTTAAAATGGACTGGAGAGATAGGCAGGGGATAAGGCACTTGCCTGGCCCACGCCAGACTCCAGTTGGAACCCTGGTACCACCAGGAGTGACCCCTAAGCACAGAGCCAGGAGTCAGCCCTGAGTATAGCCTGGTGTGGCAACCCCCTCCCCTCCCCAGTCTTTAAAATGCCCATTGCCTGGTGACTGTGTGTGTATGTATGTATGTGTGTATGTGTTTGTGTTTGTATATGTGTGAGCTTGTATGTGTGAGTTTGGGTTTGTGGGTGTTATATGCTCTCTGGAATACTACACAGCAGTGTTTTCCCTCTTTGCTACTGCTGCTGCTGCAAGAATCTGGGGTCACACACACTCAGTTGCATGCTCACACGCTTGTGGCCACACACTTGAGTTGTGTCTGAACACAGTTGGTTGATCAGGGGAGCCTAGTGGTATTCAGGTTGTACTCAGCATGTGGAGCCCTGCCAGGGATGGAACCCATGCCCGCATCCCTGCAAAGCCGGTGCTGTCCGGCTGAGCCACCCTGCACCCTCAGCGGTTCAAGAGAATGAAATCTTGCCCTTACTGATAATGGGGGGTGGAGGGGGGAGGGTTTGGGGGTGTGCACGGGAGGTGGCTGTGCTCAGCGAAACGACTCAGAAAGTGAAAGGTGATTATCAGAGAGTTTCACTCATTGTGAATATAAATAGCCAAAGCAGAACTGGTAAAACCCCACAGAAATAACTGTAGACTGTGTGGAACTCTGCTGGTCACCAATGGGGTGGGGCGATGGGTGGGGGCGGGGGGAGGGAGTCAATTGGAGACCGGGGGTGGCACCCGTGGGATGAGGCTTAGCCACGCATAGGGGCGCGAGGCTGCTCTCCACCGTCTCGTAGGATTTTGGCAGTGGCACAACGAGGATGTCAGAGCTTCTCAGAGGCCGCGGGGCGTGCTTGGAAGGGCAGCCCCGTTAGATCCAAACAAGGTCTCGGTGAAATGTCTGAGCTTCTCAGGGCTGGGCGTCAGAGGCAAAGGGTATTCGCCACGCAACGGGCGTTTCTCCTTGGGGTCACACCTGGCCAGGCTCAGGGAACAATATGGGGTGCCAGGGATGGAGGCAGGACTGGCCAGAGGAGTCTGCAGGCAAGGTGAGTGTCCTGCGTGATCTCGCTGCCGTGGACAGTGAGAGTGTAGTACAGCACTGTAGCACTGTCCTCCCGTTGTTCATCGATTTGCTCGAGCGGGCCCAGTAAACATCTCCATTGTGAGACTTTGTTGTTACTGTGTTTAGCATAGCGAATATGCCACAGGGAGCTTGCCAGGCTTTGCCATGCGGGCGAGATACTCTCGGTAGCTTGCCAGGCTCTCCGAGAGGGGCGGAGGAATCGAACCCTGGTCGCTAGGTCGGCTGCATGCAAGGCAAACGCCCTACCCACTGTGCTATCGCTCCAGCCTAGCGCAAGTGTATTATTGTTATTTTTATTATTATTATCGTGTTACTGGGCCCGCTCAAGCAAATCGAAGATCAACGGGAGGGCCTTTACTTTACTTTTTTTATTATCGTGTGATTATTACTGTGTGTGGTGTTGTGGGGGCCACTCCTGCCGGAGTCCCAGACCCGACTCAGAGCCTTCCTTGCACGAGGCGTCTGCCTGACCATGCCCCGGCCCTGCATCTCCCTTCCACCGCCCATTGTTGCCGTTCCATTTCCTTCAATCCAGAGGGCGGGGACAGGAGAGTGTCTGCCGTTGTCGTTGTCGGTGCGTCGGGGTCCCTTCCTAGCAGGGCCAGACGGGAAACTGAAACTGTGGAAGGCGCCGCTCAGCCCGGGTTTCTGTTTGCTGCCGCAGGACTTTGTCTGGAGAAGCTGCCGGTCTCCTCCTCGACCAGTAACCTCCACGTGGACCGGGAGCAGGATGTCATCACCTGCTACGAGAAGGCGGGCGACATCGCGCTGCTCTACCTGCAGGAGATAGAGCGGGTGAGTGGGACCTCCCACACACACACTCCCAGGGTGCCTCCTGAAGTCCCAGGGAGGGCCGTGGTGACTGGGCCCCGGTCGACCTGGGCGGGACACACTGGGAGGCATTTTCTCTCTTTCCAAGCAGAAATGACCGAATCCTTTTGTGTTTTCCCTTCACGCCCATCATTCCCATTCCCTAAGGAGTGGGACCAGCGTCCCGGTTCTTGAGTGCCCGAGGTGCCAGGCAAGGACCTGTCTGGGGCAGAGGAAGTCAGAGGCCAGATGGGGCCAGGCAGGCCGGGGCAGCTCGACTCTGACTGGGACTCCCGTCTTTTTCTTTTCTTTTTCCTGAGCGGGGAGCGCTTCTAGGGTTGGAACCAAGCAAATGCTCCACCCTGGAGTTATGCCTTCCACCCAAGCTCCTCTTGACTGAGTTCCTTCCTGTCTCAGCCTCGATCTTTCTATCGGCAAAAGGGGCAGAACAGCACAGCCCACTTGCTGGGGTTCGCTGGAAACGGTCATTGTAAATGAAGGCACTTGGCAGCTCGAACGGTACTCATGGCATTGCCTGGGCACCCTCCCTGATCTCTCCCTTCCACACCCAGAGATGCAACCTGTGATCGTCCAAAATGGTTAAAAATCGGGACTGGAATCATGGCACAATGGAGGAGGCACTTGCCTTACACGCAGCTGACCCGGGTTCCATCCCCAGCATCCTATGTGGTCCCCCGAGCCCCGCCAGGAGTGATCCCTGAGCACTGCTGGGTATGGCCCCCAAACCAAACCACAGCAACAATGAAAATAACAACCCATTTCTGCCCCCTTCCCCCCCAAAAAAATAAAAGAATGATTAGAAATCTTGTGAGACCCTAAAGGCCATGCATCTTACTTTCCATTGCCTGCCAAGGGGGGCGGTCTCTGTTTCCCTGTGGGCTGGGAGGGTGCCCCCAGTCTGGCAGGGGGACACTGCATCCCAGAGGTCTGTGTCACGGTGTGTGACCACTCTCAGCACTGCCTCTGGAACAGTGGTGAGCACAGGCCTCTGCAGAGAGCAGAGAAGCCGCAAAGCCCTTTGACCCCAGAGGACCATAAACCAGGACTCAGGGGGTCTGGGAACTAAGGACAATGCTCAGCTCTCCTGCCCAAGTGTCCTGGCAGAAAGCTACCATCAACAGTAGCTTCTTGAGGCTGGAGTGATAGCACAGCGGGTAGGGCATTTGCCTTGCACGCGGCCGGCCCGGGTTTGATTCCCAGCATCCCATAGAGTCCCCTGAGCACCACCAGGAGTAATTCCTGAGTGCATGAGCCTGGAGGAACCCCTGTGCATCACGGGTGTGACCCAAAAAGGAAAAATAAAAAGTAGCTTCTTTTGCATGGTACCTTTCTCTGCCTGTATTTTTATTTATTTACTTTTCACTCTGTTCTTCAGAATTAGTGATGGTCTCCATAGAGAAATGGCTGTGCAGCCTGCTTTCAAAACCCTCACTGTTGTCACGGTCTGCTTCCTTGGCAGCTGGCCCTGGGCCATGGAGATGTTTCTGCCCCCCTCTGGCCCCACTGAGCTGCCCCTGTCCACACGTGAGGCCCTTGTTAGTTTTGTTTGTCCGTTTGTCTGTGACTTTTTGGTGGCTCTTGTCCAGCCCTCTCTGGCCAGGCTGCGCTCCTCCTGGCTGGGAGGAAGAGGTTTCATCTGTCCCAAGTTTCCCGCGCTATGGCTGATTAGCAGGAGTGTCTCGGCTTCTGGTTTTGGTCTTTTTAAAAAAAAAAAAAACAAAACTCCCTTGTCACCACGGCATTCTTTGTTGTTGTTGTTGTTGGGGGGGGGTCATACCCAGCGATGCTCAGAGGTTACTCCTGGCTCTGCGCTCGGGAATTACTCAGGAATTATTCCTGGCAGTGCTTGGGGGACCACATGGGGATGCTGGGGATGGAACCTGGGCTAGCCATGTGCGTAGCAAATGGAATAGTGTAAGCAAAGGAGAATCCATATCACTTTCAGGAAAGGAACTTGGTTGAACATCTGAAAAATCACTCACTGCCATTCACCAGCTTTGCGGCATCAGGCAGGTTGATCCTCTTCTCTGTGCTGCCTCAGTTTCCCCTCCATGTAAAGCAGCAGTGGGCAGCAGTGGGCAGGGGGCGGGGGGGTTGGCTGCACAGCCCCTGGCCAGCGTCTGGCATGCAGTGACCGTTGGTCTGGTTCTTAGCTATCCTGGTGGCACTGGGCTGTGGAAACTTTTCTAATTTTAGAAATTTCTGGTATTGAGACAAAAGTCTAGAAAGAATTCAACATACCGTCTTATTGGGAAGACTAGAAAAAGTTGGGGATGAGGGTGAGACGTGTTGGAGAATTTGGGGCCACACCCAGTGGCACTCAGGGCTGAGTCCTGGCTCTGAACTCCGGGTTCACTCCTGGCGGGGCTCTGGGGGCCCTGTGGGGTGCCGGGGTACAGCCTTACTGCACTGTCCCCTGCCCCTGTTAGAGAACTTTAGAGGGAGCCTTGGAGAGTAATTATTTTTTTCGAGGGTGGAAATCACACCCAGCTGTGCTCAAACGTTCACTTCCTGGTAGGCTTGGGAGAGACCCGATGGGGTGTCGGGGATTGAACCCGGGTCAGCCACATGCAAGGCAAGTACCCTTGCTGTGCTCGTCACCCCAGCCCCCTGTGGGGTGGCATTTCAGAACTCAGTCTCTTGTCTTTGTGCAGAGGCTGACGGGGCCGCACCTTGCCTGGTGGCTGCATGTCATCAGTGAGTTCTGCCCACTGCTGGCCTCCGTGGACTGTCATTGTCTCTACGTCTTCTGCCCACCAAGGCCATTGGGCTTCTTCCCCGGCTTGCAGATGGGGCGGTGGTTGCCGGGCACTGGCTCAGAAGCCATGTGGGCCGAGCAGGTGTTCGGGCGTCCCTGTTGCCCTCAGGAGACATCTCCTCTCGGAGAGGCTGTTCTCTCAATGGGAAGGAAAGGTGTCTCTGAAATGTGTGCATCTCAAATCACGAATCAAGCCGACTGGATTAGAGCAGGTAGAACTGGGAGGGACACAGAGTGATCTGGTCGGGATTTGTTTATCTGCGGCCGGTGGCCCGGTGCCAGCCGTGAGTTATTCCCCCGCCCCAGGGCCTGGCCGCGTCGCAGGGTGCGGGTGGAGATGACCTCATCCTGGAGGAGCAGAATCTGAGCCTCCCTTCTGGCAGACGGGATGCTTGCTGGCGCTCCCCGGCCGGCCGCCTGCCGTGGCTTCTTGAGCAGATGCGGGGCCAGGCTGGAACCTGACCTTCTGCTGACAGTCGATTCTCTTCACCCTGTTTTAGAGAAGAAGTTTCTCTGCGTCTGCGTCCCAAAGGAGGGGGCAGCCACCGGCTTCCTCTGGACTTTTTATTTTTTCTTTTGCGCTCAAGTTTCCTTGTTTGTTCTTGTGGGGCTTAGGATGGAACCCGGGCCGACCGCGCGGGCGCCTTCCCCGCTCTGCCTCTGCCGTTGTTCAGATCCGTCGCTGACTGCAGTCAGGGGAAGCAGCTGCCGCCCTGATGTTTGTAGGGTCCAGCCCCGCTCCCCTGCCCTTGGAGGATGTGGGCACCGATGCTCTTCCACTGCCCCTCCTGGAGAAGCGCTAGGGTGATGACGTGGCTGGGGCATTGGGTTCGGAACTAGATTAGACCAAGGGTACTGCATGTCTGGAATGCGAGCCCGGTGTCCTTAGGGAAGGACTCGGGGCGGCTGATGCGAGGAGCAGGTGGGTTCCCAGGGCCTCCTCGCCACCAGCTGCTTTACCACCCCCCCCCCCCCACCATAACGTGAGCCCACAGGAGGCAAAACCAGGCGCTTCCCGTGCGCACACCCTGCTCCCCATCCTCTGCCCTCTGCCATGCATTCTTTCGAGAGAGTCCAGGAGCTGATGGCCCTTGAGCCGGCTCCAGCCTCGAACCCGCAGGCCACCGTCTCTACAAGACCCAGCAGAGAAAAGCCTCCGGCCCGGAATAGAGCATCTCTGAACTGAAGCCCACATTTTCTCAATCAGCCTCTGCCCTCCGTATTTATCTTGTAACATTAAGAAGGGCTGGAGCAATAGCACAGCAGGTAGAGCGATTGCCTTGCACGTGGCCAACCCGGCCGACCCGAGTTTGATTCCTCTGCCCCTCTCAGAGAGCCCGGCAAGCTACCGAGAGTATCTCACCCACATGGCAAAGCCTGGCAAGCTCCCCATGATGTATTTGATATGCCAAACACACTAACAACAAAGTCTCCGATGGAGACGTTATTGGGCCCGCTCAAGCAAATAGATGAACAGTGGGAGGACAGTGACAGTGAACATTAAGAAGTTTTATATTTGGGGCTCTAAAAAATTTTTTTTGTTTTTCACTCCATGGGCTGGAGCGATAGCACAGCGGGTAGGGCATTTGCCTTGCACGCTGCCAACCCGGCCAACCTGAGTTTGATTCCTCCGCTCCTCTTGGAGAGCCCGGCAAGCTACCGAGAGTATCTCGCCTCCACAGCAAAGCCTGGCGAGCTCCCCATGTCGTATTCGATATGCCAAACACTGTAACAACAAGTTTCACAATGGGGATGTTCCTGGGCCCAGTCGAGCAAATCGATGAACAACGGGAGGACAGTGCTACGGTGCCACAGTTATTTCAAAGCTTCCCAGTAGGTCTGTGCCTGATTGTCACCCCATGCAGTTTCTCCCTGGGACCGAGGGGGCTTGGTGGGGTGGGTGTGAGGGGGCTGGCACTGGTCATAAATGATGCTACAAGTAGTGCTTTCCTTTGGGTGAGCTGTCGCCTGGCCTTTGCCTGGCTTTCAGGGGGCAGGATGCCCGACAGCGTCTTTGCACCACAGGCCTTGTGCCTCCGCTGTGCATCTGGGGGGTGGTATGGACGGGTCAGCAGCTTCCACTGCAGCCAGCATGGTCAAGTTGCCAGCTTGATGGTTTTGCTCTGGTGCGAAAGTTGCTTTGCCGGTTTGCTGGGTGTAGGCGGGTGGGTGCAGCTTTAATCGTCTGCCACCAGCCGTGAAGTCTCTCTCTCTCTCTCTCTCTCTCTCTCTCTCTCTCTCTCTCTCTTGCTTACCAGAGTTCATTTTTTAAGATACGATGTTACCGAGAGCCAAGCAGATAGGAGAGCAGGTGGAGCGCTTGTCTTATACGCCACCAGCCTGGGTTTTACCGTATTTGATTTCCCTGGACCCTGCCAGGAATGATCCCTGAGCACAAAAGCCAGGACTCAGCTCAGAGAACTGTCAAGTTTGGCCCCCAAACCAAACCAAACCAAACCAAACCAAACCAAACCAAACCAAACCAAAACCATAGTATTGTTGATGTGTCATTCACATACCATCCAGTACTCCCGTTTCAAGTGTACAGGTCACCGAGTCACAGAACTGTAACATCATCCTCAGTACTTCGTTCCAGAACATTCTCGTCACCCCCAAAGAATTCCTGTGCTCCCAAGCAGCCGCTCCCTCACTTATAGCTCCGCAAGAGCCAGATTCCAAGCCGTTTGTGGACAGGACACCTGCTTTGGGCTTGGAGATCTTGTCCCATCTGTACAGCTGGGAAACAGTATGTGCTTCCAGTGACCTTCGTGAACTGCACAGCACCTGGGGGTGGCCTGGGTCACCCTCAGCACTATCGGCCCAAGCACGGCCTCCCTGGCCCCTTCATCAAACCTCAACTACTCAGTGACTTGAGTTTTCAAGGTCGATGTCTTTTTTTTTTTTTTGGCTTTTTGGTCACACCCAGCTATGCACAAGGGTTACTCCTGACTCTACACTCAGGAATTACTCCTGGCAGTGCTCGGGGGGACCATACGGGACTCTGGGGATCAAACTCGGATCAGCTGTGTGGAAGGCAAATGCCCTACCCACTATGCTATCGCTCCGGCCCCAGGTCGAGATCTTCTGATGGTTCGGTTCGCAGATACTCAATTTTGGGGCCACTGTCTTGAATGAAGTCATCTGGTTGTTTCCTCTCCAAGTCATTACGTGTGGTGACACAGCAGGATTTTGTGTGTGTGTGTGTGTGTGTGTGTGTGTGTGTGTGTCTTTTATAGCCTGATGCTTTGCTGGTTGTTTCTAGAAGATTTTTTAGTGAAATTCTTAGGGAATTACAAGTGGTGATCCTTTACTTCTTTTTTTTTTTCCCAAGTGAAGTCAGAAGGGAAAGAATAAGTCCAGGATCATCTCACTTCCCTGTATTTGGTAGAAGAACAGGACAAGCGAGTGGAAGGTATCAAAAGCAAGAGAAGCCTTGACCCTAGATTACAGAAATGAAAAGGCAGGGGAATAGGATGTAGCATGGAGATGGTAATTGCTTTGTCCTTTTCACGGTCAGTAGCTAGTGTATCAAGTTGAAATATGTAGGGCCAGGAGATGGCGTCCAGGGCCCGTGCGCTGTTTTGCAGGAGGAGCTCTTCTTGCCTTCCACGGGGAGGGGCTCCCGTGCACTGCTAGTGTGGCACGGAACCAAAACACGTTTGGCCGATGTAGGTGAAAAGACTTCCAGTTCTTTGCTGTCTCTGTGTACACACACACACACACACACACACACACACACACACACACACACACGCACGCACACATATATATATATATATACACACACAAATAGCATGTGCAACGTAATTACTATCTGGTATATTTTAAAGAGGGCTGGAGCGATAGCACAGTGGTAGGGCGTTTGCCTTGCAGGCAGCTGGCCTGGCCGAGCCAGGTTCGATTCCTCTGCCCCTCTCGGAGAGCCCAGCAAGCTACCAAGAGTATTTCACCCGCATGGCAAATCCTGGCAAGCTACCCGTGATGTATTCAATATGCCAAACACAACAACAACAAATCTCATGATGGAGACGTTACTGGGCCTTTTAGAAGTCTGTGTTTACCCAACAAAAAAAAGAGCAACACTTTTTTCCTGGGGCTGGGAGATAGTACCTTTGCCTGCGGAAGGCTGGTTCCACCCCCAGGATTACTAGGGCCACCCCTTTGTCCCTTCTGACCCCTGCCAGAACCACTGAGAGTAGCCCAAGAACAAAACAAAGAGGACTTGAACAGAGCCAGCCCAACAGAGGCACATTTTTCTGAAGCTGAGTTGAAGAGGACGCCGATCACCTGTTAGTTCTCCTGTGAAGTCTAATTAAAATCAAGCATGGTGTGGTTTACTTTCAAAACCAGACATGTGATAGGATCTCCGTCTTGGTGAAGTGAAATTTCTCTTTCCTCTTGCACACACCAGTGTGTCGGTTATTTGAAAAGAACGTTAAATGATTGCTATTCCTACTGTGGGTTTGTGTTGGTTTAGGGGCCACGCTCATCTGTGCTCAGGGCTCTGTCTTGGCTCTGTGCATAGGGGATCATTCCTGACTGGCTCCGGGGACTGTGTGGGGTACTCGGGATCAAATCTAGGTCAGCCCCATGCAAGGCAAGTGCCCTACTCCGTTACTATCTTTCCAGCCCCTAAAGTGTGGGACCTTTGAGATGATTTTTTTATCTTTTTGGGTCATACGCAGCGATGCTCAGGGGTTACTCCTGGCTCTGCACTCAGGAATCACTCCTGGCGGTGCTTGGAGGACCATATGGGATGCTGGGAATCGAACCCGGGTTGGCCACGTGCAAGGCAAACGCCCTACCCTCTGTGCTATCTCTCCAGCCCCCCTTGAGATGATTTTTAACTGTCTCTATTACACTTTATTTTTAAATAATCATATCACACACAGAGAACACTAAAAAAAAAAAATCTTTTCAATAGCAAATGAAGGCCAGTGTTGGAAAGTTCCCATGTTGGGCCTCTGGGTAGGACCCTCAGGACGTGAGAGTTTGTCTGTGGCCCTGGAGCTCAGAGAGGAGGTCTGGGCTCAGGGTTCTTGGCTGGGCGTTGGTCTGAAGCTCAGAGGTATGGGGCATGTTGGCAGAGATGGAGGAGGAAAGGACGGCCCCCACAGCTCCATTCCCCTCATCTCCATGCACAGGATGGGACAGGAAAGAGACTCCTGCCGGGGGAGGGGCTCAGCTCCTTGGGGCTTCTTAGAGGACTGGGGGTGGGGGGGTGGAGGGTGGCGCATCCTTCGATGCTCAGGGGTTATTCCCAGCTCTGCACTCAGGGATCACTCCTGGTGGTGCTCAGGGGACCATATGGGATGCCGGGGATTGAACCTGGGTCGGCCTCATCTAAGGCAAGTGCCCTCCTCACTGTGCTCCCTCTCCGGCCCCTCCACATCTGAGTCAGGACAAAGCAGGCGGCTTTCGGAGCTGCGAGCCATAGTTCAGACGTACAGCTGCCCGCCCGAGGCCCATGTTCTTCAGGTACCTTCTGTTTTTTACTTTTTCTTTTCCACAACCCCCCACAACCCCCACAAGTTGGACAGACGGCAACGACTTGGTTTCCACTCAGAGAATAATCGCAAGACTTCTGGAATATCTGGCCAACAGCTGAGTCTTTATTCTGTCTCATTTAGGGACCAGCCCCAGCAGTGATCAGGGTTGACTCCTGGCTCTGTGCTCAGGGATCACTCCTGGCGAGGCTGGGGGGTAGTGTATTGGATGCCGGGGATCGAACCTGAGAGAGAGAGAGAGAGAGAGAGAGAGAGAGAGAGAGAGAGAGAGCAAGAGAGAGAGAGAGAGAGAGAGCAAAGGGCTGGAAAGCATGCTGGATCCCTGGGTTCAATCCCTGAGCACCTCTGGGGGTGATCCCCACCGGCCCCCCGCCTCACCCCTAGCTCTGAGCTGGAGTAGTGCCAGAGCTCGGGGGGTGTGATCCCAACTCCCTCCTCAAATCATAATAACGATGACACCTGGGAGCTAGAAGTGCTGCTGGTGGGCTTTCTGCAGATGTGCAGTGTGTTTGGGGGACACTTCATCACTTGGGGACAGGTGGGGGGGCCACAGGGGCAGGCTTGATCAATGCCACCTTAGACTTGTGAGCAAAGGTAGCAGCCTCCGTTCTAGCGGATGGGTGCCTCACCTTCAGGGACTCCTCTCAGCTCGCACCTGTGACCCGACTCCATGGCAGTCTCTAAACACAACCGCCGAAGCCTTGGGGCCTCTTGCCCCAAGAGGTCGAGTTCAGGGAGAGGGGACTGAGTCTGGTATCAGAGGTTGAGTTCGGGGAGGGGGGACTGAGTCTGGTGTCAGAGGTCGAGTTCGGGGAGAGGGCACTGAGTCTGGTGTCAGAGGTCGATTTTGAGGAGGGGGGACTGAGTCTGGTGTCAGAGGTTGAGTTTGGGGAGAGGGGATCGAGTCTGGTATCAGAGGTCAAGTTCGGGGGTAAGGCTGAGCCTGGTGTCAGAGGTCAAGTTGGGGGGTGGGGGTCGCGGTCAGAAAGAGGGGCGCTGAGGTGGTTTTTCTCAGCTCCCCTCTGAGAGTCGATGCTTGTTGCTCGGCCCACAGGCCTCGGCTGCGGAGCCTGGCGTGGTGGCCCTTTCTGGTGAATTCCATGGCCAGGGCCACCCAGGCTCCTTCCAGCTCTGCTTGCAGATCCTCTAGCTTCCACAGGGCGGAGGCTGCCGGCTGCCGGGCGCGACCTGGGCCACAGTGGCGGTGTCTATGTCTACCATGGCTGCAAGGTGCATCTGGTCCCCACAGCCTCTTGGCCAGCCCTCCCAGCCCCCTGCGGCAATGCCCTTCCCTCCCCGGCCCCCCGCACGCATCTCAGAGACGCGCCCCTGCGCACGGAGGCTCGCGGGCCCGGAGGAAGCCAGCCCGGACATGGATCTCATTCGTCTTCCCCTTCTCTCCCCTTCCAGGTAATCCTTACTAATATTCAGAACAGAAGCCCTAAGCCCGGCCCTGCTCCCCACGATCAAGAACTAGGTTTTTTCCTGGAAACGGGACTTCAGAGAGCCCATGTCCTCTATTTCAAAAATGGGTAAGCCGCCTTCGTTTCTTCGCTCCAGCTCCTCCGGGGAGCCGTAGCACGCTCTCCCACGGGTCACTCCCGAGGCTCTCTCCTTCCCAGGAGACCCGGGCGCGGGGGGGGTGGGGAGAGGGGTGGGGAGGCCTCTCCTGGGGCTGGGGGGACTCGCAGAGCCCCCCACCCCCGACGAGGCCCAGGGCCGGCTGGGGTGGAGAAGGCAGGGTGCTCTGCGTGGAGTGGATTTCCCGGGAAGAAGCTTATGTTGGAGCACAGTTCTGAGCCCCCCAAGGATGGCGGGTCCATGCAGAAGAGGGAGTTTGTCCAGTGTCCACGGAAGCCGGTGAGGTGCTCAAGCCTTCCCAGAGTCTCGGGCTTGGGGCACAGGTGCTTTTACGGGGATCTAAGGGCCGGGAGCACCGGGCCCCCAGCACCCTGGCTGGCTGGCCTGGTTGACGCGGTCCGGTGAGGAAGCCGACGGTTCTCTTCCAAATCTCTTCAGCTGTGTCTTGTTTTGACCTTATGCTGCAGGATAGATGTGCACGAAGAACAACAGTAGGTACCAGGCTCCCCCGGAGCGCCCACTCCCCTGTGCATGCCCCGCCCCTGCGCCCGAGGCCTGTATGCTTTCCTCCCCACCAGGCGGGCGGGGAAGAGGCCCAGCCTCCAGATCCCCAAGTGATGCAGTTGCTCCCTTCTCCTTGTTGGGCTTCAAACCTTGGGGTGTGGCGCATTGGTGGATGTGCATTTCATCCGCCTGCCATCCGCAGCCTCGGGCTCGTGGGCTGAGAGCAGACACTGACCCCCTTGGGCCTTGGAAACTGCACAAGGTTGCCAGGGGCCACACACACACACACACACACACACACACACACACACACACACACACTAGGCCTCCGAAATTGCACAATTCTGCCAGGGGACACACACACACACACACACACACACACACACACACTGGGCCTCTGAAACTGCACTAGGCTGCCAGGGACCACACACACACATACACACACACACTAGGCCTCCAAAATTGCATAAGGCTGCCAGGGGACACACACACACACACACACACACACACACACGCATGCATTCATGCGGGCGCACGTGCGCACACACATGCACTAGGCCTTCGAAACTGCACAAGGCTGCCAGGGGACACACACACATGCATGCATGCGGGCGCATGCACACACACACACACACACACACTGGGCCTCTGAAACTGCACTAGGCCCTGGGTACTCCATACACACACACACACACACACACACACACACACACCTGTCCACACACACATACGCACACACACACACACACACACACACACACACCTGTCCACACACACATACGCACACATGCACACATGCACACACACACATGCACACACACACACACACACACACACCTGTCCCCAGGGGCCGTGGTCAGCACCCCAAGGTTTGGGACGGCCTGTGGCTTTGGCACGGGGAGGCCTCGACTCTGATCTCATCTGCCGTGGACTGAGATCCCAGCCACGCCGCATGCCCCCTCGCTGCGTCCCCACTGGTGTTTTCTTTGCTGTTTTTAGTAGAGGGAGCGCGGTCTGTGTGGGTCTGTTTCTTCTCCCCCTCCCCAGTATGTGCCGGCTGCCGCCGGGCACCCGGCCCTCCCTCTGCCCCCCTGCCCTGTGCCTGCGGGGGCTGCGTCCATCTGTGGTGCCGGGGAGCGCCTGGCAGACCTTCTGCTGCAGATGCTCCGAGGGGCGGGCGTGAGGGACTTCAGTTCTGCTCTCCTCGCCCCCACTCTCCCCCGGCTGCCCAGTGCAGTCCAACTCGGAAACAATCAGGACGGGAGGCCGGCAGCGGGAATGGGTGGCTGCCCTGCCGCCCTTGCCGACACATTTCTCGTCCTGTCTCACCCAGGTTCAAGGAGATGCCCATGGGGATGGCCAAAGCCAAGGCCGGCCTCAGAGGCCGCTTCTCCTTTTTCATTCTCCTGCTCATACCTCTGGGTTCTGTGATTTTCCTAGCAGTGCTCAGGGCTGACTCCTGACTCTGTGCTCAGGGCTGACTCCTGGCGGGGCTCGGGGGAGGGGGGACCCATATTTGGCGCTGGGGATGGAACCAGGGCTGGCCGCGTGCATGGCAAATGCCCTCCCCTCTGTACTGTTGCTCCAGACCGCCCCCCCATCTAGTCTCTGGGTTCTGGGGGTCAGCGGTGGCCCTGGGACTGGCCACCAAGCAGGTCCTGGCCACTGTGTGTGGTTGGCATGACCAGGCCTGGTTCTGGGAGCTCCCCTGAGGGTTATGGTGGGGCAGCTGGGGATCGTGGAGAGCACGTGTTTTGGGGCAGCCCTCCCCCCTCACCCCAGTATCACACTCAGGGGCCCTCGCTGGCGAGCCCTGGGCACAGCGGGGTGGGGGGGGTGGTGTGCAGCTGCCATCTAGAGCTGAGCCTGTGTCCTTGGTTTTTGCTCTCTCCCACGCTCAAATGCAACACGCCTGAAGGGCAGTGCTTTATTTGTTTAATTTAATAAATTAATTTTTTTTCTGGCCATGTTCGGGATCGAATCCGAGGTCATGACAGGCAGTGCACCTGGTTTCCGGGGACTTGGGGAGTGTGCATTATAAAGAGTTGGGCAGGAAGACACGGAAATTGGGAAAGTGCGTTTTCTTGGGAAAAAGCCCCATAAACCTCCGCCCGCGCTGTTGATGTCAGCCCTTGAGGGCTTAATGGTTGTGGGTCTTAGTTTCCTTCCATCCTCCTCTCCCCACCCCCCAAGAGTGGGCGCCAAAGTGGGGCTCGTGGGTGTCCTTCAAAAGGACCCTGACTGAGGGTCAGTCCTGCTACCGCACCCTGCCAGCACACCTCGCCCAGTGGCCCCCACACACTTCCCGGGGACCCGTCTTGGGGCCTGCTGTGTCCTTCTGGCTCCTCTGGAGGGGATGGAGGGGCTCAGCGACATCACCTTGGCAGCTGTTCTGAACTTGCAGACTGTGGCTTAGCACCAAAGGCAGCTGGGGCGGGGGGTTGGGGGGCACGGCTGTCCTGTCTCTGCCCGCCCCCCCGAAGGGTGCTACTGGGCTGCTGGCCTCAGGGGTAGCAGAAGCAGGCGACAGGCTGGCCCTGGAATAGCTTTGTCTTGGCTCTGCCCTTGAATACACGCCCCCTGCCCCCCACCCTGCACTGACGAATGCTCATTCATCTCTTTATTTGGGGAGGGGTTCTCCCCAGCAGTGGTCAGGGGGCTACTCTGGGCAATACTTGGCTACCTGCTCAGTGCTGAGTCCCAGTAATGTAGACCCAGGTGTCGGGGACCAGCGGGTCCACACTGGGCCGTGTTTGGGGGGGGGGCTGTGGGGGGTGGGGGGAGGTGAGGAGGGGAGCAGACAAAGACCCCCCCGCCCCCCACACATTCAAGGCAGGTGCCCCGAGCTCTGAGATTATTGCTCCAGCCCTGATTTTTTTTTCTTTTCTTTCTCCGTTTTCTTTCTGGCATTGCTCAGGGTTTTCGCCCGACTCTGTGCTTAGGGTTCGCTCCTGGTGCAGGGCCCCTGTGGGTGCCGGGGGTCAGACCCAGGTCAGCCGTGGACTAGGACTCCCCCCCCACCCCCCCCCCCCCCTGCTGTCCTGACTCTCTGTTCCTGCATTTTCGCTTTTACTCCCCTTTATCTACGTCCTGTGTGGTTGACCAAGTTGTTGATGTTGTGGCTGCTTGGGGCACTGATTATTCCAGCCCCAACACCCCCGCTGGCATGACCTGCCTCTGCCCTGGTCCCTATTTTCCCAACCGCCCCTAAAGCTGTCCCTAAACCCAGCACAAAATAATTTCTTTTGTATTGCTTGTTACAACTAAAGAGCTAAATGGCATTACAAAAAAAAAAACAACAACAACAACAACAAAAAACACCTTTAGTAAGAGAAACATTGTGAAAATTGTTGTATCTTGCCACAGGGCCATTAGGTCCTCATCTGAATGTTTACTCAGCCATTTGTTGCGGGTCAAGCCTTCAGTGTTACAGTGTATTGTGCTTTGTTGGCTTCTGTGTTACTTTCCAGTGTAACCTGGTGCCCCTGGGCTGTCGGTGTTCTGGCGTTTGGAGTCACATTTGCTCCCGCGAATGTGTCCACGAATGTGTCCACTGTGCACTGCAGCCAGTCCAGAGTCTTTAGCTGGGCTGACGGGCGAGTCTGAACTGCAGCAACTGTGGGATGTGGGTGTGGCTGGTGGGGATTTCGTAATTACAGGGGAGGAGGCAGGGGATGCCCGCCCCCCTCTGAGAGGACCCCAGCGTTCTCAGCCTGAAGACTGATTACCTGGGATTTTTGGCACTTCAGCCTCTCTGCAGAGGTCCCTTGTGAAGCAGCGGAGTCACTGTTGGCAGCTGTGGGGTTGGGGGAGGGGTGTGTGTGCGGCTGCTGGAACTGGCCAGGACTTGCCCCACACCCCCAGGCCAGAGCAGTACAGGGTTTCCAGTCGTGAGACCCGCTTACCCGTGGATTTTTGCGGCTAGTCGATGTCACCCTAGATTTCATCATGAGTCTGTAAAGCTGAGCCGATGGCTGAGTTGCCACGGTGATGATTGTTGGGGTGCAGCTGCCAGGCCTCCCGGATGGACCAACCTTCACTTTTTAACCCCACCCGCTGTTCTCACCTTCTAAGTCAGCTGCAGTGCCTGCCGGAGAATTCTGACTCGTTTTCTGGGAAGCAGTTAACCTGGGAATGTGTGTCCACTTCCTGTCCTTGCACCTGTGTTGTGCTTCCAGCAATGGAATAATTCCAGTGAAAAGGGGCCCAGCACTCTGGGAGACCATGAATGGGAAGCCCAGGGCCGCTGCGTGAGCTCAGGGAGCCTCAGAGGCGCCCGTGCCATCCCCAACCCCCGCGCCCCCAACCCTGCAGGCCGGTCTGTGCTCTGTGCGTGCTCCATCAGGCTGTGCCCTCCTCGAGAGGTGCCTTTCATGCCCCGCAGGGGGCAGGCCCTGTCTTAGCCACTGGGATGGAAAGCTGGGGAGGAGGGTTGCCCCTGTCCCCTGGACGTCAACAGTCTCACAGGGAATTTCGGGCCATGAGCAGAAGTTTCCAGCTTCGTGGGGCCTGTGGTCACGGGGGACCATGCAGTTGCCGTGTTGCAGTGTCCACGTGGTGCGGGGAAGGAGAGGGAGAAGGGGGAGCCCGACGGGGAGGGGACTTGGTGCAAGTGAGAACTCCACGTTCTCTCAGCACTGGAGTCTGACAGGCCAGCAGACCAATCTTCTGCATCTAGAAAGCCGTCACCTTTCTAGGAACCCCCTTGGCGTGGGAGCTGGCCCGACGCTGGAGTGGCTAGAGCTCCCTGGACCCTGCCACGGGCCAGGAATGGCAGTGGTCAGGACGGGACACAAGTGCCCATTGTCTGGGTGGACAGTCCATGAGGGAGACACAAGGAACAAGTGGCCCAGTGTGGGGGGCAGCGAGTGCCGGGTGCGTGCGGGGTCTGTGAACACAGACAAAGCGTGGGTCTGGCTCGGGGCAGGGTGGTCACGAGGAAGCTCCCCCAAGACCAAGACATGCAGGGTGAGGAGAGGGAGAGAGGCTGCCAAGGAGAGGCCCTACCCAGATCAGGCTCTCTCTCGACCCAGGAAACGGCTGAACGCGTTGAAGTATAGACAAGATGTAGGATTGTAGCGTGTGGTGAGAAGCCCCGGCCTGGGCTAGAGGTCTGCCGTGGAAAAGAGGGCAGGGTCGTGGGAAAGAGAGTCCGTACTTGCTCATTCATTTGCTTTCTTCCTTATTCATCGAGGATCAGTGCCAGGAGCTCAGGTCAAGACAGCGAATGGTCTCTGGTGTCCAGCAGGACATTTATTGTCCTGCAGGGAAGCAAGCCTTTGCAAGTGGGCCAAGCCTGCAGAGAGGGGACCAAGTCGATGCTCATTAAAATGAAAATAGCCTTTCCCATTGCAGAGTTTTTTCTAAAAAGAGACAGTTATGTAGCACCGTGCCTGAACATCTGACGTCACTTATTTATTTGTGTGTGTGTGTGTGTGTGTGTGTGTGTGTGTGTGTGTGTGACATCCAGCAGTGCTAGGGACCACTCCCAGCTCAGCGCGTGGGATTCTGTCCCAGCTGTGACCTGGAGGTTGTGTGGTGCCAGGAACCAAACCCGGAGCCTTGAGCCATCTCTCCAGCCCCTACCTGGAGACTTTTCAAACAAAACAAAATAAAATAAACCTTTCTCGCGCCTCTTGCTCCGGAATGGGGCTACGAGCAGCACAGACCAGCTCTGCCCTCTGGGTGGGGGCTGGCTTCACATGCCTGCAGGTGTCCCTGCATATGTTGTGAGCGGTGCCACCCGCCTCTGCCCACTTTAGGGTGATGTGTCATGACACCCGTGTGTCCCACCTGTATGTGCCCAGCGGCCACTGAGAGAGGGTGGGTGCCCGTGTTCTCGGATGCTCCCCAGCACCCCCAGACAGCACTTGCATGGCGAGAGTCCACTTTAAGGAAAGGCTGACCTGGACTCCAGGGCCCAGGGTGATAGATTTGAGAGCCCCGTCCGGCGCAGCCAGAGGGACAGGGACGAATGAAGGGAAGGAAATAAGGAGAAGTTAATTGGGGGGCGCTCCTGGGCGAACCTCGGGGGGAGGCTGGGGTAGAGCCGCGCCCTGGGAGAGACTAAGAGGGCTTTTAAGATGTCTTGTGGGGGGGTGGGGGGAAGGAGATGAAGGAACCAAGACCAGTGGAACCGGTGTGCTTGGTCTGGCCTGTTATCAGGGGGATGGATGCGAGGAAGCATGGGACGCAGCCTGGTGGCTTCCTGTCGCCAGGTGGGCCATAGGTCCTCTCTTCCACACTGGGGACAGGGTGATCTTTGATTCCGGGAATGTTGCCTTCTCATCTGCCGGCACCATTTGGTCCCCATCACCATTAAACCTCTCACAGGGGGAGCGGTTCCCAGAGCAGCAGCAGGCAGAAATGGGAAACTGAGTGGCCATGCACATGGGCCCCCACTTGGCCAGGGTGTGGTGGGGGTGAGGGTGATGGAAGCGGGGGGTAAGGGGGTGCATGCCTGCAACCGTCTGTCCCTAGCAGCTGTTCCCCGCTGGCCCCTGCATCTCGGCCTTGCTTTTCTCCTCAACAGTCATCAGCACTGACTATGCGGAGAACGAGAACCGACATTTCCAGCTCCCAAGCCACTCGCTGGCTCTTCTTCTTGGGGCCCATGTATTTTATTTTTCTTTTTGGGTCACACCTGGCGATGCTCAGGAGTTACTCCTGGCTCTGCACTCAGGAATTACCCCTGGTGGTGCTCAGGAGACCATATGGGATGCTGGGAATCAAACCTGGGTTGGCCGCGTGCAAGCAAAAGCCCTACTCACTGTGCTATTGCTCCAGCCCCTGGGCATTATATTTGGCTTGAATTTTCCCACCACCATTCAAGCCTGCCTTTCAGGGGCAGATGCTAGATCATTTCTTTTCCATTGCTCACTTTGCATATTATGAAAGCTTATGTGGCTGCACGCCTCTGAGACTCTAAATTATAAATGGTTCAGTACCAGAGACGTCTCTGTTAGGGAGCTATTCCAGTGCAGTTTGGAGAATTCGTTTTGACACCCACATACCAGAGCCTTGCTCTGGTCACTGGGATTCCATCTGGAGAAGGCCGGGAGACTGCACCTGCTCCGTCTGGGGCATCCCGGTGAAATCAGCTCGGTGTGGGGCCCAGAGAATTCTCCAGTGTTGTGGTGCCCACCAGGACTCATCACTGCTATGTGCCTTGTGTTTTCTTTAGCATGAGATGGTCTGGACTTGGACGGGGGAGAGAGAGGTCAGGTGTGCCGAAACTGACGGGACCAGGGTGCTGGGGGCAGGCCCGCCTGGCCCAGTTTCATGGCTCTTGCCGGCTCTTCCTGTTCCTGCTTCTCACCAGCGTGGGGTTGCCTGTGCTGAGACCGTTTGGCCCTTCCTGCCTGGACTAAGATGTCCTTCTTTTAGTTTTGTTTTGGTTTGGTGGCTATACCTGGCGACGCTCAGGGTTTACTCCTGGCTCCGCACCCAGGGTTTACCTTGAAGGTGCTTGGGGAACCATGGGGAATGCTCGGCTGAGGACTTTACCTGGGTTTGCTTGTGCAAGGCACATGCCCTCCCTGCTGTGCTGGCGCTCTCACCCTGAGATGTCTTTCTGCTCAGGAATAGAGTCCCAACTCTTGCATTTCCTGGGAACCCCCATGGCCAACCCAGACACTTGGAGGATCCCCCCCCTGCCCTGGAGGCCCCCTGAGAAATGTGCTCCCCAGCCTACTGCAGGCTGCATCTCCGGAGGCTCTGCTCTGTCCTGGGTAGGGTAGGCCCCTGACGGCCGTGTCTGGGCGGGATTTCCCCAAGGAGTGGGTCACATGTCACCACCAGCGGGTCCCTTATCATGGACTTTGGCTGCCCAGGGCACCGCTGGGCAGAGCCCATCAGCACCATCCAGCCTGGGAGTGGCCACTGAGCACTGGCTTGGGAAAGAGGAGCCAGCCAGCTGGGCTCTGGCTTGGGAGTCGAGTGGATTCCCAGGGATGAGCCCAGGGCCCGGGAGCTGGGCAGAAGGAAGCAAAGGGGTCACCGTGCCATGCTGGCCGGGGCACGCCCACTAGGACCCAGCCTCCCAAGTGAGGTGTTGGATGCTCTTGTATTCCCCCTGCGGCCCGGGTGCTAAGGAGGGTGCCCTGGCTCCTTTCAAGGGATGCTTCCTACCTTTAAAAAGTGATTTGTTTAGATCACTTTTTTTCTTTCCAGTCCTCCCCCACTACCCCTCCGAGGTATTTTTAGCCAACTCTCAGAAAAGTGCAGAGATGGTGCTAAAGCCCAGCAAACGACTGAAGCATCATTACAGAATTTGTGACTTTTCTTTGGACATACTAGAACCTACTGAAGATGAGAAGGGGCATCATTTTTCTTAGAAAGACTTGCCTTTATATCTATAGCGCACAGACCTCCATAGATCTATAGACCATTAAGACACAAAAAGTATAATTAATTGTACATTCTCATAGCAAAATTGGGCCTTAACTAATATTTTAAAAATTAATGCCATTTAAAAAAATCTGACATTTGCTTTTCACATTTTATTCTCTCTTTCAGTTTTGAATTTTCACTTTCTATCTCTCTCTCTCTCTTTTTTTTTTTTGAGGGAAGGGGCTAGGCTACATTCTGCGGCGCTCAGGGTTTCCTTCTGGCTCTGTTCGTAGTTTGGGGTAACTCCTGGTGGACCTCAGGGGCTATATGGGGTACCAGGGATGTAACTGGAGGCAGCTGCGTGCAAGACAAGCACCTGACCTGTTGTACAATGTCTCTAGACACTTGAATTTTCACTTTTTACTTACAAGGGACTTGGGTGGTAATTCTCCAGCCTGCCGCCAACACGCCACCCTGCGAACTCTCCTCTGCCTTGCCCCTTGCTGCCAGGTGCTTGGTTAATGCCATGCTAGCTGAATGGCCTTTGAATCTCCGTGGCAAATTAGCATCAGAAGCGCCAAGTTCTGCATGCTGGAAAGAAGCAGTTAAAAAAATAAAAAATGCCAGAAAGAATCAAACACTAAGTTTCTTTTCAGGAACACTCAGAAAAACTCAATAGGCCAGACTTGCTTAAAAACGGGAGAAGAAATCCTCTAAATTACAGATTTTTTTTTTTCAAAAAACCGATGCAATTAGTTGCATTTAAATACCTTTCGAGCTATTGAAAATGACCACAAACTATTCCCGACTCAATTTCGTGAGCGTCTATTGAACACCTGCTTGCTAGGGTAAGCTCTCCGGAGAGGGGAGATGAATTAAAAAAATGTTCCTGAGCTCATGGGAAGACGAAGGTGACAGGGTGTCATTATGACACCCAGTGAGAAACAGGGAGAAGGGTTGGGCCGGGCAGAGCAAGCAGGAGAGGCAGCATCTGCACCAAGACCTCGTGCTTTGGAAGGCCCCGCACGGACGGTGTCTAGGAGGGGACGGTTCCCGGTCTTGGTGGGTGGAGCCCAGATCTCTCAACAGCACATGTGATCCCTTCTCTCTATTTCCTCTGGCGCCCCTGGCCTGGGTGGGGGGGTCGGTGACCCCCCCCGTCCCACTTTCTTGCTCTGTAAATGTGGCTCTCGTGTTGGCCGACAGGTGACAGGAGTCCTTGATGTCACTCTCCAGAGTCTGCGTCTGGCTCAAGGGGTTGACCGAGTGCGTGAATCCAATCCTGTAGGGAGAAGAATTTGCCAGCAAATTCCCGGGAAGCCAGGGATGGGTCACAGAGGAATTCTGGAAAGAGGGTGGCCACGCGGGCAACATAGTTTTGGGGGGTTCTCTCAGATCTCCATGGAAATAGGACCCAGTGACCGGATAGCAGAACCCACCCCAAGCCCAATGCCTGCCCCCAAACTAGATGGGTAAGGCTGACGCTGAGCCCCACACCTGTGCCAAGGGGGTGGATTGCCAAGGGCTGGACACGAGTGGGGTTGGCATTGGGGGGCGGGGGGCAGGGAAAAGGCAGCAAGGGGCTATCTGAGACCCTGAGAACAGGAGCCCCTAAGAGCTCCTCTTGCTAGCAAGCACATGCCTGAGGATGAGAGCACCGCCGCCGCGGGCCAGGACAGAGGGGCTGGCGCAGGGTAGCCCCAGGGGCTCAAGTCGGACCCCTCAGGTGCAGTTCCAGGCCTGGGGCCCACAGGGCCAAAGTAGGACAGACTGTGGAATGAAAACTTGCTGAGAAAGAACACAAGACAAAAGGAAGAAAGGGAGAGAAGTGGCTGGTGGGTGGGAATCAGCATAAAGCAAGTGGCCGTGGATTTCAGCAGTTTGATGTGTTTGTCGCATAAAGTGTTTTATACATATAAACGCGGACAGCGCCTGGCTGTGCTCACCGGGGCCCCTTGGAGAGGGGAGGGTTGAGTTTCTCTCTCCCCCACCCCCCGCCCCGAGCAGAGCCCCAGCAGCTGAGGACCTCTGGAGTCAGCCACAGCCATGCTGGGACCACTCTCCACACATCCGGACGGACCTCATGCATGAAAGAACTGGCAGAGGAACCCGGGCATGTGGGTCCCGGGGATAAGGCCTACTTGGATTGGGACTGGGCCTTCTCCAACCAGACCCCCCCATCTTCCAGTAGGTAGGCGTCACACCCACCAGCTGCCGCCAGCGCCAGGTTGGTCCCATCAACGGCCAGGACACGGAGACTATAAAACCCAGCTCCCGGAAGTGCACGGCCGCAAATGCGGCCGCGCGACATCTTATTATCTTTCCTTTGGAGAACCTGGCAGGCTACAAAAAGTATCCTGCCCGCACGGCAGAATCTGACAACCTTCCCATGTCATACTCAATATGTCAAATAACAGTAACAATGATGGGTCTCATCCTCCTAATCCTGAAAGAGCATTGAAATGGCTCTTTTAAAATCTCAGGGCTAGGTAGAAGGAGACATTACTGGTGCCTGCTTGAGACAATTGATGAACAACAGGATGATCGTGAGATATATATATATATATATATATATATATATATATATATATATACACACACACACAGATTTTACATCAGTTGGTTTTATTGCTTTTTGTTTTTTGGGGGGTCAGGGGGTGCCTACATACCTGAGTGAGCTCAGGGCTCACTCCTGGCGGTGCTCAGGGGACCATACATGGTGCTGGGGAGCGGGGGGGGGGGGTCCTTATCAGGAGTGGGTCACGTACAAGAAAGGCACCTTCTTCCCTGTACCGTCTGTCTGGCCCAAGCTCAGTTTTGTTTTGTTTTGTTTTTCTGCAAAACTGGCCTCACAACTTGTGCAACTGTTGTGGGAGGGGGGGAGCCGTCACACCTGGCGATGCACACGGCTTACTCCTGGTGGTGCTCAGGGGGGCCATATGGGATGCTGGGACTTGAACCCAGGTCAGACGTGGGCAAGGCAAACACCCTACCTGCTGTGCTATCACTCCAGCCCTGAAGCTCAGGTTTTTAAAAAATGCATTTATACCACTGTGCAGTCCACTGGTAGAGTGTGTCTGAGAGTGTCATTTTGGCTGAGCCATAAAGGTTCTTTGTGCGGATCTGCGGTCCGCCCCGTTCCCTGTGAGTGTGTCTCTGTGCAGTCCACCGTGCTTTGCTGTGTCCCTGAGAATGTCTTTGAGGGTCTCTGCACCGTAGGGGCCTTCCCTTTTAGCATCCGGCTGCTGCCTGACACGCCAGCGACTGACGACTGACGCTGAGGGTTGTGGGTTGTTTTCCCTCTGGGGCTACTATGAATAGCTCTGCCCTGAGCATCCATGGATAAACATGCTTTCATTTCCCTTGAGTAGATTCATAGGCGTGAAATTCAGGGGCGACACAAGTTCACATTCAGCGTTCTAATAAACAGCCAAGCCATTTTTCAAAGCATCTAATACCTTTTCCATATATATATATATATATATATATATATTTTATGTTATGTATATATACACACATATAGCACCAACCTCTAAGAGTTTCAGGTTCTTTTCAGTTTCCAACACTTGGTACCATCTGTTGTTTTCAGTTAGAATGTGTCTGATGGGTTAGTAGCTTTTGGTGGGGGTCACACTGCATTGTCCTCAGGGCTCACTCCTGGCAGTGCTCAGGATGGCGTATGGACTGCTGGGGATCAAACCGGTGTCAGCCACATTCAAAATACTTTTTCTTTAAAATTTTTTTTTAAAAATTTGGTTGAATCACCGTGAATCATAAAACTCATAAAGATATTTATGATTGAGTTTCAAGCATGTGTTGTTCCAACCCTAATCCCTATACCAGTCTCACTGTCCACCACCAGTGTCCTCAGTTTCCCTCCCACCCCCCAGCCCCCCTCTGTGACAGGCACTTTCCCCGCCCCCATTGTCCCTGGGTTCCCCTCCCTAACAATTCCCCTGCCCCCTACCCCAATGCAAAGCTTCCTATTGGAGACCAGTTCTCCTTCGTTTCGATTGCCACTGGGCGTTGGGTATACCTTAGTGAAATTTCTTTATGAAATTGCACATATGAGGGAGATCGTTCTGAGTCTGTTCATCTCCCTCTGGCTGATGTCACTCAACATGACGCTCTCCAGACCCATCCACGTTGCAGCAAATGGCATGACTTTATCTTTTCTTAGGGCTACGTAGTATTCCACTGTGCATAGGTACCCTAGTTTCTTTATCCAAGCACTGTAACACCCTGTTCGATATCTCCAGCCTCAGTAATATCTTACTATGATTTTAATTTATGCTTCCATTGTGGTTAATGATGTTCATCCAGTGAAGCCTTTCATGTTGCTATTCAGGTGTTCTTATGTCTTCCATGGCGATATGGCCATTAAAATCTTTTGCCTGATTTTCAGTTGAGTTGCACAAGTTGTGAATTTTAAGACTTGAGTTTTTCAGTCTGGACCTAAGTTCTTTATCAAATATGTCACTGTCACTGTCCTCTTGTTGTTCATCGATTTTCTCGAGCGGACCCAGTAACGTCTCCAGTGTGAGACTTTGTTGTTACTGTGTTTGGCATATTGAATACATCACGGGTAGCTTGCCAGGTTTTGCCATGAGGGCGAGATACTCTCGGTAGCTTGCCGGGCTCTCCGAGAGGGGCAGAGGAATCGAACTCGGGTCGGCCATGTTGGCTGAGTGCAAGGCAAATGCCCTGCCCGCTGTGCTAAATGTTTTCTGCCAGTCTGTTGCTTGTATTAATGTCTAATGATGTTATTTAATTTGACAGAGGTCCAGTTTGTCACTTTTTATTTTTATGAATTATCTTTTAGCATTAATCACTTAATTAATCACTTAACTTCCCGTTAGTCGTCGATTTGCTCGAGCGGGCGCCAGTAACGTCTCCATTTGTCCCTGTCGCGTGCTAGTGTAGCCCAATGGCATCTGTTTGCTCCAGGAACATGAAGGGCCTCAAACCGATCGTTCATGATCTTGACGAAGAAGTCTGACCATCTGGTAGGTGGGCAGCCACCAGTAACTACAACTGGTCTCATTCACCTGACAAATCTTTTAGCATTACATATAAGAAATCTGAGCCACTTCTAAGGCTGCAAAGATTTTCTCTGATATTTTATTCTAGAAGTTTTACAGTTTTAGCTCTTAAACTTGTAACTTTCAAATGTCTGTTCTGAGTTCATGTTTTGGTGTGTTCTGAGATAAGGTCTAGGTTAATATGGGGGGTGGGTTGACCATCTAGCTGTCCAAGCACCTCTGTTGAAAAATACTCTTTTAATTCAAAATTGCCTTGATACTATAGTACAAAAATGATTGAAATATAAAGATTTCTTTCTGGAGTCTCTGTTTTGTTTATTGATTTTGTGTCTAGTCTATTTTTTTTTTTCTTTTTGGGTCACACCCGGCATGGCATTGTACAGGGGTTACTCCTAGTTCATTGACTCAGGAATTACTCCTGGCTATGCTCAGGGGACCATATGGGATGCTGGGAATCGAACTCGGGTCAGCCACGTGCAAGGCAAACACCCTACCCGCTGTGCTATTGCTCCAGACCCTCTGTGTCTGTTCTTAAATCATGATTTTGCTGTTTTGAATAGGTAGCCTAATAGAAAGTTTTAAAGTGAGCTAGTATTCTTTGTTCCTGAATTTTCAGAATTATTTTGACTTTTTACGATCCTTAGCATTTTCATGTAAATTCTACAATGAACAGGTAAAATTTTTGCAGAAAACAAAAAAAGTCTACCGGCATTTTGGTAGGGTTGCAAAGACTCTCCACGTTGGTGTGGGAAGAATTGCCAACCTCACCCCAGACTTTGCCGCACAGAATTTCCTCACTCTCTTGCACCTTTCATTTCTCTTTTGCAATTTTTATTGTATGAGTTTGAGTTTCTTGTTAGTTTGTTGGAAAGTATTATAATATTTTATTTATTATTATTTTTTGTTTGGGGGTCACACCCAGCAATGCTCAGGACTTACTCCTGGCTCTGTGCTCAGGAATCCCTTCTGGTGGGCCTTAAGGGACTATTTGGGATGCCGGGGATTGAACCTGGGTCAGCTGCATGCAAGGCGAGTGCCCATGCCACTGTACTATTGCTCTGACCATATGCTGGAGCGATAGCACAGCGGTAGGGCGTTTGCCTTGCACGCAGCCAACATGGCCAACCTGAGTTCGATTCCTCCGCCCCTCTCGGAGAGCCCGGCAAGCTGCCGAGAGTATCTCGCCCGCACAGCAGAGCCTGGCAAGCTCCCCGTGACGTATTCGATATGCCAAACACAGTAACAACAAAGTCTTCAATGGAGACGTTACTGGGCCCGCTCGAGAATATATATATATATATATATATATATATATATATATATAATGATCATCCTGTTGTTCATCGATTGCCTCGAGCAGGCCCCAGTAACGTCTCCTTCGTCCTAGCCCTGAAATTTTAAAGTGCCATATTCAAGGCCCTTTCAGGGTTAGGAGAATGAGACCCATCATTGTTACTGGTATTTGGCATATTGGGTATGCCATGGGGAGTTTACCAGACTCTGCCGTGTGGGCAGATATATATGTATTTCATACTCTTGCAAATAAAATGACTTTCATTGCATGGTCTGCTCTTTCTCTGCTGTCCTGTAGAAATAATATTGACTTTTGTAGGTGACTGTTGTAACATGCAGCATCTAAAGTTACTAATTAGTTCTTATTAATTTTTTTAGTAGCGTACATAGGATTTTTCCATATGGGATTAGGTCACCTGTGGAGAAAGACAGTTTTACTTCTTCCTTTCCAAACCACTCATCTTTTTTTTTTTTTTAAATTTTTATTAGTGAAACACCATGAGGTGCAGTTGTAAATTTACAAATTTTTGTGCTTGGGTTTTGATTATACAATGATCAAGTACCCATCCCTCCACCAGTGCCCATTTTCCACCACCATGGATAATATCCCTCCTTACCCCCATCTCCCCCATACCACCCTGCCTCTATGGCAGGGCATTCCCTTTTGTTCTCTCTCTCCTTTTGGGTGTTGAAAACCACTCATCTTTTATTTCTACGTATTGCCTCTTGTGTTGTCACGAATCTTGTGCAAGGCAGGCTAGAAGGCACAGTGCGGAGATCGTACCTTGTTCATCCCGGCCTCATCTTCAAGGAAAACCATCTGGGCCTTCACCCGTCAGCCATTAATTGGAGAATGTTTGTGTTTCTGTGTTTCTAGTTTTATTTCGTCATTTACAAGCTGTCTTATCTGGTACTAATATAGCTGCTCCAGCTAGCTTGCGGTTACTGCTTATACATTCTTTGTGCCAGTAACATCCCTAGATGTTATCAACATAACAATACAGTCTAATAATTGCTCCCTTAACAATCTTACTTTCATAAAAAGAAAAAGAAAAAACTTTAATTCGGATTTAGCTACTGCTTTGCATTCCCCACGTATTTATAATTTTAGTACACGTTATTCATTTATTTCTGCGGATTTGAATCACCCTGCCTTCAGTTCCTTATAGTCCCAAGAAGACTTTCTTTAAAATTTTTCCCCAGGCATATTTGCTGACTAGGAATTCTTTCCCTTTTTGTTTATCTGGGAATATATCTTGCCTTCATTTGTTTTTGTTTTTGAGCCAAACCTGGCAGCACTTGGAGGCTGCTCCTG
The DNA here is from genome assembly GCF_029834395.1 of Sorex fumeus. NCBI lineage: Eukaryota > Metazoa > Chordata > Mammalia > Eulipotyphla > Soricidae > Sorex > Sorex fumeus. Next base: position 4,818,439 of record NW_026606155.1, read on the forward strand.
GCAGGGCGCCCAGGGTGGGGGAGGGTGCTGTGGTCTGGGGATAGAATCTGAGGTTCCGGTATGCAAAGCCAGTGCTCTAGCCACTGAGCCATCTCTCTGGCCCCAGGCGTTCATTTTTTTTTTTTGGTCTTGTTTTGTTTTAATTGTTAATTAAAATTAAAATGAAAACAAAATGATAGCACAGTGGGTAAGGTGTTTGCCTTGCATGCGGCTGACATGGCCAACCTCGGTTCAATTCCTCCGCCCCTCTCGGAGAGCATGGCAAGCTACCGAGAGTATCTCGCCCGCACAGCAAAGCCTGGCAAGCTCCCCGTGACGTATTCAGTATGCCAAACACAATAACAACAAGTCTCACAATTTTTTTTTTTGAGACGTTACTGGTGCCTGCTTGAGCAAAATCGATGAACAACAGAAGGACCGTGCTACAGACAGTGTTTTGTTTAATTTATTAAAGCTTAGTGTGTTTACAATGTAGTATTGACATTCCTGGTCGTAAATGTGATACAACTGTTGCATTGATGGAACACAGTTCCCAAAGTACTCAAGACCTCCCCCCCACCCCCTCCTATCACCACCTATGTGCCTTTGACCCCCCCCTCTAATCTGGTGTTCTTGGTGGATACTCCAGAACCCAGAGTTTGTTATCAATCAATATTATTTAAATTTTTAAAAAAATTTTATGAGATAGTTCACAATATTTTATTACATTTAATATTCAAACGCCCATCCCACCACCATTATACTTTCCCACCACCAAATTCGGGATGTTTCCATCCCAAGCCCCAATCGCTGTTCCAAAACACAACTGAAATAATGTATTTCATATTGTCTGTTATGAAGAACTGCTGAACATGCTTATAAAAATGTATTCATATAGGAAACAGTGTGAAGGTTGTTCTATTTTGGTAGGAGCCATTAAGACATTCTATAGGATATCACTAACATGTTGTTAAAGTTTGGATGATGTGAGCTTTTTCAGATGCATATATGTATCTGAAAATATGTATATATGCATATATATATTTCCCTCTATGATTTTTTGCCTACTGTCTGAACCCCATCAAATGTGATGTGGTAATTATGGAGAATTATGGGTAGGGAGTATCTTATGATGTGTCGACCAGCCACTTTCTCGGCCTCATGGTACAGGAATATGTTCACTCATATGTAAAGCTTGGCCCGAGCATGTGGGGAGCAGCCTGGAACACTCATGTGGCTCAAGGGTTGGGTTGTGGAGTTTTTTGGCTGCCGGGGCTGGGTCCCTTAGTGGGGAGGGCTCTCACCCTCTGGGGCTCCCCGTGTGAAACAGCCTGGCGCAGAGACCGGTGGCATGGTTATGGGGGCCTCATGTTATGCTCCCTTCTGGGAGAAGCGGCCGTGGGATCTGGCAGTGGCCGATGACAAGATTATCTGGCAATGGCAGGAGGTGGCTTATGGGCATGACCCCTGAGTCGCGGAGACTGGGGGAAGCAGGCAGAGGATCTCCGCTCCTGGTCCAGAGGCCTTCATTTTTTTTTTTAAAGTGACAGTTTTACTTACTTAGAATCGTGATAAGTTTTTGTTTTGTTGTGTTTTGTTTTGTTTTTGCTTTGTTAGGGGCCCACACCTGGCTGTGTCCAGGACTTACTCCTGGCTCTGTACCATCACTGCAAGTGGTGCTCAGGAGAACAAACTTGGTGCTGGGGCTTGAATGGCCAGTGCAAGGCCTGAATGCCCGACCCACTCTGCTCTCTCTCTGGCTCCCTCTTGGCCATAGTTTTTGGCTCAGCATCATCATTTTTCTCTCACCACATTTGACCAGATGTCACTGTTCATCTTATGGGTGTTCCGCTGACTGTGACTGATTGCTTTTTGGTTGTTGCTTTCAAGACTTTTTATTTTGTTTTGGCCCACACTTGGTGGTTCTCAGGGGTTACTCCTGGTCCTGCACTCAGGAATTATTCCTGACAAGGGTGTGGGATGGTCCCCATCTGGGATACTGAGGTTCAAACCTGGATTGGCCACTCGCAAGGTTTCCTCTGACCTGCTTTAAAGACTTATTTTCATCTTTCAGCAGTTTAATGATTATATAGGTATATGGTTTTTTTTTCATGTTCCCCTTCCCCCTGGTATGGGGTTATTTTCATCCATTTTTCTTTAAGTTCAATGATATTTTGATCACCTCAAACTGTGGAGTACATTTAGGATATTTTGAATTTTAGTTTTATTGTCTCTGGGTCTTAGCCATTGATGGGATTACATGGTGCCAGGTGGTCAGTTGTTGGATGTGACCCCTGCCTACTGTAAGATGGAGGATCTGGGTGGAGGATGCTCAGCCCTGATCTGAGCAGGCTTGGAGATCTCAGCCCCAGGACCCGCTTGCCTTTGTTCCTCTTCGGGTACCTTCATGCGTTGGAGAGCTCCCGGAAGAGAACAGCATAGAGTCTCCTGCCCCGCGCCTGGCTGTCCTCGCTGGGGCCCATTGGAGGGGGGCAGGTTGAGTTTCCCTCCCTGCCCCAAGCAGAGCTCCGGCAGCCGAAGACCTCCAGAACCAGCCACAACCATGCTGAGACCACTCTCCACACGCATGAAGATACCGGCAGAGGAACCAAGGCATGCGGGTCCCGGGGCTGAGATCTCCAAGCCTGCTCGGATTGGGGCTGAGCATCCTCCACCCAGATCCTCCATCTTCCAGTAGACAGGGGTCACACCCAACAACTGACCGCCCTCCCCCCCTCGGTGCCATGTAATCCCGTCAACAGCCAAGACCCAGAGACTATAAAACCCAGCTCCTGGAAGTGACATCTTATTATCTCATTCTTTCTTTGGACAACCTGGCAGGCTACCGCATGTAACCTGCCCACAAGAGAGTCTGGCAAACTCCCCATGGCGTACACAGTATGCCAAATACCAGTAACAATGATGGGTCTTATTCTCCTAACCCTGAAAGGGCCTTGAATATGGCACTTTAAAATCTCAGGGCTATGACGAAGGAGACATTACTGGGGCCTGCTCGAGGCAATCAACGAACAACAGGATAATCGTGATCTTGTGATCGTGAATTTTAGTTATTCTTTTAACTCTAAAATATCAGCTGTGTTAAATTTTTAATTTCTCTATTCAGACTTAGTACTATATTTTTAAAAAATGCTTTTTGGTTTTGAGACCATATCTGGTACCCGGCCATACCTGGGAATTTTGGCCAGCTCAGTGCTTGGGTCAGTCCCGGGGATGCTAGGGGACCAGGAGGTATGTGGGGTCAAATCTCGACCTCCTGCACACAGACCACATGCCCCTGCCCTCCGAACCATCTTCCCAGCCTCCAGTTATTATCATTATTAGCACCTCTGCTATGAAAACCTGTAATCACTGGTCTTTGATGCAGTTGTTTCAGGCAACTGCATCCATACGAGAGATCCGGCATAATTAATCTATGTGTCTTCTCCCTGTTCCAATAACCGATGGATCGTTTGTTTCTCCTCAAGGCCTCCCAATTCCCTGAGATGTGACAACTGAAACTAGGTCATTGCAAAGGCCCGGAGTGGCCTCTTGAGTGTCCCAGCAAAAGAAAGAGTTGAACATCTCGAGCTTGGAAGCAGAAGGCAGAAATGATTCGGCCCAGGGAGGAAGGTGGGTCAGAAGCCAGGACAGGCCCAAACCGTCATGACCACAAGGGGTCAGCTCTCGAAGGAAGTGAGAGGTGCCATGCCAGCGGACACCGGAGTGAGGAGAAAGTGAAACAGGGGGCCAGAGAGACGACTCCGTGGGCTGAGCACATGCTCTGCATGCGGGAGGCCTGGGTTCAAATCTCCAGCATCCCACGGCCCCCCAAGCACCCCCGAGTACCCCCTGAGCAAAAAGAAAAAGCCAGCACTCATCCCCAAGTACTTCCGAGTGCACCCCAAAAACCAAAGGGGGAAAAAAAGGAAAGTGAAACAGGCTTACTACCAATACACAGAATGTTCTCGTGATCAGGGGCAAAGACCCAAACCAGCCGTGAAATTCTTGAGGTGAAAGACTGATCCGGCACGTGACCCGAATTCTTTTCGGGTCTCTGAAGGCTGCCGAGGGGAGGCAACGGATTGATCGTGTCGCCTCTGGGGCATAGAACTGTACCCTGAGGCTGCCCTGCGGGGAGGGGAAAGTGGGTACATTCAGTGTCTGTCGCCTTCACTCTTGGAGAAGAATTTCAGAGGAGGTAAAGTGGAGAAGCAAGCTTGTTTTTATTGAACAAATTTTTCTTAGAAAGACATTAAAAGGGAGAGAAAGAGAGGCGTGCATGTTTAAGAGAGAACACGGGCTTCTAAGAAGAGTGGAGAAAGGAGGGGGGAGAGAAAGAGAGAGGGAGAGAGAAAGAAGAGACAGAAAGGGGGAGAGAGAGGGGAGAGAGGGAGGAGAGAGAAAGAGAGAGAGAGCTGTTCAAGGGAAAACATGGTTTTGAAAGAGCACTGTAGCCCTGTCCTCCCATTGTTCATCGATTTGCTCGAGCGGGCACCAGTAACGTCTCACAACAAATTGTGAGACTTGTTGTGACTGTTTTTGGCATATCGAATACGTCACAGGGAGCTTGCCAGGCTTTGTCGTGTGGGCGAGATACTCGGTAGCTTGCTGGGCTCTCCGAGACGGGTGGAGGAATTGAACTCGGGTCGGCTGCATGCAAGGCAAACGCCCTACCCGCTGTGCTATCACTCCAGCCCTTTGATTCTTCCAATTCGATTCGATTTGAAAGAGCAGGCTTTTTAAAACCTCTTGACTCACTGTCTCCCGGCGCTCTCAGCTGTCCCTTCTGCAGGCTCTGGAGGCAGGTGGACCCAGGACAGTGCCCACTGTCCCCTCCGCCACCTTCTGGACACCATCCCCTCACCCTCCCTTTCTGTTCTTCCCCTCAGGACCCCTCCGACCCATTGCCTGTTGCCTGTACACAGCCCCAACTGACGAGCTCTCCCTTGGCACCAGCCAGTGATCCAGTGGGGCCAAGAATGTGCGAGAACTTGGGCCCCCAGACAGCTGCGCCCCCAGCCTCCTGCCAGGGCTGCTCCCCTGCTCGTCCCCGGGCAGCAGCTGGGGTGCTTGTTCCCTGGGGTGGGGGTGGGGGCTGGTTCTGGTGCCCCTGAGGGGTTGGGCCTGGTTTGGACCCTAGGTGGGCCTTGGGGCGGGGAGGGGGGGCATGTGAGGACTGTGTGCCATCACCTGAGTGCTGCAGAGCCCCCCCACCCCAAACTCCGGCCTGTGACCCCAGAACAAGCGATGGTTTCCCCTAACCGAGTCTCTTGGGTTTTCCTGACCACCGCCCCCCCCCCCCCATGACAAAGTGTTTGAGATACTGTGTGTCTGGGCTGCGTTGGGGCTCTGTTCCCCAGGCTCCACTAAGCAAGGGGGACCCGGCGTGCTCACCATGTGCTGCCCCTTTGGCTCCAGGATCCCTGGCTTGGACTCGAGGTGAGTCCTTGTCTGGTCCTCCTGTCTTTTCCTGTCTTTTCCCACCCATCCCCAAATGGCGCACAGTCCTTTTCCCTGTGACGTGCTGCCTTGAAGTCCATCGGTGTCGGGAGTCAGTGGTTGACGGAGCCTCGTCCCCTCCGGTCTCCCAGCCGGTGCGAGCTGCTCACTCGAGTGGGTGCCACTGGCAGCTTCCTCCGTGTGAGTCTGGGGAGGCTGGTGGTGACGTGGCGCTCGGTCGTTGTGGTCCGGGTTCGAGAATTCTGTTCAGAGCAACAGCCCTGTTTGCCCTCAGTGGTCTCGGGTGGGAGTTTGTGTGCCTGCGTGTGTGTGTGCGTGTGTGTGTGTGTGTGTGTGTGTGTGTGTGTGTGTGTGTGTTGGGTGGGGAGCACTTCATGCCTCTGTGCTGGTGTCCAGTGCAGGGCACCCTTGGGTGCTTGTGCAGATCTGCTCTCTGTAAAAGAGATCCTAGGTGTGTGTGTGTAGGGGGGGCACCTGTGTGTGGGGGGGGGTGCAGTTTGGTGTCCGAGGTTTAGCTACAAGTTGTGGGGGTAGCGTAGTTATCGGGGGGCTCCCTGCACTGTTCTTGCCAGGGTCTCGCTGGGGAAGGGAAGTCATTCTTGAGTGTTGGATAGAGGATGAGTCTTTTCTTGTTGGGCGCTCTGGGGGGCTCAGGAGGGAGCCGCTGGCGTAGCATGGGGTGCCCCGGGGTGGGGGCTGCCTGCAGGTGCCACCCCAGGGCAGCTCTGGGTGTCTGTCTGTGGGTGCCCCGTGCCTGCTCCACCCGCCGCCTGTACCGCCCGCTGACCCGATCCCCGCCTCCCCTCTGCTTCTGTGCTGAGGAGGCCCGCGTTGGTGACGGAATCCAAAGTATGCTGCTAAGCCCAGTACAAGGCCGCCCGCCTGCCCGGGTCTGCCGTGAGGCTTCTGGAAGCTTCTCTCCCTGGTCACCACCCAGCGTCACTCCCTCCAGGCCGGCGGCTGGCTCGCTCCGGAGATGACTGGGCTGTGCATCTGATCAGCGCCTGGCGGAGGTCCGCCGGGCCATCTGTCTACGGAGACGTCACTGGGTCTGGGAGGAGCGTGTGCTGCAGGAGACAGATGCGGTCCAGCTCTCGGAGGGTGGGGGTGGGGGGGACTCCCCGTGGTGGCCAGTCTGTCAGCCAGGCTTTATGTGTTCTTACCCCCGTCCCCACACCTGCGCCCAACCCCCCCCCTCTGCTCCCCCTTTCCAGACCCAAGGGCTGGCTCCAATGGCAGGCTTCCGTGCTAGAGGACACCAAGGGATGGAAGTGACCATGAGCAAGCAGGCCCCCATCCCAGGAGCCCAGCACCCTGCTAAGATCCTGCTGTATTGCTGAAGTTGGGTATGGGGGAGTGGGGGAGCGACACTCAAGTCCGCCCACCCCCCAGTGCGATGTCTGAGGGGCTGGGGAAGGCTTTCAGTGGGGAGGGGGCTTCAGAATTTGGGGGGGGTGCACAGCTCGGCTTTGGCCTTGAGACTCGGGACCGGCATAGGAGGGCACAATCAGATCCTTGCTCTCCGGAAGTGGGTGCAGTCTGTGTGGCCGAGAGACAGCTGAGGGTACCCCAGAAGCCATGCCTCGGTCTGCCCGGGCTCTGCAGTATGGCCCCTGGCCTGGGCCTTGAAGGGTGACCCTGGGGATGGGCGTGGCTGAGGCCCAGGTGCCATTCCAGGCACCGTGTGGCACCATGTTACCCTCATAGGCCCGAGCATGGACAGAAGTACCACCCCCTTGGCCCCCCCCCCCCAATATCCCCCAGGACGGTTCAGACAAGGCAGGGGAACATGTGTAAGGGCTTGTGGGCAGGAAGGTGCTGCCGAAATGTCTGGAAGGTTCTAAAACTCCAAATTCCTTGGGCCAGAGCGATAGTTACCATGGGGAGGGTGCTTGCCTTGCGCACGGTTGACCCGAGTTCAATTACGGGCACCCCGTAGGGGCCCCCAAGCACCCCCAGGAGGCAGGAGTCAGCCCTGGGGACCACCAGGCATGGCCCGCACCTACCCCCGCCTCCGTCCTTGTGCTGCGTCCCAGCAGCCTGTGGGCCCCAGGTGACAGGTGAGCCCTGCTCCTCCCCGGGACACCCACACGAGACAGGAGGCGCTGACTCAGAGAGTGCCCTGCGGGGCCTGCAGTGGCGAGAGAAGGAGCTGGGGGTGGCCCGCATCCCCCTGGGCTCTCGGTTCCTTTGGCTTGTGGCCTCTCCGAATCGCGTTCATTCCATCAGCAAGCACTGAGTGTCGCTCAGTGGGACTGGGCACTGCCCAGGAAACAGGGCAGTGCACTGGGGTCCCTGGGCCAGGGCCTGTTCTCACGGGGGAGGTGCTGACCAGAGGTGGCGGTGTCACCCCGTGCACCTGTCACCCCTCTCCTCCTCCAGACTGAACCTGGTGCCTGTGGGATGGTGCCCTAGACCCTGCACGGGTCAGGAAGGGGCATGGGGCGCTCTGTGTTGCTTCGTCCAGCCACATCACCCAGCCAGTCCTCTTCAGCCCAGAGGGAGAGGAACGACACCGAGCTGACCCCCACACGGGCTCCTTTCCCCTCCACAACCCAGAATTTCACCTCTCGTCTAAAGATCGTGTCGTCTTCACATCGAAACTTGTTGAATGTTTGATCGTGGGCATCCCATAGAAGCCCCCGGGTGCGACACTAAAAATCACTGCCGGTGCTGATTTTTGGTGTTTCTGTGGCCTGGACCCAGCACTGAGACCAGAAGGGGGTTGGGAGGGACCCATCGGGGGGAAGAATCGTACTCTCCCACTCAGCTCCCGAGAGAAAACAGGAGTGACCCGAAACTCAAAAGCGAGTGAGTAGGGAGGCTGACTCAGTTCTGAGTGTCTCCCTGCCGCCATCTCCTATCTAGCCCTGGGTTCTGGGCCTCTGACTTCTTCCCCGCTGGCTCTGGTGGTCCGGGGGCCCAGGGGCGGCAGCAAGTGGTGAAACAAGGGTGCACAGTAGCAGTTGGGGGACCCAGGGGGCACGGCAGGGGGAACTTCAGAGGGGTCCCCAGCAGGGTCCCCTTTGGGGGTCCTCAGGAACTCGTATGAAACACCCTCAGGACGTTTTGTTTGTTTGGGGGCCCACACCTGGCAATGCTCAGAGCTCACTCCTGCTCTGCACTCAGGGATCACTCCCGGCAGACCTCAGTGCAGTGCCAGGGATCGAACCTGGGTTACCCGCATGCAAGGCAAACGCCCTCCCCCCTCGGCACTCTCTCCCCGGCCCCGTGGGCGCTATGCTTTGGTACTGACCCAGCCGGTGGCCAGAAGACAGGACTTGGAAAGACAGGGAGAGATGTAAGAGTGTGGCCCTGTTCCCTGCCCAATGCAGAGCTCACTTTCCTGGGATTAGGAACAAGCACATCAGGGCCTGCTCGCCCCACAGTGCTCTGGGGATGGCCGGGGGCCTAGCGGGTGCAAGGACGGCAGGCCACTGGGCAGAGAGAGCTCTTTCACCGTGGAACCGCCATGCCTCTGAGAAGCGTTTCCTGAACCCAAGATCTGAGGGCATGCCCGGTGCCTGCAGGGCCTCGGCGGGCAACTGCCTTCTGGCTGGGAGCCGTGGGTGGACCCCGATGGGCTCTGAGCTCAGTGCTCAGTGCACCTCTCAGCGTGGGGGGGGGGGTGGACGGCCTGGAGAGCAAACATCGGGTGTGGGGGCACCCACAGTCTCTTCGGGTACTTGGTGCCTCTCAGCGCCTTGGTAGTAAGCTGAGAAATTAGATGCACATCAGCGATCATGGTGTTCATTCGGCTCCCCCCAAGAGGGCTGTTCCACAGTATGAGAACATAATTCCTGTAAGTTAATTTCCTTTCCTTGTCCCTTTCTGTCATCTGTGTGCTGAAAAAAAAATCTGCTTAGGGATCTGAGACAGTGCAGGGGGGAGGACAACTCGCCTTATGTGTGGCTGGCCCGGCTGCACCCCATATGATCTCCTGAGAGACCCCTGAGTGCAGATCCAGGAGTAAGCCCTGAGCACCGCCAGAGGTGGCCTCTGCGCGCACGCACACACACACACACACACACACACACACACACACACACACACACACACAATCCATTTATTTCTGCTGTCTTGGCAACAGGAGATGTGATCGGCTGAGTCAGGTTCCCTTACTGGAAGTCCTAGGTCTGTCCGGGTGTGGCTGGGAGCTGGGTGCGTTGGTGCTGGAGAGACGCTCTGACTTTCTGGCCACCCACTGCCCTTTCCACCCACCCTCCTCCTGCCCCTGTGAGGGCCTGGCAGCCACCAGCCTCTCTGGGGACCCGGGAACCCCCTCCCCCCCTGCCTTTCCTCTGTGTGTGTGCAGAACCCTGCCCAGCTCCAGCAAGGATTTGCCTTGGAATCCCATGCTCTGTCCAGAAGGAAAGTGGAAGCAGCTGGAGGAGAAGGCGCGTTGGCTTCACAGCCCTGCTGGTGCACATGGGGGGACCTCCTCCCCCTCCCCTCCCCCACTCTGGTGACCCTCAGCCGCATCCGCACTTCCCCCAGCAGTCCACCAGGGGGCCTCGGTCCCTCGCGACGCAGCTGTCTGGCCGCTGGGAACGTGGGTCCGGCCGCTGTCCTTCAGGGTGTTTTCCTGGGACCACAGACCCTCCGCTTATCCCGGACCACTGGGTTTCCCGGCTCACTTTAAACCACTCCCCAGAGTGTCTCCTTTGCTCTGATGAAGACCGTGGAGTCTGTGCGCTGTCTGTGCAAAGGGACTTGCTTGCTGCCAACCTGCCCAGTGTGTGCCTTTCTCTGCACTGGGCTCCTTTCTGACCGCCTTTCCATTCCGGGACTCCACCTCCACCCCCCCACCCCCCCCACCCCACCCTGTCCTTGTGATAGAGTCTGCCTCTAGTCTTGCGCTGTGCTCTCCCATCTATGCCCAGACCCCCTCCGGACTTCCTGGGGCCCCCGGGAGCCCTGTGGTCCCCAGTTGAGTGACTCTGCTCCAATGCATGGAGCCAGGCGAGCGCTTAGCCGGTCCCTTGGGGCTGTCCAGGTACGAGAGACAGGGTACGAGAGAAGAGCTCTCCACTCGTCTCTACCCTGGACAGGCTGTTCACGCATGGGGGCCCCCAGGGCACGTTCTGAGTGGCAGCTGCTGTCTCACACGCTGCCCAGAGTTGGACACGTTTGCGCCATGGGCAGAGTCATCCCTGCCCACGGGTGGGTAGGGCTCGGGACTCAGCCTCGTTCTCACAGGCAGGCTTGACACAGTGAGCGGCTATTTGTGACTGGGGTGGGGGCCGTCTCCACAGAGAAGGACCTGTGCAAAGTGGTTAGGGGATGCCCTGGAGGGCCTGGGAAGCTCTTTGTCGCTGGACAGGTGTGCCCGTGAGGCAGGTGACTGATGAGTATGCGCCTGCTGCCACCCACTGTGGCCTACCAGCCGTGGCCTGCCAGCCATGGCCTGCTAGCATGGTCTAATAGCCATGGCCTGCTAGCGTGGCCTGCTAGTTATGGCCTGCTAGCTGTGGCCTGCTCACCTACCCTGAGCTGCTCTTTCTGCCAGCTGTGGCCTGCTAGTGTGGCCTAACAGTGGTGGCCTGCTAGCGTGGCCTGCTAGCATGGCCTGCTAGCATGGTCTAATAGCCATGGCCTACTAGTGTGGCCTGCTAGTTATGGCCTGCTAGCTGTGGCCTACTCACGTACTCCGAGCTGCTCTTTCTGCCAGCTGTGGCCTGCTAGCATGGCTTAACAGCCGTGGCCTGCTAGCGTGGCCCAACCAGCCGTGGCCTACCAGCTATGGTCTGCTAACTTGGCCTGCTAGTTATGGCCTGCCAGCTGTGGCCTGCTCACCAACCCCGAGCTGCTCTTTCTGCCAGCCGTGGCCTGCTAGCGTGGCTTAACAGCCGTGGCCTGCTAGCGTGGCCTAACAGCCATGGTCTGCCACCCGAGCTGCTCTCTCTCCTCACAGCGCTGGGAGGGAGGGCGGGCCGGTGTTCTCTTCATTAGCTGAGAACCGAGTCCCTCATTTCCCACCTGGTCCCTGAAGCCACACCTCACCCCCCCCGCTGCACACTCTTCCCCTGTTCCTCTCGGGGCTTTGCCGGGGCCTCAGGAGGGGGACGCGACCTTCCCAGGGCCGCTCCTCAGAGCAGGAGGATGGGCCTCTGGTAAGGCTGCACCGGGACTCTGGAGGGCGTCTGGTGTGTCTGGGGCTCGCCACCTTTGTGTCACCGCTGGCTCTGATTGCCCTGAAAGAGTGACCGCACGTCAGGGCTGGACGGCCGCCTCTGCAGAAACTAAGTGCATTGAGAGCCGCGCATGCAATATTTCACTCGAATACGTGCCGGATGGAAACCCTGTCAACTCTGTGCTCGCAGGAACTTGACGCGAGGAGTGGGGAGATTCCGAGAGATCCTCCGAGCTGTGGAGACCAGAACCACGCAGAACCTGCGCATGGTGAGTGGGCCCCGCAGTGGCACGCTCGCTCTCATCCTCACTCTCTCTTGCTCTCTCCCTGTCAACTCTCTCTCTCTGGCTCACTCTCGCCCTCTCTCACTCATGCTCTCACGTGTGTTCTCTGTTGTTCTCCCACTCTCTTTCTCACTCTTAATCTCTCTCTCGCACTCATTCTCTCTCTCTCTCAACCTCCCCCTCTCCTGGGCATTTCATGAAATATGATTGATGTGCCGTATGATTCAGCCAACTCAAAGTCAGTAGTTTGTGGTATCTTCACAGACCTATTCAGCCATTACTAATATTGAATTCTTACTTCTAGCATCCCCAGGGAACCCCATTAGTTGTCAGACCCCAGTTCTGCCCCTTCCCCCCAGCATCCCAGGCTCTGCAAACCACTGTTTCTGTGGATCTGCCCGTTTGGGGCATTTCCTGCAGCGGGGATGATGCTTCGAGTGCTGTTTGCAGGCTGGCTTCTCGCTTGGCATCCTGCCTGCAAGGGTCGCCATGCTGGCACGTGGGTCAGTACCTCGCTCCCATTAATAACCAAATCAGCTTCCATTCAATGGATAGAGCACATTTTATGGATCTCTTCAGCAGATCATGGATATATGAAATGTTTCCACATTTTAGCTATTATGAATAATCTTGCTATGAACACTTCTGTGCAAAAATTTTTGTGCTCTCCCTCCCTCCCTCCCTCCCTCCCTCCCTTCCTTCCTTCCTTCCTTCCTTCCTTCCTTCCTTCCTTCCTTCCTTTCCAACCTCCCTCCCTCCCTCCCTCCCTCCCTTCCTTCTTTCCTTCCTCCTTCCTTCCTTCCTTCCTTCCTTCCTTCCTTCCTTCTTCCTTCCTTCCTTCTTTCCTCCTTTTTCCTCCTTCCCTTCCTTCCTTCTTCCCTCGCTCCTTCCTTCCTTCCTTCCTTCCTTCCTTCCTCCCTCCCTCCCTCCCTCCCTCCCTCCATCCCTGCCTCCCTTCCTTCCTCCTTCCTTCTTCCTTCCCTCCCTTCCTTCCTCCTACCTTCCTCCTTCTTTCCTCCCTCCCTCCCTCCCTCCCTCCCTCCCTCCCTCCCTCCCTCCCTCCTTCCCTCCTTTCCTCCCTTTCTTCCTTTCCACTTTCTCTCTGTCAGTGCACCTGAATGGCATTGCAGACCCTTACGGTGCCTTTGCTTCACATTCCGAAGAATATGTGTCCCAGGTGCCTGTGTTATTTTGCATTCTCCCCGCAGTTATGAGGCTTTCAGCTTCCCCACCTCCTCCCAGCACTGAAGAGTGTCTGTCTCCTCCGTCATTGCCATCCTAGCGGCTGTGAGGTGCCACCGTTGGGGTTTAGATTTACATTTCTCTGCCAGCTGGTGCATCTTTCCATGTGCAGATTGGCAGGAATTGAAACACGGCTGTGTCCCAGGGGGCTGCAACTGTCCACAGTGCCCTCCACCACCACCCCCCCCCCCCCCCCCCGACCCAGGCAGAGGGGATTCTATCCTGAGGAGTTCCTGCCTATCTGAGGAAAACAGAGGAAATGCCATCAACCCACTAGCCAATCAGCACACGCCTTTCCTGGGGGCGGGACCCTGCATAGTGACCCGACTCTCCTGCCCGGAGGCTCGAAGCTGATGCCCAGAGCTCAAGGCTGATGCCTGGAGCGTTTCTCCGGGTGCTGTAACGAAGGCTGGACCTTAAGGGAGTCAAGGGAACGCATGGCTGTGTCACAGTCAATGTCCGAATCCCACGTAAGGTGGCAGCTTCTTTAGTCTTCGCCATCCCTGCCACTGCCCCCTGGCCAGGAAGCCTCTCCATCCAGTGAGAGGGCAGGGTTGGGCACGGCCAGAGGGTCAGCGCTGGGGAAGGGACTCCTCTTCCTGCCTCCGTCCCCGTTTCGGATGCAGACATGCAGCCCGCGGGGCCCAATGGTTGGGCCGTGAGCTTTCCTCTACTGACAGGCACTGTCAGACACTGGAAACTCACTTGGTCTACAGTACCGGTTTACATGTTGACATGATTTATTGGTAGGTTCATCAGTTTAAAAAGTGAAATGAGGGGCTGGAGCGATAGCACAGCGGGTAGGACATTTGCCTTGCACGCGGCCGACCCGGGTTTGGTTCTCAGCATCCCATGTGGTCCCCCGAGTACCACCAGGAGTAATTCCTGAGCGCAGAGCCAGGAGTAACCCCTGAGCATCACTGGGTGTGACCCAAGACGCAAAAAAAAAAAAAAATAGAAATGGGACTCAATCCATAGAGTTCTTTAAGTTAGCGGACAGTGGGCGGGGGGCAGGAGGTTTGCAAATCAGAAATATCTCTCACAATCCTTGCCAAATGTCTTTTTTCTCAAATTAAATTATTCCCGACATTCCATAAAACTTCTCAACTGGTTGCCGGAAGCCGCTTCTTCCAAGCTCTGCGGGGACCCATGCGGATGACTGATTCTATCGGCACATGTTTTTATCATCATTTGAAAAAGCACATTTGAAAAGGCAGCCTTTCAAAGTTGCCCGATGATGGGGTATTTGTTCAGATTGTTGATTAAGCAGAAATATTTACGTTCCATTGAGGAAATGACTGGATTTCCCCCACTATGAAAGTGTGAGCGCGCTGAGCGCACCGTGGGAATCCGCCTGACACACCTTCCGTGTCTTCACTCTGAGCCAGAGACCATCTTCCGCCGAAGTGTGAGGTCTGAGCTTCCAAATCAGCGCCTTCAACTTGGATACAAACGTCTCGCGCAGTGGGACAGGGAGGGAGGTTTGCTGGTGTCCTTGCTTTTTTTTTTTTTTCTGAGATGTGCAGTGACGTGGATTTTAAGGAGGTTCTGGGTGGAGGGCAACTATTCAGGGATCAATACTAACACAGGGAGGTGGAGGGGCCCCCTTTGTACCAAGGGTCACACTCCATGAGTCACTAGTCCCTGCGTTCCAGGCAGAGGGTGTTCAGGTTACATCAGTGAAGTGTTTCTGATTCCTGCCTTGTCACCAAAGGCGTGTGAGACCCGTGTCCCGGCATGACCCCAGCCATGCCCCTGGCTCTGCACTTAGGGCTCCCTCCTTGCAGGCTTGGGGGTCCATATGGGATGCTGGAGGTCAAACCCGGGTCAGCTGCATGCAAGGCAGTGCCGTCCCTGCTGGGCTCCGTCTCCGGCCCCTGAGTGTGGCGGTTTACACCGGATTTACTCAGAGGCCTCTGCTGAGGCCATTCCTGCTGGCTGTGTTTCTGTCCATCTCGGTACCAGGTGATTCTGTTCAATCCGGTTATCGCAAGTTTATGACCGTGAGATGAAAGGAAGAAGTTGCTATGTAAACTGTCTGGAGTGAGGCCATGGCAGAGCAGGACTCAGGGAACTTGTAGAGGCTGGAGAAATCCTTCAAGGGGCTGTGCTTAGGCTTTGCAATCAGGAGGCCTGGGTCCTAGCCCTAGCACCACATGGTCCTCTGAGCACCAAGCCAGGAGTAGTCGCTAAGTGCCACTGGGTGTGCCCCCTCAACCTCTCTCCCCACAAAATATTCTTCTCCCCCAAAAGTTAAAGATGCATTTATTCATAGCAGGTAGTACATTTGCCTTGCATGCAGTTCACCCGGCTGACCTGAGTTTGATTCCTCTGCCCCTCTCGGAGAGTCCCGCAAGCTACCGAGAGTATCTCACCCGCACGGCAAAGCCTGGCAGGCTCCCCGTGACCTATTCGATATGCCAAACACAGTCACAACAATTCTCACAATGGAGACGTTACTGGGCCCGCTCGAGCAAATCGATGAACAACGGGAGGACAGTGGTACAGTGCAGTGCTAAACATGCCAGAGTTGAAAGTTGGAATTTAGACAGAAAGACTCACGTGAGTGTTCCTGGCAGGAGTCTGAAGTGGGGGGCAGTCCCGTGTGCCTCCACGGCAGATGTGGTGGGGTCCCTCCATACAGTGGCCGGCACTCAGGCGCGCGTAGGAGGGCGTGCTGGGCCCCTACCAGGCACACAGGCCGGGAGAGACACTGCCACCCCGGGCCCCAGGGCACTGCTCCTGGAGTGACCCCCGCCCCCCCCCACACACACACCCTGGGGACCACGAGCACCCGAGTGGGAGCAGGTGATTGCTTCCCAGGGCCTAGAGGTGGGGGATGAGGAGTGGCCACTCGAAGGCTCTGGGATTCCCCCCGGGGGGCCTGGGCAGTGTTCTGGAACTTTCTGGTAGCCATGAACTGCTCACTACAGCAGAGACTCGCCAAGTCTCCTGGATGGCTCACTCAGGAGGGGTGGAAACACAGCGGTGTGTTCAGGCCAAAGTTGTGGTTTGGGTTGTTTTGGGGGGATGGTGGTGGGGTTGGGAGCGGGGGCTTCCAAGCATGCTCAGGGGCCCCGAGAGCCCTCCCAGGTGACCCTCAGCCCCCATAGCCAGTAGTTCAATGTGAGGACGTGAGAACTTGGGGGGTGGATGGCGCCATCCTGGCCCTGCAGTTCTGGGCGTCCCGAACCCCATTATCGTCTCCTTGGTGCCTGGGCCCAAGTCTGGTCCTGAGGGTCTGCCTTCCTTCCCATCCACTCCCTCCCTTCCTTCTCGAACTTTCTCTCCTCTTGTCCTTTATTTCTGCTTGCCTGCGGTTGCCGGTGTTTGCTCAGGGTTTCAGCTCGAAGCTGGATAGAGCCAGGCCAGGGAAGTGGGGGAGCTGTGATGGACGGTCATCCCCCTGCTACTGGACCCTCCAGTGCTCACCAGGTGGGGACCCAGCGCCCACCCCTGCCTGTTTAGTCGTCGCTGGAGGTGGGGGGGCTAGGGGAGGGGTAGCCCCATCCCAGGGATGCGCTGGATCCCTGGGGACAGAAATGACACTGGACCTGGGCCCGCCCACAGCTCCGGGCAGATTTCCCTGCCTTGGAAGTGAGGGTTCTTGTTCCTTTTCTCCTTTTTTCCCCCTCAGCTGTACCGAGCAGAGGTTCTTCCCCCCCCCCCCCCCATGCCCCCCTCCCACCACCACCACCAGTGACTGCTTCCTGCAGACATCTCTCATTAGCTGGTATGACTGCAAGGAGAAAAGAGGCTCTCACGGACAGTCGGAACGAACGGTTCGGGTACAGCGTAGCTCCTGGGCGTTGCGTATCGGAGAGAGGGTCACAGATGGCTCAGCTGGCGACGGGCGTGTGTTTCATTTCACCTTCTCGCAGACGCTTAAAAGCCAGTGCGTTGTGCTCGGGAATAATCGAGAAAATTTGCCTCTACCCAGTGCTTATCAGAAACCTCCAAGAGAGTGATTTGGATTTGCATTTAAGTTTCCTTCCAGTGTTTGAAGAGATTTCACAGGGCTGAAAGCCCTATTAGAGGTTCTTAGGGAGCATATTTGTTTAAAGAAAAAAAAAATGGCTCATTTCCAGATAAGATCAGCGTCCTTTGTGTCTTCCAAAGAAGGCGAGAACTCGGTGGGGAAACGGCTTCAAGTGTTATTCCGCCACCTCCAGCTGGTCACGAGTTTGCCTAGAACACCCTGGAATCCAGGGTGGCTGTTTCTGAGGGATTTGTTCCATTTTTTAAAAAAATTTTTATTAGTGAAACACCATGAGGTACAGCTGTGGACTTACAAGTTTTTGTGCTTGGGTTTCAGTTATACAATGATCGAGTACCCATCCCTCCACCAGTGCCCATTTCCCACCACCACGGGTCCCAGTATCCCTCCCACCCCCCATCCCCCCCATCCCATCCCACCCTGCCTCTGTGGCAGGGCATTTCCTTTTATTCTGTCTCTCTCATTTTGGGTCCTGTGGTTTGCAAGAGAGGCATTGAGTGGGAATCATGTTCGGTATATAGTCTACATTCAGCATGCATCTCCCATCCTGGAAGGATCCTTCCAACACCCTTTATTTGGTGCTCCCTTCTCTATCTGAGCTGCCTTTTCTCCCATATGTGTGTCTGGCCTCCAAGCCATGGAGTAAACCTCCTGGTACTTATCTTGGCTGTTCTTGGGTGTTACTTTATGTTCCCCAGGTGAATGCAATCTTTCTCTGACTGTCCCTCTCTTTCTGACTCATTTTGCTTAGCATGATACATTCCATGTAGTACCACTTGTATGTAAATTTCATGACTTCATCTTTTCTAACAGCTGCATAGTACTCCATTGTGTAGATGTACCAAAGTTTCTTTAACCAGTCATCTGTTCTTGGGCACTCAGGTTTTTTTCCAGATTCTGGCTATTGTAAACAGTGCTGCAGTGTTGTTCCATTTTCTTTTCAACTCCTCATCTTGGACCCTGGGCAGATCCAGCTCCTCTCAGTACATGCCCCCTTCCCCCCGCCCCCAGGCATCTCCCGGGGACTGTCCCGGCCAGGAGTCTGGGAGCTGGTAACCTGTGTCTGGTCTGACTGGGAATCTGTGGGTTTCCCAGAGAGAAATAAAGCAGCTCTCCTGCGCCGGGGCCAGGTCTGACCAGATCAGAGCCCTTCACCCTCTGGGCACCTTGAGGACAGACCCCGAGTTTCCAGGTGGCGCTCCCTTGCAGGACTGGCCCTTGGCTAGCAAGAGAAGGCAGACGCTGTTCTAGAAGGAGTTCGCCAAGTCCAGCCTCAGCGTCCACGGAGAGGCTTTTCCAGGGGCCACTTTCTCTTGCTCGGGAACTGACCTTTGGCCAGGTTGGAGCTGTAGCAGGGAGCACCATGTAGTCTTTTTTTTCTCTATTTAAAGAACTTCTTCCAACAGAACTTAGCTAGAAATTTCCATTGTTTTGCAGCTAAGTCCCCATGCTGACATTTCAAGAGCCTGAACTTGTTTTGTTTGTCTGTTTACAGTGTTCAGATGTCTTTGTGTGTGTGTGTGTGTGTGTGTGTGTGAGAGAGAGAGAGAGAGAGAGAGAGAGAGAGAGAGAGATATGAACGGGTATCCTGTTCCTCACCCAAGCGCCAGTTTTTAATTATGTATCTCAGGATCATGCCTGGCCCGGAGTGGTGGCTGAAAGGTGCTTGTTGGGTAACCAGGGGATGAGCCGAGCCCACTCACGGCCGCACCTCTGTGCCTTTGTGTTCCCAGACAATAGCCCGGCAGCTGGCGGAGATCTTGTTGCGGGGCATGTGTGAGCAGAGCTACTGGGACCCGCTGGAGGAGCCGCCCTGCCAGTCACCGCTGGATGACCCGCTCCGGAAAGGGGCCAACGCCAAGACCTACAGCCTCAGCCGGAAGGCCCGCGTCTACTCAGGAGAGAAGTACGGCCCTGGGCAGAGGGCGGCACTCCAGGGGAGTTCAGGGGGCCCGAGATGCTCTGGTGACTTCCCCCTCAGCCAGAAACCCTTGAGCCATTCTCATCGACCCACTAACTAGTGCATGCTTCCTGCCTGTCTTCCTTTTATTCTTTTTTTGTTTGTTTGTTTGTTTGTTTTTCTTGAGAAGGGGGTCATACCCGGTGATGCTCAGAGGTTACTCCTGGCTCATGCATTCAGGAATTACTTCTGGCAGTGCTCGGGGGAACATATGGGATGCTGGGAATCGAACCCTGGTCGGCCACTTGCAAGGCAAACGCCCTCCCTGCTGTGCTATCGCTCCAGCCCCCCTTTGATTCTTGTCTTCCTATTTATTTGAGGTTTGTTTGTTTGGCTGTTTTTGGACTAGGAGACCACTCCTGGCCCTGCACTCAGGGATCATTCCTAGAAGGGCTCAGAGGACCGCGTGGGGTGCCAGGGCTCGAACCCCGGTCTGCCACATTCAGGGCAAGCGCCCTACCTGCTGTACTATCGCGCCACCCCCTCTTGCTTTTCTTGACCTCAGCCAATCTCTCTTCCACTTGAGCATTTTGGGGGGTTGGGGTGGGGAGCTGAGGATGTTGGGCTTTGGGGACACGTCTGACAGTGCTCAGGGCTTGCTCCCAGCAGCAGCCAGGGAACCGTGCAGAGTCAGGCAAGGCATGTGCCTTCACTCCTGCACTATCTGTCTGGCCCCCTCAAGTTGAATATTTTAAGTAAAAACAAAACAAAAACAAAAACAAAAACAAAACAAAACATGGTTGATCTCTGGGATTCTCCTTCCATTTGCTTTTGGGGACACACCTGGTGGTGCTCAGGGCTTCTTCCTGGCTCTGTGCTCGGGGATGGGGGGGTCACTCCTGGTGGTGGTCGGGGAACTGCATGCAGTTCAGGGGATCAAACCCGAGGCAACCGCATGCAAGGCAAGTGCCCCCCACACTGAGTTTTTACCAGGGGAGCACACCCGTGTCATTAGCATCCTGGGTGACAGGAGAAGGCCAGACCCTAGCAGCCCGCTCCATGCCTTCTCCTTGCCAAGGGGGACGTGTCCTGACTCCTTCGCCTTGACTGGTCTGGTCCCACTTTTGCTTTGTATGTAAATAAGATCCCACATGAAATAATCTCCTGCATCGGACTTTCTTCATCTCACATACCCTTAGCCTGACCCGTGTTTTCGCCTCTGCTCGTGACGTGTTTTCACGGCTGCACACCATGCCGTTTTATCAGTCTGTCCCCAATCTGGCGATGGGGCCCTCACACCCGCCCTTGCTCTCCTGGGGGAACCGTGCCGCGCTGGGGGACGATCTTGGGCCCGTTCCTCAGTGGACATGTGTCTCTCCGTCAGGAACATTCTTCTGTTTGCTGCATTCCCCTCCTGACGAGAGAAGCTCAGGAGGCTTGGGCGTGAGACTGGCTGATTGGCACCCAGTTTGGGAACAGGTGCCAGGCAGTGGATGCTGATGGGATTCGAGGCCGGGTGCGTGGGCTGGTGTTTGTGCCAACGCTGTCGGAGCAAGTGGCAGTGGTCAGGAGTGCTGGGATGGGTGGGCATCACCCCAGACATTTCATCTGGCCCCCAGCTCCCAGGTTTCGGGTGAGAACATGGCCAGCATTGGTGGACAGAGGCAGGAGAGGTGGAGCCACTGAATTAAGGTGGCCTGGAGTCCTGGGAAGCTCCCCCGAGTGGCCCCCGCCCACCATGGCACCCAGTGCCTGTGGGAAGTACGTTCTGTGAGCATGCCCTTATCTCCCCTCCAGCAGCACTCGGCATTCTGGGCCCATCTGTGGGGGCTCCTTGGTTCTCCATCCCGCGAGGGCCACAGAGAGGGACAAGGCCTAGTCCTGCCTGGATCGGGCCAGCTAGGCCCTGAGAACCAGGAGGCATCGGGAATCCCATTCCCGGCTCCGCCTGGAGCAGACCAGAGGGTCCCCACGCTGGAGGCCCAGGGACACGGCCGAGGCACCATGGCCATCTCCTTTTTCTTTTTTTTTCTTTTTTTCTTTTGCTTTTGCTTTTTGAGTCACACTTCTTTTAACTTCACCTTCACCTTGATGTTCATGAATGGTCACAGTTTGCCCTTAACCCCTTACTGCAGCCTGTCTGCTCCTGACATCCCGTTGAAAGGGAGTCTCCCTGCCCCAGCTCCAGGCCACCGGACAGAGGGGCCAGCTTGGATTACATTGTTGGTCCATAGAAACATTGTTTCTACTATGCAAGAGTGACTGTTCTTTCAGGGGAGAGTTTTTGTGTTGCTTGTGAGCCGCAGCTGGTCGTGCCGGAGCCTGACTCCAGGCTCTGCATTCCCTGGTCTGCCCACTGTGCCATCATCGCTCTGCCCGCGTGTTTTTGGTTTTGTTTTGTTTTGTTTTGTTTTGTTTGTTTCTTCTTTTCAAGAAAGCGTTTTATCTGGGAGGAAACCCAGTCAGGGCAGGATTGCTGTTGACAAGTCTTCTCGCCCTGGTGGCCCATTCTCCAGCAGGTCAGATGGCGGGTTAGTAGGTTCACCCAGAGAGTGAGCAACTCGCCACGGCGGGGCCTGGAGCCTTTCCCTGGCCTGGCCCAGTAGCACCCACCAGTGTCCTTCCCTCCCCCCCTCCCCCACGCAGCCGCTCAGGAGGCCACTCACGGCGTGTGTCCACACGTCCCTCTGCCCCGGTGCCTCAGCCACTTCCTCTCGGTCGAGGCCTGAGTTTTCCAGTTGTAGAAGGCTGTGCCAGAAACCCCGGTGTCTCCAGGAGAGGCTGCCTCAAACAACAGGCCCCCAAGTTTCGGGGTTCCCCAGAGCTCTGTGGAAGAGGGAAGGGGACGGCGGGAGGGATAAGGCTCCAGAGTTCATCCTTGGTGGTGGTGGTGGTGGGGCGGTCCGGTGGGTTGTCCCCACACAGGGCCCTCCACACTACACTGGGGTGGGGCAGCAGAGATATGGCTTCAGCTCAGCTCCTGCCAGCATAGGGGGTTCCTGCACACTCCTGAGAGGGGGGGCCCCCACAAGGAGCAAAACCCACAGAGAAACCGCCTGCTGTCCCTCTGCATGCCTCACCCCTGCCCCCGCCCCGGGCCCTTGTGGAGTTCCCTCTGCTGCCGGCTCTCCTCCAGGGAGGCCCCAGGCTCGGTTAATGTGCCAGTCGTTAGCAGCTCTGGTAAAAATAACACGACCGAGCCCTTAAACGGGCTGGACAGAGGCGGGCTTGACCCTCAGGGATTATCCATGGGCTGCGTTGACGGGTGCGAAGTGACAGTTAGCACGGCCCTTTTTCGCCTCAGCTGGGACAGTGCAGAGCTGGCCAGTCAGAGCAGGGCGGTGGCTGCTTTGCAGCCGAGGCCTGGGTTGTGCCGCTGCTTTGGTCAAGTCCCAGTGCTCAGAAGCACCCTCCGGATATCAGGAGAAGGGGATTGTGTGTGTCCGTGGGGAAAACGGCAACACACACACACACACACACACACACACACACACACCCCTGCACTCTCAAAATCAACTGAGGCACTGTCTCAGAATCTGAGGGGAAAGCAGAGGTTCAGACCCTAAAACTCCCTTTGCCCTCAGGCTGCCTCTTTCCTGTAGCCCCAGAAACTCGCTCCTGGCTCTGGGTGAGACCACAGTCTGCCCTGTGGATGCATTGAAATCAGCCCCCAGGAGGCTTTTTGCCCCAAGGGATGTCAGAGTTACAGAGCACCAGGCTTGGCTCTTCCTCGACCCCAGGTGCCAAGCAACAGTTGCCAACACTTCAAAGAGAACAAATATTTAATGATTCATCTCTCTCTCTGTCTCTCTGTCTCTGTCTCTGTCTTTCTGTCTGTCTCTCTGTCTCTGTCTCTCTCTCTGCCATTTGTGGGGGTTGAGGAGGGGAGAGGACATCCCATCTCTTTTTTGTTCGTTTCCTTTGGGAGCCAGACCTGGCAGTGCTAAGGAGTTCCTCCTGGCTCTGCACTCAGGAATCACTCCTGGCGGTGCTCGGGGGACCATATGGGATGCTGGGGATGGAACCCCGGTTGGCCTCGGGCAAGCAAGGCAAGCGCCCTCCCCGTGCTGAGCTATGGCTCCGGCCCCAGCATCCCAGCTCTTACACCGTCCCTCAGAGGATGTCAGTGTTCTCTGCTTAGTCATCTCCGGAATAACCAGGAATTTTGAAATCACATTCATTTTTATTGCTCCCTTCTTGCATTCTGTGAACACTGGCAGAAGAGTTTTTGCCAACCAAGTGATAACTCTCCCAGTTCTCCTTAGAGTATCCTAGAAGTCTCCGTGAGGGTGGGGGGGATGGCGCTTGTCCTTAACGATGCTCAAAGGACAGAAATGGGGTCTGTGAGCTTGGAGGTTGGTTTGACTTTATGGGTTTGTTTGCTTTTTGTTGGTTTTGTTTGTTGGGGGCCACACCCAGCAGTACTCAGGGCAAAGGTCTTTTTTTTTTTTTTTAAATCACTGTGAGATAGACACTTACAGAACTGTTAATGATTTGGGTTCAGTCAATACAGTATTCCAGCTCCCCTCCCTTCACCAGTGTACATTTCCCAGAACCAGTGTCCCCAGGTTCCCTTCTACCACCCCCTATGGTAGACACTTCTCTCTCTCTCTCTCTCTCTCTCTCTCTCTCTCTCTCTCTCTCTCTCTCTTTCCATTTCACTCTTTCTCTTTCCTTTCAGGCATTAAGATTTGCAGTGCAGGTACTGGACAAACTGGCAGGCTACCGAAAGTAACCTGCCCACACGGCAGAGTCTGGCGAACTCCCCGTGGCGTACCCAGTATGCCAAATACCAGTAACAATGATGGGTCTCATTCTCCTAATCCTGAAAGAGCCTGGAATGTGGCACTTTTTAAAAAATCTCAGGGCTAGGATGAAGGAGATGTTACTGGGGCCTGCTCGAGACAATTGACGAATAACAGGATGGTTGTGATCGTGATCGTCGTACTGAAAGGGTATCATGCATATCCCTTGAGCTCCTTTCAGCACTCAGTTCTTGTCCAGAGTGACCATCTCCAACTCTCATTGCCACTGTGGTCTCTTCTCTAACCTAACTGTCTCCCACCCCACCCCACCTCCACTTGTGGCAGCTTCCAACTGTGGACCAGTCCTCCTGGCCCAGACAGAGGTCATGTTTGAATTTGATTGTTCTCTAATCCTAAACAACATTGAGCCCAAAGGCTTTTTTTTTTTTTAAATCTAAGACTTTATGGTGTTGCAAATTCCATGGACTGGAGCACCAAGGTAGCTTCTGCATGCCCTCCCCCAACCCCCAATAAAACACATATTTAACTCACTAAATTCTCACAGGACCCTGGAAATTATCTGGGTGGGCCCAACAGTAGCTTCTGGTTGCTCACGTGATGTGGGGCACAGGAGACCAAGTGCCCGAGCCCCTGAGAGGCGGCAGAGGGTGGCCCTGCCCAGTGACTGGCCAGAGGCTGGCCCTGAGGCTCCCAGCTCATGCCAGCCCCTGGAGCCCTTGCACCACTCAGCGAGAAAGCACTAGAAGATGGTTCAGTGGTTAGGACACCGGGCCGCCACAGGGTCCTCACCACCCATGATTTAGGTAGGTCCCCAAGAATTGGGGGCAGGGTGAAGCAACAAGAAACAAGTCCTATGGCCTAAGTGATAGCACAGCGGATAAGGCAATTGCCTTGCATGCGTTGACCCAGATTCGATTCCCATGGCACCCCATATGTTCCCCTGAGCACCACCAGGAGCACAGAGCCAGGAGTAACCCCTGAGCACCACAGGGTGTGACCCTAAATCGAAAAAATAGGAAGAAAGAAGGCAGAAAGGAAGGGAGGGAGGGAGGAAGGAAGGAAGGAACCCATCAATGGGCTCCTTGCACCGACCCTCCCTCCCAGGCCGGGAATGGGGTGTCTGGGGGGGGGGCTGGTATTGTTCAGGCTCTACTCTTCCCCCCTCCCCCGCCCCCTCAGCCCCCAGGGTAACTTTTCCCCCACTCCCCGCTCTTCAACTGTGTCGTTGAAACGTGCAGGGGCTGTCGATGACCGCAGGGAGGGCGAGTGAGTCCAGGGGCCCGGACCGCCCGGTCTAGCTGAGACGCCTGGAGCGGCCGCGCGGGTTCCTAGGTCAGGTGCGTGTCCTGCCGCTGTGGAAGCTCCGCGTCTCAAAGCCAGTTTTCTCTGCGCAGCATTTTTTGTCCTCAAGAGAACACGGAAGAAGCCCTGCTGCTGCTGCTGATCAGTGAGTCCATGGTGAGTGCCCGGCCTCGCGGTCCCGAAGGTCCGGCCCTGCCCCCGTTATGCCTTCCTAATAATACAGATACACAGTCCAGGCCCTGAGCCTTTATCCTCGGGGGCGGGGAGCGGGGGATCCCGGAGATAAAAGCCCAGAAAGCAGGGCGGGGAAGCACTGGCCTTGCATGCCTGAGCACAGAGCCAGGAGTAGCCCTGAGCACAGCTGGCTACGATCCAAAGACATAAACAGAACCAACGCCCACCCCCACCCCCAAAGCCAGCCAGTGTTTCGGGAAGAGGGGCGTCTTCCTTCTCCGGGGAACTCGAAGCGTCCCCCGGCCAGCCTGGATCAGCAACTTCTCTTCTGTGACCACCAGCGTCTGAGTCCCCATGTTCCCCGGCCAAGTGTGGCTGCCGCAGGGAGGCGGTCGCCCCGGGAACCTTGGAAGGGGAAGTGCCCCCCTCCCCCCCAAAAAAAGGGCTGCCTTTGTGAATCGCCTGGACTACCTTGATGGGGGTTGTGGGGAGACCTGCTTGTCTTGTGAACCTCCTGCGAGCCTCGCTGGTCCGCTGTCCACCCGCCCCCCACCCCCAGGACAGCCAGGAGCAGGCCGAGTTTCTGCCACCCCATCAGATTCCTTTGCCATGTTTTCTCAGCTCCCCGCCAGGCTATCAGGTTTTCAGGCCACAATTTCCCTGCTCATCACTTTCTGGGTTTCTCCTGCCGGTCGCTCAGGCCTCGTGCCCGGGCCAAAGCTTTCTGGGGTTAGTGTGGGCTCTTGGGAAAGTGCCCACGTGCGTCCTGAGCCTCGGAGCTGGGGTGGCCCCAAAGGACCCCGTGGTGTCTCAGCGCCGGCACCCCTCTTCATGCAGGGGGAGCTAAGAGCACCTGCTTTGGGGGGGGCTGCTGAAGGGAGCCTCCCCCTCCCCGTCCCAGCTGTGACCCCCACCAGCGGGCCGGCAGGAGTGGCAGGAGGGGAGCCTGAGTCTGGAGGAGGACTCGGGGTCGCTCAGGGAAGTCGGGGGCGGGGCGTGGGGGTGAGAAGGGCCTGTGGCGTCTCTGTTCTCCGGGTGGCCCTGCTGGACGCTCAGGTTCCTGCTCCTTTTTCCTCAGAGGCCCTTTGACGTCAGTGGCCCCTTCCTCTGCACCGAGCCACTTGCCCCTGGCTCATCTGTCCACACTTGTCAGCTGGCAGCTTTGGCCGGTGCCAACACCCTCGTCTCTGCCCTGGCACAAGAGGGCGGGTGAACCGGCTGGCCACGGGTCCACCCTGCTCATCCCCAGCTCTGCAGGGTGTGTGTGTGTGTGTGTGCGTGTGTGAATGTATATATGTGAATGTGTATATATGTATGTGCGTGTGTGCATGTGCATGTGTGTGCATGTGTATGTGTGTTATGTGTATATATGTGTGTATGTGTGCATGTGTATATGTGTACGTGTCTGTATATATGTGTGTGCATGTATATGTGTGTATGTGTATATATGTATGTGCATGTGTGCATGTACATGTGTGTGCATGTGTATGTGTGTTATGTGTATATATGTGTATGTATGTGATGTGTATATGTGTATGTGTGTGTATGTGTATGTATGTGTATGTGTATGTAGGTGTACGTGTGTAAGTGTGGATATGTGTGTATGTGTGTATATGTGAGTGTATGTGTGTTCGTGTGTGTATGTGTGTATGTGTATGGGTGTGTGTATGTGTATATATGTGTGTATGTATGTGTACATGCGTCTGTATATGTGAGTGTATGTGTGTATATGTGTGTTCGTGTGAGTGTATGTATGTGTGTGTGCGTGCACACACACCAGAGCCGGGACTGGCATCCACGCGGCTCCTGGCCCTCACTGCATCTTCTCCCCCTGCTCAGTCCTTTTGGCAAACATGGTTAGTGGCCAAGTCAAACATTCTGAAGGCGAGGTGGCCTCGGGGTGGGGGGTCGATTTTTTGGGATGCTCCAGATTAAACATCCTCTATCCCCGTGGCCAGATCATGTGTCCCCCGGTTCAGAATTTGAAGCACGTGGGCACGTCGCTAAAATGCTGGCTCTGAGTGTGCATGCCCTGGGGGGTGCCGGCAGCCGCTCCCCTGCCCCTTCCTGGGAGTCACTCTCCGACGTGGGGCCCCCAGAGGGTGCGGCCCCAGAGTTGGCCTCTGTGAGCATGGCGGGCCCAAGTGGTTACATCCCCCCCTATAAATCATTCTGCAACTAGGCAGCTGAAAATCTAAATTAAGTTGCCTTTGGAAGCCTTTATTCCATGTCCCTAGGCCCTTTGATTTTCTTCGGTTTTTAGGCAGAAAATAAATGGACTCAATCTTGAATCAGAATGAGAATTGCTCTGAGAATTGTTCTGTGTGTGTGTGTGTGTGTGGGCGCGCGTGCACGCGCACGCTTATCTGAGAAAATTGTATTTTTTAATGGAGTTCTGACTTGACCTTAGAAGCATAATTTTTCCAGAGTCTCTTCGTTCAAGTCATTTGGCGTGGTATCGTTTTATCGGCATCAAATCAAATTAGCTTTGCCCAGAATAAAGGGGTTATCAGAATAATGCACAACTATGGCTAAGACAGCCTTCTGGCATGCTTAATATTCTGCGGGACTGTTTGAGAATCTGTATTATTATTATTTTTTTAGATACAGAGAGACTTTCTCAAAAAAAATAAAAAAGCAGGGCTCAGAGCAGTAGTGCAGTAGGTGGGGCACTTGCCTTGCCTGTGACTGACCTGGGCTGGATCCCTGAGCCCACCAGGAATTCCAGAGTGCAGAGCCAGGACTAAGCCCTGAGCACCACCAGCTGTGACCCAGAACCAAAATGAAATGAACTTTAAAAAAAAAAACCACCTTCAAAATAACACTTTTTTAAAAAGGAATGCATTTATTATAACTTGAAAGTCTCACAAGTAGTATTTTGTTTGGTTTCCTTCCAGGCAGGGGTCTCTGTTTAGTGTCGAGCCCCTGCTGGACAGGTCCCTGTGACAGGGCCGTGGCTGGTGCAGAGGCTTCCTCAAGGCCGGCAGCGTGCAGGGATGGAGGCGTGAGGACGGGCTCGTTTCCCTGAGTCCCTCTGTAGGGAAGGGCCTGCCTTGCATAGTCTTCCTTGACTTTGGCATTTCAGCCGACAGCAAAGGCCCTGGACTCACTGGGGATGCTGCTGGCCGCTCTCAGAGAGATAATGGAGGTCCCCACCCGCTGCAAGTCTCAGTGCAATGACGCCCCTTCCCCCACCTTGCTCAGGCGCCGCCCACCCAGCCCTCTGCTTCCCACCTTCTCGGGGACCAAACTACTGAACGGTTCAGGAACTTGTCCTGAGTCTGACTCCAGATAGGTCTGGAGGATCAGGGGAGACTCCACAGGGGAGACCCCCGGAGGGGCCTGTGGAAGACTCTGGTGTCTACCCTACTCTGCAGTCCTTCCTAGGCCATCAGCCAGGTGTCTGGGAAGGGCTCAGGGATGTGGGGTCTTCCCTTCCCCTCCGTCTAATAAAGGATGGCACCCCGAGGCACTGCCTTTCTTTGGGGCCCGTGCTCAGCCCCAACCCTCGTTGGCTGACTTTGGCTGATGGAGTCCCCGAGCCTGTTTTTATATCCACACTCAGACCCGCGTGGGGCCCACAAAGGGGCCGCACGTGCCTCTCACACCCTGTGTTGGGCCCCAAGGCTGCCGTCAGAATCCAGGTGCCTTTACCCTGTGTCGTGGCTGTCACCGCTCTCTGGCCAGTCACCCTCCGGAGCTTCCCACCGAGCGTCACAGTATGGTTTGCAGAGGACCAGTGACCCTCCCTGGAAAGAAAGCCCCCCCACCCCCACCCCTCCCTGCCCTGGGCCTCCAGGGCCAGGAAGAGCCATTAGCCATTAGCAAGGAGAAGGACCGGTAATGCGGCCTTCCCTGATCCTGGACTCCTCCGAGGGAGAAGAGACAGCCAGTACTGTGTCTCAAAGAATCTGCAGAGAAACCCAGTTTCCAAAGGCACAGAATGCACCATCGTGGAGAGCGCTTGCCCACCAGCAGTGGAGGCCAGTGAGCCCGCACATGGTGGCCTCCAGTCCTTTGTGGCCATGTCTTCCCCAACCCAGAGCTGCCCCCTGCGGCCTCTGCCTCCTGAAACCAGCCTGGCCTAGGGTCATGGGCAGGCACCCAGCCCCATGCAGGGGAGGCATGGGTAGGGGCCTTCCCCCCCAGGGGAGGCCCCCCAGATCGCCCCTGGCGCCCTAGAGCAGAGCTGTGTGAACCAGGCTCAGCACAAGTGCTGCGTCTCCGTGGCCACCACGAGGACAGTTGTGCATGGCCCCACTCGGGGATGGTGCTGGGGGCTGTGGGGTCTTCCACAGACGACACCCCAGGCGACAAGCCACTTCCTCAGACACACAGCAAGCTACTAGGGCCAAGGGTGGGGCCGGGTTGGTGGGGCGGGGGTGTCAGGGGGCTCCACTGCTGCTCGGCTCCATATGACAGCCCTGGCCACGGGCCTGCTGACACCTGCCCTCTCTCTCTCTCTCCCTCCCACTCTGCTGTCCCTCCCTCTCCATCCCTCTCCTCCTCCCTGTCTCTCTCTCCATTCCTCTTTCTTCCTCTTTCTCCCTTTCTGCCTCTCTCACTCCTCTTCTCTCTTTCCTCTCTCCCTCTCTCTGTCTCCCTCTGTGTCTCTGACTTTCTCTTTCTCTCTTTCTTTTCTCTGTCTCTCCTCTCTTTCCTCTCTGTCTCTCTCCCTCTCTCCCCAATTCTCTGTTGCTTCTCTCTCTCCCTCTTTGTCTGTTTCTGTGTCTCCCTTCCTGTCTCTTCCTCTCTCTGCCTCCCTCTGTCTCTCTGTCTCTTCCTCTTTCTCTATCTCCTTCTTTCTCTCCCTCTCTCTCTGTCTCTCCCTCTTTCTGTCTCTGTTTCTATCTCCCTTCCTGTCTTCCTCTGTCTCTCTGTCTCTCTGTCTCTTTCTCTCTCTCTCTATCTCTTCCTCTCTCTCTCTCCCTCTCTGTCTCTGTCTCTCCCTCTTTCTGTCTCTGTTTCTATCTCCCTTTCTGTCTCTTCCTCTCTCTGACTCCCTCTGTCTCTCTCTGTCTCTTCTTCTCTCTCTCTCCCTTCCCCCCTCTCTCTCTCCCTCTCTGTCTGTCTCTGTCTCTCTGTCTGTCTCTTTCCCTCTCTTTCTCTGTCTCCCCAACTCCAACCCTCCCCCCCACCACCACCAGGCCAACCGGGACGCGGTGCTGAGCCGCATCCCCGAGCACCGGGACGACCGCCTCATCAGCCTGCAGAGCGCCTCGGTGGTGTACGACTTGCTGACCATCGCCCTGGGGAGGAGAGGCCAGTACGAGATGCTGTCGGAGGTGCGTGCTCCCGGGTGGGTGACCGTCAGGCGTGGGCGGGGCGTCCCCGTGGCCCTGTCGCCCGACCTGGCCTCTCACTTCCTGCTTCTTGGAAATGGGAGGGGAGGCTCTGTGGTGGTGGGCACGGTCAGCAGTGTGCGTGCCAGAGAGGACCTGAGTTTCTCCCGTACCCCTTCTCCCTGGCACCCCCAGCTCCTGCCAGGCCATGTGACTCGCCGTGTAGATCAGGGCTGCGTGGCATGAGAGTCTTGGGGGGTCTCTGGCCGGCTCGGACGAGACCCGAAGAGTCCAGATCCCTGTGCGGTCCAGGTGTTGGATCCCCTTTGCCGCCAAGTGGACTGTCTGTCTCTTTCTGTGTGTCCGTGCGGGAGGCAGCCACCTGGGGCAGGAGGTGGCGGGGGAGGAGGGTGACTAGCAGCCCGCGTGTGGCCCGTGTGCTGGGGCTCTGTCCCCTGGGCAGTGGGGGTCCTCCCCAAGGGGCGTCCTGTTCCCAGTCAGTGTGGGCAGGGGCTTCTCCCAGTCTCTGCCCCAGGTCACGCAGCGGCCTGCAGCTTCGGGGGTCCTTGTTTCCCGCAGCCCTCTCTCCTTGAGGCGCATTCTGGGGACCCCGGGAGAGTTCTAACCGCGGCTCTTCCGCCTGACCCACGGGGCAGCTGAGCCGGCCAGCGGGTACATTGCTGAGCCTGGTCCAGGAGTCTCCTCGGTCCATACCAGTGGGAGGGGGCTTGGGGGGGAAGGCAGGGGTCCGCAGGGGTGACAGGCCGGGTGACATCTGCGCTCTTCTGCCTGTCGGCTTCTCATGCCCCATGATGGACTCTGTCTCCCCCGAGGCCTCTGCCGGCTGGCTGGTAGCCCCGGCTGGCGAGAGCTTCCCTAGACCCGGCGCCCGGGACCGTGTTGTCACCCAGGCGCCTCCCGTCCTGGGGTCACGTGGAGTCCCCACTCTGGGCTGGTGACCCGAGCAGGCCCAGGCTCCTCAGAGCCTTCTGCTGTGTGTGCGGGGCTGAGCTTCAGATGACATGGGTTCCAGGAAAACCCTGAGGATGGAAGGCTCCGAGCGGGGTCACCTGACGCCCAAGTGTCCATTCAGGAGGCAAGTGGGTCTCTCTCCCAGCTCTGGCGACAGTTGGGAGTCTGACTCCTGAGCATTGCCCAGTGTGACCCCCAAATTGAGAGAATCACACCAGCTGGTGGCCACAGGACAGGCACGCAGTGACCGCCTGGACCCTAGGATGCTTCCACCAGCCGGAAGTCCTTCCCCCCTTCCCTGCCCCTCCCCCCCCCCCGCCCCTGTCAGCAGCTCATCTGCTCTGGGTAGGGCATTTGCCTTGCACGCGGCCAACCCAGGTTCAATTCCCAGCATCCCATATGGTTCCCCCGAGCACCACCAGGAGTAATTTCTGAGTGCAGAGCCAGGAGTGACCCCTGTGCATTGCTGGGTGTGTGTGACCCAAAAAGCAAAAAAAAAAAAAAAAAGATTAATGGTCAGTGGGGGGTGGGGGGTGGGGTGGGGAATGCAGGTGCCAGTCTCAGCTGGGGCCCGTCTGCGGGTTGGGCCTGACCTCACCCTGGGAGACTCAGCCCCTCTCACGGCCATGAAAGCTGCCTGAGGCCCTGTGAATATTTCCAGATTTTCCCTTCACCTCCAACACAAACTCCATGCTCAGGAAGTTCCCCAGGCATCCAGCCCCATGCCCGTGTCCTGCCCTATCGCTTTGCTGGCTCTGGGTGCATCTCGGGAGTCGTGCCACGCGTGCTTCTGCCGAGCTCGGCGCCTCCGGCTGACGGTTGGCCGGGCTCAGTCACGCGCGAGTACAGAGAACAGACCCGGGGCCAGGCCCACAGCACACCATCTGCCATCTGCCACTGCTGAGGCGCCGGCAGCCGTGTGACTTGTTTCCACCCGGGCTGGCACCCGGGCACCAGCTGCAGCGGGCGCTGGCCTCCCTGCCTCTGGCTTCCTGTTTTCCACTCAGTTCTGGACCTCGTCTTGGGGGGTCGTGAGGCTGGGCGAGAGGGCGTGCGTCCGATGAACAGAGGGGCTCAGCTCACCCACGGGGGTCGCGCACTCCACTCCCTTCCTGTCTGGGTAGCAGGAAAGATTCAGCACCGTCAGCCTCTGCCAGCTGTCGTCTCTCTTGGCCACACACAAGGCCAAATAGCAGTGTTGAAGACGGCCGGCCATGGGGTAGGCCTGATTCTCCCCTTCCTTCTGTCTCAGCTTTTCTGAGAAGGAGAATAGATACCATGTGTCTTAGATTTGAAAAACTTAATTGTCAAAACCCCAGTTACTTTGTAGGTAGAATGGGAGATAAAAGTTTCCACAGGATTTTCATTGGAGAAATTCACACTCTTTTTTTTTAAAAAAAATTTCATTCTATGTATTTTATTTTTTGTAAAGTTGTTCATCGTAGTTCATTACAGATAATATTCAGACACCAACCCTACCACCGTGTACCTTCCCGCCACCCCAAGAGGAGAGTGTGTGAAGATTGTTGTGTTTCATCTTGGAGCCATTTAAGCTCTTGTAGAAGAGGTTACAAGCATCTGTGTTTAACCCAGACAAATGTGTGCTACTTTTGGTACATCAGTGGGCTAGAGTATAAGAGGTTTTGCTACCATGTGGGCTGGAGCAATAGCACAGCGGGTAGGGCGTTCGCCTTACAAGCGGCCAACATGGCCGACCCGAGTTCGATTCCTCCGCCCCTCTCGGAGAGCCCGGCAAGCTACCGAGAGTATTCGATATGCCAGACACAGTAACAACAAAGTCTCCAATGGAGACGTTACTGGGCCCGCTCGAGCAAATCGACGATCAACGGGAGGGCCTTTACCTTACCTTACCTTACCTGTGTTCCAGGACGTTCTGTGTTGCTCTCTTTTGGGAGCTTTAATTTATAGTCTCTGGGTCTTGCTCATTGATAAGATTATATGGCCTGGAGACAGTTTGTGAATGTGACTGCCAAGCTACTGGAAAACTGGGGAGCTGGGGGGAGGAGTCCCAGTCCTGTTCCAAGCGAGCTTGGAGATCTTAGTCACGGGTCCCACATACCTGGGTTTTTCTGCAGGTTCCCTCAAAGGTGAAGCTTGTCCAAGTGAGTGGAGTGTTCTTGAGCATGGCTGAGGTTGAGTGCTGGAGGTTTTCAGCTGCCGGGGTTCTGTTTGGGGCAGGGAGGGAAATTCAATCTGCCCCCCTCCAAGTTGCCCCAGTGAAGATAGACTGGCCGGGTCAGGGAAATTCACACTCTTAAGTAGCACTGTAGCACTGTCCTCCCATTGTTCATCGATTTGCTCGAGTGGGTACCAGTAACGTCTCTATTGTGAGACTTCTTATTACTGTTTTTGGCATATAGAGTACATCACGGGTAGCTTGCCAGGCTTTGCTGTGTGGGCATGATACTCTCGGTAGCTTCCCAGGCTCTCTGAGAAAGGCGGAGGAATCAAACCGGGGTCAGCCCGGGTCAGCCTCGTGCAAGACAAACTCCCTACCTGCTTAAGTCAGTACTTTCTTTTTTTTTTTTTTTTTTTTTGGTAATACAGGTCTGTTTGTGGGAAGCATGGGATTCATTTGGGGACAGATCACATTTTGCTTAATTTGTGTTCCAAGTATTTTTCTCACAGCTCCACTGATAGCAGATAATAATGATAATAAACCATAATGTTCATACACAAAACAGTTTTTAGCTCTGGGGCTGCGGAAAGATGGGCCCCTGGTTTGAGGATCTCTCCACACCTTCAGATTCTTTGCATTTCTCTGCACTCCCCGTAGCACCTTATGGTCTGTCCATGCTCCCCCGTCCCCGCCAAAGGGTCTGAGAGCCACCTCCATCCAGCCCTTGGTGAGCGCTGTTTCATTTTCCGCTCCTCTGGCCTGGAGCAACGGCACAGTGGGTAGGGCTTTTGCCTTGCACACGGCCAACCTGGATGACCTGGGTTCGATTCCTCTGCCCCCCTCAGAGAGCCCAGCAAGCTACCGAGAGTACCGCTCCCGCACGGCAAAGCCTGGCAAGCTCCCTGTGACGGATTCGATATGCCAAACACAGCAACAACAAGCCTCACAATGGAGACGTTACTTGGCCCGCTTGAGCAAATCGATGAACAACTGGAGGACAGTGGACAGTGCCTCTGGACCACACACCTTGGCTCCTTCTGTCCCTTCCTTTGCCCCTAGGCCCCTGGCCTCCTCTTCTGGGTGTGAGGGCTGGACAGTTGCCTGTAGGGCTGAACCCTGGCCTTCTGAGTCTGAGCAGAGACAGAACACAAGCAGAGACAGAACACAGACCCCGCAGGGCAGGCAGGAGAGGGCCTGGACACCATGCCTTGAGTTCAGCGTTTCCTTTCATCGGAGGCAGGAAGAGCCGCGTTCCCGCCGGCAGCCGGCAGAGGGAGCAGCAGCGTCTCCACCTGCCAGAGCCCCGGAGCTGCCCTCACACTTGCCCAGCTTGCTCAGAGGGTGGCACCCAGATGCGGCCTGTGGGAGCCTGCCCCCCCACCCCAGCTGTAGTGGCGGCCTTCCACGCCAGCAACTGCCACGGTGCCAAAGCACAGGGCAGCCCTTGGCTCTGAGGGGGTCACTGTCCTAAGGCGGGAAGAGACAAGGGGAGGGAACATGCCATGGAACTGGCCCTCTGGCAGGTCCTGGTTCAGGGGAGCTCCCCAGACCAAGCTCTGGCGGGGGTCAGACTCCCTTGAACTAAGCTCACCTTCCCGCCCTTCCTAGATGTTGCCAGAATCCATTTCCCTAACTCGCTTTCACCTGAGCCTCACAGTTTCAGTTAATGGGGAATTGAGGGCTCTGAGCTGAGAGTCCTAGGGTAAGTCTGTTGCCCTGTGACCCTGACAACCTCAGTTCCCCGCCGCCCCCCCCCCCCCTGTCAGGTAGGAGGGGTCTAGATCGACTCAGGTCTCCAAACACGCACTGAGGTTTCCCTGCTGTCAGACTCTCCCAGGGTCTGAGTTACTCAGTTTCCCCACCTTGAAAGTAAACATGCCACAGCATTATCTCTCTGAAGCATGTCAACAATCACAAATCACAAATCATCCTGTTAATCGTCGATTGCCTCGAGCAGGCCCCAGTAACGTCTCCTTCATCCTAGCCCTGAGATTATATTCAAGGCTCCTTAGGAGAATGAGACCCATCATTGTTACTGGTATTTGGCATATTTGGTACGCCACGGGAAGTTTGCCAGACTCTGCCCTGTGGGCAGGCTACATTCGATAGCCTGCAAGTTTGTCCAAAGTAGGAATGAGATAATAAGATGTCATAATAAGATGTCATGCGGCCGCGCGGTTCCGGAAGCTGGTTTTTATAGTCTCTGAGTCTTGGCCGCTGATGGGATGCATGTCAACAAACAAACAAACAAAATAACAAACACAGCTGCAGAACTACAAGGAATCACACCTGAAACTGCCCTTGTTATGAACATAAGCCGTAGGAGAAACGTTCCTAGCCTATGGAGGCACTGTGTCAGGGCAGCGGGGCCTGAGGGTGAGAAGGAAGCTGATGCTTGGTGCTCTCTGGACTGCAGACAAACTCCTGGCAGGAGGGGTATCTGCTCCTGTGACCCCTGACCCCTACCCCTGTGAGTTTGGGTCTATTGAACTCATAGACTCCCAAAACAGACCCCAACTCCTTCGTGTGGTGGGACTGTGCAGCTCTCTGCTGTGGCCTGGCGTGTGCCACCCGGCTCCACCTGCCAGCATGATGGTTGCCGAATCCTCCCGTGGTGCCCTTTCACCCCCATGTGTCAACCGCACCAGGGCTGCGCTGAGGTGAGGGGGTGAAGGGTAGCCTCTGAGCATGAGGGGGATCTGAGGTGATGTAAGTATAAGTGAGTGTGAGGTGAATCTGAGGTGAATGTGAGGTGAATAGTGAGGCAAGAATGAAGCAAGTATGAAGCTAGCGTAAGAGGAATACAGGGTGAGTGTGGTACATGTGAGGCAAGTTTGGGTGAGTATAAGGTGAGTGTGGGGCAAATATGAGGGGAGTGTAGGGAAGTGTGGGGCGTGGGGTGACTGAGGTGAGTATGGGGTGAGTGTGAGGCGATAATGGGATGAGCATGGGGCAAGTGGGGTGAGTTTAGGGTAAGTGTGGGGCAAGTCTGAGGTGAGTGAAGTGAGTATGGGGTGAGTGTGAGGTGAGTGTAGGGTGTAGGGCGAGTGTGAGGTGAGTAGGGCGAGTGTGAAGTGAGTCTGAGGGTGGCCGAGGTTAGTGTGGTGAGTGGGGTGAGTGTGAGGGGATGAGGTGAGTGTAGGGCTAGTGTGAGGTGAGTGAGTTGTGGGGTGAGTGTGGTTAAGTGTGAGATGATAAATGGGGCGAGTGTGAGGTGAGTATGAGAGTGCGGTGAGTGTGGGGTGAGTGTGGGGCAAGTGTGAGATGAGTATGAGAGTGCGGTGAGTGTGGGGCGAGTGTGAGGTGAATATGGGGTGAGTGTGGGGCAAGTGTGAGGTGAGTATGGAGTGTGGGGCGAGTGTGAGGTAAATGGGGGGCAAGTGTAAGGTGAGTGTGAGGTGTAAGGTGAGTGGGGTGAGTTTAGGGTGAGTGTGAGGTGAGTATGGGGTGAGTGAGGTGAGTGTGGGTGAGTGTGAGGTGAGTGTGAGAGTGCGGTGAGTGTGGGGCGAGTGTGAGGTAAATATGGGGTGAGTGTGAGGTGAGTGTGGAGTGTGGGGGGAATGTGAGGTAAATGGGGGGCAAGTGTAAGTTGAGTGTGGGGTGAGTGTGAGGTGTGACGTGAGCGTGGGATATGCGGTGAGTATGAGGTGAGTGTGGGGTGAGTATGAGGTGAGTGTGGGGGAGTGTGAGGTGAGTGTGGGATGTGGGGTGAGTGTGAGGTGAGTGTGGGGTGAGTGGGGTGTGGGGTGAGTGTGAAGTAAGTGTGAGGTGAGTGTGGGATGTCGGGTGAGTGTGGGGCGAGTGTGGGGCGAGTGTGAGGTGAGTGTGGGCAAGTGTGAGGTGAGTGTGGGGCGAGTGTGAGGTGAGTGTGAGGGTGTGGGGCAAATGTGGGGCAAATGAGTGTGGCTCTGCACTGGCCTGAGGAAACCCAGAAGCCTCCTCCCCAGCAGCTGGTCCTTGATTCAGAGCAGACCGTGTCAGCCACTGAGCGCCTGTAGCTCACCAGGGAACAGTTGAAACTCACCATTGGCCTTAGCTAAAGGAGGAAGCGCCGCGCTGAAACACTGAAGCGTTTCTGCGTATGCTTAAGTCCTTGGCTGCACTGCCATGACTCACGGAGTCGAGTCATCAGAACAGACCTCATGCGGGTCTTTGCGCCCCATGTCACACGTCCTTCCTCTCAGGGCCCTGCACACCCACATTGTACCTCCCCGGATCCAGGAGCCCCTGTGAGCTGCCTGACATCACGGTTCAGCATATTTTTGTGAGGTTTTCCCTTTCCCATGTAACACAGTATCTATCCTCCATCTCTCTGTAAGGACCACCGAAAGTTCTGGAATTCTTTTCTCTCCCCCCTGCTTGTTTCCCTTCCAGTTTATTCCCGCCTCTGTGGCCTTCTAGTTAGTCCCTCTAGAACTCTTGGCCCTTTCCTCGCCATCCCCAGGCCCTGCCTGTGGCTTCCCCAGAACACGCTTCTGAGGTGACCTGATCTCCTCCCAAGCCCTTTCTCCCGAGTGTCCTTTCTCCCTGTGGTCACGGGTCTGATTTGTGCGACGTCCATCTTGGCTATCTGTGCCTGGCATATTGGATCCATTTCTAATAGGCTGCAGCTATTCCCTCGACCATCTCTGGCGTCCTTCCTCCTCAAACTGAAACTGTCCCCGTGAAGGGACACGTGCCCCCAGCCCTTGACACCCACCATTCATCTCCCTGTGACTTTAAATACTCTCAGGAGCTCTGAAGTGGAACCCGACTATATTGATCTTTCCTCCGCTGCTTTATTTCAATGACACCGTTTCCTTGGGCTTGGTTCATCCGTGTTGTAGCAAGGGTCAGGGCATCCAGCCCATTAAGACAGGGTGCTATTCCATGCATGGGCTGACCAACTTTGTGTCTCGGTTTCTTGACTGACAAACACTGGTGGCTGCCCTGTTTGGGGCTCGTGAGCGATGCCCCAGTGGCTGGGGGTGTGGGTACCTGAGCCCCCGCTTTCCAGCCTGCAGGGAGTGGGGGTGTCTTTGTGCCAGCATCATGCTGTTTTGAATAACGGTGGCTCTGTGGTATGCACGAAACCAGAACATGTGAGGCCTCCGGCTTCATTTCTCTTCAAGATTGTCCCTAGGGGTTCTGTATACATTTTAGGATGTGTCTTTGCTATTTCTGCTATTAAAAAAATTTTTTAAATGTTACCGAGGGGCTGAAGCAATAGCACAGCAGGTAGGGCATTTGCCTTGCATGCAGTCAACCCGGGTTCGATTCCCAGCATCCCATATGGTCCCCTGAGTACCGCCAGGAGTAATTCCTGAGTGCAGAGCCAGGAGTAACCCCTGTGCATCGCCAGGGTGTGACCCCCCCTCTCAAAAAAATGCTACTGGGGTTTCAAGAGGGACCGTGCTGAATGGTTGTGGCTGGTCCCGCCAGAGCCTGTGTCTGTGTCTCTCCGTGTCATATTCCAGCTCAGATACTCAGACCTGCCCCTCGTCGACCCCCCAGGCGCTTCAGAATCACGTTCCTTCCACATCAGGGTCACCAATGAGACACCTCTCTGCCACATCCGCTTGGGTCCTTCTCTCTCTGCCTGGCAGGGGCAGACACATGTGGAAGAGATGGGGAAGGGTTGTTGGGTGGGGGCTGGGGGAGGGTCCTGTCACCTCTGTTTTGGTTTTTCATTTTTTTTTTTTTTACTCATACCCGGTGATGCTCAGAGGTTTCTCCTGGCTCTGCACTCAGGAATTACTCCCGGCGGTACTCAGGGGACCATATGGGATGCTGGGAATTGAACCCAGATTCTACCTGCTGTCCTATCGCTCTGGCCCCAGTGTACCTTGGCAGCCAGCCCCGCGTCCCTTGGTGCCCTTGCCCTGTGCGCGTGCATGTCTGTGCCTTGGTCCTGATCACCTGGAACATGTCCCGCGTCTCTCCCTCAGGCCTCCCATCGGCCCCTCCCCCAGCCCATTCCTACCTTCCTACCGTTGTCTCTGCATGCTGGTAGGAAAGAGAGTTTCTCAGAACGGGCCCGCCGAGGACGGGAAGGGGTGGGGGCAGCCAGTGGCCTGGGCCTGGCACATAGCACAGCTGGGGCCCAGGAGGGTGAGAGGCTCATGTCAGAGCTTGGCCGGCCATGGCGCCCACCTGTGCCTGCTTCCCCCAGGCCCAATTCCCACCCGGGTGTCCCCGGCCAGCTGTCCACTAGGCACAGCCAAGCCAAGGCTCCGCCTAGGGGGCCCCCATGACTTTGTTCCTGCCCCCTCCCCCAGGGGAGCCGAGTTCCTGCCTCCTGGTGTCCCTTTCCCGGGATGCTCTGTCCAGCCCCGGGGCCCCTTGTCCTGTGGGCCTGGCCCTGGCCTCGGCTGTGCCTCCCTCCAGTCACGGGAGGAAGAGCGTCTGGGGGGTCAGGCCCAGGATTCTGTGAAGGAGCGTGATGCTGGCCCCTGCCCTCGCACCCTGGGGCGGCGGGGTTCCCCCGGAGGGGGAAGTGGGCAGAGGGATTCACGGCCCCGGGGCGCTCTCGGACGCCTGCCTTTGCCCTTCCTTTCAGTGCCTGGAGAGAGCCATGAAGTTTGCCTTTGAGGAGTTCCACCTCTGGTACCAGTTCGCGCTGTCCCTCATGGCGGCTGGAAAAGTGAGTGACCTCTTGTGGGGAGCCCATGTGTTGTCCATCCGTCCCCTCCCCCACATCCCAGTTCCTCTTGGGCGTTCAAGGGCGACCCGTCCCATGTACACATGTCAACCAACCACCCAGTACTATCTGTGCCCTGAACAAAACCAACAATTTGGTGCA
This sequence comes from Sorex fumeus, assembly GCF_029834395.1. Lineage (NCBI taxonomy): Eukaryota > Metazoa > Chordata > Mammalia > Eulipotyphla > Soricidae > Sorex > Sorex fumeus. Next base: position 4,858,851 of record NW_026606155.1, read on the forward strand.
GTTACAGGGAGGGGGCAGGGGCAAATGTACCCCAAGACGGGAGCCCTGAGTGCTTGGCCTTTCCCTGGCCCTTGTAGAAGCTTCGGACATGGCACCCACATTCCCTCTTGGCTGAGAGTGGAAGCTGTTCCCGGTCAGGGAGGTTCTGGGGAGTGGACCCAGGGCCTCAGATGTGCGAACCCTACCCCCAGCCCCGGGGCTAAAGGAGGGTCTCTGCAGGAAACACAGGTAGCTGAGTTGCTGGTCACGGTGGGCCTGCAGGCCCTGGCCAGTGTTGGTCAGGAGCCTGGGCTGTGGAGTGGACCTGGGGACTGCCCAGGACACTCATAGGAGGTCAGCTTCCTTGGCACACACACGCTCACACTTACACACACACATGCTCTCTCTCTCCCACACACACACACACACACTCTCTCTCTCTCTCTCTCTCTCTTTCTCACACATACACACACACATACACACTGCACAGAAGTGCTAGCAGGTGGGCGCAGTCATACCACCCCTCTGAGCTGGTGGCCGCTGATCCTCCTGTCCTCTGGGGTTCTTCCGGTTGAGGAAGGAGCCAAGTGTTTACTTCACTGTGCTCTGAACTGGGGCTTCGGGTGTTCACAATGACACGAGGCTCCGTGGGCCCAAGAGATAGTGCAGGGGGGCGGTGCATGGCCTTGTGCTTATGCCCCCGCCCCAGACATGGCCAGGAGTGACCCCTGAGCACAGAGGCAGGAGAAGCCCTCACGCACCCTTGGCCGTGGGCCCATACCCTCCACGCTTCACCCCGCATCAAACAGCCGCCACTGACTTGCCGTTCTCATTTTCCTGACGTTATACAAGTTGGGGTGGAAGGTGGTGATTCCAGGGAGGTGCTTTTACTTGTTTTCATTTGTTTTTTTTTTTTTGTTTTTTTGGGTTTTTTTTTTTGTTTTTTTTGTGGGTTTTTTTGGTAGGGGAGCCCTGGAGTGATAGCACAGCGGGTAGAGTGTCTGCCTTGCATGTCGCCAACCTGGGTTTGATTCCTCAGCCCCTCTTGGAGAGCCCAGCAAGCTACCAAGAGTATCCCGCCCGCACGGCAAGGCCTGGCAAGCTCCCTGTGACGTATTCGATATGCCAAACACATTAACAACAAGTCTCACAGTTTGCTGTGAGACGTTACTGGTGCCCGCTCGAGCAAATCGATGAGCAATGGGAGGACAGGGCTACAGACAGTGCTACAGTGGGGTGCACATATGGCAGTGCTCAAGGCTTATTCCTGAGTGTGCTCAGGGATCACTTCCGGAGGACTCGGGGGACCGTATAAGGATGCCGGGGACCAGACCCAGGTGGGCCGCGTGCCAGCCAGCCCCCTCCCCGCTGCCCTGTCGCTCTGGCCTCCCCAATCTCCCCTCACTCTCCGAGCATTCCCCAGCCCTGGGCAGCCCCACGTGCTCTGGGGCAGCTGGGCCAGCTCACAGGTTCTCTCCCCACAGTCCGCGCGGGCCGTGAAGGTGCTGAAGGAATGCATCCGCCTGAAGCCCGACGACGCCACCATCCCGCTCCTGGCCGCCAAGCTGTGCATGGGCTCCCTGCACTGGGTGAGTCCGGGCGGGGGCGGCCGGGCCAGGGCAGCCCCCCAGGCCTCCGGAGGCGGGGGGTGGGGTTGAGGGGACACACACAGGCGGATCGTGGGAGCACAGCCCCATCTCCAGTGCAGTGAAAAGGTGACATGGGAATCCTTGACTAAATCCATCTACTTCGTGCAAGAAACAGGGTCCTGAGAGGGCCCGTGTCTCACACACACACACACACACACACACACACACACGGATCCACACGGAGCAGAGCCTGACTTTTCCCGCCAAATGCAGAACCCCCGCTCAGTCGTGTGGTGACCCGACTCTTTACCGTCTTCTTCACAGAGTCTGGTTCAGACGCAGGATTGGCACTAGCCCCACAGAACACCTCAGAGGAAAAAACCCGTGGGTGGGACTCACTGAGGGGGACGGTGGCGGCGCTGGGCCCAGGTCACCACCACCGCCGGCTGGGGGGCTCTGGTTTCCCTCGGCCAAGAATGGAAGGCCCGAGTGGGGGCCCAAGCAACAGTAGAGTGGGTGGGTGTTTGCCTTGCACACGGGCCAGCCTGGGTTTCGATCCCTGGCATCCTATATGGTCCCCGGAGCACTGCCAGGAGCAATCCCTGAGTTCAGAGCCAGCGGTAACCCCTGAGCAACGCAGGGTGTGACCTCCTCCAAAAAAAAAGGAATTTGCTCAGAATTCTGGGGCGGCCAGCTAAGGTTGGCGCCTCTGCCCCATGCTGGCCTTTCCTGTTTGTCTTTTCCCCATTTATTCTCGCTCAGCGGGACAAAAGTGAGCCTCGGTGGAGGCTGTGTTCTGCTCTCGTTACATTTCGCTTGAGGAAATGTAGAGAAAAGAAAAAAAAAAACAAAAAAACCTTTGCAAGAGCCGCACACCTCCACCTCACCACCACACACCCCCTCCCCCCAGAAAAACAAGCCGAGCCACAGCCTGCTGCCCTGGCAGGTGTGGGCCGCTGGGGGCCGCAGACAAGAGAGCAGCGGGTGCAGGCGTGGGCAGGGGCGCCCACCAGCCCTTTCCAACCAGGCAACGCCCGTTTCCAGCTGCGCAAGAGGGCTGCCCCCAGGCCCTGGGAGGTGTGGTTGTGGGGTGCTGAGTCAGGAGCCAAGGGAGGTGGGTCTGCTCTGTGTATACAGGAGAGCCTGCGTGTGTGTGTGTGTGTGTGTGTGTGTGTGTGTGTGTGTGTGTTTCACATCCTTGCTACAACTTCCCGAAGCCCAGAAGTAAAGAGGTGTTGGCGGCCCGAGGATTGCCCCCCCTGCCACCACCCCTTCCCCCCCGCCAGCTCCAGTGACACCGCCATTTGCCATCCTCTGCAGGCATAGATCTTATTTTTGCCTCTAATGAATTGTGCAAAAGGGCTCCTGGTGGGCGGCAGGTACACAGGTGCACATGCGCTCCCGGGAATCTGTCGGCGTGAGGCCCATGTGCTGTCTTGGAAAAAAATAAAGAGACGGAGCTTTTGGAAGTTGGGACAGCTGGTAGGAAAGAGGATCCCGGCCCAGATGAATGTTGGATGTCCTGCAGGGGGTGGGGGGCGGGAGGAAGCCCCAAAGCATAGCACATTCCAGGCTCTATTACTCACACGGCCCTTCTGCGTGTGTCTGCGGGCTCCACCGTTCCCCATCCCAGTCCCTGCATTAAACTCACTGCAGAAACAGCCTGTTGGAAAGGAGAACAGAGACGAGGGGGCGGAAGTAACACCCAACCCCCAAGTCTGAGAGTGAGTCTGGGAGGTGGGCAACGAGCTTGAGTGGGCAGCTGGGCCCGAGGTCTATAGAGTCGAGCCGGGCACGGAGATGAGGGTCGAGGTAGCAGTGATCAGGAGGAAGGTTCGGGAGCTGTTTCCACGGTGACTCATCAGAACCCATCCTTGGCTTGGCCGCGGGTGCTCCTGGGCGCTGGGCTGAAGTGCCCGGCCTCTGTTGTCTCTCTGACTCGCTGCCTTTCAGTTGGAAGAGGCCGAGAAGTTTGCCAAAACCGTCGTGGATGCAGGCGAGAAAGCATCAGAGTTCAAGGCCAAAGGCTACTTGGCGCTGGGCCTCACGTACAGCCTGCAGGCCACGGACGGTGAGTCCCCCAGCTCCCTCTGCCCTCGGTCGGGTCCTTCCGGTGCCCCAGGGGTCCCCGTGCTGCCATCCTCGTGGTTTCAGATGTTGGTGAGTGCTGGGAAGAAAGAGATGCAGACCTGGGCTCAGTCTGTCCTCCTCACCGCACGGGCATCGGGGTGGGCTCTGAGGGGAGTGAGGTCCACATTGGCCTGTCCTCACTCTGGCTCTGGGCTGAGTCCTGTTTCAGAGCCAACCCCATTAGGGCATGCCCCCTCCTCCCCCCCCCCCCCCCCCGGGGGCATATCTCAGTGCCCGGGTCTGCCCTGCACTGCCTGCGTTTGCCCGTGCCTGTGGATACTAGACTGGTATCCCCACTGGTACTTTAGTCCTGACTAAAAAAAAAAAATTTCGATTTTTTTTTTTTTGGTAATATTTGGCTGGAGTGATAGCACAGTGGGTAGGGCGTTTGCCTTGCATGCGGCCCATCCAGGCTACCCGGGTTCGATTCCTCTGCCCCTCTCGGAGAACCCAGCAAGCTACCAAGAGTATCTCGCCCACACAGCAAAGAATGTCAAGCTCCCTGTGATGTATTCCATATGCCAAACACAGTAACAACATGTCCCACAATGGAGACGTTACTGGGCCCGCTCGAGCAAATCGAGGAACAACGGGAGGACAGTGACATAGTGCTACAATATTTGATGGGGCCTTCAACGGTATGTTTGTAGAAAGACACATTTATCAATTTGATTTTTCCTGAACTCCTCCTGTTGTTCCTTTGGCAGTCTGGTGTTAAATAAATGTTGGACAAATGACCCCAAACCTTGCTTTTCTGTGCCTGAACATATCAGACACCCCGGAGAAGCTGGGCGATTTTCAACACTTGCTGTTTTGCTAAATTTATGTGCTGCCACACAGGGGCCAGCCCCTAGCACGCGTGTTGTTGGGAAGCAAGTGGACTCACCCTCAGGGGTCGGTTAATTTATTTTTCTCCAATAGTTTATATTCAATTTTATACTTTTTTTTATTATTAGTGAAACACCATGAGGTACAGTTGTGGACTTACATATTTTGTGCTTGGGTTTCAATTATACAATGATCAAATACCCATCCCTCCACCAGTGCCCATTTTCCACCACCGTGGATCCCTGTATCCCTCCCACCCCCCATCCCCCCCATTCCACCCTGCCTCTGTAGCAGGGCATTCCCTTTTGTTCTCTCCTTTTGGGTGCTGTGGTTTGCAAAAGAGGCATTGAGTGGTAATCATGTTCAGTCTATAGTTTACTCTCAGCATGCATCTCCCATCCTGGGAGGATCCTCCCAACACCCTTTATTTGGTGCTCCCTTCTCTATCTGAGCTCTCAGGGGTCGGTTTAATGTCACACCTTCACCTTCACCAATTCCTAGCCCCCCTCCCCCACTCTCCCCCGAATCAGCCTGATGACGTCAGGAAAGTCGCCAGATCCAGCTGGGCCTCACCCCCCCCTGCTCCTGCTGTCTCCCACTCTCCCCCACTGCTAGCCTAGGGCCATCGTGACCTGCCTCCCAGCTCATGGGGGCTCAGCTGTGACCCACAGTGGCCGCAGTTAGATGACGGCCTTCTCCCGCCCCGGTCCAGACACGTGCATGGGGGACGCACTTCCTTGCCCCGGTAGGGAGCACCATCTTTGCTCTCCCCCCCACACCATCCAGGGCGCTGTTCTCGAGGGCGCTGGAGGGGGCGGACCTGACTCATCTCCGAGGGCTTCGTGCTTTGGAGCCCTGACACCCGAGCCAGCGCTGGGTCAGCCTGCTCAGTCCCCAGTGTGGGACGTCCAGGCTGCAGGTGTCCTGGCCCGATACCAGGGACACTGGCCTTTCCCAACATCGAGCCAGCGCCCTGGGCCCCCCCGGCTGTGGCGTCGCATGGGGGGGTGTGGGACACGTATTTGTGGGGGGGGGAAAGGAAAAAAAAATCCCTCATCTCCGGTTGCCACTGACTAATTCCAACCCTTTTCTTAGCTTCGCTGCGAGGGATGCAGGAGGTCCTCCAGAGAAAGGCGCTTCTTGCATTTCACAGGTGAGTGGGAGTTCATCTTTTTTCTCTCCACTGTACATAATGACACCCAAGTATGATAAGTATAAAAAAGAAGAGATATTTATAACGGTTATGTAAACAGTGTGTTTCTCCCCCCCCCCTCCACACACACACACACACACACACACACACACATACACACACACCCTCATCCCCCCCCCCCGCCACCCCCACCCCGGGAAGTCTTTCCTCTTGAGCACTGAACATACAGTATCAAGACTTGCCGCCTCACTGTTGCCGTGGAATCTGCATTCTTAATCTGCCCCTCCATCTGGGCGTCCGATGCCTCCCCGGGCGAGATCCCAGCTCTAGCAGAAGCGCGCTCTGCGTGTCTCGGGAGAGGCGTTTGTCCTCATCCAGCGAAGGGATCATGCTTTTCCAACCTGGCCCTCCCCCCGCTCCCCCCACCACCCAGCACATCCCATCCACCTTTTTTTTTTCCTCAAATCATGTCAAGCCAATGGTTTTGAAATGAAGAAGCCAGATTTTAGCACAGAGGCTGGGTGGATATATGTGTGAGGAGGTTGATCCACCCCAACAGCCTGCCCCCACCGCACCCCTACCCCCATCCCCCATGTGACCTGCCCCCCCATCACCCCCCTCCCACTCCTTGCTCTTTCACGCTCCAGTTTGAAGGCCGGCTGCCCCATGCCTGCTCGGTGGAGGGCTAGTAGTGCGCCTACTCCTGGTCGGGAATGGAACTGCAGGAGGCAAGGGTCCTCCAGAGCCTTTGAAACCTGGGTGCTGCCCGGATCCCCTCCCGGGCCCCCGCCTTCCTGCTCCTTGCGTCCCACACTGTCTCCATTGTATTCGGAGTGTAGGTATACCCGGTCACCCAAAGGAACCACTGCCTGGAAGGGACAGCCAGCCCCCCCCCCCAAATGACGTCAGTCCTGGAATTGATATTGATTCTGTTGCCTTAGCGACGCCTGGCTCGCAACGGTTTCCTGAGTTTGCACTCAGAACTTAATTACACGTCCGGATATTTTACGACGCCCTCTCAGAACCTAATAAACACGGGCAGATTTTCCTTCCCTCCGAACCAGGGTTTTTTTGCTGCCAGCCTTGTCCCTTTCTCGTGAAGTCATTATCCTGTGGTTTCACTTCCCCGAGTCTGACACTCTTTCGTCTCATTTCTTCTGTCTCCTCGGGGGCCTGCCCGGTCCCTTTTTCACCCTGCCAGCCCCCATCTGCTGAATGACCAAAAAGTACCAGTTGACATCTGCAGGCGAAGCTTTTGTTGTCGTCTTGCGCTCAGAGTGTGGAAAGCATTTCCATTGCAAATGTTCTGGAGTTTGAAACTCTCCGGCCTCAGTATGGAATGCCTCCCTCCCCCCCCCCCCCCCAACCACGGGAGCCCAAGAAAGTGGCCGTTACATCTGCCTGGCTTTTCTTAGACCCACGCATCCCCACCGACTCCCAGAGCAACCTGCAGGTGGTCTGCCTCGTGGTGCCAGGATTCGTGGCTTCATGTTATATGACAGTTGTTCCCTTGGCCTCGATTCCTTTTTTGCTCTTTTTTTTTTTTTGCTTATGTTTTAATTCAAAGGGATTTTTAAGATTTTTGCTCCTATGGGAGTCAAGAGTAATCTATGTCTTTGGGGGAAGGCCACCTTACATTCGTGTTTATGTAAAAGACTAATTTTCAAAGGAACGAAATGCTTTTGTTTCAGATACAGTGACTAGGAAGCCTAGCTCATTGTAGGTGAAACAAAATTATGGAGGGTTTTATGTAAAAAAAGAAAGATTTGGGGGGCCGGAGTGACAGCACAGAGGGGAGGGCACTTGCCTTGCATAATGGCCAACCCGGGTTCGAGCCCCAACATCCCTGAGCCTCACCAGGAGAAAATACTGATGCCAGGAGTAACCCCTGAGCATTGCCAGCTGTGACCCAAAAAGAATAAATAAGTAAAACTTTAAAAAAAGAGAGAGAAAGGTAGATAGTATTATAGGGTGCTTAACTTGTACACAGCCAATCCAGGTGCAATCCTCAGCACCAGAGTCTTCCAGGTGTGATTCCTGAGCACAGAACCAGGAGCAAGACCTGAGCAGCACCGGATATAGCTCCAAAACAAAGAAAAACAAAATAACAAAAAAAATTATAATGAAAGTGCCCCCAGGCTGTGTTTTCACTCACCCATTCATCTATCCACCCACCCACCCACCACTCATGATTCCCCTATTCATAGAATCATCTATCCATCCATCCATCCATCATCCATTCAACTACCCATCATCATCTATCCATCAGTCATGTGGTTACCCATCCTCCATTCGTCTGTCATCCATCCATCCATCCATCCATCCATTCACCCATCATCTGTCCATCATCACCCAACCATCCTCTCGTCATCTATCTGTCATCTGTCACTGTCCATATTGCATGTTCCAGTGAATTCCAGGTCCTGGGCCAGACACTGGGTAGTTTTCAGCTAAATAATACAAATGCCTTTTCTTGAGGTTGATCCCCTGCTTTCGCATGCACACACACACCCACACACACACCCACACACACCAGGAGGAGGACCCAAAGTGATCATCACAGCATTGTAGGAAGTAGTGCTCTGAAAGGCACACCAGGCTACTAATGGAGAGTATGAGACAGGTCACCCAGCGTGCTAGAAATCCCTCCCCCCACCCCCCACTGTCTTCTAGATTCTGGTTCCAACATCCGCTAGGGCTGAACCAATAACACAGAGAAGACTGGGACCCGGAGGATGCTTGTCTCACACACGCCCCACCTGGGCTCCATCCTTGGCATCCCACAGGATCCCCCAAGCCCTGCCAGTAGTGATCCCTGAGCACCGCCAAGTGTGGCCCAAAAGCTAAAAAGGGAAAAAAAAAAGAGGCATGGCTAATCAATTTGACCCCGTCCATAGGATACATCATACCTTATAATAATGACTATGACTTACAATGTATCTATTAAGCATCTTGTCCAAGAATATTCAGCAAAAAAGGTAGAGCCAGAAGGGAGGTTCTTCTGGACCTGGTCTCTCTCTCTCACTGCCTTGTTTTGCCAATTCTCCCCGAAGTCCCCTTCAGTCATGCTTATCATGGATATGCAATTGATGTACTAGCAAGTTAGGAAAAATATGCACAAACTTGGGTAAATATATGACTCAGGAGCCTCCAATCAGACATACACACAGGATGGCCAGCGCTGACCAAGGTTTGCCAGATGTGTTCCTGCCCTCACACTGTAACCACTGAGGCTCTGCCATCCTGGGCTGTCAGTCACTCTCTCCACATGAAACAGGCTGCGCTGGAACTTCAACTCAGCAGGGGCCGGGGGGTACTGAATGAGAGTGTGTGTCCTATGGGGGGGCCGGGCACCAGTGCCACCTGCCACCCCTTCCTCAGGGAGCGGCCTGGATTCCTGCAGACAGGGAGCTGTGCCACAGCCACGGGCGCTCAGCTGGGCCCGGGCTACTCTCTCCCTTACACCGCTGCATCTCAGGATGCTTTGCAGACAACACTGTCTCTCTTTGCTGCGCTTTTGTTCAGGGCCAATGCGTTGGTTCAGCTGATGGGGCCACAGCTGTGGACACTGAGGGTTTCAATATGCAGATGCAGCCATGCCGCTGGGATGCCATAATCACCCCCACATCCATCCGCTGCAGAGCAAGCACCCCTCTCCCTTCCCCCCCGCACATTGGCATCCCCCCACACACAGCATGGCCCTGTTCAGGGGGTTCCACCCTTTATTTCTGGTCCCGATGGTTTTTAAATATCCATGTACCTTTAAGAAAGAACACGCTTTGGGTGAGGGAGGGGCCTTTCGAAGTGCTGTTTCCACTCTGCTGGCTGCAATGGCCACTTTGGGTCTTCTCCTTGTATGTGTTTGGGGGAGCAGGTGGTGCACCTCAGGTGTATCCGCAGGCTCTCCAAAGTCTGGTGTAGGGTCTGGGATTACAGTGGGAACAGGCAGTATGGACAGTAATAACTGAGTGGGTAGAAGATGGGTGGATGATTAGATGATAGATAAGTGGATGAATGAACAGTTGGATGGGTGATTGGTAGGTGGACAGATGGATGAATGCATGAATGGATGGAGACATGATGGTTATATGGTGGAAGGATGGTTGGATGGATGGATGGATGGATGAATGGATGGATGGATGATGGTTCTGTGATGGATAGACGGATGGATGATGGGTAGATGGACGGATGATGGGTGGGTGAATCACGGTTTTTTGAATGAGTGGACAGGTAGAGGAGTAGGTGGGTAGATGTATAGATGGGTGGGTTGCCAACTAGGCCCGCAATCTCTCAGTTCTTTCTAGAAGAGAAATTAATGAGTGTGGAGTTGCCTTGGCAAGGAAAGGGCTCTCTAAGCCTTTCTGTAGTGACATTTTCGGGTTTCTCAGCAGGCTGGCCAGGTGCTCTGCCTGTATGGGAATGGGGGGTTATTTAAACCCACGTGTAGATTCCAACAGACTTGCAAGTTTTCAGGATTCAAGATCCCCAACGTCCTCTCGCTGCGGTGCTTCCTGATTCCTGTGGAGGGAGTTGTCTGTGGGCACCCCTATGTGGCTTAGTCACAGGAAGCCCAGCTGCTAAAACAAGCCCTCTGGAATCCACAGGAAATCAGCACAGGGTACCTTGTTTTGTCTTCCTGGGCATTCTCCTGGTTTCTTTTTTTTTTCCTTTCACAGGCTCAAAGGGTGAATTTAACGCATTAGCCAAATGACAAAAATTAGAGGGTTTTTTGTTTGTGTGATTTGGCTTTATTGGCTTTTACGGTGCCAGGGACTGCACCCAGAGCCCATCCTGGGCCAGGCATGCGCTCTGCCGCTGAGCCTCAAACCTGGCCCCAAACAAGAGCTTTCAGAATATGTCTGTTTGGGCCGTGCTTCATTGGGAAGTTGGCAGTTGGGCATCCCTGATTCGCCAAGTTGGCACTTCTTTAGATGTCCTCCCAATGTGCCCCAGAAATGCCAATTTTGAGTACTTTCTGGTTTGTCTCTCTGAGGACTGTGGCTCTGGTTGATGTTTGTGGAAGAGGCCAGCATGGGGCCATTGGCCAGAACTATCCTATCGATGACCCAGATTCACCAGGCTACCGCCAGCCTGCCACCTGGTTGGTTTTGGGTCAAAGCAAACATGTTTGGATTTTACTTAATTTGTGAGAAATCTAAACTTAGGCTGAGAAAATTAGCACTCTGAGGAATTCTTTCAGGAGTGTGTGTGTGTGTGTGTGTGTGTGTGTGTGTGGCGGACGGGGATGGGAGGGGGGGTCATAGAAATCTGCCTTTCTTCATTGTATAATGAGCAATGCTAAATAACTCAAAAGTCTCTTCCTCCCTAATTTCACATTCATTTCTCCTGGGTATGGGGAGAGACAGAAACCCTAACCATCTCATTAATCTCACTTTCCATCAACACCGAAGCAGAAACATTTATTTGTTGTTTGGATCCATGGGCTGGAGCCATAGCACAGCGGTAGGGCATTTGCCTTGCACGCAGCCAGCCCGGCCGAGCTGGGTTCGATTCCTCCGCCCCTCTTGGAGAGCCTGGCAAGCTACGGAGAGTATCTTGCCCGCATGGCAAAGCCTGGCAAGCTCCCCGTGACGTATTCGATATGCCAAACACAGCAACAACAAGTCTCAAAAAATGGAGACGTTATTGGGCCCACTCGAGCAAATTGATGAACAACAGGAGGACACACACACACACACACACACACACACACACACATACACACATACTGTTGGATTCATGGAGAAACCAGTAACTGCATGATGGAGCATGCAGGAGCTCGCAGAGTAAGTCTGCAGTAGGAATGAGGCACTCAGGAGAGCAGAGTCACAGAGAGAGACTCAGGGAGGAAAGCACCGGGCTGGGTCCCCAGGGAGGGCTCCTGATGATGGCTCTCCCGAGACAAACGTTCGGTGGAACGGAAGGACAGGGTTGGTGAAGGACTGCTTTTGGCCCCAGCCCCACGTGAACATCACTGCTTGTGCCAAAGCAGACTGCTGGCCTGGGCGTGTTGTCTGGACGGCAAACCCTGGGGTGCTTCAAGTCCCTTTGCTGTCACAGATGGTTCCGTGTCAGGGCCTCCTTGCCCGGGAGCAGTGCCTGGCATGTTGGCCAGTGTTGGGCCCACGGTGACTCAACAGTTCTTCTTGCTCTCTCTCTCTTGGATTGTTTTCTGCTGGGGAAAGCTGCTCCTTGGCCCCAGCATGTAGAAGGGGCAGAGTGAGGTTGGCTCGCAGTCTGGGGCCCGCCATCGGTGGCTGGTCCATTCTGTCTGCCCGTACAGGAAGCAAAGGGTGTCTTCTCTTCCCGCCAGACTGCTAAAGCACAGGATTATCTTGTTTACAGCCACATGTCGACTTTGGCTTTGCTTTGTAGGGGGCCAAACCAGCAGTGCTCAGGGATTATTCCCGACTCTATGCTCAGGCGACCATATGTGGTGTCGGGGATTGAACCAAGGTCTCGGCCGTGTGCAAAGCAAGCGCCCTGCCCACAGTGCTAGTTTCCTCCAGGCATGCTTTGAGTTGTTCCTGGTGAAAGACAGTGGACTTCCACAGGAAGGGGCTGTTGACCACACTTGCCATCATCAGGAACCTGTGCTGCCTCTTCCATTGCCGTGTCAAGGGGCCACTCTCGGGACAAGGCCTGGCGCCTTGCCCCAGATCAGTAAGCTGTGCGTAACTTAGAAGACTCAGAAAACTGAATGCGTATCTTTTTCTTTCTTCTCCCTATAATTTTTCACTGCCTGCCCCACCCCAACTCCACACCCCCCCCAAAAAAAAAACTCGTAAAAAGCAAAGCCGGGTCACTTCTTTTTGGTTCCTCTAAAATTCAAAAATATGGGGCCGGAGCGATACCACAGCGGGTAGGGCGTTTGCCTTGCACACGGCTGACCCGGGTTCAATCCCCGGCATCCCATATGGTCCCCCAAGGAGTAATTCCTGAGTGCGGAGCCAGGAGTAACCCCTGAGCATCACTGGGTGTGACCTCCCCCCCCAAAAAAAACAAAACAAAATCCAGACATGTGTCTGTCGTGATATTAACGCCTAGACCCAACTCAACCACGGTGGCCACTCCCTTGTCAAGCCCGCGACTGGTGTGTGTCCCTGTGTTCTGGCAGGATGCCGGGAGGTGTCTGTGGGGGGTAGAGGGGTGGCTCTGGGTATCCGTCTTCCTCGCAGAGCCTCGGGGATGTGGCTGCCGCTTCCAATGCAGACACGGAAGCTTGTGTCTGTGTCACCCCGTGTAGTGAGAAGAGAAACGTCTGCGTTTGTTAGCGGGCCAGGGAGTGGCACCCCCCCCCCCCCGGGGGGGGGGCAGCCTCCGTGTCCAAATGCTTGTGGCAGCGCGCCGGCGTGGGTAGGGAGGAGGGAAGGGCCGCACCCCATGCTAACAGCCGCCACTGCTTTTCCAGGGCCCACAGTCTGTCTCCTACAGACCACCAAGCCGCCTTCTACCTGGCTCTGCAGCTGGCCATCTCCAGACAGGTCAGTGTCCCACTCCTGCTGCTGTGTCTGCCCCTGGCCCGCCCCCCCCCCACGCACCCCCACTTCCTGCCTGCCCCCCCTCCCCAGGCTGACCAGTAGCGTCCCTTGGAGGACACTGACCCCCTCCTCAACCCTCTGGTCCCTTTGCACACCAGACTCAGGCTCGCCACGCTCTGCCTTTAGAGGTCAAGTCCAGAAACCCAAAGGGTCCCCGCGGCTTGGGGCGGGTGGCAACCTGGTCAGTGGCCTAGGGCCTCCCCGCCGGAACAGCCCAGGTGTCATCAGCGGGTCTTGGTCCCTGCCTGCAGAGGACACCTGGTCCCTGGTGACTGCCAGGAGCTGCTAGCACCGAGGGTGGCTCCTGGGGCGGGGTGGGGGGGCGGGGAGAGGTTGCAGGAAGGCTTGGCCACAGGCTCGCAGGCGTGCCCTGCTCAGCGGCTCTGCCTCCTCCCCTTCCCCTGCAGCTTTCAGAAGCTTCTGCCCCCTCCAAGGCCCTCCCAGCTGTTCTGGACAGTGGCCGCTGACCGGCCGGCCTGCCTGCCCACCAGGTGCAAGGCCCAGCAGTGGCCCGGCGGGTTCACCAGTACTGACTGGAGGGGAGACCCAAGGTCAGTCCCCAGACACGCCCAGCCAGTCTGCCCTCTCCTGTCAAGGCTCTCACCCGACACTTGGCTGCCCCTCCCTCCTCAGGGGCCCCCTGCTCAAGCGACCTATACGCCCCGTTCCAGCTCGCCCCACCCCCAAGCTTCCCATCCAGTGTCACTCTCACCTGACCTCCGTTTCCGGGAGTGCAGAGCAGATCTGTCCGCATCTCTGCAGGCCTGGCTGGGGCGGGGTCCCCGGGAATAGTGGTCCTCGGGGTGGGCCCCCCACGTCTGGCCCACCTGCACGCTAACACCAGGTTAGCCCCCCTTGCTGTTTGGAGGGGGAGGGGAGGGTTGCCTCAAGGCCTACTCTGGGGCACCCACTGCCAATGCTTAGCTACCAGCGCCCAACAGTTCAATCTTGGGGTCCAGCGGTTCTAGACGGGGGCACGGCAGTACGGGGCAGGACCTGGCACTGCGACTCTCTCCCCCGGCCCTGTGTCCCCTGGTCTTTGTCTAGTTTGGTTAATTCTGAGGGGGTCACCCCTGGCAGGGCTTGCTCCTGACTCTGAGCTCGGGGATCACGCCTGGTGGTGCTCCTGGGGGACCAGATGGGATGCCGGGGATCGAACCCCGGACTGGCTTGCATGCAAGGCAAGTCCCCTCTCCGCTATCCTATCACTCCAGCCCCTGTGTGTTCCCCGGTGGTTGTCCCGGGAGGTTGTCAGCCTGAGGAGTGGCCATGTGCATGTGGCTGCAGAGCCGCTGTGGGCACAGAGGGGCACCACCACCCACGCGGGGGGCGGGGGGGGGCGTGGTGATTCTCATGGCCTGAGACACAGGTGGTGTCCAGTTTCACTCAGGGGCCGCTGGAGCAGGAGGGGAGGGTGGGAGCGGTACCCGCCCAAGACCTGGAACCCTCACTCTCTCCTCTCAGCTCGCAGGAGCCAGGCCCTCTGCCCCAGCCCTATTGCTTCCTGGGACTCAGTTTCCTCCCCACACCAAGGGCAGCGCCCGGTGACCATTGCTTTCCCCGCTGTGACCGCTTGGTTCCGGCGCCACGTGTTGGCAGCCCCTCTAGCCCACGCTGAACACCTCGAACCCGTCAAGGCCAGAGAGAGAGACGGCACAGGAATGAAAACGCTTGCCTTCAACGTGGCTGCCCCCTGGTTTTATTCCAACCCCACATGGATTCCCCCCCCCTTCCTGCCACACATACACACACACACACACACACACACACACACACACACACACACACTGCTCCCCGCTCCCAAATTAATACTAGGAATAAATCCCAAGCACAGAGCCAGGAGTATAGCTGGGCACGGGCCCCTTTCCCCCTAAAAAATGAAATTTCCAAGCAGAAAGCTAATGGATTAGGGAAAGACAGAAGCCAGCAGGGTTCCCTAAGGTGGGATATTGCCGAGGGTTTGGGGGGATTGTGAGTGCGGGGACTGAGAAGCATTCCCAGGAGGACTGGGGCTCCGTTTCGAGCTCCAGCTTCAGGCCCGACTTCTCCCTCGCTGGCTGGGAACTTCAGGGACCTAGACCAGTGCCTTCTGCTGGGAGGGCGGCGAAGACCCCCTTCGGCAGAGGCTGCAGCCGGAAGGCCATGGGCTAGCTGCTACCCTCAGATTTGTGACCCTATGATTTATTTCTCAGAGGGAGCTGTTTCGGGGTATCGCTCGGAGCGGGGGGGGGGGGGGGTGGACTCGTGTTTGTTTGCCTGCTTTCTCGATATCTCCCGGAGAATCGGGGACAGAGGGGTCGGAAAAGAATTACCAGAGTCTGATTCCTTGATCAACGTTTCGTGACTGTGCGCTGAAATTTCAGTGATACTTTTTTTTTTTTAAAAAAAAAAAAAAGAAAAGAAACTCCAGACCGTTTGGGGCAGGGTGGTTCCATTTCCCCTGGAAAAACCTGGCACCGCATCTCTGTCTTCATTTAGAGGGGAATTATCTTGGGCATCGTCAAAAGTAGCTCTGTTCTGGGGAAGAAGAGCAAGTGTTTATTTCGAGAGAAGGAACAGATTTGGGGTTGGCGGTCACAGCGAGATGCGACGACTCGCGCGTCCCTTCCCGGGCTTGCCCGCCGCCTGGAGAGAGGGGCCAGCTGCTTCCGTGTCTGCGGTGATGGCCTGGGACAGGCATGGGGGCCGGCTGAGAACTCACGCCCTGTACTAAATCGACACAAGCTTTTAGACTCCGAGGCCAGAGGAGGGGGTGCCCCCAGGGAAGCGAGTGGTGAAGGGCAGAGCTGGACTTCCAGCAGATTTTTTCCATCGAATGTATTTTTTCCATTGCCCATCAACACTATTGATTTTCCAGGGTACACACCCAAAGCTACGATAGAAGGCAGTTGTGCCTCAGAAGAATAAATAAATAGGGGCTGGAGCGATACTGCAGCAGGGAGGGCATTTGCCTTGCACGTGGTCGACCCAGGTTCGATCCCCCGGCATCCCATATGGTCCCCCAAGCAGCGCCAGGAGGGACTCCTGAGTGCAGAGCCAGAACAGACCTGAGCATCTTTGAGGGTGTGACTCAAAGACATCGTAAAATAAGAAAGATTGGTTTTTAAATACCCCCCCCCCAAAGATAGATACAGAACAATGTCTCTTACTGGTGGAGTTTAAAGATGCACCATGAGGGGCTGGAGCGATAGCACAGCAGGTAGGGTGTTTTGCCTTACATGCGGCCGACCTGAGTTCGATTCCCAGCGTCCCATAGGGTCCTCTGAGCACCACCAGGAGTAACGCCTGTGCATTGCCGGGTGTGACCCAAAAAGGGGGGCAGTAGGAATGAAGGGTTGGTCCACAGAACTGAGTCAGAGGGTGGGGTGGGGATGGGGGTCTGAACCGGAGGGTCCACTGGGACCTTGGGAAAGGAAGTGGATCCGTGGGTAGTGGGTGAGGGATTGGAATGATGTATGCACAAAACCATCATTAACGGTATTATAAATAACAGTATACCTCAATAAAAATTTCAAAATAGGGGCCAGAGTGATAGGGCAGTGGGGGGGGGGGGGAGGAAGCTTACCTTGCACACAGCCGTCCCCCCTTTCCCCTTCCCACATGCACACACACACGCAAGCAAAAATAAATGTGAAGTTGGCGAGCTAGTACAGCAGGGAAAACACTTCCCTCCAATGTGGCCTACTCTGGTCTGATCCCCAGCATTGCTTGGAGTCCCCCAAGTCCCACTAGGAGTCAGCCCTGAGCACTTCCGGGTGTGGCCTTGCCCCAAAGGAAAGAGGAATAAATGATGAACACACACGCACACACACGCACATGCACACACACGCATGCACATATTCACACGCATGCACACACGTGCACACACACGTGCAGATACACACACACACACACACATACCCCTGGCTTCCGAGCTGTGCGTGCCTCCAGACGAAGCAGCTTCTGACACAGGACCGTGGGTCAGCTGGGGATGGCCGCCCCTCTGGGCGTGTGTTGAAACAGTCCCTGGGGCTTTGTCTCCCCCCAGATCCCAGAGGCCCTGGGCTACGTCCGCCAGGCCCTCCAGCTGCAGGGCGACGACGCCAACTCCCTGCACCTACTGGCCCTGCTGCTGTCGGCACAGAAGCATTACCACGACGCCCTCAACATCATCGACATGGCGCTGAGCGAGTACCCGGAGAACTTCATGTGAGTGTCCCCCCCCCTGGCCCGGCCACGGCTCCCTCCTACCTCGCAGGGACTGTCCTCCCTGCCCCACCCCCAGGCCCTTCCTGAGTGGCTTTGTCTGGGTTCTGAGAAACTGAGAGCCTCAGAGGGGTCCTGGCTGAGTCAGGACGTGCTGCTCTCGCCCCTGAGTCCCCTGGGGTCCACAGGATGGCTCGGAGGTCAGTTATGGTGTCCTGCATTCCCAGAGGTGCTTTAGGGGGAAACATCTGAGTCTAATTTCATGGACATCATTGCTCAGAGGGAGACAGAGGCGTGGCTCAGCCGAGGCATGTTAAAGTCAGGGAGAAGGAAGCACTGAATCAGGACTGTGCTGTGTGGTGTGGTAGTGGCCGTCTCAGTCCTGTGATGGGTGCTTGGGGCCCCTTGTGGCGGGCAGTGCCTGCTGGACCTTTCCCGTGGGGCAGAGGCACCAGAGCCTTGGGAAACCTGGACAAGACCCTCCCCCTCCTTAGTGCCTCGGTCTTAGTTCTCGGGGAAAGTGGAATTCCTGGGATGAATCTGTCGCTGTCCCCCATGTTGCCTGGGACCAGGGCTAGGGGCGACCCTAGGCTCCACCCGTCTCTGCCTTCCCTGAACCCAGGCCTGCTCGTCAGACCCTGGGAGAAGGTCTTTCCCTTGCAGGCTGCTTGGGTACCATTTTGTCCTGCGGCAGAAGCCTAGTAATGTGTGCACAGGGCGCTGGAAACCGTCAAAGTCCAGGGAGACTGAGGCGGGTGCTGCGGGCAGGAGGGCAGGGCACGGCCCCGGCTGGCACTTTCTTAGTGTGGCAAGTGCAGGCTCTGTGAGTGTTTTGACTTGTTTTGATTGGGTTTGGTTTGGGGGCCACACCCCGCAGTGCTCAGGGCTTACCCTTGGCTCCTCCCGGATCACTCCTGGTGGGGCTTGGAGGACCCCACCAGGTGCCGGGGGTTGAACCCTAGCTGGCTGCGTGCATGGCAGGCGCCCTCCCTGCTCCCTGTACCGGTGCTCCGACCGCTCGGGTGAGCTTTGTTGTGGGCTCCGCTTCTCTGCCTCAGTACCTCCCTGTGCTTCACTGTGCATTTCAGCACCTCCCTTTGGAAAACTGGCTCATGCGTTTTCCATTACAAATGCTTCTTTGTCTTCTCCAGTGAGAAGGGCCCTTCCCTTCTCACCCTCTGGAAAATTCTCCTGATAATCCCAGAGGACCGGAGACTCCTCCAGCTCCTTCTGCAGCATGATGTGAAGAGCTTGGCTGCAGTATCTGACAGCTTGCGGGCCTCCGGCCTGCTCCCGGGCGCAGGAAGCAGCCATCTGGGTGGGACCCAAGGGGAGCTGGTCCGTGGGATCCGTCAGCCACGTGAGGTGCCTTGCAACTGACTTCAGGTCTCAGTATTGACAAACCGTGTCTCCCCGCCTGCCAACCCCACACATGGAATCGCACGCAGGACTCCAACCTCTGGCCCCAATTTCGGCCACACGGCATCGCCCACTAGGGCACGTTTTCTTTTTACGGTCATGGTCCTCCCGTTGTTCATCGATTTGCTCAAGCGGGCCCAGTAACGTCTCCATTGAAGACTTTGTTGTTACTGTGTTTGGCATATCGAATACATCACGGGTAGCTTGCCAGGCTCTGCCATGCGGGTGAGATACTCTCGGTAGCTTGCCGGGCTCTCTGAGGGGGGCGGAGGAATCGAACTCGGGGCTGGAGCGATAGCACAGCAGTAGGGTGTTTGCCTTGCACGCAGCCAATATGGCCAACCCGAGTTCGATTCCTCTGCCCCTCTCAGAGAGCCCGGCAAGCTACTGAGGGTATCTCGCCCGCATGGCAGAGCCTGGCAAGCTACCTGTGACGTATTTGATATGCCAAACACAGTAACAACAAGTCTCACAAAGGGCCCACTCGAGCAAATCGATGAACAACGGGAGGACTGTGACTGTTTTCTTTTTCTTTTATTTTATTTATTTGTTTATTGCTTTTTGGGTCACACCCAGCAATGCACAGGGGTTACTCCTGGCTCATGTACTCAGGAATTATCCTGGAGGTGCTTGGGGTACCCTATCGGATGCCAGGGATCAAATCTGGGTCGGCCGCTTGCAAGGCAAATGCCCTACCCATTGTACTATCTCTCCGGCCCCTTGTTTGCTTTTCAGTATTTGTCTTTCTCCCTTTGTCACAGTAAATGTCTCCCCAAGAGGACTTTGTTAGAAACTGGAGCCCAATGTAGTGAATGCCATGGTTTCTTCCCAGCCAGGGCCAAACATGCCAGCTCCGACCCATGTAGGGGTCATGTGGGCACTTGTCACGGCTGCCACGGGGCACTGTCTGCTGGTGACAGCTGTCTCTCGGGTGCAGTTGGAGCTCTCAGAAGCCTGGGGATGACACCTGGGCTTTCTCAAATCCCCCCGGCCCCGCTACCCCGGGCGGAAGCTTCTCCCATCCCTGCTATATGGAGACAAAGGCGCTTCCTGCTGCCAGGACTCACCCATCCCCCCCGCGAGCTCGTCTCTCGGCCTGGGGCCCCTTTACAAAGCACATCCAGAGAACTGGAATACCCGCTTCTGTCATCTCAGGCCGACAGGCAGGGTCAGTGGCGTCCGAGAGACCAGCTGCCCTCCCGAGGGCCCAGCTGCCTGAGACACTTGGTCTGCTGACCACTCCAGACCACACAGAATCCCGGGCGTGATTATTAGCACCTCAGTATTTAAAGTGTGATGCTCAGTATTTAAAGCGGAGTCTGCCTGAGTCATTGTCTGATTAGAGACCCAGGCGTGTTAGAAGATGGTAGAGGGTCGTTCCGATCATCTTCCCGCTGATATGCGCCCTGTCTCGTGAATGCGGCCTGTCAGTCTGTGCCCCGCTCTACCCTGGCCCTCAGTCACGTGCCACACATGTTAGCCTCCCCCCAGAATTCAGTTTCCACACAGGGTAGCCTTTGTCCGGAATTCAGTTTCCACGCAGGTTAGCCTCCCTCCGGAATTCAGTTTCTATCCATTTCTTTTGTTCCTTTGCCGCCTGTTTGGGTCCTAAGTAATTAAAAAATTCTATCTTTGTTTCTTTTCTTTCTATTTTCCTTTTGTTTTATTTTTTCCTGCGCCATACCCAGCACCTGGCTCTGCACTCAGAAATTAATCCTGGTGGGGCTTGGGGGACCACATGGGATGCTGGGGATTGAACCCAGGTTAGCCAGCCATGTGCAAGGCAAGCATCCTCCCTGCTGTTCCGTCCCTCCGGCTTCTTTTCTGTTTTTTTTTTTTTTAATGGAGCAGTATTAAATACTTCGTTAGACTGTTTGCTTCTGTTGCCTATATATTCCTAAGGTGTGTCCTCATTACACAGCCCCAGTCTGTTCCCTCATAGCCATGAGCAGTGGTGGTTATTGTACCAAGGTTTGTCTTCGCAACCTGTTGGAAGAGGCTCTGCTGGCCGTTTTCCGTGACTGGCTGTTCTGAGGAGGGCTGCTGTGGCCGTTCTCACATGGCTCCCTCGACGCCTTTGCCTGTCTGTGCTCCCGTGGGCAGACCCCTGCACCTGAAGCCATACGGCTATTGGATAGGTGCATCTCGACCAAGGGGTTCCAGACGGGTTCATTTGCGTCAGCTTGGAATTACCTGGTGCTGGACTAAGTTCTGATAGAATTCTCCTGTAAAACCCTCCGAGGTTAAATGACTCTTCTATAAAAAAGATCCTGATGTCTTTTAAAAATGATAGGGCTGGATTGACAGCACATCGGGGAGGGCGCTTGTCTTGCACGTAACTGACCCGGCTTGGGTCCCCAGCATCCCATAGGGTCCCCCGAGCCCCACCAGGAATAATTCCTGAGTGCAGGACCAGGAGTGACCCCTCAGCATAACTGAGTGTGGCCCAAAACCCAAAAATAAATAAATGATAAGTTGTAATAACATACTTGAAATATGGCTATTTCATCTAGTTTTTTACTGGGTGGGGGGGGGGGAGGGAGTGATGGGCTCTGAGTCCCTCCCAGCAATTCTAACAGGTCAGGGACTAACTGTGACAGTCTAAGGGTAAGAAGAGTGTATGGTGGCATGGTAAGACCAGGTCAATCTTATCAGAGCACACGCTCTAACCCACCCAGTGCCACCTTTGCCACCCTCACCATGGTTTTAAACCATCTTTTATTTTTGCACAGAATCTATGTGCATATATATATATATATTTATATATAAGACTGTCTTAAAAGCTTATATATAAGACTGCTTATATATAAGCATATATATATATATGCTTTTTTCTTTTCTTTCAATTTTTGGGGCCATCCCTGGCAAGGTGCAGGGGGACCACATACTCTATGATGCTGGGGATCAAACCCAGGTCAGCCCCATGCAAGGCAAGTGCCCTATCTGCTGTACTCTCTCTCGAGCCCCAAGTGTTTTCATTTTAATATTCTCTATTCTGTCTTTTCTTTAAAATTTCCTTGTATAGTCTCTGTCAGAAATGTGTCTGTTTATATTGATCTTTTCCAAGAAACAATAGTTTTATATGATTAAAATGCTGGTTTCACTTACTTTATGAATTTCTATACTTCTTGTGTATTATTTTCTTCAGTTTTCTTTGATTTTTGTTCTGTCTGGCTTTAGTTTGGCTTCCTTCTTAATCTTCTTTTCTTTCATTTTGAGGGCCATGACCTGGCTGTGCTCAGGGCTCACTCCTGTGGGATTCAAGGGACCACGTGAGCTATCTGAGTGACCATATGTAAGACAAGCACCCTACCTGATGTCTGACAGTCTTAATTTTTTTTTCTTTTTGGGTCATACCCAGTGATAACCAGGTGTTACCCCTGGCTCTGCACTCAGGAATTACTTTTGGCGTGCTTGGGGAACCATATGGGATGCCAGCGATTGAACCTGGGTCGGCTGCGTGTAAGGCAAACACCCTACCTGCTGTGCTATCGTTCCAGCCCCAGTCTTAATATTTTTAATTGATGTTTATCGCATTATATTTTTCTTTATTATTTTCTGAAAGAGCTTTTAAGATGAAAAACTCGTATTTCCTTAAAACTGTGTTTTATAATTGCCATATAAGTACATGTCTGCATATAGTGTTTTTGCCTTGTCTCATGTGAACGGGCTTTTATTGTCACTGAGTTGTCTTGAGATTCTATAGTCTATGTGTATTTGAGATTGCTGGAGACTTGTTTTAGGATCCTGCCTGCGATTAATTCTTACAAAGAGTCCATGTCTGCTTGAAAGGAATGTTTCCTGCATTTTTGAAAAAAAAATTTTTTTTTATTTTGGCTTGGTACTTCTCCTGGCTCAGTGCTCAGGATTTGCTCCGACAGTTCTTTCTTGGGAGACCCTGCTAGGCCTCCTGTATTTGTGCTCTGCCCATTGAACTGTCTCCTCACTCCTATAATGCTGTGTATCTACTTGGTCAACCAAGAATATGGTATTGCTTGGGCCCTGTGGTGCCAGGGTCCACCAAGACGGCCCAGGGGTGCAGGGGCAGGTCCTGCATGCACCCTCACCCTGCATACTCTTCCAGGCCCCTTACAGTTTAAAGCCATGCTGGTAGTACGCACACGTTTATTTATTTATTTTTATTTCTTTTTTTTTTATTAGTGAGACATCATGAGGTACAGTTGTAGACTTACAAATTTTTGTACTTGGGTTTCAATTATACAATGATCAAATGCCCATCCCTCCACCAGTGCCCATTTCCCACCACCACGGGTCCCAGTATCCCTCCCACCCCCCATCCTCCCCCCATCCCACCCTCCCTCTGTGGCAGGGCATTTCCTTTTGTTCTCTCTCTCTTATTGGGTGTTGTGGTTTGCAAAAGATGCAATGGGTGACAATCATGTTTGGTCTATAGTATACTTTCAGCATGCTTCTCCCATCCTGAGAGGATCCTCCCAACACCTTTATTTGGTGTTCTCTTCTCTATCTGAGCTCCCTTTTCCCCTAGCATGTGTGGTTGGCCTCCAAGCCATGGAGTAAAATTTCTGGTACTAATCCCGGCCATTCTTGGGTGTTAGTCTCCTATTTTGTTACTTTATGTTCCCCAGATGAATGCAATCTTTCTATGTCTGTCCCTCTCTTTCTGACTCATTTCAATTAACATGATACTTTCCATGTAGTACCACTTGTATGTAAGTTTCATGACTTCGTCTTTTCTAACAGCTACATAGTACTCCATTGTGTATATGTACCAAAGTTTGTATGCACACATTTAGAGTCAGTGTGTCTCCTTCGTAAATTCAATCTTTTGTCATTATGTAGTGACACAGAATTCATTTTGCCTAAAAGACTATTTTTTGGTGTGATACCCATCCATCCATTCATCAGCCCATCCGTCCATCCAACCATCTGCCCGTCTGCCCATCCATCTACCTATCCATTTGTTCATCCGTCCATCTGTCCATCCATTTGTCCGTCTGTCCATCCACTCTCATATAGAGTTATATATACATGTAAGTGTGTATGCAGCTGTGTTTGTGGCTGTGTGGATGTGCTTGAGTGATCTTCTGCCATTCCTGTATTTTGGACGTACTTGACGGTTTATCAGATGCAGATGATTCTTTGAAGCTCAGGCTGACCATCTAACCTGCAAACAGAGTTCGGTTCCATCTAGCGTGAGTACCAACGTATTTGTGTTATTGTCCATCTGCTCCTTTGGACTCTGCATTGGTTCTGCCCTGCCCACCCTCCCCCATCCCCATTTTTCTTTTCTTTTTTTTTTCTTTTTTTGTATTTCATCTTCTTTTCCTACTTCCTTTTCAAGTAAGTATGGTATTATACATTTTCTCATTACTGGTTTGGAAAGAAGCTTTATCTTTGAGGGAGTTTTAATATTCTTTAGTGATTTCCCTGCAAATTTTAGTGAGGCTATGTTGCAGGTACATGTTCTCAGTTTGCAGCTAAAAATTTTATTTGGCTGTACTCTAAGGAGATTTTTGAGCTCGCTCTCTGATCACAGACTCACATTTTCTCCCAGCACAAGTTCTCTTACTCCTTTTGCAGTGACCTCGAAGCCCATCATTTGTTGAATTGTCATGCCGTCTGCCTTTTCTCTGGCCGCCTTTAGTTGCTGTTATTACTGGTACTTTATCTGTTCACGATGATGGAGTTAAATGTATCTGCCTCTTGGAAATTCATTGGCTTTTTAAAACTGTGGCTTGTCATTATTCCATTTATCATTTCTACAAAATTCTCCATCATTATTTCTCCAACTATCTATTCTAGTTGGTTCTTGCTTTTTAAATTTGGTGTGATAATTTCTACTTTCCATCTGAAATGTTGGATCCATTAGTAAAGATGGTTGGATTAGTAAGATGGTTTGATTTAAGTCTCCTTTTTTTTGCTGTGTTGGGGCCACACCCGGTGGTGCTCAGGGCTTGCTCCTAGCTCTGTGTTTAGAGATCACTCCAAGCTCTGCTGGGGGACTATAGGGGGTGCCAGTGATCAAACCCAGATCAGCCTCACACAAGGCAAGCACCTTGCCCACTCAACCATCTCTCTAACTCTTAGGTCTGCTATTTTTGTGCGTTAAGAATTTTGTTCTTTCCATGGGGGGAGAGCATATTTTTTATTTATTTAATTTTTCATTGACTTATCTTCCATTTGCTGTACTGTGAAATTTCAGCATTTAGCTTCAAACTCTGTGTGTAGTTATAGTCACTCCCACCAGCTGAGTTCTAGTGCCCTCTGACCTTCAAAAGATGCCCAAACTCATTCTTCCCTCGAACTCCAGGCCCCTCTGATGACCATTATAGTTTCCACCAAGCCTCAAAAATCATGTATTAATTGGGGAGAGGGAGTACCCACAGTAGTTGATCTGATGTTACTCCCAGCTCTGTACTTCGGAATTGTTCCCTATGATGCTCAGGGGACCATACCATGGCAGGGATATAAGCCGGGCCTCCTGCATGCAAATCTTACTCACTGCAGCCTGTCAAGCTGTCTCTCCAACACCTAGAAGATTCGTTTTCTTGGGTTTTGCCAGCTTATTTGCTCTATATTCTTCATAAGTGTAAAACCTGCCAGATACTGTCTTTCACTGCCTAACTCAATTCACTCGGCACAACCACTTCCAGCTTCGTGCATTTTATGCCATTTAAAAGAGGCACAATTTCATCTTTTTTAATGTCAGAGTACGTGCATTGAAAGTACATTGAAAATCCTCCGTGAGCTGTATTGCATTCACTACCAGGATCTCACCATTCTACAAAGAGGTAATCATCGATGTCAAGAGAAGGGTTCGGCAGGGTGATACCATTTCACCGAAACTCTTCAGTGCCACCCTCGAGAACATCATGCGACGACTGGAATGGGAAGGAATGGGAGTGAAGATAGATGGTCGGCAACTACACCACCTCCGCTTTGCTGATGACATTGTTTTAATAACACCAAACATCAGCCAAGCGGCACAAATGCTGGCCGACTTTGACCGTGAGTGTGGAAAGGTAGGACTACAGCTGACTCTTACGAAGACAATGTTTATGAGAAACAGCCTCGTTCCTGATGCCCCATTCGCTCTCAACGGAACGACCATCTCCGAATGCAACAGCTATATTTACCTAGGTCGAGAGGTCAACATGACAAATGACCTGGCACCCGAGCTGCGCAGGAGGAAGAGAGTGGCTTGGAACGCCTTTAAGAACGTTGAAGAAATAGCTAAGAGGACGAAGAACCTCCAGCTCCGGGCACATCTCTTTGATTCCACTGTTCTTCCTGCATTAACATATGCCTCAGAGAGCTGGGCTCTACGCAAACAGGATGAGAACGCTATTCAGGTCTCCCAAAGAAGAATTGAAAGAGCTATGCTTGGAATATCACGTTTCACTCAAATGAGAGAAAGAATCCAGAGTTCTGACCTCCATCGACGATCAAGAATCAGGGATGCTGTCTCGTTTGCCAAGGTGTCAAAAATCAGATGGGCTGGTCACGTAATGAGATTTAAAGACGACCGCTGGTCTAGAGCTGTTACTGACTGGATCCCACGGAATGTCAAAAGACCGCGTGGCCTCCCACCTACCAGATGGTCAGACTTCTTTGTCAAGATCATGAACGATCGGTTTGAGGCTCTTCATGTTCCCAGAGCAAACAGATGCCATTGGGCTACACTAGCACGCGTCAGGGACAAATGGAGATGTTACTGGCGCCCACTCGAGCAAATCGACGACTAACGGGAAGTTAAGTGATTTAAGTGAATGTCAGAGTAGCATTTCACGGAGCATTTATGTCCAGTCTGCTGTTGATGGGCATTTATGTTGATTCCTTGTTTGGGCTCTTGTGAGATTGCTGCTCTGAACATAGGAGAACAAGCATCCTTTCAAATTAGTGTTTTCATGTCTTTTGGATATATGCTTAGAAATATTATTGCTGGATCATAAGGACTTTACATTGTTTGTTTATTTTTCTTGGTTTGGGGGCACACACACCCAGTGACACTCAGGGCTTACTCCTGGCTTTGTACTTAGAGATCACTCCTGGTGGGGCTCAGTGAACCATATGTGATGCCAGGGATCAAATCGGGGCCAGCTGCGTGCAAGGCAAGTACCCTGTGTTATACTACTGAACTGGCCCCAGAATGTCCATTGCTGTTTCCTTTTGTTTTGTTTTTAAAGAAATTCCATCTTGCATGCCAACTGCACTGACTTGTGTTCCCACTGACCATGAATTAGGGTTTCTTTCTCTCCACATCCTTATCAACACTTTTTTCCAATCTTTTTTATATAGGTTATTCTCGTGGACTTGATTTGCATTCCACTGTTGGGTCATCTGCAAGTAGTAATAGTTTAACTTCTTACCAATTTGGATTCCTTTAATCTCTTGTTCTTATCTAATGGCATTGGCTCAGACTTCAGTACTGTGTAGAATAACAGGGTTAAACACGGGCACCTTTGTCTTAGGCTTGATCTTAGAGGAGACACTTACAGTTTTTCTCCAGTAGGAATGATATCCCTGTGGAATTCTGTACACTTGCCTCTCTTTTCCAGTGAGTTGCTTAATTTTTTCTGTTATGGAATTCTCTAATATTTATTAGGTAAAGAAATATCTAATATTTAGATATTTCCCCCTTGCCAGTTGTATTATGCAAATAGCCTCTCCAGTTGCTGCATATTTTTAAAACCCTGTAGCTATCAAATATTTGAACCAAAGAATGGAAAGTTAATGTGTTGCTCATTATGTAATAAGCATCTCTAACACATTTGAAGTTTCCCCCAAAATGCACATTTTTGTATTGAACTATGCTCATACTTAAGGTAGTTTCTTTTTTCCTTCCTTCCTTCCTTCCTTCCTTCCTTCCTTCCTTCCTTCAATTTCAATTTTCAACTTTCAATTCAATTCAGTTTCAATTCTGCTGTGCCTGGCATTAAAAACCACAAGCCTTTTTCTTTTGAGTGACAGTTTTGCAAAATTGTCCTAGTTGTTTAGTACATTCCACTTAGCAATTCTCCTCCTGGGCCATAAAAAGGTAGAATATAGTGACGGTTAATATTTGGAACAATTGTCTCTCCCCATCAGTGTCACTTAGATCACACCTTCGCTGAATTTGTATCTCTGCCAGGGAATTTTCATTTTTGGATAAAATATTGGGATGAGAGCTGACAGTCACTCTGTGTCTCTGGAAAACATCTCAGAGAGTCTCGCACTTCCGGTCCAGGGTGCAGAGAAGAGCATGCGTTCCCATCAGCGTGCCTTGCCCAACTGCTCAGTCACTGCCAGGCCACGTGTCTGCCAGCGACAAACTACAGTCGTGTGACTTTCCTACTCATAAATCATTTAAAAAATTTTTTTCAAGATAGTATTATATTGCTCAAGCGGGCCCAGTAATGTCTCCATTGTGAGATTTGTTACTGTGTTTTTGGCATATCGAATATGTCACAGGGAGCTTGCCAGGCTTTGCCATGGAGACGAGATACTCTTGGTAGCTTGCTGGGCTCTTCGAGAGGAGCAGAGGAATTGAACCTGGGTCAGCCAGGTCGGCAGCATGCAAGGCAAACACCCTACTGTCTGTGCTTTCGCTCTAGCTGGATAGCAAAGTGGGTAGGGCATTTGCCTTGCACGCTTCCAACCTGGGTTTGATTCCTTCATCCCTCTCAGAGAACCTGGCAAGCTACTGAGAGTATCCCGCCCGCACCGCAGAGTCTGGCAAGCTCCCTATGGCGGACTCGATATGCCAAAAACAGTAACAATAAGTCTCACAATGGAGATGTTACTGGTGTCCGGTCGAGCAGATCGATGGACAACGGGAAGTGCTACAGTGCTACAGTATTTTATTGAAACTTACTTAGAAAGATATGAGGCGAGAGAAAGAGAGAAGCATGTGTTCAAGAGAGGGGAAAAAAAGAGTGGAAATGAACAAGCAAAGAAACAGGCAAGAAGAATACAAATTCAAGCAAGAACATGAGTTTGAAGAACATGCATACCCATATGTTAACCCTGACCCTAGATTTATTCCTGAGTGGGTTCTTGAGTAATGGATGGAATATAAGTTAAAGGTAAAGGTAAAGGCCCTCCCGTTGTTTGTTGATTTGCTCGAGCGGGCCCAGTAACGTCTCCATTGGAGACTTTGTTGTTACTGTGTCTGGCATATCGAGTACGTCACGGGAAGCTTGCCAGGCTCTGCTGTGCGGGCGAGATACTCTCAGTAGCTTGCTGGGCTCTCCGAGAGGGGCGGAGGAATCGAACTCGGGTCGGTCATGTTGGCTGCGTGTAAGGCAAATGCCCTACCGCTCCAGGTGCTTAGGAAGTTGTAGTTACTTAACAGCATTGAGAAGATAGTTTTGGATTCCCCAGTGTCCTGTGTTCCCGCCTCACTGTGGTCCCACATGGTCTCTCACTGGCCTGTCACTGGTGCTCTGCCCTCTGTGGCCTGGACTGCACAGCCTACTTGGAGAAGACCCCATTCTTGTTTAAATAGCATAGGGTTCACACTCCCTTCTCTGTACACTCTCAGTGGGGTTGTCAAATTAATAGCATACCTTTGCAATCACCAGATGTTTTGTTTATTTTGTTTTGGTTTTGCTGTTAAGGCCACACCCAGCGGTACTCAGGGTTTACTCTTGGCTCTGCACTCAGGGATCACTCCTGGTGGGCTCACGGACCATATGGGGCCCTGGAGATCAAACTCAGGACCGCCACGTGCAAGGCAAATGCCCTACCTGCTATACTATCATTCCAGCTCCGAGAAAGTAAGTTGTGATGCCTCTTAGCAACATAGGATAGCAAAAATACAAGTGGAGTCTATTGGTGTATGAACAACTCTTTTCTTATGTTTTCTTTGTGTATTTTCTTAGCCATAGCATTGAGGTGGGGAAACTCTTGAGTCAGTAGAGTGGAGGGTCACGTGCTCTCATATAATACTCTTCTACCTGTGGCCTTCTACCCCTGTATAGAAGATGTATATGTATATGCATATAGAGAGAGAGAGGAAGGGAGAATATTCACTCATTCTGTCATCCTTCCACTCTCTCATTGCAGTAATAGCCTTTTTACCTTGCTTTGTGGCAGGCAACTTGTAACCAGACTCAACCCACTTTTAGCCAATCCAGTCATCAGGTGATAATCTATTCCTCTCTGCTTCGCAGATGAGGAAACCAAAGCACAGAGAGCAGAAGGGACTTGTCCAAGACGATGAGCACAGGAAGTGGCACAGCCATGGTTTGAGGCCAGGCCATCTGCCCTGGAGATCTGTGCTCAGTCCATCACCTTTGAAGCTCTGTGTTTGCTCCAGGTCCCACGTGGCATATGCTTCGTGGGAGGGGGACGGGGGAAGGGAGGAAGTGTGGACAGGGCATAAGCATGGCCCAGGAGAAAACCAGCTTCTGCTTTTAGAGCTGCCATCCAGCTCAGCAGGAGTTTTTGCTGTCTCCCCTATTCTGGTCAGGAAACTGGAAAATGTGGGTGGCATCCTGCCTTACTGAGATGGACGGTGTCTGGTCGGTGTCTGGTTCCATTTGGTTTTCTAAAGCCTTGGCAAGTAACGCTGCATCATGTCTTCACCCTCGCGGGCAGGCAGACTCTCAGAGAAATTGCATTTATGTGGAAATATCGGATTGAGTAATGTTTTGATACAGTGATGACGGAGAGGCCAGGTGTTAATGGGCTATTTTTATGCCTGAGCTGAGTGATGGGGCAATGAATATGCCCATTAAATTTGCATTTGATAGAAAGTTGGACCACGAGGAAAGAGGCTCTTCATCTCATTTAATTAGAGAAATGATCCGTTGATGCCTGAAGGATGTGCTGGAGAGCTGAGCGCGAGGTCGCCAGCTCCAAGGTGCCCCGTCGCTCAGACACAGAACCGGGAAGGGGTCTTGACTTCAAGGAGAATGTCTGCAGGAGCTTATGTATAGGCGAATTTTTATCATAAAAAAAAATGGGCAGAAGACTTGAAGAGTCTTTTCCAAAGAGATTCAGCTGGCCCATAAGAAGCATTCTTAGTATCACTAATCCTTTGACAAATGCAAATTAAGACCCCAGTGAGCTACCACATCCTTTAGGATGCCTTTTATACACAACAAATCCGAGAGGTGGTCAGCGCTTGTGAGGATGTGGAGGGGCCAAAGCCCTTCTCTCTGTGGGTGGTAACGTGAGCCGGTCCCTTGAGCACTGCCATTGCTCTCTGTTGTGCCACGGGCTGTCGCCGCATGAGGCGCCTCCCTCCTCCCCACTGATGGCCTTGGCATCCAGGCTGTTCCCAAGGCACCAGATGGGTGGGGAGTAATGACTGATGCAGGAGCAAAGGAGACCGACCAGCCAAAGAGCAGTTTCTTGAGGTGATTGATTCCAGCTAGACATGTCTCTTGTTTGTTTGTTCTGAAAAATACTGCTTCAAGGGTGGGGGAGCTGTTGTCGAGACTGTTGGCACTATGACTGAAATGAGATGCAGAATGTGACTGACAGAGGGCCTGGCAGAGAGCAGGCAGCCCTCAGCCACAGTGACTGACGGAGAGGAGGCAGCCCTCGGCCACAGTGACTGGCAAGGGACCCAACAGGAGAGGAGGCAGCCCTTGGTCACAGTGACTGACAGAGAGGAGGCAGCCCTCAGCCACAGTTACTGACAGGGGTCCTGTCAGAGAGGAGGCAGCCCTCGGCCATGCACCGCGGCACGTCCCGGCGCATCTCTAGGTGCTGTAGAGCAGGTGTTGGCTCCTGACACGTACCTTCGTCAGGTAACTATGGCATCACTTTCCCCTGGACCCAGCCCAGAGCCAGCCAGGTGACATGGTGCCAGTGAGGTCATCACAGAAGAAATGCCAAGTGGCCTTCATGTACACAGGCTGACATGCTTCACCATGCTCCCTCAAGTTTCCGCCTCACCAATGGTCCGACTTCTAGAAAGCCCTGGGTGAAAGCCCCAAGACAGATTAGCTAGAGAGCACCACCTGACTGGGTTCTAAGCCGGCTCTGCACCCGGAGAAGGGGCACTGAGGTCAGACCCCACGCTCCTCAGTCGCCCAGTGGGTGGTCATGTGGCAGAGGCCAGGTAGTCAGCCTGTGCGTTTGGGTGGTCATGTGGCAGAGGCCAGGTAGTCAGCCTGTGCGTTTGGGTTTGGCAAAGAAAACCAGGTACATTTGGTAAAGGAGAGTAGATGCTCGGATTGGATCCCTGCAAAGTTTATAGTCTAGAAGTTTCTGTCGGGCAACTGGTGAGCTGACATGAGAGCTAAACACAGGCTTTAGGAATGTCAGGGCTTGGCGGACCCATCAGAGGAAGCAGGACCCCAGATCTACCTGCCATCATGCAGGGAGATGGAAGTTCAGGGTGACCATGTCCCAAGGAGACCCTCACTGGCGACACCGGAGGACAGGGGGATTCTGCCAGGTGGTTTTCCACAGCCATCAGAAATCCATGGAGGGACCGGAGAGATAGCACAGGGCAATTGCCTTGCATGTGTACAACCCAGGTTCAATCCCCGGCATCCCAGATGGTCCCCTGAGCCTGCCAGGAGTGTGATCCCTGAGCACAGAGCCAGGAGTCAGCCTTGAGTACCACACACACAAAAAAAAAAAAAAACCTTGGAAGAAATCTCCAGACAAAGAGGCTCAGTGTGACTCAGAACGCTGTGAAACTGAAGAACCAGAAGCATCCTTCATGCATCCCCCCACCTGAGTTTTTCCTGGAGTGAGGTGGACACGGGGACACGGGACACATTTCCTGTGTGAAGCACTGTAGCACTGTCCTCCCGTTGTTCATCGATTTGCTCAAGCAGGCAC
This sequence comes from Sorex fumeus, assembly GCF_029834395.1. Taxonomy (NCBI): domain Eukaryota; kingdom Metazoa; phylum Chordata; class Mammalia; order Eulipotyphla; family Soricidae; genus Sorex; species Sorex fumeus. The sequence continues at coordinate 4,891,442 of NW_026606155.1, forward strand.
CAGTAACGTCTCCACCGTGAGACTTATTGTTACTGTGTTTGGCATATTGAATACGTCACAGAGAGCTTGCCAGGTTTTGCCGTATGGGTGAGATACACTCCGTAGCTTGCCGGGCTCCCGAGAGGGGCGGAGGAATCGAACCTGAGCCGACCAGGTCGACCACATGCAAGGCAAACGCCTTACCCGCTGTGCTATCACTCCAGCCCTATGTGCAGGAACCGGGAAAACTCTTGTCTCTCTGAGGTGTTTAAGAGTAACACTGGCCCCCGGAAGGTGGGCCGGAGCAGTGTCCATGAGTGCTTGTTTGCACGGGCACTGTGCCACGGTTACCTGTAGTTTCCCGTCGTGGGGTCTCAACTAGGTTGGACCCGCATTTGTCGCTAGCCCAGGGGACACAGAGGCCGCCCGCCCCCAACCACTTGCTGAGCAGCCACTTTGCCTCTCCAGGTGTTTTCCAGCTTTGAATCAATCCCTGGTTTCCTTCTTCCTCAAGAGCTGGTGGATCCGATGGATCCTGTGTCCATTATGATCAGGGAGTGATGTATTTCCTACATAAACAAAGGGTAGAACTGTCCTGCGTTCAGCTGACATTTATGGCACATTCATCATCCGTGAGACACCCCCCCGCCCCACCCCGGTGGTGATTGATCCAATGGGAGCACCCCCAAGCCCACCCCCCACCACCCCAAACTGCTTCCATGCTCACCACCCACCCCCAGCTGCATTCGAGGGGCCTCAGGGAAGATTGGGGTCTTGGTCCAGTTCTGAACCCTGTACGACCCCCTGCCTCCCACCTCCATACACACACACACACACACACACATGCACGCACGCATGCACGCACGCACACACACATGTCCCTCACAGACAGCTGCAGTCTTTTTTTTTTTCTTTTTTCATTTTGGGTCGCACCCGGCGATGCTCAGGGGTTACTCCTGGCTTTGCACTCAGGAATTATTCCTGGCGGTTTTCAGGGGATATGGGATGCCAGGGATCGAATGCGGGCCATCCGCATGCAAGGCAGATGCCCTCCCCACTATGCTATCGCTCCGGCCCTGGCAGCTGCAGTCTGGATTGTCCAGTACCAGTGCCTGACCCCCAAGCCTGGCATCAGAAGCTGCCTTTGTGGCCTTGGAGATGGGGCCAAGGTGGAGGGGGGGGGGGTGGGGGGCTCATTCTGGAAGCCCCAGGGGAGCACAGGCTCTGGGCCACAGGAGTGCTGGGAAGGGTGACCCAGTACAGCCACTGTCAGCACTGGCCCATGACGAGGCTGAGGGGCTGGCTCCTCTCCGAGGGGCTGTCCACAGCAGCCCCTTCTCCATCCTCCCAGACTCTGTTTCCTACTGACTCACCCAGCTTGCAGTTTCCAACTCTTGGTCTTCTCAGTCATCACCAGCATTTTGGCAGGTCCCTTCTGATGCGTGGCTGCCAACATTAAACTTCTCCATGTCCACCTGGTAACAGATGCTCACCCCCGGCTCGCCAATCAGGTGCCCTGGAAACCGGAAGTAGGGCCCCTTGAGACAGGGCATCGCCCCCCCCGCCCCCCGAGGCTGTTCTGCAAGCTGGCTGGCCTCCCTGTCGCCCACTCAGCAGAAGAGCAGAAGTTGGACCCCTGGCCCGCTCAGCCCCCAGATGGCCCTAGAACACCCCCTCTCTGACCTTCCCGGTGAGTCCCCTTGAACGCAGCCCCTCCAGGCCTGCTCAGGAGCAAAGGTTTGTACACCGCCCTCCCCCCCAGGTGCATCCTCAGTCACCTCAGTCACCCATCCTCCAGGGTGCCCACCCTCAGTCTCTTTGGTAGACGTTCGCATGCACACTGAGCGTTCTTGTGTGAGACCTGTTCGCTCAGAGATGGGAGAAACTTCTGCCCTTTCGCTTGAGCTCCGAGCGCCGGCCCCTGTCCACTTACTGCCCATGTCTGCTGCTCCTCTTGCCTGTGACCCTCAGCTGTCACATCCCCATGACACTGGCCTAGGAGGGCGCATAGGGAAAGGCCGCACCCCGCCCCCTAACCACAAGGGTCCTGTGGCTGGTTTCAGGGAGGGGATGGACCACACAAATAACGGGGGAGTGAGCAGGGACCAACCAGCTTTTATTTTTCTTTTCTACAATTTTTTGGGGGAAGAGCAGGGGGCTATGGACCCCACCCGGCAGTGTCTAGGGCTTACTTCTGGTTCTGTACTCACTCCCGGGGCACCAGGGATTGAACCGTGTTGGCTGCATCTACGGCAAGTGCCCTGCCCATTGTACTGTTGCTCTGACCCAGGCACTCAACTGCCTTCTGCATTGGGAAGGCGCTTGGTTCTTCCCAAGGATGGGGATGAGGGCGCAGAGGACCTGGAGGGCCCCACAGAGGTGTCGCCCAGCAGGCAGAGGCAGGGAGGAGATGTGGAGTTGTGTGGTCTCTGGCAGCAGGCTGTGATACAGAGTGTGGGTCGGGGATGAGAGTTACATGAGGCTTCTGGTGGGTGGGGTGCTGGGGGATGAGGTAGGAAGCTTCTAGGAGTGACCTGACCCCCTAAGCGACACCATGGGTCACTCACAGACCCAGCAGGTACCCCACGGCCATGCCGCAGGGCCTCCCCAGAACTGGGGGGCTGCTCCTGCAGCCTCCAAGATGCCCCCCATAGTTGGCCTTGCAAGAGTTTGCTTTGAGGTCCTTAAATAATTCCCAAATTAGAGTGAAATCTTACTTCTCTATTTTTTAAAAAAAATTTTAATATGAAATTTCTTCTTAAAGTCTATATGGTATTTTTTTCCTCATTTCTAATTAGGTAGCCAAATATTCCATGTTTTAAATATCTATACATATTTTAATCATGGCACCCAGATGTACAATCCTGTTAATCACACTTTCTGTGCACGGATCAATTTAGCCCCTCACCCACCGGCAGTGAGACCATTGCCCCCCATGTCCCAGCGCCCTCCCCCTCCCCTGAGGAAGTTTCATTCTGAAGATGGAAACCTCCAGTTCCCGTGACTTGGACCATTTGCTGTTTCCTGATGACAGAATCTCCTTTCAGTTCAGCACTCGAGTTCTCCACACGTTCGTCTGACGTTTGTGGGAGTCCAGTTGGTCACAGCAGTAGTGAGAATGGTGTTGGCTTAGGGGGCCCCTGATGTGTGGCCTAGATCCCACAAACTCCCACTCCCTACAGCCCTGCTCCAGGTTCTAGCTGGCCCTGATGTAAGGGGCCTGGACCTTGCGTGCTGGGGTCTTGTCTTCTGAGGACAAATGACTAAAAATGCCACTTTTTTTCAAATAGACATTTTATTATAGTTTAACCCCATGCCCTATTCTAGTGAATTAATTTTAATTATTTATTTATTTATTTATTGAATCACTGTGAGATACAGTTACAAAGCTTCCGTGATCGAGTTTCAGTCATTGAATAGTTTCACAATGATCAAACTCCCATCCCTCCACCAGTGCAAATTTTCCACCACCGATGTCCCTAGTATCCCCCAGCCCCCATCCCGTCCCTCCCTTGCCTCTATGGCAGACAATTTCCCCAGTACTCTCTCTACTTTTGGGCATGATGGTTTGCTCGAATTTTCTCACCACCATTCAAGCCTGCCTGCAGGGGGCAGAAGCTAGATAATTGATTTTCTGTTGCTTATTATGAATATCTGTTGCTTATTATGAATATTAGGCTGGAGCGATAGCACAGCAGTAGAGCGTTTGTCTTGCACGCAGCCAACATGGCCGACCCGAGTTCAATTCCTCCGCCCCTCTCAGAGAGCCCGGCAAGCTGCCAAGAGTATCTCGCCCGCACGGCAGAGCCTGGCAAGCTACCTGTGATGTGTTCGATATGCCAAACACAGTAACAACGAAGTCTCCAATGGAGATGTTACTGGGCCCGCTCGAGCAAATCGATGAACAATGGGAGGACCGTGACCGTGACCATGATTATGAATATCATGAGACATTGCGCGGCCACAAAAGCAGCCGTGCACTTCTGGAATTCTAAAGCTGTAAGTGGTTGGGGTCCAGAGACATCTCCGTAGGGAGCTAATCCATTTTGAGACTCATTTGGGAGTCTCTGGACCAAGGCTGTTGGTGGGCTGGAGTCAGATCGTGGCGTGACAGCCAGGACCCCAAGCAGGAACGGGGAGGAGGGGAGGGGAGGGACAGCCTATCTCTGCTGCCGCCGTGTGGCCTGAAGTCTTAGTCCTGGAACCCGCATACCTGGGTTTTACGTCTGGAAGGTCGTGACCGCCGGGGTTTCATCTGGAGAAAATGCCACTTTTATACCTTGCAGTTTCTGACACATCTTTGTACATGCTCTGTGCTGGTTTAGGTTTTCAGTTAGTTGATATTGGGGCCATGCTTAGCAATACTCAGGGGTTACTCCTGGCTCTGCATTCAGGACTTGTTCTGGCAGTGCTGGGCAGGGGGGGGCGGCGGGGAGACCATGTTTGATGCCGGGACTCAAACCTGGGTCAGCTGCATCCAAGGCAAGAACCCTACCCGCTGGGCTGTGTCTCCAGCCAAGCCCCATTTTTTCCTTTTGATTTTTTTAATTGAATTTTAGGGTTTTTAACAGCCGAGAGATGGTGGGAAAAAAGCGTCAGATAGCTTCTAGCAGCATTCAAACATGGTCAGCGGGTCTCATCTTTCTCAGGTTCTTTGTTCTGTGCTCTGGAGCCGGGGGGAGGTGGGTCCGTCTGTTCTGTTCTGCCAGTCACCCGCCGGGCAGACGTGAGCTCCTCACTGAGCAGCCTGATTTAGCAGGGCGGGAGAAGGATCGCTGATCAAATGCCGAAAGTGCTTCTGCCGCTGCTGCTGCTCTGATTATTATTCCACTTGTCACCAAGGTCGTGGTTCCCTGCTGGTGTCTCCTCCCCCCCACTGAGCGCTCGGTATCTCGGGGGCTTGCGTTTTCACTTGGGAGATTGAAGCCCCTGGTTCTGTGAGGTGGTGTCCAGGGTAGGGGGTGACGCGTCCCTGGACGAAGTTGCTGGCCCTTCCAGGGCAGAGATGCTAGGAAGACGCACCCTGGGCACAGACCCTGGCACACAGGAAGTGAGGCCGCCACATGCGGGCGGGGGCCGGGCAGCGGGCACTGCTGGGCCAGGGCAGGTGGGTGTTGCTCTCTGAGCTCAGCAGCTGTGTGGGGGAGCCAGCCCCCCAAGGGGGTAGAAGATGCCACACTGGGACTTCCGGTGCTGGAGTCGGAATCTTCCTCTCATCCTTCATCATTTCCCGCCAGCTTCCAAGGAGTCTCTGAAGAGAGATTCCACGGGAATCAGGTTTGTGAGCGCCCATCAGGGCTGGTCCTGGGGCCCGGCCCCATGTGGCGTCTCCCTCAGAAGAAATCCCTCACTGCATTCACGCCTCGGCCCCGATATAGCCTGCCTGCTGCCTCGCGCCTGGGCTCTTTGGCCATCCATCTGTCTGTCTGTCTGTCTGTCTGTCTGGGCTGACATTTCTTCCTGTCTTTGGGCCCCCACTGTGGCCAGAATGTGCTGGTCACACTGGCACTCCAGGCCCCAGACGCCGGGCCCAGGCACCCAGCCGTGCCGACATGGCGATTCTATGACCTGTCCCTGGGGTGTTGCTCTCTGGGTTACAACAAGCCCCGGTTTGCACCCCCACCCCAAGTGGATGCCCCGCCGCCTTTCCCACCATGCCTTGCTGTCCATGGCCCTCAGGCACCAGCCAGTGCCCGGGGCTGGGGCCTCCTGCCTGGCCGCGCTGTCCAGCAGCTATTCCTGGGCTTCCACACTCACTCACTCTCACTCTTCTTGTGCTTTTTCTCTTGCTCTTTCTCCTCTTTTTCTTGCTCTCTCTGTCTTCATCTCTCTCTCTCATTGTCTTTCACTCACTCTCACTCATTCTCTCTTACCTTTCTCACTCTCTTTGACTCGCTCTTTCATTCTCTCTTACTTTCCCACTCTCTGTCTGTCTCTGTCTCTGTCTCTGTCTCTTTCTCTCCTGCTGCCTCTCAGCCCCGCGTCCAGGTGCCTTTGTGTACTCCACGCCCAGGACCCCGCTCTTGTTCTTCCTGTCTGGTTGTCCGGGACCCAGCCCACGCCTTTCACGGCCGTATCCACATCACGCGCTTGAAAGCTGTTATCTCGTGTTCACTGGAAGCTCCTTTTCCAGCCCAGACTTGCACAGAACAGCTCTGGGCTCTGGCGCTTGGTCCCGTGGGCAGTTCAAGAACCAGGAGATCAGTTCACACTGCCCTTGCTGCCGCCCATCCCTGGGGGACCCCCCACCACCATCTCTGGGTACCCACCAGGACAGGCACACTCACTCTGTCCCCAGAGTGGCCCTGAGCTCCATGGAGATCAGAGATGGGGGTTCTTTCCAGCACCCCCTCCAGAGGCTCTGTCAACTGCTGTGGGGTGACCTCAGGTAGTCCTCCTCCTGCTGATCCCAGTTTGGTGGAGAAGCCCCCTCCATGCCTGGGGGGGTCCCGCGGTGCTGTGAGCCCATTTCCCCCTCACTCCCTCCACCCACTGCCTCCAGCTCCAGAACGCTGCTTTTGTTCCAGGTGCTGCCAAGCCCCTGAGAGGAAGCCACAGTGGGGGCCTTCAGGAGCACCCACCCCCCCACACCTCTGCCCCTGGTCCCCACTGGGCTCGCTTCAGTGACCCCTGGGGAGTTCCCCTCTGTGTCTAACTCAAACCTTTGCCAGACTCTGCTGTTCTCTCTGCAGCCTCCTGAGAGGGCAGCCAGGGACCGACACCAATCCAAAGCCCACTGGGAGGGCAGCTTCAGGCACCCGGGCAAGGTGGCCGGGAGAGACGCCGTCCTTTCATTAGAGGGAGGGGAAGCGGCCCCCTGGAGGCCAGCGTGGTTTGATATGTGTCAGACACAGGGTTGGCACACAGCAGGTCTCGGAGACATGAAGGCACCTGCATCTCTTTTCCTTTCCAACACGGTTCACAGCGGCCAGGGGCTGCATCTGAGCAGATAAATCATGGGGGTGGCACTGTCCCCCAGGGGAGACTTCTCCGAGCCCAGCTTGGGATAGACCAAATTGGGACGATGGACCAAGTTGGGATGAGGACAGGGGCTTGGCCCCCGCAGAGGCCCAAGGACAGTGTGGCCATAGGGCAGTGAAGGTTCTGGAGGGAGGGAGGGGCCAACAGGATGGATGACCCCGAACGGCCAGTGCGACAGGCGTACAGGCCTAAAGCGTAGGAAGTTTGACCCACTCTCATGGGCACTAAGAATCCTCATTGCTTCTTGAACTGGGAATAAAAGTGATTTTATTTTTTATTTTATTTTATTTTTTTTTTTATTAGTGAAACACCATGAAGCACAGTTATAGACTTATAAATTTTTGTGCTTGGGTTTCAGTTATACAGTGATCAAGTACCCGTCCCTCCACCAGTGCCCATCCTCCACCACCACGAGCCCCAGAATCCCTCCCACCCCCTATCCCCCCCAACCCACCGTGCTTCTGTGGCAGGGCATTCCCCCTTGTTCTCTCTCTCCTTTTGGGTCCTGTGTTTTGCAAGAGAGACATTGAGTGGCAATCATGTTTGGTCTATAGTCTACTTACAGTATGCTTCTCCCATCCTGGGAGGATCCTCACAACACCCTTTATTTGGTGTTCTCTTCTCTATCTGGGCTTCCTTTTCCCCTAGCATGTGTGTCTGGCCTCCAAGTCATGGAGCAAAATTCCTGGTACTAATCTCAGCCATTCCTGGGTGTTAGTCTCCCTTTTTGTTGCTTTATGTTCCCCAGATGAATGCAATCTTTCTGTGTCTATCCCACTCTTTCCGACTCATTTCGCTTAACATGATACTTTGCATGTAATACCATTTGTATGTAAATTTCATAACTTCATCTTTTCTAACAGCTACATAGTACTCCATTGTGTAAATGTACCAAAGTTTCTTTAACCAGTCATCTGTTCTTGGCCACTCAAGTTTTTTCCAGATTCTGGCTACTGTAAAGAGTGCTGCAATGAACAAACAAATGCAGATGTCACTTCGACTATACTTTTTTGCCTCTCTGGGATATATTCCCAGGAGTGCTATTGCTGGGTCAAATGGGAGATCAAATTCTAATCTTTTGAGAATCGTCCATACTGTTTTCCAAAAGGGTTGGACCAGCCAGCATTCCTACCAGCAGTGAAGGAGGGTCCCTTTCTCGCCACATCCGCGCCAGCATTGGTTGCTTTTGTTCTTGTGGATATGGACCAGTCTCTGTGGTGTGAATTGATATCTCATTGTTGTTTTGAGCTGCATCTCTCTGATGATTGTGATGTAGAGCATTTTCTCATGTGCCTTTTTGCCATTTGGATTTCTTCTTTGCGAACGTTTCTGTTCATTTCCTCGCCCCATTTTTTGATGGGGTTGGGTGATTTCTTCTTGTGGAGTTCAACCAGTACCTTGTATATCCTTGATATCAACCCCTTGTCGGATGTGTATTTGGTGAATATCCTTTTCCATTCTGTAGGCTCTCTTTGTATTTTGGTCACTGTTTCTTTTGAGGCGCAGAAGCTTCTTAGTTTAAGATAGTCCCATTTGTCTATCTCTGTTTTCACTTGCTTGGCCAGTGGCGTGACATCTTTGAAGATACCATTAGCTTCAATATCATGGAGGGTTTTGCCAACTTTGTCTTCAGTAAACATTATGGATTCCGGTCTGATGTTGAGGTCATAAATCCATTTTGATCTTACTTTTGTGCATGGCGTTAGGCAGAGATCTGAGCCCACTTTTTTGCATGTAACTGTCCAGTTTTGCCAGCACAATTTATTAAAGAGGCTTTGCCTGCTCCATTTCACTTTTCTTGCCCCCTTATCGAAGATTAGATGATCATATGCTTGAGAGGAGATTATATTTTATTTTTTGATGGTACAGTTGGCTAGAGCACAGCAGGTAGGGCGTTTGCCTTGCATGCGGCTGAACCGGCTGACCCAGGTTCGGTTTCTCTACCCCTCTTGGAGAGCCCCGCAAGCTACTGAGAGTATCTCGCCCCCATGGCAAAGCCTGGCAAGCTCCCCATGAGGTATTCGATATGCCAAACACAGTCACAACAAGTCTCACAATGGAAACGTTACTGGGCCCGCTTGAGCAAACCGATGAATGATGGGAGGACAGTGCTACAGTACTATGGTACAATATGATTTCTCGGGTCAGGGGACAGGAGGGCCCTCTGGAGGGGCTGCCTGCCTGAGCTCGTGGGGGGTCGCTCATGGGGCCTGGAGAGCTACCGTGTGCAGGGAGGGCCAGGGGCAGGATCTCCGCTGGGCACTGGGCAGGTCTGGCGGGGGCAGGAGGGAGCTGGGAGTGGGGGAGTGAGTGTGGTTTGACCCCAGTAGACAGCCCACAGGCCCCTTTCTCTCCGGCCTCTTTCCCTCCATCTCCTTTGGCATGTTGCGGCTCCTTGAGGGAAGGTGGCTCTTGGTGTGCACAGCCACTGACCCATGCTATCCATCCGAGATTTTGTCCGCACATCAAGATTTGCCATTGGTCTATTGCTGAATCTCCCAGAGCGCTTTGACTCTACCCTGGAGACAGCACGAGCCTCTTAAACATTGCTGACCACTGCTACTGACTCACAGGGTCGCATTGTGTGAGTGTGTGTGTGTGTGTGTGTGTGTGTGTGTGTGTGTGGTGGGGGAGTGTCACATTTGCGCTATCATGGTGAGGACGAGGATCTCAGCTCCCTGCTGCCCAAGTCCCTCCTACAAGCCCCCCATTCTGGACCGAGGCGGGAGGTTTGGGGGGGGGGCGTCCAGCCTGGCCATGCTATGCTGACCCGCGTCACTCTCCCCTTCCGTCCCCTCCCCGCAGATTGCTCTTTTCCAAAGTCAAGCTGGAGTCCCTGTGCCGGGGCCCGGACGAGGCGCTGCTCACGTGCAAACACATGCTGCAGATTTGGAGGTCCTGCTACAGCCTCAGCAACCCCAGGTGAGGGGCCAGACGCCCACCCCAGCCCGGCCGCCGCCCCGTCACCCGGGGGGTCTCGAAGCACTGCTGGATTGCCCGGGGTCTTGGTTTACTTTTTCTCTTTGTCTTTGTGTGTGTTGTTTGGGGGCCACACCCGGTGGTACTCAGAAGTCACTCCTGGCTCTGCGCTCAGGGACCACCCCTGGCTGTGCTCCGGGGACCGTGTGGGATGTTGGGGACTGACCCCGGGTTGTGTGAGGCCCTACCCGCTATGCTGTCACTCCGGCCCTGTCCGGCCCTTGTGTTCACAAGGGTCACACGCAGGGCAGCTGGTGCGGTGGGGACAGGTCCCACGACCCCGGGATCCATCTCAGGCCTGGCCTGTGCTCTGCCATTGAGCTTGCTCCGGGCTCCCTCCCGGGAGCTAATGGGACAACTGAGTCCAGAGTCTCTGCTGTGACTTTCATGAATGGGCTGTGGGTGGCTGCTGCTGATTTTCTGGATTTTTCTGCCCATCCCTGGCTTCGCTCTTTCGCCCATTCCTACCATCTGCTCTGTGACTTGTTCCAAAAGGGTCTCCTCCAGTCATATTGAAAAGACCCACGTAAGCAATAGGCTGTGTCGATCACAGCTTACAAGGAAGAGGAGAAATTGGTCTTGGGGAGCCTGGGGGATGTGGGGACCGTGACCTGGTAGCATGGCATTAGCCTTGCACCTCCGAGGTCCTGGGTTCAAGTCCCGAACCCTCTTGCACCCCCCCTGCCCGGCCTCTGGGAAATAGAAAGGCCCAGCGTGATAAAGTCGGATTTCCAAAAAGTTAAAAGCTGGAACTCAAACAGGTCCAAAATCATGATCCTTTGGCAAAGGTTTTGCTCCCCTCGTTAACTCAGGAGCGAAACCGCAGAATAGAACTCCCGTCCCGCCAAGAGCCGGGGAACGGGGCTGGCAGATGGGAAGATGAAACGACTTGTGGCTTGAGGTGCGGGGTGACCACGACTTACCTTCACCCGGGTGGGGCTGCCTTTCCCACCAGGAAGACACGGCTCCTGGGCACAGACAGAGCTCATTGCCATGGCTCCCGTTGCCCCAGGCAGCCCCTGCCTCTGAGCATGAGGGGACAGCCCTGCCAGTCAGAGTCCACCAAAGGTGCCAATGCCCAGAGGCAGAGACCCCGGGGTGGGGGAGGGGAACGGTGGCTCCCCTGGCCGACCCCAGCCAACATGGCCTCCTCCTGTGGCTATTTGGGGTCTGGGGGATGTTCCCAGCTGTGTTTCGGCTGCTGCGTGGGCCACCCCTACGGCCAGTTGCTGAACAGGCCAGCAATCAGTGTATTCCAACTGCAGCTCTGGCCACACATCCTGGCTAGGTGTGAGGCCCACCGGGCATGCTGGCGAGTCCAGAGCTTCCTGACCACCTCCGGGTGTGACCCTGACACCCCAGGTCCCCCCGGGTATAATCCTGGAGGCCCTGGTACCACAGGGCCCCATCCTCACTACAGCCTTGGTCCCAAACAGTGCACCGGCCAGCCAGGGTGGTCAAGCATCTCTTGGGCCGCCCCTTTGCCCCCCTGGGCACGGCTTGGGTGCTCCTGCTCCCGCCACCACAGAAAGAGCCAGCCAGAACGTGGCCCAGACCACACGCAGGGACGGGGAGGTTCCTGGGGACACTGCCGATCTGCAGAGATCAGGTGCAGAGGGCAGGCAGGGGTCCGTGTCCAGCGTCACGGCCCTCCCGTTTCTACCTGTTGAGAGCCAGGGCCCCTCCAAGGCTCCGGGACCTGGTGCTGAGGTCACCACAGCTAGAGCTGGCACAACCTCTGTCTCAGAACCGCTGTCCTGCCAGGAGACGCTGGCACCCGTGGCACTGACCAGGACCCCCTTCCCAGCCATGCGCACTGCAGCCCTCTGCCCCCTCGTGAGAAGAGGCTGGCCACTCCCTTTGCGGGGGGCCTTGTTTGGATAAATAAGATGTTTTAATTAAACATAAAAAGGAGGGGTCAGAGCCATAGCACAGTGGGGAGGGCGTTTGCCCTGCACGTGGCCAACCCAGGTTCAATTCCCAGCATCCCATATGGTCCCCTGAGCACCGTCAGGGGTAATTCCTGAGTGTAGAGCCAGGAGTAACCCCTGAGCATCACCGGGTGTGACCCCCCCCCAAAAAAAAGGAAAAACATAAAAAGGAAATGCTCCCTCCCTTGGTTTGCTCCAGCAAAGCGCGATGCCTGTTTCTGTGTCCTGGCAAACGGGCACGCCAGGAGCAAGGTGGGGGGGGGGGGGTGGTTCTCTGCTCTCCAGGCGGGTGGAGAGCAGAGAACCCGAGCGCCCTCCCACACGGGGCCCACCGTGGAGAGGAGCAGCCGGGTCCCTCTCCCGGGCTCCACACCTCTCCCACCTCCCCGCGGTCCCTCCCACTTAGCAACCCAGAATATTGGATGTGAGAAGAGCATCGCGGATTGGAACAAGCTTTAAAAATACCCAACCAGATGCCGGGCCGCGTCCCAACGAAGGCTCCTCCCAGGTGGCCAGGCAGGAGGTCCCACCCAGAGCCAGGGGAGTCCCCTCCCCATCACCGAGCTCTATGTCTTCCCCCGGGGGTAGCAATATCCGTTTCTTCTGGAGACTTCGCCGGAGCGCAGGTGTCTCCCATCCTCCCTCTGCTGGGGCCTGCACCCAGGGCCGCTCCACAGCAAAATAAAGGGCAGCTCCAGGCTGGCTGTCTGGGTGCCCCCCCCCCCGCCCCCGCCCCTCAGCCCACACTGGGCTTTAGGACCCGGTGAGGATGACTGCGTGGGGAGCACCCCCCCACACACACATGCACACACACACACACACACGCTCACGCGCATGCACGCACGCACACCTTTAAAAACAGGGAAGAGCCACCAGAAGCTGAAGGAAAGAGTCTGCCCAGCCTCTGCTCACCTGCCAGGGACCCCAACACCCCTCCCTTCCCGCCCCTGTGCAGAGAATGGGAGGATTGAGAGGAAGGGCATGGGGACACAACAGAGCACCCCCCACCTCCATCCCTCCCGCAGTTGTCTGGGAGGGCTGCAAGTCTTCTGGGGGCTTTCTCCCAAGGGTGCATTTGGCACAGGTGCTTGTTGCATGTCCCTGCCCCGCCCCCAAGCTCGAGCTACTGATTCGGGTTGGGCATCTTCCCAGTCTACCCTGTCTGGCCTCTCTCTCTCTCTCTCTCTCTCTCTCTCTCTCTCTCTCTCTCTCTCTCTCTCTCTCTCTCTCTCTCTCTTTCTCTCTCATAAACCTCGTGCCCTGAATCTTGCATCCTGCTGCACAGTACACGTCTCCCAGACGTGTCTGTCCGCACAGGAGGGGGCCCACGTGGTGGGCCCGGCACTGGATCCTCCTTCCCATTTCCCCTGTCCAGACCCCTCTGCTGGCCCCACTGACCGGAAGGGCCTCCCTGGCAGGTGTTCCTGGCAGACTTAAGAGCTAGACGGACAGAGAAGAGGTGAGGCCACCAGTCTGTGAAGGTCACCAGGTGTCCGAGCTCGACAGTGTCCCAGAGGGAGAGGGAGGGGGGAGAGAGGAGACTCGGGGGCTAGCCGGCCACCCTTTGCCCCTCCTGCCACTTTCTCTGGCAAATCTCAATTGGTTTAGGCTGTACCATGTAAATGAAGATCTGCCAGAAAAAAAAAATCAGGCAATAAACATTGCTTGAAGCATCCAGAAAATTACCAACCAGCCGCGACATTCACAGCAGGAACAAAAGTGTCTCCATCCTGAGCCATTAGTTGTTGCTTGTGGAACTGTTTTCTACAGCAGCTATGGCAAGACACATGCGAAATACAGGTTCTGGGCCCGCTGTGGGGGGCAGATCCCATGCCATGACCAGTGGCCATGGGTGGGTCTCACGGCCATTCACACTCTCCTGGAGGAGAACGATCCTTCTCTGCTTCCTCAGACCCCCAGGGGTGAGGCTTCACCCAAAGGGACTCCTCGCTGGCGCTGGTGTCAGTGGACTCCAGGGCCCATGCACACGGCATTCGGCCTGGCCCTCTTGATGCTTGGAATATTCTGGCAAAACTCACTTCGGCATCCTCAGAGTTGGTCCATGGGAAAACCAGGACAACTCTGCTCTCCCCAGCCCAGGGTGTCCTGGAAGCGGAAGGAAGGAAGGAAGGAAGGAAGGAAGGAAGGAAGGAAGGAAGGAAGGAAGGAAGGAAGGAGGAGGGGAGGAAGGAAAGGAAGAAGGAAGTGAAGGAGGAAGGGAGGGAGGAAGTAAGGAAGGAAGGAAGGGAAGAAGGGAGGAAGGAAGGGAGGAAGGAAGGGAAGAAGGAAGGGAAGGAGGAAGGGAGGAAGGATGGAAGGAAGGAGGAAGGAAAGGAGAGAGGAAGGGAGGAGAGAGAAGGAAGGAAGGAAGGAAGGAAGGAGGAGGGGAGGAAGGAAAGGAAGAAGGAAGGGAAGGAGGAAAGGAGGGAGGGAGGAAGGAAGGAAGGAAGGGAAGAAGGGAGGAAGGAAGGGAGGAAGGAAGGGAAGGAGGGGAGGGAGGAAGGAAGGGAAGAAGGAAGGGAAGGAGGAAGGGAGGAAGGATGGAAGGAAGGAGGAAGGAAAGGAGACAGGAAGGGAGGAGAGAGAAGGAAGGAAGGAAGGAAGGAAGGGAGGGAGGGAGGGAGGAAAGGAGGGAGGAAGGGAGGGAGGGAGGACGGGCGGGCCGTTTGGGGTGGGATTAATGGAAATCTGCATGTATTTTTATTTTGTCTTCTGCTCGGAGACTTCTATTGTTCTCCAGTTGTGGAAATAATTAATAGCACAGTTTTCCAGAAACATGAACCCGAGGATGCAGTAAGTACAGGCTGACAGCGTCGGTGCCAGCGTGCGCCTGCCCCTGCGTCCCCTGGCGTTCTCTAACTGCAGCCCTGGACGTGGAAATTGCAGCCTGCAGCCTGGGTTCAGTTTCATACGGAATCTGAACTCGGCCCACTTTTAGCAGCAGCTGCACAGAGGAAGGAGATGTCTCCTTTCTTAAGGAGTCTGCACATCTTCAGGAGAAAATAGCATCCTCAAAGTCCCCTCCCCGCCGTGGGGAGAGTCAGTGGTTTCGAAGAAAAGCAGTTCGAGGCTCAGACCTCAAGACAGGTTTGAGGGTTTGAGTCTTGGGGAGTCTCTTTGCTGGAGCATCGTGGTAGAGGGGGAAGACGTTTGCCGTCGCTTTTTCTCACAGCCTTCTCAGGGTCAAACGGGAGGGCCTGAGAGAGAGAGAGTGTGTGGTAGGCCAGACGCTTACCTGGCATTCACCCAACTTGGGTTTCATCTCTAGTACCCCATGTGGGCCCCTGAGCCCCGCCAGGAGTGATCCCTGGGCATAGGGCCAGGAGTCGGCCCTGGGTACCGCAGGTAGGGCCCGAAACAACCGAACCAAAAGACCATCTGAGCTATGGGCCTCTAACTCTTTTATTCCACCCCCTACTCCCTGGGGTGGTTCCCTGGACCAACAATGCCAAACCTGATGTCACCAGCCTGTTCAGTCTGAACAGGTTGGAGTGGGGGACACAGCAGGGGTCATAGCGGGCCTGGACCTGGCGCCCAGTGGAAGCCTCCTGTGTCCCTCAGCCCTTCTCATCCCCTCTTGGGGCCAGCTGGGGGTCCTGCCTGTGCACGCCGTCTTCGGTAGTCCAGAAGTAGGGGTACGGCCCCCGAGGTGCGGCGGAGATGCTTGTCCCCGGGGCGGGACCAGTGAGGACCTGGCTGGGATCCCCCTTTGACAAATCAGGCCCAGGGCGCCCCACGCTCCACGGCACCCCAGAATCCTTGCAGGCTGCCCTGACACTGGGGTTTCTGGAGTTCGGGGGGGTTCTGGGTGGATGGGGCTCGACAGCGGGGAGGGCTTCAAAGGCCCGGGGTGGTGGGGAGTTCCGGTTCACAGAGCCACCCCAAGCCCGGCTGCAGGTGGTGACTGACCGCAGGGTCCGTGGGTGGGCGTGCGCCCGTGCCAGGGATCCGGGAGAGACCCCCTGGCAGGCCCCCGAGTGGAAGGTGCCGGGACAAGGGGACCTGAGTCTGGACTCTGTTTCACAGTGACTCTGGTCGTGGGAGCAGCCTGCTGGACAGAACCATCGCCGACAGGCGGCAGCTCAACACCATCACCCTGCCCGACTTCAGTGACCCTGAGACAGGTGAGCAGGGAGGTCCCGGGGGGCAGTGGCTGTGCTCCCCACAGTGGCCCTGGCAGCCCTGCCTGTCCGCTGGCCCTAGACCCCAGACCCCAGGCCAGGGCCGCGGAGAGTCCCACAGAGTCCTGGTGACAGCCGTAGACTGTCTCACAGACCAGCCGCACCCCACGCTGCCCCGGCCTCCCTTGGAAGCTGCTTCTGTCGTCCCACGGGGTGGCCCCAGGCCCCACCCACACTCTGGCTCCTCAGAAGGAGCTTGTGGCTCTTTCTGCTGCCGGGGACAGCCCAGCACCTGACCAAGTCCTCTGATAGCTGGGGAGTAGCCCTGAGGCTCACAGAAGGGGGGCAGAGGGTCAGTGGGGACAGGGTCAGTGGAGGATGGAGGGTTAGTGGGGGACAAGGTTAGCAGGGGACAGGGTCAGTGGGGACAGGGTCAGTGGAAGATGGAGGGTCAGTGGGGGACAGAGGGTCAGTTCATTGGGGGACAGAGGGTCAGTGGGGGACAGAGGGTCAGGCCAGTGGAGGACAGGGTCAGCAGGGGACAGGGTCAGTGGGGACAGGGTCAGTGGAGGATGGAGGGTCAGTGAGGGACAGGATCAGTGAGGGACGGAGGGTCAGTGGGGGACAGAGGGTCAGTGGGGGACAGAGGGTCAGGTCAGTGGGGGACAGAGGATCATGTCAGTGAGGGACAGGGTCAGCAGTGGACAGGGTCAGTGGGACGGGGAACTGGGGGAGCGCAGGGCGCAGGAGCCTAGGGCCCTGGGGCCACCCACTGAGAGGTGCAGCCCTTGCCGGGCACATGCCACTTACCTGACAGCTCCCGTGGGCTGAGGCTGCAGGCCAGGCAGCCCATGTCCGAGGTCCAGTCCAGCCGCCCTTCCTGCAGGAAACGGGGTGTCAGGTGCAGGACACGGCTGAGCCTCGGGGTGGGGTGGGTGGGGGAAGCTTCCCACACCCAAGACTCAGGCTGACTCAGAGCGGCCACCCAGGTCCCTAGCCCAGGCTCCCGTGAGGGTGACCGAGCCTTCCCCCCAGCATTTCCCTGGGCCCCGAGGGCAGGCCCCAAGTCTCCATTCTCCCAGGGTCCCGGGGAACCTTGACCTTCTCAGATGTCAGAGTACAGGTAGGGCTGAGACCCCTCGTGAGTGGGGGTCTGGGGAGTCTGTCCTGAGACGCAGACCAGGCCACCACAAAGGTCCTGTACAGACCCCTGATTCAGGAGATGCTGCAGAGTTTTGTCCCATCCTCCGTGTTCCCAAAGAGAGTCACTTTTTTTTTTTTTTTTTTTTTTGCTCTTTTGGGTCACACCTGGCGATGCATAGGGGCTGGCTGTTGCACTCAGGAATCACTCCTGGCAGTGCTCAGGGGACCATATGAGATGCTGGGAATCGAACCTAGGTCGGCTGCGTGCAAGGCAAACGCCTTACCCGCTGTGCTATTGCTTCAGCCCCGAGAGTCACTTCTATTTCCTCTCAGTTCACCCTAGTGGGGTGCAAATCAGCCCCGATCTCTGCTGCTCGGCACCAGTCGGGGTGCTTCCCACGGCCTCGGTAGCCCCAAGTGGCCCCCAGAGCCCTTGTCAGTGCGGCTTCCTCCTCACGTGTTCTCTCTGGCCCTCGGCATCCAACCTGAGCCTGGCCAGCGTCCCTCGTGCCGCAGCTCCTGTCCACGCGGCGCTGTGGATAGGGGCTAATTTTGGCCATGCGGCACTGCCCACTCAGACAGCATCTGGGCTGCAGGGAAAAAGAGAAGCAAGACCGAGCTGAGAGGTAGGGAAATTTTTAAAAAGTTCCAAATCCAATCAAGTAAATTTGAGATGAGTGGTGGCCCCGGGGGAACCCAGGGCTATCTCAGGCCTGGGCCCTGCCGTGCCGCCCTGCTGAACACCCTGTATTTTTTGTGTGTCTGTTTAGCCATCAGGGATTGATCGATCCCAGGGCCTTGTGCCATTAAGGCGTGAACTCTAAAGGCCAGAGGTGGGGCTGGAGAGATAGCACAGCAGGTAGGGCGTTTGCCTTGCACGCGGCCAACCCGGGTTCGATTCCCAGCATCCCATATGGTCCCCTGAGCACCGCCAGGAGCAATTCCTGAGTGCAGAGACAGGAGTAACCCCTGTGCATCGCCAGGTGTGACCCAAAAAGCAAAAATAAAATAAAATAAAAATAAAGGTTAGAGGTATCCCCATGAATGGAGGCAGCCTCAGAGCTAGTGACTGACAGAAGCCACCATTGATTTGGGGGCTTCTCTGCTTGGTGAAGCCCAGGCTCTGCTGGTTCTGGGGCCTTTGTTTTAGGGGCCCAGAACCAAATGTAATTCTGCTCCCCTCTCATATGCAGTTTCCACTTGCTCCACGGAGGTGCATGCCATTAATTCCCCTCTCCCTACCCCAGCCTCCAACCAGGAACCTTTCCGGCTCCGCTGCCCTGTCTTTGGTTTTCATAGCCTACATTTAGGCAGACCTCATGCATCACACTTATGAAATTTTCACTCTCCAGGTCCACTGAATGAGAACTTTCCTTTGAAAACACAAATAGAGCCACGATTCACCAGGAATTGTGGCTCTCTCTTTGTTTTTTTTTTTTGATTCAGGGTCACTGCAGGACAGGCCCCCAATGTTTGATTTGGGAAGTGGTCCGTCAGTTGGGAATGCAGTTTTCTGTCAGTGAAGGTCTGCGGGATAATTCAAGGGGAACCCCTGTCTGTAGGCTCTGGACTGGCTGACTCCACCAGGGGTAATGGAGCGCTGTTGGTTCTGTTCAGTGAAATGGAGAGCTAGAGAGACCCCCATAAAGAACATGATTTCCCTTCCAACCTCCCCTCGGGAGCCCTCCCCCTGCCATCTCCCCACCCCCCGCCCAGCCCCATCATCCAGTAGGTTCCAACTCTCTAAAAAAGAGGACTCGAGTAGAAGGACAGCCTTATAACTTTGAAGCTATGAATCATTGTGTTTTTCCCCCCAGGGGGGGCGGTGGGGGAAGAGGGGGTGTATGTGGATCCTAAAATAAAGGACGAAAAAATTTTTTTTCTTCCTTTTGCCTTCAAAACAGGATGTGGGGTTATCTTTAATTGTTGGTGGATATTACTGGACAGCTATCCAACACACCCGCACGTGTTTAGTTCATCTTAGCTGGGAACTATTTAATGCCCCTGGAGGTCTTCCTGGTGCCCTATATTTCTCCCGTTGTAAGAATCCAAGGTGGCAGACCACCACGAGCCCATGACCACCATCAGGCCCCCTAGAAAGCTTAGCACCCCATTTCCTAATGATGGCCCATCACATTCCATCACATCTCCACCCCTGCACTTGGGGGGGGGGGGGGGTTGGCGGGAGAGGGGGAGGCTTCATTGGCAGGCAAGTTTGATTATAAGTGCTTCTCCTAAAAAAAAAAAAAAATCTAGGAAAAGTTGAGTCCGATCCCCTCTCCCGCTGAAAAGCAAATGGTTTTCTGGAGAATGCCCCGGATAGCCTGGGCTACATCTCTGGCCTGATTGTGAGGGCTCGTGCTCAGAATCAGGCCCAGGTCAGATCTGGATTACCCTTAATCCACGGCATGGCCCCAGAACAATGAAATGACCACAGGGAGGCCGGGGAGAAATAGCCAATTTGTTTTCTTTGAAAAGCACTTGTATTCGATGATTGTAGAAGGAAGATTGGGTATCAATCATGACCTCATTTTCTTTGCAGCCTATGTGAGTATATGGAAAGCGAGTTTATTCTTTTGTGTTTCGAAAGTTTGGTTTTTGTTTTGCCTTTATCCTTTTCTGTGTTTTTTTTTTCTCTTTCGCTTTTTTAGTGTCAGACTCCTCCTCCTCCTCCTCTTCTCTCTCAAGAACCGAGTCTCCTCTCCACCTGTTTGTATCTTCTCATCTTCATTCTCAAACCTTTGTGTGGCCCCCTGCCGCCCACTCATTCAGTGACCCAGGCCCCCGCCGGCAGCCCTCTCTCTGTAATCATGGTTTATGGTTTTGCTTCCTTTCTTGTTTGACCTGCTTCTTTGCCCGATGTTGGCTTTCTGATAATCTTCCTAACTGATAAGCTGGGTATGGAACGCCATCAAATTTAACACAGGGAAGAGGGGGGTAAAAAAAAAAAAGCCTTGCTAATTTGAAAATCCCAAAGCTATTTGGGGCAAGAGAGCTGAGACTACAGATATCGGTGCCCACATGCCAGCCTCCTCTTTGGAACGGAAAGAAAGCTCCAAGATCATGGGGTACTTCTGTTCTTTCCCAGAGCTGATTCAAAGGCATGCCAGCCCCTCCCCAAGAGAAAGAAAGAGAAAGGCAAACTGTAGTGTTTTTCAAGTAATGATCTAGTCCTAAATATTTCTAGCTTCCATTTCAGAAATGAAATCAAGTATATAGTCACCCCAGGAAGCAAAGTCACATCCCCTTGATACATGTGTCTTAAACTCCATGTCGTTCTGTACCCTGGGGTTCTCTCAGCTGCAGAGGCCCGGATTAGGGTCCAGAGACGGGATCTCGAAGATGCCCTGTGAGTCCAGAGCTGTGTCTAGGCCCTGTATGTTGAGGGCCACGGCCATGGGCTGCTTTCTGTCTGCAAGGCAAGGAAGAAAAAAAAAATAGGGTTTGTGTCATGAACCAGGGCAAGGAGATAAAATGATATTTTAATCTAATTGTGTTCTTAAAACTGGTACAGAAAATGTGAAAGTCGGCTTTTGGACGCTCAGGCCAATGTTTTGTTTTAAAATACAAAAACAATACAAAGATCCTTGTATTTAATGAAATGCGGGTTGATAAAGTCCCTAAATGGGCCCTAAGTACTCTTCTCCCTGGGGAACCCACCCTTGGTGGGGGTTTTTTTTCCCCTCATTTATTTAATGTTTGCTTTATCACAGCACTGCCAGAACATGTAATCTCTGGACCCGCAGTTTATAAAGGGCTCATCTTCGTTCCAGATGCTCTGCTCTACGCGGAACAAAAACCCATGCACAGAGCTGAGCCAGAAAGAACCATTTTCCACAAAGCGCCGTCTCTCAAGGGGCTGCCTGGCTAAGCCCAGCACCCACACAGAGGCCGGGCTGCCCTCTGTAACGGTTCCATCCGCACCACCTGACCTGGAAGCACTCTGAGTTCCCCTAGCTGCCGCTGCCGTGTTCCAGACTTGATTTTGACAGCTGGGCCCAGCTTTATGGAAGATGGAAATAAGGCTCAGAGCCAGGAGAGATAGTACAGGGGACGAGGCTGGTTCTGGTCCCAGCACCATATGGTCCTGTGAGCATCTCTAGAGTGCAGCCCAGAAACCCTTGGGTACCACTGGGCGGGGCCTGCGAGGACCTGCATCCTAGGCGCTCCAACCTAGTTAGCCAAGAATCCCCAGGTCCCCTGGGTCTCCCCAGCAACCTTAGAAGCTGCCACCACCTCTCCACCCGCAACAAGAAAGAAGAAGAAAAAAGTTCATTTATGTCATCTTTAACCCATTTCTTAAATATTTTCCTGCAGTCCAACACAGAGGGTTTGGTGCCAATTTTCTGATTTCTCCAGATTTTTTTTTTCCTTTTGACACTTTTCTTTTGCCTGGTTTTATTATTCTCTTAGAATGGGAGCTAAATGTTCTAGAATAGGCTGTGTTCCCCTTGCCCCTCCTGATGGCACAGCAGAGCCCCTGCCTGGCCTGGTTGTTTGTGTTCTGTGGAACGATGACTCATCCTCCTCCCTCCAGACCACCTGGCCAGCCAACCAGGTGTGTGAACCGAGCCGGCAGCACCGGAGAATGTTCTTTTCCCTCCAAAGTGAGCAGATGCAGTTTGAGAAGAGGGTTGCGTACCATCCATTACTGGTACAGGTAGACTTTCTTGCATAAAATCAGGCCTGATTGGGATCCCCCAATACACAGACAGGACTGGAGTGTTCCTCCAACTTCCCCTGTCATCCTTGGACCGGGAAGGCATGAAATCTAGCCCAGCCCTGCCAACTCTTGCAATCCCGATTAGAGTTAATGTTTGGAAAAATCTGAAAAGTGCTTGTTTGATTCTCCCCCCCACACACACATGCCCTTCCCTTGCCTTCGGAATTTCCGGCCTTGGAAGCAAAACACATCACAGGAATTGATTGGCTTTCCTATGCCCTTGTGGGGCAAGTGTTTCATGGGAGAGGGGAATGCCCACTGGGCCTCTCTGGTTAAAAAAAAAAATCATTGTTAGCATCACTCTTGAGTTGAAATCTGAGTCCAGACTTACAGTTGGAAGGTTATCGGAACTCTCTTTGCTTTCTGGCGCCTTACTTTTGATTTGTCAAATGCTGTGTTTCTCCGTTTTAATTTTTGGTTTGATTTGTTGTTCCAAGGCAACTCTCCAGAAGCATACTTTCATGGTTTTCCCTCCCTTTTTTCAGTTAGTAAGTAGTTTACCAATCTCTCTCTCTCTCTCTCTCTCTCTCTCTCTATTAACCTGTCGAGGGCTGCCCAACCCCACCCCACCCCACCCCCACCCCCCGCCTCGCCCCATCACCCTTCCCTCCACCTTGGAACATGTGCTGTGGGTGTTGACCGTGGGAATGTCGCCGTGGCGTGGGCATGAGCTGCCACTCGCTTGCCCTATCCACCCCTGGCGGTCCTAATGCTTCTCGTCGGCTATGGGGCCCCCCGCCGCCGAGGAGGCAGTACGGTCTGTGGAGGACTACTGTAGGCGGGCAGGATTCCCCCCCCCCCCCCGCAGGCCGGGGGGGTGCAGAGGGCTGGGCTCAGCAGTGCAAAGCCCCCAGCAGGGTGGACAGGCTGTAAATTCGGGTGGGGCTGGGGACTGGGGCCAGAGCCAGTCCGATCTGGAAATTCCTTTCTAGTTCAACCATGACGGCTACGACGAGAGAGAGACGGGGATAATAATTCTCCTTTAAAACAAGCTGAGCAGACAGCAGGAAGCTCACACTGGAAGGCGCCTAAGCAGGTGGTCCTCCCCCCGCCCCCCCCCCCGCCCCCCGCCCCGACACATGCACACACCCAGGGTTAGTGGCTAAGCCCCTGGATTCTCTCAGGTCCCTGTGAGAAATGGTGCACCTTGGGCGAGTTCAGAGAAGGATTCGAGAAATCAAAGCCTTGTTCCATCTGGACTCCATTCCCAGGGTCCTTTCAGGCTCCCTGCATCCTGGGACCAGTGTTAACCCACCCCCCCTCACCACTGCCAGCTGCATTTCTGGAAAGGCTGGTGGTGTATCTGGACACCAGTGCTGGCCAGTGAACTGAGTCCTGTAGGGGGCCGACCCCCCCACCCACTCTGAAATCCGGCTCAGCCTCCACGTGGCCTGATTTCTGCCTTTGAAAAGTCCCGTGTGGGCATTAGCATCACATTTGGCTTCTTCAGAGGACCAGGAAAAAAAAATTGTACTGCCAGCAGGATCCAGCTTTCAGAGACATTAAAAAGGATTTGAAGGGGAGTGGGGGGGGGCAGATCTGAAGTTTAGAAAGTTGCATTAAAATCTGCACGCAGCTTATCTAGCTCCAGTGAGGCCTGAGTATGGATTTGAGAGATGCCAAAGTTTTCCCTGAAGCGACTCCACTCTCCCAGGTCAGGAAATCCACAGAGGAAACCCGGGAACGGGCTCCCTCTCCCCAGGAGGCAAGAAATCATCTGCTTTCCTTGTTGCCTTCTAGCCCTCTGCAGCTTAAAGACACTTTTTTTTGATTAGGTCCGTGGCAGCCTGCAAAAAAAAATAAATTAAAAAGGTGGTCCTCAGGTCTCTGCTGGTAACATCACAGCCCGCGATGCCAGGCTTCCGGCAGCATCTTGCGATGTCCCCCATGATGCTCTGTGTCAGCCAAACGGAGAAGCAGGGGCCCTCGGACACTGCCCAGGTCACGCGGGGTGCACACATGGCGCTGGCCCCACTGTTCAGTGCTCGAGCGCCCTGGAGAGCCGGAGGTGGCACAGCTGGATGACATGGACGCAGCTGCCCTGTGTCCCGGGGGCTTCAGCACCCCCAGGCCCTGCTCCCAAGTGCTCCCCCCGAGATGCTTCAGTGCATGAGAGACCAGAATGCCACCTGGGGCGCAGGGGACTCTAGCCCCTGTCGATCCCCTGCACCCTCCTGTCCCCTCCACGTTTTCCGACTAAGACAGGGAAGGGCAAAGCAGCTGGCCAGCTTTTGGTTTTTTGGTTTTGGGGTGTTTTTTGGGTTTTATTTTTGTTTCGTTTTGTTTTTGTTTTTGTTTTTGTTTTGGTGAAAGTCCATTACTTCTGGAGCCATTGCTCTACCTGCAGGAGTGAGTGCAGGAGGGGGTGGGCGTGTCAGGCTGCCAGCCGATGGGGCAAAGGAGGTCCCCAGGGGTGAGGCCCGCAGGCCCCTGACGGCTTGTCCATCAGCCGCCTCCAGGAACCAGGACCGCGGGAGGGGAGGCGGGCGTCTACCGTGTAGTCCCTCCAGAAGGTACTGTCTCCGGGCTGGGGCCCTGCTGCCCCCCCCCCCAGCTGGCTTCTCCCCGCATGCCCCAGCCCCGCTGCCCTCCACGCTTCCGAGTGACCACCTGGCCCTGCCAAGCTCCGCATGCCCACCACCGCTGACCACGTGTCCCCTGCTTCCCGCCGCCGCACCCTGTCCCCCTCTCGGAGGAGCCCCGTGCTGGCAGTCCCCACCCTCTGCTCGCGGGACGGGGCCCCGCTGTCCAGGGTGCCCGGCCAGTGTCATTCCTCCCTCTCCCACCCACTGAAAACGGAAACGCATCCACCCTCGTGGCAACACCCTGGGGAGGGACCCAGCTAGCAGGAGCCCCCACTGTCCAAGAGAGTTGGGCCGGAGTGGACACGCTGGTGGGCCTGTGAGGAAGAGGGGAGGGATAACACCCACAGGGCTCGCAGGACGCAGGGCCAGCCCTTCCCACCCACCCCACTTCCCCCATCTTTGGAAGAGCAGGACTGCCGCCAGCCAGGGTGGGCTGGAGAGATGTGGGGGTAAGGGTGGAGGGGGGAGAAAAATGGGCATGTGCTCGCCCACCTCTGCTCCCCCTTCCAGCCTGACTGTCATCGTCTCCCCCCCCACACCACCCAGACCCCCAGGGCCCTGAGCACAGGGGCAGGGCCCGCGGCCAGCTGCAGGGGTCCGATTGTCCTCCCTGAGGTCAGTCTGGACGGAGACATTACAGAGAGAGCTTTGTCCCTGGGATTGTG
Organism: Sorex fumeus; assembly: GCF_029834395.1. Taxonomy (NCBI): domain Eukaryota; kingdom Metazoa; phylum Chordata; class Mammalia; order Eulipotyphla; family Soricidae; genus Sorex; species Sorex fumeus. Next base: position 4,916,549 of record NW_026606155.1, read on the forward strand.
GCGACGTATTCAGGGTCCTTGTTTCTTCTGGATTGCTGACACCCCCTCTCCCCTTCTAAGAACCCTCCTGTGGATGACCGCGGATCCTTCATTTCAGAGCTGGAGGGAAGGGGGGGCAGTGACGCCCTCCTTTGCTGAGAAACAGGAAGTGGGGAGGGGGGTTCCACGGGGGATAGGATGGGGAAGGGTCTGTGCCCTGCCGCCTCAGCTGGAGGCTGAGAGAAGGTGGGAGACGGGAACCACCCCGGGGCTGGAGAGCAAAAGGCAGCTGGGGGCCCGGAGGGACCCCTGGGGGCAGGCAGGGTTTGGTCTGGAATCTGCTTCTGCTTCATCTTCTGGGGCGGGAAGCTGGGATGTGGCAGTGGACACGATGGGGTCCCTCAGCCCAGAGTAGCTGCTCTAAGCGCCATCACCAGGACCCAGGGCTTGCAGGCAGGTGCGGCAGGTGAGGAGGGCCTGGCCAGGTGGCTGGGGCGTCTCCTGTAGCTTCTGGAAGCCTCGGTGGTGGCTGATTGTCCTGGGTTTAGTGGTCTAGTGGGCCCGTGTGCGGAAGGGACTTAACCTTGAGCCTGGTCCTCTGAAGCCACCACACACATACACACATCTCCGCACCCCACCCCCCCACCCCCGCCAGGCCTTAGCGAGGGACAAGCCAGGTTCCCTGTGATGTGTGGGCCGAGCAGATGGAATAGTGACAGTTCATTTGAAGGGGCCGAAGGAGTGGGCCAGAGCAGTAGCAGGGCAGGAAAGGCACTGTCCGACATGGGTTCAATCCCCAGCACCCCACATGCTCCCCTGAGCTCTTCCAGGAGTGATCCCTGAGTCAGGAGTCAGCCCTGAGCATTGCCAGGTGTGGTTAAAAATTAAAAAAAAAAAAAGCCAGTTGGGCTCCTGCAGGAGTCACAAGCCTCTTGGCCATTTAGAACCTGGTCAGAAAAAGGTTAATTTTTTCAAAGTTCTTTTTGTTTTGTTCCCCTCAAGAGGAGCTGCCAATGGTTAATTTTTACACAAAAGAGTAAAGACTTTAAGCATGCCTCCAGCTGGGTCCCAACTTGGCGACGCCCACGGACATGGCTCGTGGGAATGCCGATCCCTCAGGGCTCTGCAGAGTCCAAAGATGAGACCGGTGTGCCTCCATGCTCAAGGTCAAGGCCTGCTGGGGTCCTCCCGCCAGGCCACTGGGCGGGACGGAGGGTTTGCACTAGGCAATGGGCAGCTGCTCTTGGCCTCCTTGACCAGATGTTGGTCAGTAACATGGCAGCGTTCTGCCTCTTGGTTGGGGTCTCTCAAGCTCAGGCAATGTGGGAATCCCCCAACAGTGAACAGAAAGATGCTCAGTGACCCCTAAGAGTGTCTCGGCCTCCTGGATTGAGTCTCAGCCCCCAGAGAGTCTCAGGCCCCAGAGTGTGTCAGGCCCGGAGTGTCTCAGGCCAAGAATGTCTCAGGCCTCAGAGTATGTCAGGCCCGGAGTATCTCAGGCCCGAGTGTCTCAGGCCCAGAATGTCTCAGGCCTCAGAGTGTGTCAGGCCCCAAGTGTCTCAGCCCCTGAGTGTTTCAGGCCTCGAGTGTGTCAGGCCCAGAGTGTGACAGGCCTGGGGTGTCTCAGCCCTCAGAGAGTCTCAGGCCCCAGAGTGAATCTCAGCAGGCCTGGGGGATGGGGACTCCCCCACATTGTACTGTGAAATGAGGGTGAGAACCATCATGTTGATGCTGTCAGCGAGGGCTGAGCTGCAAGCTTCGCGTTGGCGTCTTTCTCCCCAATTGTCGCTAGGTCAGCCATGTCACCAGAGACGGCCAGTGCCACATGCAGATGGCCCATGGGGCTCCCTGTGGATGGACCCAGCTCTGCTGCACGGCTGGGTCTCTGAGCTGAGCCTGGGGTTCCCCCCACCCCGCTGTGCTGTGTGAAGGGGCGGGTTCCCCAAGAGGGGCTTCTGCGTGGGGCTTATTCTCGAAGGTGGACCTGGGCGCAGTGTCCAGCCCCCGTGAGTCACTCCCGGGGCCCCAGCGTAGCCACCCACGGTGCCTCCCGTCGGAGTAGCCAGGGGTCCTGGCTTCCCCGCAGGTGCAGGGACACAGGCGCATTGGGAGCTGTTGGGGTGGGGGGCACTCGGTCAGTCCTGCCCGGCCCCCGCAGGCCTGATGCCGTTAGCGTCAGCCTCAGTGTTTCACCTCTGCCTTGGATGGTCCCCCCCAACTGCGCTGTGTTGTTTATTCTCCTTGTCAGGCTTTGGGGTGACTTATGCACCAAGACGGCCGCTGTTGGATAAAAATAGCACCTCTTAGCTCGGAAGGAGCCTCCGTGCGGGACCTTAGCCTCGGGGGCGGGAGGGGTGGAGGCCCGTCCAGCGTCGGGGTGGGGCTGCCTTCCCCAGCTGTGGGGGCTCCCCCTGGCCCTGCCTTCCCCGTTGCTGGCCTCCCCGAGCACCGGGTCTGCACTGGCCCGTTTCTGTGCTAAGTCACCCCCCCACCCACCCCCCGTGCCAGGCCTGCACCACCCCTCAGAGTGTGCGTGCCCGGCGGGGCGCCTTCCCTGGCAGAAAGAGGCTCCAGTCTGCCTTGCTGAGGCCTGGCAGGGGTGAGGAGTGGCCCCGGGTGGTCCCGAGTGGCTGCCTTCAATTCCTCCTCTGAGTCCCACCCCAGGGACCTGCAGAGGCGAGGATGGCGCCTCTCCTCGGGGGGTGCCTGGTGACTCCCCCGCCCCTGCTGTGGACTGTCCTCACCGCCTGGCAGCACTGTGTGTGGCTGTGTGTCCTCCCCACGCCCCCTCACCCACAGCCGTGGGCCCACACCGAGGCTCCAGGCTGTCCTGATTGTCTGGGGAAACCACCCCCCCCCAAAAAAAAACTTTGTCACGTCCGGGGGGTGGGGGGAGAGGGAGGGGGAAGGTGTGTGTGTCCACCCCGCACCCCTGTCTGTGTGGGGAGGAGCCGGGCGGGTGGGGGCGGGGGCGGGGCTGGCTGAGCCTGACATTTCACCTCTGACCCCACCTTCTCCGACCCCTCCCGCAGGCTCTGTGCACGCCACGTCGGTCGCGGCCTCCAGAGTGGAGCAGGCGCTGTCTGAAGTGGCCTCCTCCCTGCAGAGCAGCGCCCCTAAGCAGGGCCCACTGCACCCCTGGATGACGCTGGCACAGATCTGGCTCCATGCAGGTACCATGGCCCCAAGTTCCAGCCCCCTCTCCCCCACCCAGCTCCCCTGGGGAGGGACCCTCCTGGCCATCGCAGCTCTCTGGGGTGGGGGATGGGGGGCGATTCTGGGTCCCTAGCCCAGTGCCAGACCCAGCGTGGGCCACGGGGAGGGACTGAGGGGAGATCAGGGTCCCGGGTGGTGGTGGTAGGGGGGTGCAAGGGAGTGGCAGGGCTGTGCCACCATGGGCGTGACACCATCCCCAGGAGAGGGCCCCACAGGGCACACCCACTCAGGAGCCAGAACCCCTGCATGCCAGGGCCGCAGTTTCCTCATCTGTACTGTGGAATGATGGGAGGCAGGGAGTGGGGGTGGGTGGGGTGCCCTCCCTCACCAAGTACCTGCCCCCTCCCGCCTTGCAGAGGGCTGCCCGCAGTTTGGACAGCCCCGGTCCCCTCTCGAGGGGAGGGTGGAGGTGGGGGACCCAGCACAGAGCTGGCTGGTGGCTGTCCACCCGCCTCTGGTCTCCCACGTCCTGGATGGCATGCCACTTCCGTGCCTCAGGTTCCATCACTGGATCTGCAAGACCCCCCTGCCCCCGTCCCCTGGGATTCTCAGGGTATGCGGGGAAGGCCTGAGCTTGGCTGGTGAGTGCCCGCCCGTGTGGTCCATCTGTTTACTCCTCCCCTGCCAGGGCTAATTACACCGTGTCCGCCGTGTTTGGAACGGCTGCGGATCTCTGCAGCCCTGCCTGGCGTACCTGGCCCTGGCAGGCCTTGGAGTCCGACCCCCCAGCTTTCTCTGTGTTGGCATCCTTAATTGAGCTAGAAACACCACCGTAAATTAGCAAATTACATTCTTCCCAGCACAAGTACAAAGGAGCGGTGATTCACGGAGCTGCTGGCAGTTCTGCGAGGCGCAGTCACCCGCCAGCCCCTGGCCTCTCGTGGGGTCCTAGCGAGCTGCCTCTGAGGGCCCTGGGATCCCCAGGGATGCCCCACACAGCCCCTCCCCCCAACACACAACAAACTCCCTTACTCAGGGCCAGGTCCCCACATCGTCACTGTGTGTGCATATGTGTGCATCCCCATGCAGGCATGTGTGTGCGTGTATTAGGGGGGACTCCCAGGCAGTGCTTGGGGGGCCTAGGAGCCCTGCCCAGTTCTGTTCCACCAGCAGTTCCGTGTGCGGCCCTTAAGGCAGTGCGGGGTGGGTGCTACAGAGAAGCCAGGGATGGGCTCAAAGCCTGGTGCCCCCCACACCTGCCAGCCACCTCCCGGCCCCTCCTGTTAGTCTTGATCAAGTTAATGACTGGGGGAGGGGGCAGGGGGCTCTCTAATTTTCAGGATCACTTTGCTCTGTAACTTGTTGTCACTCACTCATTTATCTGGGGACTCTGTTCCTTGCGGCCTGTGTTGGCACGGGGGTGCGGAAACTGTCGCCTATTATCCGAGCATGGGGACAAGTCTGGGATGGAGTTGTCCATCGGGGTTGGGGATCTGGGATGGGAATCTGGGAAGGATCTGGGATGGAGTTGTCCATCGGGGACGGGGACCTGGGGTGGAGTTCTGGGATGGGGATCTGGGATGGATCTGGGATCTGGGATGGGAATTTGTGATCTGGGGTGGGGATCTGGGATGGGAATCTGGGATGGATCTGGGATGGAGTTGTCCATCGGGGATGGGGATCTGGGATGGATCTGAGATCTGGGATGGGAATTTGTGATCTGGGGTGGGGATCTGGGATGGGAATCTGGGATGGATCTGGGATGGAGTTGTCCATTGGGGATGGGGATGGGAATCTGGGATGGATCTGGGATGGAGTTGTCCATCAGGGACGGGGACCTGGGGTGGGGTTCTGGGATGGGGATCTTGGATCTGGAGTGGGGATCTGGGATCTGGGGTGGGGATCTGGGATGGATCTGGGATCTGAGATGGAGCTGTCCATTGGGGATGGGGATCTGGGATGGATCTGGGATTGAGTTGTCCATCGGGGATGGGGATCTGTGGTGGGGATCTGGGATGGGGATCTGGAATCTGGAGTGGGGATCTGGGATCTGGAGTGGGGATCTGGGGTAGGGCTCTGGGGTGGATCTGGGATGGACCTGGGATATAGGACAGAGTTGTCCATCAGGGATGGGGATCTAGGATGGGATCCAGGATGGATCTGGGATGGATCTAGGAACTGGGATGGAGTTGTCCATCTGGGGCTGGGATGGAGCTCCAGGACCCCTCATTTGGGACCCAAACTGACTGGAGCCCATGCACATCTCATGGGCAAATGAGGGTTTCCAACCCCGGCAGGCACTCCCATTATCTAAGGAGGGAGATGCTCAGAGGCCCCCCAGAACTGGATTGTTTGAGTCCATATGACTTTTTTTTTGGCGGGGGGGAGGGGGTCCACACCTATCGGTGCTCAAGGCTCACTGCTGGCTCTGTGCTCAGGGCTCATTCTCGCTCTGTGCTCAGGGCTCACTCCTTGAGTGCTCCCGCTTGAACCAGCAAATCCAGCCCACCTCCCTCTTTGACAGCTTTTACCAGGAGCATCCGCGAGCACCTCTGGCCACATTAGCCGCCAAGTGGCAGGCTGGGGACAGGGCTCAGGGGACCATACAGGGTGCCTGGGATCAAACCTGGGCTGGCCATGTGCAAGGCCAGCGCTCTGCCCACTGTGCTATGGCTCCGGTCCCGTGCGATGCTTTGGTTTCTTTTATTCTTGAATTGATGATACCTGCCTGTGGGGGACAGTGACAGCGGAAAGGCTCCCTCCCTAGCCTCTGACGCCCTCTCCCCCAGCGGCCACGTCCAGGCCATAAAACCTGTGCTTTTAATTTTTTTATTGTGATTTGGGTCTGGGGCCACACGGGGCAATGCTGAGGGCTTATTCCTGGCTCTGTGCTCAGGAATCATTCCTAGCAGGGCTCGGGGTGCCAGGAATCCAACTCAGGCTGGCCATGTGCAAGGCCAGCGCCCTGCCCAACTGTTCTGTCACTTTTTGGCCCGTGACCTGTGCGGGCTTTTTAGACGGCCCAGAGAGAACCAGCCGGGAACCTGCCCACGCCACTCTGTTCCCTCACTGGGGAGGAATTAAAATCACGGTTGTAATCATGATTTTGCACTGTAGCATTGTCACTGTCATAGCATTGTTCATCCTGATTCGCTCAAGTGGGCACCAGTAACGTCTCCATTGTGAGACTTGTTGTTACTGTTTTTGGCATATGGAATACGTCATAGGGAGCTTGACAGGCTCTGTCGTGTGGGCGGGATACTCTTGGTAGCTTGCCGGGCTCTCCGAGAGGGATGGAGAAATCGAACCTGAGTCGGCCACATGCAAAGCAAATGCCCTGCCCGCTGTGCTGTTGCTCCAGTGATTATAATCAGCAGTTATAATCATGATTATAATGATAATAATCCCTGACTCGGATTATCCAGGACATGCTACAGTGAGCAGTAGTGAAGGGAAACGCCATGCGGGGTGAATGGCCAAAGGTTGCGCCCTTCAACGCAGGCCCACACAGACATGTTGCTCTCCATCCGTTCGGTCTGATTGCTCCACTGCGCTGTGAATGTCCACTTTCTCACCTTGTCGCCAGTGCAGCAAAGGGCCAGACTTGGACATCTGCCTCCAGGTCAGAGATGAGAGATAGTATCTCAGTGGTCTGCCCACGGCTTCTTCCCTTCCCCATCTTCTGTCCCCTCAGCTTGGCGTTTGAGCTGATCAGTGCTCATCACAGGCCCCGGCAGCTGGTGTGTGTCTGTGAGATGGGTCATGTTTTCTTCCCCCCATTTTAATTTTGTTTGTGACTTTAGACTTGGGCCTGCTCGAGCAAATCGATAAACAACGGGAGGACAGTGCTACAGTGCTTTAGGCCTTTTTTTAGTTACTTGATAAAATACCTCTTATCAGTCCTGTTTTTATGGTGTGCAGGACTTCATCCAAGGCCACCTTCTGTTTATTTTTTTTCTTTATTTTTTTTGATTGAGTCACAGTGAGATCCACAGTTACAAAGTTGTTCGTTACTAGGTTTCAGTGATACAATGTTGCAACACCCATACTTTCACCGGTGTACGTTTTCCACCACCAATGTTCCCATTTCCCTCCCACTCCCCACCCTCTATGGCAGACACTTTTCCTCCCTCCCTCCCTCCCTCCCTCCCTCTCTCCTTCTCTCTTTCTCTCTCTCTCTCTCTCGCTCTCTCGCTCTCTCGCTCTCGCTCTCTCTCTCTCTCTCTCTCCCTCTCCCCCCCCCCCTTTGGGCTGTCATCTGTCTCTACTGTCTGTTTTCCTGCAGGTTCAGGCCCTCCCCAGCGCCATTTGTGCCTGGTTCCCACAGTTCAGAGAGGCTTATGCCTCCGCGTGCAGGAAGGAAGCCCAGACAGATGGAAGGAAACGCGTTTGCAGCGTCCCTGGGCAGCTGCATCCGAGCGCTGGTGTTGATCGCAGGTCTCCCCGGGAGCCGGGCAGAGGCCCCTCCAGACCGCGGGTCACTGCGCGGCCTTCCCCAGACCCGAGGGCTTCGCGGGGCCCATTTCAGCCTGCACACTGCCTGGCAGCTAAAAATGACTTTGCAGTAGGTGGTTAATTTCTGCTTGTTACTTACTAATAATTATAGCTTTCACTTTGGCACCTCTCACAGTCGAAACCAACCGCTATTTTTAGATGTGCAAGATCAGATTTTCTGATTTCTGCTGGGAATTTGAAGCTGTGATACTTTCCAAAGTCCTTGGCCTAGCCCTGGCCTGGCCCTCCCGCCCTTGGTCCTTCCAGGGTCCGGCCCAGCCTCCTGGCCATGATCGAGGGCGTCAGGGTGGCCTGCCGCCTGGCCAAAGACAAAAGTCAGGCAGTGAGGGGATTGCTGGGGGGCTGGGGGGGCGACCGGGACAGTCAGGGCTGAGGTCGGGTGCCCCCATCCTTGGTCACTGCACGCATCAGGTCGCCAGCCTTACCCCATCTCCTGCCCAGGAGCTTTGACCAAAACTCCACGCCTTGCGGGTAGCTGATGCTTTTCTCTTCCCTACCCCCCTCATTCTCATTTTTAATTTTATTGAATCACCATGAGATACACAGTCACAAAGTTGTTCATGATTGGATTTCAGTCATACAGTGTTCCATCACCCATCCCTCCACCAGTGTGATTTCCCAGCACCAGTGTCCCCAGGTTCTCTCCCAAAACACCTCCCACCCCAGCCTGCCTCTATGGCAGGCAGCTCTCTATCTTTCTCCTCTCTCTCTCTCTCTCTCTCTCTCTCTCTCTCTCTCTCTCTCTCTCTCTCTCTCTCAAGCATTATGGTTTGCGATACAGATGCTGCAAGGTTATCATGTATATCCCTTTACCTGCTTTCCACACTCAATTCTTGTCCAGAGTGACCATGCTGCGGAGCCGTTGGTGGTAGCCTTTAATGTCTGAACATGCCCACCACTCCGTGGGCCTTCCTCGCCCCCTTGGACCCGTGACGGAGCGCCCACAGCTCTCCAGTCACCGGCTCCACAGCCCAGGAGGTGACATGGTTCCATCAGCCCAGCCCTGGCCCAGAGGGGCACTTGGCTATCGCACGCGGGTCTCTGCTAGGCGGGAGCAGGGTAGGCCCTGGGGAGCACTGGGCACCTGGGCGTGGAGATGGAAGGGCAGCTGGGCAGAGGGTGTGGACAGTGGCGGGTCCCTGGGCCTGTGGTACCAGGCACATGGTGGGGACCCTGGGCTGGCATCTAAGGAGAAAGCCCAGATGGCCTGAGCAGAGGCAGGACCCTGGCTGCTGCGCTGTTGCTGAGAGCACGGGGGCCATGAAGGGCCGTCAGCAGGAGGAAAGGGGTCCAGCGGGGGTCTCCGAAGCTCTGCAGCAGGCAGGGGTGCAGTGGGAGGGGCGCCGGGGCCCGGGGCAGGGCAGCAGCATGGCTCAGGAACTTCCTTCCCGGGCTTTGTCCAGGGCGAGCAGGGAGCGGGCAGACGGGTCGTGGGGAGAAAGCCAAGGGTGGGAGAGTCACAGGCTGGGGCCTGGAGGCCCCGTGACCTCACTTTCTGCTCTGGGATGGTTGCGGGAGAACCGTTGGGGTCTGGGAGCAAGAGAAATCAGGTCCCAGTGCCACCTGCGGGCAGCCAGTGGGGGTGTGGTGGGCTCATGGGCTAGGCTCTCAGGTAGTGATGATGCAGCCCCCAGGCCGGGCCCCCCCGCCTGCCTCCTTCCCCACTGCAGGGGTCCGAGGTTGGTTCAGCTGCAGGGGTGAAGCTCACCACTAGCTGTCCCTGTCTGGGGATGGTTCAGGGGAGGCTTCTCTCATGGGAGGTGGCCCCCGAGAGCAGGGGAGGGTGCAGACAGAAGCCTCGGGGCGATGGAAGCGGAGGGCAGCCCCTCTGGGGTATGCTGCTCACAGATGCCAGTGGGGGTTGGGGGGTGCCTCAGCAGGACTCCATGGGGCAGAGAGGAATGATGTGTGGGGTCCAGGAAGGGCCTTCAGGTCGCCAACACAGCTGTTGCTCTCTGGTGGACGGAGGGTCAGTCAAGAGAAAGAAGGGTCTAGCCAGCAGGACGGGGACAGGGACAGGGGACAAGATCAGAGGACAGAGGTCACCCAGGAGAGAGAAGGGTTAGGCCAGCGGGAGGCAAGAGAGACGTGTTCTGGGCACAGGGAAGCAGAGGACAGGGATGGAGACAGGGATGAGGATGGGGACAGGGATGGGGATGAGGACGGGGCAGAAGACAGGGATGGAGGCATGGATGGGACGGGGACAGGTGGCTCCCGACACCGTGTGGGTCCTGGGCGCACACAGGCCGGCCCCGAGGGCCAGGAGGCTAGCCTGCGCTGCGGCTGGCTTCTTCCCGTGGCAAGTTACGTCGCCCAAGGGTGTCCTGGGACAGACCTGAGGCAGCTGGTGTTACCGTCCCTGAGCCCTCTGTCCCAGGTCTGTGCTGAGCCTGGGACCCGCTCACAGGCACAGCCCGGCTGCCCCCACCTCCTGAGGACAGGCCTGTGCCAACCCCACTAGACCCTCCGTCTGGCCCCTCAGGGATGGTTCCGGCAGCCCTGCCCGCGGAGGGGAGAAGGGCCCAGGGCAAAACCCGTGGATCTTCCTCCTGAGCGTGGGTCCGAATGAGTTCTTTCTTTTCTGGAAACATCTGCGGGGTGTAGACAGGACTCCAGCCACCCTCCAAGCCAGCAAGGCAGACGTTTCCAGAAAAGACAGGAAGAAGATGGCACAAAGGTGACCCCAGTTCAATCCCCGTCACCCCGTAGGGTCCCCTGGGCACTGCCAGGAGTGACCCCTGAGCATAGAGCCATGAGTAAGCCCTGAGCACAGCTGGGCAGGAGTGACACCAAAATTTTAAAAAAATAAATCCATGTGGGGCTGGAGCAATAGCACAGAGGGTAGGGCGTTTGCCTTGCATGTAGCTTACCCGGGTTCGATTCCCAGTATCTCATATGGTCCCCTGAGCACCGCCAGGAGTGATTCCTGAGTGCAGAGCCAGGAGGAACCCCTGTGCATTGCCGGGTGTGACCCAAAAAGCAAAAAAATAAATTAAATAAATAAATCCATGAGATGGGTTTCACAAGCGCGTCAGTCGCTGGGCCTCCATGGGGAGAGGACACAGCTCTGTGGGGTCAGGAGTCAGCCTTGCTCAGCCTGCAGGCCCGGCCCCTGGCACTCGGAGGGCTGCCTTGGTGCTCTCAGTGCCAGGCCTCGGGCAGATGGCACCATGCCCTCGGCCAGCCTCTCCCTTCTCTGCGCGTCCCCGGCCAGTCTGTAGCCTAAGCTTCTGTGCCTTTGCAGGCGGAAGGGCCTCTCCCGCCCCTAATTCACTGCAACCTTCATGGAGAGCTGATTTTGGTTCAAATGGCGTGCGGTGTGTGTGTGTGTGTGTGTGTGTGTGTGTGTGTGTGTGTGTGTGTGTGGTGGGGGGAGGGCAAGGTTATGATTTCCAATCTTTGCCGTATTCACCGAATACTGTCCTGTGTGTGAGTCAAGGTCATCAGTGTTCATGAGCTGGAGTAGCCCTTCCCTCCGGCTTGAATGGCCCCTGGCCAGCAATCAGGCCAGGAGAACTGTTCCGGGGACCCTCGTGACATTGCCCCCCCAACACACACACACAGACACCCACACCCCACCCAGCGTGGGCCCTGACTTTGCAGAGTCCGAGGCCAGCTCCTTCCCCAGGAGCCCAGAGCTGGGTGTGGTCATCGTTCCCTCCCGAAAGTAGCCATTGGCCAGCCAGCCAGCAGGTCAGGCGCCTTGTCTGCTGACCTCCTTGGCCTACAGCAGGAATGCCGCCCCTCCCCGCACTGCACTCAGCTCCTGCAGCACCTACGAAGGTGCTGGATCCCTCTCCCAGGGTGCTGAGACAGTGAGTGAGAGGGGACGCGGGGTGGGGGGTGGGGCGGCCTGGCTGATGAGTGCTGCCCGCCGCACTGTGAAGGGTTCTCCCCTTCCCACCCGAGACAGTGAGGGAGCCACGGAGATAATATACCCCAGGGGAAGGTGCCTGCCTTGCACGCAGCCAGTCCAGGTTCGATCCCTGACACCCCAAAGGGTCCCCCCGCCCACCAAAAGCCCAGCCAAGGGCAATCTCTGAGCACCGCCAGGTATGCCCCGGAAAGAAAAATAAAACTGCAAAGAATGGGGAGGCAGATGGAGATGGGGGCCCCAGCTTTGTCCCCGGGGGGGCTGGGCAGGGCACGGTGGGGTCAGCTGGTGTCAGCCCTGCAGGTCCCTCAGTGCTGGCCAGAGGCCAACAGCCGTCTCTGAGTGAGCAGGCAGAGGTGCTGGGCTTGGGGTCAGGGAGCTGGGCACCAGGGCGGACAGCCCAGATCCTGCTCCCAGACTTGGGGGAGGCCATGGGAGTGGGGGAGAGGAGGATGTGGCAGTGACCCCGGCTGGGGGTCCGGGAAGGCAGCAGAGCCCCTCGCCCCCACAGAGATGTTGGCCTTGTGTGTGCTGCAGGGACCCTCCTCCCCAGGACCTTAAAGACGTGGCCAGTTCCCGCACGGCCTCCTGTTCTTGGTGCCCACTCATGTGCCCCATGGGGGGGTGTGCCTCTCTAGCATCTCAGTGGTTCTGGGAAGTCTGGAAGATTCTTTCCTGGAACCCGAGACTGGGCCCCACTGTGGGGTGGACGCAAGGCTGGGGAGGGCTGTCAACAGCCTCCGCACTCCTGCACCCCACATGCACTGACGCAGCAGCTAAGGCCCCCCGAGTCCTCTCCCTCCCTCACCCTCCTTCCCTCAGGGGATGGAGGCTGCCCTGGCCCTTCTCCCCCCATAGGAGTCCCCCCACCCACGTAAGAGGAGAGCTGGGGGACCCCCCCCCACTGCCTGCCCATGGCCACACCCTGGGGCCGGCACAGTGCTGGGCAAGAGGGAGGTGTCCTGTCCCTCTCGGGGCTCTCTCAGAGGGACCCCGACAGTGCTCCTGAGGGACACAGAGCCAGCCTGGGCAGCAGGTGGGGGCCAGCAGCCCTGGCCCCTAGGGCAGTGCCAGGACAGGAGACTGCTTCTGCCAGCTACTGCCTACCCCTGCCTGCTCCGGAAGCGGGACCAACCCCCTCTTTTGGCCTTGGTGTCCTCATGTGGGCAGGGGGTCCCCGATGTAAGCCCCCCGTAAGTCTCCCTGCAGATGGGGCAGGGGGGCACTCTGGCGCTACCTGCTCGCCCCCCACTGTCCCTATCCCCCCACCCCCACCCCCTCAGGTCCGACAGTACACAGGCCTGCTGCTGGGGCCCTGGGGAGAGGGGGTGGCCCGCACACAGGGTCCCCACTGGACGCCCCTCAGAAACTTGGGTGGGGCTGGGGTCAGGAGGGACTGTGGGGGGGGGGGGCGGAAGGGGGGTAGCAGTAGGGACAATCTCTGGGAGCAGTGGGGTGAAGCCAAGCCTGGCGTCCAGCTCAGCCCCGGTTGGCCCTGCAGAAGCCGTGGGGACCACATAGGCCCGCGAGGCAGCGCGGGGGATTGGGTGGGGGGCGGCATCCACATCAAAGCCCAGCAGGGAGCAGCGCTGGCCCCTTCCCGCGCTGCGGGGCTGCCGCCTCTAATCTGGACGAGCTGCGCTGCTCGCTGGGATTGATGTCAGGAAAGAGCCCGCTCTCAGGGCTGGGGTACCCAGTGGCAGGGGTGTGGGGGACTGATGGTGGAGCCAGTCCCGCTCCTGGTGGCAGCCTGCACACGGGGCATCCTGGGTTCAGGTGGTCCCGGAGCCCGGCGGGGTGACCTGGGGGCGTCGACACTGCCCTCCATCCTCCCTCACCCAATGGGCACCCACCAGGTCAGCCCGCGAGCATGGGGGGGGCGGGACTTGCAGGGCCGATTGTTGGGGCGGGGCCTGCAGGGGGAGGGGATGTTGGGGCGGGGCCTGTACTGTGGGGCTGTTGGGGCAGGGGCCCACAAGGGGTGGGACTGGTTTGGGATGGGGGACTGCAGGAGGAGGGGCCCGCAGGGGGTGGGGCCTGCAGGGGCTGAGCTGGTTGGGGCGGGGCTGGCTATTTGGGGCAGGGCCTAGAGGAGGCGGAGCTGGCTGGGGTGGAGCTACTTGGGGCGGGTCCCACAGAGGCTGAGCTGGTTGGGGCGGGGCCTGCAGGAGGCGGAGCTGGTTGGGGGCGGGGCCCGCAGAGGCAGAGCTTGTTGGGGCGGGGCCTGCAGGAGGCGGAGCTGGTTGGGGTGGGACTATTTGGGGCGGGGCCCGCAGGAGGCGGAGCTGGCTGGGGCGGGGCTATTTGGAGCAGGGCGCTCTGGGGCACCTTTCGTGGGGCTCAGGCATGTGTGCTTCTCGCTCCCTGCCTCTCTCGCAGCCGAGGTCTACATCAGCATCGGGAAACCCGCAGAAGCCAACGCCTGCACCCAGGAGGCCGCCAACCTCTTTCCAATGTCCCACAACGTCCTGTACATGCGGGGCCAGGTGGCCGAGCTCCGAGGGCACTATGACGAGGCACGGCGGTGGTACGAGGAGGCCTTGTCCATCAGCCCCACGCACGTGAAGAGCATGCAGCGCCTGGTGAGTGTGGCGGTTGCAGCCGAGTCCGACCCCAGCGGCCCCACCGGGCTCCCGGGGCCACTGCTGGTTCTCTGGTTCCCTCCCGGCCAGCGCGCACAGCATCGGCTGGTGGCCCTGCATGCAGGCAGAGCCCTCGGCAGCCCCATCTGTTCTCATGGGCACGTCCATGGCCCCGGACACTAGCACTGTCACACCATCCTTGTCCGTCTCTTTGCCCTGTTGGCCGCGACCACCTTGGAGGGTGCCACACCCTGCGGAGAGCCGAGTGCTGGGCTAGGGGAGCACCTCAGATGGCAGTGCTCAACCTTCGCATGCCAGGTGCCCAGTTTCTTCCCTGGTTCCTAATAATTCCCTGAGCCTTGCAGGGAGCAGTCCCCAACACTGAGCTATAAGTATCGAGCACTGCCAGCTGTGGTCCCAAAACAAAATAAAACAAGCAAAACAAATATATAGATTAGGCCCGAGTGCTTTCAATAGCATGTTGCCTAGTCCTGAGGAGCCTGGGACTCCAGCCTGTCTCCCAGGCCGCTGGCTCAGGGCAAGGCCGTGTTACTCCTAGGGGACCAGGCAGGTCCCCCAGTCCTCCAGATGCAGCACCACCCCCCTTACTGCCCCCAACCCTTGCCTTGGAGTCAGTCACCCACCAGTGGGGTTCAGGCTGTCAGGGACAGATGACTCTGGGGCTCCCCTCTGAGAAGGCCACGTGTGAGGACCGGGACCTTCCCGAGAGATAGGAAGGGGAGCCTTGTGATTCAGCCCCCAGGCTCTGGAGGCAGGGGCATGTGTGCAGCACTCCCAGGGGCTGGGGATACTTGAGGGACAGCTGTATGGGCCCAGCAGCCACATCATGGCTTGCTCCAGGAAGCCCATAGCTCCCTGCTTGTGTGACCTATGTCAGGGCACCACAGAGAGGGGAGCCCTGGAACCAGTTAGTGGGGGCAGCCTCCAGGGCCCTCAGCCATCCTATCTCTCGCCGTCTCTCCAGTCGACATGGGCAAATGCGCCAGACCCCCACCCTGCAGCCCGACCTGGCCAAGTGCCCTCTGTGTGCTGGCGGGGGGCGGGGGGGTGGGGTGGCGTCTTCGTGACTCATATCCCCAGCCCACCCCGAATCAGTGCTCATCAGGTCAGAGGCCAAAGGCCTATGGCCATCACATCTCCCTCCCCTGAACCTTCTGTGGCTCCGTCCCGTTGACAGTGTTATTCCTTGTACTACCTGAACATTCGCCTGTTTGATGGGGAATATTTCCAGGGCTTCTCATTCAGGTCTCGCTGGTGGAAGGGCTCATCAGAGCTGTGGAACTCGGGCCCCAGGTGGGTTGGTATCAGCGGGACTGTCCAGCAAAGGCTGCGTGTGCCTCTGCGGGTCCCTGAATGATTCAGAAGTGTGTGTGGAGCTCGGCCCCGGGATCACATGAGCCAAGACAGGATAGGAAACCTGGGCAGGAGGTTCTGTTTCCTCTCCAGCTCTTCCATGCACCGGAACTCCCTGTGGGGGGCCAGGCACTGTCCACCCCAGAGCCAGCAGCCCAGGGCAGCTGGTGACACCCACGGGCAACCCCCGGCCTCCCCTGGCTCAGACTCAGGAGTCTGTCTGAGCAGTCATGGTGGACAACACAGGACTCATAAGTGCTGGCTTTTCTCTGTCCATCTGCTGTATTCAGAGCCTGTCTGGACAGGGCCGGGTGGACGCCCACAGTTGACCCTTGATATCATGCTGGTTCCTTCTTGGGGACCTTGTGTTGATGTTCAACTTCCCTGGGCAAGCCCACAGCCAGCTGGACCCCCACTGAAGCCAAGCAGAGGTGCCCCTCCCACAGGTGCCTGTTGGGGAGGGGCACCCTGAAACATCACCGTCCTCCCTCCCACCTTCCCCAGGCTGTGCAGAAAAGCTGCTTGCGCGATTTTGAGGGAGAGGAGAATATGGGGTCCACAGAACCCCTCAGGGGCTAAGAATGAGGCTTCAGCCCTGTTCTAGGCTCATGAGTTTTGGAGACTCTGGCAAGTTAGTCACCTGCCCTTGTGCCTCAGTTTCTCCACGAGGTATGCAATAAGGATGCTGTGAGCCCCAAGCACATGGTCAAGCCCAAATGGGAATCTCTTTTGAGTCCTGAAGGCCCCACCTGTGCACTTTGGGTTTGCAGCTGGCCCATCCTCACTCCCCCGTGGGGAGCAGATGCTGTCTCTGCATTAGCTGAGCCCCAGGGGCAGCCAAGGCAGAACTGCGGAGAGGGCACAACTGCTGGGCACACGGGAGGGACGCACTATCCAGCTGGGCGTGCACAAGGGACGCACCTCACCCTTGCATCCCCGCCCCAAAGCTCTGTGACCAGCAGGCTCCCCTGCACTCACATGTGTCTGCTCCCGGGGGTGGGGGACACGGCGGCCTGTGTGGACCTGGTGGGAGACCCACTGCTCCACCGGGATGGATGTGACCGTGGTGGGAGCCATCGTTCCCCATCTGCGAGCGGAAGCCTCCTTTTCCCTGCGGGGGCAGACCCTGAGCACTGTCATCGGAAGCGGCGAGGTGGCTGCCACCGTGGGCAAAGCCCTTGGGAGTTTGCTGCCCCCGGATGTGGCCCCACGAGCCATCTGGGCCTGAGCCCAGAGGAAAGCAGCAGCCACGTGCAGAGCCTCCAATCAGTGGCCTTGCTGCCCAGGAGCAGATCTCGGGGAGGAAGTGTAGGACTCCTTTGGAGGTGCTCCTATAGGGTGCTTCTATGGGGGTGCTCCTATGTGGTGGTCCTATGGGGTGCTCCTATGGGGGTGCTCCTATGGGGTGCTCCTATGAGGGTGCGCCTATGGGGGTAATCCTATGAGGGTGGTCCTATGGGGGTAATCCTATGAGGGTGCTCCTGTGGAGTGCTCCTGTGGGGGTGCTCCTATGGGTGAGCTCTATGGGGTGCTCCTATGGGGGTAATCCTGCGGGGGTGCTCCTATAGGGTACT
This sequence comes from Sorex fumeus, assembly GCF_029834395.1. NCBI lineage: Eukaryota > Metazoa > Chordata > Mammalia > Eulipotyphla > Soricidae > Sorex > Sorex fumeus. Next base: position 4,933,603 of record NW_026606155.1, read on the forward strand.
CCTGTGGGGATGCTCCTATAAGGGTGCTCCTATGGGGGTAATCCTATGAGGTTGCTTCTATGGGGTGCTCCTATGGGGGTAATCCTATGAGGGTGCTCCTATAGGGTGCTCCTATGGGGGTAATCCTATGAGGGTGCTCCTATGGGGGTAATCCTACGAGGGTGCTCCTGTGGAGTGCTCCTGTGGGGGTGCTCCTATGGGTGAGCTCTATGGGGTGCTCCTATGGGGGTAATCCTGCGGGGGTGCTCCTATAGGGTACTCCTATGTGGATGCTCCTATAAGGGTGCTCCTATGGGGGTAATCCTATGAGGGTGCTCCTATGGGGTGCTCCTATGGGGGTAATCCTATGAGGGTGCTCCTATAGGGTGCTCCTATGGGGGTAATCCTATGAGGGTGCTCCTATGGGGGTAATCCTACGAGGGTGCTCCTATGGTGTGCTCCTGCGGGGTGCTCCTCTTGGAGTGCTCCTCTGGGGGTACTTGGACAGCCAGGCCCCCAGACCGACTTGCAGTACCTGTGGCTCTGCTCTGCTCTGAGCCCACGGGGCAGCAGTGCTCGCTCAGCCTGTCCTTCTCCAGGACCAGCACTGCTATTCCCCAACCCCGAGGAAAAGCATATGCACGTGCCACTGTCCACCCGTAGGGTCTTGCACTCATCAGAGCGTACCCCCCACAACACAGGTCTCCAAGTATGGACAAGGACCCTCCTCCTTCCCCAGGAGCCCCCTAAAGAGCCAACAGAGCTCTGAGTCGGGGGCCAGGGCGGGGGGCCGGGCACAGAGGTCAGCAGATCCTTGGAGGGACAGACCCCCCAGCCCCCACCTTCCCCGCCCATGTCCCGTGGTTACAGAGGAGCCTAGAAGGAACTTCAGCCCTCAGAAGGGGGGGCTGGCCCCCGCGGTCTGTCACCCCAGTGCCCCCCAGTCCCCTCCTGCTGCTGTTTCCTGACACGGAGAGATGGTCGACCCCACCCTCACCCTGTCCTGTGCCCCAGACACCCTCACCCCTGATGGCCACTCAGGACACAGCCTCTGGCTTTTGTTGTGGGTCCCCTGCACGTCACTGGTCAGGGCTGCCCTTGGTCTCAGAGGAGGAAGCCTCTTGTTTTCCCCCCACAAACACCACTGTGCTCCCTCCCAGCTCCTGTGGTGCTCGCGGGAGCAGGGCTCAGAGCTCTGGGGGGGGGGGGGGGGGGTCCCGTGGCGCCTGCGGGGTTGCGAGGGAAGGTGGCAGCAAGAGTGGTGAGGGCCAGCGAGCTGGGCGGGGGAGGGTGTGTGGGCAGGGACAGTGACAGGACACGGCAGGTTTGCGATGTCTCCGCCACTGTCCTCTGTCCTCGCGCCCTGCTGAAACGGCTGTTCTTAGCTGAAAACTTCTGGTTTGGGGCGTCTCTGTCCAAGGGGGAGGTGGGTGCCTGGGACCTTAGAATTCCTGCCCTGCAGGCACTTGGCTCCATGTGGCTCTGGCCCTGGACCCTCCCCAGTGCAGGGAACGTGCCCCATGGCATCCCTGCACTGTGAGGTGCTCCCTCCTGCCTGGCGGCACTTGCTCAGGCCCGGGAGATGTGACCACAGCCCCCTGCCTCCCCAAGGATGCAGGCCAAGGCCCCGCCTGGGAGCAGCTCAGGCCCGGGTGTATCATCGCCAGAAGCCCAGGAGTATCACCGTCAGAGGCTAAGAGTATCACAACCAGAGGCCCGGGAGCAGCTCAGGCCCGGGCGTATCACAATTAGAGAATTAGAACCCCAGGAGTATCACAGTCAGAGACCAGGAGCAGCTCAGGCCCGGAGTATCACAGCCAGAGGCCCAGGAGTAGCACAGTCAGAGGCCAAGAGTATCACAGTCAGAGGCCAGGGAGCAGCTCTGGCCCGGGAGTATCATGGTCAGAGGCCCAGGAGCAGCTCCGGCCTGGGAGCAGCCCAGCACAGGCTCTGAAACATAAGTCACGGCACGTGATGTTCTCTTGCCTCGACTTAAGGCAAAGTTTAATGCTGTTTCTTTCTGTGTTCTGCTCTGGGGACTGGTAAGGGCGGGTGGGTCATGATGACCCCAGGTGGGGACGTCCCAGCCTGCAGCCAGGGCAGCACCCCTCTCCGAGGCAGCAGCGTGGGGTGCCTGCAGACTGTGACAGGGCCTCATGCCCCCGGTGCCCCTGCGTCCTCAGCACCCCTTGGGGGAAAGAAATGTCTGGAACAGTCGCTCCCTAGGCAGGGAATCCCACCACTGTGGGGGCGGGAGGAGCCTGGGGTTGCAGCTGGGGGCGCTGAGTGATTTTGTTTCTGGAAAGGGGGTGCTCCGGCAGAGCCCTTGAAGGGCCCCCCACCCACAGGTGCTATGCCGCAGGCAGAAGGCCCCCCGTGGGCGCCTTGTCGCCAAGGCTTGTCGCCCAGCTCCATGCGGCCAAACCCACCCCCTGCCCTTTGCCAAGCCCGTCTCATAGACCACCCTCGCAGGGTCTTTTAGGACCCCAACCCTCTCGCCCCCCTCCCAGGCTTATGAAGCCGGAAGGATGGACGTGGCCACGGACCCCATGCCCTGCACAGTGCCCCCCACTGACACCTCCCCGCAAGGGTTATAAAAAAAGGTGCCTGGAGGGAGGGCCGTGGGGATCTAGTGCCTGGATTAGATCCCGAGAACACAGCCCCCTGCCCTCAAGAATGGAAAGTTCTAGAAGAGACAGAAAAGCGGCAAAGTCTCGGGACTCAGCCAGACTCGTGGGGCACACGGCCATCTGCGCGGGGGCAGGGGCGCAGAACAGGCTCCAGCAGGCCTGACCCGGGGCCAAGTGGAAATATGGCACTGCCACGCGCAAGCCGGGGCAGATGGCAGCTCGGGTCCGCGAGGCGCACACCAGCTGCGGGGCCTGGGTGGGTCTCGTGGGCTAGCTGTGACGGGGGCTGGGTGGTCATCTGAGCTGACTCTCACCTTCCAGAGCCCCCTCCTGAGTTACTGGGGCGGGGGGGGGGGGGTGCCGAGCCTCGCACCTGTGGCAGGAAAGTTGTTACCTCTGACGGGTATCTAGGTGTTGGTGGTGTTGGCCCTTCTGCTTTTTGCAGATTTGGAATGTTTCAGGATTTAAAAAAAAAAAATAACAGAAGTATAGACAGGCTGGAGCAATAGCACAGTGGTAAAACTTTTGCCTTGCATGCGGCTGACCCGACCGACCTGGGTTCAATTCCTCCGCCCCTCTCAGAGAGCCTGGCAAGCTACCGAGAGGATCTCGCCCGCACGGCAAAGCCTGGCAAGCTTCCCGTGGCATATTTGATATGCCAAACACAGTAACAAGTCTCAAAGTGGAGACATTACTGGGCCTGCTCGAGCAAATCGATGACCAACAGGAGGACAGTGACAGTGACAGTGACGGACATACACGGTTCCCGCAGGTCTGCGTCGTTGAGAGAGGGTTCTGGAAGCTGCGGGAGTGAGGTTATGTGGAGGCTGAGGTTCTCAGCCAGCAGAAAGGCATGCAAGGACAGGGACCCCAGGGGACCGGCAGAGGGATCTGGAAGGTTCTGGGCTGACTCACAGACGTGTGGCTTGGGGGCCCCGGGAGGGCGAGTGGTCATGGAAAGGAGGGTGCGGGCAAGGTGGGGTGCGTGGGTACCCCATGTTACAGAAAAGGTGCCGCGGGGCATCCAGTGCATTTCTGGAGGCAGCCTGGAGCCGAGTGGGAGGAAGCAGGTGGGGAGCCCTGGGCAGGTGCGAGATGGCCGGGGTTCGAATCACAGGGAGGACAGAGCCCCATTCGGGTAGTGCACACGCACACACACACACACACTGGGGTCTGTTCCCACACCGTCCCCGATACCCCCGGCTACTCCCTGCCACAGACTCTCGCAATGACCCCTGGCAATAGGTGTGGGTGAGGGGTGGACAGTGGCGGGGTGGGGGGGGCTGCCCGGCCCCATCACACCCCAACAAGCCCTGGGCTGAAAACAACTCGATGGGGGACACCAGGAGCTCAGGCCACTCGGCCACAGCTTCACCCTTGTAAACGGTGGAGGCGTGAGACCGGAGCCAGGTGAGCCACACATATGTCTGACGACGTGTTTTTGTGCCTTAGTTCCCCGGAAGAAGCCGGAAGCTGCCTCTTCCCGGCCGCTGGGAACTGAGTTCTCTCATGGAGGATGGGTCACCCCAGGGCTCATGACAGCAACTGTTTTTGCACGCAGCCTTGGATACACACCTGTACATGCAGCTGCACCACATACAAACACTTGCACACACACCTGCGCACACGCACCTGCGCACACGCACCTGCACACACCTGTACACACACACCTGCATACGTACCTGCACACACATACTACCTGCACATGCACCTGCACACAGACCTGCACACATACACATCTGTACACACGCCTGCACACACCCCCTACACACGTGTACCTGCATGCACACACACACACCTGCACCTGGATACACACACACTTGCACACGCACCTACACACATGCCCCTGCACACACACCTGCACTCACATGCACCTGGACAAACACATGCATGCACACACACACACACACACACACACACACCTGCACACACACGCATGCACACAGCCGGGGTTCTGGTCTCCCCCGCCCCCCCGTCCCCAGATCAGCCCTGATTAGCCCCACCACTGAAACGCTGCCGACTCCCAGGGCGCGGGCTCATGCTGCAGGGCCGCCCTGGCGTGGGAGGCTGTGCCCTTCCCCGGCACGCAGCAGAGAAGCCTGCCCCCGGCAGGAAGCACCCCACACCCCGCCGTCGGGCTCCGGTCCCCGTGGCTTCTCTCTCATCCTCTGCGTCGGGTGGCGGCTGTCCAGACGGCTGCGTGGGGCTGGAACCAAAGCAGCAGCCCGCCAGCCCTGCGGGCACCCAGGGCAGACCAGCCTCGGAGCGGGCTTCCTGCTGAGTACGACACGCGTCCTCCCCGGCTCTCTCTCTCAGAAAGCCGGGCGGGTCGCGGCACTAGCATTGGCTCCAATTAGAATAGCCGCCAGCTGGGAGCCCGGGCCTGCTGCCGCCTGGCCCCTAGCAGCGGGGAGAGAAAGCCCCTCGCTCTCTCAGGACGCCGACTGCAGTGACGCCCACACAGCCAGGCCAAGCCTCGCGGCCCAGTTCCCGAGAAAGGCAGCTGCAGGGAAACGGGGCGCAGAGTCCAGAAGCCGAGTGACCGTTGTACGTGCTGCCCCTAGCCTACCTGCCGGCCCCAACCGTCGGCGTCTGCTCTCCCTGTTCGCACCCTCAGCCTCGACAGAAGCATCTTTTCTTTCCCACGGGGCTCAGGATGGAACCCGGGGCCTCCTGCAGTCCAGGGGGTGCTCTCCCATGGGGAGCCTCCGTCCCAGCCCCCAGGATGGGTCGCTTTGCCCTGACTTTCCTCTGCCATCAGGGGTGGGTGCTGAGCTAGCAGGCCTAGGTGATCCCTGCCCCGACTGTGACCCCCCCCAAACGTTGCACATGAGCCCTTACTGCCGGTGGGGTCCACAGCCCTGCTTGTTCCTGGCCCCCCCAGACTCTGCACTGCCAGGAGGGTCTGCCACAGCTGGCCCCTGGAGGGGGAAGCATGGGTGGGAGGGCGAGGGGCTCCCAGTGTCCCTAACTCCAGGTTGGGGGGGTGCAGGCCCAAGGAAGAGTTGCCTGTGAGCCCGGCAGCACCCCGCTGGGAGCCCAAGGCCCAGATATGATTCTGGGTCCTGCCCCCAGAGGTGCTGTGACCCGTGACCCCCACACTGAGCCCCTCAGCTCCTCCGAGCCGCACCTCCCTTCCTGCCCTCCTGAGCTGTCCCCAGAAGAGCAACTGGGAATGTCCCATAAAGATCCGGCCCACGTGGACACAAAGGGGCACGCAGAGCAGGGTGTGGCCACGTCGTCACTTGTGCTCCAGTCGGAGATGAATTTTTTGGGGGGGTTGGGGGAGGTCTGAGGAGCAGGTCAAACCCTGCCCCCCCCCCCCCCGCCAACAGTTCCCCACGTGGCTGTTCAGAATCAGGGTCCAGCGGAAAGAGGTGGGTTCCTCCAGGAAGAGTGAGGTGCCGGCAGATGTCCGCCCATAGGAAGCTTCTGGAAACAGAGGCCTGGCCTCCATTTGGGGGTGCCGGTTCCCCCTCTGTGGCCACAGGCCCATGAATCGATCACCCTACCCCCTGAGCTTGCTCTGGACTTTGATCGGTTTTGAACCAAAGAAGCGTCGGAACTTCTTGTTTCTTTTCTAGAATGTTCTTCCAGCAGGATCCCACCTCCACCCACAGCCTAGAGGTCTCTCAGTCTGGCTGGTCCCCACAGCACCCCCTGCCCCAGAGCATAGCATGTCCAGGATTTTTGGAAGGGAAGAGAGAACCAGAAATGGCCCTGCCCACTTCCGCTCCTTGACCCACTTGTCAAGGAGCCGGGCCGGGGCGGTGTGGCCCAGGCTCGGGGCTGTGCAGTGAGGAGGTGGGTCTCTGGTGCACCCATGCACCTACTGGGCCTCCACCGAGGGTGTCCGGGCCGTCCATGCTCTTCTACACAGCGCCTGCACTGCAGTGCTCAGGTTCCCAGGGGGGCCCTAGAATGTGAGCCCCACGAAGGCTGGACAGAACCCTGCCCTCCCGCCATGGCGCCTTCCTGCCTGAGGGAGCCTTCCCAGATGCAGCAGCTCACAGACAATGTTTCCCAGGACCAGGAGAGATGCATGGGGGTCCGAGCTCACTGCCTCCCAAGGCCTGTGGCAGGGGAGAGTGTGTGCACGGGCCTGTGTGCACATGTCCTGGAAATGTGTGTGTATCCCGTGTGCCTATGTAATCATGTGTGTGCATGTGGAGACACGTGTGCATGTGTTTATACATGTGCACTGTGAACGTGTGTGCATGTGGAGACACGTGTACATATGTTTATACATGTGCATTGTGGACATGTGCATGCATTGGAGACAGGTATGTGTGCGTGTGAGTTTATACATGTGTTTATACATGTGCACTGTGAACATGGGCATGCAGGTGAAGACACGTGTGCATGTGCATGTGAATTTATACATGTGCACTGTAGACCATTGTATACATGTGTGTGGATGTGTGAATGCATGTGTCTCGTGGACGGTCATGCATGTATCCATGTGTGTATGTGTTTGTGGACATGGGGTGCGCACATGATGTTCTGGGAGCTGCCAGTCTGGAGGGATATGGGGAGGGGTGGGATTCTTCCACGTGACTCAAGGAGCATCTCGGGGGCATCACCAAGGTGGGTGGGGGCAGGGAGGGGCTCACATGTCCCCATCCCCCAGACCCCTGCTGCACCCCAGGACCTGAGCTTCCGGAGCCATTGGGGACTCCTGAGGTTTTAAAGAACTGAACGTCAACAGTTCTCTGTCGAGCTTGATGCTGGAGAGGCCCGGTCCCCAAAAGGGATCTTTCGCCAAATAAAACATCTGACCTGGAAAAGGGGCCCCGAGAGAGGGGAGCTCACTCAGCCAGTGTGGGGCGGTGGCCACGGGCCCGCTGGAGGGAGGCAGGGGCCAGGGGCTGCCTTCCCCGAGCAGGGACCCATGCCTGCTCCCCTTCTGCCTGCAGACAAGCTGGAGCTGAGGTTGGAGTGGGGTCTTGGGAGATGGAGAGACCCTCCGAGGGGTAGACGCAGCTCCGGCGCCCCGTGCGACCTTCCGCCCAGTCCCGGGTGGCTCTTTTGAGACTCTGACTCTCCCGGGGTACCTGGGCGCACGGGTCGGGCGCAGTCACCACATGCAGGTGGCTGAGAGCAGGACCAGTCGGGTGGGCTAAAAACATCAGCCCTGCCAGGGACAGGGTCGAGGGACGGAACCACCAGCCCCGGCCCAGGCTCGGCGCCTGCTTCTCTGGGCATGCAGGGCACGAGTAGGGGACTGCATGGCACCTCTGTGTTGGGGGTGCCCCCAGCCCTGCGCTGACCCCAGGCTCATGGGTAAGGGTGCTGGGTCAGGTGTGGGGGGCGGGGTGCAGGGGCTCTGGGGCCGCTGGGTTGGGTCTGCCCCGCAGGACAGCGCGCCTCCCGGGCAGGGGGCAACCCCATCTGTCAGCGCCCCCTGAAGCCAGACATGGTCTGAGGGCACTCGGGGCCCCTCTCTGTCGATGCCCCACAGTGTGCCAGCCTCAACCCCGCCACTCAACAGCAGGGACCATGTCCCAAGGGTGCTGGCGGGGAGGGTCTTTCCCTGGATGCCATCAGCAGGAACCCCCACACAGGGCCTGGCCCAGAGCCAGAAGCCCGCGGGGAGCAGGAAAGGCTGCTGGGGGCCTCCTGGCAGGCTCCGCCCGTGCTTGACCCCCACTCCTCGCTTCTGCACACGGTGCCCTGGTTCCTGCCCCCGACACTCAGCCGGCCCAGAGGGCACCAGAGAAGGAGCTAAGCCCTCTGGGTAATTGCAGCCCCGTGCCGTGTGCAGCCCAGTCCTGTGCCGTGTGCAGCTCCCTGGGTTAGTGCAGCCCAGCCCTGTGCCAGGGCGTTACCAAGGTGGGCTGGGGCAGGGGCCAGGGAGGGGCTCACACATCCCGGACCCCCTCCCCAGAACCGGGGTCGGGACTCTTCCACATGACTCAAAGGGCATCTCGGGGGCTCCTGGGCCCCCATCCTGTGACTGGGGTCCAGCCATGGAGGGGGACGTGAGTGCCCCTGGGAGGCAGAGTTCCCCCATCACCACCCTGCTTAGGCACCCAGGCAGCCAGAAGGATGCCGACTGTGTGCCTGGGATCCCCAGCGCCCCCACATGCGTGCCCCTCACCCTCACAGCTGTCCTGTTGAGAGGTGTCTTTCATGAGAGTGTTTGGGGGTCCCCAGGGGAGCCCACCCCCACCCCATGGGGAGACTCTGCATCTGTCCCCATGGTGTCTTCCTCCGAGGATATGCGGGTTCCCGGGTCCCTCCGGCACTCCACACCCCTGGACACAAGGGGCGTGAATGTGGATGGGGGAGCAGACGGGGCCCTTTTGGCTAGGGCAGAGCTGGCCTGGAGGGTCTCTGTCCTAGGTGGCCAGTGGGAGGGTGAGCTGTCCTCAGACCCCCCCCTCTCGCCTCTCCTCTTCCTCCCGCCCTTCCTCCTCTTCCTACTGCTCCTCCCCTCTTGCTTCCTTTTCTTCCTCTCTTCCCCTCCCCTCCAGGAAGACTCCCAGACTTCCTCCCGCTGCAGTTTGGGGGAGGGGGGGAAGATGTGGGGAGAGTCGCCACCGTGTAGCAGGCCTGGGCCATGTGGCCTTTGTCCCCTCCGGACTCCTGGGAACTGGGAAGCAGCTTTTCAGACCCTTGGGATGATCTCTGGGGTCCCGGCCCCGGGTGAGAGGTGAGCCGAGACCCCTCCCCCTCCTGGCCTCCCTCTGCAGGGCCCCCTGCCCCCGTCCCGCCCTTCAGAATGGCTGCCCAGTGTCTCCCTGTGCCCGCTGGTGTCCTCTCCGAGAGCCAAGCAGCCCATCATACAGCCTGGGGGACGTGGGGTGCCGGTGGGGTGCCGGGGGTGGGGAGCCCCGGAAAAAATAAGAGCAAGGTTCTGTAGGTGCAGGCGAAGATTCGATCCTGAGAGTGAGTGCGGGCAGCTCGCCAGGAGACACAGAGCGTCCGGCTGTCCATCCATCCATCCTTCCGCAGCGGCTGGGGTGCGCAGAGCAGGAAGTAGAAGCAGGAAAGCAAAGTAGCCAGGGGACCTCGCAGCGCCCACTGTGCAAACATGCCTCAGAGCATGGAAGCCCCACGAGGCAGGCATGGACAGGAGGTGGGGGAGACCGGAGAGTCAGTATTGGGGACTGGGGGGCGGGGGGGGGAGAATGTGGTTATTGGCTTGGACAAGGCAAAGGGGGGAGGAGAGGAGCAAATGTGTCTGGAGCGAAGGAGAGGAACTGCACCTCGATTCTCCACAGCCCGGGCCCGAGCAAACAGCTCCTCCGGGCCCATCAGCAGCAGCAGGATTGACTGTGGGTCCCTTCAACAAATAAATGAACAAACAGAACCCCACTGTGTTCAAGGACGGGACCCTGAGCCGGCAAGGCCCCCACACTGCCTGGGACACAGCCGCCCTGAGCAGGGGAGGGGACACCTGGCCGCGACCGGGGGGACTCCCAGCTCTGTGCTCAGAGCTACTTCTGGTGGTGCTGGGGGTGCTATGTGTCATGCTGGGGATCCAGCCCTTGGGGACAGCACCCGCTGCAGGACAAACCCCCTAAGCCCCGCATATGCTCTCCATCCCATGAGGATCTTTAGTAAAGAAAAGCAGGTTGGGGCCAGAGCAATAGGCACTTGCTTTGCACGTGGCCGACCCGGGTTCGATCCCATTATGGTCCCCTGAGCACTGCCTGGTGTGGCCCCAACATAAACCTAAACAGTGACACAGAGCAGCCCCAGGACTGAAGGCGGGACGTGGAGAACCAGGTTCGATCCCTAGCATCCCATATGGTCCCCCGAGCACTACCAGGAGTGATTCCTAAGTCCAGAGCCAGGAGTAACCCCTGAGCATCACCGGTGTGACCCAAAAAAGACAGAAAAATAAGATAAATTAAGACAAGCAGGTTATGGAAAGGAAGGACCACCCAGGGCTTACCAGATCAGCAAGAACTAGTCAGGCATCGGTGCAGGGCATGGGCGGGGGCTGGACTCTGTGGCCCCAGAGGGACTCTCCGGGGTACTTGGAGGCCCCTCCAGAGAGGTGCGTCTCCTATCCAGCACATGGGGAGAGTCACCTCCCGGGGACAGTCCCGGGCCCCGAACCTGGTCTCAGTGGCTCCCAGAGCAGCCATGTGGGGGTCCCCGTGAGCAAGAGGGCATTCCCCCCCCCCCCGGGCCAGCGTGCACTGGGCAGTGAGGAGCCCCCCCACCAACAGAGCCAGGTGAGTTGGGACCCTGAGCACTGTGTGTGTCAGGACCACCAAAGTCTCTGTGCCCATCTGGCGGTACTTATGCTACCAAGGCCCAGGCCTGGGGCTGTAGTGATAGGACAGTGGGGAGGGCATTTGCCTTGCACGCGGCTGACCCGGGTTCGGTTCCCAGCATCCGATAGGGTCCCCCGAGCACCACCAGGAGTAATTCCTGAGTGCAGAGCCAGGAGGAACCCCTGTGCATCGCCGGGTGTGACCCAAAAAGAAAATTGAAAAAGAGAAAAACAAAGGCCCAAGCGTTGGAAAATGGGCGATGACTCTCTCAGGCAGACCTCGCCAGTCATGGGCCCTGGGTCACTCCGCCTTCACCGTTCCCGATGGCTGCTAGGAGTCCATTCCCTGTGGTCCCAACGCCTGCACTATTTTCTTTTTTTCTTCTGATTTGGAGGTCACAAGCTGGCAGTGCTGGTTGGGCTCACCCCTGGTTCTGCATTCAGGAGTTGCTCCTGGTGGCGCCTGGGGGTGGGGGACGGGGGTGCTGCGTGGGATGCTGCAGGGGTCTGCACCGTCTCTCTGGCCCATTGAGCTGTTTTGGACGGTCACCCCCGAGTGCCGGAAGCACTTGAACTTCTCGCGTGCCCAGACGGATGGAGACGCTGACCTGCCCCCCGGGAGCCCAGGGAGCCAGCGGAGCCTGGAGCTAGAGTCTGACTCACACATTTGTCTGTCTGTCTGTCTGTCTGTCTGTCTGTGTCTCCCCTGCCGCCCCCAGGCCCTGATCCTCCACCAGCTGGGCCGCTACAGCCTCGCCGAGAAGGTTCTCCGTGACGCCGTGCAGGTGAACTCCACCGCCCACGAGGTCTGGAACGGGCTGGGCGAAGTCCTCCAGGCCCAGGGCAACGACGCGGCGGCCACCGAGTGCTTCCTGACGGCCCTGGAGCTGGAGGCTAGCAGCCCCGCCGTGCCCTTCACCATCATCCCCCGCGTGCTCTGAGCGGGGCCAGCGGCCCGAGCCGGAAGGTGCAAGTGCCCGCTGGGCGACAACCAAACCCACCCTCCACCCCCCACCCCCCTGCACCTCCACTGTGGTTCCCACCCGCCCAGCCACGGGGCCTGATGCCCCCGACATTGTTCACCATGGATTATGTGCCATATTTTGTTAGTTGACATCTGAGTTTTAAAAGTTTTAAGGGGGAAAAAAAAAACGATTATGGAACTAATCAGCCGATGTAGAAGAATATATTCAAAGTTAAAATTCAGTGGCAGAACAGACTATTTTTATCAGAGCTGTAAAGAAAACTGTTCTCTCCTCCCCGGCCCCACCCCTGGCCCAGAAACCAAATGTGAATGCTGTTTCCCACCTCAGCCCTCGCCAGGACACCCGCTGGCGGTGTCGTGGTGGTTGTTGTCGATAATTGTACCATGTGATGAATTATCGTCCTCACTTAGAACAAAGCCCGAGTCCAAGAATATTTATATTTTACCAATATATGCCTGTTACAAGAGAAGGAAATATGAGTTATTTAAGTTTAACTTTTTTATGTGAATCCAGAGTTTATTTATCGAAGGAAATATGTACAAAGACGCTTCAAATGGGATATTTGCCGACATTCCTTATACCTGACGGACACTTGGCTAAATGGGAAGACGATGTTAATAATAAAATGATTTTTAAATGGACTCCTGACCCATGTCATCTCTAACGGCTCTGTGATGCGCAGGGGTGCGCTGACCCTGCCTGGGGTCACTCTGGACCCGTGAGACCTTGAAGCCAGCCCGGCTCTTGGTTTGGGGGAATCTACCTGGTTTCCCGGCTCCTCCCACCTGGTCTGGGACTGGAGCCTGGGACTTCAGCCTAGCCAATCAGGAGCAGGATTAAGCATGTGACCTGAGGCTGCCCAATCCACGTGCGAGCTGCAAGGCAAGGCTCCTGATGGGCTTGGCGGCCTGGGCGTCAAGGCAGGAGCTGCGGCAGCCCCTGTGACACCATGAGGCTTGGTAGAGGGGAGGGAGGGGAAGCAGACAGGGGTCCAGTGTGAAGCCACAGACTGAAGCCAACAGATCGGCAAAGAGCAAGAACCAGGAAGGGTGACTGGGCCCCTACCCTGAAGCCGAGCGGCTGTGGAGGGAACCCCTGGAGGGCTCTGCTTGACGCTGGGACTCCACGGCCCCTGTCCGGTCTGGGCGTGGGCTTCCTGCTTGGTCAGTGGGAGTCCTCCGGGGTACGGGCATGGGGATATCTGGATCGACTCTTTCTGATGGGTCGGATGCCCTGGAGGTTGCCAGCTGGGGCAGCTGGCGACCCCAGGTGACCCTGTCGTGCCTGGCCGGTCCAGACAGAAGTGGTCTAGCTCTGCCAAGCACATTTCTCTGACCCCCTTCTATAGAAATGCTCCCAGTCTCCCCCGTCTCCTCCTCCATCCCACCACCCGCCCTCTTCCTCAGCCCACCCAGGCCTCCCCCTTCCTGCCTCTTCCACCCACGTGAGCCCCCCACGCAGACTCTTCCTCCCCTGGCCCTGCCGGCTGCCCTCACTGTGCCCCAAGTAAGGACCAGCTCAGCCCCCTGGGGACCCCTCGCGGATGCCACCTCTGCCTGTTCCAGGGGCCCGTGGCCGGCCCCTTCCTTCCCGGTGCCCCCCACCCGACTTCCGCCTTCCTGGTGGGTCTCCAGCCACAGCCCTTCCTGCCACGCACCCCCGCTGGCCCACCCTGCCCCACCCTGGCCCCCCAACTCTGCCTGGATCTCCCCACCCAACACAGCCTCATTGCTGTCTGCTAAAGAAAAAAACTGCCCAGGGTCAGCCATGACCCCAGGGGTTCCACCAGTAGGGAAGGAAGGTGGGAAGGCTGGAGAAACTCGGGCTGGCCTTGGAGAACAGCTGCTGGGGTGCATTGCATACCGGGGGCACTGCTAGGACCACCCCCGTGCTCTCACCGAGCCCCGCGGCCGCAAGAGCTGGTCCATGGCCTCCGGGGCTCCCAGGCAGTGTCCCGTGGGGCGCGGTCCTGCTGTCCTTCCGCTCACAGGCACCCAGGCAGCTGCCGGGCTGACTCTGTGGGGTTCGTTGGGCAGAGGGGCAGCTTCCGGGGGGGGGGCGCAGTGTCCAGGCTCCTAGGAGAGGCAGGTTGGGCCGTGCAGAGGCACGTGGGCACCCACAAGGGGGTTCTTCCGTCCCTCCAGAGGGGACCCTATGGGTCCCTCCCCGTGGACAGAGCCCACTCTCTCCCTTTCCTCTTCCCAGAGAGACAAGCATGATACTGCGTGTCCTCGGGGGGCCTTTCAACACAATTGGGTAAAAATAGCCAGGCGGCCAAGCCTGATTCCTTTTTAGGAAGGATTTCGGCTCTGTCAGTCCCTGCCGGTCGGCACAGGAAGTGGAGGCTTTGGCAGGGCCTGGACAGGGGCCCGGACTGGGGCCACAAGGACCCTTCCCCTGCTTGGGCTGGGCCCACTCCGGTCTGACCCCTCCTGAGCGGTGCCAGGAGCTGGCGGAGGCGTGGATGGGTCGGGTGTGAGAGCATCACCCTGGTCCAGGGACCCCCTGCCCTTGTTGGTCTGTGGCCATGTGCACCCCAGGTTCTCAGGAAATGAGGAGAAGCCCCAGGTGGGTGAAGGGGCCTCTGTGTATTGAGGTTGGGTTTGCCTGTTAGTTTGGGGGACCATAGGGCCCCCTCCTGGCTCAGCACCAGTTATGGAACCCGGCGTCCTACTGTGCAGTGAAATTAGAGGCTTTAATGGGGTGACTCGCCCGGGAGGAGGAGCACAGTGAATTGCAGCCCAACCAGAGCCCAGCAGCTCTCTTGTCTGGTCCCCAGTGCCAGCAAACGTAAAGAGGAGATGGGATTCAATGAGGGTAGAGGGAGTCTCTGGCAAGAGACCTCCTGAATCTGAGCTGATGCATCAGAAAGATCAGGGGGCCCGAATATGACTCAGGGGCTGTGAGTTCACTCCCCAGCACCGCCTGCTTGTGCCAGCAGCGACTGGGGTGTCTCCGACCTCTGTGGCAGAGCCAAGAGCCAGTGCGATCCCCAGCCATGGCCATGGCAAGAGAAGGGAAGGGAAGAAGAGGAGGTTTAGTACTGACTTGCTCAGAGGGAAGAGAAGGAGCCACGGGGACACTGCGCCCCTCCCTGAGTCCCTGGGTGCAGGAGAGCCTGGTGGGCATGTTCCAATGGCAGCCACAGAACTCCCCCCCCCGCCCCCGCCGCATGCACGCACACACACACACACACACACACACACACACACACACACACACACCCCACAGAGGAGAGAGCTGTGGGCCGGAAAGGACAGGGACCCTCTGATGGTCCATCCTGATTTGTTTATTTGTTTGTTTGCTTTATAGATCACACCCAGCGATGCACTGGGGTTCCTCCTGGTTCATGTATTCAGGAATTACTCCTGGCAGTGCTCGGGGGACCATATGGGAAGCTGGGAATCGAACCCTGGTCAGCCACGTGCAAGGCAAACACCCTCCCAGCTGTGCTATTGCTCCAGCCTCAGTCCATCCTGATTTGTGACAGCTTCCTGCCCCTGCTGTGACGTGTTGCTCTGGGCAAAGTAGTTTGCCATTTAAAGTGAACTGCTTTTTCGGGTGAGATGATCTTAAACTGAGAGTTCAGCACTTCCTGATGGGTTGATCACGCCTGTGTGTGCCGTAGGTCAACGGCAGTGCTGCCGGGGTGACACTCCCCATGGGGGGCATTGCAGGAGACCCAACTCGAGGCCTCAATCTTGTGGCTTTCCACTGAGTCCCGTCCCCCTAGTCCTGTGCATTGAAGCTTTCAAGAGCAAGAACATGTGAGGCGCAAGGCTCAACCTGTCATGACATGTTAGTGATCTCTTACACGAGGGCTTCAGGGCTCCAGGGTGAGTTCCGACCATCACACACTTTCCTCTAAGGAAACATTTTTGGATCATTTTCAGTAGCTCATTCATAACCAAACAATACAAAATGAATCATTTAAGACCTGCTTTGGGGGCAGGCTTTCGTGGTGGTGGGAAAATTCAAACTAATGGTGGAGGGGAAGGTGGTGGGATTGTTGAATGTGATCAATGATTGTGAACAACTTTATGCAGATAAAATTAAATATTTATTTTTAAAAAGCTTGTGTGAGGATTTGCAAAGTATGTGCCGTCCAGCCAGGCTGCTCTTTGCTGATGGAAAGAGTTCTATAAAGACTCGGAGTCATGGGGTCAGAGCAATAGCACAGCAGGTAGGGTGTTTGCCTTGCACACGGCTGGCCCAGGTTCAATCCCTGGAATCCTATATGGTCCCCTGAAGATCACCAGGAGTGAGATTCCTTACTGCAGAGCCAGGAGTAACCTCTGAGTATCGCTGGGTGTGACCCCAAAAAATAAAAAAAAAGACTTGGAGCCACGGGCTGGGGTCTCAGCACAGCCCTCCCTGTGGGTTCAGGAACAGAGCCAGGCTGTGGTCTCAGGAAGATCTGGGACCCCCATCTCCTGCCCTCAGGACTCGGGCACAATCTCCATGGTATGGCTGACAGATGCCGCCAGAAGCCAGGTGCTTGGTCACTCATGGGCAAGTGACAGTTCAGCCCCAAGTCCAGCCTCTGCTGCCCACAGCCCTGCTCCAGGGACCAAGGCCAGCGGGACTGTCCAGCCCAAACTCTGTGCTCATGCAGGAAGGACTGTCCCCAGTCCTGGTCTTACACGACAAGGCTGTGATGACCGCATGGGCAGCTGGGCAGGACAGGACAGTAGGACTGGGCGCAAAGGTCTCAGCTGACCCTCTAACTAGTACTCCCAACCCTTTCCCCCACACTCTCCACTCGGGACCCCCTGACCAGTAACCCCCGCCCCATGAATTCCCGCTCAGCTCCACCTTGAGGACCCCCACCCACAGCTTTAAATCTCTCTACTCCTTCCAGTTCTCCTGAGGGGTCCCCACGAGGACCCTGATACACTGCAGAGGCAAATCCACTCGGCACCAAGCCAGTGGGACACCCCCGGGGACAGACTCGGGGTGCAGGGAATGGAGAACAGCCATCGTCTCCCTTCGCTGGGGTCCCCGTGGCTGCTCTGAACTCCCATCGGAGGCTCAGTCATCAGATTCTAGCACCCACTTGCCCATAGCTCCCCTGGGTGGCCCCAAGTCCAAGCCGCCCTCCCAGCTTCCTTGCTCTTTGGAGGCCATGAGCAACCCCTGACCTGCTGTGGAACAACATAAGGACGCCGGGTCAGAATGACAGGACAGTGGGGAGGGCACTTGCCTTGACGCGGCTGACCCGGGTTCGATCCCATATGGTCCCCTGAGCACTGCCTGGTGTGGCCCCAAAACAAACCTAAACAGTGATGCAGAGATGCTTCCAGGTTGACGTGGTGGGACGTGGTGGTGGGACATTGAATGTAATAAATGATTGTGAACAACTTTACAAATAAATTCATCCCAGGCGGGATGTGGAGAACCAGGTCTCTGGTCTTCTCTGCTCTCCTGGGCTCGGTTCCCACCTGGAGGCTGAGAAGGGCTGCTGGGTCGACGGCACTCGAAATGCAGGTGGTGGAGAGAGACTGGGGCAGAGGTTGCTGGCGCCTCTCATGAGAGCTGCAGGAAACAGCATGGGCTCTGCAGACTCCCGGGGCCTTTTACCCCCAGTCCCAAGGCTCCCCTCACCCCACCACTCCTCTCCAGCTCCGGCCCTGCAGGCTGAGTTCCCACGAGGCTGGGCACCAGGTCTCAGCCTCATGGGGCCAAGCCCTGCACCCTGCTGGCCGCCATGGGAGCCACCACCACTCTCATCAATCCCACCAGGGCCCAGGAGACAGTGGCCACTGCAGTTCGGCCCCCCGGGGGAGAACCCCAGGATATATGTTTGAGGGGATATGCTCAGGGGCTGGCAGGGGCCGGGTTACAGCTAAGGGTGGGGGGACCGGAAGCACCATCCAACAGAGATGCAGATGCAGCCCCAGGGGAGGAGGGAAAGAACAACAAAGGCCATCTCAGGGGCCACCTGGAGCTTGAGGCCCCAGTGGGCCCCTGTCTTTGGGGACCCCTGGAAGATTTGCTCTTACAAGTCATGCTAGGAGGCAGAGGGAACAGGGCTGGAGCGATAGTACAGTTGGGTAGAGTGTTTGCCTTGCATACAGGGTTGCCAGCATCCCATACAGTTCCCAGCATCCCATACAGTTCCCAGCATCCCATACAGTTCCCAGCATCCCATACAGTTCCCAGCATCCCATACAGTTCCCAGCATCCCATACAGTTCCCAGAATCCCATATGGTCCCAGCATCCCATACAGTCTCAGCATCCCATATAGTTCCCAGCATCCCATACAGTTCCCAGCGTCCCATACAGTTCCCAGAATCCCATATGGTCCCAGTATCCCATACAGTTCCCAGCATTCCATACGACCCCAGAGCATCATGAGGAGTAACCCCCAAGCAGCACCAGGTGTGAGTCCCCTCCAACAAAAAAATTGGGGGGGTCACATAGAGGGGAGACAGGCAGGGTGGAGCCCCTCACATCTTCACCTCCTTTCCTCCACTCATCCTCCCACTCTTGATTGTTCGGGATCAACTGGGCACCGAGGGAGAGAGACTGTCCCAAAGAGAACTGCCCCAAGTGGGCCCTAGAGCTGCCCGGAGGGGTGCGGGGTGCTGAGACCTGCTGGTGGCAGCCTAGAACCGCCCAGCAGCCGGGGAGCCCGCTCCAGAGGGAGGAGGCGAGTCCCTGTTGGCCCCGGGGGCTGTTGCCCGGAGCTTTTGATGTTGCTGTAGGCACCTGTGCTGGGGAGGCCCCAGGGCCCTGCCAGGAGGGAGCAGAGGGAGCAGAGGCCCAGCGGGGAGTCGGCGCACCCCCGTGCATGTGCCGACGTGCACACACCCCAAGAAGCCCCCTGAACACATGCCCCTTGAGCCCCCCAAAATCCCCCCATATCCTTGCTCCTGTGCACACACCCCACTCACATGCCCCTATGAGCCCCCGTACACATGCCCCACGCACACACCTGTACACACACCTGTGAACACACACACACCCAGTGTACACACACCTACACATACACCCCATGCACACACACCTGTACACACTTCCCCGTGAACCCCATGCACCTATGCAGACAAACCTGTATACGCATATTCTGCACACAGTCACACATCCCTGTGCACACACATGCACGTGTGTGCACACACACATGCACACGTGTACACCCTCCATCTCCCAGAGAGCCATGTGAGGCCTGAGGGGCAGCAGAAAGTCCAGCTCCAGGGACCAGAGAGAGAGAGAGAGCACAGTGCCTTGCACACAGCCCACCCGGATCCCATCCCCAGAACTCCACATGGTCCCCCGAGCCTGCCAGGAGTAAGCACTGAGCACAGAGTCAGGAGTAAGCCCAGAGCACAGAGTCGGGAGTCAGCCCTGAGCACAGAGTCGGGAGTCAGCCCTGAGCACAGAGTCGGGAGTAAGCCCTGAGCACAGAGTTGGGAGTAAGCCCTGAGCACAGAGTCAGAAGTAAGCCCTGAGCACAGTGCAGGAGTAAGCCCTGAGCACAGAGTCGGGAGTAAGCCCTGAGCACAGTGCAGGAGTAAGCCCTGAGCACAGAGTTGGGAGTCAGCACTGGGTGTGGCTAATAAAGAAGGGAAAAACCAAGTCTAGCTGGAGCCTGCCCTCCCCTTCTGTCCTGACAGGTTCATCACAAACTCTTGAAGCCTCGGTTTCCCTATCTGGGAGCCAGGACTCTGGGCTGTCTGAGGCTGGAGATTTTATTGGACAGCTTGGACGCACACTGGGAGGTCATCATTATTTTCGCGTCTGGTTATGGATACTACATCCCAGAGGAGGGAGCATCCTCGGGGCCGGTTGCCTCCTTCACAATCCCTTGTCCTGGTCCATGGTCCGGGCAGGCTGGGGGACACTCCACACCCAGATGCCCGAGCCACACCCACGCAGGTGCACTCACACTGATGGCCGGCTGTGGGGGCTTCTGGGCACTCATGCCAGCAAGCCGCACTTTAAGACCTCCCCTGCTATGTCGAACTGCCAGCTACACCACAAGGGCAATGACTGCTCACTGAACAAGGACCCTGGACACACACAGGCAGCCCTCGTGTGGTTGGACAACTCAGTGATGTCACAAATAACCCAGATCTTTTTCATCTGCTCTCCTCCATGTGGACCTGGTGCCACATAGTGATAGCCCGGCTGCTGTAACTCCAGGCATTGTGTCTGCACTCAAGCATGAGAAAAGAGGAAAGGTGGCACGTGAGACTTTCCCTTTCACACTGGTCCCTGATGCAGTCACACCCCTCTTCCCCCTTTACCTACCCACAGACCTTCCGTTCTGTTTCATTGCCTGGAACTGGGTCAGTGGCTACATCTCATGCAGGGGAGACCCGGAAGGGAGCCTCTGGCAGGTGGGGGGGAGGGGCATAGGATCAGCAAAACTGACGTCCACGGTGACACCAGCTTCACCCTCTGGCACGCTGCAGTGGCGAACAAAATCAGCATTCTGCAGGCCAGAAAGAGGGAAACAGGGTTGGAGCAATAGTACAGTGGGTAGGGCATTTACTTTGCATGCGGTCAACCCGGGTTCGATTCCCAGCATCCCATATGGTCCCCCTGAGCACCGCCCCCCTGAGCACCGCCAGGGGTAATTCCTGAGTACAGAGCCAGGAGTAATCCCTGTGCATCGCTGGGTATGACAAAAAAGAAAGAAAGAAAGAAAGAAAGAAAGGAAGGAAAGAAGGAAGGAAGGAAGAAAGAGAGAGAGAAAAAGAAAGAAAGAAAGAAAGAAAGAGAGAGAGAGAAAGAAAGAAAGAAAGAAAGAAAGAAAGAAAGAAAGAAAGAAAGAAAGAAAGAGGTACAGGGCACAGGTAAGGTGCCTAACACCTGTGCACAGGTGGCGGTGAGCTCCCTCCCCCGTCCCTCCTCCAGGGGGCAATGTGAAGACAGCAGACAGCAGGGACCGGGGTTTGAACATCCTGGGGAAGTGTTACCCGGAGCTATGGACTCTAGTGAGCCGAGCCCAGCCAGAAGCAGTGCTCCCGGAAGCAGGGGGCACTGACCTGGTCTGCCCACCTGAATCGCAATCCTCCCATCTC
The DNA here is from genome assembly GCF_029834395.1 of Sorex fumeus. Classification (NCBI taxonomy): domain Eukaryota; kingdom Metazoa; phylum Chordata; class Mammalia; order Eulipotyphla; family Soricidae; genus Sorex; species Sorex fumeus. Next base: position 4,954,458 of record NW_026606155.1, read on the forward strand.
TCCTCCCCGACCCAGAGCTTCAAGGCTGCCCTTCCTGCATCCTCCAGTGATGGGACACTATCCCTGCCCGCTCACCGCCCCCCAACCACACACACACACACACACACACACACACACACACACACACACACACACACACATCTGCCCCCAGAGGCATGGGGCAGCACGAGCTCCTCAAACCAGAAAAGTCCAGAACCTCTGAGAAAACCCCACCACTCCTCTGCCAGGCCCCTTATAGGGACCCCTATGCTGGAGCAGCCGCAGGCCAGCAACTTCGGAGGAAAAGTTCATCTCCCCTTCCCGTCCGTCTGCAGGCCTGGCGGGCCCTGCAGGGGGTCCATCACTGGGGTCCCGTCTCTCCTCTCCGGGGACCGCCTCTGACACTTCCCCAGAGCCTCTTTTTCCCAGCTGCTGACACCTGGGGGTGTCCTGTGTGCTCTGTCCAGGTCAGGGATCCCAGGAGGCAGCCCTGGCCATCTGGACACAAGGTTTGGGGTTCCTGGACCTGCAAACACTCCCCGAGCCCCGTGTTCCACCCAGCCCGACAGCAGAGCTGTCTCGCAGGAAAGGCTCCTTGCTCTAGGCGGCGCCCAGCGCTGCTCACTGTCCTGTTGTCCCCAGGCTTCGTCTACTGCCCTGCTGTCCCCTGGCTTGCCCTCTGTCCTGCTGGGTGGGCCAGGATTGGCCAGGACAGGTTCCCATTCAGACGCGAGTCGGGCATAGGAGCAAGCCCCCGTCTGCTTACATTCTGCTGCAGGAGCCCCAACCTGGTGCACTATACCCCAAGACTACGAGGGGTCACGCCCTCCCCACAGTGGTCTCCTTCCTGCACGTGGGAGGTGGCTCCCCACCTGCCCCTTCCTGGTGGCCAGGCTGGGACTCTCTGTCCTCATCCGGCTCTCGGGTACCTCGCCCAGCTCCCCCCCACTGAGCAGGCAGATGCAGGGGAGACTCAGGGGGCGCCCCCAGCGAGAACAGCACCAGCGGGTTGGCCTTAGGTATTCAGGTAGCACGGGGAGAACCGCCTACCAACACAGCCGCACCCAAGTGCTTTGACCCAGAGGGTACTGCACTTCTCCTCGGGGTCATGTGGGCGGCCGGAGGAGGTGAGGACCCCACCCTGTGCTTCTCCCCTGAAGGGTGGAGGGTGAAGGGGGTGCTCATCCCACTTTGCCACAGGGTTCAAGTCCACCTGCTTCCACACTCCCTCCCTGCCCCGTTTCTGGAGCACTGACGTGTGAGTCCTCCAAAAGAGGCGACTCCCGGGTTGGGGTGGGGTGTGGGGGAAGACATGTTTGCAAAGGCTTCTGGGAAGACACTCAAGTCAGAAGCCGGAGCCTAGTGGTGGAGGTCGTGCCTGACCATGCTGAGTGACGTGGCCACCGCTGAGTGACGCTCTGGGACCTGTGTCCAGCCTCACCAAGAAGGAAAGAAGGCAAAGTCCTTCTGGAAAGATTAGACGTGCGCACACTTTGAACCATCAGGTATGATAAAAAGAAAGACGCAGGGCTGGGGTGTGGGGAGGGCACAGGCTTTGCACGTGCCCCCCCCCCCCACACACACACCTTCTGACCCTGGCACCGCCTGTTCCCTAGAGCACCAGCCAGGAAGGATCATCCTCTGGGCACTGCTGGCTGTGGTCCAAGAACTAACAAGAAAAAATTTAAAAAAGGAAGAAATGCAGATGCCCAGGCCCTGTCCATTTTCCCTGCCTGCCACTGCCCTGGGGCTTATATTAGGACCCCCTCCTAGTCCCACCCCTGCACCCCACACCCCGTACGGCACATCTGGGTAGGTGGTAGGTGGCTGAGTGCTGGTTCTCCAAAGGACCCTTTTCCCTGCCTGCCTGCGGCGCCCACCGGAAGAAACCTTTGGTCTGTGGATCGGTCCCCCAGTGAGGGAAAGGGCAGACATCTCTGCTCGGTTTTTGTGTTCATTTTTATAACTGGAGAGGCTGGTTCGGCAGTTGTTGAGTCAGGAGTAATTTCCCTTTTGTTGTGGGTGTTTGTGTTGGTTCGGAGGGGCTGCCTGGTGGTACTTAGAGACCCCCAGCACCTGGGACTGAACCACCCAGGACCGAACCAGGGCCTCCTGCATGCAAAGCACATGCTCAGCCCACTGGGATAATGGTTGTATATGTGTGTGTGTCGGGGGGGGGGGGGGATCATCTACAGCAGTGCTCAGGCCTTACTCCTGGTTCTGTGCTCAGGAATCACTCCCGCCAGGGCTCAGGGGCTCCCGTGCAGTGCCAGGGATAGAACCTGGGTCAGTTGTATGCAAAGCAAGCACCTTACACGCTGCCCTCTCTCTCCAACTCCAGAATGATTTTCTGATGAACTTTCTCATGTCTTTTGCTTATTTTCCACCCAGAAATCATCTGCCTGCTGCTCCGTAGCTTGGCCCTTGACTATAGTTTTTCATGTCCGGCTACCTGCTCTGGATTTAGGGGTGAAGCAGGGCTGGAGCGATAGCACAGGGGATAGGGTGCTTACCTTGCACGTGGCCGACCTGGGTTCGATTCCTCCACCCCTCTCAGAGAGCCCGGCAAGCTGCTGAGAGTATCTCGCCCGAACAGCAAAGCCTGGCAAGCTACCCGTGACGTACTCGATATGCCAGGCACAGTAACAACAAGTCTCACGATGGAGACGTTACTGGTGCTCGCTCGAGCAAATCAATGAACAATGGGAGGACAGTGCAACCGTGCTGGTGGGAAGATGGAGCCTGTGGTCACCACTTTCCCCCAAGGTCCAGCACGGGCCTGTAGCTGGGCCCCTCGTGGTTCCTGGGGGGTGGGGGGGGGCACTGAGGAGGTTCTGACGCAGGCCGGAGTTCCCCTCTGCCATAATGCAGTTCCTGGCCTGAATTCCCTGCACGTGCCCAGCTGGCGTGGGGAAAACCCTCACACTCCACTTTGTCTGTAGGCGGGGTGCCCCGGGGAGGCCGAGGAGGAGGGGGACAGCCCTGGTTATACAAAGCCCACCACGGAGGGCCCAGGCAGCCTCTGCTGTGTCCGGGGGTGGTGCAAGTATCGGCAGGCCAGGTGCCCCTCCCCCGGGTCCCCGTCTGTCTGCAGGGCCCCAGCAGGTGTGTGGGGAGGCGGGGACAGGAGGGAATTTCTTCTTGCCTGGAAACGACTGGAGTGGAAGGTGCAGGGGTGGAGTGTGGAGGGTCAGACCCCCAGCAGGCACGACACAGTGAGCGGGCGGACGGCTGCCCTGAGCCTCCCGAGCTCCCAGCTGGGACTGAGTTGGGTAGGGAGCGGCGGGCGGGCGGGCACACAAGGGCCGCTTTGTGCCCGTTGCCAGGGCCCGGCTGTATTTGCCTCGCCTGGGTAAACAGGAGGTGCCTGGAGGCCTCTCTGTTAGGACAACTTCCAGAGCGTTTCTTTCCTTCCTGTGGCAGGTTAGGCCCCGGGCTGCCAGAGGCGAGTCCCTGCATTGAGGGAACTTCCCCGCTTGGGGTGCCCAGCCCCACCCCGAGCAGGAACCCAGAAGTCCCTCAGCCCAGCCGCTGAAGGCCCAGCTGAGAGGCCCAGCCAGAGAAGCCCCGACGGGGGGGTGGGGGGGTTAGGGGGGTGGGGGGGAGGGCAGGAGCGACAGCCCAGCGGGCAGGGCGTTTGCCAGGTGTGCAGCCAAGCCGGCATCCCAGAGAGGCCCACCAAGCACCACCAGGAGTGATCTCTGAGTGCAGAGTCAGGAGTCAGCCCTGAGCCCCCCAATAAAAACAAAAACCAAAGAGAACCAGGGCTGGAGGATAGCACAGTGGGTAGGGCATTTGCCTTGCACGCAACCAGCCCGGGTTTGATTCCCAGCATCCCATATGGCCCCCTGAGCACCACTAGGACTAATTTCTGAGTGCATGAGCCTGGAGTAACCCTTGTACAATGCTGGATCTGACCCAAAAAGAAAGAGAGAGAGAGCGAGAGAGCGAGAGAGAGAGAGACAGAGAGACAGAGAGACAGAGAGACAGAGACAGAGAGACAGAGAGAACCCTAACTGGTAGGGCATTTGCCTTGCATGCAACAGCCCGGGTTCGATTCCCAGCATCCCATATGGCCCCCTGAGTACTGCCAGGAGTAATTCCTGAGTGCACAAGCCTGGAGTAACCCTTGTGCAATGCTGGGTCTGATCGAGAGAGAGAGAGAGAGAGAGAACCCTAACTGGTAGGGCATTTGCCTTGCACACAACCAGCCCGGGTTCGACTCCCAGCATCCCATATGGCCCCCTGAGTAATATGGCCAGGAGTAATTCCTGAGTGCACAAGCCTGGAGTAACCCTTGTGCAATGCTGGGTCTAACCCAAAAAGAAGAGAGAGAGAGAGAGAGAGAGAGAGAGAGAGAGAGAGAGAGAGAGAGAACCCTAGCTGGAGGGCAAGGCCTCACTCACCCAGGTGTAGTTGGACCAAGTCTCAATGCCCCCCGTCCCGAAATGGGGACTGCAGGAGGCTGCCAGGCCCGCAGGAGGAGAAATGCAAGCCCAGGGGCGATGGTGGGAGACTCTGGGAGGCTCAGTGGCTGTCAGGGGTCCCTGGGAATGCTGGTGGGTAAGGAATTAACAACCAGACACCCCACTCCCAACCCAGCCCGGGGAAATCAGTGAGAGGCTGTGCCAGACGGAGAGACCATCTCAGTGCATCTGCCCGCTCTGGGAGCAGGCACCAGCTGGCTGGGAGGAGGCCTGTGGTGGGGTGCAGGGCCACACACACACACACACACACACACACACACACACACCGGCTCCTGCCTGACCCTCAGCCCCACCCTCTGCTGTATTGCCAGGAAGGACAGGCTGTGCCCTGAGCTGGCCTCCCGCCCCACTGGCCTCTCAGGGGATCCACATGAGGGGGGGGGGGGGGCAAATGTTGAAGATTGACAGGAAGCTTATTTCCGGGGAACCCCATGACCCTTGGCCAGCTGCTGCTCCCTCCTGCCAGCCCCACCCGACTCCACAAACAAAGTCTCTGGTGTGCTCTAGCTCTGGCCGAGTAGATTTCCTCAAAGGGAGAGGGGGAGGGGAGGGGGCCACCCCGGGGAGCACCTGTCCTGGCAGATGGCCCCGGGCTCAGGGTAGCCCCAGCAGGGTGGAGGGCCAGCTGCAGCTTCCTGGAAAGACGCTGCCCATCAGGTTGGGGTCCCAATCTGAGAACGATGCCCCCCCCACTTCTGTGCAGCCCCCTGGGGCTGGGGGCTCCCTGCTCTGCTGTCGAAGTCACTCCCTGGCTCCGATCACAGCCCCCCACTGTGAATACTCTCCCTCCTCCCGCTGCCTGGCAGCCCCAAAGGTGAAGGGGTGCGTGGAAGAGAGTCCCCGGGAGTCGGGGTACACTGGCAGAGGTGAGTGGTGCGTGAAGTGCAGTCTTGTTTCATGGTAACAGCTCAGCTGAGACTGCAGGCTGGGTTTGGGGGTGTGTGAGTGGCGTGGTACAGATGCCGACCTCAGCTCACACACCAGGGCCGACAGGTCCTCCAGGTGCGGCCATGACTCAAGCCCTGCCTCGTCGACCTGATTCTTCTCACAGTGATCAGAGAGGGCGAGTGACTTGATCAAGCCGGGACGGAACTAGGCTGGAAACCGGTTCACCCTGAAGCCCAGGCTCTTGGCTGCTGCCCCGGCCTCCAGCTCACCCCCTCAGCCTCTCCCCTTGCAGAGGCCAGTGCAGGGCCCTGCCCCTCTGGGCCCAGTGGCACGGGAGGAGGAGGACCAGGGATGGTCCAGTGTGCACCCCCTAGTGACAAGGCCCATGACGAGAAAAGTCACAGACAGAACTCACACTACACCAAGACTGCAGGCCACCTCTCATTACCCGCAAGGTTCCTGACAGACTAGATGGCACTAAGTCATACCCTACCATGTTGAACAGCCTCAGGCAGACCCAGCACAGGGCTCTGTGGCACCATTGTTTTTGTTTTGTTTTGTTTTTGCTTTTTGGGTCACCCCCGGCGATGCACAGGGGCTACTCCTGGCTCTGCACTCAGGAATTACTCCTGGCGCAGTGCTCAGGGAACCATATGGAATGCTGGGAATTAAACCCCGATTGGCCCCGTGCAAGGTAAACGCCCTACCCGCTGTGCTATCACTCCAGCCCCTGTGGCACCATTCTCGGGGATCGTGATGCTGAATGACATTCTAAGGGGTGCTGGGGCCTGTGTCAGGTGAACTCTGAATGGAGTGGGGGCCGCCAGGTGTCTTCTGGGGGAAAGTTCACAAAAGAGGACCAGAGAGAGAGCACAGCGGGGAGGTGTTTGTCTTACACGCGGCCGACCGGGGTTCTATTCCGGGCACCCTGTAAGGTCCCTGAGCCTCACCAGGAGTGATCCCTGAGTGCAGAGCCAGGAGCAGACCCCCGAGCATGGTCGGGCAGGGCACATGGAACAAAATAATAATAAGGGGGTGTCAGAGCCCTGAGGAGTGGAGAAAGAATCATGTCCTCTGCTTCCAGGATAGCTCCAGGGTCTGAAGTGCCCCCGGGGGGTCTGAGTTTTCCTGATCATAGGTAGCAGGAATTAAAAAAAATGACCACGTCTCCGTTTCCTTCTGCTGACTGTGAGGCAGTGGCAAGAGCTCAGAGCAGGGCAGAGTTTCTGGAACAATCTTTATGGGAGAGCAAAGTCCCCTGCTTCCATGCGGGAACACATCCGGCCCACTCTCGGCAGGGCTGCTCCCATCACTGCTGTCCCCATGGCCCCTGGCTTCTGGCGAGCATCTCAGGGGCCCAGCAGGCCCCAGGGGAGAGCCCCGTGCCCGCTGTACCAGGAGAAGTGTCCAGGGCAATGCCCAGGAGATGCAGAGATGCCAGGGCCCCTTGGGAGGGGCTGCTTTCCAGGGCCCGTGGGGTCCCGGCAGAATGAGGGGGGACTGCGCTGTCTTTGAGTGTCCTTTCACGACCTCTCTGAATGGCTGATGATTGCTCTGTCCGACAACACTGGGAGCTCCTGTGGCCTGGGGGGTTTAGGGGTGGATGCGACATAGCCTTTCCTGAGTCCCCTCAGGGCATCCACCGCCAGCCTGGTCACAGGCCTGCCAGGAGTGGAAGGAGGGTGCACAGACTTGCCCCACACACACACACACACACACACACACACACACACACACACACTGCGGGAGAATGGTGTCATCTTTGGAAAGTGTTGCCTGTGGGACAAAGGCCACGCTTATCAGCCACTCCTCTGAACCCAGAGCACTGGGGACACAGCAGGACCCAGAACACAAAGCCCATGCCCTGCGGAGTTGACCTTCCGAGTCCCGGACAGATGGCCAGTCAAACGCAGAAGAAACCAAATGGCCTAGGGAGGGTAGGGTGGGGACAAGGTGGAGCTCCAGGGGGCTGGGGGATGTGGCGTGTGGGGTGGGACAGGCTGAGGACAAGATCCCAGGGGCAGAGGAGCGACACAGCAACGTCCGGAGCTCAGAGTGCACTGTGCACAGGGACGGGCGGAAGTCAGAGGTGGGGTGACCACAGCCGGAATGGGGGGGCCTGTCTGTGTAGATGCTGGCTTTGGAGGCCCCGGGTGCTGCTTGCTCCCCTCCAGGGAGGGGGAACTTACCTCTTGCTGCTTACGGGGTCTACCTGGTCACGACCCAAACAAGCCTCCCTGGGGCTGCCTCTCTCATCAAGCTGGGTCCCCACGTGGCTGCCTCCTCCGCCCCGCGATGTCTTCACAGGACGATGTCTGACTCTGAGTCTCCCCCACGCGGCCCCCTAAAACGCTCACCCATCTCCAGAAGGCGCCCACACCTGCTCTTTTTTCCCAAGATTGCAAGCGGCAGCCTGGGAGCACCAGATCAAAGCTCCCAGCCCATCTGGACGAGTCGCTGGGTCCGGAACACGGCTCTACCCAGTTCCCTCTACCCATCCTCCAAGGCTTCCCTAGACAGGGCTGATGCCGAGGACAATGCCTGCTCCACTCCAGGCAGACCACCTGTCACAGAACCTTTTCTGACCCCAGTTCCTTAACTTCTGCTCAGGCTGCGACTCTGCTTTGAAACCCTCTCGAGCAATAACCCTGTGAGGTCATTGCCTTGTATACAGCGAACCTGGGCTTTATTCCTGACACCCTCTATGGTCCCCTGAGCACAGAGCCAGAAGTCACCCCTGAGCCCTGCAGGGCCTAACCCCAAAACAAAAACAAAGAAACAAATACATCCAAACTGGTTGGCTAAGTTTAAAGTTTCACTCAACCTGGGGCCGGAGCGATAGCACAGCATTATCTCATATGGTCTCCTGAGCACTGTCAGGAGTAATTCCTGAGTGCAGACCCAGGAGCAACCCCTGAGCATCGCCAAAAAGGAAAAAACACGTTTCACTCACCCAGCAGAGACAGTGTGAGATGTAAGAGACCCATGCGGGGCCGAGGGGGCCGGGCGCTGGGGACCCTCCAGCCTGACAATCCCCAGATACAGAATCGCTCTCGCTTGGCCCAACAGCCTAATAACTCAAAGATTCATTGACACAGACACTTATTTTTAAGTTCGACCTCATCTCGACTTCTCTGGCGAGGTTTCTGGAACCTCTCTGCTTGAGTAAATACAGATTTCTGTGTGTTTTCACAAGGGATCTGCACGCCAGCGCCTCAGACCTCAGCCTGGGCCCCCGGCTCTACCTGGAGAACCGCGGCGATGAGTGGAGCAGGGCGCTCGCGATCCCGGGTGCAGTTACAAACGGCAGATTCTTAACTCTGATGAATAACAAGGTTCAAGACCGCAGCCAGTCGGAGGCCCACGGAGCACTGGGCTAGCAGGGAGGAAAGGGGATACCAGTGAGCTGGGGAGATGGGGGACCATCCCAGCAAACTGGAGAAGCTCGCATTCTCCCCAAACTCTCCCCAGAGCAATGTTTTTTTTTTTTTAAATCACTCTGGACATGAAGCATTAAGAAAAGAAGAAGAAAACTTACCACTTGCTTCCCAGGCAAAAAAAGGAGAAAATATAAAAAATATTTTTAAAGCTATTGCTCAGTCCTTTGGCTGCATAAAGGCAACTAAAGAGGCAGCAGCATCTAGAAAATTCCATTTTGAGCCTGAAAAATAAACCAAGTCAACCCGGGTTCCATCCCTAGCACCACATATGGTCTCCCAAACACTACCAAGAGTGAGTCCTGAGCACAGAGCCGGGAGTGAGCCTTGAGCATCACCAAGTGTAGCCCCAACACCCTTCCCCCAATAAAAGAGTCAAGTCCATCAACGGCTAGAAGTTGGCCACAAGAGTGGGTGCGAGGCGAAGGGGAGTTAGGAGAGAGAAGGACCAACATGACAATACAGTTGGTAATGATCATTTTGGACAGGAACTGAGTGTTGAAAGTAGGTAAAGGATATAACTATAATCTATATTGCAAACCATAAAGCCAAAAGGAGAGGGGTGGGGGGGGGGAGTATCTGCCATAGAGCAGACTGGGGTGGAGTAGCAGGAGGAAAACTGAGGACATTGGTGGTGGGAAATTAAATTGGTGAAGGGACGGGTGTTGGAATATTTTATGACTGAAACCCAAGCATGGTCGGACTACAGCTGAATCTTACAAAGACAATGTTTAAGAGAAACAGCCTTGTTCCTTATGCTCCATTCGCTCTCAACGGAATGAATATCTCCGAAAGCAACAGCTATGTGTACCTAGGTCGAGAAGTCAACATGATGAATGACCTGGCACCTGAGTTGCGCAGGAGGAAGAGAGCGACTTGGAACGCCTTCAAGAACGTCGAAGAAATAGCTAAGAGGACGAAGAACCTCCGGCTCCGGGCACATCTCTTTGATTCCACTGTTCTTCCTGCATTAACATATGCCTCAGAGACCTGGGCCCTACGCAAACAAGATGAGAACGCCATTCAGGTCTCCCAAAGAAGAATTGAAAGAGCTATGCTTGGAGTATCACGTTTCACTCAAATGAGAGAACGAATCCGGAGTTCTGACATCCGTCGACGATCAAGAATCAGGGACACTGTCTCGTTTGCCAAGGCATCGAAAATCAGATGGGCTGGACATGTAATGAGATTTGGAAACGACTGCTGGACTAGAGCCGTTACTGACTGGATTCCACGGGACGTCAAAAGACCACGTGGCCGCCCACCTACCAGATGGTCAGACTTCTTCATCAAGACCCTGAACAATCGGTTTGAGGCTCTTCGTGTTCCTAGAATGAGCAGATGCCGTTGGGCTACACTAGCACGCGACAGGGACGAATGGAGACATTACTGGCGCCCACTCGAGCAAATAGATAAATAATGGGATATCAAGTGATCAAGTGAAACCCAAGCATGAACAACTTTGTAACTGTGTATCTCACTGTGATTCACACCAAAGAGCCAAGTCTATAGCTCTCCTGAGTGGACCTGCACCTGCCAGAACCTGCACCATCTGTGGAGCTTCTGGAACTTCTCTGCTCTAGATTCTGGGAGGAATCCCACCCTCTTGGTGTCATTGGGGAGGGGGTGCCATGGGCGTAGGATGAAGTACTGAGGGAGGTGGCCCAGGGCATGGGCCGGGCACTCCGGGCACTTTGCAGCCGTGATACCCCCAGTGCCTGGCACCTTCCGGAAGCTGCAGTTTTCAGGGCAGCAGGTGCCGAGGAAGCTGGGGGCAGGGACAGGGGCAGGCAGCTGAGAGCGTGAGGCCCAGACATCTGTCCCTGAGCTGGTGCGACAGCTCTGACCTCACTATCCCCAGTGACCACGGGGCATCTCTCCCCGCCTTGGCCACGTGTGTGCTGTCATTACAAAAGGTTTAATGATTAAACTCTTGATGTTGTAATTTAAAAAAGGTTTTAAAAGCCCTTGCGGGGTCTTTTAAGCGATAGCACAGTGAATAGGGAATTTGCCTTGCTCGCTGCCAACCCGAGTTCAATCCCCGGCATCCCATATGGTCCCCCGAGCACCACCAGGAGTAATTCCTGAGTGCAGAGCCAGGAGGAACCCATGAGCACCTCTGGGTGTGGCTCAGAAAGATTTTTAAAAAAGCCCTGGCCCCCCAGCCCTCAAACACTGAAACCCAAAGGATGTCTGGGCACCACTAGTGTGTGACCCCTTTGAGGGCAGAGGCCAAGGGCATGAGCATCCCAACCTGATGTATTAACTCCTGGGAGCACCTCGCTAGGATGAAGCCACAGAGGGGAGGGATGGAGGGGAGACAGAGACGGAGACAGAGACTGACAGAGACAGGGCCCAAGTGATTGTCCAGCAGGTTGGACACTTGCCTTGCATGTGGCCAAACCAGGTTTGATTCCCGGCACCCCATAGGGTCTCCTGAGCCCCACCAGGAGTGATCCCTGAGTGCAGAGTCAGGACTAAGTCCTGAGTACTCCAGGATACAGTCACAGACAGAGAGAGAGAGAGAGAGAGAGAGAGAGAGAGAGAGAGAGAGAGAGAGAAGAGTGCACTGGGTGCTGAGGGGAGGGAGAAACAGGAAGGAACAGAGTCAGTGGGGCAGAAGCAAAGGGGTCGCACATTCCTTAGGTCCAAGGCCCACTCTGGCCTCCTGGAAGAACACCTCAACTCTAGACCCATGTCCTGCAGATTCTCAGGTGCTCAGACCCTGCTCCTGCTGTTCAGGCCTCTGCTGGGCCCTGGCCCTAGCCAGGAGCCTGGAAGCTGGTGCCGCCTGGGCTTCTCCTCCAGCACAGGAATCAGGGAGCATCCCCACTCATACCTCCCCACCCTCACGTCCATGTGGAGCCCTTCCCTTCTGTCCCTGAGGTGATGCGCACGCAGCGGAGACAGGAAGTCCAAGCTCAGGATCGGGTTTGCATCTCAGCTCACAGCTACTGAGATTTCTCTGACTCCTTCCAGCTCGCTGAAACTGCTTTCAGTCTCTCATTTTTCCTAGGAACCTCCACAAAGAAATAATGTTTCTGGTCTAAGGTCAAAATGTGCAAGATAGCACATCCTTCCCGCCCCGCCGAGACCACGAGTTGCCCCCCCCACCCACGAGCGGCTTTCTGGCATGGCCATGGCCCCAGAGGCACAAAAACCAATCTCAGAACTATGCAACTTTTGGCAGAAATCCCTCCAGACTTAATTGGTAAAATATCAGAAATCCAAAATCATATGGTCTTCATAACCAGCAATAGAAAACAAATTATTTCACGATAACTTTTCAGCAGGTCTGATTTTGGGGTAAAATTCCAAATAATAATGATACATCTTTTGTTGAAATAATGGATGTAATCAAAGTAGAGAGAGAATTAAGTGGAAACCATCTGCCTCACAGGCATGGGGAGGGGTGGGATGGGGGGTATATTGGGGTTCTTGGTGGTGGAAAATAGGCACTGGTGAAGGGGTGGGTGTTTGATCATTGTATGACTGAGACTTAAACCTGAATGCTTTGTCACTGTTATCACGGTGATTAAATAAATAAAATAAAATAAAAATGTGCAAGATAGGGGCTGGAGCAATGGCACAGCGGGTAGGGCACACACTAACCTGGGTTCAACACCTGGCACCTCATGGGGGTCCTCTGAGCACCGCCAGGAGTGACTCCTGAATACAGAGCCAGGAGTAAGCCCTAAGCATCGTCAGGTGTGGCCAAAACAAAACAAAAACAAAAAAAAAAGGTGCAAGATAAATGTTCAGGACAGGTAGCTGGGACCGGCTTTGTGGAGGCCCTGGGACATTCAGACCATCTTGTGAGAAAGTTGGCCAGGTCAAGGGACCCAGAAGCTCATTCACACCTTTCCAAGAACCAAGCCCATAACCACGCACTCTACCATCCTTTCTTCCTTCTGCCTCATCTTCCCCAGCCCTGTCTCTCTCCATCCATCCCAGAACCCACTCATCTGTCTACTCTTCACCCAGACAACTATTGCTTTATTTGTTCATCCTTTCTCCCTTCCTTCATCTAGTCATCATTTTCTACCCTTCCACCTTCCCATTCAAAATATGTCCTGCCGGGGCTGGAGTGATAGCACAGGGGGTAGGGCATTTGCCTTGCATGAGGCCAACCTGGGTTCAATTCCAAGCATCCCATATGGTCCCCCGAACACCACCAGAAGTAATTCCTGAGTGCAGAGCCAGGAGTAACCACTATGCATCACTAGGTATGACCCAAAAAAGAAAAAAAATAACAACAACAACAACATGTCCTGCCAACCATCTTTCCTTCCTTCCACCCTCATTCCTTCAATATATTAATTTTCCTCTTCCTTCTTCCTCTCCTCCTTCCTTCACTTCCTTCCTTCCTTCTTTCCTTCCTTCCTTCCTTCCTTCCTTCCTATCGCTTTCTTGTTCCCTTTCATTTGTTCACCCATATTTTGGATCCATCAATACATTCATTGGTTACATATTTATGAACACAGACTTCTGCTAGAAACTGCTTGCATTTAAATATTCACATTTATATTCATGTTCAGTCTGAATAAACCATGAGCCTAGGCCAGAAATATCTCCCAGGAGAGAGACATCCAATGCTCCAGGCCCCCAGAGAGGGATGGAACAGACGCGCTCACAAGACGGTGTGTGGGTCTGACGGTGCCGCCACGTCCAGGGCTCCAGCTGGGTTCCCCTGGACCACCCGAGGGAGGTAAGGGCGAGTGCGCCTCACACCAGCGGGGGTGAGGGTGGCTTTGCTCAGGTCAGGCCAAAGGAAGGTGCAGAGACTCAGAGTCATGGAAAGAGCAAGGGAGGTCCTGAACCCTGTCACGAGCAGGGAAGCATGTGGGAAGGCAAGGCTGGAGAGAAGCAGCGACCCAGTCTCCGAGGGCTGGAGAGACCCAAGGTCTCACCTCCCGACCAGAGCATCACCCAAGGGTCTGACTCAGTGCTCATCCCACCGCTGGGACGAACACACGTGCGCGCCGCGCACACACACACACACACACACAGACATTCACTCTTGTGCTTGAATGCTCCAGACAGATGGGCCTTATACATGCAGACAGACCACCTACACAATGGACAGACTGTCGACACAAGGACAGGTCATCTAGACACGGACAGGCAGGTCACCTACATGCGGACGGGCCATCCCCATGCATCCCTGGCACAGCCCCTCCCATGGGCAGGTGAAGAGGTGAAGTGACCGGAAGCAATGAGGGGAGGCAGCCGAGGCCTGGGGCTAGCAGATGGCCACTGCTGATGGGGCCTCCCAGCACTGCAGATCCTGGAAAAGCCCCGAGTCTGCCCCTCAGGGGACTCCACAAAAGGCTGGAGAGGATGGACCTGGGGGCTCAGGGCTCTGGAGGGGTCTAAAGGGGATTGCTCTGCTCTCTCTGCTGAAGTGGCCTCCCCGCTCGGCCCCTCTCTTGTTTCCTGCTCCTACCTACAGCCCGACACACCTTTCTGCCTCTCACCTCGGCTGCACCCGGGTCCCTGTTCCTTCCTCCTCTCATCCTTCCTCCCTCTCTCCCTTCCTCCCTCCCTCCCTCCCTCCCTTCCTTCCTTCCTTCCTTCCTTCCTTCCTTCCTTCCTTCCTCCCTCCCTCCCTTCCTCCCTTCCTTCCTTTCCTCCATCCCTTCCTTCTTCCTTCCTTCCTCCCTCCCTCCCTCCCTCCCTCCTTCCTTCCTTCCTTCCTTCCTTCCTTCCTTCCTTCCTTCCTTTCTTCCTTCCTCCCTCCCTCCCTCCCTTCCTTCCTCCCTTCCTTCCTTTCATCCATCCCTTCCTTCTTCCTTCCTTCCTCCCTCCCTCCCTTCTTCCTTCCTTCCTTCCTTCCTTCCTTCCTTCCTTCCTTCCTTTCCTCCATCCCTTCCTTCTTCCTTCCTTCCTCCCTCCCTCCCTCCCTTCTTCCTTCCTTCCTCCCTCCCTCCTTCCTTCCTTCCTTCCTTCTTTTCTTCCTTCCTCCCTCCCTCCCTTCCTTTCATCCATCCCTTCCTTCTTCCTTCCTTCCTCCCTCCCTCCCTTCTTCCTTCCTTCCTTCCTTCCTTCCTTCCTCCCTCCCTTCCTCCCATCCTTCCTCCCTTCCTTCCTTTCCTCCATCCCTTCCTTCTTCCTTCCTTCCTCCCTCCCTCCCTCCCTTCTTCCTTCCTTCCTCCCTCCCTCCTTCCTTCCTTCCTTCCTTCCTTCCTTCCTTCCTTCCTTCCTTCTTTTCTTCCTTCCTTCCTCCCTCCCTCCCTTCTTCCTTCCTTCCGACCTTTCCTCCATCCTTTCCTTCTTCCTTCCTTCCTCCCTCCCTCCCTTCTTCCTTCCTTCCTTTCCTCCATCCCTTCCTTTTTCCTTCCTTCCTCCCTCCCTCCCTTCTTCCTTCCTTCCTTCCTTCCTTTCCTCCATCCCTTCCTCCTTCCTTCCTCCCTCCCTCCCTCCCTTCTTCCTTCCTTCCTTCCTTCCTTCCTTCCTTCCTTCCTTCTTTTCTTCCTTCCTCCCTCCCTCCCTCCCTTCCTTTCATCCATCCCTTCCTTCTTCCTTCCTTCCTCCCTCCCTCCCTTCTTCCTTCCTTCCTTTCCTCCATCCCTTCCTTTTTCCTTCCTTCCTCCCTCCCTCCCTTCTTCCTTCCTTCCTTCCTTCCTTTCCTCCATCCCTTCCTCCTTCCTTCCTCCCTCCCTCCCTCCCTTCTTCCTTCCTTCCTTCCTTCCTTCCTTCCTTCCTTCTTTTCTTCCTTCCTCCCTCCCTCCCTCCCTTCCTTTCATCCATCCCTTCCTTCTTCCTTCCTTCCTCCCTCCCTCCCTTCTTCCTTCCTTCCTTCCTTTCCTCCATCCCTTCCTTCTTCCTTCCTTCCTCCCTCCCTCCCTTCTTCCTTCCTTCCTTCCTTCCTTCCTTTCCTCCATCCCTTCCTTCTTCCTTCCTTCCTCCCTCCCTCCCTTCTTCCTTCCTTCCTTCCTTCCTTTCCTCCATCCCTTCCTTCTTCCTTCCTTCCTCCCTCCCTCCCTTCTTCCTTCCTTCCTTCCTTTCCTCCATCCCTTCCTTTTTCCTTCCTTCCTCCCTCCCTCCCTTCTTCCTTCCTTCCTTCCTTCCTTTCCTCCATCACTTCCTTCTTCCTTCCTTCCTCCCTCCCTCCCTTCTTCCTTCCTTCCTTCCTTTCCTCCATCCCTTCCTTCTTCCTTCCTTCCTCCCTCCCTCCCTTCTTCCTTCCTTCCTTCCTTCCTTTCCTCCATCCCTTCCTTCTTCCTTCCTTCCTCCCTCCCTCCCTTCTTCCTTCCTTCCTTCCTTCCTCCCTCCCTCCCTTCCTCCCATCCTTCCTCCCTTCCTTCCTTTCCTCCATCCCTTCCTTCTTCCTTCCTTCCTCCCTCCCTCCCTTCTTCCTTCCTTCCTTCCTTCCTTTCCTCCATCCCTTCCTTCTTCCTTCCTTCCTCCCTCCCTCCCTTCTTCCTTCCTTCCTTCCTTCCTTCCTTCCTCCCTCCCTTCCTCCCATCCTTCCTCCCTTCCTTCCTTTCCTCCATCCCTTCCTTCTTCCTTCCTTCCTCCCTCCCTCCCTTCTTCCTTCCTTCCTTCCTTCCTTCCTTTCCTCCATCCCTTCCTTCTTCCTTCCTTCCTCCCTTCCTTCCTACCTACCTTCCTTCCTACCATCTTTCCTTCCCTCCCTCCCTCCCTCCTCTCTCCCTCCCTTATTTC
Source organism: Sorex fumeus (assembly GCF_029834395.1). Taxonomy (NCBI): domain Eukaryota; kingdom Metazoa; phylum Chordata; class Mammalia; order Eulipotyphla; family Soricidae; genus Sorex; species Sorex fumeus. Next base: position 4,970,917 of record NW_026606155.1, read on the forward strand.
CTTCCTTCCTTCCTTTCCTTCATCTCCTCCTTTCATTCATCTCCTCCCTCCCTCCTTCCTTCCTCCCTCTTTTCTTCCTCTCTCTTCCTTCCTTCCATTTAAGCACTTTGTTCCCTTTCATCTGTTCACCCCATATTTTGATCCATCATACATTCATTGGTTACATATTTATGAACAGAGACTTCTGCTGGAAACTTCTGCTAGAAATCTTGCCCTAGTCTAACCTGTGGTTCTGAGAAGTGCCATTTGACTGCAGATTTCTGTTACCCACCCTCAGGGTGAGCACGCTCAGTCTGGAGCAGAGAAGGCCTGGGACATGGTACCTGGTGAGACTCCCTCCCCACCCCTGCTCCCACCGCCCCGTCTGGTTAACTCCTAGGCTGTGCTCAGGAGGCCCTTCCTGCTCTCAGACGTTCGGGATATTCTGGATATAGCGCACCCCCCCCTCTCTCGCTCTCTTTCTCAATACAATGGTTTACAAAGTTATTCATAACACAGTTGTTACAGGCTTTTGATGTTCCAACTCGATTCCACCTCCCGAGTGACCTTCCTTCTACCATTGTCCCCATTTTCCCAACCACCCTCTAAGCCTGCCCCCTCAGCGGCCACACAAGAATTTGTTTTATATTGCTTGTTTCAATTAAATAACTGAATAAATTATCAAAAATACTTCAGGGACCAGAGTTATAGTACAGTGGGTAGGGCATTTGCCTTGCACACATCCAACCTGGGTTCAATCCCTAGCATCTCATATGGCCCCCTGAGTACAGCCAGGAATGATTCCTGAGTACAGGAATAGACAGGAGTAACCCCTGAGACAGGAGTAACCCCTGAGCATTGAAGGATATGGCAAAATAACAACAACAACAACAACAACAACAATAATGTGACACATCCAATAAAATAAAAACTTTCATAAAAGAAACTGTGAAAATTATCGTATCTCACCATGGACTGTTAGGCCTTTGTCTGGGGATTTACTAAGCTGTTCATCACTAGTTGATTCTTCTTTCTTATTGTTTTTTATGTTTAGTTGGCTTCTCTTTTACTTTTCCACCTAATTTGGGATGCTCTTCCTGGAATATCAGTAGTGTGGAATTTGGAGGTGTCATGCAGCCACATATGTGGCCACACAGCGTGAGTTCTCACTGCATCCCTTTCCTCCATCAGGCCCCAGAGCAAGCACACACGTGCACCCTACTGACTGTCCTCGCCCCTGTCACTGCCAGGCGGGACAGTCAAGCAGGGCTGCCTCAGGGAAAAGAGAGGTGCCTGCTAGGCAAGGGGCCTGGGGCACAGGCAGAATGGTTTTCTGGGGGTGGGGAGGCAACCCTCTCAGTGCTTAGAGGTTGCTCCCACTTCTTTGCTCAGGAGTCAGTGCTGGTGGTGCCAGGGATTGAGCCCGGTCCCCTGCGTGTGCCCCAGCCTCTTGAGCTCCCCACTTTATTCTCTTTCTTCAGGGATGAAGCTCAGGCACGTCTCCCACACTCAAGGCAAGTGCTCTGCAGCTCAGCCACACCCCCACCTCCAGGCAGCTCTTGAATGCGTCCAACTTAAGCCACTCCAGGCTGTGAAATCAAGACTCCTCTTTCCCAATGCCTCCTTGAGGTCTCCCTTGGGATGTGCCCTAAAGGATGAGACAAATAGGTGCCAAAGACATTGCTCAATGGGCTGTGTGCAGGCTTGGCATGTGGGGTACCCATGTCTGATTCCCAGCATCACAGGTAGCCATCTCTGAGCACGTTCTTCCCCAAAAACTTGCCTTTACCTAATCTACAATGATTTACATCATTAGATTCCAGTTGTAGATTTGAAAATGAATGTCTTGCAAAAAAAAGTGCTACGTCTTTAATACACACACACAGCTGGAACAATAGTACAGCAGGGAAGACACTTGCCTTGCACACAGCTGACCTACTTTCTATTGATCCCTGGCATACATGTGGTCCCTTGAACACCACCAAGAGTGATTCCTGAGTACAGAGACAGGAGTAAGCCCTGAACATAGCCAGGTGTGGCCCCCAAACCAAAAATAAATAAAGGACACAACCTAATCGAGCTTTGCTCTGCTCCCCCACGGGCTCCTCGTTGCACCCCTAGTCTGGTGATAGCGACCCCAATCTTGCAGCTGCTCAGTCAGGCCAAGCTTAGAGTCTTCCCACCTCCTCACTCTCTGTCATCCTGCATGGGAGCCCCTGCAAATCTTGCAACTTCTCCCTACAGAATCTAGAACCTGACCTGGTTCTCTGTGAACTGGCTACACCCCTGGGACAACCCCCGCCCCCTGGATCTAGTCCTTCCAGAACCCTTTTCTCCTCCTCCACAACTGCTTCTTGCTTTCCTTCTAAAACACCAGGACCCCCACTCATGGCCTCTGTTGGCTCGTTCTCTCTCTCTCTCTGCATAGCCAAGTCCTCACCCTCTCAAGCCTGACTCAGCGGTCACTTTCCCAGTGAGTCCCACTCTGACTTCCATACTCAAAGTTCCAGCTGCTCCCCCGTTCTTGGAGACTCCCATCCTTCTCTCCCTGCCATGCCACCCCATTTTTATTCCTGGCACTCATCAGGTGTGGAGCATTGTGACGGGCACTGGAGCAGATAAGACCCAACATTGCAAAGTGGCTCAGAAGTGAAGCTTCGTAAAAGGGAGTATCTGAGCAAAATTGGCATGAGCAAGGTGTCAGCCAGCACTGGGTGTTCAGCCTTGAGTCTCACTCGACCTCCTAGTCACATGAGCCCAAGACACAGAAGCTGTCACATATGCTTAGCCTGTCATCCTAACTGCAGTATCTAGCCTTGATTGGGATTGGACCAGAGTCAGAGCAGAGTTGGAAAGGTAATAGGCTAATAATGCTAAACGTTCTATGATTGGACCTTTCTGTAAGCCAAGACCCTCTATGAAACATGTGTGTATTTGACAATAAAGTGAACAGCCACCAGCTGCTCTCGGAAGGTGTTTCTCTGCGCACCCATCATCTTCGTCCCACATCTGCCCAGACCCAGTGCATAACATATCTGGTCATGTTGGGGGAAAATTGTTCCCCAACAACCAGGCACTGGTGCACAACTAGGAAGAAGCTATTCCATTCCTTCTCTGTCCTCTCTGGGGTGCTGGCTTTGCTTGTTTTGCTCCCTGATCTGTCCTAGAGACTGAGACCATCATAGATCAGTTAAATATCAGGAGAATGAAGTGAAGGAGTGATGGGAAGTGAGAAGCAGGGCTGGGATGTCCCAGCTCCTGACAGAGAGTATGGGGTCCCCTTCATACCTGGCTTATGGATCCGAGCAGACCAAATCCAGCTTCCCTCACCTCCTCCCTTCCTGCCTTTTTGTGTATAGGAAGGACTAGAAAAGATCTGGTTCTTGGCCATATCTATGGAATGTGCCTTGCTAAACAGAAACTCTTTCATTGCACCAAAATGTTAGACTTACCTGAACTTTTTCAAAGGGTGGGAGGAGAAGGAAGAGGTTATGATGACTTTTCCCCCATAGCTCCATATCATTAACTGGCTCACTGAATATGTCACTAAATGTATTCATTGTTGCTCTTTCCAGGATCTCAAAGGACTTTCTAGTTCCATGTGGAAGAGAGTCATTGTCTCAACAGTCCTGCAGTCCTGTGACCAGCAGTTTGCTCAACTCCCACACCTGTTTACTCTGAGGAGGGGAGGGTTGGGCAACCTGCCCTAATTGGATTGGGCCTTTCCCTCCCTGCCTTTTCTTCTTTTGCACCCAGATTGCTCGTGGCCAGGTCACCAAAGACCTTCCACCCTGCCTGCCTTCCTCCCTCTCTCCCTTCCTCTCCCTCCCTCTCTCCCTCCCTCTCTTTTCCTCTCTCCAGCTCTCTCTCCCTCCCTCCATCTCCCTCCCCCTCCCTCTCCCCTTCCCCTTCCATTTCCCACCCTCCTCTCTCTTTGGGCTGTACCTCAAACCAGAAAATAAGTAAAAGCAAAATGGTGGCTGGAAGGCCACTAGGACGCTCTCCGTGGTCCTGAACCACCTTTGTGCTCTCTGCTTAGGGTCATTTCTTAGGGAACTAGAGGTGGCAGAGGGACAGTGGATGGCCCTGGATGCTCCCCCTCCAGGTTATACCTTTTCTCCCCTGGAACTCTGATTCTGCTTTTTTTTTTCTTTTGGGATCATATCCGGTGATGTTCAGGGGTTACTCCTGGCTCTGCCCTCAGGAATTACTCCTGGCAGTGCTTGGGGGACTATATGGGATGTTAGGAATTGAACCCGGGTTGGCTGTGTGCAAGGCAAATGCCCTACACACTGTGCTATCACTCCAGTCCCTGATGATTCTGCTTCTTTTGCTCACCTGGAACCTTCTCTCTGAGGACATCATTGAGTTGCCCCCTCCTCGGAAACTCATCCGGATTCTGCAGAACCAACTCCTAACTTTGAACTCCTCCTCAGGTTTCACGTGGGGTCTGATATTCCCCACATTCCAGCAGCGGGGACCACTTGTCCACATCCATGGGTACGTAGACTCCTAGTCTGCCTCCCACATTACTCTCTGCAGCCCCTAAGCGATGAGGACACACATCAGTTGAACAAATGAATGAGTTGATGAATGTAATGAGTCCATGACAGACGGTCTGAGAAGGGAGGGCCTTCATGGTCTGGTAATACCCTTTGGTTCCACCAGAACAAAAGGGTGATGAATGTGGAAAAGAAGCAAGAGATTGGCTTGGTCTTTCTTCTGGGAACATGGTATCTGGGGAGAAGTCACAGTCAGGGAGACCCTGGCTCCCACCACACAGGTTGACAGACTGAGACATGGCGAAGTAAGGCAGGTCTAGAGTCACATGGCTCAGAAGGGACAGAGGTGAAACTTGAACCTGTCTCTGCCTCTTACTTCCTCCTCTAGGAGCCCTTCACATGCGGGTGTAATGAAGACATTGGGCCCTGTCTCCAAGGGAACTTTCCAAGCCCCAGATTCCATGGAAAATTAGGGCTCAAGGGCCCCATCTCTGTGCTTTGAGTAATCACATCTGGGACCGCTAAGCACATACAAGAAAACAAGGAAAGTCCTTTGCTCCCAAGAAGTGGCTTGTGGCCCAAGTTCTGTCACTGGGAAGAGAGTGAGTGGCCCCTTTTTCCCAAGCACTGGACTCTCAGTAGCAGCCTCCAGGGCCTCCTGACATCTCAAATGCTCAGGGAGGCAGGAGAGGTGACATGGCCCGGCCTGACCTCAGTCTGGTCAGTTCCCTCAACCGTCTGAAGTGCAGCACTGGGTGTGTCCCAATTCCCCCAACCTGGGGGCTTCCACCCCAGGGCTGAACGGGCTGAACAGGGCTGCCGGCCAGTTACATGTACCCACAGACACACGAGAGCCTGGATGAGCCCCAATGATCAGAAATAGACCACAGAATGCACACACTTAGCAAAAGCTGCTTGTTCAGGGAAAGACGCTTTGCTCCTAGAGGGTCTCCACAGAAGGAGTGGGACAGGCCAGAGGTAGAAGCTTCCAGGGCCAGGCCGCCTGGCAGCCCCAAGGGCTGGGAGATGACCTCCTTCCAGAAAGCAAGGAAAGGGAAAGGGAGGGGCAAAGAGGAGGCAACAGGGCCCTGTGAGAGAAGGTTGGAGCCCACTCACTCCGTGCCCTCCCTTCCTGGGGGGGAAAGGGACCTACCAGGACCAAGCAGGCACTCCACTAAGGCCCCCTACACCTGTGTCTGGGGCAACAGACCCTCTGCGGCTGGCTTGTTTCTAGGGTGGTCTCCCCTTTGCGTGTGGGGCCCCCTAGGTGCACGGGAGGCCTGCTAGACCCTCAGCTACACCCAGGAAGAACCCAGGGCAGGCAGAGACCCAGGTGACCTTGTGCTTGTCCTCTAAGTGATCTCTCTGGCCTGATGCCTCTCCCGTAGAATGGGACCAGCTAGATATTCCCCGAGGGCCTCGGCCCTGGTCCCACCAAGTCCAGTTCCTCGATTCCGAAGGGGGGGGCAGGGCGGGGTCTCTGAGAGCCCCGCTGGCCCCGAATAGCCTGGCAACAGTCGGAGCCGGCTGCCCACGCACCAGCAGGGGGCGGAGACCGCAGGCGCTGCAGCCTCCTTGTTGCCAAGCGCAGAGAACTTTCAACTGGGTCCAGGTTCCCGTCGCCATGGCAACGGCTGGGTGGGGGTTGGGGTAGAAGCAGAGATCCTCCTAATGCCAGGGAGATTGGAAGGGGGGCGGCGGTGGGGGGATGGGGGGAGTGGAGAAGAAAATGAGCCCTGAGCAGGTCTGAGTGGGTCAGATCAGCAATCCAAGAGGGTCCCCCACTTCCTCTCTGCCCCCCCCTTCTCCATCCTAGGATATTTTTTTTGTCATCATCTGCTCTCCTCTCTGTCCTTCTTTACCAGCTCTGGGCCCCTGGAGGAGCAGAGGATGACAGTTCTGTCGCCAGCAGAGTGGCTCTGGCTGGTCCCTTGGTGTCCCACCGGTTGGGGGGGGTGGGCAATGTGCACCCCCAGCTGACAGACCTCAGACGAGCTGCCCAGTTCACACAGCAAATAGCACGCTTGGTTCCTTGGACACCGGCATCTGCTCTCCCATCCCCCAAAATGTCCTTGGTCTGTAAATCTCTGGGTGCTGCCGAGGAAAGGGAGAAGAGACACGAGGGGCCCTTGCGATGCTGACCTGCGAGCCTTCCCCTCAGAGCCGGGGCCAAGACCCAAGAAGCTGGCGGTCACTCCCCGCCTGCCCGAGGAGGAGCCCCTGCCTGGGGGGGAAGGTGGGGTGGGGAGCCAGACCTCCTCCCCGGCTGGAGGCTCCACTCGGCCTCCCCCTCATTCCTCCAGGGGTGATTGGTCTGAGCCACACCACAACCTTGCGAGGGAATTCCTCAGAATTCCAGGGTTCACTGCCCCCATCAAATACTTCCAGGTAGCAAACTGCGGGGTGATGGGAGGTGGAAAGGAAGGACATTGTGGAAGCAGCAAAGACATTCAGCCAGGCCAGTCCGCTTGGCACGGCTGCCAGAGCGAGGCTTGCAAAGATCAGAACCAACCGGGGCTGGATGCGCTGCTTCGCCCTTTGGAAGCCTAGAACCCTCAGTTCCAGATTAAAGGCGGCAGGGTCTCCTCTAGCGGCCTCTGCCCACGCCCTCCTGGCTTCTGTCTGCATCTTTGCAGCTCAGGCTCCTCTACTCGCTGCCTTTCCTGTGATCTCTAGCTTCTGGTCCCACAGATTGTCCCACACCTGCCCCAAATCTCTGGCTCCTGGTCCTGCTGGAGAGAGCCAGGCTGGGCTGCCCGCACTCTGATTGGACAGAGCTGCTCCTCCAGATGGTCCCTTGGCTGCTGCTCAGACCGTTGATTGGCTGCTCTGAGCCCGGTGCGGCTCACCCCTCTTCCAATCAGCTTCTGCGGGAGAGAGTCAGCCTGGACCTCCTGCATTCTAATTGGACAGAGCTGCTCCCCCAGCCGGCCCCTGGCTGCTACCGAGGCTGTTGATTGGCTGCTCAGAGTCTGGATTGTCTCATCCCTCTTCCAATCAGCTGTCACCCAAGAAGCTGGGGGTAGGGTATGTTGCGGAAAGCAGTTCCCGAGGTAATCATTTTCTTTCTTCGTCAATTAAGCCTTTTGCAATTACGGGCTCTCACCTGAGCAGCCAGTTCACCAAAGTTGAGTCTAGCCTCTAGCCCTTGATGAGTCGTTGCTTGTCAGTTTCAGTGTGAACCATGGAGTTTAGAGTAATTTTGTCACCAGTGCCTGTTGGCTCACTGACCCCCCACCCCAATCATTTCATTGATTGGTTGCAAGATTTAGTGAGTGAAGGCCTGTTTGTGACTTTGCAGAGCCAAGGTAAGAAGGTCCAGAATCTCACCCACAAAAATGTGGGGGTCCCACTCTCATGCTCAGAGTACCCTTCAGCGGCCAGTCAAAAATGATTAGGGAGCATCGTCTCCATCTAGAAGCATCTAGAACCTGGTCCCAAGGTGTCTGTGTTGGAAAAGAACAGACCAACTAACTCAGCCAATCCCATGCTGCCATTTTTTTTCCTTTGACTTTTGCTTTTTGGGCCACACCCAGCTATGCTCAGGCGTTACTCCTGGCTCTGCACTCAGGAATTTCTCTTGGCAGTGCTTGGGGGACCTCATATGGGATGCCAGGGATTGAACCTGGGTCGGCTGCGTGCAAGGCAAACACCCTCCCCTCTGTACTATGACTCAGGCCCTTCTGCTGCCGTTTTTGTTAGTGATGCGAACACTAGCTCTGATGGCTCAGTCATGAATCAAGCCCCCCACTGAAGGAGCCAGGTTTTGTTTTTGGGTTTTTTTCCTATCACCCCTCTGCGTAGGTGAGTAAAGGAGAGCAGATGTGTAGCAGAAAGACTTCCCCAATCCCTCCAGGCTCATTATAAATCTCCAATCAAGTCCTCCAGTGGCATTGGTATCAAAGGGTTCATGGCTGCCTCTCCAAGACACACTATTCACATCTCACTCAGAGCTGGGTTCAGGCAGGGAGAAAGCAGACTTGTCACTGGAGGCCAAGGAAAACTCTCAGCCCTGGACCGGAGTGATAAGTACAGCTGGTGGCCCATTTGCCTTGCACACAGACAACCTGGTTTCAATCCTCAGTAACCCATATAGTCCCCTGAGCACAGACCCAGGAGTAACCTTTGAGCATGTCTGAGAGGCCAGATCAGCAATCCAAGAGGGTCCCCCGCTTCCTCCCTGTCCCCCTCTACATCCTAGGATATTTCTTGGCATCTTTTCTCCTCTCTATCATTCTCCTTTTCCAACTTGGGTGTGGTCCCAAAACAAAACAAAGGAAAAAAAAACTCTCAGTCCTGTGCAGGACAACAGCCCAGCTTCCCAACCACCAGCCTCCGTGTGGACACCCCAGAGAATATGAAATCACCCCTTTCTCATATTATGGGCACTTTCTTGGCATGAACAAAAACATGCCTCCTGGCAACTTCCCATCCTATGGCTTTCCCTCTGGATCCAGTGCCTGGACCTAGCTCACTCTGTCAGTTCTAGCCGATTCTATCTCTGGTTCATACTTTCTCTACCCTGAAGGTCCTCACCAAACTGGTCATTGGTGTCTGTCCTTCTTCTAAAGTGGAGCTTGGCAAACCAGAGCCCCAAAGCCACCACCTTTGGTTGTAAATAAAGTTTTATTAGAACATGGCTACCCTCATTTGCTTACTATTGCCCATGTCTGCTTCTGTGTTGACAAAGGACTAGTTGAAGAGTTGAGACACAGATGGTCTAATGCTCAGAGCCTAAAGCATCTACCAGCTGATCTTTTACTAAGAGTTTTCTGACGTTGGTTCTGAAGCACCAAGTTTCCTCTGAAGGGCACAGAAGACCATCAGCAGGGTCTCCCCTGCAGAACAGACCCCTCCCTTTCCCCACTTTGGATGCTAGTAGGGACTAGTTGGTGCAGTCACAAATGCTGTGGGGTTTTAGCACCCGTGGCCCAGCCTTGGCAACCAGAGAAACTGTTAACAAAAATACTCAGGTCACATTTGCACTGCCTGTTGCTAAGGACTGTTGCCAAGATAGCCCTTGGGTTTTTCAGGACTCGCATTTATCTTGGTTCATTTATTTTTGTTGCCTTTGTGACAACCTCTTGGCTTGCTGAGACTATTTTGAACCATGAGCTTTTTACCCGTCCCTGAACCAGCCCTCCCAGGCTGGAGTTTTCCAAACCGTCCTTGGGTTTCCTTTCTGTGGGTTCACCCAAAACGTTGATTTTTGTTTTGTTGTGTTGTGTTTAGTCTTGTTTGGGGACCACATCCAGTGATGCTCAGCATCTACTCCTGGCTTGGTGCATGGGGGTAATTTCTGGTATTGCTTGGAGGACCATGCAGTACCCGGAATTGAACCTGGGGCACTCACAGACAAAACCTGTGCCCCAGTCCTTTGCACAATCTCCCCAGGCCCCAAGAGATGAATTTAAAAGGAATATGTGGCACATCGCTGATGACTTCCTTCCAAGGTTGCAATTCATCTGCCAATGACTTCTCCTTAGCAACCCTCCATCAACCGGGAAAATTGGCTCCAGACCACCTTCAAGCTTCCATATACCCCCACTCTCCACAAGGACGTGCTGAAGCGTTTTCTCTAATACAAGGGCCGCGTTTCTAATCTCAAGGACTGCTGTCCACAAACCGATCGCCAAACTAATCCTCTTTTCTCCCAAGTGACATCACTGAGATCTGGAAAAGTGTTGGGTCTGAGACCACAGGGTAAGTTGGGAGAAGCAGGAGCAGGTGCTAAGACTTTGCAAGTCAGGAGTGGCAAAACAAGAAGGTCCCAGCACATAGCAGCTCACAGCCCAAGCTCTGGGGAGTCCTGGGCAGGTCACCACAGTGGTTGTTCTCCTCCCTGGCCTTTGAGACCCAGAGTCCTTCTATCTTTTGGGTTGACCACTCTGTTCTAGAATCTCATCAGAGTCCCCCTCCAGCGGACAGTGGAAGACAAAATTTGGCCCAGAGAAGAAATTTGTAAGTTTGTGCTCCTACATCCTGAATATTGAAAGGAAGTTTCAAGAGATGCAGATGAATGCCTCTCAAGAGGCCAAAGAGGGAGTTATAATTGAAGAAGTTGTCAACCACAAGAGGCCTAGCAACTCAAAGATCTTAAAGGCTCCAGGGATAGTCAGGGATGCTTCTCAAGGAAAAAAATCACATCCGAGTCAGACGATTGATGCAAAGTGTCAGGGGCTGTCGGAGCTGTGATCAGCAAAGCAAGTTACAGAGCAAGATAACCCAGTTAATGGTTAAACTGGTGTATGGTTATAGAGAGCAATTGGCTTGCAGTCACAGTCACAATTGTGTGAGGGGGTTTGTGATTCCAGAGACTGAACAGTTTATGGGCTGTAGTTGTTAATGGGTTCCATCTGACCCTTGGAACAATGGACGGGCGATTCCTTCCTGTTGACAGGCTCAGAGGGTAATAATGATGGAGTCCCTTATGTCAGGAGTCCTTGGCTCAATATCCCAAAAGACTTTTTTCTTTCTAGTGTTCTTTCTAGTCCCCCCATTCTGCTCTTGAGCCCCGTCCTCCAGGCCTCAGCCTTCCCTCAGCCTCAGGGCTGTCGTGCTCAGGCTCTCTGCCCCTTCAGGCAGGGCCTGGCGTGGGGTGAGGCCTCGCCAGGTGGGCAGCGCTGCAGTTCAAACAGCCAGCAGAGGGAAACCGAATTATTTGAGCAGCTGGTATACATCTAATAATCATGCCTTCTGTAAGGAGGAAGCGGGGGGCCTGTTCCTCCCCCCCCACCCCCCATCCTGTGGCAGGAGAGAACAGGAAGTGGCAGCTGGGGAGTTCACAATTGGAGTCTGCCCACACAGAATCACAAATCCTTCTCTCTGCATTTAAACGGGTTGGAAACCGGGGCAGGAGAAGCCATTTCTTGCCTGCGGGAAATCAGATGGGTTCAGGGAGGCTGTTTCTCCCTGAACTTGTGCCGGAGCGCCGAGGTGATTGGGGGTCCCTGACCTTCTCCTGAGCAGTCCAGGCCCACCAGGCCCATGGGACTCTCTCCCGCTGACGTCTGGGCTCTTACTCCCCACCTTCAGGGCCACCCCTGCCTCTTCTTCTTTGAGGAGCACCCCATTTCTCTTTCCCATCTCTTCCAACCGCCGTCTTCCTGCAGGCATTTGGAGTCGCACTCTGTGTCATTGGCATCTGTGGACTGCACGGTGGCAGGAGAGCCTCGGGAGTCAGAGGAGTCATGAAGCCAGAGCTCCTGACTGAGGGCCTCTCCTCAGAGCCTCTCTCTGAAGCTTCCTCTCAGCCACCCCATCCCCCAGTGGGCCTCTCCAGTTGACGCTAATGAACAGGGACTTGTTATAAAGCTGTAACCCCACTAAAACGCAGGCTCTGTGAGTCAGTCTTTCACTCAAAGTTGGTCTAGCCCCAAGAGTCACTAGAGAGATATTTCCTTCCTGATTTTCGACTTCTAGAAAACAATGGAAGCCATAACCTACAGCCGACTTCTCAGAAGTTCCTTTCCCACCACCACGTGCTCCCACTCCCTGAACTGGAATTCCCACAGCCCCTAATCCCCTCCCCCCCCCCCCCCACACACACAGAGTTGACACTTCCAGATGAATAGATCTTGTCTTCTTTCTCATGGATGTCTCTTGTCTCATTGTAAACCCCAAAACCCAAAAGAAGGGGAATGGCTTTGGGGTGGGGTTTCCAGTTTTTTGCTTTGTCATCCTAGACATAAAAATAATAATAATTGCAGGAATAGCAAAATATGGTTCCTTATCTCCTTGACCCAATTTCCAAATTCCTTTTGGGGGGCCGGTAGGGGGATGGTCAGGCCACACCCAGTAGTACTCTGGCTTACTCCTGACTCTGTGCTCAAAGGTCACCCCTGGTGGACCACGTGTGATGCTGGGGATTGAACTGGGGTCAGCACGTGCAAACTAAATGCCTTACCTACCCCTCTTTCTGTACTTTCTCTCTCTCTCATCCCTCAATTCTTGTTTTTCCCACTTACATTCTATATATGTGTGTGTATCAAATAAATATATGTATGTATTATTGATATAGCATATACCTTGATATTTATATATTTTTCACATTGTATACCACAGTGTTTATATATAGACTTTGTATATAGAGATATATATATACCAAGTATGTAATTTTTCCTAAAATTATTGGCACATAATTGGAGATACCATGCCATTTTATGCCTGGATATTTCCATGTGAGTTTCCTAGAAAAAGGGCCTTTTCTTTTTTTTTTTTTATTAGTGAAACACCATGAGGTACAGTTGTAGACTTACAAGTTTTTGTGCTTGGGTTTCAGTTATACAATTATCAAGTATCCATCCCACCACCAGTGCCCATTCTCCACCCCCACCAATCCCAGTATCCCTCCCACCCCTCCATCCCCCATCCCACCCTGCCTCTGTGGCAGTGCTCTCCAAAAGGGCCTTTTCTTACCTGACCACAGTACACAGAAAAAGCAGGAAATCAAACTTTCCAGCACAATATTATCACCTTTTCATAGTCAATATCAGAACTTTGGCAATCATCTCGATAACTTTCACTTTCCCAGTCTAAGGTCTAATCCGGGGTCTTAAATTGCCTTTAACTGTCCCTCTTCTTGAGGAGGAAATAGCTCATGGCTTATGATTTATCTTTCCCCCTACCCAGCAGCACTTAGCACAATGCTGAGAACTTAATAGCAACCCAGTAACCAGCTTTAGCAATTCAACAACCACTTGGCATTGAATTAAGAAGAAAAGGCTTAAAAGTAATAATTGCCACTTCTCACACCCTTTGGCAAACACTGTAGGTTATGTACCCAACAGTCATTGCCCTCCTGGGTTGATGGCTGGGGTGGAAATTATATGGAAAGATGGGTGGATGGATAAGTGAATGGATAAATGGTGCTTAGGTTGGTGGGCATATGGCTAGCTATGGAATAGCAGAATAGGAGTGATAGGTGGATGGGTGGTGGCTGCGTGGATGGACAGATGGTGGTGGATGGGTGGGTGGGTGGATGGATTGTGGGTAGGTAGGTGGATTGGTGGGTGGTTCGAAGGGTAGATGAACAATGAATGATTGAAGACATCCAGGGGAATAGATGAGAGAATTTGTACGTGCATGATGAATAGACAGGGTTCACGACGACGACGATGACCATCCTGTTGTTCATCGATTGCCTCGAGCAGGCCCCAGTAACATCTCCTTCATCCTAGCCCTGAGATTTTTTAAAAAGTGCCATATTCAAGGTTCTTTCAGGGTTAGGAAAATGAGACCCATCATTGTGACTGGTATCTGGCATGTTGGGTATGCCACGGGGAGTTTGCCAGACAGGGTTATGAATGATCACATAGAGGTCATTGGTGGGTGGATGGTGTTTGCAACCAATATTGATTAGAGGGAGCGTTTGATTGGGAGCCAGACATCTTTTGTCCAGGCTCCTACTGCCTTCCTACTGGTTGGGATCTTTTGACAAGTCTTTGCCCACTCAGGCCCTCGGCAGCATCCTGTGAAATGAGGCTGCTGAGTGAGCTGAGTTTTCTGATCCCTTCCAGTCTGGAAGAACTCCCGCCTCAGAAGCAGTGAGAGGCTTCCTGCGTGTCCCGGATCTGGTGCAGGATGGAGGTCTGATTTTGATATGGAATCTGACTCCGAAGATCACGCTTTGGCACTGCTCCGCTTTCCCATCTCAGAGAGACACCTGGAGACCAGCCAGGGACTCTCTGCTCCCCAACGTCCTTCCCCCATCCCACCAAACCCCCGTTCCTGGGAACCCTGCTCCGTTTCCTGCTCAAGGAGGCACGGGAGTCTACTCACCATGTTTTCCTGCCTCACTCAGGGATGACGCAGGTGGCATTTTTGTAACGGGCACTTCCCTGCTGGCTTTCCTTCCAGCTCAGCCCCCTCCCTCCTTCCCACCTGCGCCCATCCCCAACGCCCTTTGTCACCGTCACCCCCACACGCAGCAGCTTGCAAGCTTTCCTGCCTTCTCCCAGCACCACAGGAACCAGGGAGAGGCTGCAGGGCCAAGCTGGCTGCCAGCCCGCCACGTGTGAGGGAAGCGTTCGCACCTGCCCACTCCGACAGGATTCGGGCTCCGCTCCCACCGGTCCCTGGGAGGCGCCACTTTCAAGGTGAGATGAGCATCACTGGCCACCCGCAGGTTACAGCAGGAGGCCCAGCACGTGCAGACGCTGCTGTTGTCGGCAGGGAGGGGCAGCGACACAGAGGAGGAGAAAGGAACTGGCTTAGGAGGATCCGGAGATGGGATGTGTCCGGATGCACTGCGAAGAAGTCAAGGCCGGCCCGCACACCCAGTTCCAGAGGCGAAGCTCAGACCGAGCACGGGAGGAAGCGAAGGGCTGTGGGATCCATTTCCATTTGTACAAATGCCAAAACAGGAGCTTTTCTTTCTTTCTTTTTTTTTTTTTAACAAAGAACTGTCCCTGGCAGTGATCCAAAGCTGTAAGGAGGCCAACAGTTTGCTTTACCAATTAGAGCTGGAAGAGAAGGTTGAGTTTGTTGTGGTGGCTTGGTTTGTTTTGCTTCGGAGGCACCAGGGATCAAGCCCAGCACGTCACCAGGGTAGAGAGAAGGCTCTTCCATGGGGGGCAGCCATGGGCCGGAGGGGAAAAGGTACTGAAGTTGCTTTCACACCTGCTCACAGATGCTGGCCAGCCTGCAGTCATCGTTGGGAACATGCCCTTGATGCACACACAAATTTCCTACTCGTTCTTCACTAAAATCCAGTCTCCCTGGCCAAACCCCATTTGGGGCCTGGCACCTCAGTGATGGCTGAGACAGCAGAGAATTCAACATCAGTTTTTGACTGGAGTCGGGCTGGTGCTCACCTGGTTACAGACACGTTGCCTCCTTCGTGACTCCCAAGGAGGTTAGAGAAGGTCTCCCCAAGGAACTGCCATTCTGCGCTGGCTCCTGAGGCATGAGAGGGCAGGAAAATTTGAGGAAACAGTGGTGTTCACATAGCCTGGGTTAGGGCAGCACTAAAAGCACATCCCGACCTGGACAGGGCCAGGGACAAACATGTGTGACTTTCTCTGGTGAGGGTTGTGTTTCTAGTTAGCAGGTGCATCACCTCAAGACCTGATCCTGCTCTATGGGCAACGCCACCCTGTCCCCCTCAGGAGATCCATCAAAAGATCAAGAATGATCGATGGATGAAGGGTTTCCTGGGAGTCTGACTGAGCCTGGCTCACTTCCTGGGCAATTCAGTTGGCCTGCCATATGCTATCAAAATGGAAAATATGACCTTCTTTTTGCAGTAGGAATGGAGTTTGTTTGGGTTTTTTTTTTATCATTTTGGGGGCCACATCCAGTGATGCTCAGGGCTTACTCCTGGCTCTGCACTCAGGAATTACTTCTGGTGGTATTCAGGGGGACAGCTGAAGACCTCCAGAACCAGGCACCACCATGCTGAGACCACTCTCCACACGCATGAAGGTACTGGCAGAGGAACAAAGGCATGTGGGTCCCAGGACTGAGATCTCCAAGCCTGCTCGGATCGGGGCTGAGCATCCTCCACCCAGATCTTCCATCTTCCAGAAGGCAGGGGTCACACCCACCAACTGCCCCCCACCGTGTAATCCCATCAATGGCCAAGACCCAGAGACTATAAAACCCGGCTCCCGGAAGCGCATGGCCGCATTTGTGGCTGCGTGACGTCTTTTTATCTCATTCTTACTTTGGACAACCTGACAGGCTACCGAATGTAACCTGCCCACACGGCAGAGTCTGGCAAACTCCCCGTGGCGTACCCAATATGCCAAATACCAGTAATAATGATGGGTCTCATTCTCCTCACCCTGAAAGAGCCTTGAATATGGCACTTTTTAAAATCTCTGGGCTAGGACGAAGGAGACGTTACTGGGGCCTGCTCGAGGCAATTGACGAACAACAGGATAATCGTGATTGTGATCGTGGTATTCAGGGGAGCACATGGGATGCCAGGGATTGAACCCAGGTCAGCAAATGCCCTGCCTACTATACTCTGGTCCCAGAAATGGGATTGATAAAGCGCTTAAAATAGACACATGTAATCTGTGTTTTCTTTTTGAGGGATTTATTTTTCTCTGGATATCAGGGATCAAACTGGGATCAGCCACATGCAAGGTAAAAGGGCCTTAACCCCCAGACAATCTCTCTGGCCCTGTCATCTGTTTTAATTGTTGCTCGATGTCATCACGTCTTCACAATTCTTATCTTCACATTCCCGTAAAGTAAAGCTTTGTTGACATTCCCATTTGAAAGATGGGAAAGCTGAGGGTTAACAAAAGATCATGTAATGGGATCAAAGTCTGAGAACTGGTTAACGATAGAGCTGGGATTCAAGCCCAGCCGGTATGAGGTGTGTGAGGCCAAGGCCTGCTCACCCTCCCCACCTATGCCCAAGTCTCACCAATGCCCAAGAGGGAAAGAGAGGAAGCCAAGGTGAGCACGACCAATGGCCGAGGTAAAGGAGTGGCATGGGAATCTCTTTGTGGCTCACACTGGTCTAAAATACTCAGAAGCATTTAAAAATAGTCCCAGGCTGGAGAGAGAGTGAAAGGGGTAAGCCGCTTGCTGCATATTCTGGTGACCCTGATTCAAATCCCTAGCACTATATATGTTCTCCCAGACCATCCGGGAGTTACTTTTGAGCACAGCACCAGGAACCACCCTGAGCATCCCCATGGATGGCCTGGAAACTCAGAACCCCTCTGGAAAAGCTGTGTTCTCTCTTGAAGCTGGATGTCTCTCCTTCTCTTCTTTCAGATTTCTTCAATAAAAATAAAAACAAGCCCAAACAATCTCACACATAAATACAGGTGAATTTTTTTTGGGGGGGAGGGCGGGGGTTCCAAGGGGGTTGGGGATTGGGTCACACCCAGCGTTGCTCATGAGTTTTTCCTGGCTCTGCACTCAGGCATTAATCCTGGTGGTGCTCAGGGGACCAGATGGGATGTTGGGAATCAAACCCGGTTCAATCCTTGAGGGTGCATCATGTGCAAGGCAAGTGCCCTACCCATTGTACTATCACTCTAACCCCAACAAGGAAAATCTTAACCATGACACTAACAAGCTATAAATACAATTACTGGCAAAGAATAAACAACAGCACATTAAAAAATGTATTTTTAAGACTGAAGCTATAGTACAACGGGTAGGGTATTTGCCTTGCAAGCGACCATCCCAGGTTCAATTCCTGGCATTCCATAAGTCCCCCAACCACCACCAGGAATAACTCCTGAGTGCAGAACCAGGAGTAACCTCTGAGCATCACTGGGTGTGACCCAAAAAGCAAAACAAATAAATAAATAAAATAATAAAAATTAAAAATGCATTCTTGACTTTTTAGCATGGGTAGGAGATATTAGCCAAGCAACTAGGTCTGAGAAAACAAATGGAATTACAAAGAGGTTAAAATTTTTTGCAGATAAGAAGGTTATCTTTATTTAGAAAAATGAAATGAATATGGTAAAACTGCGAGAGACAGTGAATTTTGTAAAATAGGAAGAAAGCAACACGTATTGTATGTTCCTGGGTGGGAAAAGTTAAAACTATAAAAATGTCCAATTATAAGTATAAGTTAAATAAGATTTCCCCACTCCCAAAATACTAACAGAGATTGATTATAAAATTCATATGAAAGAAAAATAATAAGAGTAGCTAGGGGGAAGACTAAAAAATAAAGAGTAAGAGTAATCAGAGATCCTCGTCTTATAAAGTATCAAACATAGTTAAAAGCCTCTATAATTAAAACAGTGTGTTATTTAGTGCATAAATATGTATGTTCATGGTGCAGGGATTTAAATTGCAAAGATAGATCCAAGTACATATGGAAATGTAATGTATGACAAAGGCAGCCTTTCAATTCAGTGGGGGGAAAAAAGAACATTGGAACAACAGAATAGCCATGCATAAAAATATAACATGTGAACTAGACATACTTTATGAGCCAAGATTAATTACATTTGAATCAGAATTTTAACTGTAAAATCTAAAGTAACATAAATAAAATCTATAATCTGGATTAGAAAGGCATTTTTCTGACTGACTAAAAATCCAGAAGCAAATAATACATTTACTAGGTTTTAAAAAGTTTTTAAAAGTTTTTATACACAAACATAAGCCCAGAGGATAAACTAAACAGGGAAAATATGTTTAATTTATATCAATTTAGTTTATATTATAGAAATAGCTAAGAGGACGAAGAACCTCCGGCTCCGGGCACATCTCTTTGATTCCACTGTTCTTCCTGCATTAACGTATGCCTCAGAGACCTGGGCCCTACGCAAACAAGATGAGAACGCTATTCAGGTCTCCCAAAGAAGAATAGAAAGAGCTATGCTTGGAATATCACGTTTCACTCAAATGAGAGAAAGAATCCGGAGTTCTGACATCCGTCAACGATCAAGAATCAGGGACGCTGTCTCATTTGCCAAGGTGTCGAAAATCAGATGGGCTGGTCACGTAATGAGATTTAAAGACGACCACTGGACTAGAGCTGTTACGGACTGGATTCCACGGGATGTCAAAAGACCGCGTGGCCGCCCACCTACCAGATGGTCAGACTTCTTCATCAAGATCATGAATGATCGGTTTGAGGCTCTTCATGTTCCTAGAGCGAACAGATGCCATTGGGCTACACTAGCATGCGACAGGGACAAATGGAGACGTTACTGGCGCCCACTCGAGCAAATCGACGATTAACGGGAAGTCAAGTGATCAAGTGATATCATAGTATCCCTAACATGAACCCAATGAAAAAAATGGATGAAAGATATGATTATACAGGTCTCAGAAAAACATAAATAGGCATAAAATCTATGGAAATAGAAAAACACAAATTAGCACAAACCCAAAACACTATTTTTCTATTATATTGACAAAGCTCCCCAAAATTGACAGCATATTCTGTTGGAGAGCCCTTGCTTCATACCCACCAATAGGAATGCAAAATATACAGTCCTTATCCATAATTGGAAATAGCTAGCAAAACCATGTAAAGATTTTTGCCTTCCAATGCATAATCTCATTTCTATGTACCTTTCCTTAAGAACACTTCAAAATATGCAGCATGATATAATTACAAGTCATTCATTCAAGCATTATCTGTAACAGAAAAAAATAAAAAACCTGGAAATAACCGAGATCTTCATTAATAAAGAATTGGTGGAGGAACTGAGAGCATGGTTGAGTACAGCTCATCTGTTGATTCCAAGTAAAACATTACAGACATTACCCTTTATGTCCATACTGTGAAGTACCATGCAGATGCATAAAAGAACATGGATGCTCTCTAAATAATGTTATGGAGAAAATTCCAAGAAATAGTATGAAGTTAAGGTACAAAACAAAATGCATCATTTTACATTGTGGATATAAAATAAGGATAAACACACCTACACATATACATACACACATATATGCATAGTTTATTTGCAGTTCAAAAAATAGTTTAAGAAATTCCAATCAACTAAAAAGACAAAGTGAGTAAAATTAAGGGTCAAATTTTTTTTAAATTTTGGAATATTTTAAATCTCTCAAAAAATTTTTAAATTACACACCAAACTAGAAGGAATAAACCTTATTCTCCATCATAATGACTAAACATTATAGTCAGTATGACCTTTTTTTTTTGCCTTTTGGGTCACACCCAGCGATGCACAGGGGTTACTCCTGGCTCTGCACTCAGGAATTACTCTTTACGGTGCTCGGGGGACCATATGGGATGCTGGGAATCGAACCCAGGTTGGTTGTGTGCAAGGCAAATGCCCTACCCGCTGTGCTATCTTTTCAGCCCCCAGTATAACCTTATGGGGAAAAAATTTAAATTCAAGTAACTTCCTTGTTTTCATTGAGGTAAAAGTATACATTGGTTTAAAACATTTTAAATGTCATAAAAGTTCATATTCACACTTCTTAAAATGTATAATACCATACTATACCACCTAAGGTGTTTTAAGCACATTATTTTGACTATAAATACTTAGAGAGAAACCATATCCAAAACATTCTTTAACTGCATTCAGTTGGCTTTTGTCCATGTTGGTGAAGTTAGTTCGCTGTGTTTATTTGGTTGGTTGGTTGTGTGGTTTGGGGGCCAGAGCTGATGGTTCTCAGGGTTTATTCCTGGCTCTGTGCTCAGCTGTCACCTCGGGCAGGATCAAGAGTTAATTTGAAACCACCCATATGCATATGAGCATATGTGCATACTAGGGATGGAGGACTAGATGGATGAAAGGTAGATAGATTAAACATGTACTTATGAAGTTAGAGAAAAGATCACATTCACGATCGTCCTGTTGTTCGTTGATTTCCTCGAGCAGGCACCAGTAACGTCTCCTGCTTCCTAGCCCTGAGATTTTAAAAGAGCCGTTTCAATGCTCTTTCAGGATTAGGAGAATGCACTGATGGGTATTTGGCATATTGAGTATGACACGGAAAGTTTGCCAGACTCTGCCGTGCGGGCAAGATACTTTTGGTAGCCTACCAGGTTCTCCAAAGGAAAAATAAGATAATAAGATGTTGCGTGGCCACTAATGTGGCCATGTGCTTCTGGGGGCTAAGTTTTATACTCTCTGCGTCTTGGCCATTGATGGGACCA
Source organism: Sorex fumeus (assembly GCF_029834395.1). Taxonomy (NCBI): domain Eukaryota; kingdom Metazoa; phylum Chordata; class Mammalia; order Eulipotyphla; family Soricidae; genus Sorex; species Sorex fumeus. The sequence goes on from NW_026606155.1 coordinate 4,991,968, forward strand.
ACCTGGCGTTGGTGGCAGCTGGTGGGTGTGACGCTTACCTACTGGAAGATGGGGGGTCTGCTTGGAGAAGGCCCAGTCCCAATCCAAGTAGGCTTGGAGACCTCGGCCCCGGGACCCGCATGCCTGGGTTCCTCTGCCAGTTATTTCATGCATGAGGCCCTTCTGGACGTGTGGAGAGTGGTCCCAGCATGGCTGTGGCTAGCTCCGGAGGTCCTCAGCTGCTGGGGCTCTGCTCGGGGCGGGGGGAGGAGGGGAGAAAAACTCAACCCTCCCCCCTCCAAGGGGCCCGGATGAGGACAGCCAGGCGCGGGGGCAGGAGAGAAAAGATAAATTTAAAAATAAGTAGCTGAGACACACACATGAATCTCGGAACCGAGCAGCTCACTGCAGAGATGCCTTTGGACTTTGCAATGGGCCACTTCCACTGGGCCACTCCAGATGGGAGCAGACGCTATCCCTCTACCTGCCCCCTAGGAATCCCAGTGGCCGCCACCTTCTAGAACTCAACAAAAGGCCCAGGTACACCTTAGCAGTGCAGCAAATGCCAGGCCTCAAGGGACAGGGGAGGAGCCAGTTCGTCTCCTCCCCCACCCCATGGGACTCTGAGACGACGCCCATAATCTGCCACCGGCTACTTAAGCTCCCACACAGCCATGATCTAGAGACACACACACGAATCTCGGAACCCAGCAGCTTGCTGCAGAGATCTCTCCAGATCCTAACTATTAAAATTTTAGAATTCCTAGAGCGAGTGGCCTCTCTCACAGCTGGGCAACATTATATTCTGCCCATAACAGGCAATACAAAACAAACTATCTAGCATTGCCTTTTCGGCAGGTTTGAGTGGTGGTGGAATTGGTGTCAAAATATTGAATGTAACCAAAGTAGAGAGAGAGTATGGGGAAATTGTCTGCCACACAGGCAGGGGAAGGGTTGGAACGAGGTGTGGGGAGGGGAGGGATTCTGGGGATATTGGTGGTGGAAAATGTGCACTGGTGAAGGGATGGGTGTTTGATGATTGTATGATCGAAGCTCAAACATGAAAGCTTTGTAACTGCATCTCACGGTGACTCAATTAAAAAAAGGGGGGGGGGGAGAAGTACTTGAATAAAATGTTATTCTATGCTCTTTAATTAAACTTGAAATTTAATTAAATATGAAATTTATGTAATTAAACTGCTATATAATATGGACTTATTTCCCTTTTTAATTCTTTCTTTGGAGACAGGGGCACACCTGGCAATGGTCAGGGCTTACTCCTGCCTCTGCACTCAGAGATCACCCCTGGGGCTCTGGGGACTATGTGGGGTGCTGAGGATTGACAATCTCCCTGCCTCTTACTATCCCCAGTCCCTCTTTCCTTAGCATTTTTTTTTTCACTGAAAAGCCTTAGAAGCAAAAAACAACCCAATAGCAACAAACCCACCTACTATTGTGATCCTTACATTCTATTTATCAACAAAGAAGCGAAGTTGTAGGCTGTAGACATGTCTCACTGGTAGAACACGGGCCTCACATATTCGAGGCTCTGGGTATGATCCCTAGCACAAGAAATAAAGAAAAAAAGAAAAAGAAGAGGAAGGGAGAAAGGGAGAAAGAGAGAAGTGGAGAAAGAGAGAGGGAGAGAAAGAGAGAGAGGGGGAGAGAGAAAGAAAGAGAGAGAAAAGGAAAGTGAGGTTTCCTTGAAGAAATGGCTCATTCAAGAAATGGGGTAGGAAGTGAATAGGATGAACCTGGATCAACTCGTTCTACTTATAAGTAAGGAAGTAAGCAGAGATTACTGGAACCATATCAAATGGGCATAAGAACTGTGGATATACCTAACACACACCTGACTGGGTTTTCTCTCCAGGTGCTGTGTGGTTCCCTGAGCATCACTGGGTGCAGTTCTAGAGGTCCCCAGCACATGGAGGTAGCCTGGGTAATCCCCAGCACCACATCTGAATGCTTTTTTTTTATTGACTCACCATGAGATAGAGCATTACAAAATTGTTCATGATTGCATTTCAGTCATACAATGTTCCAACACCCATTCCTCCACCAGTATAATTTTCAAGCACCAATGTCCCCAGTTTCCCTCCCACCCCTTCAAGCCACCCCTACCCCCAGTCTGCCTCTATGATAGGCCTCTGTTCTCTCTCTCTCTCTCTCTCTCACACACACACACACATTAGGCATTATGGTTTATGATACAGATGGGGAATGATTATCATCTATATCCCTTTACTCACTTTCAACACTCAGTTCTTGTCCAGAGTGATCATTTCCAACTAGTATTGTCATAATGGACCCTCCTGTGGCTTTTGCATTAACTTCCTGCCTCATTGACTGAAAATTGCCAGTGAGAACCTCCTGGGCCTCCAAGAGCACTGGATGAGAGATCTCCACTACCCTATACACACAAAAAAAATTTTAAGCTAACTTGAATAATAATAGTAATGATGATGATGATGATGATGATGATGAAGGGCCAAGAGATAATAATAGGGGTTAAGTGCTTGAGTTTCATGTGGTCAACCCTGGTTTAATATCCAGCACTGCATAAGGTCCCCTGAGCGCAGAGCCAAGAATAAGCCACCACACACACACACCCCAAAAAGGAAACAACAACCACCTGAATGAGCTCCCATTGCCAAAGCGAGGGGCAGTTACTGTCAAGAAGATTCAGAACTGAAGTGAATGAAAATACTTCAAATATGCGAAGTCCCTGGTAGCGTCTGCGACGCTCTACTTAAAAACTCACATTGGCCATCTTTGGAGGTTGCTAAGGAAGCATCTCATTGTTTTGAAAAACAGACCACAGAAGAGAAAGAACCAGGCTGTGCCTCATGCCTCATCTGCACAAATTCAGGCTCAGGTTATCCACGCGGTTGGTATGAGAAACTCCTTAGAGAAGGGTTGGAACTCCTAAAAACAGGAACAGTGGGACCAGGAAGGCAGTTCACAGGGTTAACGTGCATGCTTTTCTTGTGGGAGGCACCAGGTCCAGCCCAGCACCCCATGGCCGCTCGAACCCAGAGTAGTCCCCAAGCACTCTTGGGAGTGGCCCCAAACACAAACAAAACCAACCAGCAGGAGAAATAATCGAATGCCATCACTGCAGCTCCTGACGATGTTACTGGTCAGTCTGTCCATCTGACAGCTGTGAAAAAGCTGGAAGTTGACTTGAGCGCTTGAGAGTAGGTCAGGCTGATAGCACCTGCTTTGACGGCCCCATCTCTGCAGCACAGACAGCGAGTGCCTCTAGAACCTTCTCTCTGACAGAGTGCTTCAGGGCACAGATGTTGCCAGGACCTCCTTCCCCAGCACTCCATCCACAGGCAGCGTCCAGTTCACAGAGAAACAGAAGCAAGAGGAACCTGCCAAATCCCCCAGAGATCCAACTCTAAATCCAGAATGTTAAACATTTCATCAAAGAATGAGTCTGTCAAAAAAAGAAAAGGGGGAAGGGGGCTTATCTGGGGGGGGGGGGGGAGGTTAGGGTTTTTTTCTTTTTCTGTTTTTTGTTTTTGGCATCACACCCAGTGATGTTCAAGGCTTACTCCTGGCTCTGTCTGTGCTCAGGGGTCAATCCTAGCAAGGCTCAGGGGACCAGATGTGGTACCAGTGAATCTGGGTCAACCTGTATGCCAGGCAAGTGCCTTACCGGCTGCACTATCACTCAGAATGGTATTCTTGAAAGGAAGGACAAGTGTTCTGTATTAAAAGAAGTTTCAGAGATTCTCAAAGTCTCAGGCACCCTTGGGCAGGGGTGTGGCTTCAAAGCCTGGAGCACAGGTTTGCATGTGGGAGCCCCTGAGTCTAGTCCCCAGTTCCATCGGGTATCCTTGAACACTGCCAACTGGCAAAAAAAAAAAAAAACCATACCAATCAAATGGGAGGAATTTCCATGTTCCCCCAAAGGCTCGTTTTGAATAAATTGGGGTAAGTAAAGGATATTAGACGATGCTAATCTTTAGACATGAATGGGTAAGTACCCATCACATTTTATGCCCAAGACAAAGCAAGGGGCTGAGGAGAAGTGATAAAGCCACATGCCTGTCATGCCCAAGGCCCTGAGTTTGGGTCTCACACCGCCGAACCCACCCCACCCCACCAACAGACCAGTGTGTGTGGCCTCAGGTACCCCCAGCCCTGCCGGGGGTGGTCCCTATTTTAAAAAAATGTTTAAGTGAGTTGAAGCAAATATAGCAGAGTTTTATATCTAAGTATGGGGTATGTAGGCGTCCATGATTCCACTATCTCGAGTTTTCTCTGTGCTTGAACGGGTTTCATAATAAAAAGTTAGATGTATGGAAAGGGCCTAGAGAGGCAGAATTGAAGTTCTTGGTGGGTCCAGACCCATCCTCTGTGCAGGGGTGAGGGCCAAGTCTGATTGGCTCACATCCCGTTTCTTCATCTCACGCCAGCGCATCCTAACTTCCACAGGTCACTATACGTGGAGAGGAACTGCAGGGCCTTGTGGGGGGACCGATCAGGAGCAGCTGCCCCTGCCAATAGGACTGCACAGACCCCTGCAGGGCTTCAGGGAGCCAGAGGAGATCACCCTCTTTCTTCATCTGTCTCACAAAAAATGGGGTGAGGACACAAGCCTCCCCACTTTCAGTTCAAGCATTGCCCTCCTGTAGATTATGTGAAGACTCTGGCAGGCCTAAGTCAGGTAAGGATGCTCGCCAGTGTCCGGGCCCAGGTGGCACATCCCAGAGTCACAGCTTGAGTGCTTGGTCTCAGTCTGTCCCTGTCCTGTAACATCTGAATCGATGCTCTGGAAACCTGGAACTGTGGCTCAATGGAAGAGCTCTTGCCTCGTATCTGTGAAGCTGTGAGTTCAGTCCCTGGCACTGCCAGTGGTGGCCCTCAGCACCACACCTGGGATTATCTATACAACAGCAACAATTACAGAAGGAAGAGAAGAAGAAGGCAAGTTTCTGATATAAAAATCTATTTTCTCACTGTGACCTTGTGACATTGACCTACTTGACCATGTTATTGCGAAATTAGGCTTAGTTCCTATCTAGGTTTTTGGTGTTTGGTTTTGGTTTTGTTTGTTTTAGGGGGTTGTTTGTTTGTGGGTCTCAACTGGCAATGCTCAGGGCTTATTCCTAACTCTGTGCTTGGGGATTACTCCTCACAGGCCTCAGAGGACCATATGGGATGCCAAGGATAGAACCCAGGTCAACTACGCTATGTGAAAGGGAAATGCCCTACCCGCTGTACTATCACTCTGTCCCATTCCTATGTACGTCTTTCTGTAGCACTGTAGCACTGTCCTCCCGTTGTTCATCAAGTTCCTCGAGTGGGCACAGTAACGTCTCTTTTGTAAGACTTGTTGTTACTGTGTTTGGATATCGAATACGTCATGGGTAGCTTGCCAGGCTTTGCCGTGCGGGCGAGATACTCTCGATAGCTTGCCGGGCTCTCCAAGAGGGGCAGAGGAATCAAACTCGGCTAGGCCGAGCCGGCTGTGCGCAAGGCAAATGCCCTACCACTTGTAGGTCTTTCAGTTTGCAAAATTAGCACACCAAACTCCCAATGCTGCTCAAGTTGCAGTTATTTATTTACCGTTAAGAAGGAAGCTTTGGATCCCCTCTTGTCTAGGCCTCATGCTGGTTCCATGCTGCTTTTTCACGGGTTCCCTTGGACGCCACTGTTGGTCCACACTGATCTCTAATTGGGTCTATCCCTCAAACTTCACCACCAGCCACTTGGTATTTTGCTGATGTGCAGTCCTTGGGACTTTAACACTGTCTCTCAAGGCCCATAGCCCAGAGGTACTTTATCTCTTGGACTTCCCTGTGTTCTTCAGACATGAGCTGGTGGGTTAGAGATGCCACATGCTGGCTGTCTCCCCAGGTGAGGCATCAAAGAGAAGTTTCCTGACCTGTATTCTCTTTTGTGAGTTCTTACTCCCTCCCCTTGGCCAATTCTATTCTTTCTCTGATTGGCTGTCTTAATTTTGGCAAGATTCAAAAGGATTAATTATCTTTACTAGATTCCCTAGGATCCTTCCCTTCCCCCTTTGCCTCCCTCATGACAACTTCACCATATTGATGGAACAGGCTGCAAGCCCTAGGTACCACTGGGCCAAGGAGGATGAGGTATGGGAGGAGCAGCCTGGAACTTAACCAGCAATCCTGACTTTGGGAGCCCAGGAACTGGGGTGTAGAGACCAGCTGAACATGCCCTGAACATGGAGGCCTGGGATATGATCGTAACTGGCTGTTGTTTTAAGCCCTGGCTGGGAGGTGCTTTGTTACACAGCATTATCATGGTGACAGCTGCCTGATACACCAAGGAATAAAATGCTTGCTTGGCATGCTGTTGCTGGTTTTTAATATGGCTCCACTATTAACTCTCGGTGTGTCCTCTAACTTCTCCAGGATCAAAGGCTCCCCCTCTTCAATGTCTTGGCTTCTGAATCTCACATGGACCCACTAATCCTGAGCTTTCTCCAGCCAGGATCATCTATAATCAATGCCTGTTACTTTATAAATCTTGGCCAAACAAGTAACCCAAAGTAGGGATCGTGTACAGGAACTTTAAATATTTGGATCATTTGTCCTCTTGATTGCTTAAAGTCAAGCTTAGACTTTCCACCATGTGTAAGACTAAATGCAGCTCCATCTTGGACCATCTTGGACTTGATCCCATACCATACTCAAGAGGGTTTTCGACAACTGTGCTCCTGATAATGTATTTATTTAATTAAATGTGCATCTATTTAATGAGATCACTCCTGTGGATATTTTTAAATTTGTATTTGACTAGTCAGCGGTTTCATTTGTATAAAAGTGGCTGAATCATGTGCAAAAATGCAGGAAACCATGGGGGTGCCAATAACCACTAAAGGAGCAAGAACCTAGACTGCAATGGGGGGTGTTGTGCACCCCAGAGGGTACAGTTACTGATTCATATGGGATCAGGAATATCATATTAGGAAATGAATATTTTTTATGTAAGCACTATGTAAGAATTAATAAAGAAATAAAGTATGGGGTCAGGAGATGCTTCTGGGGTGAGGGTGTGTGCAAAGCTTGCAGAAGAACACAGTTCTTATGCCCCAGCACCCGTCCTTAAAACATGCCACACACTAGGGACTGGAGTGATAGTACAGCGGGGAGGGCGTTTGCCTTGCACACGGCCGACCTGGGTTCGATTCCCAGCATCCCATATGGTCCCCTGAGCACCACCAGGAGTAATTCCTGAGTGCATGAGCCAGAAGTAACCCCTGAACATCGCCAGGTGTGACCCAGAAAGGGAAAAAAGAAAGAAAGAAAAAAAGGAAGGAAGGAAGGAAGGAAGGAAGGAAGGAAGGAAGGAAGGAAGGAAAAAACATGCCACACTGAAACCTCCTCTTAAGGCTAAAAGTGGGCATTCCATGCCAGGGTTGCAGGCACTGGCCCAGCCAACTGAGGACATCAGTGGCCGGGAGACGCCCCAAGCTCTCCGTTCCCCCGGTGGTATGTGAATGTGAATGGCAGGGAAGCACCTGGCCAGCTGCGGACACTTTCTCTTCACCCACATCCTGAGTCCTGCCAACAGGATGTGGGTGGACCAGATGTGCCTCACATTCCAGGAAGCCAACCGAGCCTGCACACACTTCCTCTTTGCCCTCCTGCCAGCTGGACGTCAAAGCTCAGTGTGACCTTGAGGAATCACGTGATTAAAGAGCTTGACTCTGACACCCGCGGTGATTCCTTGGCATCCAGGTGCACCAGGGTCCCTGCAGCGCCCTTCATGACAGTTGAGATTTGAGAAAAAAAAAAAGCCAGGAGGCCAGCCACAGATTGGGGATCAAGAAAAAGTGGCATGGACAGAGACTGGCCCCCATCCAAAAGAACAAAAGCAACTGGTGCTGGCGCAGATGTGGCAAGAAAGGGACCCTCCTTCACTGCTGGTGGGAATGCTGACTGGTTCAGCCCTTTTGGAAAACAGTATGAATTATTCTCAAAAATTTAGAAATTGAGCTCCCATTTGACCCAGCAATACCACTCCTGGAAATATATCCCAGAGAGGCAAAAAAGTACAGTCAAAATGACATCTGCACTTCTATGTTCATTGTTGCATTGTTCACAATAGCCAAAATTAGTGGGGGGGAACCCTGAGTGCCCGAGAACAGATGACTGGTTAAAGAAACTTTGGTACATCTACACAATGGAATACTATGCAGCTGTTAGAAAAGATGAAGTCATGAAATTTACATACAAATGGTTCTACATGGAAAGTATCATGCTAAGTGAAGTGAGCCAGAAAGAGAGGGACAGACATAGAAAGACTGCACTCATCTGGAAAACATAAAGTAACAGAATGGAAGTCAAACACCCAACAATAATTGAGATAAGTACCAGGAGGTCTGCTCCAGGGCTTGGAAGCCAGCCTCACATGCTGGGGGAAAAGGCAGCTCAGATAGAGGGGAACACCAAGTAAAGGACTCACTCAGGATGCAAGATGCATGCTGAAAGTAGACTATAGACCGAACACAATGGCCATTCAAAAGCTCTACTGCAAACTACAACACCCTAAGCGAAAGAATAAGCAAAAGGGAATGCCCTGCCAACGGGGGGAGGGGGGGCGGGGGGGGGGGGGAGGCTGCTAGTATCATTGGTCGTGGAGAATGGGCACTGGTGGAGGGATGGCTACTCGATCATTGTATAACTAAAACCCAAGCATGAAAGTTTGTAAGTTTACAACTATACCTCATGGTGTTTCACTAATTTAAAAAAAATGGTGGCATGGGCCTGGGAGACAGCTCAAAGTGCGAGAGAGTGGGCTTCTCGTACCATAACCCAGCTTCTGTCCCTGGCACTGCATAGTTCCCCAACCACTGCCTAGAGTGGCCCTAGGACACTGTGCCAAGTGTGGGCCCTTCGCCCACAAAACAAAAAAAAAACCACACTGAGATATATATTCCCAATGGAATACTACTCAGCTAGGAGGAGAGATGAGGTCTGGCCTTTTCCTACAACTTGAATGGAACTGAAGGGTATTCTATGAAGAGAAGGAAGTTTGAAGGACATACACCTGATGTTCCCCCTTGTTTTGCAGGAAAAAGCATACTTTCTCAACCAGGGAGACCTCTGGCCCCGACCAGGAGATGGTAGATGGAAACATTATATAAATGGGCTTCCACAGCATGAGATTCGGAGGTGAATCAGTAGGATGGGGTGGTGGGTCCACAGGAAGGGAACAAGGTCAGCTTGGGGCATGGCCAGAGAGAAGTGCAGGAACACAGGACCAATCAACAAAGCGAGGGACTAGAGAATGCACAATGGAAACACACGCAGAGATTCTGCCAACAGACTAACCAGCCGCATGGGGGCAGAGGACAGGACGTGGAAGATGACCAGGAACCTGGGGACAGGGTGGAGGGACACTGTGGTTGTGGTGGAGGAACACTGTGCGCCTAAAACTCTAACACTGCTGCAAATCATGATGCTGCGATGTGATAAAACGTAATTAGCTAACATGCTGCACTTAAGCAACGAATCCGAGAGATCGTTTAAAACATAGAAGCCCAGAGTCCAGTTTTGAACACTGATTATTGCTCTAAATCAAATGGAAGAGTTTTGGGGGGACTCTCTGCCCTGTCACGGAATGCCCTCTCCCACCATCATTGATGTCTCTGACACAATTATACAATTTCCTTTGCTTCGTTTTGATTTGGAGCCATGCCTGGCTGTGTGCAGGGCATTCTCCTGACTTTTGCTCATTGATCATTTCCTGGTGGGCTCAGGCAACCGTCTAGGGTGCCAGGAATGGAACTTAGGTCAGCTGCCTGCCAGGCCAGCTCCCTGCCCACTGGGCTATCTCTCCAGGCACCTTTGATTCATTTCTGACTTGTGAAAGACAAGAGCCAAAGAAAGAAGCCAATCTGTATATTTCCAATCTCTAAGCTGCCCAACACTGGACCACAGTTGAGAAGATTCAGCCTGAAGCAGCTCCCAGGGTCCCCTAGTTCCAGAATTCCAGTGAGTTCCTTCATCAAAACCCTGCTCCAGGGGACCCAGAAAGCTGATTTCCCTCTTGTTCCCCAGTCCCACTTCTCTTTTTGTTATCTCCGCTGCCATATCTAAGTAGCAGGCAGATTGGAGCCCGGTCATCTGCATCCTCCAACCTGACCCAGCACAAGGCTTGGCACCTAGTGGCACTCAGGAAGTTTAGTTAAATCAATGACTCAGAAAGTCAGTAATTTTGGAAAGTGATGGGGACGATATCACCTCCCACTGAAAAATCCATTTCTCTTCTATTTTGAGTCATACTTAGAGTCTGAACTATTCCCTTCACTTCAATTACATTAGCTAATTAGTTTGATGCTTAAGCTTTTTCTTGGACATTTTCCACCAAAGATATAGTTGGCTTCCATAAATAATTTAGGAGCACACTGCGTATCCCATTTAGAAGGCAGTGAGATCCTCTAAGACTTCTGAATGGGCTTGAACTGCAAGAGAATGCAAGCGAAAAAAACATCAAGGGGGAAACGGCCAAACAGCAGAGCCTGAGAACCAGCCTACAGAACTAGAACAGTGAGGCTGGGGGCAAGTGGGGGGGGGCGGGGGTTGTGGAGGGGATTCTGGTGGAGGGAGGGTGGTGGATTGTATGCATGAAACCCAATCATGATCAGCTTGTAAATAACAGTGCCTCAAATAAGAAATAAAGAATTTATTTTTTTTAATTTGAGATAAAGAAAATAGTCCAGCTGAGAGGCTTCTAAAGAAGACAGAGGCTGAAAAGCAAGGACGTGGGGCCAGGTGGGAGCTCCAAAGGGGGTGACCACCAAGCCACTCACCCACCGTGTCTCCAGAGTGCTCACTGACTCTCCTCTCTGGGGGCAGAGAGCACCTACACAGACTCCCCCCTGAATTCCAGGTGGATTTTTAGGCTCTGACTCTTGGGAGAATTGGTCAACCCTACAAGGTGAATTGAAGCCCCTCCTGGCCAAGGAGAGTCAAAATTCCTCGCTCCTGGTGACCCTCTGGTTCTTTCTGCAAATAAAAAACCCCCAACATTCTTTGTTGAGTCTCATTCGAGACCCCTTCCAGGTCTACCTCTCACAGTCTTCTGCCATCTGATTCGAGGGACCTCATTGATGTTTTTCCTAGTGATCTCTCTTTTACAACCTTTGCACACTCATGGGTTATAAACACACACACACACACACACACACACACACACACACGATTCAGAGAAGGTATACCAGATGACCGTAAGTTCCTGAAATGATGCTCAGTATCACCAACCGTGAGGAAATAAAATCAAAGTACAATGAGACACCACCTCTCTATCCAGGGGCTACTAACCAGGGCCCATGAGGATGTGCAGGAAGAAGAATACCTGGAATGGAAAATGGCATCACAGCTGTATAGAATAGGCTGGCATATCCTTGGGCATTAAAAACGAAATGGCCACATGACCTGGCAGTTTCACTTCTCCCAAAAAACAGAGAGTAGGTCTCAGAGCAATGTCCATACCCCAAGGGAAAGTGCAGAGTTACTCGAAGTAGCTGAGACCCAGTGACCTCTCAGCAGCTGAATGACAGCACACAGTGTGACAGACACACCTGCAGATACAGGCACACGCAGGAGAGTCACTCAGCCTTCAGAGAATGGAACAAGAGGGATGAGACTTGAGGGCATCCTGTTGGGAGAAAAGTCAGTCACCAAAAATTACAAATATTGAGGCCGAAGCGATAGTACAGTGGGCAGAGTGTTTGTCTTACATGCAGCAGACCCAGGTTGTATCTCCAGAATCCAGAGTTCCCTAAACCCACCAGGAGTGATCCCTGAGTGCAGAGCCAGGAATAAGCCCTGAGTACCACTGGGTGTGACCCAAAAGACAAGATAAAACAAAAAAGACAAATACTGTAGATATTGTACAGTAGGTAGGGCATTTACCTCACATGTGGCCAAACTGGGTTCAATCCCCAGCACTCCATAGGGTCCCCTGAGCCCACCAGGTGACAGAGCTGGGGTAAGCCCTAACCACCACCAGGTATGATCCAAAAACAAGCAAAATAAAATGTGGCCTCCAATTTATTATTAAGGAGAAAATGGAGAATGATTATTGAGGGGCATTTAGCAGTTTCCAATACTCTCTGCCTTCAGGGCTTTATAAAGGAATTATTTCCCTGTGGCTTCTGATTCCTAGAATACCTTCCTTACCACTCCCATTCCTTACAGTTTACGTTCATGTCCATCTGTCTTCTTCGAGGTCTACAAAGTGCCGGAGGCTGTCATAAGCATGACTTACCTTTCATCCTCACAAAATCCTTATCAGCAAGATCTCCATTCCCAGGGAAGGAAACAGGCCCAGCTGAAGAGTAATGGCTTGTCCAGGCCACAAGGCTATGAAGAGGTGGACCTGGGATTTGATTCATGAGCTTGTTGATACAAGAAACCACGCTCACCTCAGGAGCAGGGCACAATAGTCACAAAGAAAAAATATTACAAACAACTGAAAGAAACCTTGCTGGTTGACAGAGTGATTACCTGGCACTCAGGCAGCAATCTGGCATTGAGGAACAAGACAACAAATTTAACTGGGAAGAGCCAGGCTTCCCCCAAGTACAGAAAACCACAAACAAGTCCCAGAAGCGGGCAGGAGGTGAATGCTGTGGCCTCAGAGGTTAGAGAAGGCAGGGACCACCCCTACTCTTCAGAGGTTAGAGACGACAGGGGACCCTACCTCTGTGCTGGTGCAGCTTCCAGCCAGTACTCCACAAGGAGATTTCTGCTCCGGGTTTCTTCTGCACCAGCAGGATGACCTTCACTCCTGTCTACTGCTTGTTTGGAAGCTGTGCTTTCTTTTTTTTCTTTTCTTTTTTTTTTTTTTTTGCTTTTTGGGTCACACCCAGCAATGTACAGGGGTTACTCCTGGCTCATGCACTCAGGAATTACTCTTGGAGATGCTCAGGGGACAATATAGGATGCTGGGAATTGAACCCGGCTTGGCCGTGTGCAAAGAAAATGCCCTATCAGCTGTGCTATGGCTCCAGGCCCCTGTGCTTTCTTTTTGGTTTCCTTGCCTGCTATTGTTCTAGTTGCCATGCTGGTGATTGGGCTGAAGCCATAGCACAGCAGGTAGGGTGTTTGCCTTGCACACGCCCGGCCGACCCAGGTTTGTTTCCCAGCATCCCATATGGTCCCTCGAGCACTGCCAGGAGTAATTCCTGAGTGCATGAGCCAGGAGTGACCCCTATGCAATGTCAGGTGTGACCCAAAAATCAAAAAAAGAAAAAAAAAGCAGGACGCAGCTGGCCTTGGGGACTGCTACCTTGGGCCCACTGGCTTGGAACACAGGCTCCCACACCCTTACCTATGTGTGGGCAGAGGTGCCCGGGCTCCCATCTGCCTGGCAGTGAGGGTCCTAGCACTGAGAAGTGGTTACCAAGATCACTAGAACAAGGGGTGCGCTGACCCCAACAGCCCTGCAGGGAGACCTTTTTTTTTTAAATGTAGGAGTATTGCTATTTATTCAGCCATTGATTAAGTTGATTGAATTGGGCATGAACTCCACATTGCTATTTTTTTAATTGTCTTAATGTAATTCCCTTTTATTTTATTTATTTATTTATTTTTGGCTTTTTTGGGGGGTCACACCTGGTGATGCACAGGGGTTACTCCTGGCTCTGCACTCAGGAATTACCCCTGGCGGTGCTCAGTGGACCATATGGGATGCTGGGAATTGAACCCGGGCCTGCCAAGTGCAAGGCAAATGCCCTACCTGCTCTGCTATTGCTCCAGCCCATCCACATTCACTGTCACTGTCCCTGTCCTCCCGTTGTTCATCGATTTGCTCGAGCGGGCCCAGTAATGTCTCCATTGGAGACTTTGTTGTTACTGTGTTTGGCATATCGAATACATCATGGGTAGCTTGCCAGGCTCTGCCGTGCGGGCGAGATACTCTCGGTAGCTTGCCAGGCTCTCCGAGAGGAGCGGAGGAATCGAACTCGGGTTGGCCATGTTGGCTGCGTGCAAGGCAAACGCCCTACCGCTGTGCTATCGCTCCAGCCCCCTCCACATTACTATTTTTAAAATTTTTTTAAATTGGATATCCATGAGATAGACCATTACAAAGCCTTTCATAATTGGGTTTCAGCCATACAATGATCCAGCACCCATCCCTCCACCAGTGTACACTTCCCACCACCAATGTCCCCTGTTTTGCTACCACCATCCCCCAATCTCCATCCCCCTATCCCCAGCCTCCCTCTGTGGGAGGTGATTTCCTTCTTGCTCTCTTTCTTCTTTTCCTGTTATGCATTATGGTTTGCAAGACAGGTGCTAAGAGGTCATGGTGTTTGTTCAGGGCATTCGGTATTTTTATCGGGATGGTAAGGCTGAAGTAGCTTTTCAACTGGGTGGCCGCTTTGGAGTGTGGATGTGACTGCTGAGGTTTCCAGAATTACAGGGAGGTGGGGGGAGGTAGCCCATCTTGACCCTGAGAAAGCCTGGGGATTTCAGTCATAAAACCCACATACCAGAATTTTCAACAGATTATATCGTGGTGAGGTCCGTTCTGAGACAGTGGGATCAGGCTGGGGGTACGGTGGCGATTTTGGATTGTGGAAGTAAGCGGCTTCCAGGGGCTCTGCTTGGGCGGACCCCTAGCCAACCCTCCCCATTTACCCCTGTCTGTTCAGCCATATGCATGAACCCGGGTCCTATGCTTCTAAGCATTGAGTCACATCCATAGTCCCTGAACGCCAATATTTTCATTGTTACTTATTGAACTATTAAAATATCAATGAAATCATCTTCAGAAGGGCCATTTGCAGCAGTGCTCGGGGGCTACTCCCAGCTCAGTGCTCAGGAATCTCTCCCAGTAACGCTTGAGGGACCTTGCAGTGCTGAGTCTGGGCCTTGCTGCGTGCTCAACCTGTAGCTTCATCTCCCTGCTTCAATGACAGCAGCTGCAGCTCAAAGGGATGCACCCAGACAAGTTAATATAAGCTCATTGTTGGGGACCAGTAAATTATTATTATTAATTGTTATTGCTACTACTATAATTATGAATTCAGAAGAAGAATCCACGCAGGCTGCAAATGTATCTGATATTTGTTTTCTCCTTTCAACTTATGAAGTCCTACGTAGTCTAGTACCAGCGTAGGAAAGCGTTTTCCTAGAGAAACGGGCAGAGACCCCTTCTTTTACACTAGAATACCATTGTGGACGGGCAAGGCAGATGATTCAAAGAGTCGGAGTACATGTTTGCAAGCAAGAGCCCTGGATTCGATCCTCAGCATCAGAATGGTTTCCTCAAGGACTGTCAGCTGTGTCCCCCAAATTATTCTATTATGAAAATTTTTAATCAGAAAGCAATGGATCTGGGGCTGGAGCGATAGTACAGCGGGTAAGGTGTTTGCCTTGCACGCAGCTGACCCGGCTTTGATTCCCAGCATCCCATATGGTCCCCTGAGCACTACCAGGAGTAATTCCTGACTGCATGAGCCAGGAGTAACCCCTGTGCATCGTTGGGTATGACCCGAAAAGCAAAACAAAAAAAATGTTTTTTTTATGTACCCTACAGAACTACCGTGATGATGGTCTAAAAGATTGCCACAGCACTTTCACAACTCACAGTAATCACGATATAACGACCCCATAGACCCATCAGGACCAACCTCACTTCTAAACCTCCACCCACTCTGCTTTTTTTTTTTTTATAATTTTACCATTTCTTTTCTTTTTAATTTTTATTAGTGAAACACCATGAGGTACAGTTGTAGACTTACAAATTTTTGTGCTTGGGTTTCAGTTATACAATGATCAAGTACCCATCCCTCCACCAGTGCCCATTTTCCACCACCATGGGTCCCACAGCAATCTCCAGAATTTCATTACTCCATCCCTAAGCATTGTGAGGGCCTTTTAAGCATAGCTCCAATGCCATTTTCATGTTTCTCAAAAACTAAATATCACTCATTGATACCATTAAACACTTGATCAGGGCTTGAATTTCACTAACAGTTCCTCTTGGGGGTTTTGTTGTCATTGTTTTTTCATTCGCTAGTAAGAATCAGGATCCAAATAAAGAATACGTATTGTCATGGGTGATTTCTGTTCATCTGTTAAGTTTCCCTTCTGTTTTGTTTATTAGTATTTTTTGTTTGTGTGTGTGTGTTTGTGTGTTGTGTGTTATTTTTATTTTTCTTGACAGAGGGGGAGGGAAGGCCACACCCAGAAGCACTCAGGGGCTACCGAGTGCTCTGGGCTCACTCCTAACTGTGCTCAGGAGACCACACAGTACTGGGAATCGAACCCAGGTCTCTGTCATGCAAAGTCTCCCCTTCAGCTCACTGCATTTTCTCTCCAGCCCTTCTGTTTGCTCTGCTTTTGCCCCTTGCAACCTTTTGCCGCTAAAACCTGTAGTGTCATTCCTACAGAGACCAGCCTGGCTGCAGCCCTGCAACGGACTCTGGCCCTGCAGCTACACTGGAATTGGGCTGGCTATTTTAGCAGAGCCTCTGGCTCGGCAGGGCCGCAATCTCCCCTCAGATGACTTTGCTGCCTTTCCTGCTGTCTCAGGCTCGCTGTCCCTGTTGGTCCTCAGCCACACTCAGGGCATTCTCCAGGCTGGAGAGCTGACCTTGGTAGAGTCACCTTAAGGACAATTCTCAGCCCCTCTTTTCCCCTGCTTCCCCTTGTGTTTGGGGACTGAGGGGGCTGGCTGCCACACTTGCTAGCCCCCCACTCCTCCTCCAGCCCCACAGCCCTGAGGAAAAATGCACCGTTAACGGAACCTTGAGTCTGGGCCTGCGCTCACACCATCCTCCAGGTTGCTAGGAGACACTTCTCCCTCTCCTGGTTACATCCTGCACCGAGACCTGGATTGGGCGGGCTGCGCTACCAAGCGGGCAGAGGAGGGGCCTTCTCCAGACAAGCAGGCCCAGATCGGGGAAGGCCAGGCCCCTCCTGAGTCCCAGGGAGCTGAAGAAATAACCCCCAGAAGCCTCCTCACACAGAGATGAATCCTTACCACAAGTGATGAGATGATTTTAATCATCCAAAACTAAAAGCCCTCTCTTCCCTCGCAGATAAAATGGTTGCATTTCATCTGTGACCTGCCCTTACCTGTTTATTTCAGAAATGCAACCTGGATGAATAAATGAATGAATTAATGACTGATGGTCCTCTTCCTGCCCCTAGCTGCCCATCAAAGCTCCCATCCACTATGAGGTTTAGCAGGCACCTGCATCCTCATCCCTCGGTTTCCTAGGCCTGGCCTCAGCACCACCAGCACAGCAGCTGAAAAGCAACCCACAGGGGCGGGCCCTTGCCTTGGGACCCCAGCACGGAGCTCAGCACCTTGCACAGGTCACCCTGCGTGCATAAGTGGAAGTTCTCTGCTTGCAAGAGAATGCCCATCACAAGGCAGCTCATTCTTGTAGCTCCAAAACTCTCCTTTATATATACATAAACAGTTGAAATCCGCCTACTGGAAACTCCCCCCATCCCACCCCAGGGGCCTTGGTGAGCTCAGTACCACACTGAGCCAGCCGGGGGGCTCTTGCCCAAGGCCAGCCTCTGAGCTAAGGACCTCCACACTCTTTTCTGCAACATTCATCAAGGCAGAAACCCAGGAAAGGTGGGGCGTCCACATCCTAAACCGCCCAAAGGCTCCCAGGTGTTCCTCCACAGTCAGAAGTGCTATGCTGTGTACACCCTCATCCTGGGCCCGAAACTGTAGGGCACATGCTTGGCTCCAGTGCCGGGCACAGCCTGGGTGCCCTGGATCCCTGTCGCAGCTCAGGGGACTACTGATGCCCAGAGGAGAGAGCTCAGGCTTCTCAGCATGACTCAGAGAATCTGTGCTGGATTCAAACCAGAGCCAAGAGCCATGCGGGGAGAACGAGGGAAAGAAGGCAGGCAAATGCCACCACCGCCAGCTCACTGGGATTCATGGGCCTCCTTCCCGGCGAGCAGAAGCGCTGGAACTCTTCCCGCCATCTCAGAGCCCAGCTCATGGGAGCCCAGAAACAGCTGCACCCCCTCCCCACGCCACCCTGACAACAGCTCCACAAAACGGCCAGGGCCTGACAAGCAGCCCAGGGACTGTACCAGCCAAGGCTGGGGGGGAGGGGAGGAGAGTGTCCCCTGGCACAGCACTGAGTGGCCATTGATCACTCTTGTGGCACTGGACTCTGAAGCCAGCACGCCTGGGTGCCAATTCGGGGGCTCCCACTCACTCTTGTATGACCCTGAGCAATGCATCCTCCGCACCCACATCTGCGTCCACTGAGAGTTCATACTCATAACAGGGGTTAAAATAATGAATGAGACTCTGCGAGAGGAAAATACACCGTTAGCGCCCCCCATTACTGCATACTCCTGGTCTGCCTGGCTGGAGTGGGTGGGTGGGTGGTAGAGAAAGGGAGACAGAAAGATCCCCGGGAACCTCCGGGTCCTGCAGCAGGTAACGGGGTGGTGGTGGAGGACCGGGAGCAAGACCCCTACTTCTATGGAGATCTGGAAAACGGTGCAGTCCCAAAGGACGCTAGAGAAGGGGGCGGAGGCATCCTTTGTCTTCGCCCCTAATTAATGGCAGAGCCTGGACCTCGGCTCCGCCTGGCCCAGCCCTCCAGCCCCGCACCGGCTTTCTTTGCAAACCAGGCAGGCACCAGACGGTGGGGAGCCAGAGAGCGCAAAAAGGCGGAGTCAGGGCTGGGATGCTGAGGGGGTGGGAGGGGCTAGTTTTCCAACCAATGGCAGCCCGCGGTGATGATGTAATGCTCTGCCGGCACTGTCATTGGCTGCCCTTCCTGCTACTCCCTGCGCGGGGCGGGGCCTCTCCCGCGGGAGGCTTTGGCGCGGCAGGGCGGGGCCGTGAGGGTCCCCGGGGGTCGCGGCGCCCAGTCCCGGGCGCTCCGGGAGGACCCAGGGGAGGCCGCGAGGCTGCTCTGGGCTTGTGAGGCGTCGACTAGGAGCTGAGCTGGAAACTGCCCGGGACTGGGCTTGGCCTGCGCGCTTTTAGGGGAGCTGGTGTGGGGTCACTCCTGGAGATGCTCCGAGCACCCTATGTGGTTCTCACGGGTCGGCTGATGCGAGGCCAGCGCTTACCCCTGTCCTCTCTACCTATGACCGTGAGGCCTGGGTTGTCCCCTTCCAGAGCGAGGCCCTTTCTCTGGAAGGGTCCTGGCGCATCTCCCTGCTGGGTGCAGCAGGCGGACCCCCAGACTTCCCTGGCAGAAGTGGGGGTGTTAGGAGATCAGGCGTGCAGAAAGTGGGGGAAGAAAGACTAATACCTGTCAACGGCGGAGGACACTAGGGGGTCCTGAGCGGCGGGAAGGGGATCACCCCCTACACACACCCCTGGCAGATTTATTTTCAGGAAAGATCTCGTGATATTCAGCCATCAGTCGGGCTGTAGTGAATAGTCCATAGGTCGAAACTAATCTCTATATTTTCTTAAACTATATGTATGTATAATATATACACTAGCCCCCAGAGAGGACAGAAGGGAGAGCTGTGGAGAGACAGTACAGGGAAAGTGAGGCCATGCTGGGGGGGTGGGGGGGAGGGAGTGACAGGGCCCCAGACATCCCTGCTGGGAATTGCTGTGTGACCAAGAGCAAGCCCCATGCCCTCTCTGGGCCTCCGGCCCCCGGATTCCACACACTGAGGTTAGTATAGGGCAGTGTTTCTCGACCTTTTCCCCATCTTGTTTCTTTCCTGTGCCTCCCTCCCCCGGTCTTGTGCAGGAGAGCTGGGTGGAAATGCTGCAGGATGGGGGAGGGGGAGCCCCTTCCTGCCAGCTGCCCCCCCCAGTCCCATGCCATGCCCCCCATTTGTATTTTTACTGGCGGGTGTCCTAGAAAATCCTGGAAAAACCCACCAGGAGTCATATGCTCCCAGCTGAGAGGTGCTGATCTAGACGCTTCAAATGCCCCTTTCAGCACCTGCACCCTGACCCCCGTAGGGAAGAGGTGGCATGAGGCCCACAGCCTTACCTGACCTGACTTCATTACCCCCCCATACCAGTCACATCTGCAAAGCCACTACCCGCTTCCCAGCGTGGGCACCCTCTGTGGGGTCACAGTCACCCCAAAGGTGTTTCTGCCCCCTGGGTAGTTGTAAGAGAGTTAGCCTGGGGCTCATTCTGTAGCATCCTGCAGGCTGGTGACCCAATGTTGGGGTTCACTCACTGCCAGGTCCTGAGGAGAGCCCTTTTCTGGACCAGCATGGCAGTACTCTTGTGACCCAGGAGGTCAGAGAGCAACTAAGGGCCTCGCTAATCCCTCGTGAAGGCTCTCTGCTCTGACCTCGTCTGTCACAGCACCCCACCCCGGGAGCTGGACTCCGGCAGAAAAAATGGGACAATGGGGGGGTGGGGTGGGAGGGGGACACAGACCTCATGGGGTACCTGACATCCCCAGGGGCCAAAGCCAAGGTGCCAGTTGCCGGAGTTTCTCCAAGTTCTTGTTCCACACGAGGAAAACATTGTCGGATGATAGAAACATCCGCCAAAATCCACGGGGCGCGTGGGCACAGGCTTTGGACAGGAATCTGAAAGCTTCCTGGTCACTGGCCAGCAGGAAAAAAACATGGGCCGAGGCCCTGGGCTCCAGTATAGACCCAAGTGCCCATCTGCCCTGCCTGGGGGCCACGTCAGCCCCCCCGTGGTCACAGTGTCGCAGGACAAACCCCAGTCCTGTGACTCCCTTCCCCCGGCCGCATCCTGGCCTCCAAGTTGCCCTTCTGTGCTGGCCGTTGGCCCTGTGCCCAAATCAGGTGTCATCTGTGCTGGCACCCAGGGCTGGGGCTGGCTCTGGCCAGACTGACGGGTTTCCTCAGCTCATCCTCTGACAGATGAGCACCAGGGCATTTCCGGGTGCCCAGCGAGTGGCAGGTGGCCTGCATCCCCCCGCGAGAGAGCTGGCATGTCACTCTGCAGCCTTCTGTCTGCCTGCACCAGTCCTGAGGCCAGCCCAGACTGGGCCGTGGGGGTGTGGAGGTCATCCCAATTCCCCCGAACAGTCAGCAGCAAACGCTGTGTCCATTTTGCCCTTCGTCCAGGGCCCGTTTCCTGCCCTTGCGGACCCAGCCCAAGTCTGGCAGCTCGACCTGCCAGCCCGGTGCCCACCCAAGCCACATGAATCCATGCGTTCCTTCTCTAGCCTCCCACCGGGTTTGGGAGGGGCCTGCCTTCAGCCTGTCCCTGAGTCCGTGGCTAGCTGGCCAGCTGCCTTCACTGCGGGCAGGAGCTCTGCATCCTGAGCCGCGCGAGAGTGTCTCCAGCTGGCAACGCAGAGGTGGGGATCCAGCCTCTGTGGCTCAAGCAGCTTGTTGAGTAGCCAGAGGGCCCGTTTGTGCGCGGTGACTCGGGGTCTCGTTGGGGTGGGGAGGAAAGGGCCAGCTCCACCCCCATCCCGTGAGGTCCCGCATGTCTCATCACTGTGGGCCCCTACCTGGTGATACCAGTCACCCATGTCACCCATACCGCTGGGGCCCACAGTAAACCTGGGTATAGTGGCAGGAGAGGATGATTGGGGGTGGGTGTCAGTCATAGCGCCCCTCTCTCACCACACCCAGCCTGGCTAAGGGAGTTCAACCACGCCACTTCCCTCCCAAGGGTCCTGCCTCTCCCTGCCCGCCTCCTCCCTGCAGAATCGCCCCATCAGGCTCCAGACCAGAGGCAGCAGGAGGCTGGAGGGTGTTCCCCAAAGACTCCACAAGTCTCCAGTACTTCTCCCAGAGTTCAGCCAGCGCTGGGCCCTCAGCCAGCACTTCTAGAACATTCCATGACTTGGACAGGAGGGTCTTGGGCTGGCCCAAGTCAGGCTCTGCTGCCCCCAGCCCCCGCCAGGTTCCTGTTGCTACCTTTGTTTCTTGGACTGTTAAGGCAGTTAGCGATCCTCCCCTCTGCCCCCCCCCTTACTATGTGTGGGGTCCCCTCAAATCCTAACTCCAAAAATGATAGGTGAGGGGCCGGATTCCCAGCACAGCGAGTGCCTGGCACACAGCCAACCCACGTTCAATCCCTGACATTCCATATGGTTCCCTGAGCACCACCAGGAGTGATCCCTGAGTGCAGGGCTGGGAGAAACCCCCCAGCATCGCCGGGTATGGCCCCCAAACAAAACAAAGCAACAGAATGATAGGGTGTGGCCATGGGAGTCAGACCACCTGGGTTCAAAGCTCTCCGCCTGTCGCTCTCAGCTGCCTTGGACAAATCCCTCGCCTCTCTGCGCCTCGGCAGTCGTGGGGATGATACTAACCACCCATGTCAAAGGGCTGTCATGGAGTATGTGAGTTAGAACAAAAGCTTTGATTAATTAGTCGCATCAATGCGAAGGGCTCAGACCCAGGCCTGGAGCTGGTGCTATGAGTTGGATTAATATGCTGAGCTTGGCGGTGCCAACTGGAAAAGGAACTCCAGTTTGGGTTTCAGCATCCTAGTCTATGCACTGACTCTCTTATTGCCCAAAATTCTAAATTAGAATGAAACTCAAATTCAGAATAAGAGAGGGTTAGACATCGATGCCTGTGACCATTGGAGGCTCACACCTGGATGTCACCATGAACTGGCTATGCCCTCTAAATCCGTGCACCGGTTTGTTAAAACGGTTTGGCCAATAGGTAAAGCTACTCTGTAGTTGGAAATGGATTTTCTTGCTAAAAATATCAAAAATTTTTATTTTTATTTATTGAAAGGGGGCTGGAGCGATAGCACAGCGGTAGGGCGTTTGCCTTGCGCGCAGCTGGCCCGGCCGAGCTGGGTTCGATTTCTCTACCCCTCTCAGAGAGCCCAGCAAGCTACCGAGAGTATCTCACCTGCACGCAAAGCCTAGCAAGCTACCCGTGACATATTCAATATGCCAAACACAGTAACACCAAGTCTCACGATAGAGACATTACTAGGCCCGCTCGAGCAAATCGATGAACAACTGGAGGACTGTGACCGTGATTTATTAAAAGGATTTTTAAATCCAATAATTATAAATATGGCTTATGGTTATAAATGGTAACTTTGCACAAAGTAATTTGTTGTTTATGCAATTTTTAAAAATTCTCTTTAAATTTTATTTGGTTAAATCACCATGAGATACACAGTCACAAAGTTGTTCATGATTGGGTTTCGGTCATACAATGTTCCAAGGCCTGTCCCTTCACCAGTGTAAATTTCCCACCAGTAATGTCCCCAGTTTCCTCTCCTTCCCCTTTATGCCAGACACAGTAACAACAAAGTCTCCAATGGAGACGTTACTGGGCCCGCTCGAGCAAATCGACGATCAATGGGAGGGCCTTTACCTTACCTTTTACCCCTTTATGGCAGGCACTTTCTCTCTTTCTCTCTCTCTCTCTCTCTCTCTCTCTCTCTCTCTCTCTCTCTCTCTTCTCTCTCTCTCTCCCCACCACCCCCACTTTTGGGCATATTATGGTTTGCAATATAGGCAATGAAAAGTTATTATATATATATACATATATATATATCCCTTTACTTCCTTTCAGCACTCAGTTCCTGTCCAGAGTGATCATTTCCAGCTGTCACTGTCCTAGTGGTCCCTTCTTTGTCCTAACTACCCTCTCCCCTCCACCTGTGGCAGGCTTCCAACCATGGGCCAGTCCTCCTGGCCCTCATTCCTACTGTCCTTGGAGAATAGTCTTACACGGCGTTAAAATAAAAATAAAAAATAATAATAATAATAAACATTTGAAAGGTACTCCTTTTTAAAATTTTTTTAAATTTTTATTAGTGAAACATCATGCGGTACAGTTGTAGATTTACAAATTTTTGTGCTTGGGTTTCGATTATACAATGATCAAGTACCTATCCCTCCACCAGTGCCCATTTTCCACCACCACGGGTCCCAGTATCCCTCCCACCCCCATCCCCCATCCTACCCTGCCTCTGTGGCAGGGCATTTCCTTTTGTTCTCTCTCTCCTTTCGGGTGTTGTGGTCTGCAAAAGAGGCATTGAGTGGCAATCATGTTCAGTCCATAGTCTACTTTCAACATGCATCTCCCCTCCTGGGAGGATTCTCCAAACACCCTTTCTTTGGTGCTCCCTTCTCTATCTGAGCTGCCCTGAAATGTACTCCTTACTGACTGACCCTCACAAAGGCAGCCAACACGCCCTACTATTAATGAAGGCGCCAGATGGCGAGAAACAAGCCTTGCAGCGCCGGCATCAAGTGTGCTAAGTGACTTACCTGAGGTCACAGGGCTAGTGGGTTATAGGGTGGGGATCAGGGTCCAGGCCAACTGGCTTGTGCTCACCGCACACCTCCCATGCAGGTTTTCCTATCACTCGACTTGGAAGCTATGTCCATTAGCGACAGCGACATGATTTTTCCCCAACCCATTAATCCCAGTCCTCTGGGTCCTTCCACATACGAAAGTCATTCACTCCCAGTGCCAGACTCTGCCTGAAACAACCAGTGATGCTCAGGCAGCTCCGGGTTCTGTCTCTCCTTCCAGACTCCTGGGGAAGGTTTACATTACCCCCAAGCCCCACGTCCAAAGGTGAGCTGGGGACAGGACTGATGTCCAAAGTACTGCTGCTCCACCAAGGGAGGCTTTTAGCAGTCAGTGCTCCGTAGCAGATGTGAAATCCTGCCAGGAAGGTGTTTCGGGTCACCCAACCCTGGGAAGAGGTGCCTTTCCTTGATGAGCCCCAAGGTGCCTCCATTGCTCTCCAGGTTTCCTGCTCCAGCCGCTGAGACTCTGACCTCCTCTGCTCCCACCCTCCTTGGCCACTTCTGTTTTTTGTTTTTGTTTTTTTTTGGGGGGGTGGGGGTAGGGGTCACACCCAGCCATGCACAGGGGTTACTCCTGACTCTGCACTCAGGAGTTACTCCTGGTGGTGCTCGGGGGACCATATGGGATGCTGGGGATCGAACCCGAGTCGGTGCAAACGCCCCACCTGCTGTGCCCTCCTTGGCCACTTCTGAAGATGTAACAAGATAAAGCAGAAAACTGCTTCCTACCCAGGGGCCCTTCTCTGTTTTCAGTCTGAGTCTCTTTAACTCAGTCTGAGGGTTTTCTTTTGTCAATTAAGCTGTCCTGAAAATCTTACTGGGTTTCCTCTGTCTGTGATTCGATTCTGGTATTTTTGTGCCAAAAACCCAACCAACGGAACAAATTCTCTTTTCTTCATACTTACAAAGTGAGAAGTTATCTTCTGAGCTCATCCCTCTTTCACAGTGCCCTTTAAAATACAATCATAAAAGCCAGCTAATGCGCTCAGTCTTTCTGCCTAAATGATTATTGCCCAAATCACTACAGACCACAGTTGCACCACATTGTTCACTGTGTAACATCCGTGGCCATTTTCCAAGCTCAAATAGCGTCTCCTGACTGTTTTTCTAGCTGCTTCTAATTGCTTGTTCATTTCTATCACCCCGTTCCCCAAAGTCAGGCTCTGCGTTTTAATTTTATTACAGCCACATCATACGTCTGGGTTTCAGAGTATGGATCTGTTCATACCGGCTCTGTAGGAAAATACCTCAAATCTCAGTGTCTGAAAATAATGACCCTTGATTGGTTCTCACAAGTCTGCATCAGATGGGAGGAAGGTGCAGGTGGCTGGCCTGGCTTGAACTTTGTGGGCTCTGCTGGATTAAGCTGATGTAGGCTGGGCTTGGTCCTCCTCTGACCAGTGGGCTGGACTAGGGGTGTCCATCTCTCTTTGGGTGAATCACGAGAGCAAATTCACTCTGCAAGCCCTGTCCAAGTGGTTGGAGCCATGCCTGATATCATTCTGGACTAACACACACAGCTAAGCCCAGGATGAAGAGGATATGGGGTGGTTGGTCACTGGGTAATTGTCTGGCCAAGGAATAGAGATGGGTACATGTGAAGACCTGGGACCATGAATAATTTGCCATTGTGGTCAAAGACTAACATTTACTCACTTCTCTGTTTTTCACACCTTTTTCCTCTTCCTGGAGCAACATCTGTATAATT
Source organism: Sorex fumeus (assembly GCF_029834395.1). Taxonomy (NCBI): domain Eukaryota; kingdom Metazoa; phylum Chordata; class Mammalia; order Eulipotyphla; family Soricidae; genus Sorex; species Sorex fumeus. The sequence continues at coordinate 5,017,872 of NW_026606155.1, forward strand.
GTCCTCCAAGGCGACAGACTCACTTTTCACATGAAAGAAGTAAAGAACGGGGGGCTGGCGGGATAGTGCAGTGGGTAGGGCACTTGCCTGGTACAGAGCCAACCCAGGCTTGATCCCCGGCACCCCATACGGTCCTCCTGAGCCCACCAGGAGTGATCCCTGAGTGCAGAGCCAGGAGTAAGCTCTGAGCACTTCCAGGTATGCCACTCTTCCCCACCCCCCAAAAAGAGAACCATGTTGCTGAAGACGGAAGTTGCCGGTCCCAGCAGATGACTCCGTGGCATGGAGGAGCCGGGAGGGTTGGCCTCGGGCCAGCATTGTCATGACCCCTTCTGGGACCTTCCAGGTTCTGCTTCATGTCTCAGACCTTATTTTGTCATGGAGAAGACACTACAATCATGATTTATTATTGTTATTATTGCAGGACCACACCCTGTGGGTCCTGAGGGGCGCTCGATGCCAGGGATGAAACCAAGGCTTTGCACAGGCAAGGCGTGTGCTCCACCACTGAAACACACCCCCAGCTCCACAAACAGAATTTTGAGGAAAAGAACCAGATGCAGTAAGACACAATCACATGAATCTGTGCAGAGGCAGCTCAAAGCAGACAGAGGGGGCCGGGGGGTGGGGGGTAGCTGCAAGCACCTGCCTTGCAAGCCTGAGGCCACTAACTCACTGTCCAGTGGCGTCCACCTGTGCTGAGTGGTTTCATGACAGCCCCGCTCGGGGGAGGGGGCTCATGTCAGAACCAGCACCCTGCCAGGTGTGAGCAAGCACCTCAACTGAATATGTTTGAACACTGTGCCAGGAGTGCAAGCCCAGAGTGGCCCTCCATGAGCACTACCACCAGCCCGTATGAATCACTACACAAACACACACACACTCACACACGTATAGTTACACATACACACTCACATACTCACACACATATACACACACTCACACATACATACACATGCACTCACACACGTACACACACGCACACATACGTACACATATGCACACTCACATACATATTCTCACACACGTACACGTATACACACTCACATACTCACATACTCTCACACACATACACTCACACATACATACACATGCACTCACACACATGTACACACACTCAGACACACACATACTTACACATACACACATTCACGTACTCTCACACACATACACACACTCACACATACATACACACGCACGCACTCACACACATGTACACACACTCAGATATGCCAACACATCACACATACATACACATGCACTCACACATGTACACACACTCACACACATACTTACACATACACACACTCACATACTCACATACTCTCACACACATACACTCACACATACATACACATGCACTCACACACATGTACACACACTCAGACACACACATACTTACACATACACACATTCACGTACTCTCACACACATACACACACTCACACATACATACACACGCACGCACTCACACACATGTACACACACACTCAGACATGCCAACACATCACACATACATACACATGCACTCACACATGTACACACACTCACACACATACTTACACATACACACACTCACATACTCACATACTCTCACACACATACATACGCATGCACTCCACACATGTACACACACTCACACACACACTTACACATACATACATACTCTCACACACATACACACACTCACATATACATACGCACACACTCACACATGTACACACACTCAGACACACACATATTTACACATACACACATTCCCATACTCACACACATACACACACTCACACATACATATGCACACATGCACTCACACACATGTACACACACACTCAGACACGCCAACACATCACACACATCACACATACACACTCACACACACACACACACACAGATACATACACCAGACCAGATTGAACCAGACTTGCGGCAGGGGCAGAACTAATGCAAGAAAGGGGTGATGCTCCCTGGGTTCCCGTGGGAACTGGTTCCCTCGGGGCTGCTGGTGAGGTGGGTGTTTGCTGCCCAGCTCTTGCAGTGACCCATCACCCCACCTACCACTCGCATTCCTTTTCTGAATGCTGTGACGATCATGAAGTAAAAAAGTGGACAATGCATTCGAAGCCCTGCAAGCTGTAAAATGAGGGGCCCCAAGGACTCATAAATCACCTCTTCCTGCCTGCCCCACTCCTGGGGAAAATTCATCACGGAGACTGTCGCAGCTACCTAGGGCCGCCCGGGTCCATTCGCCCGCAGCCTATTCCACAGAAGAGCAGTGGGAGATCTAAAAAACCAGCCAGTGCACCGTCTCCTCTGCCTTCTCTCCTCTTTCCAGCCAGGCTCTGCAGCCCAAAGAGGCCAGCTGCCGCCGCCTGAGTCCAGTCACTTCACAGCAGAGAGGCCCGGGCACTTCCCGTCCTGCGGGACCTGTTCCAACAACCCCCCATGGCAGGCTGGAATAAACCGTTTCCTCCTGCCCGCCTGGGAGGCCGCGGGAGTGTCGAGAGCACAGTGGTGTGTGCAGGGGCTGTGCACAGCCTCCCAGCACAGAGCAACCGCCGAGCCGCCCCCGGGAGCTCTCTGAAGCAGCCCCGACAGGGCCGGGGCGAAAACTCCAGCCCTGCAAGAGGTGCCTTCGGTTCTGCCTCCAGCTCGGAGGGACAAGGCTTTGACAAGCGGGCTCGTGTGGAAACCCGGAATTTGCCGGCAATTAGCAGTGACTCAGCCCGGCATCCTCCCTCTAGAGGGCCCAGATGGTGGGGCCAGCTGGGCCCATGGTTTCACTTGTCAGCATCCGGAGGCCCCGAGGCTGGGCTGGCCCTTGACGGTTGATCTTTCCCGAACGCAGCCTGTGTCCTGCTGACCTCACCCTGGCTGACCAGGGCGGTCCCCTCCATTTCCCGTGCCGTGGGGACCTCTTTGTCTCTGGCCCCCACCCACCCCCATCTCCCGCTGACTTGGCTTCTAGAACCAGAGAGAAGCTGAGTGGGTGGACTGGAGGCCATTGTCAGGGCTTTGTCAAAAACTGGAAGTCGTTCTCAAGACGGCTGAGATCCTCTCCAGCCCGCTCGCCCAGCTGAAAGGAAAGGAGGGCGTGAGCCAGCCCCAGCCCTCAACCATATTCTCCCGCAAGCTATACTTTTTTATTTTTGTTTTTAATTTTTTTGCTCGAGCGGGCCCAGTAACATCTCCATTGGAGACTTTGTTGTTACTGTGTCTGGCATATCGAATACTCTCGGTAGCTTGCCGGGCTCTCCGAGAGGGGCGGAGGAATCGAACTCGGGTCGGCTATGTTGGCCGCTTGTAAGGCGAACGCCCTACCTGCTGTGCTATCGCTCCAGCCCTCCCATTGTTCATTGATTTGCTCGAGCGGGCCCAGTAACGTCTCCATCGTGAGACTTGTTGTTACTGTGTTTGGCATATCATATATGTCACGGGGAGCTTGCCAGGCTTTGCCATGCAGGCGAGATACTCTCGGTAGCTTGCTGGGCTCTCCGAGAGGGGCGGAGGAATCGAACTCGGGTCGGCTATGTTGGCCGCTTGTAAGGCGAACGCCCTACCCGCTGTGCTATTTTGCTTTTTGGGTCACACCCGGTGATGCACAGGGGTTACTCCTGGCTCTGCGCTCAGGAATTACCCCTGGTGGTGCTCAGGGGACCATATGGGATGCTGGGAATCGAACCTGGGTTGGCTGCGTGCAAGGCAAATGCCCTACCCTCTGTGCTATGTCTCCAACACCCCCCCACCCCCCGCAAGCTGTACTTTAAGAGGTGACCTTTGGAATTGGCTTCAGGCTTCCTGGGGGTTCCCGCAGGAGCTTCAGGACCATAAACAAGGGTCCTCTGGAGGAAGACCCCCTCCCCAATCCTGCAGCACTGTCACCCAGCAATCCTGTGCTTCAGGGGGAGCTCGGAGAAAGTGTCCCCCCCCCACCCCGGTGAGACACCCCCAAGTCGGGAGAAGGGGGAACAGACCAGCAGAGAGTGGGTGGTCTCTAGCTTTAACACTCTCGGATTCTGCAGTTTAAATGGATTTGAGAAAAACGGGAATGATTATGAAACACAGAATAAAATTTGCTGAGAAGAGATCCTTTGGTGTGGTGGGAAGGCCTCACCCGCTGTCTCCGCTACAATTTGATGATTATGGGGCTGAGCTCATCTTTGCCCGCAGGAACCTGGGTTCAGAGTGAGCCCCCCCCCCGACAGTGTGTGGGCCCCCAAGCATCACCAGGACCAACCCCTGGGTATCGAGCCATGAGCAGCCCCGTAGCACCACGAGGGTCAGCCCCAAACAAAAACAAGGGGATCATTGTGCAGCCGATCATCTAACTGCCTGTTGCATTAGCCCCAGTGACGACCCCCTCCTCGCCCTGTCTCCCCCTGCCCCCTCCCTTCCCTGTGCTGCCCTGCCATGGTGGAGACCCGCACATCGGCTGCACACAACAGCACCGGCATCTCGTCAGGCACGCGGGCGGGAGCCCAGGGTCAAACTTGAGGCGACCTCCTCACGCTCGCCAGGCAGACGCCCAACTCCACCACTGCAGCCGCCTCCCGCCCGGCCCGCTGCATTCCTGCGTGTGATCCTCACCACAGACATGCGAGGAAGAGAAGGAGACAGACACGGTCACAGCGTGCCCGGGTCAGAGCCCTGAAGAGGAGCAGCTGGCTGGAACCCTGCAGGGAAGGGGCTCTCTGACCCAGCAGGGCAGGGGTCTCTCACCCAGCAGGACAGGGGGTCTCTAGTCTAGCATGGAAGGGGGTCTCTGAGTTTGCAGGGAAGGGGGTCTCTAGCCCAGCAAGGAAGAGGGTCTATCACCCAGCAATGAAGGGGGGCTCTGACCCTGCAGGGAAGAGGGTCTCTGATTCAGCAGGGCACGGGCTAAGGGGGTCTCTGGCCCAGCAAAGAAGGGGGTTTCTAATCCTGGAGGGAAGGGGGTCTCTAACCCAGCAGGGAAGCAGGTCTCTGACCCAGCAGGGAAGGGGGTCTAGGGGTCTTTGACCCTGCAGGGAAGGGGGTCTCTCACCCAGTATCAAAGGGGTTCAAGGGGGTCTCTAACCCAACAGGAAAGGGGGTCTAGGAGGTCTCTGAGCCTACAGGGAAGGGGTCTAGGGGTCTTTGACCCTGCAGGGAAGGGGGTCTCTCACCCAGCAGGGAAGGGGGTCTCTCACCCAGCAGGGAAGGGGTCTCTCACCCAGCAGGGAAGGGAGTCTCTAACCCAGCAGGAAAGAGGGTCTAGGGGGGTCTCTGACTCTACAGGGAAGGGGGCCTAGGGATCTTTGACCCTGCAAGGAAGGGGGTATCTCACCCATCATGGAAGTGGGTCTCTAACCCTGCAGAGAAGGGGGTCTCTTACCCAGCAGGGAAGGGGGTCTCTGACCCAGCAGGGAAAGGGGTTTCTGACCCAGCATGGAAGGGGGTCACTAACCCTGCGTCACAGCGCCAAGCTGCTCCTGCAGGCTTGACCCAATGGCTCAAAGGACACAGCCAAGTGACATTGTAGCAGGGACAGTGTTGACCTTGTATACGGCAGACCTGGGTTCCACCACCCACAGGGTCCCACAAACCCTGCCAGGAGTGATCCCTGATCTCAGACCCAGGAATAAGCCCTGAGTGCCACTGGGCTTGGTCCCCAAACCAAAAACAACAACAGCAACAACCAAAAGGAAAAAAGACTCTTCCAAATCAGGGCTCCACGTCACTGAAACAGAAGCCGCCCCACCCAGCCCCAAGGTCACTCAACAGCACCCTGCTGCCTGTTCCTTGGGGGAGGAGGGTGGGAACATCTTCGGAGCTGGAGCTGGCAGCAGGGTTTTCCTGACGCGGGAAATGGGATCTCTAATGGGGTCATACCTTTATGAGAAGGGACGCAGAGTGAGTCCCTGGGAACCCCACTCCAGCCCCACCATTCTGTCTCTGCTGATTTTACATCCAGAACTGCCCGCCTGCCCTTGGTCGCCTGCCCACTGAATCCGGATTCACTGGATCAAACGCAACGGGGGAACACTCCCCCTGCCCTCACCAGTCTGCATCCAGGAATCTCTAGAAGGATCTTCGAAAGAAGGGAGGGAAAAAAAATAAATAAAAGGGCTCAGATGGCAAACGGCATGTATTTTTGCAGTGTTTTGCAAGTATCAGAAGCACGATGTAAACACACAGACAGTGAGGGCCCCTCGCTGCCTGCCCCCTGCGTTCCAATGTTCCACCAGCCCTCCCCGACGCCCTGGATCACGAGAAGCTGAAAACGGGGATGACAAGGTGTTGTTTGTCAGTCACCCCCCGAGTCTGGAAATAAGAGGAAAGCCTCCTTTGATCGAGCGCACGGGCTGTTTTTTCCCACCAGGATGGGACCTCCAAGCTCCCCTAACAACACCCTCCTTCCGGGAAAGCCCCCACCCCGAGCCCCAAATAAAGAAAAAAGAAGTTTTGCTTCTAGCTGGAGCGATAGCACAGCGGGTAGGGTGTTTGCCTTGCACACCGCCGACCCGGGTTCGATTCCCAGAATCCCATATGGTCCCCTGAACACTACCAGGAGTGAGTGATTTCTGAGTGCAGAGCCAGGAGTAACCCCAGTGCATTGCCGGGTGTGACCCCCAAAAGAAAAAAGTAAAAAAAAAAAAAAAAAAGAAGTTTTGCTTGTCCAGAGCGTTGGACCCGGGCTGATGATGTACAGCCACTAGCTGGCAGGGACACAGGGGCACTGTGCTCCCGGGGGACCCACGCTCTGTCCCCTGGACCACCACTCCCCATTCCCAGGACCCGGTCCTCTCGGGTCGCACCCGGGCCGGTGGCCAGTGCTGGAAGGAAGGGCAACCCCGGTCGGGGCCAGGGATGGGGAAGGAAATTTGTCTTTGCTCCCGACCAGCAGTGAGGACTGTTTACCTCCAAGTCTGTGTTTTTCAAGGAAGTGGAGGCCACAGAGGAAAAGGCTCTTGTGAAAACATTTCCATGAATTTATGTCACTCATCCGAGAGGCATGACCCTCCGGGAGGCCTCTGGGGCTTACAGGGTCGGGATGCGGCGAGCGGCTCCGGGCTGCTCCGGACCCACAGTGGTCACAGTGAGTGGCCTGCAGGCACCCTGGGGTGAGACAAGGCTGGCCTGTGAGGGCAAGGTGCCACCGCAGACCTGGGGCACACACATACCTGGGTCCTTGGTACCCCTTAGGTACCCTTTAGGGTGGTCTCATGTCAGGGACATGAGCAAGGTGTCAGAAGACACAGGATTGGGGTCTCTGTCTGCTGGACAATTCCTGAGCTGCTTCCTGTTGAAGGAAGACCTCAAGACTCTGTTCTTTCTTTTTTGGCTTTTTGGGTCACACCCAGCAATGCTCAGGGGTTGCTCCTGGCTCTGCACTCAGGAATCACTCCTGGCGGTGCTCCGGGTACCATATGGGATGCCGGGGCCCAAACCCGAGTTGGCTGTATGCAAGGCAAACACCCTGCCCGTTGTACTCTCTCCGGCCCGTAGGGCTCTGTTCTTAAAACCAGTTAAAGTCGCTTTCCTCGAGGGTGGTCTGGGACCAGAGAGAGATTTTCACAGCAGAGCATAGGCTTTGCATGCGGGCAGCCCAAGGTCACTCCCCAGAACCTAGTGGTCCCCTGAAACCTCTAGGGGTGACTCCTGAGCACAGAGCAAGGAGTATCCCCTTAGCAATGCCAGCTGTGGCACCAAAGCAAACAAATATTGGTCATTTCATCTCCTTTCTCTTTGGGGTATTTTTTTGGGGGGGGGGAGGAAACACCACTTAGGGGGCTACTCCCGGTGGTCCTTGAGGGACCACGCAGTGTCAGGATGGAACCTGGGACTCCTCAGCAAAGCCCGTGCTCAGTCCTTTGAGCTCTCTCCCTGGCCCTGTGTCTCCTCCCTCACAAGCCAGGGGTGGGGCTTGGCACAGGCAATCCTGCCACAGGACCCTTGCTGGAACAGTCCTGTGGAACAGGAAGTCGCTGGACCAAGCCAGAGGGTGACCCCAGAGTTTGTGGACCAAATGATAATCTAGGCTAAAGGAGACATGAGGGGAAGCGGAAGAAAGACCTCGAGGGTAGTACTTAGCACTCAGTACTGCACGCCTGGTTGTTGAGGCACTGCTCAACTTGTACTAAGTCCTCAGCACTGAGTACTACTTTCTCGGTCATATTTCGGAAACATTTTCAAGAACAGATGACGGAAAAGTGAAATCAAACCACCTGAGTTCCTTTTAAAGGAAAATGTCCAGGCTCAGGCAGACCATGTGCTTGGGGGCGAGGGGTGAGCAGGACTAGGGCTTTACACCTTAATCCACGTAGCGATGGCACGGCAGGCAAGGCTCTGGGCGTGCACGCAGCCAAGCCGGGCTCCATCCCCAGCACCACAAGGTGGTCCCTGGAGCCCGCCAGGAGAGTAAGCCCTGAGCACCCACGTTGGGGGTGCCACCCCCCCCCCCACGCTCACCCCAAGGAAAAACCTTAATCCAGAACTTAACCCAGGATCATCAATTTAACTTAATCCGGAACTGAATCCAGGATCATCCATTTGGCTCAATCCAAAACTGAATCCCGGATCGTGAAACTTAATCCAGAACCGAATCCCGGATCATCCTGCTTTGGCCCCGGCCTTCCCGGTTGCCCCTTTCATGGGTGCCCAGTGACCCCCGGCAGACGGGCCACCAGGCTCAAGACCAGAGGGAGGCCAAGATGGAATCTTCTTCCCAGAACTGCAAGTCAGCACCTGGCCCGTAGTGCTGGCCGGCCTGTCCCCTTCTGTTCCCGGTGGCCTGGAGGGATGGGGGGAACCTAGGACTTGAGACTGGCTGTTTCGGGACACAGGGCAGCGCACACCTCCCAGAACCACCTGCCCGCAGTGGGGTGCAGGGACGAGCCCCGCTGGGCAGCACCCCAGCGCCAGCCCACACACGGGGAAAACGGGCTTGGCATTTGGTCAGTGGCTCAGGAGTGTCCACACCAAAAAAAATGAGCTCAGCCCCCTCACGCCTCCTGTCCCATCAGAGCTGGGGAGGAGGTCTGCAGAGAGAGAGGGGCTTTCTCCGAACACCCACCCCCACCCCACCAAAGTTCTATCTTCTTTCGGCTTTAATCTAGCAAAAAGCTTTTACTGTTTTATTAGTGTTTCCCTGCAGCAGAGCAAGAGGATTTAGCGCTTCTGTATTTTAAATGTTTGTTCCTGTGTTCATTTAACTCCCCTAAAAGGACGGCCAGGGACCCGGCCTGCCCCCTAAAGTCCCGAGCCCCTTCCTCCCTCCCCTCCCAGCTCATCAGACTGAGCTGGCTTGATGAGATCGGGTGTGTGAGCTGCAGCTTCTAAGGGTGGGGGGGGGAGCCGACAAGAGGGTTTCAGAGCTATTAAGCTGTTTCAGTCTTTGCAAAGTTGGGTGGTTTCCATGGTAACCGGGAAGTTGGCATCTTTGTTCTCTTTAGTTTTTTTTGGGGGGGGGAGGGAGGGAGGTTCTCAAGGGTTTGGATCAAAGAGCCAGAGTCCTGGTGTGGGAGTGGGGCAGACTGCAAGCATGGGGGTCCACCTGGAGACCCCCCCCAACCTGGGAGACTGGGAGGACAGAAAGGGGGCCAGGCGCAGTGCCAGGGTGACCCCATGGCCCTTCCCCGGCCTCTCAAAGGCAGCCTAGTCTCAGGGACTGCTGCACTGGCACGCTGCAGAGGCCTGGAGGAGGCAGCAGGGAGGCCAGGCTGCTGGGGACCCGAACCCCCATTTCCCGGGCCCAGTTCTCAGGGGCCCCTTCCTGTCTTTCAGTAACAGGCAAGTTCTCTTCCCGTCACCTCTGGTGACTCTCAGGGGTGGGCCAGAGAGTTCGACCAGGGCCCCTGCAGACTCAGCTCTGTGGCACCTGGGGCCTGCAGGACCCCACAAGGGACCCCCGGTAGCCTCCAGCGTCCACACTAGCCCATGGGTTCCCCCGCTCTGCCCCCACCCAACTCAGCCACTGCCTCTGTGCCCTCAGCCCACCTCACGGAGCAGCCGCTAGCCCGGTCCCGCCCTGGGTTCCCAGTCTAGCACACGGGGGTCCTGGAGGGATTTAAGTGGGGTACACCTCTCACCACACACAGGCAGGAGAGGAAATTTCTCCAGTACACCCATACTCCTCACCGACCCACTTAACCCACTGGACACTCAAGCCTGGGGACCCAGACACAGGGAGATGACATTCTATAGGGGGGAGTGTTGGGCCATCCCTGGAGATGCTCAGGGCTTACTCCTGGCTCTGCGTTCAAGGGTCGCGCCTATGGGGCTCAGGAGACCATACGGGGTACCGGGAACAGAACCAGGGCGGCTGTGTGCAAGGCAAGCCGGAAGGCGACCTCCTAATCCCCCCCACCCCAGTTTTGCACACACAGGCAGCCATGCATGCACCAAGCAACCGCACAGTCATGTGTGCATGTGTGCACTCACACAGGCAGTCATACGTGCACATATACAATCACATGTCATGCGTGCACTTATGCAACCACACATGCACACAGTCATATATGTGCACACAAGCACACCCACTGGTGTCCTACCCAACAACATCCATGCTGACTTCTTGTGGCTCATCTGCCTGCAGGAGGCCAGTGCTGGCTCAGCTCACTGCGCTTCCCTCGGACCCCGCCTGAGGCATCCGGGGAAGCCTCTCAGGGGAGAGGCGGCCTGGGCTTTGCTCGAACCATCCATCCAGGAAGTCTGTCCTGAGCAGAGGTTAGGGAGCAAGGGGAGGGGGTTGTTGCCGGGGCTCCTGATCTCTGAACATCCTCTCTGCCCTACTTCGGCTTGCCTCGTGGGTGGACCCCCAGAGCTGAGAGTGGCTGCCAGTTCTCTCTCTCTCTCTCTCTCTCTCTCTCTCTCTCTCTCTCTCTCTCTCTCTCTCTCTCTCTCTCTCCATCTCATAGCTGTTCTGGAGTCTTCCACTGCCCTGTCAGATGGTGCCTTTCTGAGCCGGACTGTGACTCAGCAGCAGAAAGCCTCTCTGTGGCCCCAGGTTTAACCTCTGCCACCAAAGGCTGGACTGACCGAGGCCCACCCCAGGGGTCTTCTCCCCTCCCACATGCAACCATCTTTGGATTAAAGGGTTAAAACTGACATGGTGAGGCCAGAGAAACAGTACAGCTGGTAGCGTGCCTGCCTTGCAGGCGGCCAACTCAACTTCAATCTCCAGCATCAAATACGGTCTCCTGAGCACAAAGTCAGGAGTAATCCCTGAGCACTGTCAGGTGTGACCCCAAAGCCAAACACACACACACACACACACACACACACACACACAGTCATGTGGTGGGCTGGAGAGATAGTACAGGGTTAAGGAGCTTGCCTGTCATGGGCCCCGCCCCCTATCTGATCCCTGGCACCACACAGCCCCCTGAGTACTGTCAAGAGGGACCCCTAAGCACAGAGGTTGGAGCATTCCCTGAGCACTGCTGGGTATGACCCAGGAGTCTCAACAATACACACTACCGTGGTTATAATGTTTCAATTTAATGTGCTGCTGGACAGAGTTTAATAGTTACATTTTGTACACTTTCACATCTCTGTACCCAGGGCCAGCTTGATTTTCCTTCTCCCGTTTTTATATAGTATCATTGATTTGAACATTTCTTCTAGTTTCTAGAAGAGTTTTTCAAGAACAACAGGCACAGTATAATCTTTGTATTTTCGTCCTCTGGAAGAACTGGTTTTGTGTTGAGGGCTGCTTTCTTCTCTATTCCTTCTAAATAAATGACCGCGATATTAGTGGCTTCAGACCACCTCTGCTTTGTTTCACCCGTGATTCTGTGGGTGCAGTGCTCAGGCGGGGTCCAGGGGGAAGTCCTTCTCCTCAGGGGTCAGCTGAGACTGCCCAGTGAAACCCGGCTGGTTCCTGGCAGATAGAGCACTTGCCTTGCTCTGACTGGCCAGGGTTTGATCCTCAGCAGCCCACACAGGCACCCCTGAGTGCCGAGGCAGGAGTAAGTCCCAAGCACAACTGGTGTGGCCCCAAAACAACTGTATCACTGTCATCCCCTTGTTCCTGGATTCACTCAAGCGGGTGCCAGTAATATCTCTATTCCTCCCAGCTCTGAGATTTTAGCAGCCTTTCCTTACTTGTCTTTCCCAATAATTGGAGGCTCTTTCAGGGTCAGGGGAATGAGACCTGTTATTGTTACTGGTTTTGGCAAATCGAATACACCATGGGAGCCTGCCAGGCTCTGCCCATGGAGGTGGGATACTCTCAGTAGTTTGCCGGGCTTGCCAATATATATACATATATATATATATATTTCTATGATTTGTTGCCTACTGTCTGAACCCCATCAAATATGTTGTGGTAATTATGGGAAATTGGGGGCTGGAGCAATAGTACAGTGGGTAGGGCGTTTAGCCTTGTACGCAGCCAACCCAGGTTCAAACCCCGGCATCCCATATGGTCCCCCAAGCACCACCAGGAGTAATTCCTGAGTGCAGAGCCAGGAGTAACCCCCAAGCTTTGCTGGGTGTGACCCCAAAAGATAAATAAATAAATAAATAAATAAATTGGTGGATGGGAAGTGCTATTTGGGTTTTGGGGGTCAAACCTGGCTGTGGTCAGGGGATCACATGTGGTGTCAGAGATTTTTTTTTTTTGCAAGATTGCAAAAGAGGCAATGGATGACAATCATGTTTGGTCTATAGTCTACTTTCAGCATGCTTCTCCCATCCTGGGAGGATCCTCCCAACACCCTTTATTTGGTGCTCCCTTCTCTATCTGACCTGCCTTTTCCCCTAGCATGTGTGGCTGGCCTCCAAGCCATGGAGTAAAATTCCTGGTACTAATCTCAGGATACTGAGATCCGTGGGTGGAAAATGGGCACTGGTGGAGGCATGGGTATTTGATCATTATATAATTGAAACCCAAGCACAAAAATTTGTTAAGTCTACAACTGTACCTCATGATGTCGCACTAGTAAAAATTAAAAAAAAAAAAATTTCAAGGCAAACGCCTAACCCACCACATTCTCTCTACAGCCCTGGTTTTTTTTTTAAACTATAATATCACTTCTAATATTTCTCTACATAGCCATTTTTTTTGCCTTCATTGAAGTCTTTCACGGTATCTTTGTCTCTAACTTCATTCATTTTTTGTGGTATTCTTTGCTACTTCCCTTTGACTTTCCTTGGGCTTCTCCCATTCTTTTCCTACTGATGACTAATTTCCTCTTTTTCAGCTCAAGTTGGATGTTTATCTTATTTATTTTTAGTCTTTCTTCTTTTCCATTATAAGCACTTCCATGCTATGCTATACATTTCTAAGTACTGTTTAGCTAAGTCCAACCGTTTTTTGAAGTATAGAATTTTGCTTTCATTCCGTCCGAACATTTTCTGCGTTTTCAGTATTACTGCCTTTTAGACAATGTGTTATTAGTAATGGACTTCAAATTTCAAAACAAATGGGTATTTTTAAATGTTTTATTTTGGTTTGGGGACCACACCCAGCAGTGCTCAAGGCTTACTCCTGGCTCTGAACTCAGGGGCCACTCCTGGTGGGGCTCCAGGGACCATATAGGATACTGGGGATTTAAGCCAGGTCGGCCAGATACGAGACAAGCACCTACTCAATTCAGGTGCCCAAGTTGTATTTTTAACCCCATTCCATAACCTGGTCCATAGAGAAATTTACTTTATGAACTAATATGCAGTCAATCCTACATTTGAATTACAGTTAATATTAATTTGTTGACATTGTTCATATTAATCACTGTAATGTGAATTATCTAATTATTGGATGTAATGGTCTATATATACATGAGATCAAACTTGTTTACTGTGTGGGTCAAATGCACTATTAGCTGCTCAACTCCTTAGGTACTGGGAATACTATGCTAACAATCTGCGTGGTTTTAAAGAGACCAGAGTGATACCAGTGCAGGGGCACTTGTCCTGCATGCAGCTGACCTGGGTTCAATGCCCGGCATCCCTTTATGGTCCCCAGAGATCCACCAGGAGGGATCCCTGAGCAGAGCCAGGAGTAACCCCTGAGTATCACTGGATGTGGCCCCAAAATGAACAAAAAAACCCTCCATGATGCTACTCTGGCCGCCGTGGGTTCTCTCTGTGTGTTCTATACTGTTACAGGAATTTTTTTTCTTTTTTTTGCTTTTTGGGTCACACTCAGCGATGCTCAGGGGTTATTCCTGGCTCTGCACTCAGGAATTACTCCTGGCGGTGCTCCGGGGACCATACGGGATGCCGGGGATTGAACCCAGGTTGGCCACGTGCAAGGCAAACGCCCTCCCCACTGTGCTATCGCTCCGGCCCCTATGTTACAGGATTCTTATGTACTCAGGTTGGAGGTGTTCTTCATCAGCACTCGACTCGGGAGTGATATTTCAGGCTTTTCCTGCACACGCTGCCCAGACGCAGAGTGAGTGAGCTGGGAGTATTCTGGAACCCTCTGACCCAGGGCTCTGAAGCACTGTAGATAGGCACGGGAACGAATCTCCATGCGTTTTGTTCACTCGTTCCTCCCACAGGCTGGTCCTCTCCGCAAGAACAAATGACAGTGGCACTTTCGAGGGCCTCCTTGGCACAAGCAGCCGTGGGCAGGGAAGCGTGGGCATCAGCAGCTACCCGCCCAGACCCAGCGCTCCTTACTCTGCGCCCTTCAGGAAGGATCAGCGTGTTACGGTGTAACCAACCCTCGGGTCCTCGCCCTGTCTGAGGCTCAGGGCAGGGTCTCTGACTTGACCTGCAACCGGACGGCCATCCCGCAGCTGCAGACAAACACATGGCAGAGAAGAGAGTAGGTGGGAGTGACTGCATTGCGCCAGGGTCTGAGCAGCCCAGGTGAGGCCTGACTACCCGCAGAGAAAAGCTCCTGTGAGCAGGAGGGACTGGAGGGAGAGCACAGCAGGGAGGGCACTGGCCTTGCATATGGTGGACCTGAGTTCGATCCCCAGCATCCCATCTAGTCCCCCGAGCAGCACCAGGAGATCCCTGAGCACAGCACCGTGAATAACCCCTGAGCATCGCTGGGTATGGTCCCCAAACAAAATGAAACAAAAACCAAAAGCTGATTGAGGCACTGGAGAGATAGTACGGGGTCAAGGCATTTGCCTTGGGTTTGTGTGTGTGTGTGTGGGGGGGGGGGGGGTGTCATCCTGGTCTGAGCCTCAGCACCACAATTGGTCCCCTGAGCACAAGCTCAAGAGACCCCTGAGCACTGCCAAAAGAGCACAAGAGGTAATGGCCTTTGCCTTGACTAGAATGTAAGAAGAGTCTACTGGAGAATCAACTACTGCCCCGATGCTCAGGGTCGAGTCAGAATACTTGCAGGGCCAGACTTTTTTTTTTTTGCTTTCTTGGTCACACTCAGCAATGCTCAAGGGGTTATTCCTGGCTCTGCACTCAGGAATTACTCCTGGCGGTGCTTCGGGGACCATATGGGATGCCGGGGATCGAACCCAGGTTGGCCGCGTGCAAGGCAAATGCCCTCCCCACTGTGCTATCACATTTCTGAATACAGAAATCAGAACATCCAACCCGCATCTACTTCACCCCATCTTGATCTCTCTCAAAATGGGGCGTTTTAAGAAGGGGCCCAAAGAAAGAGTTCAGAGGTTAAGGCACTTGTCTTGCATGTGTTTGACACTGGATTGATCCCAGGACCCTGGTAGGGGTCCCCGAGCATCACCAGGAGTGGATCCCTGAACACTGTAGGGTGTGACCCACCCCCCAAAGAACAAATACTAAGCCTGAAGTCCCGGGGGAGGGTGGTGGTGTGAGGCTGCACCCCACCATCACCACCACCACCACCACGAGCAGTGCCTTGTGGAATCGGGCTGGGCGCGAAGGAATCCCACCGCGCCTAAGTACAGCCAATCCGTGGAAGCAACAGGGAAGCAGGTTTCACTCGATCCGTGATGTTCTCACACTTGGAACTGCTCGAAATAGCAAGTGCCAAACGGTGGTGGTGAGGGGAAGGGTGAGTTAATTCACGCCGTTTCATACAGCCTGCTCTGACGAATGATACCTGGGGTGGAAGCCGATGCGGAAATAAATGCTGGGTAGAAAAGGCACGAGGGGGAAAAGCCTGGAAGGGCCCCTCCATGAAGAGGTACAGTGCCCGGAAAATCTAGTTGGGAGGCAGACAAGGGTGTGCCTGAGGCTGGCGAGGGGGAGGATGGGGTGCAAAGCCTCATACAGGGGAAGATGACGCTATTCTCAGATGAGATTAAGGAGACTGTTGTAGTCTTGTGGATGTATCATACTCCACTGGATTGAACGCTCTGTAAGGGCAGGGGTTGTTTGGGGTTATACCTTTTGCTGTTGCTAGTTTTTTTTGGGGGGGGGGCACACACCCAGCAATGCTCAGGAGTAACTCCTAGCTCTGCATTCAAGAATCATTCCTGGCAGTGAACGGGGGACCCTATGGGATGCCAGGGATTGAACCCAGGTCAGCTGAGTGCAAGGCCAGTCCCCTCCACTCTGCCCTGCTGCTCCAGAACTCCCACTAGTACTCAGGTTACCCCAGGTGATGCCTGGGGAACCACGCGGTATTCAGGGATGGGTACTGGTACTGGCCACATGCCAGGCAGGTGCCTTAACTCCTGCCCTGAATGATACAATTCCAGAAAAATGAAATCTTTAGGAGCAAAAAAAAAAAAAAAAAAAAAAAAGAGCACAAAGAGTAAACAGATCTCAAGACATATAATAAAAAAATGTGCTAAAAAAGGACCCTAAATTTTACCGTGCAACGGAGTCACTACATAGAACAAATTTAATCCAAGTGACATTTCTTTTGGAATCAGAAAAATATTTTTATAAAAACTGGGTCTGGGCTGCCTGATGAGTTCATAGGCTTGTCATGGAAAGTATTCCCAAGTTTGAGAACCACCAAAAATGGGTCCTTGTACCGGGGCGTTGACCTACAGAATGTGACCTACTTCTTTTTATTGTTCTGGGGCTCAGAGTATACTCCTCACTCTGTGCTCAGGGCCCCGTAGGGGGTGTCGAGTATTGAGCCTGGCCGGTGCCCTATCAGCTGCACGATCCCGTCAGCCCTAACGTAGTCCGTTTAACTAAAAATATGATTTCCTAATTACTTTAATTTTTTTTTTTTGGTTATTACGCCACACCTGGTGGTGTGGAAGGGATCAGGGTGTAGCTGGGGCTAGAACCTGTGTTCAGCCCCATGAGAAATCTCCCTGATCCTGCTATTTCTTGGTTTGGGACCACAGCCAGCCTGACTCGGGATTTAGTCCTGCCTGCTCTGGAATCACTCCTGCTGGTGCTCAAGAAACCATCTGCTGTGCTAAAAAATGAACCAGGGTCAACAACACGCAAGGCAAGTGTTCTATCCACTCTACTAATCTCCCCATACATTCCTTTAAAAAAACATCCCCCCCCAGAAGTAAATACTATTAATTTAAAATACAAAAATGGGGCTAGGAAGGGAGTCCAGCAGCTAAGGAGTTGCCTTGCACGCTGCAGATCCAGGTTCAATCTCCAACACCCCAAAGCCAGAAGCCCTGAGCACCACTGGTATGACCCCAAAACAAAACAACCCACCCCACCATTCCCCGCCATCTCAAACGTTGACTTGGCATCAATATGCATGAAAAAAACAAACATCCACCTTTTACTATAAAACATGGTACCCGCCCGCCTCTAGTCTCTCCAAAATATCACCGCTTGGAAGGCAAAGACCCGAAAAGGGAGAGAAAATGAGCTCCAAAGCCAAGTGCACATGCTCGAGCCAGGAGAGAGGTTACTGTCACAAAATGGTCAAGAAACCATCTTACCAGAGGACAGACTCTCTGCCTCTCGTCTTACAAAAAGGGAAAATAAAACTTGGAAATACTACGGGGACATGTAAACAGAGTCTCAGCCAAAGGCTGCTGACATACAGGAAGGACAGAAATAATTCTTCGGAGGAAGCTGCCACTTTTTAAAATTTTTGCAGCCCTAACTCAGGCCCTGTCCCCACGAGCAGGAAGGCGGGTGGGCGGCCGCCAGCTTTCCTGGGGTTCCTGAGTCTGAGCCAAGTCAAGTCCCCCCACTCCTGGCGGAGGGCAGCAGGCGAGTGCTCCGAGCTATAAAAATCTGGAAGTTTGCTTTCCTTCTAAGGCGTTCTGAGTCACTGGGGCTCTAGCCCCCGGGGCCCGGGGGAGTCGCTGGGCTCCAGTCGGAAATATGCGTGCGCGTGTGCTTCTGAACCAGAGCGCCACCGGCCCCGTGACGTCACTGCTGTCACTCTCTCCTGCGGCCCCGGCTGGGCGGGAGCTTCCCCTTTCCATCTTGGGAGGAGGCTGGAAGTCACTTAATGATCAGTTTCTCTGACCCACATTCCACTATGACATCACAGACTTAATAACAAGCTTCCCCTCTCCTCCACCCCCAAGTGGGAGCTGCTGAGACTCGAAAAATCCTGTGTGTCATTTCAGAGTCGCTGGCACTCCCACCGCTTGGCCTTCTGCCCTCAGGGTGGCGATTTTTATTTAGACACCACCCCCCCGCCCCACCCACCCATCAGTGGTGCCAAGCTGGGCTGGTCAGAAAAGGAGAAAGGCATTGAAATGGGTGGGTCTGGTCTCATGACCTTATTTGGTTTGGGGACCACACCTAGTGATGCTCAGGAATCACACCTGGCAGGCTCAGAGGACCACGTGGGGTGCTGGGGACCAAACCCAGAACCCAGATCGGCTGTGTGCTAGACCATCACCCGACCTGGGGCACTATTTCTCTGCTTCCCCCCATCCCCCTCTTGTACTTTTCTTTTGGTTTTTTATTTTTGGGTCACCCCGGCGATACTCAGGGATTACTCTTGGCTCTGCACTCAGGAATTACTCCTGGCGGTGCTCGGGGGACCATTTGGAATACTGGGAATTGAACCTGGGTCAGCCGTGCACAAGGCAAATGCCCTCCCTGCTGTGCTATCGCTCCAGCCCTATCATCGTACTTTTTTTTTTCTTTTTGGGTCACCCCGGTGATATTCAGGAATTACTCCTGGTGGTGCTCGGGGGACCATATGGGATGCTGGGAATTGAACCCGGGTCGGCGGCGTGCAAGACAAACGCCCTACCTGCTGTGCTATCGCTCCAACCCCTCATCATCGTACTTTTCAAAGCAGGCTCTCCCCTAGCTGCAAGGCAGAGGGCTCTGCCCCTGCCCCGGTTATCACTTCCCTGGCAACTCCTCTCTAGATGCATCATCCCAGAGGCTCACCCCTCTCCCCCCCCCCCCCCCCCCCGCAACTCCCAGCTCTGTCACTGCTCAGCACCCAGTGCTTCACGGGAGGGATGCATGCTCTGCACACAGGGGACCCAGGTTTGATCCCCGAAACCACGTAAGGTATCCAAGGCAAAGAGGGGGGTCGGGAAAGGTAGCACGACACCATCAGGTGCGGCCCCAAACCCAAACCCAGAAAACCTCGTCTGCATGGGAGCCCGAGCTTAGAGCAGTGGAGGAGGATTATTTCCGGTTGCAAGTTCCAACCTACTCCACTTTCCGCAGCTGCCCTGCTCTTGGCTAGGATGCATATGGCACAGCAGCGTTTCCTAGCCGGTCTGGTTTCAAACACGCCATGCTGAGGGTGGGAGCCGGGGGTAGGGGGGCCGTGGAAGAGGAGAGAGCGCCCAGGACATCACCCGCTCCAGGCTGGCATTCAACCGCTGAGCTGGAGCAACCCTCAGTCTCAAAGTGTTCCTCTCGACACACGATTCCTAGACTAGCGCTGAAAACCACGGGAGATTTCGTGTTGGGGGTGGAGGGGGAGTTCGAGTCACACCTGGTGGTGCTCGGGGAACCATGCAGTGCAGGGGATCGAACCCTGATCTCCCAAAAGCATGTGCGTAGTCCTTTGAGCTTGTTCTCTGGCCTAAAAGCACGCATGAGCACATTGCTAGGTCAAGAGACTTGTGTCGAAGAGTTGGAATCTGACTTGGCGAAAGTATATTTGCCTGGCCTGTCTATCTGAGGCCCTGGGTGAGAGAAAGAGGAGGAAATGTGGAAATCGCGTGGAAATGTCAGCTAGTAGAACCCGAACCCTGATATCCGAGCGAGGCCGTGGTGGGCTGAGTGCGAAAGCCCAGCCTCCTACTCACTCACCTCCGCCGGCTGGAACCGCCTCAGCGCACATGGGGCCCGCGGTCCAGGGGCCAGCAGAGACGGAAAACACTGCAAGCTAAGAACCTACACAGTTCGCAGGTAGAGATGAAAGGCTGCAGAAATGTTTATTGAATACAGTGCCAGGTTTATAAATAAAACGTATTTACAATTTCCATAGAGTTGGTCCCCCATCAGAGAGGTGGTTAAATCTCCAGACAGTTGATCTCAAGATTGACAGAAACTTGCAAGTCCATCTGTTTTCGACAGCCGCGGCGCGCGCTAACAAAACAACAACCACCCGTCTTTGCCATGGACGTGTTTAATGAACATCGGGCGAGATCTGGAGAGAGAACACCCTCCACCCAGGCCACAACCTTCCGACTCCCGGGGAAGTTAGGGACAGCAAGGGATTTCTGTCACCTACAGGACGACTTCGAGTTTTTGTTTTGTTTCATTTTTTTTAAAAAAAGAAAAGAGTAATTGCCAGTTGAAGGGAGAGATTAAGACACATTTGTGGAAATCTAGTCACTGCCGAGGAGATCAGAATCTTTAGGATATACAATAATTCCAAAGGTTTAAATAATTGAAAGAACAAAGAGCAGACAACCAAATTTACATTCTTTGTTTAGGAAGAAGTTCCCAATATGCTGAGGGGTTAGTTAGATATGCTGCTACGCTGACCGGCCCCAGCAGAGCCGGGTCTACGGGACAGCCACGGGTCACAATTTGCTTACTGGTATAGTCAGACATGCATTTATAAAGAGAATATAAAAATATGTACAGTCGCTAATCTTCGGATGTGTTTTTAAGTTGCCGAAAAGACACCAATTGATGTGTGCAAAAAGTTCGGTTTGTCAAAAGATCAGAAAAAAAGCCTTTCTTGGCGGCGGCGGGGCAGAGACCCCAGGAAGGCCCCCCAACACGTTTGCCTCGCCACCTGCCCCAGTCGGACGGAGAACGGGACCGCGGGAATGAGTGCCAAGAACTCAGCAGTCTTTTACGGCAAGACTCAGGCTCAAGCGGGATGCCAGTTAAACTAGTCACTTTGTATATATAAACCTATGTATATTATTTATAGAGCAGTTAGTTCTAAGGAGGGGCAAGAGTGGACGGGAAGGTGCTCGCAACCCCGGAGGTGAGGTCGGCCCGGCCCTCTCCTTACGCACGAACTCCCACGCCCTGCAGACACCAGCCCCCTGCCCCCGGCGCTGACCGTGCCCACTGCCAGCCGGGGGGAGCAAAGGCTTCTGTGGACGAGGCTTCACCTGTGCACCCAACAGCACTCAGCATCCCCCAGGTGGGGGGAGGGGAGGGGAGATACTTCCGGCTGCCAGGCAGGATGCTGGCCACACAAGAACGTGGACCCAAAGGTAGTCTTGGAAGACTGAGACCACAAAAGTCCCCCCCCACAACCCCTTCCCTAACCCCAGCTTCCGGAAAGACGGAGTGAAAGGCAAATTTTTGAAAACAAGCACCCGCACCCAAAAATCCTTTCCCAAGCTATTCCAGGTCACCGGGCCCAGGGCTGGGTCAACAGTCAGGCCACTAGGGGCACCCTAGGAGAAACCATCAGGTACCATGGAAACCGACACTTCCAGGAACCCAGCCCAGGGTCCCACACACCGCCAGAGGCCCCAAGCCAGGGCTAGATTCAGGGGCCCGTGGAAGCCGACCCTCAGCTCCTGGCATCTGCCTCTGCCGTGCAAATGCC
The DNA here is from genome assembly GCF_029834395.1 of Sorex fumeus. Taxonomy (NCBI): domain Eukaryota; kingdom Metazoa; phylum Chordata; class Mammalia; order Eulipotyphla; family Soricidae; genus Sorex; species Sorex fumeus. The sequence continues at coordinate 5,039,629 of NW_026606155.1, forward strand.
CGGCCGGGTCCAGGGCAGAGGCGGGCAGCTCCTCTCCACGGCTCTGACCTCGCCCTCCGGCGGGAGGCGGACAAGCTCCGCATCGCCAGAGGAACCGGGAGTAGGAGAGGAAGCAGTCAGGGGGCTCAGGAAACGCAGCTGACTGCCAGGCTGGCTGCCAGGAGCGACTCCTCGTCTCCCTGGCAAATCCAAACCTCCCCCGACACACTCTCAAAACCCCAATCTCCTTGCTACGAAGATAGTCCATAAACACCCTGGAAAAATAATAACAACAATAAAAAATAATGCACATCAGCCTTCACAGAGTTTGCCACGACACGCAATTTTGCCGCTCAGGGCCTCCCCCACCAGGCAGCTCCGAGGCCCCGCATCTGAGTGTGGGTTACTGGTTTATAATTAGACACAAAATTCACTCTGGGCTGCAGTTTTATTTTCAGGCTGGAGCCCAGCATTAGTTCTGCTTGCTGGAGGAGGAGGGGTGGGGGTGGGCTGGAGAAAAAGCGAGAAGCCAACTTAGAGACATTTAAAAAAAAAAAAAACTTTTTTTCTTCTTTTTAAAAAGTCGAGGCAAAGGTAAGTAAGAATCACGAATGGAAACTCCCGAATCCCAAGGTGACGGCTCGTAGTGTCTTTTAGGCATGAGACTGGCTCTAGAGAAGGGACTACTGCTACCACGCACAGCGAGAAGATCGAGTTACGGACACAGCGGAGCATGTCTCTTGCACGGATGGTCTCAAATAGTGACATACAACAGGTTATCAGCAGCACGACTGAGAAGAACCCCGAAATACATGCTTGAGAAAGTGTTTTTTTGCCCCCCCCTTCCAGAGCTCTACTGCCTGAATTATTAAGTTACTGTAATTCACCACCACCCCCCCCCCGCCCGCCCTCCCCCCCTCCCCAAGTACAAGTAGACCTATGTCCATAAATAGGATGAAGCAATTGCGAATCTGTTTGCCTTGTAGGCGAGGTCTCCGCTCTGAGGTTGGTGACGGGAACCCGACCACCGCCAAGGGCTGGGGGGGGGGGTGGGGGGGGGGCGGCTCGAGGCGCGCTCCCCCTCCGCCTGCCTTGTCCCCTTTTAGATCTCAGCTTTACAAAGCAGTTAACACCACTTTTAAGTTAATGGTCTTTTTTTTTTTTATTTGGGAAAAAAAAAAAAGGACTAGCATTTATAACTTGGAATGGACAGAAATTGTCGTTTCTCGAACAGCGATGCCCCCAGCCGACTACTCTAGGGCCCCAAGTCAAGGTTGAGAAGGTTTTTAAAAAGAGAGTCCAAAGATGCTCCCTTGAGAAAAGGTGTCTGATAAAAATTTGTGTCAGCAGTGACAGCCTGAAACCCGTCTCATCCTGGCACAATGCGGACCGTGCTCAGCCAGCCCTCGGGCCTGGCCCCTGCGGGGTGTCACCGCCCCATGGCCCGGGACTCAGGAAGTACAGGAGGACCATCCTTCGAGGGCAACTCTAACTAGACAGTTTCTCCTTCACCCCCTTTTCTGCACAGCACCCCGAGGTAAACCAATTTTTAATGGGTTGGGTTTTTTTTTCTCCTTTCCTTTTCCTTCCGGTAAACCAGCTATGACAATTTATGCTAACAAACGGAACTAGAACCCATTGGACTAGGTTTCGGATTTTTTTTTCTTTTTTTTTGGTTTTTTTTTCTTTTTTTAATACAAATGCCTGACTGTGCTCAATTGTCAAGCCGCATGCATGAAAAACTGGCCAGCCCAAACAGTGTAGTAATCATTAGCAAATGGAACTGCGCGGATCCACTAAGTGCTTCCTTATCGTTAAGGTAGTACAAGTATTTATATCGGAAAACTGATGTGTAGCTTGATCTTTAGGGGACAGGACCACCAACCAAGACATGCAGATTTTGGGTGTGTGTGGACAGAAGGTACTTCTGACATTCAGTTTTGCTATATAGAAACAGAATGAGTAAATGAACTTTTTTTTTTTTTTGCAAGAGGTAAGTAAAAGATTCAATTTGATTCTTCTAGAGGGGGGGATAAAGGAGTTGAAAGTAGGTCTTCATTTTGCAGTCATCATCTGTACGAATTCTGAAAAGACAAACAATCATAAGTTTGTTATCTTCCAAGGCAGCGGCAAGGTTAGCGAGCACAGTTTCCCTCAGACAGACCACACGCCGGAGAGGAGAGCCCAGCACAGACACAGAGTCTCCAGCCTGAGGGGGAAGAGCGAGGCGGGGCTTACCTTCATAGTTGACTTGTCCGTCCCCGTCAATATCTGCTTCTCTGATCATTTCGTCTACTTCTTCGTCTGTTAGTTTTTCTCCTAAGTTTGTCATGACGTGACGGAGCTCTGCAGCGCTGATGTAGCCGTTGCCGTCCTGGGAAGGTTCAGAACGGGTTAGGGAGGGAGCCGAGGGGAGGGGGCCCCACACTCGTGCAAGGCGGTCTGCCGGGGGTGGGGGCCGCTGCCGGCATGTGTGCCCGGCCACTCCGCCACCCACCCCCGCCTCTAACTCACACCGCCTGAGCACCAGAGCAGGGATTTCATAAGCCACAAGAAAACCACAGTAGGGGCCAGAACGATAGCATAGCGGGTAGGGCGTTTGTTTTGCACACGGCCGACCCGGGTTCGATCCCTGGCATTCCATAAGGTCCCCCAAGCACTGCCAGGAGTAATTCCTGAGTGCAAAGCCAGGAGGAACCCCTGAGCATTGCTGGGTGTGACCCAAAAAGAAAAAAGAAAACCAAAGTAACCACCAAGAAATCCGACTCCAATTTCTCTGCTATTTTGTAACGCTTAAGTCTGCTCTGATAAGGTCACTCTGCATTAAGCCAGGGTGCTGAGGAGTGTGGCTTCCCCAACGGGGGCCAGCAGCGTGCTGCGAGCTCTCTAACAAGGACTGCTCCAGCCCTTTCAAAATCCAACAGGGGGCCAGAGAGATAGTGCGGGGTGCTTGCCTGGTGCTTGCCATGCACAATGTCAACCCGAGTTCGAGCCCTGGCACCCCATGGGGTTCCCCTGAAGCCGTCTGAGGTGATCCCTGAACACAGTCTGAGGTGATCCCTGAACACCACTGGGTCCATCCCCAAAACAGAAACAACCTAAAAGGACTGCCACCCTCCCACACACACCCGCCAAAAAAAAAAACAAAAAAAAAAACCCCAGTAAAACGCCATATGCAACGTGGACAGCAATTACCTTGTCAAACACTCGGAATGCTTCACGGATTTCCTCTTCACTGTCTGTGTCTTTCATTTTTCTAGCCATCATAGTCAAAAACTCTGGGAAGTCAATGGTGCCATTTCCTCAAATTACAAAAAAAAAAGAAGTGCGTGTAAATTAAGTGCTCCAGTGATGCTCCCGGTGCGGGTCACTTGGGAGCCCCATGACAGCCTGATTTTCTCAGAGACCACCACCGGCAGGCTGAACTGTTCCCACGGCCCACAGGTTTCACAACACTCAGGCCGACAACCGGGACAGCATTTGCGGGTACAAAGGAAAAGGCACACACAGAGACCCCCCTCACCACTCAAGGAGGAACTCCCTGTTCAAGCACACAGTGCCCCTCCACCCCCACTCGACGACCTTCTCCCGAGGGGCTGGGGTGCACGTTCCCTGAGACCAAGGGGACAAACTGCTTTAGGCTAGTGACACTGAGGAAGACCTAGGACTGGGCCACCAAGTTACAAGTCCAAACTGTTTTTAGGGAGCTGGAATGATAGTTCAGTGGGGAGGGCGCTTGCCCTGCACACGGCCAACAGGGGTTTGATCTCCTGGCAGCCACATGGTTCTCTGAGCCCTCCAGCAAAGATGGATCCCTGAGCTCAGAACCAGGAGTAAGCCCCGAGTACCACAGGGTGTGACCCCCCGCACCCCCCCAAAAAACCCCAAAAATCTGTTTTTAGGGTAGTGGTGACCTGGGAAATTTGACTTTGTTATGCAGAAGACCAGAATGGGTTACAAAGTCCTGAGGCCAGAGAAACGGCTGAGATCTTTTCCGCAAGCAACCAACACCCACAGCATCACGAAACCAAGCCTTAGCAGAGCTGGACACGACCTACACCCCTACCCCCAAACCAAGGGAGGGGAGTTATTTCTCAGCCACTGAGAGGCCACTTCATTCTTTTCTTGCCAAGCAAGTATCTATTTCCACAAAGGGCAAAGCTTAGAAAGCCCCAGAATTGTTTTCACAGCTCAGCTCATTAAAATTTCAGATGCTACGCCTGAAGCTCTCCAAAGATTCAATGCCCCACCCCACCCCCCCAAAAAAAACGAAGTCAGATGAACACGCCCAAAAGACAAGCCGTCTTGTGACCTGAAATTACAGGGTTAGGTTACTTGTTTTCACTAGTCCCTTCACTTGAAAATAGTCAGCGAGTCCTTCAAGTAGTTTTGGTTTCTACAACCGTAAAGTGCTACTTTCGTAGAAGACAAATATGATCCGGAGCGTCTGCTCACAATCATGCAGGGACATCCAGAGTTATTGGTGCTGCACCCCTTCATTCAGCAAGGTGCCAGAGCTCCGCCCTTCCTACACTGACACCCCAAGTGCCATTTCCTGGGGCCCCCGCACATAGCCAGGACCCTCCACCGCTTCCAGACAGGCTGCTCCTCTCGGCAGCCTCGAGTTGTGAACAATCCCATTTTCCAAAATCAGTGATTAAGCTCCAAGGGACCGGACTTCTATGCTAAGAGCGTCACCGAAACCCCTGCTTCTTCTAGCAAGTACAACTCGTTGTTCTTTCAATGACCTCACACCGTTTGTGTCAAACGGCGAATCTCAAGTCGACCCTCTCTCAAATCATCTAAGCCCCAAATTGCTCTCCGCTCAGCCTTCCAGCTTGACCGTGCGCCAGGCTTTGCGGTGTATTCGTGCGGAGTACAGATTTCCGGCGGAGGGGTTGCTCAAAAGCTGCTTCTGGAAGGAAGCGAGCAAGAAAAGGTCAGCTGTCCATCAGGCGGGAGGCCTCGGGAGCGGCCGGCCGGTGACAGCAGCATTACCTCAGGGCCACCTCTCCCCTCCTCCCCTTCTCTTACACTCTTGGCTGTGCCCTGTCATCGTCACGCACCTCACCTGATCCTCAGCAAGCTCTCGGCACATACACGCACACACATACATGCACGTACTTCACATGGCGCTCAGTTCTCTGCTAATCTGGGGGGGTGTCGGAGGGAGCACGCCCAGTGGTTCAGGGGGCGGGTAAGGCCTCTGAGCCGCCCCCCCCCCACCCCAGTCTGTACCTGCTAACATCTCAAGAAGAGGTCCTTCCTCTACTCTTAAGAGATCGAGTTTTTGAGGCTATTTGATATTTAGTGCAAGTGTTTTAGGCATTTTATCTACTAGCCACTGGAGAAGACGACTACTGAGCTCGAGGTCACAGCAAGTGGAAACGAGCAGTAAGACGATCTCAGCCAGGAAATGCTCAAGGAGCAGGCTGCAAGGGGACCACCACAGCAAGGACCCCGGCGTGTTTAGCTCCAGGCCCCCGGAAGCCGGGGATGCGTCTGGACCCGACTCGCACCGCGCTGCTGCTCCTCCGCAGCCCTCAGACCCTTACCGTCAGCATCCACCTCGTTGATCATATCCTGCAGCTCGGCCTCTGTTGGGTTCTGGCCCAGTGACCTCATGACGGTCCCGAGCTCCTTTGTGGTGATGGTGCCGTCACCATCCTTGTCAAACAGGGAGAAAGCTTCCTTGAACTCTGAAAACAAAAGTTCACCTTTGAGAATGAATGTCACTGACCCCGCCCAGCGCCACCGGACTGGCTTCCCCGGGACTGGCTGCCACCAGTCCAGCTGCGCGATCCATCAGGACCCGCCCGGTCTCTAGCCACTGAGGACAAGACTCCAGTCGCCCCTGAACTGGCCCTTCGCGGGCACAGGCCATCGAGCAAATAGCACTCCTGGCAACCGCTCCAGAAAACCGCGATGCTCTCTTGTCTTTAAAGGATGCTGAGCTCGAACTGGTCCTGAGTCCCACCCGAGTGTAGACTGGCCCACACCGTCCCTAAAGGCCTCTTCCTGTTGGACGCGCCAGCCCCAAGAACGCCTTGTTCCATAGCAACGTGAGGAGGAGTCCCGGGCAACCAGCCTACCTCAAAGGCACTCAGCGCCTCTCAGAGGCATTCCGAGTTTCCTCAAGAGAAACCGCCTCCAAAAAATATCTACATATATCCTCCAGAGAGTAATGCAAGCTAAAACCGAGGGCCAGAGAGACGGTATTTGGATTAAGGCCTTGCCTTGCCTGCGGCGAGCCCAGTCCAATTCCAGGAACCTCAGATACTCCAAGCCGAGCCCTGCCAGGAGTGACCCCCTGAGCACAGTGCCAGGAGTAAGCCCTGAGCACTGCTGGGTGAGGCCCCCAAAACAAGCACAAAAAAAAATACCTTAAAACCTAAAGTTCATCGATTTGCTCGAGCGGGCCCAGTAATGTCTCCATTGTGAGACTTATTATCACTGTGTTTTGCATATCGAGTACGTCACGGGTAGCTTGCCAGGCTTTGCCGTGCGGGCGAGATACTCTCGGTAGCTTGCCGGGCTCTCTGAGTAACTTCCATCCAGCTATGACAGGTGCCCTAACTCTCGTTTTCTCCCACCCACCCTCACTGATTGTCACCTGGCCAATACAAGATTTTAGGGTGGTTCCTTACAAGCCCAGTGACGCAAGAATTCTAAAAGGACCTCTTTGAGCAAAAGGCTGTTTCCTCTTCTGATTTGCAAGCCAACCTGCTGAAACAAATACTTCAGAGTACAACAAATGGACTGTCTTGGTCCCACTTTTTTTTTCCTTTTCACATAATCTTCCAATTAGTGGCAATGATATCCGGCCTCAGTATTTCTGCTTACTTAGTTGCCACTTAAGTGCTTAGAGCACTTCAGATTTTAGGAAGGGGAGACAGGCGTCACTGAACCCAAGCTGAGTCCCGTCTAGCTCTGGTTTAAGGGGACCTGCACCACCCCGGACTTACCAGCGATCTGCTCCTCGGTCAGCTGATCGGCCTACAGGAGAAAGAAAAGGTTACAGTTCAAACCCAACTGCTACAGTTTCTTCTCCAATTACTCTCTGCCCAGGGAGGTCTGGGAGCACAACCTATGGACCAACCCTCCGAAAATTTTCCACTGCCATTTAATGACAGCCATCAGAATTATGAGAGCCCCAGGTGACACTGTGAAGACAAAGGATGTCACTTTCCCGGGCCTGTGGCCCTGCGCCCTCCTGTCCAAAGAGGGAGGGGGGACCGCCTCATCTGAAAACAGGGCTCCTCTAGCGGCAACAGGCCCCGTGGCATCTGCAGCATCACAGGCGGAGAAGGGAGAGCGCCACCTACCGGCCCGAGCCCCCACAGCGCCCGCAGGCGCCCAGGGATCCAGCCAGGCGCCGCTGGCACCGCAGCCAACTGCGAGCAGGATCGAGTCCAGGGTAGGCTTTCACTCACCGCACCTTGCGCATTGCTGCGGGCGCTTCCAATCTCCAAATTGGAGTTACATAATGGCATTGTGTCGAATTAAGGGGCTTTTACATCCAGCAGGAAAAAAAATAAATACATAGCAAGGGGTTACCCTTCCCACTTCATTCTGCTGTAATGAATGCTTTCCAATCATTTAAATGAGGCACTTATTTGTTGGAGGCCAACAATTACTATGGCTAATGCCCTCAGTCAAATTATCCTGTGAAGCAGGGCTCGGAAGCCGTTTCAGAACTGCAAAAAAACTATGGACGGCACACACAAAAAAAAACAAAAAAAAACCCAAAAGATTCCGAGGTTACCCTCTCTTTCTTTCTGGGAGAGAAAACTTCGCTGGAAAATATTTACTCTCCCCACCTCTAGGATGACATAAGAGTTGCTCATAATAAGCACGCTTTACTGGAGGTGGCAATTCTCACTTGCATTATTTGGTCTCTGCAACACACAGCCTGCGCCTCCAGTCAGGGGAATTCAGCTCTCAAGGAGAGCTAATATGTATTTTTATTTTAATGAAGGACGCCTAATGAAGCCAGTTACAAAGAGAAAGCCAACCACAAATCCAGTCCAAGTCCTAAATGAAAACTTTCCATAGAAATGGGGTTCTGCTATGTTGACTGGAGGAGGGCGGGGGGCTTCTTTGTTTCAAGTAATTTTTCCAAACTGGGCTTCCTCCCTTCCCAAGCCGCCGAGTCACTGCAAATTGGGTTTTCTTTTGCTAAAAGGCGGCGACACGATGATGATTTATGTAACGCCAGGGCTCCGTCTGTCTTGTACAACAGGAAGCACGGCCACACCTTGCAGGAGAAAACTGTCGCTGTTCCGGGGAGGGGGGCGGGGGGGGATCAGTCCCACCTCGCCCCCAAACTCTCCTTCCGATGGGGATGGGGAGGGGGGGAGGGCTGTGCAAGCATCACCCCCCCCCGACCCCCTCCCCCAAGCAGAGCCAGCCCCGGGGGCAAAGGTGATGGGAACCTGCGGGCAGAGGGTGATGTCAGCCCTGCGGGGCCCGGGAGGAAGGGGCCGTGGCCAACACGCCCATCGGGGCGCGCACAGGCGCATCTGGCGAGCGCGCAGGCTGCGGAGAAAGCGGAAACGCCGAGGACAACGAGGATGGGGAAGTGGAGGGCGGGCTGGGGCGCCAGGACCACCCCCTCGCGCCCGCCCGCCGCGCCGTGCCGCGCCCCGGCCCCAACTCCAGGGCCACGCGGCGCCCGCCCGCCCCGCGCCTGCCTCCCACCCGCGGCTGCTGCTGCTCCCCCAGGCGCCGCGCCCGCCGCCGCCGCCTCCTCCTCCCCGAGCAGAAACTTCGCGTCTCTAATGGAAACCGAGGCGCGCGCCAGCTCCCGCCTCCTCCCCCGCCCCCCCCCGCCCCAATTAGCGCGGGCCGCGGGCGCGCGCGCGCCTCCCGCGGGAAGGGGCCTCCGGGTGCAGCCGCAACGCCGCCCGCGGGGCCGCCCGCCCGGGGGTCGCCGGGTGCCGGTCGCGCCACCCGAGCGGGGTGGGGTCTCTGTGTGTGTGTGGGGGGGGGGGGGGGCCCAAGCCCGGCCCGCAGCTTCCGCCCGCCCTCTCGGGCCCCCCACCCCTCGCCTTCCTGCCTTCACCCCACCCTTCCCCGGCTCCTTCCTTCCCAGCCCACGCCCGTGGCGCGCCCCCCCCCCCCACAACCGGGCGGGAGCAGAGGGAAGGGGGGAGGACGGCTGAGCGGGGTCGGTACTGGGAAGAAGGGTGGTGGTGGTGGTGGTGGTGTGGGGGGAGGCGGGGACTCACGACGACCACCCCCTTCCACCCCGCCACCCCAACGGCGCGGTGGGAGCAATGTGCGCCACCGGCTCCCGGGCCACCCATTCATTCTGCCGTGCGCCCGGGCCCGCGGCCGCCTTCGGAACTGGGAGAGGCAAGGGCGGGGGAAGCAGGCGGCGAGGGGTGGGGGGGGACCCGGAGCGCGGCCCCGCCCGGCTCCCCACCCCCCCCCCCCTCCGGGGCCCCGGCCGAGGCGCAGCGCTGCGGGCTGCCCGGGTGCGGCGCGCTGCGTGCAGCGGTGCGGGGCTGGGGGAGGGGGGGGGTGGATGCGCCAGGGCCCGGTGCGGTCGCGCCTGGGACGACCCCCCCACCTCCACACACACACTCCTCCACCCCGCAATCCCGCTCGCGGTCAGCCCAAGGCCAAGTCCAGCTCCAAGGGGGGGGGGGGGGGCAGACCAAAATTTAAATGAGAAGCCCCGGGGGTGGGGGGGGGGGAAACGACGAGGAAACCGAGATGCAAATCCGGAATGCATCCCTCCTAACCGCAACTGCTGCGTAACACCCGGAAAAAAATAATATTAATAGAGAGCTCCCCCCCACCCACCCCCTACTCTCTCCTTCCTTTCTCTCTCTTCCCCTCTCGGCACTTGCACACGCACACCGATACCCCAGAAATCAAAATCCGGGAGGTGGAGTGGGGGGCGACACCCCCGAGCCGGAGGCTGCTCCCGCGGCCACTCCCGACCTACCATGGTGCGGGCGAGCGCAGGACGAGCCGAGGGGGCGAGGGGGGCTGCACCAGCTCAGGGGCTGAGACGGCGGCGGGGGGCCTCCGCGGTGGCTGCTGCTGGCCGCTGCCGCTGCTGCCGCTGCTGCTGCCGCTGCCGCTGCTGCCGCTGCTGCTCGGGCGCGGGGGTGCGCGGGGCGCTGTGCCGCCTGTGCCTGCCGCCTGTGCCTGCCGCCTGCGCTCCGGCCCCACCGCGAGTAACGGCGCCGCGCCCGCGAGCCTGCCAGCACCAGTGCCGAAGCGCGAGCCTGCGCGCCGCCGTATATATACGGCGCGCCGTATCCCTCCGCCGCCGCCGCCGGCGCGCGCCTCGCGCCGGGCCGGGCCTCGCGCGCTGGCCCCGCCCCCCGGCGCGCCCGCCGCCCGCCGCCCGCGCGCGCCCCGGCGGCAGAGCCGAGCCGGGGGACGCCGCTCCCCGGGGCCGGCCCCGCCCTGGCCCCGCCGCGCACGCCCCGGGTCCCGCGCCCGCCGGCCCGCGTGCTGGGCTGGGGGGTCGCTTGGGGGGCGGGGGGCCGCCGCTGGGCGCCGGGGCTGCGGGGGCGGGAGGCGCGCTGACCGCACATCCTCCAACCGCCCAGAAGGATCTGGAAGGGGCCAGAGCCCTCCTCCCCCGGGAAGAAGGCGCTTGAGCCCGGTGCCTGTGTGTGTCTGAGTAGTGCGGAATTCGTGTCTTTGCTCGGGGTGGGCTTAGCCACTCGTTCATGTATTTCACGTTCCCACGGAATACTTTTGCCGGTTTGCCGGAATAGTAACTCTCCACCCACCCCCCCACCCCACCAGTTCTGTTCTCTCTCTCTCTTTTTTTTTTTCCTCCCCTATGGAAAGCACTGTTCATTCTGAGCTGCTCTAAACTGAACCATGCATCTTCTACAGCCCAAGCTTTGCAACGTTTATGTGTTTATTTTTTTGGTGCGTTTTGTTTCTCTGAATGTTCCTGGTTCTGAGTTGATCAGATCTGAATTTAGAGATCCGTGCACACAAGGAAAAACAGAATCCCCTCCCCTCCCTGACGGCCCTAGCTAGCACACAGCTTCATCAGACCACCGCTTAACGCATAATCTAGTAGGTTCCCCTTTAAATACTATTTCATCCTTGATTTTCCTGGGGCTTGGGTGATTTTTTTTTTTGTAGTACAGAAAAAGCGTGGTCAGTTCTTCATTTGAAGCCCAAGTCGGTTTTTTTTTCCTTCAAAAAAGAAAAAAATTAAGCCATTTCATTCCTGGCCAAGGCTGAACACAGAATTTGATCTTTTGTTTACAGCGTCTGGACAACAGTTCCAAGTTATCACTTGCTTGTCCCTTCTGGGAACGTGGAGATTGGCAGCTCTGTTCCAAAAGATTTTGCTTGATTTTCCACAGTTCTGACTTTCACGGAGCCTGCAAAAATGATGCTTTTGGGGGGGGGGGGTTCTTTTTTCAAAATGATGTTTTTAAAAGAATGGGAAATTGTTCAGGCACATTGCAGATGCCAGAGGACTGCCTGGGTAATCCCGGTCAAGCATCTGTGGAAATGTTCTGGCTGATAGTCCTCCTGGAATGCTGCAGAAAGGGTTAGCCTGCTCTTCAATTTCAAAAGCAGGGCCAAAGAGGTAGTTCAGCCACCAGAGTGCTTGCACCAGGCATGACCCCTCACACCCTCGGAAAGAACTGGGAATAACCCACTGAGCCCATCAGGGGTGACCTCAAAGCATTCATCATTCATCAGAACAACAATCAAAGCCTACAGCAGCCAACAAGGGACCGGTACGACCTTCCCTCTGCAGATTGGAAAGGCTGTACTTACTTTGCCAATCTGCCAATCATCCCCATCACTGTCACCATCAAGTTGGAAATAAGAACATAGAGGAAGGACTAATATTTATATAAAGTCAATTTCAATAATCCTGTGAGCGACATGTCTGAACGGCCAAGTACTTGGTTAAACTGCATCTCCTTCTGGGCCCAGGAGAGGAGAAAACTCCACCAGCTGGAGCTCAGATTTTGCATGCAGGAGTCCCAAGTTCAGTCCCTGGCACTGAACTCGCACAGTCCTCCAAGCACACCACGGGTAATTTTAAAAAGCTCCATTACTAAGGGAATTTGTATTTTTTGGTCACTCTTTCTATAAAGTCATTAGTTAAGTGCATTTAAAAGCAGAGCTTGAAGGACTGAGCATATGCTTTCCATGTTGGAAGCCTGGGTTCAATCCTAGGGCCTTCCAAGTACAGGGTATGAAATACTCCTCTCCCTTGGCCCCCAGATTTAAAAAAAATACACACACATATATATACATGTGCACACATGTATATATAAGTATACGTTACAATATTGACTGAGAAACAAGATATGTTAAATTTTTAAGGATCCATTAGGGGCAGGAGACTTAGTACAGGGGTTAAAGTGCTTTTGCCTTGCACACAGAGAGCACTGATCAATTCCCTGCACTGCCTATGGTTACTTCCAGGAGTGATCTCTGACCTCAGAATGGGCCTAAGTATTACTATGGCCCAAACCCTCCCCCCCCAAAATAGAGTTCATTAGCGTTTAACAGCTTCTATTCCATATGGTTATTTTAGTTAAGTTGTTATCATCTCTGGTTTTGAAAACCAGGAATTCCATAAAATAATGTTTCCCATTATTTAACCTATTCCACCCAAATAAAAGAAACTGTTAGATGACTTTCCTTGCTAAAGACTATGCATTCAGAATCATTTTATTTATAATAAAATTCACTTTCTGGTTCTTCAAATTTTACTAGCCTTCTCTTTTGGCAATTCTTTCGTGTATCAAAGCACATCTTTGCTTTCAAGTCTATTGCACTTAAAACGAGGTCATGCTTTGCTAAGTTTTATGACTATTTTGACACACTGAAATATAAGAAGGTCAAGTGACTTGCCCAAGATCTTACCGTGAGTCAGTTATGGGAATATAAAATAGAGCAAAAGTCCTGACTCAGGGGTTTGAATATTAGATTATATATCAGTGGAATCAATATCCAAACTTTATTTTTGCAGTGCTGGGGATCAAACCCAGGGTTTTACCCAGGTGAGGTATGTACTTAACCACCGAGACACAGCTCCTCCCTAATACTTGCAATTTTTAAGTGCACATGTGAAGAATTTGCCTATTTCATAAAACACATTTTACTACTACTTTGATGACCTCTGGATTTTTTATTTAAGTCAGTGGACTTAAAAAAAAAAACAAACAAACAGCTAGGGACCACATTTGGTGGCAGTAGGCAGGTCTAGGAAGTTCTCCGGCTGGAACTCAGGGCTTTGTCTAGATTAGGTATGTTTCTTACCACTGGAGCAATCTCCATGGCCCTCAGGTAGAGTCTTTTTACTGAATAAAATTCCTAGTTGATGGAGTGATGAACAGTCATGAACATAAGCCACATTAACTGTGATGCTATAATTTACTGAGAACCAAAAGCTTATGGAATATTTCAAAATATTGAAAATAAATGATTTCAATAAAATTATACTGAAGGGAAGAAAAGTAGAAAGAAAGCCTAAACCAGAAACCTCACGTATCATTTCTACCCCTCACCTGACCATTTCTGGTCCTCACCTGACCAATGGTTGCATATGTTCATGTATAAAACAAGAAGTTTGAACTGGATCTATAAATTTCTTCCAGCTGTAAACCCCGAGATCCTAACTTATCTCATAACCCTACATGTATATGACAAATAGATGTATATATGCCAGGATGCACATGTTGATGATGGAAAAGTTAAATGGAAATTGCTTAAAAGTAACATTTGTAGGGCTGGAGTGATAACACAGTGGGTAGGGCATTTGCCTTGTAATGCAACTGACCTGGGTTCGATTTCCAGCATCCCGTATGATCCCCTGAGCACTGCCAGGAGTAATTCCTGTGCATCGCCGGGTATGACCCAAAAAGCAAAATAATAATTACCTGCACTGCATTGTCCTCTCACTGTTCATCGAGTTGCTCGAACGGGCCCAGTAACGTCTCTATTGTGAGACTTGTTGTTACTGTGTTTGGCATGTGCAGGCGAGATACTCTCGGTAGCTTGCCGAGCTCTCCGAGAGGGGCGGAGGAATCGAACCCGGCTGGGCTGGCCAGCTGCACTCAAGGCAAACACCCTACCGCTGTGCTATCGCTCAATAATAATACTAATAATAATAACATTTGCTGGACACGGGGCTAATATAAGGGGTTAGGTGTGTCCTCAGCACACAGGTCCCCTAAGCACTGCCAGGTGTGGTCCCAAATCCCAAAATAAACTCACATTTGCTGAGTATTGATATGGCCAGGCCCTGTGCTGAATGTCCTGATTTATTCTCCTGCCCATCCTGTAAGGCAGCCATCATTATTATTATCATCTGCATCATTATCCTGATGTGGAAATTGGAGCAGTGAAGGATTCGACAATCCTGCTGTTTTAAATGGTGAACCCCAAACACCCACCCCAAGAAGCAACATTTTCAGCATTCAGTATTAAAAGTAGTTCCTTCAATTCATTGAAAAAATGTAGTTTAGGGGCCGGAGAGATAGTACAGAGGGGAGGACACTTGCCTTGTGTGCAGCCGAACCTGGGTTCGATCCTCGGCATCCCATATGGTCCCCCGAGCACTGCCAGGAGTGATTCAGGAGTGTAGAGCCAGAAGTAATCTCTGAGCATCACCAGCTGTGACCAACTCCCCAAAAATGTTTAGTTTAATTTGTATTGGGGTAGGTGCAAATAATGAGATTAAAGTGTGTTTGGAGAGGCTGGGAGGATGGCTCAGGGTTGGGGCACATGTTCAGAATGCCAAGCCTTGGGTTCCAGCCATGACCTCACAGTCATCCGTCCCACCTGCCCAAGTCCATTGCTGGGAGTGATGTGCTAATGAAGGTAAATAAATGTGGCTCATCTCTATATTGGGCTGGAGTGATAGCACAGTGGTAGGGCGTTTGCCTTGCACGCAGCCAACATGGCTGACCCGAGTTCGATTCCTCCGCCCCTCTCGGAGAGCACGGCAAGCTACCGAGAGTATCTCGCCCGCACGGCAGAGCCTGGCAAGCTACCCGTGAGGTATTCGATATGCCAAACACAGTAACAACAAGTCTCACAATGGAGACATTACTGGGCTTGCTTGAGCAAATCGATGAACAATGGGAGGACCATGACCATTTCTATATTCTGTACCCACTGATTTTTTTTTTAATTTTTATTAGTGAAACACCATGAGGTACAGTTGTAGATTTACAAATTTTTGTGCTTGGGTTTCGATTATACAATGATCAAATACCCATCCCTCCACCAGTGCCCATTTTCCACCACCACGGATTCCAGTATCCCTCCCACCCCCATCCCCCCCATCCCATCCTGCCTCTGTGGCAGGGCATTCCCTTTTGTTCTCCCTCTCCTTTTGGGTGTTGTGGTCTGCAAAAGAGGCACTGAGTGGCAATCATGTTCAGCCCATCGTCTACTTTCAACATGCATCTCCCCTCCTGGGAGGATCCTCCAAACACCCTTTATTTGGTGTTCCCTTCTCTATCTACCCAGTGATTTTTAATCACAATAGGATCATGAGAATGCAGTGATAGCTTTATCTCCCATACAAGAAGACATTATTTGGGGGGCTGGGGTAGGGTGGGAAGTGGAAACCCAAAGCAAAGCATCCACCTTGAGATGTTTCCTAGCTGGGTGACATTCCTCATTTTGCAGAAGCGACTGACTAAGAAGGTGAGGAGACTGGCTTACCATCAGGCACTCGCGAACGGCTCTCTGCATTTGGAGGACGGCAACCCTGGGCTCTCTCTTGCCACTCCTGTTCCAAGTTGCACACCCAGGATTTGAAATGGCTTTGTTTTGTTGCAAATAGGTCTCCATTGCAAAACCTAAATTTAAGACATCAATCAATCAATCAATCAAAATCAGAAATGTCACCCTTATGTTTCCTAGCATATTCAGTATAAACTTGCCAAACTGAAGGAACACTGCACGTCAGAGCTCCCGGTTTGAGCCCTGGGACCGCATGTGAGCACTGCCACAAATGAGCCCATGAGCACTGCCAGGAATGAATGCTGAGCGCAGAGTTGGGATAGTCTCCCAGCACTGAGAAATGTTGGGTTTGACTCCAAAACCAAAGGACAATAAAAACCAACAATAAATGTATATATTTGAATCAACCTCAGAACAAGTATCCATCCAGTTAAATATTTACTGTACCTACATTCTTCTAGACACTATGACAATATACAGCACACAGACAGGTATCTCATTGCCTTCCTGTAAAAAATGAAATCATTTTTAGGGTGTGTGTGTGTGTGTGTGTGTGTGTGTGTGTGTGTGTGTATCTGGAGGAAGCTTCGCTTTGATTCATGGCTTTTATGAAATAACCAGTCTAAAATACATTCACTGCATATAACTAGAGTAAAATGAATTCGCTACTTAGATAATCTCCTTTTCTCTTTCATTCTACCTAATTTGGTTTTTGGTTTAGAGGCTCTGTGCTTTGGGGTCACTCCAGGTGGTGCTCCATGCACTGCCAGAGGTCACACCAGACTTCCCCCATGCCAAGCCTGATCCCCTAGTCCTCGTTTGAGGACTGTCAAGTAATATGTAACACCAGGCTGGAACTCCTTTCCTGAACTCTCACGAGCAGGAAACCATACCTTCCATCACTCTCCCGTCCCGCCCACCTTCTCTGTCCCACAGTCCAACTGCAGTGATGGTTCCTGCTCTCTGCACTCTCCCTCACTAACCAGCTCCAACAGCTAAAACAGATTTTTTGTTTCTCTGTATAGTTGCTTCATCACAGTAATAACAAGTCTTACAATGGAGATGTTACTGGGCCCGCTCGAACAAATCGATGAACAACGGGAGGACAGTATGACAGTGCTACAATATATATATGCATTTCATCAATAAACTCTGCAGGATTGGTATAAAAGCTCTTCTATCCAGGTCAGAAAGACAGTATAGGGGTAAATGCCCTTGTCTTTAGAAAGATGGCATTCATCTGGGGAACATCACGAATCACGAATCACGAATTACGACCATCCTGTTATTCGTCGATTGCCTCGTGCAGGCCCCATAAAGTAACAAAATAGGAGACTAACACCCAAGAATGGCAGAAATTAGTACCAAGAATTTTGCTCCATGGCTTAGAGGCCAGTCACACATGCTAGGGGAAAAGGGAGCTCAGGTAGAGAAGAGAGCATCAAATAAAGGGTGTTGTGAGGATCCTCCCAGGGTGGGAGAAGCATGCTGAAAGTAGACTATAGACCAAACATGATTGCCACTCAATGCCTCTTTTGCAAACCACAACACCCAAAAGGAGAGAGAGAACCAAAGGGAATGCCCTGCCACAGAGGCAGGGTAGGATGGGGGGGATGGGAGGGGGAGGGATACTGTGACCCACGGTGGTGGGAAATGGGCACTGATGGAGGGATGGGTGTTTGATCATGGTATAATTGAAACCCAAGCACAAAAAATTTTAAGTCTACAACTGTACCTCATGGTGTCTCACTAATAAAAATTTAAAAATTAAAAAAAAAATGCCCTTGTCTTGCACCCAAATGACATGGGTTCGCTTCCCAACACCATATATGGTTGGTCCCCTGAGCCCTGCCAGGAGTGATCCTGGAGCACAGAGCCAGGAGTAAGCTCTGAGCACTGCTGGGTGTGACCCTGTCCAGTAACAAAATACTTCACTATATTTTCATTTACTTTTTTTTTTGCTATTGTGGGGCTGGAGATGGGTAAGGCACGATGCATAGGGCATTAGCTTCACATGTGGCTGACCGGAATTCCACCCCAGGCACCTCACCTGGGTCCCCTGAACCCTGCCAGGAGCGTTCCCTGAGTGCAGAGCCAGGAGTTAGCCCTGAGCACCTCTGGGAGTGGGTTAAAACTTAAAAAAATAATAATAAAGAAAGAAAGAATTTTACTGTTTTTTTTCTTTTTCATTTTACTTTTTATTATTATCTTCTTCCAGTAACTCACAGGTAAAGAATAGTGGGAGAGGGGGTGGAGCAATAGCACAGCGGGTAGGGCATTTGCCTTGCATGCAGCCGACCCAGGTTTGATTCCCAGCATCCCATATGGTCCCCCGAGCATCAACGGGAGTGATTCCTCAGTGCAGAGCCAGGAGTAACTCCTGTGCTGGGTGTGACCCAAAAAAGCAATAAATAAATAAATAAATAAACAAAAAAGAATAGTGGGATAGAGCTCAGGAGACAGCACAGGGATCGGTGCCCCCAACTCAATCCCAGGCATCCCCCTTACTAACCCCCCAAGCACTGCAGGTGTCATCCGGTGGTGTCCTCCTGAACACTGGAGTGGCCCTGGTAGTCCCTGACACCCCCGTGCCCAAGCTGCACCACATCCTTGCGTCTTCAATTGAATCATCGAATCCAGCGGCTCCTGGGCCTCTGACCTCTGCTAGGGACACCCCAAAAAGTTCTGGGAGAGAGGTCAAAGGTCTGAGGTATGGGCTTTGCATGGAGGAGCCCAGGGTTTGATCCCCAGACACCACAAGGTTCCTCGAGCATCACCGGGAGTGACCATTGAGCACCAAGCCTGGAGTAGCCCTCCCCAAGCACTGCCAGGTATGACACCAAAACAAAATATATAAATAAGGGGCCAGAGTGGTAACACAGTGGGGAGGGCATTTGTCTTGCATGCGGCTGGCCAGGGTTCAATCCCCAGCATCCCATATGGTCCCCTGAGCATGGCCTGGAGTGATTCCTGAGTGTAGAGCCTGGAGGAACCTCTGAGCATCACCAGGTGTGCCCCCCCAAACAAAAACAACAAAAAACAAAATACATAAATAAATGGGCTGGAGCAATAGCACAGTGGTAGGGCATTTGCCTTGTGCGTAGCCAGCCCGGCCGAGCTGGGTTCGATTTCTCCGCCCCTCTCGGAGAGCCCGGCAAGCTACCGAGAGTATCTCGCCCACACTGCAAAGCCTGGCAAGCTACCCGTGACGTATTCAGTATGCCACACAGTAACAAGTCTCAAAATGGAGATGTTACTGGGCCCACTCGAGCAAATCAATGAACAATGGGAGGACAGTGACAGTGACATAAATACAAATAGAGGGGAAATTCTATTGCATTTAAATTTGAAAACATTACCCTCTGAAAATAAGTAAAGCATGGCCCATTTGGGGCTGGAGCGATAGCACAGCGGGGAGAGCATTTGCCTTGCATGCGGTCAACCTGGGTTCGATTCCCAGCATCTCATGTGGTTCCCTGAACACCACCAGGAATAATTCCTGAGTGCAGAACCAGGAGTAATCCCTGTGCATCGCCAGATGTGACCCAAAAAGAAAAAAAAAATGTACGGCCCATTTTGACACAGTGCATTTGTTTAGCATCCAGATTTCCTCTACAGTGGTAGCAATATTTCTGTACCCACCATGCCCATCACCAGAGTGCCAGGGTCCCTTCACATTATCCCGAGCCCTCCCCTTACTGTCCCAGCCACCTCTCTGTACCCTCATATGCCAATTCTACAGACTGCATCTCAGGGTCCTTTCCTTTGGGGTTGGAAGGGTCATCCCTTCCTCAATTTCTTGAGAGCATCTATAACGTGACGTGACTCAGACAAGACTGACTGCCCTGTTGCGGGTTTCAGCTGGCCGCGTCCATCAGTACAGTTAACCATCTACAATGCGACGCTTCCAAGTGGCTCTGCTTCTGCCCCATGTGTGCCCCGCTGCCTTTTCGAAAACGCTTCCCTTTGTGGAGCATGACACCTGCCCTCCACTCCCAGGCTTGCTTGCGCTTGTTTTCCTAGTAGCTGTGGTGATGGATTTGCACTCTTCCCTCTCTGGCCTGGTCTGCCCTGTGATCAAGGGCATGAATATGCAACACAGCAAGCCAGGGGCAGGGAGAGAGAACAGAGCAAAATCAGGGTCATTCATGAAACTGGACCCATGACTTGGGCCTTCCTAACTTTCTGCTTCAATCTACTGAGCTCTGAAGTCACCGGGGGTTAGACAGACTCAGGGACCGACTGTGCGAATAGTCAGGCTCAAAGCTATCCAGTGGGGTAGAATCATCACCACTGACACTGAATTCAAGCTGATTTAGTTGAGTGTGATTAAAGAGCATGATTAACGATTGAGCAAGGGATTCTCTAAGAGATACAATATGGGATTTTTTTTTTGTTTTTGGTTTTGTTTCTGGGCCACACCTGGCAGTGCTCAAGACTTACTCCTTGAGGGCTGGAGCAATAGCAGAGCGGGTAGGGCGTTTGCCTTGCATGCGGCTGAGCCAGGTTCGATTCCCAGCATCCCATATAGTCCCCTGAGCACTGCCAGGGGTACTTCCTGAGTGCAGAGCCAGGAGTAACCCCTGTGCATCACCGGGTGTGACCCAAAAAGAAAAATAAAAAAGGCTTACTCCTGGCTCTGTGCTCAGGAATCACTCCTGGTGGGGCTCAGGGGACTCTATATGGTGCCAGAGATCGAATCAGGGTTGACTGTGCATAAGGCAAGTGACCGACCTGCCGTACTAATTCTTCGGCCCTTGGGGTAACATTAAGGTACCACTTAACTCAAAAGTCATGTGCAAATGTTACTTTAACCAACATGCAAAGGATAACCAGTGATTTTTCATTTCTCTTACATGCACTGGACTAAAGGGCAAACCAGAGAGCAATGCCAAGATTCATCCGAGCAAACGTTGGTGTTAGCAGCTTATGAATGGTCGAACCGATGTTCAGTTAAGGGGCAGGTGGCTCCAGTGGAGAGCTGGAAGGACAGGTTTTAGGGTTACTCAGTGTGCCTAAAGAAAAGAATCAGCAATGACACACATTTGAGGCTTTCACTGAGTCCTTGCTATGCAGAAAATCAGGGCATAATGATAAACCAGATAAATCAGTGCTGATTTTGGATACCAACCAATGGGCCTCACCAATTTTAACTAAGTTAAAAATCTAGCTTGGTGATTGTGAGGGTTGGCTTTGAATCATAATGAATAGTTTTCGGCCTCCCTCCTGGATCTATGCTAGCCAATGCATTACTAGCTACAAGCCATATCTTTTTTATCTCGGGTTTGGGGTAGGGGGACTACGGGTCATTCTCAGAGGTGCTCAGGGAGTACTCCTGGCTCTGTGCTCAGGAAAGGCCCTGGCCATGCTGGAGGTGGCGGTGGTGCATGCATAGTACATCAGACTGAATCAGGATTGGCTGCACAAAAGACAAGCATCTGAACCCCTGGACTATCTCTCCGATCCTCAAATTTGACTCCTTAAATCAAAATGAATGAAAATTAGGAGTAGATGGGAATGAACATAAGATCAGAAGTAATGATATTTGAGGGGCAGGAGCAAAAACTTTGGGGATTGTGCAGTTGTTCTGCATATCAATACAATAAACAAACGCGTTGGTAACCACATTACCTAAACTATAATAAAAAAAATTGTTTTAATTAAGAAATTGAGTCCTTCAGTCTCACTGGCAAAATTCAAGTACCATTTTTTTTTTTGCTTTTTGGGTTATACCCAGCAATGCTCAGGGGTTACTCCTGGCTCTGCAGTCAGGAATTATTCCTGGCGGTGCTTGGGGGACCATATGGGATGCTGGGACTCAAACCCAGGTCGGCCGCGTGCAAGGCAAATGCTCTACCTGCTGTACTATTGCTACAGACGCAAAGTACTATTTTTTAATACTCTTTTTTGTAGTTTTGTGAGGGGGGCACACACAGATCTCCTTATTCCTGGCTCTGTGCTCAGGGATTTCTATTGGTGTGGAGGGATTATATGTGATGCCTGGGATTGAACCTGTGTCAGCCATATGCAAGGCTAGTGTCTTACTTGGTGTCCTACCTCTCCAGTTCTTGAATTCGAACATTCAATAGCCCAGAAGGACTTGTAACCCCCACACTGGACAGCACAGAACATTCCCTTCTTTCAAAACACCCCCAGGACAGCAGCAACCTAGGGATTTTTCATCAGTTCGCAATATATCCTGCTCACCTGATCCAGGTGGCTAAAAAGTCCCAACAGTTGTATTTATTATTTTGTTTTGGTTTGGGGTCACACCGGGTGACGCTCAAGGTTTACTCCTGGCTCTGCACTCAGGAATTACTCCTGGTGGTGGTTGGGGGACCCTATGGGACGTCAGGGATCGAACCTGGGTCGGCTGCATGCAAGAAAATGCGCTCCCCACTGTACTATCGCTCAGGCTCCAAAATCCCAACGATTTTAATATGAGCACCATGACTTTTGTTCATCCCAATGAGTGTGTCCCCTTCTGATGCAAGCCACCATGTTTCAAGAACGTCACTTCTCTGCTGAGAAGCCTCTGTGGCTTCCTGGTGGCTGGCAGAGAGGGAACACTGCTCTTGTGCCCAGCACCCAAAGGTGTCAAAGAGTTTGTTCTGCTTTTCTGCTGCTACTTTTGTTATTGTACAAATACATAGTTTCTGCTTCGGGCAGATGGCACTCTGTCCCCTGGGACATGCTGTGCTTCCTGCCTTGCCCAGTTCTGATGCCTCCCTGCCCTCTCACCGTCTCTCAATTCTTGCGGCTCCTTCAGGAGAGCACTACAGTTTGTGTCCATGAAGCCACAGTGCAGGGCTGGAGTGATAGCAAAGCAGGTAGGGCGTTTGCCTTGCACGCGGCCGACCCGGGTTTGATTCACAGCATCCCATAGGGTCCCCTGAGCACTGCCAGCAGTAATTCCTGAGTGCATGAGACAGGGTAAACCCTGAGCATCACCGGGTGTGACCCAAATAGCAAAAAATAAAAATAAATAAAGCCACAGTGCAATGTGAACCACCAGGGGGATACGCTGGGTCAGTGTGGGAAAGCCTGTTTTCAACTCAAGCTTGACTGACGCGCCTAGTTCCAAACCAACTTCCTATCTCCTGCACTCCTGCATCTATTTCTCCTCGGTTTCTACCTCCAGAGGTCTTTCCACATATTTTGTTTCTCAGCCACACTGGAGCAGAGGCCACCGTCCTCTCTACTCGGAACTCAGCCTAGCACCTGACTCAGTGCGTGCTGATTATTTAATCAACTGATGTGGCAGTGGGTTTGGTCCTGGGACCAGGGAAGATATCAGGTATGGATTTTCAAAAGGAGAGAGAAGAAAATGAAATTCTTGGCTTTTTAAGCTGAACTGCTGGGACTGACTGGAGCAATAGCACAGTGGGTAGGGCATTTGCCTTGCACGTGGCTGACCAGGGTTCAATTTCCAGGATCCCAAAGGATCCTCCGAGCACCACCAGGAGTAAACCCTGTGCAATGCCGGGTGTGACCAAAAAATCAAAATGAAATAAATTAATTGAAAAATAAAGCTGAACTGACGGATGGGAGCAATAGTACAGCAGGTAGAACATTTGCCTTACCTTGCACGCGGCTGACCCGGGTTCGACTCCCAGTATCCCATGTGGTCCCTTGAGCACCGCCAGGAGTAATTCCTGAGTGCAGAGCCAGGGGTAACCCCTGAGCATTGCTGGGTGTGACCCAAAAAAGAAAAATAATAAAATAAAATAAAATAAAAAAATAAAGCTGAACTGCCACCTGGAAACCAGCCTCCCTAGATTTGGTGGCTAGTCTCATCTCCTCAGGGATGTGCAAGGCTGTGGATGCTTTTGCTTTAGTCCTCACCCCTGTGTATCCTCCTGAGCACCCGAGCAGAGACCTGGGCTGATCTTTAGCAATTCTCTCCCCTCTTTTCACTTAACTGGACCCATTTTCTACTTCCTGTAATGGAGAAAACATAGCCAAAGGTAAAGCTGTACTTGGATAGAAAAATTGGGACTATCTCTCAGACCAGGGAAGATGCTTCTTCAGTTTTGTTTATTCTAAGTAGAGACTCTGAGTCATTAGCTAATAAACCAGCTCTTAGGATCACATCAGGATGATTGGATTCCCCGGTTCCAGATCTGCTTGTAGGAGAAATTTCCAGACCTACAACGTAGTATTGGTGTGTCCTCTCCTTTCTCAATGGCTTTCCTGTAAACAAGAGAGTAAACAGACAGTTTTGTCTTGTTCTAGGGAATGTTTTGTTTTTCTATGCTTATTGTTTTGGAAAAGAAAAAATAGTTACTGGGACCAAAACGATCGTACAGCAGGTGGATAAGGTGCCTGCCTTGCACATGGCCAACCCAGGTTCGATCCCCTGCATCCCACATGGTCCTCTGGGCACTGCCAGGAGTAATTCCTGAGTGCAGAGCCAAGAGCAACCCCTGAGCATCACTGGGTGTGACCCAAAAACAAAAACAAAATAATAGGAAAAAGAAAAGAAGAGAAAAGAAAATGGTTACTTCCCAAGAAGAGGCCAATACTACAGAACACTTGCTGATTTGAACGGCTGTTCCCTTGGCTACTTTGCCAGACTCAACTCTCTCAATGAATTCAGTAGCAGCATACCTCAAGGGCCTGTGTGCTACCTGAGAAAAATTAAGTGGCAAGGTCTTTTGCAAACAATAAATCTTAGATAAATATATGAGCTGTGGCTTCTGAAATTCTTTTTGATGTCCAGTCAGATTAATATACTTAAAAGTAGGGTCAGAAATCAGTTGAGGCACCAGAGTGACAGTACAATGGGTAGGGCATTTGCCTTGCATGAAGCTGACCCATGTTCGACCCCCAGCCTCTTTTAATGTGTCCCCAGCACCACCAGGCACACAGCCAGGAGTAAACCCTTAGCATTGCCAGGTGTGACTCCCCCCTAAAAAAAAAGTCAGTTGAGAACCTGTCTGGGAAACTGAGGCATCCATGCAACAACTCAGCAGTGGGGAGGATGCCAGAAGGGTTAGAGCCCCCAGCAGCCTGGTACCCGAGCCCCAAGCCCTCTGCAATCTCATCGCCTCCTCCACCCCTGCGGAATGCTGCTGAATTATCACCCTCTTCTAGAGCGGCTCCGAGACCTGTGACTCAGAGACCGGATTTCTAGTTTCATGTTTCACTGCTCTAGCTCTTCCCTGACACAGCTCTTCCCCACTGCACCTGTCTAGCTCATAGTCGGAAATCCAGGAAAGGACCTTAAAACCAAACATCAGTACAAGGCAGACACTGGGTTTTACATGGCCAATTAAACCGACTGTAGCAGGAGTGTTTTGTTTTGTTTTGTTTTGTTTTATTTTATTTTTTTATTTTTTTTGCATTTGCAGGAAGGTCTGGAACCCAGGGGAAGAATGTATGACAGCTCTCTCATGCTTTGTACCTGTGGGAACTCTGAGAGGTTTGAGCAGGGGCTTCTGCCTGCGTTTTGGTCTGCCCAGACCCCAGGCTGGGAGTCTTCCCTGCGAACTTTGTCCAGCAGGTGAACTCTTTCTAGGCCATCAGCTGAGTGAATAACTGACATACTGCTGTGGCATGGAATAAGTCTTCCTTTCTCTGAAACAGCACCAAGCTCTTGGGGCTGGAGCGATAGTACAGTGGGTAGGGCATTTGCCTTACACGTGGCCGACCCGGGTTCGATTCCCAGCATCCCATATGGTCTCCTGAGCACCGCCAGGAGTAATACCTGAGTGCAAAGCCAGGAGTAAACTGTGTGCAACAGCGGGTGTGATCCAAAAGGAAAAAAAAAAAGAAAGAAAGAAACAGCACCAAGCTCTAGACATGTCCAGTCATTAGCTGTTTAGATCACTGTAAGAGAAACTTCTGTGAAGAAGCAGACTCAAAGCAGACTCATAGAGAGAAATGAAGATAGAACCATGCTTCTTCCCCCCCCCCTTTATTTTTGGGTTTCCAGAGGCCACACCAGGAAGTGCTCAGGCCTCACTCCTGGCTCTGTGCTCAGGGGGTCAATCCTGGCAGGGTGCAGGGGACCATACGTGGTGCCAGGAATTGAACCCAGGTTGAACCCAGGTTGGCAATGTGCAAGTTAAGTGCCTCCCCTGCTGTGCTATCTCTCCAGCCCTCCATAATTATTTTGTAATGGCACTTTTGCAACCCCTGGCAAATACTTTGGAAGGCTTTTCGTTATAATTATATAGCTACCTTCTTTGTCATTTGTCTCAGAGCACCTTTGGGAGTAAGACAGTACTGCTAGCTTGAAGACCTATAGGTCGGTAGGTAAAGAAACTATGATAAGGTGTAACCTTCGGGAATTGTCAGCAGTTTGACTGAAGGTCAAAGATTTAAAACAAGCTGTATAGATAAGGCCTGGCTTGGAGAACAATTCAGGACAGCCAATCCCTAAGTGGAATAACAAAGTCCAAAGCAAGTCATCTCAAGATTTTCCAGTCGTGGAGGCTTGGGAGATGATAAGTTCCTCTGCTCACCTTCCTAGGATTAGACTTTGGTTTAAATGTTTTCAAAGGTCGAAGAGAATATTCGAGTGATGGGCCAAACTGAACCTGTTCTTCCTCCACTAGTCACTTCTTAGAACTTCGCTTTGTTTGGGGTCACACCCGCAGTACTGGGGGTCACACCCCATGCAGGTCGGGGAATCGAGGCTGGAACCCCCACAGGCAAAGCCAAGCCTATCCAGCAGCCCTTTGAGCTGTCTCCCCAGACAGGTTTTCTTCTGTAAAATGGAAGTGTGTGTGTGTGTGTGTGTGTGTGTGTGTGTGTGTGTGTGTGTGAGACACAAGATGGACTTTCTCAGGGTCCTCCTGGGTTTCAAGTTTTATGATACCCGTGAATTCTGTAAGGAATGTATGCAGAATTCCCAAGTGGGTATAAAAAAATAGAGTTTAGGTCTGAGGCAACTTGCATCTCCAGACTTCCATCTTTTTGTAAGCAGCAAAAGTTAAGATCACTATAGCATTCCTACTTTGTTGAATGCTATTCTATCAAAGCAGAACAGACAGGGCCAGGCCCACTCAAACTGACTGATCAAACCTGACATTTATTCCCAGAAATTACCGCAAGAACTCAAAAGCTGGTGAAAGGACATTATCTCTTTACAAAGACCAGAAAAGCAACAATAGGAGGAGAAAGTGAGCAATTTTGAGTGAGTCAGATTTTGAAAAAAAAAAAAAATCATTTTCTTCCAAATCTTTGTATTCTTCAAAGAATGTAACAGATACAAAGGAAGACTTGGATAAGCCCTGATATTTAAGAAGATATTAATGTCCCATAATGATGACATTTTGTTACTTAAAAATAAAAAGTAAGGACAAGGCAAATGGAGAAAAAGTGTGATAATGGAAGTGGAAATGGAATCTTCTACATTGTAGCCTCAGGAAGTATTGTTTGATCACTTCTCTTGGGACTCAAAAACACTCTTCCATATCCAGGAGCTGCTATTACCGTCCTAATCATTGTTCATTTGTTCCTTCAACACATCTTTTTTTTAGGAGGGGAGGAGGAGTCCCCAGAAATGATGAGAACCCCCAGGCTCACACCCAGTCATCTCAGCAGGTAGCAGGCTGGTGATCTAACTGGGCTCCTGTGCAAGTCAGACTGTGGTCCAACCCTCCAGCTCTCTCCCCGGGCCCCTTCTTTAGAGCGGTACAAAATTCACTAAACATAGAGATACACCAGGGGTTTGGGATTGCCTGGTGGCAAAATGTCTACCTTGCAGGTTTGAGGGCTCCAGTTGGATCCCCTGGCACTATCCACACGAGTGGGGTCCCAGAAGCTCTACTGGGGACCCCCTACCACCAGACCAAAGAATATAACACTCCAGCCTGCCACAATCAGATAGGTGTACGTGTGGCAGCCAACAACCCAGCAACCAGCAAGCAAACCTCTGGGCAACCCCCAATCATTGCAACAACAACAACAACTACAAAAAGCCGGGGTTGGAGGGGTGGAATGAAAAATTAAAAACAAAATGAATTGGATAAACCAATCCTGCCAGAGCTCACAATTAAGCTAAGTTATTGCCCACCAAAGAGCAATAGTTTTGGAACTGAAGTAATGTACCCACAGTTTTCATTTATTTGTTTACCGATGTTTGCAGGGCTGGGGATCAAACCAGGCACTCACCTGAGCCAGACAGGTGCTCTACTGATGAGCTACATTCCCAGCCAGCAGAGAAGTGTTTGTGGCACCCTGATTTCCTGTTCCAGTAAACCCCAGGAACGGGGCTCAAAGAGCAAGTGTGAATGGTTTGCATGTGAGAGCCACAAGTTTGATCCCTGGCACCAAATCGTCCCTTTAAGCACCACCAGGGATGGCTCCAAAGAATGAGAATAGCCCCTGGGCATGGCTGGGCCACCTCCCCTCCCCCAAAATACTGTTGCACATTTAGAGAAACCGGCAACACCTTTTATAGGAAAATCCACCTTCTTTGTAAAGGGGTCTCTCCTTCAGGATATATTTACGAGATTAAATGTGAAAAATCAGTGTAAAAATGACCTAAAAAGCCTTCGGCATTGTGAGCAGAAGCAGGTACACCTAAACATCATGATACAATTAAGTTCTGGTCTGATGTCTGGACGGCAGAATCGAGTTTCAGCGCTGGAAGTTAACTCCAGAAATCGTGTCACCTATCCTCAATGTACAGATCTGCGAACCAAGTTCCCAGGAGCAAAGGGACTTACCCAAGAATTCCCAATTGGCCAGTGGCAGTCTCATCTCCAAAACAAGAAGTCAGGGCACGTACTTCCTATACCACAAGCACCACAAAGGAACTGGTGGATTGCTTCTTGGGGCAGGGGTTTTTAGGGCCAGATGCTCATTCAGGGTTTCACGTATTTGCATACTTGGCAGACACCTTTGGGGATGACTTGCTCCTACCTAGAGAAAGAAAACCTCAATTGTTCTACTTGGACAAGACTTCCAGCCAGTCTAGGAAGCAGCAGCAAACCATCCGTGGCCTCAGATCCAAGGTCCACCTTCCCCTGGTCCGGTGCTGAGACCACTGGTGTTTGTGAATCCACCAGGGAAACCATTCAGCACTGTCTAAGAAACAAGGTGAACCCAGAATTGCTCAAGCCCCGAATTCACTAGCTCCCCCAAGGGCTGCGGGGCCTAAGTCACCGGGATCGAGGTGCCGGGAAAGGACAGGACTCAGAAATCCCCAAGACTTCACTTCCCTCCCTCAGATTGCTAGACTTGTGAGAATCATCAAGTTGCATTTCCCCTCTACTGTCTTGTCAGCTGCAAGAGTCCCTTATTTCGCCCATCCACCCCCTCCCCACAGCCAAGTCACAGCTCTAAGGTCAACTCTAGAAAGATGGGGTGTCACTAGAGAGCATGTGTGTGTGTGTGTGTGTGTGTGTGTGTGTATGAAAACCAAGGGCTTGGGGGCCGGAGCCCTTAGTACAGCAGGTAGGGCGTTTGTCTTGTACACAGCCCCCCTGGGTTCAATCCTCAGCATCCCATATGGTCCCCCCAGCACCGTCAGGAGCGACCCCTGAGCGCAGAGCCAGGAGTGAGCCCTGAGCATCGCAGGATGCGCCCCCAAACAACA
The DNA here is from genome assembly GCF_029834395.1 of Sorex fumeus. NCBI lineage: Eukaryota > Metazoa > Chordata > Mammalia > Eulipotyphla > Soricidae > Sorex > Sorex fumeus. The sequence continues at coordinate 5,068,871 of NW_026606155.1, forward strand.
ACAAACAAGGGCTTAGGCGTCAACCAAGCGGCTGTGATGGGAGGCGAGTCCACACACCTCCCGACCACGCTACCTGCCCTGGCCCGCCTAAGGGGCGTTATCATCCTGCAGTAGCCAGGGGCTTTCCGGGGGTGGGGGGGTCAGCCTGGCCTGGGGCCCGCAGGAGGTCCGGGGCCGGCCCACGGCAAGGCAGCTGCAGGCCTGCTCTCCTGCACGGCTGTGGTCAGCTCCGAGGTCGGCTGGGGTGGGGCAGCGAGATAAGGGGCCGCTTCCTTTCCCTGCACGCAGCAATTCTGACAAAAGGTGCCAGAGAAGCGGCCGCCTGAATGCCGCCTCCCTGGGCCGGGTTGGAGGAAGGGGGCTGGGAGGGGGAGGGGAGGCCGGCAGGGCCGAAGACCCCGCGGAAGAAGCGGGCATCGTGTCCACGCCAAGCCCCGTGTGCAGCCGAGCAGGACGCAGCGGGCCGCCCGGCGTTGCAGCCTTTCAAGCGCGCGCGGGCGGGGCGGGGCCGGGGCACTATATCTCCCGGCGGAGGAGCACACGACGGCGTCGGTCGCACACCGCGTCCCCACCGCTGGCGGTAGCCGGTTGCTTAGTTGGCGCTGCCGAGGCTCCTTTCCTCGTTCAGCCCCGGCCGGGAGCGCTGTGATTGGCCCGCGCGACCCTGCAGTGGTTGGCCGGAAGGAGCCGGGCGTCCTGATTGGCTGCGCGGCACCTGCAATGCGTCAAGCCGCGGCGGGGCGTGGAGGGCGGGGCGGCGGGCGGGAGCGGCCCCGCCCCCTGGCCGCCATCTTTACTAGGGGCAGCGCCATCGGGCTCTGCGGCGCCGGCGGTGTCGGGCTTCCCGTCGCGTTTGGGTCTAAGGATCTCGGCCTTCTTTGGCCACCAGCAAGCAGCGCTGCGACAGCAAGTTTTGTCGGGGGCTCCTATCCGGAGGCCCGGGGGTCGTTTTTGCTCCGGGCCCCGCGGGGAGAGGGCGCCGGCCCTTTTCAGCTGCCGCCTGCAGCGAGCCGCCTGATTTGCATTCTCGCGGCGCGCGCGGTTGGATGCTTCTCGATTGCAAGACGTTTAAAAATTAAAAAAAAAAAGGAAAAAAAATAATAAGATTTGCTTCCTGGGCAGTTTGCGCTGGAAAGCCGTTCTGGAAAGCTCTCTCGAATACGTCATGGTTTCTCGCGCACGCCGCGCGCGCGGTTCCACCCCGCGTGGAATGTGTGTGTGTGTGTGTGTGTGTGTGTGTGCATGTGCGTGTGCGTGTTTAAGAACTGGAAATCAAACAGCCGGCGGCTCGGAGACTTTTATTTTTCGTCTGTAGAGACCGTGGCCTGCAGGGGCCAAACGGAGCTTGCCTGCCAGACCGTGCTGCGAGACGTTGGCTGAAAATCATCTTGATCCTATCAGCTTTATTTGCCTTTTTAGGCAACTGTGAGGTTGTGTGTGGATGAGGTTTCCGTCGTCTCTGATGTCCGCCCCAGCAAAAAAAAAAAAAAAAAAAAAAGGAGGGGGGTGGAAATCTGCTTGTTATCTGACATCCTTCTGTACCAGGGCCCAAGTATGTGGAAAGCAAGCGATGCGTTGTGCAGGGCGCACCCTCCCTGCAGCGGATATGGGTGAAAAGAAAGACCTGTTCCCTGGCCGAGTTAGAGATAGGGAAACGGAAAAAAAAGAAAAAAAAAAAGGCAGGGTTATCTTGGTTCCGCGGGAGGGGTGCCTTTGTTTCCTTCGAGCTGCAAAGGTGCAAGCTCCCCGGCTGGTGGAGATGCACGCTCGAGAGAAGCCGGGCGTTGCCTAGGTGTGGGCGTTGCCATGGCTACGGGGAGAGTGGGAGAGTTTCCCCAGCCCGAGCCCGAGCCCCGGATGTCTGAAGCCTCTCTAGTAATTGACTGGTTTATGGATCCCTGGCCGGCCCCTCTCCCAGCCGCTGCCAAGATTTCCTGAATTGATCGATACGGGCACTCCCGGGCGGTGTCGGTTTGCAAACTTGTGTGGGCGTGTTCCCCCGCCTCGCGTGGATTTCGCATGGAGACGCAGGCATTGTTTCTGTGCCTGTTTCTGAGCTTGTCGGTTGCCGAGTTGGTGCTTCTCGAACCTACTCATCTTGCCCGTTTGGGATAGTGCCTATTTGATTTTTATGTCTTTTTTTTTTTTTTACTCCCCCCTCCCCCCCCATCGGCAAACCACCCACCGGTGGTACCTTGCTTGAGGAAGCGCCTCCTGCCTAACACTGAACCCTCCATTTTATTGGGTATCATTATATAAATGCCCGAGCGCTGAGTTCACGGACGTTGCATGAGAAAGAAAAGTGCAGTTTTGCATAATCGCCATGTAGCAACTAACCACTCAGGCCTGGGCGGAACACACAGGGATTCAGTGTTCTTTCGCAGCTGCAGTGCTTGGAGTTGGCCACTTTGCGAGATGGAGCAGAGGAGAGCTTGCCGAGCCTGGATCCCTCCCTTCTTGTAGGAGAAGAGAATCAAGTCTCACCTGCAGAGCTGACCCCAGGATTGCTTCAGATGTGAGCAGCTCTGTGTATGTTGTCCAGTCTACAGAAAAATGGCATTCGTCCCTAAAGCATTATTATTATTATTATTTTGGGGGGGTGCCTACATCCATGCCCTCTGCCTTGTGAGATTTTCATTTTTTACTCTGTGGGATGAACAGAGGGAGAAATGCAGATCTGAGACAAACCCTAAATAGCACAGTGTTTTCTTAATTGATGGCATAGTATTAAAATAGCCTTAACATGCAGTGTCAGATGGGGGGGGGGGCGGGTGTTGGGTGACCGCCTTATCAATTTACCTTGAATTTCCCTGCATTTAAGATCTTGAAGTTAAGACCTCAAAAGCTCATGTCCTAGAAAGCCCCTCTGTCACGGGCAAACCAGGACAGTTGGTCACCCGTGGGATGTTTTCAGTGCCACAAGCTGGGAGAGTGCACCGATGAGCAGATGGGGAAATGGAGATTCCTGCTCTGTGGAGATTAAGTGTTCCTGCAGCTCCAGCTACAAGGAAATGGTGTCCTGACACCTGAAACTCATCCTGAGCAAAGATGAACTGGGTGGACTCGGGAGCTGGGCCATACCCGGCTGTGCTCAGGGTTCACTCCTGGCAGTGCCCAGGGTACCAGTTGCATTGCCAGGGTCTGCCACATCCAAGGCGAGCGTCTTAACCCCTGTGCGTGCTCTCTGGCCCAAAGGGATTATTTTCTCCAGCTTTATTCCTTTCAGTCCCACACCAGGATATATATATATATATATATATATATATGCATATGCAAATACATATATATTTGGTTTTCAATACACACATGTATATATACATCTATACAAATGTATATATTTATATGTAAATTATATATATTTACACATAAAATTGCATCGATGTATTTGTATACATATATGTATATAAATAGATGTGCATTGGGGACCCCCCAAAATTAATCAAGGCAAGTGCCTTAACCCTTTCACTATCTCTCTGGCTCCTAAATTTATTTTTCAGGGGACTGGAAGATGACTCTGTCTTAATGCCTGCTTTGCGAGCTCGAGCCCAAGAGCTTGCCACTCTGCCCTGACTAGGTGCTAAGTAGCAGCTGGCTGGCTGCCTCCTGGGGCCTGGCTTTGCAGGTGATTCCTGGCCGCACCATCACCAGGTGCCTGCGAGCTTAAAGTGTGGGTCACTACAGCGCCGCAGCTGAAATGAAAACTGGAAGCACCGTCCGGAGAGAGTGGCCCAGCAGCATGCAAGCACTCCAACCAAGGAGGGACAACGCATGCCATGCCATCTCGTACATACCAACAGAGGGAGGGAAGGGAAGGAGTGGATACACACATATGTTACATACACATTTATTTACATGTATAACTTGGATGCAAAATCAGAACATGTATACACACACACATATATATACATACATACATTTTTTTCCCTAATCTTTGGTCACTTCATTTTTTTTTTTTTTGCGTCATACCCAGCGATGCAGAGGGGTTACTCCTGGCTCTGCACTCAGGACTCAGGAATTACTCCTGGCGGTGCTCAGGGTACCATATGGGATGCTGGGAATCGAAACCGGGTCGGCCGCGTGCAAGGCAAACGCCCTACCGGCTGTGCTATCTCTCCAGCCCCCCCCCTTTTTTAAATTGAGATTATATGATTGACAGTACTGGGATTCTTTGTTTGTTTGGGGGCCACACCCAGCAGTGCTCAGGACTTACAATCCTGGTTGATCGGCTTGAACTATCTCACCAGTCCTAGATCTTTTTTGATGCCACACACCCCTTTTGATGCCAGCCTGTCAGAACCTAATGTGGGCGTGGTTTGCTGCCCACACTCCTGGTTGTAGACATGCTCCATTTCACTGAGAGCTAGTGAAATAAGGAGCTTCCGGTTTTGCATCCAAACGACGGAGTCCTGCATTCTGCCTGTGCAGTGCGGGTGGAGGGGTCCTGCTCCTGCCCACTGTCTGCCTGTGGTTCTTTTCCCAGCTACTGCAAATGGTCTTATTTAAAAAAAAAAATCTTTTCCTTGGTTCCCTTTTGTGCCCAACTAACAGTAATTTTCTTTTTTTCTTCTGTTCTTTTTTTTTGTCATTTTTTGCAAACATTTTAAAAAGCTGTATTTGAAGGGCACCTGCCGCCGTGGTTCCAGTGGCTCGGAGCAGATCACGTGGGGGTGGAGCGGGGGCTCAGATGCAGGCTCAGAGCGCCGGGTGGCCACCAGAAGTAGGTCAGCTCGTCATGCCTGGCTCTGCTCGTCTGGTGGCTGGCCAGGACCAAGGGCTTGTTTTCCTGCGCGAGACTCCGGAACACTCGGAGGTGCACGAGCCCTGATGAAGCGGTCCCCCCCTGGCCACCACCTGGGGCCTGTACTCTGCAGCCTGAAGGATGTGGAGCTTCCAACTCTCCTCCTCCTCCAGCTGGCCCTTCCCTGGCCGGTGCTGGCCTGGGTCTCAGTGGTGGCGGTGGACTGCGTGGAGGAGGGGGCCCTCTCTGCGCGTCACAGTGGCAGCAGGCGGGCGGCCAGCACAGCAGTCCCGCTGGAGTAATTTCCTAAACATCTGTCTTGACCCTGCCCATACCTCCTGGCTTCCCCAGCTCTCATCCCAAGGATCAAGCCCAGCGCCCCCCGCCCCCACCCACGACCTGCCTTTCCAATGCCAATCTACTACCTGCCCCCACTCTGTACCCCTCAGGCTTCTGCATTCCCTTGGTGCTCTCCACACGCCCAGGCTCATTCCCATTGCTCTCTTGGCCTTGAGTTCTTTTTCCTTAAAAAAAACAATTTTTTTTAATTATTTAAAATTTTTTTCCCATTTATTTAAAAAATAAACTGAATCACAGTGGTACACACATCTACAAGTTGTTCACGACTGGGTTTCAGCCCTATAATGTTCCAACACCCATCCATTCACCAGTGTATTTTGCCCACCACCAAGGCTCCCAGTTTCCCTCCTGCCACCTCCCACTGTTCGTGGCCTTGGTTTCTGAGTTTCACCTCCTCTTCAGACAGCATCCTAGCATCCTTCACCAAGGTCTCGACTAGCTGAAGGTGTCTTTCAAATGCACCGTCAGCTGAAAGTTTCTCTTCCTCCCCTCCATCCCCTCAGTTCCTTATTTCACCCTCTTCTGGTACTGCATTCTACTCTCACAGGTATGCAGTTACCCATTCCCACACATACTTCTCAAGTACCTACTTGAATGGCCCAGTGCCAGGGACAATGGGGATATAAAATGAAGCTGATTTGTCTTTTTAATTTTTTTTTTTTTTGTGGGTGGGCCATACTTGGCTGTGCTATTCCTGGTTCTGTGCTCAGGAGTGACCCCTTGTGGAGCTCAGGGGATCATATGTGGTACCAGAGAGTCAAACCAGGTCTCAGGGATCACTCTAAACAAGGCAAGTGTCTGACCTCCTGTACTCTCTCCAAGTCCGGTACTTTGTTTTCTTGTTGGGGGTGGGAGGGTTTGCTTGCTTGGTTGGTTTTAGTTTTGGGGCCACACCTGGCTGTGCTCAGGGTCTACTCCTGGTTCTGTGCTCAGGGATCACTCCTATTTTTTTTTAAGGGATCACCCCTATTGGTGCTCGGGAGACCATACATGGTGCTGAGAATCCAACTGGGTCAGCCTCATGGAAGGCAAGTCCTCTTTGCCCTCTCTCCGGCACTGTACCTTGGCTTTTTAAATGACTTCTATTTTAGGCTGGAAGAATATATGAACCTTAGTAACTATTTTTCAAGGTAGAAGAAAATGCAATGTTTCAGAGTCCAGAGGGAGTTTTCACTCTGCGCGAGCAGAGATGCATTCCCAATCTTATTTGACCTACCAACCCCTGTTTCAGAAAAAAAAAAAAGAAAAATTACTCTGTGCCCCTTGGAAATCTACCTTCTTTACACAAACACATATAAAGCATCCCTCAATTGTACCGTGGCCATTACTGCCTTCCCCCGGGGTGCTGTCACCCCCTTTGGGAAATCCTGTGCAGTAGAGGGATCAGAGAAAGTGTGGTGAGGCAGGATACACCTGAGCTAGCTGGGAGGAGCCCCATGGATCTACATGGAGAACACCTTCCATTTATATGTGTGTTGAGGGAGGAAAGGAACTTTAATGGATTGCCGAGGAGCATCAGGAGAGAGCAGAGCCTTGGTTTGAGGTTTGATTGAGAGGGCTGGAAAATTACTAGCGTGGGTAGAGCACTTGCCTTACATGCAGTCAACCCTGGTTTGATCCCCTGGCACCACGTGAGATACTTGAGCACTGTCTGTGATCCTCCTGTCTGGAGAAATCCCTGGGCACAACCAGAGGTGGCCCCAAACAAACAACCGCAAAAAAAAAAAATGGTCTTATGCATCAGGCAAGATGGTAAGAACTACCCAGCATGCATGGAATTTACTGGAAATGTGAGAGAATGGAATTTACTGGAAATTTTAGAGAAGAGGCTGCCAAAAATCAAAAGTTATCTGAGAATAATTATGTGGCGGGAAAGAGGAGTTTAATTTTATTTTTTTAATTTTTATTTATTTATTTTTTTTGCTTTTTGGGTCACACCCAGCGATGCATAGGAGTTACTCCTGGCTCTGCACTCAGGAGTTATTCCTGGCAGTGCTCAGGGGACCATATGGGATGCTGGGAGTCGAACCCGGGTCAGGCGTGTGCATGGCAAACGCCCTACCCACTGTGCTATCTCTTCAGCCCCAAGAGGAGTTTAATTTTAAGGACAGAGACATGTAGTGCGAAAGACTGATAAAGATAATAACAAGACAACTAATGCTAATGTTTATTGGCCATTATGGGATGCTATGCATAGCCTAGCTGCTACTCACAAAAGTTGTTTACTCCTTTTCACAGAGAAGGACATTGTTGTTTTGGGGCTACACCCAGCAGTGCTCAGGGCTTACTCCTAGCTCTGAGATCAAGGATCACTCCTGGTAGGCTTGGGGGATCAGATGGGGTACCAGGTTTCAACTTGGGGTCAGCTGCGTGCAAGGCAAGAGCCTTATTCATGTACTATCACTCCAGCCCCACAGACAAGGACAGTGAGCTTAGAGGTAAGGTAAAGGTAAAGGCCCTCCCGTTGTTCATCGATTTGCTCGAGTGGGCCCAGTAATGTCTCCATTGGAGACTTTGTTGTTACTGTGTCTGGCATATCGAATACTCTCGGTAGCTTGCCGGGCTCTCCGAGAGGGGCGGAGGAATCGAACTCGGGTCGGCCATGTTGGCTGCGTGCAAGGCAAACGCCCTACCGATCAGAGGAGAGTGCAGGGTTTAGGGTGCCTGCCTTCTATCCCTAAGACTCTGGCCACCACAGAGGGTTCCCATGATCCCATCTGGAGTGGGGGGAGTCACTTCTTGAATCCAGAACCAGAATCACCCCCAAAGAAAGATATTTAATCCCATGCAGGACCCTGGAAGTGAGATCAGCAGCGTCTTGCCCAGTTCCCTTCCATCAAAGTAGCATAAAAAGGACCAATGACTGTATTCTCTGGGCTAGAGTGGTAGCACAGCGGTAGGGCATTTGCCTTACAAGCAGCCAACATGGCGACCTGAGTTCGATTCCTCCGCCCCTCTTGGAGAGCCTGGCAAGCTACCAAGAGTATCTCGCCCGCACGGCAGAGCCTGGCAAGCTACCCGTGACGTATTCGATATACCAAACATAACAACAAGACTCATGATGGAGACGTTACTGGGCCCGCTCGAGCAAATCGATGAACAACGGGAGGACCGTGACCGTGACTGTGTTCTCCAGGAGATACTGGGCTGTGTGTCCCTAAGCCACTGTCTCTCCAGTAACCCAAGACTGCAGGTCAAAGAGCATCAGGGCCCGGGAAGTTTCGCTGACCACAGTCAGCTCCTTCTAGTTCTCCTCTTGCCTTTCTCCTTCTATTTTCTCTTGGTTATAGATGGATAAGTAGCCCCATCCCTATGCCAAATGCCCCCCTCAACCCTAGGTCAACTCTCTCCTCTTCCTCCTCTATCATCTTCTATGCATTTCATACCACATTGCCGACCCTCTTCTCTTTGCTAATATGCAAGCCTCATTTTGTGTATGTTTTAGCACTCTGACTAGATCATAAGTTCATTCAAAACAAATTCCTTTTAAAAAAGGAAGTTCTCCTGCTAGACCATAGTCCTGCAGAAGTAGTTACAATGTCTTGTCATTTGCCCTCATTTTTTCCAGCTTTATAATTTCGAATGACATTTATCTCTCTGAAGACATGAAGATGTTCAGTAATATTCAACGGTGAATGAATACTTGATTTTTTTTTTTTTTTTGCTTTTTGGGTCACACCCGGTGATGCTCAAGGGTTATTCCTGGCTCTGCACTCAGAAATTAGTTCTGGCGGTGCTCAGGGGACTACATAGGATGCTGGGAATCGAACCTGGGTCAGCCGCGTGCAAGGCAAACACCCTATCCACTGTGCTATCACTCCAGCCCGACTTGTTTCCTTTTTTAATCCTGAAACTTGCCAAAAATGGCAGGGAGGGTTTTGTTGGTTGTTTTTGCTATTTTCTGGGTTTTTTTTTTTGTTGTTGTTCTTTACTGCTATGAGAATTTGCAAGGCAAATTATACTTCAGTATAGGTTTTTCATTTAAGGTAAACATTCTTATTCTTCATGGTTCAAATGCTAAGATACACATTGGTAAACCGAGTCTTGTAAATTAAAAATTCTTGGCTCTCTTCAGTTTTCTTACTTTAATTACGTAAAGTGAAATTCCAACCTGGAGCTGAAGGAGAGACGTGATATTTTTCACAGAACATTTCCCCATGAGATTTAGTCCCACTGATATTTCGATTAATGTTTGCTGTCTTGAAAGTCTTTTCTTTGAAGAGAATGAGTAGTGAGTGCATGAGTTATTTTCAGAACAGCCTGTCACTAGGTTTCTTGGTATTCTTTTCCTTGTGCTGCTCTTCCTAGCAGCAATTGCTACATTTTATTCCAGAAAGAACTGATCAAAAGGACCCTCTTTTCTCTAGGACCTGCTACTGATAAATTTGTAGAAAATGTTTATGTTAGGGGCTGGAGCTAGACTACAGAATATAGGACATTTGCCTTGCACGGAACTGAACCCGGTTTCAACTGGGGTTTGATCGCCAGCATCCCAGAGGGTCCGTGAGCCCCACCAGGAGTGGTCCCTGAGTGCAGAGCCGAGAGTCAACCGTCCAGGTGTGGCCCCCACACCAAAAACAAAATAGAAATAACCCTGTGTATGTCAAATGGCATGGAAAGGAACAAAAACTCATTTTCTCCCCCTCAGGAAATAATAAAACGCTGAGAATTTCTCCCCTGTGACTGGTGAGCAATGAGACGATGGGGCACCGACACAAACTCTGCCAGTGTCCACTCTGCTTTCCTTTACCTGTAACCGTGTCTCCATGATGCTGAGTCCAGTAAGCAAAGACTACATATGGGGATTCCCCACAAATGATGCTCTCCCTGAAGGAAGCTTTTCAGAGCCCAGGGTGACAGATTTCTCCCTTACACAGAGGAAGTACATTTAAAATTTTTTTTTTATTTTTTTAATTGAGTCACTATGTGATGCACAGTTACAAAGCTGTTCATGATCGGGTTCCAGTCATACAATGAGTCAACACCCCACCCTCCATCAGTGTGCATTTCCCACCACCAATGACCCCAGTATCCCTCCCACCCCCCACCCCCACCCCCAGCCAGCCTGCCACTATGGCTCTGTGGCAGGCTCTCGCTCTCTCTCTCTCTCTCGATCTCTCTCTCTCTCTCTCTCTCTATCTCTCTCTCTATTCCCCCCCCACCACCTCCCATTCTGAGCACTATGGTCTGCAACACGGATACTGAGAGGTTATCGTGTTATCATGCTTGTTCCTTTACCGACTTTCAGCACACAGTTCCTATCCAGACTGATCATTTCCAACCATCGTTGTCATAACGGTCCCTTCTCTATCCCAATTGCCTTCTCCCCCAGCAGTTGAGGCAGGCTTCCAACTGTGGACTAATTCTCCTTTCCCTTGTTTCTACTGTCCTTGGGTATTGATCTCGTATTATTTTTAATTTTTTTTATATTCCACAAATGAACGTCACCATTCTATGTCTGTCCTTCTCTTGAGGAAGTGCATTTTAACCAGATCTGATCCTGGGGTCAGGATTCTCTCCCCTGGGCCTGGAGATCGTGGGAAAGCAAGTACCCAGGCCAGGCAAAGATCTGATTTGGCTCTGTGGCACCATTGGGTGTGGCCCCCCTATAAACAAGAGAATTTCTCTCCTCTCTGCTAATGCCCTGTAGACAGTACAAACATCACAACCTCCATGAGCACCACTAAAGCTCATATGTGGGCCGAGCACTCTGCAAGGCCCTGTGTCTGCAAATTTGGACCTGCCACTGACCATCAGGTGCCCATGACTAGACTGAAGCACTGGAGGCAAGGACCCTGATTTTATTTGTGTTGGGTTTGCAAAGTTCTTATTGCTTAGACCCAAACTGCTCAGCATCCCTACTCCTAGCTTATACGATACATGTTGAACAGCTGAGTCGATGGTCAGTTGAAGTAGGCTAGTCCGAAAGAGTTCAAGGAAAGATGGAAAACCACTATCTTACAATCACTGTATCTTGGTTGGAGCAATAGCACAGCGGTAGGGCGTTTGCCTTGTGCGCAGCCAGCCCAGCCGAGCTGGGTTCAATTCCTCCATCCCTCTCGGAGAGTCCGGCAAGCTACGGAGAGTATCTCACCCACAATGCAAAGCCTGGCGCATTCAGTATGCCAAACACAGTAACAACAAGTCTCAAAATGGAGATGTTACTGGGCCCGCTCGAGCAAATCGATGAACAACGGGAGGACACTGACAGTGACAGTTGTTATTTTGGTTTGGGGTCCACACCCATCTGTGCTCAAGGCTTACTCCTGACTCTGTGCTCAGAGACCAGCCTGGTGGTGCTTGGGAGACCATATGGGGTGCTGGGATTGAACTTGGCTCTTCCCCATGAAAGGCAAGTGCTTTATTACCTGACCTACCTCTCCAGCCTCTAATATAGAGCTTATGTGCTTTTTTGTCTTATTTTAGGGTCACACCCAACTGTGCTCAAGGATCACTCCTGGCGGGGCTAGGGGGACTCTATGGGGTGCTACAGATTGAATTCTGATTGGCTGCATGCAAGACAAATGCCACTGTACCTCCATTCACTCTAAAGTAGCTTTAAAAAATAGTTTATATTATCTTAGGTTCTCTCAAATACATGTGATACATAACAACGATGTTAATAATATCAATTATCGAATATAATTTCGGGGACTCCCAAGAAGGACTCAGGAGGCTGGGGTCCTACTGGCAATTCTCAGTGAGTTGGGTCAGCAGTTCAATGCAAGAATTCGACCGAGACAAGTACCAGGAGGTTCACTCCAGGGCTTGGAGGCCAGCCGCACATGCTGGGGGAGAAGGCAGCTCAGATAGAGAGGGGAGCACCAAATAAAGGGTGTTGGGAGGATCGTCCCAGGATGAGAGATGCATGCTAAAAGTAGACTGTAGACCGAACATAATAGCCACTAAATGCCTCTTTTGCAAACCACAGCACCCAAATGGTGAGAGAGAACAAAAGAGAATGCCCTGCCACAAGGGTGGGGTGGGATGGGGGGCTGTGGGGGTGGGAGGGATGCTGGAAGTATTGGAGGTGGGGAATGAGCACTGGTGGAGGGATGGGTACTCAATCATTATATAACTGAAACCCAAGCACAAAAATTTAAGTCTACAACTGTACCTCATGGTGTTTCACTAATAAAAATTAAAAAAAGAGAAAAAAAGAATTGACGGATTTGATGCTGTTTGGGTCCTACAGGATGATGGTCCACTGAGTTACCTCTCTAGGCCTGGGGTGCATTCTCACCTGGATTCCGAAGGACACCTTCCTGAGAGTTTAAGTCTATGATGAGAGTTTAAGTTAGAATAGTAACTATAGACAAAGATTTACTAAAGCAAGACCTAGAAGAAACAATTGTTCTTATAGCAATTAACCTTTAATTAATTAACTTTTCAAATAAGAATTTTTACGCCATTAATTTTATTTTATTTATTTATTTTGCTTTTTTTGGGTCATACCTGACAATGCACAGGGGTTACTCCTGGCTCATGCACTCAGGAATTACTCCTGGCGGGGCTCAGGGGACCATATGGGATGCTGGGAATTGAGCCCGTGTCAGTTGCATGCAAGGCAAATGCCTTACCCACTGTGCTATCCAGCCCCATGAATTTTATATCAAAGCTCATGTGTCAAATCATTGTCTAGAAAATTTAAGCAAGTCAATATTTCTGTTAACTCTTTCTCACTTCCTTGGATAGAAGTCAAGGTTTTTCACTTGGCTGCTCTTTAGAGATGAATGTTTACATCAAATTTTCTTTGTTTCTATTTATTTGATTTTATGAAACAGACACTATTAGCACTGTCCTCCAGTTGTTTATTGATTTGCTCAAGCGGGCACCAGTAACATCTCACAACAAATTGTGAGACTTGTTATTACTGTGTTTGGTATGTTGAATACGTCACGGGGAGCTTGCCAGGCTTTGCCATGCGAGTGAGATGCTCTCAGTAGCTTGCCAGGCTCTCCAAGAGGGGTGGAGAAATTGAACCCGGGTTGGCCATGTCGGCCACGTGCAAGACAAATGCCTTACCTGCTGTGCTATTGCTCCAGCCCAAACAGACACTATATGTATATTTTTTAAAAAAGAATCTTTGGGACCAGGGAGATAGAGCAGGTAAGGTGCTTGACTTGCATACACAACCCAGATTTGATCCCCAGCACTACATGGGCCCCCCCAAGTCCTGCCAGGAGTCATTTCTGAGTGCAGAGATCAAATACAACAGAAATAACAAAAAAAGAAAGCAAAGTACACACACACACACACACACACACACACACACACACACTTCTTATACCTTGGAGCCAGAGAAATAACTCAGTAGGCTGAAGGACAGGCTTTTCCTACAGGCCTAAGTTCTATCCCACACCACCGAGAGTATCTCACCCGCATGGCAAAGCCTGGCAAGTTCCCCGTGACGTATTCAATATGCCAAACACAGTAACAACAAGTCTCACAATTTGTTGTGAGACATTACTGGTGCCCGTTCGAGCAAATCGATGAACAACAGGAGGACAGTGCTAATAGTGTCTGTTTAATAAAGTCAAGTAAATAGAAGCAAGGAAAATTTGATGTAAATTTGGTTCCCTGAGCACTGCTGGGTGTGCACCCAAACAAAGACAAACGAGAAGAATTCTTACAACAGGCCAGGATGATGATTCAAAGGGCTGAGCACATCTCGGAGACCCGGGTTCGATCCCTTGCACTGCATGGCCCCGGGAACATAGCCAGGAGCAAGCAACTGCTGAATGCCAATATGTGTGACCCCCAAACCCAAAAGGACAGAAGTTCTCACACCAATGAATTGTTTTACCACCATACCCTTCCTTTCTTCTGGAGTGATAGCACAGCGGGTAGGGCGTTTGCCTTGCACACAGCTGACCTGGGTTTGATTCCTCCGCCCTTCTCGGAGAACCCAGCAAGCTACCAAGAGTATCTCACCCGCACAGCAAAGCCTGGCAAGCTACCTCTGACGTATGCGATATGCCAAAAACAATAACAACAAGTCTCACAATTTGTTTGGAGACATTACTGGTGCCGGCTCGAGCAAATCAATGAGCAACGGGAGGACAGTGCTACAGTACTACCCTTCCTTCAGTTCCCAGGATGGTGAATTGCAACTAATATTCTAAACTCATCTAGTCTAAGGAAAGGTACTCTTGTAAATGAATAGACTTCCTTGTGAGGGTCTTTTGCCATACCTACTTATCTTCCTGTCCCTAGTTTGATTTCGGGTAGGGTGTTTGCCTTGCACAGGGCAACCCAGGTTCGATTCCTTCGTCCCTCTCGGAGAGCCTAGCAAGCTACCGAAAGTATACTGCCCGCACAGCAGAGCCTGGCAAGCTCCCCGTGGCGTATTCGATATGCCAAAAGCAGTAACAACAAGTCTCACAATGGAGATGTTACTGGTGCCCGCTCGAGCAAATCAATGAACAACAGGAGGACAGTGCTACAGTGCTACAATCCCCAGTTTGATTTCCATGTAGAGTCACCAATTTGAGATTTTAATTTTGATATAATTTCAGACTTAGAGAAAAATCACACAAATAGACTTAAAGAACTTCTCCTGACCCATCTCCCATATTTCCAAAGCATCGTCTTCACCACGCAGCTCATTCACACGCACTCTCCTCTCTTGGCCTGAACTCTGTTGCCCACCAACGCCATCGTGTCTGGAATCGAGGTGTGGGAACTCCAGAAAGACGCGATTCTATCACCTAACTCGACGGGCTTGTCAAACCAGAAAATGGACATAATGCTACTGTGCTTCGCTGCCTAATCTCTAGTCCTTGTTTGAGTTTTGTAGAGGTTCCTTAGCACAATGAAACCCTAGGCCCTGCCTTGCATTTAGATTCCTGCCTCTAATCTCATTTCAGCTGCAATCCTTCCTCTGGCTCTGTTTTTGACAACACCGGCAAATTTGCTGACTTCTAACCCATCAATGTGCTGAGATTTTTCTTTTCTATTTTTTTTTTTGTAAAGGAAGTAAGCATATTTCCAGTAATGGAATTAATCACTGTCAAGATATGCAGGAAAAGGTTTAGGTGCTAATTATCATCTGTTACAGTCATTAAAAGTCTACCAAAAGAAATGGTAAAGGGTGAGAAAACAGCAATTTAGCATTCTAGACTGCCCCCCTTATTAGCCCAGCCCAATCTCCTTTTCACAGAAGAGAAAATAGCAGAAACAGACCGAGGTTGGATGATTCAGCAGGACTCCTCCCATTCTCCCGCTTCCCGAATTCCTGTATTTTTCTCTGTAGTATTATGGGAAAGGGAAGAAAAATTCATAAATTCTCCAAGTTGCACATTGGTCGATTCTTTTGTTTATTTGGGGACTTGGGCCCACATCCAGGGGTGCTCAGGGCCTATGCCCAGCTCTGTGCTTGGGGCTCCCTCCCCTCAGGTGTTGCTCCAGGAAGCAGGTGCTCCGGTCTGTGGAACTATCTCCCAGGCTCACACAAGTTTATTCTTATTAATTTCACCTCCTGGGTTTGGTTTTCCCTGTAAGAGATCTGCTTGCTGGTCACCTTTATCTGCTACTGATTTGCCCTGTAAAATAGTTGAGAGTTGATTTCGACTATAATATATATATATTTTTTTACATTTGTTTTGGGGGCTGGAGCGATAGCACAGCGGTAGGGCGTTTGCCTTGCACGCAGCCAACATGGCCGACCCAAGTTCGATTCCTCCGCCCCTCTAGGAGAGCCCAGCAAGCTACCGAGAGTATCTCGCCCGCGCGGCAGAGCCTGGCAAGCTCCCCGTGACGTATTCGATATGCCAAACACAGTAACAACAAAGTCTCCAATGGAGACGTTACTGGGCCCGCTCGAGCAAATCGATGATCAACGGGAGGGCCTTTACTTTACTTCTTTTTGGGTCACACCTGGCAATGCACAGGGGGTTTACTCCTGGCTCTGCACTGAGGAATTACTCCTGGTGGTGCTCAGGGGACCATATGGGATGCTGGGAATTGAACCTGGGTCGGCCACGTGCAAGGCAAAAGCCCTACCCACTGTGCTATTGCTCTAGTCCCACGACTATAATATTTGTAAAGATGTTCTTGACTTATGTAGAAGTTCAGTGTTTCTTAGGACCCGTTCAAATACAAATGTAACATCCTCTTATTTCCAGAAAGACAAAGTGGGCCCCATTGCTGAGGAGAAAAATCTTTATTGGGGCTGAGGGGAGGTGCTCGGGATCACACCCAGGGCCTCATGCTGTGTTCTCTCACCCTCGAGCTACATCTCCGCCACCGGAGACAGCATCTTTGGGCAGGTGCTGTTCTAAGATTGCCACCAAAGTGTCTCTCACAGCTTGGGGAACCAAAGAGACATTCCTGCAGGCTGAGAAAGTGGCCTGAGTGAGCCTAGACGAAGCTACATATTGGATTTCATGTTTCAGACTTACATACATGATTTCATTTTTTTGGTTTAATTTTAAAGATGTCCTGTTCCCACCCACAAATCATCCAAAGGACAGGAATTATTTTCTGGTGGCTTCAAAGATCCCTGTCCTTGGGGGAGGGGTGACAGTACAGCAGGGAAGGGGCTTGCTTTGCTTGCAACTCACCTGGGATCTATCCTGGGCATCCCAAATGGTCCCCTGAGCACCACCAGGAGTGATTCCTGAGTGCAGAGCCAGGAGTAACCCCTGAGCATTGCTGGGTGTGGTCCCCAAGCCAATAAATAAATAAATAAATAAATAATCAAAACAAAGACATAAACCACAGAGATCCCTGTCCTTCAGCGCACCCCGGTCTGAGAAACACGCGTCCCCATTTGTGAAGGGAGTGTTGGAAAGCAGCTTTGAGGGCTCAACAGAAGAGTGTGGCACCTCCTGGTGAAGAAAGACAGTCTAGGGAGACGCGCAAAGTGCAAAAGAACAAATGGTGTGGCAGAGCGGGCCGGGGGCGTTGGCTCCACCAGGATGGGTTGGGGAAACGCAGAGGACGTAGGTGGGGATGGAGGAGCCAAGGACTCCGGTTCCCTCCTGGCTCCTGCCTTTGCCGTGTGATGCGGGGCTGAGTGGACCAACCTGACTTCCATCTATCCAGAGAGGTCTGGAAACGGTGATAGTGACTTTCCTGCAGGCTAGCCTATTTGGGGGTTCCGACGACAGTAACAGGAGGCGTGATCTTGTTAATCGTTCTCATGTTTTATAACTTACAAATTTAATCTCCTAGATGCCTTTAATGTCATTGCCAGTCAGACGCAGCCGCAATATTGCAAAGCAACCGGTAGATTTCCACATTTAAGGCTATCATCGAGAAATCTAGGTCTGCCATCTGATGGTGCCTGAATGGTACTACTCATGTAACAGGGGCTGTTGGTATCAGAGGATCGTTTTGACAAAGAGCAAGAGGATACTTACTCATGTTTATGTAACTAATTTCCAATGGCGTTTACTTGGCGTTTTGAATCTATTCTTCCTTTGATAGTTCTTCATGTTAACTTCCCAGAACAAACAAAAATCTCTAAGGAGGTCTCCGATGCCCTCCCACTACGATTTTTAATTATTTATTGATCCCCAAAAATATTTTCTAGGTAACATTTTATTTTATAAGTGACTGCAGGTAGATCCTTTGCTTTTGAGGCCATATGGAGTCAGGGAAAGAAGATTTTGTATAAGTGATGTCATATATGTTCTCTGGAGGCAGCCATGAGCTTATCATCCATGACTGAGAGTTAGAGCATTCTTCTTTTTTTTTCTTAATTTTAGATAAATAGTATGAGTAAAGAATTTTTGATGCAATTGGAATGAGTGTTTTTGATGCATTCCCAGAAGACATATTTAATTAATTTTTTAAAAAATCTTTATTAGTGAAACACCATGAGGTACAGTTATAGACTTATAAATTTTTGTGCTTGGGTTTCAGTTATACAATGATCAAGTACCCATCCCTCCACCAGTGCCCATTTCCCACCACCAATGATCCCAGTATCCCTCCCACCCTCCATCCCCCCTCCCACCCTGCCTCTGTGGCAGGGCATTCCCTTTTGTTCTCTAGAAGACATATTTGAAAATATTTAGTGCCCACCACCTAAATGACCCTAAAGGCAAAACCTAAGTTCACAGTGAAGAAGGAGAATAAATAAGGAGTAGGAAACATGCTTTCAACTCTCTCAAAATTGCAATTTTAAAATATTGCAATCAAGGAAAAAATACATTGATTCCCTGGGAATGATGAATTTTCATTCCACATTTGGTCCAAAGCAGATCTAAACACAATTATTTGTTTGCCTTCCCAGGAATATAATTCAAGACCTTGAAATAGTCTAAGGATTGCTTTTGAGGGGCATCCTGAAATTTGATCTGTAGGAAAAAAATGGATATTCTTTGGTTTTAGTTTGTTGGTTTCATGGAATTTCTAAAACCATGTTCTCTTTCCCACTGGTTTTCAATTTATTCTTAATATGCCTCAATATTTACGGAGACCTTAATTCCTTTTGAGTTGAAATGTGATTAATGTAGCTGGCAGTATAGAAGTTAGCATTTGAAGCTTCTGCCAGCCCAAGCATTTGCTGTAACTAATTTTCATCAGGATGAATCCTTACAACTGAGTCCAAGGGCAGCCCATAATGATTGGAGAACTATTGATGAGTCAAAATGGTTTTTTTTTTGGTTTTTTTTTTTAACCTCCAAAAAAACAGGGTGGGACAAAAACAAACAAAAAAAGTTATTTATTTATTTATTTAAATTTTTTATTAGTGAAACACTATGAGGTACAGTTGTAGACTACAAATTTTTGTGCTTGGGTTTCAGTTATACAATGATCGAGTACCCATCCCTCCACCAGTGTCCATTTTCCACCACCACTGATCCCACTATCCTTCCCACCCCGCAACCCCCTCATCCCACCCCGCCTCTGTGGCAGGGCATTCTCTTCTGTTCTCTATCTCCCTTTGGGTGCTGTGGTTTGCAAAATTGAGTGGCAATCATGTTCGGTCTTAGTCTACTTTCAGCATGCATCTCCCATCCTTGGAGGATCCTCCCAACATCTTTATTTGGTGCTCCCTAAAAGAAATTATTTAGGGATGGAGGGATAATATACTGAGTAGAGCATTTGCATTTCACACAGCCGACTGGGGTTCAATCCCTGGGATGGTTCTCCCAATCATCTCCAATCACAGAGCCAGAAATAAGCCCTGAGCACTGCCAGGTGTGTCCCCTCACCAAGGCAGACAAACAGACAAATAGACAAAAATTCTGAACCAAGATAAAGCAAAAGAGACAACAGAGGGTCCAGAGAGCTAATACAGTGGGCATGGTGCTTACCTTGCCCGTGGCTGATCTTGGTTCCCATGTCCAGTGCTGTATATGGTCTTGTGGGCACTTCCAGGAATCATCCCTGAGCCCAGAGCCAGGGATAAGCCCTGAGTACCACCAGGTGTGTTCCAAAACCTAAAAATAAATAAATGAAAAGATAGAAATAATGGGAGGTGTTGGCTTTCTTGGATCACGATGGTAGTATACCAACATTTGGGTGAAGAAAACAAGTTTATGATCATAGCTATGAAACCCCAGAAGTCTGGGTGCTTGTGGACTCTCACTCTCACTGATGGGCCCAGGAAGAAATTTTCCTTTCTAGCCCCTGGTGTTTGCTGACCATCTGGCACGGCTGGCCTTGTGCTGCCTTCGCTGCTGGCACCTTCTCCCTGTGTCTTCACATCATCTTCCCTCTGTCTGTCGCTGTCTCTGTGCCCAGTTGACCCTATTTAAAGAGCATCAACCACTGTGGCTTAGGACCTAGCTTCTGGCCTCAACCTGACTTAGGTACTCTGTAAATCCTGTGGCCAGGGGCTAGAGAGACAGCACAGGTGTTCAGGCATTGGTCTTACACTTGAGTGACCCGGGTTCCATCCTAACACCACGTGTGTGGTCCCCTGCACGCAGCCGGGAGTCATTCCTCATCCCAGAGCCAGGACTAGCTCCTGAGCAGCCCTGGGGATTGTCCCACCCCAAGTATTTTGGTGTTGCCGCACCCAAAAGTGTCAAAGCAGGGGCTGGAGCGATAGCACAGCAGGGAGGGCGTTTGCCTTACACGCGGCCAACCCAGGTTCGATTCCCAGCATCCCATATGGTCCCCCGAGCACCACCAGGAGTAATTCCTGAGTACAGAGTCAGGAGTAACCTCTGCACATCGCCAGGTATGACCCCCCAAAAAAACAAAAAAAAAGTGTCAAGGCAAGTCATTTTTGGTATCTCTGAGCATTCCTGGGCAGGCATGCGGTGGGGAGGTAGGAAAGAGAATGCTTTTGAGAAAAAGATGGAAAGAAAAGGTGGAGATGCCCAGCTCATCCCCTACTGTCCTCTTCCCCCTTCTCGCCACCCCCCCCCCCCCCGCCCCGCCTCCTGCACAGAATCCTGATGTCGGAGTCTCCAAACCAGGGAGGACTGAGACTGTCTCCCTCCTTCTGGAGGGTCTTCCCAGCACCCGGCACACGCTTGGCTCTCACCCACAGTCCCGGCAGGCCCAGACAGTTGTATTTTATGTGTTTTTCAGGCCTGTTTCCTAGCCTGATCTGGCAGCCACTAGAAATTATAGCAGGAGCCAAAGATTAAGTCTTTCCATCAGTTTGGGGAATCTAATCAGTACATCATAAGATATGCCAAAATAGCAAACAGAGAATTGCTTAAAAATAAAATGCAGTTTCTGGCACTTTGGAGCACTTCTTTTCTTCTCCTCTTTGAGGGAGTGAAAAGACAAAAAAAAAAAAGTATGTGATTTTTTTTTCATGCCCTGGTGTAATTAAGTTGAACCCAGAACAATAAGCCATGGAGGCTGTTCCATTGGTGATGATGAATCATCACCTGGATGGAAGTCAGACTTCTTTTATGTTTTAAATTTGGGGATTCAGGACACACAAACAAATCTCGGACCCAAGCAACTTGTTGCAGAGATGGCCCTGGATTTGCAATAGGCTGTTTCCACTGGGCTGCTCCAGACGGGGGCAGATGCAGACCCTCTGCCTGCCCTCCGGGGTCTTCGGTGCTGCCATTTTCTAGAAGTCAGGGACAAGCTCCAGGTATGAGTGCAGTGGCTGCAAACGCCAGACCTCACGGGTCAGGAGAGGAGTGGGCCTGTCTCCTTCCCCCCACCCCATGGGACTCTGAGATGAACGCCACCTCCGGCCACCATCTACTTAAGCTCCCACTCGGCCATGATCCAGACACACAAATGAATATCGAACCTGGGCAACTTGCTGCAACGATCTCTTCAGACTCTGTCACTGTCACTGTCCTCCTGTTGTTCATCGATTTTTCTCGAGCGGGCCCAGTAATGTCTCCATTGTGAGACTTGTTGTTACTGTGTTTGGCATATTGAATATGTCACAGGTAGTTTGCCAGGCTTTGCCGTGCGGCCGAGATACTCTCAGTAGCTTGCCGGGTTCTCCGAGAGGGGTAGAGGAATCGAACCCAGCTCGGCCAGGCTGGCTGCGTGCAAGGCAAATGCCCTACGACTGTGCTCTAATTATTAAAATTTTAGAATCCCTAGAGCGGGAAGCCACTCTTGCAGCAGGGCAACATTATAGTGTGTCCATAACAAGCAATACAAAATACATTGTCTAGCATTGCCTTTTCGGCAGGTATCAGTGGTGATGGGACTGGTCTCAAAATAACGAAGGTAACTAAAGTAGAGAAAAAGAGTGTTGTGCAAATTGCCTGCCACACAGGCGGGGGTGAGTGTGGAATGGGGTGGGGGGAGATACTGGGGATTTTGGTGGTGGAACACGTGCACTGGTGAAGGGATGGGTATTTGATGACTATGATCAAAGCTCAAATATGAAAGCTTTGTAACTGTACCTCACAGTGAATCAAAGAAAAAAAAATGGAGGATTCACTTGGTTCTTGATAAAAGCACCCCTGAGACTCGGGCTGCCCTCAACTGTTCCTGCAGAGACAAATTCTCTAGGTAACGGGGCGGGGGGGCTGCACCCCAGCCAGTGACCACTCCAGAAAAGCTCGAATCCCTGGTTAAGTGGGTTTAGGATTTTTGCTAGGAACTTCCATATATATATATATATATATATATATATACATATTATATATATATTCCTGGTTGTCTATTTAAAAGATTGCATAAGTGCTTTCTGAAAATATTTCTCATATGAAAGATTTTCAAGTGTGCTTTAGCACAAAACAGAAAAAGTTTTCTTCTGCTCTCTCTTTTCCCATCACTCCCCCATCGGCGCCATTCTCTTGTTTCAAAGTGGCATTTGGATATATCTTCAGCACCTTTTCTAGAAATATAGACCAAAATACTCACATACGTGACATATTTTTGTTCTTATTTTGCCTGTGTGAACCCCGGTTTCAATCCCAAGGGAACAGAGTCCCCTGAACACTGCCAGGAGTGTCCCCTAAACCAAAGCCAAAGCAAAGTCTATTGTGGAATATGTTTCATGTATTACAAAAAATAATAAGGGAGGAATGGGAGGAGAGAGGCTTAACATTATTAAATTAAGGGCTGGAGTAGAGTGGAAGGGTGCTCTTTTGCATGCAGCCCTACACATGCCTATGTATACATGCCTATGTATACATGCCAATAAATACAAAATATTCAATCCCCAGCACCTGGGGATTGAATATTTTGTATTTATTGGCATGTATACATAGGTATGTTTCATATACTTATGTATTATTTATGTGTATGTGTATATATATATATTCTAGTGTGTGTGTGTGTGTGTGTGTGTGCATGCGTGTTTATTCTTAGCAAGACAAGAGCTTTGTTATTATTCTATGACTTGTTCATTTTTCATTTGTTTGATTTTAGGGCCACATGGTGCTGCTCAGGGATTATTCCTGACTCTATGGTCAGTTGTGTCTCCCGGTTATACCCAGGGGAAATATGTGGTGTTGGGGTTCAAACCTGGGTCAACTGGGGCTGAAGTGATAGCATAGCTGGTAGGGTGTTTGTCTTGCACGCGGCCAACCCAGGTTCGATCCCCGGCATCCCATATGTTACCCCCAGCACCACCAGGAGTAATTCCTGAGTGAAAATCAGGAGTAACCCCTGAGCATTGCTGGGTGTGACCCCCCACCCAAAGGAAAAAAAACCTGGTTCAACTACAGGCAAAGCAATCCCTGCACTATCTCTCCAGCTCCAACTTAGTTTATGTGTGCGCACGTGTGTGTGTACACGTATATATTGGGTTGGGAGCCAGACTCGGGGTGATTAGGCCTTACTTCCTGCTCTATACTCCACTCCTGGCAGGGTTTGGGGGACCTTATGGAGGGTATCAAACCTGGGTAGGCTACATGCAAGAAGAGCACCTTCCACTCTACTATCTCTCCAGCTTTTAATTTAATAATGTTAACGCTCTCTCTCCCCCATTTCTCCCTTCTTACTTTTTTAAATACATGTAGTATATTCCACAACATACTTTGTTTTGGCTTTGGTTTAGGGGACACTCCTGGCAGTGCTCAGGGGACTCTGTTCCCTTAGGATCAAAACCTGGGCCAACACATGCAAAACACATGTCTCCTGATACCCCAGAATCTCCATGTATTGGCATGTCGTCCATTTTCTGTTGATTTTTTTCCTGCTGTTTAGGCTGCTACAGTGTTAACACTTGTGTCTTTATCCTGCTTTTTGTTTTTCCTGTTTTTTTTTTTTTTGTCTCCCAAGCAGTGCTCAGAAGGTCTAGATGGTGTCTTGGGCTCAGCAGTGCTAGAGACCACCAGGATTGCCCATGGTGGTGCTCAGGAGACCATCCAGAGCCAGGAATCCAATCTGGGGCTTCCGCACGGCATCACCTGCCCAGCCCCTGGAGAGTCTCTTTCTCTCTCTCTCTCTCTCTCTCTCTCTCTCTCTCTCTCTCTCTCTCTCTCTCTCTTTTCTTTTTTAAATGTGGGAGTCTCCCAAAGAAGAATTGAAAGAGCTATGCTTGGAATATCACGTTTCACTCAAATGAGAGAAAGAATCCGGAGTTCTGACATCCGTCGACGATCAAGAATCAGGGACGCTGTCTCATTTGCCAAGGTGTCGAAAATCAGATAGGCTGGTCACATAATGAGATTTAAAGACGACCGCTGGACTAGAGCAGTTACTGACTGGATTCCACGGGATGTCAAAAGACCGCGTGGCCGCCCACCTACCAGATGGTCAGACTTCTTCAAGACCCTGAATGAATGGTTTAGGCTCTTCGTGTTCCTGGAGTGAGCAGACACCATTGGGCTACACTAGCATGCGAAAGGGACAAATGGAGACGTTACTGGTGCCCGCTCGAGCAAATTGACGATTAACGGGAAGTTAAGTGATTAAGTGATTAAATGTGGGAGTACTGCTATTTATTATTTAGCCACTGATTAGCTGATTGAATTGTGCATGAACTCCACCTTACTTTTTTTTTCATTTTTTATAATTTTATTTATTGAATCACCGTGAGAGCAGTTACAAAGCTTTCGGGTCTAAGTCTCGGTCATACAATGAAACACCCGTACTTTCACCAGTGCCCATTCTCCACAACCAAAAACCCCAGTATACCTGCATCCCACACCCTCCCCCTACCTGTGGGGCAGATGATTTCCACATTACTCTCTCTCTACTTTGATCACATTCAATATTTCGTCACCAGACCCACCATTATTATTTGAGTTTTTACCCCAACACTCAGATCAGATCTGCTGAAAAGGCAACAGTAGACAATTTGTGTTGTATTGCTTGTTATGAATAACATATGATGTCTCGTGGCTGCAGTAGGGCCATGTGATTTTGAAATTCCGAAATTTTAACACTTAAATCTGGAGGGATTTCTGCCAAAAGCCACTGGGTTTCGAGATTTGCTCCTGAGTCTCTGGGATTATGGCCATTGAGCAACTTGATGAGGAGCCAGAGAGGCCGTTCGTGGGCGATGACTTGGGGTCTCATTGGGACAGGGACACCAGGACCAGCTCCACCCCCATCCTCTGAGGCCCAACAAGTTTCGTCACTGCGGGCGCAGACCTGACTGTCCAATGGCCTCTGGAGGATGACGACCACCGAGCTGCCAAGGGGGAGCAGGTGGAGGGACAACACCCTTTCCCCCCTGGGGTGGCCCGGCGACAGTAACCTACTGTGGGGTCCGGACGCATTTCTGCCAAAAGCTGCTGGGTTTCAAGATTTGTTTCTGAGTCTCTGGGATCATGGCCGTTAAGCAGCTTGATCAGAAGCCATAGAGGCCGTTTGTTCGTGGGCGATGACTTGGGGTCTCATTGGGATGGGAAGGACAGGCGCGGCTCCCCCCTCATCCCATGAGGCCCTGCATGTTTCATCACTGGGGGCCCAAACCTGACTGTCCAGTGGCTTCTGAAGGATGGTGGCCACCGGGCCGCCTGGGGGTCCAAGCCAAGGCATGAAACCAATTCCCACCTGGGTTGGCCCAGCACCGGTAACCTACTGTAGGGACCAGACACATTTCTGCCAAAAGCCACTGAATTTCGAGATTTGTTTCTGAGTCTCTGGGATCATGGTCATTAAGCAGTTCAATCAGAAACAAAAGAGGCCATGCCTCTAATTATATAGCTGAGCCGGAGGTGGTTTGTGGGTGTGTTTCTCACATACCTAACTTTTGGCCGTTTACTTTCTGGGTAAACTTTGCCCCAAGTTTTTGGGGTCTGGCCAAAGGCATAGCAGCAATTTTGGGGTAGATATCTGGAAGTCTGAAGGCACCATGAGGCTGCTGATGCACTTGCCTCACAGGTACAAATTGACCTGCTGGCGGCACCATACCCCCCGAGAGTCTCTCTTTGATTCAAAGACATGCTTTCTGGGTCGTAGACAGTCATGCGTGTGGATCATCCTTTCCGTTTCCACCACGCCCCAGTCTGCACTGCTCTGACACACGTTATTCCTGTTGGATGAATCTCCCTGGCTTATGGAATAGTCAACTTGGGGACCAGCGAGAGCTCAGTGAACTGAGCACAGACTTTGATGCAGAACACCCAGGTTCTACCCCTGGCCCCACATATGGCCCCTCAAGTATTGCCAGGAGTACCACCCAGCGTGGCCCCTGAATAAAATCAGAACCAAGGATGAGCCCGTGTGTGGCTGTTGTTAATGCTGGGTCGATGGTGTGGCAACCCCCTGCACCACCTTGTTTCCCAGGATCGCTGGGAAGTGTGGAAAAGGAGGCACCACAGTGGCTTCGGGTGCCCAGGAGCACAGACGGTGCAGCTGAAACTTGAACTCTAATATCCTGGGTCCCGAAGGAGGCTGCAGCGGGAATTGCCACCCTAGTTCCCTTAAACGGAAATACGCATCATTAAAGCCCTCATCCAGTGATGCAAGGTGAGAAAATCAGACAACTTAAGAGAAAAACAAAGGCTGATTTCTACCTTACGTTTCCATCAAACATCAACATCAATCTTCAGAGAAATAAGACAGAGGGAAGCACAGCGGGGAGGGTGTTTGCCTTGTACTCGGCCAACCCAGGTTCAATCCCCAGCATCCCAGACGGTCCCCTGAGCACCACCAGGAGTAATTCCTGAATGCAGAGCCAGGAGTAACCTCTGAGCACCGCCGAGTGTGGCCCCCCAAATTTAAAAAAATAAAATAAACTAATAGAAAAGAAATAAGACACCAATAGATCATAAACAGAGAGCCAGCGAGATAAGTGGGTAAGGTGCTTGCCTGGCACACGGCTGACTTGGAATCCAGCAGCCCTAGAATGCCCTGTGCACCACCAGGAGTGATACCTGAGTGCAGAGCCAGGAGTAAGCCCTGTGCACTCTCAGGGGGAGCCTCCAACCAAACCAAATCAACAAAAAGATCATAAATAAAACAAAAACGAGCTAGAAGAAAATGTTGGTGATGTTTCTATGGTCTGGTAGTGGCCCTAATTTTTTCTAAACCTGACACAAAAGGTATATATCTTTACAAGAAACAAACCAAAATGAATCAAATTGACTAAAAGGAAATGATGAAAATGTTTCCCTCGGGAGGTGGGGAGATGGCTAGATGGTGGGCTAGACGGTGCTGTTGGCATGCAGGATGACCAGATTCAGTCCCGGGCACCACATGGTACCCTGAGCACCACTGGGAGTGACCCCTGAGCACCCCCATGTCTGGTCCCAAAGCAAAGCAAAACAAAAGGTTTCCAGCACAAGAAAATCCAACATAAGCAAAACTTTAATGAGAGCAAGAAAAAAAAATTGAAACAAAGAATTTTTTATTTAAGAAATAGGAGAGAGTGGGCTAGAGTGATAGTACAATGGGTAGGGCATTTTCCTTGCACACTGCCGACCTGGATTCAATCCCCAGCATCCCATATGCTCCCATGAGCACTTCCAGGAGTGATTCCTGTGTGCAGAGTGCAGAGCCAGGAGTAACCCCTGAGCATCGCTGGGTGTGACCCCAAAAGCAAAAAAAAAAAAAGAAAGAAATAGTAGAGAGAAAAGAGGGAATCCCATATCCCATAAAGTAAAGTAGAGGCTAAGTGCTGGGGTTGAGGGGGGTTTAGGCACTGGTCTTGCATCCTGACCTGTCTTCATCTCGTTTATTCCTCAGTTCAGAGAACTCCCCAACGTATTTAGATAGGTCCCCCCAAAACATACCACTGAAACATACCACTGTGGCATATGTTTTTTTTGTTTTTTTGTTTTTGTTTGGGGGCCACATCTGGCAGCTCCCAGGGGCTCCACCCAGCTCTGTGTTTGGGGGTCACCGCCAGGGGTCTATAGGGGGAGTTGTTCAGTTCCAGGGGTTGAACTCTGTCTCCAGCACGCAAAGCCTGTATTTAGCCTGCTGCATCTCTCTTGTCCCGTAGGTTTTATTTTGAGCTGAGCTCGCTCAACGCCCTCCATTCGTTCCAGCCCTGAGACTTTAGCAAGTGCCACATTGGAGGCTCTTTCAGGGTCAGGAGAATGAGACCCATTATTGTTACTGGGTTTTGGCATATAGGATACACCACAGAGAGCTTGCCAGACTCTTCCGTGTGGGCAGGATACTCTCGGTAGCCTGCCGGGTTCTCAGAGAGTAAGAACTAGACAGTAAGAAGCTTGCCTTGGGAGCTTGGCTGTATAGTCTCTGGGTCTTGGCCGTTGATGGGATTACACAGCGCCGGGGGGGGGGGGGGCAGTTGGTGGGCAGTGGGGGGGCAGTAGCCTAGCTACTGGAAGAGGGGGGATCTGGGTGGAGGAGGCCCAGTCCTGATCCCAGCAGCCTTGGAGACCTCAGTCCTGGGTTCCGCACACCTGGGTTTTTCTGCCAGTTCCTTCATGCTTGAGACTCGTCCGGGCATGTGGAGAGTGGTCTTAAGCATGGCTGTGGCTGGTTCTGGAGGTTTCCAGCTGCCAGGGCTCTGGTCGGGGCAGGGAGGGAAACTCAACCCACCCCCTCACCTTAAAAACATGAAAGAAGGGTCAGAAAAATAGTACAGTGTAGGGCACTTGCCTTACATGCAGCTGACCTGCAGCCCGCATGATCCCCGAAGCACTGCTAGGAGTGATTCCTGAGCGTAGAGAGAGGATAATTCCTGAGCACTGCAGGGTGTGGCCCCCAAACAAATATCTATTTACCCAGAATAGGGCTGGCTGGGTCAGTGGCTCGAAGGGCTGGACACATGCTTTGTATTCAGGAGGCCCAAGTTTGAGTCCCAGTATTGCATGGTCTCATAGTACTGCTGGAAGTAACCTCTGCATGCTCAGTTCAGAGTAACCCTAACCCTGTCTGATGTGGGCCCCAAACTAAAAGAAAACACAACAGACTTGGGGCCAGAGTGATAGCACAGTGGGTAGGACATTTGCCTTGCACATGGCCAACCCGGGTTCATTTCCCAGCATCCCATATGATCCCCTGAGCACCGCCAGGAGTAATTCCTGTGTGCATGAGCCAGGAGGAACCCCTGTGGATCGCCGGGTATGACTGAAAAGAAAAAATAAAACACACAACAGATTTAATGTGCTAAAAGAACTCATTTTTTGATAGTCTGGGGGTTAAGGCTCTTGCTTTGCACTAATAGCTGTCACCCAAAGACCCCCCAAATGAAAAAAAATAAAAATTTTTAATGTTTTTGAATTTTATTTTTTATTATTTTTTATTGCATATCGATATGCCAGACACAGTAACAACAAAGTCTCCAATGGAGATGTTACTGGGCCCGCTCGAGCAAATCGACGATCAACGGGAGGGCCTTTACCTTTACCTTTACCTTATTATTTTTTAAATTTTATTTATTTTTTTATTAAGCTCAGTATTATGTGATAGAACTTTACTATTTAAGAGATAAAACACATTGTATATTAAATAGCCCATAAATATATAACTAGAATATATTCTAAATATATTTTTGACTCAAACTTTATTACACATGACTAAATTTTAGTAGGTAGTCGGGAATGTAATGAATATGAATACCATTTCAACCACCCAACTATAGTAAATTGGGAAAAACGATATTACTTTTCTGGAACTGGGAATTAGTTCATTCATGCGGTTTATTTTTAATTCTCTAGATTTTACACAAAATTGTTTTCCTACAAATTAAAGCGAAGCTCTTCTTGCAGAACAAGCATTACTCAGACACTCCGAACGTGCCATTCTGCTCCGCCCAAGTCCCGGCTTTGATCTGAGCTGTAGAAAATAGTTTCCAGTGAAGATGGACTTGCTCATCAAGCCTTCCGAAGAAAAACTGCCCTACCTCTCTGGACGAGCAGTGAGTTGTAATGACTTGATCATCTTGGGTTCGGTAGAACTCTGGAAAGGACATTGGAGCAGAGGAGAACACCCCGGCTCCTCTGAGTTGAGACAGGCTGCACACCCATGAACCCAAGTGACATGCAGATTGTTTTTGAATCGAAGTCAAGGGAAAAACAGAAAATCCAAGAATGACGTTTTACCCAATTATCTCCCTAAAAACAGAAAGCAAATGTTGGTGGTGACTTTAGGTGAGAGACACATATCTCTACCATCTGGAGCTTGCCAGGGTTTGCAATACAGAGAGAGAGAGAGAGAGAGAGAGAGAGAGAGAGAGAGAGATCAGCTAAATGTCATACAAATATAACCAGCATCTTATATTTATTTACTTAGTGATTTGGTTTGGGATCACTCCTGCTGAGTACTGGGGTCACTCCTCTGTCAGCTGCTAAGCATGTGTTCATCCCATTGAGCTATCTCTCCCACTCCCAAATTCCTTCTTTTAAGTACAAAGTCTTTTCCTCCAAAGTTTTGTTATTATTTTCTGGAAACCACACTTTTAAAATTTCAAAATAATAAACTTTCTCAAAGAAGAAATTTGAATGGCCAAAAGGCACATAAAAATGCTCTTCATCACTAATAACCAGGGAGATGCAGATCAAAACAGCGATGAGATATCATCTCACACCACAGAGACTGGCACACATCCAAACAAACAAAAGCAACTGGTGTTGGCATGGATGTGGGGAGAAAGGGACTCTCCTTCGCTGTTGGGAATGCCGACTGGTCCAGCCTTTTTGGAAAACAATATGTATGCATCTCAAAAACTTAGAAATTGAGCTGCCATTTGACCCAACAATATCACTTCTGAGAATATATCTTGGGGGGGGGTCCAAAAACACAGCAGAAACAACCATCTGCACGTCTATGTTCATTGTAGCACTATTCACAATAGCCAGAATCCAGAAACAAACTCAGTGCCCGAGAACAGGCAAATGGATAAAGAAACAATGGTACATATACACAATGGAATACTATGCAGCTGTTAGGAAAAAAATGAAGTCATGAAATTTGCCTATAAATAGATGGACATGGAGAGTATCACGCTGAGTGAAATGAGTCAGAAGAAGAGGGACAGATATAGAATGACTGCACTCATTTGTGATATATAAAAATATACATAGTAGAAGACTAATATCCATGGCCAGGGTAAAACATGGGTTAGGAGGACTGGTCAATGATTGAAACTAACAACAAGTGTGTGGAGGGCTGAGGGTAGGTAAGATAGAGAACATAGAGAAGAGACCAGTATGACAGTAATAGTTGAGAATGATCATGCTAGACAAGATCTGAGGGTTAAAAGTGGGTAAATGGATTTTCTTGATAACATTTCAGGACCAATATTGCAAGCCACAATGCCCAAAAGGGCAGGGAGGGGGAGAGAGAGGGAGAGAGAGAGAGAGAGAGAGAGAGAGAGAGAGAGAGAGAGAGAGAGAGAGAGAGAGAGAAGAAAAGGACCTGCCAAAGAGGCAGGCAGGGGGGTGATGGGTGGGAACCTGGGGTCACTGGTGCTGAGAAATGTACACTGATGGAGGGATGGGTGTTGGAACACTGTATGACTGAAATCCAATCATGAACAGCTTTGTAAGGGTCTATCTCACCGTGGTTCAATAAAAAAATTAAAAATAAAATAAAATTTCTATATAATTTCCTGGAAACACCAAATTAACCGTGCCATTTTTATCTCTTTATGGGTCCCCATGAGTGCATAATTCAAGTCTCTCTTTCCTCTTGCTAAGCTTTTTTTCTTAGTGAAACACCATGAGGTACAGTTGTAGACTTACAAACTTTCGTGCTTGGGTTTCAGTTATATAATGATCACATCCACCAGTGCCCACTCTTCATAATCAATGAACCCAGTAGCCCTCCCACCCCCCATCCCTCCCATCTCACCCTGCCTCTGTGGCAGGGTATTCCCTTTTGCGCTCTCTTTCCTTTAGGGTGTTGTGGTTTGCAATAGAGGTATTGAGTGGCCATCGTGTTCAGTCTATAGTCAACTTTCAGCATGCATCTTGCATCCCGAGCGAGTCCTCCCAACACCGTTTACTTGGTATTCCCTTCTTTATCTGAGCTTCCTTTTCCCTCAGCATGTGCTGCTGGCTTCCAAGACATGGAGCCAGACCTCCTGGTACTTATTTTTACTATCCTTGGGTGTTCGTCTCCCATTCTGTTACTTTATATTCCCCAGATGAGTGCAGTCTTTCTATGTATGTCCCTCTCTGACTCATTTCACTTATCATGATACTTTCCATGTAGAACCACTTGTTCGCAAATTTCATGACTTAATCATTTATAACAGCTGCATAGTATTTCATTGTGTAGATGTACCAAAGATTCTTTCTTTTCTTTTTCTTTTTTTTTTTTACTGTTCTTTTTTTTTTTTTAGTAAAACATCATGAGGTACAGTTGTAGACTTACAAACTTTCATGATTGGGTTTCAGTTATACAATGATTGAGTACCCATCCCTCCACCAGTACCCATTCTCCACCACCAATGATCCTTGTCGCCTTCCCACCCCCACACCCCATCCCCCACCCCCACCCCACCCCACCTCTGTGGCAGGGCATTCCCTTTTGCTCTCTCTTTCCTTTAGGGTGTTGTAGTTTGCAATAGAGGTATTGAGTGGCTATTATGTTCAGTCTATAGTCTACATTCAGCACGAATCTTGCATCCCGAGCGAGTGCTCCAAACATCCTTTACTTGATGTTTCCTTCTCTATCTGAGCTGCCTTTTCCCCCAGCATGTGAGGCTGGCTTCCATGCCCTGCAGAAGACCTCCTGGTACTTATCTCAACTATTCTTGGGTGTTCAACTCCCATTCTGTTACTTTATATTCCCCAGATGAGTGCAGTCTTTCTATGTCTGTCCCTCTCTTTCTGGCTCTTTTCATTTAGCATGATACTTTTCATGTAGAACCACTTGTATGTAAATTTCATGACTTCATCTTTTCTAAAAGCTGCGTAGTATTCCATTGTGTAGATGTACCAAAGTTTCTTTAACCAGTCATCTGTTCTCGGGCACTCGGGTTTTTTCCAAATTTTGGCTATTGTGAACAGTGGAGCAATGAACATAGAAGTGCAGATGTCATTTTGACTGTACTTTTTTTGCCTCTCCAGGCTATATTCCCAGACGTGGTATTGCTGGGTCAAATGGGAGCTCAATTGCTAATTTTTTGAGAATAGTCCATACTGTTTTCCAAAAGGGCTGAACCAGTAGGCATTGCCACCAGCAGTGAAAGAGGGTCCTTTTCTTGCCACATCTGCACCAGCACCGGTTGCTTTTGTTCTTTTGGATGTGGGCCAGTCTCTGTGGTGTGAGATGATATCTCATTGTGGTTTTGATCTGCATCTCCCTGATGATAGTGTCTTTTTGCCATTCAAATTTCTTCTTTGAGAAAGTTTCTGTTCATTTCATCGCCCCATTTTTTGATGGGGTTGGATGTTTTCTTCTTGTGGAGTTCAACCAGTGCTTTGTATATCCTTGATATCAACCCCTTATCGAATGGGTATTGGTTGAATATCGTTTCCCATTCTGTAGATTGTCTTTGTATTTTGGTCACTGTATCTTTTGCGGTGCAGAAGCTTCTTAGTTTAATATAGTTCCATTTGTTTATCTCTGTTTCCACTTGTTTGGTCAGTGGCATGTCATCTTTGATACCATTAGCCTCAATATCATGGAGGGTTTTTCCGACCTTGTCTTCAATGTACCTTATGGATTCCGGTCTGATGTTGAGGTCTTTAATCTATTTTGATCTGACTTTTGTGCATGGTGTTAAGTCGAGGTCTAAGCCCATTTTTTTTTTTGCATGTGGTTGTACAGTTATGCCAGCACCATTTGTTAAAGAGGCTTTCCTTGCTCCACTTCACATTTCTTGCTCCCTTATCAAAGATTTGATGTTCATACATTTGGGGCTGTGTATAGGGATATTCCACCCTGTTCCATTGGTCTGTGGCTCTGCCTTTGTTCCAGTACCATGCTGTTTTAATTGTTACCGCTTTGTAGTAGAGTTTGAGGTTGGGGAGGGTAATGCCGCCCATCGTCTTTTCCCCAAGAATAGCTTTAGCTATTCGTGAGCGTTTGTTGTTCCAAGTGAATTTTAGGAGTGCTTGATCCATTTCTTTGAAGAATTTCATGGGTATCCTTATAGGGATCACATTGAATCTGTATAGTGCCTTGGGGAGTATTATCATTTTTACAATGTTAATTCTTCCTATCCATGAGCAGGGAATATGTTTCCATTTCCTCATGTTCTTTTTTATTTTGTGGAGTAGCATTCTGTAGTTTTCTTTGTAGAGGTCCTTTACCTCCTTATTTAGGCTGATTCCAAGGTACTTGATTTTCTGGGGCACGATTGTGCATGGGATTGCTTTTTTCCTGTCTCTTTCTTCTGTCTCATTATTTGCGTATAGGAAGCCCATGGATTTTTGAGTATTGATTTTATAGCCTGTGACTTTACTGTACAAATCTATTGTTTCTAGGAATTTCTTGGTAGAGGCTTTAGGATTCTCTAGATATAGTATCATATCATCTGCTAATAGTGAGTGCTTGATTTCTTCCTTTCCTATTTGGACGCCCTTAATATCTTTTTCTTGCCTAACTGCTATCGCAAGTTCTTCCAATATTATATGGAACAGAATCCTGCTTGGAAGACTGTTTCTGGGGGAAAGGGCAGCTAGGATGGAGAAGGGACCACTAAATAAATGATGGTTGGAGGGATCACTCGGGATGGGAGGTATGTGCTAAAAGTAGACTAAAGACCAAACATGATGGCCTCTCAGTATCTGTATTACAAATCATAACACCCCAAATGAGAGATAGAGTAAGAAGGAAAGTACCTGCCACAGAGGCAGGGGGTGGGATGGGGAGGGGGGTGGCGGGAAGGATGCTGGGAACAATGGTGGTGGAAAATGTGCACTGGTGGAAGGATGGGTGCTCGAGCAATGTATGACTGAAACCTAATATGAAAATTTGTAACTGTATCTCACAGTGTTCCAATAAAATTTATTTAAAATAAAAAAAGAAAGACTGTTTCCCCAGGACATATGGAGCCCCAGGATTTGGCATAAATGGGGAGCACAACTTTCAAAGTTCCACCATGAACCATTTGAGGGTCAGGACCCACCCAGCTACCTGCCCTCCTAGGGCCCAGAAACCAGCTCCTCATTTACTTGTTTGGGCATCAGGAGTTGGGAAGCCAAGCACAGAGGCTGTAGAGATCTTCTTATTCCCAATGGAGGGACTGATGGCAGAGTGGGAGCCTGGGGTCATTTCTGGGGTATAGGGAAGGCAATTTGGGGCTGGGGGAGCAACAGGGGAGGGGGCACAGCATGCTCTTACCCAAATCAGTCACCGCTCCCCAACGGGAAGTCTGGGGAAGTGAGAGAGGGGCCCCGTCAGGAGCCACAGGATCCTGGAAGGGGACAGAGGCAAGAGTGGGTGACAAATTTTTCTTGCAATGTGAGGAAGCTGGGGAAAGTGGCTGCGTAGCTGACCTGCCCCCACCCCTCTTCAGCCGCTGCCTCCCTCATCTCTGCTAACCACATCCCAGTGCCCCAGGTCTGTTGGTGCCCAGCCAGATCATGAGGATGAGTCCTTGGACGCTGTCCTGCTAGCACGAAGCAGAACCAGAACCCCTCTTTGAATTAAGTGGGTGAGCCGAAGCTTGTGAGTCTGACTGATCTGGAAAGAGTTAACAAGTTTTCCTTCATCTGCCTTGGTCTTACATTAACTCTTGGCAACACAAGAAAACAGCCCTTGTAAACAGCCCTCCTGCTTATCCCAGACCCCATGTATGAGGAGATCGTGACCTACGTGCTCAACCTTGCATTCCTCCCCAGAGATTGTAGCCATTTGCTTCATGGTCATGCAGGACAATGTAAGCTTTGGTGTCCTTTTGAGACATGTTTAGTCTGTGCCCCAACACTCCTTTGTTAATGATTTTTTTTCTGCTTCGCGAAAAAAAAATGGGGAGGCTTGCGATAGGGGAGTAAATAAAAGGAGACCACCAAAAGTTCCTCTTCAAGACAGAGAGCCAGAGCAAGCCTTGGCCCTTCGTGCTTCTACATCCCTCTCTTGGGTCTTGCCTCTGCGCCTCCGACCGACTAATATATCACTTCTTGCAACAAATGCCTGACTTCCTGAGGACCAGGAGGAAAGGAACAGGGTGTGTCCAGGACTGAGTGAAGAAGGCCTTCTGCTCCTGGGCTGCTCCATCTCCAATTCCTGCTCTCCTCCCTCCTCTCTTCCTCCTCCTCCACACCCAGGCCCAGCTACCCTCCGTGGGGCATCACAGACAGGTCAGAGAGGTGCACTATAGGCAAAGGAGGACAGGAAACTGCTGGCGTCTGCGCCATCAGGGGCCTCGGCCTACAAAGGGCCTAGACTGAGAGTTCAGATCTTGAATGGTTTGAAAGGGAACCACGGGAGGTGGCACAGTGGACACTAACCCCATGGTGGCAGGTGGAATGGCCATCCTTTGGGGCAGTGCACACTTACACACATACACACACAGTGCTGTCAGCATGTCCCCCTGCACACCCTCTTCTGCTCTCAACAGCCTGTGTTCTCCTCCCCCCATAGGAACCCTGTCCCTTCACCTCAGATCTCTTCTGCTCCCAGTCAGACAATGTGGCCTCTGCGCTTCTGTACTTGGTCTCCAGCTCAGGGACACCTAGAGAACAGTAATGACTCCCCCAGGAGCAGTGTGCAACCAAGCAGTGGACAGCAGTGGTGTGTGTACATATATCTATGCAATCTCACTGGCAGCACTACCCCACATGGCTCTTCAGTTTGGGCCAGATGTTGGCAGGTATTCCAAAATGCTTCTCTCTCTCTCTCTCTATTTTAATAACGCTATTATATGTATTATTCAAATGAACTAAAGTATATGTACCTCTTAAATAGGGGGAAATAGTACTTGAAAAAGTAAGCAAATAAAGAGATTAAAATAGAGGCGCTTCAGCAGTTGAAAACTCTTCCACACTCAAATCTCCACCACGCTCCTGGACCGACTCCACAGGCTTGGGAAAAGCCTCATCCAGGAATGAATCTGTTGAAAAACACAGACAGGTATGTGGGTTTTTTGACTGAAATCTCACAGAGTCAGGGATGGGCTACCTCCCCACTTTCTCCTTTTCTTCCAGGAGTCTGGCAGTCATGCCCATGAACTGGAATCATATAAGACCATATAATCATATAAGATCATTAACCAGCATGATCCAGAAACTCATAAATAAATCTCAAAAGAGATAAACAAACTTCAGAGATGCTTCCGGACCCCAAAGTCACCATTCAGTTAAAAATTTAACTCCAGCTGTATCATTCCATTCAAAATTTTAGAATTCTTGGAGCTACATCTCAAACTCTACACTACTGATATACCAGGAGTAGCACACCACATTGGATAGATGTAAAAGTAGAAGGCAACTAATCTTGATTTAAAAAATATTAACACACAGACTTAACCTGTAACAAGATATTAGCAATCTCTTATACAAGGACTTAATGACTCCAGGGTGAGATACAACAATCTTCACACATTTTCTTCTAAGGAAATCTTCTTTGATCATTTTTAGTGAATTATTCATAACAAGAAATATAAAATAAATTATTTAGGACCTGCTATTGGGACAATCTTGGGTGGTGGTTGTGAGAATTGGAAATAATGGAGGTGGGGAGGTGTAATGGTGGTGGGATTGGTATTGGAATATTGAATGTATAAATAATTGTGAAAAACTTTATAGAAATTTAAAATGAAAATGTAAAATGTGGGAGTTTTCTCTTTTTATTTTTAACCTTATTTAAACACTGGTCTAAAAAGTTGTTCACACTACAGTTGTCTAGGCATTTGATGTTCCATCACCAATCCACCACCAAAGTGACCTTCCCTCCACCATTGTCCCAAATTTCCAACTCACCCCCACACCAAGCCTGCCCCCTTAGCAGGAAAAAATAATTTATTTTATTTTGTTTATAACAAGAAAATGTAAGTGAAATTATAAAACAAAAACAGTTCAGTGAAAGAAAAATTGTGAAAATTGTTATGCCTCACAATGGTGTTATTAAAGTTATTTTCTGAGGATTTACTGAACTGTTTGCTGCTAGTTGAGCCTTCTGTGTTGTTGTTTTCACTTATAGAGCTCAGTGGGCTTCTGGCTACTTTCCCACTAACTTGCTGTGCTCCTCCTGGGCTGTCAGTACTGTGGAATTTGGAGGTGTCATGTGACCGCGTATGCGGCCACGTGCACATGCAGTCCAAGATCTGTAGAACTGGGCTGATTCTCAGCCCACATCCCCTCCCAGGAAGACTCCAGAATTTTCAGCCTGGACACTGATTTACCTGTGAGTTTCATTGTTTGAAGCTGAGCTGTAATCATGGTGGAGGCTGTGGGATGTCCAAAGGATCTTTTCTGGTGAAAAGAGAACCTTAATGCAAAATCGTTATCAGCAGACTGCAAAGCTTTGTCATCTTGTTAGAAACTTAACCTATGTTCTTAGGGCCAGGAAGAACTGAGGGGAGGGCTGGGGCACATATTTTGATGGTCTGGATTTCCTCCCTGGCACTAAATGGTCGCCTCAGTGACCCCTGAGCATCAGGCCTGTAGTAGCCCTTGATTACCACTGTGTATGACCCCAAAACGAAAACAAAAGCACATAGAAATGACTGGAAGGAAGGAATTCCTTACTGTGGTATTCTGCAACCAGTAAAGTGATTTATCTACCATTGCTAAAATGAGTTGCTTGGTTGATGTAATGAATGTCAACTTCCAGAGCAGTTGAAAATGGGAAGCACAATTAGGTGCAAGCGCAAGAAATATTGCCAAGCTTATATGATCAGGCCCACTTTTAATCAAAGGAGCGGGGAAGGAAAAGTCCCCTCCGGGTCCTTCCACCATCTGAGTCCATGCCTTCCTGCCACTGGGGACCACTGAGAAGAGAATGCACTCCAGGCTTGTGGGGGCGGTTCATTGGACCTGCTGTGCTGACTATTTGGAAAGATTTGCTCCCAAAGCCCTTCAGAAACCTATAATCCTATTAGCCTGGCTTCTGGAACAGTTACCTGCCTGCAGTAAAAAGTAATTACAACTGTCAGCCAGCAAATAATTACTCTGGTTCCTAAGTGAATGGGAGATCTCTGCAAGGAATCACTGTTCCTTAATGAGTCAGCTCAGCCCAGGGTCTGTGCTGGGGTTGCTGACAAATTGGGCCCTTGGCCTCAACCAAAGAGAAAGGTTGAATGGACCCATAGAGTCTCTGAGCCTTCAGGAGTACCTGTGCAGCTTTCAAGCTCAAGGGTCTGCCAAGGGCTGCATCATAAAATTCCGATGCTCTATCTTTTCTCCTCCCTTTCCCTTCCCTCCCTTCCCCATCTCTCCCTTTCCCTCCCTTCTCCTTTCTTTTCTTCCCTTCCTTATTCTCTTCTTTGCTTTTTCTTTTATTTTTGTTGTCATCATCATTGTTGTTGTTGTTGGGGCCCACAGTCGGCAATGCTCAAGGCTTACTCCTGGCTCTGTACTCAGGGACCGCTTCTAGCAGTGCTTGGTGGGGGAAGAGGGCATATGTGGTTCCTAAGATTAAACCAGGGTTGACCACAAGCAAGGCAAGCTTCTCTCTTGGGAGGTGGGGGTGGTTGGGCCACACCCGACAATGCTCAGGGATTACTCCTGGCTCTGAGCTCAGAAATTACTCCTGGCAGCACTTGAGTGGCCATGTGGGATGCCAGGGATTGAACCCGGGTTGGCCGCATGTAAGGCAAACTCCCTCTCCTCTGTGCTGTCTCTCCAGCCCCACAAGGTGAGCTTCTTGACCATGCACTATCTCTCTGACCCTTTCTTCCCTTCATTGCCAGTGCTTGCTACACTTACATGAATCTTGTTGACGGAAATTACTGTGTCCAAGCTGGGAACCAGCATCCAGGTTGTTTCCAAAGGCGGGACATGAGAGAAGTTTGCCAAGGGCTGCAGGAAGATTCCAGCAAGTTAGAGCAATGCCTTTTCCTTAGCACCCAAGGTCCCAGTTGGTCGTGACTCCCCTGGGTCCCCCTTCCAAGTCCCCAAGGGCCTGCATCTCCATCATCACCGAGAGCTGGGCGAAGTAGGAGCAGCCGGGCCAGCAGGGGGAAGAGCAGTGCTCATGTCCTGCCATGACTCGCATGAGTGGGACACAAGGGCAAGCTCTGCATGAGGGAGACTGTGATCTAATCCCTGGCACCACACGGTCCTGAGCATCACCGGGAGCAACTTCAAGAGCATCAGGCTGGGCTGGCTTGGAGCATCTCTTAGGATTTCCACGTCTCTTTCTCAGCACCCAGGGGGGCCACAATCTCCCACTGTGAGATTGTTCCTTTAGGTTTGGGGCTCAGTGTGGCATGAGCAGGGGGACGAGTGGGCAGCCAGGTTTGCAGGACCTCTCTGGAGCTCCAGAGCCCGGCAGGTTGCAGCGTGGGGCTAGATCGTCAGGGAAACACACGCATTTCATGGCAGAAACTGGGCAGTTAGATAGAGGTCACCTCCGTGTGAGCTGTGGGCTAGTGGCCAGACCCTGTGCCTTTGTCTGCCTTTGATTGAGCCATCCTCCCTCTTCAAGGGATGAAGAGGACAGAAGACTGGGGAGAAATTGATGAAAAGCAAACCCTACCTGCCGGGTCTCGGGCTTGCTGCCTGGTCTTTCAGTTCAGTAACAGCCAATTAGGCAACTCACAGCTGCTTGCAAAATAGTGAACAGGGCAAGCTCGCATAGCTGGGCACTGGCCCTTGGTTATGATCTCTCTTACCCCAAGTGTAACACTGACCCTGCAGGGCTGTGAAGATAGATGGGAGGGCTGAGTGCAAGCTTGGCATGGCGGAGACCATGGTCCAATCCCTGGCACCACATGGTCCTCAGCATCACCAGGGGCAACATCTAGAGCACTAAGCCGGGAGTATCCTGCAGGGTCAGTGTTACACCATTCATGGGTGACCCAAAAAACAAAACTAAAGACCAAAAAATAAAAAAGCAATGGATTCATGATCTTAAACATCTCCGTGCAGGTCTGTTCTGCAGAGCCCAATAGTATCCGCTTAATTTGTTCCTAAGGAATCCCGAGTTCTTTCCTACATAATTATGTCTGGGTTTCATCACATCGGTAACAGTGATTAAGCAAATGCACAAGGTAATTACTAATTATTAATTCAAGGTATATTTTTATTTCTTTCCCCTCAGATTGACTTCATTATCTTATTATCTGCTTACTCAACATTCTCACCTGACTCGGACTTTAAACTGCTCAGCAACTCTCTAATGCTGTTTTGTTTGATTTTTGTTTTTGTTTCGGGGCCACACCCAGCAGTTGTGAGGGTTTACTCCCAGCTGTGCATTCAAGGATGACCCCTGGTGGGGCCTGGGGCATCCTATGGACTCCAAGCTGGGTTGATCACATGCAGAGCGAGTGCCTTTACCTTGCTCTACTATTATTCTGCCCGGGGAATTCTTTTGAACAACAATATTTAATGCAAGAGAAAGACAGACAGATAGTGAAGGGGATAGGGTGCTTGCTTGGCACTAACCCGATCCCAGTTTCATCCCTGGCACTTCCTGGCAACGAACAAACACTGCCAGGAGTGTGGAGAGAGAAGCCCTGAATGCTGCGTGCAGACCAGACAGCTCAGTGCTTAGAGCCAGCAGTCCTGGGGGACTCCATGGTGGCGGAGGCCAAGCCCAGGGCCATGCAGATTCTAGGCCTGTACTCTACCGCTTGAGTTATTTCTCTGACCCAGTTCACCTGCCTTTCCGTTTGTCTCCCATGGCCTGATCAGGGGCTGGGGGTGGGGGGACACTTCCTGTGAGTCTCTGTCAGCTGGGCCTGAGCTCAGCCAATGCTCTGCCCTGGTGGCAGCAGTGCAGAGTCTGCAGGGAAATG
The DNA here is from genome assembly GCF_029834395.1 of Sorex fumeus. Classification (NCBI taxonomy): domain Eukaryota; kingdom Metazoa; phylum Chordata; class Mammalia; order Eulipotyphla; family Soricidae; genus Sorex; species Sorex fumeus. The sequence goes on from NW_026606155.1 coordinate 5,110,537, forward strand.
CCCAATGGCCTGGGGGAGTGAGTATGTGTTGGTGGAGTTGGGACTTGGGCATGTGTGCAGGCACTCATCACCTGTGACCCCAGTTCACCAGTTCATCTCTTTTTATTAAGTGCTTCTTGAAAATGTTTTACAGGCCAGTTTTAAGCCTCTCCCCCTCTGCCTGCCCCCTACATATGTGCAGGCTGGGAGTAACCAGCCCCCACCCCACTATACCACCTAGGAAGAGGTGGGGGCCTCCCCAGGGGTGCTGGGGCTCTGGTGATACTCAGCCCCGTGCTGAAGGCCTGATGTTTTTGGTGGTGGTCATGCTCGGGGATGTGGTACTGTTTCCACTTGGTGGTTTTAAGGGATGCTAGGGTTCCAGGAATACTGCCCCATAGTTGGAAGGCTGCCTCAGGAGCTGGGGGAGAAGGCAGCTGGGATAGAGAAGGGATCACTAAGTCAATGATGGTTGGAGGGATTGTTTGGGATGGGAGATGTGTGCTGAAAGTAGATAAAGGACCAAACGTGATGACATCTCAGTAACTGCATTGCAAACCATAGTGCCCAAAAGTAGAGAGATAGTATGGGGAATATTTGTCTGTCATGGAAGCAGGGGGAGGGTTGGAAAGGGGGGTTATACTGGGGACATTTGTGGTGAGGAATGTGCACTGGTGGAAGGATGGGTGTTTGATCAGAGTATGACTGAAACTCAAACATGAAAACTTTGTAATTATTTTACAGTGGTTCAGTTTTAAAAAAAAAAGGAGACTCCAGGGTTTTCTACTGGGCAATTCTCAGAGGGCCACAAGGTTCCAGGGATGGGACCCGGGGCCTTGTGCTGTGTTTCCATTCTTTGAGACATTTCCTAGACTCCCCAGTGTGACTGACTCATCAAGATAATTGTTCATGGCAGTTTGGCTTCCTGGGGGTTTCATGGTTTGGGGGCCCCTTGAAAGGGGTAGGGCATGAACGGCCTATGAGAGTGCTACAGTCCGAAATTTACAGCAGCCTGAGTCCTGTGCTTAGTTGCGGAAATCGTGTTTGTGTCTTACCGGGAAGCATCCAAGGATGGGCGAATGGAATGGAGCCAAGACTCTGGTCCTGTCCGCAGATGACCTCCATGGTAGCCTTCACTGACGCTCGCCGTGAGGCCTCTGAGAGCCTGTCAGCCCTCCCCACTGAGGAGTTTTTTAAAAGACTTTTCTTTCTTTTGCAGAGGAAATGGTGGTCCACGCCCAGCAGTGCTCAGGCCTGCTCCTGGCCCCGCACTTAGGGATCACTCCTGGCAGGGCTCAGAGGACCCTAGGAGGTGCTGGGGATCGAACCAGGGTCAGCCACAGGCAAGGCAGCTTCCGGCCCGCTGTCTTCTCTCTCTGACCCTGGCCCATCCCCACTCCCTCCTTTGGCAAGAACGCAGCTTCCTGCCTGCTTTCCTCCTTCCCTTTGAACCACCATTCCCTCTTCCCATGTGGAAAATGCTCCTTTTTGCTGGCACAGCTGAAATACCTTGAGGTTTGGGGTCACAGGGCAGAGCGGGCTGAATGGGTGGCAGAAAGCCTGGGCCGGTGGGGCTGGGTGAAGGCTGGCCGAGGGCTGCATTTGTGGCTGGCTGACAGCGACGCTGCTCGCCTGCAGTACCTCTGGTTTGCCCGGGAACACCTCTGTGAGGCCTCCCCCATCCTGTTACAGCTTCCTGTGTGTTTCCCAGCAGGGAATGGGTATGTGATGCTCAGGCTAGCCTAGTGGGAGAAACCCAGGATTTCTAGGAGATACACACACACACACACACACACATGCACACACACTCATACACATACACACATGCACACAAACATGCACATGCATGAACACACACATGCACACACGTACACACACATGTGCGCACACACATACACACATGCACACACATGCACACACACATACACACATGCACACACATGCACACACGCATGCACATGCATGCACACACGCACGCATGCACACACATGCACCCACACGCCATGCACGCACACACGCACACATGCACACATGTACGCCCACATGCCTACACACATGCACTCACACACACTCAATGCACATGCACACACACGTGCACACACGCACGAACATACACACTCAACGCACATGCACACACACGCACACACATGCATGCACACACATGCACACACACGCACTCACACACACTCAACGCACATCACTCACACGCACACACATGCACACACACATGCACACACAAAGGCACACACAGGCACACACACATGCGTGCGGCCCCTGGAGAACACCCTCTCTGTTCTATTCCCTCAGCCTGCAACCCAAGGTTCTCTTGGGCCAGGACTCAGAACGGAAAAGCACCAAGAAATCAAACCCAGGCACCCAACTTGTGTCTCTCTCCTGCTACCACATTATATCCGACAGATTTTTGCTTTTTAGTGCTGTGGATGGTGAAGGTTTGCCCCAGTTACTTGGGTTTTCTGGAACATTCTGAAAGGTTCATATGGGAAGGTTATTCCCAAGTCCAGTGCTGCTGGCTGGCATATTAGAGATGCTATTTCCGTCCTCTGTCTTGATTCCATTGAAAAGAAAAACTCCCCAGTCCTGTTCCTGATTGCTCAGGGTCTCATGCCGTGATGTATAAAGTTTTACAGTAATTGAAAAGGTAATGAATAGCACCCCAGGCAGTAAATAAATCACAGAGTTCATTAATTCAAAGCACTGAATGTCAATTTGTAGCACACTATATACCAAGTATAAAATAACTCTACCTATAGTGTAAGCCGGGAAGAGTGGGAATTAATTTTACTTGAATTTTTAATACACTTTTGACTGCTCAAAAATGATATTAAACGTGAACATAACTTAGTCTCTGTGTGGGCATTTATTCAACCATTGACTCATGAACAAATCAAGCCACATAGTTCTTCAGTTATTTGAGTCAATGGTGCTAACAAGTTTGAAGGTCACAAAGAAAGTCCTTACTGGGGGAGTCTGCAGAAGTCCCCAGGGGTTACGCAGTCCCCACACTGAAGAGGAAGCCAGGCGCTGAGCCGCTGCATGACCTGGACAGGGTGTGAGAGACAGCATGTCTTGCCTTGTTCCGATGTGTCCATTCACATTCGAGAAGAGAGCGCAAATCGAGAGATGGATTTTCCGTCCTTGATGCCCCCTTTCATTCTCACAGATAAAGCCCTGGGGTCTCTCTCTCAGCGCCATCCAGCCCAGAAGTGGAGATCTGTCTATACCACAGGCATCATCTGGAACTCTGGGTCGTTGGAAAGGGCAGACAGGAAAATTCCTCCCTCACCCTCAACCCCCCCAAGTTTTTTTTTTCTTTTTGAGTCACACCTGGTGATGCACAGGGGTTACTCCTGGCTCTGCACTCAGGAGTCACTCCTGGCGACGCTCGGATGGGATGCTGGGAATTGAACTTGGGTCTGCCGCATGCAAGGCAAGCATCCTACCTGCTATGCTATCATTCCAGCCCCCAGGTTTGTTTGTTTTTTTTTCTTTTTAAGAGCTGGTGAACAGTAAATGACTGGGGGAAAAAACAAATTCAATCACTTGCCCAGGGAGAATCTGCCTCCATGTGGGATGTCATGGAAGAAGAGGGCATCTCTCCCCGAGCTAAGGGAAAGGGGCTGGGCATCTGGGAGGGAAGAAGGGAAGAGACAGGGTGAAGCCCGAGAATGTTCTCATTTCTTGTTTGCCTTGTCATAGAAATAGGCGAAATGTTGGTCAAAAACTCAACATTGAAACTGGGGACGTTGGTGTTGGGAAACGTACACAGATGAAGGGACGGGTGTTGGAACATTGCAGGACTGAAACCCAGTCATGAACAACTCTGTAACTGTATGTCTCACTGAGATTCCATTTAAAAAAATTATCAATAATAAAAATTAAAAACCTCATCATCGAGGGAGCTGGAAATTCAGAGGGTAGGGCTCTCATCTTGCATGCAGCAGACCCAACTTCAAATCCCAGCATCCCATATCCCATATGGTCCCTGAAGCACTATTAGGAGTAATTCCGAGTGCTGAGCCAGGAGTAAGCCCTGAGCATCTCCAAGTGTGGCCCAGAAACAAAAACAAAAATAAAACATAGCACGGCGGTAGGGCGTTCGCCTTACAAGCGGCCAACATGGCCGACCCGAGTTCGATTCCTCCACCCCTCTCGGAGAGCCCGGCAAGCTACCGAGAGTATTCGATATGCCAAACACAGTAACAACAAAACAAACAAACCCCTGAAAATTTAGCTTTGGGACAAAACTCTCCCTCCTCACCCCCCACACCCCTTTCTACCCTGAGCCCCAATATACATTCTTCTATGGAGGAAAGGGAGTAAAAACTTCATGAGTCAGCAGCTCTAGTCCATCTCAGCTCAAAATAATCTATGCACCACCTCTAGAGATGGCCTGCCCCTGGCCCTGGGAGGGGGTGCTACTCCTTCAACTGCTGAGTCTGAACTAGGGTCAACACAAGGTCCTATTTCTTGGCTCAGGTCTCAGGATTTCAGGGGCCTGACTTGAATCTTGCTTTTGAAATTTTTTTTATTTTAATTTTTTGAGTTGTTTCTCTTCTTTTTAAACATTTTCAATTTTATTTTCATACAGTTGTTCATAATCATTGATTGCATTCAATATTTCACCACCAATCTCATCACCATTACACCTTCCCACCACCATTATTTCGAATTTTCCCACCACCATCAAGCCTGCCCCACAGGCAAATGCTAAATAATTTATTTTATATTGCTTGTTATGAATAGTATGAGATGTTGGGCGGCAGTGGCTGCACACTCCTAGAATTCTAAAATTTTAGATAACTGGAGTCCAGAGACATCTCTGCAGTGTGCTGCTCTCTTCTGAGATTCACTTATGAGTCTCTGGATCATGGCCATTAATGCAATTAAATGGCGGCCAAAGGCAGTTTGTGGGTGTGACTGCCAGGAACCCCAAGGGTGGGGAGATGAGAGGAGGTCACCCATTCCCGACCCCATCAAGCCTGGAGTTTTTAGTCACTAGTTCGGCATACCTGGGATTTTCAGTGGATTCATTCTTATGCATGGGGGGAGGGGGGCTTGGGACGAGTGGTCATGAGTGTGGTGGTGATTAGGTTCTGGAGGTTTGCAGCTGCTGGGACAGCTAGATTTTTAATTTGTTTTTGGGGGGCTTGGGGGTCACCACACCTGGTAGTGCTCAGGGGAGCATGTTAATCAAACTGGGTTTGATCCCTGGTACCACATGCTCTGGATGAAAAGTGTGCACTCCAACTCTCTGAGCTATTTTCCCATCCTTGGATATTGATTTTTAAAAATACAATAACTGACCGCAGGGCTCAGAGAGATAGTACAGGGGTTAAGATGCTCATCTTGCATGAGCCTGACCCACGTTTGATCCCGCGTGGCACTGCTTATGGTCCCTGAGTACCTCCAGGAGTGATCCCTGAGCACAGAGCTAGGAATAAACCCTGCCAGGCGAGTCCCGTGTCACCACACTGCCCCAGCACCCCTTTCTCTGCCAAATAATCTAAGAACTAACTTCAAAGTAAGTCACAAATTGGGATGCAAGGAAACTGGAATAAAGGGAGCAGTTGTTGATAAATCAGTCAGGTGCTACTGTTGTCTTGGTTTTCCTCCAGTGTAAAAGCAGATTTATTCATGGACATTCATTTGATTGGAGTTGAAATTGTTCACAGGATTCCAGGCAGTTTTCACAAAAGTCTTTTTTTATTATCTTTGAGATGTATCCATGTATTTGTCTACTCTAACATGGCCTTTTAGCTTGAATTATCTAGTTTGACTGGTTATAATGATGAAACCAACACAATGCTTACCAAATGCCCACTTAAGCATGCTCATAAATTCTATTGGCTAATTAATATTTGTTTAGGTTCATAATTTACTGACAAATGAATCACTTCTAGTCAAGATTATAATCGTCTCTTTGTGGTGCATCCTGTAGAGCTGCTTTGGCTCATAGCTTGCAAGTATTTAGGCTAAGAATCAGCAATGAGAAGTTGAAAATCGGGAAGAAGACAATTCAGATCTGAACTGACCTTTTATTATTATGGTTATTGTTATCATTTTTATTTTTTATTTTTTGGGCTGGAGTGATAGCACAGCGGGTAGGGCATTTGCCTTGCACGTGGCCAACCCGGGTTCAATTCCTTCATCCCTCTCAGAGAGCCCGGCAAGCTACTGAGAGTATCCCACCCGCACAGCAGCCGTGCAAGCTCCCTGTGGCATATTTGATATGCCAAAAACAGTAGCAATAAGTCTCACAATTTGTCTGGTGCCCGCTCGAGCAAATCGATGAACAACGGGAGGACAGTGCTACAGTGCTATTTTGATTTTTGGGTGCCCAGCAGTGTTCTGGGCTCACTCCTGCCTCTATGCACTGGGATCAGTCCTGGTAGAGCTCAGGAGACCATATGTGGTGCCAGGGACTGAACAAGGGTTGGTCTTGTGCAAGGCTAATGCTCTCCCCACTATACTATCTCTCCAGCTTTGGGGAACATTTAAAAATATTGATTATAAAAGTAGACTGGAGCGATAGCACAGCGGTTGGGCGTTTGCCTTGCACTCAGCCAGCATGACTGAGCCAGGTTTGATTCCTCCGCCCCTCTCAGAGAGCCCAGCAAGCTACCGAAAGTATCTCGCCCATACAGCAAAGCCTGGCAAGCTCCTCATGACGTATTCAATATGCCAAACACAGTAACAAGTTTCAAAAATGGAGACGTTACTGGGCTTGCTCGAGCAAATCAATGAACAACGGGAGGACAGTGTTTGTGGGTTTTTTTTTTTTGTTATTATAAAAGTAAAAATATTCAGTACAGTATATATCATTTCTAAAATACATAAGTGAATATATATATTTATGTATGTATTTTCTACAACTTCATGAACCAGATATTGCTGTATGCCTTTGGAGAGCTTGAACTTCATGTAACAACTGTACATATATATTTTACCCCAAATTGTAGTGACACTAAACCTATGCTTTAAAAACCTTTTTAGGGCACTGGAGTGATAGGACAGCGGGTGAGGCTCTTGCCTTGCACACAGTCAACCCAGGTTTGATCCTTGGCACCCCAGAAGTGATCCTGGAATGCAGAGTCAGGAATAAACTCTGAGTCCTGCCAGGTGTGGCCCGAAAAAACAAAAATAAAACAAACAAGCAAATAAAATCCTTCTCAGAGCCAGGGAGAGGACGCAGAGGACGGGAATGCATGCTTTGCTTGTAAAACCCCAGATTCAATTCTCAGTGCTACATGGTCCTTCAAGGAAATAAAATAAAACTGACCTTTTCAGAAATATGTATCTTGGCAGCCTTGCTGTACAAAAATAGACGTGGGTTTTGTCACTAGTAAGGTTGTATACATTTTGTTTTACTATGTCCAGTAGTTTCCAATACTTCACCATTACTAGTCGGGGAATTCTGTTCCCTGAATCCCTGTGGGAAAACCACCCACTTCAACGTGGGACACAGGGTCTTTAAAGGAGGCCATTAAGGTTAAATGAGGTCATTAGGGTGGGGTCTTACTCCAAGATGAGTGGTGTCCTTTAGTCCCCTCAGGATAGACGCATAAGGACACAGGTGCAGGTGACCTTATACAAGTCCAGGAGAGAGTCGCCGGGAAAAGCCATCCTTGCTGACACCTTGATCTTGGACTTTCTGCCTCCAACTATGACAACATTAATTTCTGTCCTTTAAGACTATTATAGACACGGGTGATACATTCTAGAACATTCTAGAAAAGGATTTGTTGGTACTTGCTCTTCTCCTTTCTCCCTCAACCTGACATCCCCCACCCCTTCCTGTGACTTTTCCACTCATATTATCAAATTTCCATCTAGAAAGTTTCTACCTGGGTATCTTCTAACCAACGTATACAAAAAAGCTTTGTTTTCTGCACATATTTGTTTTTAACTCTTTGCTACATCAAAGTGGTATACATCACTTTGATTATTAAAATGAAAAATATGAGGCCAGGGAGATAGGTCAAAGGATTGGAGCATTTACCTAGCATGCATAAAGTCCTGGGTTCAATCCCCAGCACTGTCATGAAAATTGTTTTGAAGTCCACATAGTGTAGGGTTTTTACATTTTTGTTGTTATTGTTCATAGCTTTTTATATTTTCTTTCAAAAGGTTTTATTTGCTTGTTTTGGGGCCACACCCAGCAATGCTCAGAGGTTAATCCTGGCTCTACACTCCGAAATCCTAAATCTGCTGGCAGTGCTTGGGGAACCATCTCGGGGGCGGGATCAAACTCAGGTTGACCGCATGCAAGGCAAGTGCCCTTCCCATTGTATGATCTCTCCAGCCCACTTTTGATAGGTGTCTGTAGTTTTGAAGTTTTCGATTTTAATCTAGGGAAATCGATCAAGAGTCTCTGTTTAGAATGTCTAGCATCGTCTCATTTTTAGAAAGGTCTTATTTTAGATTAAAATTAACTTTAAAATAAAATTTCTTCGGGTTTTTACATGTTTTAGACAGATCATCTCTCCCTTGCTTTGCTTTTCCTCTCTGCATAGTGCCCAGGATCTCAGGATACCTTATATATCTGCCTGGAGGGAACAGTATTTTTTAAAAAAAACCTTTTTCCACAGTTATATTGGCAGGGGTGGGGGTGGGAGTGGAAAGGGTGCTGGGACCATTCCCAGAAGTTTTTTTGGGGGATATCCCTGCCTCTGTAGGTGCTCAGGGGACCATGTGTGGTGCCTGGGATTCGAACCAGGGTCCTGCCCATCACAGGCACATGCCAGGTAAATGCTTTCCCTCCTGTGCTATCTTTGCAGGCCAAAGGGAAGCTTTGCTCACAGCTTCATTTCCAGTGCTTACAACTATCCTGGCATACGGTGGAGTCCCCAAAGTATTTTCAGGATGAATAAAGAATCAAGTGAGTCAAGAGACAATTTTAAAAATTAAAACAAGATCTTTGAGGGACTGGAGTGATAGCACAGTGAGTAGAGTGTTTGCCTTGCACGCGGCCGACCCGGGTTCGATTCCCAGCATCCCATATGGTCCCCCAAGCACGGCCAGGAGTAATGCCTGAGTGGATGTACCAGGAGTAACCCCTGTGCATCACTGGGTGTGACCCAAAAACCAAAAAAAAAAAAACCCCACAAGATCTTTGATCCAATGTGTGCTTTCTTGGTATTTAGAAGAAGTGATATATTTCCCCCTCAAAATTAAAATGTATTTCATTATTTATTTCTGTCCTCTAGCCACTGACTTGAAATGCCATATTTACAATAGACTAAGTCCACCTCTGTCCTCTGTCCCCTGTTTTATTGGGTCTACCTCATTAGAAAGCAGTGCCAGGCCATTCAATTGACCAGAGATATTATAACGATATATCTGAAACTGGTAGGACAAGTATACGTGACTAGGGTCATAGAAATGGTGTTCTTAATTCGTCGTTCCAGGCCATAAACTGTAGTTTGGGTGTGCTGAATGAGGGTGTTGCTAGCAATTAGGTCCTTAATTTCGTCTCTGCTACAGTGACTCTCAAGGTCCCACTACATTATCTTGTGAAGATCATCTGCGAACGTGTTTGTTTCCTCTTCAGGTTATGAGATGCCCCTCGAAGGTACCCTCCGTCCCATTTCCCTCCCTGGAGATGTTGTTTTATCACTAGTACACAGCACTGGTTTTCATTCTTTTTTATTTAAAAAAGGGAGCTATTTTTTGCTTGCCATCTGTTTTGTGATTTTCCCCCGACTTATTTTAGTTGATTAAAAGCATTTCTTTTGCATTAAAGGATGATCTCAGTATTAGTCCTCAAATTCTCCAGTTAATGAACCCCAAATTCTTCAAAATTGAGAGGAATTCACACACCTATTCATAAATTGTTTGCAAAGTGTGGGGGGGTCTCCCTCTAAGTAGAGCATTTCCATCTATTAAGATAGGTTATATTTGGGGTCTAGGAATGTGCTTATTTCCCCCACCCCCATATTAATTAATGATAATTATATCCTCACAACAAGAACTGCTGTAATTTTGGAGTGTGAAGGAAGTGTGAATAATACCTGGAATCTTATGTTACTCCACTACCTCCCATTTTTATTGAGGTCCTTATTTGATGATACTGTTCATGTTCATGATGGTTTTCATGTGTTCAATATTCCAACACCACACCCACCTCCTGAATGCCCATGTCCCTCCACCAGTGTCCCAAAGGCCCCTCCCAGCATCCATGGTTTGAATTTCAGAGCACCTTTGCTTCATAAACCTCCCTTTGGTGACCGGGTTCTAACAGATGTCATTAAATTCACACTGCCGTCTGTGTCTCAGTCACTTAATCTTGTAGGATGATTCCTAAGGGCCAGTTACAGGGAATGAGCTAAAGAGCAAATGTTTCCTATACATTGGATCAGCTCTTGGATCGATCTTGCTATAATGTACCTTATTTCTTATTGCAGATCTTATTTCTGCCAATGGTTTTCCATGGTGAATAAATTGTCCTTTTTTGGATGCTGACAATGTTGTCTGTGTTGTGTATGTTCATTCCTAGAGGAGATGCTGGCGATTAACTAGAGAACTAAAAGGGTTGAACCTGAGAAACTCGGGAAGAGAGAAGGTGTCAAAGAAAAACAAAATTTACTCCAAAGTCCCAAGAAACGCCAATTTAGTTCATGGTGAGGGTGACTTCGGGGAGAGGGGGATTATGACTGGGCTTGTGTGTGTGTGTGTGTGTGTGTGTGTGTGTGTGTGTGTGTGTATGTTGGGGGGTAAACAGGAACTTCTGCTGTATTTTCAGTGTCTTATTTACTTCATTTAAATATGCTGTTCTCAGTCTCAGCATTGCTATTTGGGGCTGGCCTGTTCTTTTTTTTTCCCCTTTTTTTTGGGAGGGTCACACCCAGCCATGCACAGGGGTTACTCCGACTCCTGGCTCATGCACTTAGGAATTACTCTTGGCGGTACTCGGGAGTCTATATGGGATGCTGGGAATTGAACCCAGGGTCGGCAGTGTGCAAGGCAAACACCCTACCTGCTGTGCTATTGCTCCAGCCCTGGCTGTTTTTTACAGGGGGGCTGTCCTAGAGCAAGGAGCAGTCTCCAGGCAGGTCAAGACACCCCAAATCCTCCCCAGAAGCCATCAGGTGTCCACCACCCTGCTCCTCGTCACCCACATGGAGAAACATTGAAGATAAAAGACAGAAAGAAAACCTAGAACTAATCAAGAGAAGAGTTGCATGTGTAATATTTGGGGGGGGGGGGGGAGGGTGTGTGCAGCTAACTTATCATCTGTTGTGTCATTCTGTGTCTTTACTTATTTACTGGGGAGGAGGCTTTGGGTCACAGCCAGAGATGCTCAGAATTTACTCCTGGCTCTGTGCTCAATGGTCACTTCTGTGGGCTCTCGGCCAGCCTTGTATGGTGTCGACGATGGAGCCAGGGTTGGCAGAAGTGACCTCATGCAAAGCAAGTGCCTCACCTCCTGTGCTCTCTCTTTCTCCAGCCCTATATTGTATCTTTATATTCTCCAAGAAGACTCTGGTGGGAAAATTTCAAAATTAAAAAAGATCCCAATCTTGGAGCTTGCCACTAACTGAAAGTGGTATTTCCAGGAAACTAGGGCTTATTCCCTTGCCAGCCTGGTCCCATGTAGGAAGAAGCCAGGTTGGGAGGCTGCTCTTCAGTGTGTCCTTGTGCAGAAGGGCTGGTAACCAACCCATCTTCTTCCTGCCTCTTTCCCAGTAACCCTGAGTGTGACCTTCTGCAGCACCCCCTCTGTCTAACTCAGACATTAAGCCAAGCCGTGATTTTTCCTAAGACACAAATACTTGATTACGTAAAATCTTACAAAATCAGGCCCAGATTCCTTCAGGGTGTCAGGGTGTCACCGGGTCCCCTGATTCCTCTGACATCACCTGGCTGGCACAGACTCAGGGCTGGTGAGCACTCTTCCAACCCAGACGACTACCTTAGCAGCCGGCACCTGACCGGGAGCCCTGGTCACCCCCACTTCTGACCCACTGACCTCCAGCGCAGGGATCTCCTCCACACCCTGCTCTGCTCCTTGGCTGGAACAACTCACAGAACTCACAAAAAAAAAAAGACTACCGTTGAGGAACACACATGCCTCGGTAAGGATGCAAACCAGCATGCCAGCGAAGAGACTGTGAGAGCGATGAGGAAATCAGTCTGAAGACTTGTTGGGCTTCATAGATAAGCTCAAGTGACGGAATGAGAGGCCCCAGGAGGCACTGTCCCCACCCGCCCCCCCACCCTCCTGTGTCTGCGACAGCACTTCTGAAGTCACCTCTGCCTTGGCCCCTTGCAATCTTGCTTCCTTCCCCTTGACCTCATTTCCTTCCTGTTCTACGGCTCTCGGGCCCCCAAGTCTCATGCTGAGCACCCCCCTCCATCCTGGGGGTGGTGCGTGTGTGTCTGTGTGTGTGTGGGGGGGGGGGGGGGATATATCTCTGTTCCTTGCCCTTGAGAACAGCTCTTGGCCCTCTAATCACCTGCTAGATCTTTCCAGCCCGACAGGCTCTCTCCTGAGTCATCTTGTTTGCATAGACTCAGGTGTGGTCAGGGGCCCACTGGGAATAACAAAGGCTCACACTCAGGGAATCTAAGGTTTTCCCCGTTTGCAAGGAAGGACTAGGATCAAAGAGCCAACCAGTAGCCCTTCAGGACCTGACCCTAGTCTTGTTACACTTCAGAATGATCCACCCTGCCCTAAGAGATGGTCTAACCTTAGCTCCTGGACTCTCACACCTGCTCTGCCCTCAGTGCTACAATTACTTTCTCCTTTGTCTCTGAGTGCCTTGGCGCTTATCAGGACGGAAGTAAAGAGCTTCCCCTTACTTCCTTCTGTTGTGATGACCACGCACACACACACCAGGCCATAGGAACTCACACATTTTGCTGTGGTGCTCCTTGCAGATCACACCTTAGGTTTTGGTGCTTGTGGCCTTAGCCACGGGGCTCACTGACGCTCACTTTAGCTGCAGTGCTAACACACACTCGAGTGAGACCACACTTCCTTTCTGGTGCTGGCCAACGCCTGGCTACAGCGTGGCTGGCATTGTTTGCAGCATGGGAGACCACAGGAAGCAGAGCTGCCAGGAACACCCTGAGCACCCAGGGGATGAAGCTCAAGGCTTTATACACTGAGTCTGGCTCCCAACACTGTTTCTTGGGACCATCCTGGGCAGAGTCCATCTCACTCTCCTCTGTGCTACCAGCAGTTCAGGTTCATTTACACATGATTTTTTCACAGGGCTGCTTCTCTCTCTCTGTCTCTCTCTGTCTGTCTCTCTGTGTGTCTCCCTCTGTCTGTCTCTCTCTATCTCTCCCTCTGTCTGTCTCTCTAACTCGGTCTCTCTCTTTGTCTCTCTGTGTGTGTCTCTCTGTCTCTCTCTGTCTCTGTCTCTGTGTGTGTCTCTCTGTCTGTCTCTCCCTTTTTCTCTCTGTCTCTGTCTCTTTCTGTATCTCTCTTTCTCTGTTTCTTTCTCATTGTTGGGGTGTCCTCTCTCAGTGGTGCTGGCAGAAGCAAGTTTATTTAGGCAGGTAGGCATGGAAGGGCCCCCATGGCAATGGAATTCCTGTAGCACTGTCATCCTGTTGTTCATCCATTTGCTCTAGTGGGCACCAGTAATATCTCCATTCACCCCTGTTGCATGCTAGTGTAGCCTAATAGCATCTGCTCGCTCCAGGAACATGAAGTGAGACTTGTTGTTACTGTTTTTAGTATATTGAATACTCCTGCCCCTGCGCCTGGCTGTCCTCACGGGGGCCCCGTGGAGGGGGGTGAGTTGGGTTTCCCTCCCTGCCCTGAGCAGAGCCCCAGCAGCCGAAGACCTCCAGAACCAGCCACAGCCATGCTGAGACCACTCTCCACAAGCATGAAGGTACCGGCAGAGGAACAAAGGCATGCAGGTCCCGGGACTGAGATCTCCAAGCCTGTTCGGATCGGGGCTGAGCATCCTCCACCCAGATCCTCCATCTTCCAGTAGGCAGGGGTCACACCCACCAACTGGCCCCCTGGCGCCGTGTAATCCCATCAACGGCCAAGACCCAGAGACTATAAAACCTAGCTCCTGGAAGTGCGCGGCCTCATTTGCAGGCATGCAGCATCTTATTATCTCGTTCTTACTTTGGACAACCTGGCAGGCTACCAATGTAAACTGTCCACATGGCAAAGTCTGGCAAACTCCCTGTGGCATACCCAATATGTCAAATACCAGTAACAATGAAAGAGCCTTGAATATGGCACTTTTTAAAATCTCAGGGCTAGGGCAAAGGAGACATTACTGATGCCTGCTCGAGGCAATCGACAAATAGGATGATCGTAATCATGATCATGAATACTCAATGGAATTCCTAGGGAGAAGTAAAACCACTTAGCCCTACGGCTGTCAGAACCCACCTTGTGACACAGGGACTAAGGCTTGATAAGACTTCACCAAGTGCCAACAGTTCAGAGAAGGCTGGACTGACTCCCCCCACCCCCCCACTTCAAGAGAAACTCCAGCAGGAACAAAGGCTAATAAGGGAATTTCAAAGACCATCAACCACTTCCAAGTTTCCCTCCTTGGCAACCACCCTAGCAACAGACTCTTACCTAGGCAGAAACTCCATGTAGCAGCAGGTTGGAGAAATCCTATAAAAGCCAAGTGTGCATATGCTGCCCGAGCCCATGTGCTACTTGTGCCCACATGGCCACGCACATGTAACACTGAAGCACATGTGTTGCCCACGTCTCCCGTCTTGAGATGTGTCCTGGGGTTCCCTCCATCTCTGGAGAAGCCCGTGTTCTCTCTTGAGCACGTTACTCCCACTTTTCTCTCCCTCCTCTTCCTTCCCCAAAACCCCCAAATAAAATCTGTTTTTACTTCACTGCTGTCTGCTCCTCAAAGTCTTTTCTGCAAGGTAGGACAAAGTACCTCGAAGCCCTGGGTAAGACCTCGGGCTGGCTCTCCTTTCCCGCAAAGAGCAATTCCTTGCTCCAGTCTGAGTCCGCGGATCCCTGAGGAATATAGCCGAGAAGACCAAGCAGACGTCAGGTGTGGCTTGACGGTCACCTGGTAGAGCCTACGGGGTTCTGGCTCTGCCGTGCAGGGGCTCATCCTCAAGATTCATCAGCCCGAAATTTCCCAGCCAGTCCTGGGGTAGCAGAAGCGGATCGGGAGAAAGTGACCATCTCTCTCCTCTTTGCCTTGCAGAAGGCACTCGTGGAGGCACACAGACTTCAAAGTGATGCAGAAGAATGTACCCAGGGCATTACAAGTTTAAGGCATGTGCTCTACATCATCGGAGTCATATCCCCAGCCCTGCATTTAGCTCTTGGATTACTGGCTGAGATGGTCTGTACATGCTGCTTGAGGACCCCTGAGCAGTGGACCACTGAGCACATGCTTTAGATGTGGAGGGGGCAAGGTTTGATCCCTGTACCATGTGTTACCCACACCCCTGCCCTGCCAGACTTGCCAGAAGAGACCTCCCAGCACTTCCAGGTCTGACCCCAAAAAGAACAAAATATTAAGAGGGTAGATTTTTTTCTCTTTATTCCTCCAAATAAAATAGGCAGGAGGTGAAATGAATTTCATTTAGATATATTTATTGGAAAATTAATCTTTTTTTTTTTTTTGCTTTTTTTGGGTCACACCCAGTGATGCTCAAGGTTCCTCCTGGCTCTGCACTCAGGAATTACTCCTGGTAGTGCTTGGGGGACCATATGGGATGCCGGGGATTGAACACGGGTCGGTCCCATGCAAGACAAATGCTCTACCTGCTGTACTATCGCTCTGGCCCCATGGCAAATGGAATTTTATAGGTGAAAAAGATCCCTTTTGCTCTTTGAGGCACTGAGGGAGAGCAAGAGTGCTGATGGGAATAGAAGGGAGAGAGAAGGGACTGGAGGGACAGAACAACAGCTAAGCCATTTGCTCTGCACACGGCCAACCCAGGCTCAAACCGTGGTCTCCCATATGGTCTCCAGAGCCCATCCAGAGTAATTCCTGAGTACAAAGCAAAGAGTATGCTCTGAGCACCACTAGGTGTGACTTCAAACCACCCCCACACCAAAGAAAAAAAAAAGGTGGGAGGACAAGAAAAGTCAGCAGCTCCTACTCTAAACTGTTCTTAAAACTTCATTTTTTTTAAATCAAAGGCAGAAGGAAGGTATTAATGGATTATTTTATCATTAAACAATTATAAAAGTGTGGAGCTAGAGAGATAGTAGGGAGGGTAGGATGCTTACCTTGCACTCAGCCAACCCATGTCCATCCCCTGCATCCCATATGGTCCCCCCAAGCACTGCCAGCAGTCATTCTTGAGTGTAGAGCCAGAAGTAACCCCTGAACATTGCCAAGTTTGGCCCTCTCCTTACCCCAATTTTTTAATTTAATTTTAATTTTATTTTATTTTTGCTCTTTGAGTCACACCCAGCGATGCACAGGGGTTACTCCTGGCTCAGCACTCAGGAATCACCCCTGGCAGTGCTCAGGGGACCATATGGAATGCTGGGAATCGAACCTGGGTTGGCCGCATGCAAGGCAAACGCTGTGCTATTGCTCCAGCCCCCATTTAAAAAAAAAAAACATAAAAAACTTGTGTCTGTTTATTGAAGTCTTTCATTGTCAATCACTGTATCACTGTCATCCTGTTGTTCATTGATTTCCTCGAGCAGGCACCAGTAATGTCTCCTTTGTCCTAGCCCTGAGATTTTAGAAAGTGCCACATTCGAGGCTCATTCAGGGTCAGGGGAATGAGACCCATCATTGTTACTGGTATTTGGCATATTGAATACGCCATGGGGAGTTTGCCAGACTCTGTCGTGTGGGCAGGATACTTTCAGTAGCCTGCCAGGTTCTCCAGAGTAAGAACTAGATAATAAGTTGTTGCATTTGCGGCCACACGCTTCCAGGAGCTGGGTTTTATAATCTCTGAGTCTTGGCCATTGATGGGATAACATGGCTCCGGGGGTAGTTGGAGGGAAGATGGGGGGTCTGGGTGGAGGCCCAGTACCAATCCGAGCAGGCTTGGAGATCTCAGCCCCGGGACCCGCATGCCTGGGTTCCTCTGCTGGTTCCTTCATGTGTGAGGCTTGTCCGAATGTGGAGAGTGGTCTCAGCATGGCTGTGACTGGTTCCGGAGGTCTTCGGCTGCTGGGGCTCTGCTTGGGTCAGGAAGGGAAACAACCCGCCCCCCTCCAAGGAGCCCCGGTGAGGACAGCCAGGCGTGGGGGCAGGAGACTCTGCGCTGTTCTCTTCCAGGAGAATATATATTGTCTATATATATATATTTTTTTTATAGAGGGTTAGGGCCACACCCAGTGGCACTCAGGGATCACTCCTGGTGGGGTGCTTGGAGGGACCAGATGGGGTGTCAGGGATTGAACCCAGGAAGGCCATGTTCAAGGCCTAACTCCTGTGCTATCTCTCCAGCCTGTCAATCACTTGATCACTTGACTTGATCACTTGACATCCCGTTACTCAACGATTTGCTCGAGCGGGTGCCAGTAATGTCTCCATTCATCCCTGTCACGTGCTAGTGTAGCCCAATGGCATCTGCTCACTCCAGGAACACGAAGAGCCTCAAACCGATCATTCAGGGTCTTGATGAAGAAGTCTCACCATCTTGTAGGTGGGCGGCCATGCAATCTTTTAACATCCCATGGAATCCAGTCGGTAATGGCTATAGTCCAGCAGTTGTCTCCAAATCACATTATGTCTCCAGCCCATCTGATTTTCGATGTCTTGGCAAATGAGACAACGTCCCTGATTCTCCATTGTCGACAGAGGTCAGAACTCCAGATTCTTTCTCTCACTTGAGTGAAGCGTGGTACTCCAAGCATAGCTCTTTCGATTCCTCTTTGGGAGACCCGAATAGCGTTCTCATCCTGTTTTCGTAGGGCCCAGGTCTCTGAGGCATATGTTAATGCAGGAAGAACAGTGGAATCGAAGAGATGTGCCCAAAGCCAGAGTTTCTTCGTCCTCTTAGCTATTTCTTAGACACTCTTGAAGGCGTTCCAAGCTGCTCTCTTCCTCCTGCGCAACTCAGGAGACAGGTCATTCATCATGTTGACTTCTCGACCTAGGTACATGTAACTATTGCATTCGGAGATGATCATTCCATTGAGAGTGAATGGAATGTCAGGAATGAGTCCGTTTCTCATAAACATTGTCTTCATGAGATTCAGCTGTAGTCCGACCTTTCCACACTCATGGTCGAAGTCGGCCAGCATTTGTGCCGCTTGGCTAATGTTTGGTGTTATTAGAACAATGTCATCAGCGATGCAGAGGTGGTATAGTTGCCGACTGTCTATCTTCACTCCCATTCCTTCCGATTCCAGTCTTCGCATGACGTACTCGAGGGTGGCACTGAAGAGTTTCGGTGAAATGGTATTACCCTGCCAAATACCTCTCTTAATGTCAATGATCACTTCCTTGTAGAATGGTGAGATCCTGGTAGTGAATCCGTGATACAGCTCACAGAGGATCCTGATACATTGAGTTTGAATGCCCTGTTTCGCTAGTGCTTCGATGACCGCTTCAGTCTCAACAGAAGGAAAGGCCTTCTTTAAATCAAAGAACATTAGACAGAGTGGCATCTTGAACTCCCGAGAAAACTCAATGTGTTATCGTGTGGATATGGTTGATCATGCTAAATCCTTTTTGGAACCCAGCTTGCTCTCATGGTTGTCCTTCATCTAGTGTTCTGCCAATCCTATTCAGGATGACTCGAGTGAACAGCTTATAGACGACAGATAACAGGCAGATTGGGCGATAATTGCCAATGTTGTGGATGTCTCTCTTCTTGTACAGTAGAACAGTCCTGCTGGGTTTCCACTGGGATGGAACCTTGCATTCAGACAGGTAGCATGTGAAGAGCCGAGCCAGTGTATTGATGAGTACTGATGGCAGGTTCCTCAGGTGTTCAGGTCTGACCTTGTCTGGGCTGGGTGCTGTTCACTTCTTTACAGACAAAATGGCATGTTGGATTTCGGAAGGGAGAATGTTGGGAACAACATATTCATCCTGCGTAATTTGGTATGTGGGCAGGTGGATGTGGCTATTGAAGAGGATCGAGTAGAAGTCTTGCACAATCTTCTCCATTGTCCTTCTGGAAGATGTGAGAGATCCATCAGGACGTCAGAGGGCAATTATCTTGGTCTTGTAGTTGGCAAAGGACAGATAGGCATTGCGAATGCTTTTCCCAGCTTCTGCCATATCTGCCAGCACTGCTGCTCGTCTCTTTGAGGTCTTCCTTTATTGCTTCTCTGCACTGCTTTGCGAGCTCCGATGTTGCTTGTGGTTGCCTGAGGCTCTTGCCAAGCCACGTTGACGAATGAGCTTGAGAGTTTTCGAAGACAGGCTTTGTGTGTGTGTGTGTGTGTGTGTGTGTGTGTGTGTGTGTGTGTGTCTATTTCTCTCTTGGCATTCCTCGCACGATCATGGAGGTACTGAACCAGTTCATTGTATTCTTCTTCGTCAATGTTGTCAATGACGGCATCTTTCCATGTTGCCACAATAGTGCCAAAGAGCTCCCAGTTGGTGGTCATTCTGGGAGTTCTCTTCTTAAACTTTACAGCCCTTTCTCCTCGATCTGTGAAGTAGAATTCTGCATGAAGTAGACGGTGATCCAATCTCGTTTGGGATTTTGGGACAACAGTGACATTGGTCAGGCAAAACCGCCGATTGACTATGATGTGGTCAGTTTCGTTGTGGAACCATCCACTGGGAGACTACCATGTCCAACGTTTAGATTTGGCCTTCTGGAACTGTGAGTTACCGTGGATGGTCTTGGTCAACATGATGAACTCAGACAGTCTCTCACCCTGTTCATTCCATTCTAGGCCATGGGTCCTGATGAGGAAGTCTTTGGCTGATCTTCTCGGTCCTATCTTAGCATTAAAATCACTGACAGTGATCTTGTAGAAGGTGTGGTCTTCTTTATAGAACTTCTCCAGCTCCATGTAGAACTACTGAGAACCCCAGCCTGTCAATATAAATTTTAAATCACCTTTCACTTTCTCATTTGATGACAAAAGCTGAAAATTCTTGTGGGGCATTTTGGGTAGAAGTGATGATTATAGTCGACTACCTGTGAAAAGTCCTTGTTTTTATTTGCTTGTTTTGGTTCCATCTAGCAGTGCTCATGAACTCTTCTTAACTCTGTACTCAGATGTAATCCCTGGCAGCACTTGGGGAACCATACATGGCGTCAGGTATTTGAACTAGGGTCAGTCACATGCAAGGCAAGTGCCTTAACTCCTGTTCCATCTATCTGGCCCTCATTTATCCTTCTAAAACTCTAGTTGAAGTCACTTTTCCTCGAGGAAATACTCTTCCCCTGACCATGCCCTGCTCCTGAAAAGGTAAAGGTAGGTGATATTGGTCCATTCTCTGTGTGTTTGAGTGTGTGTGTGTTTTGGGTCACACCCAGAGATGCTCAGGGGTTACTCCTGATGGTGCTTGGGGGACCATATGGGATGCCAGGGAACGAATCCAGTCAGTTGTGTGCAAGGCACGTGCCCTCCCAATTTCACACTGTGCTATCACTCCGACCACCACCACCCCCATGTCCATTCTGAACCAGAGCATCACTGTGGAGCACTGGGACTTCGACCTCTCACGTTTCTGCTGGGCTTCTCAAAACCTCGCAGACCGCAGACACACTCAGCAGTGTGGGAGTGATGACTGGGAGCTAGCAGACCGGCTGAGCTCTGAGTCAAGAGCTGTGCCCCGACTGTGTCCACATCGTGAGGCATTTCCTTCCTGAGGGAGTTTCCCGACCCCCCCCCCCCCCCCAAATGAAGACAAGTCAGCCTGCTTATCAGAAGTGACGCAGGTTCTCTTTCTCCTTTTTCCTCAGGGCTGAAGAGTTTGCTCGGAGGGCTGGAGTGTGGGGTGAGTTTGTGCCTTAACCCTCCCCCAGCTCCTCTGGGTGTGGCCCTGGTGGTCTCCAGCACCATCAGCTGAGCAATATCTGGGCCCTTCCAGTCAGCTCGCCAGCTTGCCTATCTGAACGCATGGTCTGACCCTGAATGCCTGGGTTGGGGGGGAGTGGGGTGTGGAAATTACATGGATTCAGCTTACATGGCATGAACCCCGACTCCACACTGACCATAAGCCGACTCACCTTCTGAATCTGTTTTGTATCTCTGTCATGAAAAGTCATACTGACTTTGCACAGGTGATTGTGAGAATAGAACTAGTACAAACGAGGGCAGAGAGCTCGGACAGCAGGGAAGGTGCTGGCCTTGCATGCTGCTGATTTGGGTTTGGTCCCCGACACCATGTATGGTCCCTTGAACCCTGCCAAGAGTGAGTGCTGAAAGTGAGCCAGGAGTAAGCCCTGAGCACTGTTAACTGTGATAAGGAGAGAGAGAGAGAGAGAGAGAGAGAGAGAAAGTCAGAGAGAGGGAGAGAGAGAAAGTCAGAGAGAGGGAGAGAGAGAAAGTCAGAGAGAGGGAGAGAGAGTGCAGGGAAGAAGAAAGGAAAGAAATGGAAGGGGAAGGAAGGGGAAGGGAAGGGGGAAGGAAAGGGGGAAGGAAAGGGGAGGGAAAATGGAGGGGAGGAGAGGAGAGGAGAGAGGGGAGGAGAGGAAAGGAAAGGATCCAAAATGCCTCTTGCTATGCCTGGAGCACTGGAGCACTGGAGCACTGGAGCATTGTCCTCCAGTTGTTCATCGATTTGCTCAAGTGGGCACCAGTAAGTCCCCATTGTGAGACTTGTTTTACTGTTTTTGGCATATCGAATATGCCACCGGGAGCTTTCCAGACTCTGCCATACTCTCGGTAGCTTGCCAGGCTCTCCGAGAGGGGTGGAGGAATCAAACCTGGGTCGGCTGCACACAAGGCAAACGCCCTACCCGCTGTGCTATCGTTGTGCCTGGAGAATAGAGAGAATCTCACTAGCATTTTTTTTTTTTTGCTTTTTGCTTTTTGGGTCAAACCCAGCAATGCTCAGGGGTTACTCCTGGATGCTCAGGAACCACTCCTGGTGGTGCTTGAGGGACCATATGGGATGCTGGGGATAGAACCTGGGTTGGCCATGTGCAAGGCAAATGCCCTCCCTGGTATCCTATCACTCCGGCTTGTCACTAGCATTTCTACTAGGTTACATTCACTGAACACTGGCTGTATTTCCAAGGGACTTAGTATTATCATTTTATTTGAGCAATAACCCTATAAAGCAGGCATTCTGTGGAACCTCATTTTTCCACAATGGAATCTAGCCAGTCCACAGTGGAGCTCGGTTCCACACTCGGTCCTCCCACTGTGAGCCAGACCACTCAACTCTCTTGCCTCTGCTTACAAACAATTCTTGTTGTTTGCTTGCGGTGCCTTGGTTTGGACTCATTCCTTTTATATCACCAATAAAGCCCATCACCCATTCTTCCAGCCCTTTCTCCTGTCCCCACCTTCTCCTCTTCAGGTCACCTTATTTAGATTGTCACTGTTCACTGGTCTCTATTGCCTTTTTGCCTTTTTTCTGTTCATCAATGCTTATATGCTTAAATTGCACACAAGGATGAAATCATCTGGTCCTTGAATTTTTCCTGTCCTAACTTCTTATGCTTTGCATATTTCCCCAAATTTCTTGCATTTTGCTACAAAGGGCAAAGTTTAATATACATTTTTTAAAAATAGTTGGGCTCATATTCCATTGTGTATATCTGCAAGATATTCTTCTAATCCTCTTTCAACAGGCACTCTGACTGCTTCCATAATTTATTGTAAGTAATGTCGCAATAAACATTGAAATGGACATACACTTTTATTTTAATGTTTTTATATTCTTAAAATAGCCAGAAGTGGTTTATTTTCTTTTGTGGGGGTAGGGGCTGTCAATCCTCAGGGCCTTTTCCTGATTCTGTGCTCAGGAATCATTCCTGGTGGTGCTCAAGGCACCATATGGAATGCTGGGGATGGAGTCCTGGTCAGTTCCTGTCAACCGCATGCAAGATTATCTGCTATATTATCTACTATGTTATCACGCAGGCCCAGTTTCTTTTAGTTTCTTATTGATAGCTCTTATGACCAAAGGCAGAGTTCCTCTTACTCATAGGAGCTACCAGAAAATTCCTGAAGAGTGAATGAGTTGACAGACTAGTTTCTCCAGTTTGCCTGAGTGAGTGAAGAAGGGATTCTTTCCTCCCTAAGATAGAAGGAGTTTGCTTTCACAAGTTCTGGATGAACCGGTTGAGACATCTTCGTTGCTAAAACTATTGTAACACGGCTGGGGAATTACGACGGGGAGGATAGAAGTAAGAGTCATCTGCTTACTCAGTTACTTATTGATGAGGCCTTATTTAGGTTGTAAGTAACTGAAAGCTAACTGGGATCTTTTTAACTGGAACAAGAATGTTAGGTGATTCCCAGCACCCAAGTAAAGGAATGAGTTCATAAAGACAACTAACAGTAAAAATCCAACAATTGTGGTCCCTTTCTTCAAACCACACCAGCTTTCACTCTCTCCCTCCTTACAAAGTTTTCTTCTGTTTTTTTTTTTTTTTGGTTTTTTTTTTGTTTTTTTCCTGGTTTTGGTGGGGATGGGTGCTGTGAGTTTATGAGCTACATCTTGTATTTTGGCCATACAAAGAGAGTTCAGTTTTGGACAAGAATTGAGTTCTAAAAATAGGTAAAGGTAATAAGAGAGAGAGAACAAAAGGGAATGCCCTGCCACAGAGTCTGGGTGGGATGGGGGACATGGGGGGTGGGAGGGATACTGGGATCTGTGGTGGTGGGAAATGGGCACTGGTGGAGGGATGGGTATTTGATCATTGTATAATTGAAACCCAAGCACAAAAATTTGTAAGTCTACAACTGTACCTCATGATGTCTCAGTAATCCACGGTTCACGGTCCTCTCGTTGTTCATCGATTTGCTCGAGCGGGCCCAATAATGTCTCCATCATTGTTGTTACTGTGTTTGGCATATCGAATACGTCACGGGTAACTTGCCAGGCTCTGCCGTGCAGGCGAGATACTCTCAGTAGCTTGCCGGGCTCTCCGAGAGGGGTGGAGGAATCGAACTCGGGTCGGCCATGTTGGCCGCTTGTAAGGCAAATGCCCTACCGCTGTGCTATCACTCCAGCCAGTCTCACTAATACAAATTTTTAAAAAATAAAAATAAAAATAGGTAAAGGTAAAGGGATATACATGGATAACTTTACAGTAACTGTACTGCAAACCATAGTAACCAAAAGGGGGGGGAGGGAGGGAGAGAGAGACAGAGACAGAGATAGAGAGACAGAGACAGAGATAGAGAGACAGAGACAGAGATAGAGAGACAGAGACAGAGATAGAGAGAGACAAACACAGAGAGAGACAGAGACAGCGACAGAGAGATAGACAGAGAGAAACAAAGAAAGACAGAGAATAGAGAGAGAATGTGTCTGCCATAAAGGCCAACTAGTGCTGGAAGGAAGGAAATTGGGGACATTGGTGGTGGGAAATATGCTCTGGTGAAGGGACCGTTGTTGGAACATTCTATCACTGAAACCCAATCGTGGTCAACTTTGAAACTGTTTATCTCATGGTGATTTAATAAAAAAATTAAACAAAACAAAACAAAAACAAAAACCAGAAACCAACCCCCCAAATACAGACATAAGCTTCTCTCTCAGTTCCAGTTCCAAAATTCCTAGTGAAGACCTTTGCTTGGTGTCGCTTATGTCCTAGTCTACACTGGGCTCAGCACCTACCAAGGAAAGGTTTGGCTGACCTGGGCCACATGCTTGCTCTGATCAGGTGTGCCAGTCACCATGGCCACGTGGTCCTCACATGAGTGCCAAGTAGCTTCAGAAAGGTCAGTGCTAATCCGCCAGCAGACGTGTCTGCTACCTGTTCTCTGAAGTTTGAACAGTGTAGGCAGCACCTGGTCTGCGTCCAGCGGCTTCCGTCACCCTGTCATTCCGACGTGCTGGTAATGACATTGTTTCTAGGCTCCTTCCTTTAGCTTCAGTCCCAAATCATGCCCACGTTGTTTTCACTCTTCTTTTCTTAAGGAAAGTCTGTCTGCTTTCCTTACTAAGAAAGATCACGACTCTCTGGGTCTCTCCTGTAACATCCCTGCCACTAAAATAAGGTCCCTTACAGACATAGAAAGATTGCACTCATTTGTGGAATATAAAGCAACAGAATGGGAGACTAACATCCAAGAACAGTAGAGATAAGTACCAGGAGGATTACTCCATAGCTTAGAAGTCGGCCTCACATGCTGGGGGAAAAGGCAGCTCAGATAGAGAAGGGACCACTAAGTAAAGGGTGCTAGGAGGAGCTGCTCAGGATGGGAGATGCGGGCTGAAAGGAGACTATAGACCAAACATGATGGCCACTTAATGCCTCTACTGCAAACCACAACACCCAAAAGGAGAAAGAGAGCAAAAGGGAATGCCTGCCACAGAGGCGGGGTGGGGTGGACAGGATGGGGTGGTGGTGGTGGGAGGGATGCTGGGACCATTGGTGGTGGAAAATGGGCACTGGTGGAGGGATGGGTACTCGATCATTGTATGACTGAAATGCAAGCATGAAAGTTTGTAAGACTGTAACTGTACCTCACGGTGATTCACTAATAATTTTTTAAAATTCCTAAATAAATAAATAAATAAACAAATAAATAAGGTCCCTTTCCACACTGGTCTCCTCTATGCCTTTCCATTTGCTTCATGCGTCTTCTCTTCCGGCTCCAGAAGAAAGTTTGTGCTGGTCTGCAGGTGATCAGAAACCCCAGGAGAATGGGGGAGATGCTGAACAGCCTCTGCCTCTTTCTTAGAAAAATAAATCACTCTGCAACCCCTTGGAAATTGACCTTCCCTTTCTGTTTGTTTTTATTTTATACCTGGCAGTGCTTAGGGATCACTCCTGGCAGGGCTTGGAGGACCTGATAGGGTGCTAGTGTGACCGCACTTAAGACAAGTGTCTTACCCACTGTACTGCCTCTCTGACCCTAGAAACCCTTTAAGCAAAGAAACAGAAAGTATCCCGAGTTGTACCCATGACTACTGACACCTCTCCCATCCTTCTAGTGCCCTCAAGGGACAGGATCATCCATTCTGGGAAACTGCTAGAGACAGTCTCTCCCAGAGCCTGAGAGCAGCCGTGACCTGCTGTGACCTGTTTTCTGTCACTACACGTCTGGAGTATCTTCTCAAATGTTGTGCAAACAGGCTCGTACAGTGAGTTCTGGCATCGTACATCATTGTACAGTGAGACCCAGCATATCATGTTGTATCAGTAGTTTATTCCTTTTGCTATTATGTCTTTAAAAAAAACTTTAAAAATTCTACTTTCGGGGCTGGAGCAATGACACAGCCGGTAGGGCATTTGCCTTGCATGCAGCTGACCCAGGTTCAATTCCCAGCATCCTATATGGTCCCCCGAACAATGCCAGGGGTAATTCCTGAGTGCAGAGCCAGGAGTAACCCCTGTGCATCACCAGGTGTGACCCAAAAAGCAAAAAATAAAAAAATTTAAAAAAATTAAAATTCTACTTTCACAGTGTCAGGCTGGAGAGACAGTACAGCAGATAGGGTGTTTGCCTTGCAGGCAGATGACCTCAGTTCAATTCCTGGTACTCCAGATGGTCCCCCCAGCTTACCAAGAGTAACTCCTGAGCACAGAGCCAGGAGTACCCCGAGCATCACCAGGTGTGACCCAAAAACCTAAAAAGAAAAGTTGTATTATGGAGCATTAATATTGGCTGGAGCGATAGCACAGCAGATAGGGTGTTTGCCTTGCATGTGGCTGACCCGGGTTTGATTCCTCCGTCCCTCTCAGAGAGCCCGGCAAGCTAGTGAGAGTATCTTGCCCGCACAGCAGAGCCTGGCAAGCTCCCTGTGGCATATTCGATATGCCAAAAATATTAACAAGTCTCACAATGGAGACGTTATTGGTGCTCGCTCGAGCAAATCGATGAACAATAGGACAGTGCTGCAGTGCTACACTCAAGAAGATTTTTTTTTAAGAAAGTCTCATGAAGGGCCTGGAGCCATAATACAGTTGGTAGGGTGCTGGTTTTGCATGAGGTCAACCCAGGTTTGATCCCTGGCATCCCATATGGTCTCGCATGAGTAATTAATTCCTGAGTGCAGAGCCAGGAGTAACCCTTGAGCACCACAGGTATGGCCCAAAAAGCCAAAAACCAACCAACCAAACAAAAACGTAAAACAAACCCCAATACAAAACAAAACAAAAAAACCCAACAAAGCAAACAAGAACCAAACAAACAAACATACAAAAAAAAGAAAATCATATGAATCCCCCATACATGTCACCAATTTTGACAAAAATCAACTGAAGGTCAATTGTTTCCCCATCCGTATTTATTTTTTTTTTAGAGAAGCTGCTGAAAGTAGACTATAGACTAAACATGAATACCCCCCATCCTTAACCCTTCCTGTGCTAGTTTGAAGCTCTTTCTAGACCTACATTTCCGTATGCATTTTTCAAAGGGGTGAACTCTGACATAGACCTAACATACAACCACATATGGTGCTTATGAAATTGTAACAATTCCTCTTTTATAAACTGTCCAACCAGATTCCAATTTTCAATTGCTTCATGAATGTCATGATTTTATTTTCCCAGTTTGTTTGAAATCCATGCATTATTTATTTATTATTGGTCATTTGGTTTCTTGATAGTATTCACAACTATATCTTTACTGTTCATTCTTTTTAGTCTTCTAGCTTAATTTCTTTTCCACTTTTCCACTTTACACTTTACTTGTTGAATAAAGTCAGGTCCCTTGCTCTGCAGTGTTGCTACAATCTTGCTTTCCTGATTATATCCCTTGGTGGAGATTAATGTGTTCCTCTGTCCTCTTCATTTCCTGAAAACTGGCTGCTGGCTATAAAGCAATAATTACTTTAATTGAAGAACAATATTCTTGAGAGCCCGGCAAGCTACCGAGAGTATTCGATATGCCAGACACAGTAACAACAAAGTCTCCAATGGAGACGTTACTGGGCCCGCTCGAGCAAATCGATGATCAACGGGAGGGCCATTCTTGACTGTTCCAGTTATGTTTATGTATTTTATGTCTACCAAGTTTTAGTAATATTTTTTGGGCTGTGCTGGGAAAAACCCAAGCCTCACACAAGCAAAGCAAGTGCCCCTTAGCCAAGCCGCATCTCTGGTCCTGCTAACAAATTTTAAGAATTTTTGAATAATGTCTGATTAACTTAAAAGAGTAATTAACTCAAAACTGTCCTATGTAATTTGTGATTGTGGCATTCTATCATCTCTAAATTCAGCACCCAGTTTTTGTAAATTAAGTTTTATTAAAACAAAGTCATAATCATTAATTATGTTACATAGGTTTCATCTATAATCACTTTGCTTTTTTTTGTTTTGTTTTTTTGGGTTACACCCAGCAATGCATAGGGGTTACTCCTTGCTCTACACTCAGGAATTACTCCTCAGGGGACCACATGGGACGCTGGGAATCGAACCTGGGTCGGCCGCATGCAAGGCAAACGTCCTACCCGCAGTGCTATCGTTCCAGCCCCAGTCACTTTCCTTCCCCCCCCCCCCCCCATTTTGTGGTGCTAGGAATGCAACCCAGGGATACACATGGGCAAAGCAAGTGCTCAACCACTGAGCCACATTTGTGGCCCCTTAGCTCTGCTTTTCCAGCACAATGGCAGCATTGCAGAGCTGGGGCAAAGGACGAACCTCTGTCCCAAAAGTCTAAAATATTTACTCTCTGGCCCTTAAATAAATTTTGCTGACTTCTATTCAGCATTTAGACATTTCCTATGAATTTTATGTATTTTCTTTTCAGGTACTTGAGTTACTGACAATATCTTGATTTCCTTTTTTTTTTTTTCCACATTTTTTTTTTTTTTTTGCTATTTTTGGTCACACCTGGTAATGCACAGGGGTTACTCCTGGCTCATGCACTCAGGAATTACTCCTGGCAGGGCTTGGGGGACCCTATGGGATGCTGGGAATAGAAGCCTGGTTGGCCGTGTAGCCAGGCAAACGTCCTACCTGCTGTGCTATCATTCAAGCCCCCCCCCCCATTTCCTTTAAGACATTTTAAAAATCAAGTTAGTAAACTATTCTTAAAAATATCACTATCACTATCATCCCATTATTCATGAATTTGCTCGAGCAGGCACCAGTAATGTCTCTATTCGTCCTAGCCCTGAGATTTTTAGCAGCTTCTTAAAAATATAGTAAATTTTAATTCTCCTAGATGTTCTGAAACTGCTAAACTTCACAAGATTTTTGACTTAAAATTATAGGTTTAGATCAGCTAATTCTAATTTTAAGTTGAAATCTCTTTAGCTCATTTTGGGTGTGTGTGTGTGGGGGGGGGGAAGCCCAGAGTTTCTC
Organism: Sorex fumeus; assembly: GCF_029834395.1. NCBI lineage: Eukaryota > Metazoa > Chordata > Mammalia > Eulipotyphla > Soricidae > Sorex > Sorex fumeus. The sequence goes on from NW_026606155.1 coordinate 5,139,826, forward strand.
AGGAATTAATCCTGGCTCTGTGCTCCACCCAGGACTGAACAGAGGCATCAGACGTGCTGGGCATGTACTCAGCCCCTTAGCTATTTCTCTGGCCTCGATTTTACTCTTTATTTTTTATTTATTTATTTTTGCTTTTTGGCTCACACCCGGTGATGCTCAGGGCTTACTCCTGGCTTTGCACTCAGGAATTACTCCTGGCGATGCTCGGGGGACCATATGGGATGCTGGGAATCGAACCTGGGTCTGCCGCGTGCAAGGCAAATGCCCTAACCGGCTGTGCTATTGCTCCAGCCCCCATCGATTTCACACTTTAAATTGTTCTCCTAAGGGTTATAGGCCCAGATTTTCCTGTGTGCTTGTAGTACAGAAAATATCCACTATTTCCGGGTTTCTTCCTCTTGCAGAAACATGGTTACTATGGATCTGATTCTCCTGCCTCTGACATTATCAGAAGCGGGAAATGCTGAAACATTAGAGAAGACAATTAGCTCCCACTCCTTTACATGAAGGACCTGCTAAGGGAGCAGATGCTAATAAATTGATGTAACTTAGAGCTGGAGTTTGAGCTGGACCTGAGTTCCAGGTGGGGTGAAAATGCAGCATATTTCGGCTCCTGTTGTTAAACTAAGCCACTCTGTGTACGTACTGAATAGAGGACTGCCAACCTTGCAGGAGGCTCGCTTTGGCTCGTGGAAGAATGCAGAGTGCAATCTTCCGCAAGATTCCATCCATCCTCGATTAGATCTGCATGCTTCCATTCCTGATGCACATTTGTTTTTGTTTTGGGGTCGCACCTGGTGGGTAGTGCTCAGGGGTTTCTCCTGGTAGTGATGCTGGTACAAGCCAGCGCCTCCTACTGCAAACTGTGCACCATGCCCCTTGAACTATCTCTCTCCTTTCCCGTTTTGTTTGGGGCCACACCTGCAGTGATGGGGTCGCTGCCAAGGGTGCTCAGAGACCAGGCAGTCCCTCCGATCAAACTCATGATGCTGGATACAGAGTACACACTCAGTCTTTTTTTTTTTTTTTTTTTTTTTGCTGTTTTGGGTCACACCCAGCGATGCTCAGGGGTTATTCCTGGCTCTGCACTCAGGAATTCCTCCTGGCGGTGCCTGGGGGACCATATGGGATGCCGGGGATCGAACCCAGGTCAGCCGCGTGCAAGGCAAATGCCCTACCTGCTGTGCTATCGCTCCAGCCCCGACACACTCAGTCTTTTGAACAAAATCCCCCAAATTTTGGGAGGAGGGGTTGGGGAGATACCCAACTGCGCTCCTAACCTACTCCTGGCTCTGTGCTCAGGGGTCACTTGTGGTGGTGCCTCAGATCAAACCAGGGTGGATAACATACAAGGCAAGCACCTTTACTTCTTTCTGTGTACCCTCAATTTATGTATTAATCTTTGAACATCCTGTTTTGCAAAAAGCTTTCTTTGCTTTTTTTGGCTTTTTGGGTCACACCAGTTACTCTTCCCAGGCTCTGCATTCAGGAATTACTCCTGCAGGTGCTCAGGGTGTGTGTTTTCAAAAGGCCGGCAGCTGCACTCTCTCTCTCTCTCTCTCTCTCTCTCTCTCTCTCTCTCTCTCTCTCTCTCTCGCCGCCTGCGTTCAGTGGTCTCAAGCCACTCCCCCGCTCCCCCTCCTCGGGGAGGCTGCTGGCGAGGTAGGCAAAGGAAGGAATGAGGGCCAGACTGGTCGGTATCAATTGTAGTTTATTCCAACCTTCAGTCCCCTTCTACTTCTCTCTCTCAGGCCTGAGCCCCTCTCAATTCTCACTCTGCCCTCTGGAGCCGAGTCCCATCAGCTCTCACAGTCTTAGTTTACATAGCAATCATCTAGCATGGTGACACAAAGGTGGGTTGAACATTAACAAATCAACAGAGAGAGGTAAGACCACTCCTCCAGATTAACTCAAGGATAAAATCTCATCTAAAGAGATTACTCCAGATAACTAGGAGATCTGCTCAAGGGTGGGATCCCAACGAGGGTGTGTTCTTTCCTCAGCTTGTAATCTACTTAAATAGTTGTAGTAAATCTACTACTAATATTTCTAGCAATGTCATTCTGCATGAGCAAAGTAAAGTAAGTAAAGTAAAGGCCCTCCCGTTGATCGTCGATTTGCTCGAGCAGGCCCAGTAACGTCTCCATTGGAGACTTTGTTGTAACATTACTGGGCCCACTCGAGCATGAGCAAAGTAAGAGATATAAAAGTAAGGTTTGGTTCTTCCTGAGTACATCTCACTATATATTCCACTATATATATATATTATATATATATATATATATATATATATATATATATATATGGTCTACATAAGGTAAAGGCCCTCCCGTTGATCGTTGATTTGCTCGAGCGGGCCCAGTAACGTCTCCATTGGAGACTTTGTTGTTATTGTGTCTGGCATATCGAATACTCTCGGTAGCTTGCCGGGCTCTCCGAGAGGGGCGGAGGAATCGAACTCGGGTTGGCCATGTTGGCCGCTTGTAAGGCGAACGCCCTACCCGCTGTGCTATCGCTCCAGCCCTGGCCTTTACTTTTACTATGGTCTACATATGTAAAAAAAGGTAAAGGCCCTCCCGTTGATCATTGATTTGCTCGAGCGGGCCCAGTAACGTCTCCATTGGAGACTTTGTTGTTACTGTGTCTGGCATATCGAATACTCTCGGTAGCTTGCCGGGCTCTCCGAGAGGGGCGGAGGAATCGAACTCGGGTCGGCCATGTTGGCCGCGTGCAAGGCAAACGCCCTACCCGCTGTGCTATACACACACACACACACACACACACACACACATACATATAGACCGCACCGCAGTCCTCAGGCCAGGTTAGTCTTCCCAACCCCAGCAGGGCCCTAGTCTTGTCGTTACTTTTGGATCATGACAGCATTTATCCATGATCATGCCCTCAACTTATAGTTGAGTACCATGGTGTTTTGGCCTGGCCCATTTTGATGCCAGGGTAACTCACAATTTGCCCTGGGTCCATTTAGTCCCTCGTTGGGACCCTGCTTTTGGGGTGCTAGGAACTAAGGGCAACTGAGTCAAGAAAGCAGATACCCAGGATTAAATATTATTCGGAGTCAATCAACTCCCAAGTTACAAAGCATAATATTAACTATCTTCGTGTGTCCATGCAGAAAGGACATTGCTTTAAGGTAAACTATACAAAAGGCAAGAAAAGCAATATTTAACTTACAATACAAGTTCAATGTCCTAAAAGGATCTGATCTTACAGAATCTGATTAAGGAAAAAGGGGATTAACTGGCTGGGGAGGAGAGCACAGAGAAGAGTCTACAGATAAACAGAGGAATGGGAGTGACTCGGGAGCACTGTGATGGGTGTGACCCAATAAACCTACGCTCCCTGTGGCAAGGGAGAAATGACAAACCAATGTTATCCTACACAGGGGACCATCTGGAGTGGTGGGAATTGAACCTGGGTATGCCATGAGCAAGGCAAACAAACACCCTTTACACCCTTTCTGCAGTACTGTCTCTCCGGCCCGAGATTTTATTTTTCTCATTTTTGTCTGCAAACACTAGAATACATGTCTAGAGTATGTTTCTCACCAGTATAAAATCTTGCAATTGGAGTGATAACACAACGGGTAGAGCATTTGCCTTGCATGCGGCCAATCTGGGTTCGATTCCTCCTCCTCTCTCGAGAGCCCAGCAAGCTACCTAGAGTATCCCACCTGCATGGCAGAGCCTGGCAAGCTACCCATAGCGTATTCGAAATGCCAAAAACAGTAACAAGTCTCACAATGGAGACGTTACTGGTGACTGCTGGAGCAAATCGATGCAACAGGATGGCAGTGCCACACTGCTATAAAAGCTGGCAAGGTAACCTCAGTGCCTTAAGCCCAGCTAACAGAATCACAAGAAGCCCTTGATGTCATCTACCACTGACCATCAACTGTGTTAAGATCTTTTCATGACTTGTCCAATTGATCATCTAGAGATTATAGAGAGCTTTCAGGTGACATGTTTCTAAGCCATTTGATTGGTCAAAGGATCAGCTGTTTTCTGACATTTCTCACATCTGGGGTTTGAATGCTAGCTTCTCCACTTATAGGTGGTATAAACTCTACATTATTCCTTTCACTTGATCAGTTGACATCCCGTTGCTCATCGATTTGCTCGAGCGGGCGCCAGTAATGTCTTCATTCATCCCTGCCACGTGCTAATGTAGCCCAATGGCATCTGCTCATTCTAAGAACAAGAAGAGCCTCAAACCGATCATTCAGGGTCTTGACAAGAAGTAGACCATGTGGTAGGTGGGCGGCCACGCGATCTTTTGATGTCCCATGGAATCCAGTCGGTAATGGCTCTAGTCCAGCGGTCGTCTCCAAATCTCATTACCTGTCCAGCCCATCTGATTTTCGACACCTTGGCAAATGAGACAGCATCCCTGATTCGTGACCTTCCACAAAGGTTGGAACTCCGGATTCTTTCTCTCATTTGAGTGAAGCGTGATACTCCAAGCATAGCTTTTTCGATTCCTCTTTGGGAGACCCGAATTGCGTTCTCATCCTGTTTTCATAGGGCTCAGTTCTCTGATGTGTATGTTAATGTAGGGAGAATAGTGGAATCAAAGAGCCGGAGGTTCTTTGTTCTCTTAGCTATTTATTCCTTTATCACCTGCATCCCTGGCTTACTAGATTCAGAACTTTAAAGTCACGAATACCTTTCAGCAGGCATCTTTTCTACATTAGCAACATCCTTTGAACTTGATAGGCTCTTGCATTTTGTATTCCCAAAAGACATTCAGGTGGGAAAAGGCTTAGTTGGGAGATCTCACGTGACTAAGGGATGCCCGCACCTAATCTCTTCCTAGGGCGGGGCGCCACACCGTGGGGCAGGAGGGCCTTTCCCTAGGGCGCTGGGGTCTCCTGGAGCCCCCGGGTCCCCGCGTGTGCTCCAGGCCTGCTCAGCGCTGGCCCGATCATTGCACTCTTGAAGGCTGTCCAGGGGCCAGGCACAGTGATTGGCAGTTCCACACTCGGTTCATTTCAACCTTGCAACATTTTGCAGATGGGCAAACTGGGGAGTTGTGCGAGTTCGGTTCAGAGGACCCAGAGAGTGGCTGGGAACGGAACCCCAACTCCCCTATTAGCACCTCCCAACCGCTGGGTCTCGGCTCCGGGTTCTGATACTAACTCTCCGGGCGTCCGGCCCTCGCCGGCTCCGGGACCCGGTGGGAAACTACATTTCCCAGAGTGCCCCGCGCCGCCGCGGCCGGGTCGCCCCGCGGCCGCTCGCCGCCGCCATTTCCGCCGTGGGTCGCGGCGGCGCGGCCTGTCGCCATGGCGCTCTTCCCGGCCTTCGCGGCCGTCGGCGAGGCTCCCGACGGCGGAAACTCCAGGAGAGGTGCGCACACGGCGGGGACGGAGGAGGCGCCGGGCCGGCCCGGGGCGCGGTTTCCTGGGCCCCGAGCGCGGCCCGCGCCTCGGGTCGGCGTGGTCGTTGGCATCCCAGCGTGCCCCGCGGTGCCGCGGAGGCTTCTGGGAAGGGGCCCGCGGCGCTGCTGGGGAGAGGGCGGAGGCTCCGCGCGGGCCCGGCAGGGGAGAGGGTGGAGGGCGCGGGCCCGACGGCCACCCGCCCGCGTTGTCCACGCTGGCAACGGGGGCAGTGCGGGACCCCTTGGGTCTCCCAAGACGCGGCCGCTGCCCCACGCGAGAAGCGACTTCCGGATGCAATGCAGTGGCGGGGCGCTGCCCTTGCTATATATATATATATATTTTTGCATTTTCCCGTCGTGCTTCTTGGGCGCACTGCTCTGCAAGGACGAGGTGCGAAAGGGCCCAGATCTCATCCTGCACGGCCAGCTGCGGAGGAGACCTCACCTTTTTTTTTTTTAAGGGAGGTGTGTTGGGGATGGGTGCCACCCGGTGCCTGGCCTGGTTATTCTGTGTCCAGGCCGTTGCTATTTTGTATCGAGGCTTCCAGCATTGTTAGAATTGAGAAACACTGTTGCCATCTAAAGGAATTCGCCTTCCACTGTGCAGCCGTCTGAGGGCGGACTCAGATGGTCCCCACTCACTGCACCTGCAACCTCCCTCTCCCCCTCCTCCCCGCCTCTCTCTCTTTCCTCTGGTCATCCATTCGATTTCTTGTCTAGAGTAATTGGGGTCACCCTTTAGCAGAATGGAAACCTCCCTGTGGATCGTGTTTATTCATGGAGATCCTGGGGGAGGAGGGAGGGAGGGAAGAGATGTCCAAAAATAAGCTGGGCTTACCGAATATTTGCTGCAGCCCTGGACCAATGGTCGTAGGCACTTGGCAAAAGTCAGTGAATCGCAGCACATGGAAGGATGCCAGAGATGGTTCGGGCAAAAAGCAGGAAGAATGACCTCTGCTTCCTAGGCAGGTGGTTTGGTGGTGGGTCTCAAAGGGGGACGGATTTTGAGGCCAGAAGGATAATTTGGGGAATAAGATGCTTACCTGGTGAGCAGGTAATGAATGAAGTTTCATTCCCTAGTACCCTGATGGCCCCCTAGCACTGCCAGGAATGATCCCTGAGTGCAGAGTAAGCCCTGAGCATCACCGGGTGTGGTCCAGAAAAAGACCTATTTTGACAAAGACAGGGAAGAACTTTGTGTGGACTTTAGTGGCAGGAAAGCAAGCCTGGGACCTGCGTGGCTGTGGTTGGGCTGGTCTGGAAATGCAGAAAATGTAGAGGGGCCTGGGAGATACGGGAGCTGGGAGACGACTAAATAAACACATGGGAGTCGGGTTTTCCCTCCTATTTGGGGACAGTGAGGTGGAAAGTTTTTGGGTGCACCTTAGTCACTTTATTTATTTGCTTTTTGGGTCACACCCGGCGATGCACAGGGGTTACTCCTGGTTCTGCACTCAGGAGTCACTCCTGGCGGTGCTCAGGGGACCATATAGGATGCTGGGAATTGAACCTGGGTCGGCCGCGTGCAAGGCAAATCCCCTACCTGCTGTGCTATCTCTCCAGCCCCTGTCACTCTGTTTATTTTAAGCTTCCTAAAGATCCTCCAGGTACCCAGGGCACTGTAGCACTGTCCTCCCATTGTTCATCGATTTGCTCAAACGGGCCCAGTAACGCGATAATGTTAGTAAAAGTGCTTTGATAAATGCCGGAGATTGTTTCTCTGTTACTTTATTTGAGGACCATGCCTGGTTGGACTTGAGGGACCATGCATTCACTTCGGGACACGGAACCTTCGGAACACATTTGCGATCTACTGAGGGAAAAGTTTCCCCAAAGGTGTAATGGGAGCCCCTCATTTTGTAGCCTCTTGGCTAGAGACCCAGGTATGCCGTGAACTTCCAGTTGGCATCTGAGAGGGCAGACTGACCCCTGACCCAGCACGTGGAGTCTGACACTGTTTGTGGCTGATGGCATCAGAGTTGAGTTGACTTTTTGTGCACCCCGATGGTGTCTGTGAATTGCTTGTTGCTGTGGGGAATCCCTCCCTTTACCCCCTAGGGCCAAAGAACCCTAAGCAAGGTCCTAGAAATGTTGAAAAACCATCAGTGAGGTGCTCCCCTCCCTCCTGTTGTCAGTGTGAAATCATGAGTTTTTCATGTATTTATGTTTCAGTTCATTGCAAATCATGGTTTTTGCGGGGCTCTGGGGGTCATGCCTGGCAGTGCTTGGGGGCTACCCCAGGGGCTGCTATGCCAGGAAGTGAACCCAGGGTTCCTGTCTGCAGCGCGCATGTGTGTGTGTGTGTGTGTGTGTCTGTGTGTGTGTGTGTGTGTGTGTCTGTCTGTCTATGTGTGTGTCTGTAGCGTGTGTGTGTGCTCCTAGACCCGGAGCCATCTCTCCAGTCCCCACGGCAGTTTTTCTGATTTAGGTCATCTTCCCTTTGGCAGATGGAACCCTAATGACACGGTCCCGGTGTCTTTGACCTGACCCTCTTATCTTTGGTCAACTTGCTTGCTCTCTGACCTAAAGGATTACAAGAATTCATTGTTTACATCTTCTGCGATGGCCTGGAATTGCCATTTCTCAGAGGAACTCTGGTTTCTCCTAGTGGGAAATGGTATCTCTTCGGGAAAACCATAAATTAGGCGTGAGATGTGCTTTGTTGCCGTCACTTCTGAAGTTTTCACTGGGCAGAACCAGGAAGGGGAAAATAAATCCTTACTGGATGTTTGCAGTCCTGAGTTAAGATGATGAGGTGTTTTTTTTTTTTTTCTTTTTGGGTCATACCTGGCAGTGCTCAGAGGATATTCCTGGTGATGCTTGGGGGACCATATGGGGTGCTGGGGATTGAACCCGGGTCAGCTGCTTGCAAGGAAACGCCCTACCCACTGTACTATTGCTCCAGCCCTGATGATGATGAGTTTTTAACTTAATCTCTTGATTAATGTTTGTCATTCTTTCATCTTAAACTGAAAACCTTAGTTCCTAGAGCCATTATTATTGTTATATCTGTACCCCTTTGTAGTAATAAAACTAATACTAACTAAATCGTTCACAGTTCCTTTATGGTTCGATATCATTTTTTAAGATAGCTCGGAGGAGGACCTGGAGCAGTAGTACGGCAGATAGGGTGTCTGCCTTGCATTCGGCCGACCCAAGTTCATTCCTCAGCATCCTATATGGTCCCCCAAGAACTGCCAGAAGTAACCCCTGAGTATTGCCGGGTGTGGCTAAAACAAAAAACTAAACAAAACAGAAGCTAGCACGTAGAGCACACATGTTGCCAAATTACCGTGTTTTGAAATCACTTGGGCTCATTTTGTGTGTGGTTTTGCTTACCAATTTGATAATACAATTAGGAATAATTGCTTTTAATTTTGGGGAATGACTTTTCTTTGTCTTTTTTTGTTGTTTGTTTTGGGTGCCACACTTGGCAATGCTCAAGGGTTACTCCTGGCTCAGCACTCAGGAATTACTCCTGGCGGTGCTCCGGGAACCAAACTCTGGTCAAGAGTGCAAGGCCTTACTCACTGTACTGTCTCCTCAGACCACCTTTTCTTCTTTTTCCTTTGACCATGTTTCATAATGTGAGACAACTACATTGCTTCTGAAGTTGAAAATATTAATGCAGGTATAGTAAAAAAAAAAAAAGGCTGGGGGTGGAGGTTCATGTCCGTTCTTCCAAACGCTTAATCCTTGTGGATTAAGCTTTTCTATCAGCACATGATTCTTTTCCTTTCCCGAGTCTGAGCCACCTTCTCTCCCTTCTCTGCAGTGCCAGGCAGGGCTCTGTAGCGGGACTGTTTGCAGAACTCGGAACTGCACCCAGCATGTGTGTCACAGACTTGATATTCACCCAGTCCCCTTTCGGGGACGTTCAGATCGTTTCTGTTGTTTCCAGAAATAGAAGTACTCTCCATATTCCACCCCACCCCCCACTTATGCTATGACATGTCATAAAAAATGTAAAATAGAATGAAGAGTGTCAAGTGTCGATTTTCCATTAAAAAGGGAATAAATGTCTTGGGCAGAAAAGATGAACTGTAGCAAAGCAAGTGCCTCTGCTTTGCTCCTGAGCACTGTCTGGAGGCTGACCGGGATCAAAGCGGGCACCAGATGGGGGGTGGGGGGAGGGGCTTTGGGACGAGCTCAGTGAGGCCGTTGCCATAGTTTCAGCAGACAGGTGTCGCTTCTTGGCCTTTTGGCTGAGATCAAGAGTAGTTTCACCTCCCAGGGTCGGATTCCTCCAACTCTTTTTTCTGGGGGTCACATCAGGCAGTGCTCTGGGCTTACTCCTGGCTCTGTGCTCAGAGTGTCACTCCAGGCCATGCCAGGAACAACCGCCTGCAAGCCTCACCCCCCTGTACTGTCTCGCGTGCCTCGAGCTCTCCAATTCGCCATCCTTCCCGACAGTCAGACTGTTTTCTGGGATCGCGGCCTGTGAAGTCTGTTTCCCAGGAACCGGCTCTCTAGGCAGAGCTGGGACGGCAGGTGCCATCTGGGCTCACTTAGTCCTCATAACAGTACCCAGGGCATTGCTACCCGTCGGGGAAACTGAGCTCATCGTCTCTGTTCCCTAACCTGCTCCTCTTCCGGGCCCCGCCTCTCAGCAGCGGCTGTGTTCACCCGCAGCTGAGCGTCCTCAAGTTTTTCATCCCATCTCTCTTCGTACCTGAGATGCGTTCATTTCCGTTTCTTTTTAGCGATACTACTGAGCTGTTGCCACCAGCATCTCCTGGATTCTTAACGGCAGCCTCCTGCAAAGCCTCCCCATCTTCCCTCCCTTAACCACTCACACTGTAACCAGAGATTTACTGAAAAACAGAGCATCTCAATGGTCTACATCCTTGCAGACACTAACTCGCTGAAATCCTTCTAAGCACCCGAGGAAGTCACTATCATTGGGTCTACTTACTATTATTATTATTATTAGTAGTAGTAGTAGTAGTAGTGGTAATACTTGGGCCACAGCTGGTGATGCTCAGTCCTGCTCTGAGGACTCACTCCTGGGGGACCCAGTGGTCTCAGTCAAGGCAAGCACCGTTCGGGCTGTACTATCACTCCAGGCTCCGTGCCACCTTTTTTTTTTTCTTTTTTTGCTTTTTGGGTCACACCCGGCGATGCACAGGGGTTCCTCTGTTACTCCTGGCGGTGCTCAGGGGACCATATGGGATGCTGGGAATCGAACCCAGGTCGACTACGTGCAAGGCAAACGCCCTTCCCACTGTGCTATCACTCCAACCCCCTGTGCCCAGTTTTTAAAGAGGGGAAACGGGTCTCCTTGGCACGCGTGAAGCCCTGAGTTGACTCCCTGGGACTCCCCACCATCGCCGAGCTCAGTCCCGAGTGTTGCGGGAGCTTCTGGTTCTGCCCGGGGTCCGAGTGCTTTGACCGAGCCTGCAGCCCTGGGGGCCTGCGGCCAACTCAGCAGCGCAGAGGGAAGGGCCAGAGGTGCTGGGCCAGCCCGTCAGCACTGTAATGTCTCGGCCTGTGTGTTGCGGTCCTGCTGGCTGCTGGTCCCTATGGAGGTCCTCTTGCTCCCAGCTCTCCAGCACCTTCCCCTGGTGGCCTTCTCCATGGCCCAGGCCACACCTGTGGGGTTGCGCTGTGCCTGATTGTGCAGTCAGTGATGCTGGGGATAACGGGTTCACGGGTGGACCAGCGAGGGGGTGCCGGGCCTCTTATTTATTTATTTATTTATTTTCTTTTTGGGTCACCACACCTGGCGATGCACAGGGGTTACTCCTGGCTTTGTACTCAGGAATTACTCCTGGCGGTGCTCGGGGAACCATATGGGATGCTGGGAATCAAACCCAGGTCAACCGTGTGCAAGGCAAACGCCCTACCCGCTGTGCTATCGCTCGCTCCAGCTCCTGTGCCGAGCCTCTTAACTTCATGTCATCTTACTTTGGGCTCTGTGCTCAGGGCTCACGGCCAGTGCAGGGCACAGGGGAGCAGGGGTGGTGCCAGGTATTGAACCTGGGTCCGGCACGTGGAAAGATCTCACCTCCTGTGCTCTCTCTCCACCCCCGTCCTGTGCTGTCTTTCATCCTGGCCACTAGGCATGGAAGTGACTGTCACGTGTCAGCTCCCTGGAGGTGTGGGGGTTGGTCTTCGGTGTGTGTCCCCAACCCCAGCTGTCCAGCTCTCAGTTGAAAACAGCCACCATCACTGGGGCCAGAGAGTGCGGGCAGGGTGGGAAGCAGAGGGACAGGCAGCTGCTTCTGCCGTGGTCCCGCGTGTGGTCCCCCGAGCACAGAGCCAGGTAGAGCCCACACAAAAACAAATAAACAAACAAAAAAACCAGAAAAAAAAACCCCACCCAAAGTAGAATGAAAGAGACTTGGTGACACTAAGGCTCTGTCCCCAGGTGTCTCTCCGGGGGCTGAGTACCTGCTTTGCATCAAGGAGTTTGGTTCCTGGGCACCACAGGGCACCTGAGCACGGCCTGGAGTGACCCCTAGGCACAGAGCACAACTGGCCAAGTCATGCCTCCCCTGTCCCGTCCCTGCTGAAGAAAGAACTGTGCAGCCAGTGCATGATACTGCCGGTGTTGGCGCTTGGGCCCCTGAGTCCAAACCCTGAGTAGCAGCCCCATGGATCACTTGATCACTTGACTTCCCGTTAATCGTCGATTTGCTCGAGCAGGCACCAGTAACGTCTCCATTTGTCCCTGTCGCATGCTACTGTAGCCGCCCCATGGATAGGGTGCTAGAATGTTGGCGTCTCGGTCGCTTGTACATCCTCCTCGGGGTTCTGGGAGTCACAGTTTCCTGTGGTAGGTTGATGCTGAAGGGTCTCTGCGGTCACCATCTTCCATGTGCTTTTTTTGGGGGGGGGGTGGGCTTGGGGGGTGGGGATGACACCTGCTGAGGCGCAGGGATTACTCCTGGCTCTGCCCGCAGGAATGACTCAGGTAATTCCTGCTCTGGGATGCTGGAGACGAACCCAGGTCGGCCTTGTGCAAGGCAAGCGCCCTCCCTGCTGTTCTCCTTCTCCAGCCCCTTCCATGCGCTTCTTCGTCTTGTCCTCTGGGGTTTTGGCTTGAGTCCGTGTCCTCAGAGATTCTTCGTCAGGAAAGACAGGCATAGCTCCTTTTATTGCACTGCACCGTATTATTGCATTTTGCGGATACTGTATTTTCTCTACCCGGAGATGAGGACTTGCTGCGGCTCCGATGATAGTATTTTTAAGCAGTGTTTTAAAAATTAGATATGTGCATCATTTTCTGGAGACCTGTGCTCTTGCGCACGTTCTAAACCCGAGTGTAAACGTTGCCTTTGTGTGCACGGGGGAACAAAGACATGTGTGTGAGGAACTTGGGTGCAGGGGTCTGGCGGTGAACGAGCTGTTTCGGAGGCGCATCTGGAAAGGGTTCCCACGGAAGGAAGGGCGTGGCGCCTTTGTAAAAACTTCTATCCTGGTCCTTCCTCTATCCGCAGCAGAGGAATGGAATTTGAGCACTGTCACTGGAGGAGTCAGTGCAAAGTAGGTTTATCCCAGGAAGTATTTCAGCTTTAAGTATTTATAGAGGTGATTTATGTTATTTTTGTTATAGCTGCATTGTTTTGTTTAGACATGGGATTTTTTTTTCATATGCTGAAATTTTTTTCTTGGAAAAAAAGCAGAATTCTAAAGGTGGTTTTTCTATCTGATTCTTCCCCATTTCTTCCTTTCTTAGATCTGTGTGTGTGTGTGTGTGTGTGTGTGTACGTGTGTGTGTGTGTGTGAGACACAGCTCCAAGCAAGGTAAAACCTGTGCTTTGTTTACTGACCTGCAGGAACAATAGATTTGTCTACCAGTCCAACCCCGGGCAAATGGAATCCTGCCCGTCTTCTCTATAATAGCTCCGTCCTGCTTCATATTGACACAGTTACCCACATACATATTTGACTTCTGCCGGGCACCTGTAAATTACCTGAGCATGTCAGTAAATACAGAAAAGGACTTTACAACCTGGTTAAGAAAGCTTCCTTTGGTGCCGGGTAGCTTTCTCTAGGATTCTGGGTGACTCATTTTATCCGCAGTCCACATTTTATTCCGTGAATAGTTAAGGTTGTGATTAAATGTAAGCAATTTGTTGTGAGACGTTTCTGGTGCCTGCTCAAGCAAATCGATAAACAGCAGGAGGACAGTGCTACAGTATTGTGTGGGCAGAGACAGGCCTGACTTTTTTTTCTTTTTTGGGTCACACCTGGTGATACACAGGGGTTACTCCTGGCTCTGCACTCAGGAGTTACTCCTGGCATTGCTCAGGGGGCTATATGGGATGCTGGGACTCGAACCCAGGTCGGCTGCATGCAAGGCAAATGCCCTACCCGCTGTGCTATCTCTCCAGCCCTGGCCTGACTTTGAATATTGTAGAGCCCTGAGCGAGCTGTGCCAGGCACAGAGTTAAGTTATGCACGTCAGTGTGGCTTTTGTTGTTTGTTTGTTTGTTTGTGGTGCTCAGGGCTTACTCCTGGCCTGGGCAGAGATTACTCCTGGGCCTGGGGCTTGGGGTGTCATATGGGGTGCTGGGAATTGAACCCGGGTTGACTGCAGGCAAGACAAGCTCCCTCCCCACTGTACTATGTTTCTAACTCCCACTTTAGTCTGTAATGATGAAAATCTATGTTTGCAGCAAAGACTAGGGAATTAGAATAGATGTTGGTCCTTCCACCTAGGAAATGGTGTGCTTTTGATCTCACATTCTTCAGTCAGTCAGGTCCTGGGGTTCAAAGATGCAAGGATACGGCCCAGATTTCACTTTTTGTTACGCTGTGGTTGTGGTCCTTACTTGGGGCAGTGCTTAGGGCTTACTCCCGGCTCTGCCTTCAGAAACCCCTCCTTGCGGTGCATGGGGGATCATATGGGATGCCAGGGATCAAACTGGGTCGGTGCATGGGGGATCATATGGGATGCCAGGGATCAAACTGGGTCGGTGCATGGGGGATCATATGGGATGCCAGGGATCAAACTGGGTCAGCTGCACTAGACAATCTCCAAAATTCAAGTAGGCTGTTGGATAACATTGACTCGTCCTTGCTCCTCCTGCAGGGAGCTTAGGGTTATTGCATTACGCCCACAACAGTGCCCCTGAGGCACACCCAGTTCCATCAAGCACTAATAATCCTATATTGGTTTCTCTTTCCTTTATGTCACTTGCATGGTTTATTTAGCAGTGTCCTTTTTGTACAGACACAGGAAGAGAGTCGGTGCTATGCTTTCATAACATGGCACTTAATTGACTTCAAATAATATTTACTCCCGAGCATCCGTCATATTTACTTGACTTAAGCTTCAGTTGCCCTTACTTCCTAACACTGCCGAAAGGAGGGTCCCGATGAAGGGACTGAATGGACCCAGGGTAAGCTGTAAGCTACCCTGGCATTGAAAGGGGACAAGCTAAGCACCTTGAGTCTAATAAGTTATGAGCACGGTCATGGAACAAACTCTATTATGACCCCAAAAGAAGTAACTGAATAAGGACCTTGCTGGGGTTAGGAAGACTAACCTGGCCTGAAGACTGTGGTCTGGAATATATGGCGAGATGTCCCCAGGAAGAGCCAACCTTTAAGCTGAATATATCTCTTACTGTGTTCATACAAAAGGACTAGAAAGATTAGTAAGAAGTAAATTTACTGTGATTGGTTAAATGAACTAATTACTAGCTGAGGAAAGGAGAAAGCAATACACCCTGGATGGAGTCCCGCCCTTGAGTGGATCTCCTAGTAATCTGGAGTGTGAACCCTCAGATGAGATTTTGTCCTTGAGGTAATCCCCGAGAACTTCCCCTGAAGGAGTGGCTTTACCTCTGTTTGTTGTTGTGACAAAGTTCAACCCTACCTATATGTACCCCACCCTTCATGGTTTCTATGTAACTGTGCTGTAAGGGGAGAGAGGGGATGAGCACTAGAAGATGAGGACTGTGAGGGGGCTGGGAGGACTGCAGAGATAAGGACTGTGAAGACTAGGAGGAGGGAACTGTGATGACTGGGATGACGACCAAAACTACAACTACGATTGTGCTGTAAGGGAGAGATCAGACTACGCTGGGAAGAGCGAGAAATAAACTGAGTGCCGACCAGCCTGGGGCCCTGTTTCTGTTCCCTAGTCCTCCATCCATGGGCTGGCCAGGGGAATGGTTCTCGGCCACCGAAGGCTCGCGTCCCGCGCGTGACCACACCTTTCTCCTGAAACTCCCAGTAGGCCTCATATCCATGATTATTTAATAGTCTATGTGTGTTTGCTGCCAATTCGCTACACAAGAAAAAAAAAACAGCAACTTGTCAGATTTGGAAATGGTCATGTGATTTACACGTAGGTCACAGAGAGTGGATTTTTGATTTATTTATTTATTTATTTTTTGCTTTTTGGGTCACAGCCAGTGATGCTCAGGGGTTACTCCTGGCTCTGCACTTAGGAATCACTCATGGTGGTGTTCGGGGGACCATATGGGATGCTGGAAATCGAACCCGGGTCGGCCGCACGCAGGGCAAAAGCCCCACCCGCTGTGCTATTGCTCCAGCCCCCAGAGTGGATGGTTTTGAGGTAATCTTTTGTGAATTCCCCATTTTCATAGTGGCCTTATATGGCACAGTCACAACCGAATCCTTAGAGAAAATCTCTTCTGCTGGTGACATCTGCACCAGGTGGCGCTTGGGGGCATATGGAACCCGGTGCCTGGCAAACGCAGGACCTGTGCCCGGCTGCTGAGCCGCTGCCCTGGCCTTCTGGTACCTTCTAAAGCAGACTCACGTGCTGTCTGTTGTTTTAGGTCTGTATTTCCCTTACGCTTTCGCCTAGCTGTCATCACTATCCGGTACAGTTATGTAAACTTGCAGTGGGACCGATTGAGATCTTCCTACCTTGCGCATGTCCACCACCCCCCCTCCCCACCCTACCCACACACACACACACAAACACACCAACTTTCCTTTGCGTTACAGTAGAATTGATTCCGATTATTTATTGTGGAAATAACTGTGGCCTCAGGGAGCAACAGGAGCTATTTTCACAAACCTCTTGGCAAGAATGAGGCCCAAGGGAAGCGAACTAACCTTTTCAGAAGGAAAAAAGAATACAGTAGGAGGAAAATGCAAAGAAGTAAGATGATTCCTACAACCCTCTCCGCCTCCCTCCCCCCCCCAGCCCCCAGAGTAAAAATCTTTGCTGTGTTCAGGGGGCCCTCTGGTTCCTTTGTCTTGTCAAGAAGGGAACCGCTCTCATACAGGATGCCGGGTGACCTGGGCCCTTGCTTCTCTCCCTGAGTGTGTCCCAGGCCGGGACACAGGAAATGGATCTGCAACTGTCCCATCCCTGCCCGGAGCTGATGGATGGATGGCACCCAGGAAACACATTTTGGGCAAGCCAGGGTCTCTTCCAGGGGACCGAGCCGGGGTTCCCCTCGGGGCTGCAGCAGGATCTCCCCACTAGGGGCCCTGGGAAATGACCCTACTGCACCCCCCTGGAGCCCTGGGGTGCGGTGAGGCGCATGTTCTAAGAAGGGAGGGAACTGGGACTGAGATGGGGAAACTGGGCCTGTGAGCCCCGCCCAGGGACGCTTTGCTGACAGTCCTGGGCTTCTGGTGCTGAGTGAGCAGTGGGTTTGCATCAGCAGCTGGAACCTTCTGCCGCCTTTCGTCCCTCTGCACCTCAGTTTCCTCGCCCCATCCTGGAGCCTGACTCTGCCCTGAGCCGTGTGGCGAGGATTCTGAGGTGGCCAGGATGTCCCGAGCTCGCCCCGGTTCTTGGCACAGAAGTCCTGCTCTTCCTCTTCCCCTTGCCCTGGAGCTTTCCGGGTGCCTCTGTCCCTTAGCATGTTCCCCTGCTGCCTTCCTACCTTCTTTCCCACAAACATTTGTCGAGGGGCTGGAGCAATAGCACAGCTGGCAGGGCGTTTGCCTTGCACACGGCTGACCCGGGTTCGATTCCCAGCATCCCATATGGTCCTGAGTGCAGAGCCAGGAGTAACCTCTGTGCATCGCCGGGAATGACCCCAAAATAAAAATAACAAACAAACAAACAAAAAAAAACCCATCCATCGAACTCCCACTGACGTCCACCAGGCCTTGCTCTTGATGGGGATTCAGAAGTGGGTCACGTAATGCACTCTCTACTCTGGGCCTTGCATTCCAACATTTCCCTCAGACTCAGTTCCCATCAGGGCCAGGAAATAGAGAACGTGGAAAGAGCTCATAACTGAATCTTAGAAAGACAGCACGATTGTAAAAACTGTCAAGGTATTTAAATAGTGATTTCTGTTTATACATGTGTGGTCAGTAAACCCACGGGAAAAGACGCCCAACATCATTCATTCACCAGTCACCAGGGAAAAGAAATCACAAGCACCATGAGAAGACGTGTCACACTCATTAGGATGACGTAATGGAATATCAGACGGTACCGCAGATGTGGAAAACGGTCTGGCAAAACGTTTTCAAACTGTGAGGCGTGCATTACCATAAGACCCGGCATTTCTGCCCCTTGATCTCCTCCCCCAAAGAAATGAGAACATTCATCACATAGATTTTTTTTTTTCATTGAGGCATTATTCATAGCAGTTCAAGAGTGGAAAAAACCCCAAGTGTCCCATAGCTGAGGAATAGAGAAAACGTGGTATGTCCACAAAACGGAATGGAAGACTGATCACATGTTACAACTTGAAGGGAAACTTGGAAACGTGCCAAGGGAAAGAAACCCGTCACAGAAGCCTGTATTGTCTGACTTTGTTTCTGCGTCTCCATAGATAGGCAAATCTATGGAGATAAAATAGACTGGAGGTTGTCAGGGTAGCACGGCAGAGGGCGGGGGTCAGGGGAGGGAGTGTGGTCGCTGAGGCCTGGGGATAAAAGTGATGGTACCAGTTGCACAATGCCAAATGAATTACAAATCTCTGAATTGTGTAGTTTAAGCCTAAGCATAAAAATGACATCCTCTTCGACTGTTAAAAAGTGCTCGGTGCCAGAGTGACCGTACAATAGGGAGGGCGCTTGCCTTGCCCGTGGCTGACCCAGGTTTGATCCCCGGCATCCCATAGTTTCCCCCAAGCCTTCCAGGACTAATTGCTGAGTGCAGAGCCGGGAGTAAGCTATGAACACTGCCGGGTGTGGCCCCAAAACCAAAACCTAAAAAAGAAAAAAAAAAGAGTGCTTGTATGGGCCAGAGCGATTGTACAGCGAGTACTGGCTTCAGTCCCCACAGCGCCACGAGGAGTCATTCTTGAGTGGAGAGCCAGGAGTAAGCCCTGAGCAAAGCTGCATGTGGTCCGAAAGCAAACAGAGGGAAAAGTGCATTTACTCTTAATCACTTCGGCCATTTAATCGGTGTTTTTCCTCAGCGCAATTGCTCTGGCCTCCCATCCTGAAACAAAGCAAGAGAGAATACTCCCCGGCGGCCTTCCTGCTTTGTCCACGTGCCATTTCTTTCCTTCCCAGCTAAGACTCCCTCCTAAGAGTTAGACTATCAGCCCTGTAGAAATACTTGTGGCAGAAGGGTTAGAAATTAATGGATAAGGAGGAAAAGAAAAAGAAAAACTTGGGGGATTCGCTCTGACTAACAGAGAGATAATCATTTTATGTACAGCTTATACAACCAGCATTAATGAGACAAGTTGACCTCTTGTATTTGTTCCAAAGATGCGGTAATCTTTCAGGGAAAGGTTTTTCATTACTGTTATGATGCACGATTGACTAGATTGCTTTTTAAAGAAAAGTGTCTTCATCTTCTATGATATTAAACACGGTAGGGCTAGAGATATAACAGCGGGTAGAGCGTTTGCCTTGCACGTGGCCGACCCGGGTTCCATTCCCACCATCCTATAAGGTCTCCTATGCACCCTCAGGACAAATTCCTGAGCGTAAAGCCAGGAGTAACCCCTGTGCATCGCCGGGTCACTGTCACTGTCCTTCCGTTGTTCATCGATTTGCTCGAACGGGCCCGGTAACATTGTGAGACTTATTACTGTGTTTGGCATATCGAATACGGCACAGGCTTTGCCGTGCGGGCGAGATACTCTCGGTAGCTTGCCGGGCTCTCCAAGAGGGGTGGAGGAATCGAAGGTGGAGGAATTGAATCAGGTTGGCCAGGTCGGCCTTGTGCAAGGCAAACGCCCTATCCGCTGTGCTATCGCTCCTGCACGGGTGTGACCCAAAAAGCGAAAAGAAAAAAAAATTAAACATGGTAAACTTTTATGTATGGCTTAGCATTTTAACTATTTGGAATTGTTTAAATTGGAGGTCACCGAAGCCTGATGCTTTGGAAACACTTTGCTCGTGCTCGTCGGCGGGGGTGTGGGTGGAACTTGGAGTCCAGATGGTCCTTCCAATCACGGCCACGCTTGTTAACCTGTCGTCTGTGGTCTTTTAGACCACGCTAGTTACCAGCTGCTTGAGCCACAGCCTGGTAGCAAGAAAAAAAGGATTTCGGTCTGAAGTGTCGTAGAGCGTGTTAAAGCCCAGGCCCATGAAATAAAGTTTTCACGGATTCCTTTTGGTTCTGTGGGCTCCTGGGAGCCTCGGGCCGGCCCCGGCTGGCGAGTGCCTTCGTTGGCCCACGAGAAGGATTTTCTGCTTGAGAAAGCGTGCTGCGCGGCCTCACTGATCTCTCTCCCCTCTGTGCAGAGCTGGACTGGCTGAGCAACCCCAGCTTCTGTGTCGGAAGAGCCGCGTCCCCGGGCCAGCCAGCCGAGGACACCACAGCCACCGCCTCCGACCGCTCGCCGCCGACAAGGTAGTTTTTCAAGTTGGATTTGTGGTCTTTGTTCAGTGTCCTGTTTATCGCTTGTTCAATGGATGCTCCTAAGAACACCCCGTGCTGGAAGAACTAAATTAAACTCCCCTGGATTTAATGAGGCGATCGCTCGCTACCTCATTCCAAGGGCTGCTTTCGTTCTTTCCCCCTTTGCATGGCCGTGGCAAGTGTGCGACAACGTTTACTGCCAGTAATTAGGCCACCAGGGGAATGGCGTCACTCTGCTTCTGTGACTTCACCGGCCTCCTGAGTGGCCTTCAGAATCTGGCAGTGCGGGGCAGTTTCTGTAGCTGCCTCCCGCAACTTTTGTGAGAAGAGAAGGAGCCCATAGAACATGACAGACTGAGATTTCACGAGCACTTTCGGGGAGAGCAAGATGGTACCCCCCCCCCCACACCCAGTTTCACAAGAACTTTGCCACACGTCACTGACTTGAGGAATGAGCTCTCCCAAATCCGAGAGATGGTCTCTTGAGTGTGATGGGTTCTGGGAGGCCACGTCCTCGAGAATCTGAAGACGCCTCTGGAAATGGAGAGTCCTCGATGCAGGAGGGGAGTTGTGGGCGGATCCTTGACTGATGAGGATTCGCTTCTTGTACCTGTTAAAGTTGGGGTGGGGGGGGCAGAGGGTGGCTCAGCAGCAGGTCTGCTCTGCATGTGGGAGCACCAGGTTCCACCCCCAGCTCCACATGGCTCCTGAGCACCGCCAGGAGAGACCCCAGCACTGCAGCGGTGGGAGTCCCTGAGTTGTAGCAGGTACGCCCCCAAACCGCCCAGTATCCCGTCCCCCCTCAAAACAACAACAACAACAACAATAACAATAACAAAAAAAAAACCCTCAAACTTTTTTTTTTTTTTTTGCAATAAGGACAAGCACTGTCAAAAACCCTGTCCTCCCGTTGTTCATTGATTTTGCTCAAGCGGACCCAGTAACGTCTCCATTTTGAGACTTGTTATTACTGTGTTTGGCATATTGAATACATCCCGGGGAGCTTGCCAGGCTTTGCCGTGCGGGCGAGATACTCTCAGTAGCTTGCCGGGCTCTCCAAGAGGGGCGGAGGAATCGAACCCGGGTTAGCCTGGCTGGCTGTGTGCAAGGCAGACGCCCTACCGCTGTGCTGTCGCTCCAGGTGCAATAAGGAATACTGGTATAATACATTGAAAATAATCCTTTTATACTGTTGCTGTAAATATATATATGGTAAAACAATCAGCAGATTCTCTCGAGCACTTCCAGGGATCACTCCTAAGCACAGATCCACAGAAGGACCCTGAGCATTTCTGAGTCTACCCCCCCTCTCCCCTCACAGTGTTTGGTAAGAAAGAATAGCTATCAAAATCAGAACTTTTTTTCTTTATTTTTTGTTGGGGGGGGCCACATCCAGTGGTGTTTGGGACCATATGTGCTACCGGGGTTGACCCAGAGTCAAAGAGTGTGAACGGCTTATCTCTGGGACATGTCTTTTTTTTCTTCTTTCTTTTTTCTTTTTGTTTTTGGGCCACACCCAGCGATGCTCAGGGTGTTACTCCTGGCTCTGTACTCAGACATCACTCTTGGCAGGATTCAGGAAACCATATGGGATGCCAGAGATTGACCCCCGGGTCGGCCACGTGCCAGGCTGACACTCTGAACACTCTGGCTTTGGCCCCATCAGGCCCCGACTCTTTAAGTCTTTAGTGAGGAGACATTAAAACCCAGGGAGGCTTTGCAGATAAAATCCAGGATCGGGTGGTGTGTGTGGGCCCTGACAAGTGCCCTTCTGTCTGCCCGCCGCTTCTTCACAGGCTGTTTTCCCTACTTGAAAGTAATTCTTCTTTTTTTGTTTTTTTTAATCTAAAGCTCAAGGTTTTCTTTCTTTTTTCTTTCTTGAATCACTGTGAGATACAGTTATAAAACTTTCATGTTTGAGTTTCAGTACAATAATCAAACACCCATCCCTCCTCCAGTGCACATTCTCCACCACCAATGTCCCCAGTATACCCCCCACCCTCTTCCACCCTTCCCCCTGCCTCCATGGCAGTGAATTTCCCCCATACTCTCTCTCTACTTTTAGGCATTATGGTTTGCAATACAGATACTGAGAGACTATCACATCTGGTCCTTTATCTATTTTCAGCACACATCTCCCATCCAGAGCAATCCCTCCAACCATCACTGTCTTAGTGATCCCTTCTCTATCCCAGCTGCCTTCTCCCCCTGCTTATGGGGCTTCCAACCATGGAGCAGTCTTCCTGGCCCTTGTGTCTACTGTCCTTGGGTGTCAGTCTCACATGATGATATTTTATATTCCACAAATGAGTGCAGTCCTTCTATGTCTGTCCCTCTCTTTCTGTCTCATTTCACTCAGCATGATACTCTTCATGTCCATCCACTAATAAACAGACTTTATGACTTCATCTCTTCTGAACAGCTGCATAGTATTCCATTGTGTAGGTGTGCCAAAGTTTCTTTAATTGAAGGTAAATTCTTAAGGTTGATTCTTTGTCCCCAAGCAGAAGTCCCGTGAAGTCCGAGTCCTCAGGTGACAGTGACGCTGACAGAAAGCGCAAACAGACCAGCAGAAAGAAGAAGAAAGAGAAGAAGCGGAAGAAGCAGCGCCAGCACCACAAGAGAGCCCGCAGCAGGCGCTCGGCCAGCAGCAGCAGCAGCAGCGACTCGGAGCCCCCCAGCGACTCCGGGAAGCCCAGGCAGGTCCCCGGCCCTCTCCCGTCTCTGTCTCCTCCGGGGCACCTCCCCCGGCCCCGCCCCCACCCCCCACACCTTGGTTTGGAATCGTGAGTCTCTCAGTGGTCGCCACCTGTTAGGCGTTGGAATGACTCAAGGCTTTCGACCCAGCGGTGCTAATGAGTGCTCAGAGCTGGGGTTGGGGGTGGGGAATAGAAGAGATTTTTTTTTATTTGGTCACAGAAAGGAAAGGAACGGTCTCCTAAGACATCACTTAGGACCAAGGTTTCATTCTAGAAGGTGAGACTGAAGGGTGCACACACACTCAGGTCCAAAGACTGCCCTCCCAGCATCACTCACTGCCATCAGCCTGTCAGCGGGGTCATGGGTGCGCTTGTCTGTGCGTGTCTGTGTGTGCGTGTGTGTGCATGTGTGTATGCATGTCTATAGGTGTCTGTGTGCAGGTGCGTGCATGTGTCTGTGTGTGTGTCTCTTGGCACATGCGTGTGTGTGTTCGTGTGTGTGTCTGTGTGCCTATTTGCACATGCATGTGTCCGTGTGTGTGTCCTTATGTGTGTCCGTGTGTCTGTGTGTGCCTATTTGCACATGCATGCGTTTGTCTGTGTGTGTGTCTGCATGTGTGTGTCTCTGTGTATGTGTCTGTGCTTGCATGCATGTGTCTGTGTGTGTGTTTGCTCTTGCATGAGTGTGTCCATGTGTGTCTGTGTGTGTGTGTGCCTGTTTGCACTTGTATCATGTGTCCATGTTTGTGTTTGCATTTGCATGAGTGTGTCCATGTGTGTGTCTGTTTGCACTTGCATGCGTGTGTCCATGTGTGTGTCCGTGTCCGTGTCCGTGTGTGTGTGTGTGTGTGTGTGTGTGTGTGTGTGTGGTGGGGTTGGTTATGTCAGCCTGTTCCTCTGGCAGCAGCTTCTCTTCTGCAGCTCACATCTGTTCGGAACCATGAGTGGAAGGTTCGGCTCAGTCACAGTCACAGGGTCCTCTCCATGGGGCCTGCTCTTTGTCCCCATCTTCACTCGGCTGGTGCCCTCGAGCGAGGCCCATTTTGCCGAGGGCTCTGAGCAGAGACCCCCAATGCTGGCTTTTTGCCCTCCGCCAGCCCAGCGTGATGGCTTTTGCCTGAAGGTGGGCTGGGGCAGTGGGCCTTCCCGAGGGCTTTCTCAGTTCCCTTCCATTTCCTGTGCCTGTGCACAGGAGGGTGACCTGCGTACCCGTTTAGGGCATACTTGGGAAAAAAAAAAAGGTCATAAGATCCGGGAGTTCTTTGGGGCTTCTGTGTGTCGGGAGTCCCCTGACGTCAGCCGGAGCAGCCCTGGGAGCTGGGCTGGAGTCTTGCCCTCAGAGTTTCCATCCGGGCTGAGCACCACCATCCTCCCGGGGCCCCATGTCATCAGAAGTGTCGGGAAACCTCCTGGCGGCTTCTGGGGCTCGACGTGTCTCAGGTGGTCCCGCCAGCTCAGGTGCACTCTGGGGGGAGACCGGAGAGGGGCAGAGCACAGGGTCTCACGCAGCCCGCACAGGTGTTGTGCTGGCCCTGGCATCCATGGGAGCGAGGGTGCCTGGCTGGGTGCCTCATAGCCACCCGGGCCATTCGTGTTTCTGAGAGGCCGCGAGAACTGTGTTGAGCTTTCCTAGTCTGCCTTCAGGGCAAGCCAGCCGCTACCCCCACAGCTCTTCCTCTTCCCTCGAAGAGGCCGAGGCTCAGAGGCTGTCCCCAGGCCAGTGCGCATCTGCTCCTGGAACCTGAAGGGTCGTGACTTCCTGTGTGTCACCGCATCAGACGATGGTTCTGTGACATTCTGCGGACACAAGATGCAGTTCCCAGTCTGGTGTTTTGCAGACTCAGCCCTGGCTGGTCTTGTCCTCCCCTCCTGCTTCCTCTTCTTCTCTAGACCACAAAGGCGGGTTCCCACGGGGACAGGGACCAGGATTCTAGTAAGTTTGAAGAGTCTTTCCATCATGTCAGGATAGTGGCTTCATAAGGGCCGGTCACCTTATTAGATGCTCTTTTGGGGTGATTGAGGGACCGATTCCCCAGGGCTGCAACTTTTGATTGGCCATTCCCCCCACCCCCCCGGGAGAGCTCCCCTTCTCCTTCCTTGCTTGCTTTCTTCCCTCACTGCAGGGGGGAGCAGGACTCACATGCCACCCCCCCTCCCCTGCAGCGGGCCGGTGCCCCTCCCCCCGCACTCTCAGGGGACACGGCAAAGTCTTCTGGCCCCTCCGCTGCCCCTTATGGTGTCCTGTTGACAGGGACCGTAAGTGGCTTTCCTCAGTGCCTCTGATCCGTGTTAAGATCACCATATAGCTGACCCCGAGATGCATCACTCAACAAATATTTATTAAGTAGCTGCTCTGGGTTCCCGAAATGCCATTCCCTTGTCTCAGCCAAGAATGAGTTAGAAGCTTCCAGAATCTTCTTCTGTCCGGGCTGAGCCAAATAAGCCAAGCTGGAGCAGCGGCACCTGGCTCTTTGGGGTGTTTCTGGCAGCTTCTGGGGCTGGGGCTTTAGGAGGGGATTCCCTTCGGAGGGAGGAAGGTGTTAGATGCCAGAATCGCTCCCTCGGCTCCTCAGAAAGTGGCTGCGTTGGTACGGGGAGGCGAGGAGGCCAGAATGGTGCCAGGGGACGCACAGCCTCACCCTGCGGCAGGTCCCCACTGCCCCGGGAGGAGGGACCCGCAGGCAGGGGCCCAAAACCTGCACGGAGCAGGGGTCCAGCATGCAGCTGCCAGGGGTCGTGGGTCTTCTCCCTACCCTTCCGGTTGGGGCTCAGAGGACGGGCCCTCTTGGGTGGGCCGGGGAGGGTGTGGGCACCCCCTTTGTGGGTGGGCGTGTACCTCTGCCAGGCCAAGCCGATGTGCTGGAGCTTTCGAGAGCGGCTTGCTTGTAAGAGGCTTTGACCAAACACAGACAGAGACGGGCTTTATTTAAGCGAACTCCACGCCCCTCGGGGTCCAGCTCATTTCTGCCGGCTTCCCCGGGTTCCGGCAGCGGCTGCCGCCCCCTTGAGCCCCACTCATCCCTGGCCTCTGGCAGAGGGGAGTTGCGGGGAACTTGCCGGGGTTCTGAAAACGGGAGATGCGCGCACGCGGGGCCTTCCTGAGCATCGTCCCTTTCCTGCAGCCAGGGAGCCTCGGCCGACCCCGGGCGGCGCCTTGTGTGGCTGGAGGACGCCCAGGCCCTGACCTCGGACACCTTCCGCACGGATAAGAGGCCAGACCCCGCCAACTGGGAGTACAAGTCCCTCTACCGCGGCGACATAGCCAGGTATGTCGCGGGCTCCTGGGGAGGGGGCGCACTCCTCCCGAACCCCTGGCCCCCGCCCCTGACCCTCCTGCATGCCACCCCCCCGTTCCATCCCTGGTCCTCCCTACATGCTACCCCCCTACAGCTACCCCTACGTGCTACCCACCCCCCATTCCCACCACTGGCCCCCCCTGCATGCCACCCTACCTCCCGCCCCGCCTCTGTCCCTGCCCCCCCCACATGCTACCGGCTTGGGCTTCTCTCGGTGTCAGTGAGGAGAACAACGTCTGACGGCGCGGTCAGAGTGAAAGCCGCACCTTGCCCGAGGGGCCAGGTCGGATTCATTTTATTTATTCATGGTGCCGGGCACAGCGCCTGCCCCCGGAGTGTCCGGTGAATTACTTGTTGAATGAGTGACTCTAAAAATACCTCCCAGTAATTAATCGTGACACATTATCTGGAAAGCGTTTGGATTCATCTCTCTGCCATTTAAGAAAGTTACGAAACCTTTTATTTACCCACACCCCGCCCACCCCACGAATGCCATGCGAGAAGGACTTCACAGGACAAATGACTCCTTCAGAGCGTTGCCAGCGCCCATCACGGTTAATCACAAAAGCCGGGATGGTATTTACTTCAGCCTGTGAGTTTTAAACTCTGTCCTCGCGTCTATCAAAACGATTTTGGGTTCCTTTCTCTTTGGTTTTGGGGCCACACCCGGCTGTGCTGAGATCTCACTCCTGGGTCTAAGCCAGGTAACCCCAGGATCCAGGCTCGGGGGACTCTGTGGGGTGCAGGGGCTTGAACTTCGGTGGGCCGTGTGAAGGCCAGCGCCTGTGACTCTGGCCCCTGTGTGGGTCTCTTTAAGCCTGTGAGGCTCTCAGTGCCGTCGGCCGCTGGAGTTGTCAGGAGTAACAGGATGCGGGCCTTGGCGGGTTGGCAGTCCTGGGGTAGAAGGGTATGAGTGGGACCTAATTATCATTGGGGCCACACCTGGTGCTCAGGAGACCCCACGTGCAGTGCTGGAGACTTGAATGGGGGGGATCGCAGCGGCCACACAGCCACAGACTTGGAAGGCAGACACCTGACCTCCCGCCCTCTCTGCAGTTCCTCACTAGCAGCCTGACAGACAAATAGCTCCTTAAGACGCTCTCCACTTTTCAGAGCTGTGCTAACTGAAAACTTGAACCATGACCCATCTCACCGCAGATGCAGTTCTGGCTAAAACTCCCTCATGACTCTGATGCAGTGCTTTTCAGTTTGTCATAACCTCATCTGGCTTTGGATTTTAATTGTCTGCCGTTGAAATGATGGGGTCACACACTTGGTTCTTGTGCTCAGTGGAGCCTCGTGATTTAGTTGTGGGCCCTGGAAGCCTAACCCACAGGTCTGGGTGACACCCGGCCTGGGGTGGTGCCTGCAAGGCAAGTGCTCCCCCACCTGGATGTATTTTATTTTGGGAGTCCCACCCAGCAGTGTTCTAGGCTGACTCCTGGCTCTGGGCTCAGGGGACCAGTCACGGCACCAGGAATTGACCCTGGGCTGGCCGGCCACATGCGAGACAAACACCCAACCTGCCGTCCTATAGCTCCAGCAGATTTCTAAATTTTTATTTGTTTATTTGCTTTTTGGGCCATACCTGGTGCTGCTCAGGGCTTACTCCTGGCTCTGCACTCAGGAATCACTCCTGGCGGTGCTCAGGGGACCCTGTGGGATGACGGAGATCGAATCTGTATCGGCTGCCTGAAAGGAAAACGCCCTCCCCACTGTCCTATCGCTCTGACCCTATCTCTGAATCAATTCATGCTCCTTAGAGTGCCCTGTGGCCTTCCCTGCCACCTGAGCACAGCGCCAAAGAAGTGACATCGGGAGGGCGGCGAGCAGCAGTGCCCACCAACCCCTGCTTCCCACCTTTCCACCTGGCGCTGCTGGGGATAGACCCAGGGCCTCACGCGTGCCAAGCGTGCCCCCTCCCCCCCGCCCAGGAGCCCGGCCCTGCCTTCCTGGCCCACCGGCTCCTCTGTGAGAAGAGAAGAACTGTCCCCTCATCTTCTCAGCGCTGGGGGCCACCCTCCGTGCTCGGGGACTCCCTCAGACTGGGCGGCCACAGCAGCAGGGCTGACTGTGGGCCCCTGTTTGTGGGACCCACCTCTGCCCACACGGGGGTGGGGGGTAGTTGGGGCGGGGGTGTGCAGCCCAGTGCTCTCTCTGGCTTGGCCACAGGCTGGTCACGGGACCCAGGGAGCTTCCGGTTCCCTCTCTGGGACCTGGTCGTTGTCTGTCACTGCCTTCCCCTCTGACATCACACACAAGTGGCACGGTGTCACTGCACACAGGTCTGGGGTGGGAGAAGGAGCCTGGCGGTTCCTCGGGGCCTATAGGGTGGAGAGAGGGAGATGCCATGGGCACAGTGGTGACTGGCCTCATGGTGGCCAGTGGCGACTCTACCCCTTGGCAGGAGGCTGTGGGCAGGGAGACCCCTGGGGTGGGGGTGGGGACATGGCTGCAGGCTCTGCCCTCAGGGAGGCGGCCTGTCCTCGAGGCGGGCATGGCAGAGAGCGGCCCTGTGCCCGGTGCCCGGATGAGCTCAGGGAGAGGTCGGGTCCTGGAGTTCCGGCGCCAGAGTCCCAGTTACCTTTGGAAAATTCCTCCCGGCTGTCGGTGCAGTTAGCCCTCTCGGACTTTTGTCCATTTTTGGAGTGCAGTGTGTCTCCTTGGCTGCGCCCCAGACGGAATAGCTGGCTGGGGTTTAGGAGCCAAGTCTGATAAAATAATGATAGTGATTTTAAACTTATCTAGAGGTTCCGCAGAGATAAGCCTTTCTTTTCAGTGAAGACGCTCTGTAAGCCTTCCTGATCTCCTTGGAATTCTGATGGTGCTCTTGCCCCCATCCCACAGATGAGGAGCTGAGGTCCAGGCAGGGATTTTTTTTTTTTGAGTTTTGGTGGTTTTGTGTTTTTTTTTTTTTTTTTTTTTTTGCTTTGTTTGGTTTTAAAGAACTTGCTCAAAGAACCACTACTAAATGGTGGGTTGGGGTCTGGGCAGCTTGGCCTGGGAGAGGTCTGTGTGCGAGGCAGACGCAGAGAGAGAGAGAGAAAGGTTACTGCAGCCTGCAGCCCAGCCTTGGAGCTCACACCGTAGCTGGGGTTCACAGAACCCCCTGCTTCCCGTAGTTCCTCTGGCTCCTGTGCTCAGAGCACTCGGGGCTCTGTGCTCAGGGCTCACTTCTGGCTCTGTGCTCAGGTCACTCCCCATTCTGTGCTCAGGCCTCACTCTTTGCTTTCTGCTCTGGTATCACTCCTGGTCGCTCTTTGTGCCACTGTCCCTTCATCTGCCCATCTGGCCCCCATGGGTGGCACCTGCCTCTCACGGGCAGCTTGGAGAACATTCAGACCCGGGTCTGGCAGGCAGACATGAGTTTCCTTTTCTTGAGTAAATGCCTAGAAGTAGCCCGCGGGTCGGAGGCTGGCTCTGTTTAGTCGGTTTGTCCTGTTTTTAGACACTGGCAGAGCTTTTCCCATAGCGTCCGCTCAAGTGGTCCCTGCCCGCCGGAGCATGTGACTGTCCCCCCCCCCCATGTGCTCATTGGCCATCAGCGGTGCCCTCCCAGTGGTTCTGATGGCTCTGGGGTGACATTTGTGTTTTCCCGGTGATTAATGATGTTGATCATGATTTCCTAGTGATGAGTGATATTGATGACGTTTTTTCTGATGATTCATGGTGTCGATCGCATTTTCCTGTGCCCCTTGGCCATTCACAGCATCTCTGGTCCAGTTTCTGGCCAGGCCTCCTGTCTCGATCTGGATGGGGGGACCATGTGGTGCCCACGGGCAGAGAGCTCTGTCCCCCTCACCTCGGCAGGCCCCCTTCTCTCTGAACCCTGTTTCCTCTGGAGTAGGAACAGCCCAGGCTGATGCCACGAGGTCTGCTTTGTTTCAGGATTTTTTTTTTAAAGGAAAAGAACATCTTTGACCTCCTGTGACCTTTCCAGTGGGAGCAGAGGCTAAGATTGTGCAGCTGGTGTCCCCTTGGGTCCCCTAAGGCTTCAGCCCAGTTGTTTAGGGTTCAGGAGAGGGGCGGTTCCTGGCTGGCCTTGAGCGTTTGGCACTGCTTGTGACTTGCTGTGATGGTGGGGCCACGGAGGACAGGCCCCGATCTCCCTCTTCGTCCCTGTCCCACTGTCCCCTTATCTCTCCGGACCCTGGGGGGTGGGGGGAGGAATCACTGAGTTATCCCCAGATGGGGTTGGGGGTCACTCAGCCGTTGCCCTATGTCATGGCAGGTACAAGAGGAAAGGCGACTCGTGCCTGGGCCTGAACCCCAAGAAGCAGCGCGTGTCCTGGGAGGGGGCCCCCCGCCAGAAGAAGCCCGCTCACGCGCAGGGCGAGAGGTACTTCGCCAGGAGGAGCTTGGGCCTGCTGAGCGCGGCCGGCGTGGCCGTGCGCCCCCGCGCCCCGGAGCCCCCCGCCGCGGCCCCCGCCGCCTTCATCCCCGTGGCGGACCCCGAGGAGGCGGCCCCACCCGTGACCTCCTGGTTGAACCCGCTGGGGATCTACGATCCAGCCACCACGCAGTGGCTGCAGGGACAGGGGGCCCCGTCAGAGCAGTCCCCGGCGGTGCCCGACGCCCCAGCAGACCCCGAGAGCACGGCACTCAGGGCTAAGGTGGAGGACTTCAACCGCAGGCTACGGGAGAGCCCGCGCGATGTCCAGCTCTGGATGGCCTTCGTGGATTTCCAGGTGAGCGTGGCCGCCCCGTGGATGTGGGTGACCCCAGCCGTGGCCCGGGACTGGGGGCTGGCGTGAGGGCGTGGTCTTCCAGAGAAGGCAAGCTCGGGACAGAGGAGCGGGGAGGAAGGGACCCCGGTG
Source organism: Sorex fumeus (assembly GCF_029834395.1). Classification (NCBI taxonomy): domain Eukaryota; kingdom Metazoa; phylum Chordata; class Mammalia; order Eulipotyphla; family Soricidae; genus Sorex; species Sorex fumeus. The sequence goes on from NW_026606155.1 coordinate 5,170,760, forward strand.
CCAGAGGACGCAGGTGGGGGGTGGTCCGCGCCCCACTGCCCTCCTGATACCTCTCCCGCGGCCCCTGGCCGTGGCGTGGCCCGCGCGTGGCCCTTTCCGTGGCCAAGCCAGCCCTGCCGTGACGAAGGGACCGAGCGCAGGTGCGGTGGCGCAGACACGGAGCGCATGATCCCCGTCCTGGGCTGGGGTTCCCCGTGTCTGCTGAGCTGGGGTCTCCAGGCTGGGGGTACCCGTGCCCTGCTGAGCTGGGGTCTCCAGAATGGGGGTTCCCCGTGCCCTGCTGAGGTGGGGGGGTCTCTGGGCTGCGGGTTCCCACGCCTTGCTGAGCCGGGGTCTCCGGGCTGGGGGGTCTCTGCGCCCTGCTGAGCGGGAGTCTCCGGGCCGGGGGGGTCCCCGCGCCCTGCTGAACGGGGGTCTCCGGGCTGGGGATCCCCGCGCCCTGCTGAGCGGGGTCTCCCGACTTGGGGTCCTGAGCGGGGGCCTCCGGGCTGGGGGGTCCTAGCGCCCTGCTGAGCGGGGGTCTCCGTGCAGGACGAGGCGATGCGGCGGCCTGGGCTGTACGCGCTGGAGGCGGACGGGGAGCCCCGGCAGCGGGCGTCGCTGCGGCTGGTGTTGGAGAAGAAGCTGGCCGTCCTGGAGCGGGCGCTGGACAGCAACCAGGGCAGCGTGGAGTTGCAGCTGGCGCGCCTACGCGTGTGCGCCGAGCTCTGGGAGCCGGGCGCCCTGGCCAAGGAGTGGCAGAAGCTCCTCTTCCTGCACCCCAACGACGCGGCCCTCTGGCAGAAGTACCTGCTCTTCTGCCAGGGCCAGTTCAGCACCTTCACCGTGTCCAGGCTGCTGGGGGCCTACGGCAAGTGCCTGAGCACGCTGTCGGCCGTGCAGGACGGCAGCATCCTGTCCCACCCTGCGCTGCCCGGCACCGAGGACGCCCTGTTTGGTAAGGGGGCGCCTGGCCCAGCCCCGCCAGTGGGGAGTGAGGGAGGAGGTGGCGGCGGGGGGTGTGTGCCCACTCCTGGAGGCGCAGTGAAGACTTGGGTACCACTGAGCATCCTACATCCTGAACGTTAGTTAGGCCTTCGTGTTTCTGGGTAGTTTTTTTTTTTTTTCCTCTTTTGGCTGCTGTTTGGTTTTTGAGCCACACCCAGTGCTGTGGGGACCATATGGGATGCGGGGATTGAACCTGGGTCGGCAGACAAGGCAAGTGCCCTCCCTGCTGCTGTCCCGGTGAGGTCTCTCGGTTCTGAGGGAGCAGCAGGGAGACGCCAGGGCCCCTGCCTTCCTCCTCGCTCGCTGGTCCGCTCGGGTCCCTCACCACAGGCCTTCTCTTCCTGCGGCAGCCCCGGGCCACCCTCCCACCACTGTAGCATGAGGGGCACACGTGTGTGCATGTGTGAGCCTGTGTGTCTGTGAGTGCCTGTGCATGTCTGTGTTGCTGTGTATATGTGCAGCTATGCACATGTGTGTGTACACGTGCCTATGTGTGCACTGTTGTGCACATGTGTGTGCATGTGTGTGCATGTGCATGTGTATGCGTGTGTGTGTGTGTTTGTATTTGTGCTCGTGTGCCGCATAGGGGAGGCCTTCCCCCCCCCCCACAGATCTGGGGTGTGGGCCTCTGCTGCACCCCAGTGGTGTAGACTGTTTCCAGTCATGAGATAGAGGAGGTAGCGTATGATTTAGTTGGTTTGATTTTGTCATTTTGGGCAAAAGAACAAAATGTTGTCTGAGCTCCACCATCCCCGGGTGCTCAGGCAACCATGGCCTGCCAGGGTCTGTTCCCCCAGACGCCGCCCCCCCCCCCCAGTTCTGCCCAGGGTCTGCTCCCCTCTCCCCTCAGGGACTCGCCCTCCACCCTCACCCCCCGCCCCATCCTGCCTGGGCCTGCTCCCCCCAGGCCCCTCTCCGACCCTTGGCCAGGCCCTGACTCCGGGCTTGCCCTTCACTGTTCTCTCTCGCTGCCTGCTCGAGCCCCGTGTGTCCCTGGGCAGCTCAGCGGCCAGAAGCCTTCCTTGCGGGCTGGTGGTCCATGAGCAGAGTCCTGCTCTCACCGTCCAGCACGTGACGGGCTTTCATTTTATTTTTTTAAATCCCCAATCCTGCTGTGATACCCTTTCTTATCTGCTAAGGACTTAGATTAACTGCTCTAGAAATCAGAAGCGTTTTTCACGCTGGCGTGGTCTCATTTTTGAGATTTGTGACATGCCCCGTTGCTTCACATTAGCAAATGGAATTGTACTGTGAACTGAACCTTCCAGGCCTGCAGCCTCCGTGTTTCTAGAAGATGCTGCGCCAAGGCTGAAAACTGCGGGTGAACAGTGCCACCTAGTGGCCGCCTCTGGCAGCGTTTTGCTGTCCTGATAAAACCCGCTGCAGCCTTCTTCCCCCCCCCCCCCCCCCAGGTTTTTGCCGACAGCTGGTTTTGCATATTGGGGGACCCGTGTTCAGAGCAGCCTCTCACCTCACCTCACCTGTGTGTCCTGTATCTCATTTTTATTGCTAATATTTCATTCTCAGGGCGGGGAGGGGGTTCCTCGTCTGAGCACAGCACTGTGAGCCTTTGAAGTGTGTGTATTTGCATTTGTGTGTGAGAGAGAATATGTGTGTATTTTGTGTGTGTGTGTGTGTGTGTGTGTGTGTGTGCAAATGTGTGAGCAGCTGTGTGGATGTGTGCACGTGAGTGACTGCATCTGTGTGCGTGTGAGTGGCTGTGTGAGTCTGCACCTGTATGTGAATGTGTGTGTGTGTGTGTACATGAGTGGCTTGTGAACCTGTGTGTGTGTGCATGCAGTCGCGCGCGCGCGCGCACGCGTGTGTGTGTGTGTGTGTGTGTGTGTGTGTGCGCACGAGCGACCCGCTGGCTCCGGTGACCTCGCTCCCTGTCCCCCCACCCCCAGGGCTCTTCCTTCAGCAGTGCCACTTCCTGCGCCAGGCTGGCCACACCGAGAAGGCTGTGTCCCTGTTCCAGGCTATGGTGGACTTCACCTTCTTCAAGCCCGACAGCGTGAAGGAGCTGCCCACGCGGGGCCAGGTACGAGCCTGTGCGTTGGCTGTGCTCTCCCTCCCTCCTCCTTGTCCTTCCGGGGGGGGACAGAGAGGGGCTTTCAGGATTCTGGAGCTCGGGACAGTGCAGGAGAATTTTCCCTTCGGATAGAAAGACAGACTTACCGCCTCCCCTTCCAGTGCATCCCCGGTGTATGTGGGCTCTCCCCCAGGATGCTCAAGGGAGCCTGTCTTGGGGCTGGGGGTCTCCCTCCTGCTGCTCAGGAGGACCGGGGGACCACTCCCCACAGTTCTTGGTCAACCAGGCAGAGGCTTGATGGAGTCTCAAGGATGCGGTCTTGCTATTTGGGGTGGGGGTGGGGGGGTAGTTGGTTTTTTGGTTTTGTTTTTGTTTCACTCTTTGGGCCACACCTGGTGATGCTCAGGGTTACTCCTGGCTCTGCACTCAGGAATCACTCCCGGCGGGGCTCAGGGACCCCGTGGGATGCTGGGGATCGAACCTGGAATAAGGGGATGCAAGGGTCACTTGGCTACCTACCTTGGTGGTGGCAGAGCCTTCAGGGTCACACCCAGCCAGCAGTGTTGCAGAACTCAGGGGTGCCTGGGATCAGGGGGTTGGCTGAGACACACGCCCCATCCCGGCCATACCCCTCCCTCCTTTCCCCTCCCTCTGCTCCCTTCCCCGGTCCCGTTCCCCCCCACCCCCCGTTTACCCCTATCCCCTCCCCCCTTAACCTTCCCCCTCTCCCATATCTTCTGGATTGGCCAAGGAAGGGGCCCGCTGTCCCCAGGCCCAGCTGCCCAGTGAGGTGACAGGGGACTGCCAGGGCTGGCCAAACGCAGGCTCCTGCCCCAGAGCCCTTGTCTAGGAAACCCTTTTCCTGAACTCAGGGGCCACCGTCGCCACCTAGTGGGATGTCCCGGGATCGCGGGCCCACAGGAGAGAGCGGCCAGGCGGCTTCTCCTCCTCAGACAAAACTGGGTGGAGGATTATTGGTCAGTGCCTTAACTCGTCGTTCTCGTCTGATGTGTCAGATGGGCAGAATGGCTTACAGGCATGCTGTGCTCTGTCCTGAGCATTTTCTGTGCTGAAAAAGTGCTTCTTGGCCCCGTCTCCAGGCAGCGAATGCGGAAGGGTTGGAGCCGTAGGTCTCTCCTGGCCGTGCGTGTGGGCAGAGGCCCTGCCAGGACTGAGGCTCATCCAGAACTTTCTGACTGCCATGTTCAGGGTCAAGGGCCTGCCCGTTCCACACCCTCGAGATGCTTTTTGTTTTTATTATTTATTTGTTGGCTTTGGGGCCACACCCAGAGATGCTCAGTGGTTACTCCTGGCTCATGCACTCAGGAATTACTCCTGCTGGTGCTCAGGGAACCATATGGGGTACCAGGAATGGAACCCAGGCCGACCGCGTGTAAGTACGGCCTACCCGCCAGACTATCTCTCCAGTCCCAAAATTTACTTTTTATTACTTTTTTCATTTTGTTTTGTTTGGGGGGCCACACCTGATGGTGCTCTGGGGTTCCTCCTGGCTCTGTACTCAGGAATTACTCTTGGAGGTGCTTGGCGGATAGTACAGGATGCCAGGGATCGAGCCCAGGTTGGCCAGATGCAACGCAAGCACCTTACCTGCTATCTCTCTGGCCCCTGAGATTTATTCTTAAGTTAATGAATTTGGAGGGGTGCCACATGCAGCCTGCCCAGAGGCTGTTAGCTTCTGGCTCAGTGCTCCTGGGCACGTGCAGCGTTGTTGAGGGGCTGAGCCTGCAGTGCCCGGGCACAGATCAGACGGCCTCCCGTGTGCCAAGCCTGCGCTCACCACACGGGGCAGTGTTCAGGGCTTACTCCTGGTGGGACTTGAAGTGTGTGTGTGTGGGGGGGGGGGGGGGAGGCAAAACCATATGCAATGCCAGCAATGCCAGGATTATTCAAATTGAGGGCAGCACCCTAACCCCCCCTACCATCTCTCTGGTCTGCTCACTTGAGATTTTGAATAGCAACAGCCCTTGCCCTCTCAACAACTTAACCAACAACGTGTAAAGCTGCTTTCAGTAAGGGCGGTCCAAGGAAGGGGGGAGTGAAGGGGGGAGAGGGGGAATGGAGAGGGAGGGAGAAAGGGAAAGGGAAAGGGAGGGTGAGAGGAAGAGTGAGGAGGAAAGACAGGAGAGGGAGAGGGGAGGGAGAGTGAGCGAGGGAAGGAGAGAGAGAGGAAGGGAGAGGGAGGGAGTGAGGGTCCCATAAGTTCTGGCTGTCTAACAGTGCCCGACATTTCTGGTGTGTTGTTTGTAGTTGTAGTTGTCGTGGGGTCACCTCTAGTAGTCCTGGGGATGGGACCCCCGTGTGCCGGCCCCCATCACCCCATCAGGCGCTCTCCTCCTCCCCTGAGCGAGTGGACAGTGAAGTGGGGACACTCCTCCCTGGTCCCCAGAATGCTGGCTGGAGGCCTTCCCGGAAGGGCCCTGTCAGCTCCGCTGGACTGGATGCGCTTCGGGCTCTCCCCAAAGCCCCTCGTGTCCCCTGGTCACACGACACTTTCCTGTTCACGGCCACCATCCCCTGCTTTCCCCAGGAGCCGGATCATCGTCAGCGAGCTGGGGCCCCACGGGCGAGCCTGGCGGGGGTGCCAGCTCCCACTCACCGCCCATAGCCACAGCGCATTCCTGGCTTGGGGTCCCCGTGCCCCCCACCCACCCCACAGTCCAAGGAGAAGCGGGACTTGGGTATCAGGGACCCAGAGGCACAGGGGGACTGGCTGTGCCCCTGGTCTGGTTGGATCTATCCGGCAGACCGCCCCCCCCAACCCTCCATTTTCTGCGATCAAAGAACCACCCTCAGGGCAGGGCAGATCTGCTTCCTGCCTGGGGTCAGCAGGATTGCCCCAGAGGCCCCTGGCGGGCGGGGCGGGGCAGCTCGCTCCCCCCCTCCCCCAACCTTGTGCCCGGGCCAAGCCCTCCAGGCCAACCTCCCATCCTGGGCCTGCAGGTGGAGTTCTTCGAGCCCTTCTGGGACAGCGGCGAGCCCCGGGCCGGGGAGAAGGGCGCCCGTGGCTGGCGGGCGTGGATGCACCAGCAGGAACGTGGCGGCTGGGTCATCGTCACTCCAGGTAAGGTGGCTGTATCTGTAGTGCAAGAATCTTCCAGAAGCATCGGGACGCCAGAAATGCTCTCCGGGGGGCCATGGTCTTTATTTTTATTTTTTGCTTTTTGAGTCACACCTGGAAATGCACAGGGGTTACTCCTGGCTCTGCACTCAGGAGTTACTCCTGGCGGTGCTCGGGGACCATATAGGATGCTGGGAATCGAACCTGGGTTGGCCGCGTGCAAGGCAAACGCCCTACTCACTGTGCACTGTGCTATGGCTCCAGTGCTGGCCCCTTTTCCTTCCTGGGGCATCCGAGAAGGTGTCCTCATGTGTTCCTGTCCCAGCGCTGTCTCTCTGCATGTGGGGATCGGCAGGAGTTTTCTCAGCACTGTGCAGACCCTCGGAGCCTTTGAAAAGCATTCACTTTTTCAGGAGTACTCTAAAGTGTTTTTTTTGGGGGGGGGTCACCCAGCGATGCACAGGGGTCACTCCTGGCTCTGCATTCAGGAATTACTCCTGGCGGTCCTCGGGGGACCATATGGGATGCTGGGAATTGAACCTGGGTCGGCTATGTGCAAGGCAAACGCCCTCCCCGCTGTGCTATCGCTCCAGCCCCAATACTGTATAAAGTCTCTTATTATTGTTTTCAAATTTTGGGGCTGCACCCAGTGGTGCCTAGGGGCTACTCCTGGTGGGGTTGGGGGGTTGGGGGGACCATATGGGGTGTTAGGGATCGAACCCGTGCCAGTTGCATGCCAGGCAAGCAAGTGCTCTACCCACTGTACTATCTCTCTGGCCCCTGTACTAGACTTCCAGATCAGGCTCATTCCCCATCACTGCAGAATGGGCTCTGGGTCAGAGCCTTCTAGAATATTCCTTTCCTGTCTTGGCGGGCCCAGCGGCACAGTCAGGGGCTTGCACAGAGTCCGCAGGCCCCTGGGGGCTGGGTTGGGGTCCCGGGGTTCCTGCATCTCCGGTCCGGGAGCCCCCACAGAGCCAACCTACCTGGCCTCGGTGCGGGCTGTGCGGCCCCTTGGCCGAGCTGACCATGTCCTGCCTGTGCAGATGAGGAGGAGGACGAGGTGGACGACGATGCCCCGGAGGTCCGAGACAGGACCCTGCCCCGCTGGCAGCTCTGGCTGGCGGCCGAGCGCTCCCGGGAGCAGAAGCACTGGCGCCCGTGGCGGCCTGAGAAGAGCAAGAAGCAGAGCGAGGACGACTGTGAGGACCCCGAGAGGCAGGTGCGTGGGTGCCGTCCCCGGCCTCGGCTGAGCTTCTCCCCGGCAGTGGGCACTGCGGGGTGCCCGGGAGCCATCCTCGTCCCCTCCCCTCTCGGGAACCCCTGGGGCACGGCAGCGAGGGCTGGCTCTGGAGAAGGGGGCGCATGGAGGCCCCCTCGGGTCTCAGCATTCTGGCCGCCCCCTCCCCAGGAAGCAGTTTGGGGCCCGCGGGCGGTTTGGGTGGGCGGAGGCAGGAGTCCTGGCCTCTGCTTTCGCGACCCCATGGGCCCCACTGTGTCTCCTCCCGCCGCGGGCCAGGAGGAACCAGCTGCAAACACCCACACGTGGGCCCACTGCCCTGGACACGGCCACTCTCCTCGCCCTTCCCTTCTCACCAGCCGCATCTCCTGGGCGTGATTCTCATTTTCCGGGGAGAGCACACGTGGTGGCCACTGTCCACCTTCCCATCAGCACTGGCCACAGGTGGAGCAGATCAGTGGCCACACACACGTGCTCTGGGTCCAGGTTCCTGGATCCGGTGGGTCCAGTGGGCAAGGGAGAGCGCCTGACCCCAGCCGCTGACCCCCGGCCCCCACCCCCCAGTACAGGGGGTGCCAGTGGCCTTGCAGGGCAGCCCCGACCACACTCACTCTCTCTCTCTCGGTGGCAGGTGCTGTTCGACGACATCGGGCAGTCTCTGATCCGCCTGACCAGGCCCGAGCTGCGCTTCCAGCTGGTCACTGCCTTCCTGCAGTTCCTGGGCGTGCCCTGCGGCGCCCGCCCGCCCGCCACCTGCCTGTCCCTGGCGCTGGACGAGGGCGACCTCTTTGACGGCAGCCTCTCTGACGAGCAGCCGCTGACGGCGCCCCAGCCGCCCTTCTCCGGCGTGGGCTGTGTGGGCTGCAGCGACCCGCTGGGCGGCCGGCGGGGGACCCGGGGCCACGGGCGGGAGGGCGAGGACTTCATCCGCAACCTGCTCCACCTCCTGCTGCCGCTCTTCGCCGGCCCCGAGCGGGCTCAGCTCTGCCTCGCCTGGCTGCGCTACGAGGTGGCCAAGGTGAGGGCGGCGGAGGGGTGCCAGGCTGCGGCTTCGGGTCCCCAGAGGCGCCGGGTCCAGCTGAGGGGACCCCTGCGTGTGCTGGTGCCCGGTCGCAGGTGTCTGGTCTTCTGTGTGCTGGCATGTGTTAGCATGTCTGGTCTCCCGTGTGCTGGCGTGTGTTAGCATATGTCTGGTTTCACATGTGCTGGTGTGTGTTAGCGTGTGCCTGTCATCACATGTTCTGGAGTCTGTTAGCATGTGTCTGATGATGTCACATGTGCTGGTGTCTGGTCTCATGTGCTGGTGTGTGTTAGCATGTGTCTGGTTTCACATGTGCTGGTGCCTGGTAGCAGGTGTCTGGTCTCCTGTGTGCTGGCGTGTGTTAGCATGTGTCTGGTCTCACGTGTGCTGGTGTGTGTTAGCATGTGTCTGATCTCACGTGCTGGTGCCTGGTAGCAGGTGTCTGGTCTCCTGTGTGCTGGCGTGTGTTAGCATGTGTCTGGTCTCACGTGTGCTGGTGTGTGTTAGCATGTGTCTGGTTTCACATGTGCTGGTGCCTGGTAGCAGGTGTTTGGTCTCCTGTGTGCTGGCGTGTGTTAGCATGTCTGGTCTCACATGTGCTGATGCTCGGTAGCAGGTGTCTGGTCTCACGTGTGCTGGTGTGTATTAGAATGTGCCTGTCATCACACGTTCTGGAGTCTGTTAGCATGTGTCTGATGTCACATGTGCTGGTGTCTGATCTCACGTGTGCTGATGTGTGTTAGCATGTGTCTGATCTCACATGTGCTGGTGCCTGGTAGCAGGTGGTTGGTCTCACGTGTGCTGGTGTCTGTTAGCAGGTGTCTGATCTCACAAGTACATGTCTGATCTCACACGTGCCAGCGTCAGTTAGCGCGAGTCTCACTGCATGCCTGCCCTCGTCTGACCTGCAGTGCGGGGACGCAGGCGGGGCTGGCGCCGGAGCCAAGCGCCCGCCCACTGTCCTTCCTCCCGCCAGGTCCTCTGGTGCCTGCACACGAAGAACAAGAAGAGGTTGAAGTCCCGAGGGAAGAACTGCAAGAAGCTAGCCAAGAGTCTCCTCAAGGAGCCCGAGAACCGCAACAACTTCTGCCTGTGGCGGCTGTACGCGCACCTGGAGTGGCTGCTGGGGAACACGGAGGACGCGCGCAAGGTGTTCGAGGCGGCGCTGGGCGCGGCGGGCGGCCGGGCCCTGCAGGACGGTGGCGTCTGCGAGCTGGGCCTGCTCTACGCGCAGCTGGAGCTGGAGCTGGAGCTGGCAGGTGACTCCCGAGGCCCGGCCGCGGCCCGCGCCGTGCACATCCTCACCCGGCTGACCGAGAGCGAGCCCGGCGCGCCCGCCCCCGGCCCGGCCTCCGCCGTCCCCGTCCTGAAGGCGCGCAAGGCGTACGAGCGCGCGCTGGAGGCCTGCCTGCCGGAGGAGGCCGCCATCCGGGGCCGCCTGGCCAGCGTCGCCGGCTGCTTCATGCTCTTCCAGTATCTGACGGTGGGCATCGAGGCGGCCGTGCGGGTCCACGACCAGGTGAAGGCGCAGCTAGAGGCCGCCGCTGGGGCCACCGCGGGCAGCGGCCCAGAGGAAGCGGCCAGCCCCGGGCGCCCCGGCCCCGTCCTCGAGGCGCTGGCGCTGCTGCACACGAACCTGCTTCGCTTCCACATGCGGGTGGGCGTGTACCCGCTGGCGCCCCTGCGCGAAGCCCTGGCCGGGGCCCTGAGGCTCTACCCGGACAACCAGGGCCTCTGGCGCGCCTTCGTGCAGGTGCAGAACAAGACCCACAGCGCCAGCAGGACGCGAAGGTTCTTCGACGCCGTCACCAGGTCCACCAAAGCCCTGGAGCCCTGGCTGTTTGCCATCGAGGCCGAGCAGATGAGGAAGAGGCTGGTGGAGATGGTGCAGAGGTAGGCAGGCCCGCCCCGCCGCGCCCCTATCTGCGGGGACCTACTTCCTGCGCCCTGTGCCAGGCACAGTGGGACTCGCGCACGCGCAGCCCCTGCGGCCACTCCTGTGAGCTGGACCGCCTGGAGCAGCTGGCAGGGCGTGGACTTGGCCCCGCAGGGCCACCTCGTGTCCGGCTGTGTCCTTGCCGGCCGGGGCGCGTTGGCGTCGTTATCCCTGGAATCCCCCCGCCCGCCCCCTGCGCTCTGCTCAGCCTTGCGCGGGTGCCGTGATGGAGTGGGTGGGAACTCACAGGATGGACAGAAGGGCCCCTCTGGACCCCAGGGGCCACTAGCTGGGTCTTCCTGTGCGGGTCACCGGGGGCTAGGGAGTTGGGCGCATGCGCTGGGGCCGCCCTGTTTTCTTCTGGAATCTTCGGTGTGGCCCGGAATGGTGCCCCCGAGCCCCAGGCTTTTGCTTTTCCGACCCAGCGGGTGCAATTCTCCCTCCTCGCAGGGAAGGGGAGAGGGGATAGAATTTCTATCCGAGCAGGGGTGCGAGGGGTTCCTGAGAGCCCCCAGCCCGGATGCTATACACACATGCCCCAGCCCTGGTCTATGGCACCACCTTGCTAGTGCGCGTGTCCCTCTTGCAGGGTGGACGGCAGGGAGGTGCACGCCACCCTCCCTGAGAGCGGCCTGGTGCACCGCATCCGGGGCCTGTTCGAGAGCGCCGTGCGGACAGAGGCCGGCGCCCAGTGCCCCCTGCTCTGGCGGATGTACCTGAAGTTCCTGGTAAGGCCCCGCACCTGGCCGGCCCTCGGGACTTCCTGGGAGGAGTCAGGGGGCAGCTCGGGCACCACATCCATCCTTTTTGTGTGCGTGTGACCCGAGTCCCCATTGCCCGGAGTGGGGGCAGCCTTGGGGCGTGCCCTGCCTCTCCCCGCCCCCCCAGTCCTCTCCACCCAGTGGTCTCCCATCCCGCCCCCACCATGGTGTCCAGTCCTGCCCTCTCCCCGCGGTGTCCACTCCTGTTCACCCCAAGAGTCCAGTCCTGTATGCTCCTATGGTGTCCAGTCCTATCCTTCCCCAGGGGTGCCCAGTCCTGCCGGCGCCCATGGTTTCCAGTTCTGCAGGTTCCTTGAAGGGTGCCCCCTGGTGCTTGCAGGGCTGTGGGGATTTTCCTGGAGTCGGGTTGAGGAGATGAGGGATACTCCTGCCTGTACCTTTCCCCGTTTGAGGCTTTGCCCTCAGGAGGGGCAGGCGCGGCCATGTTGGAGTCCTGGAGGCATCTGAATCCCCAGGACCTTCCGCTGCTGGGCAAAAACGGCACCACTTTCCCCAGGCCCTGGCCGCCTTCGCAGCCCCAACAGTCCTGTGTCTGTTTTTTTTTTTTTCTTTTTGGGTCCCACCCTGTGATGCTCATGGGTTCCTCCTGGCTCATGCACTCAGGAATTACTCCTGGCGGTGCTCGGGGAACCATATGGGATGCCGGGAATCGAACCCAGTTCGGCCTCCTGAAAGGCAGATACCCTCCCTTCTGTACTTTCGCTCCAGCCCCGTGTCCAGTTTTCTTTCTTCCCTTCCTAAGGCAGGAAAGTCTTAGCTGGGTCCATGTTCTGGGAGGACACTGAGTGTTTCTGAGGCTCCCTGAAGGGGGAGGACAGGAGCCCCCGGCCACCAGGCTGCCCGCAGTGTGGCCCTGGAGGGGAGGGGTGAGCCTAGACCAGACGAGGCAGTCTTTGGGGAGACGGTTGTGCTTGAAAGTGAGCCGGAGGGGGTGGGCCCCGGGGACTCCAGGGAGAGGCTGGGAGCGGGGATGGTGGGAGCCAACAGGAGCCCGGCCCACCGCAGCTCCTGGGCACTGCTGGGCACTGCTGACACCCATTCACACTGCTGACGGCTGCCCAGTGCCGGGCTGGCTTTCGGGCCACCTCCCCGTCCCCTCATCCTCCCGGTGCTTCTTCCTGCTTCAGGTTTCCTTGGGGAATAAGGAGAGAAGCAAAGGTGTGTTCTACAAAGCCCTGCAGAACTGCCCCTGGGCCAAGGTAAGTCCGTGGCGTCTCGGCGTCCCACAGGCCCTGCCCTGCGGAGCCCCTGCCCGGGTGCGGAGGCCCCCCCTCCCTCCCGCCCAGAAACTCAGCGCTGGGCTGGTGCCGGCTGCTGAGGCCTGGCTCCGCGCAGGCGCTGTACATGGACGCGGTGGAGTACTTCCCCGACGAGCTGCAGGAGATCCTGGACCTGATGACCGAGAAGGAGCTGCGGGTGCGCCTGCCCCTGGAGGAACTGGAGCTCCTACTCGAGGACTAGTGGCCCATGGGCCGCTCCGTACTGACACGTCTCGTGAATGTGTGGCTGACACACAAGCTCTTCTACATATCGTATATGTGAAAGTGTATCTGTGTACAGACAAGAATGGTGCCACGGGACACCAACCCCACCGTGCCTGCCAAGTCCCTGTCCTCCAGGCCCGCCACCGAGACCACGCACCCCCCTCCCCCCCACACACACACCAGGCTGGCACTCACAGGTCTGTCCGTGTTTTCAGAGGCGAGCAGCGGGGCTCACGTGAGACATGGTGGAAACCCGGCCTGTCAGGGGCATTCAGGTTCTCTTTCTTGCCAGCCTAGTACTCCACACGTGGAACACTCTTGGGACATGCATGTTTACAGCCCTGTTTATGCTGTGGGTTCTCAGGCAGCAGCTAGAAGCGTGCATGTCTGTCCGACCATCACAGGTTAGGGCCACACGGGACTTAGGTGAGAAAAAGAAACATCACAGACTTAATTCAGACGTGGCTCACGTGAGGGCTGTGCTGACCCCAGCATCACAGAGCCTGTGCACTGTTGGGTGTGACGGCCACAGTAATGGAAGAGTGCCACCACCTCTGGGACGGCTGAGGTCCCACGCTCAGGCACCCCATCTAGAAAAGCCAGTTAGGGACTCGAACTCCAGCCCCTGCCCCCTTGAAGCAGCCAGTCGACCACAGGCACACACGTGTGTCTGTCCCGTGTGGTGGCTGCTAAGATTCTGCACTTGACTTGAGATTGTCCTCACCAGGTGTTTTTTGGCCATAGCCAGACGTCCCTGCCCCAGGGGGCTGGGGCCCTAGTGCCCTACACATGGGCGTGTGGGTGAAAATCGGGCAACGAGTTTGAGAAAGACACTTTATTCTGAGAGTACTGCACGTGCCCGGTGGGCAGCCAGACCCACAGGGCTCTGCAATCTAGAAAAGCCAGTTAGGGACTCGAACTCCAGCCCCTGCCCCCTTGAAGCAGCCAGTCGACCACAGGCACACACATGTGTATCTGTCCCGTGTGGTGGCTGCTAAGATTCTGCACTTGACTTGAGATTGTCCTCACCAGATGTTTTTTGGCCATAGCCAGACGTCCCTGCCCCAGGGGGCTGGGGCCCTAGTGCCCTACACATGGGCGTGTGGGTGAAAATCGGGCAACGAGTTTGAGAAAGACACTTTATTCTGAGAGTACTGCACGTGCCCGGTGGGCAGCCAGACCCACAGGGCTCTGCAATCATGCTTGGAAGGTACATGGAGAGTTTCACTAACAGACCAAGAGAATTAACGGAGTCCCCTGGACAACCTCCCAGTCCCCGCCCACCACCCCCGCCCCCAGGCGGGAGAATCAGCCTGTCTGCTCGAGGCCATTCTGGTTCACTAGAGATACAGCCCCTCTGGGGTGCCTTCCTGCTTTTTATAAAGAACATTTTCTTTCGACTTTTTGAAATCTTCATTTGTCACTTTCATCCTCCGTTCCCTCAAGGCCATCAGACCAGCTTCTGTACAGATTGCCTGTAAGAAAGAACAGTATGTTCAGAGTGAGACACTCTGGAGTTTTAGTCGAGCAATTCAGAGAGAACTATTTTGAGAGATTACCCAAGACAGCCATACTAAACTCTGGGACGATTGATCATTAAGTTGTTCTTGGTTTGTTGGTTTGGGGGCCACACCCGACTGTGCTCAGGGCTCAGAGGAACCTGTGTGGTACCGGGATCCAACCCAGGTTGGCTGTGTCACTCTCGGGAGGTACTTAGCAATGCAGAGGAGAGGCTGAGAAGGGGGCTTGGCCTTAGGTCAGTCAGTGCCCAGGGCCACCAGAGTTCACGGCACTTAGCCAGATTAAAGAGAACAGGTGTGTCAGTATTTATTCCCTTGCCAAATCAAAAGAACTCATGAAACATGACAGACACTGGCTTGGGCCAGCAGCAGCGTTCCTGCCTGGTCTCTACCCTCAGGCCCGGGTCAGAAGCTGGTGGGAAGGGCAGGTGTCCGAGCAAGGCCCGCGCCTGCTGTCCCACTCCAGCACGGGATCGCGTGCCCCTGGGCAAGCACGGCAGGGGGCCACTCTGGGTGCCCAGCCCACAGCTCTAAGGTGGGGTGCCCAGCTGACCCTCTGTCCTCAATCCGGGACGGAGCAGCTAGAGTGGACCGTGGCCTCTGGTGGTTTGTGGTGTTTGCCACATGCAGTGCCACCCTGCACATGGGCCTCACCTTGATGTCGGCCCCCGAGAGGTCATCTTTGGCCATGATCAGGTCATCCAGGGTGACGTCGTCAGCCAGCGTCATCCTGCTCGTGTGGATCTGGAAGATGCGCTTCTTGGTCTTCTCGTCAGGCAGGGGGAACTCAATCTTCCTGTCAATGCGGCCTGCGGGCACACAAGGCTCAGTCCCCTGGGGGCCCACAGAGGCTCAGCCTGCTCCCGCGGTGCCCCACGGGAGACTGAGCAAATAAGAAGCGTATGACCACTTGGGGTAGGGGGGGAGACACCCCACGGCAACTCAGGGGCTATTCTCGGCGTGATGCTTGGGAAACCGTGTGGAGCCAAGGACTGAACCTGGGCCTCCTGCAAACTCCAGGAACCCAGCGATCACTCGTGCCTGAAATACTGGTGCTGGTAGTTTCCAAATTGCTACATTTGGATTCATCCCATTTAAGGGAAGTCTCTGCTCTAGAAAGACCAAATAAATGAAAATTTTCTGAGCAGCCAAGGCATATACAATACTTTAGTCTATTAAAAACATTTTGGAGTAAACACACTGGTGGACTCTTTCCTCAGGCGCTACCAGCATAAAAGACAAGCCAAAATGATCCTAATTTTTTTTTGTACGGGGGGAGGGTTTGGGGTTACACCCGGTGATGTTCAGGGGTAAACTCCTGGCTCTGCACTCAGGAATCACTCCTGGCAGGCTGAGAGGACCATATGAGGTACGGGGGACCAAACCTGGGTTGGCCGCATGCCAAGCAAGCACCCCACCTGCTGTACTATCCCTCTAGCTCTGTACTGATTTTTTAAAATCATACTAAATGTCTTTAAATTTGGGGGTCACCTCTGGTGATACTGAGGCGCTCCTCCTGGCTCAGTGCTCAGGAACCACGTGGTGTCAGGGATCAAACACAGGCCTCCTGGATGCCAAGTGCTCTTGTGCTAGCCCACTAGGCCATCCCTCTAGTTCTCAACGGTTCCAAATCTCTGGGGCTGTTCAGGGCTGGAACACGACCCGGGACCCAACCGTACACGCATCTTTAAAGACAGTGCTCCTGAGATTAAAGGGGATATGGGAAGCAGAGGGGGTCCCCACAGAATGGTCTAACTATCACCACCTCCTCTTTCCCGGGAGTCTCGGGGACTGTCGGTAAACTGCTGGTTTACTAGTCTCTGCTTTGATAAGCGGCGGTGCTGCATCTCCCTGCCTGACCTGGCCTGATGAGCGCCGGGTCCAGAGTCTCTATCCGGTTGGTGGCCATGATGACTTTCACGTCTCCCCGCGAGTCAAACCCGTCCAGCTGGTTCAGCAGCTCCAACATGGTTCTCTGGATTTCTCGCTCCCCTCCAGAGTTGGAGTCGTATCTTTGGAAGGGAAGAGGCGCAGGAATGAAGACACAACCGAGCTGCTCATGGGCCACTCCGACACCTGCACCGAGCTCCTCCCAAGGTGCTCAGCAACGGGCCCACCCCGCTGTGAGGGGATCAGACTTGGGGCCTCACACATGCCAGACGTGCTCTTCCTCTTGACATCTCCCTGAGACACCACCCCCACCCCCAGCAGCTCCTGGGGCTCAGGAGGCAGGCGCGTCCCTTCCCACTGATGGTCAGACGTGAGGTGTTGGGGACACCTCCACCCAGTGTCCACCCAAATGGCCTTCCCCCCATGATTCTAGCATACAAACCTCCTTCCCCAGACCCTCTTGGGCCAAGCTACTCTCACAGCAGATACCAAACGCCTCATAGCACCCATCTCTCAGCAGAGACGTTCACTCCCTGGGTCCCCACACTGGGTGTCTGATGCCGGGGCCAGACACCCGCGGAGCCTGCCCAAGCATTGGCAGTTGGAGTCCCAGGGCCTCACCCTGACGCTCAGTAGAGCAGGGCCAAACACCTGCAAACGGCTTCCACAGGAGCGCGTCCACCCGGCCACCAGGGAGAGGAGCCTCGTGGTTCTCACCTCACCCAGCACAAGGCGGGTGGGGGCGTGGTTACCTTTTTGTCCCGATGGCATCAATCTCGTCAATGAACACGATGGATGGCGCATGCTCTTCGGCGACGCGGAACAGCTCCCGCACGAGCTTGGGCCCATCCCCCAGGTACTTCTGGATCAGCTCTGAGCCAACCACTCGCAGGAAAGTGGCCGACGTCTGGTTTGCTACCGCTTTGGCTAGTAAGGTTTTACCTATGAAAAAGAGAAAAAGGCAAAAAAGGGTCTGAGCTTCAAAACTCCGCCGTGACACAGGACGCAGCCCCAAGGACAGTGGCCTGTGTGGCGACAAGGCCAACACCTCCAGGGTCCCTGTCCCCAGCAGGGCTGGCGTGCCCTGCATGGCTCAGAGCTCTACGGTATCGGGACACTCGGTTTTCCACAGTAAGAGAATTTTTTTCAAATTACTAAAATATTTTGCTAAAATTTTAACTTTTCTCCTAAATTCACTATAACATCTGAAAAAAATTCTGGGCTATTCAAAATCGCATATATTAAAAAGTCAGCCACCTAGACCAGGCTAGAGAAGCAAACAGCTCCAGTGAGACCATCAGTGGGAAGGGACGCGTCTGCCTCCTGAGTCCCAGGAGCTGCTGAGACGTTACACAGCCCAGCCGGGACCATCTCCCACTCGAGTACCAGAGAATGCATCGGGCATGCCAGACACAAAGCATCACCCTCTCATGACAGGAGTCACGAGTAGCCACGGGCAAAGGGCCTGTGCATGTCAAGTAGAGACCATCCGTACCTGTGCCGGGTGGGCCATAGAGAATCACCCCCTTAGGGGGCTTGATGCCCATCTCTTCATAGTACTCGGGGTGCGTGAGTGGAAGCTCCACAGATTCCTACGGACAACAGACTGGCATTAGAATAGGAAGATGACCGACCCCACACCCTGGCGTTAGAAAGCAGTGGCCACTTCCGTAGCAGCAGGACTCCTGGGATATCCGTCCCAGGCAAGGCCCCAGCACCCACCCCGCTCCCTAACACCCCATCCCCTTTCACTCCTCTGAGACATCAGCCGTGGGGGACATTTAAGCCCTAAAGCACTTCAGTCCAACTACAGACACGACCGGGAAAGTTCCTGACTGCAGTGACCACTTAGGGGCATGATGGCTCCAACCCCAGCAGGGACCTGTGACAGAGCGGAATAGAGTCTGACAGGTACAGGAATCCTGAGTGCAGGCCTGCAGCTGTCCTGAGCACCACTGGGCCGCCAGCGCCCTCACCCAGCCCACCTGGCCCAGGGCTCTCCCAGGTGATCATAGTCAGTCAACAGTAACCATTCACGGTCACCAAGAGGATCACGGGGAGTGAAATGAGACAGGGAGAAGCACAGACACGGAATGATGGTACTCATTTGCAGGATATGACAAAAAAAAAAGTATACAGCTGCTACCCAAACACAGTAGAAATGAGGGTCAGGAGGACAGGTCCATGGTAGGAAGGTTTTCACAGGGGTGAGGGGAGGGAGTTAGGACAGAGAAGGGCCCCTATGACGAAGACAGTGGGAAATGACCACTCT
Source organism: Sorex fumeus (assembly GCF_029834395.1). Classification (NCBI taxonomy): domain Eukaryota; kingdom Metazoa; phylum Chordata; class Mammalia; order Eulipotyphla; family Soricidae; genus Sorex; species Sorex fumeus. The sequence continues at coordinate 5,189,003 of NW_026606155.1, forward strand.
GGACCAGAACTGAGTGCTGAAAGGAGGGAAAGTGAGATGCATGATACCCTTTCAGCGACTACTACAAACTACAGTGCCGAAATGCAAAAGTGGGGGGAAGAAAGAGAAGGAAAGTGTCTGCCACAGAGGCGGGCTGGGGCATGGGTGGGGTCGGAAACGGGGGACATTGGTAGCGGGAAATGTACACTGGTGAAGGGACAGACAGGTGCTGGACCATCATATAACTGAAACTCAGTCATGAACAACTTTGTAACTGTGTCTCTCACACTGATTCAATTGGGGAAAAAAAAAAAGACATTAAATGACACCAAAAAATCCCAAACCAACACCGTTCATGCAGCAGTTAATGAGCACTGCCTCTGGCTGCCCTGAAGCTGCTGCAGTGATGCAGCTTGTAGCTTCTTTTCCACAGCGGGATTAACAGACACAAGTACCATGACACACAGGCAGGGAGGCAGGAATCGGTCTGATCACTGCAGCACCCCCGCAGTATCTGGCTCAAGGCCAAGCCCACTAGGGGAGCTGGCAGTGGGGAGGCCAAAGTGTCGTGGAGCGCCTGCTGGCTCAGACAGACCTTAATTTCCTGGATCTGGTTGTCCAAGCCCCCAATATCGGCATAGGTCTCCTGGGGTGCCTTCTCCACCTTCATCACGGTGACCAGGGGGTCCGTGTCATCCATCAGCACCCCGATCACGGCATGCACCTGGCGGGAGAAAGGGAGCTCTCATGAGGGTGTGGCAGGGCGAGAGGGCCCGGGGCAGAGGAATCAGAGGCGCGCTGACCTTGTGGTTGAGCAGGACGGAGCAGCCGGGCTCCAGCAGGTCCTTGTCCACGAAGGAGAGAATGCTGACGTAGTGTTCCGAGCCCACAGATGTGGACACGATGGCGTGGTTGTCGTCTATGATCTCCTCCAAGGTCCCCACGGACATTGGGGTCCCCCTCAGATCATCCACCTTGGATCTCTCCTCCTACGAAAGGCCGCAGCGAGAGAAAAGCAGGTGAGAGCCATGCAGGAGCTGACCATCTGATGGGCCTGGAGGAGCGGCGTTTACTGATTTCTTTTTTAAAGTAGAGGCCCCCCCCAAGGGGTGCCTAGAGGCTCCACGGCCACCCCGGCTACAGGGCCCTGGCAGTCAGTATTCAGGGTCTGGTAGTGCTTCAGGGACCATGCCATGTAGGGTCATGCCCAGGGCCCAGGGGCAGGTCAGGCGCTGCCCCTGGAAGTCACCCCAGAAGCCAGAACAACTGACACTTTTCAAAGGAAGCTCGTGATTCGGATAAGCTGAAAAGGTTCGACCGACAGGCTTCACCTCCTCACTGAGAGTTTAATTTGTGAAAGGCAGGACTAGTGTGGCGTCCCGGTTTACCTCCTGTTTCTCTTCTAGAGGTTTCATTTGTTCCTGATTTCGAATGAACTCTTCCTCCATGAGAAGGTAGTCTTTGATTCTCTCCAACTTCAGTAACTTTAACCGGCACTGGGTGTGAGGGGTCACTGCAATTCAAACACAAAGTTGATTTCTGAAGTTCTGATGAATTCATTCTTAGGAATAAAAAAAAGTCAAGACTCAACACTCGCGTTACTTTAGCTGAACAGACTGAACCCTCGAGAGTCTGGTGACCTTAAGAAAGAGAACACTAACTACCAAGGGGCCAGGGACTTGGACAGTGAGAAGCACGTCAAAAATGAAGATGAAGCTCATGAGCAAAAGGGCCCTCGCCAACCAACTGGCCATGGCCAGAAGAATCAGCGAGTGACACAAAAGGCAGCTTGTGCTCTTCCACGGGTGCTCATAAAACAGATTCGCTTGCAACTTAGTATACAAGATCACACCCACTAACTATTCATCCAGTCGTAACACTGTGACATTACGACTATTAACACTGGAGCATGCATTCCCCCCCCCCCCACATTCCTTTCCTCTGATTAGAGGTTTCATGCTACTACTTGAGAACTTAACATTTATTTGACAGGTCTGCCAATCACTTCTGGTTTCCATGTCTCCTGACTTATTCAAAGGTCTCTTCTCCCCTATGGTTAAATAAATATATCCCTGATTTCTCATCTATTTTGATTTGTATTTCTGTAATCCATCTGGCACAAAGGGAGGGTGGATTAATTCGAAATTTCTTTCGATAGCAAATAAAATATGCCGATCATTTGTAGTAAGCAACTCCCTATCCCCCAAAGTAACGGAAACGCCTCTGTATCACCTCCTATGAACTGTCCAAGTGATTTGACTGTTTCTGGACTTTCTACTTTCTTCTCACAGTCTGATGGTCTGATCTATATCAGGGGCACACAGATTCACTACAGTCCGTTAAAGGGCCTTAACAGGTCATTCCAAACCAAGTGGTATTTCCATGGAAGCAAGCAGGGCCTGTCTGGAGGCGGGGAGCCTGAAGGAGGAGAAGCGGGCAGCAGAGGATGGAGAGTCTTGTTGGTGGAAGGAAGTGATGGGCACACGTCCCATTTTCAGAAGAACCCAGAAACTGAGGCAGGGCAGAGGGTGACCGTGAGGGGAGTCGGGCGGAGGCCAGAAGTGGGGGAGGGGGGGTGGCCCAGGTGACCTTCTTCCATTCAATCTGTGTTCAAAGGGAGGCCAGAACTTGACATTCAGACTTGGCCTGATATAAGTTCTGATAAAAGAGCATCCCATTTCCTCATGAAATGAATGTGCTCCAAGGTTGCTCAAGCTGAAGGAGTTTTCAAATCTCACACTGTCCTTTGTTTATTTTGGTTTTGGGGCGACACGCTCGGCTGTGCTCCTGGCTCCTTGCTCAGGGATCACGCCTGGCGATGTTTGGGATACTTTAAGGAGTGCAGAGGATCGAACCCAGGTCAGCTGCATGCAAAGCAAAAGGCCACTTCTCCAGCCGCTAATAATGTATTTTTAATACACTGTATTTACAAGCAATTAATGGACTTTTTTTTTCTTTTTTGGGTCACACCCAGCCATGCTCAGGGGTTACTCCTGGCTCTGCACTCAGGAATTACTCCTGGTAGTGCTTGGGGGATCATATGGGATGCCGGGGATTGAACCCAGGTCGGCTGTGAAGGAGGCAAATGCCCTACCCGCTGTGCTATCGCTCCGGCCCCTTAATGGACTTTCTTAAGCTGAGACATAATTAAATACGGTCCAGAGTCGAAGCATACAAATTCAACCTAGAGGACGTGGTTCACAAGTCAGGGAAGAAAGTCACAGAGCAAGAGTTACACACGTTCCTTATGGCCTGTCCCTGCGCCCAGACCGAGACTACACACGGACATGTCCCCAGCGCGGCGGTGCCAGGAGAAGCCGCCCCTACCCAGTGGCAGTTTGCTGGCAGCATCTGGTCCCTTTGTTTTCTTCTTCTTTTTCCCCACTCGAGTTGGTACAGGAGGCTCGTACTTCTTCTTCTTGTCCTAGGGGGTTTCAGAACAGCAGGGGGGGTGGGGGGGGAACCAATCAAATGAAAATCCACTAAAGTGCTAACTTATTTCTGTAGAACAGTCAACTATTTTCAAGAGAAATAATTTCCCTTTTAAGATGCTATAAAAAAACTAGATTTTCTTCTATAAAAAATCAGGTTTTACATTCCTATAACATTACTATGTGAGTATAACTTTTTAAAGATTTAAAATATATACAATGATTATTCCATAGACGGAGTGAGGTCAGAATTCAAAGTTACATATTCAAAGTCTGGTACTGGGTCATCTGTGAGAACTCTTCAGTGCTCAAGATATTAAATGCTACAGTTACAGGCAATTTAACACTTCTATCATGTTACTATTTACAACAAGCATTAGTTTCTTAACTCATAAATACCCATGTGATAGCTACATCAATAATTTACTCCAGAACACAAAAAGGCTACTGTCACTGTAGGCTACGCTGGCTTAATTTCAGGGGAACTTATTTTTCAGTTTAAAACTGATGAATCCCCAGAACTTCTGAATTGCACTGTCACACCTTTCATAATTTACTCATATCACACATTTGGCCTTTTAAGAGAATTAATTTTGTATTAGGCGCCATTTCTGACAGTGTTCAGGGGATGGTGCAGTGCTGGGGATGGAACCTGGGCCCCCCTCATGCCAGGCCTCTGCTTGTCCCTTGAGGCCTCTTCCTAGGTCCTTCCTGTGCAATTGGGCTTATTTACCTTGTCATCCTTCTTGCCACCTCCAGGACCATGTCCCCCACTTTGGCTTTGACCCTGAGAGAGAAATCAGAGCTATTAATTCAGTTATCACTCCAAAGCAACAGCCTTACTTCTCAGTGATTCTGTGACACCAACACTCCCCGTCACTTTAACATTTCTGGACTCGAGGCACCTTGCGGGGGCCAGGGGGTTGCCCCAGCGGGAGAGCACATGCCCGGATGAATGGGCCTTGACCCACTCCCTGGAGGGCCTGGCCCTGACCCTGGCAAGGCCAGCAGGCCCATCACCCCATAAGCCATACCCCCAACACCCACCCCATCCCTTCTGAGGGAGGTACAGGGTTTGATGTCCTTTAATATCAACTATTTCACTAAGAACACCAAGAATGTATTTGATGAAATTAGGCCACAAACGTTAAATCATTTCACACAGTCAACTGTCATTTACAACTTATTCCTTATTAGGATCCCAAAACTTGCTTCAACAGCATCATACACCTCGCATCACCGAAGCCTAAGCGTCCTGGCAGTTCTTGTTTATTTGAAGGGGGGGGGGGGGGGGGGTCTAGGCCACAACTGGTCATGCTAAGGGCTCAATCCTGGTTCTGTGTTCAGGGACTACTTCTGGTGGTGTTCAGAGGACCGCATGTGGGATCGGGGATCAAACGTGGGGTCAGCCGTGTGCAAGGCAAGTGCCTTACCCCTATACTATGTATTGAATAGTATACTCCTGGAACTGATTTGAGGAGCTGAATCGCACTAGGAATTTAAGCACTTTCGCAAAGTATAACCACAATGAGGAATCACCTCACACTGATACCCACAGTCAAAAAAGAGAAGAAGGGGCTGGAGCAATAGCACAGCGGGTAGGGCGTTTGCCTTGCACATGGTCGACCTGGGTTCAATTCCCAGCATCCCATATGGTCCCCTGAGCACCACCAGGAGTAATTTCTGCGCACAGAGCCAGGATTAACCCCTGTGTATCGCTGGGAGTGACCCAAAAAGCCAATAAATAAATAAATAAAAAGCCAGGAAGGAAAAGGAGTTTAAAAAAAAGGAGAGGGAGGAAAAAAACGGTGGCTGCAGGATGCGGAGAAGACGGAACTGCCACGCAGAGCAGATGGCAACGCTAAGGGCTGCGAATGTCAGGGAAAGCAGCTCGGAGGTTTCCTCAGAAAGTTAAGAATCCACTTTGAGACTAATTTGAAGGAAACAAGACCAACTACCAGCTATGTGTAGTCCAGTGGACAACACCCCAGGATGTGTCCACTGGCGGAGGGCTGGGTGAGGAAGCAGCCACGCTGCCAAGACCACACACGGCACATTTGAACACGCTGAAAGATCCCTTCAGAGAAAATCGGACTCCCGACACTTGCAACAGTACGGTGGGGCCTGCAGGGCCTGGCGCTTAGTAAAGTAAATCCGAAAAGACAAATCACTATGGTTCCTTTCGTGTGGTCTCTTCAGAACAAGGCTCCAAACAGTTCATAGGTACAGAGAACAGTCTGGAGGCTGCCAGAGCAGCGCAGGAGCTGGGGAAATGGTCAAAAGGGAAAAACTCCCAGGGATAAGTAAGCCAAGGACAGCATGACGACTGCAGAGAGCAGTATTATATTGCATGTGTGGAGTTGCTGAAAGAGAGCTTCAAATTCTTCAGCAAAAGACAAGACATTGGGGCAGAGCAAGGGTAAGACAGGCAGGGCACTTGCCTTACGTGTGGATAACCCAGGTTCAATCCTCAGCACCCCGAATGGTCCCCCAAGCCTGCCAGGAGTGATCCCTGAGCACAGAGCCAGGAGTAAGCCCTGAGTACTGCTGGGTGTGGCCAAAAACTGGGGGGGGGGGGGGGGGCTGGGGGGAGAATTAAAGTATGTGTGATAATGATGGAAACTAGACTTAGTATTATGTATTGCACGATCTGCAATACATACATTTATCAAATCATTGTGGATTTTCAACTAATAATGCCAATTACACCTTAATTTTTAAAAGCAATATTAAGAACTCACTGGGATTTCTGAGTTTGAAATAGACTCTTTAACTAGAGGGTACTGCTTAGTACAGTAATAACTCAGAAATGAGGGGATTTTATTTGTTTGGGGGCCATTCCTCACAGTGATCCGGGGTCACGCTTGGCTCAAGGGTTGGGAATTACTCCTGGTGGTGCATGGGGGACCACATAGGATGCTGGGGAACAAACCCAAGGCAGCCGCGTTCAAGGAAAGCATCCTATCCTCTGTACTTTTTCTCCAGCCCTAAATATGAGGGCATTTTAAACACAAGAGGCAGAGATACCTGATCAGTCTGAGTCCCCTCCAATAATTTCCACATGCACATCTTATTTAAAACATCATGTTGCCAGTACTGGAGGGTCAGGACAGCAGGTAAGGTACTTGCTGACTGCTGACTTTTTTTTTTTTTTTTTGGCTTTTTGGGTCATACCTGGAGATGCTCAGGGATTACTACTCCTAGCTCTGCACTTAGAAATCACTCCAGGTGGTGCTCAGGAACTATCTGGGATGTCAGAAATCAAACCCAGTCGGCCTTGTGAAAGGCAAATGCACTACCCACTGTACTATCGCTCTGGCCCCAACTGGGTTTCAATCCCCATCACCGCATACTGGGTCACCTGGGAACTGCCAAAGGTGACCCCTGAACACAGAGGCAGGAGTAAGCCCTGAGCATTACCAGGTTGTGATCCCCAGTGAAAGCTCACGTATCTCAAGAGCAGAGGTCGAATACATTTCTCCACTAGCAGGAGTCTTTGTACTTTTCTTGAATGAAGTAAGAGCTCTAAGAAACTCTGCGAAACAGAATGTCACGCTGAAATAGACTCTCCAAGGGCTGTGGATGGTTACTTACATCTCTGAAAGAAGGCGGGAAATTGGATGTCTGGAGCAGCTAATATTTGGGGGTGCTATGAGCTGTACTAAACAGTTCCTCGACGGTCCCATTAACTCCACACAATTCTCTAAGTGCTCCTATTTTCCAGGCAAGGAACTGCCACAAACGTGAAGCACAGTAGAAGTGGCTGTCAAAGGGGCTCTGTCACCCAGGGAGGTCTGTCACCTCCTAGAGCCTTGGAGTCCCACTCTACACAGCAGGGCTGTTACAAGTTCCTACTTGTTCCTGAAGACAAAGGTGTGCATGTAAGTCACTTTGCAGGAACTTATAGGAACTACTGGTTTTAACTCACAAGAACTACTGGCCACACAATATTGCTTACAAATAACAAATATCAGCGTCAAGATGTTAATGGGCAGCCCGTTTACACGTTCTGGGCTCTGAATGAGTCCAGTAGTTCTCGCTGGGTGCTTCCTTATCACAAAAAAAGGCCTGTGACCCCTTTGGACACCCGCAGAGCAGAGAAGAGCCCCACTCCTCTTAATCCTTACCCAGGTCTTACTCAGACCCCACCCTTTCACCCCATGATCCCAGCAAATGACAGCAGGTGACCTTCCCAACTTCCTTCTTCAAAAACTGTCCACGGCTCCATGTCACACACTGGACAATGCTGCACCCCTGCCCCTTATTAAACTGGCTGCCTCCAACCTTTTCAGGCGATTATTTTCCTTTTCCGAGATGGGAAGACCAGGCCTCAGTGGAGGGTGCTTGCCTGCGTGGGTCCCCAACTTCTTCTGGGAGCAGGGAACACTCTACTTTGTGCATCTCTCAGTCTCAAACAACAGACCATCAGGCACAGAGCAAAAGCATCTCAGAGTAGGACGACGTTTAATACTTATGGACTCATGGTGCTGGCAGGGGTCCACATCCGCGCCCCCCCCGCCCCCCCCCCCGCGGGGGCTAGCACAGAGTCGGGTTTCAGGCACCGCCACCTTTGGTAACTCTGTGACTCTGTTTCTCCCATTTGCTAAAGGGTGGGGTCATGAGTCCCCTGCAGGGAATGTCAGGAGCAACAAAGAAATGTGGCCCAGAGTGGCACCAGGGTCGCTCCTATGCCTGGGGGTCAGCCTGAGCCCCCCCCCCCCCCACACACACATGGCCCGGCGGGGGGAGGGGGGGGGTTGGGTCCCAGTTAGGCCTGATGCACGCTTCCCTGGGCAGTCCTGGTGGCCGGCCCAGGGTCAGCATCCCCATCCCAACAGTGCGGAAAGGGGCCTCGGGGACAGTGGTGCACACATGCACACACACACATACTGTGCACACACATCCCACGCACATTGTACACACACATTACACATGGTGTATACACTGTACACATACACTACACACACTGTGCACACACACTGTACACACTGTGAGCACACAAACCGTACACACTGTATACACACACTGTATACACACGCACACTGTACACACATACACTGTACACACACGGTACACACACTGTACACACTGTGAGCAAACCGTACACACTGTACACACACACTGTAATCACATACACTGTACACTCACACAGTGACCACATACACACTGTATACACACACTGTTCACACACACCGTGAGCACACACACCATACATACACACATTGTACACACATACTGCAAACACACTGTACACACACATTACACACATGGTGTACACACACCGTACACATACAATGTACACACACATTACACACACGGTGTACACACACCGTACACATACAATGTACACACTGTACACACACACCGTAATCACATACACTGTACACACACACCGTGAGCACACACACATTGTACACACACCGTACGCATTGTACACACACATCACCCACATGGTGTACACACACCGTACACATACACTACACACACTGTGCACACACTACACAGACTGTACACACACAATGTACACTGTACACACACACCCCCCGTAATCATATACACTGTACACACACATACTGTGCGCACACACACACTGTACACATTGTACACATACACGGTATACACACACTGTACACACACACACACACACACACACACACACACACACACACACGTCCTCGCCCTGCTAGGGGAGGCCGTGCCGCGCCCCGGGGACCCCGCACCCCGCTCCGGGCCCTTGGCCGCCCCCCTCCCGCGGGGAACTTGCCGCGCCCGGCGGACGAGCCCGGGCCCCGCTCGGAGCCCCCCGACCCCGCCCGGCCCGCGGCGCCCCCGGGGAGAGCCCGCGGCAGCCCAGCCCCCGCCCGGCGCCGACCCCCGCACGAAGCCCTGAGTCACTCACCATCTTGCTCAGCTGCTCCCGCGACTGCTGCCGGAAGTGCGGCCGCCGGGGCGGCCCGTCGGAGCGGAAGTCACGGGGGACGCTACGGAAGCCGGGAGGGACCAAATCCCGCGCGGGCCGAGCCGCGCACCCGGGAGTTCTGCACATGCGTTGAGACGCTCTAACTCGACCCCACGATGTAAAAAACTCAGTTTAACTTTTTTTTTTTTTTTTAAAGAGGCTTTCCTCTCGCAGTTCTTAGGCATTTCCAACAAGGCCACAACCGCGACAGTCAATGGACTAAGACCATTGTGAAAATATAAAGTGTGGGGCAGGAGAGAGAGGCCAGGAAGGTAGTTCAGCGCCTTTGGCGCTGGCCTCGCATGCAGAAAAGACAGTTAAGTCCCTGGCACTACGGGGAGTGTCCCGCTGAGCACAGAGCCACGTGTAGCCTCTGAGCACACCAAAGACAAATACAAAATATTCAGGAGATGCAAAAGTCGTAACCGGATGCAATAGGGTGCACAGATTAAATACAGATCACATTTGTATTAGGACCTGAGGTCCTAATTTACAGTGAAATTGAGCAAAGCACCTAGTTCCGTCTCCTCTCCTTGTAAATAAACAACATGTCAATTAGTTCAAACAAACCAAAAAATCATACCTGGGTAGACCTGGACTCCAAAACTTGAATGTTATTTTTTTGCATCAATATTTAAGGAACTCACTGCTGCGGCTGGTCAGGCAGGAGCTCCCCCTTTGCAGAATCAGGGGTGAAGTGTCCAGGCGCTGGGGTCAGAACACACTGCTCTCACCTTCCTGTGGAGGCACCACGGGACTGCAATGATTTCCCGTTTAGTCACCTGAATACAGAAATTGGCTTGGTGACACCACACAAGACAGCCAGGACTCCAGATGCAATGACTTCCAGATGCAATGACTAGATCCTAGAAGGGGACATCAGAGTCTTTGCCTAAACACCAGTCCAGCTGCACGCCCCCCCCACCCCAAACTTCAGTGGGAAAAAGGTGAGTACTGGCTGCCTCTCTGTCTCCAGCCTCGGGGACCTCTATGCCCCCTCTCTGACGCCTTCACAATGCTTTCAAAGATGCGTTAGAGAGCAGCACAAACAAATATTGGTCATCTGCCTTTTCACCCCGGGAAAGCAGAACACCTAAGTATGAGCTCAGGTCACTGTTACTGAGACACGCCGCTCTGGTGTAGTACACAGCCCTTAAAAAGGAGGCAGTTCTGGGCTGGAGCGATAGCACAGCGGGTAGGGCGTTCGCCTTACACGCGGCCAACATGGCCGACCCGAGTTCGATTCCTCCGCCCCTCTCGGAGAGCCCGGCAAGCTACCGAGAGTATTCGATATGCCAGACACAGTAACAACAAAGTCTCCAATGGAGACGTTACTGGGCCCGCTCGATTACCTTTATTTAAGGAACTAATTGATCTCTGGAATTATACTGGTTATCTGAGAGTATTGTCTAATGAGAAATTTTTGGGGGGTGTCCTCCCAAGTGGCATGAGGGACACACCTTGTTGCATTCAGTGCTCCAGCCCTGTGGGTGCTACAGTGAACCAGGCCCAGTCAGCGGTAGGGAGCCTAGGGACCCAGGCCCAGCAATACTTGGGGTCTCCAAAGGTACACCGAGTAATCCCCTGGGGGCTTGTAATACATTGTAATGTCAGGATTCTGCACTGTAACCCTGCACTACTTTCCCCGTCTGAAATATTTATTTTTTTTATAACTGTGATTCATGATGATGCCAAAGTTTCACTAAAATTCCTCATCTTGGGTCAGAGAAATAGTATAGAGGTGAAGGCATTTGCCTTGGGACCAGAAATATAGTCCACGTAAGGTGCTTGTCCTGCCTCAGTTTGCTCCCGAACATTATATATGGTTTTCTGAGCATTGCCAGGAATGATCCTTGTGCACAAAACCAGGAGTAAGCCCTGAGCATTTTTGGATATGGCCTCCAACCCAAAATTTTAAAATAAAAATAATACATTCCTCATCTTGCTCCCGATTCACCCACCACAATATCAGAAAAATGACAAGCATCCCTTGGACTTCTGGAAACTTCCATAGGGGGTGTTCAAAATATCGCATCTTGCTAAACTAGAGAGCTGGGTTTGTGGAAGTTGCTGCTGCCACATGCTCTGGGGTTGGGCCCATATCTGGCTATGAAAAGGGACCACCAGGTCCTGCCACTCAAACCCAGTCCCCCACCATATGCATGCAAGGCATTATATTCTGCTATGTGACCGCACCCTGGCTCCTGAATCTTTTATGTTTTGCAATTCCATGGTATTTTGGACACTTAATTGCCAACTGGTAAAAATATTGTTGCTCTCGTGAAACAGGTGCAAATTACAGGCAATAGGTGCTTCCTTTTCATCACCACTGCAATAGAATACACTGACGATGTCAACTTCCACTAACAAATCAGATGTCTCCTCGTCCATGCATTGATACGAGAGCTTTGCTGAAACACCGTGCTGAGAGCGAGGCCGGGCTGTAGAGGATGCCTGGGAAGCTACTGGTGACTCAAACTGTCAGTGACTCATGGTGCACCCCACCAAAAAAATAAGAATCAGTTAGAGGGGCCAGGAATGTGGCTCTTCGGTGGAGCTCATGCTTACATATGCAAGGTCCTGGGTTCGACCCCTGGGCATGGAGGGGAAGGGAAGGCTGGGGGAGGGGGCCGCGCGCGGGGATGAGAGGGGGCACTTGCTAGGGGGCGCCCCCACATCGCCCTTTTGTAGAAGCTGCGAGGTGTCATCTCAGTGAGCCCGGCAGGGGGCGCTGCACTCACAGTCAGCATCACGCCGCAGCGCGGCCAGTGGGCGAGGCTCCCGCGCCTTCTTAGAGAGGCAAACCCGCAGGGCACTGACTTCCCGTCCTGGGCCCTGGCGTCCACTCTCGGGGAGCTGGGCATGCACCGCCCCGGTGGAGGGCCTGGTGCACTAGAGCTCCGGGCGTTTCGCCCCGTCCGGTCCGGAGTGGTGAGGCTGAAAGTGGGGGGTGGAGGTGTTCCCGGAACCAGCCCGGCCCCGTCCTGACTCCTGGTCCATGCTTCACAGCTCCTGCGTGGTCCGACTGGCTGATGACCCCCTGGAAAGACCCCCAAGAGCTTCCCTTCTCCCTCTCCCACTCGGGTCCCCTGCTCCCCCAATCTTGCCACCCTCTCTCCCCTTGCAGTTCACCTTCCTTCTATCCTTCCACCTCTGTCTGCCTCTGTCACCACCTCCAGCTCCCTGCACGGGGCCCACCCAGGTTCCATCCGGCATCCTGAATGGCCCCCCAGCACCGCAACGAGTAATTCCCGAGTGCAGGGCCAGCAGTAACCCCTGAGCATCGCCAGCTGTGACTCCTCTCACCCCCCAAAAAACACACCCCCAGTGGGGGGTTGGAGGCTGCAGGGGAAACAACTGTACCCAGTAGTGAAGAAGCTTTTGGCATCAGAACTTCACCTGAGTCCCTGTATGAGTTCCGTTGCCTCCTAACCATATTGGGGTGTGTGTGTGTGTGTGTGTGTGTGTGTGTGTGTGTGTGTGTTTGCTGCCGTAAGAAATTATTGTAACTTTGGGAATTAAAACTGCACACCTGGGGACCAGAGAGATGGTACAGTGGGTAGGGCACTAGCCTTGCATGTGGCAGGACTTGGTTCAACCCCCAGCACCCAGTATGGCCCCCTGTGCCCCACCAGGAGTCCAGAGTCAGCAATAAACCCTGTATGTGGCCCCAACATCCATACAAAAAAAGCAAAAACAAAACAAAAGAACAGTCATAAACCTGCACGCTTCTATTCTCCTGGTACGCTTTGGGCTAAAAGCCCTCGAGGTCTGACTGGGCCCCCAGGTGCCCTCTGGGACAGTTTGGCTCCTGAGGCTGCTGCCCACCTTGGCTGCCAGACAAGGCTTCGGGCAACTGTTCTCTTCTTGACTCCTTTTCCATCTCCGTATTCTTTAAGGGCGGGCCATTGCTCCAGCCCCCCCACCCCCAGAGTTGGGGGACAGAGTGTCCCTATGGTAGGGACAATATTTCTCTTCACCCTCAGCTCCTTCTTACCACCTAACTGAACACAACTACAGGTCGCCGATGAGAATGAGCACCTCTCCGGACAGAGGGAGCAACATTATCTGCCATATACTAACTCCTGCACCTCCCTCTGGGTGCCTCAGTTTCTTCATCCTCAAAGGAGGAGGATAATAGTAGCGGAGGGGAAGAAGGCTTAAAAGGCTGCAAAACATTAAATGCAGGAGACCTGTGTTCAACCCCAGCCCCGCCCCCCCAACCCAGCACTGCAAGGAATGACCAAAGAACGCTGATCAAGGAGCAGCCCCTGAGCACTGCCATGGGGGAGGCCTCAAAACAAAAGCAACCCCCCACTCTAAAATAATGCGGATCCCTTCCCGTGAAGCTGTCCCTCAAGTCCCCCAAATAGTTTAATGATAATTTGATCTGTCTTTCTGCCCCGTGATTGCCAGAGTGAGAAAACACTGGAGGTGCACAAGAATTTATTATTCAGTCGTTGGGGGTCGTCTCCTCAGTTTCTGATAAATGAGAAGCAAACTTTTCATGACCACTTAGTGAAAGATTGTACATTATCCTGGCAACCCCTTCACCAGTCCCTTGTTCTACTAGTCTCAAAAAGCTTCTGGGAGAAGGTCGTGTCATTTATTTCAGTATGCCTTTGGGAGATTGTAAAAAAATTTTTATAAGATTTCAGAAAACTCTATAAGCTCTTTGAAATGTATTTTGTCAAAACTCTGCAGCAGCAGCATTTTAGAATATTCTCTTCTTATGGAAAATATCCAACTGGCAAATAGAGCTCAACTTTCAGCCGCTCAGCCACTGAAGATTAGTACTTGTCAAAATAATGTGACTTCAGTTTTCAATTACATAATCCCCATAAAATGTAATTCAAGGAATATTATTTTTTCAAAAACTGCTGAGAAATAAGTTCTGGAACACTTTTCAAGACAAATGAGCAAAAAGCTGTTACTATGGAATTGAAATAATTCTATAAAATTTTAATGTCCATTTTATAATAGCACAAGATAAAGAAATATTTATTGGCGGGGGTGGGGAACTCAGGGTTTCAGTGACTTGTGAGCAGGGTTTAGAGTTAAAACTCAGGGTAAAAATCCATGAGAAGCACATGCTCCAGCCCATTAATCTGTTCTCTCTGGCCCCCTCTTGAATTTTTTTTAACTATACCTGGTGCTACTTAGGGCTTACTCCTGGCTCTGCACTCAGGGATCACTCCTTTGGGCTCAGGAGACTATATGGGGGTACCAGGCACTGAATCCAGGTCAGTTTCTTGCAAGGCCAGCATGCTACCCTCTGTACTTTTTGCTCTGGTCCCTCTTTAATTTCCACAGTAAAATTAACACAGCTAAAAGCATATCTGTGAGGCAAGGATTATAATGAAATATATGATGTTCTTTTGGTAGGAATGTGTATTTTAAATTTTTTTCTGTATATTTTTTTTAGTGAATCACAGTGAGATGCAGTTACAAACTTTCATGTTTGAGTTTTAATCATACAATGATCGAACACCCATCCCTCCACCAGTGCACATTCTCTACCACCTATTTTCCACCCTATCCCTGCCTCCATGACAGACAATTTCCCCCGTATTCTCTCTCTCTACTTTTGGGCATTATGGTTTGCAATACAGATACTGAGAGGTTGTCATGTTTGGTCCTTTATCTACTTTCAGCACACATCTCCCATCCCGAACGATTCTTCCAACCATCATTGTCTTAGTGATCCTTTCCTTCTCTATTTCAGCTGCCTTCTCCCCCAGCTCATGAGACAGGTTTCCAACTATGGGGAACCTTAGTTGGAAAGCTTCAGTCTCGATGGAGCAAATTTGGGCTCAGAAAACCACTGGTGTCCAAGAAAGAGATTCCCAAGCCCTGGCATTTGAAATGTTACAACTTGAAGTCTTCTTTGGTGATTTATGGTAAGATCCTGCTTCCGTGAATGAGAGGCTGGCTGAATGAATGGGTAAATTCAGAATACACAAGGGCGATATTCATGGCCCTTGTGTCTACTGTCCTTGGATGTCAGTCTCATATTATGTTATTTTATATTCCACAAATGAGTACAGTCCTTCTATGTCTGTCCCTCTCTTTCTGACTCATTTCACTTAGCATGATACTCTCCGTGTCTATCCACTTATAAGCAAATTTCATGACTTCATCTCTCCTAACAGCTGCATAGTATTCCACTGCGTAGATGTACCAACCTTTCTTTAACCAGTCGTCTGTTCTTGGGCACTCGGGTTGTTTCCAGAATCTGTCTATTGTGAACAATGCTGTAATGAACATACAGGTACAGATGTCATTTCTACTGTGCTTTTTTGCACCCTCAGTTTTCTGTATTTTTAATTACATTTTTAACTTAAAAAGGGAAGTAAGTATAAAATTTTAAAGAAAGAATAAGAGAATTGACAATAATTGGGATAAATGTTGCAAATGACTAGATAAATGGGTGTTCATGACCTCATTGAATAACATGCTGAATCTATGAGGGTTTGATCTGTGAGCTTTTGTTTTTCAGAAAGGAGCTTGTGGGTGTGAGTTGCCCAGAGACATTGAGGATATACTAAAGAGAGTGTCCATACCCATATTTCATAATCTTCTATTTTATTTTTGGTTGTGCTTCATAAACTAGAAATGAGCTAGCTGAAAAAATTGCTCATGTTTAAATGCACTTAATAATAATAATTTGGCTCGGTGCCATAACTGACAGTGATCATGCTCAGGGTATACTCCGAGCCCAGTGTTCAGGGATAGCTCCCAGTGGTGCTCTGGGAACCACGAAATACCAAATCACTCCCAGGTCCACCACATGCAAAGCCACTAAGCTATCTCTCCAGACCCACAGACACATTTTTTAAATTTTATTTTGCTTTTTGGGTCACACCCAGAGATGCTCAGGAGTTACTCCTGGTTCTGAACTCAGGAATCACTCCTGGCGGTGCTTGGGGGACCATATGGGATGCTGGGAATTGAACCTGGGTCGGCCGTGTGTAAGGCGAACACCCTACCCCCTGTGCTATCGCTCCAGCCCCCCACAGACACATTTCAAAGAGCTTTTTTTGGGCTGGAACAATAGCACAATGGGTAGGGTGTTTGCCTTGCACATGGCCGACTTGAGTTCAATTCCCAGCATCCCATATGGTCCCCTGAGCATTGCCAGGGGTAATTCCTGAGTGCAGAGTCAAAAGTAACCCCTGTGCATTGCCTGGTGTGACCCCAAAAGCAACAAAACAAAGAACTCTTTCCAGTTTATTTACTTTACACTCCATGTACACCCCGACAAGAGCATGCGTTTTATATCCGCTTATGAAAGAAGGCAGCTCATCAAAGGGACATTCCAAAGTGCCCACGTGGGCATGACCTCCCCTCCCCCAGATTCAGAACATCCCAACAGTAGCTATGGCACTGCCTTCCCCAGTATGAAAAATTTCCACCTGTTGCAGAAACGGTATGAGCCCAGGGACACACTGAACCCACATGTGCATGGATGGCATCTCAGTTCTAGTCAGAGAAGGAGTCTTGTCCCCTACCCATATCTCAACCATGTCTGTGTGTCACCTGGCAAGTTATAGGTGAGTGACGGAATGATGTTTTGCTTTTAGCAGCTTCAGTCTCGATGGAGCAAATTTGGTCCCAGAAAACCACTGGTGTCCAAGAAAGAGATTCCCAAGCCCTGGCACTTGAAATGTCCCAATTTGAAGTCTTCATTGGTGATTTATGGTAATATCTTGCTTCAGACCTCAAGAACCAGTCACCACCACGCTGAGATCACTCTCCACACGCATGCAGGTACCAGCAGAGGAATAAAGGCATGCGGGTCCCGGAGCTGACTCTCCAAGCCTGCTCTGATCGGGGTTGAGCATCCTCCACCCAGATCCTCCATCTTCGAGTAGGCAGGGGTCACACCCACCAACTGGCCCCCTGGCGCCGTGTAATCCCATTAATGGCCAGGACTCAGAGACTATAAAACCCAGCTCCCGGAAGTGCCGCGGCTGCATTTGCGGCCACACGACATCTTATTGTGACATCTTATTGTGACATCTTATTATCTTATTTGGACAAATTGGCAAGCTACCAAATGTAACCTGCCTACATGGCAGAGTCTGGCAAACTCCCCGTGGCATACCCAATATGCCAAATACCAGTAACAATGATGGGTCTCATTTTCCTAACCCTGAAAGAGCCTTGAATATGACACTTTTTAAAAAATCTCAGGGCTAGGACGAAGGAGACGTTACTGGGGCCTGCTTGAGGCAATCGACGAACAACAGGATGGTCATGATCATGATCGTGATCCTGCTTCGGTGAATGAGAGGCTGGCTGAATGAATGGGTAAATTCAGAATACACAATGGGCCATGATGGTGCACAAACTCATTCTTTTTTGAGGGACCCAAACACCAAGTGGTTCTCAGGGATTACTCCTGAATCTGTTCAGGGGTTACTCCTGGCAGTGCTCAGGGTGTACGGGGGTGCTGGGGATTGAGCCAGGGTAAACTGTGTGTCAGGCGAGTTACAAACCTCTTTACTCACCCTCTGGCCTCTTACTTACTTTTTTTTTTTGATTGATCAGAAGCTACATATGCCTCAGAGACCTGGGCCCTACGCAAACAAGATGAGAACGCTATTCAGGTCTCCCAAAGAAGAATAGAAAGAGCTATGCTTGGAATATCACGTTTCACTCAAATGAGAGAAAGAATCCGGAGTTCCGACATCCGTCGACGATCGAGAATCAGGGACGCTGTCTCATTTGCCAAGGTGTCGAAAATCAGATGGGCTGGTCACGTAATGAGATTTAAAGACGACCGCTGGACTAGAGCTGTTACCGACTGGATTCCACGGGATGTCAAAAGACCGCGTGGCCGCCCACCTACCAGATGGTCAGACTTCTTCGTCAAGATCATGAACGATCGGTTTGAGGCCCTTCATGTTCCCGGAGCAAACAGATGCCATTGGGCTACACTAGCACATGACAGGGACAAATGGAGACGTTACTGGCGCCCGCTCGAGCAAATCGACGACTAACGGGAAGTTAAGTGATTAAGTGATCAGATGCTATTTATTCCATTCTCATCCACATTCATTCCTGTCTCTCTCTCTTTCTCCTTCTCTCCTGGGTCCGGATCTGAAACCCCTTTCTCCTTCTGCCTCTGACTCTGAATCTCGATCTCAATCTTCACCCCCAACCCACTCTTACAGTCTCGTTAAATCCCCAAACCATGAGAGACTGGGCTTACACATAGGTGTGGTCACAATCAATAGGATTAAAGTTCTTCCCCTCAGGGGGTGCTGCTTCTAGAACAGATTCTCTTTCAGCAGGACCACCCACCCAGAGGGTGGAATCCCATGGGTGTGTTTCTCCTCTCCTTGTCCAACAAACATATAAGCATTCATAATATTAATCATTTTGTATGGATTTTTTTGTGTGGATTTTGTAAGAGATGCATTAAGCTTATAGAATTGCTTCCTGGGGTCACCTCGATCTCAGACCACAGTGCTCAGGCCCGATTAGTCTTTCCTATCCCTAGCAAGGTCCTAGTCTCGTAACTTTTGGATCATGGCAGCATTTGCCATGATCAAGCTCTTAATTTAGAGTTAAGAATTGTGGTGCTCCACCCAAAAGGAGAGAGAGAACACAGGGGATTGCCCTGCCACAGAGACGGGGGGATGGGGGGATGGGGGTGGGAGGGATATTATCCATGGTGGTGGAAAATGGGCACTGGTGGAGGGATGGGTATCTGATCATTGTATAATTGAAACCAAAGCACAAAAAATTGTAAATCTACAACTTTAAAAAAAAATAAAATAAAATAAAGGGGAAAAAAAAAAAAGAATTGTGGTGCTCTTGGCCTCTTACTTTCTTAACTGATAACTGAGCCATCCAAGTTTGTGGCCCACAGGTAGCCTGAGGGAGAGGGGACAGGGCGCAGTGACACCCTGTTTGCTTCCCTGCATCCCCTCCTGTTTCCTGGCCCCGGGTTCTCCCTCTTGTGCTCTCTCTCTTCCACCCTTCTGCCCTGTCTACACTCGCTGAGCACTGAAGCTGCCTTACTTTGTCGGGCGGCTGCTCCATCAGATGACCGGAAGGGAGGCAGGATCAGACTCTAAAGACAAACCTCTGGTTGGGGGCGTCCTCGTTTCCTGCCGGCACCCTCTACACTCTGCCCTGTTCCCCTGGGCTCTTTGGGTGCCATGTGGCCAGCACAGGACAGAGATTAGCACAGACTCCAGGAAAGGGCCTCTGAGGCCTAGAGAAAGTTCCAGAAGCTTAGCTTCAGGGGATGGGAAAGTGTCACCCTGCAGAATAAGAAGGAACTTTTTCCCCCTAGGATCGTGGGGATGCAGGGACAGAGACGCCTGGTGTTTGCAGTGGGGGTTGCCCAGTGAGGGGGGCTCCCAGCACATAGAAAAATTGTGGGTCAGCTTGCAGTCATCATGTAGAACCCCAGTCATCATGACTGGGACTGGGAGGAGGGTTCACAGAATCTTCAGAGTTGCACCCCACACAAAGCATCATCTTGCTGCTGGCACCTGATGTTAGGCACCTCCCGCCTGGCCTGAACTGATGCAGAGTCCAGACTGGGAGTCTCCATGGTCACCCGGGAACAAAGGGCAGCCCTTTTTCTCTTTCTTTCTTTCTTTCTTTCTTTCTTTCTTTCTTTCTTTCTTTCTTTCCTCCCTCCCTCCCTCCCTCCCTCCTTCCTCTTTCTTTCTTTCTTTCTTTCTTTCTTTCTTTCTTTCTTTCTTTCTTTCTTTCTTTCTTTCTTTCTTTCTTTCTTTTCTCTGGGAGTAGGGCACACTAGGTGTTGCTCAGGAATTATTCCTGGCTCTGAACTCAGAAGTTACTCCTAACGGTGCATAAAACATCATATGGGATGCCAAAGACTCGAACCTGGGTCACCAGCGTGCAAGGCGAGTGCCCTCCCCGCTGTACTATCTCTTCAGCCTAGAGGACTAATTTTCCTGTCCAGTTGCTGCGTCTTCCTCTGGCTGCCTTCTCAGGCACGGGCTCAACTGACTTTCCAGCACTGCTTCGAGTTTACTGCAGCGGAGACTGCATTCAACGAGTCACTGGAGACCACACAGTTCACACAGTTGATAGCTGTAGGGTCTCATTTAGGAGATTCCAGGCTCTACTTTTATTGTCTCGGGAAAATCCGGGACCAGGATGAACCTTTTCAAGTTCCCCGCCGAGCGCCCAGCTGCAGTGTCTCTGCCGGCCGCTGGGGGCGCACCACCTCTGCCCACGGACCCCTCTGCCTCGCTACCAAGCTTGCCTCCTAAGCACCGTGGGACCCGCTCAGAGTCCAGGGTCGCTATGAAGATTATTCAGGCTGACGACATTTGAGATTCAGCAGATGCAGAAAGAGGCTTTCTTGGAGCTACTCTTATCTGGCTGAAAGCAGCAACTTCTGGGAAACGATGTGGCCAGGCATTCCCTCTTCTGAAGGGATTTAGCCCCAGGAGTAAGCCTCCCAGTAAATCTCCCTGGGGAAGTGTTATGGTCCAAGAGAGGAGAGCAGCCTGCCCATACGCATCAGTGTTCAGCAAACAGCGCCGCAAAAACTGCTGTTTCAGAAGTTCCCATTCATTTCTGAAGTTTTCACAAATCATTACTGAATCTGATCCCTTTGCCCGCATCTGACTTCTTAACCATCATCCCAGGGTGAGTGAACACTTTCAGTAAGAGAATGCAAATCAGACAACCCAAGTTATTAATCGTCTGACCCTGAGCTTTACCTACACAGAACACTAGGCTGACCCTAACTAGTTCAACTGCCATACAAGCCACATTTTTTCTCTATCTGTGTCTCCTAACATTGAAACAGTAGAGAGCAGGGGCTGGAGTGATAGTACAGCGGGTAGGGTGTTTGCGTTGCACGCAGCCAACCTGGGTCACCCCGGGCATCCCATATGGTCCCCTCCTCCCAAACACTGCCAGGAGTGATTCCTGAGTACAGAGCCAGGAGGAACCCCTGAGCATTGCTGGGTGTGACATAAATAAGATGTCTTTTAAAAAGTAAACAATAGATCAGTGATTGTAGTTTTTACATAGTATTTTAGGGACAAAGATACCATTTTAACAGTTTTATAAAGACTCTCCAAATTAACAAAATGCAAGAAAACCAGTAAAATATGAACTGAAAGCAAAACATAAGAGAAGTTCTTGTGGAAAAACAAAATCAAGAAACACACAGGAAAGAGAAATATTACTGGGATGAGAAAATAAAAGAAGTCTAGACATTTGGCTGGAAGAAAACTGATTAGCTATGAATTTCACAAATGTGTCTAAATTCAATACAATGCAATCCTTTTAAACATAAAATCTGAAATGAAAAGATCTATATGTGATTTGGGGGCTTTAAGCAGTACTAACACTCTAATTAAAAAAGGCCACAACAGACTCAGCAGTGAATCCAAGAAGACAACAGCTTGTTGGAGATTTCTCTGGACCACGCTGATTTTCTTTTCTTTTTTCTTTTTTTTTGGGGGGGGTCACACTCAGCGATGCTTAGAGGTTACTCCTGGCTCTGCACACAGGAATTACTCCTGGCGGTGTTCAGGGTATCATATGGGATGTTGGGACTCGAACCCGGGTCGGCCGCGTGCAAGGCAAATGCCCTACTCGCTGTGCTATTGCTTCAGCCCTGCCAGGCCAATTTCACTGAGGCATCTCAGATGGAGCGTATGTCCCTTCTCTGCCCACTCCAGATCAACCCCCGGTGGCCACAAACATCTAGAAGAAAAACTCAGGTACACGGGAGCAGGGACTGAAGACTCCAGGCCACATAGCAGTGGTGGGGATGGTGTGCCCCTTCCTGTCTCCCTGTCCCTTCTGGGTCCTGGCTGTCACAAACTGTCTCCAGGCCATGTTTAAGCACATCACTAGCCTTGATCCAGAGACTCACAAATGAATCTCAGAATGGGTTAGTTCCCTACAGAGATGTCTCCAGACTCCAATCATTTACAATTTTAGAATTCCAGGAGGGTGCGGCTGCAAAACCTCTCATGATATTCATAATAAGCAATAGAAAATAAATTATTGAGCATCTGTCCCTGGCAGGCAGGCTTGAACAGTGGTGGGAAAATTCCAAATAATGGTGGTGGGATTGGTGTTGAAATATTGAATGTAATCGATTAATGTGAACATCCTTATGAAAGTAAAATTTAAAAATAAAAAAAGCTAAATAAATAAAAAAAGGCCATGACAGTTCAGATTGTGTTATACATATTTTATGTTATGCATATTTTACATGTAATGTGTATGTTACACTGCATGGTAGACACAAAGCAATCCTCCTTAATAAAGGTGACAACTAGCTTCGCTCAGAACATTCTTAATAATGCACATTAAAAAATCACCTTCATTTTACAAATTATTCCACAATCCAAATATACAATGGCTTGGAAAAAAACATTTAGAAAATAAAAGTCAATTTTAAAAGACAGATTAAAAAAACTAGAACAGGGGCTGGAGTGATAGCACAGTGGGTAGGGCGTTTGCCTTGCATGCGGCTGACCTGGGTTCGAGTCCCAGCATCCCATATGGTCCCCCGAGCACTGCCAGGAGTAATTCCTGAGTGCAGAGCCAGGAGCAACCCCCGAGTATCACCGGGTGTGACCCAAAAAGCAAATAAATAAATAAATAAATAAAAATTAATAAAACTAGAACAGTACAGGCATTAGATTGCTCTGGTTTTATTTTTATTTACTTATTTATTTTTACTGTATCATCTATGTCGGAAATCTCTTTCTTCAGCTGGCTCTAGTGTTCAGGATTTAAAGAAATACACCTTTTCTCATTGGCTCCACCATCTGTCTATCCATCTATTAGGACTTTGCCTTTAAGGTTCCAAATGCTCACATTTTCCCAATTTGAAAGCACAGTTAGGACCATACTACGTACTTAATGTCATATTTTCACTAAAAATTTTGTTACGTTTGTCACGAACAGCTCCCATATCATTTTCCAGTGTTACTATGAAGCTGGTCTAGATCCTAAGAGGGCCTGGGAGGTATTTTATATAAAACTGGCCCCCCAAACCCAGCTGCTACAATGCTCCAGGTTCTCACTTAACAGCTTTTAAGAAGGTCTTGTAGGCCAGGAGGATTGCCGATCCCATGTGCTGAGGGAAAAGGCATGTGGGATGGAAAAGAGACCACTAAGTAAATGATGGTTGGAGGGATCACTCGGGATGATAGATGCGTGATCAAAGTAGCCTATGGACCAAACATGATGGCTGTTTAGTGCCTATCTTGCAAACTATAACACCCAAAAGGAGAGAGAGAGTAAGAGGGAATGTGCCTGCCACAGAGGCAGGGGGTGGGAAGGAATTGGGGGTGGAGAGAGGGACACTGGGAACATTGGTGGTGGAGAATGGGCAGGGGTGGAGGGTTGAGTAAAAATCGAACATTGTTTGACTGAAACGTAATCACAATAATTTGTAAGTCTGTAACTGTATCTCACAGTGATTCATTAAAATAAAAAAAAAAACAATAATAATGAAAGAAGAAGGTCTTGTTTGGTCCCTGATGTCCTGTGTACAGGGCTCTTGCTGAATCCTCATTACTTTTGCCCCTCTGTGTGGTCCTGCTCCATACTGGTCTCTTGCTCGTTTGTCCCCCCAAGTCCATAGCTCCCGTGTGCTCTGCAGGACGTCCCTTGTGGTCCACAGTGCTTTAGCTGGGGCCCTGGGGTCCACCTACCCTCTCTGGGACTCCTGCTCTTTGTTCCTTTGATTTCCTCGTCCTCTGGCCACAAGCAATGAGAGCTGCCTCTTTCCCTGTCCTCCACGGGGTGCAGGTAGGGGATAGAGAAGCTGCCCAAGCTGTCTTCTCGGTGATGGCATCTTCCTCCCACCCCGCTGCATGCCCCTTATCTGCCAGGCCACCCATCCCGTTGGGGAGACTTAAAGGGACTGGTTGTCTCTGCCAGGTTCCCTGATGCCCTGCTTGGTTCCCCCTCCACTTTCACTGTAACTCTACCTTGAAAAAGTGCTATTATAAATTTATTTTTTTTTACATTGAGGGCTACGCCCCATAGTGCTAGGGTTTACTCCACGCTCAGTGCTCAGGGTTTTCACACATTGGTGCTCAGGGAACCATCCAGTGCCAGGGATTGACTCTGGGCTTTCTGCCTACAAAAAACATGTGCTCCAGCCCATGGAGCTAGTTTCCTGGCCTGAAAAGATGGTCTTTATTTAATCACATTCCATTATATAGGCTTATTCCTCTCTGCAATGAATATTTATTGAGCAACCAACTGCTATCTACCGTCTGCCAAAGCAGGGTTTCAGACACCGGAGCACGAGTCTGTTGGACTCATGGGACTGATGTGTGAGGGAGGGGGACACAGCGAGGCTTTGGGTGTTGAATACACCATAATGATGTTGAATATACCGCCATTTGTGTTGAATTCCTGTCATCTGTGTTGAATATACCATCATTTCTGCAGACTACACTGTTATTTTTGTTGACTGTACCATGCTTAAAGTTGAATATGCTATAATTTATGTTGACTATGCCATGTTTTACATTGAACACACCATAATTTATGTTGAATATACCATCACTTATTTTGACTACGCCATACTTTATGTTGAACATACAATAATTTATGTTGAGTATACTCTCGCTTATTTTGACAATGTCATCATTTATGTTGACTATACCATACTTTCTATTTGAGTATCCCATAATATATGTTGAATATCCATAATTTATTTTGAATGTGCCATAATTTGTGTTGACTATCCTATAACTTATTTTGAATATACCATCCTCTATATAGACTATGCCACACTTGGTGTTGAATACATCATTCTCTATGTCAACCATCCTGTCATTTATGTTGAATATACATAATTTATGTTGAAGGCCTCATAAACCCTATTGATTATGCCACAGTTTTTGTGGAATCATATCCTGTTTCTTGCTGGCTGTGCTGTGATATATGTTGAACCTACCACACTTTTACCCACTTTTACCCGGGATAATTTGCAAATGACTTAATTTTCAGAGACTAGTGCTTGCCCAGCATTCTTTTTTTTTAAATTTATTTATTTATTGAATCACTGTGGGAAAAGTTACAAAGCTTTCAGGTTTAGGTGTCGGTCATGCAAATATCAAACACATTTCCCTTTACCAATACTTATTTTTCACCACGAAGAACCCCAATTAACCCCCATCCCCCCAACCCTCCCAATGCCTGTGAGGCAGATGAATTCTAGTTAACACTCTATCTACTTTGACTAGATTTATTGTTTCAATAAAAGATGCACCGTTATTATTTAGAGTTTACACCCCCAAATCAGACATGCTGAAAACGCATTGTGAAATGATTTGCTTTCTACAGCTGGGTTCAAGAATTAAATGATGTCGCGCGGCTGCTATTGCGGCCGCGCGGTTTTGGATTTCTGCTATTTTACTATTAACCCTTGAAGTATTTCTGCTGAGAGTCAGATAATTAAGAGATTGGTTTCTGTGCTCTGGAGCCATGGCTGTGCCAGAGAGCCGCTCGTGGGAGGAAACTGGTGACCTCGGTAGGGCGTGAAGGACGAGCCGGGAACGCCCCCCCTTCCCATGAGGTTTTAGTTGCCCCATCACGACCAACTCATACCTGGCTTTCCACAAAGCTCCCAAGCGGCTGCCATCTTTCTTTCCAGAGGGAAGAAGACAGAAGGGGCCAACACCCTTTCCCCTCCGTTGCCCAGCATTCTGTGCCTTGGAAAAGCTACTCCTGGGAGGAGGTGAGACCGATGGTGGTAAGTCCTTCCGACTCCTTCACACAGTCTGCTCAGATGACTGCAGTGAGTGCAGAGAAATCTGAGTCCAATGTTTAATTTCCAGAGGATTCATTCCTAGACATAGGACAGATGAATTGAAAAGCATCCATGTATGTTAACATGTGGAGTAAGTCTGGGCCTTGCATATCACATGCCAGCCACGGTGAGCAGGGTGGTGCCCCCGAGCTCTTTCCTGAAGACCAGGCCCGTGACACGTGGTTCCTGGGACTGATCCTTCTCACTGCTCTGTGTATTTATTATTATTATTACCTCCCAGAGAATTCTCTCCCCTGGCTTTCCCACTATCTTTCCTTTCATGCTTCCCACTCTCTGATAACAATCTTTCCCCAGAGTCAGCGTGGACCAGCCTCCCGTTTCCAGATCTTTCTCCACGGGAGGTAGAGGGCCAGAGAAGCTTTGTGGGTCCTTAGTTCCCCGCCCTCATGCTCTCTTCCCAGTGGTGAATAAGGACAATGAAGATGATCACAATGACCCAAATGCGAATTGCCATTTACTGATGCTCATTGTATGCTGGGGATTTTGCTGTATCGAATCCCCACATCATCACAAGGGTCCTAGGAAGTGCTGGCATTCTGACCCCCACTTGACAGTTACAGAGGAACCAGCCCAGGGTTACACAATGGGGAAATAAAGAACTGAAGGGAAATCAGGGGCCAGAGAGATAGTACAATGGGTAAATGCTTGCCTTGCACGTGGCCACCCTCATTTCAATCCTCAGCACCACATATGGTCTCCCGAGCACTACCAAAAATGGTCCCTGCTCAGAGACCTAAGACTAAGCCCTAAACATAATTGGGTGTGGCTCAAACCCACTGCCTCACCCACCTGTGTTTCCCCCAAAAGAACAAGGACTGGAAAAATTGAAACCCCGGTACTCTGCTCTCCAAAGACTCCTCTAACACACCCTTCTCCAACCTTTATGTCTCCCAATCTCTGCTTTCTCCCTAACTTCTATCTCACTTTCTCCTCTTGGTTGCAACTATTCACAAACTCTGACTTTGATACTCTATATACTTTATTGCCTTTAATCCTTCAAGAAGTCTCATGGTAGATTGTGGAGCATGGTGATGGGCAGAGGGTGGTGTGATAGCACAGCAGGTAAGGCTTTTGCCTTGCATGCAGCCAACATGATCAACCCGGGTTCGATTCCTCCGCCCTTCTAGGAGAGCCCGGCAAGCTACCTTGAGTATCTCTCCCGCAAGGGAAAGCCTGGCAAGCTCCCCCTGATGTATTCGATATGCCAAACACAGTAACAACAAGTCTCACGATGATAACGGGCACTGGAGCAGATAAGACCCGACCTTGCAAAGCCGTCCAGAAGCAAAGCCTCGTAAGAGGAAATATCTGGGCAAAGTTGGCAAGAACAGGTGTTAACCAGTGCCAGGTGTTCAGCCTTGAACTTCATACAACCTCCTAGTCACATGTGCCCAAGACACAGAAACTTTCATGTATGCTTAGCAGGTCATCCTAAACTTCAGCAACTAGCCTTGATTGGGATTGAACCAGGGCAAAGCAGAGAAGGAGAGGTGATAGGCCAATAGTGCTGAACTTTATGTGATGCGACCTTCTTGTAAGCCGAGATCCTCTATAAAATATGGGTGTATTTGGCAATAAAGTGAATAGCCAACAGCTGCTCTCAGAGGGTGTTTCTCCATATGCCCATCATCCTTCGCCCCATGTCTGCCTGGACCCGGTGCACAACGTGCCCGGGCATATTGGGCAAAAACTGTTCCCCTGCAGTAAAAACCTTATAAATAGGAGAGCTGAGTCTCAGAGAGGCTAAATAACCTGTCTCTGGTCACCTGTACAGTTAGATTAGAGTTGGGTTGGAACCTTGGTCTGTTGGACTTTAATCCTGAGCTTGGTTGCTATCCGACAATGAGCCTACATCTCGAGAACTCCTCCACAACCATTGACGCTTTTGTCAAGTGTCACCTCTTCATGGAGCTGTTCCTAGGGCTCTGAGGCATAGTCGGTCCATCCTGCCCTCCCATTGTCCCTTTTGAGTGTATCAGATTGAGATTAGGTGTGTACTTTTTGTCCCTCTCCCTCGGCGGGGAGCCGCGGAGGTGGGGGATACTGTCCTCCATTAGCAATCATTTCACCTCTTCCTCCGGAAATCAGGGCTCTGTACCTGTCATTTCATTTCTGATGTTAGCCTATTCACCCATTCAGCCTATTTGTCCTGCTCCCCTATCTGTCCACTTATGTCTGCCATTTACAGCTAATCCAATTAGCGGGGAACACGACATCGGTCCCTGTGGTGCTAATGAAAAAAGCATCCTCTGGTCCAGCCCTCAGCCATGCTGCCGACTCTACTTTCAACCAGCCCTGGCCTCCCCCTAGCACGGGCCCATCCTCAAGGGCTGTTATCTTTCCCGGCTCAGAGGGAACTCAGCTAATAAACATTCACCCCACGGGAGCTGCAAGCTCCAGTTACTTCGATCCAGAAATAGCTCCGAGTGGAATTTCAGTCATTTGCACGAGGAGAGGGTCATGATGGATCTCCATGGCCGCCTTCCTCCCGAAAAGAGTGGACATGCTCCTTTAGACCATGTTGGTGTAAACATGAAATGTCCCCCACGAAGGGTCACATTATGCCTTTTCTTTTCTTCTTTTCCTTTCCTCTCTATTTCCTTCCTTCCTTTCTTCCCTCTCTCCAACCAGGTCAGGTGGGAGAAAATCCTGCCCAGAGCTTCTCACTACTGAAGTGCTCCCTGGGATGCAAGAAGATGGGGTAGGAGTCCAGCAATTTTATTCCTGCAAACAGTGGTCTTCTGAGTCTGCGGTGCAGGGGAAGACCCCTATGGGTCAGAGATCCTCTGAGTGCAGATGTCCCCAGGGTCTACTCCTCCAATGGGAAATGGCACTGGAGAGCTCTGGTGCCAAGGGCATCTTGCAAAGGCAAATCTAGGAAGCCACCCAACTGGTATCTTTGCTGTGAGGATAGCCAGTGCCCCAGTCTGGCCAATGTCCTCTGCACCTGTAGAAAAGGACTTCCCCACTCAAAGAGACAAGTGTTCCCTCTGGCAACCACCTGAGTGCCCAGGTAGTCTTCCCACAGAAGGGTACCGCTCCCCCCCCCCCCCCCGCTCCCGCGCCCTCCCTGATTCCTGGGGGGATGTGTCGTTCTTGGCAGAATCAGATGGTGCTTTGAATCTTTTTGGAGTCAGCTTATATGGAAGGTATAGGAGTGCCCACACAACTGGTCACTGATATGGAGAGAGGATATTCCCAGGGGATTTGTCTGCAGTCCCTCCTCCGGGCTCTCCAGGTCTGGGGTTCCCAGTGTCCTTCCACTCAAGACCCTGAGGACAGGACCAGAATTCGAACATTGGCTAATGGACTCGTCTTGCACCAGGCTGACTGGGTTGGACCCCCAACCAACCATGGAGGGTGCCCTGAGCTCACCAAGAGTGATCCCTGAGTGCAGAGTCAGGGGTAAGCCCTGAGCACAGAATTGAAGAGCTGTGATTCCAGATTCCATATGTGGGCAGGTCGGTTCCTCCAAGCCTCCCCCACTCCACCCAATTCCAATTCCCCTGCCGTGTATCCACACTCACTCCCCAGAGGTCAGCTATAAGCAGCCCCACTTGCAGGGTCAGGCCTCCCAGCATGGTTGCAGGACCCCTCTGAAGTGCCTCAAGATCCCAATGTTAGCATGATTGCCAAGTGGTTCATTAACCATGATGCCTTCCCCAGAGGGACCACCTGGAAACCCACCGCAAACAGGGTGACTCAAGCATTTGCCTCTGGCATCCTTAGCCAAGCTGTTAGCCAACCCTCCTCCCAGACTTTGCTCTACAGATGCTGGTTCACCAACTGATCTTTTGGGGCCCATTTGTGATAGCCATTTCTCTTACATTCTTTGGTCTTTTCCTGCCCTGAAGTTCCCACACTTTCAAAATTTGGGTTTTACCAATAAAGAGCCATCGACTGCCACCAACCTCCATAATCCAATGAGAAGTGCGGGTACGTGGTTTCAGTGATCGAAAACTCCAGGTCTCAAGGGATAGAGGATGGGTCAGTTCTTCTCATCACTCCCTGCCTTGTCCCCATGGGACCCTGGAGGTCACATCCACAAACTGCTTTCAGCTGCTCTTAAGCTCCTCAATGGCCATGATCCAGAGAGACACAAAAGAATCTCAGAATCAAGCAGCTCTCTCACTGCAGAGATTTCTCCAGACCTTAATAATCTGGAATTTTGGAGTTCCAGGAGCAAGCGGGCAAAATCTTGTGCTGTTCATAACAAGCAATACAAAAGAGAGTATGGGGGAGATTGTCTGCCATAGAGGCAGGAAGAGGGGTGGGATGTGGGAGGATGCTGGTTCTTGGTGGTGGAAGATTATTGTATGACTGAAACTCAAACAGGAAAGCTTTGTAACTGTATCTCACGGTGATTAAAAATAGTAATAATAATAATAAATTAAATTAAACTAAAATTCTGAATAAAAAAGTAATGTGGAGTTCATGCCAAATTCAACCAGCTTAATCAATGACTGGATAAATAGCAGTACTCCTATATTAATAAATAAATAAATAAACAAAGAGTCATTGAAATCCTAGACCTTCCTTCCGATCTTGACCCTCTATTGTAGGATCTCGGAACCTTACTATCACTGTCTCTACCTATAACTCACTGCAGCCTGGGGGTGGGGATTTTCTGAGCAAGGCCAAGACTTATAAGCAACAATGCTGCATTTACTCACTTCCTAACAACATTGCTAAAGGGTTCTTTGCAATCGCAGAGCCTCTGAGGGTCTGCTCAGATGTAATACTGACTGAAAACGAGGACATGGTCATGGGAAAGTGGCTAGACTCAGGTCTCATACTTTTCTATCATCATCATTATTAGCAATATTCCAAGATGGGCCAAATGGTCCTTCAGGGGCTTGGTTAGAAACCTGACATTCCTTTGGAACGTGCAGGGTCTGAATGTCAGAGTCCAGTAGGGTCTGCCTAGGTAAGGCACACTTGTGCGTGTGTGAGAGAGAAGCAGGACTCTGTAGAGACAGGGACCAGACAGTGATGAGAAGGGTGAGGAGAAGACTCAAGCTGAGCTGAGGAAGGACATGATAGGCTTAGGATGAAAAGTTTGTGGTCTCTGCAAATCAATCATCTCCCCTGGGCCTTCGTGGGGATAGTCAAAGGTTGTTCACAGGCTCATTGACTGAAACCAGTTGACCAGGCTGCAAGTGATCTGGCCTGGCCACGGACCCCTTACCCAGTCCCTTCCTCAGGAGTAACCCCCACCTCCTGGCATGAAGGAACCTGTTAGGGAAGGCTTTGAAAATAGGACTGTGTTTTCCTCACCAGCATTAATTTGAAAACAGATCCCTGGTGATTTTTTTTTTAAGTTTTTCTTTGCACGCCTCTGCGTAAGAGATGATATCTGTAGATGAACAACTATCCTGTTCTTTTGGCAGAAAGAACTATTCCTCCAAACAGTCCACCAGAAGCTATCTGCTTCCTACTCAGGTTTCCAAGCTTGATCCCCTACCCTAGCCCTGCCCCCACCCAATCCCTCTATATGAGAAAAGGTAAAATAAGTGAGAGGGGAAATAATGTTCGGGTAAAATCCAGACGGTTATAACAAATCTCTCCCCAAGAATACCATGTATAATAGCATCTTTACCAGCATTAGAGGTCCATTTCTTTTTGTGACGCTGACAAGAGCTATTTGTTAGATTTAGCAGTAGGTTCTTTGTCATCAAAAGAACTATTCAAAAGGGAAGGACATCGGTGAAAGAACTCTTCCAATTCCTCATAATAGACGAGAAGAGCTTGGAGCTCCTGCAGTATAATTCAGTAGAGGAGAGTGAGGTGAGAAGGTGAGTTTGTCTGGATGCTGCAAAGAACTCCAACCTAGAGGATCTGGGGAGAGAGCAGTAGAAGAGAGACAGAGGAGAGACAAACAGAGATGTATGAGAGAGACATGTGACGAGATTTCTCACAAGGGATTGGCTGAAGGGAGAAGGCAGGATAGAAGTCTCCACAGTTGCTGTCTGCCCAACTGAAGACCTGACCCGGACACTGAGTTTATTTCTTTGTCTGTATTGTTGCTGTTTGTGGGGCACACACCTGGGGCTGGGGCTGGAGCGATAGCACAGCGGTAGGGCGTTTCCCTTGCATGCAGCCAACATGGTCGACCCAAGTTCGATTCCTCCGCCCCTCTCGGAGAGCCCGGCAAGCTACCGAGAGTATCTCGCCCGCACGGCAGAGCCTGGCAAGCTCCCTGTGATGTATAACAACAAAGTCTCCAATGGAGACGTTACTGGGCCCGCTCGAGCAAATTGATAAACAACGGGAGGACAGTGACAGTGACAGTGGGCCACACCAAAGGTGCTCAGTGCCTAATCCTGGCTCGGAGCTCAGGGATCACTCTTGATGGGGGTCGGGGGGGCCATGAATGGTCCCACCGGGATCAAACCTGGCTGGTGGCATACAAGGCAAGTGCCCCAGTCATGGCGCAGGCTCTCTGGCCCCAGTGGTGGAGCTTGAAGGTCTGAGAAACAAGGAGCTCCAGGGAAGGATCCTGGTGGTCCCTTCAGGTAGTCAGGGCTACCGTGTCCTGAGGCCCCCTCCACCTTTCTGCTCTGCTCCGGCCTCAGAGGACCAGATGACTCCCTGCCACCAGTCCCCAGGGATCTGCTTGATCCAGTCTACAGATCCCAGTGGGAATCTCTCCCAGAAACATCCTCACAGGCACACCCAGGAACCATATTTAACAGATGCCTGGGCATCCTGGGGTCCAGTTTAGTTGCCACATGAAACAAGCCTTCACAGAAGAGAAGGGGGAGGGTGTGGTCGCAGGATGGCACACGCGTGCTTGTGGGGGCCAGAGACAACATCTGTTGGATAATATTGGGTTGTCCTTGCTCCTCCCTCAGGAGTTTAGGCTTATTGAGTTACTCCTACAACTGTGCCCCTGAGGCACACCCAATTCCATCAAGCACTAATACTCCTATATTGCTTTTCTCTTTCCTTTATTTCATTTGCCTGGTTTGGTTAGTAATGTCCTTTTTGTATAGACACAGGAAGACAGTTGATGCTATGCTTTGTAACAGGTGAGTTAATTGATTTCAAAATAATATTTACTCCTGGGCATCCATCATATTTACCTGGCTTAAGTCTCAGTTGCCTTTACTTCCTAACACCCTCTCAAAGGAAGGTCCCAACAAAGGAACTGGATGTTCCCAGAGCAAGTTGTAAGCTACCCTGGCATTGAAAGGGGACAAATTAAGCACCTTAAGTATAATAAGTTCAGAGAATGGTCATGGGACAAACTCTGTCATGGCCAGGAAAGAAGTAGCTGAATAAATAAGACCCTGCTGGGGTTAGGAAAGACTAACCTGGTCTGAGGACTGTGGTCTGGGATATATGGTGAGATGTCCCCAGAAAGAGTCAACCTTTAAGTTTAACATATCTCTTATTGTATTCATACAAAACAACTAGAAATATTATAAGAAAGTAAATTCACTATGATAGCTTAAGTGAATTACTAGCTGAGGAAAGGAGAAAGCAATACACCCTAGATGGAATACTGCCCTTGATGGATCTTCTAGTAATCTGGAGTGCTGAACCCTCAAATGAGATTTTGTCCGTGAGTTAATCTCCTGAAAGAGTGGCTTTACCTCTGTTTGTTGTTGTGACAATGTTCAACCACACCTATGTGTACTCCTACCCTTCATGGTTTCTATATAACTATGCTGTAAGGGGAGAGAGGAAGGATGACGACTTTGAGATCTTGGAGGAGACTAGGATGATGGAACTGTGATGACTGGGGGTGCGACCAAAACTACAACTATGGTTGTGCTGTAAGAGAGAGACTACACTGGGGTGGAGAGACTACACTGGGGAGGAGAGAGAAATAAACCATCCACCGACCAGCCTGGGCCCTATTTCTATGTTCCTCAGGTCCTTTGTCCGTCCATCTCCGTGGACCGGCCAGGGCTCTCAGCCACCAAACGCTCATGCCCTGTGCGTGTCCATGCGCTTTCCTTGGAAAATCACAAACAGCCACTACGTGCTTTGAAAAATCACTTGCAAACCAAGAATCTGAGAGACGGAGGTGACCATGAGAGCCGTAGTGTTCCCAGCAGTCTGGGATAGAACGAATGTGACTTCACCTTCGGGGCAGGCAAGGCCACATTCACACACAGCGAAGCGTCTGACAAGTCTCCACCTTGGGACAAATTTCCGACCGTGGAATTAAGTCTCAAGTCTGCAACCATCGTCCCTCTACCATGACCCGGCCGCCTTCCTGACTCGATGCCCACAGCAGCCCCTGGCAGGTCGCCGAGGCTCAGCTCTTGCTAAGTGAATCCACGGCTGAATGAGCACAGCCGTGGGCGATGTGACGTGATGGAGTGGCTGGACATCCTGCCACAGGAAAGCCAGTCCATCTTGCTTAGATCTTCTTTCAGCTTCATGAACTCCTGTTAATAAATCACAGAGAACACGTTGATGTGTCTATTTCAGGAGCACTGACTGGCAGAGACAAGTTGAAGACTGGCTGGTCCCATAGGCGTGAGATGAAAGAGACCCAACTTCAGGACGTCTCTTCTGAGGTAGGCAGGGGACAGGAGCCAGGGTCTTTGAGAATAGGGGCAAACCCTGTCTCTTACAGCAGGCTAGATCTTGGGGTGATGATGCTAAGTCAGAGGAAGGAAGGGAGGGAGGAAGGAAGGAAGGGAAGGAGGGAGGGAGGGAGAGAGGAAGGAAGGAAAGAAAAAAGGGAGGGAGGAAGGAAGGGAGAAAGGGAAGGGAGAGAAGGGAGAGAGGGAAGAAGGAAGGAAGGGAGGGAGGAAGGTAGGGAGAGAGGAAGGAAAGGAGGGAGGAAGGAAAGGAGAGAGGGAGGGAGGGAGGGAGGAAAGAAGGGAGGGAGAAAGGGAGGAAGGAAGGGAGGGAAGAAGGGAGGAAGGGAGGGAGAGAGGGAGGGAGGAAGGGAGGGAGGGAGGAAGGAAGGAAGGGAGAGAGGAAGGAAGGGAGGGAGTTTTGGGGAGGTGATTTTATTTTATTTTATTTGCTTTTTGGGTCACACTCAGCTATGCACAGGGGTTACTCCTGGCTCATGGACTCAGGCATTACTCCTGGCGGTGCTTGGGGGACCATATGGGATGCTGGGAATCGAACCCAGGTCAGCCGCATGCAAGGCAAATGCCCACCTGTTGTGCTATAGCTCCAGCCCCGGGGAGGTGATTTTACACAATCCTTTTCACTCAGGTATCATATAGGACTAGGTTGAAAGAAGACCTAGAAAAATAAAGGGAGCACGTGAAGTTCCTGATTTTTCATTATCATTATGCTTCATAGGTTCTGACAGTGATTTCAGATGGGCCAGCTCACAATACTCAGAAATGATGCACATATTTCTACAAGCTGGGTCAGAGTGATAACACAGTGGGTAGGGTGCTTGCCTTGAATGCGGCCAACTGAGATTCGACCCCCAGCATCTCATATGATCCCCCGAGCAATGCTAGGGATAATTTTTTTTGGTCACACCTGGCGATGCACAGGGGTTACTCCTGGCTCTGCACTCAGGAATTACTCCTGGCAGTGCTCAGGGGACCATATGGGATGCTGGGAATCGAACCCGGGTCGGTCGCGTGCAAGGCAAACGCCCTACCTGCTGTGCTATCGCTCCAGCCCCTAGGAATAATTCTTGAGTGCAGAACCAGGAGTAACCCCTGAGCATCTCTGGGTGTGGCCCCCGTGGAAAAAAATTTTTCTTCAAGCAATGGAAAACACATGGTACATTTTAGGAGAAACCAATTAAGAATACAATTAAACATCTATGTATTCCTTTCATATTTTCATATCAATGACTTTATTTTCTGTAATTTTACTTTAGTATAGTACATCATATACAGAAAAATCTACCACTCCCCAAATGTGTCTTGGGCAAAGGTCTTTTCAGTGGGGGAGGATGAAGCCACTTTTGAAAATTATTATTTTATGTGTCATCTTCTCTCTGGGGGCATTTTGTGCCACTGATCTCATCTTCCTGATGTTTGTTCAGAGTCATCCCTGAAAGCTGTCTGTCTTTCTTCCTCCCGACAAACTTCATTTGAGCTACATCTGAAATCATGTTGGCAACTTAGTTATTGCTGGCTCTCTTTTGGGTATAGAGGAGGTAGTGATATTATCTTTTATTAGCTTACCTTTTATCAACCTGTCTTCTGCTTCTACCCAGAGGGGTATGGGCAGATTTCCTTTGCTTGTACCTCAAGACTATAAATAAACAATTAAGAATGAATCACATTATAACTCAGAATCACTTTTTTATTTACTACACTTTAATATCTTAGCACATTTCTTTCCAAGGTTTCTTGGTGGTTTTTTTTTTTTGCCTCAAGATAAATCCGTCTCACTGAATTCATAAAAAGTGATTGATGCTTTCTATAAAGAATTTGAACACTGCAAAAAAAAAAAAAAGAACTCAGCAGAAAAGTTAAAAATCATCCTGCCTTTTATAACCCAGAAGTAAACAACATCATTAATATTCAATGAACATCATTTCAGACGTCGGTTAGGCATCATTACGTGGACAGAGAACTGTAGAAAGGAAAGTCACTGCAAAAAATGGATCCATCTGCAGAGGACAGTTAAGATTTACCAACTTTACCGCATAATTGTCATAGAGTTTATGATGGCTTTTTGCCAAAAAAAATGGGGTGTCGCCATTATGTGATTCTTTCAAAAATTGTGCCAATGTTACTTAAAAATCATTTATTACTAAGCTAAGATTACAATGTATGGGTTACTGAATATATGTTAAATCTGAATGTGTGAGTTCAACACATATCTTTTCTTTGTGACAGTTCAGCCAACATTTTCTTCCATTCTAAACTCCTTCCCCAATACATTAATTGCTGATGATTTGTGCATTACTGTTAAAAAATTATACTTAGAAAAAATTTACTTCTCCTTCCCCTCTCCCCCAATAGGACTCTGCGATGACATCTACAAACTGCCCCCGACTACTTATTAAGCTCCTACGTGGCCATGATACAGAGACACACAAACGAATCTTGGAACTGAGCAGCTTACTGCAGAGATGCCTCTGGACTTTGAAATAGGCCACTTTCACTGGGCCACTCCAGACAGGAGCAGGTGCTGTCCCTCCTTCTGAACCCTAGGAATCCTGGCAGCCACCATCTTCTAGAACCCAACAAAAAGTCCAGGTATACGTGAGCAGAAGTGGCAGACACCAGGTCTCATGGGATGGGGGAGAAGTTGACCCTTCTCCTTCCCCTGGCCCTGATGGGACTCTGAGATGAAACCCACAAACTGCTCCCAGCTACTTATTAAGCTCCTACTCAACCACAATCCAGAGACACACACATGAATATTGGAACCAAGCAGTTCGCTGTAGAGATCTCTCCAGACTCTAATTATTAAAATTTCAGAATTCCTAGATCGCACAACCAGAGTGGCCACATGACATTATATGCTACCCATAACAAGCAATACAAAAATAAATGGTCTAGTTTTCATTGTAGAGGTCCTTTACCTCTTTACTACATGGAAAGTATCATGCTAAGTGAAATGAGTCAGAAAGAGAGGGACAGATAGAAAGACTGCATTCATCTGGGGAACATAAAGTAACAAAATAGAAGACTAACACCCAAGAGTAGCTGAGATCAGTACCAGGAGGTTCACTCCATGGTTTGGAGGCCAGCCACACATGCTAGGGGAAAAGGCAGCTCAGATAGAGAAGGGAGCACTAAATAAAGGGTGTTGAGAGGATCCTCCCAGGATGAGAGATGCATGCTGAAAGTAGACTATAGACCAAACATGATTGCCACTCAATGCCTTTTTTGCAAACCACAGCATCCAAAAGGAGAGAGAAAACAAAAGGGAATGTCCTGCCACAGGGATGGGGTGGGATGGGGGGCTGGGGGCTGGGAGGGATACTGGGAGCACTGGAGGTGGAGAATGGGCTCTGGTGGAGGGATGGGTACTCAATCATTGTATAACTGAAACCCAAGCACAAAAAAATTGTAAGTCTACAACTGTACCTCATGGTGTTTCACTAATAAATTTTTTTTAAAGTCAATTAAAATTTAAAAAATGGTCTAGCATTGCCTTTTCAGCAGGTTTGAGTGGTGGTGGGACTGGTGTCAAAATATTGAATGTAATCATAGTAGAGAGAGAATACTGTGAAAATTGTCTGCCACACAGGCAGGAAAAGGATTGGAATGGGGAGACGGAATATTGGGAATTTGGGTGAAGGGATGGGTAATTGATCATTGCATGAGCAAAACTCAAATATGAGAGCTTTGTAACTGTGTCTCACGGTGAATCAATTTTTAAAAAAAGAAAAAGTTACTATAATGTTGCAAAATATGGACTTATAAAACTGAACCAGTGACTGAAGATTCAGTGCTGTCACCCTGTAAAATTTATTTTCTAGCTCTGCTGCAGTGTCACATCGATGGAGTGGTTTGAAATTCCCAACTTTAAAAAACTCTGAGAACTGCTCTGTGGGGTATAAGTTCCCACTTCCTTACCCACATGCATCAGAGTCCCAAGGATCGGTGCATGATATCCCCGGTCATCCCCAGTCCTTGTTGAAAAGGCACACGCACAGGGTTTTTCCAAGATTTGAAAGACAAACTGACAATGTCTTGGAGCGCAGGAGAAAGAAAATGTGAGTGCACCCATACTGGGAAGACCCTGAAGTTTTGCTTACTGTCCAGGCATCGGGACAGGGACAGGGAGACAGTCCAGGGAATAAGGCCCTCCTTGCCTTGCATGCGGTAAAACCCATTTTAATCCCCAGCAGTGACTCCCTGGGCCTCCCCCATCCCCAAATGCCTAGACTGGGCAGTGGCTTGGCAGCAGAACATCTGCCTTGCAATCATGAGACCTGAGTTTGTCACCATGCACAAACAAGACCAGACAGGATGGAGCTGAAACAGGACCAGATCATAGGAAGAGCCTGTGATGGAAAGTCAGAAACCAATCTGGGGACAGAGAATAAAGGGTGTGATAATTATGTGGTGAAAAAAAATAGTAATTTGGTTTCATTTGACTTGAAATTAATTGAAGAAGTAATCCAAAAGATATAGGCAAAAGCATTCCGTTTCAAATCCTATTGCTTCTTAGTCCGTTGGGACCACCGTCTTGTAAGATGTCTGAATGAGCTGAAATGTTGTTAAATGATGCAGGACTATTCACCTTGTCTTAAATATATGAACAGGGGGGCTGCAGAAATAGTCCAGCCAGTAGAATCTGTATCTTGCACACGGCTGATCCAGGTTTGATCCCCAGCATCCCAGATAGGGTGCTTGCCTTGCTTGCAGTCAACCCGGATTCGGTTCCCGACATCCTATGTGGTTCTCTGAGTCCACCAGGAGTGGTTCCTGAGTGCAAGCAGGAGTCACCCCTGAGCGCTGCCCTTTCCCACTCCCCCCAAAAAGAAATGGAACTGGGCTATTAATGGTCTTATTCCTAATTTCAGAGGCAGTGCTTTCTGTATTTCACCATTGAATCTAATATTAGCTTGTGGGTTGTTCTTATCCAGTGTTTATTATGTGGAGGTAATTTCTTGGTATATTATGCATTCAATGTGCCACTAAATTCAGTTGGATATTATTTTGTTGAGGATTTTCCCCATCAATCTTCATTGTTTTCTTGCAGTGTTATTATTTAGCTGTGGGATCAGCACGTGGTTCCATAGAATGACTCAGTAGAAAGCTATCCCTTCTCTTTCATTCTTTGGGAAGAACTTGAGATAGATTGGTGTTCATCTTTAAACTCAGTGTGGTTGTCTGGTGAAGGGTTGTTTACTGGGAGAGTTTTGATGGCAAATTCAGTCTCTTAAAGGACTATTCATATTTCTATTTCTTCATGTACAGTTCTAGAAATAGGCATTTCATCAACTCAGTATTTCCCACTGTGGGCAATTTCAGAGATTCTAGAATGATTCAGGGGGAGTGTTAGTAGCCTATGGGGAAATTGGGGGCCACTTTCTTTGTTCATTTAAAGACGGTAGTTTTGGGGGGAGGGTTGTGTGAAGTAATTTGTTTTATCTGAAAAGGGGGTGGTAGGTCAAATAAGTTTTGGAATTTCTGAATCCAATTTGCTGGTGAACAAATATAAATATTACTTATACTCTCCTCTAATCTTTTTGTTTCCATAAAATCAGTAGTAACCACTTACTTCATTTTCAATTTCAGTTACTTATGTCTTCTCTAATTGTTTTCTCAGTTAAGCTAAGCAAATGTTTGTCCATTTTGTTGCTTTTTCTGAAGAACCAAACTTTGTTTTGTCTATTCTTCTCTTGATCACTTGATCACTTGACTTCCCGTTAATCATCAATTTGCTCAAGCAGGCGCCAGTAATGTCTCCATTTGTCCCTGTCGCATGCTAGTGTAGCCCAACGGTATCCGTTCTAGGAACACGAAGAGCCTCAAACCGATCGTTCATGATCTTGATGAAGAAGTCTGACCATCTGGTAGGTGGGCGGCCATGCGGTCTTTTGACATCTGTGGAAACCAGTCAGTAATGGCTCTAGTCCAGCGGTCATCTCTAAATCTCATTATGTGTCCAGCCCACCTGACTTTTGACGCCTTTTGACACCTATTCTTCTCTATCTTGTATTATCTTTTTTCCCCTCTTCTTTGTTTATTATTTATTTCCTTCTAAGAAATTTTTGTTTAGTTTGTTCTTTTTCTGAAGTTCCTGAAGTTTTAAAGCTAGGTTGTGAGGGACTGGAGACATAGTACAGTAGGTAGGGGGTTTGCCTAGCACGAGACCAACCCCGGGTTTGATCCCTGGCACCCCATATGTTTACTTCTTCTCCAAATTAACAGTTACTTAAGAGTGTGTTAATTAATTTTCACAGATTGGTAAAAATTAAATTTTCTAATTTTCCTTCTGCTATTCATCTTTCAATTTATTTTACTGTTATTGGAAAAGACATTCTGCATGACTTCAACCCTTCTATTAAGACTTGCTTTTATTTGGTTCCACCTTCTTCTGCCACCATTGTCATGGTGTCCACCTAGGAGGTGCCTAGGAGGCCAGAAGGTATCAGGGTTGAGAAACAAACCTGGGTCTCTGTGTGCACATGCTCCCCGACCTAAAAACACATCCCCAGTTCTAAAAATTTGTTTCATGGCCCAGTAATGGATCATGGAGAAAGTCTGTGCGCATTTGTAAAAAATGTGTATGCTGATAGGGACCGATTTAATTTTGTATAGTGCTTTGGGCAGAATTGCCATTTTGATAATGTTAATCCTCCCTATCCAAAAGCAGGGTATGTGTCTCCATTTCTTAGTGTCCTCTTTTATTTCTTGAAGGAGTATTTTGTAATTTTCCTTGTATAGGTCCTTCACCTCTTTGGTTAAGCTGATTCCAAGGTATTTGATTTTATGAGGTACTATTGTGAATGGGATTGTTTTTTTTAACGTCTCTTTCTTCTCTTTCATTATTTGTATATAAGAAAGCCATGGATTTTTGGGTGTTGATTTTGTAGTCTGACACTTTACTATACAAGTTTATTGTTTCTAGGAACTTTTCTGTAGAGTCTTTAGGGTTTTCTAAGTATAGTATCATACTGTCTGCAAATAGTGATAACTTGACCTCTTCCTTTCTTATCTGTATGCCCTTAATATCTTTTTCTTGCCTAACTGCTAAGGCCAGTACTTCCAGTATTATGTTCGAGCAGGCCCAGTAACATTGTGATACTTGTTGTTACTGTGTTTGGCATATTGAATACATCACAGGTAGCTTGCCAGGCTTTGCCATGTGGGTGAGATACTCTCAGTAGCT
Source organism: Sorex fumeus (assembly GCF_029834395.1). Lineage (NCBI taxonomy): Eukaryota > Metazoa > Chordata > Mammalia > Eulipotyphla > Soricidae > Sorex > Sorex fumeus. The sequence goes on from NW_026606155.1 coordinate 5,230,941, forward strand.
TGCTGGGCTCTCTGAGAGGGGTGGAGGAATCAAACTCGGCTTGGCCAGGTTGGCTGCGTGCAAGGCAAGCGCCTTACCCACTGTACTATCGCTCCAGCCCAACATATATGTACAGATGTCATTTCTACTGTGCTTTTTTGCACCCTTGGGATATATTCCCAGAAGTGGTATTGTGGGTCATGTGGAAGTTCAATTTCTAGGTTTTGAAGGACTGTCCATATTGTTTTCCAAAAAGCCTGGACCAGTAGGCAAAATCGATGAACAATAGGAGTTACAGTGACAGTGACCTATATGTTCATTGCAGCACTGTTCACAATAGCCAAAACCTGGAAACAGCTCAAGTGCCCGAGAACACTTCTTTCATGGTGATGATGTGTGTGTGTGTGTGTATGTGTGTGTATGTGATATACTCATTCTTTGAATCATTCTTTGAATGAGATTTTCAAACCCTTACTTTTTGTTCTCTCATTGAGTTCAAGTATTCTCTCAATTGTGCTCACCACGTGCTTGCTAAGAGGTGGGGTATTCATTTTTGTAAAATCATGTTGTTGCATATGGACCCAACAAGAAGGCCCTGTATGACTTGATGTATAAGGCCAGGGAAGCTGTTTAACCCAAGTCTCCTGTTACAACCTCCTCTCTACACTGAGTGAGGCAAAAATACCTCTTTCCTAAGGTAGGCTAGAACTTTCAAAACAAATCTAACAATCGTAGCCTGGAAAAACAAAATAATACACAAAAACAAACAATATAAAGTGGCACAGCATACATTTAAACCCTGTGAAAATCTCATTGCAATCATGGAAACTTAAAAAACTACTCATGGGGGCCAGAGAGATAGTACAATGGGCAGGGCCCTTGCCTTGCATGCAGCTGATCTGGGTTTGATTTCTGGCACTCCATATGTCCTCCAACCTCTGCCAGGAGTGGTTTCAAAACACAGAGCCATAAGTAATCCCTGAGCTTCAAAACAAACAAACAAACAAAATGATTCATAATGGGCCCGAGATGTGGGCAATTATCTTGCACATGGTTGTGGCAGCCAGGACATATGGTCCCTACTCCACAGATGGTCTCCTGAGCACTTCCAGGGGTCACTGCTGAGCACAGAGATGGGATTGCCAGCCCTACTGCTGCTTAGAACTGTCTTCCCGGATCCTTGAACCAGGACCTCTGGAGGCAGATGCCATGTATCAATGCTGTGTGCTTTTGTCTGGAGCCTCACCAGATGGTGGTGTATGGGGACTACTCATGGCTCTGTGCTCGGAGGACCCCTGGAAAGACCCAGGTGATGCTGGGACTCAAATCTGGGCCTCCTGTGTGCGGGACATATGATCAGCCAACGAAGCTGTCTCTGCCATCCAAACACTGATGCTTCTCAGGAAGATGACAGATATGCCTGTGTCTCTCTGGCAGGTGATCTTGTAATAACTGATTCCAGGGCCAGTTGCTGCAGAGACTGAACCCAGTGCACACAATGGGTGCCCTGGGAATCTGCAGAAATTCTACCCAGGGACAATCACAAGGTTATGTTTTTTAGTTTTTTTCAAAAGTGCCTTAAAAAATAACAAATCGTTGGTGGGAATGTCGACTGGTCAGCCTCTTTGGAAAACATTTTGAGCATTTCTTGAAAAACTAGAAGTTGAGTTTCCATATGACCCTGCAATACCACTTCTGGGAATATATCCTGAGGGTGCAAAAAAGCACAGTAGAAATGACATCTGCACCTACATGTTCATTGCAGCATTGTTCACAATAGCCAGAATCTGGAAATAATCCGAGTGCCCGAGAAGAGACAACTGGTTGAAGAAACTATGGTACATCTACACAATGGAATATTATGCAGCTATTAGGAAAGATGAAGTCATGAAAATTGCTTACAAGTGGATGGCCATGGACAGTATCATGCTAAGTGAAATGAGTCAAAAAGAGAGGGACAAGCATAGAATGACTGCACTCATGTGTGGAATATAAAATAACATAACATGAGACTGACACCCAAGGACAGTAGACACAAGGGCCAGGAATATTGCCCCATAGTTGGTAGCCTGCATCACGAGCTGGGGGGAGAAGGCAGCTGGAATAGAGAAGGGATTATTAAGAAAACGATGGTTGGAGGGATAGTTCTGGATGGGAGATGTGTGCTGAAAGCAGATAAAGGAGCAAACGTGATGGCCTCTCAGTATCTCTATTGCAAATCATAATGCCCAAAAGAAGAGAGACAGCATGGGGGAAACTGTCTGCCATAGAGACAGGGGGAGGAGTGGGACGGGGAGAATACTGGGGACATTGGTGGTGGAAAATGTGCACTGGTGGAGGGATGGGTGTTCGATCATTGAAACTCAAACATGAAAGCTTTCTAACTGTATCTCACAGTGATTCAATAAAAAAATAAAATAATAATAATGAAACGCCCCCTTCTATGTAAGTCCATGAGATTAACTCACGTCCTTCCTCCAGGAGCTTGCTGGAGACACTTTTCAGAGCAGTTATGTGGGCGTCTAGGAAACCGGAGATCATTAGACACAGAGATAAGCGCTTCCTTTCTGGGGATCACTGAGCTAGAATAGTGACAGAGCTTGGTGCAGAGGCAGGTTTGGCCTCAGGGGTCTCTCCTGTGCCACAAGGCTCAAGCGTTCTTTAAAGGGCTCTGGGGTAACTATGCTGGCCAGAGGTGGGGTTCTGCCCTCAGAATTTCTGACTAAACTGAGGTTCGTGTCTGAGAGTTTGCATCATCTTCAAGTATGCAGGGCAGGTTCCACTGTTCCTGGTGGCCTGGGAGTCCAACTCCCACAACTACTGCTTTGCACCCCAGGCCAACCCCTCCCCAGGAAGTGAGAAAAGAACTGAACCAGAGAAGCATGCCCAAGTCACGGCCCCATCCCAATGCGACTAGCTGGGCAATCACGAGAACATCTAGATGTTTCCTTTTTAACTTTTTACTTGGAGGCAATTTTTGACATAGAGTAACTGTAAAAATAGGACAGAGAGTTCCCATAAACCAGTGCCCACCTTTCCCCTAAGTTCACATTTTACATAACTGTAGAACAATCCTCACAACTCAAAGTTTGAAGTCGGTATTGTACAACCACCAGACTACAAAGTAGACTGGATTTAATCACGGTTTCTCCACAGATCAACTTTCCTGTTCCAGGAGTTAACCCCCGAGCCCACACTGCATGCATTTTCCATCTGCTTCCATGTGTTCTGGGAATCAAGCATAGCATGCACACGAGCCCTCTGGGGGTCCAGCTTCTCAAACTAAGCTCTCTGTGAGGCTGGAGAGAGTTGCAAGTTGCAAGTTGAGAGTTTGGGCAGCGGGGAGTGCAGAAAGAACTCCGGTTTGATTCCCCAACACCAGACACCGCCCTGGTGAGTTTAGGAACTAGAATGACATACTTAGCACTCTATTTAATGTAAGTATGTAGGTTGGTATGCATGCACATGTGGGTAAATATGTATTTTTGTTTCAAGGGTTACACCTGGCAGTGCTCAGGGATCACTTCTGGCAGTGCTCAGGGATCACTCCTGGCGGTATTCAGGAATCACTCCTGGTAGTGCTCAGGGATCATTCCTGGTGGTGCTCAGGGGTCACTCCTGGCGGTATTCAGGGATCACTTCTGGTGGTGCTCGGGGGTCACTCCTGACAGTGCTCAGGGATCACTCCTGGTGGCGCTTGAGGATCACTCCTGGCAGTGCTCAGGGATCACTCCTGATAGTGCTTAAGGATCACTCCTGGCAGTGCTCATGTACCATTCCTGGCAGTGCTTGGTAATTACTCCTCGTGGTGCTTGGGGATAACTCTCGGCAGTTCTCAGGAATCACTCCTGGTGGTGCTCAGGGATCACTCCTGGTAGAATTCAGGAATCACTCCTGGTAGTGCTCAGGGATCACTCCTGGTGGTGCTTAAGGATCACTCCTGGCAGTGTTCAAGGATCACTCCTGACAGTGCTCAAGGATCACTCCTGGCAGTGCTCAGGTACCACTCCTGGCGGTGCTCGGGGTACCATATGTGGTGCTGAGGAATTGTCTGGGTCAGGGCTCATACACCTGGCGGTGGGGTCTTCCTGAGAGATTGTGGGACTCCCTGGGCTCATGCATAGTCTGCAGTGTTCCCCAGTGGGTGGTGCTCGTGCACATGCTCTCGGATCCATGTTCTCGAATTGTGCTCTTGCACTCTGGGTGTAGTGCTCCCTGGGGCTTGCTGTGCTCTAACACATTGTTACCTGGGGGGCTTCCGGGGTGGCTCCCCATGCAGTAGTGCTCACACACACCTGGCTGCAGATCCTTTGGTTTAGTATAAAAACATCACCCAGGGCCAGAGAGATAGTAAAGGGTTAAGGCATGGGTCTTGCATGCAGTGGACCCTGATGATCCCCAGTACTACATGTGGTTTCCTGAGCACAGAGCAGGAGTAAGTTCTGAGCACCACTGGGTATCGCCCGAACACCCTTTTCTGTGCCAAAATATCCAACATAAATAGCTTGTGTCTATAGAAACATTCAAAAGCGGGCTGGAGTGATAGCACAGTGGCAAAGACACTTACTTGACTTGCACGTGGTCGACCTAGGGTATTCCATATGGTACCCTGAGCATCACCTGGAGTGATTCCTGAGTGCAGAGCCAGGAGTAACCCATGAACATCCCTGGGCATGTTCCCCTCAAAAGAAACATTCAAAAATTATGTTTCAGGCAGTACAGAGTGATGAGAAATTGTTTTATTTTGGAAACCCTGCCCTAAGTAAGACATCTCCACCTTTCTAATCTTGAAGAGATGTGAGCCCATCCACAGCAGGTCATGTCTAGGGGACCCTCTATCATTCGGGGGCAGCTTTGGGCCATTGGAGCCTGAGCTGAGCGCAAAGCCTTCTGCCCTCACTCTCTTCTCACCAGCAGGCTGCCAGTGAGAAGAAAGCTCTCTGATGAGATAGTTCAGAGATGACTGAACAGAAGTGTCAAGGAAGCTGGAATCCTGCGGAGTGGGGACCAAGGTGACACAGGACAAATTCTCTTGTTGACCAATTCATGCTGAGAGCAACAGTCCTTAGTCTAATCTGAAAGAAACAACAGATTTAACTAAGCAATATTTCATAGATTTGCAATTTTTGGTATATATTTTTTATCTATCTTTTCTTCCACCCATCCACCATCCATCCATCCATTCATCCATTATCCATCCATCCATCAATCCATCATCCATCTAGCTTTCTTCCCTTCATTCCACCCATCCTCCCATTTATCCATCATTCCATTTATCCTTTTGTCCATCCTTTTATCTCTCCATCCTTCCTCCATCCTATATATCAATTCATTCTTCTCCCACCATCCATCCATCCGTCCATCCACCCACCCACCCTCTCATAAAAGTACTGCACATCTCTCCCTGTATTGGTGTGCCAATTACTGCTGCGCAAATGTTCTGCCAGTCAGGGAACCTCCACCCCAGAAGAGAACAAACTCATTCTCCAAGACCCCAAGAGAACTCCTCAGGAAGCTCATTATAAATTCAATTTTGTTTTTCTTAGTTAGCTTAAACAACTAAATACCAATTTTGGATCCTACTTGGAGTGTGTTTTGACATCACATCTCCCTGCAAAAACTGTTCAGTAAAACCAACCTTCTAGGAAGCCAGACCTTGTTTACATGGATGCTCTCCTGCCTCCTGGCTCATCTCAAGGTCTTAGAGATTTGGATTAGGGGCTCCAGGACCTGCTTAGTTCCTACCCTGTACTAGGAACATGGAGGTCAAGGCCTCCTTCGGAGAGCAAGGTGGAAACAACCATCACCAAAAAAAAATGTGGGGGTGTCTCAGAGGCCTGAGGAGATGGCATGAAGGACTGGAGCATTTATTTTGCATCCACAAGACCCTGGATTTGGTCCCATGAGCACTGTTGGGTCTGATCATTGAACTATCTAGTCAGAGTGCCCCCCCCCCCAACCCACTTGAACATTACTTTCAAGGTGATCCCTACACACACACACACACACACACACACACACACAAACACACACGAGCAGCCTGAAGTGGGAGTCCCTGAAGGAGGGTGGGAGGCTGCAGGGAGCATGGGGGAAGGACCTCCCAGCTCCCATCAGCCCTGAGCTCAGACAAAGTGAAACCCTCTGGCTTCTGCCGCTGGTGGATGAGACAAGGTGGTGGCAGGGGGGTTCCCGAGGGTCTTCCAGGAAAAGGGGTGGGTGGAAAGGTTCCAGAAGGTCTCGGGCTCTGCTTTCTGCTCCGCCTGTGAGTTTCGCCAGGAAGCGCTTTTCTGCTTTATCTCCTTCATTGCATCCGGTTTTCTTCATCATTCCTGTGAGCGCTGTGTTCCGCAGCTCGGAGCCGCTACAGCGATCCCGTTTTAACTCAGCTCCCCCCTCCCGCACTCCAGAAGCAGCTCGACAGCTCAGAGGTTATGTAACTAGATTTACTGCAATCCCAGAAAGCAGAACAAAACGGATTATTAGACATGAGAAGTCAAATGTCATGGTCTAGAATGTTCCTCCAGCCCAGAAACCAAAACAATTCTCACAAAATCCCCAGATCCTTGGGATTAAGGTTGAAGATAAAGGCTTACCGATCCCCTGCTCTCTGAACACATTAAATGCCAGATCAATTTGGGGTATGCATACACACACACACACACACACACACACACACACACACACTGAGCACACAGGTTCATCTTAGTTAATAAAATGAGCATTTATTAAATGTTCTTTTTAAATAAATAGCCATTATTGCAGAGCGGTAAAAAAAAAAAAAAGACTGTTTCTGCAACCAAACTCTTCTTGAGTTACACAAGTTAATTTCTCCTACCGCCTGGCTGAGGCTTAAAGAACTGCAGCCAAGTTTAGTTCTCTTACCACTTGGTCTCCCACGGACACCTTGATCTTAAAAATATAAGAATGAAAAAGCAGGATGCAGAGAACAGATGGTTTCCCTCGCGTTGGAACCACTGACAAGTTTGCTCGGAAGAAGCCCAGTAAAAGGCGAGCACACACGCCGCCGTCAAACACCACCCTGCTCTGGTGTCTTCTGAAGGGGCGGCTTCAGCCATTCAGAGTTCAGGGAGGAAACGTGGTTCCAGGGATCTTGCTTCCCACTGAGGGCCAGCATAGCAGGCCATTGGGCTCCCTCCCATGCCAGTCAGAATCCCAGAGTTAAGACCAGCGAGTGAAGCGGATGCTTCTGTGATTCTTGTAGAAAGACTGAATTTGGGTGGAAGAGATGAAGACAAGGAGATGGGCATGGAAGTTTCAGGTGTCCGCCCTGCCGGCTGCCCACTCTTGGCTGGGGCCCGGAGAGGGGCTTCCTAAGGCCGGGCTGGAGGTTTCAGAAAACAGTTAGGCTGCAGAGTGGGGCCAGTGGACAGCCTGTTGGTCCAAACTCCCCATCCCCAGGGCCCGCCTGCCCAGGGCTGACCCCTGGCATCTACCTGTCCCCACTGGTCTCCGCCAGCCTGTTGTTCATAATCGCCAGGGCTCCCACCCCGCCCGAGAACTCGTCCTGGGACAGTGAGCCGGGATAGTGTGGGTAGCCATTGGCCGTGTCCGACAGCTGCTTCTGCAGGATGGCCAGCGAGACCTTGTTGGTGGCCAGGAAGTCCTTCATGGAGATCATCTCCCCGGAGAGTCGCCGCCCATCCGTGTCACTCTCCAGCACCCCGTCCGTGTCAATGGAGATGTTCCCGCGGTTGTGCAAGTGGCCCGGAGTCACGGCGTTCCTGCGGGTGTGCAGGAGCACCCCGGGGCCCAGGCGGCAGCACCTCCGCTCCAGCTTCCGCAGGATCCAGTTCACCAACTGTTTGATGAGGATGGCGATGACGTTGAACAAGGAGTAGATGCAGCAGACGCCCATGAGGATGAAGAGAAAGTTGGCCAGGCGGTAGAGCTCCTGGCTGTCATACTTGGCGTTCTGGCTGCTGACCAGGTCCCCAAAGCCGATGGTGCTGAAGGCCACGAAGCAGAAGTAAAGCGAGTCCAAGTAGGTCCAGCCCTCGAAGGCGGCGTACATGGCCGAGGCACAGCAGGACACGAGGAGCGAAGCCACGCACAGGATGAGCATGACATAGTACACCGAGGGCTTCCAGGCACTCAGGCCGTCTGTGTGGGGCGCACCCGGCTTGGCGGGGCTCTCCTGGGGCAGGGCCCCCTGTCTCCGCAGCTGCCGCTGGTGGCACGACTTCATGACGTAGGCGATGACGGTGATGAGACGCTCCAGGAAGAGGTTGAAGAACAGGATGGTGCTTGCGCAGCCCACCAGGCCATAGAAGATCAGAAAGATTTTCCCTTCCACCGTCGTGGGCGTGGTCATGCCAAACCCTGCAGGGGACGGAAACCAGAGGAGAGACGTGTGAGGGGGCAGTTTGGGGCTTTGATGTCTGGCCAAGGACCTGAAGAAACAGTTTTGTGAAAGGACTCAGTGGAAAGCACTTTTCCCGGAAATTGGTGTGGATGGGGGTCGGGGGAACGGGGAAGAGGGGATTGTGTTCCTTCTATTTTTTTTTTTAGCTTTTTGGGTCACACCTAGCGATGCACAGGGGTTACTCCTGGCTCACGCACTCAGGAATCACTCCTGGCGATGCTCGGGGGGACCATATGGGATGCTGGGAATCGAACCCAGGTCGGCCGCATGCAAGACAAACGCCCTACCCACTGTGCTATTGCTCCAGCCCCTGTGTTTCCTTCTGAAGACACTGTTTTTCAGAGAGGGGTCACTGATGGTCCTTGGGGTGCCACGTGCCACACTGTCCAGGTGATTCAGCACTGCAGTGATGTAGTGATGAGTGGGATGGATTTCTGCAGTGACTTTGTACAGTACATGACCAAGCAATCATAATCAACAGACAAGTTCTCACAGATAGAGGCTCAGACAAAGGCAAGGCTCATCCAGACTGGTTAGGTAAAGGTAAAGGTAAAGGCCCTCCCGTTGTTCATCGATTTGCTTGAGCGGGCCCAGTAACGTCTCCATTGGAGATTTTGTTGTTACTGGGTTTAGCATATCGAATACGTCACGGGGAGCTTGCCAGGCTCTGCCGTATGGGCGAGATACTCTCAGTAGCTTGCCGGGCTCTCTGAGAGGGGCGGAGGAATCGAACTCGGGTCGGCCATGTTGGCTGCGTGCAAGGCAAACACCCTACCCACTGTGCTATCACTCGTCGCGCACATGCCCCAGACTGGTTAGGAGCCATTTATTCTTAAAAGGGGCTACAGTACTATTCTGGACCCCAGGGATAGAGCTGTGGGAATAATGGACAGACGCAGCACCCACCCTCATGGAGAAATACTCTAGCCAGGGGATGGGGGTCACTGTGTTGTGTAAGAAGGGAACCTCCTCTCACACTTGGAAAGACAATGCAGGGACATTTGAAAACTTAAGAGAAATGAGGGGCCAGAGAAATATTCCAGCAGGGATGGTGTTTGCCTTGCATGTTCCGCCAACATGGGTTCGATTCCCGGCATCCCATATGGTTCTCCATGCGTTGTCAGGAGTGATTCCTGAGAGCAGAGCCAGGAGTAATCCTGAGCATGACCACAGAGTGGCCCTGGACAACAACAACAACAAAAGAGTAAGTCAGGCAAAGGGTGTGTGTGTGTGTGTGTGTGTGTGCATGAATGTGTGCACATGTGATCATGCATGTGTGAATTTACATGAGTGCACATATGTGGGTCTGTACCTGTGATTGTGCATGTGTGGTGTACTTGGTGGTATACTGTACAAGGTCACCATGCAACCCACGTGTGCACATGTGACTGTACATATGTGGATGTGTGGGTGTGTGTGAGTGTGCATGGGTGTGAGTGGGTGAGTGAGTGTGGGTGTGTGAGACTGTGTGAGTGTGCATGGGTGTGTAAGTACATGCAGATGTTATGGGCAGAGAAACAGCAGGGCCGGCACAAGCAGAAATGAGAAATGTGTTCAAGATGGTCTCCTCTTTTAAACAAAATTCTTCAAACGTACATCTATTCTTGCAAAATGAAAGCTGATGTGTTGATTGATTTTGGAAAGAATAGAAAAGGTGTGTGTCTTTTGCTTGGCTTCTTACTGTTCCCAATCCTCACCTTCTAGACCTTTCCACCCACGCGCGCAGACGTGCCACTAAGAATACCAACCGTGGGACAATGTACATCACTCAGGGAAAGGAGACACAGAATAGAGCTGCGCTCTCTGTGGGGCTCTCACAATGGGGCCTGGGCGCTGCACCCCTGTAGCTAACGGTCCCGTAGCCACTGGAAGAGGCTTTGTTGGAGCCTGCACAGCTCTGGCTCTGACAGAAACCCACAAAGGAAGCACAGAGGGGCTCCCAGGTTCCAGCATTTCCTTCAGATCAAAGCCTGTGCTGACACTGAGGTTTCTTACCAGGTTCGATTGGCTACGTGGAACCCCAGTCTCACCATTACCTTTCCTGACCCTATCTCAGCTGAAACGAGGCGATGGGAGGGAAATGAAGGAAAAAAAACTCTGAGCTTAGGGATGGAGCTGAGACTATCTTTTCCTTCTTGGTCCCAAGAACCCAGAGGAACCGAGGCATCAAGCAATTATCCCCTGACTGAGGATGCAGTGGCCTCCTCCTCCAGCCCAGTGAACCCTGAAACCTGTGGAGGGTTCTGTACTGAGAAGAGAGAAAATGGAAGTCAGAACATGTACCCCAAAGCTATCAGGCCAGAGAAAACAAGTGCCACCCCTTTCTGGGAGAGTTGAACAGTCATTGATTGGGTTAACTTCAAGGGCCACACAAGATGACCTGGACTGTGAGGTCCTTAAGCAGAGGGAGCTCCGCCTCCCGGCTGGGACAACCCACTACTCCCGAGAGTCAAGATCAAAGTCAGGGGCCACGGGGCCCCAGAGCGAACGAGCATCAGGGTCGTACTATGACTACTTGGGGGAGGAGGGAGTCGGCTCATACGGGGCTTGGTTTGAGCAGATTAAGCAGCAGAATTTTTCCCGTGAATGACACTTCCAGTGGTTCTGTGCCAGAGATTTTAAATGTCCGGACTCTCTTATTTATTCAGTTTTAAAACATTTGGTTTGCACAGGGATTAAGCACAATGGCAAAGACCTAGGTAGATCCCAGCACCACAGAAACCAAACGTAACACGGGTTTGATGGGAGCTAATACTTCCGATGACCTGCTCTGTTCTGTTGCTGTCATGATTTTTTTTGTTTGTTTGGGAGGAACTACACTTGGTGATGCTCAGGGCTGACTCCTTGCTCTGCCCTCAGGCGTCGTTCCCGGTGGTGCTCCAGGGACCATATGTGGTGCTGGGGATTGAATCTGGGTTGGCTGCATGCAAGACAAACCCTTTACCTGCTGTACTATCCTTCTGACCCCCATTTCTTTTTTTGTTGAGGGGGGCACACCTAGTGGTGTCAGGGAAACATGAGATGCCAAGGTTGAAACCCAGGGCACCATCATTCTTGTGCCAGTCCTCTGAATCATCTCTTGAGCCCTCTGATGATGGAGATCTCAGAGAGCAGAACAGCCAGGCACAAACGAACAGCAGAGCTGCTGGGATGCTGGTGTTGTTGTATGTGGCTGCACTGGGGATCGAACTCACCACCTGATGCTTGCATGCCTGGTGTTTTAGGCACTGAGCTATCTCCCAGTCCAGGGCCTGAGCTCCTTCTGCCTGACAAGGCAGAATACAAGTCACAGTCAGGAATGACGTGAGAATATAGGAAGAAGTGAAGGAGATGAACCAAGCTTCTGTCATTTGTTGGTGGACACAAACATTCATACACATGTGATGTCAAAATCAGGGCACTGGCTGGCATGAGAAACTGACTCTCTCCTTCAAATCTCCATGGGCTAAAAAGAAACAACAACAGCATTTGTTTCTGAGTCTATGTGTGTCTCTTGCAACAAATGATGTCATTAAGTTGGTTTTAAAGAATCCGTGAAGCCCCATGCGTTTGGTGTCCCTGCTTTCCACAGGCACATAAAGGAGACTGATTGTACTGTTGGCACTTTCGATACACAATTTATTCCCTGCGCATCAAGGCTGAGCTTTCTGATTTGTGTTCAGACCCCTGGGTCTGGGAGCAGATGAGTGGCTGGGAGGAGATGCAGAGCACGTGAGTCTGAAGGGGGGAGGGGAGGGCAGGGAATCCGGCCCAGCAGTGCAGCTTCCTGGAGCCTCTTCAGGTCAGTCTGAATGTGACTGTAACCCTCCATTCTGAACCGATGGATCGTGGTGTCCCTAGGGTTTGAAAGGAAGTGACTAGGGACACCCGGACGAGGGCAGGAGACCCACAGCCTCCCACTGTGCCACCAGCTACAGACCCATCAAAAATGAATCCTAGGGGAACTGGTGAACTAGCACAGCGGTTTGGGGAGCATTTTGCATGCAGAAGCCTGCCTGGGTTTGAGTCCCGCAAGTACCGGGAGCAGCTTCCTGAGCACTGAAGGGTGTGATTCACCACTCTTCACCCACTCCAAATTTTAATCGGGGCTAGGGACGTAGGTCAGAGCTACTGCACATACCTGGTGTGATACCTGGCACCTCTAAGTATGGACCTGGAGGCATCAATACTTAGAGGTGTGATACCTGGCACCTCTAAGTATGGACTCAAGCTGAGCATCACCCGTGAGTGGTTCCAGATCTCCTTGGAGCACCTTTGGTCTTAGTCCCTAATTAAAACAATTCATCAAGGTGAAACTGTAAAAGCTCTGTATTGTCATTTTGATCGGCATTAATCCCTTAACAGCAACTAATGCCTAGTTGCCTAGTCCAGGCTCAAAACAATTTGTTTTGACTATTTTTGGCCATACTTGATGATGCTCAAGGGTTACTCCTTGTTCTGTACTCAGGGATCACTCCTGGAGGTGCTTGGAGGACCATACACAGTGCCGGAATTGACTGCATACAAGGCCACTGCCTTCACCCCTGAACTATCTCCCCTTCCTATTTTTGGTTCTTGGGCCACAACTCAAGGATTATGGGCTTACTACTCAGGGATTACTACTCCAACCACCGCCAGGAGTGATTCCTCAGTGCAGAGCCAGGAGTCATCCCTGAACATCGCTTGGTGTGACCCAAAAAAGATGCTAATAACCAAGATATTTAAAACATGTGCAGAGCTTAACAACAAAACAAATGACCGCATCAAAAATGAGGGGAGGTGAACAGACACTTCCTTGAAGGAGACAGATGGACGACTAGTGGCATGTGAAAAGTGTTGATCATCACTTAGTAGCAGGGAAGCGTCAATCAACGCAGTGAGCTATCGCCTCACACCAGGGAAAATGGCAGATCCCAAACAGAACTGAAACAGCCAGTAGTGGCACAGACATGGGGACAAGGGAGCCACCATACACCATTGGTGAGAATGGTCTGTGGTTTGGTTTCTCTGTAAAATGATATAGAGACTTTCTCAGTAATTACAAACAGAACTTCCATGATGCCCAGAAATTTTGTTCTTTGGCATCTACCTAAATAACCAACACAAACACAATTGTTTGAAAAAAATATATATATATGCACATCCATATTCTCTGCAGTGCAAAGGAAAGGGAAGCAACCCAATGTCCGCCACAGATAAGGGGACAAAGGTATGGTGTGTTTGTGTCTGTATATCTATATCTAAATACATACATGAAGGATTACTATACAGCTATAAAAAAGACAAAAATCTTACCTTATTGTTCCAACTTGGATGAAATTTGCCAGAGTTAAGTGAAATAAGTCAGGAAGAAGAAGGACAGATATCAGATGATCTCACCCATAGAACAGTGCAGAGAAAAGCAGGGAAATGAACCATTCACAATACAACAAACCCAGCCCTTTGGGCGGAGGAGCAGAGGGGCCTAGCAGAGGAGACAGAGGACAATAGTGGAGGGTCCTGGGCACTTTGGTGGCAGTGGAGGGGCAGCGGTTCTGCACACCAAGAGCATGGATATAGCCGTGCTTGAAACCACGTGACCTCAAGTATGAAAGAAAAGATGCTTTTGGACACAGCCCACAGCGAGTCATAGGAGAGAGGCGTAAGCATGAAGGAGACACATCACTGATGGAACTCAGGGACGAGAGACAGGGTGGCTCCAGGGGTGGGTAGTTTGGGGGCTTTAGAACAAGATGCACGGGGCAAGCCCAGCTGCCCATGATAGCTCAGGTTCTCTCAACACACCCTTCATGTCAAGATTTTTGGGGGTCTCACCTCTTCAGACATCAAATGCCCGAGTCCCAAACTATGATAGCCAGCCCTGTACTGGTCCTCTAAGGACCCCTTGGCCAGTCCCCGTTTCCTATCACCCACCTGTGCCAAGTCACAGGACCATAGACCTACAAAGGACATGGTTTCTGCGTAGGCTGGTAGGGCCTGAGGAAGAGATGGGGAGCAACTGAGAATGCCACAAACGTTCCCACAAAAAACAATGGAAAGGAAAAGAAAAAAAATCGGAGGTGGTAGTTTGCTATGATCATGGGAGTCCCTCTGGGGGAGCTCAGAGGGCTGTATCAGAGCCACACCCAGTGGTGTTTGGGGGGTCATGAAGTGCTGAGAACCAGAAAAGGCCCCATACATGCAAGAAACATGCTCGACCACTGCCCTGCGACAAAGCTCTTCGTCAAATTATTTCAGGAAGGTGAGAACGTTTTTGTCCCAATGCTGACAACTGTCATTGCTTTTATTTACTTATTTATTTATTTATTTATTTATTTGCTTTTTAGGTCACACCCAGCGATGCACAGGGGTTACTCCTGGCTCTGCACTCAGGAATTTACGCCTGGCAGTGCTCAGGGGACCATATGGGATGCTGGGAATTGAACCCAGGTCGGCTGCATGCAAGGCAAACGCCCTACCCGCTGTGCTATCTCTCCAGCCCCTGTCATTGCTTTTAAACTGAGAACATTTTTAGAATACCCTGAAAGGGCCAGAAAGATAGGACAAGGGTTAAGGCTCTTGCCTTGCAGGTGATCAATCCCACTTTATTCCCTGATACTACACAGAGTCCCCACAAGCACCTCCAGGAGTTACTCCTGAGCACCACTGAGTAGGCCCCCCAAACAAACACGATCACAATCACGATCATCCTGTTGTTCATCGATTGCCTTGAGCAGGCACCAGCAACGTCTCCTTCGTCCTAGCCATGAGATTTTTAAAAGAGCCATATTCAATGCTCTTTCAGGGCTAAGAGAATGAGACCTATCATTGTTACTGGTATTTGGCATATTGAGTACGACACGGGAATTTGCTAGACTCTGCCGTGCGTGCAGGATAACTTTCAGTAGCCTGCGGGGTTCTCCAAAGTAAAAACAAGATAATAAGATGTTGCGCGGCTGAGAATGCCCCAAAATGTGCCTAGTGTAGATTCTGCAGTAAAAGCCTGACTGAGTGTGGTCCTGTTTCCTGTCGGAACGTGAGACGATCCATTCTGCATTGTCACAATAGGGTCCCTGTGATTTGCTGTCGGGTCATCCCGTGTCCACAGCGTAGGCGCTTGTATAAGCTGGGGGACTGCCCAAACAAAACCCCCCAAAATTCCAGAATTTGGGGGCTCCACAGCTCCATGAGCTGAATGCATGCTGTGTGTGGGAGGCCCAGGTTTGATCCCCAGCACCACATGGCCCCCTGAACAAGGCATGACTCCTGAGCACAGAGCTGGGAGTAACTCCTGAACACCACAAGTGTGGCCCCAAACCTAAATACACATTCATATATATATATATGTATATATATATATATATATTTCAGTGTCATTATGGCAGTTTCTCTTAGATTTCAGGCAAACACTTGCCGGAAAGCAGCACACCTCTTGTTTCCATTTTCTCAATGCACCCAGAAATCCAAGTTTGCTTCACACCGACTTCTTCATGATTTTTCAGATTTGGAAATTTGAAACTTCTCTGTGTGGGAGGAAGCGACTTAGGAGGCTGTGGGTGTTTTCTTTAAGAGACTCTCCAATTTCCATTGTGATGGAAGAAGGAGTCAGGAACAGGGCCCGGGATTATTCCTGTGGACAGGGGTGGCTGTGGAAGGGATTCCAAGGACTGAGGTCTCGAGGGTCAGGGTAGGATGCAGGCCAGAAGCCTGGACACAGCATCATGGGTGGGGACGGCCTCTCATTTCACCTGTGCAATCTTTCCTCATTGCCAGGCGGGAAACTGAGGTCCTGAGAGGCCAGGTCACCTTCAGGCGAGAATCCAGACTCCCAGTCCAGAATGTGGCCTGGGCCACTTTCTTCCCCAAGAACTGCTAAACAAACTGCGCCTGTGCAGTAAGCACTTACTGTCTCCAACCCCACCCCCACCCCTGCCCACAACGAAAACACACCCCAGTGAAAGGTGGACTCCGGGCCAAGGAGAGAGTGCGGGGGTTAAGGTGTTGCCTGCATGCAGCTGGCCCTGGTTTGGTTCTCAGCACCCTACATAATCACAGAGCACCGCTAGGAGTGATGCCTGAGCCCAGCGTCAGCAATAAGCCCTGAGCATCACAGGGATGGCCCCCTTGCTCCACTCCAAACACACACAGAGAAGAAAAGTGTGACCTAATTCCCTTCCAGTGGCATTCCGGATGGAGTCCATACTCCCACCTGCAGAATGCAGAAGTGAGGACGCTTCAGGTGTGGACATTACCACGTCTAGCAATTTTCTCTTTTTCTCTCCAGACCCCAGTTATGTAAGACGGAAAGGAATGGCAACCCCAACTCATCTGATGAAAACCTTGAACATTTCTGTCCCCAAGAAGCAACACTAGGGTGCAGTTGCTGAGCTGGACAAATGCACAGACAGAGCCAGAGAGCCCCCTCCAGCAGAGAGAGCTCATGGCAAGACAGGGCCGTGATGGTTAAGTCCCTAATTGAGGGAGGTTTGCTACAAAGCCAAAGATACAACGCTTCTCTCTGGAACACTCCCTCTTCCCAACTGCTCTCTCCTACCCTCTTCCTTCCACCCTTCATGGCTCCCGGGAGGCTGATGGGAGTCAAGGGAGCTTCGAGAAGAGGCAGTTAAGGGATCTGGAACCTAATGGAAACACCACCAATCTATCAAGTAAGTTGCACAATACGTTTGATGTTAAGAACCTAGACGGGCCCTGGAAGGGTGGGCTGAAGAGGGACATTCAACTCGAGATATATACTTGGGTGGTTCCCAATTTGGAGCTGTTCTGAGTTATGTTTCTATAAACATTCTGGTGTATGCCTTTTGGAGGAACATATGCGCACATTGCTTACTGGATACATATACTTAGGAGTGAAATTCATGAATCAGAGGAAGTTGGTGCTCAGCAGAGTGGAGGGACCGATTTACCCTGCCCTTCCCAACATCTGAGAGTTGCAGTTCCTTCTTCTTCTTGCCAATATTCATCTGAACCATTCTGGTGGGTGCAGTCCTCTTAACTGGCATCTCCCGGCTGTTGAATCCCAGCATCTTCGCCTGCTCCACAGTGAGCGCCTGACCAAAGTTGCTCTCTGTCATTTTCGTCTTGCTGACTTCTAGGTGACGGAGCCATAATGAAACTCACAGCCTCAAGGCTGCGTCGAAGGATGCCAGGTTTGCTTGGAACCGTCAGCCTCATTCATGCCAGGGGACTGGTTCGCACAGTCTGTTAGGCCAACCTTACGTCTCGTATGGCACTCTTTCTCCGATGGAGAGCTCCTTCTCACATTTTTCATGCTAGCCAATACTCCAGATGGTGCAGAGTTTGATAACAAATGTTTAAAGTGCGAAAGAGCTACCCCCTTGAGGTTGGATTCCAGAACAGACACTTCCATTGTCTAATTGCTTCTATGATGTAAACTTGGGCCAGAGAGACGGTACAGGGATTAAGGCATCTGCCTTGTGTTCAGCTGACCCTAGATCAATTCCTGACAGCACCTCTGGTCCCCTGAGCTCTGCCAGGGGTCACTCCTGAGCATAGAGCCAGGAATAGCCCCTGAGTTTCTCTGGATGTGCCTCCAAGACTGACTCAGAAAGACTAAAAATAAAAGTAAAGACTTTAAACACACAGTTGTTTACTGCGAGATGATCAGTGAGCTATGCTCAGACAATTTATAACAACACCAGAAAATGCTCATGTTCACAAGCTGTCAGGATTTCCATTTGACGGACCAGGGAGCTGAGCCCGTAACTGGAAGCTGTGGGTGTATACCAAATGCCGAGGCCTTCGGTGGGAAATGAACAATTTCCTTTCACGTCACACTTGAGTTAACTCCTGTGCACCAGGGAATCTATGGCAAAGGGAAGATGGCCATTCCATATCCAGTTTGAAGATATTGTAAAGTCCTTACAAAGCCACTCTTGGGGCCAGAACTATATATAGTACAGTGGATAAGGTGCTTGCCTTGCATGTGGATGACTTGGGTTCAATCCCCGGCACCCCATATGGTCCCCTGAGCCTTCCAGGAGTGACCCATGAGCAAAAAGCCTGGAGTAAGCCCTAAGCACTGAACCCCCTCCCCATCCCATCCCCAACACTGCTGAGCTTTGCAAGGTGGGATTTAGCTGATCCAAAGAACTTCATTTGTTGGTGGCAGGAGCTTCACCCTAAGCCCATGTCTGTGTCTCCCAGAATCTTCCTTTCAGAAAGCAAAGCCGAAAAGCAACCTGTATTATTGAAATCATTCCCAAAGGTTTCACCTTTGACATGTTCTTCACAACCAACCCCTGGGAGGAAGGAGGGCGTGGGGAACTGCTCTGAGCTCCAAGAACATGTCCTGAGGCCCTACTGTGGGACAGGAGGGCTGGTTGGAACTAGTGTCCTGCAGGAGAGATACCCACGGGGACACAGCAGCCCCCACTGTGCCATCCAGGCACTGGTTTCCAACCTGCCCTGGCCCACCTGAAAAGGAGCTGGATGGAGGAACAATGAGTTTCTTAAGTCAACTATTATTTACTGGATGGTCCGATGGGAAAACCTGGTGCTGTTCCTGGCATATAAAGTGACTAGAAACTAGTCCATACCCCACTGGAGAAAAGAAGTGGACATATTAGCTATTATACACACAAACTGGACTATGGGAGGAAGGCACTGGCCTTGCATGTAGCTGACCCGGTTCCATACTCAGCACCACACATGTGATCCCTGAGCGTGGAGTTAGGACTAGCACCACGGCACCAGCGGGTATGCCCCAAAGCTGAACCAGATACCGAAAGTGGCAGAACAGTGCTGAAGATCCTTTTAGAGAAACTGGGGGGTCCTGAGAGAGTGGAACAAACAAGCTCCTCGAATGTGTGAGTAAGGAGGAAGTGAGAGACATATCCCTAAATGAAGAGCAGGAGAGATCATTTGCATTTCAGGGGAGTTTGTCTGTGGTCAAGGTTTACAAATCTTTACAGATCGGGGAGATGCTTACAGATGGGGGTTAAGGTGTGAGGTCAAGGGCTCACAATCAGCATTTGCCTCCCTTTGGGTCATTTCTCAAGGTCGTGAGAGATGGCGGTAAGAGTTAAGTTTTCAGGGCTAGAGCAATAGCACAGCGGGGAGGGCGTTCGCCTTGCACGCGGCTGACCCGGGTTCAATTCCCATCATCCCATATGGTCCCTTGAGCAACACCAGAACACCAGGAGTAACTCCTGAGTGCAGAGCCAAGAGTAACCCCTGAGCATCGCCGGGTATGACCTAAAAAGCAAAAAAAAAAAAAAAAAAAAAGAGTTAAGGTTTCAAGAAGCAAGTGTGGCTGCGTCAACAAAACCACCAGTAAAGGCAGCATTTCCCAAGCACGGCCTTGATTGCAAATGCTGTGCAAGGAGCAAGTGTGAGGTGGAGGCAAGATGTGAAGAGTTTCTGCCCCCAGATGCTCCCAAACTTGATCTGGGAGGTGAAGCATGGGGAGGCAGACCCAGGAAACGGAACAAACTCCTCTTCCATGTCCCCTGCCCTGGGCCTAAGGGATGGACGGACCCTCTCAAAGCTTGGAGAAGAACTTGCCCCTTCGCTTGCAGAGGGCAGCAGCTGAGATGTGAGTAAGGTAGAAGGCACCTAAGATCCATGGGACTAATGTCTGGAACTTAGGGAAAGTTCTGGAACAAAGAAAAAGTCTCCAAGGACTTGGTGAAGACTTGGCGATTTCCTGCCCCCACCCCCATGAGAATCTGATTCAGGGGGTGAAGAAGGTTAGAAATCCTGCACATGGTAAACCATGTTGTGATTCTGCTCCAAGAACCAAAAACTCGGGACTGGAGTGATAGCACAATGGGTAGGGCGTTTGCCTTGCACGCAGCAGACCCGGGTTCTATTCCCAGCATCCCATATGGTCCCCTATGCACTGCCGGAAGTAGTTCCTGATTGCAGAGCCAGAAGTAACCCCTGAGCATTGCTGGGTGTGGCTCAAAAATAAAATAAATAAATTAAAAAAAACACCAAAAACTCCACTTGAGAAATACCATGAACTGTGACAGCTCACAAAGGTTGACTTGTGGGAATGAAAGTCCCCTGGGGGTGCAGTTCATGTGGTGGGGTACAGACCTAGCATATCTGAGGCCCAGGGTTTGCGCCCTGGTACCAATGACCCCCCCGAGCACCACTGGACAGATCAGCCATGTTTGCCTTAGAAAGATTCTAGCGCAGCAGCTGCTCTTCAAACCCTGTGAAAGAAATAGTACCCCAGGTGGGAAATGCGGGCTGAAAGTAGACTATGAACAGAACATGATGGCCACTTAATACCTCTACTGCAAACCACAACACCCAAAAGGAGAGAGAGAGAGAGAGAGAGAGAGAGAGAGAGAGAGAGAGAGAGAGAGAGAGAGAGAGAATTCCCTTCTACAGAGGCAGGGTGGAATGGAGGGGATGGGGTGGGGGTGGTGGGAGGGATGCTGGGACCATTGGTGGTGGAGAATGGGCGCTGGTGGAGGGACGTGTACTCGATCATTGTATGACTGAAATGCAAGCACAAAAGTTTGTAAGTCTGTAACTGTACCTCATGGCGATTCACTAATAATAATAATAATAATAATAATAATAATAACTATAGTATAGGTGGTGACTCACCATAATGGAAACAATTTTTTTTCTTTTTGGGTCACACCCAGCAATGCACAGGGGTTACTCCTGGCTCTGCACTCAAGAATCACTCCTGGTGGTGCTCAGGGGACCATATGGAATGCTGGGAATTGAACCCGGGTTGGCCGAGTGCAACACAAATGCTGTGCTATCGCTCCAGCCCCGGAAACACTTTTATTTGACACTATAAGGTAAAAGGTAAAGGTAAAGGCCCTCCCATTGATCGTCGATTTGCTCGAGCGGGCCCAGTAACGTCTCCGTTGGAGACTTTGTTGTTACTGCGTTTGGCATATCGAATACTCTCAGTAGCTTGCCGGGCTCTCCGAGAGGGGCGGAGGAATCGAACTCGGGTCGGCCATGTTGGCCGCTTGTAAGGCGAACGCCCTACCCGCTGTGCTATCGCTCCAGCCCACTATATTTGCCACTATAATGAATAATAATTGCTCCAATGTTTTATTGTCCTTGTGTATTTGGAAGACAATTTATGTCAGCATGAAAATAAATCTCCATTGACCTCTTCTGTGGAAACTCAAATAAGAAACATGGGAATGAAAGAATTATATTTCAAAGTTCTTGCCAGTTTAGAGTAATAGTACTAACGAATCCCTGGGTATGTAGGTATTAGAGATGCAGATCCAGAAAGGCCCAGTTGTTCCACGTGAGAAACGAAGAGGGCAGGGAATTGAAGGAGAAAGTCTGACGACAAGCAGCAATCTTCACTAAAAACAAAATCTTGCATTTTGTTTCAACTTGGATGACGTTGTCATGCTGAGTGAAGGTAATCAGAAGGAAAAGGATAAATATTAGATGATTTTGTTCACATGTCGATTATAGAGAAGCGAAAGCAATAGAATATTTTCCCCTTTGGGGGAAAAATAACCTGATTTATTGCTAACAGAACTGAGAAGTGAGGAGGGTGAGGTCGGAGTGGGTGAGCACAAAGGTAGGAAAACAGGACCTTAGGTAAATGATAGATGGATGTTGACACTGGTGGTGGGTGTGGTTCAGTAGCATTGTAAGCATAAAATAACACTAAAATAATACTATTGTAAGCTATACTCAATAAAAAGCAACATTAAAATCTGCTATACATATGTGCTCTGGGATTACTCATGGTGTGGACCTACTAAAGGAACCATAAGTCAGTGTCACTGTCTCCCGTTGTTATCGATTTGCTCGAGCGAGCCCAGTAATGTCTCCATTTGGCATACTGAATACATCACGGGTAGCTTGCCAGGCTTTTTGCCGTGCGGGCAAATTACTCTCGGTAGCTTGCCAGGCTCTCCGAGAGGGGCAGAGGAATCGAACCCGGCTCGGCCAGGCTGGCTGCGCATAAGGCAAACGCCCTACCGCTGTACGATCACTCCAACCCATACATATGAATATATGTATGAATGCTGGCAGTTTTCCAATAAAGTTCTGTTAGCTCTTTTTTTTTAAATTAGTATCCCAGGGTTTCCTGGAGGCAAAGAACCCCCCTCCCCGAATCCTTCTGTGCATGAATGTTTGGTACATAGAAGTCTTCAATGGGCACATCCCATTAAAGTGCACTGTCTCCCAAAGCTCTAGGTTAACTGTGGGTCTTTGGGTAGACAGACATGATGGCCAGCCACTGCTCTGTTTTCCTCTGAGTTGAAATGACTTTCAGAGTTTTCTAGAACTTTCCATCACCCACATTACCTTCGGTGACCAAGAGTAAGAAGAGAAAGAAGTGGTCCTTCCTAGGCAAACCCATCTTCTGGGATGGGAGCCACTTGGTGCTACCAAGCCTTGTTCAGTTACTAGTGAGATTTGGGATTAGTGAAGGAAGGGGGACATGGGTGTGTGCCTGGAAGCGGGGTGGGGGGGCGTCCTATAAGCATTCACTACTGCCAGGAAGATCAGAGGGCAAAGAAATGCCACTGAACACCCAAGACATGAGGGCTGTGTCAGGAGAGAGGTATGGCCACAGACGTTAAGGGGGCACCTCCAAAAGCCAAGGGTGCTCTTGAGCAATCTTGAGAGTTATTAACCCCCTTGTGTTGGCAGTCATTATTGTCCAAAACATCTTGGACAATAATGACTTCCTCTGCAATAAACACTATTTTCCAAATGATGTCAAGGCTCTTTGGCTAGAAGTGGCTGATCTGTCAAAACATATGACTGCTAACCTAACCGTCAAAGCTACAAATGGGTGGGGGGGGGGGGGACAAATAAAGGAATGTTTCAGATCCTGAATGCCACAGGCATTTTTCTGGCTCACAAGGTAGCAAAAGCCGACCTCATGGGAATCGGAGCACGTCAGTCCCCAAAGAGGAATTTTACCAAATTCATTTCCCGGAGAGACGTACTGAATCACAATGGCATTGAGCTCTGAGCGTGAGGCTTTCTCCAGCCTCTTTCCTCCTACCAAACACTTAGTTCATCTGACTCCGTTGTCATTTTTTTTTCCCCCTGAGTTTATCCTAATTTAAAAAAGGAAGAAGCATTTGACTTCCTCCTCTCGAGTCTGTGTCCCCATTCCAGGGCTTCTTGAGTTTGAAACGACTGAAACTGCTCCTTAAAAGCAGGCACCTGTCATTATGTTCTCTTAGGCTAAATTGCCCTCCCCCGGATCATGAAGAAATGATTCACTTAAGTAGAAGTCAGGGCGCGTAACTGACGAGAGAAATAAGATTCCAAGACATCTTCGGGGATGATAGAAACATTATCTTTTATTTTGATAGGCATCTGGGTGATGAACAAGTAAGTAAATCTGCCTGCTTGAAATATGTTGTTCAGTCAGGAGGGAGAAAAGGTCGCTCCGGAGGGAACAGCCAGTGCTGGCCATCTATGAGGCGCATCTGGGATGGCCCCAGTTGTTTTCTCAGCCCGCGTCTCCTCCCACAGCAATAGGCCCCCACCCGCAGCGGAAAGTGGTGGTTCTCTCACATTTCATGGTCTTGCTTAGATGTAGGATGTAACACGAATAAAATGGGGCCCGTAATGCTCAAAAGTTGAGAGAGTGGAAGAGGAAAATTGTCTGCCACAGAGGCAGGGGGAGGGGTGGGATGGGGGGGATACTGGGGACATTGGTGGTGGAGAATGTGCACTGGTAGAGGGATGGGTGTTCGATCATTGTATGGTTGAAACTCAAATATTAAAACTTTGTAACTGTATCTCATGG
Source organism: Sorex fumeus (assembly GCF_029834395.1). NCBI lineage: Eukaryota > Metazoa > Chordata > Mammalia > Eulipotyphla > Soricidae > Sorex > Sorex fumeus. The sequence continues at coordinate 5,255,021 of NW_026606155.1, forward strand.
TGATTTCATAAAATAAATGAGATAAAATGGGGGGCTGGAGAGATAGCACAGCGGGTAGGGCGTTTGCCTTGCACGCGGCCAACCCGGGTTTGATTCCCAGCATCCCATATGGTCCCCTGAGTATCACCAGAAGTAATTCCTGAGTGCAGAGCCAGGAGTAACCCCTGTGCATTGCCAGGTGTGACCCAAAAAACAAAAATAAAATAAAATGGGCCCTGGACATATGAAATGGAAGAATCACTAAAACAGATGTGTGTGGGGGGGGGGGGGGCGGGAATGTGGTTCAAGGGGTAGAGCACATACCTAGCATGTGTGAGTTCCTAAATGCCACCCCAGCACAGCATGCTCCTTCCCTCATTGTGGGCCTGGGGAGCCCCAGGATCCACCAACTGTGACTCCCCACAATGGAAAGAACTTTGTTATATATAATACCAAAATCAAGGTTCTTCCCCAGTCAGTTGCTTCTCTTATAAACTCATGAAGTTTGATCTGTGGTGTTAAAGGCTCAGTGTTCATTGTCCCCCCTCATTTCTTTTTTTTTCTTTTTGAGTCACACCCAGAAATGCACAGGGGTTACTCCTGGCTTTGCATTTAGGAATTACTCCTTGGAGGTGCTCTGGGGACCATATGGGATGCTGGGAATCAAACCCGGGTCGGCTATGTGCTAGGCAAACGCCCAACCCGCTGTACTATCGCTCCAGTCCAGTCCCCCCTCATTTCTATGTTGAACCTCTACCCTTCTTTATGGGCTGTGCGAGGAGATGGGACTTCGAGGAGGGAATAGGATTGGATGAGGCCTTGATTTCGGAACAGGAAGTCAGTCACTTCAAACCCAGAAGAGAGATTTCCCTGCTCTCCAGAAGTGTGAGAAAGAAAGTTCTGTGGTTTATTAGCTGTTCAGCCTATGGAAGTTTGTTTGTACAGCTGCCTAAGCGGTCAGTCTGTTATCACCTCACCACCATGTACCCTGCATTACCTAGAATTTCCTAGAAACATTTGGCAAATATTCCCATGTTTGCTGTGAAAAGTATTTTTAGGGAATGAAAGTGTCTTACAAAAAAGTAAAGTGTTTTTTTCTCCTTCTTTTTTATCTTCTCCTCCCTCCCATTTCCTTAAGAACATATAAAAACCCAAGATCAGATCTTCTTGTAATTTTTTGTGAGACAGCTTCTGAGTGTGCTACCTGAATAAATCACCACTCTATGAGGGCCTTTTCCATTGGGCTTTTTCTTAAAATTTCATTTCGATATTATGAGTCCAGAAAGCTGTGATAACTTTCTTTTGCTAAAAGCCGATAGAGAATGCATTTCAGAAGTATTATGACACCAGGGGCAAATGGAACTGATGTAATAATTAAAGTGCCAGAGGAAGCGTTTGGAAATCCAACACAATGATACTTGAGCGTGTCACGGGGAAAAGAAGGGCTGATTCATTAGACTAGTCTTTCCTCTCAGGGAACAGGCACCGGAGACAAACACAGCCCGTCAACTGCAGACTCATCCCAAAGCAAGAGTCGGTAGACGTCGACTTTATTTATTTTTAGTGAAGCAAGACAGTTTAGACTGAATGAAACTTACTTAGAAAGATATCAGCAGGAGAGAAGTTGAGGAATATGTGACAAAAAACAAATATGAGTTTGGAAAAGGAAGCAAGAAGCAAGCAAGCAAAGAGACATAGAAAACTATGTGCTCCGTCCTTTTCTCCTGGAAGGAAGCATGACGCTCACCATAACCATGCCACCAGACCCCAGGCCAGGCTGTTTCACTCGGTGTGCCCTGGAGGGGGGCGGGTGAGACCCCTTCCCGCTCCAAGGGATCCAGCTCCTACGACCGAAAATCTCCAGAACCCAGCCAACCCCATGCCCATGGCCACTTTCCACACGCTCGGACCAAGCATCACCCAGGAGTGAATATATTCCTGGACCACGTGGCCACATTTGCGGCCATGCAATACTTCAAACCACACACCCTATCCATACTCTAATATTACTGCATCAAATTTGATAAGGTTCAAAGTAGGAGGCAACCAATCTTACAGGGAAATATACATTTTCACACACACACACACACATATAGCACATATGTCTCAACCTTTAACAACATGTTAGTGATATCTTATAAAAGAGCTTTATGGCCCCCTGGGTGAAATACAACAACCTCCACACTCTTTCCTTTAAGAATACTTTTTTGTAGCATTTTCAGTGGTTTTTCATAACAAACAATACAAAATATATTATTTCAGTTCTGCCTTGGGGCAAGGATTGGGGTATGGGATGGAAACATCCGAAATATGGTGGTGGAAGGTGTAATGGTGGTGGGATTGGTGCTGGAATATTAAAAGCAATAAAATATTGTGAACTACTTTATAAAATTAAAAAATTTTTTTAAAAAAGAAAAGTACGTGCTCGAAGGAGAACTCAGGCTTGAGAGGGAAAACCCACAAATCAACTTTAAAACCTGGAACTGGGAATGTTAGAGCCAGAGGCGCCCGGCGCCCATCACAATCTGGGTTCCCCTGGGAATCTGACACATGTCTTGTTGGCTACAAGCCTGAGCTTGTGTGGGGCCAAATTCAGAGGCAAAAGAGAGGCTGAGAAAGGACAGTCATAGTCCCTGGGGGACAGAGGGATGTCTATGAGCAGGTGAGATCTGACGACAGACACTGTAGAGAACGATGTGAGCCCCAGACTCTCTGCAGGGTGGGTAAGACTCTCCTCTTTACACATGCTCTAGCTTGAGGCTTCTGGGAGGTCATACAAACAGGTTTCCTTACTGACATCACTTGACTCTCCAAAAAGCCTTTGACCTGTCTGCCCGACCCCCCTTCAATTGCTCTATACTGTCTCTTCTCTTCAGCATGCATCCAACGTTCCCTTTCCTGGCCGTCACCACGTTCCTCAGGCAACAAATGTTTACTGAGCACCTACTATCTGCTGGCACTGAGCTGCTGTTAGTAACCTGGACATCACCTCTCTGTGTTCCTTAATTCATTCTCCCAGAGTTAGCATTCTCTCTTTCCCCCAGTTTCTGTTTCACTGCCTACATTTTCCACATGCTTCTGGGTCTTTTGTGAATTGTCCAATCAACTCCAGTCCTTTTCTGAAAGACAGTTTGTTCTTGTTCCTCAAAGAACATATAAAGATGGTTATTAAAGATGTCAAAAAAATGCTCTACATCACTTGTCATCAGGGAAATGCAAATCAAAGCAACAATGAGGTGTCACCTCACACCAGTGAGACTGACACACATCTGGAGCACTGTAGCACTGCCCTCCTGTTGTTCATAGATTTGCTCGAGCAGGCACCAGTAACGTCTCCACTGTGAGACTGTTTTTAGCATATCACATATGCCACAGGGAGCAGGCAAGGTTCTGTCCTGTGGGTGGGATGCTCTCAGTAGCTTGCCCGGCTCTCTGAGAGGGACAGAGGAATCGAACCCCGGTCAGCTGCGTGCAAGGCAAACGCCCTATCCGCTGTGCTATCGCTCTAGACACACACCACAAAGAATAAAAGCACAATGCTGGCAGGGATGTGGGGAGAAGGAACCCTCATTCACTGCTGGTGGGAAGGTCGGCTGATTCAATCTTTTTTGCAAAACAATACAGACACTTCTCAAAAAACTAAAACTTGAGTTTCTCTATAATTAAGCAATTCCATTCCTGGGAATCTTCCCCAAGGGCCTCAAAACTCTATTCTGAAAAGACGTTTGTGCTCCTATGTTCACTGCAGCACTTTCACCACAGGCAAGATCTGAAAACAACCCAAGTGTCCAAGAATAGGTCAGTGGATAAAGAAACACGCAGTGGAATAATTGCTATGTTATAAGAAATGATCAAGTCATTAAATTTGTAGCAGCACAGATAGACATGTAGGGTGAGTGGTCAGGTAAGGAGAGGAACAGACTCAGAACAATCTCTGTCATAAAAACACTAACAAGTGCCCAAAGGCAACAGAGCCTGAGAGTTGGTCTACAGGACTAGGCTCACTATGGTCAGAGGGAGGACCGAGAGACAATGAGGGGGGAAGTGACCACTGGGGTCAGTGGGGTTGGAATGTTCTTGGCACAAAACTATCATGAATAGGACTGTAAATCACTTGGTGAGGGAGCACGCCCAGCAGTGCTCAGGGCTTGCTCCCGGCGGTTCAGGAGACCAGGGATTGAACCTGGGTCAGATGTGTGCAAGGCAAGTGCCCAACCTGCTGTACTATGTCTTCAGCCTAAATAACTTTATTTTAAAGGCTGAATAATGCTACTCCAACTGAGGGCCATATGAACTCCAGAGACAATCCCTGGTATATTCTAAGGGGGCAAAAAACACATAAATGGGAGCCAAAGCATGGGCCTAGGAGGTCACATGGTAGGATGGGGATAGGGAAAAAGGAAACAAGGTGAGAAGGAGACCATGGTCAGAAACAGGGGAGAAACACTCATCTAGGTACCTCATACTCAGCCTGCTACAAATTGGAGTCATAATCTTTGGGCCCCAAACCTGACCTTTGCACTTGGGTAAAGAGTGTCACCATTAATCTGTCCCCAAGACAAAAAAAATTCATTCTAAAGGATCTATGCACATCTATATACATTACTGCACTTAGTACAATAACCAAGATATGGAAACAACGCAAATGCTCAAATACATGTGAATGGTTCAAGAAGTTGTGTATACACAATGGAATACTATATAGCTCAAAGAAAGGACAAAATCATACGATCTGCAGCAACATGAATGGAACTAGAGGGGTGTCATGCTGAGTGAAATCAGTCAGAAGGAGAGGGATAGGTACAGAATTCTCTCTCCCATACGAGAGACGTAAAGATACAAAGCAAGAGAGCATCAGAAGTCCAGAGGCAACACAATGGGAGAACCGATGCACACAACTGATTTGTGAAGAAACTAGGAGGGAGTCATGTTGGGGTCCTTGCAGAAAGTTGGAGTACACTGGTGATACATGAGGTGTTGTAATGATCTGTGCAAGAAGCCATTGTGAATCGCATTGCTAACCACAGAATCGCAATAAACAAACAAACAAACACAGTTCTCCCTTTGTTCATCGATTTCTTGAGCAGGCCCAGTAACATCTCCATTGTGAGATTTGTTGTTACTGTGTTTGGCATATCGAATATGTCACGGGGAGCTTTCCAGGCTTTGCCGTGCAGGCGAGATACTCTCGGTAGGTTGCCAGGCTCTCCGAGAGGGGCAGAAGAATCGAACCTGGCTCGGCCGGGCCGACTGTGCGCAAGGCAAACACCCTACCGCTGTACTATCGCTCCAGACCCACAGAATCTCAATAAATATATATTTTTAGAGAGTATCATCATTAGCCCTGGCCGCTTTTCGGACGCTCAGGCCAAGCCTCACGCATGAATGAAATCCCATGGAACCCAGGTAATACGGATCCTAGTGACCTTGGATTCTGAGCTCAACGGGACCAGGAGCAGAGATCCTCTGCCTGTTTCCCCCAGTCTCTGGAGACCGAGGGGTCACACCCATAAGCCATATCCTGCCAGCACCAGATAATCTCCTCATCAGCCACCCTCCAGAACTCACGGCTGCTCCTCCCAGATGGAAGTATAAAATGAGGCCCCCATAACCATGCCACCGGACTCTGTCCCAGACTGTTTTCACTCAGGGAGTCCCAGAGGGGGGACAGATGAGAGCCCTCCCTGCCCCAAGGGACCCAGCCCTGGCAGCCGACCTCCACTACCCAACCACTGCCAAGCTCCAGGCCACTTTTCGAACCATGCGGTCGCGAAAGACACTTCCTATCAATTTTCCATAATTACCACACCATGTTTGATGGGGTCCAGACAGTAGACAACAGATCAAAGATATATATATATATATATGCTTCTTGAAGAGCCCAGCAAGCTACCAAGAGTATCCGGCCCACACGGACAGAGCCTGGCAAGTTCCCCGTGGCGTATTCAATATGCCAACACCAGTAACTATAACAGGTCTCATTCCCCTGACCCTGAAAGAGCCTCCAATCATTGGGAAAGATGAGTAAGGAGAGGCTGCTAAAATCTCAGGGCTTGGACGAATAGAGATATCACTGGCACCTGCTCAGTGAAAGGATGAACAATGGGATGACAGTGATACAGTGATACAGTGATCATCATTAGCCCAAGCCACACCCCTCAGGTTAATGTGATTGCTCTCTATCCATTACTGGCCATTCTCCCTGTCTCACCTGTTTCAGTACTGAAATCTCTCTAGTTGACCGCCAGGTCCCTGTACAGGTCATCTTGAGAACCACCAGTCTTGTCCTAACCCCACTGGCTGCAGCCAAAGGCCCAGGGGTATCTTTGAGAATGAAAAACTGACTACAGTCTACTCCTGCTGAAAACTCTACAAGACTTATCCTATGCTCTTGGGGTAAAGTCCATCTCTCTCCCTCTCTCTCTCTCCCCCACCTCTCCCTCTCCCTCTCTTTTTGTCTCTCGGTCTCTGTCTCTCTCTCCCTAATCTTGTCTCCCATTCTGTACCTCTCACTCCCTCTAGCCACAAACAATTCTGTCTGCAGCTTCAGCATGGAACTCTTTTTTTTTAAAAAAATTTTTATTAGTGAGACACCATGAGGTACAGTTGTAGACTTACAAATTTTGTGCTTGGGTTTCAATTATACAATGATTAAGTACCCATCCCTCCACCAGTGCCCATTTTCCACCACCACAGGTCCCAGTATCCCTCCCACCCCCCGTCCCCCCATCCTACCCGGCCTCTGTGCCAGGGCATTCCCCTCCGTTCTCTTTCTCCTTTTGAGTGTTGTGGTTTGCAAAAGAGGCATTGAGTGGCAATCATGTTTGGTCTATAGTCTACTTTCAGCACAGCATGGAACTCTTACTTATCCACTCACCTCTTTGGTTGGCTAATTTCTACACTGTATTTCAAGTCTCAGCCTAAATGCCACCACGCGTTTAATCTCTGCTGGCTGATTTGTTTTTGTCCCTCCCAGTGCTGCCTAAGAGGACTCCTGGGCGGATATCACCAGGAGGTCCCAGATGGGGTAGGTACTGTCTCCCTGCCTTCTCCAGATGGAATCTTGGCAACCATGAGCTTCTGCAAGCATGGCTCTGGTATACGGGTACCAGGACTATTCTTCCCAACTGCATGGGGATGCCGGGCCGGCAATTCCACCCCGGTTCCCAGTTAGCCTCTGATCCCGGGAGTCACACCCACAACCTGCCCCCAGTGCCATCTTACAGCACACAGCAGTGAAGAAAAGTGGCCGGCGGGCTCCACAACTCCTGGAGAATTCTCCAGGCCCCATAATGAGCCAATATCTCTGGGAGGTCCCAGATGGGGTAGGTGCTGTCTCCCTGCCTTCTCCAGATGGAATCCTGGCAACCATGAGCTTCTACAAGCATGGCTCCAGTATGCAGGTGCCAGGTCTATGCAAAGTGATCAATGGAAAGTAAATGATCTAGCGTTTGTCCCCGAAAGACAGGCTTGAATGGTGGTGGGAAAATCTGAGCAAAAGATAATGCCCAACCGAAATGCATCTGGACTGTGCATTTAACTATGGTGCTATGCCGCCCTGGGAGGGGAAGGGTGTCTGCCCCTCCGCCTGTCCCACCTTGCAGTGGCGGCATGGTGGCCTCCATCTTTTAGAGCCTAATGAAGAGCCAGGTATGAGACTGCATTGACGAGACACGTGGGGCCTCATGGGATGTGGGGTGGAATCGGCCCTGCTCCCCACCATGACAATGCCCCAGGTTGCCACCCTCAAACGCCTCCTCCAGCTCCTGAATGACCATGATCCCAGAGGCACACAAACCAATCTCAGAACCCAGGGACTTTTGGCAGTAATCCTACTAGGCATATTACTAGAATATCAGAAATCCAAATTCGTGTGGCTGCTATTGCAGCTACACAACATCATATGCTCTTCATAATCAGCAAAGAAAAAAAATTATCTAATGATGTCTTTTTGGCAGGTCTGAATGTTGGGAAAAAATCCAAATAATAATGCTGGGTCTTTTGTCATACTATTGAATGTGATCAACGTATATATATAGAGAGAGAGTAAAGTGGAAATCTGCCACACAGGCAGGGGATAGGTGGGAGGGGGGTATACTGAGGTTCTTGGTGGTGGAAAATGTGCACTGATGAAGGGAGAGGTGTTTGATTATTGTATGACCTACCAAGACTTAAACTGAAAGGCTTTGTGACTGTTCTCACGGTGATTCAATAAATAATTTTTTTTTAAAAAAAAAGAGGGCTCCTGGGAGCCCAAGGGCACACACTGTGGAGTCCCTCCTCTGTTTCATAATTTCTGGTTTCCTGGTCTTTTCACTTACTAGATTTGAAGCAGATGGACGGCAGAAGGCTCGTCACAATCAACGGGAGTTCCCAGGAATGCTGGGTTGATTCAACATTTGAAAACCTTTATAGTTTACCGAACTGAAAACTGAAAGCACAACCTGCACAACTACATAGCAGATGAAGAATAATCCACTTATAAAAGCCAACATCCATTCATGATAATAACTCCTGACAAAGTAGGAATAACGGGAACCTCCCAAGCATGATGAGACTGTGCCTCAAAACCTACAGTTAACACTCTCTTTGGGGGCATTTTTTCCCTATGATCAGAACAGAGCTGACACTTCCACCGTTTCCAGTTAGGGTTCTAGGACAATCAAACAAGAGGCAGATGGGAAAGAATCAAAATAGCCTTTATTAAGAGAAGACATGGTTGTCTAAAAATCTTAAATCCACAAGCATAACAAAAAAAAAACAAGCAAAAAATAATCCACAAGCATAACAAAGTGGCATGTTTTAAGCACAACTATGTTTCCATGCTCTAACAATCAACTATTAAAAAATAAAATTAAAGTAACACTTATAACAGCATCAAAAATATAAAACCCCTAAGAAAAAATTGGCAAGAGAGGCCCAAGGACTATACCCAGATAACGACGAAACATTACTGAGAAAAATCTGGAGACCTAAATAAATGGCAATGTGCAGTTTATGGTTCAGAAGACTCAATACTAAGTAAAAATATCAATTTGCTTAGAATTAATCTGTGCAATCTATGACTGCATAGATTCAGTGTAATTTTAATTGAAATCCCAGAAGCATTTTATTGTTACAATTGGCAAGTCAGTTTTAAAATGTAAACAGAGATGCAGAATAGTCCATGTACCTTTAATTTTTATTTTGGGGGCCCTGGGCTCTCAAGCAGTGCTCATGGGGCCCAGGGATTACTGGTGGCAGTTTTCAGACTGAGTGAGCTGGACAGTTTACTAGCAGGTCCTCAGGATGCAGTGCTGATGGGGTCTCTGTGCCAGGGCACATCTGGCAGTGCTCAGGTGGCCTGCAGGACTCTACCTGGAGTAAGTGATGCTGGGAATCCAGCCAGGGCTCTGTAAGCCTGACCCTTATCTCCCTGCCCCTAGCCAAAGGACCTTTATAAAAGAAGAACATTAGGCTTATTCTACCTGAGGTTAAACTTAATTATATAGCTACAGTAATTCAGACATGGGCTGGAGCGATAGCACAGCGGGTAGGGCGTTCGCCTTACAAGCGGCCAACATGGCCGACCCGAGTTCGATTCCTCCGCCCCTCTCGGAGAGCCCGGCAAGCTACCGAGAGTATTCGATATGCCAGACACAGTAACAACAAAGTCTCCAATGGAGACGTTACTGGGCCCGCTCGAGCAAATCGACGATCAACGGGAGGGCCTTTACCTTTACCTTTTATTCATGTAAATATGTCTGTGTCACTAAATATAAAATTTATATGAGTGTAAATATCAAAGATCAGAAGAGTTCAGAAAGAGACCAACACATTCATGGTCAATAGATCGTTTACAAAGGAGTCAAGACCACTCATTCAGAATTTAACTGTAGTTAACAAATGATGCTAGATAAATCAACTGCCAATAAAAAGGAATGATTAATGCCTGCATAAATGTAGATGAACCTCAGGGTGATTGATGCTGAAAGACGCTTTCAAAAGAGCATCAGCTCCCATTTGACACAGAACTGGAAAACGCTATTGGTACAGTTCCTAAAGACACGGGTTGAGCCGGATATTCTAGGGGAAAGGGCAGTTCAGATAGAGAAGGGAGCACCAAATGGTGTTTGGAGGATCCTCCCAGGAGGGGAAATGCATGTTGAAAGTAGACTATGGACTGAACATGATTGCCACTCAATGCCTCTTTTGCAGACCACAACACCCAAAAGGAGAGAGAGAACAAAGGGGAATGCCCTGCCACAGAGGCAGGGTGGGAGGGGGGGTGGGGGGAAATGGGCACTGGTGGAGGGATGGGTATTTGATCATTGTATGACCGAAACTCAGGCACAAGGATTTGTAAATCTACAACTGTACCTCATGGTGCTTCACTAATAAAAAAAAAAAAAAAGACACGGGTTGGTACAGAGGCAGGGAAGGGAAGGACGAATTACAAAGGGCGTCGAGGAGACATTCAGGAAGGATGGGAGCTGCTCATTATCTAAATTGTTCAGATAGGTTCCTGGATGTATCCTTTACTAAAAACTCATCGCACTACTCCTCTGAGGCAGGGTAGACCTCTGTGTGCCTACTTGAGTTCAGCAAGGCTGCAGGAAACACACTCCACAGCCAAACTCGACAGGTGTCTGGTTACTCTCAGGGGTCCTGACAGGCAATGCTACGTCCTCTAATGTCCGCACCTAAATGTGAGCTCAATGGCGGTGAAATCTGTCACTTCCAAGGGAAGAGGTGAGGATGGACAGGGAAGGTTCTGGAAGGTTCTCACAGTGGTGAAATCTCTGTCACTTACAAGAAAAGAGGTGAGGATGGGCAGAGAAAGTTCTGGAAGGTTCTCACACTTCTGTACCTTCACCCTGGAGAAGCCGAGTTGTCGCAGAGGATCCCATCTCCCAGGGAGGACATGGTCGGGGGCCAGGGATGTCTGCCCTCTCCTGACCACTTTTGGCAGGCAGGGGCTTTGACTGGTACCCTGAGAAGCCCATGTGTCTCCCTACCAGCCTCCTAATACCCCCGTGGGAGGTGAGAGATACTGGTCCCAGTGACATCGCTGGGACTCAGCAGTCAGAGAAATGGATGGTAAAACACTCACAGCCCCAGGAGGACAACAAACCCTGGGCTGATTTACTTCTCATCCGGCACACATCTCTCCTGCTCCCACCAGCTCCCACAACCCCGGCACGCGGCCTTCCGGCCCCACCCTCACCCCCCCCCCACTTGAACGGGCACCCCAGTGAAATGGGCTCCAATCATTTCTTAGGAGGGCATTTAGCAACAGCTCAGGGGCAGCCAGCCCTGTGAGCCCAGCCTCCTGACTAACCTCCACTTCCCTGATGTGTAAAGTTCTGCTGGACAGTAGGGGGTGTTCAAATGTTCAAGTTCCCTGTGTGTCTTATTTGTTTGTCTGCTTGTTTGGGGGTCACACCCAGTGGCGCTCAGGGATTACTCCTGATTGTGCACTCAGGCATTACTCCTGGCAGTGCTTGGGGATGCCAGGGATCCAACCTGCTATTGTTATGGCACCATTACGTTCCCTGTGTTTCTTTTTGTTGTTGTTGTTGTTTTTGCTTTTTGGGTCACACCCAGTGATGCACAGGGGTTACTCCTGGTTCCTCACTCAGGAATTACTCCTGGCATTGCTTGGCAGACCATATGGGAGGCTGGCAATTGAACCTGGGTCGGCCGCATGCAAGGCAAACGCCCTACCCACTATCGCTCCAGCCCACGTTCCCTGTGTCTTAATGGGTCTTTAAAAATGTTCTCAGTGGCCACTATGACAATGATAGTTGGACATGATCACTCTGGGCAAGAACTGAGTGCTGAAAGGAGGTAGAGAGATATATGTGACAGCCTTTCAAAATCTGTATTGCAAACCACAATGCCCAAAAGTGGGGGGGGGGGGAGAGAGAGAGACAGAGAGACAGAGAGAGACAGAGAGACAGAAAGAGACAGAGAAAAGAGAGAAAGGGAAAAGAGAGACAGGGAGAGCAAGGAAGGGAAAGAGAGGGAAAGAGGGAGAGAGGGGTAGGGAGAGACAGAGATAGAGAGAGAGAAAAGGGAGGGAGGAAAAGAGAGAGGGAGAGAGAAGTGTGTGCCATAAAGGCAGGCTTGGGTGTGGGTGTGGGGGGTGTGAGGGACACTGGGGACATTGGTGGTCAGAAATATACACTACTGCAAGAGTAGAGCACTGTTCCATGGAGTTTCCAGAGCACAGCTTCTTTCTCTAGTCTACCAAGGTGCACCGAGCCCGTTTTCGGCCTGTTGTAATAATTTGCTGAGAACTGGAGGTTGAAGATCTCTTCTAATTTTCTTCTCATGTCCTCAGAAGTGCCTACTAGGGGTAGTGCTGACGCTACTAAGAATTTCCACTTTGATTTTTCCAAGGAAAAGTATAAGGGTTTGGGGTATATTTTTGGTGCCATAAATTGAATGTAGGGCTTTAGAAACACTTGCTCGACCTCTGAGCTAAACCCTCCAATCCGAGATACAATGCTTGAATGACATGTTTGGGGCAGGGTGGGGATTGGATTATAATAGGACTTTATAAAGGCCTATGCATGCAAAGATTAACACACTTGCTTTCCATGCATCTGACTTGGTTCAAATTCCTGGCACCACATATGGTCCCCCAAGCACTGCCAGGACTGATCCCTGAGCACAGAGCCAGGAGTAAGTCCTGAGCACAGCCAGATGTGGTCCAAAATCCCGAATCCACCTCCCAAAGTCAAGTGAACTGCTCTGAATTTCATGGTCCACCTTTCACTGTTATGCTGATGAGCAGGAGAATGAGTGCCAAATGACTCAGGTTAGGAGCTGAATATCCCTGATAGGTCCCTCATCCCCCAGAGCCTTTCTCCAGACTCAAAACCCAGTGGTTTGCCAGGCACCAGGGAAATGACCTATGGTACTAGGAAGCTGGAGGCTCACACCGGCTCTTTGCAGCGATACCCTGGAGTCAGGCACAGTGTGTGGAAGTGATTTTGCCAGTGGGGACCTGCCAGGGTGGGCATGGGGCCACAAGCAAGCCTGCAAGTGGACTGCACTTGGCCTGGAGGCTGGACATGGCTGGACACACCGCACAGCTGCTGCTCTGAGCTTTGCCTATTCAAAGGCATTTTCTGTCTAATGCTGAGCACTGGAGGGGCAGATGACTAGATGGGTTCGAACAACAATAGCATTTGGGGGTGAGGGATTAGTATTTCTATTAAACTAAGGCTTCAGGGGCCAGAGCGATTGTACAGTAGGTAAGATTCTTGCTTTGCACGCAGCTGACCCAGGTTCAATCTCTAGCATTCCATATGGTCCCCTGAGCACCACCAGAAGGATCCCTGGGTGCAGAGATAGGAGCACCCCCTGAGCATTGACAGGTGTCCCTTAAAACACAAACCGAAACAAAACAAAAACTCCAAACCCAAAAAACAAAGGTTTCAGTTCTGGGTACATGTTGAAAAACACATACACACAGCTGCTGGGACCCACCATTCATGCACTTAGATGTGCATAAAACTTTTCAAATCAGTGCTTTTGTGTTATTTGGAAATACCCAGGAAGCATCAGTTGCGGCTTTACAAGCTGGTTGTAACATTGGTCTCCTCCACCTTACAGCTCTTGCCCTATGCCAGGCTTATTGGGTGTCCTGGGCAAGTGTGTGCCCATCACATTCCAATAAGACCCACCAATTCCACACAGAATCCTTAAAACAGAAAATGTCAGGACTGGAGCAATAGAACAGAGGGTAGGCTGTTTGCCTTGTACACGGCTGACTTGGGTTCGATTCCCAGCATCTCATATGGTCCCCCGAGCACCGCCAGGAGTAATTCCTGAGTGCCTGAGCCAGGAGTAACCCCTGTGCATTGCTGAGTGTGACCAAAAAGAAAAAAAAAAAAACAACAAAAAATGTCACAGAATCTATGAAAAGTCAAATTACTGAGCGAAAAGCTATTAGAAGACTCAAATGATTATGCAGAAATTTCACTTCTGCTGCTCAGTTCTGAGGAAAAGATAGAAACAGAAGTAACTTCATTCAGAAATCTCATCCTCTCTGTCCAGGGTGGCACAGACCCCTTCCTCCCACCCCTCCCCCACTGGGTTCTGAAAACAGACTTCTGAGGGCTGACACTCTGCCTCTCAGGGGGCCAATGCTGCCCCGACCTTCAAGCCCTCTGTATGACAGGCCGTACCCTGACCTTCAGACTCTCCTCCCTGGCCAGCCAGCACCAGCTTTCCCTTCATAGTCTCAAAACCTAGCGTCTGAGCTTCCCTCAGCTGTGAAAATGACTCAACACACCACCTGACTTTCTCTCTTGTCACCTTCTTCTTTACACCTCTTCTTCCCCTCAGGGGATGCCTCTGTGTCCTCCAAGGGGTCCACAGGATGACAAAAGCCCATGGGGGGTGATCCCAGATCATGTACCCATTTTTAGAACCTTCTCTACATTACACCTGCACAGGCTCTGTTCCCAGGTAAGGAGTACTCACTGGTCCCAAGGATTAGGATATGGAGGTATTGGGATGGGGTGGTTGCATTCTTTAGCCAACCACAATCTTTAAATATAATTGGGGGGTACACTCAGCAGTATTCAGGGGCTATACCTGCCTCTGTGGTCAGGCGATATTCCTGATTCTGTGCTTGGGAATCATACCTGCTGATGCTCAAGGAATCATATGTGGTGCCTGGATTCAACCCAGGGTTAAAATGGGAATTGAGGGTCAGAGAAATAGTACAGTGGGTAGGGTGCTTGCCATGCACATGATCAATCCAGGTTTGGTCCCCAAACTTTCATATGGTCTTCTGAGATCATCAGGAGTGATCAATCCTTGAGTGTAGATACACAAATAAGCCCTGAGCATCATCAGATGTGACCCCCAAAACCAATAAAGTAAAATAGATATATAAAGAACCTTCCTTAATATAATCAGAAAGTCATGTACCGTAAGTCACAGCAAATGTTATACTCAATAGGGAAAAGCTAAAATCCTTCACTTTAAGGTCAGGTACAAGACAAAGTTGCCCACTCTCACCACTTCTATTCAATAGAGTATTGGAAGTACTTGCCATAGCAATTAGTCAAGAAAAAGATATCAGGGCATCAAGAGAGGAAAGAAAGGCAAGCTTTCATTTGGGAATAACATGATGCTATATTTATAAAACCTCAGAGAATACAAAAAGCTCTAATGACAGTCTACTAAATTAACATACAAAAATCCATGACTTTCCCTTTATGCAAACAATGAAATAGAAGAGAGTGATATTAAAAAGGTTTCATTCATGTTGTGCCTCAGAAAATCAAGTACCTAGGAATAGGCTTACCTAAAGATGTGGAAAAACCTATACAAAGTAAACAACAAAACATCACTTCAATAAATAAAAGAGGATGCAAGGAAATAGAAACACATTACCTGTTCATGAATGAGGAGAATTAGCATTGTCAAAATGGCAATATGCCCCAGGACATTATACAGATTCAGTGCAGTCCCTATAAGGATATTCATGACATTTTTCAAAGAAATAGATCAAACACTCCTGAAATGTATATGGAACAATAAACTCCTCCCCAAATAGCTAAAGCAATCTTTGGAAAAAAGAAGATGGAAGGAATCGCTTTCTACAACTTCAAACTGCAATATAAAGCAGTAGTAATTAAAACAGTGTGGTACCAGAATAAGGACAGAACCTCAGATCAATGGAATAGAACAGAAAGTCTATAAATAGACCCTCAGGTATATGGTCAGTTAATCTTCTAAAAATAGCAAAAAATATGAAGTAGAGCAAGGAAAACCTCTTAAACAAGCTGTGTTGGGAAACTAGTCAGCCACATGCACAAAAAAATGAGCTCAGATCTCTAACACCATGCACAAAAATCAAATAAAAATGGACTAAAAACCTAGATATCAGACCTGAATCTGTAAGTTACATAGAGGAAAATATAGGGAGAACCCAATGACATTGAATCTAGAGGCATCTTTAAGGATGAAACACCACAAAGTAAGTAGAAGTAAGATAAACAATGGGACTACATTAAAGTTTCTGCATCTCAATAGAAAAAAGAAGAAGAAATTTCTGCATCTCAAAGGAAATGATAACTAGAATACAGATAGCTCACACACTGGGAGAAACTATTTGCCCACCCCTTATCCAACAAAGGGTTAATATCCAAGATATATAAAGCTCTGGTAGAACTCTAAAAGAAAAGAATCCAACCTAATTAAAAAAAATGGGAAGAAGAGATGAACAGGAACTTCCTCAAAGAAGAGATACAAATGGCCAAAAAGCATATGAAAAAGCTCTGTATAACTAATCATCAGGGGAATGCAAATCAAAACAATGAGATATCACCTCACACAGGCATGATTGGCACTCATTAAAAAGAACAACTGTTGGATAACATTGGGTGTCCTTGCTCCTCCCATAGGGAGTTTAGGTTTACTGAGTTACTCCCACAACAATGCCCCTGAGGCACACCCGAGCACTGATAATCCTAAATTGCTTTTCTCTTTCCTATATGTCATTTGCATGGTTTATTTAGCAATATCCTTTTTGAATTTTATAAAAAATCGTCCGGGGGCTGGATTTTTATTAACTCCCACGTCACAAAGCATCGCATGAACTGTCTTCCTGTGTCTATTCAAAAAGGATTCATTCATTCATTCATTCATTCATCATCCTGTTATTCGTCGATTGCCTCGAGCAGGCCCCAGTAACCTCTCTTTCATCCTAGCCCTGAGATTATATTCAAGGCTCTTTAGGAGAATGAGACCCATCAAAATCCAGCCCCTGGACGAGACCAGTGCAGTCTCCTGCCCCTGCGCCTGGCTGTTCCTCGCCGGGGTCCCGTGGAGGTGAGCGGGTTGAGCTTTCCTCCCCGCCCCGACCAGGGCTCCGGCAGCCGAAGACCTCCAGGACCAGCCACCACCATGCTGAGACCACTCTCCGCACACATGAAGGTACTGGCAGAGGGACAAAGCCACGCAGGTTCCGGGGCCGAGATCTCCAAGCCTACTTGAATTGGAGTTGAGCATCCTCCACCCAGATCCTCCAAATTCCAGTAGGCGGGGGTCACACCCACCACCTGGCCCCCTGGCGCCGTGTAATCCCATCAGCGGCCAAGACTCAGAGACTATAAAATCCAGCCTCCCGAACCGCGCAGTCGCATTCGCGGCCGCGCGACATCTTATCAGGACATCTTTTTATGACATCTTATTATCTCATTCCTACTTTGGACAAACTTGCAGGCTATCGAATGTAGCCTGCCCACAGGGCAGAGTCTGGCAAACTCCCCGTGGCATACCAAATATGCCAAATACCAGTAACAATGATGGGTCTCATTCTCCTAAAGAGCCTTGAATATACTCTCAGGGCTAGGATGAAAGAGACGTTACTGGGGCCTGCTCGAGGCAATCGACGAATAACAGGATGATGAATGAATGAATGAATTAATCCTTTTTGAACAGACACAGGAAGACAGTTCATGCGATGCTTTGTGACGTGGTAGTTAATTGACTACAAAATAATATTTACTCCTGGGCATCCATATTTACCTGACTTATGCCTCAGTTGCCCTTAGTTCCTCCAAGAGCAGGATTCTGACAAGGGACTGGATGGACCTAGGGCAAGCTGTGAGCTACCCTGGAATCGAAATGGGCCAGACCAAGTGCCATAATACTTAACTATAAGTTAAGAGCATGGTCATGGACAAACTCTGTTATGACCCAAAAAGAAGTAACCCTGGTGGGGTTAGGAAAGACTAACCTTGCTTGAGGACGGTGGTCTGGAATATATAGCGAGATGTCCCCAGGAAGAGCCAACTTCTAAGCTTACTATGTCTCTTACTGTGTTCATACAAAACGACTAGAAATATTATAAGAAGTAAATTTACTATGATTGTTTAAATGGATTACTAGCTGAGGAAAAGATAAAACAATAAACCCTGGATGGAATCCCACCCTTGAGCGGATCTCCTAGAAATCTGGAGTTGTGAACCCTCAGATGATATTTTTTCTTGAGTTAATGTCCTGAAGGAGTGGCTTTACATTTGTTTGTTGTTATAATGTTTAACCCCACTTTTGTGTATCCCCACCATTCATGATTTCTATATAACTATGCTGGAAGGAGTAAGAGGGGACTGGAAAAAGAATGAGAACTGAGACTTTGGAGACTTTGGGACTTTGGGACTAGAAGGAAGACTAGATGATGACGATGACTAGAAGTAGAGGACTTTGAGGTCTATGAGAAGACTAGGATGATAGAACTTTGATGACTGGAACTATGACCAAAACCATGACTATGATTGCGCCGTGAGGGGAGAGATGGGAGGAGAGAGAAATAAATAGACTACCAACCAGCCCAGGGCCCTGTTCCTTCATTCCCCTCTGTCTGCCGCCATGGACCAGTCTGGGGAAATGGTTCCCAGCCACCGAATGCCCCGAATGCTCAAGTCCCCCATGTGCTCATACCTTTTTTCCTTTGAAAATTACAGACAACAGCACCCAGTGTTGGTAGGGAAAAAGAGACCCTCATTCACTGCTGCTGGTGGGAATGTCAACTGGGCCAGCCTTTCTGGAATATAATATATATGGACATTCCTAAAAAAAAATCTAGGAACTGAGCTTCCATATGATCCAGCAATTCCACTTCTGAGAATACACCCCACAAGGACCCAAAAGCACCAACGTAGAAAAGACATCTGCACTTCTATGTTCATTGCAACATTATATACAAGAGCCAAAATATGAAAAGAACCCAAATGCCCACAAGAGATTACAGGAGACAACAAATATGGTACACAGACACAATGGGATACTCCTCAGCCCCAAGAAAAGATAAAGTCATGCAATTTTCTGCAGCAAGGATGGATCTGAAGAGCATCATGTTGACATAGTCAGAAGGAAAGGAACAAACTCAGAACAATCTCTCTCATATGTGGGATATAAAGACACTTTGTAGGGGAACAACAAATGCCCAATGGCAGTCGAAACAAAGGGCAGGAGAACTGGTCTCCAGTAGGAAGCTTGGCACTGGGGAAGGGGTGAGGGGGGTTGTTAGGGAAGAGAATACTAGGACAATGGAGGCAGGGCAAAGTGCTGCCATGGAGGCAGGCTGGGGGTGGGAGGGACACTGGGGAGGTTGGTGAGGGTAATGGGCACTACTGATGGGATCATTGTTACAATAATATATGCCTGATATTCATAAACATCCTATGTAACTTTGTAATTTTATGGTGATTCAAAAAAAAGGGAGGGAGGAATAAAGGTCGCAGTCACATGCAAGGCAAATATCTTAACCTCTGTACTATCTCTCTGGTCTTTAAATATAACTTTTGGGGGCTGGAGCAATAGCACAGCGGGTAGGGCGTTTGTCTTGCACGCTTCCAACCCGGGTTCGATTCCCAGCATCCCATATGGTCCCCTGAGCACTGCCAGGAGTAATTCCTGAGTGCAGAGCCAGGAGCAACCCCTGTGCATCGCCAGGTGTGACCCAAAAAGCAAAATATATATATATATATATATATATATATATATATAACTCTTGATGAAAATGAACAGATGATTTTTTTAACAGTTAATTCAGAAGGCATTCAAATAATTGAGTGGCATTACTAAACAAGAACTTCTATTTAATTTGCGTATTTATATAAACAAGGTTTGGGGGCACTTACATTCAAATAAAAAAGGAAAGCACATGCTCTAATCCTAATTATTTCAAAGTAAGTAATGTTCATTTGCTGGTACACAAATTGAGACAAATTATGAAGCCTTATTTCGCTCATTTAGAAATGCATTTCCAATAAAAATTTCACTTTTTATGTTGAATAATGGTTTATAAATGTGTCACATACTCACATGGTTTTGATTAATTGTGTACTATTAATAATTAAAGAATGATTCAGGCAGAAATTTTAAATAATTTTAACCCCTATAATCACAGGAAATTAAAACAATTAAATTGCAATTTCTGTGACTATTTTTTGTTGGCCGAGAAGGATGACCAAAAAAAGACAGGCCTAAAAAATGTACTAGGACAAATTTCCCTGGGCAAAGTGGAAAGGACACACAAAAATCCAAAAGAAATAAATAACAGGGAAAAATTCTGACTGCTAAAGAAAACCCTGTTCACCTATTTTGTTCGCTGTGCCTTGGTGTTCAAGAGGCATATGATGCTAAAGACCAGGATCTCACACATGCAAAGCAGGAGTTTACCACTGGTGTCCTACCCTGGACAATCTCTCTGTCTCTCTTCTCTGTCTTTCTGTCTCTCTCTGTGTGTTTGTTTCTGTCTCTGTCTCTCTGTGTCTCTATCTCTGTCCCTGTTTCTCTCTCTCTTTCTCTCTCTCTCTCTCACATACACACATACACACACACATACACACACACACACACACACACACACACACACACACACTTGCAGAGCTGGTACTGAAACTTGAAACCAGGTCCTCACAAGCCAATCAAGCACTTCACACTTCACTGCAGAGCCATATGCCCAGGCTCCATCACATGTCTGGAAGTCGGTTTTGGGTGGCGGGTATCTAACTGCTATGAACTTTTAGATTCCACTGGGTACCACTGAAAGAAGGATATGCCAGTTTTGCTTGAAATACCAGTGTTCATGAAAGCCTCTAAAATCCATCTTTATTAACTGTTTACACATTCGTGGAGGAAAAAAATTTTCCATGTCAACGTAAAATAGAGCGTTTTCCACAATTCTCGGTCCTGATGAGAGTGTGTCTGGGAGAGCTACTGATGGGGCCTGCTGCTCAGGCATGCAGCACCTGGCAGACCTGGGAGGGTGTTTTGCTCGGAACCCAGCGCTGAGAGGAAGGCGCCTGGACTAACAAGGGCACCTCGCCGTGGCTGTTCCAGCTGGACCAGGAGCAATGGGACCTTGAGGATGACTCAGGCTCTGGCACCTGTCTTGTGAAATTTTGATCCCTGGTACTGCCCACATTCACCGAGCACAGTCCCAGGAGCTTTGTCTGGAACCCCAGCA
Organism: Sorex fumeus; assembly: GCF_029834395.1. NCBI lineage: Eukaryota > Metazoa > Chordata > Mammalia > Eulipotyphla > Soricidae > Sorex > Sorex fumeus. Next base: position 5,275,986 of record NW_026606155.1, read on the forward strand.
CTGCAACGGAGAGTTCAGGGGGGTGTGAACCCAACTAAAAGTGTGTGGCATCAGAAAAACACAGCTCATGCCATGCAATCATCATGGTCAGGAGGGCGACCCCTAGTGAGCATGTTGTGAACAGCACCACAGAGGCCCCGCCAACTTCAGGGAGAGACGCGATGAGCACTGCCACTGAAGTGTGAGACCTCCAATTCGCGCACAGCACAGGAGAAGGGAGGGGAGGGGGAAGGCAAGGAAGGAGCCCAGACAGGTTAAAAAAAACGCTCGACATCGCTAATCATCAGGAAGATGCAAGTTAGAACAACAACCAGATATCATTTCATACCACAGAGACTGGCACACCAAAAAGAACAAGAACAACCAGTGCTGGCGTGGATGCAGGGAGACAGGGACTCTCTTTCACTGTTGGTGGGAATGCTGACTGGTCCAGCCTTTGTGGAAAACAACATGGGCATTCCTCAGAAAACTAGAAAACGCGCTTCCAGCACTTCCGCATCTGGGAATATACCTTAGGGGCTCAAAAACACATCGCAGAAAAGTTATCTGCACCTCTATGTTCACTGCAGCATTATTCATCAAAGCCAGAATCTGGAAACAACCCGAGTGCCCGAGAGCAGACAACTGGATAAAGAACCTATGGTACATCTATACAATGGAATATTATGCAGCCACCAGGAAAAATGAAGTCCTGAAATTTGCCTATGGACATGGAGAGTATCATGCTGAGTATCATTCAGAGAGAGAGAGGGACATAGAAAAATCGCACTTGTTTGTGGGATATTAAAAAAAACCCACACTTGTTGGGAGGATCCCCCCCAGGATGGGAGAAGCATGCTGAAAGTAGACTCTAGACCAAACATTATTGCCACTCAATGCCTCTTTTTCAAACCACAACACCCAAAAGGAGAGAGAGAACAAAAGGGAATGCCCTGACACAGAGGCAGGGTGGGATGGGGGGGATGGGAGGGGATGGGGAGTGGGAGGGATACTGGAACTCGTGGTGCTGGAAAATGGGCTCTGGTGGAGGGATGGGTATTTGATCATTGTATAACTGAGACCCAAGCACAAAAATTTGTAGGTCTACAACTGTACCTCATGGTGTTTCACTAATAAAAAAAAAACTCCACAGTATGAGACCAATACCCAAGGAGAGTAGAAACAAGGGCCAGAAAGGAGGTCCACAGTTGGGAGCTTGCCACAAGTTGTGGGGGAGGGCAGTTCAGACAGAGAAGAGACCACTACAACAGTGAGAGTTGGAAACTTTGATCACTCTGGACCAGAACTGAGTGCTGAAAGTGGGTAAAGGAACAAACATGATAACCTTTCAGTACCTGTATTGCAAATTATAATGGCAAAAGGAGTGGGGGAAGACAGAGAGAAATAGAGACAGAGACAGAGAGAGAGAGACTTTCTACAAAGAAAAGTGCCTGCCACAGAGGAAGGCTGGGGTGGGGGTGGGGTGGGAGGGAAAATGGGAACACTGGTGGTCGGGAATGTACACTGGGAAAGGGACCGGGATGGGTGTTGTAATATTGTATGACTGAAACCTACACAGGAACAACTTTGTAACTGTGTATCTCATGGTAATTCTTTTTATAAGAGTTTTTTTTTAAGAGTCCCAACCCCTCCACCCACCCATGCCCACACTCTCCCCTGGCCCCCCACCGCACCCCTCCTTTGTAATGAATCTGACCCGAGAGTCTCACACTCCAGTGGCTGACATGGAGTGCCTGGTGACAGGATGAAATCTCTTCCTGGTTTCGTGAATACAGACACTGCTGCAGTGAATTGAAAAGCAAGACTCAGCAAGTCATACTCTGGGTTACGGGATGCGACTCTGAGTGAGGAAAGAATGCCCTGTAGGGTTACTCTGAGAAGGCGACACCTGAGGTAAACAGTAAGGAGACAAACCTTCAAGGAAAATGAGAGAGAGAGAGAGAGAGAGAGAGAGAGAGAGAGAGAGAGAGAGAAAGAGAGAGAGAATCTGCCATCGAATAGAGGCAGGCTGCAGAGATGGGGGTGGGGGTATGGGGAAGGAGGGAAACTGGGGACACTGGTGGTGGGAAATGTGCACTAGTGAAGGAACGGGTTTTGGAACATTGTATGACTGAGAATCATAAACAACTTTGTAACTGTATACCTCACGGTGATTCAATAAAAAAAATAAGATAAATAAAATAAATCAACATCAACCAAAAACTCTCAAGTGGGATTGCTTGGTATCTTTAGCCAATTTGTGTGTGCATGGGCACACATGCATACACACACACACACACACACACACACACACACACACAAAGAATGAGTGGAATGGAAACCAAGAATCAAAATGTACCTAGGAGAACCCAAACGTGCTCTGTTAACTCAAAAAAACACAGATCCATCACCAATTAAGCAGTCAAAACTAGACCAGCATTTTTTTCTCAGCAGAATAAAAGCAGGGGTAGGTGGGGTGTGTGTTTGTATATGTGTGCGTGTTGTGGTGGAGGGGGCAGTGTCTTCGGAGTCAAATAGACTCTGTTTGGGGGTCTGAAGACAGGTTCCAGGTTCCAGTATGGATTTTGCTGGCTTGGTGAACAGCTCTGTGTGTGTGCGCGTGTGTGTGTGTGCATGTGTGCGTGCGTGTGTGTGCGTGCATGTGTGTGTGCATGTGCGTGTGTGCGTGCATGTGTGTGTGCATGTGTGTGTGATTTCTGCCACCTCTCTGACCCACCTCCAGCCAGCTGGTGCTTGTGAGTCTAAGAAAACAGGATCACAGTCAGCACAGCGGCTCATCACCACAGTCATAGCTCAGGACTCAAGAAATGAACCTTCCAGTTCAAACCAGTGCGGCGGGAAAGGATATGTGTTCCGATGCACAGCTAAGAGGAAGCATCACTGGGACAGTCAGACCCAGTCCCTGCGTGGGTATGGGGACTCTCTTCATCTTGTGCTCCCGCTTCTGCCTTCTGTCCATGTTGGCCTGCTGGGAGACAGATGAGGAGCCCGGGGTTTCCGCGTGTCTTCTGAGCAAAGGACATTAACAGCTTTGTTCGAGAATGCTTCCAAAGGCAGTTCAGCTGCAGGGTTGTACACTTGCTTATAATCTAAGGTTTGGTGGTGGCATCTTAGATCTGACAGCAAAATCAGAAGTGCAACAGGGGAAAAAATAGATACACTGAATGCCATCAGAATTTAAACTTGGGCACATCAAAGGACATTATCAAGAAAAAGACAGGACAACTTGCAGAGTTGAGAGAAAATATTTACACACCATCTCTCTGATCCGGGTTCAGTGGTTGGTCTTATATCCCAAACACATAATGAATCTTACAGCTCAACAACCGAAAGGACAAACAACCCCATTTCAAAATGGGCCAAGGATTTGAACAGACATTCTACAAAGAAAACACACAAGTGGCCTTAAGCACATGACAGATATTCAACTTCATTGCTCATGAGAGAAATGCAAGTAAAAATCACATAGGCCAGGATGGCTATATTAAAAAAAAAAAAAGAAAGAAAGAAACCAAAAATAACAAGTGCTGACCAGTATAGAAAAAGTGGAAGGGGACATTTATGCAATATCTGGTAGGATAGAAAACATTGCAATTTTAAGAAGCAGAATGGTGGGTCCCCCGAAAGTTAAACAGACTCACCCTGTGACCCAGCAATTCCACCCTTAAACATCTTCAAATGGAAAACAAGTGCTCAGATACTGGTTTACAGATGTCATAGCAGTGCTAGTCACCACAGCAAAGTCACACTCCACGATATCCATCAACCAGGAAGACCTAATTCATGGTACAATGTGGCTGGACTACAAAACCCCAAGATTAAGAAATACCAGCCCGACCCCCAAGGCCACATTTGTGATATAAAATATCTTGGACAAATTCACAAAGCTAGGAGGTGCATCTCTGGTTGCTAGGGGCCCTGTGCCTGCAAGATATGCTCCCCTTATCCCGAAATGATCCCTCCAGCCTCATGTTCACTTGATATTTTCATAAAGATTGCCAAGTTCTGAGCCGGAGCCCCAGAAGCTTTGGGTAAGGCAGTTTTCAGGGGTGCCCAGGAGCCAGCAACTGTGGGCTGGCTCCCCCAGCATATGGAGGAACTTAGTAAGATCCAGATTCTCAGCACCAGGGCTGGAGCAATGGTACAGCAGGTAGGGTGTTTGCCTTGCATGCAGTCGACCCGGATTCGATTCCCAGCATCCCATATGGTTCCTTGAGCACCGCCAGGAGTAATTCCTGAGTGTATGAGCCAGAAATAACCCCTGTGCATTGCCGGGTGTGACCCAAAAAGAAAAGGAAGAAAAAAACAGATTCTCAGCATCATCATTCCAAGGAAGTGGGAGCAGAGTGGAACCCATCAACTTCTGCTCTTAAAACAAGCAACGTCCGGGGCTGGAGCGATAGCACAGCGGGTAGGGCATTTGCCTTGCACGTGGCCGACCCAAGTTCGATTCCCAGCATCCCATATGGTCCCCTGAGCACCACCAGGAGGAATTCCTGAGTGCATGAGCCAGGAGTAACCTCTGCGCATTGCTAGGTGTGAACCAAAAAGCATACACACACACACACACACACACACACACACACACACACACAATTACCAATATAGATAATCCTACTGATCAAAAATAAACATTAAAAAAAAACAAGCAACGTCCTCCCTGTGTTCAGAAATATTGACCTTCAGGGCTGGGACGAGACTCACCCTGTGGACAGGTAGACAGTCGGATATTCCCAAGGCACTGTCCCCCGTCGGCAGGCGGAGGAAACTGCCTGAGTCTGCTGTGACTTTGGCAAAAGGGCAAACAAAAGAGCACGTCCTGCCAGGTCACACTTGAAGGGCACCCTGAGGTGCCCAGGGACGCAGGAAGTGGCTGGGGGCAGATAGTAATACAGGCTGAAGGAAAGGCCTCCAGCAGGAAAAGAATTCGAAGCTCCAGCTGCTCCAGGGTGAAGACTGGTACTCACTGGACCATGACACCTCTCAGCTCAGGCCATCACCAGACCAGTCCCGGAATAAGGGGCAGGCATCTCCCATCAGTGGAAACATAAAGAAATATACAGACTGCAGGGTGCGAATGAACTGTGCAAGGGGAGGGGGGTGCAATATTTATGTGGGGGGCTATGCTAGAGGCACCAAGGCTTCCGTGGTCCTGAGGCCAGCTGAAGGAAGCTGCAGACAAAGTCACACTTCACAGAGGATGACCACGAAGATGTAGTTAGCAGACCCCAGAAGTTCCCAAACGTGGCTGCAATTTAATCATGTGGGGCGGTGTTTTTTTTTTCTTTAATTGAATCACTGTGAGATACAGTTACAAAGCTTTCATGTTTGAGTTTCAATTATAACAATGATCAAACACCCATCCCTCCACCAGTGCACATTCTCCACCATCAATGTGCCCAGTATCCCCCCCCCTTTCAACCCTCCCCGTGCCTCCATGGCAGACAATTTCCCCCATACTCTCTTTACTTTTGGGCATTTTGGCTTGCAATACAGATACTGAGAGGTCATCACATTTGGTCCTTTATCTACTTTCAGTACTTATCTCCCATCCCAAATGGTTCCTCCAACCATCAATGTGGGGAGGTTTTTATTATTATTATTATTATTACTATTATTATTATTATTACTATTATTATTATTATCTTAGTTTTGCTTATTTATTTGGGGGGTTGGGCTATACCCAGCAGTACAGTGCTCAGGGATTACTTGCTCCTGAGCTCAGGGATCAATCCTGACAGTGCTCTAGGGACCGTGTGTGGTACTAGGGATCAAACCAGGTCAGCTGAATGCAAGGCAATTCTTGCTGAACTTCCTGTAGAGTCTCTCTGGCTCAGTCTTTATATTTATTTATTTATTTTGCTTTTTGGGTCACACCTGGCGATGCACAGGGGTTACTCCTAGCTCTGCACTCAGAAATTATCTCTGGCGGTGCTCAGGGGACCATATGGGATGCTGGGAATCGAACTCAGGTTGGCCGTGTGCAAGGCAAACGCCCTACCCGCTGTGCTATCACTCCAGCCCCATATTTTTAGGGCTGTCTGGCAGTGCTCAGGGCTACTCCTGGCTCAGGGATCAGGGGACCATGGGATAAAGAGGACAGAGCCCGGCCTCTGCCATTCAGGACATGAGTGCCAGCCCGTTTGAACTTTCTCCCCGGTTCCTTGGTAGGTTTGTACATTCATGCCCCCGACTCCTCTGAGATTGGAAGCAGATACTATGGGTTGTTCAAGCTTCTCTGGTGAGTCCCCCAGTATGTGGCTGAGTTTGCACTTCCTGGTCAACACCACGGGAGTCCAGTCTGGGCAGGGATTAGCACAGGATGGTGCTGGGGATCGGGAGCAGGCGAGGGCTGTGTGTTAAGTGGTGTTGGGGCTGGGGAGGTTTTTCCAGGTTAATGCTCTAGTTCGGAACTTCACAGACCCTAGTTCAATCCGCATGACACTGCCACACGTTGGTTTCCGAGTGCGCGTGCGTGTGTGCACGCGCGCGCACGCGCGCGCGCACACACACACACACACACACACACACACACTGCACCTCACCAGCACACATGTGCCTCTGTTCTTCTTTATATCATCTTCAGCTCCGCCTACTCTCCTTCCTTGAAGTGATGCCAATCAAATGCATGGCTTGATAATTCCACAGCAGCATAGAAGGGAGCGTCTTACTTATAGTTTCAATTCAGAATCATCAGGAAAACAAACAGTTCCGAATTGAGCGGACTGAACTAGGAACTGCTGACGGAACTGCCTCTTCTTGGGCATAAGATCCCACACCAGAGAGAAGGAGCAGCTGGCGCCTGGGGGCACTGCACTAGCGTTAGCAGAACTGGATCCCCCAAAACCCAGCAGCACCCATGGCCTGGCCTCTGCTCCCCTCCCCAGCTCAGCCTGTCCAGCTGTCCCAAGAGCTTTGTCTTTACTGAAAACCTCCCTTCCTGCCCCTGCTCTTGCTGATGGTCACAATGATGTGGGGAAAATGCTGCCACCTCACAGGAAGAACGAAACTGGTGAGGGATTCTCTTCCCGATCCCTCCTCCAACCCCAGCCCAGCCCAGCCCCAGTCTCTTCTGTGGATACAGTGAAATGGGGTACATTTGTTATAAAGGGAGTCTTGGTCCCTGCTTCTCTCTGTGCGTGCAAGCATGTGTGCACACACACATGTAGACACACACACACACACGCACGCACACACGCATACTGTGGGTCCTCCTTGGACTTGGACTCAAGGGGCCTCTAAGTAGAACATGGCCTGGTTGGAAGCCTGCCTCAAGTGCTGGGGGAGAAGGCAGCTGGGATGGAGGAGGAACTATGACTGTGATAGTTGGAAATGATCACTCTGGTTAAGAATTGCATGCTAACCGATGCTGGCGCGGATGTGGCGAGAAAGGGACACTCCTTCACTGTTGGTGGGAATGTCGACTAGTTCAGCCCTTTTGGAAAACAGTATGGATGTTTCTCCAAAAATTAGAAATTGAGTTCCCATTTGACCCAGCAATACCACTTCTGGGAATATATCCCAGAGAGGCAAAAATGTATAGTCGAAGTGACATCTGCACTTGTTTGTTCATTGCAGCACTCTTTACAATAGCCAGAAACTGGAAGAAACCTGAGTGCCCAAGAACAGATGACTGGTTAAAGAAACTTTAGTACATCTACACAATGGAGTACTATGTAGCTCTTAGAAAAGATGAAGTCATGAAATTTACATACAAGTGGTACAATATGGAAAGTATCATGCTAAGCGAAATGAGTCAGAAAGAGAGGGATAGACATAGAAAAATTGCATTCATCTGGGGGATATAAAGTAACAAAATATGAGATTAATACCCAAGAATAGCTGAGATCAGCACCAGGAGGATTACTCCATAGCTTAGAGGCCAGCCAGGTATTCTAGGGGAAAGGGCAGTTCAGATAGAGAAGGGAGCACCAAATAAAGGGTGTTTGGAGGATCCTCCCAGGAGGGGAGATGCATGTTGAAAGTAGACTATGGACTGAACATGTTTGCCACTCATTGCCTCTTTTGCAGACCACGACACCCAATAGGAGAGAGAGAACAGGAGGGAATGCCCTGCCACGGAGGCGGGGTAGGATGGGGGGGATGGGGGGGAAGGATGTTATCCATGGTGGTGGAGAATGGGCACTGGTGGAGGGATGGGTATTTGATCGTTGTATGGCCGAAACCCAAGCACAAAAATTTGTAAATCTACAACTGTACCTCATGGTATTTCACTAATAAAAAAAAAAGAATTGCGTGCTAAACCACAGCGCCCAAAAGAAGAGAGAGAACAAAAGGGAATGCTCTGCCACAGAGGCAGGGTGGGATGGGAGGGTGAGGGGTGGGAGGGATACTGGGATTAGTGGTGGTGGAGAATGGGCACTGGTGGAGGGATGGGTACTCGATCATTGTATAATTGAAACCCAAGCACAAAAATTTGTAAGTCTACAATTGTACCTCATGGTGTTTCACTAATAAAAATTAAAAAAAAAAAAGAACTGCCTGCTACAAGAAGAGAGAAAGAAGAAAAGTGTCTGCCATAGAGGCAGGCATGGGGGTTATGGGAGGGAAACAGGGGATATTGGTTGTGGGAAATGTATCATTGTATGACTAAAACCTGAGCATGAACAGCTTTGTAATGGTCTATCTCATGATAGTCAATAAAATTTAAAAAAAAACAAACAAAAAATTGGGTGCTGAAAGTAGGTAAAGGAACAAACATGATAATCTCTCAGCACCTGTGTTGCAAATCATTGAGCCCTTGGGACTGGAGCAATAGCACCGCAGGAAGGGTATTTGCCTTGTACACGGCCGACCCAGGTTCAATTCCCAGCATCCCAATGGTCTCCCAAGAACTGTCAAGAGTAATTTCTGAGTGCATGAGCCAGGAGTAACCCCTGAGCATTGCCAGGTATTGCCAGCATTGCCAAAAAGCAAATCATTGTGCCCAAAAGAGGAGACAGAGAGAGAGAGAGAGAGAGAGAGAGAGAGAGAGAGAGAGAGAGAGAGAGAGAGAGAGAGACCGAGAAGTGTCTGCCATAGAGCATAGAGGAGGCTAAGGAGTGGTGTCCGGAGGAATACTGGGGACACTGGTGTTGGGAAATGCCCACCAGATGAAGGGGCAGGTGCTGAAACATTGTATGACGGAAACCCTTTCACAAACAGCTTTGTAACTGTGTATCTCACAGTGATGGGTCTGGTGGGAGAGCATATGCCTTGCATGTGTGAGGTTCCCAGCACCATATACCAGCCTGGTCATGCACGGCAGAAGGGACCCCTCATGCCCCACCCCCATCAAAGCAAAGATACCATAAAAAATGGTGAGAAGGGAGGAAAAAGATAGCAATTTTCTTGAACTTGGAAAAACAGCGGAATTGGGGGCTCCAGACCCGAGCCTGAGCTTCTGTTTTTGTTTTTTGCGTCACACCCAGCGATGCACAGGGGTTACTCCTGGTTCATGCACTCAGGAATTACTCCTGGCCGTGCTCGGGGGACCATATGGAATGCTGGGAATCGAACCCGGGTTGGATTGCGTGCAAGGCAAATGCCCTACCCGCTGTGCTATCACTTCAGCCCCTTGAGTCTGAGCTTCTAAGCTCATTAACTCAGCAGCCCTCTCTGTGACATCAGTCCTGGCCACACCGTGAGGCCGGACAGCCCTTCCCTGCCAGGCACAGGCATGTTTGATGTTCAAGACCTGGGAGTTCTGCCACAAGCTCCCACCTATGAAGATCAAGCAACAGCTGTTGACTCTGCCCTGCAGCATACGTGCACACACGAGCATCATTCAGGGTCTACTCCTGGCTCTGTTCTCAGGGCTCACTCCTGGCAGTGCACCTGTGGCACCAGAGATCAAAGTGAACTTAGCTAGCATATATGAGACTAACACCTAAGGACAGCAGAGATGAGGACCAGGAGGATCATGCCATGGTTTGGAAACCGACCTCACGAGCTGGGGTAGGGGGGAAGGCAGTTGGGATGGAGATGGGATCACTAAGTGAATGATGATTGGAGGGATCGCCTGGGAGGGGAGATGTGTGCTGAAAGTAGACCAAGGACCAAACACGATGACCTCTGAGTATCATTTGTATTGCAAATCATAATGCCCAAAATTAGAGAGAGAGTAGGAAGGACTGTACCGGCCACAGAAGCAAGGAGTGGGGTGGAATGGGGGTGGCGGGTGGGACACTGGGAACAATGGTAGTGGAAAATGTGCACTGGTGGAAGGACGGGTGATCGAGCATTGTGTGACTGAAACATAATCATGCAATTTTATAACTGTATCTCATGGTGATTCAATAAAACGTCTTAAAAAAATAAAAAGCCATTAAAAAATTTTTTTGAAATATTGGACTTAGTACTGGGCATGGCGTGCACCTTCCTTCCCCCCTGTACTATCTCTCTGGCCCACACCCGCAGCATTCCTGATGGGGGGCTCCAGAGGCAGCCAACGGGAGGGGGCTACTTGCAGGAGCGGGGAGCTCTCCCGTTCCGATGGGGCTGGAAGGTTTGGAGAGCAGGAGAGCAACACAGAGGGGAGAAGGGCCTTGCTGAACATTGGACAACCGGGTGGACCCCCCAACCGCTACCTAGAAACAGGAACTGAAGCTGGAAAGTTGTTCAACTACCAAGGGAAGGGGGGTCCCCAGATGCTCTCCCACTCCCCCTGCCATCCTTGGGCACCATCCTTGGGAGATGTTGGCTCAGTCCCAGGGAAGCTGCCACTGGTGGTAGGATTGGTGCTGTATGTCCAAATATTCACTATGAATAAATTTGCATATCGCAGTGCTTTCATTTTAAAAATGTGGAAAGAGAGGTCAGAGTGATAGTTCAGTGGATAGCACGTTTGCCTTGCATGCAGCTGACCCAGTATCTATCCCCTGCACAAAGAATCCGGCAATCAACTAAACAAACAGCTGCTCCTTAAAACTCACTTTTATTTTAAATCATGAGAACAAGAAATTACACGGGGTCTGTGTGTGTGAGAGCGCATCATATGGTCCCCTGAACACCGCAGAAGTGATTTCTTAAAAGGCTAAAGAAACAAGGAGGAGGAGGAGGAGGAGGAGGAGGAGGAGGAGGAGGAGGAGGAGGAGGAGGAGGAGGCTAAGGACAAGGAGAAAGTGAAGAGGGAGGAGGAGAGGAGGAAGGGAGGAGGAAGGGGAGGAGGAAGGGGAGGAAGAGGAGGAGGAGGAGGAGTAGATGCTTCTTAGCTCTTTTTCTCCAACAGTTGCTAATTCCTCCTTACACAGGCAGGATTATCCACACTCTACACCACAGAGGAATCAACTCCAAAGAAACTTTTCCTAAGTCCTTAAGTAGAAAAAGCAAATTGAAAATTGCCTTATGAAGATAAAGGCAAGAGGAACCCAGGCCTTATACACTGTGCAGCAAACAGCAGCTCTAGGAGAACTCAGAACTTCTCCGGGAGCGAGGAATCCATCCTGCAAGCCCTAGGCAAACACATGTGATTCCAGGAATGCATGCACCGCCCGCCTCCCCTGGGAGGCAAAACTGGGTTGTTTGGTGGGCTTATGATGTGGTTCTGGAACTTTCTTCCTTAAGCACATGTTTCAGACCCTTCTGAGTAAAGCTCCAAAATTCATGCCCACTTTTCCATGGCTTGATGGTGTTTTCACAGAGGTGGGCTTGGTGCATTGATCTCAGGCATCCCTGCCTCTGGAATAACAATTCCTTCCATCCAAGTCCTCAGAACTGGTCCCTGCAATTAGCACTTGGCTCTGACTTGTCACTAACAGAAAACTTTGGTGCAAACAAAATACAATGTTGAGCCAGAAACAAGTTTTCTAAAACTCGTACAGAACAATGGACCCTCAACTTCCTGGAACCCAATCCTGGACACTCTATTTTTGGGGAGTTGGGAACTTGTATATGTTCGAGGTTGAGCAAAAAGGAACCACGGCAAGAGATTTACAGAGGAGTAACTTGAACAAGGGAAGAGAGAATTTCATTTCTGACACCCTCTATCCTCACTAATGTTGAGAACAAAAGTTGGAAGCAACAAAGAAGCATCTACAAGTGAAAAACAAATTTCCTGAGATTACTAGAGTGAAGCAGTAATTCAGAATGATTTCTTTTGATGTCTGTTAAAACCAGACACATGGGGTTTGAGAAGAAACACACATACACACACACACACACACACACACACACACACACGGAGTAAGTGTGCTTAATGAAAGATTGTATTCTTTTTTTTTTTCTTTTTGGGTCACACCTAGCGATGCTCAGAGGTTACTCCTGGCTCTGCACTCAGGAATTACTCCTGGTGGTGCTTGGGGGACCATATGGGATGCTGGGAATCGCACCTGGGTCGGCTGTGTGCAAGGCAAATGCCCTACCCTCTATACTATCGCTCCGGCCCCAAAAGATTGTATTCTTTAATTTCAAAAGTGAATATGCAACCATGTCCTAAAGATTCTAAATAATATCCTAGTGCTCTGTGATGACAAAGAAAACCAAGAAACAAGCTGGTTGGATTGGATTCCTGAGGCAATTGAGGGGTGGCTTTTGGGCTATCCAGGGGTGCTTCTCTCCAAATTGTAGCCAGGCTGCATGTCAGTTGAGGGCCTCACAGACCTAATGTCACTGTCACTGTCCTCCCGTTGTTCATCGATTTTCTCGAGCGGGCCCAGTAACATCTCCATTGTGAGACTTGTTACTGTGTTTGGCCTACTGAATACGTCACGGGTAGCTTGCCAGGCTTTGCCATGCGGGCGAGATACTCTCGGTAGCTTGCCGGGCTCTCCGAGAGGGGTGGAGGAATCGAACCTGGCTCGGCCGGGCTGGCTGCATGCAAGGCAAAAGCCCTACCCGCAGTGCTATCGCTCCAGCCCGCAGACCTAATAATGTGATACAAATAGCTTAAGAACCAGGATATAGCTCAGTGGTAGGACAGATTTCTCAGTGTCAAAGCATAGGAGATCCCAAGTTTGATCCCCGGCACTGCACAGAGAATCCAGCAATCAACTAAACAAACAGCTGCTCCTTAAAACTCTCACTTTTATTCTAAATCATGAGAACAAGAAATTACAGGGGTCTGTGTGTGTGAGAGTGCATCAGGTAAAAATGAAAGCAACTGGGCTGGAGCGATAGCACAGTAGGTAGGGGGTTTGCCCTGCATGCAGCCAACCTGGGTTCAATCCCCGGCATCCCGTATGGTCCCCCAAGCACTGCCAGGAGTAATCCCTGAGTACAGAACCAGGAGTAAACTCTGATCATCGCCTGGTGTGACCCAAAAAGCAAAAAATAAATAAATAAATAAATAAAGCAACTTTTAATTACACACTCCTTGAAAACGACTGAGCTTTCCCTGTCCTATGTAATATGGACTGGTGGCCCCAGTGGCACTGGGATGGCTATGCAGTAGGAGGGTCCAGTGTGTGTAAACCCCGGGGCGGGGGGGGAGTTGCGGGGTACTCAGAGCAGGTGAGGGGAAACATGAGGCAGAGTGAGGGGCCCAGAGGCCGAGTACCCGTGTGTGCCCTGGCATGCTGAGGGCAAAAGGGGCCCCGTGGTGGCATCTCCTTGTTGAGATGGGTTTGATAATTGTGTTTTTAAGAAGTGGCATTTCAGGCCAGACCATTAACTCTGAAAGTTGATGCAGGTGCCCTACCTGCTCTTAGGCTTTGAATTCAATCCCTGGAACCACGAGGGCCTTTGAGCACTCCTGGGTGTTGCCCTGGTGGCCCCCAGCACCAACCATCAGCTTGCACAGCAGAGATAAGTATCATCAAGAGCCACTGAGAACTGCTGGAAGAGTCCTCTGATATAAAACATAAAGCAAATAAAGGGCAAGAGTTCACCTTCCTCCTTGGCCGTCAGCATGCTGGAAACACAAACAACGTGGGAAAAACTGGACCCAATCCTCAGGGTCCCAGGGAGGTGCCTCCCTGCATTTCTTCTTCTGTAGAGAAGTTTATACTTATTGCTTGTCTTGTGTCTTGTTTCTCTCTTGTTTCTCTCTCTCTCTCTCTCTCTCTCTCTGTTTTTTGGCTCGCACCCATTGGGACTCAGGGCTCATTTCTGGCTTCCCTGGGTACCACACATGATGCCAGGGATTGAACCAGGCTGCATGCAAAGCAAGTGCCTTACCCTTGTCCTATTTCCCAGGCTCCTTCAGCACTTCATGGTGGCTATGGGGGAGACTGTTTAGTGTATAGATGGGTGCTGGTGGGTGAGAACACCTGGGGGTAAGGGTAAGGGTCTATACCAACACAGGGACAGTGAGCATGATTTGTGGCGCCTGATTGGATGGCTGAGTCTACTGCACAGCTGTCAACTCTCCTTCTTTCCTGCTACAGTTTCTTTTTTTCCCAAAGTTTTGGGGCCACAACTAGCAGTGCTCAGTGCTTAACTCCTGGCTCTGTGTTGCAGGGACCATACAGGGTGCCGGGGATTGAACCTGGGTCAGCTGCATGCAAGGCAAGAACCTTACCTGCAGTGTTATCTCTCCAGTTCCCTTTTTAAAAAAGTTTCCTAGCAGGTCTGGCTGTACGTGTGTGGGGAAGGATCACTTAATCCCTGCAGAAAGGGTCATCTGAGAAAAGGAAGGGGGTTGAAACTGGCCCTAACAGGTCAGGCTACCTGACCTTGTGCCACTGTGTGAGACAAGAATTGCTACTCTGAGGGCTGGAGCCATCCAGCAATGGGGAGGGCACTTGCCTTGCAAGTGGCTGACCCGAGTTCAATCCCTGGCATCCCATATGGTCCCCTGAGCCCTGCCAGGAGTGCTTCCTGAGTGCAGAGCCAGGAGTGAGTTCAGGAATGTACTCTGAGCACTGCAGGGTGTGACCCCAAGACAAACAAACAAACATTTCCAAATCTGCTGCTCTGCAGGCATTGTTTTGCAGGCGCAGTAAATACCTTACACCTGTGTGTGTGTGTGTGTGTGTGTGTGTATAGCACTGTCATCCCATTGTTCATTGATTTGCTCGAGCGGGCACCAGTAACGTCTCCATTGTGAGACTTGTTGTTACTGTTTTTGGCATGTTGAATATGCCATGGGGAGCTTGCCAGGCTCTGCCATGCGGGCAGGATACTCTCAGTAGCTTGCCGGCCTCTCCGAGAGGGACAGAGAAATCAAACCCAGGTCAGCCGCATGCAAGGCAAATGCCCTCCCCTCTGTGCTATCGCTCCAGCCCATCTGTGTGTGTAGAAAGGAATAATAATTAAAATCTCATTCAGAACACAAACACACATACACACACCTGGCCCCCAATGCCCCTACACCTTATTTTTTTTCTGTTTTTTTTTAAATTCCCTAAGGTGTCAGAATTCTTCTTTTTTCTCTTTTTTTGGATAATATCAATTTTATTTTACTTTATTTTTAATTTTTATTAGTGAAACACCATGAGGTACAGTCGTAGACTCACAAATTTTTGTGCTTGGGTTTCAGTTATACAATGATCAAGTACCCATCCCTCCACCAGTGCCCATTTTCCACCAACATGGGTCCCAGTATCCCTCCCACCCCCCATTCCCCATCCCACCCTGCCTCTGTGGCAGGGCATTCCCCCTTGTTTTCTCTTTCCTTTTGGGGCACCTTATTTCTGCCTGTCTATTACCTGAAAAACAGGCCAATGGGATTGGGGTGATGACCTCTAGGGTAGCTTTGCACGTGGGAACCCCAGGTTTGATACCCAGCACCACATGTTTCCGTGAACATCACTGGTGTACTACCTCCACTTCCCTACAGATGGCAGGGCCTTTGCCTTGCACGCAGCCAACATGGCCGACCCAAGTTCGATTCCTCCGCCCCTCTCGGAGAGCCCGGCAAGCTACCGAGAGTATTCGATATGCCAGACACAGTAACACTAACTCTTATTTCTTCTTTTTTGGCTCCCCACTGGTGGTACCCAGGGGTTACTCCCGGCACAGTCTCAGGGATCACTCTCAGTGGTGCTCAGGGGACCACGGTCCTGCTGGGAACTGAAACTGGGTCCCCCACAAGCAAAGTTTGCACTCAGTCTGCTAAGTTCTCTCTGACCCCAAGTCTCTCCCTTCTGAAGTGGTTTCTTCTTGCAAAAGCCCGTGTGACCGCGCTTAACTTTCAGATGCACGTGCCAGGGCAAACACAGGTCAAGAGCAAACTGAGTTCTACAGAGCAAATCCTGCCAATGCAGCATGGCTTTCCAAAATGACACCGAAACTCGTGACACTGCAGGACATGTGCCCCGAGACGAGTGCGGCTCCCTGGAGCCAACGGGACCCAAGAACTTGCTCTTCTTGCAAAGACGCCGGAAGAGGAAGCGAATTAAGCAAGAACTCCGAACTCTGGGTCTTCCTCTCATACTGACAGGAAGCAACCGGTTTCATCGTTGCTGGCCACTGCGTGCCAGTCTCATCTCCGGTCACTCAGGGGAGCCACCAGGGATCCAGAGTCATGAGAAGCAGCCGTCATCTGTGGAAGCTGCCTGGATCCCAGCTGATGGCGACACACGGGCCAAGGCACATGGTGACCATGGCCAAAGTGCGTGGAAAGCAGAGTCCACTTAATCCACTCCACGAGCACTGCGGATGTCTGCTGCATGCCAGACACCACGTGACGGGCAGGCACTCTGTAGCCACAAGATGGAATGGGGTGGACATGGGAGCTGGAGTTCCACAGGTCTCCCCAGGGGACTCCCACCCTTCTCCACAGAGGGATCAGTGAAGCCAAAGTGAGGGGATCTGATGGAATGAAAAGCAATGGCCAGAGGGGAGTGTGGTATTTAACAACCCCCCAACACACACACACACACACACACACACACACACACACACACGCCCTAGGCCATCTTGAAAACAAATTCTGATACGGCCAAACCAATAACTTAACAAATTAGATTTTCCAAATGCCCAGCATGAATGCAGCTCTAGAACAGGCACGCTCATGGGTATGACAAAATATTTAGGACGATTCTGCTCATGAAGATCTGGCCCAAAGCTCCACCCACGGGCCAGGAGAACTTTGCAGCCTCTGGGAGAAAGGATGTGGTGGATGAGGACTGGGGTAGGGGAGGAGCACTCAACCAAGCCTGGCAGCTCATTCTCTGCGGGTCCCTGGGAGCCACGGAGAGCCCAGAGGAAACCTCAAACAGAAAAAAAAAAAAAAGATTCAAACAGAACCAGCTCCAGGCCCACATCTGCAGTCAGAATCAAACCACTTCTCTAAATTCCGAGTGCCAGCCTGGGGCGGCCCTGCAGGGGCCCCTGGGATGGATTCATTAGGTCAAAGCACCCGAAGCTCACTCCATTCTCCTGCCTCCTCCCTCAACTTGTCAGAAATGCTCGGCCCAGATGCGTCCGTGGTGGGAACAGAGCTAATCACGCGCTGGCCTGAAGCCAAAACCACCAGAGCCTGCCAAGTCCCCATCAGTCAGAGCTGCACTGACAGAAAAAGCCTCCTGCATTAAGGGGACCTAAGCGGAGGAGACCCTAAGTCTGGACCTGGTACCGCTTCCTTTCCCCCCCCCCCCATACCCCCCAATACAGGTTTGGTGGGCACACAGCACCAGGGATATTCTTGTTCCCAGGATGTTCTTGTTCTTGTTCTGAAACCCAACTATATGTATGTGCATGCGTTTTATGCTGTTTAAGTTTAATCAGTCTATCACCAACTACGGGCCAAATCAACCATGTCCCCTTTGCCCCTTCCCCCCAAAAATCATAAAGAAACTACTGAAAAGTCAGTATGTAGGGGGTCAGGGAGATAGCTCAGGGGTCAAGGGCAGACACCCTGTGTGGGCAAAGACCCGACATCAATCCCAGCCACATGAGCCCTCAAGCATGGGGGGAGCCCTGGTGGCCCCCAGCCTCTCCCCATCGGGCTCCTAACACTGAGCCAGCCAGCCTGGTTCTCCAGGCACCCCTGGGTGCTGCTCAGGATACTCCCTCTCCTCAAAGCCTCCCACAAATCTGTCTTGAGGATGAAGAAGTGTGATCCTGTGGCCACAGGGTAGCCAGCGGGACAGCCCGAGGATGCGGAGATCAAGAACGCAGGAGGCGGACTAACTCCCAAGAATAGCCAAGATAAGTACCAGGAGGTTTACTCCATGGCTTGGAGGCCAGCCGCACACGCTAGGGGTAAAGGTAGCTCAGATAGAGAAGGGAGCTCAAATAAAGGGTGTTGGGAAGATCCGCCCAGGATGGGAGAAGCATGCTGAAAGTAGACTATAGACTGAACATGATCACCACTCATTTCCTCTTTTGCCAACCACAGCACCCAAAAGGAGAGAGAGAACAAAAGGGAGTGCCCTGCCACAGAGGCGGGGTGGGATGGGGGGATGGGGGGTGGGAGGGATACTGGGATCAGTGGTGGTGGAGAATGGGCACTGGTGGAGGGATGGGTACTCGATCATTGTATAATTGAAATCGAAGCACAAAAATTTGTAAGTCTACAACTGTACCTCATGGTGTTTCGCTAACAAAAATTAAAAAAAAAAAAAAAAGGAGGGAGGCAGATCCCAGCCAAGGTGACGGAGCGTGCACAGGCCTCTATAAACAGCTCATCACTGTCGCTGGCTCCGTCCCCGCTGCTCTGAGCAGGCGTAGCCACTCACGCAGCCCACGATGACCCAAAGACAACCGGCAAGGCCCTCTCAATCACCAAGGAACCGGTCGACTGAGCAAAGCGAGGGCTGGGAGGCCGCCCGGCACAGCCACGGTTTCCGGGCTGCCCGGCTAACCTTGGTCTGGTGCTCACTTCTGCTTTTCTGTCCCATGGAAACTTCTGCAGGCAGAGCGGTTTGGTGGTGGATAAACCAGAGCCGCCCCTGGCAGGAGCAGCAATAACTGGTGCCCAGAGATGGCGCCTGTACGCCCACCGTGCGTGCCAGTCACCAAGCAACACGATCAGTAACAACCCCGAGTGGTGGTGAGGGCCATGGCGATGGTGGCATCGGCCACGTGCAAATGGGGACACAGGAGTGTGGGGAGAAAGGACAGAGGCCACAGGGCAGGGGTTCAAGGCACGTGCCTTGAATATGGTGACTCAGGTTTGATCCCTGTTACCGCAGGGTCCTCTGGTTCCTGCAACGTGTGGTTCTGAGGGACACTGAGCACCACTGGAGTGATCTGGGGAATTCTTTTTTTTTTTCTTTCTGGTTTTTGGGCCATACCAAGAGATGCTCACGGGTCACTCCTGGCTCTGCACTCAGAAATCAATCCTGGCAGATCAGGGGACCACATGGGATGCCAGGGATCAAACCCGGCTTGGCTGTCTGCAAAGCAAGCACTCTCCCAGCTGTACTATCACTCTGGCTCCAATCTGGATAATTCTTTGCCTCCCAGGGCCTGAGTCACATTGCATTTTCAGGAAGTACCACAGAAACTGATGGCCTAGCTGGCCAAAGACCGCTAGCCTTTGAGCACAGAGCCAGAAGTGACCCCTGAGAGGTCACTTAAGAAGAACAAAATAAAAGGGAACAAAATAAAAGGGAACAAGGGGGCTGGAGTGATAGCACAGCGGGTAGGGCGTTTGCCTTGCACGCGGCCGACCCGGGTTCGATTCCCAGCATCCCATATGGTCCCCGAAGCATGGCCAGGAGTAATTCCTGAGTGCATGAACCAAGAGTAACCCCTGTGCATCGCTGGGTGTGACCCCAAAAAAGCAAAAAAAAATAAGATAAAATAAAAGGGAACAAAGTAAAAGGGAAATAGGGCCAGAGCAACAGTAGAGCAGATAGGCAGTTGCCTTACATGCAGCTGTCCTGGGTTCGATCCCAGGCACCCTATAGGGTCCTCCGAGCCCACCAGGAGTGGTCCCTGAGCACAGAGCCAGGAGTAAGCCCTGAGCACAGCTGGGTGTGGCCCTCGAACAAAATAAAAAACAGACAATAAAGGGGAATAAATCTGTAATTCCACTCAGGACAAAACCCCAGAGCTGCTCTTACTCTTCTTCGGTTTGGGGAGAGGCTCCTAAGAAGTGCTCCACGAGGCCAGTCGCTCCCAGTGACCCTCAGCTAGCCAGGACTCCGCAGTGTCAGAGACCACCAGGGCCACCTCAAACAGTGCTCAGGAGGCTCCTGGGCCACACCTGGTGCTGCAGAGATGGGGGGGGGGGGGGCACGCAGAGCTCGGGATCAAATCAGGATGGGCAAAGACACTGTGTCAAAGCTCCGTGTGCTCCCCCCACCCCTGCCCCCGATGAAGAAAATTCCAGGCATTACGCCAAGATGAAGTGACTCCCCATCCCTTGGCCTTGGCATTATTGGGTACCCAGGAAAGAAGCCTGGCGGTCAGGCTGGGCGGGGCGGGGGGTCGGGGGGACTCTGTCAGCTCCAACAGGCCTGGACTGGAGTTGGGCGTTTGAGGAGAAGTGTGCTAGAGTGAGGTAGGAAGGGGAGAGGAGGAAGTAGAGGACAGCCTCATCCTGCCTTCAGGCCACTTGCTCCAGACAAGTGCTTGCAGCAAATTATTTATCAGTCACACCCTGATGGACCAACCGATGGCAAAAGGTCATGCAAAGGGCTGGAGCGATAGCACAGAGAGTAGGGCATTTGACTTGCATACAGCCGACCCGGGTTCGATTCCCAGCATCCCATATGGTCCCTTGAGCACTGCCAAGAATAATTCCTGAGTGCAAAGCCAGAAGTCAGCCCTGAGCATCAGTGGGTGTGACCCAAAAAGCAAAAAAATAAAAAATAAATAAGGCAATGCCAGCAGAGCCACTGACTTTATTTACGATGACCTCCAAGGCTGACTTCCTCCCCATTGCTGGAACCAGGCAGCACGGGACCCCTCTCTCCCGCTGTGTGACAGGAACAGCCACGTCCCTCCGTGCTTCTGTTTTCGCACCCCGAAGCCCAAGAAAATAACGGCATAAGCTCCAGCAGGGAAGACGGTGCGGCTCAAGCTTTCTGCAGGGCACAGGAGGATACAATCACTGGAGCGGATTGGTTGGGGGAATATTTAAATTTTAAAGCTCTCCCCACAAGTCGGCAGAGCCTGTACATATTTACAATAAAAACTTTAGGATGAAACATTGAAAATATGCTCATTAGCTGCCTGTGGGGAAGGGCGGGGAGAGGAGGCTGAGTGGGTGGGAGACTGGTGGAAGGTGCAGTTATCACTGATTGGAAATCATGGAGCTTCAAATTAAAAAATAAAATGAAAACTGCTTTTTTTTTTTTTTTTGCTTTTTGGGTCACAGCCAGCGATGGTCAGGGGTTACTCCTGGCTCTGCACTCAGGAATCACTCCTGGATCATACGGAATACTGGGAATCGAGCCCCCGTTGGCCGCATGCAAGGCAAATGCCCTATCCGCTGTGCTCTCACTCCAGCCTGAAACCTGCTCTTTAGAGCTGCGGCACCAGCACCCAGAAACCACCAAGGGGCATACATGGGGCAGACCATAGTGATTGAAGATCTGCCCCGTGTCTGTGTACAAGGCATGGAGGAGCCATAGTTGAAGTCGTCCCAACTCATCCCAGGGACCAGCCTTATGTGGAGCAAACACAGTCATCAGAGATGAGGGAAAGATGACCCAGCTATGCTCTGAGGACCATGTGGTTAGGGGAGCCAATCTGGGCTTCTGCAGACAAAGCATGTGTGACAACCCTTTGAGCTATTTAACCCTTCCCCAGTTCCCAACATTCTGAGTATGTGACATCTGATGGTGCTCAGGGATTTCTCCTGGCTCTGTGCTTTGAGTTGACGCCTGACAGTGCTTAGGGGATCATATGTGGTGCCAGGGATCTAAATCAGGAAGGACCACATGCAGGGGAAATGTCTTTGTGCTATTTCTTTGTCCTGCCCCTAACTTCTTTTTCTTTCTACATTTTGGGCCAGACCCACTGTGGCCAGGACTTTTTTCTATCTCTGTGCTCGGAGGTCACGTGTGGCAGTGTTCAGTGGACCATCGTGGTACCAGGGATGGAGCCAGGGTTGGCCGAATGCAAGGTCCACACATTACCCCTATAATATCTCTACAGCCCATCCCTCAAACTCTTCACAAAATACCAGCAAACTAAAGGCAACAACCTGATCTGTGCTATGAAAAGATGATCTATACCCAATGGTCACTCAATGCCCAATGCCTCCAGTGCAAACTACAACACCCAAAAGAAAAGAGAGAACAAAAGGGAATGCCCTGCCTCAGAGATGGGGTTGGGGGGGAAGGAGTGGGGGTGGTGGGAGGGATACTGGGATCATTGGTGGTGGAGAATGGGCACTGGTAGAGGGATGTGTACTTGATCATTGCATGACTGAAATGCAAGCACGAAAGTTTGTAAGTCTGTAACTGTACCCCACGGTGATTCACTAATAAAAATTTTTTTTAAAAAGATGATCTATACCATGACCAAGGGAGACTTCATACGACATATTTAAGTTGCTTTACTTTCTGAAAATTAATGGAAGCTGGATCCTGGAATTGGATCAATAGCAAAAGTTCCCACTTTCAACACTCATTCTTGTCCAGAGTGATCATTTCCTACTAATGTCGTCATAATGGACCATCCTCTAGCTTAACTACCCTCCACCTCCCACGCCCCTGTGGTAATTTCCAACCATTAACCAGTCCTCCTGGCTCGTTTTCCCTAGCCTTGGATATTAGTTTTATACTATTTTTAAAAATATTACACAAATGAATGCAGTCATTCTATATCTCTCCCTCTCTTTCTGACTCATTTCACTCAGCATGATACTCTCCAGGTCCATCCTTTTGTAGGCAAATTTCATGACTTCATTTTGTTGAAAGTAACGGGATATACATGATTACCTTTCAGCATCTGTACTGCAAACCAGAATGCCTAAAATGACAGAGAGAAAGAGAAAGAGAGAGAGAAGAGAGGTGCCTGTCATAGAAGCAGGGGTGAGGGTGGGTGTGGGGGGGAGTTGGGGAGGGTGGGAGAGAAATGAGGGGCATTGGTGTTGGGAAATTACACTGGTGGAACACTCTAGGGGAAAAGGGAGCTCAGATAAAGAAAGGAACACCAAATAAAGGGTGTTGGGAGGATCCTCCCAGGATGGGAGAAGCATGCTGAAAGTAGACTACAGACCAAACATGATTGCCACTCAATGCCTCTTTTGCAAACCACAACACCCAAAAGGAGAGCGAGAACAAAAGGGAATACCCTGCCACAGAGGCAGGGTGGGATGGGGGGATAGGGGGCGGGAGGGATACTGGGACCTGTGGTGGTGGAAAATGGGCACTGGTGGAGGGATGGTACTCGATCATTGTACAATTGAAACCAAAGCACAAAAATTTGTAAATCTACAACTGTACCTCATGGTGTTTCACTAACAAAAATTTAAAAACAAAAATGTAAATGATGGAGAATCGGCACTGGTGGAGGGATGGGTACTGGATCATTGTATAACTGAAACCCAAGCACAAAAATTTGTAAGTCTACAACTGTACCTCATGGTGTTTCACTAATAAAAATTTTTTTAAAAAATTTAAAAAATTAAAAATAATAAAATAAAAAGAAATTACACTGGTGGAGGGATGGGTGTTGGAATATTGTATGACTGAAACCCAGTCATGAACAGCTTTGTAATGCTCTATCTCAAAGTGATTCAATAAAAACAAAAATCAATATTAGAAGAAAAATGTTCCCGCTTTACAAGAGTGAGTCTGGTCCCCAGTACCACCTCTAGGCACGGCTCTTGGCCCTCTGCTGTCTGGAGCCCTCAAGCCCCCATCAGTGCCACCCCTGAGAGTGTACCACGACAGTGGGTGACCCCTGACATGCATGACGGCTGCATATGGGGGTCTCAGGGCCAGATGTGCACAGTCACAAAACCACACAGTCACACAACCACAATGAAGTCACACAGTCACACAACCACAATGAAGCACACACACGTAAGTCATTGCAATCATAACAAAAGGGGAGAGGAAGCGAAAAGAATAAAAGAAAAGGAAACCTTGGTAATAAGGTGAGTTTAAAAAAAAAACTCAAGCGAAGCAATATACTACATACATTGCCTTGTATGCAGCCGGTGTAGGTTTGATCCCCCGCATCCCAAATGGTCCCCTGAGCCCCACCAGGAGTGATTCCTGAGCGCAGAGCCCAGAGTCATCCCTGAGCATCGCCAAGTTTGCCCCCAAATCAACAACAAACAACAAAGCAATGTACTACACCGATAGCAGAAAGAACAAAACCATAGACCATGTCTCAATACAGGCAGTAAAGGAATTTGACAAAACCAACACCACTTTGAGATGAAACAGCCAACAAACTAGGACTAGAAGGGAACTTCCACAGTTCTCTGCTAAAGGTCATTCACCAAGAAAACAAAAAATCAAAACCCAGAACAAATACTTCAGTTCATGGTAGAGCCCAAATCTTTCCTCCCAGAGATGAAGACCGGGAAACGTGACCTCACGCAACAATGAAGAAAAGGTTCTGTTTGGAGGCTGGGGTGTGGCTCAGTGGGAGAGTGTGGGTCTGGTCCTGAGGTCTGTGTGAGGTCCTGAAGTTCCATCTCCTGCACAGTCTGGCCCCCAAGGACTGCCAGGAATAACCCTGCTGACCCCCAAACACTGCTGGGCTGAGCCCTGCTGGGGGGTGTGCTCCAACAACAATCCAAAACAAAGGTATGATATATTCTTGGAAGTTCTCAAAGGGATAGAGGTTCCTCGACCCAGCGGGCCCATATGTCAGCCATATGGTCAGCCCATAGACAGTGTCCCCGCCTTGCAGGCATGAAGCCCTGAGTCTGACCCCCGGTGTCACACCCATAAGTGATGATGCCAGAGGGGTTGTCTTTTGTCACCCTAGTGCTCATGTGAAGGCCAGCACAACCATGCATGTAACTAAAGTATGTAAGCCCCACAGCAGGGACTGCAATTATGTCCCCTGGTTATCACAACGACAACCAAGGAAAGGGAAGAATAAATTCCAAATGTGAAAACAGACATTGAGAAACCTACCACTTGGCGGCTGGAGAGACAGAATAGTGGGCAGAAGCCTTGCCCTGTACGCGGCTGCCCCAGGACAGATCTCTGACATCCCATAGGGTCCCCCGAACACTGTCAGAATGAGTGATCCCTGAGCACAGAGCCAGGTAAGTCCTGAGCACAGCCAGGTGTGGCCCTAAAACAAAACAGAACAATCCTGTCTCCTGACTTGCATACAGCTACCCCTGCTGCAAGCCCTGACTGCATGTCCCCAGGTACTGTCAAAAGCAAACCCCAGGGAGGTTTGGGAATAGCTCCCAAGCACTGCTGGCTGTGGCCCCATGCCCTCCCCTCCCACTAAAATAAAAACCCAAAATGAAACCTATCCTCAGACACAAAGACACAATCTACTGCACAGACAACCCCAATAAATGCACTGAAAAAAAAAACGAATTGAAGACTGGAGTGAGTATACAGGATAGACGACAAATATATAAAAATCCAATGCATTTCTATATACATGTATTATTGCCAATTCAAAATAAAATGAGGAAAGTAATTTTATTTACAGCAGCACCTAAAAGGACAAAATTAGGGCTGGAGCGATTGTACAGTGAGTAGGGCGTTTGCCTTGCACGCGGCCGACCTGGGTTCGATTCCCAGCATCCCATATGGTCCCCTGAGCACCGCCAGGAGTAATTCCTGAGTGCAGAGCCAGGAGTAACCCCTGTGCACCGCCGGGTGTGACCCAAAAAGCAAATAAATAAATAAATAAATAAATAAAAAGACAAAATTAATAAGAATCAGTTTAATAATAACAGAAGTATAAAACATTTACTCTGAAGGTGATTAAAAAATAATACTAGTTAAGGAAACAAGTGCGTGGGGCTGGGGAGAGCACGGCTACAGAGATCACGCAAGCCGGAGCACTGTCAGGAGTGATCCAGGAGCACTGAGCCTGGAGTGACCCCTTGAGTAGCACCAGGTGTGGCCCAAATTCCTGGCCCCTCCTGAAAGATAGAAATGAATGGAAGGATTCCCACTCTCCCATGTTTTCAACACGCACTATCACTGATAGGGCAATATTTTCCAATTCAATCTATAGTTTCAATGCAAAGTTGTGCAGAATTGGCTAAGCTTATCTTCAAAGTCACACAGCAGTCCGTGGGTCCCAGACTCTTGACACAAACTTGAGAAAGGCCAACCAGCTACAGCTCAGGTTTCCAAATTTAAAAAACTACGAGATGCAGTAACTAAGAGCATTTGGCACTAGCCTCAGGCAAACAGAAAGGACAGAAACTCAGAAATAGCCTCCTACCCTTGCACAACCATCGGGGTCCAACAATTCAACAATGAAAATACCATCTTTTCGGCTAATGGTAATGGAACAGGATATCCACATGGCCAACAGGTCATCAGCAGCTCAGAGAGACAGGATGGGGGAGGGGACACGTTGGAGGCCTGGGCTTGACCCCCAGAACCACCTGGCCCGTTGAGCACTGTCAGGAGTGACCCCCAACACTGAAGTGGGGTATTCACTGAGTACTGTCAGGAGTGATCCCAACATTCAGCTGAAGTATTCACTGAGCACTGTCAGGAGTGACTCCCCGCCCCCAACATTGAACTGGAGTATTCACTGAGCATCTCTAGGTGTGATAAAAAAAATAAGTTGGATTCATATTTAAAAATTATCATCTAGGGGCTGGAGCAATAGCACAGAGGGTAGGGTGTTTGCCTTGCACGCGGCCGACCCGGGTTCAATTCCCAGCATCCCATATGGTTCCCTGAGCACCGCCAGGGGTAATTCCTGAGTGCATGAGCCAGGAGTGACCCTTGAGCATCGCAGGGTGTGACCCAAAAAGCAAAAATAAATAAATAAAAATTATCATCTAAATTTCTAAAGGTCCAGAGGCATGAGCAAAAAAAGGAAATAAAAGAGGATGATATCAGGAAAGTGCTAGAGAAAATAGTACTGGCGGGAGAAGGTGGGGGCGCAACTGAGGTCACCGGATGTCAGGCAGGCACAAAAAATGTAATTTTCAGATTGCATTCATCTGGGGAACATAAAGTAACAAAATAGGAGACTAACACCCAAGATTGGCCGAGATTAGTACCAGGAATTTTGCTCCATGGCTTGGAGGCCAGCCACACGTGCTAGGGGGAAAGGGAGCTCAGATAGAGAAGGGAGCACCAAATAAAAGGTGTTGGGAGGATCCTCCCAGGGTGGGAGAAGCATGCAGAAAGTAGACTATAGACCAAACATGATTGCCACTCAATGCCTCTTTTGCAAACCACAACACCCAAAAGGAGAGAGAGAGAGAACAAAAGGGAATGCCCTACCACAGAGTCAGGGTGGGATGGGGGGGTTGGGGGGGTGGGAGGGATACTGGGTGGTGGAAAATGGGCACTGGTGGAGGGATGGGTACTTGATCATTGTATAACTGAAACCCAAGTACAAAAATTTGTAAGTCTACAACTGTACCTCATGGTGTCTCACTAATAAAATTTAAAAATTTTTTTTTAATTTTTTAAAAATGTAATTTTCAGAAGTGTTTCCAGGACCTGGGAGGTGGCTTACAGGGCTAGGCTGGGGTCTGAGTCCAGCACCACATGGTCCCCTGAGCACTGGGCAGGAAGCAGCAACTGAGCACAGCTGGATGTGGCTCAAAAAAAAAAAAACC
This sequence comes from Sorex fumeus, assembly GCF_029834395.1. Lineage (NCBI taxonomy): Eukaryota > Metazoa > Chordata > Mammalia > Eulipotyphla > Soricidae > Sorex > Sorex fumeus. The sequence goes on from NW_026606155.1 coordinate 5,303,518, forward strand.
CAAAGACTATTTCAAGAGACCAAGATTAACTGTCAGGGGAGCCAGCAGGCAGGGGGCTGGAGGGAAGGGGCTGAGACTCTAGAGCACCCAGAGAAAGGGCTCTCCATTTAGGCATAGGTGTATAAACGCATAATATCTGATTATGTATAAGAACAGAAATATAACAATAACTCACATTTTCAGGGAGATTATATATACTCCATTCTGATTGCATTTAAAATGAAAGAAGGACACTCAATCCTCTATAATAGAAGGCATGGAGTGGAAAGAGAATAGAGACATTAGAAATACAGAACCAATAAGCATACAAATAAGACAAATAGTAAATGTCAGTATCTCTTGAAAAATATTCGAAACTAGTTACCAGATAAAATAAATAGTGGACTGGAGAGCTCGTATAGGGGGGACAGTGCTTGTCTTGTCTGAGGCTGACCCTGCTTCTGTCCCCAACACCCCACTTGGTCCCCAGCACCACCAGGGGTCACTCCTGAACACAGAGCCAGGAATAGCCCCTGAGCACTGCCAGGTGTGATCCAAACACCACCAAGAGTTATCTCTGAGCACAGACCCAGGAGTAAATCCTGAACACTGCCAGTGTGCTCCCCCCAAAACACACACCACCAAATCTTCTGCCCCAAAGCTCTGCAAAGGGGGAGCTGCATTTTTTTTGGCTTTTTGGGTCACATCTGGCGATGCACAGGGGCTACTCCTGGCTCTGCACTCAGGAATTATCCCGGCAGTGCTCAGGAGACCATATGGGATTCTGGGAATCGAACGCGGGTTGACCACGTACAAGGCAAACGCCCTACCCGCTGTGCTATTGCTCCAGCCTCTGCATTTTTCCCTTAAATTTCTATTTTATTGAAACACCGAGAGATATAGTTAAAAGCTTTCATATCTGAATTACAATCACACAATGATCAAACACCCATCCCTCCACCAGTGCACATTCCCCACCATCAATCTCCCCAGTATGCCTAATCCCTCCCTTCCCACCCTCCCCCTGCCTCCACGGCAGACAATTGTCCTCATACTGTCTCTCTACTTTTGGGCATTATGATTTGCAATACAGACACTGAGAGGCTATTACATTTGGTCCTTTATCTACTTTCAGCACACGTCGCCCATCCCAACGGATCCCTCCAACCTTCATTTTCTTAGTGATCCCTTCTTTATCCCAGCTGCCTTCAACACAAGTTTCTCTTTTTTTTTTTTGTGGGTGGGGGGAGGTCCTTTGGTCACACCCGGCAATGCACAGGGGTTTCTCCTGGCTTTGCACTCAGGAATTACTCCTGGCGGTGCTCAGGGGACCATATGGGATGCTGGGAATCGAACCCGGGTCAGCAGGCAAGGCAAATGCCCCACCCACTGTACTATCGCTCCAGCACCCGGAGGAGATGCATCTTGACCAGCCCACGACACCCTTGGATGGGTTCTCCTCGACCCCAAGACTTGGCAGCCAGCAGCAACGGGTTCTAACGTCCTCCCAGATGAGACCCAGGGAGAGAGGCGCATGTGCCCCACGTGGCTGGGCACTGGGCCTTGGGGTACGCGGAGCCGCGCAGGAACGCACAGTGCCCGCTCCTATTTATGGCCCAGATGCTGTGAGGAAAATTACTCAGCACATTATTTTGTCCCCTACGTGGCCATCTGTAGGGGGAATTTTTATCCGAGTCTGAACGCGCTGGGTGCCTTCCAAGCAGCCAGCCTGGAAAAGGGGAGCCACTGAGGGGCCGTCTTTGCCTCTCTATTGTGACAACTGGAAAACTCACAGCCAACCCTGGGCTGGCTTGCATCTGCGACAGGATCCTCTGTAGAGGTCTCCGCGCATGCTCAGTTTGTGGTGGTCCTGTCTCCTCGTGCTCATGCTTCCTCAGGGACCCTGGCGTTTCCGACCCCTAGACACAGGTGAAGGCTGAACAGTATCCAGGTTGCTCCCGCCATCAAGCTTTAGCCCCCCCCCCCCTTTTTTTTTTTGGCTTTCTGGGTCACACTTGGCGATGCACAGGGGTTACTCCTGGCTCTGCACTCAGGAATCTCTCCTGGTGGTGCTCAGAGGACCATATAGGATGCTGGGAATCGAACCCGGGTCAGCCACGTGCAAGGCAAATGCCCTACCACTGTGTTATAGCTCCAATTCCTTGTTTGTTCTTTATTGAGAGGGCGTTGGGGTGTATCCAGAAGGGCTCAGGGGATGGCATGTGGTGCCGACGACTGAACCGGGGTTGGGCCCATGCAGACCAGAGTCTTCCTGAACCTTGCTGAATTATCTCTATGGCCACGGACACTAATTCAACATACAGGGAATGAGGGGTGACCTTCCACAGGTCCTGGGTGTAGCCAGAGACTCAGTTTGTCCACATACACCAGAGAAGAGGTGGCTGCTGTCACAGTAGCCCACTAGACCAGTTTCTGCAGCCCTTCCATTCCCTTCCAGGGGCATGCTGGAGGCACAAGGTGCTGGAGAGGAGCCACAAGAGAGAGGAACACAGGGGACAAGTGCTTGGGAGTCCACAGCCAGACCAATCCCGGGGTTGCTGCTTTAAGGCCCCCATCAGCACCACATCCTCTGTAGATGACCTCAATCCTGTTGGCACTGAGGCTCAGGCCCAGGGCACGAGCCAGCCCACAAATAAGTGCCCTACGAAAGTCTATTTGAGAGACTGCAGAGACGGCTCCATGGGCTGGAGCAGGAGCTCTGCATGGAGAAGGCCCCGGTTCGATGCCCAGCATGGCAAGATCCCCCGAGCATCATCAGGAGTGGCCGCTATCGTCAGCCCACTTCTCGGTGTACTTGATGAAATTCTTATTTCTCACAAACCTCTTTCAGAATCAATATCCTGCCTAGTCTTTTCTTTCCTCTTGGGGTCACACCCAGTGATGCTCAGGGGTTACTCCTGGTTCTGCACTCAGGAATTACTCCTGGCAGTGCCCTGGGGGACCATATGGATTGCTGGGGGTTGAACCCAGGCCGGCCGCTTGCAATGCAGACACCCTACCCACTGTACTATCGCTCTGTTCTCTGTCTTGACTTTTTAAATGGTGGTAAAATGAAATAAAGTTTAACCCTGCTCGTTGATAACGAAATGTTCCTATTTGGCATGGTTTGCAGGTTATTTGGGGATGGAGCGCGTATCAGGAAAGATATTACTATTAATATACATTGAGAAATGAACATTCCTAGAACCCAACCCACTCCAAATAACATACTAATCATACCAAGTAGGAACATTCTTTTGTAAGGATGCGTGTGTGTGCATAATTTATCTTTTATTGTTTGTTTGCTTTGGGGACCACATCAGCAGTGCTCAGGGGTTATCCTGGCTCTGCACTCAGGAATCACTCCTGGTGGGCTCAAGGGACCCTATGGGATGCTGGGGATCAAACTCTTTTCAGCCACATAGAAGACAAGAGCTGTACTAATTTTTTTTTTATTGAATCACCGTGAGATACAGTTACAAAGCTTTCATGTTTCAGTTTCCGTCATATAGTGATCGAACACCCAACCCTCCAGCAGTGCACATTTTCCACCACCAATGTTCCCAGTATCCTCTCCATTCCACCCCTCCCCTGTCTGTATGGCAGACAATTTCCCCCATACTCTCTCTCTCTACTTTGGGGCATTATTGTTTGCAATATAGATACTGAGAGGTCATCACATTTGGTCATTTATCTACTTTCAGCACTGCTGTTCTAATTTTTATCCCAATATTTATCATCTTAATGATTCTCTTTTTTAACCGCATTTGTTTCTGAGCTGCACCCAGCAGTGTCCAGGGGCTACTCCTGGTAGTGCTTAGGGGACCATGAGGTGTCGAGGTAGAAGCAGGGTTCACCCCATGCAAGGCAGGAGCCCCACTTCCTGGTACTATCTCTCTGGCCCCATTTTAATGATTCCAGGTGTTAACTCGATAATACAAATACACTCAAAATATTCTATTACCACCACCACCATTTACACTCAAAGCACTTTAAACATCCTCCACTGTAGCACTGTCCTCCTGTTGTTCATTGATTTGCTCTAGCGGGCACCAGTAACATCTCCATTATGAGACTTGTTGTTACTGCATTTGGCATACTGAATATGCCATGGGGAGCTTGCCAGGCTCTGCCATGTGGGCAGGATACTCTTGGTAGTTTGCTGGGAAATCCGGGAGGGATGGAGGAATAGAACCCAGGTCGACCGCATGCAAGGCAAACACCCACCCGCTGTGCTATCCTCCACTACATTTTCATATTCATTTAAACAATGATCCTTTCTCTTCTGTTGTGGGGTGGCGGGGGTTTTGGTCACAGCTCAGTGCTTACTCGTGGCTCTGTGCTCAGGGATCACTCCTGGTGGACATGACAGCACCATCAAGAGTTCAGGCGATTACGTCCAGATCAGCCCCATTCAAGGCAAACACCTTCCCTGCCCTCCTGTCTCTCTCCTCTTTTCCTCCCCATCCCTGATAACCTCCTCCATTCTACTTCCTGATCCTGTGTACTGTGACAGTTCCAGGTACCTCCTATAAGTAAAAAGAGAATCTTTGTCCTGCCATGCCTGGCTTACTTCGCTAAGTAGAATAAATTTCAAAGTCTACACACACAGCAGACATCACAGTTTTATTCCTTTTTTTAATGGAGGAACAATATTGTGGTATTTGTCTTTTCTACATTTGGCCAATTTCTTAATGAGCTGGTGGCTACCTGGGTGATCAGCACCTTAAACTATTTTAAATCGTGCGACAGACAAGTCTGATTTCCATTCTTCTGTGTACCCTCAGTGTGGACTTGCTGGGCCATATGAGAATTCTGTGTTCAACCTTTTGAGATGCTGCCAAACCGTTTTCCGCTCTGGTGACTTTTAAATCAAAGGTCTCAGACAACAGGTGCATAAAACCTCTTGAATTTCTCCAGGACAGAGAATAACTCTCACTGTTCAATGATGCTGGGCTCTCTCCTTCCTCCCTCCTCTCTCTCTCTCTTTTTTTCTCTCATACCAGATGCTGCTTAGAGGCCATGCCTGGTGGTGCTCAGAGAACCCTAAGCTGTGTCAGGATTTGAACCAGGGCTGCATCTGCAGCCATATGCTACTCAAACACCTCTTAACTTCTTCCTGACCAGCTCTCTGGCTCTACAACTCTCTGACATGAGCCTTGAAACCAAATCTAAAGTGAAACCATACCAGTAGACATGTTTTGCCCACAACACGATGCTGCTGAACTCATTTCTGGGCTCTCTGGTCTGAAGAACAGAACACCTCATCAGAAGAACACCTTTACACTGTAAAACAACAACAGACAAACAAACACAAACCCAGCCCAGAAGTGCCTGGGAATTAATTTCCTCTTGCTGGAAGACAGCTCGAGGAGATGAGTACATGCTTTGCTTAGTCCAGGATGATTTTGCTTTGCAGGAAGACCAGATTCACTCTCCAGCAGCTCATGGTCCCCCTGAATACTGCTGGATGTGACCCCGAGCACTGCTATAGTCCAGGTGTAGCTCCCGAGCAACACCTGGTATGACCCCTTCCCTCTAAAACACAGTTAAATCCCACAATATGAGGCTGGAGAGATGGTACAGCAGGTAAGGCACTTGCCTTGCACACAGTTGACCCTGGTTCGATTCCTGGAGATCCATAAGATCCCCCAAGCACCGCCAGGAATGACCTCTGAGCACAGCGCCAGGAGTAACTTTGAGCAAGCCGAAATTTTAAAAAAACCCACATTATAATCCTCTGTTCTCCCGTATTCACAAGCAGATTTAATACATTCCTGAGTGATATGGGTATATAAACACCCCAGGTCCCTTGTATTATCATATAGCAGGGGAAACCTTTATGTCCACTTCGCCACCATTTAAAAACTCAGGGCAGAGTACTGATTCTAAAAGAGGCTTGTGAGAAGCAAGAATGATGGAAAGTACGCCGATAAGCGGTCTGAATAGAGTGGCCAATCCTGGCGATGCTTGGGGTGCCATCGATCTGGGGGCTTCTTCATACAGAGTTCCTGCTCCCGCCCATGGAGCCCTCTCCCTAGTCTCTCAGACTTTTGGGGGGGGAGTTTGTGACTGGCCTATGCCCTGGGCCTGAGCCTCTGTGCAAACAGGATGTGAGGTCATCCGCAGCGGATGTGCTGGGGTTAGGAGGGGCACTTGGGGATCACAGTGATGAGCAAGCCCAGAGTCAGGTGCTTCAGCTGGTGCACACCTGCTCTGACTTCCACCAAGCCTGCTCCCTTGCCTGGACTTCCTCAGGGTCATGAGCTTTGCACAGACTTCAAGCTTCCACTGGGGATGGAGTTGGTACCTCTGGGCACCAACTGAACTGCAAATACGATGGTTTCCGCCTCACAGCACACCTGGACTTATCTCCTTTTCTTGTGCCGCTTCCTGCTTCATACCCCTGTTCCCCTCTTGTCAGCCACTTGCATTCATTCAAATTCCCATCCTGTGCCATCACCGCTTCAGCTGCAGCTCAACAAGACTCTCCAGCAACTTCCGGGATCAGTTTCTCTCCGTATTTCTGTTCTTCTTCTCCCTGGTTCTGAAGTTTGATTTGTATGTGGTGATTATTTACCATATGCTTTTCTTGTTGTTGTCTGAGACTCCCACGTAGAACAAAGAATAGTGCAACTAATTTGGGGTTTTAGAAGAAATGCTAGCATGCAGTGTCACGATTAAAATACAAAATTTGGGGGCTGGAGTTGATAGCACAGCGAACAGGGCGTTTGCTTTGCACGCGGCCAACCCGGGTTCGTTTCCCAGCATCCCATACGGTTCCCTGAGCATCACCAGGAGTAATTCCTGAGTGTATGAGCCAGGAGTAACCCCTGTGTATCGCTGGGTGTGACTCAAAAAGAAAAAAAATACAAAATTTTAATTTGTAAAGGAATAAACATGATAACCTCTGAGTACCTGTATTGCAAACCATAATGCCCCAAAGGGGAGAGAAAGAGAGACAGAGAGAAAGAGAAGGAAAGTGCCTGCCATAGAGACAGGCTGGGGATAGGGTGATGAAGGGAAACTGGGGACATTGGTGGTGGGAAAAATGCACACTGGTGGAGGGATGGGTGTTGGCATACTGTACGACTGAAATGCAACCTCAATCAGCTTTGTAACTGTGAATCTCCTGGTGACTCAAAACAAATTGAATTTAAATATACAAAATATTGTCTATAGGATACTTTTCTCCATTTTGGAAATACATACACACGTAACTATATTCAAAGGAAAAAGGTAGCAAGAAATGCACCAAAATATTAACATTGGTCAGCTTGGGGTAAAGGTGTAGCTTTCATCTTCACACTGTTACAAAGAACATGACGCTTAATTTCCTCCTCTAAGAAAGAGAAATATTCACACCTATTTCAAGGAGTGGCAGCAACTGAAAGGTAGCAATGAGCTGCTTCAAACAATCATCACTTAATTAATCACAGCCTGTCCCTGATTGGTGCCCGAGAAGGGGACAGCAGTGAATCAGACCATTTAAAAGAAAGCGCTGGAAAGCAGGAAGGAAAAGCAGCCTTTGTACTTTTTAAAGGACATTCCTATGCCTGGGCTCAGTGATCCTCTGCGAACTCGGAACGGGGGACAGGATTCCGGGGAGGACGTAGGCAGAAGACAGGACTGGCGAGGCAGCCAGACACTAAGGTGGGCGCGTCACAGACGTCTCAGCTGAGGTGGCCTCGGAACATTAAAAAGTTGGCCGAGCGGAAGCATGTGGAACGCCCCGCTTGGGTCCCTACCCAGCCATACAAGGTCCCTTCAGGCAGTGCTGGAAGTGACTCTCATGCATAGAGCTGGCAGTAGCTCCTGGGTTCCACCAGGTGTGACCCCCGCTCCCAACCCAAGAAACACAAAAGCCAAACAAAGCACAAATGTGGCCAAGTAAGTGAGACCCCTGCAGCGCCCCCCCAGCCCAGCCTCTTGGGGGCTTCTACCCACTCCACTTTCTCCCCTTCCTGCCCACCTGCTTCTGACATGCTGGAGGCATTCCTAGAGCTCTCTCCTGCCCATGGGGCTTACCCAGGGGGATCTTGTGGTGTGGGGGGTTTAACCACTACCCCAATCTCCCTCCAAAGCCCAGGAAGATCCATCCAAATAAGCCTCCTGCACTTGTTCTGCAAACAGGCAGTGTTTCCCTTCCACACCTCTCCACCAACCCCCACCTCCGGGGCTCTGGGGCCCAATCCTGAGTGTCTCGGGAAAAGGCAGAACCTGGGCAGGTATGACTCCCCCCCACCCCCAACCTGCTTAGGCCCCAGTAGACACTGTACCGTGACACTGTGCTGGAAGGCTGGGCCACTGCGGTGAGGTGGGGATACTGGTCTGTGTGTCCCTCACTCTCTGTCCTTCGCCTCTAACCTAGCCTTGGGGAGTGTGTCTTGGACATTCCGGCCCTGACCCACCCTCCCCGCATTGGGTTCCTTCTGATAGCGCCTTCCTCACGCAGGAGGCCTGAAAAACTGACCTCATGACCCTCCTCCCTGAACAGTTCTGGACACAGGGGGATTTGGGTGCAGGGCAAGTGCTCCCGGCCCCCACCCCCAAGTCTTGCTGCTCCTGGCACTGACTGGAGCCGCTGGGGGCTGCTCTCTTCTGGGGGTGCTTCTAGCCCCCTCCCCTGTACTAACTCTCTGCTTTCCTCAGAATTTCCACCTCTCCCCTGGGCCCCGCATGCTCCTGGGGCAAACAGGACTGTGAAGCATGGACACCCCACCTCTGTCTGCAAGAATAAAGGGGGTTCTGGGGGCCCTGGCTTACTCCCGCTCACAAACTCACTGGTGGCCAGCACCTGGAGACAGCCGGGCTCCCCGTCTCACTGTCTGGAGCCACTAGGGCCTTTCAACAACTCTGGGTAGGGGCTGGAGCAATAGTACAGCAGGTAAGGCGTTTGCCTTGCACGCAGCCAAATTGGGTTCGATTCCCAGCATCCCATATGGTCCCCTGAGCACCGCCAGGAGTAATTCCTGAGTGCAAAGCCAGGAGTAATCCCTGTGCATCGCTGGGTGTGACCCCCCCAAAACCAAAAACAAACAAAACTCTGGATAGCTCATGCCCCTTCTCCAGAGCGCAAAGCACTTCAGTTTCCAAACCCAAACCAGACCTAGCAGCTAACCTCCAGCCCGAAGTTCCTCCCCACCCCCCAACCCCTCCTGGTGGCAGTTTCCAGTCTGGAGTCCCTCTGCCTCCTGACTGCCAAGTCGCTGTCTAACTTTCTCTCTGCAGATCTGAAACCCGCTCCTCAAGCCGGCTGGGAGTTGCGCCTTCTGCACGCAGAGGGTGCTGGAGGGTGTCGGTAACGGAGCTCACACACGGTGGTAGGTTCCTCTGGCGTTTTCAAGCCTTTTTATCCCACCTAGCATCCCGCAAACTCAAGCCCTGGCCTCCCGGAGACGCTCCGAGAGCAGAGTTATCTCCAAATTAAGGCCCAGCTAAGCAGGTGGTGGGCTGGGATGGGGGTAGGCTTTGGGAAGCGGAGTGTGTGAGACTTTTCCAGCAGGCAGGGGCTGGGGAACGCGGAGGAGGCACCGGTCCGAGCACTTGCAGAGAAGCACCGCGCACGGGCACCTGTGGATCGGCCCCTCTGCGCGGAGCAGTGGTGTGTGTGTCTGTGTGTGTGTGTGTGTGTGTGTGTGTGTGTGTGTGTGGCGGGTTAGTGGGGTATCCCTCTCTCCACCCCAGGCTGAGAAAAGCGAGTCGGACCCGCGCCGCTCCCGCCGGATCCCCCGCTCACCTATGGTGGTCACGACGGTGCCCACGAAGTAGAAGGCGCCCGTGAAGTCCCAGCGCGGCCGCACGCTGTCCACGCGGATGCCGGCCTCGGCGGCCTCCTCGTAGTGGCGCAGGAAGGCGCGCAGCTGCTCGCGGCTCACGTTGTGGCTGCGGCTGAAGTTGGCCAGGCGACCCTCCCAGCGCTGCTTGGCCTGGCGCTCGGGCGCGCGCTCCAGCGCCGAGAACACGGCGGCGCCGCCCAGCAGGTAGAGCGCGAGGAGCGCGGCCAGCAGCAGGCAGCGCGCGTTGTCCTCGTTCAGGTGGCCCGGGCAGCAGCAGCCGCCGCAGCCCCGGCCGGCCATGGCCCGACCCCTCGAGGGTGCCCTCCCCGGCGGGCGCGGGGCGCAGGGCGCGGGGCGCGGGGCGCGGGGCGCAGCGCTCAGCTCAGCCGGCCCCGGGACGCGCGGCGCCCGCCGTGCCCATGCCCGTTGGGCAGCTCCCCGGGCCAACGCCGCCGCCAACGCCGCCAACGACGCCGATCGGGGCGCGCCGGCTCCCTGCGTCCACCTCTCCTCGGCCCCCGACTTTCACCTCCGCGGGGGCGCCGTCATCTCGGCCGCCGCGGGGGGCTCCGGAGCACCGGCGGGTCCGAGGGGCCGCGCGCCCAGCCGGCGTCTGCTGCGCGCCCGGCTGCCGAGCCCGCTCCGAGCCCACGCCCTGCCCCGCGTGGCCAGGGCAGGAGGGGGCGTGGCGGCGTGTTCAAGGCCAACCCGGGCCGATTCGACTCTCCTCCCCGGCCCACGTCCGGGGGGCACCCCCGAGGTCTCCGTCTTGGGGATCTTGGCGCTTCCAGGCGGAGAGCGGACGCAGGGGCGCGGGGTCTCGCAGGCTGGGAGAGGGGGGGTCTTCTGGCCGCAGCGGCCTCCCGGGTCCCCGATCCGGGTTCCCCAAGCCGAGAGGCGGGAAAGGGCGACCCAGGGATCGGGGTGGGGGGTCTGTGCCACGCTGCGCTCCCCCCGCCCGGGATCCGACCTCCCTGCGGGCGCGCTGCAAGGACGAGAGCCGAGAGGGAGTTGGCTCGAGCAAAGGAAGTTGGCCGCCCCCGGCCGGCTCCCTCGCCTTCCCCGGACCGGAACGTTCCCGGCCCCGGGGTCCCACGCGTGGGCGTCTTCCGCCCCCACGTGTCGGCTCCAGCCTGGGCTCCGCCTCAGGCCAGCCAGGCCCGCGGGGCCGGAGCGAGTGCACGGCGACCCCCGAGCGTGCCAGGCCCTCCATGTGGGCTCGGCTGCGCTCCTCCGCACCCCGTGCGATGCCCTCCCCCAGTCCACCCGCGTCCCCCGCACCCCCCCGCCTCCGGGAAACCCACCTTCCCGGCGCGGGCGGCGGCGCTCGGGCCTCAGTCCCCACTCACCCCGTCGCCACCACCCCGGGGAGCCCCCTCTCCGCGCCGCGCGATCGGGGTCCGTGCCCACCGCGCCCCTCTCCGCCCGGGCCCGGCCCGCGCGCTCCGGCGCCGCAACAGGTGGGGCCCAGCGGCTGCCGGGCCCCCGATTTCCCGGAGCCGGACCCCCGCCGCACAGCCCCCGGCCGGCTCAGCCCGCGGGCTGCAGCCCCCCCCCCCCCCGGAGTGGGTGCTCCAGGGGGCGGGGCGGGATGGACCCTCCCCGGGCCAGAAGAGGGCGCTCCGCCCCCTTCGCTCACACGCGCGCGCCCTCCCCTCCCCGGCCCTACCCCCCCCACCCCCCCACCCCCGGCTCCCAGCCGCATAGGGACCCCCAGTTAGCGTGTGCAATCATCTTGGAACGAGGCATGGCCTCGGCGCCCGGCCCAGGGCCCACCCGGCACCTGCTCTCTTCGGGAACAGAGAAAAGCCGCGCGCGGGGCTCAGGATTCCAGTGCAGCTTAGCCTCAGAGGCAGCGTGGTGTGGTCGGGGATGCGGGATGCTTGTCAGCTGTTCTCACGCCCCAAAGCTGCCCCTCTTTACTCAGTCTAGGGGGCGGGGGGCGAGGGGTGTGTGTGTGCAGGAGCGATGGCCCCCCCCCCCACACACAAGCATGTAGATGAGTCTTGCGCTTTTTTTTTTTTAAATCATGACAAATTTCAATGGTAAGGGTCCCGTTGAGTTCTGATAAATGTGTGCACCCTTGGGCTTTTCATTTTAGTTTTAATTTTTTTTAATGATTATAAAATTCCCTTTATTCACTGGCATTGTATTTTACTAAAGATTTTTTTTAATTGAATCACTGTGAAAGCTGTTCATGATTAGGTTTCAGTCATACAGTGTTCCAACACCCATCCCTCCACCAATGTACATTTCCCAGCACCGGTGTCCCCAGGTTCCCTCCCATCACCCCTTCCCCCACTTGCCTGCACTTTCTCTCTCTCTCTCCCTCTCTCTCTTTCTCTCTCTCTCTCTTTCTCTCTATCTCTCTCTCTTCTCCTTTTGCAATACAGATACTGAAAGGTTATCATGTATATCTCTTCACCTACTTTTAACACTCAGTTCTTGTCCAGTGTGATCATTTCCAGCTATTATTGTCATACTGGTCCCTTCTCTATCTTACCTACCCTCTGCCCTCCCCTTCCCCCACGCACACACTTATGGTAGATTCCAACCATTGACCATTGGGTTCTGATAAATGTATGCGCTTTTGCAAATCAAACATTTACTTAAGTGATGCAGAAGGCTGTGTGCATTGTATGCGAACGCTTCTATGTCCACCACTTAGATTCGACAACCAACATTTTATGGCACTTGCTTTATTACGTAGTTCTCTACATACTTTTCCCATCATTAGCCCATCTTATTTGAAATAAGCTGGAACATCAGTACACACCCCCTTTCACCACCCTGCCCCACCCCTCTTTCCTTTTATCATTTACTGGAGATCAATATATATTTACAGGTGGGGTCTCTTAAGGCAAAATGTTCATACATTGTATAAAGTGCATGAATCTTTTTGTTTTGGGAGTATACCTGGTAGCGCTCATGGCTGAATCCTGGCTCTGTGCTCCAGGATCACTACTGGCAGAACTTTAGGGACTCTATGGGGTGCTGGGGATGGAATCCGGGTCAGCCAGGTGCAAAGCAAGAGTCTCACACTGTGCTGCCTCTCTGGCTCCAAGTGCATGAATTTTAAGGTACCACTGAGTTCTGATGTGTGCGCCTTTACAAATTAAACACCTACTTACTCAACCAATCAACCAACTATCACTGACAGGTCAGAATTTCCACGAAACTGCCCAGCAAACCCCACCACATTCCTCCAGGAGAAATCACTGTTCTGGTCTTTTCAACAAGTTTGTTGGACTTTGCAGAATCTAGCTCTGCTTCTTGGAGATCTTGATGTAAGCGGAATCATAAGGTCATTGACATGTGTACAGTATTTTGTTTCTGAAATCTACTCATGTTATATGTCTTAGCAATTTGTCCCTTTATAAACATGCTGGGCTGGAGCGATAGCACAATGGGTAGAGCGTTTGCCTTGCATGTGGTTGACCTGGGTTCGATTCCTCTGACCCTCTCCAAGAGTCCGGCAAGCTACCGAGAGTATCTCGTCTGCCTGGCAAAGCCTGGCAAGCTACCGTGATGTATTCAATATGCCAAAAACAGTAACAACAAGTCTCACAATTTGTTGTGAGCCGTTACTGGTGCCTGCTCGAGCAAATTGATGAACAACGGGAGGACAGTGCTACAGTGCTATAAACATGCTAATTTTTCAAGGGTTCACATATACTACAATTTACTCATTTTCTTCCTATTGATAGAAACCAGGGCCATTAGAAATGTTTGAACTATCACAAATAAAACAGAGACCTTGTACAAATGTTTGCTGCTACATGTTCTCACACCATTTGGGTGAATACCTGTAAGTCCAACTTTGGTGTATTTAGGTAAGACGCTAACTAACGTTTCCAAAGCAACTATAGCCACCCACAGTGGCAACGAATTCCGGAAGCTCCACCTCCTGGTGAATATCTGGCTGCGATCTGAATTTAAACATGCGTGTGGTGTCTGTGTGAGGTTTCACATTGTGGTTCAATTTTCATTTCCGTGATGACTAATGTACTTGTGGGCCATCCCTACATCTTCCTTTGTAAATTATCCATCAAGTACTTAAAATTGCTCTCTTAGTTTTTTTTTTACTACTTTTATAGAGGTTTTTTTTTGGGGGGGGCTCACCCCTGGTAGTGGTTGAGGGTCACTCACAGATCTGTGCTCAGGAATGACCGGGAGAGCTCCTCTGGAAGCCTTGTGATGAGAATACACACAGGAGAACCAGGAGAGAGGGTCTCCTGCATGAAAAGCTGCTCCAGGCTGCTGAGGAACTTTTTGCCCATCCCCTTTTTTGGGGGGAGACCCATACCCCACTTTGCTCAGGGGCTATTCTGAACCTGGGGTGATGCTCAGAGAACCACAGCGGTGCTGGGGATCATACTGGTGATGGCTACATGAAAGGTAAATCCTTAACTCCCCATACTATGTCTCTGGCCCGTTTTATAGGAATTCTTTTTTTTTTCTTTTTTGGGTCACACTCGGCTATGCTCAGGGGTTACTACTGGCTCTGCACTCAGGAATCACTCCTGGTGGTGCTTGAGTAATTGGGATTCTGGGAATTGAAACTGGGTCAGCCACATGCAAGGCAAACGCCCTATCCACTGTACTATCACTCCAGCCCCATTTTATAGGAATTCTTAACATACCCAGGAAACTAGTCTTTCTCAGATAGGTATTTTGTAATTTTTTTCCCCTACAAGTCTCTGACGTGCCCATCACCACCTCAATGGCTAGGACCACAGTATGAAATAGAAGTAGAAGTTTTTTCTTGTTCATGATCTTAGGGAAAAGCCTTTTTTTTTTTACATCAAGTAGGGTTATAAAATGAGTTTTTCAAAGATAACCCTTTATTGGTCGAGAGAATGTCCTTTTTTTGCAATTAGCTTTTCTTTTTTTAAAGGATGAGTTGAATATTGAATATATGAATATATGAATATTCAATATGCCAAACACAGTAGCAACAAGTCTCAAAATGGAGACGTTACTGGGCCCGCTCGAGCAAATCGATGAACAACGGGAGGATGGTATTTGTTTGATTTGTTGATGAGTGTTGAATGTTGTCACATGCTTTCTCTACATCTATTGGGGTTGTCATATAGATTCTTTTTTATTGATGTTTTTTGTTGTTTTGGATCTACACCTGGCAGTGCTCAGGGTTTACCCCTGGTTCTGTACTCAGGAAATCACTCCTACAGGGACTCAGGGGGCCATACAGGTACTGGAGGTTGGTGGCATGCAAGGCAAGCCGCTGGCTGTACTACATTTCCAGCCCTAGATTTTCTTCTAGTAATATGTTGGATTTCACTGATTGTCTTTATAAGGTCACTCCAACCTTGCCTATCTGGGAACACTTTCTTATATTTAATTCTAATACTTCCTTTTGAGTTAATATTGCTTTTTTTCCCCAATTTCTTGTGGTAGATGCTTAGATGTTGATTTTTAAGTTTTTCCTTTTTTCTCAGTGATAGCATCTGAAAGCTATACATTTCCACTAATCTTGTATTAGATACTCCTGAAAAATTACCATGTTTACTTTATATTAGTTTATTTAAGGGCTAGAGCGATAGCACAGCGGTAGGGCATTTGCCTTGCACACAGCCGGCCCGGCGGAGCCAGGTTCGATTCCTCCACCCCTCTCAGAGAGCCCGGTAAGCTACTGAGAGTATCTCGTCCGCACGGCAGAGCCTGGCAAGCTACCCGTGACAAATTCAATATGCCAAACACAGTAACAAGTCTCACGTTGGAGACGTTACTGGGCCCGCTTGAGCAAATTGATGAACAATGGGAGGACAGTGACTGTGATTTTATTTAAAACATTTCCTTATATTTTTCTTCTTTGATCTAAGAATTATTCAGAAGGAGCTGGAGAGATAGTGCAGTGAATAGGGCGTTTGTCTGGCATGCAATGCCAGGTTTGATCCAGGTTTGATTCCCAGCATCCCATATGGTCCTCCAAGCACCACCAGGAGTAATTCCTGAGTATAGAGTCAGTAGCCCCTGAGCGTCACTAGGTGTGACTCCCAGACACACACACACACACACACACACACACACACACACACACTTATTCAGATGTTGCTTTCCTCCCCCCAATTTTTTAAAAACATTTTAAGGTTGTCAAAGAACCATTTTCAATGTTTCTATCTTAGTGAGCTGGAGCGATAGCACAGCAGGTAAGGCGTTTGTCTTGCACGCGGCCGACCTGGGTTCGATTCCTCTGCCCCTCTCGGAGAGCCCGGCAAGCTACTGAGAGTATCTCGCCCACATAGCAAAGACTGGCAAGCTACCCGTCACGTATTTGATATGCCAAAAACAGTAACAACAAGTCTCATGATTTGTTGTGAGACGTTACTGGTATCCGCTCAAGCAAAATCGATGAACAATGGGAGGACAGTGCTACAATGCTACAGTGCTATCTTAGTGAATATATCAATGCACTTGAAAAGAACATGGATTAGGATTTTTTTTCATAAATGTCAACGTAGCTGATATAATATTTCAAATTTTCTTTCTTTTCCGGATTTTGAGATATAACTGGCAATGTTCCAGGCTTACTCCTGGCTCTGTGCTCAAGGATGACTCCTGGCAGGGCTTGGGGGAATGGTTGCCGTGCTAGGGATGGAACCAGGTGAGCCACATGCAAGGCTGGCACCTCAACTCTGTAACTCCCCTCCTGGCCCACTGACTCCTTTCTTCCTTCTTTCCTTTCTTCTGGATTAATTCTTATTCTTCTTCTCCTTCTCCTTCTCCTTCTCCTTCTCCTTCTCCTTCTCCTTCTCCTTCTCCTTCTCCTTCTTCTTCTTCTTCTTCTTCTTCTTCTTCTTCTTTTTGAGGGGGGTCACACCCAGCGATGTTCAGGGATTACCTGGCTCTACACTATGGAATTACTCCTGGCGGTGCTCGGGGGACCATATGGGATGCTGGGGACTGATCCCAGGTCGACTGCGTGCAAGGCAAACGTCCTACCTACTGTACTATCACTCCAGCCCCCTGAGTATTTTTCTTGAATTCCACTTTATCTATTGACTTCTTCGCTTTCTCTGTGCACTACTTTTTTAATATCTTATTTATTTATGTATTTATTTATTATTTTTTAATTTTTATTAGTGAAACACCATGAGGTACAGTTGTAGACTTACAGATTTTTGTGCTTGGGTTTCAGTTATACGATGATCAAATACCCATCCCTCCACCAGTGGCCATTTTCCACCACCATGGATTCCCAGTATCCCTCCCACCCCCCACCCTCCCTATCCCACCCTGCCTCTGTGGCAGGGCACTCCCTTTTGTTCTCTCTCTCCTTTTGGGTGCTGTGGTTTGCAAAAGAGGCATTGAGTGGCAATCATGTTTGGTCTATAGTCTACTTTCAGCATGCTTCTCCCATCCTGGGAGGATCCTCCCAACACCCTTTATTTGGTGTGCACTACTTTTTAAGTTGCTGCTTTTGGCATTAATTTTTCGCAGGCATCTAGGAGTTAACCTGGTATGAATTTGTCTAAAACACAGAAATCAGACAACTGCGTCTCTTCATTCCCCACTTCCTCCCCCACACCTGTTATGCTCCCAGATCACCTTTCTCGATGCTCAAATCCCACGAGGTAATTATTCACTGTTGAACAGTACAGTTGAGAGAAAAGAAAAAGATAGTCTTTTTACTTTTCTGGACATTTCCTGTTCTCAGTGGCTTCTCTACCTTCCTGAATACCTGCCTTCCTCTTGGAATGACTTTCATTTTAGCATCTTTTTTTTTTTTTGCTTTTTCGGTCTCACCTAGTGGTGCTCAGGAATTACTCCTGGTGGTGCTTGGGGAACCATATGGGATGCTGGTGATTGAACCTGGGTAGGCCGGGTGCAAGGCAAATGCCATAAGCACTATACTACCATTCCGGCCCCAGGATTTCTTATGATTTCTTATGCATTTCTTTAACATTTCTTGTGGCACAGGTCTGCACAATTCTTGGGGGATAGCTCCTGTGGATATAGATTTCCAAGATGATTCCAGTTGTAGTGTCTCTGGTGGGAGATGAAGTCACTGGTATCAGTGATCAATCTCCTCTGCTTTTCAGAATTTTAAGTCTGGTCTTCAGTATTTTTTTTGTTTTTTTTTTCTTTTTCTTTTTGGGTCACACCCTGCGATGCTCAGGGGTTACTCCTGGCTCATGCACTCAGGAATCACTCCTGGTGGTACTCGGGGGACCATATGGGATGTTGGGAATCGAACCTGTGTTGACCATGTTGGCCCTACCTGCTGTGCTATTGCTCCAGCCCCAGGTCTTCAGTAGTTTGACTCTGATACACTCACAGGAGATTCTTTGTCATGAATCTTAATATTTCTATTAAGCTTCTGTTATCTGGTTAGGGTAAATTTCAGATCATGAAAGCCTCCCTCCCTCCCTCCCTCCCTTCCGTCTCTTCTTCCTTCCCCCCTTCCTTCTGTGCTCTGGCTTACTCCTTCCCGATTGTGCTCACAGATCACTTCTTCTGGTGCTTAGGGGATCACATGTGGTGCTGGGGATCAAATCTGGGTGCAGGAGTGCAAGGCATCAACATGGATGCCGAGGATCCAAACAGGGGGCTGTGGATTGAGACTGGGGGTGGGGTGGGGGCTGGCCCCAGAGAGACACTCCCAACGTTTACCCTGGGAATGCATCTTGTCCCGGTCACCCTATGGTGGATTTCGCATCCTCAAATTCTACTACAAAAAGGAGTCTTGCACGAACAACATCCTTGAGAATTTAGGAGCTTCTTTCTCATGGTGACAGGTCTGCAGTGTCATGCTGTCTAAAAATCTTTTTTTTTTTTTTTGGCTTTTTAGGTCACACTCGGTGATGCTCAGGGGTTACTCTGGGCTCATGCATTCAGGAATTACTCCTGACGGTGCTTGGGGGGGACCATATGGGACGCTGGGAATCGAACCTGGGTTGGCCGCGTGCAAGGCAAACGCCCTACCCGCTGTACTATCACTCTAACCCCCTGTCTAAAAATCTTGACCTATACTTTTAACACAAAGGCATATACCCCGAGCCCCCACACACCCTGCCTTCAAACTGGGTCCCTCAACCATGCACCTCACAGTCCCGTGTACCCTGCCTTTGAGACACAGTCCAAGCCTAAGGTGCATGAAGACATCCATGACCACCCTCTTCCTCTCACCCCACACTAGCATGGCTGCCCCCGAGTCAGTCTCAGGCACTCCCAGCAGGGTGCAAGCCTTGCAGGGGACAAAGCACGCAGCTCAGCTCTGCAGGGGCCGGGCCTGGGCATGGAGACACTAGTCTCTGCATCACAGAGGAGGTGCATGCAGGATGCAGGGCTGGGAAATAGGCCCTTGCAGGAGTCTGGATCTCAGGCATGCAGGGTGCCGGTCTCCAACCCTGGCCCTGGATGCAGGAATGACAGCTCTCCTCCATTCCACTACAAGTACTGGTGCTGACCACTTCCCACTGATTGCATGATTCACCAGTGGGGAATTCGTGATTCACCCAGGGGTTGTGACTGAAGTCTAAAAAATCTCTCAGATGATCAGAGCGTACTGGTTCATGCATGATGCACTTTTCCAAGAAATTTTGGATTTGGACTCCAAGCCTCAAGCCTGCGCTCCTGACTTTGGGAAGGGGACCCAGCAGTGCCGGGCGTCCATGGTCTACAGGAGAGATTCCAATTTTCTACATGTCTCAGGAGAACTTCGTGCTGGCCCCTCCCCAGCAGGGGCAGGTCCCAGATGACCCACCTGGAAAACCGGGTGCCGTGGCACTGGAATTCTGTGGGAGGAACCCCAAAGGGTGGCTTTCTTTGAACTCCAGTGACTTGCTGGAGAGAATGTGGATCTGCCTTAGGGTCCCAGAATCCCTGTATTTTAAGTAAGGGGTAGGGGGGGATTTCTGTCTCCAGGCAGAGAGCTTGCTTGAGAATGAACGTCCGTACACAAAGTAGAGACTTGAGATGAACACCCTATTAAGATCATCTCTCTGGTCCCTGAGTCCCACTAAGAGGGATCTGAGTGCAGAGCCAGGAGGAAGCTCTGAGCATTGCTGGCTGGGTGTGGTTCGAAAGCCAAAGAATAAAATAAAGAACCTGACCTCACCGATGCTTAAAAAAAAATAAAGACACTGCTGCTTTATAAATTTTAATAAAGAATGACCAGCCCTTTTACTTTGAGGGATCCATCAAACAAAAGCAAGTACTGTGAAGTTTAAATTTTCTTTCTTTCTTTTCTTTTTTCAATAATGTAGGAGTACTGCTATTTTTTCAGCCATTGATTAAGCTGATTGAATTGGACATGAACTCCACTTTTTTTTTTAGATGTAGAAGTACTACTATTTATTCAGTTATTGATTAAGCTGATTGAAATGGGCATGAACCCCACGAATTTTGCTTTTTTTTTTTTTTTGGTAAGTTTAAATATTCCTCCGCCCCTCTCAGAGAGCCCGGCAAGCTACCGAGAGTATCTCGCCCACATGGCAAAGCCTGGCAAGCTACCCGTGATGTATTTGATATGCCAAACACAGTAACAAGTCTCACAATGTTACTGGGCCCGCCCAAGCAAACTGATGAACAAGGGGAGGACAGGGACAGTGACAGTGACAGAAGTTTAAATAAATGACCACCTAATCTCTTACTGTGAGGTATCCATGCCTAAGCAATGCTCGGGGTTCCTTCTGGCTCTGCACTCAGGAGTCACGCCTGGTGGTGCTCAGGGGACCATATGGGATGCAGGGGATTGAACCCAGGTCAACCGCATGCAATGCAAGCGCACTACCCACTGTACTATCTCTCCGGCCCCTGAACTTTATGTCTTAAAGAGCTATAGCTCTAATTCTATTTTATTTTTTTGGTTGGATCATGCATGGCCGTGTTCAGAGGCTACCTTGGCTCTGTCCTTGTGACATCATGGGACCATATGCTCTTGGGGGTCCACCCTGGGCCTCCTGCCATTGGTGCTCCGTTCACAGAGCTCTACCTTCCTCTAACCCTGCAGATCTAATTCTTTCAGTACAGAAAGAAAACCCGATGTTCTTTAGTCTGAATGAAACAAACATCTAGAGGATCCCAAAATAGTTTCATAATGGTTCAAATAATATAAGATGGCATTTCCCTAGAAAGTGAACGTTTAATTCCATGTGGGGGGGGTGATAAAATCCGAGCCAACTTTCTTATTTTAAGCACTCGGAGTGTGACGCATAGGGCAGACTGCTTTGAAAAAGTCACGGCAGCTTTTATTGAGGATCCTGGAACTTCCACACAAAAATTCGGGGAGATGCAGCCTGGCTCAGTGGCTCCCTGGGGTGTGAGTGGATGTTGTTCCACAGACGGTATCCACACGCCAGAGCTGAAGCCTGGTGCCTGCTCACGGTTCATGAGCTCCCACTCTCGCTGCAAGGAAGGACGTGGCTCCCTGAGCAGTGGACATGGGGTTTGGACCCACTACAGAGAGAACCAGGCAGCTTGTCCCAAGAACATGACCCAAAACCCACTTAAAACCCTCCCTCTGGGGGCTGGAGCGATAGCAGAGTGGGTAGGATGGTTTGCCTTGCACGTGGCTGGCCTGGATTCGATTCCCAGCATCCCATATGGTTCCCCGAGTACCGCCAGGAGTAATTCTTGAGTGCATGAGCCAGGAGTAACCCCCGTGTACCGCCGGGTGTGACCCAAAAAGAAAAATAAAAAACCTTCCCACCTGCCCTCAAGATTCTGGGGTACCCCATCCCTCCCTCCGTAAAAGGTGCCAGAAGGGGCGGTCGCCACCACTCGTGAAGAAGGCAGAGGCTGGAGTGATAGCATAGTGGGTAGGGCGTTTGCCTTGCATGCGGCCAACCCAGGTTCGATTCCCAGCATCCCATATGGTCCCCTGAGCACCGCCAAGAATAATTCCTGAGTGCAAAGC
Source organism: Sorex fumeus (assembly GCF_029834395.1). Lineage (NCBI taxonomy): Eukaryota > Metazoa > Chordata > Mammalia > Eulipotyphla > Soricidae > Sorex > Sorex fumeus. The sequence goes on from NW_026606155.1 coordinate 5,325,157, forward strand.
CAGAAGTAACCCCTGTGCATCGCTGGGTGTGAACACCCTCCCCCGCCAAAAAATAAAAAATTTTAAAAAAAGGCAGGGGACGGCTCGGCTTTTCAGTCTCCACACGTCAGGGCTGGCAATTCTGCGCCTCAGATATCTCCAGGTCTCTGTTCTCGTTTTTGGGTCACATTGCAGTACTCCGGGGATCGAACTTGGGTCTCTGGCATGTGAAGTCTACGCTCAGCTGATGAGCAAACCTGTCAGCCTTTTTACACGCTCTGTGGAAAAGCACCCTGTAATGTGAGGCCCTCCTCTGGATGTCTGGCCCTGTGCCCCTTTCTGCTGAAGGATGCTGGCTAAGTTTCAGAAGCAGTCAATGTTTTAGGGGCACTTAGTCCTCGGAGGGGGCTTCTGAGGACCCCTGGGTACTCTGGGCACTGAGAGAGGGAAGAGATGCAGGGAGGAGGCGATGCAGTGGCAGCTACTTGTGGACAGAGGTGAGGTGAGGAGGTGAGGCTTCCTGACTGGGAGAAATTACCCCCAGCCTGAGAATCATGCGGGCCCTTTCCTCAACACTAACAGGGACAATCTGGGAAGCTCTTTGGGGGCGCATGCTAGGTAATCCCATTAAAAACAACAAAAAAAAATAGACCAGAAGAGAGGAAAGGGCTGTTTCTGTGTTCCTACACAAGACAGGTGTGTTCTTGACCTCTGATCCCAGCCAGGGTCACGTCCTCCCCCTTCCTGTGTCCCCACATCCTCTGATGTTATGGTGGACATTCATTATATTTATCTTTGGTGTTTATGATTTATAGAATGTACTTTAAGAAGACGATTTTGCTTGTGCCTGGGAAGTTTCCAAAGGATGCCCGCCCTGTCTGCTCTGGGTGAACTTCACTGTCACTGTCCTCCCATGGTTCTTCAATTTGCTCGAGTGGGCCCAGTAACACTGGGGGGTTAGTTACTGTGTTTGGCATATCAAATACACCACGGGTAGCTTGCCAGGCTTTGCCGTGTGGGCGAGATACTCTTGGTAGCTTGCTGGGCTCTCCGAGAGGGGCGGAAGAATCGAACTCGGGTCAGCCGTGTCGGCTGTGTGCGTGGCAAACGCCCTACCCGCTGTGCTATCGCTTCTCGGCCTTTTGGCTAAGATCAAGTGTAGTATCTGGGTGAACTTACCTGTTCCAAACGAAGAAAACACTGATTTTAGGAAACTCCCTGTAGCTAAACGGAGGGGATGCCATTAAGCGTGGGCGCCTCTGCGTTGCCTGGGCACGAAGCAAAATAATGATGAGTTTGCAGTAATGCCTATAAAAACAGGCTCGCAGACCCCTTTGGGAGTTTGCCCACCCTAGATCCACCGGTCTGACCAGCCGGTGTTAATACAGACCTCCTTGTGTCCCCACCATGGTTTGTCTCCGAGTGCCTGGATAAACATATGACCCCCTTCCTGATGTGCAGAAATCAGATGGCCCATGTCTGCAAACACTTCAGCATGATTCCGTGAGCCATCTCTCCAGAAGGGAGGAGAAATGGTAGGAGGTCCAGGCTGAGTAGGACCCTGGGGGCCTGGTGTCAGGGCACACAGGGACCTGAGAAGCCAAGGCTGAGGGCTGCAGGACTCGAGTCAGACCCAGCCCCCGAGACACTGTAAGCTGTGGGGCCTGGAAGCCAACGCTCGGCCATTCCTCCCTGTCACTGAAGAGCCCTTCTCCCGACTCAGAGCACTCGACTCGGAGTAGCCGCCGCCACCCTCCGTGCCCAGCAGACAGTTATACACCATGTCTTCCTGCAGTGTGAATTTTAATATCCCAGTCCAAAGCCGAGGGCAGTGAGTTAAAAAAATACTTTTTTTTTTTTTTAAACAAAGTGAGAACGATGACAAGGACCGTTAAATGTACAACCAACTGTCATGGTCAAAAGATGGGCCGTGGCCAGAGTTCTGTGGGGCCCAGCTGAAACTTGCACAGACAGGAAAGCTGGTTGCTGGTGGCTCCAAGTTGGGGTGGGGGGTCGTGGGGGACAACTTTCCGGTGCTCTGCGGCCCTCAGGAGGGCACCCACATGTTCCCGTGAGTGTCCGGCGCTTTCACATAAGGAATGTTCCAGATCCACGGCCGATCTGTGGAGGAAGCACAGCACAGACATGCCTGACGCTTTCTCGGACGTGACAGGATAAGGGGCTGAAGCTAAAGTACAGCGGGGAGGGTGTTTGCTTGCACACGGCTGACCCGGGTTCGATCCCCAGCATCCCACATAGTCCCCGAGCATGGCCAGGAGTAATCCCTGAGTGCAGAGCCAGGAGTAACCCGAGTATCGCTGGGTGTGACCCAAAAGGCACAAAAGAAAATAAAAACAGGGGCTGGAGTGATAGTACAGCGGGTAGGGTGTTTGCCTTGCACGCAGCCAACCCGGGTTCAATTCCCAGCATCCCATATGGTCCCCTGAGCACCGCCAGGAGTGATTCCTGAGTGCACAGCCAGGAGTAACCCCTGTGCTTCGCTGGGTGGTACCCAAAAAGCGAAACAAACAAACAAAAACAACAACAAAAAACAAAAAAGAAACTTCAGAATCTTACGGGGCGATGCCATTGAAGCCCCCAGCCCCAAAGCCCAGGCCTGCCACCGAGACTCACACTGGCTGCCCGGCTGCCCAGGTTGGACACTGCTCTTGAGTGGGGAGGCTGCAAGTCCCGGGGACAGGAGCTGAGGCTCTGGCAAGTGGTAAGCAAAGTTCCTGGGCTCTTTGAGCCTGCGGGGAGGGGCTGGAGGAGGCAGCAGCTGGCCTTCCCCCCCCCCCCCGCCCCCCCAACATCCTGGGCTTCTAGCAGGAAAGCGCCTCGGCCACCGTCCTTGTCTGGTGCAATGGGTGGGGCCTCCCTGTAAGAGGGTGCGGTGGGTGTGGACGGCCAAGAGATTTCTCTCTGAATAACAAGCCCTGTGCGTCACTCCGACTGCCTCACGCAAGACCCCAGGGACGTGGGACATGATCTCACAACAGGGCAACAGCTGGAATTTGGCGGCATCTGCCCTGAACCTGGTTGGCAAAGAGGTTTGCAAAACATGTGAGCTATGCCGGCTGTGGATGGATGCCTTTGGGGAACTCGCTAGAACATATACCATCAGGGGCTGGAGAGAAAGGCCGAGGGCCAAGGTGTCCCTGCCTTGCACGTGGCCGCCTTGGGTTCGATCTCCGGCATCACAGAGGGTTCCCTGAACACTGCCAGGAGCAAGCCTGGGCTGGAGCACAGCTTGGGGGGAGGTGGTGGTGTGTGTGTATGTATGTACGCCAACTCCCCGCCCCCGCCCCCCCATGTGTGTGTGTGTGTGTGTGTGTGTGTGTGTGTATGTGCGCGCGTGCACGCCAACTCCCCCCCCCCCCCCCGCCATACATGTTTTAAGGGGCTCTTCACTGTTATTCTGAAACATACCAGTAAGTTTTTATTTTTTGGCCTTTTTTGGGGTCACATCGGCAATGCACAGGGGTTACTCCTGGCTCTGTTCTCAGGAATTGCTCCTGGCGGTGTTCGGGGGACCCTATGGGATGCTGGGAATGAAACCCGGTTGGCTGCAAGGCAGACACCCTCCCCGCTGTGCTATTGCTCCAGCCCCTTAAGTTCTTAAGAATAAAAGTACAGAGGGACCCTGAGATAAACCCGTTCGAGAACTATGACTCCTGGGGTCTCAGGGATGCTAAGGGCCCTCTATAAACCCCTGCTTCCAAAACCCACCACCAACCAGATGCCCACGGAGGCGCCCTGGCTTCTCCTGGAACCAGGCTGGGTTTTCTCTTTGTGGGGGCCCGGGGTGGGGGAGGGGGGTGTCTCACCTTTGCTGCCATACTGCTCTGGAGGTAGATCGTAGGGCACAGGAAAGGGGGTGGCTGGATCCTGAGTGCTGGAGAATTTCTGTTTCACTTTGAAGCTGTCCAGACCCTGCAGACACACATACACAGAGGAATTGATTTTTGGGCTTGATTCCCTGAAACAGGCGCCTCGAGACGCAGTCACCCCTCTGTGGAACACGCAGCATTTTCCGGTTCCACGGGTCGGATCCAGACAACTTCCCCAACGCGAATCTTTCCTGGAAGCGAAGACGTTCCAGTTTAAGGAACACAGGGGTGAGCTTTGCAGACGATAAAAGGGCACAGAGACAAGAGGAAAACCACTCAGGCAGTGAGAGTCAGCGCCCTAACTGCCAATAGCCGACCCGTCAGTGGGCGAACGCCTCCAAATACCTTCATTTCTTCACTCCCGGGAGGGGGCTGCTCACCCTGGAAGGCCTTTTGGGTGCACTCATGGGCCATGCCAAGGAGGGGAGCAAACCAAAGGAAACTCGACAAGCCCCACGAAGCAGAAGGCGCATCTCAAGAACCCAGAATAGCCAGAATAGGGCATTCACCGTTTTCTTCTTTGCCACTGTCGTGGAGGGGGTGAAAAGGGGCAGGGTATGGTGCCAAGATAAAACCCAAACCAGGTCCTCATGGGAGACTCAGTTGTGCGTGACCGCTTGAGACCCCTGCCCAGCCCTTCACTTAAGGTTTTTTTTTTTTTTTTTTTTTTTGCTTTTTGGGTCACAGCTGGTGATGCACAGGGGTTACTCCTGGCTCTGCACTCAGGAATTATTCCTGGCGGTGCTCAGGGAACCAGGTGGGATGTCGGGAATCGAACCCAGGTCAGATGCGTGCAAGGCAAACGTCCTACCCACTGTACTATTGCTCCAGCCCCCTTCACTTCAGACCCTTATGTAAAGCTGGGGTTTCTACCAAGGCTTGTGGAGACACAGTCACTTTTTTGTGTCAGTTTGTCCCAGCAGTCCTGTTTGAATCCCTCTGCCGTGTACCCCAGCACAGTTTGAAGGCTCGTCCTCATGCTCCCGGTCACCCCTTGGGACGCATCTCAGTGAGGCAGTGCTGATGTCTGAGAAACCCGAAAGAGGGTGGGGGCCAAGGTCCAGGGCCTGGTCACCTGAGGTTTAGGCAACAGAGTGCCAGCCTTTGTTCTGGCACTGTTATTTTTTGGAGGGGAAGGGGAGGGAGAGGGATGGTACTCAGGGGTGACTCCTGGCTCTGCACTCACTCCTGGAAGTGCTTGGGGGACCCTGAGAAGCCGGAGATCAAACCCAGGCCAGCCGTAAGCCAAGTGCTGTGCCCCCTGTTTTACTGTTCCGGCCCCAAGTTCTGGCATTTTCCGAGCTGTGGGAAAGACTGCTCCACATGAAACTACAAGACCCTGTCCTCGTCTGGCACTGCCTGCCGGGGTCACCAAGAACATCACCCTCCCTGCCTAGTGCAGAGATGAAGCTGATGCTCAGTGCTGTGCAGGGAGAAGAGAGGCAGGAGAGAGGGACAGGCCCAGGCCCCAGGGAACAGCCACATTTCCCTTAACTCTGGTCAGGGTGCAGGAGCTGATGCCTTTGGAGGCTGGAGCGGCAGCAGCCCAGGCCCGAGGTGGCAGGGAGCAGACGTGACCCAGGGGCCAGAGGAGACGGGACACTGACTCCGTCTCAGGCCTCCGTTTTCTCACTGGCAAAACTGCAACGGCAAGTTTCCTGGGCCCCCAAGTCTCTCACTTCAGTACTGGGCATGTACGTGTCTTGGGTCGGGCTGGTGCTGCAGAAACGCTGAGCGCTGTGTGCGTGCATGTGTGCATACATGCGAGTGTTCGTGTGTGTGTGTGTGTGTGTGTGTGTGTGTGCACGTGCTTGTATGTGGTGGGCACAAACCTTCCCCGCTGTCTTCCCAGACTCTTGCTGAGAGCAAACCTGGCGCTACACCGAGCCCAGGGGAAGGTGAATGGAGGGGTTTCGTGCAGCCTCCAGGACAAAGCGGTGACAAAGAGGCAGGGAGGGGCGGCCTCGGGGTCATGGAAGGGCTGACCTCTCTGGGTCTTGCAAAACCAGGGTGACTGGGGCTGGAGCAATAGCACAGCGGGTAGGGCATTTGCCGTGCACGCGGCCGCCAATCCAAGTTCTATTCCCAGCATCCCATATGGTCCTCCGAGCACCGCCAGGAGTGATTCCTGAGTGCAGCGCCAGGAGGAACCCCTGTGCATTGCCAAGCATGACCCAAAAAGCAAAAAAAAAAAAAAAAAAAAAAAAGGGTGACTTCTGTCTTAATGTGGGGGGGTTGGGCTGGATCCAGCCGGTGCTCAGGAGTCACCCCTGCGTGGTGCAGGACACCCAGCTAGGGTCAGCCTCACACCAGGCCAGCCTTCACCTCCTGCACCACCTCTCTGGCCCCAACGGCGGTGCTCTTGATTGCAGAGAGCCAGCAGTGAAGGTGATAGGGAGACCGGCGTAGGCCAAGAGGAGGAGCAGGGTGGGGGGCAGAGGGGCACCAGGCAGAAGGACACACACACACCACACAGTGCTCTGCATGAGAAACCCGTGGACCTCTGGGGCTTGTGCCTACGTGACCAGGCATCTCCCTTGGTCCTGCCACGGGCAGGAGACCCAGGCGGGAAGAGGTCAGGGTGAGGCGAGGGGCGCTGACAGCTGCCTGGCGCTCTGCCCGTCCGCCCCAGAGAAGTCCAGCCCTGTTCGCCTGATTCCTTCCCTGCCCTGGAGATCAGCCCTCCAGTAACCCACGCTGCCACAGAACTGGCAGGCTCCGAACCATGGAACCTAGGGCTCACAGGAGCAACGGTGGAGGAATGAACCACCCAGGTGGGCTACATGCAGGCCGAGTGACTCATCTGTTTCCTGCTACTGCATCACAGTCCCCCCTAAGCCTCGCCAGGAGAGACCCCCCCCCTCCCAAGGCCTGCCAATATTCCCCTTACCTAGCAACTTCCAAGCACGCACAGACAGGCTGTGAACCCGCTAAGGTGACTGGCGCCTCCCGGGACCCAGAGCTTGGAGTCTCGTACCTTTGCCTGCTTTCACTGTCTAGCCCAATCAATTATCTTCATTGCTGACCCGTGTACAAGTTATTTTGTGGTGTGACTCTAGGTTAAGTCACTCCACCTGTCTGGGTGGCGGTTTCCTTCTCTAGGAGGCGGCGAGGGTTTGCTCTCTCGAGCTGTGCTGGCCGTGGCTGTGGGGTCGGGACACCTAAGTGCATTCCAGGAATTCTCTGTGCCGGGCTTACATCCGCCTCTCAGAGGAGGGGAGATGTGGGGAGGTCGGTCAGTGGCCCCAGCCACGCAGCGCTGAGGTGGTGAGGGAAGAAAACAGACACCTTGGTGATGCCAGGTCCCACGTTCCTTCCTAAATCACATGGACTCACGCTGCTCCCAGGAACTTTGGGACAAGTTTTTCTAAACCCAGAGAAAACAGGTATTAGAGCCCTGCCTTTTTTTTTTTCTTTGCTTTGGGACCGTAGCCAGTGAATGGTGCTTAGGGCTTTCTGCTAGCTCTGGGCTCAGGGAATCGAGGGGTCAGTCGGGGAGGTGGGAGGGGGGGTGACTGAAAGGTCATATAGAAAGGTCATATCGAATCTGGGTTGGCTGCTCCAAGGCGAGTGCTCTCTAGTCCCAAGACCTTTTACTTTTACTTTGTTTTGCTTTCTGCTCTGAGAGGCGGAAGCAGACGACAGGGAGGTGGCCACAAGTCCAGGTAGGGGCTTAGAGACACTTCCGGGAGAAGGGTGGCGTCTGAGATGCCTGGGGCCCTGCACCCTCACCCCTCACCCCCCACCCCGCTTAGTGCCTGGGATACCGTGTGTGTGTGTGTAGGGGACGTCTGCGTGGTGTGTGCTCAGCCCACTGAGACTGTTTTCCCAGGGGTCCAGGCTGGCAATCTGTGCCAGAGCGGAGGACGCGGAGTCTCCAGGGCCACACCCTGCGATGCTCAGGGGGCCATGTGTGCTGGGAACTGAACCTGGGTCTGACACGTTAGGCATGTCTTGGGATTTAGAGACCCTCCCTTTAAAAAGTTGTCTTTCTTTTTTTTGTGTGTTTGGGCCAAGCCTGGCCTTACTCCTGCCTCTGCACTTGGAAATTACTCACTGGCGGTGCTCGTGGGCCCCAGGGATGCTGGGGATCGAACGTGAGTCAGTTCTGTGTACAAAACAAAAAGTCCTCTCCGCTGTACTATCATTCTGGCCCTGACACTCTTTCTAAAACAGGAAAGAGACGGCTGAGGGTGGCACGAATGTTCATCACTGCTTTTTGGAATTTCAGAAGAAAGACACTTCCTCTTCCTTAGCCCACATCTGTCCTTTTCCAATCCGCTCAGTGAAGGGCATGGAGTCACTGGGACCTGGACCCAGGTCAGACGCCCCCGGTTCCGTCATCTGCTGGTTCCGTGCTGTGGGGTCTGAATTCCCGGGGAGAAAGGTTTGAGCCCTTCATGGCTTGACAGGAAGCAACATACCTCCCCCCTCCCCAACTTGAGCGCCACATGTGATCCAAATTCTAGGGTACTGTGTACATATAAAAAAAACCAAGTACCACTTTTCCCTTCAATCTGGTTGTCAAATAATTTGAGGCTGTCTTCTAATTATCATTATTTAGACATCACGGTGGAATCCCTTGGCATTTCACAAAACAGAGACAGCCGCCCTCCCAGCCGCGCAATCTGAAGAGACAGCTCAGACAATATATCGATACGACACCAGGTGAGAGGGTGGACACGCATTGCGTGTGGGAAGTCGCTGCCTCGCCCCTTCCCTAGCTGGGGGTGCAAAAGTGCTGGCTCAGGTCCAGGGGAAACTCTGGATCCGCAGAAAACATACCCGACGCTTTGCAGTCGGGGATGGGATTTTTTCTTTCCTGTGAACCTGAGTGCGCCTCCCCCACACCCCCCTCCCTCTATGTGGAGCCCCTCTCTGCGGGGTCTGGGCTTGCCGCAGTCCTGGTGGCTGAGCCTCAGAGAGGCGGAAGCAGACGACAGGGAGGTGGCCACATGCCCAGCTGGGGGCTTGGAGATGCTTCTGGGAGGAGGGTGGCATCTGAGATGCCCGGGGCCCTGCGAGGCGGGCGCACTTGAGCTGCAGGAAAACGTGGCCACTTGGACTGTGGTACTCAAGTGGCAGGGAGGGTCAGGGACGTTCACGGGCCCGAGCACTCCTGACACTGCCCGCTGCTGGCCAGGCCCTCCTCACCAGATCCCCTTCCGGCGCTCCCCACGCCTCGGATTTCTCTTATCTGTATTTTCTCAGGCGGCCGTTGATCTTCTCCCTCCCGCCCAGGCCATCTATCTCGGCCTTTAACTTTGTGTGCAGTGCAGAGGGAACATTCCAGCCCATGTGTGGGGCTCACGGAGGATGAATTCTCTGCTTTGTCTCTGCTCACTTGAAGAGGGTGAGCTCAGTCGGAAGGAAATTCTGCCTCTAGAGCTGCGGCAGTGAGCCACTGGCTGTTCCCGGTCTGGTTGGGCAGAAACTCCTCCAAGGCCGAAAGTGAGTGACAGGTGGATGCCCCATCTGGATGCCTGGGAAAGCAAGCGGCTGCCAAGGTCCTTCAGGGACCAGCTGGGCATAGCCCAGCCACTGCTGCTGGGAGGTACCACGTGGGTGCAGCTCCCGCCCATGGGTCCTCTCCCCATCGCCACTGACACCGGCCGCTCCTAACTCCACGGGTGCCCATTTCAGGGCCGGGGAAGCAGTCGGAGGCCCCGCGTCCCACCACACCTGCCCTGTCCCCCTACTCCCCCCAGCTCCTCTGGGCTTGCGTCTCCACAGAGGTCACCCCCACGGGTCCTTTGAATCTCCAATGTATCCTCCTGTCCTTGTTTTCTCTCCAAGTCACCACGGTTTCTGTCTGAGCATGGCATGAGAACTGGCAGCTTCTCACAGATGGGACAACAAACTCTCCAGGGGATGGTGTGTGTGTGTGTGTGTGTGTGTGTGTGTGTGTGTTTTTATGGGGGGGACCCTAAGGAGTTTAAATGGACAGGGTCCGGAGTCCTGCTCCAATTCAGGTGGCCAAGAGGACACATCTAAGGCTCTGGACAGCATTTTGCAGGCTCCGGAGGTCAGAAGTAACAAGAACAACATGCGACCTGGCTGTGGTCCCTGGGAGCCTCCCACCTAGGGCCCCTGACGGAGGGAAGGTCATGCAGAGCCGGGGAGAAGGGAAAGTGGGGCTCATGGAAGCATCTTTAGCTCTCCCACCCAAGAGCTGCCCCCCACCCCACCCCCTGAGAACTGAGCTAACACTTGTGGATGTCATTTCTGCAAACAAAAATACCACTGAGTGCATCTGAAACTGTCACCCTGCAAGGTCAGGCTGCAGTGCCTGGACACTGGTGAGTCGGGTGAGAACGATGACATACAAAGAGAAACACCATCACGTTCTCATGGTCTCCGGGCACTCTGCGGAACAGCCAACAGGCCACTGCTCGGTTTGGCCGGAAGAACCAACAGCAGCTCGCTCAGACTAGGTACCCCACTCACACGCCCCCTTCCCTCCGGAGCAGCCAGAAGAACCCAAGACCTGTTCTCAGTTGTGTTTGAGGGGGGAAAAAATGCATGAAACCCCGCCCCCATCACCATCTTATTGGAAGTTTCCAGTCCCTCCCTCTAGGGGCACCCATGGTCCCTGAAACAGAGGGGGGGAGAGGGAGGGTGGTGGCTGGGGGGCAGAGCTAGACTCCTGCCACGGAGTGTCACGCTTTGCATGGCACTGGACAGCCAGCCCTCCTGCTGTTCCGGTTTAACCAGAGGACGGTATCCTCTGACGGGTTCCTGGACACACACACACACACACACACACACACACACACACACACACACAGAGACACACAGACACCCTCCCCCCCACATACTCCCCCACCCACCACCCCTGCACGGCCCCAACACCCTTAGTTGCTTGAGGGTATGGAAGGCAGTAGGGTCTTTCTTTCGCTGAGATTTCTGGGAACTCCATGAGCTCATCAAACTTCCAAGTTCAACACCTGCATGTGCACTCAGGCTAGACAGTCCCTCAGCCCCAGATGCACACCGTACACAGTGTCTGGTGGACGCCTGGAATATCCTGCTGAACCTGAAGGGCGGGTCAAGGCCTCTCGGCTACTGCCCATTGTGCCTTGTTTTAGCACTGTGTCCACCCACCAGCCTTCTCACACATACCAGGGTGCCGATTCGTGCTCCAGCGGCCCACAGTGGAGAAGACCCCATTACAGGAGTGACGGAGTATCTTTATGAATGCCATGAAGGGTTAGAGCTCCCATTTCTGGGCTCTAATGTGTGGAGAAACAGGAAGGGGAAAATCTAGCCGAGAAGGCTCTAGAAGGCCTGGCAGTGCAATGAGTTCTTTTCCTGTTACCAAAACCAAGAAGTTTCTAGAAGGCCTGGGAGTGCACTAAGTTCCTTTCCTGATACCATAGCCGAGAAAGTTCTAGAAGGCCTGGCAGTGCAATGAATGCCTTTCCTGATACCATAGCTGAGGAGGTTCTAGAACGCCTGGGAGTGTACTGAGTTCCATTCCTGATACCATAGCCGAGAAGGTTCTAGAAGGCCTGGCAGAGTGACCAGGTCGGAACAGTTCTACATGACTAGAATTTTGCAAATGCTGACAACAAAAGCTACAACAAAAGGGACATGGAGTTCTGACAGGGAAATGATCCCAGGTCAGCGGCAGCCATCAGCCCTTCCCAGCACCTGGCTGGCCTCGAGCCTGGACGGAAAGTAGCTAGGCTGGACAGGTCAAGAGGCTGCGCATCTGAGGAAGCGAGTGAGGACCCAGCCGTTCCCGTTGACATAGAAACGGGCATTGTTCTGTGCAGGGAATTTGTTGAAATCTGACACTGTGGGCTGCTCACCACAGTGGAGAGGAAGAGGTGGAGAGAGAGAGAGAGAGAGAGAGAGAGAGAGAGAGAGAGAGAGAGAGAGAGAGAGAGAGAGAAAGAGGGGTCTCTGTGTACGTGCACACACCTGTGTGTCTGAGGGCCCTGGAAGTACACTGATCATGCATCAGCGGTTGCCCACCAAAATGAAGAGAGAGGGAGTGTGTGTGTGTGTGTGTGTGTGTGTGTGTGTGTGTGTGTGTGTGTGTGGTCTCTGTGTATGTGCGCATGCCTGTGTGTCTGAGGGCCCTGGATGCCTTTTTGGGTCACACTCAGTGATACTCAGGGGGGTTACTCCTGGCTCTGCACTCAGGAATCACTCCTGGCGGTACTCAGGGGACGCTATGGGATGCTGGGGATCAAACCCAGGTCAGTTGCATGCAAGGCAAACACCCTCCCCACTGTACTATCGCTCCAGGAATGTCTTTCTTGGCCCAAGTGTGGTTATGGGGTTTCGAGTCATCTTTCCCGCTGTCAGTGATGAGGGCCCTAGGGGTGCAGGAGTAACCCAGGGGAGGTAGCAGCCCTGGGTGCAGCATGGGGGAACACTGATGGTTTAAAGCAGGACGATTTTCAGGGGGAGCTGAGTGACATTTTTTCCTATAATGAGTTTGGTTTGCAATACCTGGTCCTTGTGTGAACACCAGCCACTCAGATGTTGACCCCCAAACTGGGAGAGCCAGGGGTGTACACACAGACACACATGCACGCACAGACACATACGCACATGACCCCCAAGCTGGGAGAGCCAGGGGTGTACACACAGACAAACAAGCACACATACACATGTACACACGGACACACGCGCGCGCGCGCGCACACACACACACACACACACACACACGTCCTCTGGGGTCCCGGGTGCCCAGCTCCCCTCCTGAGCTCCATGCCACTTCCCTCCTCTGGCAGACCTGAATTCCTAAACATCCACCTCAGCACCCCCGCACCCCCTGCTCTCAAAGGTGCCCCCAGCCACCGCCAACCTCAAACCCCGCCTCGCCCTTGGGGACTCGCCACTCGGCAGCTCACAGTAAGTCACACCTCACACTATTCACACTGGGCTGAGACCTGGCCCCAGCTATGTCTGTGCCTCCACAGAGTGTGGGAGAGGAGGAGCCCAGCACACCTGCCCGTCCAGCCACCCCCCACCGCCCCCACGCCCTGAAGGCCCCCTGGACTTACAAAGGCAGAGGGCAGGAAGAGGACCCCGAGTTCGTAGGAGCGGATCATCAGCTGCGCGCCGTTCCTCTCTAAGACTCCCCAGGCCGCCTTGGACAGGTTCGCACTGCGGGGACAAGCACGCAAAGAGCTGATGGGGGGGAAGGGGACCCGGGTACCTGACATCCGCGCACCCCTGGGCAGGTCACTTCATGAATGGTCCGGCACTGCTGGGCGCCCTTGGGAATGGCAGTTAAACCCTTTGGGGCAGGGTGCCTCGGTGCACGGAGCACATGGCTGGCTGGCTTGGGACAGCCCCGCCCACTGCTGTTTTTTCCCCAGGGGCAGCCGACAGACTAGTCGTCTTGCTGTAGACAGGCTCCTTCTGGCATAGTTCTGGCACAGTCGTTGGTTTTTCGTGACCCTGGTATAGCCAGAACCTCTGGTTTTGCTGGGGGTAATGGAATAATGGAAATACAAACTTGAACAAGACTTTTTTTTTTTTTTTTTTTTTGCTTTTTCGTGTCACACCCGGGCTGGAGTGATAGTACAGTGGTTGGGCGTTTGCCTTGCGTGCAGCCAGTCGGGCTGAGCCAGGTTCATTTCTTCTGCCCCTCTCGGAGAGCCTGGCAAGCTACCGAGAGTATCTCGCCTGCACGGCAAAGCCTGGCAAGCTACCTGTGACGTATTCAATATGCCAAACACAGTAACAACAAGTCTCAAAATGGAGACATTACCGGGCCTGCTCAGGCAAAATTGATGAACAACGGGAGGTCAGTGTTTGACAGTGTGTCACACCTGGTGATGCACAGGGGTTCTTCCTGATTCATGCATTTAGGAATTACTCCTGGCAGTGCTTGGGGGACCATATGGGATGCCGGGGATGGAACCTGGGTCGGCTGCATGCAAGGCAAACACCCTGCCCACTGTACTATTGCTCCAGCCCAAGACTCATCTTTTGGCTTGGGGGCTCCCTCTGACTTGCTGCTGGCAGGGGGTGGGTTGTGGGGGTCTAAAGCCTCCTGCATACAAAACCTGCTGTCAGGTTACTGAGCCGCCGCCCCACCCTACCCCACGCATGCAGCACTGTCCTTTGTGGTTTCAGGGCCAGACCCAGTGGGACTTAGGGCTTCCTCCCAGCTCTGTGCTCAGGATCAAACCAGGGTCTGTCAGGTGCCAGGCAAGCGTCTTCAGGCCCTGCACTCTCGCCAGTCCACACAGTGGGACCGCAAGCTTCACATTCTCTTTCTCTGCTTTTCCTGGAGCGGGGAGAAGCAGGTGGATGGTGGGCGAGGGTAAGCCTACTGTGCTGACTGCTACTTCCAGTGAGAGGGAAATAGCTCCCGGGGCATGAGACTGTGCTGGTCTCCGGACAACGCAAGGCACCTAGGATCCTGTTTCCCATGGACGAAGAGCAGCGGATGTGGCTCAGAACCAAGTCTGACCCGGGAGGGAGGAGCCACGCAGGGGGAGGCAGAGAGGACTGAACTCCGAGGCATCTCTCCAGAAGGCCTGCATGTGATGCAGAGTCCGGCCTGGGCTTTCCCCAACCCCTGAGACGCTCCCTTCAGGTAGACATGCCCAACAGCTGTCTGATCCTGCCAAGTAAACCATTCAGACTCCAGAAGCCTGACTAGGTGAATGAATGACTATTTCCAGATTCTCAGCGCAGTACCCAAAAGTTCTCTGGGCTTAGTGCCAGGATCCTTCCACGTGGGAATCAGAGCGTCGGATAAGAGTTACCAGGGGTGGAGTGAGACAAACTGTCTGTGCTCAAGGTCTGAGGTCACAGGTGAGAATTAGACACCAGGGGCTGGAGTGACAGCACAGCAGGGAGGGCATTTGCCTTGCACACACAACGGACCTGGGTTTGATTCCCAGCATCCCATATGGTCCCCCGAGCACCACCAGGAGTAATCCCTGAGTGCTGAGCCAGGAGTAACCCCAGTGCATAGCCAGGTGTGACTCAAAAGCCAAAAAAAAAAAAAAAAATCAGACACCAGAGCAGAGGACAGGGTTTAAGAAGCAGGAAAGCTAAACCAAGACTCTAACATGGGAGGCTTTTTACAAACAGCCCGGGCAGGCCCACACTGAGAACAAGGATGCTCTCTTGGAAGCCATAATCCTGAACCCGGCTGGTCAAGAGGTGTCAGAGCCAACGGTCAGGACATGACATGATCACGGGGATTATGACGCCACCAGAAAATGTCTCCGTCCCCTGGCTCCAGGGCACTGTGGGGCCACAGGGAGCTAGGGACAGTGGCTTCTGTAGGAGTTTCCCACCTCAGGCAGTCCTGTCTTCCTGGTGCTGGCCGAGCACCACAGACGTTGAGACACATTCCGGAAGACTTCCCTGCTCTTCCCTGTACATGCCATGTGGACCGAAGGCACCGTGAGCACTCCTGCTCAGCTCCTCTCCTGGCCAGTCTGTTTTCTGGCTTCTCGGACAGAACCCTACCTGCTGGAGCCAGAGCCCTTTCCGGTAGCGAGGTGCTGGTGGAGGCAGTGACACTGGAGCAATAGTTCACAGTAAGAAGATCCGTCTGTCTACACTCTGAACAACACCTTGAATCACTGCCACCCAGGGCAGCCTGGGTGGGGGCGGGTGCAGAGCACAGGTCCTGCAGAGTCCAGCTGGACCACGGGTGTCCCAGCTGGTCACAAGCTCTTTCAGTCCCCACTGCCGGGTGAAATGCAGATTCTATCCTGCTCAGAAAAGACCAGGACTGCTCCCGAAAGACCAGATCTTGGCCCACGACACGGAAACTTAGTCCCCAGGCTTAAAGGCAGAGCTAAACTACCCAAGCGGCACAGGATCCACTGGGGAAAGCAGGAGAGAGCCTGGGAATGTCCCCTGAGGAAGTGGTTTTGCATTGCTGGTCTGGAGGCTGTCCTGGGCTAAGGACATGAGTTCAAGAGCAAGAGCACGTGCCCAGCACACGCGAGACCCTGAGGCTCCCTGGACAAGAACAACAGCCCAAATCAGGAGGGTTCCCACTCTCCGGGGCACTCTGGCTGTCAGCCCATGCACGCGTATAAACACCCACTGGCACCGCTAACGCCAAAGCGCCCTCCCCACCGCGCATGCGCACGCCCAGCAGTGGCCACGGCTAATGTGGCGCAGAGGCCAGTGGCACCTGTGCTAGGGCTGGGGAAAAGGGGCCCAGGAAGGGCGCCGGAGCAAGGCAGGAGAGTGCAGGGCCAAATCCGCACTCTGCCCGTCGCCAAGAACAGCTGGGCTCACTGAGTGTCCCACTCCCCAGAACTCCTCCAGGTGTGGCTGGGCACAGGTGGGCGGGGATGATGGGGGCCTCCGGCTGTGGGCCAGCACCCCCTAGAGGCGGGGGTGAGGAACGACATCCGCAGGTGCAGCGGATGGGAGCTGAGCTGCAGTCTGAGCAGGCGGGAAAATGAGTCACCCTGGGGGTGATGGGGGTGCTGTCCCCACATCTTACAGTCCCCCTCCCCAAAGCGTGCCTGTCACGTGCACACTGCGTGGTGCCTGGGCTGTGGGCCTGCCTGCAGGGTTGCGTGCTCCCCCTGGCTCCCTTCACTTAAAGGATGCAAGAGTTTCACAAGAGGAAGAAATACTTGGCCCTGCAAGGCTCAGGTCTACCGCTGGGGGTGGGCTAATGACTCTGCGTGTGCCAGGAGTCTGGGTCCCCAGCCCCGGCTCTCCATGTCTGACCAGTCTGGCCCCCAGCGCTGCTCAAACAAGTAGCTGAGGAGAGCCCTAGGGGCTCTGAGCCCTGCTGGGAGGCTTCCCCCCCCCCGCAGATTGTTTTTTCTTCTTTGGGTGACACCTGGCAATGCACAGGGGTTACTCCTGGCTCTGCACTCAGGAGTTACTCCTGGCGGTGCTCAAGGGACCATATGGGATGCTGGGAATCAAACCCGGGTCGGCCCCATGTAAGGCAAACGCCCTACCCACTGTACTACAGTTCCAGCCCCTTCCCCTGCAGATTAAAGCGATAAACACACATCAGGTTCTAATCATTCATCCAGACCAATTCTGTCAGTATCTTTTTTTTTTTCCTTCTGGGTTACACCTGCAAGTGCTCAGAGCTTACTCCAGGCTCAGCATTAAGGAATTTCTCCTGGCAGAGCTTGGGGAACCATATCAGGTGCCCAAGTCGAGAGCAAACCCGGGTAAGCCCTGTGCAAAGAAAGAACCCTACTTGCACCATTGCTCTGGCCCTGTGGCAATGCCCTCCCTCCAACTTAGATTATCAATTATCAGTCAACATTGTATCAGTCTTTTAAAAAAAAATTCGTGGCTGATAGGATCTTTGGAAAATTTTGCTAATCAAAATAGGCAAAATAGGTTTCACTGTGATCTCCCAGATTACTTGTGACGCTCAGTATTGGCCAGATGTTTCTTAACTGTAAATCATTCTTTATAACGAGGCTGTTTTCAGTGATTTTCAGTGATGTGCAGTATGCTTCTGTTCCCTTTTGCTGTGCTAACAGACTGCTGCAAATTCAGTGCCTGAAAACACCATCAATTTGCCGGCTTGCAGTTCAGAGACATCTGAAGCAGGTCCTGTGGGTTGAAGCCAGGGGCTGGGAAGGCTGCCTTCCTTCTGGGCTTCCAGGGGAGGGTCTGCTTCCTGGTCTTTTCCAGCTTGTCTTATTTCCCAGTTAACGGCTCAGTTTTGGTGCCAGAGCTGGAAGTGCTCAGGGCTCACTCCTGGCTCTGTGACCTCTCAGGGGACCACATGGGGTGCTGGGGGTTGAACCATGGTTGTTCTTGAGCCAGACAAGCACCTTACATCCTGTATTATCTCTAGCCACATGAACAGAATTTCTGAAACAGTTCTGAATTCCAAAAGAGTTCCCTCTCCTCCACCCCCTAACCCCCTTGATGGTCTGGTACATTTGCGAGTTCCGATTGAATCTCTATCTTTTCCAACCACCGTCACTGTCACTGTCCTCCCATTGCTCATTGATTTGCTAGAGCAGGTCAGTAACAGTCTCACAACAAATTGTGAGACTTGTTGTTACTGTGTTTCGCATATTGAATACTCAGGGGTAGCTTGCCAAACTTTGCCGAGTGGGGCGGAGGAATCGAACTCGGGTCGGCCGTGTCGGCTTCGTGCAAGGCAAACGCCCTACCCGCTGTGCTATTGCTCCACTAAGGGAACATTATCCTAGAGTTTCAGGGTTTCTTACTTAGGTCTTTTGATCGGTCACGGTCACGGTCCTCCCGTTATTCATCGATTTGCTTGAGCGGGCCCAGTAACATCTCCATCGTGAGACTTATTGTGTTTGGCATATTGACTTCGTCACGGGTACCTTGCCAGGCTTTGCCGTGCGGGCGAGATACTCTCAGTAGCTTGCCAGGCTCTCCGAGAGGGGTGGAGAAATCGAACCCGGCTCAGCCGGGCTGGCTGCATGCAAGGTGAATGCCCTACCACTGTGCTATCGTGGCTGATATTAGGTCTTTTATCTACCTGAAATTAACTCTGTTTATGGCCTGATGTAGGGAGCCAATCTTGTCTTATTAGTCTATTCAACTATCTATCCTGCACAGATATCCATTTTTTAGCACCTTTTCTTGGGAGGGGGTGGGGGTCAGGAGCATACGGTGACAGTGCTATGGGCTTCATCCTGGCTCTGTGCTCAGGGATCACTCCTGGTGGGGCTTGGGGGAACCTGTGGGGTCCTGAGGGTGAACCTGTATCAGTTGCCAGCAAGACAAGTGCCTTTCCTGCTGTACCATCTCTCTGGGCCCTTTAGCACCATTCAATGAAAATAGTATTCTTTCCCATTGTATTTATTTTTAATTTTTATTTTTTTGCTTTTTGGGTTACACCCGGCAATGCACAGGGGTTACTCCTGGCTCATGCACTCAGGAATTACTCCTGGCAATGCTCAGGGGACCATATGGGATGCTGGGAATCAAACCAGGGTCGGCCGCGTGCAAGGCAAACGCCCTACGCACTGTACTATCACTCTAGCCCCTGTATTTACTTCTTATCACAGCATCTGAACCACATTTGTGTATTTCTGAATTCTCTTTCATTCCACTGATCAATTTACCTATTCTTATGCCAATATCAGTTTTTACTGTTTTGGTTTTTGGGCCACACCTGGTAGTGGTTAGAGTTTACTCCTGTCTCTGTGCTCAGGGTTAATATCAGTTTTGTTGTGTTTCTGTGGCAAGTTTTGAAAAGGGGCACTAAATGTCTTCTTGAAAAAACTGTCCCAGCTAGTTTACATTCTTTGAGTATCTATGTCAATCTGGAATCAGCTTTCCTTTCTAAAGCTGTCTGGCTATTTTAAAGCCCAAGTACATTTTGGAATCAGCATTTGATATTTCACAACAAACCCTGCTCGGATTTAGACTGGGACTGCAACAAAATCTATCAATGGATTTGGGAGGAAATGATGCAAAATCATCCAAACCCATGACCACGTCACTGGTGTTTATGCATTTGTTTTCTTTCAAATACACGTGTTGCATGTGTCATTTCCAGTACAGCTGTAACTTACATCTCCATTTATTTCCAGACCATTGATACCTTTGACGGCATCTTACTTAGCCGGATTTTATAAATACACGACCACATCACCTATAAATATAGTTTCACATTTCCTTTTATAATGATGTGTTATTTTTTTCTTTTGCTGTGGGAGAAGCCGCACATCCGGTGATGCTCTCAGGAAGGGCTCACTCCTGGCTCTGAGTTCAGGGATCACTCCTAGCTGGGCTCTGGGGACCATGTGGTATGCTGGGGATGAAACCCAGATTGTCTACACTGTATGAGGCGAGTGCCCTACCTGCTATACTATCTCTCCAGCTGCAATAACAATGAGAATTATTATTATTTTTTTTGGGGGGGGGGTTGGGGTTTGGGCCACACCTGGTGATGCTCAGGACTTACTCCTGGCTCTGTACTCAGGAATCACTCCTGGCGGGGAGGGTTGCTTGGGGAGACCACATGTGATGCTGGGCATCGCACTCAGGTTGGCTGTGTGCAAGGCAAGCTGCCCTATGTGCTATACTATCTCTACAGCATATTTTTTCTTTCCTTTTTTAAGCCATTCTCCTGCCTTCTGGCTTTGCTGAGACACGGGCAGGCACAGCGGTAGTGCCCGCTGGGGCCTTACATTAGGCGGCAATGCCTGCTGGTCACGCCTCTTTCTGTGGCATCCCAGAAGGGCTCAGGAGGCCTCAGGGCCACTGAGCAAACCAGGCCGGTGGCCTCCGTGGAAAGGTTGGGGACCGGACCCGGGCAGAGGGTGGCTCTCCAGACTGAACCTGTGACCACACACACAAGGTCCAGGCATGCTGAGTCACAGAGCCACACCCCTGCACCCTCTTCAGGCTTTGTATTTCTTCCCTGGCGAGGATCTTGACACAGCACCTCTAAGAATCCCAGTCAGTCTGGGATCGATTCTACCGTTTCGATACGCGTCTCCCTGTGCCACTAGGGTAAACCACTCGGAGTCATCAGAAAAAACATTAACATATGCAGCAGGCACCTCTTCCAGTTCCTTTAGAATTTCTTGAGTACCACGTGACTTTCAAGGGCCCCCCCACCCCAACCAGGAACTGCAAAATGAGCTATTTATCCTCTAATTTTGTTTTCTTTCCACTCTGAACTGCCTGCCTGTCCTTCTACCAGATCTCTCAATTCTGGAAAGTTGCCAGGAATCTGCCCTGCAGTCTCCTGCCCCAGCGCCTGGCTGTCCTTGCCAGGGCCCCTGGGAGGGGAGCGGGTTGAGCTTTCCTCCCCGCCCCGACCAGGGCTCCGGCAGCCGAAGACCTCCCGGACCAGCCACCACCATGCTGAGATGACTCTCTGCACACATGAAGGTACTGGCAGAGGGACAAAGCCACGCAGGTTCCGGGGCCGAGATCGCCAAGCCTACTCGGCTTGGGGCCGAGCATCCTCCACCCAGATCCTCCAAATTCCAGTAGGCGGGGGTCACACCCACCAACTGGCCCCCTGGCGCTGTGTAATCCCATCAACGGCCAAGACTCAGATACTATAAAACCCAGCTCCCGACATCTTATTATGACATCTTATTATCTCATTCCTACTTTGGACAAACTGGCAGGCTACCGGATGTAGCCTACCCACACGGCAGAGTCTGGCAAACTCCCCGTGGCGTACCCAATATGCCAAATACCAGTAACAATGATGGGTCTCATTCTCCTAAAGAGCCTTGAATATAATCTCAGGGTTAGGATGAAGGAGACGTTACTGGAGCCTGCTCGAGGCAATCGACGAATAACAGGATGGTCGCCCTGAGTCAGGATAAAATATCACACAGGACCAGGTTCCCAAAGAGCCTGGTGGGCAGAGGATCGATCCAGGGCCACAGGGGTGTGACAGACAGTCTCCCAGGTGACATTGCAACCACGCGACAGTTGCAGCCCAGAACTTCAAAACAGAAGAGCTGAGAGGCCCAGGAAGTTGGGAGACAAACAGGATTCAAAGCTTGGACCAAACGGACAGAGGCTGACAAAGAATCTTGGGGCGATTTTCCATGATCAGGTCTCCGAATGCACCCGCATTTTCTTTCCTTTGGTTTTAGGGCTACACCTGACGGTGCTCAGGGCTTACTCCTGGCTCTGTGCTCAGGGATCACTCTTGGCTGGGCTTGGGGGACCTTATGGGATGCTGGAAAGGGAATCTAGGTGAGCCCCATGCAAGGCGAGGACCTGACCCGCTGTAGCATCTCTCGGGGCGGGCCCTGCTGTATACTATCTCCATCCCACTGCTACGGTGTGTGGATGTGTCCCTAGCTCTGACCCCAAGCACAGAATGGAATGCTGAGCACTGAGCCAAGAGGATCCCCCAAACCAAAGACAAAAAAAAAAAACAAAAACAAAGAGCAAAAGCTCAGTGGGCAGGCGCCTTGCCTTACACACGCCAAAATGGGGTTCAATCCCCTGCACTGCAGAAAGGCCCCCCAATCACTGCCAGGATCGAGCACAGTGCCGGGAGAAGCCTGGAGCACCTCTGGCCATGGTCCGAGAACCCACACA
This sequence comes from Sorex fumeus, assembly GCF_029834395.1. Taxonomy (NCBI): domain Eukaryota; kingdom Metazoa; phylum Chordata; class Mammalia; order Eulipotyphla; family Soricidae; genus Sorex; species Sorex fumeus. The sequence goes on from NW_026606155.1 coordinate 5,347,023, forward strand.
AACAGAATCTCCCAGGAAGAGGGTCCGGGGAGGAGGGGAGAGAGCAGGGATGAGGCCCAGGTCAGCGCCTTCCGCTCTCTGCACCTGAGTCCACAGCCGCCCGCTCCACTTCCACCCCAGACAGCGACTCAGCACAAGACCATGAAAACTGTCGGTGACCAAGGCTTGCCCCACGGCAGACACGACGGGGCAAACAGGCTGCTTCCTTACTCAGTATCTCCTCGGGGTCCCCACCAAGAAAAGCGGAATTCTGCTGCCTCATCCGCCCAGCCCTTCCCTGGGGCCCAGGCCCGCCGGCCTGAGCTTCCTCCTGCACCAACTCTGCAAGGCTTCGGTTCCCTTGACCCAAGGTGCCCATTCAGACTGAGCAAACACAAAAGCTCTCTCCTCACCCAGCAACACCCCCCCCACCTCCCTCATGCGAATGGCCCTTTGGGGTACCCTTACTATGAGATAGATACCACTGGGGTGGTCTTTCTTATCCTTCATCTACTATTATACACACCCATGCCCTTAACTACTACACACATTCACACACCTGGGTATCTTTACTATTACTATAACCTCCACCCCATCGCCCGTGTCCTTTATTAGTACTACTACTAGTACGACACACGTACACACGCACACACACACCCTTGGGTGTGTGCTCTTCCAAAGCAGTGTAAGTTCCCTGACAACACGCTCCTCAGTAGATCAGACATAGCTACCAAGACACACACACACACATACACACACACACACACACACACACACACACACACCCTTAGATGTGTGCTCTTCCAATGCATTGTAAGTTCCCTGACAACACACTCCTCAGTAGATCAGACATAGCTACCAAGACACACACACACACACACACACACACACACACACACACCCTTAGATGTGTGCTCTTCCAATGCATTGTAAGTTCCCTGACAACACACTCCTCAGTAGATCAGACATAGCTACCAAGACACACACACACACACACACACACACACACACACACACCCTTAGATGTGTGCTCTTCCAATGCAGTGTAAGTTCCCTGACAACACACTCCTCAGTAGATCAGACATAGCTACCAACACACACACACACACACACACACACACACACACACACACACACACAGCTTCTCTCTACACAAACTGATCAGCACGCAGCCCATCTCTCTAGAAACAGCCCAGGATCAAAAACATCTGCAGTCCCAGAGACTGTGCCTGGATACGAAATGGACAGGCAGAGGGGAGGAGTGACAGCGTGGATTGAAAAGCCACATGGGACAGCTAACTACCACATCCCCAAGACACCGGCTCCGACTGGCACCCGCCCTCTGCCAGGCGCTGGGCCGCGTCTGAACAGACCGACTGGCAGAACGTGGCCGCGTTAGGTGCCCGACATTTCCGCGACTCCCCGTGGAGTGTCGTAAGAGCCCCCCAAGGTTCGACAGCTGGCCCCCAACGAGTCCCATGTGTGATGGCTGTGAGCTCTATTAACTCAGGGGCCAGACAGAGGCTGCCACTGGCACCGGGCACAAGTCTGTGGGCCCTGGCAGAACAGAACAGGAGAATACTCACGGGCTCTGTGTCTGCCCGGGCGTTCGCTTTGCTGGAGGCTGTTGGCTGGAAATAAAGACCTGGTCAGCCACTTCTTTAAGAGAATACGGGCATGCAGTTGATTTCTGGCCTGTGCTGGTCCGGAAGCAGAGACCAAACTCCATCTACCAGACACCTCGAGGCGGGGACACTGTCCTAGGTCCCATATAGCCTCTGGCTATTACACGAGGTAGCCTGGGTCTGAATCCCACGCTCTGTCTTCCCATCGGGGTCACTCAGCGCACTGCCTCACATCTCCTTGCTTGAGGCCTCACGTTTCTGAGACAGGGAGGGTGTCTGGCTCCTCGCTCGGCCTGAGCAAGAGTTCGGCCAGCACACCGTGAGCATGTGAAAATAGCCACAACTACCCCTAGGATGGGCTGGAGCGATAGTACAGTGGGTAGGGCGTTTGCCTTGTGTGCGGCCGACCTGGGTTCGATTGCTCCATCCCTCTCGGAGAGCCCGGCAAGCTACCGAGAGTATCTGGCCCGCACGGCAAAGCCTGGCAAGCTCCCCGTGATGTATTTGATATGCCAAACACAGTAACAAGTCTCATCATGTTACTGGGCCCGCTCGAGCAAATCGACGAACAACGGGAGGACAGTGACAGTGACCCCTAGGATGGGGCTCCTCTGGGGGCCAGCCCCCGTGGGAGGAACTTTGGCATCTCCAGCCCCAAATATGATCTGGGACTCGGAAGGTCAGTGGACCCAGGGTCAAGGGGGGGCAGAGGGGCGACAGGTGTCCGGCTTTCTCCCATCAGGGGTGAGGCCACGCCAGACTGCTCCCGCCGGCGTGGGAGGGGCGCCAGAAAGCGAGGCGGGCTGTGGCGTTGAGTCACTGCTCACCCAGGGAAGGTCAGTGAGGACGGCAGCAAAGCACAGCGGCCTCACCAGCCCAACCCGCGGTCTTGTCTTGAAGCTGCCTGGATGCTCAAGTCCGACCCGCAGACACCCACACATATTTTTGTGCAGGTGATTCAATATCCTTTTCAGCAAAAAAAAAAAAAAAAAGCAGACAAGGGTGGGGTGGGGTGGGGTGGCAACAAGAGGATGTGTTTCGGAATCAACGCCAACAGACAACGAGCACTGCAGAAGGGCTGAGGCGCAGAGGGGGCGGCCGCTCTGCCTCATTCCTCAAGAAGCCGTGGTGGTTCTGAAGTCGTGCGCCCACCCATCTCCTCATCCTCCCCCCCCACCGCCCCGCCCAGGGTGGCAGCACCAACAGGCCCGCTCAGGCACCCGCCACCGACTCTCCCGCAATGCTGGCCGGTTGCTAGGCAACCGTCTCCGCCACTGCCTCCTGCCCACCCGCCACTCACGAGCTTTCATAATTGTTCTCGCTGGGTTTGCCAATTACTCCCGGGCGCTGTGGAGCCGAGGTTGGCGCTTCAAAGTCAGCTCGCCTGCCTGGGGTAAGGTTTAAACCCTGGATTTGTCACCAGCATCTCCCGCATCTCCATAACAACAGGCGGTGCCCCTCGAGCAGGGGATGAAGCAGGGGATGACTTCCTGGTTGGATGGAGAACTATAAATAGCTGCCCAGAAACGCTACCCACCAAGAGAGGAAGTGGCCAGCCCATTAATGGGCCAGGTGCTGATCTGAATGAAGTTCGTCTGGACTCGGGCTTATGGCTGGACGAAGATGACCGTCTCCAAGTCATTCTGGACTGAGTTTTTTTTTTCCTTTTTTGAGTCACACCTGGCAATGCACAGGGGTTACTCCTGGCTCTGCACTCAGGAATGACTCCTGGCGGTGCTCAGGAGACCATATGGGATGCTGGGAATCGAACTTGGGTTGGCTGCGTGCAAGGCAAACGCCCTACCCGCTGTGCTATCTCTCCAGCCCCCTGGACTGAGTTTTAAATGGGCTGCATACTGGATCCAGTGAAGGCCAGAAGCACGGATGAATGCTCAGGTCACCTACTAGCCACATGGCACGTAAGTCGGTGGCTTTCAACTGCTGATCCATGGATTAGCCTGGTCTACACAAGTTACTGTCACGTGTTACACCTGGTAACAGTTTCATTAAAAAAAAAAAAAAAGAGGCCCACACCCAGCAGTGCTCAGGGATTACTCCTAGCTCTGCCTTAGGGATCTCCTGGCAGGGCCCGGGCGACCGTACGGGATGCCTGGGAGTGAATCCAGGTTGGTTTCATGCAATGCAAGTGCCCTGCCCACTGTACTACCTTTCCGGCCCCCCAATTCTTGCATTTTATAAACCATATTTTAAAAGAGTACATAGTATTCTCTAACCACAAATTAACTCTTAAAAGAAAAATTTCTACTTAGCAGTCTGCAAACTATTTGTCCCGGTTCCACCAATGTGCTGCTGCAAAATGAGATGCCATTGGAAAGACAAAAGCCACCACTAGTAAGTGACCTTTCCAAAATTTCAGCGGCCAGGCTAGGAAGCGGAGGACGCCAGATCAGGACCTGGCTCTTCGGCAAGCCTCTCCACGCGATTCTCCCAGGATCTGACACGATGCCACCGTGGTCATTTCCTGGGGCCGAAAAGGTAACTGGGGCTACAGCTTTGCAAACCAAGGAAAGTTCTGGAGGGGTCTGAGGTCACGAAGAGGCTGGGGACAGGGAGAGGGGAGACAAACATGCGCTTCTCCCCCTTTCCCTACTAGGTGCCTATTTGCCTGCAATTTAAAAAAGGAGTTTTGGGGGCTGGAGCAATAGCACAGTGGGTCGGGCGTTTGCCTTGCACGCGGCCGACCCGGGTTCGATTCCAGCATCCCATATGGTCCCCTGAGCACTGCCAGGGGTAATTCCTGAGTGCATGAGTCAAGAGTAACCCCTGTGCATCGCCAAGTATGACCCAAAAAACAAAATAAATAAATAAAAAATAAAAATAAAAGTTTCCCTAAGGGGCACTGTTTCAAAGTGTGCTGGTACCAGTTCAGAGGCCGGGTACAGTGGGAGGAGCTGAGAAGGGCAGACAAGCTGGGCAGAAGCCTTGCAGTGGCTCATCACATACAGCGTACGGCATCAATAACCACAGCGAGCCCCCTGGAGATGAAGCAGGTGTCCCAAAGCACCAGCATAGAAATGGAGACTCTATCTATCTATTGAGCTAGGAAGGGTCTCAAAAGGGGACACTGAAGACTGACGTGAAGAAGAGGGGTCAGTGAGCTGGCTGCCAGGACTGCTGGAACTCTGGGGGGCCGGGGAAGGTTGCCAGCTCTACTCTGAGAAGACCCCAGAGTACCTGCAATTTTGGGGGGGGGGTCTGGCATCTCTGCAGAGATCATTAGTAAAGCGCTGGGCTGTTGGCAGGGCGGCCCGCCCCCTCCCTCGGCCACCACCCTATCAGTGACCAGCCCTGCTTGTCACTGCACAGCTAAATCTCTGGGAGGACGCCCACTAGGCTGCTCAGATTTGTGGATACACGGGTCTCTCTGCTGAGAACTCTGGGGTGCCCTGAGAACTCACCCAGTCCCTACCCTGCCACAGCCCCAACAGCGGCACCCACACCCCACTGCCACCCAACCCTGCTGCTTCAGGACTAATCTCTGCAGAGACACCCCAGGTACTGCAGTCTTCTCGCAGTGGAGTGGGCAGACTCCCCCCATTTCCCGGAAGTTCCAGATGCCCCGGCAGCTGTATCTGCCCCCCACGGCCGCCACCAACTTAACTCACAGTCCCACTTCTACAGATCCTGAAGTTTTTCTGGACTGAGACACCTCCCGGTTCCTCCATCCTGACAGCCCCAGCGGGGCACCAAACTAGATGGGAAAGTAACAGAGAAGCCCACGAAACTCAACCAACAAAGACAACACAGAAGGCTCCACAAGCAACTGACAAGCTCAGTGAATCCGCAGGCATGGAAAACCCTGTGGGGGAGATAGAACAATGTTCACGGATTTTCTCTAACTGAAGCATTTCTGGTACTTCCTTTAGCCATGCAGTTGCAACACGCAATATGAAACTGATTATTGTGTGGCGGCTTGGGAGGTGGGGCTACAGTGGTGGGAAGGTCACACTGGTGGTGGGACTGGGGTCTCGGAGCACTAAAAGGCACCGCGGGCACCTGTTGGCTGAAAAGGAAATGCGGGCGGCACACCAATCGTCACTAAGCATTGGGGAGAGCATTCTTGGAGGGAAGGAAGGGTGGGCATGAGAAAAGCCTGCTCTCTTCTCCAGACACAGTGCACTCCTCATGCCGGTGGTTGGCTAGGCTGGGAACGCACCAGCGATGGTTTTACAGTGGTAATGTGCCAAATCTGGGCAGTCACTGGGGCAACCAAGATGGCAAGATGGCCCAGGGCCTAGGAGAAATGCTTCCAGTGGGAACCCCGTGTCAAACCGTGAGGCGAGGGAGGAGATGAAAACCGTGGCGAAGTATTTGCGCAGAAAAAGGAGGAACCCAAAGCCAGACGAAAACCCGACCAAGGCCTGTGGTCAGAGGAAGTCACAGGACCACGACCCCTGACTTCTGGCAGTCGGGTTCCATGTCTGTGAAGTGTCAGTTGGGTGAGACTCCGTGACCATACGCTACTGATGATGGGCAGAGAAAAGATGGTCCCCGAGGTACTGAGAGCTCACGACAGGAGTCAGGCGCACCCTTCTGATGTTATGAGCTTTGTAAGACCAGGAACTAGATCACTCCTAAGATTTTGTTTCTGTGTGGGAGGGGTATGTGTGTGGGGGCCACACCCAGCGGGGCTCAGGACTGGTTCCTCCTCGGCACTGTGTTCAGGGGTGACTTCCAGTAGAGCTCAGCGGACATATAGGATGCCAGGGATCAACTCTGGGCCTGCCGTGTTCAAGGCAAGCACCATGCTTGCTGGACCACTGCTCTGGTCCGAGACCGATCATCTTCAACATGTAATTGGGTGCCACTAGCAAAGCCAGGGAGCTCAGTGCTTCCCTCTGGTGCCTGTGAAGCTGCCTCCTGAGAGTCCAGACGGTCATGAGGCCCCTTCTCTGTCACTGCGGTCATCTGCTCCATGGTGGGAAATAAGCCTCCAGGTCCTGAGCATGGCACTGATTCCACATCAAGGCCAGTGACCGAGGCGGGCAAAACAAGGTGAGTAAGAAACACCCAGGAGGCTGTGGAGGGAAGATATGGGATGTCCCCCTTATCCCCGTTGTGATCTGACCCCCCTCAGAGGCCCAGGTGCTACGCTGGACCAGAGAACGTTTCCCAGCTGGACAGTCACCAAAAGAATGGGGGTCTAAGGCCTACGGTCATGAGCAAGTGGATTCAGTGATCCACCTGGGAAGCCGTCGCACCCCAGAGGGGTGCGCAGATGAGCCACGTATGACCACTCCATTCCATGCAGCAGGCCCTGTGAAACCGTGTCACCACTGTTGACCCACGCAGACTGCAGGATGACGTGAGTTCACTTACTACCAAGCCAGAAAGACCCCAAATACAAGCACATTCATGAAGAAACAGTCTTTGTGAACTGCCACATCAATTCCGCTCTGCAGGACACCCTACTTCCCGCCACCTTGCGAGAGGGCAGGTCCAGACTTGCAGAGTAAGCGGCTGTTCGCTGACACAGTGCGGGATGGTTCTGAAATGTCTCAAGAACCAGATGGAATTTTTTTTTTTTAAAGACGCATCATCGAATTAGTCAAAATTCATACTACCCATCATTTGGCTCCTGTATCAATATTAGCTCCCCCCCCACCCCCACCCCGGAGAACATGTCTGCTCACAAATGTTTGGTGTTTGGAGGCTGGGGAGAGTGCACAGGGGTTGAGGTGCTCGTCTCACACATGGCTGACTGCTTTGATCCCCAATACCTCGTACAGTCTTCCCGGAGCACCACCAGGGGTGATCCCTGAGCAGAGTAAGGAGTTAACACCGAACACAGCTGAGTGTGGACCTCAAACCAAACCAAACCAAACCAAACCAAACCAAACCAAACCAAACCAAAATGAACAACTCAGAGGAGGAATCATAAATATGTTAAAAAAAAAAGTAGAACAAAACAAAACATGGGGCTGGAGCAATAGCACAGTGGGTAGGGCATTTGTCTTGCGCACGGCCAACCCGGGTTCGATTCCCAGCAACCCATATGGTCCTCGAGCACCGCCAGGAGTGATTCCTGCGTGCAGAGCCAGGAGTAACCCCTGTGCATCACCGGGTGGGACCCCCAAAAAGAAAAAACAAACAAACAAAAAACCGCTCCAGGGAAGCCAGAGTGATAGCACAGGGCTGTGGAGGTGCTGGTCCTGCATGTGACTGACTCAAGTTCCACCTCTGGTGCTGTATATGGTCCCCATTTTCTGTCAGGATTAGCCCTTGAGCACTGCTGAAGACATAATTTAGTGGTTAAGGCCTTGCTTTGCATGTGGTTGGTTCCTGTTCAATTCTGGCATCACAAAGCCCGGATTAACACCCCCAGCACAATCTGGTAGGGCCCCAACCCCCAACCTCCCAAATAAAAAGTTCCTCCCCTCAGGAGCCTCAGGACTCCTCACCTTGTGACAAGGAACCAAGCCATCTGGCTGAAGTCTGGAGAGAGCCTCATGTACGTCTTGATATGCGGCATGGCGTTGCTGCGGCCAGAGGCCTCTGCCGTCCACTTGCTGGGGATAGGAAACACAAGTTCATCGCCCATCAGGAGCTACGTACGTGTCTACCATCATCCTCATTTTAGGTAATGATAGGAGAAATGTGAATTCTATAACCCAACAAACAGTATAGTCCTTCGTCAGAATGCGAGATCTCTGCTGACACGCTGCCCAAATCACAGAAAGACACAGGTTCATTTCAGCATGTGGGTGGGTCTGTGTTGGAAAAAACGTACCACCACCTGCAGAAAGCAGCGTCCTAACCTTCCGATGAATATGCTGCCCGCCCTGGCCTCGAACACACACATGTATGCGTGCATATTTCTGCTGTGTGGTTGATGTCTTATCTCCTCCCCAGACTAGGGGATGCTAAAAGGCAGGAATCACATTCCCACAATGAGCACAAGTTGAGGAAAAGCTCGTCGATGGAAACAAAGACAAACAGCCAGGATATGAAGGGAATGAGTGGGGGCAGGTGAGATGGAAACCAGTTAACGCAATGCAAAGCGAGTGGCTGGTTCTGGTTGGTCCCGGGCACCACGGGGTCTCCCGACCACCATAGGGCATGGCCTGGCAATCTCTGGCACGGCAGGGCAGTGACAGTACAACTTTGGGCCCAAGACCTGCAGCCTCCTCAGCTTGAGGGGCTCCTGAGCATCACTTGGGACATTCTCCCACCCCACCCTGAAAAAAAAAATTCTCCCCATTTGATGTCAACACCTCCAATTTTCAGTGCAATCACGCACGCTGACTCGAGTCAAATGCTAATGTTCATGTTCCAAGATGGAAGGAGGAAGATTTTTTTTTTCTTTTTGGGTCACACCCGGCAATGCACAGGGGTTACTCCTGGTTCATGCACTCAGGAATTACTCCTGGCGGTGCTCGGGGGATCATAGGGGATGCTGGGAATCAAACCTAGGTCGGCTGTGTACATTGCAAACGCCCTACCCGCTGTGCTATTGCTCTAACCCCAGGAGGAAGATTCTGTGCGGAGAAAACACCTGGGTCGCTGGGTAATGCCTCTTCCTCATGGGTCTAACGGGTTCCTGCGGGCAGAGGCCTCCAAGGAAATCAGGACCAGGCAGGTTCAATATTGGATTACTAAAGTCACGTGAACCAAGACACCATTGAAACTAACACCTTCTCCTCCCGAAGAAATTGCTTCCCGCCAAGGAACGAAGACACAGGGCCTAGGAAGTGGCTCCAAAGGTTAGTGGACATGTCCCGCTTTGCTTGCGGGAGGCCCAGGTGTCAACCATGGCCCTGCACGTGCTAGACTGAGTGTTGCTGGGACATCACGCCAGTGGGCTAGACTGAGTGTCACTGGGAGGCCACGCCACTGTGTTAAGAGTGCCACGGAGAGGCCACACCACTGGGCTAGACTGAGTGCCACAGAAGCCACGCCACCGAGTTAGAGTGAGCACCACTGAGAGGTAAGCAGCCTGCCTATATAGTCCGGCAGCCCAGAAGCTTCTGGAAGCATGGGACCAGGAGAGGGCATGGAACATAAGAGGCAGGAACTCGCTGGAAGGAGAGGGAGGAGGCAGTGTCATTCAGTGTGGTGACACTCCTGTTAACTGGAACCCCTAGAGCACACCGAACCCCACCTTGCACCCCAGAGACACAGCGGCTGGGTTCTTTGCTTCTACACGCCTGGGGTCACCCGAGGTACCACGTGTAGACAGAACGGCTGTGTTTTTCGAGACTGGAAATAGGAACGGAAGTGCTGCTTCTGTACATTCAAAGCTCCCAACGTGGTCTTTCATTGATCCTGGCTTTGCATGCCAACGTATAAATGGAAACTGCACTGAGAAAAAAGCCCTTTCTCCGGTATTAAAAACCTATCCCCCCTCCCCCCTTCCACCCTCCCGAGTTCAAAACCTTGTTTGAAGTTATTTTTACCACCAACACATGTAGACGGAAAATATAGCCCCATTATGTAATGTTCTTTGAAAGGGGGGGAAGGGGGAGGCAGAAAAAAAAAACCAACAAAAAACCAACCCGCCAGACTGACATAAACATTCTTCTTCTCGAAGAAGCAACAGCAGCAATTTAAACCAATGACTTACTGAAAATAGGAATGGAGCCAATTCTGTTTCTCAGCTGTCTGGATGCTGTAGGGAAGAGAGCCCCCGGCTGTGTTAAAGGAAGAAAAAGAGAAATGCAGCGTGTGAGAAACGATGGAACGTGATCTGAGGAGCCTTCTGCACCGAGAAGAAACTTGAGCAAATGGTGAAGATGGGGAAGAAAATAACGAAGCCGCGTTTCTGCCCAGACTCGCACCGGGCGTTTCTTCCAAGGCGGGGGTGGGGGTGGGGGAGCCTTCCTCGGGGATGGAACTCTGAGAAACTATCTGCAGAGAAGGCGGGACAGCTGCATCCCCGGGGGGCCTGGGACCAGCTTGGGGTGCGGTGGGGGGAACCCGGGTTCCTCCTCTGTCTCCACGTGGGCAAGGCTGCCACAGCCCCACTTGAACCCCTGGGCCTGGCCAAGACCGAGGGAGGTAAGGGGGGGATGGGTTCAGTCTCTCCTTTGCCTCCTGTGCACCTGCCACCTGTATGTCCGCCGGCCAGATGCTACAGAACATGTAACCTCATGAGCAGTGAAGTTCTGAAAGGGGTCAGTGTGAGGGAAAGGCCCGTTCCCTGCAAGGCCATGGGATCCAGTGGCCAGTGGAACACACAAGAACGCATGTTCCCGGGGCTTCAAGACGCAGCGCCAGGGATAGGACTCGAGCCTTGCAGGAGCAGGAGGATCTTGCCGGGCCATGCCAGCTGCTGCCCAGCACCTTGCTCCTCCTTTAAAGACAGGAACTCCCATGGGAGCTTCATTAGTGTCTTTTCAAACATGCCGGGACGTGCGTCCGCAGAGAATATCTAAGGAGGGTTTTTAATTTTTCTGACTTACGCAAGGCAACAGTATTTCTAATGCAAGGAAATAACTGACCCACCCAACCCCCCCAGGGTTTCAGGACCACTTTATACATTAATGTTATTGGAAATACCGTGTTCCTCCCCCATTAAAAACTGTGCTTTGGGGCTGGAGCAATAGCACACCGGGGAGGGTGTTTGCCTTGCATGCGGCCGACCCGGGTTCGATTCCCAGCATCCCATATGGTTCCCCGAGGACCGCCAGAGGTAATTCCTGAGTGCAGAGCCAGGAGTAACCCCTGTGCAACGCCAGATGTGACCCTAGAAGCAAAAAAAAAAAAAAAAAAAAAAAAAAAACCCACCAAAACAAAACAAAAACACTGTGCTCTAAAAACGGGTCTAACCTATGGGAAGCACAGAATAAAGATGAAAAAATACAACCAACCAAAATACCTCAACAGGGAGGCTGGAGTGATAGTACAGTGGGGAGGGTGTTTGTCCTGTACGCGGCTGGGTTCGATCCCCAGCATCCCATATGGTTTCCCGAGCACTGACAGGAGTGATCCCTGAGTGCAGAGCCAGGAGTAATCCCTGAGCATCGCTGGGTGTGACCCAAAAAGCCAAAAACCAACCAACCAAAGGGAAAAAAAAAAAAAACCTCAACTGGGCTGAAGACACAGTATAAGGAGTAGGATATTCTTTGCATGCTGGGTTCAATCCTAGACATCACATATGGTTGCAGAGCCCTGCCAGGAGTGATCCTTGAGCACAGAGGCAGAAGCAAACCTTGAGCACTACGGGGAGTGATCTCCTAAAGAAACAAAACAAACCTTATGATGGGACCGAATCTCAGAGAAATAACTTGGGTTTTGTCTCTGAAAGCAACAAATGGTTCAGTACGAGCCCGGCCGGCCCTCCTGGCACATTCCTGGCAGGGTCATGTTTAGCTTCATAAGCAAAGACAATGGGCTCCATGAATCTAATTCAGAGCATGGTTTCTAGCACTCAGCCAATCCCAGCGAGTGGCCGCCTCTTCCAGATGCAGATACACCATCTGGGCTCTGGGCTAAGAGTTCCTGAATGTCTCTCCTGGATGCTACTGAACTCCACATAACGTTTAGGGAACAGCGGGTAGGGCATTTGCCCTGCATGCATCTGGCCTGGGTTCCATCCCTGGCATCCTCTATGGTCCCCTGAGTACCACCAGGAGTGATTCCTGAGTGCAGAGCCAGGAGGAACCCCTGAGCATCACTGGGTGTGCCGAAACCAAAAACCAACCCCCCCCCCCCGAAAAAAAAAGTTTAGGAAACAGCATTGGCCTGAGGTTGAAATACCTCTCAAGAGGACCCTTGGCACTCAGAGAGAAGGACCTTGAGAGATCAGGTATCAGGACCTGGCCCGATCACGGGCTCCCCTTCAGTTCTGTTTTTTGCTTTTTCTTTTTTTTTGGGGGGGGGGGTCACACCCGGCGATGCACAGGGATGATTCCTGGCTCTGCACTCAGGAATTACTCCTAGCTGTGCTCAGAGGACCATATGGAATGCTGGGAATCGAATCTGGGTCGGCCACGTGCAAGGCAAACACCCTACCCGCTGTACTATCGCTCCAGCCCCTGCCCTTCAGTTCTGGAGCTGAGGCCAGTCTGGCTCAAACACTGTGCTTCTAAGCCGGCAAGCAGGGGAGGCGAAAGGGGGCTGGACTCAAAAGTGGGAGGTGCTGTGTCCTCTGCACCTGTTGTGCGGGGCTGAGAGGGATCCTCCTGGTCCCGATGGGGACAGTCACTCGGCAGGCTACTGCTTTGGATGTAGTATCCTCACGAGATCCTCACGAGCATCCTCATGAGAGCCTCCGCCCGCACAGGCTTACCTCGGGTCTCGATCCCGTGACATCAAGGAGGAAGGTACTCCAACCACCTGCCTTGAAAAGGCTTGTCATGATGTGAGGGCGGGGGGCTGTAGGTAACCTCTTCACTTTGTTTTTTTTTTTTTTTTTTTTGGTTTTGGGTCATACCCAGCGAGGCACAGGGGTTACTTCTGGCTCTACACTCAGGAATTACTCCTGGCAGTGCTCGGGCTGGGGTGTGTGTGTGTGTGTGTGTGTGTGTGTGTGTGTGTGTGTGTGTGTTGGGGGGGGTGGGGGACCATATGGGATGCTAGGAATCGAACCCAGGTCAGCCACGTGCAAAGCAAATGCCCTACCTTCTGTGCCATCATTCCAGCCCCCACTAGTACTCTTCTCACGTGTGTGACAAATACTCCGAGGTATTTGTCACACTGTACCAGTCTCTCCTCTCTTACCTGGGTAACCTTCTAAGCTGGTTCGCACATTTTCCACGGAGGGATAGATCTAAAGAGGAAAGAACGTTATAAAATAGGAGACTAACACCCAAGAATAGCCGAGATAAGTACCAGGAGATTTACTCCATGGCTTGGAGGCCAGCCGCACATGCTGGGGGAAAAGGCAGGTCAGATAGAGAAGGGAGCACCAAATAAAGGGTGTTGGGAGGATCCTTCCAGGATGGAAAATATGTGCTGAGAGAAGACTATAGACCGAACATGACTGCCAGTCAATGCCTCTTTTGCAAACCACAGCACCCAAAAGGAGAGAGAAAACAAAGGGGAATGCCCTGCCACAGGGGTGGGGTGGGATGGGGGGCTGGGGGCTGGGAGGGATACTGGGAGCACTGGAGGTGGAGAATGGGCACTGGTGGAGGGATGGGTACTCGATCATTGTATAATTGAAACCCAAGCACAAAAATCTGTACGTCTACAACTGTACCTCATGGTGTTTCACTAATAAAAATAAAATAAAAAATAAAATAAATTATCAGAATGAAAAAAAGAAAAAAACCAAAGAACCAAAACACATTTGTCCAAAAGATTTCATTTTTTCAATTGTACTTTATATTGGGCAGTGCTGGGTAGGGGCAGGTGGACAGGGACAGAAACTCAGGGCTCACATGCGTCAGGCGTGTGCTCTGCCACTTGGGTGAAATTCCTGGGCCCCCATATTATTTTCCTTTTATTCTTTAGAAGCACATCAGATTAAAAAGCGTTTGCACAGCAAAAGAAATAACAGCCAAGGCCGGGAGAGAGCTCCAGGGGCTGCAGCCCGGCTTGGCAGGCACAAGGCCCTGGGGCTGGGTCCGTACCTGTCCAGTACCATTGGGTGCAGCTCTTAGCACTGCTGGGGAGCCCCCCCCTCAACAAAACAAGAACAATCAGAAAAGAAAGCAATCAGGATGAAACAACACTCTACTGAATGGGGGGAAAAAAAAGGTTTGCACATATATCATACACAGTTTTGCTACTGTTTTGGGGTCACACCTAGAGGTGCTCATGAAATTACTCCTGGCTTGGTGCTCAGGGGACCACAGGGGATGCTGGGGATCAAATCGAGTTGGCCACGTGTAAGACAAGCACCTTACCAGCTGTACTATGGCTCCAGCTCCCAAACATCATACACTGGGTAAAGGTTTAGTGCCAGAGGCATAATAAAGAACCAGGAAAAATAAAAAAGATTATTTGAACAGACAGAAGTCCAAAGAGACGGTTCTAAGAGGAACCTGAAAAAGTGACACCCATCACTTAGTGAAACGTAAGTCAAAATCCTGCAGATGCCAATGGGCCCTGTGAGAATGGCTACATCATGGCAAGGAAATGAAGGGGAAAAAAAAAGCCCTTCTGGGGCTGGAGCAATAGCACAGCGGGTAGGGCTTTTGCCTTGCACGCAGCCCACCCAGGTTCGATTCCCAGCATCCCCTGAGCACCACCAGGGGTGATTCCTGAGTGCAGAGCCAGGAGTAACCCCTGGGCATCACCGGGTGTGACCCAAAAAGCAAAAATAAATAAATAAATAAAACAAAACAATCTCGCCTTCTATTAAAAAAAAAGCCTTCTGTACTCCTGCTGGGAATGCAAATTCATGTAACCATGCTGGAATGCAATGGAGCTTCCTCAAGAAGTGAGAACGAGGGGCTGGAGAGAGAGCACAGAGGCAGGGGAGGAATGACCTGAGCAGGGTGGCGTGTGGTCAGGCTGACCCCAGGTGTGGTCACCAGGCAGGCTGCTGCTGGACGTTTCTCAGCATGGCAGACCCCCGCTGCCCTGCAGAACCACCAGCCCGTGGCAGGAGAGGCAGAGGGGGAGCATGGAGGATGGGCGAGACAGAGGGGGCAACGCAGGTGTGCGGGCAGGACTCACCAGGTGCAGGGGGGCAGCGCTGCTGCCCAGGGCCCTGGCTCCGTGGCCCAGGCTGCCCAGGCTCTCCTTAAACTCGGAACACAGCCACTTGGACTCGTCGGCGCCCAGGGACCCGATGCTCGAGAACTGGCCCACGATGGGCCAAGCGTCCGCTCGGGGCTCAGAGGCGGCGTGCTCCTTGAGAAGCTGCAAAGACAAGACGTTGGGACGACTCAAAACGGGGCTGTTCTGGCCCTGGGATCCTTCCCGGGCAGGGCCACCTGGGAATAGGGGTGCGGCGTGTCAAACCCAGGGCCGCATTGCTTGCTCGCTGGGAGAGACTTTCAGAGCCCGACACTGTTTTACTTTCATGGGGGTTAAAAAACACAGGTTAAAAAACTTCCAATTAAAAAAAAAACAGTACTAACCAAACCAAGTAAAGTAAGTAAAGGCCCTCCCGTTGTTCATCGATTTGCTCGAGCGGGCCCAGTAACGTCTCCATTGGAGACTTTGTTGTTACTGTGTTTGGCATATTGAATATGTCACGGGGACCAAACCAAAGGGAAATATATTTTTTCCCCATTTATTTATTTTTTTGCTTTTAGGGTCACACCTGGCAATGCACAGGGGTTACTCCTGGCTCTGCACTCAGGAATTACTCCTGGCAGTGCCCAGGGGGCCATATGGGATGCTGGGAATCAAACCCGGGTCGGCCATGTGCAAGGCAAACGCCCTACCTATACTTTGTGCTGTTGCTCCAACCCCCATTTATTTTTGAATTGAATCACAGTGATATACACATTTACAAAGCTGTTCATGATTGGGTTTCAGTCAAATAATTTCCCAACACCCGTGCCTTCACCAGTGTACTTTTTCCAACGACCCAGTTGGTCCAAGTTCCCCCACTGCCCATCCCGATCCCACCGCCTGCCACTATTATTATTATTATTTTTGCTTTTTGGGTCACACCCGGCGATGCACAGGGGTTACTCTTGGCTCATGCACTCAGGAATTACTTCTGATGGTGTTCGGGGTACCATATAAGATGCTGGGAATTGAACCAGGGTCGGATGTGTGCAAGACAGACTCTCCCCGCTGTGCTATCGCTCCAGTCCCCAACTATCCCTCTCTTAAGGGAGACATTTTAAAGCAAGATTTGTCTTGGGATAAATGTCTGAAAACCAATCCAGAGAAAGAGAATTTTTCCGCCCTGAGATCAATCTTTGTAGTATTCTGGGCAACAGACCCGATGGATGGTGTGTTTACTGCTCAGGTTTGGAGAGCCCAATTGCTTGCAAGCACAGAGCTGACAGGCCTGGGGGCGGGGGCAGGGATTTGTACAAAAACCAAGTGGCTGATGCACTGAGAGAAAGGGAGAGCTTTTAAGAAAGTCCCTCAGAACTCCAGTAAGTGTGAGGCAGGACTTCTGCGCTTTCATTCTGCCGGCCAGCAGAAAGCCGCTCTGGTCACTAAACTTGTTCGGCAAGGGACGATGGCAGAAAGTCATAGAGCTGACAGCGTGTGCGTCACTGATTTCTGTGTGTGGCATCTGTTCATTATAGATCCGTCAAAAGCCGCCACACCTGGAGGGGCACCCACCCTCCAGCCCTGCCACGAGGAACAGGGAAACTAACACAAGGGCAGATGCTCAGTCACTTAGGATCATCTGCCTGAGACCTCCGGTGGCCGGCCCTTGGGGGCCAGGAGATAGCGCAGGTGTTCTTAACGGGAACTGCCTGGCCCGGGTTCTCACCCCAAGAACTGCCGGGGGTAGCTCTGGGAGTCCTGAGCCGTATCGGGTGGCCCTAGTGGCCCCCAGCACCACACCCACAGAGCCCAGAGCCTCGGACCACTGACTCAGTGGTGGATTATTACTGAGATCGGCCTCTGGGTCCCTGAGCACTGATTGGGAGGCCCCCCGCCTGCCAAAAAGAAAAAGACAAAAACAACAACAACAACAACAAAAATGGGGCCTAGGAAGAGTTCGACAACTGAGTGTATTCTTGGGGTTGATCCCACGGGAACAGCCAGAAGAGGCCACAAACCCAGCCCTCCACGCCCTCCACCCCCACAACCCCAGCACCCAGCCGGGAGCACCCCGAGCACTGCTGAGTGAGATGTTAAAAAAAAAACAAAACAATTAAAAAAAATGGGGCTGGAGGGAGATGGGACAGTGGGGGCGGGGGGGGGGGGAGGGCATTTTTCTTGCATGTGGCTGACCCGAGTTTGATTTCCGGTATCCCATAGGGGTACCCTGAGCCCCGCCAGGAGTGATCCCTGAGGGCTGAGCCAGGAGTAACCCCTGAGCATCACCAGGTGTGGCCCCCAAACCAAACCAAACCAAACAAAAAGAAAAGAAAACCGAAAACCGGAGTGGTGCTGTAACTGGAAGGCACCGGAAACTTCCAGCCCACGTCCTGCAAGTCTCATCACTGGAAACTACCCTGAGAAACTCAAGGTCTCCTGAATGAGCCCCAGACTTGGGGACAAGTGCTCAGGAACGATCACAGAAGAGATACTGGCTGGGAATCTCTTCAGACAAATGGGGGGGAGCTTGTTTCCATGGCTACTGCTACCCCCTCTCCCCCCAACAGTCAATACCCGTGAGTGATCAATTCTATTGTATTCTTTTATTTTTATGTTTAATATTCTTATTTATATTTTTATTTTATATCTATTTTATTATATTTATTACATATATTATATTTGTTATATTTTATTTATTTTTATTTTATTTATATTTTTATTTATATTTTTTATTTTTATTTTTTATTGTATTCATGTTTTGCCCCACAGGTTTTTGTCCTTCTGTTCTTTTACCTTGTACCCTGGAAAGCAAATCAGCTTCCCGCAGAACACAGCAGCATCGATCCGACACATCCAAGAACGCTCTTGCTTCTGGCGCCCCTTTGAACACCCCCCCGTGGGCTTTCTGCTGTTTTCCTCTTTTATGGCAAAACTGTCTTAGGTCCAATTAGCTATGAGGCCAAACTGCCCAGAGCCACCATTAAAATACACAAATGCTAGGCATGGAAAAGTTGGAGTATGTACATTGCAAATGGGAAAGATATGGAAGGAAAAAAAAAAGGGCCAGACAGCCACCGTCTACTGTTACCTTCCTGAGTCTGAAATGTCCCCAATCATCTTTCTGACTTCCCTGGAAGCGCCCGGGGGTCGAGCCGATCAGGTACACGCTGGAGAGAGAGGAAACCCACGTGAGAGGTGCCGAGACAGGACATGGGTGGGCAGCCCCCACCCCTCCAATCACAGAACACACAGGAAGACAAATGTCCCGTGAAACATCCTAAGGACAGGCCGTTTCCCTGGGACGCTTGGTGGACAGCGAGGCCATACATGGGCTCCGGGAACAGACCCGCGGGCTTGCTGGTCTCTGCCTCGGTGCCTGAGACCCTGATGCAATGACCAGTCCCCATCACTTTCCCCAGGGCCCGTGGCCTGGCCACACTCCCACACTGTCCGTCTGCCCCGCGGACCGTGGGGGAGGACACGCACCGGGTCTCGGAGAGGTCGTGCTCCCGGATGAGGTCCACCCACTCCTGGAGCGGGGGGACGTTGTAGGCCGTCAGGTAGCTGATGAGATCGGCTTTGAAGTGGGTGGCCGAGTCCCCGCCGCCGGGGCTCCCGGGGGCCAGGCGTGGGTACAAAGGGCTCAGCCATATGCTGGAGGAGAAAAACGAAAAAGTCCATCGTCAGCCACCAGGCCTGGGATCCATCGTTGTGGGAGATCTCTGCATGTTGTCAGGGTGGGCCCCTCAGATGAGGCAATGCTTGAGGGGAGGGGTGGAGGTGGGAGAGAAATCCATCGCGGTGCACCTGGGGCATCTGCGGGAACTGCGTTAGAACGCCTCAGCGTGAGTTCAAGACCCCGTCATCCTGGGCAGCCCCTCCTCCTTCCTCATCTCCTACCCCACACCCCTGCCTGGCTCTGGGCACCCAAACGCTACCAGTTCCAGTCAGAACAGACACGGCCCACCCAGCCCCAGCAAAGGTCCCACAAGGACACCTGCCTCACTCAGGGAGCACCACCGGCTCCTCCCTGATCCCCTAAGCCGCTTTGGGGTAGAGTGCAGAATCAGTGTCTAAGCACTGTCTCCTCATCTGCACACTCCAGCCTGCCCCCCAAACCCCAGGCTGCAGCCCAGACAAGGAGCAAATGCCCCCCCCCCCCCATCTCGGGTACACACGGGAAGTCCTCAAGGCTGTTACCGTTGGAGGCCACTGAGTCCCGCCCAGTCAAGTCCCAAGTGAAAACCGTCCAGTTCCTCTTTCACTCGATGCCTCCAAGGCCGGGCAGGACTCAGGCCTGCAGGGAGGAAGCGTTCCCCAAGCCTGGGACTGGTGGGTGGGTGTCACCCAGCTCTGCCCAGCTCTGCCCAGCTCTCTCCCACGAGGCCCCCTGACTAAGGCCACGGCTGAGCGACAAGGATGTCATGCTTGGAGCAGCAAGCCTGAAGGCCTCCCGGCCGGCCAGTATGTGTGATGGCCAAATGGTGCAGGACACATGGGCGAGGAGGGGAGGTGGACTTCTAAGTCACGCAGTAACTTTCAAAATTTCTGCAATGACACTAGATCACAGTTGAGTCATGAGACGTCTGACACTGCACAAAAGGGGCTGAGAAAACCATCCTGGCCCAAAACTTTTTTTTTTTGGAGGGGGGAGGGAGGGAATGCGGAGAAAGGCCACACTGGCAATGCCCAGGGGTCACTCCTGGCAGGGCCCCGGGAGCCCCATGGGGTGCTGGGGATCGAACCCGAGTTGGCTGCTTGCAAGGCAAGTTATCTACTCATTGGACTATCTCCCTGGCCCCTTAAATCATTTATTTTATTACTTATTTAAAGTGTTTTGCTTTTTGGGTCACACCTGGCATTGCTCAGGAATTATTCCTGGTGATGCTTGGGGGACCATCTGGGATGCTGGGAATCAAACCCGGGTCGGCTGCGTGCAAGGCAAATGCCCTACCTACTGTGTTATTGCTCCAGCCCCAAATCGTTTATTATTATTATTATTATTGTTTTTGCTTTTTGGGTCACACTTGGCGATGCACAGGGGTTACTCCTGGCTCTGCACTCAGGAATCACTCCTGATGGTGCTCAGAGGACCATATGGGATGCTGGGAATTGAACCCGGGTCAGCCGTGTGCAAGGCAAATGCTGTAGTCAGTGTACTATCAGTTCAGCTCCCCCCCCCACCCAATCATTTATTTTTAAGGGCCCCAAAACCCCTCTGTGTCTTTCCCCTCAATTGCATGTGCCACAGCAGCTAAGGTGCCTTGCCTGCTCGGTTTCCACCTGAGGCCAGGAGGAGAGGGAGGAGCAGCGTTCTGGACCCCTCGAGAGTCCAGGATGCTGACGATCGATCACTCGCGTCCCTGAGAATAAGTCCTGGAAGTTCTGGACCCACAAGCCTGCAAGGAGACCTGGAGGCAGGGACTATGCCCCCACCCCCAGCCCTGCACGGGGCCAGTGACGCTGCTCTGGGAGAAGAGGGTCCAGTGGGACCCTGAGTATCCATGGGAGACTGTCCGGAGCCTGGCTGGGGTGGGGGAAGCGACTGGTCAGAGGGGACCAGTGATGCCTGGCTCCGGGGCAAGACTGACCATCGGGCTCGAAAAGGCCTTTGGAGGGGGACCCAGCCGCTCTGTCTGAGCTGTGGTCTACCCACGGGAAGGAGACTGACCGACAGGGTCTGGGCTCATGGCTGGCACGTGCCCATGAGGAGTATGAGCCCACCCGGGCCATGAAGGGGGACTACCGGGGGGGCAGTGGGGCAGATGCTGGAACCTGGCAGGACCCCAAGCTGCAGCTCCTCCCCAGAAGGCAGAGGACCGGCCACAAGGACCCTGTGAAAGGGAAGTGGAGGCTGACCCCCATGGGCGCTGGCCAGCAGGCCGGGCAAGGCCTGGCAGCCGGGGGAGGGGGGCTGGCACTTACCACCAAGGAACCCCACCTCCTTAGGGAAATCCAGGATGGGGTCCCTGGGCACTACTTTGCTTGCACACACCTGGGGACTGACCCTTGGCTCAGCAGTCCCCTGGCACGGCCAGGAGGGCCCCCCCCCCCAATCAAAAGCACTGTAAGCACTGTCCCCCCGTTCTCAGGACCTAATTGCCATTCTTTGTTTGGAATTTATAGAAGTCCTATATACTTCAGATGTCTTTATATGAGAAGTTGTTTGGGGTAAGGGAAGGAATTACAGAAAAAGATGTCCATATATAATGTGAACATAAATTTAAAATAAGTCACAATACCAAGCTTTTGGGGAAACCCTAATTTTTGATAAATTAAAGGCGTATGCATGTATTTCTTTCCATTTTTTTGAGTCTAAATGTTGCTTCTCGTCACTTAGATATTAGAATTATCTGAGCACAGGAATATTATTTAGGGCCTTTTCCTCATCACACAGACATAAATTGTGAAAATTCTATTTTACTCGTTACATTGGCTAATATATCCCATATCTGTATTAAATGGTTAGTATTTTAAGTTAGTTATCTATAAAATTTAAGTACTATTGGAGCAATAGCACAGTGGGTAGGGCGTTTGCCTTGCACGTGGCCAACCCGGGTTCGATTCCTCCGTCCCTCTTGGAGAGCCTGGCAAGGTACCAATCAAAAGCATTTTTTTTGAAAGGGGCCAAAACAATAAATAATACGGTGAGGAGGGTGTCTGCTTTGCATGTGGCTGACCCAGGTTCAATCTCAGGCGTCCCAGTGCCCTGAGCACTGCCAGGAGTGATTCCTGAGTGCAGAGCGTGGAGTAACCAGAGTATCACCGGGTGTGGCCCCCAAACACACAAACCCTCAACCTCTGCCACAGCAGCCTAAGGATGTGTGTGCTGAGGCCCTCAGTGAGGGACAACAGCTTGGCACCCAGTGCCCGAGTCTGGAGCTAAAGGCTGGGGAAAAAAACCAGCTCAGGTGGCCCCCATGTTCCCTGGGAAAACAGCGGAAAATCTGCACTTGCCTGGGCCCGCAACTCTCCCTGGACACCCAGCAGGGCGCAGGGGGCAGAGAGACAGAGTGGCCCCGGGGGGTCCCTCATGGGCACGGACCCAGCTCCCAGATCCTGGGAACCGGCCCGGGCCGGAGGTGTGGGTACCGGGAGCTCTCTTGGCTGTGCAACAAGGAGAAAAGGGAGGGGAGGAGTCGTGGGGGACCCACCCCTGCGTCTTCTGGTGCCAGTCGTCGCGGATGAGATTGGAGGTGTGGATGACCACGCGCAGGCCTTCCTCGTACTGCAGAAGCATCATCTTCCTGGAGACACAGAGGGCACGTGTAAAGGCTAAGGCCAGAACCCGACACGGGGAGCTGAAGTGATAGCACAGCAGGTAGGGCGTTTGCCTTGCATGCGACCCACCCGGGTTCAATCCCCGGCATCCCATCTGGTCTCCCCAGCACTGCCACGAGTAATTCCTGAGTGTAGAGCTAGGAGTAACCCCTGAGCATCGCTGGGTGTGACCCAAAAAGCAAAACAAAACAAAACAAAACAATAAAACGAAACAAAAACAAAACCAGAACCCGCCTCGGTCCCGCCACCCAGGCCCATGCGCTGTGCTGTGGATGGGAGGCGGCCGCCTGTGGGCTCCTGGATCCTGTCTCTGCCAAGAGGCCTCTCCTGGAGAACGGGGGGCTCAGACCTCGAGCTTGTCTCCCCGGGGCTAGGAGGAACAAAGGGGGGAATCACGCCACAGGGATGGCTGGTGAAAGGTGCAGTGCTTTACCTGCAAGTGCCTGATGGTCAGAGCGGGCTGCCCTGCATGCCAAGGGCCACAAGCTGGACCCTGGTACCGTGCAGCCCAAACCCTGCTGGGCATTGACCCCTAAGCACCCCTGGGCCTGGGCATCGAGCTGTGTCACCCAGCGGGCTATTTCCGAGAGCGGCTCTCTGAGCACTGGCCAGGAGCCCCCGCCGAGAACAGCCAAGGCCCCAGCAAGCAATAGCGGGCGGGATTCTCATGCCAAGTGATGCCCTTTCTCCGGCTCTGCTTCCTGGTTGAAACCAAGGAGCTGAATGCGGGTTTTGGTTTTTGGGCCACACCCGGCAGTGCTCAGGGCTTACACCCGGCTCTATGGTCTGGTATCGCTCTTGGCAGGTTCAGGGGACCCCATGGGATGCTGGGGATAGGACCCCGGCTGGCCATGTACAAGGCAAACGAATATGCCCTCCCTGCTGCCCTGTGGTTGGGTTTACGAGCACAGGCCAGAGCTGGAGGCTGAGTGGTGCTCCATCCAGCTTCCGAGCAAACTCTTCGTGCTGCAGACACAGGGAACCTGGGGTAGCACCCGTGTCCACTCAGGTCCAGCACAGTGGTCTCCAGCCTCTGCTCCCTGGGCCATGCTGTCCGTGGGTGCAGGGGGTTGGGACCCACTAACTAGTGTTGTCTTGGCTAGAGCGGCCGGGCCACGGGCCACATGAAGGCCAGGGGCAGAGACAGGGATAGATGTGCCAAGGTGACTGCCTCCCAAGCTCGCAGCAAGCCAGCTAGAAAACCGTGATTCCCAGAAAGGGGAACAGCAATTGTAGCTGGAGCAATAGCACAGCAGGGAGGGCGTTTGCCTTGCACGCGGTCGACCCGGGTTTGATTCCCAGCATCCCATATGATCCCCCGAGCACCGCCAGGAGTAATTCCTGAGTGCATGAGCCAGAAGTAACCCCTGTGCAACACCAGGTGGGACCCAAAAGGAAAAAAAAAAAAAAGAAAGGGAACAGCGACAATCCAAGCTTGGTCGTCTCGTTGCCGCCCTGCGTGCTGGGAACCTTTCTCCCACCAGCCCAGTTCAGCCTGCTGATATTCTGCAGGTCGGGCTGTTGTGGCTCTTACCAGAAGCCTAAGGTGACTGTGAGGGTGACCCCCCCCAGCCCCTCCAGACCCTGGCCAATGTCTTGAACTGGAAGCAGAGATGGCCGAGCAAATTTCTTCTTGTTGAGAGGAAGAATCCCCCAGTTTTGTCCCAAGGCTGACACAGCATCACACCCGTCTTCCTGACCTCCTTCCCACGGCCTCCCCCTGCCCCCAGCAAAAGCCTTGCAAAAGCGCTACCCACAGGGCACATGCTGAACAGCACCTACACCCCTCTCTAACCCCCTCTATACTCTATACTTCCCCGTAGTAGGAAAAAATGGCTTACGTGTGGTGTGTTCCGAATGCAATATCCAGTTTTGCCTGGGATGAAAAAGAGGTCATTTTATTTCAGAAACACTCAATATCCTCTAGTTACCGGAGATTAAATTAGAGAAGGCGGCACAGGTTGAATTTTTTTCTCCCCAAGTTAAAATTTTTCAAGGTTGTTTTTGCTGCCCTCTGGTGGAACTTAATGGACAAGGACCTTTTATAACCACTCATTAAAAGAAAAAAAAAAAAAAAGAAAAACAACAAAAAAACCTCTTTTTTTAGAAAAGTTAACCAGAATGATTCAATACATAGCACGACACTTTTAATTCCTGTAATTAGAAGTGTGAGACCTAATTTCTTTCGTTGTCACAAACTAATGGAAACAAAGGAGATTTTTATGCAAAGGTTCTAAATTAGATACTCGACTCAGAGAGAAATTAATCTGTGCAGGAAGATCTCCGAGCACATAGAAAGAAAACACCGTGGTGAGCATAGGGAGTCCTGGAGTTAGAACGGAAGCTCCAAGGCTGCAAGGCTGGAGCGATAGTCCAGCGAGTAGGGCGTTTGCCTTGCACGTGGCCGACCTGGGTTTGATTCCCAGCATCCCATATGGTCCCCCGAGCATCGCCAGGGGTAATTCCTGAGTGCAGAGCCAGGAGTAACCCCTGTGCATTGCCGGGTGTGACCCCAAAAAGAAAAAAAACAACCCCCCCAAAAAAAAATCAAGAATGGAAGCTCCTTCTCTTACAAGCACGCCAGCGGCTGCAAATTTAGCTCCTACACTGAGGCCTCCAACAGTAGACAGTCACGTTCCTTGGCAAAATCTACTCGGCTCACAGTTTTACTTCCTATCACTGGGTGAGGACGGGCAGGGAAGGAAAAGAGCCATTCCCAGGCTACTTTCTGAGAGTCCCAGGGAGGCAGATGACAAGATTCACCTGCATCACTGCAGGAGCTCGGCAAACCCACTGGGCTAGGCGCAGAGAGGCCCTAGCCCCTGGACCATGATGCCAGTCCCAGAGAACACACTTTTATACTAGTACAGGCCTATCTGGATTATCCCCTTGAATTTTTTCTCCACACTAAATTTCACACATTTGTAGGATTTATCTATTTCACGTAAATCTTAAAAAACGTGCTTTCCAACCAGTGCTGGCGCGGATGTGGCAAGAAAGGGACCCTCCTTCACTGCTGGTAGGAATGCCGACTGGTCCAACCCTTTTGGAAAAACAGTATGGACGATTCTCCAAAAATTAGAATTTGATCTCCCATTTGACCCAGCAATACCACTCCTGGGAATATATCCCAGAGAGGCAAAAATGTATAGTCGAAGTGACATCTGCACTTGTTTGTTCATGGCAGCACTCTTTACAATAGCCAGAATCTGGAAAAAACCTGAGTGCCCGAGAATAGATGACTGGTTAAAGAAACTTTGGTACATTTACACAATGGACTACTATGTAGCTGTTGGAAAAGATGAAGTCATGAAATTTACATACAAGTGGTACTACATGGAAAGTATCATGTTAAGCGAAATGACTCAGAAAGAGCAGGATGGACACAGAAAGATTGCATTCATTTGGGGAACATAAAGCAACAAAACGGGAGACTAACACCCAGGAGTGGCCGAGATTAGTACCAGGAATTTTGCTCCATGGCTTGGAGGCCAGCCACACGTGCTGGGGGAAAAGGAAGCTCAGATAGAGAAGAGAGCACCAAATTAAGGGTGTTGGGAGGATCCTCCCAGGGTGGGAGAAGCATGCTGAAAGTAGACTAGAGACCGAACATGATTGCTACTCAATGCCTCTTTTGCAAACCACAACACCCAAAAGGAGAGAGAGAACAGAGGGGAATGCCCTGCCACAGAGGCAGGGTGGGATGGGGGGGGGGGGGGGATGGAGGGTGGGAGGGATACTGGGACCCGTGGTGGTGGAGGATGGGTGCTGGTGGAGGGATGGGTACTTGATCATTGTATACCTGAAACCCAAGCACAAAAATTTGTAAGTCTGTAACTGTACCTCATGGTGTTTCACTAACAAAAAAATAAATTAATTAAAACAAAACAAAACAAAAACGTGCTTTCACAGATAAAAGGCCCTCCCGTTGATCGTCGATTTGCTCGAGCGGGCCCAGTAACGTCTCCATTGGAGACTTTGTTGTTACTGTGTCTGGCATATCGAATACTAGAATGATTCACAATATCAGCTTTTAAAACTCACATGCCTGTAAAAAAAAATGTTTGTGAAAAGAAATTTTTTCCTTGATCAATTTATTTTAACGATTTTGTGGGATTCCTGATTAGCCCATGTGTTCAGGTGTCACCATCTCCACAATTTAAAAAAAAAGTGATTTTTCAAATCCTGAACATGAGATTTAAAAAAGAAAAAACAAAAGAAACATAGTAAGCGGACAACAAATGGTCAAAGTCATCGGCGCTATAGATTTCGTCTACAGAATTGAGATTACATGAGGGTTGAGGGCAGGAGGGTCCCCGGGGAAACTGGAGGGGATGGGGGGTCCCCTAGTGGAGGGGTGCTGGAATGACGTCTGCAGGAAAAGTATGAGTAACAATAGTGGTTGGACTGATAGCACATCGCACATCGGTAGGGTGTTTGCCTTGGTGTGGCTGACCCGGCTGATCCAGGTTCAGTTCCTCCGCCCCTCTCGGAGAGCCCGGCAAGCTACCGAGAGTATCTTGCCCACACGACAAAGCCTGACAAGCTACCTGTGACGTATTCGATATGCCAAACACAGTAACAACAAATCTCACAACAGAGACGTTACTGGGCCTGCTCGAACAACTCGATGAACAACGGGAGGACAGTGCTACAGAACAGTGCTAGAGCAAGAGTGCCAATCCTAGTACCTCAATAAAAATGGGTACAAAAAAAGATAATACACTGAATCTGACTAAACGGCACCTTTACAAAGCCACAGGGAAGGTGGCCAAGAAGCAGAAAACACTTTACCGCCCATTGGGGTTCAGGGTAGCAGGCCCTGGGTTATTGCCCAGACCTTCACATGTAGGAAATATGAGAGTTAAACGGGTCAGGGTGGGAAAACAGTTTATGGGCCACAGCTTTGAAAATGCTTAGCCAAGACTTGAGCCCCCGAGTCTCATCTGTAACCACCAGGCAGGCAATGCCCAGGACTCTGAGGGAAGCTGAGAGGCTGAGGGCTCAGGAAGGGGAACAGCTGGGCTCTCTGGACCCTAGCATGGGACCCCACCCCACCCATCTGGGGAGCTGGTCTGTGGGAGGTAGTGAAGGGGCCCGGGGGTAAGTGGGGGGCACCCAGCCAGGGGCTGCCCAGAACACAATTCTCCTTGACTCCACATTTGGGGGTGCCATGAAAGATCAGCATGTGTTTGGTGGGGTCTGGCCACAAGAGAGAGGGGACTGTCCCTCCCCTGCTAAAATGTCTACCTTAGGAAGAAGACTGTCACTGTGTGCGCTGACCCCTTGAGAAAGTCACAGCCACAAGACTTGGCTTTCGAGTTTAGTTTTGCTGTAAACCGTGAGCTTTTGGGCTAGCCCCAAATATGCCTGTGCCCAGCAACTGCCCAAGGGAGGCGGAGAGCAGAACTGGCACTTCATTTCCGGGATGCAGGACAGACGGGGGGTTGAGACATCACCAACAGGGCTGGGGCAGACCCCAGCATCTGAACCCTGCCTCCATCCCAAGTTCCTCTAAAGACGCTGACTGAAGGGGCCGAAAGGATAGTACAGCAGGCAGGGCGTTTGCCCTGCACGTGGCTGACCCGGGTTCGATCCCCGGCACCCCATATGGTCCCCCAAGCACCACCAAGAGTCATTCCTGAGTGCAGAGCCAGGAATAACCCCTGAGCATCGTCGGGAGTGACCCACAAAGAAAAAAAATGCTGATTGAAGTGTCTGAGCCAAGTCACATGACACTTCTATGTCACTGAAAAAGAAAACCCCAAGAATTCACCTTCAAGAGAGGCAAAAAGGGTCATTTCAACAGATCCCATGAGGTCACAATTCCTGCAGAGCGCTGGACGGGCTCTGGTCAAAGGAACGGCTCTTTGCAGGGGTCACAGCTCACCGCGCCCCCTAGTGGCCGGCCTGTGGCAGTACTAGGAGGGGCAGCCTCACCTTCCATAGCAGGGACCCGGAAATCAGTCAAGAAACTCTTGAGTCTCCCAGTTCCTGTTGTCACTTTATTTTCTGTCCCCCGGGAATCTGATAAGCTATTAAGGCAGCCTAACCTCTTGTGCTTGGAAATAAGAGCCCAACAAAAGGACTTGAGGACAGATTTTGGGCAAATGCTTTCACAAAGTGGTACAATGGGTACAAACCCTTGTTCTACGGGGTGGAAGCCAACTAGTGAAAGTGCAGGTTGGGGGCGGCTGGTGGTGGTGCTCGGCTGTGGCAGGCCAGCTCAGACCCGGCCCAGGGGCACAGGGTCCTCGGAGAAGGGGCAACCCCAGGAGACACAGCTCAGTGCCCTCAGGAAGGTGACCAAAACCAGACCGGAAGCATGGGGCCCTCTGAATTCCTTCCCTCCCCCGGACCCCCAGTTTCTAGCTGGAACACAGTCAGGGCGCTCTCGGACACGGAGGGGAAAGCACCGGGCACAATTTGTGCTTGAGACTCGCTGGTCACGTTTAACTTGCTGTGCTCCGGCGGGAAAGTACGGGGACAAAGTTACGGGGATACTGCAAAGAAACTGGAGGGCAGTGCAGCCTTTACTATCTGTGCGTGCGTGCATGTGTGTGTGCATGCGTGCGTGTGTGTGTGTGTGTGTGTGTGTGTGGTGAGGGGGGGTCATCTTCCATTTTGTTTTGATCCCAACAGGCCGTGCTGATCCACCTGTGGTGGGACCACCAATGATCCCTTAGCCCCCCACCTGCTATGGCCAGACCTTACACTGGGTTCCCCCAAATAACTTGGGGGATTATGATTCTGGCACAGCCTGGCTGCGAGAGCCGCCGGAGGAGCTGGCACGGCAGATGCACACGGGAACACAAAGGAAAAGGCCCAAGACTCAGGTTTCCGGAGAGGCACCGGGAAGAAACTGGGAGCAAGCTGATGGGGCGGCGGGAGGAGAGACGGGGTCCTCCTGACAGCAAGGCATGCCGGGGCAGGCAGGCAGTGGCTAAGAGCACAGGTCAGTGCCACGACCTGGGCAAGGGGAAGCACCGGGTACGCATCCCACCGGAGCAGGAAGGAGAACTTGGCGTGGAAGGCGCCAGAAGGACCAGGGTGGCCAGAGGCCACAATACCCGGGCTCTTTGATCAGCAGTGCTCAGGGCTTGATCCCGGCTCTGCGCTCGAGAATCACTCCTGCCATGCTCGAAACCCTACGGGATGCTGTGGGAGGGAACCCGGGTCTGCCGTGTGCAAGGCAAGTGCCCCGGGCCCTTGGTAATTTGCGCTCTGTAGATGTCTATTCCACGGGCACACGCCCAGCCCTGGGTTTGAGTGACTGCTTCTCCAGAGAAGAAGGAGACCCCCATCAGGAGAGGCTGCTTCGGGGCCAGAGCAGCGCTGGTGGTGGGGGCTGGAGAGGGGAGTCCCACATAGGGGGAGTGGGGGGGGGGACATACAGGAAGGGGGTTGGGTTCAAGGTCCGGGTCCCCCCTCCAGGCGTCTGAGGGTGCCAGCAATGCGGCTTACCTGGCAGAGGGAAACGTTTGCGTAGGGCTTCGCCTGGGCCTGCAGGTGGGCCTTGGCTTCCCGTTTGTCACCGTGCACAAGGAGGATGGGCGTCCCCCTGCAGAGAGCAGACGTGTAAGGACCTGCCGCTCATCATGCAGACCCCCCCACCCCCCCGACACATTAGAAAGCACCGCTGGTCACGCGGACCCTTGCTTCCGCCCACTGGACACACTTTCTGGCCGCCAGGGTGGCTGAGAACTGGGCGATCCCTGAGCAGGGGAGGGGGGTCAGTGATCCCCCCGAACGGACATTGACAATAAGGGCCCGGGCAGTGGGGGGAGGGGTGACCCAGGCTGTCACTTGGAAGGCCCGAGTGATTTTCTTTGTTGGCCCAACAGGATTGTTGGGAGCACTGTGCTTCAGAGTAGGATAGAGATCGGAGTTAGGAGGATGCAGAGACAGGCCCTCTCCTCTCCCTTGTTAGGGAGAGACAGTGTCCTCATAGCCAAGAGTCAGGAAACTCCTGGGGCCTCCAGGTCACGCAGGGCCCTGGCCCACAGCACGAGGCCGAGTCCCTGGTGGAACTGTGTGTTCTGACGAAGCCTTCTGTAATTGCAAGGCGATGCTGCCGCTATTCCAACAGAGCCCGCACTCCTGGGGGAATGCCAGGGCTCCTTTGAACTCCCAAAAGCCAACACGAAGAAAACACTCTTCAGCAATAGATTAAAAGAGCTTTTAAGGGAACCATAATCTTTGCCGGTTAAATCAAAGCAAGATAATCCTGGGAAATCAATATATCTTTACAAGCTTGCCCGACAAAACCCAAATTGGATTTTTCTCCGACAAGCAATCAGTCGGGACGAAGCACCAGCCGCTTCCACATTTATCAATCTCACGGCAGAACGGGAGTCGGCCACACGCGCCCGGGACCACGCTCGCTCACAATAGCGTTCTAGCAAAGGTGCTGCAGCGCTGACCCTAACTAACCCCCAAGACCCCCGTACCCCAGGTATTCGAACTGGTTAAGAAAAAACACGACAGGCATGCTGACTTCAGTCTACGGGCAGAAACTCTGCTGGCAGAAACTCTGCAGAGATACTCAGGCCAGTGACGGATGGGCGGAAGCAGACGTCCTCGATAACTCCCTCACCTCTACTGGGTTTATAAACGACCCTAGAAAGGCACAGCGGCTGTGCGTACCTACTCATGTGGGCCGAGAGGGCCCAGACCAACTTTGGTAAGGGCGTTTCTGGCTAAGTATAGAATTCAGGTCCCGAGTAAGGCAGAGAGCACCTTTGTGTGTGTGTGTGTAATGCAGAGCGCCCTCGTGTGTGTGTGTGTGTGTGTAATGCAGAGCGCCCTCGTGTGTGTGAGAGTAACGCAGAGCGCCCTCGTGTGTGTGTGTGTAACGCAGAGTGCCCTCATGTGTGTGTGTGTAACGCAGAGCGTCCTTGTGTGTGTGTGACGCATAGTGCCCTCGTGTGTGTGAGTAACACAGAGTGCCCTCGTGTGTGTGTAACGCAGAGTGCCCTTATGTGTGTGTGTAACGCAGAGTGCCTTCATGTGTGTGTAACGCAGAGTGCCCTTATGTGTGTGTGTAACGCAGAGTGCCTTCATGTGTGTGTAATGCAGAGTGCCCTTATGTGTGTGTAACACAGAGTGCCTTCATGTGTGTGCAACACAGAGTGCCCTTGTGTGTGTGTGAGTAACGCAGAGTGCCCTCGTGTGTGTAACGCAGGGCGCCCGTGTGTGTGTGTGTGTGTGTGTATGTGTGTGTGCACGCGTGCGTGCATGGGTGCACATGCGCAGAGAGGGAGAGAGAGCAACCAAGTGAGCAAGAGACGGAAGAGAGCAAGAACGAGAGCAAGAGAGAGAGCGAGCGAGAGAGAGAGAGAGAGAAAGAGAGAGAGAGAGAGAGAGAGAAACTCAGCGAGGGCCGCCAAGCAGCCAAGGGTCTGCAGAAGAGAGACTGATACTCCCTGGCCTGCGTCTCCCGCCTTCCAGAAGGCTCCATGCACCCCTGCTCAAAGCCTAGGGGCAGGCAGAGTCATCGAGGCAGAAGAGACAGCAGGGGGAACCGGGCACCCCCAGGGCACTGGCTTCATCTTTGTTTTGGGGTCACACCCGGCAATGCTAAGAGTTACTCCTGCCTCTGTGCTCGGGGGACCATATGGAACTCGGAGATCGAACCTCGGTTGGCCATGTACTATCCCTCCATCCCTCACTGCCATCATCTTTCCCAGGAAGTTCTCTGTGGCCCTTCTCTACTTCTGGACAGAGCAAAAATCTGTCCGAGAAGCCACGAGACGAGGGAGAGGGGGAAAGTCCCCATCTTTCTCCACGTAACTCCTCAGTCCAGCGCGTTGGACAGTGGTCCCTGGGCAGGGCGCTTCTTGTGGGAGGGGGTTTATCGTGGTGGCGGGGGGGGGGGACGGGGAATAAGTGACGCTCAGGGATCCTTTAGTGCCCGAACAGCGGCAGACACCCCCATCCCGTGGCACTCACCGGAACTCAGGGGGGTACTGCCGGACGAGCCAGTCCACGTCGAAGCAGTAGTTGAACTAGACGGGCGAGGAAAGAAACTGAGTCAGGCGCCTGGCCGTACGGGAGATAGACCCTCAGCCTGTCGCTACACCCCTGTATCAGTCAAACACCCGGCTGGGCCAGATCACAAACCAGATGGGCCTGCCACAACGTGCAGTCACAAACTGAAGCTCCGTGCCCAAGGGGACAGCTGGAGGGGGCTGGGAGCAGGGGAGAGAGCAGCTTGGGGACACCCTGGGCAGCCCGAAGTCACATTTCCAACAGCGCCCAACGGCGGGGCTGACCGTGCACAAGGCTTGGTTTTGGCAATGACTGGTTGTAGCCAGGCGGCTGGTATGGGGCTTACCTGTGGGGTACTGGCCCCCACCTGGGTAACCCCTGACACTTTTCCTGGACGCAGGGACAGACACTGGCTCAGAGGCACCTGCAAAGCCCCCAGCTGGGCACCAGTCAAAGGAACAGTCCCAGGGAAGCTGTTCTTTCTTTTTTTCTTTTTTTTCTTTTTGGGTCACACCCGGCGATGCACAGGGGTTGCTCCTGGCTCATGCACTCAGGAATTACTCCTGGCGGTGCTCGGGGGACCATATGGGATGCTGGGAATCGAACCCGGGTTGGCCGCATGCAAGGCAAACGCCCAACCCGCTGTGCTATCGCTCCAGCCACCAAGCTGTTCTTTCTGTGGGGATGCCGGGACCCCTTTGTTCATCCCAGGGGAGAGCCTGGAGCACTCGTGAGATTTGTGATGATGAGGCGTCCGGCTCGGTGAGGAGAGGTGACTTACTCGCGTGAGGACTCCAGCCTGGTGAGAGTGTCCCCCCCAAGCCTGTCCCGAATTTCCTTATGGGATGTACTTATCCCCTTTCTCCCCGGAGAAAACCAACTATGGACTCACCTGGGCTGAAGACACGAGGGTCCCAAATAGAGGAGACAAAATATCTGAGAAGGCAAAAACATTTTCGTCCATG
Source organism: Sorex fumeus (assembly GCF_029834395.1). Lineage (NCBI taxonomy): Eukaryota > Metazoa > Chordata > Mammalia > Eulipotyphla > Soricidae > Sorex > Sorex fumeus. The sequence goes on from NW_026606155.1 coordinate 5,380,456, forward strand.
AAGTTTTGTTTTTTGTTTGGGGGCCTTACCTGGCAGTGCTCAGGGACCTTAGGCGGTGCTGGGGGTGCAAGCCCCCATGTGCAAGCCAAGCGGCCTAACCCCTGCACCATCTCTCTGGCCCCAACCAGATCTTAACGTTCTGTACGGGTCCCTGGAATATTTCACTACACACATCACACTTTCTTTCACAGAAGGTGACGACGGAACATTACAACCTACTTCTTCGGCATTAGGTCAATCTTGGAACTGCGAATTGGGACAGGAACAAGGTGTGTCTTCTCTGATCTTGTGTGAGTGTGTCAGTGCTCGGGGACCAGGGGGCTACCCCAGGCAAGGCCCAGAGGAGCTGCTGCTCAGGCCTTGCCCTTTGGCGCCCCCAGGATTAGCCTGGGTGCTTCGAGGGTCTAAACGCGTGCCCGTGACCACTGAGCCATCTCCCCGGCACGATCTCTTCTGTGTTCTTTCCTTTAAGTGCTCAAAGTCCCTGTCCAGGACTCGCCATCAAATAGTGGCTGTTTCTGGGCACACTTGCTCTGGGTGACCCTGTGGGTCCCATTCCTGGACATCTCTCAGGGCCCCTTTGCCCACTCCATGTGCCTTCAGTGGGTGAGAGCTCGCCCTCAGTGTGGGTCCCTCAGGGGACACCCCTGTTGGCCTATGCGCAACACACACATCACCTTCAGGCGCCAAGGTGGGGTCTGTCCCTCAGATGTTAAGGAGGGGCCTGTCCCTCAGCCTTGGTCTCTCTCTAGTCTCAACTTCCCAGCATTGGGGTAGCACAATCAACATATCAAAGCACTTCCTGGTCGCCTGAAGCCAGGAGATTCTGGCTTAAGGGTGAAATACCACCTAGGGTTTTGTTTTTCCCTTTAGTCCCCCCCCCCCAAAAAATTAACACTAACAATAACAATTAACATCTGAATTAACATCTTAATTCTACTAGTTATTTTGTAGGGACACAGTAAGTAAACAGGGTGGCTCTTCTGGGGACATCTCCTACAGATCCCAGCCTACAGTGCTCAGGCCAGATTAATCTCTCCTAACCCTAGCAGGGTCCTAATCTAGTCGTTACTTTTTGGATCATGACAGAATTTGTCTGTGACCACGCTCGCTTGTAACTTATAGTTAAGTATTGTGGCTTGCCCTGGGTCCATCCAGTCCCTCGTTGGGACCCTGCTTTTGGGGTGGTAGGAGGGAAGGGCAACTGAGGCTCAGGTCAGAAAACAGCTGCCCAGGAGTGAATATTCGAAGTCAATTGGCTCCCAAGTTACAAAAGCATAGCATTAACTGTCTTCCTGTGTCTGTACCAAAAGGACATTGCTCTGAATTAAGTATGCAAAAGACTTAGGGAGAAGAGAAAAGCAATATTTACAAGTCAGCAGAGTCTGATTAGGTGATAAAGGTGGTTGACAGTTGCGGGAGCAGAGCACAAAGAGAGAGGTTACAAATAAACACCTCGGAATGGGAGCACTCTGATGGGAGTAACCCAATACACCTAAGCTCCCTGTGGCAAGGCAGAAAGGACAAACCAATCTTATTTTACATTGGGAGGTCCCAAAACAAAAACACGCAGACCCCTCAAGACTGAAAATGGCTGAAGGCCCTGTACTGTGGGTACCCATCTGAGCAGGGAGGGAGGTAGCTGAGAGGAATGGAGGCCTGTGCCTCGATGGCGCCTCCATCCTGTCCCGCCAGCTCCTCTTACTCCATCTCAGCTGTCAGATGTCCCCTCTCTGTGCCCCAGGTGAGCCCCCCTCACAGCCTCCCGCTCTGTGGCACTGGGCAGGTCCACTACCCTGGAGCCCAGGGCAGACAGCCCGAAGCCCCTCCGGGCGATGATTCAAGGAGACCCTGATGTGTCTGGACAGCAGGGAGGCGAGAGCCAGTCCTTCCTCCGTGTGGTCGCGCGTGTCCGATCCTGCACGGTCCCATTCCTGGCGCCCATCGCTAGAGTAAAGAAGCACACAGCCGACGCCCCGAAGGACCAGAGTTCAGCGGCCGGGTAGGGACGTCCCTAGAGCCACAAGCCCGCAGAAGAAAGGTGAACCAATGGGCTGGATGCGACGCAATGTTGGCCAGTGAATGACCGTCCACTGCCGTGGGGTACAGAAAACTAAAGCTCATGGTGACGTGGCTGCTCTGCTGTGGGCACAGACTGGGGGGCCACCCTGACTCCCCCCCACCTCCGGACTCCTTGCTTAGCAGAGAGACAAAGAGTGAGTGAGAGGGAGAGGTGAGAAAGATGGGCGTGAGAGAGAGACAGAGAGAGAAGAGAGCGAGCGAGATCACCTGGAACTTTGGGATCCAGTCACTCCTCTGCTAAGTCAGACTTTTTAAGGCTAGGGTGTGCGGTGTGGGGAGGTCCCCCCAGCCACCAATTCTCCGTGGACTTTCCACACCATCACACAGTTGTAAATCCGGGGTTCAAAGGCCCTTCTGGGGGGCTGGAGCAGTAGCACAGTGGGGAGGGCGTTTGCCTTGCACGCGGCCAACCCCCAGGTTTGGTTCCCAGCATCCCATACGGTCCCCTACCACCTGGCAGGAGTAAGTCCTGAGTGCATGAGCCAGGAGTAACCCCTGTGCATCGCTGGGTATGACCCAAAAAGAAAAAAAAAAAATCAAAGGCGTCTCCATGTGCCATTACCACCTGAGAGCTGTTCTTGGGAGCCTGGAAGAAAAATCAATCCCTAGGACGAGCCCTATGATCACGGGTGGCAGGGGGCCCCTGGCGAGCCCCACAGGCCAGGCGTCAACCCCAGCTGAAATGTCTCCCGGGCCATGGCGCTCCTCCTTCTGCAACCCCAGACAAGGATCCAAAGCAAGAACTTTTGAAGCAGTAATTCTTAAACCCGACTGGGCATCCAAACGCCAGCAAGACCTGTCACAATGGATGGAGACCCTGGTTCCGGAGCCTGGTCGGAGGGACACCCCCAGGGGTGGCCGAGGTCCTGCATGCACCAGCCCTTCTGCAGGGCACACTGGCGTGGGGCTCCGAGTCTGGGTTGAGTTTCACTGAAGTGTGTCCCATCACGTGAACCCCCAACCAAAGGTGAGGTGACCCAGCTGCCCAGCTACCCTTCGAGGGCCACTCCTTTGGACCCCGCCTGCAGGACCCCTCCTGGACCGCCCCTCCCCCCCCCCCTCCCTGCCTCCACTCACCTTTGATGTGCAGGGCCGCGGAGTTGTACTTGGCCTTAATGCCCGCGACTCTGGTGAGGTAGAAGCGGAAGGGGTTCCCCTTATCCAACAGGTCCCAAATGTCCTGGCCTTCCCCTGAGGTCTCATACTCGTCCTCTTTTTTCTCCTCCTTCCGGGGCTGGTGGCTTCCAGCTGGCTGGGGGGTCCTGGTCTTGGGAGGTGAGTCCTTGGCCCCTGTGTCTGCTGCCCGGGGTCCGGCTGGCTGCGGGTCTGCAGGCCGCTCGCCATCATCGTCGCTGCTGGACAGACACCAGCCCGTGTCCTCCCGAGCCCCACTGGGCTTCTGCTTCTTGGCGGGGGAGGCGTCCGTGGCGGCCTGGGGCCCGTCGAATTTCAGGGGTGACAGCTTCCGCCTGTGGGCAGCTCTCCGGGCCTCGGAGCACGTGTAGAGGGGCTCGCGCCCTGCCCTGTCCTCACTGGGTGGGGGGACAGATGGCGGGGTGGCTGGCGGGACAGACCGTGAGGGCTGGGGCAGGCTGGGCTTCTCTTCATCACTCTCATCGCTGCTGGAGATCGTCCACCTGCCGTAACTGCTTTCCTGAGACATGGCGCTGCGTCTGGAAAACAGGGGAACAGGGTGACTTCCCCCACTCTCAGGCTTACACGGTGCCCTCCAGGACCCAACCAGGGGCCCAGGTGAGCTGCAGCCCTTGCCCCCTGGGAGAGATGGCAGGGACACAAAGCCTGGAGGCCGGTCTCCAGGCCTGCAGACTCCTAGCCCACTCTTCTAATCTGGTCCTGGAAGGAGTGGGAACAAACCATTGGGAATAAAAAAAATTGCCTATTTTTTTTTTTTTTTTTTTGCAGGGGAGAGGGGTGGTGTCGAGGTTGGGCCCACACCCAGCATGCTCAGTCCCTGCTTCCAGCTCAGTTCTCTCTCCAGACAGTGCTTGGGGTAGTTTCGGTGCCAATGAAGGGGAAGGGGGCCAGGTAATAACCTAAATAATTGGTCCTTTTGAGTGTCTTAGAAAGGAAACTCGGTTGGAATAGACAAAGGGGTGGGAAACAGTGGGAGACGCAAGCAAGCTCTAACTCGGTACCTCTCTGTGCCACCCCCCCCGCCCCCCCAATCGGAGCCATCGGGCCAGGGACAGCCCCATGACGGGCCAGCGAGAGATCGCGGTGGGCTTGGAGAGACAGCGTGGAAGCCGCGTGGCACAGTGGGAAGACGTGGACACAGCACTAGGCGATCCAAAGGTGGAGGGCACCGGGCTGAGACTCTCCCGGTACTCACAGGACCGTGGAATCTCAACAACGTGTCAGGGAGGAGTTACAAGACCTAGAGCCGAAGGGCAGAGTCCAGCCGAGAGCCTGTGCTCAGGGAGGAAGACCCCGACTTGAGCCCGGAAACCACGTGTTGGTCTCCCGAGCACAGAACCAGGAGTGAGTCCTTGGGCACTGCCAAGTGTGCCCTGAACGCCCCCTGAGAGCCCGTGTTCAGGTTAAGATTGTTTTTAACCGTTTTGGTCTTTTGTGGGGGGTGTGCAGGGGAGAGTGTCTCCCAAGTGGGGGCCAGGAGGCGACAGGCCTGGCCAGGCAGGGGGTTCAATGCAAGAGCTGGAGGACGTGTTCTGAGACATCCAGCGACGGCTGGGGGTGGCGGATGTGGAGTTGGGGACTGGACCAAGGTCGGCCGCATCCAGGTTTCATACCCCGAGCCCGGTCTTATCTCTCAGGCCCCTCATGGGTCTCTCTCTCGAGGAGAATGAGCAGGACACATCCTTGAGTGGGTCAGTTCCACCAAGGCAGACAACAGCATCCTGTCCACTGGGTGCCCATTCCCAGGGCGGTGCCTGATGCAACCCTGAAGGATAAGCACAGAGTCTCCACACATGCTGCTGGTCTGAGGTAGAGAAAATCGACCCTCTCCATCACTTCTCACCACCTCCCTTCACCTTCTCTCTGTGTGTCTATAGTTTATGACACTTTTTTTTTTTGCTTTTTGGGTCATACCCAGCGTTGCACAGGGGTTACTCTGCACTGAGGAATTACTCCTGGGTGTGCTGGGTGGCCATATGGGATGCCGGGGATAGAATCCAGGTCGGCCGCATGCAAGGCAAACGCCCTACTCGCTGTGCTATCGCTCCAGCCCCCTATGACACGTTTCAAGTTCATACGCAGAGGGAGTCAGGACACAAACCTGACCCACCCACAAGGCTGCTGTTAGGGCCACGTGGACTGGACACTGATTTATGGCCACAGCTTTAGGGTCTATGGAGCTGGTTGGGGCCGTCAGCTTCTCAAAAGGGCTTCCGGGACTTCTGCTAAAAATGTTCTGGAGAATACTTCAAAGGGTTGGTAAAAAATCTTTCCTCCTAAATTGTTCATGATTTGCAAAACACACACACACACACACACACACACACACACACAGGCAATTAGACAGGAGGACTAGTGCAGCGGCTTAGGATGCCTGCCTTGCAAGCATACGGTCAAGAGTTCGAATCCCTGGTGCAACACATGCGCTGAGTGTGATGCTGGCAGCTGCAATCCTCTGGCACTGAACCTTGTTTCTGGTTGCCCTGCTGCCATGGGTGTGTGGGAACCACGCAGAGAGACACAGCCTCCAACGAGCACTGCAACCAGGAAGGTCAGTAAGCACCCTGCCCGGGAAAAGCAGGAAACTTCCCATGAGGAGGCGTGTGAGAACCACAACCCCACTCTGTCTCAATGCTGACTGCGCGGGGCAGCCGGCAAGGCATGTGCGTCAAGTATCACAGCTAAAAGAGCACAAATGGGTGAGCACCACTGCCAAGCCTATGAGCGCTATGACCTGAGGGGTCACCCCCAGGAGCGCCGCGGCTAAAATGTGGGAGCACCGTAATCAAGTGTCTGCACAACCCCGTCAATAACAAGAGACAGGGAGCATCACAGAGAGAGGGGGCTGTGTGATGGGCAACGCACAGGCTGGACAAAAGCAGGAGGCCCCAGCTCCATCCCCGCAGGGCACTACCTGGTCCCCTCAACCATGCAGGCCAAGCTGAGCACAGGTGAGGCCCCCAAACAAAACAAAAGAGAGAAGGCACTGTATTTTTTTTTGGGGGGGGGTCACACCCGGCGATGCTCAGGGGTTACTCCTGGCTTCGCACGCAGAAATTACTCCTGGTGGTGCTCAGGGGACCATATGGGATGCTGGGAATTGAACCCAGGTCGGCTGCGTGCAAGGCAAACGCCCTACCTGCTGTGCTATCGCTCCAGCCCCGGCACTGTATTTCTTAGTGAAATTAAAAAAAAGAAACCAGGATCTTAGCAGCACGGGGGAACCCCAGGAGGAGATACTGTGGGGAGTAGCCCCTGAAAGCCAGGAGTCCCTGAGAGTGATCCCCGAGTACACAGCTGAACAGGAATCACACAGAGGAAGCACCGCCAGTGGTGGCCCCCAAGCAAAAACAAATCAAAGAACAAGCCCCACAGTTTACGGGGTCACACAATGTATTGGGATTTGGAACTGCAGAGGACAGAGGCTGGGTTTCCTCAAGGAAGAGCTTGCCTGGGGCCCCAAGCGACAGGACAGATGGAGGCCGACCCAGGTTCCATCTCAGCATCCATCATCCACCTCCCATCTCCCCCAAGCACCCTCCCCACAACCCCAGTACAGGAGTAATTCCCCCAGCCAGGAGTAACTCCTGAGGGTAGAGCCAGGAATACCTCCCCCCTCACCCCAGCATTCCCCGGTGTGACCCAAAAAGACAAAAACCAACAACAAAAGAACTTGTCTTTATTTTTTTCTTTTTGGGTCACAACCTGCGATACAAAGGGGTTCCTCCTGGCTCTGCACTCAGGAATTACTCCTGGAAGTGCTCAGGGGACCATATGGGATGCTGGGAATCAAACCTGGGTTGGCCCTACCCACTGCGCTCTCTCTCCAGCCCCAAAAGAGCTTGCCTTTAAAAGATACCTTCCTAAGCAGCTCAGATTTTTAAATTTTCTTCAAAAACCAAAACAAAAAGTCATCCCCACCAAGCAAAAATAGCCCTTAGTGGTGTTTCACTAAAAAAAACAAAAACAAAAACAAAAAAACAAAACAAAAAAAACCCTTCCGGGGGCAGCAGGGCAGAAATGTGAGCTGTGACTCACATTTCAAGAAAAGAAATATTCCATAAGCAAGTTTGATGACTTAAAGAAAAAAAAAAAAAGCAGTAATTTGAGAACAAAAGCCCCCCCCCCCCCCCCCCCCACACACACACACATACTCACACACTCTCCAGGGGAAGCAGATCTGAAAGCTGAGCTCCTGCACCAGAAGATTCTGGAAGAGTCTCAGGAAAGGGGTGCTGGGTGATAATCCATCAGGGCACAGCAGGGCCACTGGCCACTTAGCCCTATGCCAAAGCAAAGGGGCTCAGAGTTCTCAGCTGAGAAAAAGCAGCTACAGGCTGAGACTTCCAGGCTGCGACCACCCACCTAAGGTGAATGAATAGAAATTAAACGAAATTCAAAAGCTGAAGAACCCCAACTGCAAATTTCTCAAGTTTCCCGTTTGATCCTTCTCTACATTTCTAGAACCACGCGAGGTGACTGGGGGTAGATGAGAAATACTGTCAGCTCCGGAGCTGCCCATGCTCAATCATTCGAGGAGAGAGAGAACAGGAGGCGAGACACTTGCCTAGTGCGAAGCCAACCCCGGGCGGCTCCAGGCCCCAGGCCTGGTTCCGTGATACCGTGTACAGTCCCAACCCTCTCCCTGGCACAGCCAGAGGTCATTCCTGACCACAGAGGCAGGCCTAACCTCTGACCCCCACCAGGGTGGCCCCCCAAGTAGAAGTGAGAGTTGTTTACTTACTGAAGACAAATCAGAAGGAAGCAAGGCAAGGACCCCTTGGAACAGACCACCGCCCAAACAAGGCTGGGGGCTGAAGTTCAGCAGGTTCCCAGCCGCTTTACTTTTTTTTTTTTTTTGCTTTTTGGGTCACACCCGGCGATGCACAGGGGTTACTCCTGGCTCTACACTCAGGAGTTACTCCTGGCGGTGCTCAGGGGACCATATGGGATGCTGGGAATAGAACCTGGATCAGCTTCATGCAAGGCAAGCGCCCTACCCGCTGTGCTATCTCTCCATCCCACCAGCCACTTTAATTTTATGCAAATCAGGACCCCTAATCCTCAGACTTAACTGCTGGGAAAGCCAAGACCACCCAGGATTCCACACCGCACCCACCACCACCCCTCTTGACAACCAGGTCTGATGACCAGTATCAGGGCTGGATTTCTCACCCCACCAGGCCACCAGGGTTCCCCTTTCTCAGCACCTGTCGGTAAGCCCGGTGGGACAAGTTTAGAACCCCAGGGTTTTCCTTGGATTGTTTAAAGCTGGAGTCCGTGCAACTCCACGTTCTGCTAACACGAGACTTACGCAGTGCACAAGGGTTGCTTCTGAGCCCTGCAATTCCACTGGGTCAAAGTGGAGGTTCTGGCATCTGAAGGCAAATCAACAGACCCTCAGGAACGGGCCAAGCTGCTGCCAAACTCAGCGCCCCCCCCCAAGTGTGGTTCCCAGAGAAAGGGGGTGTAAGGTGCTACTGAGACACCTGACACCCACCGCAGCTGATGACTCCATTAGATTTACAAAAGCAAAACAAAGCATCCTTTTAAAAAGGCAGTTCTTAGATAAGCGTGCAAATTCATTTAGAATGTTAAGCAGGGAGCTGAGGTTTGCAAAAGAGGCAATGACTGCAGGGGGTGAAAACGGGAGGGCAGGATGCAGGGACACGGGGGGGGGGGGGGGGCGGAGCGGGAGGGGGGGTTGGGAATGCACCTGCAGCTGCTGACTTGTCGGTGCCCTGACTCCGGGCGAGGGATCACCACGCCCGGTGCAAACTCACTCCCAAGTTCGCAAGTGCAATGCTCAGTACGACGCCCACCCAGCAGGCTGCACGCAGGGGCGGCCGAGCCCACCCTCCGTGCACGCGTGGTGGGGGGCCCTCACGCCCACAAGCCCTTCGCGGGCATTTCTGCAAGATGCTCCGCGACTCCCGGGCTCCGTCCCCGGCTCCCCGGGTCTCGGTACTCACGACTTGACGGGGGCCCGGGAAAGCGCCGGCTACCCGCGGCCGCCGCGGTTCCCGGGATTGCCCAGCACCTGCGCGTCCGGGACGTCCAGCGCCCTACACCACCCCCGGGGAGCCCGCCACTACCTCGGAGCCCGCCCATACCGCGCCTGCGCGCAGCTCGACTCCGCCCACCCCGCGGCCCGCGCCGTCGGTGCTGTCCTTCCTTTTCCGGGGCGCCCGCCGCTGGGTCCTAAAGCCGCCCCGCGCGGACTCCGCAGCAAGACGAGGGAGAAGAGAGCTGTCTATCTGGCCGCTTCCAGCTCAGCTCCTTCTAAGGGGGAGAGAAAAAGTGCTACCTCGCTGCTGTTTCTTTGTTAAATTAACATAAAAACCTCTACACCGGAATGCCTCCAAACCGCGGCTGCCCTGGTGGGACTATGGGGTTTCTTTTAAAGGTAGAGAGAAGAATCAATTATCATAACGGGAGTTGGGGGAAAACAGATCAAAAGGTAAACTTAGATCATCACCACTTAGATCACCATCATCCTCAGCCTAGAACCTCGAAGGTCTGTTTCTGCGTTGAAACAAGGAGATGGATGTTTCCATTTACATTTTACTGATTGATCAGAAGAGGGTTCTTGAAACAAACTGGTTTATTGTCAGACTAAATCGGAAAGTAGTTATTCTGGAAAGCTGGGTCCCAACAGACTTAATCTGCACATGAATCCAGGACTTGGATCGCACCAAAACTTGCAAAGGAAGGGAGAGAAACAAAATAAAAACAAAAGAAGACAAAAACATGCAGGACCCATTAAAAAAGGGTACCTAGACAAGCAGGAAATTCCCCACCGCGCGCAAGGAGTTAAGAAAATAAAATGGGGCGTGGCCAAGCGTGGGGGTGGGTGGGTGGGTCCTGGGAGTCGCTTCGCCATTGGCTGTTCCAAGGAAACGTTATTAAACAAAACCGCTAGCCAATAGAATGATAGGACCGTCGACCGCGCCTCGCAGGCTGACCAATAGGAGGCGACGTTGGGCTTGCACGTCCAATCACAGCCCTCGGAGTCTGAGCGTGCGGGGAGCCGGGCGGCTTCCCACCCCGCTGTCTTGCGCGCGGGCGGAGAGCTCAGTGGGCTTAAGGGCGATGTTTCCCTCTGAGTCCGGGGCCCGACCGCGGACCCGGGAAGCCAGCCCCACAGAACACAAGAAGTGGGTGCAAGTATGTGTCACCTTGAACTCTGGCTTGGTCTGCGGCCTCGCGTCCCCTCCCCGCCTCTGAGTTCAGGTCCCGGGTTACCCAGACAGGGACCCGACTGTCCCGCTGGTGTGTCTTGTAACATGACTTAAGCCCAGGGCTGCAAAGCTTCTGACTCCCCGTGCAGTGTTCTGGTTACTTCCACGCTCCCCCTCTTTTTCCCACCCTTGCACGGTTTATGAATAACTTCCACTCTGCTTTTTCCCGCTTTTCAAAATCAGGCTGGGTCGTGGCGATTGTGTGTGTGTGTGTGTGTGTGTGTGTGTTGAAATTGGGAACATTGGTGGGAAATATACTAGTGAAGGGATGGGTGAGGGAATATTGTATGCCTGAAATCCAATCATGAGCAACTTTGTAACTGTGTGTGTGTGTGGGGGGGGTAGATAATTGAACCTAAGAGCAAAACAAAATACCAGCCCCTTGAACTCACTTAGAATTGAATGTATGACGGTAGTTTTAAGGAGTTACTAGCCAAGCAGTTAAGTCGTTTTTCACTCTTTGGGGTTAACTTTTGAGATGCTTATCAATAATATTTCTTGAGAATTAAAATAATGGTGGAAGGGATCCAGGTACAACACCAGATGGACACGGTGTAACAGTAGACCATATACAAAATTATCGGTTCTGTAGTTTTAAAAAAATGGTTACTGAAACACATTTTCTGTCTTGTTTACCTCTACAGAAGTCAAGTCCAAAGTTGCTGAATTCTCAATACATTATCAGTTCCCTTTTGTCTTTAGTGATTTCGTTTTCCATGGCTGGCATGACAATTTGTGGTATATAACTCTCATCCTATCTGGCATTAAATAAGTTCTACCATTAAATAAATAAAATTAGGATAATAAAACTCCATTTCTGACCCCGACTGCTGGGTTGAGTTTTAGATTTAGGATGGCTACATTTAATGTGGACTAGTAATAAAAATACTAACACCAACAATATCTTATTAACAAGGTTATTTCATGTCCTCTAGGTATTTAAAGCATGTGATGAAGATAACAAAGGCTATCTAAGCAGAGAGGACTTTAAGGTTGCTGTTGTAATGCTGTTTGGGTATAAACCCTCCCAGGTATGACTTTGTGTTACATGGGGATGGGGCCAATGGTCAGAGAGTGAATGGATCCTCTAAAGCACTTATTAAAGTCAATTGCTGGAGTGATAGCACAGCGGGTAGGGCATTTTCCTTACACGCAGCCAACATGGTCGACCTGGGTTCGATTCCCAGCGCCCCATATGGTCCCCAGCGCACTGCCAGGAGTAATTCCTGAGTGCAAGAGCCAGGAGTAACCTCTGAGCATCGCTGAGTGTGACCCAAAAAGCAAAAAAAAAAAAAAAAAAAAGTAAATTGCTGCTTTAGCATCAATTTCAGAGATGTGTCCTGTGAGAAATTGGAGTTGTTCTCCTAAAGAATCCTGTGAGAAATTGGGGTTGTTCTCCTAAAGAATCTCAGGGAAGAATTCAAAATCTGTCTTACTAGAACCCTTGAAACTTATCATTGGGTTGTTAAGAATTATAAGAAATATAAGATGTTAAAGAGCTTTCAAGAGGAAAATCAGTAAGGGAGCTGTTGGTAATAGAAATTCACTAAACAGAGGAAGTAACATTTAAGTATCTTTCTTTTCTCTTTAACATCATATTTTCTTGCAAGTGGGAGGCCAGGATTTGATCCCAGGAACCTCATGGTTCCCCCTAAGCAATGCCAGGAGTGATTCCTAAACTGGAGCTCCTGAGCACATGCCCCCCACCAAGGGCAAACAACCCTGAAACAACAACAACAAAAAATCCTGAAATATTTTATTCATTGCTTCCTCCTCCCTCTCTTTGTGGAACCCCCTCCCCCACCACTTCCCGTTACCTCCAACTCTCTTTGAGCAGCTGAACAGAGTTAATCAAAGCCAAGGGCTTGTCCAGGTTTAAAAAATTCCAGGCAGCTGTCTAGCAGAGCCAGCTCTGCCTGCAAAGGCCTCTTGTGCCCTCATTAGGCCAGCAGCTTGGCAATCACTTTGGCCCAGCTGTGGCTCTATTTGTGTCAGATTGCAAGCCCCGTGAAGCCAAGTGTTCCATGCCCCCCCCCCCCCACCCCCGTGGTCATTACGCTTAAATGCATCACGGCTTTAGCATTTGGTGATGCACAGAGCGCCGGTTGGTTTCAAAGTGCTTCCAACTTGTCCAGGAAGATTTAGTTACCGAGACACTGATTATGGAGTTCAGCTGAAATTCCAAAACAGGCCACGATGAAAGAGACTCAAGACTTAGAAGCACTTTATTTTAACGTGGATTCAGCTGGAAAGGGATCTGTGTTTTCCCCCTCTTGGATCCGCTTGATTGTTTTGATTTCCTCTGTCTTCCGGAACTGAAGGACAGGAGTTGTTGATGGAGCAGTGCGCATGACTAAGTGCGCCCTGGGAAGTTTCTAGATTGCTGGTTGAAATTTAGGGATGTAGCAGTTTTTTGGTTTTGTTTGGGGTATTTTGCTTTAGGGACTCCATCCAGCAGTACTCAGGGCCTACTCCTGGCTCTGTGCTCTGAAGTGTTCCCGACAGTGCTGAGGGGATGATGCAGGGCTGGGAACTGAGCCTGGGTCAGCCTTGTGCATGGCAGAGTACCTAGGTTTGTACTCCATCTCCCACCTACATCCTTTTTCGAAGCAGTTCTGTTGCCTGGAGTGTTAGAACATGCTGTGATAAAAACTAAACTAGAGGCTGAACAAGAGGCGCTCCTGATTTAGTGGGCACTGGAGTAGGAGTCTGGGTGGCTTGTCCCTTAGTGGTGCTGCTAGATAGGATGTCCTGGGGGCCCTCGTGGTGGCAGAGTCAGGCCATGGTGACAGTGGGCTGTAGTGATGGGAACAAAAGGGACTGACAGCTAGACTGAGATTGTCCTAGTGATGCCACCAAATAAGAAAATTTGGTGGTGGGGACAGTGATAGTACAGTGGGGAGAGCACATGCCTTGCACGAGGCTGACCTGGGTTGGATTTCCGGCATCCCAGATGGTCCTCTGAGCATCATCAGGAGTAATTCCTGAACGCAGAGCCAGGAAGAAGCCCTGAGTTTCGCCAGGTGTGACCCCAAACATAAAAAATAATAATAAAAATAATTGGGGCTGGAGAAATAGCACAGCGGGTAGGGCGTTTGCCTTGCATGCAGCCAACCCGGGTTTGATTCCCAGCATCCTATATGGTCCCTTGAGCACCGCCAGGAGTAACTCCTGAGTGCAGAGCTAGGAGTAACCCCTGTGCATCGCCAGGTGTGACCCAAAAAGCAAAATAATAATAATAAAAGAGAAAAAAAGGAAAAGCAAGAAAAATAAATTCAGGGGGAGTGATAGTACAGCAGGCAGGGCACTTGCCTTGCACAACACGGCTGATCTGGGTTCAATCCCCATATGGTCCCCCAGGCATCACTGGAGTGATCCCTGAGTGCAGAGCCCGGAATAAGCCCTGAGCACCACTTCCAGTTGTTTTGGTGTGCCTCCAAACAACTGTCACTGTCCTCCAGTTGTTCATTGATTTGCTCGAGCGTGCCCAGTAACGTCTCCATTGTGAGACTTGTTGTTACTGTGTTTGGCATATCGAACCCCAAAACAACACTTAAAGAAAATTCACAAGGTGCAGATTCAGGGCAGAAGGCGACTTCAGATCCCACGCCACGGAGGACGGTGTGAGCATGCACAGTGCCTTCCCTTATGGTTGCACTCGGTCCCTCCTGTGGAGAGGGGCGTGGCAGAGACCCAGCGCTGTTCTTTAAATAGTTTCTCTTTGCCCGAGAAAAGCAGCCATTTACTTTCTTGGTAAACTTTGCCCCAAATTTTTGGGGTCTGGCCAAAGGCACAACAGCAATTTGGGGGTATCTGGAAGTCTGAAGGCGCCATCAGCCTGCTGATGCACTCACCTCACAGGTACAGACTGACCTGCTGGCTGTCCTCCCCACCCCAACAAGACCCCAAGTCATCGCCCATAAATGGCCTTTCTGGCTCCTGGTCAACTGCTTAATGGCCATGATCCTAGAGACTCAGGAGCAAATCTCGGAACCCAGCAGGTTTTGGCAGAAATCCCTCCAGATTTAAGTGTTAAAATTTCGGAAATTCAAAATCATGCGACCACTTCTGCAACCACGTGACATCATATGTTATTCATAACCAGCAATAGAAAACAAATTGTCTACTGTTGCCTTTTCAGCAGATCTGAGTGTTGGGGTAAAATCTCAAATAATAATGGTGGGTCTGGTGTCAAAATATTGAATGTGATCAAAGTAGAGAGAGAGTAATGTGGAAATCATCTGCCTCACAGGTGGGGGAAGGGTGTAGGATGGGGATATACTGGGTTTGTTGGGGGTGGAGAATGGGCACTGGTGAAGGTACGGGTGTTTCATATGACCGAGACTTAGACCCAAAAGCTTTGTAACTGCTCTCACGGTGATTCAATAAATAAAATTATAAAAAATAAAAAAAAGTAAAGTGGAGTTCATAAACAATTCAATCAGCTAATCAGTGGCTGAATAAATAGCAGTACTCCTACATTAAAAAAAAAACAGCCGGATGAGGCAGGGCTGCAGCGAATCCCAGATTCCCCGCCGCCCCCCCCCCCCCCCCATGCTTATGAAGCCTTGATGACCAGGTGGGCAAATCTTTAACTTGTCATAGGTGCTCCAGGAAGGTCTGTGTGGCAGGTTTGCAAATGTATGTAGAAACACAGTGGAAAAGCATGAGCCACTCTGGGCCAAAAGATTAGCTAGTGGAGGACAGTGCTTAACAGTGTAAAACTCTTGCTTCTCCACAATTTTAGATATTTTTCATGTTTTCAACTTTATGTGACTTTTACCACAAACAAATAACGGTGCTACGAATGTTACAGGCAAGTTGATTTTCTACACGCTCCTTGTTTTGGTCAATGGAATGCAGTTACGGGGCAGGTAGAGATCAGTAGCAGGTTGACCTCCTAACTTACAGGCCCACATGGGAGAAAACCATGATGATTATAGGCGGACATCTCAGGAAACTCATCCCTTCCGCATACACTGAGAAGCAAGGATGGACACCGGGGAAAACATTGGATGAAATGATTTTTTTTTTTTTTTTTAGGTAGAAACCAATTCTGTGATGTCTTCATTGACCCCAGGCACTTCCGGTAATATGCAATTTATTATCAAGTTTCTGTACTTTTGTTTAGGAAAATCTGGACATGGAAATTAATGTCAATGATAGAACCCATAAAGCATTATTTTTTTTGTTTGTTTGGTTTTGGCTTTTGGGGTCACATCCAGTGATGCTCAGGCTCTGCTCTCAGGAATCACTCCTGGTGGTGCTAGGGTGACCATATGGGATCCTGGGGATCAAAACCTGGTTGGCTACATACAAGGCAAATGCCCTCCTGCTGTGTGCTCCAGCCCCAAAGCATAATGTTTAAACAAATCTTTGAAAAAATTTAAAATTATAGTTTAGGGAACTGTTTAGGTCAAGCCCAATAGCACAGTGGGCGGGGCGTTTGCCTTGCATGTGGCTGACCCAGATTTGATTCCTCTGTCTTTCTCCGAGAGCCTGGCAAGCTACCAAGAGTATCCCGCCCACACGGCAGAGCTTGGCAGGCTCCCCGTGGCGTATTTGATATGCCCAAAACTGTAACAACAAGTCTCACAATGGAGAAGTTACTGGTGCCCGCTTGAGCAAATCAATGAACAACGGGAGGACAGTGCTACAGTGCACTTTAGGGGACAGGGTTATAATCGTGTTCAAGGTTATGGAATTGATATACAAAGTTGTGGGCAGGAGAGGGGCCTTTCACACAGCTGACCCAGGATCACGGGCTCCACATTTGGTCCCCCGAGTTCTACCTTGGTCGTGGCTGGGTGTGGCCCAGAAACAACATCACTATCGTGGAAGTGCTCAGGACCTTCCACCCCTACTCCTGGTCCAGCACTCCTTCCCTCCTTTCCAGCCCTCCATTACCTGTTCTGGTTTTGGGGTGCACTGTTACTTCCCTTGGCAAACCCCTGTGCTCCAGACCCTCCTCCTGGTTCCTGTGTTACTTCTACTCAGCCTATGCGTTGCCCTGGCCGCCTTCCCCTGAAGCTGGGTCTGTGATCCAGCATTCAGGGGTTATTATTAATTGATATGGTTTGGACCTTTGATTTGTTTCTCAAGTGACATCATCCTGTATCTGTCTTTCTGCCGCTGGCTTATTTCATTAGCCCGAAACTCTCCAGTGCCACTTAAGTTGTCATGAACTATATGACTTGGTTTTTCTCATGGCTATATACTATTCCATTGCGCATATATACTAATTTTTTTAAATTTTTATTTTATTTTTTTTTATTAGTGAAACACCATGAGGTACAGTTATAGACTTCCAAATTTTTGTGCTTGGGTTTCAGTTATACAATGATCAAGTACTCATCCCTCCACCAGTGCCCATCCTCCACCACCACGGGTCCCAGCATCCCTCCCACCATCCCACCCCACCTCTGTGGCAAGGCATTCCCTTTTGTTCTCTCTCTCTCCTTTTGGGTCCTGTAGTTTGCAAGAGAGGTATTGAGTGGCAATCATGTTTGGTCTATAGTCTACTTTCAGCATCCTGTGAGAATCCTCCCAACACCCTTTATTTGGTGCTCCCTTCTCTATCTGAGCTTCCTTTTCCCCTAGCACGTGTGGCTGGCCTCCAAGTCATGGAGCAAAATTCCTGGTACTAATCTTGGCCACTCCTGGGTATTAGTCTCCCATTTTGTTACTTTATGTTCCCCAGATGAATGCAATCTTTCTGTGTCTATCCCATTCTTTCTGACTCATTTCGCTTAACATGATACTTTCCATGTAGTACCACTTGTATGTAAATTTCATGACTTCATCTTTTCTAACAGCTACATAGTACTCCATTGTGTAAATGTACCAAAGTTTCTTTAACCAGTCATCTGTTCTTGGGCATTCAGGTTTCTTCCAGATTCTGGCTATTGTAAAGAGTGCTGCCATGAACAAACAAGTGCAGATGTCACTTCGACTATACTTTTTTTTGCCTCTCTGGGATATATTCCCAGGAGTGGTATTGCTGGGTCAAATGGGAGATCAAATTCTAATTTTTGGAGAATCGTTCATACTGTTTTCCAAAAGGGTTGGACCAGTCGGCCTTCCCACCAGCTATACTACTTAAATTTTTATTTTTTTTTTTTGCCTTTTGAGTCACACATGGTGATGCACATGGGTTACTCCTGGCTCTGCATCAGGAATTACTCCTGATGGTGCTTGGGGGATCATATGGGAAACCAGGAATCAAACCTGGCTCAGCCGCGAGTAAGGCAAATGGCCTGCCCGCTGTACTATCGCTCCAGTCCCATATTCTACTTCTTTATCCATTCATCTATTGTCAGACATTTGGGTTACTTCCATGTACTGACTGTTGTAGTAATGGCTAAGCACAGCTTGCTCTTTCTTTCTTTCTTTCTTTCTTTCTTTCTTTCTTTCTTTCTTTCTTCCCTTTCCTTTCCTTTCCTTTCCTTTCCTTTCCTTTCCTTTCCTTCTATCCTTCTATCCTTTTTTTACTTTCTCTCTCTCTTTCTTTCTCTTTCTTTCTTTCTTTCTTTCTTTCTTTCTTGTTTTCAAGCCACACCCAGCAATGCTCTGGGGTTACTCTTGGTACTCCTGGCTCTGTAATCAAGAATTACTCCTAGTGATGCTTGGGGAACCATATGGGATGCCAGAGATCAAACCCAGATTGACTATGTGTGAGGAAAATGCGCTACCCATTGTATTATCTTTATGGCCCTTAAGCACATATTTCTCTGTTTTCTATTTAAGTGTTTTGGCTAATTAAAAAAATAATGATGGTATTTGTAAATATGATTATTATAGGAAAGATTTGCTCGAGCGGGCCCAGTAACGTCTCCATTGGAGACTTTGTTGTTACTGTGTTTGGCATATCGACTCTCGGTAGCTTGCCGGGCTCTCTGAGAGGGGCGGAGGAATCGAACTCCGGTCGGCCATGTTGGCAACTATGTAAGGCGAATGCCCTACCGCTGTGCTATTGCTCCAGCTGGAGCGATAGCACAGCGGGTAGGATGTTTGCCTTGCATGCAGCCAACATGGCCAACCGGAGTTAGATTCCTCCGCCCCTCTTGGAGAGCCTGGCAAGCTACCGAGATTATCTCGCCTGCACGGCAGAGCCTGGCAAGCTCCCCATGACGTATTCGATATGCCAGACCCAGTAACAACAAAGTCTCCAGTGGAGACGTTACTGGGCCCGCTCGAGCAAATCGATGATCAATGGGAGGGCCTTTACTTTTACTTTACTAGGAAAGATAACTGTTGAACAACATTAAGGGTAAATTATCATTTATGGTTTCCAATCCTTATTGTGATTCTGAGTTTTGTCTTGAGCAACTGAATGGAGGAAGATGGTGCTGAGGTGGGATCCTGGGGAGTGGTGGGAGATTTTGGGGTATGAGGAGACTAAACTCGGCCCTGATATGTGAGGTTCTGGAAGTTTCAGTGGGCAGTGTGAAGTTGGGATTCTGGGCTGACTAGGAAGTTCTGGACTGAAAGGGATCCCTGTGGGCATCATACCAATAGAGGGTTCTCAGTGCCATCAGCAAGAGTCATAGATGGGACCCTGTCCTGGGAGTGTCCTGTGAACCCACCGGGACTGTGGGAAGTCAGGAGTGGACGAGGCAAGGCTGAGGGGCAGGAGCAGCCATTGACGTTTGAGCCAAAGCCAAGCGCAGTGGCCGTGCCTAAGGTGTTGGCCACACTCCGTGTCCTGGAAAAGCCCAGGAGACTGAGACTGGAGCGTCCATCGGCATTGGCAGCCCACAGTGTATGCTGACGTGAGCAAGAGCAGTTCCGGGGTGGGGTGGGCAGAGGCCCGAGTAGAAGAGGAAGGTACAAAAGTGTGGCTGGGTGAACCGACGAGCTGCTCAGGAGCTCCGTGGGGCTGAGTCACGGAGCTTGTCTCCCGGTGTCAGTGGCAGAGGAAGAGCACATGTCCCAGTGCTTCATGGCATGGGCTGTGGAGAGGGATAACGAAGAGAAGGGAGACGGTGGGGCAAAGGCCCAGAGAAGCTGCTTGGCTTTGTGAAAAGTTCCCTTTGGATTCACGATCACGACCATCCTGTTGTTCGTCGATAGCCTCGAGCAGGCCCCAGTAACGTCTCCTTCGTCCTAGCCCAGAGAATTTTTTAAAAAAGTGCCATAGTCAAAGCTCTTTCAGGGTTAGGAGAATGAGACCCATCATTGCTACTGGTATTTGGCATATTGGGTACGCCACAGAAAGTTTGCCAGACTCTGCCATATGGGCAGGTTACATTTGGTAGCCTGCCGGTTTGTCCAAAGTAAGAATGAGATAATAAGATGTCGCCCGGCCGCAAATGCGGCCTCGCGCTTCCAAGGAGCTGGGTTTTATAGTCTCTGGGTCTTGGCCGTTGATGGGATTACACGGCGCCAGGGGGCCAGTTGGTGGGTGTGACCCCTGCCTACTGGAATATGGAGGAGCTAGGTGGAGGATGCTCATCCCCAATCCAAGCAGGCTTGGAGATCTCAGTCCCGGGACCCGCATGCCTTTGTTCCTCTGCCGGTACCTTCATGCTTGTGGAGAGTGGTCTCAGCATGGTGGTGACTGGTTCTGGAGGTCTTCAGCTGCCGGAGCCCTGGTCACGGTGGGGAGGAAAACTCAACCCGCTCCCCTCCAAGGGGCCCCAGTGAGGACAGCCAGGCGCGGGGGCAGCAGACTCTGCGCATGAGAACAGTGCAGAGTACCCTTTGGATTAAAGGCAGGAATCACTTCTTGTTTACAAAGAGGTGCCCTCCTATAGAGGATGGCAGTAACCCCCTTACCCAGACTGATCAATTGTTTACACTTACCCCATATGCCTTCTTTGGTGGCGGGGACCTCCCAGGGAGCACCATGGGGACTCAGGGACGACTCCCAGTGACTCTTGGTCAATGAGCCAGTGCTAAGGCCTGAGAATGCGGTGTTGCTCTGGCCCTTGGGTGCCGGGAACCACCGGGGCCTCTTCTAGGGGTCCTGCTTGAATCCTGGTGCATGCAAGGCATTTGCCTCTGACTGCTGAGCTCTCTCAACGTCTCTCCCATTGTGTGTGTGTGTGTGTGTGTGTGTTTTGCCACACCTCCCCTGGCTGTGCAGTGAGTGAGCACCTCATACCAGCCCCAGAGGTTTATGTCTATGCCAGAGTTTCACCTGATTGGCCTGCTCTGTTGTCATATGATCTAAGATGGTCTTGAATATATCTTTGCTCTTTTATTTTTAAAATTTATTTATTTTTTGCTTTTTGGATCACACCCGGCAATGCACAGGGGTTACTCCTGGCTTATGCACTCAGGAGTTACTCTTGGCTGTGCTCCGGGGACCATATGGGATGCTGGGAATCGAACCTGGGTTGGCCGCATGCAAGGCAAACGCCCTACCTGCTGTGCTATCGCTCCAGCCCCATCTTTGCTCTTGGGGGTGGGGTGTCAGTTCTCTAGTCTCCTATCTCCATCTGTCTGGGACATTTTTGAGACTTTCCACCAAACTTTTTGCCTTTTGGTAGTGTAGTATAAATCACTGTGACATTTTGCTGTTCCTGAGAAAGGTAGTGTTTCTTTCTCTGATTGACAGTGGGTTAGCCTTTCGGGGTCACTTATACTAATGAAGCAGTTCTCTGTGGTAGGACTTTAGAGTGTGTGACTGTAATTGAAGGCTCTCTCATGCTCACTATTGTCATAGACTTCCTATAGATGATCTACGAATCTGAATCATGGATTTGATTTCACCAAGGTGTTCTTGCCAGGTCTAATTCTTTGATATATAGAGAGGCATGAGCCCTTGAAGATAGGTTGCCCACCATCTTTCCATGTAGATTAAGTTGCTGACATGGAGCAAATATTGACTTCCGACAGAAATCTCTACCACATTTAGTACATTTGTAAATATACTAAATAAACTAGGTGCATCGCTTCACATTTTGAATTGTTATAAAAGTGTCCCCATATATCTTACCTTCAGAGAATTTCTCTCCATCTGGTTAATTCAGTGCAGTGGAGGGTAAACATCACTGCCTACACGATACCATTTTTTTGGAGGTTCTCTTGGGTAGGGCCATGGATTGCTGCTGACTCAGTCTCCTCCCTGCGTTTTCTTTTCCTTCTGAGTATTGGCAGGTGACAATGTTCTTGAGATTTATAAACTCTTTTCTACCTGACTTATTCAGATTTTTTTTTTATCTTTTTGGGTCACACCCAGCAATGCACAAGGGATACTCCTGGCTCTGCACTCAGCAGTTACTCCTGGTGGTGCTTGGGGGACCGTCTGGGATGCTGGGAATCGAACCTAGGTCTGCTGCATGCAAGGCAAACACCCTTCCCGCTGTCACTGTACTATTGCTCCAGCCCAGTTCTTCAATTCTTGAATTTTGACTTTGGGCACAAGCGTTTCCCGTGTTGATTGCAGGATGGCGTTTCCTCCCTTTGTCACCAGTGTCCTCAGTGCTGCTGTGTGCCGCAGCATTACGCTTGGGATGAGAGTTCCTCTGCGGTCACGCGTACTCATGATTTCTCCCACACCCAAGTTCTTCTCCGTAATGAAGGCTGATTTACTATGGAACTTTGTCTTTTTGCAGATTCATCAGGTTTTGTAATTCATAGACGACTGCTTCAGTTCTGGATTTTTTTTCCCTCCTAGTACTGAAAATAGTCTTCCCCAGGAGTTAAGGTTTCCCGACTTGGATGATTGGGCCCTGCACCTGCTCTGGTTTGCATTTCTTTGCAAAGATTCACCTACATTCACATGCACTTTGCAGTCATTAGCATGCCCCCTTTCATAACTCCTTTGCCTAATAATTCATTACAAAACATTTCAAAGGGTTACAAAGTACATCAGTCCTCAGAGGAGTTCAGGCGACCTACCTAGGATTTGGGCTGGAGGAACACGTTCAGCAAGCAGGTGTTTCGCCTCTTGCTCTGACTTCCTGTGAGTGGATTGCAGTCAACAAACTCCAGGTCTTGTTCCTTCGTCTAGTCTTGACATCCATGGTAAATTCCCTATCAAAGGAGCACTTTCTCCATGATTAAAGAAATAGATGTGTAGCCAGAGGACTGACTCTCCACCTGGCTTTAGCTGTGTTCACCTACAGGGGTAGGGGAAGGCGGGACTTAACACCATAAGCGTCCCAGAGGAAAGAGGACACAATCCTCTGAGCAGAATCACTGCTCGGTCTGTGCTCTGCTAACGAGTTTTTTTTTTTCCCATTAGAGCTGTTCAATACTAAACTGGTTTCAGATCAGCTTTTCTTCCCCCCATTTAGTGATATATTTGCATGTTGAGTTACTTGAAGGAAGAGGGTTTATACAGCTGAAAGGCCTTTTTCAAATGTTTCTTTTTATGCTTGGATGCGGGGTGGGGGGTGGGGGCACATCTGGTAGTGCCGGGACAGTCCATCCCTGGGGTTGCTTTCAAAAGTGTTGGGGTGGGTGGAATGGGGTGTGTGGGGGGGAATCCAGGGCTCAGATATGCAAAGCATGTACTCTGGGTCCTGGCGCCCTCTCTCCAGGCCCTTTCATTTTGATCTCAACTGAAATGTGGGCAAGGGCTTTCTGGGAGCTATTGACTCCCTTAACCTCCCCACTATGACGTCTGGGGAGATTGATTTGGGAATTCTCTTGCCAGCCAGAGCAGTGGGTCTTCAACCACTGGTCTGTAAACTGGTGCCAGTTTGCAGGTGCAGAAGGGTTGAAAGGCACTGGTCTACCTCCCCTTATTTATTTATTTAAATTTTTATTAGTGAAGCACCATGAGGTACAGTTGTAGACTTACAGATTTTTGTGCTTGGATTTCAGTTATACAATGATCGAGTACCCATCCCTCCACCAGTGCCCATTCTCCACCACCAATGATCCCAGTATCCCTCCTACCTCCCACCCCCCATCCCACCCTGCCTCTGTGGCAGGGCATTCCCTTTTGTTCTCTCTCTCCTTTTGGGTGCTGTGGTTTGCAAAAGAGGCATTGAGTGGCAATCATGTTCGGCCTAGAGTCTACTTTCAGCATGCATCTCCCATCCCCTTGGTTTTAACTGCCTGTCTCAGGACAAAACAGGCCCACAGGGGTGAACAGGTACCTTCACCCCTTTTCACCGACAGAAACCTTTTCACTTCCAGACAAGGCCATGAGAGGGCGCCGGCTGGCCGTTCCTAGGCCATTCCCCAGCCTCTTGGTGCAGCCCAGAGCAACAACCTGGATTGACCCCACCCAGCTGCACCCTCTTCCCTTCCAGGGTGTAGCAGCCCCCCAACAGGAGTGCCTAGATCCAGAGCCCTCAGACGACTGTCTCTCTAAAGGGTGGGCCGTGTCGCTTCCTTGAGAAAAGTCAGAGTGAGAAGCTACAAGCAAAGCTGATACCATAGGCACGGGGCAGACCACGCAGAGGAAAGAGAGCAGCCAGGATGGGCAGCGAAAAAACATCCGTGACGATGTTTTCATTTTATTCCAGTGAGGGTTTTTTTTTGTGGTTTTTTTTTTTCTATTTTGCTATTTGGTTCACGCCTGGTGATGATGCACAGGGATTACTCCTGGCTCTACGCTCAGGAATTACCCCTGGTGGTGCTCAGGGGACCATATAGGATGCTGGGAATCGAACTCGGGTTGGCCGTCCAGCCAGGTTTTATTGGTTGGCTGTTGATTTACAATGCTGCAGAATTTCCAGATTATGTCTTCCCGCCTCCCTAAGTGGACACGTCTCAGCGCACCCATGGCCCACGTGTAGTGTCCTCACACTATCAGAGTCACCCTTGCCCTTTCCTCCCCTGCAACCCTCCTTTGCCTCTGAGAACAAGAAGAGTTTCCCAGACTCAAGAGTTTTGTTTCTGTCGCGTTTTTCCAGTTGGTTTGCTTCGGTCATCTGTTGTCTATGTCTCAGTGAATCCATCTGGTCATTCCTGATTTAGTTTACTTGCAGTAATTTTCTTCAATTGTTGCCAAAGGCATGCGCTACATTGGTCCATGGAGTGTCCATACATTGCGGCACCTTTGTCCAGTTCTCACCGAGCCTGGCCACACTGGTGGAGGCCCTGTTGGCTGTGGGGAATATCACTGGTCTGAGCCAGGGGTGCAGATTTCTTTCCTAACTGGTGTGTTCATATTCTTTGGCTAAATACCTAAAAATGGGCTGGAGCGTTAGCACAACAGTAGGGCATTTGCCTTGCGTGCAACCAACCAGCCTGGCCGAGCCTGGTTCGATTCCTCCGCCCCTCTCGGAGAGCCTGGCAGGCTACCGAGAGTGTCTCACCCGCACGGCAAAGCCTGGCAAGCTACCTGTGACGTATTTGATATGCCAAACACAGTAACAAGAAGTCTCAAAATGGAGACGTTACTGGGCCAGCTTGAGCAAAATTGATGAACAACGGGAGGACAGTGACAGTGACAGGTCTTGCAGAATCAAAGAATTTCCAGTTTTAGATTTTCCAGGCTCCCCATACTATTTTCTGTAGTGGCTGTGCCCGTTTCTACCAGTAATATGCCAGGGGCCTTTTCCTCCACATCCTCACCCTTCCTGCTGTCAGTCTCTGGGCTGGGCCATTCTCACTGCTATGAGGGGCTTCCTTCTGGTGGCTTTCCTTCCCAAGAACCGAGCACTTCTGCCTGTGAGCTTCTCCGTGTGCTTTTGGGAGGAGGGTGTGTTTAGGTCTTTTGCCCATCTTTTTGGATTATGTTGTTCCCTTTTATTGTTGTTGGGTTGTCTGGGCTCTTTGTAGATTTGGAGGATCAGTTCCCAATTAGACAATGAAGTGAACATTTGTTTTACTTATTATTATTATTTTTTTTTGGGCTGTACCCGGTGGTGCTCAGGGCTGATTCCCGATGATGCTCAGGACTCTATGGGTTGCCTGGGACTCCGTGGGATGCTGCGTGCACCTATGGTCCTGTCTCTCCGACCTCCTCTGTGTTTAACTTAAAAATTTCTCATTTCTGCTCCATTTGGTGGTACTTGCTTTTGTTTCCCTGGTCCTTGAAATCTCCAAGTACCTCTTAGAGGTCAAAGTCCAGGAAAAGTGTCTCTTGTGTTTTGATTTATGCAGTTAATGACATTTTAAATGCCAGCAACCTGACCAGCAAGTGTCAGCCGAAGTTCTTTAGGAATCAGGAACTAGGTTGGCAGAAGGAAAAAAGTTGAAGCCATTTGCTTTAAGGAAACAGTGTATCACAGTTGGGGGTCACTGCAGCCAACACAGTTGCTCCCCACCTGCTTTTGAGGGGGAGTTTTGGCCACCCCTGGCTCTCTTTCTTGGCTCTGTGCTCAGAAGTGACCCCTGGTAATGCTAGCGTGACCATTTGCAGTGCCGGGGATTGAACCAGAGTTGGTGGGCGGAGAGGCAACCGCCGTAATACTGGATGGTGTCTGGCCCAGCGTTATTCCCTCCTTTCCTCATTACAGCTTTTATTCTCTGCCATGCATTTCATACCTTCTCTAAATTCAAAGAATTTTTGCAGTTTGCAACCAGAAGAGACTTAAAAAACTTGCCATCTCTTCATCATCTTCATTATGAATGTTCTTCTTATTATTAGTCTGCTTTTTTGGGGGTCACACCTGGCGATGCACAGGGGTTTCTCCTGGCTCTGCACTCAGGAATTACTCCTGGCTGTGGTCGGGGAACCATATGGGATGCTGGGAATCGAACCCGGGTTGACCGCGTGCAAGGCAAACACCCTACCCGTTGTGCTATCGCTCCAGCCAGGGATAAAATCTGGACGTCACACACTCACAGTGTAGACTTCATCTATTCCTGGCCTGTCTCCCCACTCCTCTTCCCTCTTTTGAAGCGAGGAAGCCAGACCGAGAAACCACCTTAATTCTGGCATTTGATGGTTCTTTATTTGTCCGTAGAACCCTTTTACCTGCGCTACAGTATTTGCTATTATTATGGATGATCACAGCTCTGACTTCCTGCACGCTGCCCACGTGCCGTGCGGTGCGGCGCTTCACGGACTGTTAAATTTAATACAGCCCTACCATACCATTTGAACGCTTTCAAATTCAAGCACTCTCGAAGCTCCGAGAGGTTCGTAATTTGCCCAGAGCGGCTCTCTGCGAGCTGGTAACTAGCAGGGCATGGTGCGCTCACCTCTGGGTCTACCCCTTAACCACCGGGTGAAACCTCGCCTTTCCAACAGGTCGAGGCCAGCACATGCCACCAGTGGCTCGCGCTTGAACACAGTTTCACAAACACAACCTGCGGTGCCGGCCCCAGTTGGTTTGTCGCGTCAAAGCCAGATTGGGCTTGGCAGCAGAGCGGAGGCCGGTGTTTTCCCCTAGGAACTTGATGGATGGATCCAAGTCAGGGGGTGTCAGTACACAGAAGACAAGTTCTGGACAGCTATTAGAGGTCAACGTCAAATTTGCTTCCCATAGACTTAGTGTCCGGCGCAAATAGGGCTTCACAGCCGAGCACGACGGGAGGCATCCGTACACCAGAATGTCCTGCTCGCGACAGGCCTAGCTTTCTTCGACTGGGGCTCTTTCTCGCCCAGGTCCCAGGGAGGAGAGGCAGAAGAGTGGACATGTCCACCAGCTCTTGAGTTAAATCTCTCAGGGGCTACTGCAAGACTGTGTCTCACTGCCTATGAAGGCCAGAGGATGAGGCCAGAATGCGTATGTGCTTCCCATGACACGTCCATGAATGGGGTGTTGGGGCACCTGATTTCATGGGCGAGCACTACCTTCCTCTCCAAGCCGAGGGCCCTGTGCGTTCTGTGAGCCAAGCACCATATCCAAGACCTGGGCGGACACTGCCTGCAGGCCCTCAGGCAGCTGTCTGCAGGTTTTCCTCCCAGACGCCTATAGAGTTGGCCTGGGGAGAAAATCCCAGCCAAGCACATCAGAATCTTGCTTTTCTCTGGTTTTCCGATGGTGCTGCCCTACTTCTACTTCTAGTATTTTCTTTTCCAAACAACATACATATTTCACCCTTGTACTTAAGGAAAAACTCTCCAGGAACTTAACCTTTAACCTGCAGTTTTTTTTTCTTTTTTGGGTCACACCCGGCGATGCACAGGGGTTACTCCTGGCTCATGCACTCAGGAATTACTCCTAACGGTACTCAGGGGACTATAGGGGATGCTGGGGATCGAACCCGGGTCGGCTGAGTGCAAGGCAAACACCCTACCCACTGTGCTATCACTCCAGCCCCTAACCTGCAGTTTTGATAGAAAAATGAAAGAGGCTGACTTGCCCCAGGGTCATGATGGATGGCTTGATTCAGTGGATCCGCCACTGGCCGTTCAGGTGGAAACTAACTTGGGGGTGATGAGGTGAAGGGCCACTGGGCTTCTGTGCTTTCCTGCAACTGCCATCCGATGGATTTGGGACTACCAGATGGCTTATAATTAAACACTTTCTCCCATATTTATATGGAATTGTCCGTTTATGTTTATTTTCTTATGATTTTCTCACAATTTGTTGTGAGACGTTACTGGTGCCCGCTTGAGCAAATTGATGAACAATGGGAGGACAGCGCTACTTCCCTGCTGTTGTGATTGTTGTTATGACAGCCTCCCCCCCCACCCCACTTGGTTGTGGTGCTCACAGGGTGGCGTGGGGAGGGGGGGTGGTCTCGCACATTTTGCAGATGTGCTCACCAGGGCCCACGCCCCTTTAGCTGTGCTCATGCCTATTCTGATGGTAGCCTCCCTCTGGGGTCATTGGGTACCTGCCAGGGCTCACACAAGCTTGCTGGGGGTGGGGGGGGGCGGGGTTTCTCGCACACCTGGCTCCAGTGCTCCGGAGACATCCCCTTGCCCACCGTTGCAGCCCCAGGCATGCCGTCAGACAGTGAATCTGCACTTGGGACCTTGCTCAGTGCTTGTGGGTGGCCTGGGGAGTGAGCCTGTGGCCCCAGGCTTGCAAGGCTGCTTTTGCCCCCAAGTTGTCCCCGGTGCCTCTGGACTAGGAAATTCTCCATTTTTCTAATCTTGGGGTTCTGTAAGCGAATACCTTGTGGCGTTTTTTTTTTTTTGGCTCCCACTTAAGCACCCAGGGTCGTGGCCTTCTAGTACACTTTTCTGCAGAGTGGACAGTACTGTCCTGGGGAGTGCTAGAGTGATGGGAGGCAGTAGTAGCCCCTGGTGCAGTTGGTGGGGGGGCTCTTTCTGTCTGTTCACTTAAAGAAGGTAGAATTCCAGGGGTGCTGTGTGGGACTTTTTCAGCAAAGGGGGGCTGCGGGCCATAAGCCTGGGTGCCACCAGGCCCAGGGTGGCAGCAGGCTTGTTTTCTGAGTTCGCCTTTCTATGGGCCTCATCGTTCTTTCCTACAGCCAGGAAGGGGCCCTCCCATCGGGCATCACAGCACCCCATGGCGGTCATGTTCACAGATGCTCCCCTCTGAAGCAAAATATTCACTTGCTGGTACTACATGGAAAGTATCGTGCTAAGCGAAATGATTCAGAAAGAGAGGGATAGACATAGAAAGATTGCATTCATCTGGGGGGACATAAAGTAACAAAATAGGAGATTAATACCCAAGAATAGCTGAGATCAGTACCAGGAGGATTACTCCATGGCTTAGAGGCCAGCTGGGCATTCTAGGGGAAAGGGCAGCTCAGATAGAGAAGGGAGCACCAAATGGTGTTTGGAGGATCCTCCCAGGATGGGAGATGTATGTTGAAAGTAGACTATGGACCGAACATGATTGCCACTCAAAGCCTCTTTTGCAGCCCACAACACCCAAAAGGAGAGAGAGAACAAAAGGGAATGCCCTGCCACAGAGGCAGGGTGGGATTGGGGGGATGGGGGTGGGAGGGATACTGGGGTCCTTGGTGGTGGAAAATGGGCATTGGTGGAGGGATGGGTATTTGATCATTATATAATCGAAACCCAAGCACAAAAATTTATAAGTCTACAACTGTACCTCATGGTGTTTCACTAATAAAAATTATTTAAAAAAATACTCAATTGCAAAGGCCGTGGGCTGTGTTGCGTGAAAGGCTGGCACAGACCTCAAGGTGTTGGAGGTAAGCAGTGGAGGGAGCAAGTTGGCCAATGGGCAGCTGTCAGGGGATGTCTTTAGGCAGCCGCTCTCAGGGTCTCAGGACTCAGAGGCTGGGGCCACACTCCCCCCTACAGGAGGGCAGGTGGGGGAGGGGCAGGACCCACAGGGGAGCCTCAGGTGGTGGCCGTGGGCACCAGACTCCCTCTCTGCCTGGCTATGCCAGCAGGACTGGGGAAACTTAGCCCTAGGGGACACTTACCCTGCAGCCCTCTCCTCTCCTCCAGAAACGGAGCTGTCATGGGGACCAGGCCTTTGCCACTTTGCTAATGATGGCAGCAAAGAGGGGCCTTCTGTTCTCAGCCTGCACTGCAGTTGGGTACCCTCTCCCCAAGAGCTCTGTGTCCACATCCTTAGGGGTTCTCACCCAGACCTGCTCCATGCCCAGGCCTGCCCTGAATGGCTGAATCTCTGTCTCTGTCTCTCTGTCCCCTCCCTCTCGTTTTGGGGCTACACCCAGCAGTGTAGGTCTTACTCCTTCCTGGCTCTGCACTCAGGATCACTGTCAGGCTTGGGGACCACATGTGGTGCAAACACCCTACCCTACCTGCTGTACTGTCTCTCTGTAGCCCACCCCCTGCCTTCTCTTTAACCTTGACCTTCCCTAGTTTGGATTTACATCCGCAAAGGTGTCAGCTGCATTACTGGAGTCCCCCTTGGACAGAGGCTGCCCTCCTAGGATCCTCTCCTGGGCACCAGCAAGGAGGGGCCCCACACACACCTGTGCATCAGTTGTGTCCAGGAGAGGGCGCTCCTGGGGTGCGGAGAGGCTGAGAGCTGGGATGGGGGGGTTGATGAAAGACCACTTTGCCCAGAAGAGAGGATGAGGAGCTTTAAATAACGGAATTAGGGGCTGGGGAAAAGCGTAGCTGTCAGGGCATGAACCCAGGCCTGGAACCCCACCCCTCACGACCTCTGTGCTGCTGGGGGCAGCCCTGGAAGGCCCAGGCACCTCTAAACACCACTTGGGAGCCACTTTAAAAAACAACAGAAAACCCCAACATTTCCAGATCAAGGCATAAGGATTGCAAATATAAAAAAAAATGCAACAACTCCTGACCCTGTTGAATAGACAGAAATATTTAGGAGGGTACTAATTCTCTATTCCTCTATAAACTAGATTCCGTGCCCCCCCCACCCCCCGATTTTCAGTGACAGAGTTAAAGTCAGAGGAAGTTGATTTTTTTCCCCTGGGAAGGTGTAATTTTTTTTTTTTAAATCCCTGCTCTCTGGTCAGCAAGTGGATGAGCACAGTGGTCCTCTGCCTCCCTTCTGAACCATGGCTCCTGGGACAGCCCCCATGGCCCTGGCAGAAGCCCCTTCACCTTCGGTCCTCACGACCTTTTCACTAAGCAGGTTTTATGGTTCCTCTTCCCCCCCCCCCAATACACACACACACACACACACACACACACACACACACACACACACACTTGGGGCCTCCAGAAATCATAATCTGAATTTGATTTCCCAAAGCAGAGAAAGCTCACATTAGAGCCTTTCAAAGGCCACTTTAATCCTTTCAGACCCTCATTTTCAGGCATTTTCAATCCCTGGGCATATTAATATGTGACTCAGTGAGCACGAACCCTCCCCTTGCTACTAAATCCAGGCCCGGACTTCGAGTCTAAATAACTTGGCGTTTTTTATTGTTTTCTCCTTCACTCTCCCAAGCTTTTATTGCAGTTTCTAATTTAAGCTCCCTGTGACGGTCAGAAACGAGATGACTTCATTTTCAAGCGGATTTTCTCTGTGTGCACTGACCCTGAAGCTCAGAACAGTGAACCATAATAAATATATATATATATATGAAACTTTCAAGGAAAAAAAATGTATATAGTTTTGTTAGCCCTTTGAATATATCCACCCCCATGGTGAAAGATGATTACCCTCTGAGGAAGCTGCTTAAAAACAAAAAGTGGCAAACAACACACTCCCGGTCTGTCTTTCCTGTGACATATCTACATCACACATCTTAAGTACTCTGGAAAGTAAAAATATAGAGATATTCATTATGGAACATAAAAGAGGCCACTTTGCCAAGGGTGGTTTATGGAAACCACTGGTTTGGAAAATGCTCAACCCACCAAGGGTAGAGGGACGTCCAAAGCAGATTGGTCCTGGTGGTCTTGAAAGGCACAATGCTCAGCCCTGGGGGTGCGCTTCCAGGGACCCTCATGGACAGGGAAGGGTAGGGAGCCCACCTCTTCCCAAACTGAATAGCTCTGCCTTTATCCCATCACACTTGCCTTTTGTTTTGTTTTTGCTTTTTTGGGTCACATCTGGTGTTGCACAGGGGTTACTTCTGGTTCATGCACTCAGGAATTAATCCTGGCAGTGCTCAGGGGACCATATGGGATGGTGGGAATTGAACCCGGGTTGGCCGCATGCAAGCCAAATGCCCTACCCGCTGTGCTATATCGCTCCAGCCTACACACTTGCCTATTTTCTAAAGCAGAACCTTTCCCGGGTACGGGGCATGGCCCAGCAGCTGAAAACACCTGCCCTGCAAGGGTAACTTCCCCTCGTCTGATCCCTGGTGCATCCACATGTGCTGAGCATGGTTCCTGCAGCTGTGTGCAACCATGGGCGCCATCCATTGCACAGAGAGATACTTGTGAGTAGTCAGACCCCTGTGAAAGTGTGTGCCCCACCCCCACCCCCAGACTCCGCAGGAAAGGATGAGGACCAGAGCCAGAAAAGATCCCGTGAACTCTAACCAGCTGAGACAAAGTGAACTGAATGTGACTGAATGTGAGACCCCAGGTGCAACATCACCAACATGGAACAAAGGGAAGGAAGAGGGCAGGGGTGAGGCCGAACATTTCCAACAGCTAATAAAAGTCCTCTAAGGTCGAATCTGCTTGCTCTGCCCAGGCAACTGTGGGGGCCCTTTCATAGACAACATGAGAAATAAACGCAGGTACGTGCAGAGCACTGTACGCCTGCGGATGTTGTGCCAAGCCCCATGTGTCACCACGGCCAAGTGTGTTTTGATAGCTGTCATTAGCAGCGGAGGGCGCACAGAAGGCCGGACGTGGTTTGAAATGAAGGAGAATTTCCTGAATATAGTCTTGCACCCCGGGGGTGGGCACAGGCAGTGCCTTTTCTCGTTGGCTGTGAAATCAGTTGGCCCTGGAATTACCGGAGAGTCTCTGGGAGGTGGTGATTTGAGGTTTGAATATTGTGACAGCCGGCCGAGCTGGTCGCGGGAACTCTTTCGGGGCCATTTACAGAGCAGTGAGATGGAGAAAGCACAGGCTGAGCTTCTGCAGGTGGTGATTGCCCCGGCTGCTGGGAGCAGGCAGCGCTTTCTGTCCCCCTGGGAAAAGGGCTTGCATGGAGCCATGCACTGCCACGTGGGACCAGGACGACACAGAGGGCCAGAGGGGCTCTTCATGGACACCAGATGGGATCTCCGAGCCTTACAGGTGCCTCTCTCCCCGCTCCCTTCCCTTCCTTGGGACCTCGCAGGGACTCCTGATGCTACTTGGCAGCGCTCCCTGTCCCCGTATTCCCGCGCTGGCCTTCTGCCCTTTCACCCCCACCTCCCTCCCCATGGCGTGAGCACCTGGGGTTCCACTGCCTGGAGAGCTCTTCTTGCCATCCTCAGCCTTTGGAGTCTTGTCCTGTCCAGGCCTTGGCCCTGGACATTAGCCCTCCAAAAGCTTCCAACCCAAGTCTGCTCTGGAGGAGGACAGCAGTAGGCTTCACCTCCCTGCTCCGCTACTGTGTTCATTGGCTCCTGAGCCTGTGTGGTAACCGCCTCCCTCTGTTTTCATTGGCTCCTGAGCCTGCGTGGTGGCCGCCTTCCTCGGTGTTCATTGGCTTCTGAGCCTTGTAGTAACCACCTTCCTCTGTTTTCATTGGCTCCTGAGTCTGCCTCCCTTGGTATTTATTGGCTCCTGAGCCTGCGTGGTGACTGCCTCCCTCAGTGTTCATTGGCTCCTTAGACTGTGGTATCCAGCTCCCTCTGTTTTTATTGGCTCCTGAGACTGCGTGGTGACTGCCTTCCTCGGTGTTCATTGGCTTCTGAGCCTGTGTGATAACCACCTCCCTCTGTTTTCATTGGCTCCTGAGCTTGCGCGGTGACGGACTCCTTCTGTTTTTATTGGTTCCTGAGCTGCCCTGTGGTTGCCTCCCCTCCTGGCTCCCCTACAGTGCCTTGAAGACTGTAGGTCCTAAGAGGTTGCAAAAGGATTATTGAGAAACATACTGATCTGTTGACTTCTTGAAACTTCTAAATCATATTTTCTTTTTTTTTGGGGGGTGGCAGGGATGCCACACCTGGTGGTACTCAGGAGTTACTCCTTGTTCTGTGCTTAGGGGTCACTTCTAGCCGTGCTGGGGGGTTGAACCCTGGGTCTCCCACATACAAAGCATATGTTTGGCCCATTGAGTTATCTCCCTGGCTCCTACATTTCTAAATCTTGAGCTACAAATGAGAAAACACTGGAACACGAAAAAAGCGATTCCCTTTTATAATACTGCCAGATCTATTTTAGGAAAGGTGTACAGCTCAGTGTAATCTCACCCAAACCAAAAAGGGTGCAAGTTCTTAGCCCTTAGCACGTGGTTCTTGTATGATTAAAGGCCTATTTTTAAAACAGGGATACATTTTTCTCATGGAAATCCTGAGTCCTAAAAATGAGACAACTCTTTTTATAGATGTAGGGCTCGGTTCACAAAAAAACGTTTAAATTCTTGGCTCCGCACGTTAAACCTACCAGAAAGATCACATTAGAATTCATTTTAATAGACATTGTAAGCAGAGTCTCCAATCTCATATGATCCTGCTGGGCTGTTTTATTAGGAAGCTCACAGGAAGCAGAGCCTGAGGCTGCAGAACAGTCGTGGGGGTGAGCCCAGGACTGGGGCCTGTGCCAGCTCTATTGTTTATGGAATATTCTCTTCACCTTTATCTGTGGTGTGCGATTGGTATTGACTTTTGAGAAACTACTTCTTCACCCCGATCTCCCAGTTGGAAAAGGAACCCGCTGAAATGACATCTGGGTAGGAAAAAAGGGATCAAAGAAACAGAAGGCGAGAAACATGATGAGACCTGGTTTAATAAGTCGCTTTAGGCGTGTTAGATCCAGGAGAGGGAAGAGCATGGTGCTTTTTTGAGGTCACCATTCCTTTCTCCCCTGAAAAAGCTCAGTGAACTCCACGAATGCTTGTCGTTCAGGCCCTCGGTCGCTAGTGTTGGATTTACTTAGCAGTTAGCAAAATCTTTTTCTTTTATAGATAATGTTGTTGTTTCTTGGGCCACACCTGGTGGTGCTCAGGGCTTACTCCTGCTTCTGTGCTCAAGGATCACTCCTGACGGGTTCTGGGGACTGTATGAGATGCTGGGGGTTGAACCCAGGGTAGCCACTTGCAGGTGACTTGCCCTCTATATTAAATCTCTCCAGCCCCTTTATGAATTTATTTTTAGGAATAAATATTGCTTATCAAAAGGAAGGTTAAAAAATTGAGTGTAATACTTAATCATTTTGTTGTTCCTGTCTTGTTTTTCCTTTAGGAGGAAAAAGTCTTGTCAAAAAAAAAGTTTGCTTGTTTGTTTTTAACTTTTAGGCATACCACTTCAGGAGTTTTTAAATATAGTAAGGAGAAAGAAGGAAGCTCAAATCTTTCGGAATGAAATCAGACACATCTTCACAGCTTTTGACAGGCATTGTAAGTGTGTTTCAAGTGTTTGGGTCCAAAAAGATGACTGTTAAGGAACTGTGAATGGGACCGTCTCCTCAGCAGATCTGAATATTTGGGGGATTATGTTACGTCTGTTATTTAGTACCTTTGATATCTGCATGAAAATTTTTTTTCTGTCTTAAATTATTGACAGTTAAGAATGCTTGCAGTTATAGAATTGTCTCTGTGATTTGGCTCTATTCTATTGGGGACAGCCAAAGGGTTGGCCCTAATGGGGTCATAAGCCTTGGGTCAAGGGGTGGGAGTGGGGAGCATTGGGGTATCTGTGATTGGAGTCCTCGGTGTGGCTGAGAGGAGGGTCTTCAGACCCCTGAAGGACTCACCCCGCCCGTCCAGGGTAGAAAAGACCTGTGGAGTCTGGCCCCAGTGGCTTGGCTGCTACTGTTGTTTTCCCAAAACATTAATAGAGTTCTGATCGCAAGCCAGAGTTTAAGTGGATTTCGAAGGAGAAATTGTAATGGGAATTTCCCAGACCTCGAGCTTGTGTCATCATCACAGCATATGGCGTGACAGTCTTTCCCTGGGACTCAGAACCAGCCAGTGACGGAGCTGAGATGCTCTCTGAGCTCCGTGGGTGCTGTTTGGAAGAAGAGCGTGACTAGATTTTTGTTTGCACATTTTTTAATATATTTTTTTCTAAGCATAGTTATCCCCTGTCAGATTCAGGGCTTACTCCGGGCTCTGCATGCAGGCATAATCCTGGTGGTACTTGGGGGACCATAAGGGGTGCTGGAGATGGAACTGGGGTTAACTGCATGCAAGGGAGGCACCCTACTTGCTGTACTGTTGTTTTAGCCCTTTGTTATGTTGTTTTTTAGGTCACGTTTAGGTGGTGCTGTGTGACTTTTCTTGACTCTGTTTCCAGGGGTCACTCCAGGAGGTGCTAGGAACCATAGAGTACTGGGCTCCCACTCACAAAGCCTGTACCCCAGCCCTCTGATCTCTCTCTGCACCATTAGCTCCATTCTTGGTTTGGGTTTTGGGGCCTCACTGGGCTATGTGTGGGGGCTGTTCCTGGCAGGGGCCTTGGGAGTGCTTCTGGAGGTGCTCAGGGTAGCATGGTGCTGTAGTTCCCAGTTACTCTCCCATTTGTAGAGCATGAGCTCAGACTTTGGAATCAGCTCCACACCCCCTTTCCCCCACTAGATTCTATAACTGTCACTGTCTTCCCATTGTTCATTGATTTGCTCGAGTGGGCACCAGTAACTATTGTGAGACTTGTTGTTACTGTTTTTGGCATATCAAATACATCATGGGTAGCTTGCCAGGCATTGCCATGTGGGCGTGATACTCTCGGTAGTTTGCTGGGCTCTCCGAGAGGGGCAGAAGAATCGAACCTCTGTCGGCCCATGTTGGCCACATGCAAGGCAAACGCCCTATCTAGCCACTGTTCTATCACTCCAGCCCAGATTCTATATTCTTTTTTGGGTGGCAGGGGATTTGGGTCACACCCGGCCATGCTCAGGGGTTACTCTTTTTTTTTTTTTGACTTTTTGAGTCACACTTAGCAATGCTCAGGGGTTACTCCTGGCTCTGCACTCAAGAATTACTCCTGGCGGTGCTTGGGGGATCATATGGGATGCCGGGGATCAAACCTGGGTTGGCTGCATGCAAGATAAATGCCCTAACCGCTGTACTATTGCTCAGGGTTTACTCTTGACTCTACACTCAGGAATTATTTCTAGCTGTACTTGGAGGACCACATAGGAGCCCGGGGATTGAACCCCAGTTGGCTGAGTGCAAGGCAAGTGTCTTACCCCTGTACTTTTTTGCTCCAGCTCCTGATTCTCGATTCTTCTATTCTTTCAGGGGGAATTCTTTTCTTTCAGATTGCCTTTGGTTAAAGAAAAAAAATCAAGTGTAATTTACTGCTCTTCTAAATAATCACCAAATAATTATTATAATTATTTATAGAATAATTATTTACATACTCGTAATTGCTACAGTTTCCCACGGATAATCATGGCGGAAATGTAGGCCGTCGGGTCTGGAGGAGGAAGTGCATGCCTTGTCTTTTGTTTCCCAATAGATCGTGGCTACTTAACTTTGGAAGATTTCCAAAAAGCCTTTGGCCTGGTGGCTCCCAACTTACCTGAGAGGCTCGTGCTTGAGGTGTTCAGGTAAGACAGCGGAATCTTGGTGCCATGTGAGTTCCTGAGTCCAGGGTGCCCGCCACTTCTAGTGTGTGTGTGTGGGGGGGGGGGATGCTCATGCCTCCTGGTTTTGGTGGGAAAATTCAGGTCAGCCACTAGTCCATCCCACTGACAGTGGCCTCGAGAGTGAGTGGAGGGATGGACCGCCGAGAGGAATGTGGAGATGAGGGGTGGCCAGAAGGCGGTGAGAGGGAGAGGGGCATCTCTGCATCCGGTGCCTGGATCGGAACTGAACCCGGGTCTCTTGTGGCATGGTCCCCCGCCCCGGCTCTGCCTACCTTTCCTCTCCACAGCTTTCCTGTGGTTCTCCATCATCCAGAGCATAGAGCTGGTCCTCATAACGTGCTTTGTGGTTTGTCGGTGTTCAGAGTTGTTGGCACAGGTGCCCATGTGCACCTGCCTGGTCAAGCGACCTTGGAGGCTGAGGGGTGCAGGTTTTGTGATGGAATCCTGACCTGGTGGTCTCAAAGCATCTATGTATATGGTCCCTGGAGCACCTCCAGGGGGCACTCCTGAGCTCATAGCCTGGACTAGACTCTGAGCACCACCAACTCTGGGTTACCCCTATCCCCATATAATAGAATATGTGATACCTAATAAAACCACTCATACCTGCATGTTCAGTTTATTAACCCTGGAACATCTTAACATGGTGAGAAAAAATTCCTACCAAGTTTCTGTGGCTTTAAATCATTTCTTTTAATATAAAAATTCATTCACATTAATAAACTTTCAGGTGAAACATATCACGAGAGAAGGACATTTGTTAGCTTTATTGGAGTTAGCAGTAGTAAAAAAATAATAATTTTTCGACCTTCCCCCCAACCTTTTCCTTACTGAGGAGATGGGGATAAAAAAAGCAGAGGGACTTGGGGCCGTGACCCACCCCCAACTCCTTCTGCATCTGCATATCTTAGTGATGGTTCTGACAGTCACTGAAACCAAGAATTAAAACAAGCTGAACTTTACATTGCTCAGCCACAAGGGACGAAGCGGAGGTGTTCAGGGATAATAAAGCTTATTAAATCGCACTGAGTTTTATTAAATATGGTTAATAATTTCTAGTCACAGCAAAAGCTCACTTGCCCACTTACAGTTTGTATATTCAATCCTTTAGAGTTTCAACAAAGCGTTCTGTAAGGTGGTGCATCACATACTGACGGAGTCACGCTTGTCCTTAAAACCCATAAATGAATCTCCACGTGCTCACGATTCTTATCCTGCCCAGGCAGGATCAAAACATTTGGAGACCCCTGCCATATACAGCCACGCAATGCATTTTAATTCATGAAACCTGTCCGGTTTACTATCTGTGTTTGGTAGCTAGCAACATAGTCCCCAAACCAGAAGGAAGGATCCACAGTTGGGAAATGAAGGTTTTTTTTCTTTTTTTTTTCTTTTTGAGTCACACCCAGCAATGCACAGGGGTTACTCCTGGCTCTGCACTTAGGAATCACCCCTGGCGGCACACAGGGGACCATATGGGATGCTGGGTAGGCCTCGTGCCAGGCAAACGCCCTACCCGCTATGCTATTGCACCAGCCCCGGGAAATGAAGTTTGAAACTGGAGCAGGAGAGAAAAGGTCCCCCACATCTCCATGAATGAAGTCAGGCCCAGTCATTCAGAAGAAGACTGATGAGGAGGAAAGTATAAGCAGGCAACAAGAAAGGGCGAGTTTCAGTGAAACCAGGTTCACCTGTAGTTTTACAGGTGGAAGTCATTTCCATAATCCTTTAATTCGCCAATAGCTTGTGAATTAAAGAAGCGTCTAAAGATCCAGAGTAGTCTTGATCCAAAGCATCTGCCCACCCACATTCCTTTCTCCCCTTTTGTAAGTCAGACCCACCTGCCATAGCCAAAAAGCCAGCCAAACAACCCGAAGACTCTAGATAGGCAGATTTGAGGGACGGAGACATTCTAGAACCACTTTGCTTTATCACCGTTGGCTGGAAAGGCAAGTGTAAAGCAATAAAAATCTGAGGGCATTCGAGGAACCGAGATATTTTCAGGAGGTTTGTGAATCGTTGCCTAAGTGCTCTGGTGGTCTTTGCTATTGTTCCATTATCATGAGTAGGAGGTGTGGTGGTTGCTACAAGAATCTCTTCCGGTTCACAGGCTTTTTATTCCACAATCCCTACAGTCAGCATCTGTTTCAGTCTTAGTCCTTAGAGTAAAATGGAGTCAAAGCTCCTTCCCGGACTTCATGCCATAGTTTCTGCTTAGTTGAAGTTTATCCACTGGTAGGATAAGAACTCGCTATTCCCAGCTGTCTTCCCGTGTTGAAAAATGTTTACGTGGGCCATTGTCCTCGACTGGAAATGTATAATGGATTGAATGTTTGAGTCACTCTCGTCGTTGAGAATGCTGACCGTGTTTTTCTTGGAAGTCCTTTGAAATTTTTTTTTTTGTCAAGTTCTTTTGCATTTGCTTGCCTTGCTCACCACAGCTCGGTATATTTTCGGCAACGGCTATTCTTTGCGCTACATTCAATAAGACTTCTTTTCTCTCTTCTGGTTTTATTTTTTTCCTCTTTCACGTATTTTTTTTTCCTTTTTACATTTTTTTCTTGAGCTTTTATCTGCTGGCAGTTCATTTTTATTTTGTTATTTTAACATACCTGATTATTTTATAGGATCTTCCTAAGCTTTTTAAAAACTGCTTTCCTCTTGGGGCCAAGGATGTGACTCAAAGGTAAAGTGTATGCTATGCATGTGTGATACCCTCCTATCCATCCCTGGCACTGCAAAATAAACAAATGTGAAACCTTAAAGGTGTTTACTTTTTTTTTTTTTTTGCTTTTTTTGGGGAGTCACACCCAGCGATGCACAGGGGTTATTCCTGGCTTTGCACTCAGGAATTACTCCTGGCAGTGCTCGGGGGACCATATGGGATGCTGGGAATTTAACCCAGGTTGGCCATGTGCAAGGCAAATGCCCTACCTGCTGTGTTATTGCTCCAGCCCCCGAATGTGTTTACTTTTGAGGGGGGAAAAAAAAGAAAGATTTTTTTCTTTTTTTTTTTTTGAGAGAAGGGATCTAAATAACAAGTTCCTTTCTTAGTACAAGAGATGATATCTTCTGGGGCTGGAGCAATAGTGCCGTGGTTAGGGCATTTGCCTTGCATGTGGCTGACCTGGCTTTGATCCCTGGCACCCTATATGGTCCCCCAAGCCTGCCAGGAGTGATCCATAAATGCAGAGCTGGGAGTTAGTCATAAGCACCAATGGCTATGGCCCCCAAACCAAACAACTAAAAAATATAAAAAAGATAGATGATATTATCTGTGAAAAGCAAAGCCAAAAAAGGATGCTAATGGATGTTATCTCTAAATATGTTTACTATTTGGACTCCAAATTTTGAGATTCCTTTCAGTGCTTGAAATGACAACTTGGCTTTCTCCTTGTGAGCAAAGTCATGGTTTGTGCTGTTGAGAACTGCAATAACTGAGAGTCTATCAAAGATGAGGTTTCATCAGAAGTTCTTTGGAAGTTCTTTCCTTGGAGATCTTTTGTTCCCCTACCACCACCCCTGGCGGGAGATGAAGAGGCAGGCAGGCAGACGCGGACTGAGTGTGAAGATAATAGGCTGCTTTTAGCACTCAAAGGTGGAGGAAAAAAAAAAAAACCTTCCTCTTCTCTACTAACGGAGCTTATGGAAAAGTCCAGAGCAATCTTTTCTCCCT
This sequence comes from Sorex fumeus, assembly GCF_029834395.1. Lineage (NCBI taxonomy): Eukaryota > Metazoa > Chordata > Mammalia > Eulipotyphla > Soricidae > Sorex > Sorex fumeus. The sequence goes on from NW_026606155.1 coordinate 5,421,455, forward strand.
GCTTCCCTTTTGGTGCTGCTGCTGTTTCTGTTTGGCCATACCTGGAAGTACTCAAGGCTTCCTCCCGGCTCTGTGCTCTGGGGTCGCTCCTGGTGGTCCTGGGGGTTGAGCCTGGGTCCACTGTGTGCAAGCTGCCTTAAACCCCTTGCCACTAGGTGCCCAGCCCCTCCTGCTGCTGCTGTTGCAAACTCATGCGCTTGCTCACGGTGCTGGCACACACCTTCTGGTTGCAGCACCTGCTGGAGGTCACCATGGCGCTCACATACCATTTCGTGGTGGTACCAGCTGGGGACGAGGGGTCGCACACCTTAGCTGCGATGTTCACACCTGCCTGGTCGCAGGGCTGCGGCGGTCCGGTTGCCTTGGCAGCTGAGCCCTGCCGTTGCTTTTCTTCTTCTTGTCTTTCTTTCTGCATTCAGACTCATCAGGGACACTAGAGGGTGAAGTGCGAAGCGTTTAACCCAGCTCTCCAACATCTGGAGTCCTTCCCCCCCCACTTGCCTCTCGTTAGGTCCCGGTTGTTCTCTTTCCTGGCTTATTGCTTGTTCCTTTGAACGTGTGCACTGTGTGTTTTTACTTCACTGATGACTTTCCTTGCTCATCGTGCCTTTCCTGCCTTCCTTCCTGTCCAAATTAGACCTATCTCTCAAGAGCCCGCTCAATGAAGTGCTCGCTCTCTCTGTTTACATTGAGCAATTGCCTCTCCTTGCTCTAAATGTTGATGTTGATGCTGCTTGTGCTTGTGGGTTATTTATTTATTTTTTTCTAAGTGACTTGATAAACAAAACACTGTCATTAGGACCACTCCATAGGCTACTACAAGCTCTCGGAGTTGATGAACTTATCTCTAGCTTCGTTGCCTTATGCATCGTCGTTACTTTATCATTGCTGCTCCTTTGTCACTCATGCCAAATACCCAGAAACAGTGCATTATTCACTTGCAGTTCTCCTTGTAGTTGATTTCTTTTCAAGTCAAAAGAGTGTTTTAAAATGCAACAAGGAGCTTGATGATCACATGTGACGTTATGTTCCATTTTCCCCTCTTTTGCATGCACTTTTTTTTAATGGATTATTTTTTTTACCAGATCTGAGGAGCCCTGTCAACTCCCAAGTGAGCCTGAGCTTGCTCTGTCTGGGTTTTGCCCACCCCCAGGAAAGGCAGCGTGAACAGGAGCAGGGTCAGTCCCCACAAAGCTCTGAAGATTCTGAGTGCATGAGCCCATCCACAGACCCTCCTGTCCTGCGGACAGACACCAGGATGCTCCATACCTGTGACCTGAGACACTTCAAGTTAGACTTGTGGTTCTAGGGGTCAGAGCCCCATTCTTCACATCCAGTGGGACAGGTGAGAAGACAGAGCAGGATTAAGGAGCACACTTCACATGCTTCACTCCTGTTCCAGTCCTCAACCCACAGGATCATCTGAGCATTGCCAGGTGCAGCCCTGCAGACCCCCATGACCCCTAGGGTGGCCCCGAGATCCCTGGAACTGCAGGATCCCAAGAAGTCTTACCTCCGATGGGTCTCACATGGACTCCCGGCCCTGTTGGCCAAGAATGCCAGTGGTGCCTTCGGGTCTCCTGAGCACTGCTTGAGAGGTTCCAAAAAGCAAGATAAGGGCTGGAGAGCTCATATGGGGAATCAGGCACCTGCCTTGCATGTGGCCCACCCTGGTTTAATCCCTAGCACCACATGCCTCACTCACTGCAGAGGAGTGTTCCCTGAGCACAGAGCCAGGAATAAGCCCTGAGCACTGCCCGGTGTGGCCCCCAAACCAAAGGCCAAACAAACAAACAAAAAGAACAACAGCTGACTCTCCTTTTAGATAGTAAAAAGTCAGTTGAAAATAAAGCATCGTGTCTCGAAGTCTAATATATTCTCCACGTCAGAGTGCAGTGAGGGCTGAGGCTTAGGATAGCAACTTTACAAGGGGTGACGGGTCCTCTTGGCAGAATGGTCCCGCCCACCCTCTGTCTGATCTTGGACAGAGGACAGACTTCTTATAGCAGTCGACTGCGAAGCTCTTCCTCCCCAGAGAATGGAAGAAAGGCACCCAATGGAAAGTGATCAAGACAGGCTCCCCCTACCTCCCCGCCAGATCCTTTAAATTCCTTCTGAAAAAAAATCCTTCCTCACTGAGTTCTTGAATATTCTATACTTTCTATTTGCCAGATCCAACTTGGGACAGCCTTTTCTTAGATACTTTTGCTTTGGTTTTCTTTTGGGGCCACCTCCGGTGGTGCTCAGGGCTTACTCCTGGCTTTATTTTAGGATCACTCCTCCTTGGGCTTGGGGAACCATATTTGGAGCTGGGGATTGAGTCCGGGTAAGCTGGCTTCAGTGGAAGGCAAGTGCCACACCTGCTGTCCTATCGCTCTAGCCTGTGAATCTTCCTAATAAGAAAAATTTCTCCCTTAGTTTGTGCACCAGAGTGTTTCTCTTATGTGTTCTGTGACCTCAATAAGAACACGGAATACTTGCTGGGAGAGTGTCTACCTTGGTGAATATGAGTATTGATCTGTAAATATCCACATGCTTCAGTGTATATGAAGAAATAATAAAAAAGACTAGGAATCACATGGGCTGGAGTGATAGCACAGCAGTAAGGCGTTTGCCTTGCGCGCAGCCAGTCTGGCCGAGCCGGGTTCAATTCCTCTGCCCCTCTCGGAGAGCCTGGCAAGCTACTGAGAGTATCTCGCCCTCATGGCAAAGCCTGGCAAGCTACCCATGACACATTCAATATGCCAAACACAGTAACAACATTTTTTCATTTTTTTCATTTAATCATCCTGTTATTCGTCGATTGCCTTGAGCAGGCCCCAGTAACGTCTCTTTCATCCTAGCCCTGAGATTATATTCAAGGCTCTTTAGGAGAATGAGACCCATCATTGTTACTGGTATTTGGCATATTGGGTATGCCACGGGGAGTTTGCCAGACTCTGCCCTGTGGGCAGGCTACATTCGATAGCCTGCAAGTTTGTCCAAAGTAGGAATGAGATAATAAGATGTCATAAAAAGATGTCCTGATAAGGTGTTGCGTGGCCGCAAATGGAGGATGCTCGACTCCAATCCGAGTAGGCTTGGAGATCTCGGCCCAGAAACCCGCGTGGATTTGTCCCTCTGTTTCCTCCACCCAGATCCTCCATCCTCCACCCAGATCCTCCAAATTCCAGTAGGCGAGGGTCACACCCACCACCTGACCCCCTGGCGCCATGTAATCCCATCAACGGCCAAGACTCAGAGACTATAAAATCCAGCTCCCGGACGAGAACAGTGCAGTCTTCTGCCCCCGCGCCTGGCTGTTCCTCGCCGGGGCCTCTTGGAGGGGAGCGGGTTGAGCTTTCCTCCCCGCCCCGACCAGGGCTTCGGCAGCCGAAGACCTCCAGGACCCGCCACCACCATGCTGAGACCACTCTCCGCACACATGAAGGTACTGGCAGAGGGACAGTAACAACAAGTCTCAAAATATGGAGACGTTACTGGGCCTGCTCGAGCAAATCGATGAACATTGGAGGGGAGTGTTTGTTTTGTTTTTGGACAGGAATCACATGCCATTCTTTGTAGCCTCAGTGAGAGAATGATCACCTGATAAACCTGGTCATCACTGTCAGTGTAGTGGCCAAAGAAGTGGGCCTCTTGGCTTTTATTTTTGACTCTTCTCTAGTAGTGGTAATGCTTGAGGTTTTTTATTCCTCTCTCAATATCTTGGTTTCTAAATTTGGTTGTTGGAGAAATCCATTTTCTGATTAGTTTTTTTTTTGGTTTCCTTTTGGGGTCACACCCAGTGATGCTCAGGGGTTAATCCTGACTCTGCACTCAGGAATTAATCCTGCCATTGTTTGGGGGACCATATGGGATGCCAGGGATTAAAATCATTTTGGCCTCAAGCAAGGCCACTGTCCTATTGCTTCACTTCTCTGATTAGCCACTTATAAGTGATTACTGAAAGGGAAGTCAGAATGTCAGTTTTTGTTGTTTTATTTATTTTTTTTAAACTGCCCTCAGCATTTCTTCTCTTTGGGAACTTTAACACATAATATATTGAATACAGCTGTCCATTTAAACTCTAGTTATAGGAGTAATTATATTCTAATAATTTCAAGAAAGTCCCTGTTTACTTTTCAGAGTTTTTTTTTTTCATTGATTTTGCTTCCTGTACAAAAATTACATCCTTGCATGTGAGGATGGCCTTTAGCAGTATAAACCTCAGAACTGGTAGCACAGGAATTGAATCCCAGGAACTGGACCACCATAAAAGGAGAGATATTGATGACTTGGTTATGTTGATTTTTTTTTTGCTGCAACATATTATTGTTTTGTTTCTTCAGTTGACTTCCTTTTGGCTTGAAGACTTTAACTTAGATTGGAAGGAATCTCTGTTTCACCTTCAGGGTACCCAGAATGTATCCTGTAGTCCTCTCTGTTCTCACACCCATTCAGATGCAGATGTTGCTCATCCAACAAAGACCAGCAGTTAAGATGTTTCTTGTCTTGGGCCAGAGAAACAGCGCAGGCATTAAGTCACTCACCTTGCATCCTCCTGGTCCCTGTTCAATCCCTGGTGCCACATAAGTTTCCCCAAGCACTGCCTGGCATCATTTGTGAGCACAGGGCCAGGAAAATTCTCTGAGCACCCACTGGGTATGACTCAACCCCCATCCCTAAAGGTACTTCTTGTCCTAACAGATTGACCTGACTCTCTGCCCTGCCCACCAACTCTTAGCCCCCATAAAGGGCATTGTCTTCACCTTCTGTTTTGCACTCTTCCTCATAAATCACTTTCTTCTTTATGCTTATGCATAGTTTACACAGAGATTAGTTTCAGTGGTAGAGCATGAACAGACATACTGAGACAGTTCCCATCTTACTCCCCACAGCCCCATATAGTTTTTTTTTTTTTTTGCTTTTTTGGGTCACACCTGGCGATGCTCAGGGGTTACTCCTGGCTCGTGCACTCAGGAATTACTCCTGGCGGTGCTCAGGGGACCATATGGGATGCTGGGAATCGAACCTGGGTCGGCCATGTTGGCTGCATGCAAGGCAAACGCCCTACCCACTGTGCTATCACTCCAGCCCCAGCCCCATATAGTTTTATATGCCACTAACTATAACCTATACAAATGCAGGTTTATTTTATGTAAATCAATGACTTATGAAGTAAATCTTTCCCACCCTGCGTGATTTAGTTTATTTGTTTTGCCGTACAACCCACTTACTGACAATTTAATAAGGTGCTTGTAGGACGTTTTCCTTGCATGCGGCCGATCCGGGTTTGATCCTCTGCCCTTCTCGGAGAGCCCGGCAAGCTACCTAGAGTATCTCGCCTGCATGGCAAAGCCTGGCAAGCTACCGTGATGTATTTGATATGCCAATAACAGTAACAAGAAGTCTCACAATTTGTTGTGAGACGTTACTGGTGCCTGCTTGAGCAAATCGATGAACAGCAGGAGGAAAATGATACAGTGATCAGACCCCGGGGCTAGCAATCAGGAGACTTGAGTTCTGGTCCCAGATCTGCCACTTCTGTGGCTTTCCACAGATTAGATCACCCCTCCTCCCAGCTTGCATGTGCCTCATCTCACAGAGGAGGCTGTTGTGTTATAGGGCCTGGCAGGCTTCTGCCCACTCCGGTGGGTCATCTGTCATGGAGAGTGGCATGGCAGCCTCCTTCATTTTCCCAGGGTCTCACAGGTATTATTCAGAATCCATCCCTGCATGAATACAGATGGGGCCTGTCAGCGTGGATACAGACCACTCTCAGGAGGAAATCACTGGGCTTGACAGTTACCCAACCCTGGGTTTAGTTTTGAGATGTCGCTCTTACAAGTGCTATGGCCAGTGTATCCGATTCCTCATTGACATAAGGGTTGTTCGGGGCTGTTTTTTTTTCTTTGAATCCAACTGTCACATAAGAAACTGCTGCCGTGGTTTTTCTCTTCTGACCAAATATTGCTTACCCTCTCAGTCATCCTTGAAGTTATTAATAGTTGCACATCATGAATGCATTCATGCCATTTTCCTTTATCGCACAAGGAATCAATTTCTTACATTTTCCTTTGGTAGCAGGTAGCCACTTCTGGGTGAAAATTTTTGGTAACAATGCATGTTGTATTTGTAAAATAAGAAAAACATAGTACCTTAACAGGAACACCTATATCCGTGAGATAGCTAAATTAGCGTTATTTTTAAGATGTCATGGGACACAGAAGCTCAGAATGAAAAGTTACCCGTCAAGGTTTCAGTTGTTTAAAATCAAATAGCCTATAATCAAGACCCAGGATTCCCAATATCATGTTTCTATCCACGGCACAATGAGAAACAGTATGCTATCCAGTGTCAACCATCTGGTCTACCTGGTTCCTACCCAGTCATTCTTCTCCATGGAACAACCTTAGTAGACAGAGGTGAGCTTACTTGCAAGGTCTAATCCCAGTCTCCTATTCCAAACATACCTACTTAAAAGTATTCCTTTAATTGGATCCTGGAGGGATCCACTTGTTCTTTTCTTTTCTTTTCTTTTCTTTTCTTTTCTTTTCTTATCTTTTATCTTTCTTTCTTTCTTTCTTTCTTTCTTTCTTCCTATGAATCACTGTAACTGAGATACAGTTACACACTTAAAAGCTTTCATGATTGCATTTTAGTCAAACAATGTTTGCGTATCCATCTCTCTACCAGTGCCCATTCTCTACCATCAGTGTTCCCAGTATCCCTCCCACAACCACCACCTCTTACCATCACTTGCCTCTGTGGCAGGCACATTTCCTCTCTCTCTCTCTCTCTCTCTCTCTCTCTCTCTCTCTCTCTCTCCTTTTGGGTGTTATGGTTTGCAATACAGGTACTAAGCAGCCATCATGTCTGGTCCATAGCCTACTTTCAGCATGCATCTACCATCCCAAGCGATCCGTCCAACCATCATTTACTTAGTGGTCCCTTCTACATTACAGCTGCTTTTCCCCCCAGTACATGAGATCCACTTCCAAGCTGTGGAGTGATCCTCCTGACTCTTATCTGTACTATCCTTAGGTGTTAGTCTCCTATTATGTTACTTTATATTCCACGAATGAGTGCAGTCATTCTATGTCTGTCCCTCTCTTTCTGACTCATTTCACTTAGCATGATACTCTCCATGTTGGTCCACTTATATGCACATTTCATGATTTCATCTCATTTCATTTCAATACAATCTCATTTCAATACAATCTCATTTCATTTCAATACAACCGCGTAGTATTCCATTGTGTAGATGTACCAAAGTTTCTTAAAACGGTCATCTGTTCTTGGGCACTTGGTTTTTCTCCAGATTCTGGCTACTGTAAATAGTGATTCCATGAACATACGAGTGCATGTGTCATTTCTACTGTACCTTTTTGCATCTTTGGGATATTTAAAGTTTGAAAATCACTGGTTTATCCTTCTGGGTAAAATGTGGATAATGCGGTAGAGTAACTTTACTTTGGGATGTTGCTTCCTGATTTTATTTTCTTCTCACCACTTACTGGATTATACCTGGATTCCATCATCTAACATATGAGGCCCTTACAGTCACCAACACCTGGTGTGCTTTCTCTCTGCCCATTTCCCAGCTTTTCTTGAAAATTCCTACCCATTTTCCTGCTGTACTTTCTGCATCCAGACGTGGTTTTAGTGTCTCTTCTGAAATGCCTGCCCATGCCATACCCTCGCTTCTCCCCCTCTGCCTTCCCCATCCACTTATCTATGTGACATTCATACCTTAGAACTTAGCTAAGCTTTCTTTTTTAAATTCTCTACCTATTTATTTGCATATTAAGTTCATGTTTCTGAGGTACAAAGTGTACTTTTGGAAGCAAGTTATCTTCTCCATTAGATAGAGTTGGAGGTTCAATGAATTGACTTTGAAAGTACAGCAGTATCTATCTAGTGATGACAGAATATTGTACAGTTATTAAGATAATATTAACAAAACATAATGAAACAAGAAATGTAACCCCAAATCATTATGTCCCATGATTGCAAACTTACACAAATGGCAAACACTAGCATGACATAGCAACAAAGGTGATACGACTCTCAGAATGACTTGGGCCCACTAACTCGGTATACTTGTAGATAGACAGTAGCTTACAACTCATCCTTTTCACTGAATGATGGTGTGTCCATAAATACAGATGGCATTTACCAGGTGGAATTTTTCCTCTCCCCCTTTTTTTTTTTTAACTTCACAGACTAATTTATCTGATATTGCTTGTTACAACCAATGGCTAGTGGAATGATCAAAAAATACTTCTGTAAAAGATAATTTGTGTTGTGCACTGGTGGAGGGATGGGTGTTTGATCATTGTGTGATTGTAACTCAAACATGAAAGCTTGTAACTATATCTCACAGAGATCCAATAAATAAAATAATAAATTGTGCAAATTGTTATATCTTACCCTGGGGTCATTAAGTCCTCGTCTAAGGGTTTACTAAGCTATTTGTTGCTAGTTGAACCTACTGTATTATAGTCTGTTTATTGAACTTCGTTCGCTTCTGTGTTACTTTCAGGTATAATTTTGCAAACTCTCTCTGGGCTGTCAATATTGTGGTCTTTGGAGGTGAATATGAATACCCTACTGAATATGAGGCCATACACTCCAGAAACTCTAGAATCTGTTGAGCTGGGCTGATGGATGAATTTATGTGGCAATAATTCTGGGATGTGGGTTTGGTTGCTGAGGCTTCTGGAAGTAGGGGGGAGGGGTTGGAGGAGGCTCCCCTCCCCCCCCCCCCCCCAGAAGGCTCTAGAGTTCCAAAACCGGTGTATCTTGAATTTTTGTTGGTTTGGCATCTCTGCAGAGATTAGTCCTGAAGCAGTGGAGTCTGGTGTTGGCATGGCGGCAGCTGTGGGGTGTGAGTACATCTGTTGGGGCTTCAGCTTGGTGGGGATTCAGCCAGCCCACAACCCCTCCCGAGGGTGCCCTAGAGTTTTCAGCCAGGAGCCCCTGTACCCATGAATTTTAGCGGCTTGGCTTGCACCTCTTCCAAGATTTAGGAAGTAAGGGCGGGGCTGTGTGTGTGTGTGCGCACGCGCAGGGCGGGGGGGGGGGGGGGGGAGGGGACGGCTGCCTGTCCCCATTCTGAGAAGACCTCAGGTGTCTCTTGACCTGCAGTCTTTCTAGGTAGCCTTCACCTCACCACGCTTCTACTGTGGGACACCCATAGCACCTGCCGTGTTGATGCTCCTAATGCTAGAGCCACACTAACATTGGCAGTCCACATCTGCTGACTCTTTCCTGTGCACTAGACACTGTGTTGAAGGAATCGTTGCTGGAAACTCAGGGATCAGGCTCGATCCCCGTTTTGCCAGTGAACCAAGGCTTGGTCATGACCTCCAAGGGGGCTGGTTTCCACGCCTGTGTGCTGAGGCATTGAGGCTGTTAGCTGATGTCTGTTAGATGAAATATTTCCTGGCATAGGGGCCTTGCCTTGTCTGCCATGTTGTCAGCCAAAGGCATGTGGGAGCAAGGCATTGTTGCTCTGTGCTGAATTCTCTCTTTCTCCTTCTCCTCCTCCTCCTTCTCCTCCTCCTCCTTCTCCTCCTTCTCTTCCTTCTCCTCCTCCTTCTCCTCCTTCTCCTCCTCCTTCTCCTCCTCCTCCTCCTCCTCCTCCTCCTCCTCCTCCTCCTCCTCCTCCTCCTCCTCCTCCTCCTCCTCCTCTTTTCTTTTATTAATGCATGGGGAGCCACCACTATTGGTGGTCAGGGCTTACTCCTAGCTCTGTCTAGAGATCATTCCTGGTGGGGCTCTGGGGACCATATGTGGTGCCAGGGATCGAACTCAGGCAAGGCCAGCACCCTACCAGCTGTACTGTCACTCCAGCCCCCAGAATGTTCTTGGTAACTGGTTGTGTAGCGATCTAGGTTTTTCTGGTTTCATGATTTGGTTGGGTTTGGATGACTTCACTTCAGATTTCCTTTGATTATTTGAATGTAAACAAGTGAACTGTTTACAAAAACACTCAACAGGGAATTAATTGCTGCAGTCTTTTTCCTTGGGGCTGCACTGAGAGGCCCCGTGAAATGTGGGTCTCTACCAGGATGTCACAGGAGTGAAATATTTTGCCATGGAGATTGTAAACAACGAGATGTACATTCATATCTATCCATATACAAATGGGATTTTTAATATGTTAACTGGGCTGCGTGTTGAGCTCAATTCCCAATTGATTCTTTGTAGGCTGCTTCATGGGCTGGAGCGATAGCACAGCGGGTAGAGCATTTGCCTTGCATGCAGCTGACCCGGTTGACACAGATCCGATTCTTCTGCCCCTCTCAGAGAGCCTGGCAAGCTACTGAGAGTATCTTGCCTGCACGGCAAAGCCTGGCAAGCTATCTGTGATGTATTCGATATGCCAAACACAATAACAAGAAGTCTCACAATGGAGACGTTACTGGGCCCGCTCGAGCAAATTGATGAACAACAGGAGGACAGTGCTACAGTGCTACAGGCTGCTTCATTGGGAGACCCTTTCCGGTCAGTGCCTGTGAGTCCTGCCACGTCTATCACTTTCCCCTTCCGCTCACATTAGCTCTGTTTTCCTGCCATGCTGCCACCCACTGCTGGCGAAAGCCCGAATGGGTGCAAGAGACGTGAACACTCTGTGAACTGGGCAGAAAGTGCTGAGTTGCAAATTACATACCTTCTCAGAGAGGGGCAGCCTCCCCCCCACCCCCCTTCTAGAAGTCCCATTAACCACTCCCACATCTCAGAACTGTTGCCACATAAATTCATCCATCATCCTAGTTCAACAGATCCTGGAGTTTCTGGAGTATATGGCCTCATATGCGGTAGGGTGACACCTCCAAATTCCACAATATTGACCGCCCAGAGGGAGTAAACCAAATGACACCAGGAAAGTAACATAGAAGCCCTGAAGTTCAAAAGACAAAGACTATAATGCAAGAAGGCTCAACTTGCAACACACAACCCCACCCTGACTTCCAAAAGTCCCGGCAGCCACACCCACAGCCGCCACCACATACATTCATCCATGGGCCCAGCTCTACAGACTCACAACTGAATCTTGGAAGAGATGTAAGCCAAGCTGCCAAAATTCGTGGGCACAGGGTCTCCTGGATGAAAACTCTGGGGCACCCTCAGGAGGGGGGTGTGGGCTGAGTCCCCTCCTAGCTGGAGCCACACACAGCTGCCGCCATGCCAATGCCAGACTCCACTTGCTTCAGGACTAATCTCTGCAGAGATGCACTTTCAGGAAGTGCTGAACCCCCCCCTCCCCCCCCCCGCCTGCCCTGTTTCCTAAGCCAGTCCCTGGAGAGCCAGGACAGGTATGGGGACTGAGACCGTTTCTCACCCTGACACGTCGCTGCAGATCACTAGCTCCTTCCTCCACCACCGGAACTTAGAACTTTGACAACCCTTTCCCTCCCCTCCCCTTCCCTTCTCTTTTTCCTTCCCCTTCTTCTCTTTTTCTATCTCATCCTCCTCCTCTCCTCCCCTCCTCTCACACACATGGCGGGGCTCAGGGTTATTTCTGGCGCAGGGATCACTCCAGATGGAACTTAGGAGGATCACACCCGGGGCAGCTGTATGCGAGGCAAGGCACTGCCCTTACCCACTGTGCCATCTCTCCAGCCCACCCCACCTTTATTTTCTTTAGCTGCCCCATTAGTCCCAAGAATTGTTCTAATGCCTTCTCCTCCTATCTTCACTCAGAACGCAGCACACTTAGAACCGAGCCTTGGGCTGTGCCAGTGTCCAGCCTCCTGGGTTCTGATCTCCCTGCAGTCTTTTTTTTTTTAATTTTTATTTTTTAGGTCAGACCCAATGATGCACAGGGGTTACTCCTGGCTCCTGCACTCAGGAATTACTCCTGGCGGTGCTCAGGGGACCATATGGGGATGCCGGGGATCGAACGCGGGTCGGCTGCATGCAAGGCAAACGCTGTGCTATTGTTCTAGCTCCCTCCCTGCAGTCTTGTAGGGACAAGTCAGTGCTATTAAAAGGGCTCTGGCAGGGGCTGGAGCGACAGAACGGTGGGGAGGGCGGTGATCTTGCATGCAGCTGGCCCCCGTTTGACCCCTGGGACCACATATGGTCTCCTGGGCCTGACAGGAGTGATCCCTGAGTGCAGAACCCGGAGTAAACCCTGAGCATATCTGGGTGTGCACCCCACACAGAAAAATAAAACAAGAGAGTTCTGGCACAGTCCCTGCTCCTCACAGTAAGGCCTGGTGGTGACCTTGCTGCCTCAGGGCCCAGGTCTGGTCTGTCTGGTCTCCTTAGCTGCCTCCTCTTCATCGCCAGTGTTCTTCTGTTCTGTCCCCAAGGACCTCGTGGTCCTCCCTTTCCTTTTCCTCAGGACTCCTTTGTTCTGCCCTTCCCTCGGCTGCCACTTCTGACCTCAAGCCTTTCTCCTTTTTCCACCTCGCTGTCTTTCCTGTGGCCAGCCTCTGTTTCGGCCTCTGCAGACAGATTCCAATCAGCCGCCTCAGAGCAGATCCCTGCCTCCATCCCTCGGGGTCGCACGCTGTCCCTCTTCTCAGGTTCCACTCTTGCAGCTTCAGTGTCTGCCAGGAGCCGCGTCCTTGACCTTGCTCTTCGTGGCTGTTGTCTGCAGGTCCTCCTGGTGCCCTCGGCATTTGCACCTTCTGCCTTTACTTCCTGAGGCCTTGCAGGTTTCTGCGCTTCCCCTGCCAGAGACCACATTGAGCTCTGCTGCGCTAATTTCAAGCTATACTGAACTTCATTCCTTCAGTATTTTTATCTTTTGGTTAGAGAAAAATCATAGGAAACCATGAGATTATTTAAAAAAAAATAGATTTTTTTTTGAGATGCCAAGGCCTCACACATGTTAGGCAAATATGTGCTCTAACCCCCTTCTGTTCTGATGGAGGTCACGTTGGTACTTGTTAAGGCCAGGTATTTTCGTCATGCGAATACCACCGCCCGAATTCACTTGGAGAATTTACAGTTGAGGTAGCACTGTAGCACTGTCTAACTGTTGTTCATTGATTTGCTCGAGTGGGCACCAGTAACACCTCCATTGTGAGACTTGTTGTTACTGTTTTTGGCATATTGAATATGCCACGGGGAGCTTGCCAGGCTCTGGCATGTGGGTGACAGTTGAGGTAAAAATGTCAAAGTGTCCTTAGCAGAAGTCTCGTTCGAGAGCCATGGTGAAGAACACACTTACAAGGCTGGAGCGATAGTGCTATGGGTAGGGCAATTGCCTTGCATGTGGCATGTGGGTTCGATCCCAGGCATCCCATAAAGTCCCCCAAGCAATGCCAGGAATGATTCCTGACTGCAAAGTCAGGAGTAAGCTCTGAGCATTACTGTTGTGCCCCCTTCAGTCCCCCTCGCCCCCCACACAAAGAACACATGTAAATACTTCAACTGTTTATTATTTTATTGTTTTGGGGGCCACATGTGGAGGTACATGGGGCCCACCAGGGCCACAGCTGGTGGTGCTGGAAGGGTGGGTCAGGGGGTGCTGGGAATGAACCCAGAATCTGCACTTCCCATCTGAGTCACATTCCAAGTCCCGAGGACGTATTTTAAAAGCAAAAGTGTAGATGCTTTGAGGCTGGAATCATAGCACAGCAGGTAGGGTGTTTGCCTTGCACGCAGCCAACTCAGGTTCGATTCCCAGCATCTCATATGGTCCCCTGAGCACCACCAAGAATGATTCCTGAGTGCAAAGCCAGGAGTAACCCCTGAGCATCGCCAGGTATGACCCCAAAAAGCAAAAAAACAAAAAACAAAACCCCAAAGCGTAGATGCTTTGCTTTCCCCCCTTCTCTTGACAGTATCTGGGGGACTATGCACTGCCGGGGAGGTGCCCAGAGCTTCCTTATGCAGAACATTCGTGCTAGTCCCCATGAGCCATCCTCAGCCCCACACAAGATGCTTTAAATTTTTTTAAATGTAGGAGTACTGCTATTTACTCAGCCTCTTATTAAGGTGACTGAAGCGGACATGAACTCCATATTACTTCCTTTAACATTTTTTTATTGAATATTTGTGAGTTAGACTATTACAAAGTTGTTTATGATTGGGTTTCAATCATACAATGATCCAGCACCCATCCCTCCACCAGTGTACACTTCCCACCACCAATGTTCCCCATTTCCATCCTGCCATCCCCAACACCCATCCCCCACCCCCGCCTCCCTCTATGGCAGACACTTTTCTTCTTTATTTCTCTCACCTTTTCCTTTTGTGAATTATGGTTTGCAATACAGGTACTCAGAGATCATCGTGTTTGTTCAGGGCATTCAGTATTTTTATCGGGACAGTAAGGCTGGAGTACCTTTTGAACTGGATGACAGCTTTGGGATGTGGACGTAACTGCCAAGGCTTCCGGAAGAACAGGGAGGTTGGGGGGAGGTAGCCCATCCTGAGCCCGAGAAAGCCTGGAGGTTTCAGTCACAAAACCCCCAAACCTGAATTTTCAGCAGATTATATCTCAGTGAGTGATAGCACAGTGGTAGGTGTTTGCCTGGCGCGCAGCCAGCCTGGCCGAGCCGGGTTTGATTCCTCCGCCCCTCTCGGAGAGCCCGGCAAGCTACCAAGAGTATCTCGCCTGCATGACAAAGCCTGGCAAGCTACCCATGATGTATTCAATATGCCAAAACACAGTAACAGCAAGTCTGAAATGGAGATGTTACTGGGTCCGCTCGAGCAAATCGATGAACAACTGGAGGACAGGACAGTTTGTTATATCTCAGTGAGGTCCATCCTGAGATGGTGGAGTCAGGCCAAGGATGCATATCAAATATATTGAATACGGCATGGGTAGCTTTCCAGGCCAAGTATATAGTGGCAATTTTGGATTGTGGGAGCAATTGTCTGTCGGGAGCTCTGCTTGTGTGGGCACTAGCTTAACCCGCCCCCCTCCCTCCAGTTTACCCAGTTCTGTTCAGCCATGCACAGGTCCCAGATTAATTGTGGCTTTTGATTTCTTTCAGGGGTTATTTATAGGTCTTTGAAGCAAGACCTGTAGTAGAGCTTGCATGGTGGCGCTGGAGTTGGTTAGTGGATGTGACTGCCAGTGCTTCTAGGAGTATTAGGAAGTGGGGGGAGGTAGCCCATCCCAAATTCGAGAAAGCCTGGAGATTTCAGCCACAAAACCCACATACCCAAATTATCAGCAGATTATATCTTGGTGAAGTTCATCCTGAGATGTTGTAGCCAGGCCAGGGGTATGGCGGCGATTTTGGATTGTGGGAGCAAGTGGCTGCTGGGGGCTCTGCTTGGGCAAGCGCCAGACTAACCCCCTCCAATTTACCCCAATCTCTTCAACCATGTGTGGGTCCAAGATTAATTGCAAGCTTCTGATCTCCTTCCAGATTTATTTATGGGTTTCTGAAGCAAGGCTGATAAATAAGCTTGCATAGCTGAACTGGAGATAGTTTGTGAGCGTAACTCCTACATACCTAACTTTTGGCCGTTTAATTTCTTGATAAACTTGATCCCAAGTTGTTGGGGTCCAGCCAGAGGCACAGCGGCAATTTTGGGGTATCAGGAAGCCTGAAGGCACCACCAGGCTGCTGGAGCACTCACCTCACAGCTACAGGTTGACCTGCTGGAGGCACCACACCCCACAAGATGCATTTAAAAAAAAATTTTTTTTTTTGCCTTTTTGGGTCACACCCGGTGATACTCAGGGGTTATTTCTAGCTCTGCACTCAGGAATTAATCCTGGCATGCTCAGGGGACCATATGGGATGCTGGGAATCGAACCCATGTTGACCGCTTGCAAGGCAAATGCCCTACCCGGTGTACTATCACTCCAGCCCCCACAAGATGCTTTTTTTTAATCCAATACTTTTTGTTATGGTTCCTCATGAACCATTCCTGATTTCCAACCAAATCTTCTCTGCCTTGGAGATGCCAATCAAGGTTGTCTGCCAAGGAGGGGGAAGTGGTAGGAGCTGCAAGAGACTCTTACTCTTGGGTCCTACTTTGAAAAGACCTGTTACTGTTTGTTAGAGAGTATTCATGAGCACTTGAATGAGTAAATAAATGAGTCAAAGGGTAGAATGGATAGGGCAAAGCTGATCAACATTTATGTGTGAAAATCACTATATTTTTAGGTTTTTTCTTAAATGGAAGTGGCATTTCCATTTAATGTGGCAAGTCAAAATTTATGTCTTCGATGTGGCATAGCAGGTGCTGGACCTTCATTTTATCTGTGCTTATTATAGATTGTCATCAGTATTGGGCTTGCAATGGCAGATTTAGATTCAGGTTTTTTTTTTTTTTTAAAAAATAGAGACTGAAGTTTATATTCGTATAAAGATTTAAACTCTCTCATTGTGAAATTATTATAGTAGTTTCAGACTATCAAAAGCGCTTAACAGAACGCTGCCATAAGATGCAGTTAATTGCCTGGAACTTTCTTCATCTTTCTCTCTTGTGCATTGTCTAGTAAAGAAGTTTCTATAGGTTACAGATTTGCCATGGTAACAAGTGGCTGACTCTACCTTTCTCGGAAACTGGTAACTACACAGTAGATGATTTTTTCTTTTTTGATGAGGAGGGGATGATTAGGGGTGGGGATTAGACTTAGTTCTTCAGAGATACTTAATTTTGTGGACAAGTTTATTCAACAGTTGTGCGGTCTGATACGAGCATCAATTGATACAAGTGGCTCAGTGAAACAGAAAGTAAAAGGAAATAGTGGAATTTAATCACATCTAAGGTGGCAGCATCCATCTTGAATCAGGAATCTTGGTGAAAACAACTCAGATTTTTTAAAATGTGAAATTACCTCCTGAATTATTTTTAATGAAACTAATATTTGATATAAATGCTATAGGCTGGTATTGTCTTCAATACTATTTAGTTTTTTCCCTCTCTCTCTCAGTATTTAATTTTCTTTGTAGTTCTTAGTCTTACTTTCAGGGTGATCTTATGGTAAAATAAATCAAATTAGCCCTTTTTTTTCTTTTAACGGGTAGATTTAGTTTTCTCTAATGTCTTTTACGAACCGAAGCATACCTTCTTATGTAAAAAAAAACAGCCAACATGGATTATTATTTATTTGACTGACAAGGTAAGGCAGTTCTAATTTAATTTAGTGACTGAAATAAATTTTTTTGTTGTTAATTACATGTGAAATAAATGTATAGTCCTCCCTAATGAACAAAGCCAGTTGAGAGCCCAGTAAATTTGTAGTTAAACTCTTTAACCAGTTGGTGGCGCTGAAAACTCTGATAAGAAACTAATTGGAAGGAGCGCTTAATCTGAACCCCATTCTTAATGCTATTTATTAGTGTTGGAAATACCTATCCAGATGATTGCCGACCAGCATCTTATAAACCTAGTTCATCGATTTGCTCAAGCGGGCCCAGTAATGTCTCCATTGTGACAGTTGTTACTGTGTTTGGCACATCGAATACGTCACGGGGAGCTTGCCAGGCTCTGCTGTGCAGGCGAGATACTCTCAGTAGTTTGCCGGGCTCTCCGAGAGGGGCGGAGGAATTGAACTCGGGTCGGCCATGTTGGCTGCTTGCAAGGCAAACGCCCTACCTGCTGTGCTACCGCTCCAGCCCATAAACCTAGTAACCAGACCAAATCTCACTGGTGGAGCGCGGGATGGCTATTAAACTGATTCATGGTATTCTTGCCCCGTGGTATTGAAAATTGGATTGTCATGTGACATTGGGCACCTGGAGAGTGGAGGTAGGTGCCCAAGTAAATGCCAGAGATGAGCCATTCTCCCTGATCTACTAAATGGGAGACTGATTTTCAGTGTCACCAATATTGAAATGTGTCATTGTTTTTATTAGTTACTATCAGTGTGGGCTGGAGAGATAATAGCACAGCAGGTAGGGTGTTTGCCTTGCATGCGGACGACCCAGGTTCGATTCCTCCATTCCTCTTGGAGAGTCTGGCAAGATACTGAGCGTATCCTGCCCGCACAGCAGAGCCTGGCAAACTCCCCCCAAAACAGTAACAACAAGTCTCAAAATGGAAATGTTACTGGTGCCCACTTGAGCAAATAGATGAACAATGGGAGGACAGTGCTACAGTGCTACTGTCAGTGTGCATGTCAGGGATCCAGTTTAATGGACTCTTTTTAGTCTTCCTCCACCCTTTGTTTAACACTTCCGGTAGAACAGAGGCTTTGGATTTGTCCTGAATGCTGCCCAGCCCCCCCCCCCCCCCCCCCCCCCCTCGCTCTCACCAGCAGAGTGCAGGCTTGGCTTTCCTGGGCAGGAAAGTCAAAGGTTCTGGAGAGACCAGCATCCCATATGGTACCCTCAGGAATTACTGCCTGGAGTGATTCCTGAGTGATTCCTTTGCAGTTTTCCCAACTTGAAAAGGCGGGGCAATAGCGTCTCCCCAGAACAGGTGTAAGGAGGTGCGGTTTCCCCCGAGGCCCTCCGGGGATGGTGACTGATGGATTTGGGGGATTAGAGCCTGTGACAGGAGGTCGGCTTTGAACCAGACTCACTGCCCCACAAGTGTGATGCATCTGTGGGGAATACGTGGGTGGAACTGCTGTGAGTCCTGGCCTCCTTGGACTTGCTCCACGTATGCGGTGGGCCCTCAGTTCCCTCAGCTTCTGCCTTTCACAGAGTGGAATCTGGAGTCTGGGACAGAGTCCACATGTACAGAGGGTGAGGAAAAGGATTGGGGCATCCTTGGTGGTCCTGGGGCCACCCTCTGAGATACCTAAAGAATGAGCCCTGCCCTCACAGTGACTTCCAGATACTTGCCTGTGTGCCCTGGGGTGAATCTGCCCGGACTCCAGAAGGAATACAAGAATGCTGAGGGGATGTGGCCCAAGTGGGTTTCTTTGTCCACTGATGTGGGCCGGACTGCTGCCCAGCTGAGTGCCCCTGGTGTCCAGAGCAGACCAGAAAAGAAGCAAGCCCAGGAGGTGTTTCAGCTGAAGCAGCCTCGGTGAAATCAGATGTTTCAGTTTCAGGCTGTCTTAATTTTTCATGTAACTTTAAAAAACCCTGACAGTTTTTGTTTCCTTTTTTTGTTTTGTTTTGTTTTCTTTTGGGCCCACACTGGGCAGTGCCCAAGGCTTATTCTGGCTCTGTGCTCAGGGATCACTCTTGGCAGTCTCGGGACCATATGGGATGCCAGAGATGGAACCCAAGTCAGCCACAAACAAGGCAAATGCCCTACCTCCTATACTGTCTCCTGGACCCCAAAACCCTGATGGGCTTTTTCTTTCTTTCTTTCTTTCTTTCTTTCTTTCTTTCTTTCTTTCTTTCTTTCTTTCTTTCTTTTTGGGGTCATGCCCAGTGATGCTCAGGGGTTATTCTTGGCTCTGCACTCAGGAATCGCTCCTGGCATTAATTCCTCAGGGTACCATATGGGATGTTGGGGATCGAACCTCCGTCGGCCACGTGCAAGGCAAAAGCTCTTGCCACTGTACTATTGCTCCACCCCCATCCCTGACAGTTTTGTGAAATTTTCTCCTGCTGTTCAGTGCTTGGAAGGAAATTGGAGGGAGGGCTCGTGAAATGCATAGATCTCAAATGTTGTGCATTTTCTCTCTTTCTCTTTCTCTCAATACACACGCTCTTTCTGTCACATCCCATTCACAGGCACTCTTTCAGACATACCTACTATCTCACACATACACACATTTTCTCTCTCTCTCTCTCATTTTCTCTCTCTCTCTCTCTCACTCTCATATCACACACTTACATTCCTTCCATCTCTCACACACATGCTCTCTCTCTCTCTCACACACACAGTTATATTTCTTCCATCTCTCTCATGCACACATTCTCTCTCTCTCTCCCCCTCTCCCACCCCCCCCCCCCATCTCGTGGTCATGGGGGACAGGCGTTGAACCCAGTGTCTGGCATATGGGAAGCTTTTATTCACTTACTTAGATGCTTTAGCCCATACAGAATTTTATTTTATTTATTTTATTTTTTTATTATTTTGCTTTTTTTTTTTTGGTCACACCCAGCGATGCACAGAGGTTACTCCTGACTCTGCACTCAGGAATAACCCCTGGCGGTGCTCAGGGGACCATATGGGATGCTGGGAATTGAACCCGGGTTGGCCGTGTGCAAGGCAAACGCCCTACCCACTGTGCTATTGCTCCAGCCTCCCATACAGAATTTTAAAGCACAGTCGTGTGTTTATGCTTGTGTACTTTGGTTTGATGAGAATAGCACAACTAAAGCCATCGTTTAGGTTTGGCTGTACACTCAGCCCTCTGAGACTGAGGAAAGACAGAATCATGGTGTCCGAGCCTCCAAAGAACCACAGGCAAAATCTCTCTCATCTTCCGGCTGAGAAGGTTGAGGGTGAATGCACCCAGTGGTGGACCCCTGGTTCTCCAGGTCTCCTAACTCAATTCCAGTGCATAAATTTTCCATCGTAACTTTGGTACGACGATCCATTTTCAGTGTAAATAAAAATAAGCATCTGCTTCTTCAGCCTCAGTAAACTTTTGCAGTGAATCTGGAGTTTCATTTCTGCACAATTATTTGATTGCAAACTTTCATGGTATCCAAGGCAGTTTGTGAAGGGGCCCCCGTGGTAGGTCTGAGAGCCCAGCACTTGGGTGGGGGTTGGGGGAAGGCAGGCAGGCACCACATTCTCAGCCAGAGCCCAGAACCCTGTGTCTGTCGGCTGCAGTAACAAGCTTTCCAATTCCTAGGCGGGCCTGCCTGCTCTGTTCCCCGCTGGATGAATGACATCCCGTGCCGCAGGTGTATTCGTAATTTCTGAGTTTGTTCCCCACTAAAAATGACCTCATTGTTTTGTGCTGCTTTTCCTTAATTATACAGAAACAGGAAAATAAACCGGCTCCGAGGAGAGCCCAGAGCAGAAATCTTGTGCTCTTTATGCAAGCGTGATTTATAGACGCGTACTGCAGAGCGGAGTGACTATGAAACATTCATCTTCCCTTTGCCGGTTGCCATGGAAATCGCGTACACAGAGCAGTGTCATTCCAGTCCTGGTGATGCCTGCAGTAGTTTATTCCTTTGTTGTGCTCGTTTCTTAAGCAACTGCCTCGCATTCTTTCATCATCACAATTAATCATGCACGCAAGTTTTTTTTTTTTTTATCTTTCATCTCGAATAGAAAGGATGAAAAAAATAGACGACAAAATAGGGCGGATTTAAAATGGGCTGGTGGCTTTAAATATGCATTTGTGATTTTTCTTCCCTCTCAATCCCATTGGAAAAATAGGTCATGGGGGAGAAAAAAAAAAGAGCACATATTAACGTACAGAAATTTCAATAAAGCGAGCAATATGGGAATGTGAAGGGACGCCATGCTAGGTGGGGACATCTTAAGGAACTTTGGAGTTTCAAGTGTCCCCGTCTTGGGGCGAAGCAGCCTGCATTTTGGGGAATGCCAATCCCCAGAAGCTCCCGAGCTGTATGTTATCTTGCTCCCTTTGTTTTGTGAGTCTCCTTCGGGGTTGGAGCGACCTAAATAGTTGTTGGACGGATATGGTAGCTATTAAAGAGCCGGGATGCTTTTTTCCCCCCTTTCTCTCATAAAAGTTCAAGAATTTTTTTATAAGTGGAAGCAATTCTCATTAGTCTAGAATTTGTTTTTAAAGAAGCCGCTGTCCCCCAGGTTCTCTTGGCATTGCTCATGCCTTATCCACAAACCCAAAGGCTTTAGTTGATCCTCTACTTCCTCCTGCCTGGGCTTCAGAGCAAGTCTGTGGGTGGAAAGGGTGGAGAGAGCCAAGTGTGTGTGAGTCTGGGTTCCCCCCCCCCCCCCCCCGCCTCTTTGCTTCTTGGTGCTGAGACTTCAGAGCAGGAACCCTCCTCACTCTGGTTTCCCTATAGCACGGTAGCACTGTCTTCCCGTTGTTCATCGATTTGCTCGAGCGGGCCCAGTAATGTCTCCATCGTGAGACTTGCTGTTACTGTGTTTGGCATATCCAATACATCACGGGTAGCTTGCCAGGCTCTGCCATGCGGGCGAGATACTCGGTAGCTTGCCGGTCTCTCCAAGAGGGGTGGAGGAATCGAACCCGGCTTGGCCGGGCTGGCTGCGTGCAAGGCAAACGCCCTACCCAGTGTGCTACCGCTCCAGCCCTAGTGGAGACTAAGCCACTCTAAAGCCCAGGGAAGCCTGGATGATGGAGACGGTTCACGGGACAGCGGTTGTGCAGGGACCAGCTCTGTTGCTTGGCACGGGAGAAATGCCTTGGTGGGGGGGAGGTGATGGTGGTGATGGGCACGGCCAGGGTTACTGCCCTTTGCTGAGTCTCCACGGGGTGTCAAGCAGAAGTTTTACCCCAGGGAATGAGGCTGTGGCTGGCCCTCCCTTCCCACCCCGATGCCCAGGGCTGGGGCGTGTTTCACATGTCGCTTGAACCGCGTAGCCTCCTTTCACTCAGCGCTCTGGGACGGTCTGGGATGGGCCCTGGTCCATGCACGGGGCTTGGCAGGGCTCTTCCCAGTTGCAGACGGAGGCGGCCGTGGGCTGTCCGCAGCACTGCACGCTTCTCGTTGATGACCCAGGCTGGAATGGGCAGGCAGGGCTGCCTTGTCATCGACTTGCTGGGGGACTGTCGTCCTCAGGTTCCTGGAGAGAGCCCCAAGAGCTGAGTTCAGACAGCTCCCGCTGCATCCCAGCCCCGCGTGCCACCCCCATGCCCGCCCACTTGTTTCCCGGGCCTCTGTGGCAGGCTTCACCGGTCCTTTCTGGAAGTGAAGTTTTCCAAATGGGTGGTGGACATGTTCTTTGTTGAAATCCGCTCTCCTTGGCAGCTCTCCAGGGCACACGGCACTGCCTATTTATTTGATTTAGCTTTTGTTTGGTTAGCCTTGTATTTTGTCTGTTTTGCTTTGTGCAGAGCTTGCCCGGTCCACTCCCTCCCCACCACGATTTTTTCGTTTGAATTCCTTGGACTTCACTTCTGTTTATTTTAGTGGTGGGCTCCATTGTAGTGCGAAAACTTGTTTGCTTTTTGAGCTTTTTGAGTTCTTTTTTTTTTTTTAACAAAACGAGTAGCCTTAGATTAATTTGCTTCCCAACCCCCATCTCAGCCCCCCTCACACTCCCCTCCCCTCCACTCCAACATGCACCCCCTCTTCCAAAGAGCCTGATTCATAGCGTGTTACCTAATTGCAGTTTTGTTAATGATGAAAACAAAATAGCCTTTATGGGCTCACCATTGCCACCTCCTGATACCATGCTGGAGGAATTGTCCTCATTGTTGAACTCTTCCATCATTTCTGCCTGGTCCCTGATCATTGGGGCGGGGGGAGGGGTGGAGGTGGGAGGGGGGGGTGGGGAGGGAGAGAGAGAGAGAGGAGAAGAGAAGAGGAGGGGAGAGGAGAGGGAAGAGAGAGAGGGGAGAGAGAGAGGAGAGAGAGATTGGAGAGAGAGACAGAGAGAGAGGGAGAGAGTTCACTTTGCCCAGGTCTTGTGCTCTCCCTTTTCAGTCATCCTTCCTGTTTGTTCCCTTGCCAGAGGCACTAGGGAGGCTCTTGCCTGTTGAGTGCCACGGATGCTCAGTAGACACCACCTGATTGCCACCCATTGCCTCTTTTGCAAACCACAACACCCAATAAGAGAGAGAGAACAAAAGGGAATGCCCTGCCACAGAGGCAGGGGGGGATGGGGGGGATGGGGGGTGGGAGGGATACTGGGATCCATGGTGGTGGGAAATGGGCACTGGTAGAGGGATGGGTACTCGATCATTGTATAACTGAAACCCAAGCACAAAAATTTGTAAGTCTACAACTGTACCTCATGGTGTCTCACTAATAAAAATTTTTAAAAAAGTGAGTGACTGTAGGACTTAGGGATCTAACTTTCCAGGGGTGCAAGTTTAGACTTGCTCTGCTCCGCACCCCTCTCTCTCGCCCTTTAGTGATGCCTCTAAATTCTCCCCAGGCCCCTGCTGGTACCTATGATCCCTACCCCCCCCCCCCCCCCCCCCAAACACACACACACATATACTCGAGTGCCATGTGCATTCCCTGCCTCCCTCTGTGCCCGTCACTTTGGGAAGTGTCTGACTTGTACTCACTCGTCCAGCCTCCGACATCATCTATCCTTGTTTGGGAAATAGATACATGTGAGCATCCACTGCGTTCCGGAGACACAGAATAAGGCAGACACTCTCCTGCCCACTGAGGATAGTGCGAGTCTGGCGGGGGAGGCGGGTGGCTTGGATCCGAGACGGTTGATCCTGGAGGGAGGCTGCAAAGCACTCTGGGACTTGGCAAACAAGACACCTGGTGGAGTCTGGGAGTAGGCACCGAGCTGACTTCAGAGGAAGTGGGCAGCTAGTGTGAAGCTGGGGGAAGCAGGGGCTGGCCAGCGCCTGGGAGAGGGTGTCCCTGGAGGATGTCTGAGTTGTTCCGCATAGCGAGGATGCTTTGCTTTGGGGGGTTGGGGGGGGCGGAAGTCTGAAATTTGACCAAGGAACCTGAAAAGGCAGACAGGATCCAGGTCTTGAAGTAAGTGTGTAAGGAGCCTGACCTCCATCCTGAGGGCTGGGAAGCCAAACCCGAAGCGCCAAGAAGAAACCCTGTGTGTCTGGGTCCCAGGAGTGCTTCGCAATCTCACCTTCTCCGGAACCCAGGACTGTGTAGCTCAGTTCCACTTGTTTTACCAATCCACACGGAGCTTGTCCCAGATTCCCAACTTTCTCCCCAGCTCCCTGTCTTGGAGGCCAGGATTCTGCTACCGTCCAAGCTCCTGGGTGACTTTTGATCTGTAATGAATGTGTTATCTGAAACAGTCCCCTGGATTCCCCTATTACCAGTGCCACTTGCTATCAACTTGAAACCCGTAGAATTTTTTTTTGGGGGGGTGGGGTGGGGGGATGGAGGCAGTGTCTATCAAGCCCAAATTCAGTGAGCAACTATAGACCCCTGAAATTCACTGCAATTCACATGCTTGGTCTTTCCCTCTCTGCTGGATCATGTTAGATCCGAGAAAACGTTGTTATCCTTTTGTACTCCAGCAGTTGAGCATCCCAGGTACTCACACTAATCTCCACTGCACCCTCGTCTAGGATAATTCATGTGAGAGTATGAATTGAAATAAGATGAGTTCAACTCACCAATAGACTTTGGAATAGTGGCTTAGCTTCTCTGCGTCTAGCTTTCTCATCCATTAACTTCAGCTATTAAGACAGCCAACATCGTTGTAGAGTTGTTTGGAGGATTATATGAACAGATGCTTATAAAATCCCTTGGCCTGGCCCAGGGCAGGCACTCATTGCTTATTCATGTTTTTATGAAGGTGTCTCGACACTCCTGGAGAAAGAGGCAGAACATGATGGGTTTTGGGCTCTGGGAAAAGCCCGGAGAGGACAGCTACTGGGTCTAACCTGGAAAGGCTCACAGCCATTGGGTTTAACCTGGAAAGGCTCACACGTTCTCTCTGGGATGGAGAGAGATGACAGCGGTAATGGGTATCCTGCCCAACTGGGGCAACCGACCAGGTCAGCTTCATTTCATATCTGACATTTTATTCTGCATTTGAGTTTGTTCCAGACATTCTCTTGAGCTTTCGTGATGCTGGGTCTCATAAACTTCACCTTATCCAGGAGATCATGAGTGGTAGAGATGATGATGGCGTTCCTTCTTACTAATAGCTGTGAGAAGAGCCATTCATTGATACGATGGGAAAAGGCAGCCCTTCATCTGTCTCTCTCACCCTCTCTCTCTTTTTTTATTGAATCACTGTGAGATACAGTTGCAAAGCTTTCATGTTTGAGTTTCAGTCATACAATGATCAAACACCTATCCCTCCACGAGTGCACATCCTCCACCACCAATGTCCCCAGTATCACACCTCTCTATTCCAGATAGACAATTTCCCCCATACTCTCTCTCTCTCTCTCTCTCCACTTTTGGGCATTATGGTTTGCAGTATAGATATTGAGGGGCCATCATGTTTGGTCCTTTATCTACTTTCAGCACACATGTCCCATCCCGAACGATTCCTCCAACCATCATTCTTAGTGATCCCTTCTCTGTTCCAGCTGCCTTCTCCCCCAGCTCATGAGGCAGGCTTCCAACTATGGGACAGTCTTCCTGGCCCTTGTGTCTACTGTCCTTGAATGCCAGTCTGTTATTTTATATTCCGCAGATGAGTACAGTCCTTCTATGTCTGTCCCTCTCTTTCTGACTCATTTCACTTAACATGATACTCTCCATATCCATCCCCTTATGAGCAAATTTCATGACTTCATCTTTCTTCTTTAGATTGTTTCTGAGCATGCTGGGCACAGGGAAGAGGACCAGGGTGGGGGCTGCATGCTGCCAGAGCACACCAGCCAGGGCTCACCTTTCACCGGGTAACTGTGAGATAAGGTAGAAGGCTGCCACCCTGGTGAGGGTTGGAGGGGACTTAGCCCCTGAGTCAGGATGAGAAGAATCCCCGGGAGGAGAGGCTCTGGGATGAGACAACAGTAAGAAGCCTGGCTGAAGGGAGAGAGGCGATGGAGCTGGAAAGGGTCCGCTGACAGTGCCAGGGCATGATGGGGGATTAGATGCAGAGCGAGCCCTTGGGCGGGATAGGCCCCATGTGGATGCCCTGCTTGCTGTTACCCCCTCCTCCTACCTGTAACCTGTAATGGGGATATGGAATCTCTGTATCCCTCCACTTGACAGATGAGAGGGCTGGTAGGTAGGGTGAGGCTGAGAAACTTGGCTAAGCTCACGCAAACTGAGGGAATGAACTTTGATCTCAACAACCTGATTCCAGATTGGAGACATCAAATCCACCCTTCCCCCACTCCAACACACACACACACACACACACACACACACACACACACACTACAATGCTCTGGAGATTGTCTCTATTTCTCTTCATCTCTCCCCTCACTGGCACCCTGGGAAGGGATTTGGAATCTCTTTCCCAATCCAGTCAGCCCCTGCCTCAAGATTTTGAAGGAATCATTTTATTTAAGGGCCCGTTCCCGTTCAATTTCAATAGAATAAAGATCCGGACAGCCCATAAATTTTCAGAGTCAAAAAACAGAGCCGTGTAATCTATGGCTGTCGCCCTTTTCAGAGATCTGAGGTTGTGGCTGTATGAAACACTTGAGCTGAACGTTTACAGCCTTTTTAGAAAAGTCCCTGATTTCTGGCAATTTGATCATAAAATCTTTTGATAAAAATATCAAAAACGTTACACTGTAACATTGTAAGCTACAACGGTGTTAATGGCAAAAGAAAACCATCTGTATTTCAGATGGTCAGGAACTGTTTAAACATCATAATGGGAAACATTTAGGGCTTAAATAATTGAAGTGCACGTTTCTCAGAACCCATCTACTCGTCTCGACCTTTTGTTAGACCTTCAAACAAATCACAGGATTGACTGGCTTGAGTGCCTCCATTGCACTTCCTTTTTCATCGGGAGATGTTTCTATTGTGTGGGATTGCCTAGTCGCTTCATCAGACTTATCAAACTTGGCTCCCATTTTAGTGGGAAACAGACGGAGGCAAAGTCGGTTAAACCCCCAGGACTTCGGATTCCTTTCCTGGAATACTTCTACCTTTAAATAACCTGGTTCTCTCTATCTCTTTTCTTTACTCTCTTTTTCTCCCCTCCCTTTTCCCCAGCTGTTGTGTCATTATATGTATAATGACACACATATAACATATATATGTGTGTGTATACATGTGTATATATATATAGTCTTACAATATATATTATGTTGTCTACTTTTGGAGGAAATTAAAAAACTAATAGTACCATCAGCTAATGGCAAGAACTAAAGAGAAGAAAAGCAAATACTTTGCTTGTCAGTTTCATCACTCTATCAATTTCATTAGCATTATTTAATCAATGTTTACTAAGGACCAACTGTATGCTTGAGAAAATTTGTGTTCCACTTTCTGGCATGACTAATAATGCCCATGCAAAATTCTCACACTTGCTTGGGATTTGCTTTCCCTCGGTTTCCACCCCGCTGATGTTTCCTTTTGTGTCCACATTATTACTGTAGATTCTTACACTGCTTAATCTGATTTTCTTATACCGCAAACAAACAAAGCAAACCAGAAACCTTTGGGGGAGTCTTTTGTGAGCTGTCTCAAAGGGATCCATAGCATGCTGTAAATTAGTATTAAGTTGTGAGTGATATGTATGTGTGTATATATACATATATATTTATAATTTTAATGTCTTCAATGTGAAGAAGCTTTGTTTAAACCCCCTGAGTTATACTTCCTGGGAAAACCATAGGCATCAGACGCTCACATCTAATCCAGATGAGCCCGCTGACATACTAGTTTTAATGGTTTGCAGTGATGAATTTGTCACAGAATTGAGCCTTCCGTAAGTTATAAATTGCCCAGGCCCAAATGCCATGGAACATTTACAAGGACTGCCATTAGAATTGAATGTTTTAAATGATCTCAGTTGTATTGGGGGAGAAAAAAAAAACCCGATAAGAGGTGTATCAGATAGTCATGACTTCATGTGACAAAAAAGAGTTATAGGACTATTTATCAAATGATAAACTTGGATAATGATGATGGCAAGCCTGTCATTCTTTTGAGTGCTATAATGAGTGCCAAGCACTCTCATTATTTCCTTCACTCCTCATCATAACCAAACGTTGGGTGCTCCTCCTCTTCCTATTTTACAGGTAAGAAAACTGAGCTTAGTGAGGTGAAAGCCTGTCCCCAGAGTCACAGCTAATAAATAGCTGAGAACGTTTCGACTTGCTTGTCATCACCTTCAGTCCATCCTGTTTAGAGTGAAGGTCATTATCATCCTCGTCCTCAAGTCTGCTCTTCTCTTCTATTCCTGTCAGTGACACCGTGGTTCTCTCGGGCTCATTCTTACAGTCGTCATTGATTTTTTTTTTCCTTCTCTGTCTTTGCTCTAAATCCATTCAATCACCAAGTCCCTTGGCTTGTTCGCTGTCTTTCTGCTGTCAGCTGTCTGCCCTTCTCTGTGGTCCGGGCGTCAGGCTTCACTCCTTAGTGTACGTGCTAAAGACCAGACACCCAGGTGACCAGGCCACCCGGCCCTGGCTGCCCATTGACTTCCCTTCTGGGACCTCCTTACTCCCTCATGCTTCCTTCTACGTAGTCCCACGCTCATGATGACCTACCTTTGGGGACTGTCCCCGCCACTGTACCTTGCTCTGTGACCTCTGCCCCTCCCTCTGTGTGAGGTCCTCTCCTCTGTGAGCTGGTCAGTCCTTTCTCCAGGACTGTCTTCCTATTGGCGCTGGGGGTGTCATTTACTTTGTGCCTGCCCCTGGCCCCGTGTTGCTGCTACTTCAGCATCTCCTGCCTGTGTGTGTGGGTTGTGGAGTGCAGGAGCTGAGAGTTTACAGACATCTGTGAGGACACAGGTGACACACCCGCAGTCACTGTGTACCACATGGGTGCATGAGAATGTGCCCAGAGGCTCTTGGATATCTCTAGGAAACCACTCATCAGGTCTCACCATCCTTGCCTTCACCTTGTCGCGCTGAGGCCACCTCACTGGCCAGAGACTTCAGCCTCTGCAGAGGGTGACACGGTTTGTAACTCCCCCCTTAGCTGTGCTGATGCCGCATTGCACAGGGGCACCACTCCTTCACAGACATACGTCTGTTTCTCCACTCGGAGTGACTTACCCTGACTAAAGACAACTCAGAAGTGGCCAGTCAGGGTGGGAGTGATAGTACCAGGCTGGGGTGATAGGCTTGCCTTGCATATGGCCAACTCGGATTTGATCCCCAGCACCCCATGTGGTTCCCGGAGACTCACCAGGAGTGAGCACAGAGCCAGGAGTAAATCCTGAACACCATTGGGTCTGACCAAAAAAAAAAAAAGAAAAAGAAAAAGAAAAAAGAAATCCACCGCCAACAAAAAAGCTGCCAATCATCAAGCCCTAGGGTGGTCTTGGGGTTCACTCAGGACCCCCCCCCCACATTATTAGGATGGCATGCAACCATACCTTTTATGCTCTTGCATTTAGCTCCCAGAGTTTTGCTCTCACTGCATCCAGCAGGGGGATGTGCTTTGAGATGCGGATTTAGGTAAAGGTAAAGGTAAAGGCCCTCCCGTTGATCGTCGATTTGCTCGAGCGGGCCCAGTAACGTCTCCATTGGAGACTTTGTTGTTACTGTGTCTGGCATATCGAACACTCTCGGTAGCTTGCCGGGCTCTCCGAGAGGGGCGGAGGAATCGAACTCAGGTCGGCCATGTTGGCCGCTTGTAAGGCGAACGCCCTACCCGCTGTGCTATCGCTCCAGCCCAGATGCGGATTTAACCACACATTAAACCCTCTATAACGTGTTTTAACATTCCTTAAAAATGGTCTGAAAAGTAGATAATAATTTGTCTACATGTCCTAATACGATAGTTCTGTTATGTCTCTTGTATTTCCCTACGTGTAATCCAAAGCTAACATTGATTTAAAAACAGCTAATATTTTCATAAGTCTTAAGTTTAAAACATGCACACACGCACACACACACACACACACACACACACACACATCCTGAAAAGCCTTGAGGTCTTCATTTGCAAACACCTGGGCTGGTTCCTCCTCCCCTTTTCTTCGACTCATTTTATGGAAAAGGGTTCTTACTTGCCAAATAGCAAAACAGTTTTCATTTGCCAGTGTCTACATCATGTTGCTGCTGGTGCCATATCCCAGGGACACTGTGTTCATGGAAAATGGCCACTGCTTCCAGGAATCTAAGATTTTTTTTTTCAAACGCATGAAGTTTTAAAAATGGAAGTTCATTTCAGACAGAATGAGCTTGGGTTTTATAGAAGTGGAGGCTTTTTTTTTTAAATGGTTCTTGACTGTTCATCATTTTAAAACCTATTAGTGGTAACAGATCAGCTTGAAAAATGAGGATAATGTTTTTAGATTTAACTTAGACAAAATAACTCAGCGAGGGTTGGATTCTGAAACTGTGCCAGTTTGGAGGATTGTGCTTGACAGATTCCTGAGTTGTTTTTTTTTTTTTTTAAGGGAGCACTTTCTCCTTTAACTGTGTGTTCAGTGAACACCAGTTCTGCCCGGTGCATGTAGCTGAGACGGCTCGCATCTGCTCTCAGCACTGTGAGCGGGACTTTCATTCCTAATGACCCACCTAATGTGTTGCGTCTTCTTCTTCTGGCTGGGAGAAGGAATCAGATTTGATAAGAATTTTATTCAGTATGATGTTCTTATTGTGTCACATGTGTCACATCGCTTGTACTCTCTTAGGTGACCAGAACCCCACTGAGCTCACTCATGCCATTCTAGACAAGTTTATGGTCATTTTGGTAAAAATTAATGTAATTACTCTTGTAAATTAATGCCTGGTATAAAAATAGGGAGAGGTTTTATTTTTTAGCCTTTTTTTTAAATTGCAGGGAAGTGGTGTGGTAGGGGGTTGTTGGGGCCATTCCTAGCTGTGCTTAGGGCTTACTTCTGGCTCTGCACTCAGGGATCACTCCTGGCAGAGCTCTGGGGACCAGATGCTCTGCTAATATTGAACCGAGGTTGGAAACATGCAAGGCAAGTTCTGTACCCACTGTCCTATCACTCCGGCCCTGTTTTTAATCATCGTATTATTAACATAGGTAAATTAGAAAACAGCATTCACACCTGTAGTCTTCTCTCCCTCTCATATTCATCCTGAGTATTCCATATTCTTTCTCTCTCCCTCCTCCCACCCCACTTAAAAGTCAACTCAGTGTTTACAGTGGTGAATTTGGTAAAAGCGGGATTGTATGGGTTGTACTCTTCGATGTCTTTGTTGTGATTTTAGAGGGATTGGGGTGGAAGTCTAAGTTGGATGGGAATTCCTGTCATTCAGTGTGTGAGGAGTGAGTACACGCTGGGCATTTAGTGCCTTTCCGGGTGCTGGGCTGGGGAGCCCAAACAGAGCAAACAAGATCTCTGCTCTAAAAAATGTCCTTTTTATTCTCCAGCATCCTATATGGTTCCCCAAGCCCCACGAGGAGTGATCCCTGAGCACAGAGCCAGGGTTCAGCCTTGAGCACCACCAAGTGTGGTTTCTCCCACCCCCACGCCCACCAAAAATTTCAGTTCTGTGGGTAAGAAGACAGTCACTAAGTAAATAAGCCAGTTAAGGTAAGGAAAGTGGAAGAGATAATAAATGACTTGTATGTGGGTCTGGGGAGCATATGTATGTGTGTGTGTGTGTGTTGTGTTTGTGTGTATGTGTGTTTGTATGTTATTTTTCTCTTTCGCGGTGCGTAAGTATTAGATAAGGAAGTTAGGGAAGGTTAGTTTATTTTGGACCACACTGTGGGGTCCTTGGGATTGGTCCAGGGCTCTCCTGGGTGAAGCATTGTGCTTCAGAGCCTTGAGCTCTCTTCCTGGCCCCTAGAAGGAGTGTTTTGAGAGGTGACCTTTGACATGATCTAAATTATGTTTGTTTTTTTGTTTGTTTTGGGCTTGTTGGCCACACCCAGTGGTGCTGGGGGGGTTTACTCCTGGCAGTGCTTGGGGAACCATATGGGATGCTGGGGATTGAACCTGGGTAGGCTGTGTGCAAGACAAATGCCCTGCCCACTGTACTATCGCTCCTGCCCCAACACCTGAATGATGAAAAGTTGATGGCCACTGGAAGAAGAGCTGTCCGGAGAGAAGGGAAGCAACTGGCAGGGTTCTGAGCTGGGTATCTGCCTGGCAGGCCAGAGAGGCGAGAGAACCCCAGAGCGTCTGGAGTGTAGTGAGCGAGAGGGAGCTGTGGGAAACTGGGGGCTTGGCAGGATGGCGGCGTCCTCACAAGCCCATGTGATGGCTTAGTTGTGATAGGTGACAAGTGTGTTGTACTGCATCACCTACGTATCATATTAGATTCCTCCGCCCATCGGAGAGCCCGGTAAGCTACTGAGAGTATCTTACCCGCACGGCAGAGCCTGGCAAGCTACCCGTGAAGTATTCAATATACCAAACACAGTAACAAGTCTCAAAAAAAAAATGGAGACATTACTGGGCCCGCAAATCGATAACAATGGGAGGATAGTGCTACATAGGGCTAGTGCTACTGTTATTAACACAAAAGTGTTAGTATTGTGTATCTTCCAGTATCTTGCCATTGGGGGAGGGGGTGATGGAGGAGGGGGTGAAGAGTTAAGAAAAAAAATTCGTCTTCTAAATTTGTGTAGGTTTCCTTTGCGTGCCCGGTATGGAAAGTCAGGCTAGTGGGCTGTGGAGACGTCTCTTGGATCCCCACCTTCTTCCCAGGTTTCATTCCAATTATCAGTTAAATCCAGTTAACAGACACTTTGTGAGGCCTTGTCGGCTGCAAGAAACGGCTAAATCCACTGGGCCCTTATAAGCACTTGAGGCAGGAAAGGTAATAGACTTTAACTGGAAGCGACTTCCAGGGCATTACCGCCATCATTCTGAACCGCTGCCAGCTGCCATTTCCAACTCCTTCTTTATCCCGAGGCTCCAGCTTGCTGCCTGATGTAAAGGTGCAAACAGCTCATCTAAATGTCAGTGATTCGTCATGTTCACATAGTTTTCATCCGTTCCTCTTCATCGGAGACACAGGGCAGGAGAAACTGATTCAGGGGCTGGTGGAGACATTGAGCCATTCATTGTCCCATTCTTGAATACCCTGCTCTGGGAGAAGAAAGTTTGTGAAAAGTTCTCATGGGATGAGATATATTTAGTTTCTTTGTGGCCTGGGGTGTTTGGACCATAGTCAACGGTGCTTCAGGGCTGTTCCTACCTCTGCCCAGGGTGACTCCTGGCAGTGCCTGGAGGACCATGTGTGTGCATGCTAGGTAAGTGTCTTTTCCTCCTATATTGTCTCTTTTTGTTGTTGTGGTTCGATTTTTGTTTTTGTTTCTGGGGCCATACCCTGATTTTACTCCTGTTTCTGCACTCAGGGATTACTTCTGCTTCTGTGCTCAGGGATCACTCCTGGCAGTGCTCGAGGGGTGATATTCAGTGTTGGGGATCAAACCCAAACTGGCCACCTGCAAGGCAAATGCCTTCCCCACGGTACTTCCTCTCCTGTCCCAGATTCATGCATTTTATATAATTCTCAGTATCCTCCTCCTCCTCCTCCTCCTCCTCCTCCTCCTCCTCCTCCTCCTCCTCCTCCTCCTCCCCCCCCCCCCCCCCCGCACTCAAGAATTACTCCTGGTGCTGCTCGGGGGACCATATGGGATACTGGGAATCGAACCCGGGTTGGCCACATGCAAGGCAAATGCCCTACCCTCTGTGCTATCGCTCCAGCCCCCTGATTTTCTTTTTTAAACCTTAGATAAATGCAAACTTCTTTCTCCCCGCCCCCCTTCTTTCTTGTTTGTGAGATGTATTCTCATGGTCGCCTGCATCTTTCCTGTGCTTTCCCTGATGGATAGTACTCTCTTGGTGGGGGTTTTATGAGAAACCCTCCTTCACCATCTAGAAAACATCGAGAAAGAGATGAGAGCGGTAGTGAGTAGTCAGTAACACCATCGCCTTTATCTGTATGATACAGCCACACTGGAGGGATGGGCTTGCTGGAACGGGGCAGGAGAGGAGCAGATTGTGCCTTTCTATCGGGGTGGGGGGGCGTGTAGGGGTCCTACACTACCTTCATGAGGCCCTGCCCTTGCTGCATTGGGGTGCAGGGGTCAGTGTATGCTCCCACCAACCTGCACTGGGGAGAGGCCATCAATGAGAGAAGTCACTGCTCTGAAGGAATGAATGAGGGAAGGAGCCTCAGGCTGATGGAACTGCCCAGGGAAAAAAGGTCCCCCCAAATATTTTTTTTTCCCATTCTCTAACTATCCCTTGATTTACATATAATCTTCCTATTGGTGGACTCGTTTGTGGTCGCTGCAAATGCAAATGCTACTGCCGTAACTGTGCTTGTTCATCTGTGGGAGAACAAGTGGGCCCTACTATTGGGCACACAGGACTGACTGTGACATGGCAGGGTCAGAGCCCAGCAGGTCTGCAGCGTGCCTTGCTCCCTAAGTGGCCATTCAAGGTCTGCCAGGTTGGTGGGTGTGAAAGCACAGCATTGTTGTTTTCACATTACCAGGAACATGGAGCATCACGTCTGCCAGCCGGTGGGGTTTCTTGTTTTGTCAGTTTTCGATATGTGTTATTGCTCACCTAGGAAATATTGAGTTGTATTTTCTTATATTGATTTATAGAGGTTCTTGACATGTTCTGGATGAGAAGACTTTTTCATTAACGAGTCGCACATTTTTTTTTTTTTACCTATGATCTTCTCTCTCTCTTTTGTTGGTAAAAAAAGAGGTCTCTTTTGATATATATCTGCAATTTTTTTCTCTCTTAGGTTTTAAGAGAGAGTTTGAAAAGAAGTGCAAGACTCTTTGTCTTGTCCAAATTCTGAGGTTGTATGAAGCACAGTATGTCCTCACTTGGGCATCTATGTGCTTCTGACTGTTTGCCTGGCAGGGTAAACTCTTTTAATTAATGAATTTTTAATTTCTACCTATTGATTTCTCCTTATTGAATGGTCATGAGATTCACAGTTACAGAGTTATTCATGATTGGTTTCAGTTACAGTGTTCCAACATCTATCCCTTCACCAGTGTACATTTCCAACCACCAATGTTCCCAATTTCCTTCCCACCACCCCAACCCACTTCTAGAAGACACTTCTCTCTCTCCCTCTCTCCTTTTAGGCATTTTGGTTTGTCATACAGCTACTGAAAGATTATCATGTATATCACTTTACCTCCTCTCAGTACTCAGTTCTTGTTCAGAGTGATCATTTCCAACTCTCGTCATTGTGGTCCCTTCTCTTTCCTAACTACACCCTGCTCTGTCCTGTCCACCCTCCCCCTCCCCAACTTGTGACAAGGTTCCTGCTATGGACCAGTCCTCCTGTCTCTCATTTCTATTGTCTCATACTATTTTTTTTTGTATACTGTAAATAAGTGTCATCACTCTTTTTCTCTGGCTCAGACTCACTTCAGTCAATATGATACTCTCCATGTTCATCCATGTATAAACAAATTTCATGACTTCATTTTCCCTCAGGGCTGTATAGCATTCCATTTGTAGATTTACCATAGTTCCTTTATTCAGTCATCTGTTTTCAGGTTCTCAGGTGGTTTCCAGAATCTGGCTATTGTGAATTGTAGTTTTTGGGCCCTTAGTGCATTCCCATGAGTGATATTGCCACTCATAAGGAAGCTAAATTCCTAGATCTTTTAGGAATGTCCATATTTTTTCAGATAAAGGCTGGACCAGTTTGCATTTCCACCAGCAATGAATGAGAGTTCCTTTCCCCCAGCATCCACACCAGCACTGTTTTTGTTCTTGTTCTTTTTGATGTGTGCCAGTCTCAGTGGTGTAAGATGATAGGTTCATTGTTGTTTTGATTTTCTTCTTCCTGATACTTAGTGATGTAGACTATATTTTCATATGCTCTTAGACCACTTGTATTTCTTTTTTTGCGGAAATTTCTGTTTATCTCTTCTCCCCATTTTTAATGGGGTTGGTGTTTTTTCTTTTCTTTTTTAATTATTTTAAATTTTATAAAGTAGTTCACAGTATTTGATTACATTTAATAGTCAAACACCATTCCCACCACCATTACTCCTTACTACCACTATATTTCAGGTGTTTCCAGCCCGAACCCCAATCCCTGTCCCAAAGCTATCCTTAGGGGAAAGAGTGTGAAGATCATTGTACTTCAACCAGGGGCCATTAAGCCTTTCTATAAAAGATCACTAACATGTTGTTAAAGGTTGGTTTTTTTTCTTGTAAAGTTCTACCAGCGCCTTATGTATCTTTGTTATTAACTCTTATCAGATGAGTGTTTCTTAAGTAATTTTTCCCATTCCATGGGTTGTCTTTGTATCCTGGTCATAGTTTCCTCTGAGGTGCAGAAGCTTCTTAGTTTCATGTAGTCCCATTTGTTTATCTTTGCTTCCACTTGTTTGGTCAGTGGGGTTTCATCCTTGAAGATGCCTTTAGCTATAATATCACAGAGAGTTCTGACAGGGTAGATTCTTTATCTTCAAGTAGTTACCAGTCTTTCTTACTTTGGGGGAGAGGGGTGGTCTTCTAAGCTCAGAAGGCCAAAGAACCCCTTGTGGTAATTCTTGGTCATCTGGGATAGCAGTTCAGTGCCAGGACCCACGGATGTGAGCTGCTTGGGGAGGACCCAGGCCACACCTAGTGGGGGTGCTGAGGCTCCCAGGCCATATCCAGTGGAGCTCAGAGGCCTCCAGGGCTGTACCCAAGGGTGCTTGGAGATCTGAGCTTGTGTTGCCAAGCACTAAACATGGATTCATCCACATGCAAGGGAAAGCCTTAACCCCAGTATTGTCTCTGCAGGTCCCCTCCTTTTTTTTTTATTTTTCCAATCTTTCTTTCCTTTTCCTAAAATAAGAGTTATTTTAGGTTGCATGGTCCATGCTTCTGTAAGATTTTCATTACCTTTCAAATTCTCTTACATTACAGAATTTAATCCTTCTTAATGCAGAAATTTTGCTGTTTTTTATTTTTATATTTTTGCTTCAGTGTAAGTTGCCTGAAAAGGCTGTCCCACAAATCATTTCTGATCTACCTCAGAAAGCAGATTCATCTGTTCGCCCATGTGTGTTATGACTTCTCCATGCTAGAGAATCCCGTGGGAGTCCTGTATCAATGCTTTACTTTCTCCTTGGAGGAGAAAGTGTGTGGCTGCTGTAGTTATCCGAAGGCTCCTGAGTACTAAATTCCATATCACACTGCTGACAGAAGGAAATGGCACCCTGGTTTTGCTGATTCTGATGAGAATTGTTTCTTTCAGGGTTGCAAACTTTCTCCAAGACAAAGATCCTTAAAGAGCACAAGACATACAGTCTTCTTGCTTCACATGAGGTCAGACACCTTGGTGGGGGCAGATCAGGATGGGTGCACAGGTCTGTCACACCAGGCCTGGAGTGTTGAGTCACGCAGGCTGCTAGCATGAAACCACAATCTGGGGGGAATGAAGCCCAGTCATTTTCCCCTCACCACTCTGGCGATGGGACATGCAAAGTCGCAGTGCTGGCGGGTAGATCGCCTGGTATGGACCCAACTCCTGGTCTTTCCACTGCATCACCCACAGAGTAGGTGAAGTCAGGAGCTTGTTTGGGGCGGGGGTGGGAGGGGTGAGGGGAGCCGAGCTGTCCCACACCCAGCCTTTAGTTCTCAGGGGCTATGCCTGTCTTTGTGCTTAGGAGTGACCCCTGGCCGTGCTGGATGAACCATATGTGGTACTGAGGATTTCAACTGGGGTCAGCGGGATGCAAGGCAAATGCCTTAACCAACTCCTGGGAGCTTTTCAAGGTCTTCTTCATAAATAAGGACACAGACCCCCATCCTGAGACTCCATCTCCCAAAGGCCCATCTCAAAAAATTTCCCCTTTGAATGTTGAGTGTCAACAGAACAGTTTGGGGAGGAGCACTCTCTGTTTGTAGCCTAGAGGTAAGAAATGAAAGCTTTCTTCTCCAATTCTATAAATTTGGCATTTAATTTTACAGCAGATCTTCATGACTGGTCACCTTTGGTGCATTGCACTTGGCGTTGCTGGCAGCTTTTGTATTTTTAGTACCAAAGGAACTGATTATTGAAGCTTTTTAAATGAGCACTGTGCAGGTGTTGCTGACCTCTGCTCCTTTATTTATGGCTGGGGTTTACATGCAGGTCTTTCCAGCAGGTTATATAAATAAGTTAACAAAGGTGGCAGATTACTCCAAGATGTCACATTAAGAAGGGCTACTGGGATCCGTGGTGGTGGGAAATGGGCACTGGTGGAGGGATGGGTATTTGATCATTATATAATTGAAACCAAAGCACAAAAATTTGTAAGTCTACAACTGTACCTCATGGTGTCTCACTAATAAAAATTTTTAAAAAATTGAAATAAACTAAAAAAAAAGAGTTTGCATAAATAGATTTTTTTAATTCTTTGTTTTTGGGGCCATACCCAGTTGTGCTCAAGTGGGCCCAGTAACATCTCCATTGTGAGACTTGTTGTTACTGTGTTTGGCATGTTGAATACGTCATGGGTAGCTTGCCAGGCTTTGCCATGCGGGCGAAATACTCTCAGTAGCTTGCTGGAGCGATAGCACAGCGGGTACAGTGTTTGCCTTGCATGCCGCCAACCCGGCCGACCCGGGTTCAATTCCTCTGCCCCTCTCAGAGAGCCCAGCAAGCTACCAAGAGTATCTTGCCTGCACGGCAGAGCCTGGCAAGCTTTCCGTGACGTATTCAATATGCCAAACACAGTAACAAGAAGTCTCACAATGGAGACGTTACTGGTGCCCACTTGAGCAAATTGATGAACAACATGGAGGACAGTGCTACAGTGCTACCCAGTTGTGCTCAGGGTTTCTGATTCTTACTCAGGGATCACCCCTGGTGGTGCTCGGGACCATATGGGTTTGCCAAGGATCAAACTCAGGTCAGCCAAGTGCATGGTAAGTGTTTTATAATCTGTGCTATCTCTCCATCCTAAGAGTTTGCATACACTTAAACAATAGGGAAGTCACTGGGATCGGATTTAACAACATATAAGTTTACAAGAGGGTGTAGTTTTTTTAAGTGTAATTTTTCAATGCATGGCTAGCGTTTATATAAGTTAGTGTGCTTAACTCTAAAACTAGCAAGAACTAAAATATTCCCATTAACACAATGTATCCATATTCTCCTTCATTCCACCTTATCTTCTTTATAATTCTTGTTCCCACTGAGCATTTACTATTCATCTCTGTAAAAGTATAAGCACACACATGTACATATATACATGTATGTATATTCATAACCCCATGTGTTTCCCTCACATTTTCTCTTCATTTTAAAACCACATAAAAAGTTAAATGTGGGGGCTGGAGTGATAGCACTGTGGGTAGGGCGTTTGCCTTGCACGTGGCCAACCCGGGTTCAATTCCCAGCATTCCCTGAGCACCGCCAGGAGTGATTCCTGAGTGCAGAGCCAGGAGGAGCCCCTGAGCTGGATATGGCCCCCAAACTAAATAAATAAACTGTAAAATTCGTTATTTTGTTGTTTTTACTTTATATCTTTATAATATTTATCCATGTTTATAATTGTAGTGCACTCATTTTAAATGTGTATAGCAGTAATTTGTGTGATATTATCATTTATCTCTCCTGCTGTTGGGCATTTTGGACCCCCATATTCAATTTCTCTTTTTTTTAAATGTACAAGTACTGCTATTTATTCAGCCATTAATTTAGTTGATTGAATTGGGCATAAATTCCACATTACTCTTTATTTTTAGAAAAAAATTTAATTGAATATCCGTGAGATAGACCATTACAAAGCTGTTCATAATTGGGTTTCAGTTATACAATGATCCAGCACCCATCCCTCCACCAGTGTACACTTCCCACCACCAATGTCCCCTGTTTCCCTACCACCATCCCCTCAAATCCCACCTCCTACCCCCAATCTCCCTCTTTGGGAGGCACTTTCCTTCTTGCTCTCTCTCCCCTTTTCCTTTTGTGCATTAGGGTTTGCAATACAGGTGCTAAGAGGTCATGGTGTTTCTTCAGGGCAATCACTTAATCACTTAACTTCCCGTTAGTCGTCGATTTGCTCGAGCGGGCGCCAGTAACGTCTCCATTTGTCCCTGTCATGTGCTAGTGTAGCCCAATGGCATCTGTTTGCTCCGGGAACATGAAGGGCCTCAAACCGATCGTTCATGATCTTGACGAAGAAGTCTGACCATCTGGTAGGTGGGCGGCCACGCGGTCTTTTGACATCCCGTGGAATCCAGTCGGTAACAGCTCTAGTCCAGCGGTCATCTTTAAATCTCATTATGTGACCAGCCCATCTGATTTTCGACACCTTGGCAAATGAGACAGCGTCCCTGATTCTTGATCGTCGACGGATGTCAGAACTCCGGATTCTTTCTCTCATTTGAGTGAAACGTGATATTCCAAGCATAGCTCTTTCAATTCCTCTTTGGGAGAACCGAATAGCGTTCTCATCTTGTTTGCGTAGGGCCCAGGTCTCTGAGGCATATGTTAATGCAGGAAGAACAGTGGAATCAGAGATATGCCCGGAGTTGGAGGTTCTTCGTCCTCTTAACTATTTCTTCGATGTTCTTGAAGGCGTTCCAAGCCGCTCTCTTCCTCCTGCACAGCTCGGGTGCCAGGTCATTTGTCATGTTGACCTCTCGACCTAGGTACACATAGCTGTTGCATTCGGAGATGGTCGTTCCATTGAGAGCGAATGGGGCGTCAGGAACAAGGCTGTTTCTCATAAACATTGTCTTCGTAAGATTCAGCTGTAGTCCTACCTTTCCACACTCACGGTCAAAGTCGGCCAGCATTTGTGCCGCTTGGCTGATGTTTGGTGTTATTAAAACAATGTCATCAGCAAAGCGGAGGTGGTGTAGTTGCCGACCATCTATCTTCACTCCCATTCCTTCCCATTCCAGTCGTCGCATGATGTTCTCGAGGGTGGCACTGAAGAGTTTTGGTGAAATGGTATCACCCTGCCGCACCCCTCTTTTGACATCAACGATCACTTCTTTGTAGAATGGTGAGATCCTGGTAGTGAATCCGCAATACAGCTCACGGAGGATCCTGATCTTCAGGGCATTCAGTATTTTTATCAGGATGTTAAGGCCGGAGCAGCTTTTCAATTGGGTGGAAGCTTTGGGGTGTGGATGTCATTGCTAAGGCTTCCAGAAGTCAGGAGGTGGCCCATCCTGAAAAAGCCTAGAGGTTACAGTCACAAGACCAGCATACCCAAATTTTCAGCAGATCATATCTTGATGAAGTCCATCCTGAGACGGTGGAGTCAGGTCGGTGGTGTGGTGGTGATTTTGTATTGTGGAAGCAAGTGGCTGCCAGTGGCTCTGCTTGGGTGGGCACAGGCCAATCCATCCCCCTCTGATTTACTCCCGTCTTTTCAGCCATGCACGGGTCCGAGATTAACTGACACTTT
Organism: Sorex fumeus; assembly: GCF_029834395.1. Classification (NCBI taxonomy): domain Eukaryota; kingdom Metazoa; phylum Chordata; class Mammalia; order Eulipotyphla; family Soricidae; genus Sorex; species Sorex fumeus. The sequence goes on from NW_026606155.1 coordinate 5,463,274, forward strand.
TGATTTTATTTATTTATTTATTTATGGCTCTCTGAAATAAGGCCAATAAATGAGCTTAGATAGCTGAGCTGGAAGTGGTCTGTGGGCATGGCTCCCACATACCTAACTTTTGACCATTGTAAACTTGGCCCCAAGTTGTTGGAGTCCGGCCAGAAGCACAAAGGCAATTTTGGGGTATCAGGAAGCCTGAAGGCACCATCAAGCTGCTGTTATACTTGCCCCACAGGTACCCATATTTCTCTTATTTCTAATATACTATTTGATGTCTTATATCACAACTCCAGATAGAATTGCGGACTTGATGGGGTACTGGGCTTCTGAACCCCCTTCCATAGAGTTTGTCAAGTATCTTCATTTGCATTCACTGATTCATCATGAACCCAGATGTGATATACCTTCTTGTATGTTGGTCTTGTCATTTTTTCCTCATGGTTTTACCCATTTTTCTACTGTATGGGTTTGAATGTGTTTATTTTTGTCATTTAGTAAATATCTCTCTAGCTTTGCTCAGGGATTACTTCCAACTCTGTGCTCAGGTATTTTTCTTGGTCGGATGCATGCAAGTGCCTTACCTGCGGTGTTATCTCTCTGGCCCCTTTATTTACATTTCTACCCTCTTCACATATATTTTGAGACATAAAATTAAATGGCTACTATTAGTGAACTTTTTGGTAGTGGAGCGATTGTGTCTTAATAAGAAACTCTTCCTTATCTGATAGAGAGAAGAGAAAGAAAAGAAAAGAAAAGAAGAGAGAGAGAGATTCTTGATTGTGCCATGGCATGTGGGAACATTATCTCACTATTTCCCCTCCGGTGGCCAACTTTTTCAGTCTTTTGAGTCGCCTGCCCTCTTTTCTCTATGGTTGTGACATGTGTGGTTTGCATGTTCTAGTCCTGCTCTGATGCCATACCGTCCTCATAGAATCTCTCAGTAGGCCAAATCTCTCTCTTTATTTTTTTCCTCAGCCTCTGTATTCATTATAGTAAGTCTTTATTCTTTCATATAATTCCGGGACAATCTTGCTAGAAGCCAGAGTCACTGTTCACATTTTAATTATGTTGCAGGAGAATGGAATCAACTTCTGTAGAACTGATGACGTTCTTTCACACCTTGTTATGTGCTCAATCCTAAAATATGTATTTTATATAGTAAACAGAAGTGCATGGAAGTCAACTGACATGTCTAGCATCGTACAACCAGGGAAGATTGAGCTAGAGATGATAGTCCAAAGTGCATGGTTATAGCATTTTTGTGTTAAATCATTACTCTGAATTACAAACAAGTTTTCCTCTTCTTTTTTGGGGGTTTATTACTATATATATCTCATATACATATACCATATACATTGAGTGTATGATATGTATAATAGCATATTCCTACATATATTTATATAAGCATGTAGATATATGTGAAGTATTTTAGTTGAGATATAACAGTGTATAAGTTTAAGGTATTCTGTGTATGATATAGTGTGAAATGCTGTGTAATTATCACCATGAAAGTCACAATCACCTTTATTGGATCACATAATTATCTTATTTTTCTGGTGATAGTAAGCTCTTGTCTTTTAACGATTTCTCATACAATATTCTCTGGCTATCAGTGATGTTTAACAGCATTTGAAAATTATGGATTTTTGAAATTGCTTGCTATAGAAATAATCACAGACAAAACTTTTATATATTGATCTTACATCTAACAATCTTGCTAAATTTGTAGAATTCTGAGTATTTCTACACAGATAATTATATCAGTGAAGATAGTGCCCATGTTCTCTTTTAGGTTTTGATACTTATGCTTTCAATTTATTTTTTTTGTGGCATGAGCACTGGTGATGTCTTATTCCTAAATCCAAGTGAAATGTTCCAACACTTTAACCCTTAATTTAATCAGAGTTGTGGGTGTTTTGTATTATATTGAATTCTATTATGTATATTGTTTTGTATTGTATTGTATATATTGTTTTGTATTATATTGAATTTCATTTTTTGTTTTCGTGGGTTTTTTTTTGTTGTTTTGGTGCTAGGATGGAGAGATAGCACAGTGGGTATGGTGTTTGCCTTGAACGCGGCCAACCCAGGTTTGATTCCTCTGTCCCTCTCGGAGAGCCTGGCAAGCTACCAAGAGTATCCCACCCGCACGGCAGAGCCTGGAAAGCTCCCCATGGCACATTCAATATGCCAAAAACCATAACAGCAAGTCTCACAATGGAGACATTACTAGTGCCCGCTGGGGCAAATTGATGAACAATGGTAGGACAATGGTACAGTGCTGCAGTGCTTGTTTGGGTGTTGGTGTCTGGGCCATACCCTGTGGCGCTCAGGGCTTACTCCTGCCTCTTCACTCAGAAACCACTCCTGGCAGGGCTTGGAGGGGGGTCATATTGGGTGCTGGGGATCAAACCTGAATCAGCAGTATGCAAGACAAGTGCCCTATCCACTGTCTCATATCCACTATATTGATTTTTTTCTTATATTTATTTATTGAATCACTGTGGGAAAAATTACAAGGCTTTCAGGTTTAAGTCTTGGTCATACAATGATCAACCGCCTTTCCCTTTACCAGTATTCATTTTTCAACACCAAGAACCCCAATATTCCCCCCTCACACCTCTCCCAATGCCTGTGAGGCAGATGATTTCTACCTAACTCTTCTCTATATTGATTATATCCATTATTTCGACAAAAGATGCACCATTATCGCTTAGAATCTCCCCCCAACAATCAGAATTGCCGAAAAGGCAATGTGAAATACTTTGTTTTCTATACCTGTATGAGAATCATATAATGTCATATAATGATTTTGGATTTCTGCAAAGAGCCAGATCATTACAAGATTGGTTTCTGTATCAAAGCAGATAGAGTGTTAACTAGAATTCATCTGCCCCACAGGGACTGGGAGGGGTGGGGGGTGGGGTTTTATTGGGGTTCTTCATGGTAAAAAATAAGTTTTGGTAAAGGGAAATGTGCTTGATATTTGCATGACTGAGACCTAAACCTGAAAGCTTTGTAACCTTTCCCATGGTGATTCAATAAATAAATAAATTAATTAAAAAAAAAGATTGGTTTCTGTGTGGCTGGTGTTATGGCTGTGCCAGAGAGCCACTCATGGGGGGGGGGGGGGGCAACTTGTGATCTTGGTAGGGCATGAAGGACGAGCCAGTACCGTCCCCCTTCCCATGAGATTGCAGTTGCCCCGTCACCACCGGCTCATACCTGGCTTTCCTATAACCTCTGAGGCAGTGGCCACCTTGCTGCGGGGCGGGGGGGGGGGGGGAGTGGAGGGGGAGAGAAGGCGGAAGGGGGCAACACTCTTTCCCTCCCAGGGAGGCATGGCGCCATAGTTTAACACATGGTCCATTCACTTTTCTGCCGCAAGCTGCCGGGCTCTGGATTAAGTCCTTTTGCCTCTGGAGCCATGGCCGTGCCAGAGAGTCCTATATTGATTTTAAAGGTTCCCAGGTTTTCACCTTATTTGGTATATTAAGTTCTTTTAAAGCAAGATTGGGACTCAAATATCAAATATATGCTTTTGTTCTTTATTGAGATAATGATGTATTATTTTGTTTTAATGAATCACAGTGAGATACAGTTACAGACTTATAAATTTTTGTGCTCATATTTCAGTCATACAGTGATCAAGTACTCATCCCTCCACCAGTGCCCATTCTCCACCACCAATGTACCCAGTATCACTCCCACCCCCTCTCACATCCCCTCGCACCGCCTCTGCGGCAGGTGGATTCCCTGTTTACTCTCTCTCTCTCCTTTAGGGTGTTGTGGTCTTCAATGCAGGTATTAAGTAGCCATCATGTTTGGTCTATAGTCTACTCTCATTACACATCTCCCATCCCTAGCAGGTCTTTCAAGCACCCTTTACTTGGTGGTCCCTTTTCTTTCAGAACTGCCTTTTCCCCCAGTATGTGTGGCCGGTTTCCAGTCCGTGGAGCAGTCATCCTGTTCCTTGTCTCTACTATCTTTGGGTGTTAATGATGTATTTTTAATCTGTTATTTGGTTAATGGCAAATATCTTTAATGTAAGTCTGATATGCTCATGTTGTTGACATTTCCTGACACATTTGGGTTCAGTTTTCTAAGATTCTACTTGGGATGTTTGTGTGTGACTGTGTGGAGGTGTCAGTACAGGACCCAGTTGAAACCATTTGCAGGTTGAAATTTCTGAACTTCTCAAGGTATACTTAGCTCTGGGGTGCCATTCTGTGAGAAGACATGATGTTTCAGACATTGCTTATCATTTTTTTTTCCACTTTGCTCTGGAAAAGCACATGAGTGCATGTGTGTATAAAAAGTAGTGTGCAACTATTATGTCAGCATATTAAAACTGCTGTTTTATTTAAAAAAAAACATTAAAATCATTTATTGGTAAAGTATAGCATAGTCCTCCCGTTACTCATCAATTTGCTCGAGCAGGCCCAGTAACATCTCCACCGTGAGACTTGTTGTTACTGTGTTTGGCATATCGAATACGTCACGGGTAGCTTGCCAGGCTCTGCCATGCGGGCGAGATACTCTCGGTAGCTTGCCAGGCTCTCCGAGAGGGGTGGAGGAATTGAACTCGGGTCGGCCATGTTGGCTGCTTGTAAGGCAAACTCCCTACCGCTGTGCTATCGCTCCAGCCCCTTGGTAAAGTATATTTTTAAAAAATTCATTTAAACCCTGTGGTTTACAAAATTGTTCATAATACAGTTGATTTTTTGCATTCAATGTTCCAATACCAATCCCACCACCAGTGACCTTCCCTCCACCATTGTCCCCAGTTTCCCTCCTACCTGCCAGACCCTGCCCCCTTAGCAAGGCACAAGATAAATTTATATTGCTTAATGCAACAAAATAATTTTTTTTTGCTTTTTGGGGTCACACAGGGCAATGCACAGGGGTTACTCCTGGCTTATGCACTCAAGAATTACTCCTGGCGATGCTCAGGGGACCAAATGGGATGCTGGGAATTGAACCTGGGTTGGCCATGTGCAAGGCAAACGCCCTACCTGCTGTGCTATTGCTCCAGCCCCAGTAATTTTATATTTCTTATTGCAACAAAATGGCTAATGGAATTATTGAAATAATAATTTTCAACAATTGGAATTATTGAAAAATACTTCAGTTAAAGAAAATTTGTGAAAGTTGTACCTTACTATGGAGTCATTAAAGTCCTTGTCTGAGGGCTTACAAAGCTCTTACTTGCTAGTTGAGCCTTCTGTGTTCTTGTTGGCTTCTAAGTTACTTTCCTCTCTAATTTGGTCTGCTCCTACTGGATATTGCCAATGTTGTGGAATTTGGAGGTGTCTTGAGATTGCTCACTGCAGAAATCCCAGTCTCTGTAGAACTGGGCCAATGAGTTTCAGCGGCTTGGCCTGACTTGCATCTCTCCTGAGACAGTGAGAAACTGTGGAACTGGGCCATTGCTTACAGGGGATGTGGGTGTGGTTGCTGGGTTTCAGGCATTATGAGAAGATCCCAGAGTTATCAGCCCCCAAACTAGAGTCCCTGGAATTCTTCGTGGGCTTGGTGTCTCTGCAGAGATTAGTCATGAAGCAGTGAATTTGGGCCAGTGGCATGGTTTGCATGGTGGCGGCTGTGAGGTGTGGGTATCGCTGTTGGGGCTTTGGCAGGGTGGGAACTCTACCCGCCCCACTCCAGAGGGGTCCCCGGCCTGGAGTTTTATCCCTGGCAATGGTGTACCCAAGAGTTTTAGCGCTTGGCTTGCATCTCGTCTGAGATTAATGTCAGTGCTGTGACGATGGGCCATTGCTTGCATGGCAGCGGCTGTGAAGTTAGTAAATTGTATCTGGTGTGAGTTTAGATGTATGGAATGCTTGTGCATATCCATGAATGGGAAGAGTCCTAATTTATGTGCATCATTTCTTTGTGACATTTGAAAAAAATGAACACATTAGTTGTTATTGATCTGTGCATTGTAGTTGAAATGTCACACTTGAGAAAATTTACTGGTGTTCCTAAGTGTGGACTTAGGAAATTTAATCTATGATTAAAGTCTGAGATTCTGTGCCTTGGTCATTGGCTTATTATCTTAACCTGCTTGTGTCACTCATATAAACAAGCTACACATGCTCAGAGAACCCCCTGGGGCCCCATCTGACAGTGTAGAGGGGCAGAGCTACACCGAGTGGTACTCATAGTGGCAGTGCTGAAGCTCAAACTCAGGGTCTCTCATATTCACGTTATGAGTGCCAGCTGTTTTTAACTCTCTCTCTGGTTCCAAAAAAAATTCAAATGATTTTTATTTTTGTAGCCTATCTTTGTTCCTGATAGTTTTTGTTAATGGCGTCTTTAGGGTGTTCTGTGTATGTTACCATGTTCTTTGCAAACAGTGATGGTTTCATCTCTTCTAATTCAGGTCCCTTTAGATTCCTTTTTGTTCAAATGCTGTGACTGCTACTGCCATATTGAATAGTAGTGGGGGGTCCTGATCTCATTCTTGATCTTGAGGAGAAGCTTTTTAGTTTTTTTGCCATTGTGTATGCTGCTAAGTATGGGTTTGTTATATATGGATTTTACTGTGTAGAGGTATCTTCATTTTATCCCTATTTTTGTTGCGAGATTTGATAATAAACGGATGTTGACTCTTGTCAGAACATTTTCCTGCATCTCTTGATATGTTCATACAATTTAGATCTTTCCTCCTGTTGATGTTTTTGATGTAGCTCATTCACATTCACCAATTTGTGTATGTTGACCCCTCCTTATGTCCCTGGAATGAATCCCGCTGGGTCATGAGATAAGATTCTTTTGCTGTATTGTTGGATTTGGCTCAAGATGATTTTGTTGCAGAATTTATGTTCATCAGGTATAGTGGTCTGTAGTTTTCTTTTGGTGTGTGATGTCTTGGAGTACTTTAACATTAGGGTATTATTGTTCTCCGAGGGTCCACTTGGAAGAATTCCTGTTTCTTCATTGCTTTTGCTTTCCAAAAGCAAAACTTAAAGAGAATGCGTAATGCGTCATTATCTATGGAGCTTTGGTAGAACTCACTAAGGAAAACCATGTGGAGCCAAAGCCTTGGTCCTTGCCTCTTCTCTCATGACATCACCAAGCCAAAGTCCAGATGTGAACCAAAGTTATCAAGGCAAAAGGGACATTGTGATATACCAGCATTCCACTGACCTCTTTGAGTTTCAGTTGACCCCAATATATCATCTAGCCCCACTGTCTATTTTATTGTGTTTTCCAGCCCTTTCATTTTTTCCTCTAGTAGGGGATTTGATCTGAATATCCAAAGAAAGAAACTCTGGTGAATTATTAGTTTTTTGTCAAAAATTTTTATCCTAAATTCTTTTCCAGATACTGATCTATTGAGTGTAATAGATCAGACGTAAGTGCTAGTAAATAAAATATTTTTAAAAAAGCGAATCTGGCATTTTCTTCTTCTTTTTTTTTTAAACCTGTTTTTGTTTGATTTGTTTTAAATTTGTTTTGTTAACACTTAAATGTAAGTTAAACATTTTTCTGGTGTCATTAAAGCATAGTGTCAGGAAATAGTGAGATAAGCCAATGAACATGCTGTTGAATCTCTACTCTTTTTTCCATCCATTTTTAGGAGAAGCAGCACAATATTGTTTTTACCACAATAGTAGTATATTCACACACCACTCTCCTTGACCTTGACTTTAAGATAAATTAAAATGCATTTTCCTATATTTATACTTAGAACAAGAGAGTTGATTAGCTGTGTCAAGAGTGTTGATGGGCCCCCAAGACCACTGCCAGGTTTGATCATTCACTGGGAAGACACAGCATGTAATTGTACTTAGGATGATGTTTGTTTATTTGTTTATAGTGAAAAGAGAAGAGGTAAAATTAGCAGAGGGAAAGGCACACGGATGAGAGGTCAGGGAAAGCCAGGTGCCACATCCAAGAGTCCCCTCCCAGTCGTATCACATGGGGACACACTTAATTTCTCCCAACGAGTTGTGACAACACTTTTGAAATGTTGCCAGCAAGGGAAGTGTATTGGATTTAACGTGCAGAGTTTCTGTTGCTGGCTGATCGAGCCGACCATCTCTGCCCGGCATGTTCCAAAAGTCCAGGCACTCAGCAGGAAGGCAGGTGTTCAGCAGAAACATTTTTATGTTTGTTTGTATAAAACATAAAATTGCAGCACAAACACTTTTAGGTCCAGCGAGTCGCTTCTATCAACTCTTCTCACTGGGAACCTCCCTTGAAATCCATGTTCTGAGCTGCCAGCCAAGGGCCAAGCCTGTAAACCAGATGCTATGTTGGCTTTTTTTGCCCATGGCATTATTGCCAAAGATTTAAGACGTGTGTACCACAGGCACTGGGGATGTGGCTGAGTGGTCAAGTGCCTGCCTTTTCGGTCTGAAGCTTCAACCCCTATTTTCGACACTGCCCATAGGGCTGACTGTGATTCCTGGTGACATTGCCGGTGTGGTCATCGGAGCTATGACAACTGTGCAGTCTCTGGCATATACGGTGACCAAAATAGCGAGAACCACAGCCAAGTATGTGATCCCTGGACATCAGAATGACAACAAAAAGGGAAAGGGTGGGGGGAATTGCTGTGTGTCAGGCCCCAGGCCTGATTTGTTGCCTTTTCACAGCCATCACTGACAGACGAGGCACTGAGCCATGGAAGAATTGAGAAACTTTTTTTGTTGATGACCTCTCGGTATCTGTATTGCAAACCATAATGCCCAAAAGTAGAGAGAGAGAGGGAAATATTGTCTGCCATGGAGGCAGGGGGACGGTGGGAAAAGGGGTATACTGGGGATATAGGTGGTGGGGAATGTGCACTGGTGGAGAGATGGGTGTTTGATCATTGTGTGACTGTAACCCAACCATGAAAGCTTGTAACTGTCTCATGGTGATTCAATAAAATTTAAAAAAGAGAGAGAGAAACTTGTTTGTGACTGGGGGAGGTAGCTTAGCAGTCCTGAGCAATGGGACCCGAGTTTGGGTGCAGCTTGGGTGTTCCCCAGGACCATCACTGGCTGTAGTGCATGTTGTCCCTGAGCACAGCTGAGGGAGGTTGTCCTGGTGTCCTCTAGTTCCACCAGGCCAAGGATTGAACTGTCTGGACCAGTGAAATGAGTTTTCTGGAAATAGTTTCAAACTCCCTGAGCACTGCATACATGGGTACCCACCTCCACCTTCAAAAAAAGAAAAAGAGGGAAATTTGTCTAGGTTCCATAATTAATCAGCACCAAAGAAGTCTTCTGAATCTGTGATTTTGTGTCACTTTATGGGTGATCCCCCCCCCCCCCCCGCGCCATCTTCCTTTTGTTCCATATCATGGGTAAGGTGTTTCATACATTTCTAGAAATGTACAATTAATAGAACTTATCTTCGTAAGCCTCTTCAATCTCCAATGTTTTTTCTTTGCTCTTAGCTCTCAGGTTTGGAATAGCATTGTAATGATCATATGCAAATCCTTTCTGATCACATAAGCTTTCCTCCTTTCCATTTCTGGACTGGAGGATCTGAGTGGGCTCTGTTCATCTCAGATTGAAGGCCAGACCGATCCTTGGGCACTAATTTACGCCCCCTATTCTTTTTATAGGGGGCTCAGTTTCCTGCCCCCGTGCCTGGCGGTCCTCACTGGGGCCCCTTTGAGGAGGGTGGGTTGAGCTTCCTTCCCCTCGCCCCCAGCAGAGCCCCAGCAGCCGAAGACCTCCAAAATAACCACAGCCATGCTGAGACCACTCTCCACACTTCTGGACAAGCCTCATGCATGAAGAAACCGGCAGAGGAGCCCAGGCATGCAGGTCCCGGGGCTGAGATCTTCAAGCCTTCTCGGATTGGAACTGGGCCTTCTCCACCCAGATCCCCCATCTTCCAGTAGGTAGGCGTCACACCCACCAGCTGCCACCAGCTCCAGGTTAGTCCCATCAACGGCCAAGACGCAGAGACTATAAAACCCAGCTCCCGGAAGCACGCGGCCGCATTTGCAACCACATGACATCTTATTATCTCATTTTTCCTTTGGAGAACCCAGCAGGCTACCAAAAGTATTCTGCCCACATGGCAGAGTCTGGCAAACTTTCCGTGTCATTCTCAATATGCCAAATACCAGTAACAATGATGGGTCTCATTTTCCTAACCCTGAAAGAGCATTGAATATGGCTCTTTTAAAATCTCAGAGCTGGGAAGAAAGGACGTTACTGGTGCCTGCTTGAGGCAATCAATGAACAACAGGATGATCGTGATTCTTTTTATATTGCCATTGGTATCTCCTGCAATGTTGACAGTGGTACTGTAGAGAAGGCATCACTGCACTGTGGTCTAAAACAAAAAATCACACACCATTTTTGGTTTTATTTCCTTTCTTGCAATTTTTTATCATTGCATGGACCATATTGTCTGCCTTTAGTCTATTGGACAGTGACTTCAGGGCATGATCTTTTTTTTTATAAAGTTGTTCACAATATTTGATTACATTTAATATTCAAACACCAATCCCACCATTCCATTACACTTTCCTACCACCATCTTTTGAATGTTTCCAAACCCTGCCCCCAAAGCAGAACTGACATAATTTATTTTGTATTGCTTGTTATGAATAATCCACTAAAAAGGATCCAAAAACAGTTTCATAGAGAAAAGTGTGTGAAGATTGCTGTATTTCACCCAGGACCCATTATGCCCTTCTATAAGAGATTAGTAACATGTTGTTAAAGGATGAACCTTGTGTGCTTGTATTTATATGTATAAATATATTTTCTCCTAAGATTCATTACCTTCTACTTTAAACCCCATCAAATGTGGTGTGCTACTCTTGGTATGTTAGTGGTGTAAAGTATGAGATATTCAGGAATAGATTCATTCATGGGTGAGGCTCGTCCGAGTGTGTGGAGAGCGGCTGTGAGCATAGCAGCAGTTGAATTTTGGAAGTTTCTGGCTGCTGGGGCTCGCTCCTCTGGGTTACCCTAAATGAAGCAGTCTGGTGCGGAAGCTGGCGGCATGTCTATAGCATGTCATTCTATGCTCTTTTCTGAGAGATTTATTGTTGAGTCTCTGGATTATGGCCATTGATGAGATTATATGGCACCAGAGGTGGCTTGTGGGTATGACTGACAAACTGCCAGAAATAGGGGGAGATGGGGAGAGGTTACCCATTCCTCGTTCTGTTGAGCCTGCAGTTTTCAGTCACAAGTTTTGCATACCTGGGTTTTTCTGCAGATTCACTCATGGGTGAGGCTTGTCCGAGTGTGTGGAGAGCAGCCATGAGCGTGACAGTGGTTGAGTTCTGGAGGTTTTCATCAGGGCATGATTTTTAAATGCTCAATGATAGACACCTGAGATCTAGCTGAAAACTGATACAACTGATAGAGATTGCTCTCTATAAGTATGCTTTAGGTGTTTTTCTTTCTGATTAAAATGAAGACCTATCACTTATTATATCCAGTCCCAAGAAAGTACATTATGGCTTCAAGAAAATGTTGGTGTTAACACATATGCTGAAATGTAAGAGAAGTGTTTAATGTCTCACTGTTTATTGTTCATAGCCACCTGATTTTTTTTTGGGCCCCTGCCTAAACTTGTCCATGATATCATTTTCCGAGGATATATAACCAGCCTGTTGTCTTTTTAAAATGGTTATTACATATTTCAGAGAAAGGTTGATTTTAACAAGTGTCATTCAGTAAATGCCTTAAAGACTTATTATTTCATTTCAACGTAGTACCATATAATACTTGTCTTTTGCTGGGGCTCATGGTCTTACTCCTCCTGGTTGTGCTTGGGGGAATCATTTGATGCTGGGGATCAAACCTAAGCCTCCCACAGGGAGTACTTAAGTTGCTTGCACCATCTTCCTGGCCCCCATTTTCATTCAATATGTAAGAAGTTGTGCTCTGAGTATGAAGGATGAGACTTCTTTAAGTGTTCAGAGATGGACCAACCACAACTTACTTCTTCCTAATTTTACCTTTTCAAAAAATGAACAAGAGAAATCCCAATATTTGAACCACTGCATGAGGATGCATTTTTATTTATTTTTTATTTTTTTATTCACTTAATCACTTAATCCCCGTTATTCATCGATTTATTCAAGCGGGTGCCAGTAACGTCTCCATTCATCACGGTTGCGTGCTAGCGTAGCCCAATGGTATCTGTTCGTTTTAGGAACATGTAGAGCCTCAAATCGATCATTTAGGGTCTTGACGAAGAAGTCTGACCATCTTATAGGTGGGCGTCCACGTGATCTTTTGATGTCTCGTGGAATCCAATCAGTAATGGCTCTAGTCCAGCGGTTGTCTGTAAACCTCATTACATGTCCAGCCCATCTGATTTTTGATGTCTTGGCAAATGAGACAGCGTCTCTGATTCTTGAGCGTTGACGAAGATCAGAACTCCGGATTCTATCTCTCATTTGAGTGAATCGTGATATTCCAAGCATAGTTCTTTCGATTCCTCTTTGAGAGACCCGAATAGTGTTCTCATCCTGTTTTCGTAGGGTCCAGGTCTCTGAGGCATATATTAATGCAGGAAGAATAGTGGAATCAAAGAGATGTGCTCGTAGTTGGAGGTTCTTTGTCTTTTTAGTTATTTCTTCAATGCTCTTGAAGGCATTCCAAGCCGCTCTCTTCCTCCTGCGTAACTCAGGTGCCAGGTCATTCATCATGTTGATTTCTCGACCTAAGTATATATAACTGTTGCATTCGGAGATGGTGGTTCCGTTGAGAGCGAATGGAGCGTCAGGAACAAGGCTGTTTCTCATAAACATTGTCTTCGTAAGATTCAGCTGTAGTCCAACCTTTCCACACTCACGGTCAAAGTCCGCAAGCATTTGTGCTGCTTGGCTGATGTTTGGTGTTATTAGAACGATGTCATCAGCAAAGCGGAGGTGGTGTAGTTGCCGACCATCTATCTTCACTCCCATGTTTTCCCATTCTAGTCGTCGCATGATGTTCTCGAGGGTGGCACTGAAGAGTTTTGGTGAAATGGTATCACCCTGCCGAACCCCTCTCTTGATATGGATGATTACTTCTTTGTAGAATGGTGAGATCTTGGTAGTGAATCCGCAATAGAGCTCACGAAGGATCCTGATGTATTGAGTTTGTACGCCCTGATTGGCTAGGGCTTCCATGACCGCTTCCGTCTCAACAGAATCAAAGGCCTTCTTTAAATCAATGAACGTTAGACAGAGCGGCATCTTGAACTCCCGAGATACCTCAATGAGCTTGGTTATTGTGTGGATATGGTCGATGGTACTGAATCCTTTTCGGAATCCAGCTTGTTCACATGGTTGTCCTTCATCTAGTGTTCTGCTAATCCTATTCAGGATGACTCGAGTGAATAGTTTGTAGATGACAGACAATAGGCAGATTGGGCGATAGTTGCCAATGTCGTGGATGTCTCCTTTCTTGTATAGTAGTACAGTCTTGCTGGTTTTCCATTGGGATGGAACCTTGCATTCAGACAGGTAGCGTGTGAAGAGTCGAGCTAATGTATTGATGAGTACTGATGGTAAGTTCTTCAGGTGTTCAGGTCTGATCTTGTCTGGGCCAGGTGCTTTTTGTTTCTTTACCGACGAGATGGCATGTTGGATTTCGGAAGGGAGAACATTGGGAACGACATATCCATATATTTAATAATTTTCCGGATACCTTATTTTTTTATTAGTGAAAAAAAATTCTCCTAAAGAGCCTTGAACGTAGCACTTTCTTAAAAATCTCAGGGCTAGGATGAAGGAGACGTTACTGGGGCCTGCTCGAGGCAATCGACGAATAACAGGATGGTCGTGATTCGTGATTCGTGAAACACCATGAGGTACAGTTATAGAGTTATAAATTTTTGTGCTTGGGTTTCAGTTATACAATGATCAAGTACCCATCCCTCCACCAGTGCCCATCTTCCACCACCACGGGTCCCAGCATCCCTCCCACCCCCCTATCCCCATCCCCCCCGTCCCACACTGCCTCTGTGGCAGGGCACTCCCCCTTGTTCTCTCTATCTTCTTTTGGGTACTGTGTTTTGCAAGAGAGGCATTGAGTGGCAATCATGTTTGGTCTATAGACTACTTTCAGCATGCTTCTCCCACCCTGGGAGGATCCTCCCAACACCCTTTATTTGATGCTCTCTCTCTTCTCTATCTGAGCTTCCTTTTCCCCTAGCATGTGTGGCTGGCCTCCAAGTCATGGAGCAAAATGAGGATGCATGTTTTGTATCCTTTTGGGCTCTGGAAGCTGTTCTTTAATTCTTTGCAGTTAGTTGGTCCTAGTCATCTGGTGGCTGAAGACATTTGCTGTTTTATTCCTGTTCTCAGGCTCAGGCCCCTGTTTAAACACTGTTCTCAGAGAGGCCCCCCTGTCCTCCGTGGCTTTCACCCTCGTCCATATCTCCCACACAGCTCCCTGCCCTTCATCGTAGTGCAGGCACACTGAGTGCATCTCGTGTCCGGTTTACTTGGAGTCCGTTTCTCATGCTTGACTGTGAAGCTTCAGAAGGGTAATGTCTGTTCTGTTCTGATTGCCTTTGCATTTTAAATATCTAGCTTTATTCAGACTTAACATGTGCTGTATTTTTTATTTCATATTTTTAAATTGATAAGAGTATTTGGTTTTCAATCCACATTTCACATTGCAGTATCATGACTTACATATTCATATTCATATTTGTGTTTTGCATTTACAGTGTTACTCGGCCACACCCCCTTGGAGTGCCAGTAGCCCTTTGTCATTTCCCAGAGTCTTTTCTCATCCCCGTCCCCAGCCTCTTGGGGGGACGTGTCTCCTCCCTCTTGGCTTCTTCAGTTCTGTTGGCAGAATTTGCCAACTGAACACAAATCTCAGTATTTGTTTTCTTTTCCCCAGCCTTGATTCTTTGTACTCCGTGTGAGTGAGATCATCTGGTACTTGTCTTTCTCCTTCTGACACTTCTCTTTGGCATGACATCTTCCAGTTCTATCCAGATAACAAAATGCAAGATAGTCTTTTCTCAGAGCTGCATAGTATTCCATTTTTCACCCAACACCAAGTTTTCAAGGTTCATAATGACACGTGCAACTCTGTACTGTAGTCATTGTCACTTCTTTGTAAAATATCACTGAAAGATGATTCTACATATTATTTATTCAGTTGCCTATGGGTGGACATTTAAGTTATTTTCAGTTATTCACTGTTTTCAGTCAATACATGTGCACATGTGTAAGAATTTCTCTAGAACAGAACTTTATAATGTTTTTCATCTTATAGAAAGTGAGAGTTCTTATCAAGCACACTTAGATGCATATACAAATTACTTTGGGCTGGAGGAAAACCCTCTAAGAGACTTTGGGTCTCAAACCTTTGACATAGCTGTAATCCACTTGGCAGAGTGCTAGGAAGCTGTGTTCTAGAACAGTGGTCTTTGTATCTCCCCCAAAGCATCCTTTCGGGGAATTTGTTTTGTTTTCACTTTTGGCCCACACTTGAGTGGTGCTCCGGAGCTAATCCTAGTGTGATGTTCAGAGGCAGCTGGAGAGAACCTTTCTGTGCCAGGGATTGAACCTGGGCCTCCCGCCTGCAGAGCCTGTGTTTTGACCCTTTGAGTCACCCCCTCCCCCATGGCCTCCTAAAATGATCCTTAAAACCTCTGTGCCTCTTCATGCTCATTTAGATTGATGGCTAACATTCTTCAATGCAAGTTTTTGTTATGTTTCTTTTTTTTCTGTTTTGTGTCGCTGGAGGTAGAAGCCAAAGCCCCAGCGTACAAGGGACATGCTTTCCCATTGAGACACATACCCGGCTCTCAAAGTAATGTTTAATGGCTGCAAAGTGTGTAATTCCCTGTGTATTGTAAATGCTGGCATTTAAAAATTAAACTGTTATAACATTCTCTTCACTGTATATGATAGGACCGAAATGTCACAGGGATTTGATGCTTATAATTTTTCTCTAAAATGATGTCTGAGCAAGCATTTAACATTATGTGAGCAAGCTCTTTAACCATTGAAAACTCATGCTCTCTTTTGGAAGCCCTGTTTATATTTTTCTTCCCTGATTCAGTTTTGTCCTGGTGTAATATTTTGTTCACTCTTAAAACAGCTGATATTTTAAAATCAAGGTTATTAAGGCATAATTTACAGATTGTACAATTTTCCACTTATAGATAAACAGTGCATTTTGAAATATGTATATAGTTTCATAAGCAGGATCACAATTGACCTATAAAGTACTTCTGTTCTTTCAATTTCCTCTCTCTGTTTCCAGTGTCTCCACTTGTTCTTATTTCTGTCCCTCTAATATAGCCTGTTCCATTGTTGTGAAATGGAATCATAGAGTTTCGTAATCTTTTGTATCGGGTCTTTTCACTTTCCATAATGCATGTGAAATTCATACCTGTGTCATGATTAGTTCCTTTTATTGCTAAATCACTGCCTACTGGAGGGCTCACCACACTTTATTTATCCATTTGTGTTGACAGTGGAGTCTTCCCCCATTTGGAGCAATTATTATTATTCTAGCATGATGCTAGAAATATTTGTATTCAGACATTAGTTTGGATTTTTTTAAACTTTATTTCTTTTGGATTACTAAAAGTAATTTCTGAGCCATGTGGTAGGTGTGTGTATTAATTATATTTGTTTATTGCTCTTGGGGTCACACCTGGCAATACTCAGAGCTTATTCCTGTCTCTGTGCTCAGGGATCGCCCCTGCTTGGCCTGGGAGGACCATATTGGGTTCTAGGGAATGAACTCAGGCCTGTCCCATGCGAGGCAAATGCCTTACCCACCCTAAGGCTTAATTTATTCCCCAGCACCTGTCTTAGTTCTATATGAAATTGACAGATATTTTCAAAACAGCAGTACTATGATGCATTCTCACTAGCAAGCTATAGCACTTGGTCTTTTTGCTTTTCTCCTTTTGTTTTCAGCCCCTTCTGTATGTTATATTGTCTTACTGGACTTTTACCCTAAACTTCATGAATGTCTAATGACTTGATTCCAGTTGCTTCCCACCTTGCATATCTTTTGTACTGAAGGTTACAAACAAACACTGTCCTCCCGTTGTTCATCGATTTGCTCCAGCGGGCCAAGTAACGTCTCCATTTTGAGACTTGTTGTTACTATGTTTGGCATATTGAATACGTCACAGGGAGCTTGCCATGCTCTGCTGCGCAGGCGAGATACTCTCGGTAGCTTCCCAGGCTCTCCGAGAGGGGCGGAGGAATCGAACCCAGCTCAGCCAGGCTGGCTGCGGGCGAGGCAAACACCCTACCCGCTGTGCTATTGCTCCAGCCCCTTGTACTGAAGTAAATGTACAAATATTTTTGCTTTTTTTAAAACAACATTGATTTGTAGGGGATGTTTACATATTCCGATGCATATTTGAGTTTGTTAACATTTAAAAACATTTTTAATTGGATATCCATGAGATAGGCCATTACAAAGCTTTCATGATTGGGTTTAAGTCATACAATGATCAAGCACCCATCCCTCCATTATTGTACATTTCTTACCACCAATGTTCCCTTCTGCCCCACCATTAACCCTCAATCCTCCACCCCCAACCCCCAGTCTTCCTATATGGGAGGCATTTTCTTTCTTGCTCTCTCTCTTTTTTCTTTTGTGCATTATGGTTTGCAATATAGGTGCTAAGAGGTCACAGTGTTTTTTCAGAGCATTTGGTATTTTTATCGGGATGATAAGGCTGGAGTAGCTCTTCAGTTGGGTGGAAGCTTTGGGGTGTGGATGTGATTGCCAAGGCTACAGGGAGGTGGGAGGAGGTAGCCTATTCTGACCCTGAGAAATCCTGGAGATTTCAGTCACAAAATAAACATACCAGAATTTTCAGCAGATTGTATCTTGGCGAGGTCCGTCCTGAGATGGTGGTGTCAGACTGCAGATGTGGCGGTGATTTTGGATAGTGGAATCAAGTGACTGCTGGGGGCTCTGCTTCAGTGGGCCTCAGGCAAACCTGCCCCCTTTCGATTTACCCTGGTCTGTTCGGCTATGCCCTGGTCTAAGTTTATCTGTGGTTTTTGGTCTCTTTTGAGATTTGTTTATGGGTCTCTGAAGCAAGGCCAGTAGAGAGCTTACAGGGTGATACTGGAGTTGGTTCATGGGGGTGAGTGCCAGTGCTTCCAAGAGTATTGGGAAGTATGGGAAGGTAGCCTATCCCAATTCCAAGAAAGCCTGGAGATTCAGTCACAAAACCTGCATATCTGGATTTTCAGCAGATTTTATCTCAGTGCAGTCTCTCCTGAGGTGGTGGAGTCAGGCTGGGGGCATGACGGCGATTTTGGAATGTGCAAGCAAGTGGCTGCCAGGAGCTCATTAACATTTTTCTCTGAAGAATGAAGATTTTAATTCTGATGAGGTCCAATTTTTCTTATATTTATTTGTATTTTTAGTACCAGAGGCTGAACCCTGTATGCAGAGAGAGCCTACACTGTACCACTGAGCTACATCTCCAGCTCAACTTATCTGTTTTTTTTTCTTTTGGAGTCTCACCCAGCAATACACCTGGCTCTGCACTCAGTAATTACTCCTGGTGGTGCTTGGGGGACCATGTGGGATGATGGGAATTGAACCCGGGTCGGCCACGTGCAAGGTAAACACCCTACCCATGGTGCTATCACTCCGGCCCCAACTTATCTGTTTTTATAAGGATTGATGTGTGTTTGTTCTTAGACGTGTTTACCTAATGCATATATGATGGTTAATTTTAATGACTTAAGCCATATAGGCAGTTTTCAATCAAATAGTCCAGATGTTACTGTGAATATATTTGAACATTTGGGGCTTTTAGTCAAACAGAGGGCCCTCCAAGTGAAGATAGACATTGTATAATCAGTTCATGGTCAAAAGAAGAGATGGTATTCTCCTGAGGAAGAGGCATTCTGCTTTTGCGATTGCCCTCCCTCTGACTCGAATCAGTTTCTAACGTTTACTTCACCTTAGATTCTTTATTGCTTTGCTTTGTTGATTGATCTGTCCTTGTGCCAATACCTCATCCTAATTATGTTGCTTTATAATAGACTTGAAAACTAATAGTATCCTACAGTTTTGTCATATTTTCCCCCAGAGTTGTCTTGACTGTGCTCAACTCATTACACTACCGTATATATATATATTTTTTTTTACTGCTTTTTTTTCTCCTTCTTGGCTTTGGGGCCACACCAGGACTTGGTCCTGACTCTCTACTGTGTACTCTGGCAATTCTTAGGAGATTATATTTGCTGCTGGAAATTGAACCAGGGTCAGCTGTGTGTAAGACAAACCCCTCAGCCCCCATACTATCTCTCTGGCTCTGACTTTGCATTTTTAACCACAGTGTAATAAGTACTACTAGTTTCATTTTAATGAGAGAGCCAAGTCAACTCGCCCAAAGCCATTAACCAATATGCTGTCTACTATTCAATAAGTAATTGCTTATAAACATAGCATGTTTTTATTATTGGTTTTTATTTGAGTCATTATCATTTACTTTTTACAATTTTATTTCATTTGTATGATTATTTTTTAATTTATTATATATCAACTTCAAGAAAAATGAAAGCAGATTCTTTAGGATACGTTTGAAATATGTTAAGTGGGGGTATGGTGCCGCCAGCAGGTCAATCTGTACCTGTGAGGTGAGTGCATCAGCAGCCTGATGGCGCCTTCAGACTTTCAGATACCCCAAAAATGCTGCTGTGCCTTTGGCCAGACCCCAAAAACTTGGGGCAAAGTTTACCAAGAGAGTAAATGGCCAAAAGTTAGGTTTGTGGGAGACACACCCACAAACCACCTCGGGCTCAGCTATATAATTGGAGGCATGGCCTCTCTGGTTCCTGATCGAACTGCTTAACGGCCATGATCCCAGAGACTCAGAAACAAATCTTGAAACTCAATGGATTTTGACAGAACTGTGTCCGGTCCCTGCAGTAGGTTACTGGTGCTGGGCCAACCCAGGTGGGAATAAGTTTTGTGCCTTGGCCTGTTCCCCCTGGCAGCCTGGTGGCCGCCATCCTCCAGAGGCCACTGGACAGTCAGGTTTGGGCCCGCAGTGATGAGACATGCAGGCCTCACAGGATGGGGGTGGAGCCAGCCCTTTCCTCCCCACCCCAATGAGACCCCAAGTCACCACCCATGAACGGCCTCAATGGCTCCTGATCAAGCTGCTTAACGGCCATCATCCCAGAGATTCAGAAACAAATCTTTAAAACCAGTGGCTTTTGACAGAAATGCATCCAGTCCCTGCAGTAGGTTACCGGCGCTGGGCCACCCCAGGTGGGAATAGGTTTCGTGCCTTGGACTGTCCTCCCTGGTGACCCGGTGGCCGCCATCCTCCAGAGGCCACTGGGCAATCAGGGTTGGGCCCACCATGATGAGACATGCAGGGCCTCACAGGATGGGGGTGGAACTAGCCCTTTCTTCCCCACCCCAACAAGACCCTGAGTTGCCGCCCATGAACAGCCTTTCTGGCTCCTGACCAAGCTGCTTAATGGCCATGATCCCAGGGGCTCAGGAACAAATCTCAGAACCCAGCAGGTTTTGGCAGAAATCCCTCCAGATTTAAGTGTTAAAATTTCAGAATTTCAAAATCGCGTGGCCACTACTGCAGCCAAGCGACATCATATGTTATTCTCAACCAGCAATAGAAAACAAATTGTCTACTGTTGCCCTATCAGCAGATCTGAGTGTTGGGGTAAAATCCCAAATAATAATAGTGGGTCTGGTTTCAAAATATTGAATGTGATCAAAGTAGAGAGAGACTAATGTGGAAATCATCTGCCCCACAGGTTAGAGGGAGGGTGTGGGGTGGGGGTATACTGGAGTTTTTGGTGGTGGAGAGTGGGCACTGGGGAAGGAACGGGTGTTTCATTGTATGAGCGAGACTTAAACTCAAAAGCTTTGTAACTGCTCTCACGGTGATTCAATAAGTAAAATTATAAAAAAATGAAAAAAAGTAAGATGGAGTTCATGCCCAATTCAATCAGCTAATCAGTGGCTGAATAAATAGTAGTACTCCTACATAATAAAAAATAATGTAAGAACCTTAGACATCAATTAATCTGGCTATTACCATGAACACTAAGGAAGATATATTTTTGAAATTTAGAACAAATGGAGGTTGAAAAGCTGTTAGTACATAATATGAGACTGACACCCAAGGTCACTATTGCTCCATGGTTGGTAGCCAGTCTCATGAGTTGGGGGAGAAGGCAGCTGGAATAGAAAAGGGATCGCTAAGTAAATGATGGTTGGAGGGATTGTTTGGAATAGGAGATGTGTGCTGAAAGTAGATAAAGAATCAAACATGATGGTCTCTCAGTATCTATACTGCAAACCATAATGCCCCAAAGTAGAGAGAAAGTATGGGGGAAATTTTTTTCTCAGAGAGACAGAGGGAGGGTTGCGATGGGGGAAGGAGATACCGGGGACATTGGTGGTGCAAAATGTGCACTGATGAAGGGATGGGTGTTCAATTATTGTGTGACTGAAACTCAAACATTAAAGCTTTGTAACTATCTTATGGTGATTCAATAAATCACAGTCACAATCACAACCATCCTGTTATTCGTCTATTGCCTCTAGCAGGCCCCAGTAACGTCTCTTCGTCCTAGCCCTGGGACTTTTTTTTTTAAGTGCCATATTCAAGGCTCTTTCAGAGTTAGGAGAATGAGACCCTTCATTGTTACTGGTATTTGGCATATTGGGTACGCCACGGGGAGTTTGCCAGACTCTGCCGTGTGGGCAGGTTACATTTGGTAGCCTGCCAGTTTGCCTAAAGTAGGAATGAAATGATAAGATGTCGCGCGGCCGCATGCTTCCGGGAGCTGGGTTTTATAGTCTCTGAATCTTGGCCGTTGATGGGATTACATGGCGCCAGGGGGCCAGTTGGTGGGTGTGACCCCCACCTACTGGAATTTGGAGGATCTGGGTGGAGGATGCCCAGCCCCAATCCGAGTAGGCTTGGAGATCTTGGCCCCGGAACCCGCGTGGCCTTTTCCCTCTGCTGGTACCTTCATGTGTGCGGAGAGTGGTCTCAGCATGGTGGTGGCTGGTTCTGGAGGTTTTCGGCTGCCGGAGCCCTGGTTGGGGCGGGGAGGAAAACTCAACCCGCTTCCCTCCAAGGGGCTCCAGCGAGGACAGCCAGGCGCGGGGGCAGGAGACTCTGCGCTGTTCTCTTCTGGGAGCTGGGTTTTATAGTCTCTGAATCTTGGCCGTTGATGGGATTACACGGCGCCAGGGGGCCAGTTGGTGGGTGTGACCTCCGCCTACTGGAATTTGGAGGATCTGGATGGAGGATGCCCAGCCCCAATCCGAGTAGGCTTGGAGATCTTGGCCCCGGAACCCGCGTGGCTTTGTCCCTCTGCCGGTACCTTCATGTGTGCGGAGAGTGGTCTCAGCATGGTGGTGGCTGGTTCTGGAGGTCTTTGGCTGCCGGAGCCCTGTCGGGGCGGGGAGGAAAACTCAACCCGCTCCCCTCCAAGGGGCTCCAGCGAGGACAGCCAGGAGCGGGGGCAGGAGACTCTGCGGGATGAACCGAACGGGGCCGAAATGATTCAATAAAAAATAAAGGGAAAAAGAAAAGCTGTTAGTTGATCATATTTGGAAAGAAGATAAATTAAAATGAGTTCTCTGTGCAGGTCCAACATGTACTTTGGAAAAACTTTGTTCCAGAGTGTTTAAACATAATGAATTTTGCTTAAATTCCTTCTGCAATTATTTAACATATCTGTTAAATGGGGAAGAATCATTACTTTCCCTTCATTATTGGAAATATAGAGTTATGGTGAGGACTGAACACCAGGTCTGAACATCAGGTGATCCTGAACCATAAATCCCTTCCTCACCCTACTTAGAAATCATTGTCTCCAACAATAAAATCAGGAGCAAGAGTCTATGTCAACCCAGTAGTGGAATTCTGCAAAGGAGGCTCGGGCAAATATATTCTTCCTGTCTTTTAAAATATTTATCCAGATGTGTTTATAAAAGAAATTATGTATGTGAATGAAGCGGTATTTGGTTTTGTTGCTTGCTTTTTAGGGAACTCTTTGGCAGCCAAATAAACGCATTGTAGCTCACTGCAAAATAAAACAAGTAGAGTGACTTACGTGGTTTTACAGATTGAGGCCAGAATCAGTGTTCTGTATTACTAAAGTAACTAAGTGATGTGAGGAAGAAATAATAACAGGTGCTTTGGCACCAGAAGGAAACAGCGTCTGGAACAGCCAAAATGACAGACGGGAAATTATATGAAGTGACCTGGAGTTCCTAAAAGAAGAGGTGTCCTTTTGAACGTCTTTAAATACAAAAGAAAGAAGACAAAGGGAATAGAATTAAAGAGAAAATAGTCCTATGATTCTGTTCACCAGAGCTTAAAAAAGGGGGGGGGGGGAGAATAGGGAAAAATAATGAGCCTAAATATTGAACACAAGAGCTATTGAGTAGTGATCAAAGGGCCGAAAGACAAGAAAATATGTTTTGGCATAAAGAAGGTCAAAAGAAACCAGAAATTACAGTTTAGGTCAATTCCAAAGAAGTAAAGGAATAGTGGAAAGTAATGCCAAGGAGACAATGTCCAAAGATACTGAATGTATAGCCTAATGTTATGCATATTGCTTAGCAACCAGCATTGAAAAAGAGAACTTAAGAGGAAGTATAAAAAGCAATTAAAGGAAGAAAGAGACATATGCCTTGTAAAGTAATCATGTCCAAGGTGAAAATGAGAGATGCCAAGATGAAAAGTGAATTTAGACCTCAAAGAAGGTGAAGATAAATATTCACATTTGTTAAGTACTCTCTCAGGTCAATTTAAAAGAGATAGTTAAACACTGATTTGTAATAATCACGAAAATAACTACCCAAAGTAGACATACTGATTACTACCAAAAATGTACTCTAGATCCTATAAAAAGCAGTTGATTTAATATTTTTAGAAAAATGTTCTTTAAATTGGTATGATAAGAACAAATCTGTGAACAAATCTGTGAAAATGATAATTTTTAAACTATGAGTTAGGAGGGCAGTTGGTAATGAATTCCACCATTCATTTTCTTACTTTGGGTTGTGATGGTTGCCTTGGTGGATATCTAATACCTTTATTTAAACTGTTTAGACAGTAGGTAACATCCAACATGTTTGTAAAGTTCAGAAGTACCTTTATATAAATAATGGCTTCTAAAGGCCAGTAGACACATTTAAAAATAAGTAAATAATCGATTCATCTCATACTCAGCAGTGAAAATAGAACCCATTTCCAGTATATGAATTTAGATTTGACCTTGTAAACCCTGAAAGCAATACAAACCCCAAATATCACAGTGGCCACAGAGTTCATCTGGCGAACGATTATTGTCTCCAAACCCTCTCTTAGTGGGGCCCAGCTGCAAGGTAATATCCTCCATCATTCTCTGGCTTTTGGCATCTCACCCATCACCCGCTACCCCTACCCACTGGCAGGTGCTAAACATGCTTCGGTGTTGGAGAAAAGACACAGACTTTAATTACAAACATAGGAGCAACCGAACAAAGATCAGTAATAGGCTCATTTTGATAATTCAGTTAGGGGACCAGAATATCATCACTCATGATACAACATAATAGCTCTTTCTGCCAATTAGAGTTCTTACTGCTCACTGTTTGGAGAATGGTAAATTAAAATGCACAGTTGGCTCTCAAAATAGTTACTCGGTGTCTTAATATACCACGGGGTACCTTTGAGACACTCTGCTTTTGAGATAGTACTTAGACGGTGCTCATTGCTAAAGCTGAGCACTTTTAATTAAAGCAGCAGATGCAAGCCCCTGCCCCATCCTTCGGAGAGTGAACTGTCTCCTCGTTAAGGCTCAGCTACCATTGATTCTAAGGCATCATCATAGACTGCACGAGGAATGAATGAAGAAATTCTGTCCATGAAGCTGTGACACAATGCACCGACACTAATGATTATAAGATTTATATTTTAGAGGTCTAAAATTGTTGGAAAAGGCATCTTAAGGACTTCTAAAGTGGGGGCCAGAGCGATAGTACAGCGGGCAGGGCATTTGCCTTGCATGCAGCCGACTGGAGTTCGATCCCCGGCATCCCATATGGTCCTCCGAGCACCACAAGGATTGATTCCTGAGTGCAGAGCCAGGAGCAACTCCTGAGCATCGCTGGGTGTGACCCAAAAAGAAAACAAAAAACAAAAACAAACTGAACTTCTAAAGTAAACTCATAAACTCATAGGCATCTTTGGGTGGGGGTGGGTGGGATGGGGATTCTTAAGCATTGCTCAGGCGACCTCAGGGCCACTCCTGATTTTTGCAGCTCTGTGATCCAGATAGTTCAATGTTCTAATAAATGCAACACTATGTAGGCCCAGTGGGAGTTACACCCTGCAGTGTAACTGGGACTCTGTGTCCTACCAGGGATCGAACTCGGGGCCTTAGGTATGCAGGCTTGCTCTCCAGTCCTTTGAGTTAGATCCCTGGCCCCAAGATCATGTACCTTTGTGGATGTCATTGTTTGGGTGGTGCTGAGGATCGAACCCAGGGCCTCTTACATAGAAGGCAAGTGAAGCTTTTTAAGCACAGATGATAACATCCAGTTGCTGTCCATCATTTACTTAGCCCTCAGCTTGGGACCCAGCTCATAACTGGATCTCTTCCTGAAGCAGGAGGACAGTCCAGGGAATGGATTGGAGAAGACCAGGACAATCAATCAGACAACAAGACAGCAATCTCTGGTCTCCCCATTATTTTAAAATCTTTTTCCTCCCTTTATTTAAACACCGTAGTTTACAAGTTGATGCGTTTATTACAGGCATTCAGTATTCCAGCACCAATCCCACCACCTCTATCTCCTTCCCTCCACCGTTGTCCCCATTTTTCCCAAGCGCCCCTCAAACCTTTCCTCATAGCAGGCCCTCACTAGTTTATTTTATATTTCTTGTTACCACTAAATGGCTCATGGAATGACCAAAACAGTACTTCAATAAAAGAACATTTGTGAAAATTTGTATCTCACCATGGCGACGTTATGTCCCTGTCTGAGGGTTTACTAAGTGGTCGTTGCTAGTTGAGCCTTCTGTGTTCATGTTTTTTTTTTTTTTAATTTTTATTAGTGAGACACCATGAGGTACAGTTGTAGACTTACAAATTTTGTGCTTGGATTTCAAGTATACAGTGATCAAATACCCATTCCTCCACCAGTGCCCATTCTCCACCACCACTGATCTCAGTATCCCTCCAACCAGCCACCCCCCCCCACCATCCCACCCTGCCTCTGTGGGGCCTGTTATCTCTCTTCTTTTGGGTGTTGTGGTTTGCTAAAGAGGCATTGAGTGGCAATCATATTTGGTCTATAGTCTACTTTCAGCATGCTTCTCCCATCCTGGGAGGATCCTCCCAACACCCTTTATTTGGTGCTCCCTTCTCTATCTGAACTGCCTTCTCCCCTAGCATGTATGGCTGACCTCCAAGCCATGGAGCAAAATTCCTGGCACTAATCTCGGCCATTCTTGGGTGTTAGTCTCCTATTTTGTTACTTTATGTTCCCCAGATGAATGCAGTCTTTCTATGTCTATCCCTCTCTTTCTGACTCATTTCGCTTAACATGATACTTTCCATGTAGTACCACTTGTATGTAAATTTCATGACTTCATCTTTTCTAACTCCCATCCAATCTGGTATGCTTCTATGAGGATGTTAATATTCACGGCCACATGCTCTAGAAAAGTCCAGAATATTTAACTGGGCAGTGAGCTTACATGGCGGCAGTGGTGGAATGTGGGTGTAGCTGCCAGGGCTTCCAGAAGTACCTGAAATGGGGTGTGGTTAGGGGTGGAGGAAAGTTGCCCACCCCAATTCTGAGAAAGCCCGAAGTTTCAGCACCAACCCCTCGTGTGCCTGAAGTAGTCTCTGTTCTTTAGCCTTAGACACACAGTGCATGTGCCTAGCCCTTTTTTTTTTGTCTTTTCACTTCCTTTTAAAAAGTTCAGCTAGCAGGGCCTTCAGTAGGGACTGTGAGCCGTCAGCACATTAGTGGTGGCCTGGAAGAATTTCTGGAGTCATGGGGAGAAGGTGTAAATGGCAGGATAATACACAGGGCCTGGCCGGGGGTAGGTGGAGGGTAGGTGATTCCTTGTAATGTGGGGAATATGATGGACTTAAAGGAAAGGCATAAATTGCAGGGTCACAGAAAGATGAGGTCAGTGCATTAGTAACATGGAGAAACTGGCAGATTAGGGAGGAAAGGGTGCAAATTGTTCGGTAATGTAAAGCCTCACTGGGAAGATGTCTTGTACCACATCAAGGTGACTTGCTGACTAGACAGACCCTTTTAGGATTGTAGATTAAATTCAAGTGACTGTTACAGAGAGAAAGGATCAATCCCCAAATCATTAATAAAGAAAATTTGGAGACATAAAGATCAACCCCCCTGAACTTTTATATATTTTTTTAATTTTGCATTTTACTTTATTTATGTATTTTTTAACTGAATCACTATGAGATAGACCCTTACAAAGCTGTTCATAATTAGGTTTTGGTCAGACAGTTGAACTTTTTCAGTTATTTTGTTTTTGTTTTGGGAGTCACACCCGAATGTGCTCCAGACTTACTCCTGGTTCTGCGCTTAGGGATGGATCACTGTGCATGGTAGGCTCCAAGAACCACATCTGGTGCTGGGGATCGAACCTGGATTGGCTGCCTGCGTGACAAGTGCACTCTATTCTGTACTATTTAATCCCATCCAGTGCCTGAGCTTTTAAACCTCTTGTTTGTCAGACGCAATGGGTGTCTGCCTTTTGGGGGACTCAGGACTCACAGAGCTTCCAAGAGGCTTCAAATACAGAATTGTCAATTCTAGGTTGCAGATAGAATTTAAAACTATCATTAACATTAAAATAAAAAATAAAAGATCTAGAAAGATAGTATAGTGGATAAGGCACTTGTCTTGCTTGTAGCCAACCTGGATTAGGTCCCCAGCACCATATAGGGTCTCCCGTGCTTTCTCAGGAATGATTCTTGAGCAGAGAGCCAGGAAGAAGCCTTGAGAACAGCCCACTCCTCAAAAAAAAAAAAAAAGAAAAAAAACCCAACCAAATAAATAAATAACAAATAAAATTTTCAACATTGCCGTATCATGTTTGATAGGGTTCAAATATGGTTTGAACCGTGGGAACACCTACAAGAGCGATTAGAGGCCGCCACAAAAGCCTCTGTCCCTCTCGGGGAGCCTGGCAAGCTACCAAAAATGTTCCACCCGCACGGCAGAGCCTCACAAGCTATCCGTTGTGTATTCAATATGCCAAAACCAGTAATTACAATGGGTCTCACTCCCCTGACCCTGAAGACGCCGCCAATATGGCAGCACTGAGAAGGATGAGGAAGGAGAGGCTGATAAAAGCTCAAGGCCGAACTAGGTTGCCAAAATGAAAAGGCTGTTCGTGTTCCTAGAACAAACAGACGCCATTGGGCTACACTAGTATGCAACAGGGATAAATGGAGACGTTACTGGCGCCTGCTTGTGCAAATTGACGATTAACGGGAAGTCAAGTGATCAAGTCATCAAAATTTTCAATAAAAGAATAGTAGATAATGGGGAAACTCTTGGTAGTATGTGGACCTATTTCTGTACATCTTAGGCATGAATCCCAGACTTGCCTTTTTTCCCCCAGAATATTCTGTGGGGTTGTTGCATCAGTGAATGGCCTTAGGAGGTAGAGTTAGCGTCTCCCTCCAGAACCAAAGGCAGGTTTGCTTGTGGACCATTTTTGAGAGTCCCCGAACTCCTGAAACTCAGGGATCCTGTCCTGTAGAGCAGTCCTCTGTGTGTTTTCAGGCTTCTCACTGGGCCCGTGTGCATTGCCTCAGGGAATCGGGGGTGGGGGTGGGGGTCAGGGGTACTAACTTGAATGTGCTGACACTCCTACTACTTGATGGACCATGAGTAATGCAGTACATTGTCTATGAGCCTGTGGTCCTGGGCCTTCTGCCAGCCTCCGGGAGATGGCCATAGTCATGATTCACAGTGCAGACACAGTATTCACTCAGCCTTCACCATTCTTCCTGGCCTTAAGCTGGTGCGGGTGCTACTGGCACCATGACTTTCTGGAAGAAGGATGAGGAAATGGCAGTTCATAAAGAGGAGGCATAGGCAGCGCCAGGGGAAACAGTTCCCACTCAACTTCTGGGTTGTCACCAGCAACCTCCAGGCCGGAGGAACTTCCTCATCAGCATGGCAGCCCACCTCCAGGCTCTCTGTTCTTACAACTACTGTAGAAATTGGCAGTGGGTGGGACCCAAAAGATGGCTGCTACACAAACAGATGTGCTACTGAGAACCACCACGGATGGGAGCCAGGAGAATCCATAGAACTTTGGTTCCTTAGGGACTTGGGAGACGGAAACACAGTGACCGTTGAGGAATGGCGGCACCAATGCAGCTGATGGCTCCACTCCTCCAACGTCACAGGTTCCCAGAATTATTTGCCCCCTACTGCCTTTTCAGAAAAGAAAAAGTCACTCAGTGCTCCCCTGGAAATATACCTTGGGAATAGGGGGTGCTAGGCAGTGCTCAGGGGTTACTCTTGGCTCTGTCTTCAGGGATCACTCCTGGCGTTACTCAGGATCATAATGCAGTGCTGGGGATGAAGCCAGGTTGGTGGTGTGCAAAGCAGAGGCCGCCTTCTCTTTCCCATCTCTCAACCTCCATCTCCCTGTTTAAACCAAGAGATAGGGTCCCTCAGTTGCCATGGAGACTACTACCACCCTCATCATTCCATCCCCGGATACCGCGAGGCCTATCTTAGGCCCTGTTGTAAACCAAGGCCCCAGTGCTCTTGCCGAATTCGACTGTAGCACTGTCGTACTGTCCACCCATTGTTCATCGATTTGCTCGAACGGGCACCAGTAGCATCTCCATTGTGAGACTTGTTACTCTTTTTGGCATATCGAATACATCATGGTTAGCTTGCCAGGCTTTGCCGTGCAGGCACGATACTCTTGGTAGCTTCCTGGGCTCTTTAAGAGGGGCAGAGGAATTGAACCAGGGTTGACCCAGGTTGGCTGCGTGCAAGGTGCTGTGCTATCGCTCCAGTCCTATATTTCATAATCATCACGGAAAGATTTCAGTTGGAGAAAGAAAACTTTGCAAAGCAAGGGAATGATGAAACCCAGAACACAAGAGAAGGATGACTTCCGGGTGCGAGCAGGTGCCTTGGGAGAACATTGATTTTGCAGTTGTGAAGTTGTGGCCGGGCTCCCAAGATGAGAGCTCGTTTGCAAGCTTTGTAGCTCAGCAACTCATCACAGGCATGCTCTGTGCTTCAAAACTCCACATCACTTCAGACATTGCCGTGGCAGCTCAGGGAAAGGAGTTTAGCATGAGCCAGTTTCTGTGAGTCTGCTCATACCTCTCAGCCACTCTGTGGACCTGTGTGGGGTGGAGGACAACATCTCTCATTCCTAATTGCATAGCATCTGCCCGCAAAGTGGTCTCTGCAGGAAGAAGAGTGGGGAGGTTGGAGTTGGACTTGGACCATCCTGGGTCTGCCAACTGGGCCCAGGAAACACTCCCAGGAGAATTTGGGGGTTACTCAGTAGACTGGCTGTCACTCCCACAATTTGCCTCTGGGTACCATCTTAGCGCACCAACAGCCCTGGCCCAGAGACTCCCAATTGAATCCCAAAATGGATTAGTGCCCTACAGAGATGTCTCTGGAACCCAACCATTTACAGTCTAGAAATTTACATTTACAATAGCGACTGCGCGAGCTCTCATGATATTCAAAATGAGCAATGGAAAATAAATTATCTAATGTCTGCCCCTGGCAGATAGGCTTGAATGGTGGTGGTAAATTTCAAGCAAAACATAATGCCCAAACTTAGAGAGTATTGGGGAAATTGTCTGCTGGAGAGGCAGGGTGAGGACTGGGACATGGGTGGTGGAAAATGTGCACTGGTGGAGGGATGGGTATTCCGTCATTGTATGGCTGAATCTCAAACATGAAAGCTTTGTAACTATCTCGTGCTGATACAATTAAAAAAATGTAATGTGGAGATTATGCCCAATTCAAACAGCTTAATCAATGGCTGAACAAATAGCAGTACTCCTGCATTATTTAAAAAAAAGAATTTGGGGACTACTTACCTCCTGACTAATAACTGAGCCCAGGTGACCCTTGGGATGGAGAGGGAGATTAGCAGCAGCCTGGGTCCAGCCCCAGTTGTTACTTTCATGTTGGTTTTTGCGTCTCCCAAGCAGCGTTCAGGGTGCCCTGGGCCCACTCCCAGTGATTCTTGGCCAGGTAGGCCTGCAGTTTAGTGCTGGGGTGGAAGGATGTGGTGCTACCCAGGTCCTGTGGAGCTGGGAACCACCAGCACCTCCCTTATGGTGCTTGGGGGCCCCGAGAATCACCCCTAGCAACATTCAGGAGGTCATGCAGTGCCAAGGATCAAGGGGCAAGACATGCACCCTAACCCCAGCACCATCTTCCCAATTCCTACTTTAAAAACTGTCTGAAAATTCCTGATGGAGGTGCTGGGGTGCTGTCCGAGTTGTGTTTTGGTATCTGGTGTGACCAGGAAAGGTGTGACCATCCTTTTCCTCTGACTTACAATTTTTAAAAAAAATTTTATTTATTGAATCACCATGAGAACAGTCACAAAGTCTTTCAGTTTAAGTTTTGATTGGTCATACAATGATCAAACACCCATCCCTTCACCAGTGCACATTTTGCACCACCAAGAACCCCAGTATACCCCCCTCCCACCTGTTCCCCTGCCTGTGTCGGCAGATTTCCACTTTATCTCTACGTTGATCACATTTGACAAAAGACCCACCGTTATTATTTAAAATTTCCCCCGACATTCAGACCTGCCGAAAAGACATCATTAGATAATTTGTTTTCTATTGCTGATTATGAAGAGCATATGATGTTGCGTGGCTGCTATTGCAGACACATGATTTTGGATTTCTGATATTTTAGTAATAAGTCTAAAGGGATTACTGCCAAAGGCCGCTGGGTTCTGAGATTGGTTTGTGTGCCTCTGGGATCATGGTCATTCAGGAGCTAGAGGAGGTGTTTGTGGGTGGCAACTCGGGGCCTTGTCAGGATGGGGAGCAGGGTCAGTTCCATTCTCCATCCCATGAGGCCCCGCATGCCTCGTCACTGCAGTCTCATACTTGGCTGTCCATTAGACTCTAAAAGATGGCAGCCACCATGCCGCCACCACCAGGGGCGGAGGGCGGAGGGACAAACACTCTTCCCCTCCCAGGGTGGCATAGCACTGTAGTTTAATGCACAGTCCAGATGCATTTCGGTTGGGCATTATATTTTGCTCAGATTTTCCCACTACAATTCAAGCCTGCCTTCCAGGGACAGATGCTACATCATTTACTTTCCATTGCTCACTTTGCATATCAGGAAAGGTCGCGCGGCCACTTATGCTTATGCAGCCACGTGATTTGGAAGAGTAGTCCTGGTGCCCACACACTGGAGCCATTCTTGTAGAAGCTCATAGTCGCTGGGATTCTATCTGTAGAAGGTGGGGAGAAAGCACCTGCCCCATTTGGGACCTCCCAGCATTATCAACTTGGTACGGAGCCTGGAGAATTCTCCAGGTTTTGTGGAGCCCGCCAGCCAGGTCTCTTCACAGCTGTGTGCAGCAAGATGGCGCTGGGGGTGGGTTGAGAGCGTGACTTCCAGGGTCAGGGGCTGACTGGGAGCCGGGATGGAACTGCCCGGTCCAGTGTCCCTCTGCGGTTAGAAGAATAGTCCTGGTACCCACATACTGGAGCCATATTGATAGAAGCTCATGGTTGCCGGGATTCCATCTGGAGAAGGCAGGGAGAGGGCACCCCCACCTGGGACCTCCTGGCGATATTGGCTTGGTATGGGGCCCGGAGAATTCTCTGGGTGTTGTGGTGCCCGCCAGCCAGGTTTCTTTACTGCTGTGTATGGCAAGACGGTTCTGGGGCCCTCTGACTTATAAAGTGTGTCGAAGGGAGGTCAAGTACTTCATGGGAAATGCACTTCAAAGGTGGAGTCTGAAGGGCCTTTTTCCGTAGCCTTCAGATTTGTCTTTATTCGGCTACCGAAAAAAGCAAGCAAACAAATACAAACTTTAATCGAATTTATGGAGTACTTAGAACAGAGAGTTGTGGTAGAGGAGAGCAGGAGGAGCCCACTGGGGGTGGAGGGGGACACAGGCTGGCAGCGTCAGTGAACACAGACACATTCTGGGCCCTCCAACCTGGAAAGCAGAACCCCGGTTTTGGCATTTGGGGGAAGAACCTCTCCCTGAGCAGCCCGCGCTCATCACCACAGAGCCAGGAGGCTCTTGGTGGGCACTGACAGCCGCTTCGTTTGGGTGGGACTTGGTAGCGCCTCTTCCCTCACAGCAGGAATGCCCTATCCTTGAACCTCTCACAGACATACAACCACACACTGCACGCCTCACACCAAACAACCACACACCACATACTCACACAACATGCCCAACATAACCACACACATACAGCCACATACCACACAGCCATGTGCAGCATAACCACACACACAGCCACATACCACACTACCCCACAACACACACCACATAACCACACAATCACATAACACAACCACAACATAACCGCACACCATACAGTCACACATCATCACATAATCGCACACCACACAGCCACATCACAGACCACACAGTGCTCACAATGTAAGCATACCACCACAGAGCCACATAATAAGACAACTGCGTATACAGTCACAGTTGGAATTTTAATACACCAGGGGCCAGAGAGATAGTCTAGTGAGTCGGCGGCTTCCCATGCATATGGTGGACCCAGGTTTATGCCCAGCATCCCGCATGCTTCTTGAGCCCCTTCGGAAGTGATCCCTGAGTACAGAGCCAAGAATAACAGCCAGGTGTGATCCCAAAACAAGACAAACAAAAAAAAAACTTTAAAAAATTATTGAATCACAGTGCAGTTACAAAGTTTTTCTTGATTGGGTTTCAGTCATACAATCTTCCACATCCATCCCTTCACCAGTGTACATGTACATTTCCCACCACCAATGTCCCCAGTTTCCCTCCTACCCACACCCCCAGCCTTTCTCCATTAGCAGACACATTTCTTCTCTCTCTCTCTCTCTCTCTCTCTCTCTCTCTCTCTCTCTCTCTCTCTCTCTCTCTCTCTCTCTCTCCTTTTGGGCATTTTTTTTGCAGTACAGGAACTGAAAGGGTATCATGTTTGTCCCTCTACCTACTTTCAGCACTCAATTCTTGTCCAGAGGTTTCACTTACTTCTTGAGTCAGTTTTTCACAGGTTAATTTCTTGTTGAGCTTGGTGAGTGCCATCACATCACTCTGAGGTGATGGAATTCAGCTGGAGGCATGGTGGTGAGTTTTATTTTTAAATTTAAATTTATTTTTAAAAAGTAGTTCACAGTATTTGATTACATTTAATAATCAAACATCAATCCCACCACCATTACACCTTCCCACCACCATATTTTGAATGTTTCCATCCCGAACTCCAACCCCTGCCCCAAGGCAGAACTGAAGTAATTTATTTGGTATTGTTTGTTATGAATAAAACACTGAAAATGATCCAAAAAATTTCCTTAGAGAAAAGTGTGTCAGGATTGTTCTATTTCACCCAGGGGCCATTAAGCCTGTCTATAAGAGATCAATAACATGTTGTTAAAGGTTGAGCTTGCGTGTGTGTGTGTGTGTGTGTGTGTAAATATATTTCTCTCCAAGATTGATTGCCTTCTACTTTAAATCCCATCAAATGTGGTGTGCTACTCTTGGAATATTAGTGGTGTGAGGTATATGATGTCGCAGCCATGCGGTGTGGTGGCGAGTTTGGAGTGTGGGAGCAAGCAAGTGGCTGCTGGGGCTCTCTTTGGGCAGGCACTGGGATAACCCACCCACTCTGGGGTACCCCAGAAAATTCAGCCATAAGTGGGTGTCTAACACTTTTTGCGACTGGTTGATCTCTTTCCAGATTTATTTATGAGTCTCTGGAGCAGGACCTATGAGACGGAGCCCTGGCAGCTACTTGCTCGTTCCCATACTCTAAAGTTGTTATCATGCCTCTGGCCGTACTCCTTCACTTTGGGACTGGGTTCGCCAAATAATCACTTGATCACTTGATATCCCATTACTCATCGATTTGCTCGAGTGGGCTCCAGTAACATCTCCATTCATCCCTGTTGCGTGCGAGCGTAGCCCAATGGCATCTGTTCATTCTAGGAACATGAAGAGCCTCAAACCGATCATTTAGGGTCTTCATGAAGAAGTCTGACCATCTCGTAGGTGGGTAGCCACTCGATCTTTTGACATCCCGTGGAATCCAGTCGGTAATGGCTCTAGTCCAGCGGTCATCTCTAAATCTCATTACGTGTCAAGCCCATCTGATTTTTGATGCCTTGGCAAATGAGACAGCATATCTGATTCTTGAGCATTGATGGAGATCGAAACTCCAGATTCTTTCTCTCATTTCAGTGAAGCGTGATACTCCAAGCCAAATAATAAATCTGCCAAAAATTTAGGTATGCAGGCCTCCGTGACTGAAATCACCTGGCTCTGTCAAAGTTGAGAATGGGCTACAACCCCCCCCGTACTTCCCTGTACTTCCAGAAGCCCTGCCAGTCAAGCCCATGAACCAACTCCAACACTAAATTTATTTTTATTTTATATTTTTGGGGAGGTGACTTTTTAAAAATTTAAAATTTTAATTTTTTGATTAAAAATTTTAATTAAAAAATTTAAAAATTTTAACTGAGATAGACTATCAGAAAGCTATTCATGATGAGGTTTCAGTCACACAGTGTTCCAACACCCATTCCTCCACCAGTGTACATTTCCCTGCACCAGTGTCCCCAGGTTCCCTCCCACCATCCCAATCCCTCCCCCCCCCCCCCCGCCAGTCCCCTTCCAGCCATCTATATGGCAGGCACTTTTCTCCTCTCCCCCACTCCCCTTTTTGGGCATTGTGGTTTGCAATACAGATGCTGAAAGGTTACCAGGTACATCCCTTTACCTGCTTTCAACACTCAATTCTTGTCCAGCATGATCATTTCCAACTATTATTGTCTGTGATGTCCTTGGAGGTAGCTTGCAGCCACAGGCAGCCCAGGAAGGCAGGCAGAGGGAACCCTTCTTTTCCTCAAGTGTTGGCCTTTCTCTCCAACGGTGCATGCTGTCATCATCACTGTCGCTGTAAAGGCATTTCCTACACACTTGCTTGGGGCTTTGTTCTGAGCTTTCCCCTGCAGAAGAAACAGAGCAGAACGGAGAGGAAAGATTGGGGCGGTTTGAGGGTGGTGCCCAGCTCACAGGAGGCCGGACGGGCACAGCTCAGGCCCCCAGGCTTCGGGGGTGGCTGGAGGAATCTGGAGCAGCTGCAGTGTGACACTGTGTCCCGACTGGGACTCAGGGCTGCCTCCCTGGGGGTCATTAGGGTCCAAGGGGAGCCCTAGGGGCCCTGGCAGCTCCTCTCTACCAGGTATAATTGGGAGGTGAACCTCAAGACCCCTGCTTGAAAAACCCCTCTCCAGCCTACGCCCCCAGATGGAATTCCTATCTCTGAAGGTTGAGCCCATAATGGCAGGCGCCCTGGCAGCCTTCCCATCAGCAGAGGCTGTGGAGCTGTTTCTCTGAGGGCTTTCCCTTTCTTCCCCGAGTCTGTTCCCTGGACCTGTCAGGGCTCGGTCCCAGATCAGCCTCTGATTTCTTAAAAGGGTCAGCTTGACCTGAGTGTGGCCGGGAGCTGTCCATCCCCTTCTCCCAGGAGCCCTCTGCCTAGCTGATGCGTCTCCACTCCCTCCTGGGCCAAAGAAAGATGTTCCTTCTCAGGGCACCTGAGGAGGTAGTGCTGGCATGGTGGGGACCCACTGATGGGGGAAGAGCTCACTGCAGCCCCAGTGCTAATACCCACATGCTGGCCAGCCTGGCCCAGCCCGTGAGAGCTACTTGACACAGAGGTAGGGTCAGAAGTCCGGGGCTTTTACCCCTAAACACAGTGTCTAAGGAGGGAGCAGCTGCTAATCTTAGAACCAGGCATAGAGGGCATAGTTGAGGAGGGGGCTCAGCGATGGACAGGGAACACCCCAACACCTGGGAATGGGATCTTTCCTTCACTCCCAAATGCCCAGAGTTCTCGGTGCCAGCCTCAAGGTAGGGCTCTGGCATTGGTGGCACACACGTACTTATTCTTCAAGTCACACGGCCACTTGGCAGTGCTGCAGAAATGTGGACACTGGTGAATGATGGGAAAGGAATTGTTCAGAGAGCAGCAGACAGTGGGGGCCCTCCGAGAGTCCCCCACCCATGCTCCCCTCAGCAGCCAGCTCCCTGCTCCTGGACACTCAGTAACTTGGTGGGTAGCTGGGGAGCTACTAAATTTTGTCTCTGAGCCTCTTGGACCATGGGCATTAGAACTAGACATGTGTGGTCTGGAGCCTGTGACTGTCGTAGGGGAGGCAGGGGGATGCGGGGATGCAGGAAGCTTAGATCCTCTGCTTCTGGATCCTTCTGTGTGATTCCAAGCCAGTCGTTCTGGAAAATGTCTGAATGGTGTTCCTCGTTGGGTGTGTTGGATTCACATGACAAACTGGATTCTGGCAGGGGCAGAGGTACAAACGAGGGATCTCGGGTACCGAAGGGTGCTGTGGTCTGTGTTCCCTTTAACTCTTCCCCATGTCGAAAGAGCTGTCTATACATTCAGAATAAAAGACCTTTCTCCTCCTCATGGGTCGGGTTTTGTTTCTTTTCCATTTGGACTCTTCTTGGTGATCCCAAGGCTCTGTTGATTTCTTCAGATGTGTCTCCAAGGAAGGCACAAATGGAGAACATTTAGAAATGTTCACCCCAGGTCCTTTATGCTCACCCAACTCTTTTTTTTTTTCAAGAGAGTTGGTGAAATCTTCTAGTTGCATAAACAGCAAAACCCAAATGAAGAAATACGTCCTGATTGACAGACCTTGGCTGTGTGGGGTGCTGCCTCGATCTTGGGGATGCAGAGAATGGGAAGGATGTGCGCTGTCCTCAGGGACGTGCATCTGGTCTATTTGGGAGTGGAGGGGGGAAATACAGAAACTAAATAGTTGCAGGTTATTTATCACCAATGGCCAGTGGGTGGAATGAAGCAAGTTCATGTTGCTGAAGTGTCTCGGGGGGCCTGCAGGGGCTCAGATATTGGCAAGGAGATCAGGAAAAGGATCTCAGGAAACCAAGTAAGTTTGCTCTTGCAGTTGCATTTTCTTGTTTTCCCCAAAATTCTCATTAGCATGTACTGCCCAATCCAATATTTTCTTCATTGTATTTAATATTTGCCATAGAATTGTTAGTATTTGGTCATATGGATCATTTCTAGACATTTGTGTGTATTCTAAAACTTCTGAGATACTCCCTGTTATTACTCTTCTGATTTGTTCTTTACCAATATAATAGTTCTAACTTTTTTTTTTTTGCTTTTTGGGTCACACCTGGCAATATACAGGGGTTACTCCTGCCTCTGCATTCAGGAGTTACTCCTGGCGATTCTCAGGGAACCATATGGGATGCTGGGAATCGAACCCAGGTCACCGTGTGCAAGGCAAATGCCCTACCCGTTGTGTTATCTCTCCAGCCTCTAATTTAATTTTTACAGTGAGAAAGAAAGTATTACCAAAAGAAAACTAGAAGTGAAGCAGTCAGTTATTTTTTCTTAGGAAGTAAATGTAGGGATAATTTCTTATCTGTGGTCACTAAAAATGGTTCCATCAGCCATGATTTTGCAACATCCTAAAATGTGCAGAGCTGTTGTTGGCCTTAAGAGTGTCGAACTTTAGAATTTCAGAAAACTGAATCCAAAATCGTGATCAGGGTGGCAGAGTTGTTAGCGGGCTTCATTTAGCATCGTGTTGTTGGATTGTTCTGTACTTCATAAATGTAAGAGGATAAATGTAAGAGGTTTTAAATGTCACATGTAGTGTTCTTTCTCTCCTTACAATTCTTTTCTGTCTTTTACTCTTCATCTCTTTTCCCCGTGCCTGAGAGATGTTGGCTATCCATTCCACATGAATAGTGGTCACTCACCCTAAGCTCTAGGCAGTGCTCAAAAGAATGAATGAATGTAAAAAGCATTCACATAGAAACAAGCAGAAGGAAAACAGAGAAAAATCAGGTCCACATAGGCAGGTCTGATTTTACTTTTTGCTGGTGACTCTGGGGCATTAACTCTCATTAGAGCAACTTCTCCCTAGTTTGATCTCCCCAGATCCCTCAATTATTTGGTTATATGGTTGCATGAGAAGCAAAGAGCTTCTAGTCATTCATTATTTTGTAAGAGAGACACTCTGTGATGTAGCTAACATGTTTGAGGAGGTGGATGTTCAAATTTTCCAAGATCTTTAGCGTTTCCTCCTATATAATTCTTTTTCAGAAGAATGTATGAATTGTAGATTTCACATGTGCACTTCAGCTAGTCAACAAAACCAAAATTGGATCATGATCACTGACTTTTCAAAGCCTTCCTTCATTTCTCAGCAGGCAGCTTCCTGTCAGAATTCATTTCCCATTTGGAAACTGTCTCTCTGCCCCATGGTTTTGCACATTTTCCACCCTTCACGTGTTTGAGTCTAGCCATTGGCATGAGTCCTTAGCTCCTCAGATGTTAAAGACTCCTTGATATTCAGAGTGATAAGATCTATTTAAAATGTCAGAGGAGAGAAAACTAAGGACAGTTAACAATTTTGTACCCCAGTGGCTTTTCTAATAAAAACAGTTCCTATTGTATATCCATTTCTGCTATTATACTTTAAGAAATTAAAGTAATAATGGTTGCAGTTGAAGCATTATGTACTTTCTATTGCTCCTCAATCTTTATATAATTAAAACTAAGTGTTGTCAGAACTGTTATATAATTCAGTTCAATTTGGCAACTTTCTACGGAGACCACCACATTATTGTCTATACAAGAACAACCCTTTAGTTGCTATAAGCCAGTTATGAGAGGGTAGATCCACACATGACTGCTGAGGAAATTAAAATTCACTAGGGCATGGAATTAGGCAGGGAAGGCACATTTGAGAAGGAATTTTATGTTGAATCTTAGAGAAAGTATTAGATTTGGCTTGCAAAGGGGAAACTTATTCAGATAAAGACCACTGGGGTTGGATTCAGCAGGAGATGTCATGGACAAGAAAGTTTAGGAAAGGGAAATGATAAGAAAACTGGTCTTCATCAGACTGCAGGCTGTAGAATGCACCAGAACAGGGAAATGGAGAAACTGATCCATAAGAAGCCACTGTAACTGGCTAGGCTTATATACAAATCACAAATCACAAATCATCCTGTTATTCGTCGATTGCCTCGAGCAGGCCCCAGTAACGTCTCTTTCATCCTAGCCCTGAGATTATATTCAAGGCTCTTTAGGAGAATGAGACCCATCATTATTACTGGTATTTGGCATATTGGGTACGCCACAGGGAGTTTGCCAGACTCTGCCGTGGGGAGAGTTTGTCAGTTTGTCCAAAGTAGGAATGAGATAATAAGATGTCATAATAAGATATAATAAGACTGCACTGTTCTCTTCCGGGAGCTGGTTTTTATAGTTTCTGAGTCTTGGCCGTTGATGGGATTACACGGCGCCAGGGGGCCAGTTGGTGGGTGTGACCCCCGCCTACTGGAATTTGGAGGATCTAGGTGGAGGATGCTCAGCCCAAATCCGAGTAGGCTTGGAGATCTCGGCCCCGGAACCCGCGTGACTTTGTCCCTCTGCCAGTACCTTCATGTGTGCGGAGAGTGGTCTCGGCATGGTGGTGGCTGGTCCTGGAGGTCTTTGGCTGCCGGAGCCCTGGTCGGGGCGGGGAGAAAAGCTCAACGCGCTCCCCTCCAAGGGGCTCTGGCGAGGACAGCCAGGCGTGGGGGCAGGAGACTGCACTGTTCTCTTCCGGGAGCTGGTTTTTATAGTCTCTAAGTCTTGGCCCTTGATGGGATTACACGGCACCAGGGGGCCAGTTGGTGGGTGTGACCCCCGCCTACTGGAATTTGGAGGATCTGGGTGGAGGATGCTCGGCCCAAATTCGGCTTATATACATAAGATTTTATTAAATATATATTTATATTTGGAAATATATAGAGATATATATTTGGAGACATATAGTTATATATGAATATATATGTGTATATATATATATATATATAGAGAGAGAGAGAGAGAGAGTGTGTGTGTGTGTGTTACTCCTGGCTCTGCACTCAGGAATTAGTTCTGACACCTGGTGGTGCTCGGGGGACCATATGGGATGTTGAGGATTAAACTCAGGTTGGCCATGTGTAAGGCAAGCTCTCTACCTGCTGAACTATGGCTTCAGTCCCAGTAAGGTCCTCTATGAAGGGTAAAGGAGACGGACATGTGACAGAAAGTCAAATCTTAGAAATAGTACACAGAAAGAATCTGATATCTCAAAAGCGGGTTTGGCTATTGGAAAGCAGCCCACAGAGAATTGTCAAGGTTAGCTCCAAGGGCTGGGGTGCAACAGGTGTCTAGGTAACATGGTGGCTTATTAGTCAATAAAGTGGCCTAGGAAGAGCCTTGCGAATATGCCACAGTTAAGAGGAAAGCCGGATGGGAATGATCGAAGGAGAGCCAGAACTTCAGTTTTATGGTAATGATGGGAAGGCGGTGTTTCAAGGACATAGAGTGACTCATGCATTGTTGGTGGGAATATAAATTGGCCCTGCCCCTATGGAAGACATCATGGAAATTTTTCAAAAATTTAAACTAGAACTACTTTATGATCCAGCAATTTTATTCCTACGTTCTATCCAAAGAAAACCAAAATACTACTTTAAAGAGATATATGTGACACTTATGCTCATTGCAATCCTGTTTACAGCAGTGATCAACCTTTGTTGTTTTGTAAACAACCCAAACAACAGCCAAGAGATGAGTGGATAAAGAAGTTGTGAGATGTGTGTGT
Source organism: Sorex fumeus (assembly GCF_029834395.1). Lineage (NCBI taxonomy): Eukaryota > Metazoa > Chordata > Mammalia > Eulipotyphla > Soricidae > Sorex > Sorex fumeus. Next base: position 5,505,135 of record NW_026606155.1, read on the forward strand.
GTGTGTGTGTGTGTGTGTGTGTATTACTCAGCCAAAAGAAAAGATGAAATCTTGCCTCTTGCTACAAAATGGATGGAACTAGAATGGATCATTCCAAATAAAATAAGTTAGAAGGAGGGACCAGAGAAATAGTACATGGGTTAAGGTATTTTGCCTTGCATGAAGCCAACCCTCATTCTCCTGAGTGATCCCTGAGCACAGAGCCAAAAGTAATCTCAGAGCATTGGCCAGTATGGTCCTCGAACAAACATGCAAAGAAACAAAGTCAAGAGTCAGAAGGAGAGAAACAAATACTAGATGACCTCACTCCTAAGTAGGAAGACATTGTGCAGTGAAAAAAGGCCTACAAACTCCCACCACAGAACTGAGGTGATCAGGGACTGAGGCATAGCACAGTGGGAGGGAGCTTGCCTTGCATGCTGCTGAAACCGCGTTCAATCCTCAGCATCCCATATGGTCCCCCAAGCACTGCCACAAGTAATTTCTGAGTGCAGAGGTAATATCCCAAGCTCTACCAAGTGTATGGTCCTAAAAACATACAAACATTTACACTCCTAAACATTTACACTCCTAAACCAACATTACCTCAGTAAAAAATTGATTTAAAATCGAAGGGGGTCCAGAGGAAGAGACAGACAGGGCGGTGAAAACTAGAAGGCCCCAACTTGAGTTTAGTACACCAGCAGCAAGGGCTGACCTCTCAGTGGCTGCAGGGAAGAGGCATCACTGGAGCCAGGAGAAATAAAAATAAAATAAAATAAAATAAAACTTGCAAAAAAAAAAAGACTGAAAGGGAGAAAGGCTTGTCCCAGCAGACGCCTCGGGGATTCCGCCTGAGGGAAGCTGCCTTCCTGACTGGTACCAGGTATCAGAATGCCGGTCTGTGATTAATACCTGGAGACTTAAAATGTACCTATTCCCACCGTGGAGCCCCCAAACATTATTTTTTACAAACCATTTGGAAAGAGCATTTTTATTTCCTTTGATTCAACTCTTTCAAAATTTCGCTTCTCCCTCTCTGAGATTTATTTCTAGGTCATTGATTCAGATTTCACAACTAGTGTTTTCATAAGCTTATTTTATGCCTGCTAGAGTTTAAATGCAGACTTTTTTTCCCCCTCAACAGTAGCAACTGAAATAGATTCAAAGATTTTTTTTTTTACTTCTACCCTGTCTTTTCTTCCTTGATTGTATCTTTTCAAAAAACCTCCCAGAATTGATAGCTCCCGGAGTAGTATGCCCATAGTAATAACAACAAGCTTTTTTAGCATTCAGAAATACACTTCTGCCTTGCTGTGGTTCTTGAAGATGTGTCCTTAACTCCCCAGAGGGACTCCCTCCAGAAAAAAAAAATGACATCCCTGAGCAGGGCGCCCACACTCTATACACTTTCTGGCAGCATGACCTTCAAGAGGTTAAAGTGTCTGAGTGTCAAGTGAGAAGATTGAATTTGATGGCCAATGAGGCCTTATTCTGATCCCTGAATATTGAATAAGCCTCTTTATTTTTCCTTTGTGTGTGGGGGTGGGGTGGGGGGATCCAAGGGCCCCACCAGTGATGCTCAGCCTAGTGACTAGCGGTTTATTAATTTATTTTTATTTTTTTGCTGTTTGGGTCACACCCGGCAATGCACAGGAATTACTCCTGGCTCATGCACTCAGGAATTACTCCGGGCAGTGCTCCGAGGAACATATGGGATGCAGGGAATCAAACCCAGATCGGCCATGTGCAAGGCAAATGCCCTACCCACTGTGCTATCACTCCAGCCCCATGACTGGAGGTTTGATGCTAGGACCTCAGGATGTGATGCAACTGGGACCCTATGGTACTGGGGGTTTTTAGGGTCACACCTGAGAGCACACAGAGGACCTCTCAGATGGCACCCAGTCAAGCTTGGGGGACCATGTGGTGCTGGTATCAACCCTGGGTCAGCTGCAAGCCTGGCTTGCGCCATAGAACCCTGTCCCTAAGCCGCTTCCTCCTGTAACTGACACACCCCATGGCCATGCAGGGTGACCTCTCTGGAGGAGTGGCCGGGTTCTCAGCACCCATTCCTCCTGTTTTGCCTGTGATGGTCACCTGGCTCCTCTTATCCTCATGTCCCCTGTTTTGTGGGGAGGAACTTTTTTTTTTTTTTTTTTGGCCAATGCAGCAGACGAGCCCCGTGGGTTCTCGTGCTTCCTGCGGGAGAGAAGCAGCAGATGAAGCCGCAAATTCAGTCTGGCATCGAACACATGGAGCCCTCTCCGTCCCCGCTCCTCTGCCTGGGATGCTCGAGTATCTAGGAATGGGGCTGAGCGCCCATATTTTAAAAATAGTTCTCGAGATGGCGCTCATATGATAAGCATTCGTGTACCCTCTCTGGGCTCCTGCAGACACAGACTGTTTCCACGCCCCCAAATAATCTCTGGCTGAAATTAGGCATGTAGGAAATGTGACTAGATGGATCTCAGTTTTGAGGGAGATAGCCAATAATAAGGATACAACGCCCATGCTTTGGGTTGCTGAAATGATATCCCGAAGCTTTAAGTATAAATTCATGATAGCCATAGAACTTATCTTTTTTTGGGTGGGACCACACGCGACGGTGCTCAGGGTATCCTCCTGACTCTATGTTCAGGGGTCATTCCTCGTGGTGCTTGGAGGACCATCTAAGGTGCCAGGGGGAGCCGTGTGCAAGGCAATCAGCCTACCCATTGTACTACTGCTCAGATCCAAATGCATAATTTTCAGTGAGTAAATGACATAAGTACCTCCCAAAACCCATAGTGATAAAAAGTCAAAACATGTTTTGTTGGGCCAATTCGTGGCCCAACACTATCATTTGCTCTCATTGACTTGCCATATTCTTTGTTTCTAGTTTTTTCCTAACACACAACCCTGCCCTTCCTTTTTTTATTTTTATTTTTTTGGTTGCTGTATAACTCTAGGATTTTCAACTCTATGCTGCTTCTTTCCTAGGAGTTTGGGGTTCAAAAGGCAGATTGCCTCACATCTGCTTTGGAGTTTCATGTATAGCCGTGCCTCAGTGGAAAGAGATTGAATTATTGTTATTACTTTTTAACCAGCTGAGTGATAGCACAGTGGTAGGGCGTTTGCCTTGCACGCAGCCATCCCGGCTGAGCCGGATTTGATTCCTCCACCACTCTCAGAGAGCCCGGCAAGCTACCGAGAGTATCTCGCCTATATGGCAAAGCCTGGCAAGCTACCCAAGACGTATTCAATATGCCAAACACAGTAACAACAAGTCTCACGATGAAGACGATACTGGGCCTGCTTGAGCAAATTGATGAACAAGGGGAGGACAGTGCAGTGCTACTTTTTAAGGAAGAAGATAATAGTATCCTTGAAGGCAAGACCTTATCACTGACTAATACCTGAGTGACTGGTCCTCACGTATCTTTCTGAACCACAAATCCCCATGACAGTGATAAGGTCAAATCAGTGAACATCAGATGGGCTGTTTGCCTTGGACCTAGCCAACCCTGGTTCCATCTGCAGCAACCCACAGGCTTCCACAAGTACCACCCTAGGGTGCAGAGCCCAGAATAAGCCCTGAGCATGGCTGGTGTTTCCTCCACCCCCACCTCTTTCTTCCCCCCAAAAAAACAAAACCACAAATCCAACAGTGACCATCTGGTGTCTCACCTGCACGTCCATCTTTGGGGTGTGGCTTCGCCTTTGGTTCGAGTGCATGTCCACCTGGGGCCATGGTCACCCTGAGGCTTGACTCCAGCAGCATGATTTGCTTCTGCAGAGGTTCCCTGAAGTCCCGTCGCGGAGGTGATGCCTCTTTATTGCTGACGGCTTCTGGTTCTGGCCACTTCTCACCAGATCCTTTCACCTCTGAATCCTGGCGGCTTGAGGTTGGGGTTGCTTGAATGTATCTTCACATGGCACCTGGCTTCTCCTGACACGACCCCTCTGGGGCAGGAGGACAAGGAGGAAGCCAGGCATCCCGGCTGTAGGCCAGGCTTACAGGTAGGTCCCAGCCCTGAAGGGAGGAAGATCAAAGGCTCGGGGATCATGGCCCACCACCATCGTTGTGGTAACATAAAACACTGCTGCCTTTGATGCATTGTCCCAATCTGAAAGAGCCTCTGATCCAGGCGTTTTATTTCTTTTCTTACCCATGAACAGAGAGAAGTTGGCGATCAGGATTCCCGGGTTCCACATCATTATTTCCAGTGAAGTGTTGGGATCAAAAGTGGTTGCTTTCTACACTCCAGACTACACTTCCTTTCTCCTTCTGTCTAGCTCGCGATTCGGAGTATGATCTTCCTGGGACTTTCTTAATAGAGGGGAAAGAAGTTAAAGAAACCTGCCCAGTGTTTGGAGGAACCATAAGTTTCCCTTCCTAGACACTTGAGGAAGATTAGCAGAGGAGGTGCCTGAGGTCACAGACCTTAGAGTGGTCATACAGTGACACCCGGGAGTCTTCAGAGAGGGTCCCAAGATCCAATGGATGTTGATGCCTTGATGTATGTGAACTTCCAGGGCAGTAGAAGAAAGGCCGGGTCAGCAAAAGATGGAAGCCCAACCGGGGAGTATGCTGGTGGAAAATGGGCACTGGTGGAGGGATAGGTATTTGATCATTGTATAATCAAAACTCAAGCACAAAAATTTGTAAATCTACAACTGTACCTCATGGTGTTTCACTAATAAAAAAAAAACACCAACACAGGGGACGGAGAGATAGTATAATGAGTAGGGTGCTTGCTTTGCACATGGCCTGACCAAGTTGGATCCTTGGCACCCTATATAGTTCCCTGAACACTGCCAAGAATAATTCCTAAGTGCAGAGCCAGGAGTAACCCCTGGGCATCACTGGGTGTGGCCACCAAACCAACAAACCAACTCAGTGTCATTTAGTAAATGAACCAGGTGTCAGGCATCCCATTTCCATGCAGTTACCTCATTTCTGGTAAGTTTTCTCGCCGTTCTTCCCCATGTGTCCCCCAGGCTTCCCGCTACTTGCTCACGTCTTGATTCTAGCACATATGGCACTTAGTCTCGCACAGAACATTATGTTCTCACATGTCTCTGTCCGCCTCTCATCCTGCCAAAGGGGGCAGTGCTGGAATCTCCCTCCCAGATCTGAGATAACCTGTATGTTGTCTGTGAGCTCATTTATAAGCAAATACCACTATCTTAAGAGATCATACTTGGGAGGGTTGTGTAACTTAACTCCCACTCTCCTCTGCTCTCCCAGCTTGCCCTTGGCAGTTAGTAACTGGGGGTAGAAGCCAGATGTGTATCTTATGCTTCAAGTCAGCCTCTCAGTGAGACCTAAGAGAACTAGGCAGGGGGGAGGCCAAAGTAACATCTGGGGGATCTCAGCCAGGGGAAACTTCTTAGCGAACCATTATCATGACCAGAAGGAGCTGGTGTGTATGTCTGGTAGAAGGGTCAGGAAAAGAAGCCAGCCCAGGGTAGTCAGGATTATTTTACATTCTCCCTTGTCTCAGTGGGACACTGATAATTTCTCATCCCTCTAATGCAGAGAAAAGCCCCCTTGTTCCTTTCCTGTTCGCCCAGGGATTCCAGCTCTGCCGATGCAGGGACCAAACATGGTGTTCAGTACATGAGGAGTGCATGTATAGACCTCCTGACAAATTAGCTGTGGTTATGAAGAGACCTTCTCAAAAGATGTTGGGCCTCAGCCACACATGCTAGGGAAAAAGGCAGCTCAGATAGAGAAGGGAGCACCAAATAAAGGGTGTTGGGAGGATCCTCCCAGGATGGGAGAAGCATGCTGAAAGTAGACTCTAGACCAAACATGATTGCCACTCAATGCCTCTTTTGCAAACCACAGCACCCAAAAGGAGAGAGAGAGAACAGAGGGGAATGCCCTGCCACAGAGGCAGGGTGGGATGGGGGGATGGGAGCGGGAGGGATACTGGGATCCGTGGTGGTGGGAAATGGGCTCTAGTGGAAGGATGGGTATTTGATCATTGTATAATTGAGACCCAAGCACAAAATTTGTAAGTCTACAACTGTACCTCATGGTGTCTCACTAATAAAAATTTTTAAAAAAAGATGTTGGGCCTCAAACTAACGGATAGATGCATCCAAATGACGCAAGCCCATCTCAAGTCCACCAATATCCACAGGCTATGCAGTAGGGGCGGTGGAGGAGTAGTGGGTGGCTTCAATGCCACTAGCCTCTGGAAGGGATGGCGGCTCCACTCAGTGTGGTGGAAGCTACTGGAAGTGTAGGTGAATATTGCTCTCGTAGTCCAGGATGTATGTGTCTTTGTGGTGGTTGTGAACAACTGAGAAAGTTCTACTCAAATTGGTTGTTGAAGTAGGAAGGTTTCAGCCCAATTGATTGTCCCAGAAAGTCTGGGAAAGGCCACCTCTTAGATAAGTCTGTAGATGTCCAGTTTCCAGGAACGTGGTTGCAGATGGCCACAGCACACTGTTCACCTTTTTTTTTTTTTTTTTGCCAAACTGCTGTATTGAGCATCTCTGCTGCTCTCTCTGTACCTCAAAGTCTTGGATGAGTTGAGGAGCTCTGAGTGACCTCTTCTTTGTGGGTGCAGGAGGGGCCCCTGTCCCCAGAGCGTCAGGGCACTAGGGTGTGTCTCCCTGCCAGGTATCCTGATGCTGTGATGTGGAGCTCACTGCTACTCACTATGATTTGGGAATCTTAAATACCTCCTGCGGGGTTGGGGCGGTGGGGATTGTTTTCAGTGTTGTCTGTATCTTCTCTGAAATGTCATTCATTCCTCTTGTTAAAAGACAACCACAAATTCATCCTTTATTTTCTTGGGAAAATACTTTGAATGGAACTCTTGCTTGGGCTCTGCGTGTGGGTGTTGATACAGATGGTTGTAATGAGACCCCTTTGATTAGCCACTTACTATCTGATGCTGAATTATTTTAGATGTGCTGGCTCGATCTTTTTCAATTCAAAGAGTTATCTTGAGACATAACACACTTAGCTTTTATTATATTCTGTAAACTTTCCAGCCTCTTCTTCTCTCTCTCGCTCGCTCTCACTCTTTTGTGCTAATCCAATAGCATAATTAAAACGTCTGACTTCCGTTCTTCCCTTACAAATCCTGCCTCGACTCTTTTGTCTCTAATTAATGGAAATCATTTCTATGTAAACAAATAACAATTGCAGATTGGGCCACCTCTACTCCTTTCTTGTGCTGAGTTAAGTGCATCCCTTGTTTATAAAATTAGAGTCCTTTTAAAAAAGCCCAGATGTGGCATATTTTGTCATTTTGTATGTTGCCAGGAGAAAACAGAGGCTCACTGCCACAGTTTTTGTTCTTGTCTGCACCTTTTATCTAATACCCAGTTGAATGCCAGTGTGGCAGGTGGACAAAGGACAGGCTTTGGATTCACACCAACTTAAAGATCTCAGCCATTTCTTAGCTGGGACTGGGAGCCAGACTCTGCCAGAATCTCTCTGGGCTTCCCTATCCTCAACATAAAGTAAAGGGCATTCATATTGGCCTCAAGGATGCTGGAGATGAAGTGACAGCATGCGTAGCACCGTGCCTGGCACATAGTCGGTGCTCAGTAAATGTTAGCAGTATCTGCCTTTCTATAGTAGAAGAAGCTCTTAACCAGGTCAGCAGCTTTCAATAAGCTGGTAACTGCCTCCTGCAATGCACTGAGACGTTTGTTTCTCCAACCTGTTTATGCCGTTTGTGTTGGTTCACAAATCTGGCTAGAAGCTTGTTATTGTTAAGTAGGTAATTTTATTAGATATCAGGCAGACAGGTGAAATCTTAAGTACAAAATGATAGTGCAGTAGTAAGTTGCTTGCCTTACATGCAGCTGACCATAGTTCAATTCCCAACATCCCATATGGTCCCCTGACAGGAGTGTTCCCTGAGCACAGGGCCAGGAATAAGCCCTGAACACTGCCAGGTGTGCCCTCAAACAAAGAACAAAAATTTGTTTGGTTTTGAGGCCACACCCAGCCATACTCAGAAGTAATTCCTGGCTCTGCAATCTGGGATTACTCCTGGTGGAGTTCGGGAGATCATATGGGATGCTGGGATCGAACCCAGATTGGTCGCATGCAAGACATACGCCTTACCTACCTACTGTACTATATCTTTGGTTCTAGAGTATAATGGTGTTGCTTCCTCCATACACACATGGAAATTAGATTTTAAAAACTTGAATCATTACTCTGAAAAACAAATTGGGAGTACCTCAAGTAGCTCTTTTCCTGTAATGGAAAGTTAAATTGGGTCAGGGTTCCAGGAGCTGAAGGGAAAACACAGGGTGTTCTTATTTAATGGGGACAGAGTTTCAGTTTTGCTAGATGAGGAGGGTTGCAGAGATAGACCTAGCATGGCAGCCAGGGAATATGACTCTGTTTCATGGCTGCATTTCAGGCCGCTGCCCTGATTTTCCAGATCCTTTTGACATTTGGGGTGGGGGGTGAGTGGGATCAGATTCTCTCTATGCTACAGGTCATCTTCCTCTTGGACCTTATAGGTCTCTCTCAGAGATTCTTCTCCTGTGTATCTGATTACAGTTCAAAAACTTAAAATCTGCCACCGTAGCTGTGAGTGAGACAGCAGCTAAAGTTGGCTGTGAGAACCTGGGCAGACGGGAGATTTAAAAATCTAGAGGGATTCCCTAAGGTGATATTTTTTTCCCTGGGTATGTTTCACTTTTGAGTTTTAGGAAAACAAATAAGGGAATCTGTGCTGGCATTTCAGGCAACAAATATGCAGGAAGGCAAGCAAAGCATGCCTGTCGGTGGGCCAGTTCTCTGTGAAAGAGATGCAAACAGGGGGGAATATTTGGTTGGTGTTGCAGTTACCATTTTTTTGCTTATGCTTAATACTTCAAAGGAAGCATCTGAAGCAAGCAGGTGTCTGTAGATTGGGCTCCAGGAAAGCAGACAGTGATGGGGAGGGTCACCCGCAGAAGATGTGTGTGTGTGTGTGTGTGTGTGTGTGTGTGTGTGTGTGTGTGTGTGTGGCCTCTTTGAAAACAGTTCCTGTGCAGGAAGGGGGATGTAGGGCTCCCCTGAATTCCACCGACCTGGGCCTCAACCACAAGTGTTGGGTGTACTTGGGTGTGCAAGGGTGGGGAGCAGTTGAGTGTACTTCTCACCGCCATTGCCTAGACTTTGGGGTTCGTAGGTCTCCAGGAAAAGGAGCATCACTCCGAGCTGTCCAGCTTCCTTTGGTCAAGGATGAGGCTCACTAGGTCCTCTGTTTGGGGCATCCAGGGATGGGATGTGAGGTTCCATGGTTAGTCCAGATCTGAGCACCGCCACTGGCTGCCACATCTCCCACATGCCTCTGGGCTCAGCCTCCACCTCCCAGCCCATCAGCATATGTGGTGTGCTTGTAGCTCTGTAGACAGCAGCAACTGAGCCCGCTTGGAAATTCCATCCCGAGAGGAATTTGAGATGCAGGATTTTGACTTCTGAGCTTTCTAGACCTGGTTGACATTTGATGGTTTGGGAGGGTGTTGGAGTGGTGGCCCAGACTTGACCATGCTGTGCTGTAGGTCATTTTGCTCTCAGCCCTCTGATCTACAGGTCTTTGGCTGCATCTCCTTCCCCTTCCATCTCCTGCTGATGCTGGCCACTGCCCCTTCTCATAACGTTTTTCCCTTCAAATCTGCACCTCGTGGTCCTGATTGTCCCTCGGGCATGAATGAGGGCCAGTCACCGGGATGCCAACATTTTCTTTTCAGATCTACTCTCTCAATTCTTAAAACAGGAGCCGGATGATGGTGGTTGTTATTGTTTATTTTTTTATCAAATGTTTTTTTACTACCTTATCCATGGAAGTAAATGGTTCAGTAGTGTCAACTCAATTCATGTTGTTTTGTGACCAGTCTCTAGAACTTTCTCATCTTAAAAATGGAAACTCTAAACCTTTTAAACAGTAACGCCCCATTCCTCCCTTGCTGAGTGTCAAGCCATCATCATTTAACCTTCCGTTTCTATGTTCTGCAATATCCCAGCTCCTCTAAGTAAAACCCTGCAGTATTTATGTTTTGCTTGGTGTATTTCACTTCGCATTAAGTTATCAGTTATGTCCACACACAGTTTTAGAATCTCCTTCTGTTTAAAGGCAAGACTCCAGCGTCCATGCGTTAACCACCCCGTGCATCTGCCGATGGACTTTTGGGTGCTTCTGCTTGTTGGCTCTTGGGCTGTTGTTACCAAGGGCGCTGTGTATCCTTTTGCTTATAATTTTTTTCCTTTTGCTCATTTTTAAGTGCAGACTTATTTTGTTTGTTTGTCAGCTTGTTCGGGCTCCCCAGTCGTAGATGCAGAAGTGGAATCTAAATCCCTTTGCAAAGATGGCCATAAATATAGCGCAGAGGTCCCATGATTTCCCTGCACCGTCTCGTCCTCTGCATTTGGGCATGAGCTGCCCTTTCCCTGAGAACCCTATTCAGTCTCATTTCTCCGCAGCCCTTCATTGGGTCATGTTTTGTTGGTGCCTTGGTTTCCAGTTTTATCTCTTCTCTCGAACTGGGAATCGAAGGCTTTCATTTGACTTGTGATCTTGTACATTCTGGAAGCTCAGGCTTGTAATCGCGGAACAAATAAAGCAGCTGGAAGAAATCTTGCCTGAACAAAACCCAAGTGGGGCATTTGGGTGCAAGCCAAGATTTCAACAGCCGTAGAGAGATTTAAAAAAAAAAGCAGCCCTCAAAAAGGCTGCTTATATTATAACATCACCAGATCATGGCTGACAAGATTGGAAGGTACGTTAGGGACTGAACAGGTCAAGGGTGGGCTACCTTTGTACGTTTCACTGCCTGAACTCCAAAGCCAAGTGTGGATGTCACCTCTCAGGGCCTTTCCATAGAGTTAATGATTGTGACATAGCTGAAGATAGAGCAGGGTGCAGGAAGTGGACTCTAAACTTCCCACCCAATTACTGCCTGGTCTAAGACCAGCCAATGCATTTGACCTCTGGGGTTCTGCTTGTCTGCAGTAAACTCAGAACTGTGGTGTATATTCAGGTACTAAATAACTCACTAATAAGAAATGGAGCTCTGGAGCTGGAGAGAGAGCGCAGTCGATAAGGCACTTGCCTTGCAGGCAGCTATCGGGGGCTTGGGTCCCAGCACCTGCTAAGTTTCCCTGAGCTCCACCCAGAGCAATCCTGAGCACAGAGCCAGGAGTACGTCCTGAGGACTGCCAGGCATGGCTGAAAAACAAAACAATAAACGAGCTCTATGCTTACTACCCGTGTTTAGAAGTAGACGTTTAATGCCCTATTTCTTTTCAAAAACAAAAAAAAAATTAATCAGCCATTTTGAGATGCTTGGTTATTTATTAGTTTATGCATATGCACATAGGCATGTCTGGGTTGACATAAATGAAAAACAAAGCTTGGAGTGGAGGTAGGTTTAAAAAAAATACTGCAAAGGAGAAACCTAGTTTTCTAACCATTTTCGGTTCCTTTAGCCAACATGAGCAATTCCTTACAGCGACTAACAATGTTCAGTGCATTAGGAGTCATCTGAAGGATTTATCCGCTCTCTTCCTGTGACTCTTCCCCAGTTTCTGATTCAGTTGTGTGTGGTGAGGGAGCACTAACCACGTGCTCCCAGGTCCCATTGCCACTCCTGGTGTGAAGAGAAGGGTGGGCTCACAGTGTCAGTGCAAGGAGGACTCAGTCACATCTGCCAGGCGTGCAGAATTAGGATGGTTGCCCCACAGAGGGATCCAAAGAATCACTGCATGTCACTATGTGTTACAGAAGCACAGCACACATTCCCACCCTGGAGTGTACACAGATCAGCCCCCACACTACCTCTGTACCATTATCAGAGTCATGGAGTTTGCATTCCTGGAGCAAAAAGCACGTGGCTATCTTGTGGGTGCTGGGGGAGGAAGGAAGAGGGTGAGGCAGGAAAGATGCCAGAAGTGAGTAGAGCATGCTGAGTGTCATGGGTGCTTGGGAATTTGGTCCTTGTCCTCACTGGTTACAGAGTTGAAAAGAGAAAATTCCCCCATTCCCAAGAGATCTCAAAGAGGTTAATGATCACATCATAGAATTGGGCCATGAAGAATCCAGTTGATCCTGTCATCTTGCTGAGATCCACTTTAGTTGAGTGTCGTTCTCTCTGGTGTCTGGTTTCTTCCAGCACTGAGGATTTTTGTGTAACCCTGTGGCGATTTACAGGCTCTTATTTACCACCCTGCATGATTTCTCCGTTCTTTTTCTCCTCAGTGAAGAGGCAGTCATTCTTGTCCAGAACTGTTTACAACAGGGAACAATTGGAGTACAAAGGCATTAACAATAGAAATATCTTACAAGAATAGCTTTTTGTATTGCGAAAGCAATGCATGATAATTACAGAAACTCCAGATCAAAAGACCCTCATAATCCAATCCATTATTTAGAAAATTGCTGGCAAAAACCCCTGAAGATGAATTTCCTAGTTTTTTTTTCTATATCTCTGTGCATTTTTCCCTGGAGAAATAGGACCACATTAGATAGAGATTTTGAAAACTTCTTTCGTTCATTTGAAAACTCTCTGTTTAAGCAGTCTGCCAGTTGATGGCCCTGTGCACTATTTTAGCCTAATTCCCTTTGACATCTAGTCCATTCCATGTAATCCCCTGCTTGATGCCCAAACTGAATGCCAGGCAAAAGGCGGTGGTTTGGTGGAGGCAAAGATAGTAGTGGCCCTAGGGGACATCAGAGCAGCCAAAGAAAGGGAAAGGTTGACCATGAAGATGGAGCATATAAGAGGAAGTTGGGTATAGAGTTGGAATCATCCCAGCCACAGCCTTGTACATCCTGGAGAATCACTACCCAAGCTGAGTTACTCAGGAAAATGAAACAAAATAAGCTAACAACCCTCCCTGCTCACCCCTCCAAAAAAAATACAGGCAAAAAAAGACCCAGACTTAAGAATGCCATTGCCCAATGCTGCTTTCACCTGCTTGATTTTGACCAAAGTGATTTGGGGAGTTGCTTTCAGTCCTGGTATCCAGATCCAAAGGAGCAAGATCAGGGCCTCAGTGGTGCCCATGGTACATGGACTAATGCTAGTGGGCTCACCAGCTGGCTCTGCCCAGCTGCCCACTTGGCATTCAGTGATATAACCTTGGTAACTTGAAGATAGCAAGGGCTGTGTATCTGGGAATTCTGTCTTTCCCATATGGACACCAGTTCCTCCGGGCATAAGTTCAAAACGTATGTTGTGAGTTTGCCCTTCGGACTTAAACATGGAAGTTTGGGCACCTCTGAGCCCTGGACAGGGTCTGAATGCTATCATTTTCCTGCCATTTGCAGCAGAGTTACACTTTTCTCTACCCATTTTCTTATGTGGCATGAGGTCACTTATATTTGACTTGCAGAATGATTCTATGACTCAGTACTCAAGATATAAGAGCTGTTTTGACTATTATAGATGGAGGCTCAGGAAAATCAGTTTGTTTTTAATCTTTGAAAGCATCAGTAATAACAACAGTAACTAACTTCAGGCATTTGCCTGTATTGTTTCATCTGATCTTCAAAGAACTCCTCAAGAGTCAGACACCAGGGACATGATTTTCCCCCATGGGATGGTAAAGGGGACCGACAATGAAGTGAAGAAACAGTCATAACTGTACAGCTGCAGTGAAGGAACGGTCTCATAACTGTGCAGCTGCTCAGTGCCGAGGCCAGACTTGGAATGCAACTTTGTCTGCACTGACAGCCGTCTGAACCTCCTTCCTTGTGGCCTCTCAGCTCAGCAGAGGTATCTGAAGTGACATGGTACCAGTTCATGACTCCCTTTGGTCGAAATATCCAGTTGGACGGAGTCATTTGTGGGAAGGCTCCATACAGTGAGAAGCGTAGAGAGCCAGGCTGCAACCTGAGATACTTTGGCCCTTCCAAGATGAGGCAGGAGGCCAGAGAGATAGCTCAAAGGTTTATGTGAGTGCTTTGATCCTCATGCACTGCAGAGTTCCCAACTGGGTGTTCCTGAGCACTGTTTGGATGTGCCCCCCACCCCAAACAAAAGTCAAACCAAGGATAAGATAGTAGGTTAGACTGTTGGAAGATAGTAGGTTAGACTGCTGGTTTTCAATCTTTTTACACCTGTGGATCAGCATTGAAAACTGCTGGTTTGGTGAAGAAAGAATGTTTAGCAACTGGCAGTGCCACAGGGATGCCCCAAAAGATAGGAATTGGAAAGGCTTCCTTGGTTGGGGGCATGTAAAAGACACTGATAATCTTCACCAAAGTCTTTGGATAAGATAAGGAAGAAAGAGGTGAGTTTGCCCTAGGTTGGGAGAACTAGTGTAAACTTTTTGAAGACTAAAGAAATCACTCCATAGAATGACTGCACTCAATTGTGGAATATAAAATAACATAATATGAAACTAACACCCAAGGACAGTAGAGATAAGAGCCAGGCAGATTGGTCCATGGTTGAAAGTCTCTCATGAGCTGTGGTAGAAGGCAGCTGGTATAGAGAAGGGATCACTAAGTCAATGATGGTTGGAGGGATCACTTGGGATGGGAGATGTGTACTGAAAGTAGATAAAGGACCAAGCATGATGGCCTCTCAATATCTTTACTGCAAAACTTAATGCCCCAAAGTAGAGAGAGTATGGGGGAAATTGTCTGTCATAGAGGCAGGGAGAGGGGTAGGATGGGGGGCTGGATACTGAGGACATTGGTGGTAGAAATGTGCACTGGTGAAGGATGGGTGTTCGATCATTGTATGGCTGAAACTCAAACATGAAGGCTTTGTAACTGTGTCTCATGATGAATCCCATTCCCCAAATAAAGTCATTTAACTACATAGCTGTACTGGGAAAAGTCAGAGCAGAGGCCCCGGGACATGGCTGAAGTTGCTGAGTCCTGAAAAGGGAGGAATGAGGGGCGGGAAGTGTGTGAGGGGGTTGGGGAGGGTGTCAAAACCTGGCTTGAACACTTGAGACTGAATGAATCCAGATTTGGAGTTTGGGATATGATGTAAAAGAGAAACTAGAAGATGGAGAACTGAGGATAAAGGTGGGCTTGACCGACGCCATGGCATCCTGGAGAGGGGAAGCAAAAGTGAGCAGGAATTCTCGGGGGACATAGAGTGGCCAGGGTCCTGGGGGTCTCAGAGTTGTCGGAGGACAATAAACAAGCAGTAGAGTCATTAATGTAAGGAGCTGGACTGACGAATAGGTGCTGTCACCAAACACTTGGGATGAGAATTTCCTGTAGTGAGGACGTAGTGCTTCTGTGGGCGGTAAGGGTGAGTTTGGGAAGCCAAGTGGAAGATGAAGGTCGCCATAATTGAGGAATTCAGGGGACTCAGCTGTCTGTTGTCTATCCACTCTGCTGTCCAACTCTATTCATCTCAGGATGACACCATTTTCTCTTGTTACTCTACTTTGTCATAATGCTACGATTTATGTCTAAATGGTCCCTTGCAAGCAGGATGGGCACTTCTCACCCGCGGCAACTGTCTTTCATGGATGCCTAAGAAATCTGATGGAATCTTCCACTTTTTCTCCTCTTCCTGGGATTTGCAGGGCAAGAATAACCAAGTCCTGGATTTCTTTATTCTCCTAAAGGATATGATTCTGATGCTTGGGGAAGAAGGACATTAATGATACCAGTAGCTGTCGTGGGCTCAGCACTTGCCCCCTGCCAGCCACATAAACTGTGCAGACCACTTTATAGAGTCCATCTCTTTGCAGCCTTGTTTTGTCAGGGAGGGTGTGTTTCCTCCCCCAGCTTGATGGGCAGGAACTTTGAAGTGCCTAGAAGTCAGTCTTGGGCTTGAGGTCACTGCACTGGTAAGGGATGGAGCTCACTATCAAGTCCAGGCATTTTTCTCTGATAACCCAAGACTCTAACAATGCCCTTGGTCCCTGACACATGCCAGTGGTAAGGAGACCCAGTACAGCCTCTTTGGGGAGTTGGTGCGTTCCTGATGGCGAAAGAAGAAAAAGCAGCCCCCCTTCAAGATGCCTCATTCCCAAGGAACACACCTCAGGGACCAGAGCCCTTCTCTGGACTCTGTCTTCTCCGTGGCCCCTGAAGTGTGCTTCTCCTTGGAGCCCAGCTGGACCCCCAGTGCCCTGTGAGCACCCACCCACCCCCCTCAGTGCTGCTTCCTACAGCAGAGACTTCCTCAGGGCCACCGGAAGGGAAGTGTTCATATTCGCCCAAGGACTGGCACTGCAGACATCCCCTCTGTTGACTTCAAGAGGGTTCCCTGATGCAGGCCTATGGCACTGCCGGTCCTTGCTGTTCTAAGTACAGGAAGGCTGATATGTTCAAGAGTGCTCAGAAAATTATAGAAGGGGTATCGCAGTGAGAGAGGGTTATTCCATAGGAAGGACCTCCTTGAAAATCATATTAATGTGCGACTTGTTAACTTGTAATCTGCTGAAAGCTCTTTCTGGGAAGTGGCACCTTGTCCTGCGCATGCCCACTCCAGCTTTCCGAACTAAAAGAGGCATTTACTGAGGTCTCGGGCTTGACGCTTGAGACTGATGCATATTCAGAAAGGACTGGTGGAGAGAGCTATGAATGAGCCCACAGTTTAAAAATTACAATTATGTTGGGCATTTCTTTCAGCTTTGCTCACTGACCGAATGAAGATGCTTATTTGTTCTTATCTGGAAGAGTAAGGGATTAAAAAAAACACTTAAGGCACTATATTATTATATATTTTTCTATGAAGGCACTTCAATTCTTAAATGTTTAATATTTAAATATTTAATTTCTTAAGTATTTAAGGAATATTGTGCCTTATCTTGTAAAAACAAAACAAAAACCAGAAAAAAATGTCCAAATTTCACTCTCAAAATTAGGTATAATCCTAATCCATGTCAGTTTTTTTTTTTTAATTTTATTGAATCACCGTGAGATAGTTACAAGCTTTCATGGTTGGGTTAAAATCACACAATGATCAAACACCCTCCCTCCACCAGTGCACATTCCCCACCACCAATATCCCCAGTATACTCCCCCACACCTTTCCCACCCTCCCCCTGCCTCCATGGCAAACAATATTCCCCATACTCTCTCACTACTTTTGGCCATTATGGTTTGCAATACAGACACTGAGAGGTTATCTTGTTTGGTCCTTTATCTACTTTCTGTACACATCTCCCATCCTGACTGGTTCCTCAAGCCATCATTTCCTTAGTGATCCCTTCTCTATTCCAGCTGCCTTCTCCGCTTTGCTCAATCCATGTCAGTTTGTACCCAGTCTCCAGTCCCTATAATCCCCAATCTCCACACCTCCTCAAACCACATGCAGTATAAGAGAGAGCTACTGAGAGGTCATGATAGCCCGCCTCTCCCTAATCCTTCCATCAGCTGTACCCAGGAGGACACTGCACCTTCTGACCCTTCTGACCATCGGCCCTGAGGCTGGTGCAGATTCCCAAAGCTTGCTCCAACTAATTACGAAATATAATGCCTTAAGTGAAGCCATAAAATGGAGTTCCATCCAGTCAGGATTCTGCTGAGCCCAAAGCAGGTATGGGAGAGGAAAGTCCTTCTGGGAAGCTGGAAGGAAAGAGAGAGGGGCAGTTGACCCTGCAGGAAGGGGAGGGGGTTTCAGGTTAGGGGTCTCGAGCTGGCTTGTGGTTCCCTTTCTTGTTTCCGGTCATCTACTTTGGACTCTTCTCTGGGTGTGACCCAGAGCCTTGGGGAGGTCACAGCTATTCAGAATTTCACTGTTTGCCTTATTTCATTCTCTTGACATTTCCCCCACTCATGCAAATGCTGTGATAGATAAAATCGCATGAATCATTGACCTGGTTTTAGCATGAATTCAGGCCAAATGGTAATAGAAATGCCTTCTTCTTACAGTTAAAACAAACAAAAAAACAAGTCCAGTTCACGAAAGAATATCCTTACTGAAGCAATAAAAAGGATTTTAAGGAAATCTCAATTCTCAACTGTCTCTCTTTTTGTTTGTTTGTTTTTAAATGACTATTTGTGGGAGGGGCATACCCAGTGGGGCTCAGGGGCTATTTCTGGCTCTGTTCCCAGGGATCGTCATTCCTGGCAGTGCTGGGAGACCATATGGGGTGCCAGGGATAGAACCGGGTTTGGCCACATGTCAGCTGTCTTACCTCCTGGCTGTCTCAACCCAGCCCCCCCTTTTTATTATTTTATTTATTTGTTTATTTATTTATTTTTGCTTTTGGGGTCACACCCAGCGATGCTCAGGGGTTACTCCTGGCTTTGCATGCAGGAATTACTCCTAGCAGTGCTCAGAGGAGCATATGGGATGCTGGGAATCGAACCTGAGTTGTATGAGGGCAAGGCAAATGCTTTACCCGCTGTGCTATCACTCCATCCCCCCTCCTCCAGTGCCTCTTCTTCATATTCTGAGTAGCAGCTGGGCCACATGACTATCTGCCTGTACCCAAGCATGGCATTTGGCTCTGGGAGAAGCATTTGCAACCCGTGTCCACTTTGAGCCGGCTGCTGTCTGAGCAGAGCACTGTTTTCTCTGAACAAATGACTGACACACTGCCGTCAGGCAGATGGGAATATTTGGCCAACATTTTCTCAGAACGCAATGCAGCGAGGCTGTCACTTCAAGGAGAACCCCGGGCAGAATTTGTTTCCAATGATAACATTCGAGCTTTCAAGTGAAAATTAGAATCTGGGAATCTCGTCTCCACCACTGAGATCTTGAAGGTTTCGCCATACCGATGAATGCGTGGGTGATATTAACAAGTTCAGTTTTCTTTTAATAATGCATAGTAATAGGTGTTAACATGGGAAAAGTCTGTATGGCTTAGTGAATTAGCATGTTTCAGAGAACCAGTGTATGTGTTTCAGAATCATTCTCTGGCAAAAGATCCATTGAAAGGACAAGATATGCCGATAGGTTTTAATGTAACAAAATGTAAAAAGTGAATTGATAGGTTTTCTAATTCTGCATTCACCTAGTCTCGAAGAAACTACCCTTTACCGAGTTATAATGTGTGACCATAAAGGACTTTCTACAGTTACGTGTGGACTCTTAAAATAGCCCTCCTCTTTCAACTACATTATCTGTGTAAAGGCTGTACTTTCCTTTATGTCTACAACTGTATTGCCTGCAAGGAAATTCAACCACAGATAAGAAAATCTAATTTATTAATCAATGCATTTAAAAGGCTGAAAAAATGGTGTAAAAGTCTGTTCTCACTATTTTGGGGGAGAGGGCCTGGGAAATTTTCGTTGTCACAAAAATGTGTACTTTGTATGGTGATACAATGGACTGAAGGAGTTTTTGTTATTTTTATTTGTAGTTATTAATTTGTTCCTCTCTGGAGATGCCAGACCCAGGAGGTGTCTGGTGTCATGTCTGAGCCTTTAGTGGCACTGCCGCCACCTCATGGGCCCTGGGCACTCTCAGCCCCAGTGTCCTCTTCCAGAATTGTCATGGTTATTGGGACACATGTGGGCAGCTACAGTATTTAAACTCATGGCTTCAGGCTGGTTGGGCAAGCGCTTTAAGCCAGTGAGCCTATTCCTAGCTTCTTGTCATTTTTAAAAGAAAGTTTTTGTTTAAATCTCTAGCAGGGTAAGTATTTGATATATCTTGCCCACATCACTTGATCACTTGACATCCCGTTACTCATTGATTTGCTCAAGTGGGCGCCAGTAACGTCTCCATTTATCCCCATTGCATGCTAGTGTAGCTCAATGGCGTCTGCTTGTTTTAGGAACACGAAGAGCCTCAAACCGATCATTCAGGGTCTTGATGAGGAAGTGTGACCATCTCGTAGGTGGGCGGCCACGAGGTCTTTTGACATCCCATGAAATCCAGTCAGTAATGGCTGTAGTCCATCGATCATCTCCAAATCTCATTACGTGTCCACAGGAAGAACAATGGAATTGAAGAGATGTGCCTGGAGCCGAAAGTTCTTCATCCTCTTAGCTATTTCTTCGATGCTCTTGAAGGCGTTCCAAGCCACTCTCTTTCTCCTGCACATCTCAGGTGCCAGGTCATTCGTCATGTTGACTTCTCGACCTAGGTACACATAACTGTTGCATTTGGAGATGGTCATTCCATTGAGAGCGAATGGAACATCAGAAACGAAACTGTTTCTCATAAACATTGTCTTTATGAGATTCAGCTGTAGTCCGACCTTTCTACACTCACGGTCGAAGTTGGCCAGCATTTGTGCCTCTTGGCTAATGTTTGGTGTTATTAGAACGATGTCATCAGCAAAGCGGAGGTGGTGTAGTTGCTGACCATCTATATGTACTCCCATTCCTTCCCATTCCAGTTGTTGCATGATGTTCTTGAGGGTGGCACTGAAGAGTTTCAGTGAAATGGTATCTGCCAAACCCCTGCCGACATCAATGATCACTTCTTTGTAGAATAGTGAGATCCTGGTAGTGAATCCATAATAGAGCTCACGAAGGATCCTGATGTATTGAGTTTGTATGCCCTTATTGGCTAGGGCTTCTATGACCGCTTCCATCTCAACAGAATCAAAGGCCTTCTTTAAATCAATGAACGTTAGACAGAGTGGCATCTTGAACTCTCTACAAACCTCAATGAGCTTGGTTATCATGTGTATATGGTCGATGGTGCTGAATCCTTTGCGGAACCCGGCTTGCTCACATGGTTGTCCTTCATCTAGTGTTCTGCCAATCCTATTCAGGATGGCTTGAGTGAACAGCTTGTAGATGACAGACAATAGGCAGATCGGACAATAGTTGCCAGTGTCGTGGATGTCTCCCTTCTTGTACAGTAGTACAATCCTGCTGGTTTTCCATTGGGACCGAACCTTGCCTTCAGACAGGTAGTGTGTGAAGAGCCGAGCCAGTGTATTGATGACTCCTGATGGCAGGTTCTTCAGGTGTTCAGGTCTGACCTTGTCTGGGCCAGGTGCTGTTTGTTTCTTTACTGACTAAATAGTGTGTTGGATATCAGAAGGGAGAACTTTGGGAATGACATATCCATCCTGCAGAATTTGGTATGTGGGCAGGTGGACGTGGCTATCAAAGAGATCTGTGTAGAAGTCATGGATAATCTTCTCCATTGCCCTTCTGGAAGATGTAATAGATCCATCAGGACATCAGAGGGCAGTCATCTTGGTCTTGTAGTTGGTGAAGGACAGGTGGGCATTGCGAATGCTTTTCCCGGCTTCTGCCGCATCTACCAGCACTGCTGCTCTTTGAGGTCTTCCTTTATCGCTTCTCTGTACTGCTTTGCAAGCTCAGACATTCGCTTGAGATTGCCTGAGGCATGCGCCAAGTCACATTGGCTTATAAGTTCAAGAGTTTTCGAAGGCAGACATTTTTTTGTGGCTATCAATATGCCAAAACCAGTAAATACAATGGGTCCCATTCTTGCCCACATATGCAGTATTTTTTAAGTGCACTCAGTATTTAAGAATATCAAGGGAGCTGGAGCGATAGCACAGTGGATAAGGCGTTTGCCTTGCATGCAGCAGACCCAAGTTTAATTCCCAGTTTCCCATATGGTCCCCTGAGCACCGCCAGGGGTAATTCCTGAGTGCAGAGCCAGGAGTAACCCCTGTGTGTGGGTGTGACCCCCCACCCCCCCAAAAAAAGAATATCAAAGAATCCTGAAACCCAAAAGGGACCACAGACCTAGGGAGAATGTGCCCTGAGAACTGGCCTGGGCTGGTGCAGGGGAACATAGTAGAACAGGCTGTGCCTGGAGCTAATAGCAGCCTTATGCTAGCTAAGCTGACCTTTCCCCTGGATGTGGTAAGTTCTGCCAAAGCATCAGGTATGGAACCATATTGTAGGAATGGTTCCCTGGCCCGATGGAGGGGAGACATATAAGAGACATGTATGTGTCTCGATTCTTTATGTTGTTTTGAGGACACCCCCTGGTCAGTACCCAGGGACTCAACTCTGTTGTCAGGGATTGTCCCTGGTGATGCCAGGGATCAGAGCTGCCCACTTCCAGCCCTCAAGGAGGCACACTGTGTTCTTAGCCTGTTGAACTCTCCTTTGCTGGTTCTTGAAGGTGTGAGTTAA
This sequence comes from Sorex fumeus, assembly GCF_029834395.1. Lineage (NCBI taxonomy): Eukaryota > Metazoa > Chordata > Mammalia > Eulipotyphla > Soricidae > Sorex > Sorex fumeus. Next base: position 5,527,076 of record NW_026606155.1, read on the forward strand.
CATAGCAGTGAGAAGAGGCTGAATGCTTTGACTATATGGAAAAGCAGAAGTCAGAGAAGGAGAGCACAGTTAGAGCCGAGTGTCGGAAGGTGGGTCAGGCAGTGATCAGAGAACAGCCTCTGACTGTGCAGGCCTTTGGGAGGCCTTTGGGTGCCCAGGGTTCCTACTAGGGCCAGTAGAGAGCTTTGGAATGTTGGAAGGCATGAAAGGGACTGAGTATATTTGAGACAAATACCCCTCGCAACAGACCTCATCAGGTCACAGAGAACTGCTGGAACCTACTGGAGACATCTGTAGATTGATGCAAGAGATCACCGGCATTGAGACGTCTATAGCTGTAGGTGATCAGAGGGGGTGAGCTTAAAGAGGAAAGGTGGGCAACCAGATTGAATCTCAGAGTAGTGATAATGAACCACTGCCAGAGGAAGCCCGTGAGGAGCAGGTTTGCAAAGCACGAGGAATTACACTTGGGTCCCTTCTGACCAGGCCATGAGGCCATGCACCATCTGCATCTGGGTTTCTGCTTCTGGCACTGAGCAAGAAAACAAACACAGACACAGATTTGGGCATCATCAGCACAGCCCAGGATGGTCCTTTTCAACAAGGCTAAAGCCATGGTGAGTGAGAGCTCTTAGGGATGTCTCTGAGGAGGGAAGACTAAGAGAGATCTGTGAACTAGAAGGTGCGAAGGAAAAGGGGAGGGCGCAGAGAGGACAGGAGTGCCCAGAGAGTTGAGGGGACTGCAGGAATTGTGGTGTGGAGACCAAGAGACTGAGGTCTCAAGGATAGAGTGATCAGTGGTGATCAGCAATGTTAATAAACTAATACAGTGAAGATTGAGGATCTTTTCCATCAGGTAAGGATTAAGGAGCTTTTCAGTTTAGCAACAAGGGGTCATTGTTGAAGCATCTTATCTAGAACAATGTTGGTGAAATAGTGGATCCCAGTGACTTGAAGGGAAGAGGATAGGTGAGAGGTGAGAGATGCAGGGTTGAGAGACAAGACAAGAGGAGCTGTTATTATAATTCATCTGGAGTGACCCCGAGACAGAAAGTTGAAGATTCAGGAGGGAAGGAGAAATCAACAATGAGGTTCTGGAAGATGGGATTTAGGGAGCAGATGGGGGAAGTCCTGTCTCCAGCAGAGAACTGACTTACATTTGGGATGTATGGGAGAGAACATTTATGGATGGAATTGAAGATGTAGGATGATTTAGTCAGAAACAAACGGAAGTTGCCTTGGTGCTTGGTGGAAAGGCTTGGGAGGAGGAGAATGGCCGTAGTCTGGGTTGACGAGAACAAAAGCAGAGAAGTGTGACAAAGATGAGGAGACTGGGAGGGCCTGGTCTCTCAGAGTGACCAGGAGGGACAATTAAATGAGGAGGCAAACAGAAGAAACAGAGAGCTGTAACTTATCTTAAATATTGGTAATTTAATTACACCCATCTTGTCTTTCTACACAATGATTCATTTATATCATAACCTAAAAATTATTTTCCAACAATAGCGATTTTTTTTCTTACCAGAAACATCATTTTCTGGCCAATTCAAATTATCCTTGTGTGTTTCTGTTGTTTACTTTGATGTTCACCAGGTTAAATCTTCAGCTATGCTAGTGCCATTAAGAGTTCCCAATGCAGAAAAATCTATTCATTATGAACACATTTATTGCTTCATTGAGTTGCCTATTTAAAATGCAAAGAACCACAAATTAAATGTAGTGCTTTTTCATTTTGAAAAAAGCGGATGAATGGGTACTATTTTCTTGAATACATCGTGTTTGTCTGACATAATTAACAGTCCAGATTCACAGGCTAGCAGATGCCAATCCTTGCTGGCTTTGATACTTGTTCCTTCTGGAAAGGAACGCTTCCGAAGACTTACTCACGCTGTGTTCAGCATCAGGGGAAATGGTGAGGCAGATGTAATGGAGATGGTTGCTTTGAGGGGGTGGAGGGATGGCAGTTAAGTGGACAGCAGAGAGATTGGCTCCCAAAATCAGTCTCTGAAGTTAATTCTGTATTTTGTAAAAAAAAAAAATTCTTCATAGAAATTGTGAAACGAAATATCCAAGAATCGTATATATCATGTCAGCCCATCACTCCCTGACTTCAAATCTAAAGTCCCCTGTGGTGGGATGTTCTGATGTTTCTTTTGTGACATGTTCTTGATCAATGTGAATCTGCTGTGTTGAATGTGTGTCAGATAGGCTAGAGTCAGCGATCATGGCTCTGACCAATGAAAAGTCTGCATTTAACGCCCAGTGGATCTGATCTGGAGGGCAGAGTTTCTTTTTCAGTTCTATGCCGTTGGAACCCCACAGAAGCCTTGTACTCTTTTTTTCCCCCTCCTGGTTTTGAGGACACATCTGGCTGTGCTTAGGGCTCATTCCTGGCTCTGTACTCAGGTATCACTCCTGGTGGTGCTCAGGGATCATGTGCTGTGCTGTATAAAACCATGGTTAGCCACATTTAAGGCAAGCATCTGAAATCCTGTACTATCTCTCCAACCCAATGTGTGTTAATTATGATGGTCCATATCCAGGCTGTGATTGCGAGAGCTCGTCTCTGCTTGGGAGAGCTTGTTTCTGCTCGGGAGAGCTTGTCTCTAGTTGCAAGAGCTAGTGTGTGTCTGGTTGTGAGAACTCATCTCTAGTTGAGAGAGTTTGTCTCTGGATGGGAGAGTTTGTCTCTGGATGGGAGAGTTTGTCTCTGGTTAGGAGAGTTTGTGTCTGGTTGGGAGAGCTAGTCTCTGTACTTTCTACTTTCCACTTCAATCTCACTTATTTTGACTAATTCTCCATGCTTCCCCTCTCCCCAGCTTTTCAGGGATATACCCAGGTTCCTTTTTCTTTGGTAGGAGGACAGTGCTTCTTTGATTCTCCCCAGGAGCATTGCACTGTTGGTCTGCTCCAGGGAATTCTGCTTCAGACACGCAGAGCTGTGTGGAGGCCGCCATCTTTCCCTTGTGCCAGCCCATGCTCCTTGGATCTTCCTACCTCTGACAGATGTATGGTGAAAATATTTTTCCCATTGAGTAGGATGTCTTTTTATTTCAGTTTTATTCGAAGCACAGAAATGTTTGTCTGATGTATCTTGTTCATTTATTTTTGGTCTTATTTTATTAGCCAATAGAGTAATCATTGAAGACACTTTGGAAGTCATTGTCATGGAATTTTCTGTCCGTTTTCTTTTATGAATTTTGGTCTAACATCTGTCTTTAATCCATTTTCGGTTAAGGTCTGTTATATGGTGTGAAATAGGATTACATTTCTTTCTTTTCTTTTTTCCCTCCTCCCCCCCCCCCCCCCCATCGCTATTGGGGCTAAGCAGTTTTTCTTACACTATTTAAGAGGGGTTTCTTTCTCCAATTTATTATTTTTTTCCCTCAGGGGTTACTCCTCAGAGCTCTGCATTCAGAAATTACTCCTGATGGTGCTTAAGGGACCATATTAAATCAGGGTGATTCAATACTCGGGGGATTGAATCCGGGTTGCTTAGTACAAGGCAAGAGTCCTACCTGCTGTACTATCTCTCCAGCCCCCATTTTTTTCTCCACTTTTTTCCTTTATCATAAATTTACTGCTTATGTATCTGAGAGTGTATTTGTGGTCTCTAAATTATCATCTGTTGATCTGAAAGTCAAGTTTTATTCCAGAGTCATATTATTTCGATTACTATAGCTTTATAGTATAATTTAGAAGTCAAGGAATACAGTGTCTCATCTTTTTTCTCAGGATGGCTTTGAGTATTGGGAATGGAGGCTTTATGGTTCCATGCAAATTTTAGTACTATGTTTCCATGCCCCTGAAGACTGTCATTGAATTTTTATAATACGTGGATAGAATAGTCATTTTAACCATGTTTGTTCTTCCAATCCATGACCAGGGGAATATTTTTATTTCTTTTTCTCTTCAGTCTTTTTCAATTTTTTATTTATTTTAAATTTAGGAGTAGCACTATTTATTCAGCCACAGATTAACTGACTTAAATAGGCATCAACTCCATATTACTTTAAAAAATTTTTTATTGAATATCCATAAGATATTGTTGTTAAAGAGCTGCGCAACCTCTTATTGTCTAGTTTTCGCTCTCAGAGAACCTGGCAGGCTACCAAAAGTGTCCTGCCCGCATATATGCCTGACTGGGAACACCTGTAAAGGTGAATAGAGGCTGCCCCAAAAGCCTCCATCCCTCTCGGAGAGCCTGGCAAGCTACTAAGAGTATCCCACCCACATGGCAGAGCCTGGCAAGCTACCTGTGGCATACTTGATATGCCAAAAACAGTTACAGTGATGGTCCTCATTCCCCTGACCCTGAAAGAACCCCCAATATGCCATCAGGCTATGCTAGCATGTGACAGGGATGAATGGAGATGTTACTGGTGCTTGCTCGAGCAAATCGATGAACAACAGGATGACAGTGATACAGTGATCCATAAGATAGACCCTTACAAAGCTGTTCATGATTGGGTTTTAGTCACACAAAGATCTAACACCCATCCCTCCATCAGTGTACACTTTCCACCACCAGTGTCCCCCATTCCCCTCCTACCATCCCCCAACAGCCCACCCCAACCTCCCTCTATTTTTGTGCATTATGGTTTACAATACAGGTACTGTGAGGTTATTGTGTTTGTTCAGGGGATACAGTATTTTTATTGGGACAATAAGGCTGCAGTATTGTTTACAATAGCCAAAATCTGGAAAAAAAACCTCATGCCCAAGAACAGATGACTGGTTAAAGAAACTTTGGTACATCTACATAATGGAATACTATGCAGCTGTTAGAAAAGATGAAATCATGAAATTTGCATAAAAGTGATTCTACTTTTTGATCATTGTATGACCGAAACCCAAGCACAAAGGTTTGTAAATCTACAACCGTACCTCATGGTGCTTCACTAATAAAAAAAAAAAAGGTGATTCTACATGGGAAGTATCATGCTAAGTGAAATGAGTCAGAAAGGGAGGGACAGACATAGAAAGATTGCACTCATTTGTGGAATATAAGGTAACAGAATGAGAGACTAACACCCAAGAATAGTTGAGATAAGTACCAGGAGGTTTGCTCCATGGCTTGGAAGGTGGCAGCACATGTTGGGGGAAAAGGCAGCTTAGATAGCGAAGGGAACACCAAGTAAAGGGAACAGCATGCTTGGGATAGGAGATGCATGCTGAAAGTAGACTATAGACTGAACACGATGGCTACTCAATACCTCTATTGCAAACCATGACACCCTAAAGGAAAGAGAGATCAAAAGGGAATGCCCTCCACAAGGGCGAGGTGGGGGGATTGGAGGGTTACTGGGATCATTGGTGGTGGAGAATGGGCACTGGTGGAGGGATGGATACTCAATCATTGTATAACTGAAACCCGAGGACGAATGTTTGTAAGTTTACATGGGTAAAACACCATGTACTACGTGGTGTTTCACTAATAAAAATTAAATTAAAAAAATAAGGCTGCAGTAGCTTTTTAACTGGATGGCAGCTTTGGGGTGTGGACGTGACAGGGGGTGAGGTGGGGTGGGGTGGGGTGGGGAAGTAGACCATCCTGACCCTGAGAAACCTGGAGATTTCAGTCACAAAACCCACAAAACCGAATTTAGTGATAGCACAGCGGTAGGGCGTTTGCCTTGCGCACAGCCAGCCTGGCCGAGCTGGGTTCGATTCCCCCGCCCCCCTTGGAGAGCCCACAAGCTACCAAGAGTATTTCGCCTGCATGGCAAAGCCTGGCAAGCTACCCATGATCTGGCAAGCTACCCGTGATGTATTCAATATGCCAAACACAGTAATAACAGGTCTCAAAATGGAGATGTTACTGGGACCGCTCGAGCAAATCGATGAACAATGGGAGGACAGTGTTTTTTTTGTTTGTTTTGTTATATCGGAGAGCCCGGCAAGCTACCGCGAGTATTCGATATGCCAGACACAGTAACAACAAAGTCTCCAATGGAGACGTTACTGGGCCCGCTCGAGCAAATCGACGATCAACGGGAGGGTTATATCTTGAGATATGTTTGTCCTAAGACAATGAAGTCAATTTGGGGGTATGGGTGCGATTTTGGATTGTGGGAGTAAGAGGCTGCCGGGGGTTCTTCTTGGGTGGGACCCAGGCTGACCCACCCCTCTCCCTTTCTGGTCTGTTCAGCCTTGATCAGGTCCGAGATTAACTGTGGCTTTTGATCTCTTTTGAGATGTATTACGGGTCTCTGAAACAAGTCTGAAAAATGAGCTTTTAAGTTAGCTGAACCAGAGGTGGTTTGTGGGTGTGACTCCCATATACCTAACTTTGGGCTGTTTAATTTCTCAGAAAATTTGACCCCAGGTTATTGGTGTCTGGCCAGAGGCAGAGGTATCAGGAATAATAATTTTAGGTATCAGGAAGCCTGAAGGCTCTATCACGCTGCTGATGCACTCACCTGGCAGGTACAGTTGACCTGCTGGAGGCACTCTTCTGTTTCTTTAATAGCAACTTACAGCATTTGATGTATAAGACTTTCACCTCTTTTGCTAATTTCTACTTATATTTTTGTAGGACACAATTGTAAATGAAAAAATATTTAAATTTCTTTCTCTTGTATATTGTTGTGTATAAAAATGCATATTGTAGGGGCTGGAGCAATAGATAGCACAATGGGTAGGGCGTTTGCCTTGCATGCGACTGACCCAAGTTCAATTCCCAGCATCGCATATGGTCCCCTGAACATCCCCAGGAGTAGTTCCTGAGTGCAGAGCCAGGAGTAACCCCTGTGCATCGCCAGATGTGACCCAAAAAGTACAAAAAAAAAAGAAATGCATATTGTAATCTGCACATAGTAGCGTATTTCTCCCCAACTTGACCCTTCAGTTGTATTTTCTTGCCTAATTTTGTGTTGACGACCTTCAGTACAGTTTTGAATAATTACAGTGAGAGTGGAATTTTTTGCCTTGTGTCTATATTAAAGGTGAACCTTTCAGCTTTATGCCATTTAATATGATGTTAGCTGTGGGTTAGTGGCCTTTACTATATTGAGGTCTCTTCTTTCTATTTTCATTTTGCTGGACATTTTAATCATAAACGGGGTGTGAAATCTTGTCAAAAGCTTTTTCTATGTCTATTGATATGATTATATGAACTGTATCTTTCTTTTTGTTTATGTGAAAAATCACATTTATTGATTTTCATTTATTGGACCACTGTTGTATCTCTGGAATAAATATGCTCTTGGTGTATTACCCTTTTAATGTGATATTGAATTTGGTTTGCTGATATTTTGTTGAGGATCTTTGTTCATTGGGGATCTTGGTCAGTAATTTTCTTTTTAAGTGCTGTCTCTCTTCACTTTTTGTATCAGGGTAATGTTACTCTCATAGAAATTGGAATGATTCCTGTTTGTTTTCTTTTCTGGAATGGCTTGAGAAGCATAGAGAATATATTATCTTTGAAGATTTGGTGTAGATCACTAGTGTTTGGACCAAGACTTTTGTTTTGCTGTACCTTTTATTGCTGTTAAAATTACATTATTAGTAAGTGGTCTGTTTTGGGTTTTGTTGTTTGTTGTTTTTTGTTTGGGGGCAGCTACACCTGGTGATGCTCAGGGCTTACTCTTGGCTCTGCACTGAGGGATTATTCCTGGCGGGACTTGAGGGGTGGGGGCGGGGTTGTCATATGGGGTGCTGGGGTTGCCCCGTGCAAGGCAAGGGTCCTACCTGCTGTACTAGCTCTCTAGCCCTGGACTGTTCAGGTTTTTAATTTCTTCTGGATTCAGTATTGGAAATTGTATGAGCCAAAAAATTTACCTATTTACTCTTGGTTCTCCAATAAATTTAAAAAATATAGTAATCTCTTCTGAGTGTTTGAACCTCTGAGATATCTTCTCCCTTTTTATTTCTGATCCAGTTTATTCATTCCTCTTTTTTCCCCTTTTGAAACTATTTATTAATGCTGATTATTCTTTAAAAAGCAACCCTTGGATTCATTAATTTTTTCCACACAGCTTATTTCCACTTTAATTTGTATTATTTCCTTCCTTCTATTTACTCTGAGTTCTAATTGTTCTTTTTCTAGTTCTTTCAACTGTGAGGTTATGTTATTTATTTGAGCCTTTTTTGTTCCCCAATACAAACCTGTATTTTTTTCTTTTTTTCTTTTTTGGGTCACACCTGGCGATGCACAGGGCTTACTCCTGGCTTTGCACTCAGGAATTACTTCTGGTGGTTCTCAGGGAACCATATGGGATGCTGGGACTCGAACCCGGGTCAGCTGTGTGCAAGGCAAATGCCCTACCCACTGTACTCCAGCCCCAATATAAACCTGTATTGCTGTGAATTTCCCTCCTAGTACTGCTTTTGCTGTGTCCCATAGGTTCTAATAAATCACGCCTTCATTCTCATTTATTTCCAAGAATCTTTTTATCTCTTCCTTAAATTCCTTTTTGAACTAAAGGTAGTTCAGTAGTAGTCCCTTTACTCTCCAAACCATGTAGAATTTTCTCTTCTTCCTTCCTTTCTTCCTTCCTTCCTTCTTTCCTTCCTTCCTTCCTTCCTTCCTTCCTTCCTTCCTTCCTTCCTTCCTTCCCTCCTTCCATCCCTCCTTCCCTCCCTCCCTTTTTTTTGGGAGCCACTTCTGGTGGTGCTCAGGGTTTATTTTTGGCTCTGTGCTCAGGAATCATTCCTGGCAGGCTCAGGGGGACAGATGAGATGGGGCTCAAAACTAGGCCAACCACGTGAAGACCAAGTGCCCTCTCCACTTTACTTTCTCTCTGGTCCTTTTCTTCAGATTTCTTTTTTTAAAAAATGGCTAATTCATAGCATTGTGATATGAAAAGATACCTGATAGGATTTCAGTCTTTAAAATTACTGAAACATGGCAAGTACCAAAGAGAGGAAGACTCCTGAAAGCAAATATGCTTTGGATTTCGTATTTCTATATCCTTTGGATGAGTACCTTGTTAGAGAGTAGCATTGTTAGATAATATGGTATTTGCATTCTCCACTTTAAAATGAATCGTCATACTATAGAGGTGGCACCAGCTTACCTTCTTACCAACAAGTAGAATTCCTTTTTCTTTTCATCTTCTCCAAAACAAAATTTCCTTTTTCTTTCTATTTTTCTTCTCTTTTTTTCATGTAATAGGCTATTCTCCCCAGTGTGAAATCGTATCTCATTGTGGTTTTGACTTATGTTTTCTTAATATTCGGTGATGTTGAGCATTTTCTTCATATGTATGTGGGCCCTCTCTGTATCTTATTTCTTGAGAAATGTCTGTTCCCTTTCATTTTGTATTGTATTTTGCCTTTTTATTTCATAGTGTTTGGTTTTCTTCTCTCATAGAGTTGTATTCCTTTTTGTAAAGTTCTTTTGAATATTAACTTCTTACCAGATGTATGACATGCAAATATCTTCTCTCAATTGCTATATTATTTTTATGTGGTGTATACTTTGTAAAATATTTTTAATTTGATGTAATTTCATTTGTTCATTATTGTTTTTTATTTCATTTCCATTTGAGTTGAATAAACTCATCTCTTCTATGAGGTTCTAACCTCTATCACCTTTGTTTATTTCAGTATATTTTATGGTTTGGGGACAAATGTCTATATTTAATCTATTTTGAGTTAGTTTTTAGGAATAGCATTGGAGATATAATAGTTCCTTGTTTTCTGTGGCAGTAGTTTCATTCCTATAGAAGTAGTCTAGTTTTCCCAGTACTGTTTGTTGAAATGACTCAGTCCCACTTCATTATATGATCTTTACTCCTTTATCATAGATTACATATACATAAATCTGTGGTTTTATTTCTGGTTTTTCTTTTCTATCTCATTGATTTATTTACCAGTTCTCTTCCAATACCGTACTCTTTTATTTATTCATTTATTTTTTGTTTATTTATTTTTTATTAGTGAAACACCATGAGGTACAGTTGTAGATTTACAATTTTTTGTGCTTGGGTTTCGATTATACAATGATCAAATACCCATCCCTCCACCAGTGCCCATTTTCCACCACCATGGATAATATCCCTCCCACCCCCATCCCTCCCATCCCACCCTGCCTCTGTGGCAGGCAAATTCCTTGTGTTCTCTCTCTCCTTTTGGGTGTTGTGGTCTGCAAAAGAGGCTTTGAGTGGCAAACATATTCAGTCCCTAGTCTACTTTCAACATGCATCTCCTGGGAGGATCCTCCAAACACCCTTTATTTGGTGCTCCCTTCTCTATCTGAGCTGCTCTTTCCCCTAGAATGCCCGGCTGGCCTCTAAGCTATGGAGTAATCCTCCTGGTGCTGATCTCAACTATTCTTGGAATACCGTACTCTTTTAATCACTGTTGCTTTGTAGTATAGTTTGAAGTCAGAGAGCCTGGCACTTCCCTTTTTTTTGAAAGCAGTAATTTTTATTCTAACATTCAGAGCAAACTCAGATGCTAGTCAAGTCTAGGTATTCATATTTTTAGTCATAGGTCATTTGTGGTTTGACTCTAAAAAATAAAACTAATGTCACTGTGTCTCACTCTTGGTTTTGTGTGTGGTATATTCCATCCCTTTAACTTGTGTTTGCAGGGAAACCTCAGACCCTCAGATTTTCTCTAACCTGTCGCCCCTCAGTTTTACAGTCTCTCAATGACTGAGTCACAGAATTGTATCACTTATTACTTACCACTGGGGGCTATTACTTTTTTTTAATTATTTTAAATTTACATAGAATTCCTTTTCTTGCTTGTGAAAATGTTTTCAATCAGAGTCCCAGTGGAAAACAGAATACTATTCAGAATACTAAGGCAAAGAGATTCTAATTGAATTATTTTATTTTTATTTTGTGTTTTGTTTTTGATCATCAGTACTTATAAGACCAGACCTAAATCAGTAGAAGAACTAGAACTAGGGACATAGATGTGGTGTTATCGTAGTGAATGTTTAGCTTTCCCTTATTATTACCAAATCAGAACAGAGAGAAGATTTGCAGTAAGTGAAAGAACTTTTAACAAAAGCATGTGCAGATACAAAAAAGGAAAATCCAACTACATCATTTTAGGGTTTTCAAGACTTGTTAACGTCCCAGTCCTGAAGCCCCAAGGGAGGAATATTATTCCTGGAGCCTAGAGACAGCAAGGGCTAAGGAGGAGGGATCACCTGGTGGGAGGTGCGTTCTGGGTAATTAGCCACTGCCGGAAGGAAGAGCTTCGACAGGGAGGAAGTGGGAAGTGGTCCCATCTCCTCTCCTCTCTCCTGCTCATCTGACAGGTGCCTTCCAGCAGCCCTTGGGGAAGCCAAGCAGTGGACTTCAGAGGGCACCTAAGGAAAAATCCAGAATGGATTTGGGGGTGGGTAGGAATATGCAAATAGAGAATAAATTTATCAGGGCTCCAGTGGTACTTTTATATTTTTTTTCTTTTTGGGTCACACCTGGTGATGCACAGGAGTTACTCTTGGCTCTGCACTCAGAAATTACTCCTGGTGGTAGCTCAGGGAACCATATGGGATGCTGGGAATTGAACCTGGGTCGGCCACATGCAAGGCAAACACCCTACCTGCAGTGCTATCGCTCCAGTCCCCTCAGTGGTACTTTTGTAGAAAGTAGTTGTTAAATTCGTCCAGTTTAATTTTTTGAAATTCAACTTTTCCTTTGCATATCATTTTATTTTATTAAAGAACTGAAATTTATAAAGTTATTGGTAGTTGGGTTTTAGGCAAATAATATTTTCAACACCAGTCCCACCACTAGTGTCAACTTCCCTCCACCAGTGTTCCCAGATTCCCGTCCCACCCCAAGCCCCGCCCCATCAGACAGGCACATTACAAAGTTCCCGTGCTTGCCACTTAGATCTCGTGTTTTCAGTGTTGCTGAGTCTGTGCTTGGGTCCTATGACTCTACCCCTCACTCATCTCACCAGTATAACTGGCACCCTGATTCCTGCACACCCATGACTTTCCTTTCTCTTCTTCCCTTGATTTCTGTCCTTCCCAATCCTCCTCTCTAAACACTGGTGTTAAGGGTGATCTAGGCATCCCCCTTTTTACTACAGTACATTTCCCCTTTCATTCAGTGTTCTATATACTACAGATAAGTGAGATCATCCTGGCTTTGTCTTCCTTCTTCTGGCTTCTCACAACATGATTTCTTCCAGTTCTAACCATGTGGCAGCAGACTGCATGATGTCATCATTCTTGCAGCTGCATAGTATACATACCACATCTCACAGACAGTATTTTTTAAACATTTTTATTAGTGAGACACCATAAGGTACAGTTGTAGACTTACAAATTTTGTGCTTGGGTTTCATTTATACAGTGATCAAATACCCATCCCTCCACCAGTGCCCATTTTTTTCCCCCAACCTGTCAGCTACGGAGGAACTAGGACTAAGGCTAAAGGTGCTCCTTCTTTATTGCAGTGAACTGAAATTTTTCAGCAAATGCAGTTACCTTGCCTTGCTAATGCAGAAGTCAAGACAGGCCGTCTACCGCCTCTTCCCCACTCTCTGCTCCTTTCCCTCTACCCATGGCACAGCCTGGAGCAAGAGTGCCCGTGGCTGCCTAAGTCCTGATGTCTCTGTCCATGAAAATTGTGATTCAAGTGGGTTGAAGCAATAGTACAGTAGGTAGAACCTTTGCCTTGCATGAGTCCAACCTGGGTTTGCTTCCTGTTGCCCCATATGGGCTTCCACACCCAACGGGAGTGATCCCTGAGCACTGCTGGGTGTGACTCCCCCCCCCCCCATGTTAAAAATTAAGGCAAACTTTTCAATCCAGTGTGTTTTGTTCCCCCTCTGAGACCAAGGCACTGTAGTCAAGCCCTAGGGGACCAAGTCTAGATTTGTGCCCTGTAGCTTGGAGGGGTCTCGGGGGGCATCATTGGTGCATGGGCATGCCAGGCACGTGCCCAGCTTTGCTCTTCCTGGGGGGCACGGGAAACCTCAGACAGAATTGAGTGGACGGCCAATCCTGACCTGAGCTTCGTGCCATCTTCACTCCTTGGCATGACCTCAGGAAGAGCCTGCACAGCCCTGCAGGTGGGCAGAGGGCTGTTCATTGAGACACCCCAGGTGGGGAGAGGGTCTAAGCCAGGGGTGGGCACATCTCCTTGGGCCTGCAGATACCTAGTTCAGGGCTGGGGCCCCTTCCTCCCTGTCCAGTCCTGAGCATGTGGCCCAAAGACCTCTCAGCAAGTGCCCAGAATTTCCCTGCCCCCTTGTTTTTCCATCACTCCCGCCAGGGACTGTGCAACATTCCCAACTGCTTCCTGCTTTCCCCTCAGCTTGTCAAGCACTGGCAACATTAACAGAATAGCAGCACACACAGGTGCTGTCCCTGGACCTCTGTGCCACCAGGTAGCCCTTCCCTGGTTTCTGCAGAAGCTCGTCAAGACCTGGGTCGCTGTGCCCTGACGTCTGCCCTGCCCTGGCCCGGCATTCTCTGCAAATGGCCTCACATCCCCTTTCTCTAGAGACTAGAAACTACCCAGCGACAGTCATTTGCCTCCTGCCCTAAGGACAGCCTTGCTACAGCCACAGGGTGGATGGAGGACAAGAGCTGGCCCTGCTCGGCCACTGAACCGCCTCCATGGCTCCCTGCCTCCTCTCTGCAGTCTCAGGTAGCTCCCTCCTCTACAGCCTTGGCTTCAGCATCCCCCGCTCCTTGCTCTGGACCTGATGATGCCTCCTGTCTGGTGGTCTAGGGCTCAGAGTTTATTTTGCTCTGTTTGGGGGCCATACCCAGTGCTGCTCAGGGCTTCTTCCTCTTGACTCTGAGCTCAGAGATCACTCCTGGCAGTGCTAGAGGACTGTACTGGAGGCCGGGGATCCACTCCAGGTTGGCTGTGTGCCGAGACAAGTGCCCTCCCTGCTGTGCTATTGCTCCAGGCCCAGAGCTCAGCGTCTCCCTGCCTTCCTGACTCTGCCTCTCATCCCCTGGGTACTTCTGATCCCCTGTGCTCTCCCTCCTGTCCCAGTGATTTTGTTGAAACACCGAGATCAGGTCCAGCTGGGGCCTCGCTGCTGTGAAGACCAGAGGACAAGTTAGTTCTGTTCTATGGTACAGCACACTTTGGTGGGGGGAGAGGGGGTCACCTTCCAGACGTGCACTTTCACCTGGCATCCTCACACTGCTGCCTGTGCTGATTTTTGGCCAACGCAACTGGTATCTCTGAAGGGCTACATCAGACTCAGACTTTGTGTACACATCAGGCCACTGGTATCCGCAAACGATGCTCAGATGTCTTTAGAAGTTTATGCCAGAGGGGCTGGAGCAATAGTACGATGGGTAGGGTGTTTGCCTTGCACGCGGCCGGCCCGGTTCGATACCCAGCATCCCATATGGTCCCCCAAGCACCTCCAGGAGTAATTCCTGAGTGCATGAGCCAGGAGTAACCCCTGTGCAACATCGGGTGTGACCCAAAAAGAAAAAAAAAGTTTATACCAGAAGGAATGAACTTTCTATGGGGAGGGGGGTACACATTTCCAATTAGAGATGATGTATTACTTACTGCAGCCGGAGTCCACTGAGGGGGGAACAGCCGTAATAGCTTATTTCAGAACTAATATGGCTATATGTTAGCGACAGAAATGATGTAGCTATCTTATTAGAAATACAACAGAGAGATTACTTAGCAGCTGTCTCCCCACACTGTCATTTTATTTTGCTCTGTGGTTCTTGGCAGAGAATCTAGAAAAGTGAAAAAAATAATAATTAAGCCACACTGTGTTCTCCTGGACAAAATGATTTCTCCTGTTCCAAGAAACAAATCTTACAAGGCAATGCATGCACCATGATGGTGGGAAGTCGAACCTTCTCTGGAAGTGTTTTTCTCTCAGACACTGTCTTTTCCCAGTCCCTCTTGTTGAGTTTTTCTTCACCCCATGTTCCTGACACAGAGCATGGACGTCCTCCAAGGGCCCACCATAAGCTCTCTCAGCTTCGCTTTGAAGCAAAGAATTCCACAGGGACCTATTCAGGACTTGCTTTTCATTGAGCTAAAGAGATGCCACGTGGAGCACTTTAATTTGCGCATTCTTTCATCATTCGTTGAACAAATAATTGTGTTAATGGCCACTTAAAGCCATCTTAGAATGGATATTATTTCACATGTGGAAAAATGCCAGACGAGAGAGAGAGAGAGAGAGAGAGAGAGAGAGAGAGAGAGAGAGAGAGAGAGAGAGAGAGAGACTTTCTGTGGGACTGCCACAGTTCCCCCACCCCTAAGCCTCCACACCTGGTTGGACTGTCACTCTGGCCCTTAGATCATTGATAATTACAAAAAAAAAAAGAAAAAATGTTCCTACCTGCTTGGTTTCACGCTGTGCATTTAACATCAGAGTCTCTATCAAACTGGCCCCAAGGGCTCATGGCACAAAAGCAGTTAAGAACTCTCTTCGCTGAAGGTGTCAGTCTTCATTTGGAAGGAGTGGGTTATCTATTCAGATCATCAGGAAGTATTTTGTAAAATCAAAGTGCCCCAAAATCTCAGGACCAGAGTAATAGGTGCTGTAATATTTATCACTAGCTTGATTCATTCATGCAATGCATAGGTAATGCGTGCTTCTGCATGCAATGCCCTGTGTGATGGAATCAAAGGTGAGGACTCAGTCCTTGCTAAAGCTGTGGTGAAACATTTCCAGTTACTAAACCAAGGCTTAGCCCTGTGGGTTTATGCCAGGACCATCTGTGGCAAAGAGTTTCCTTTTTCTTTTTCTTTCTTTTAAAAAAATTTTTTTTTATTGAATCACCAAGAGATACAGTTATGAAGCTTTCATGTTTGAGTTTCAGTCATACAGTGATCGAACACCCATCCCTCCACCAGTGCACATTCCCCACAACCAATGACCCCAGTATCCCTCCCCCATCCCAATTCTCCTAGTGCCCCAGTGGTAGATGATTTCCCCCATACTCTCTCTCTCTCTGCATTATGGTTTGTAGTATAGATACTGAGAGGCTAAGACGCTATCACGTTTTGTCCTTTATCTACTTTCAGCACTCATCTTCCATCCTGAATGATTCCTTCAACCATCATTGATTTACTGATCCCTTCTCTTTTCCTGCTGCCTTCTCCCCCAGCTCATGAGGCAGGCTTCCAACCATGAAGCAATATTCCCGGCCCTGTGTCTACTGTCCTTGGGTGTCAGTCTCTGACTGTTGTCCTTCTATGTCTGTCCCTCTCTTTCTGACTCATTTCACTTAGCATGATACTCTCCCTGACCATCTACTTATAAGAAAATTTCCATGACTTCATCTTTCCTAACAGCTGCATAGTATTCCATTGTGTAGATGTACCAAAGTTTCTTTAACCACTTGTCTGTTCTCTGACACTAGGGTTATTTGCACATTCTGTCTTTTGTGAACGGTGCTGTAATGAACATGTCGGTGCAGATGTCATTTCTATCGTGCTTTTTTGCACCCCCGGGATATATTCCCAGTAGTGGTATTGCTGGGTCATATGAAAGCTCATTTTCTAGTTTTTTGAGGAATGCCCATATTGTTTTCCAAGATGGCTGCACCAGTCAGCATCCCACCAACAATGAAAGAAGTGCCTTTTCCCCCACATCTGTACCAGCTATGGTTGTTCTTGTTCTTTTTGATGTGTGCCAGTCTCTGTGATGTAAGATGATATCACATTGTTGTTTTGATTTGCATCTCCCTGATGATTAGCAATGTGGGGCATTTTTTCATGTGCCTTTTGGCCATTTGTATTTCTTTATGAAGAGGCTTCTTTTCATTTCTTCTCTCCATTTTTTATGGAGTTGGGTTTTTTTTCTTGTACAATTCTACTGGTGTCTTGTATATCCTGGATATTATTCCCTTATTAGGTGGGTATTGGTAAATATTCCTTCCCATTCTGTAGGCTCTCTCTGTATTTTGGTCACTGTTTCTTTTGAGGTGCAGAAACTTCTCAGTTTAATGTAGTCCCAACTTGTTTATGTTTATTTCCACTTGCTTGGTCAGTGGTGTTTTACCCTTGATCACTTGACTTCCCGTTAATCGTCGAATTGCTCGAGCAGGCGCCAGTAATGTCTCCATTTGTCCCTGTCGCGTGCTAGTGTAGCCCAATGGAGTCTGTTCGCTCTAGGAACATGAAGAGCCTCAAACTGATCGTTCATGATCTTGATGAAGAAGTCTGACCATCTGGTAGGTGGGCGGCCACGCAGTGTTTTGATATCCCGTGGAATCCAGTCGGTAACAGCTCTAATCCAGCGGTCATCTTTAAATCTCATTACATGACCAGCCCATCTGATTTTTGACACCTTGGCAAACGAGACAGCGCCCCTGATTTTTGACCTGATTCTTGATCGTCGACAGATGTCAGAACTCTGGATTCTTTCTCTCATTTGAGTGAAACGTGATATTCCAAGCATAGCTCTTTCAATTCTTCTTTGGGAGACCTGAATAGTGTTCTCATCCTGTTTGCGTAGGGCCCAGGTCTCTGAGGCATATGTTAATGCAGGAAGAACAGTGGAATCAAAGAGAGATGTGCCCGGAGCCGGAGGTTCTTTGTCCTCTTAGCTATTTCTTCGATGTTCTTGAAGGCGTTCCAAGCCGCTCTCTTCCTCCTGCGCAGCTCAGGTGCCAGGTCATTTGTCATGTTGACTTCTCGACCTAGGTACACATAGCTGTTGCATTCAGGGATGGTCGTTTCGTTGAGAGCAAATGGGGTGTCAGGAACGAGGCTGTTTCTCATAAACATTGTCTTCGTAAGATTCAGCTGTAGTCCGACATTTCCACACTCACGGTCGAAGTCGGCCAGCATTTGTGCCGCTTGGCTGATGTTTGGTGTTATTAAAACAATCACAAATCACAAATCACATATCATCCTGTTATTCGCCAATTGCCTCGAGCAGGCCCCAGTAACGTCTCCTTCATCCTAGCCCTGAGATTACATTCAAGGCTCTTTAGGAGAATGAGACCCATCATTGTTACTGGTATTTGGCATATTGGGTACGCCACGGGGAGTTTGCCATACTCTGCCGTGATTAAAACAATGTCATCAGCAAAGTGGAGGTGGTG
This sequence comes from Sorex fumeus, assembly GCF_029834395.1. Classification (NCBI taxonomy): domain Eukaryota; kingdom Metazoa; phylum Chordata; class Mammalia; order Eulipotyphla; family Soricidae; genus Sorex; species Sorex fumeus. The sequence continues at coordinate 5,545,050 of NW_026606155.1, forward strand.
TAGTTGCCGACCATCTATCTTCACTCCCATTCCTTCCCATTCCAGTCATTGCATGATGCTCTCGAGGGTGGCACTGAAGAGTATTGGTGAAATGGGATCACCCTGCCGAACCCCTCTCTTGACATCAGCAATCACTTCTTTGTAGAATGGTGAGATCCTGGTAGTGAATCTGCAATACAGCTCATGGAGGATCTTGATGTATTGGGCTTGAATGCTCTGATTGGCTAGGGCTTCAATGACCGCTTCCATCTCAACAGAATCAAAGGCCTTCTTTAAATCAATGAATGTTAGACAGAGCGGCATCTTGAACTCCCAAGAAACCTCAATGAGCTTGGTTATCGCGTGGATATGGTCGACGGTGCTGAATCCTTCGCGGAACCCAGCTTACTCGCATGGTTGTCCTTCATCTAGTGTTCTGCCAATCCTATTTAGGATAACTCGAGTGAACAAGTTGTAGATGACAGACAATAGGCAGATTGGGGGATGGTTGCCAATGTCATGGATGTCTCCCTTCTTGAACAGTAGTACAGTCCTGCTGGTTTTCCATTGGGACGGAACCTTGCATTCAGACAGGTAGCATGTGAAGAGCCAAGCCAGCATATTGATGAGTACTGACGGCAGGTTCTTCAGGTGTTCAGGTCTGACCTTGTCTGGGCTGGGTGCTGTTCGTTTCTTTACTGACGAAAGGACATGTTGAATTTCGGAAGGGAGAACATTGGGAATGACATATCCATCCTGTGGAATTTGGTATGTCGGCAAGTGGACATGGCTATCGAAGAGATTTGAGTAGAAGTCATGGATAATCTTCTCCATTGCCGTTCTGGAGGATGTGATGGATCCATCAGGACGTCGGAGGGCAGTCATCTCAGTCTTGTAATTGGCGAAGGACAAGCGGGTGTTACGAATACTTTTCCCGGCTTCTGCCGCTTGCGGTTGCCTGGGGCATGTGCCAAACCACGTTGGCGAATAAGCTCAAGAGTTTTCAAAGACAGGCGTTTTTTTGTGGCTATCTCTCTCTTGGCGTTCCTTGCACAATCATGGAGGTGCTGAACCAGTCGATCGTATTCCTTGTCAATGTTGTCAACAATGGCAATCTTCCTATGTTGCCGCAATAGTGCCAAAGAGCTCCCAGTTGGTGGTCGTTCTGGGAGTTCTCTTTTTAAACTCTGCAGCCCTTTCTCCCCACTCTGTGAAGTAGAATTTTGCACGAAGGAGACGGTGGTCCGATCCCATTCGGAATTTTGGGACAACAGCGACATTGGTCAGGCAAAACCATCGATTGAATATGGTGTGGTCTATTTCATTGTGGAATCGTCCACCGGGAGACTCCCATGTCCAATGTTTAGATTCGGCCTTCTGGAACTGAGTTACCATGGATGGTCTTGATTTCTGCCCAGTGTTTCACCCTTAAAGATGCTTTTAGCTTCAATGTCATGGAAAGTTCTACCAACATTTTCCTCCATGTACCTTATGGATTCAGGTCTGATATTGATGTCTTTAATCACTTTGATCTTACTTTTGTGACTGGCATTAGACAGAGGCCAGAGTTGCTTTTTTTTTTTTTTTGCAGGTAGCTGTCCAGTTTTTCCAGCACTTTTTGTGCTCCACTTCACATTTCTTGCTCCTTTATCAAAGATTAAGTGATCATATATTTGAGAATTTGTCACAGTATATTTAACTCTGTTCCATTGGTCTATGGGTCTGTTTCTAGCCCAGTACCATGCTGTTTTTACTACTACTGCTTTGTAGTACATTTGAAGTTGGGGAAGGTGATGCCACCCATATTCTTTTCCTCAAGGATTGCTTTAGCTATTCATGGGTATTTATTTTTTCATATGAATTTCAGCACTGTTTTGAGTATTTCTTTGAAGAATGTCATGTGTGTCATTATAGGAACCACATTAAATCTGTATAGTGCTTTGGGCAGTATTGCCATTTTGATAATGTTAATCCTCCCTATCCATGAGCAGGGGATGTGTCTCCATTTTCTAGTGTCCTCTTTTATTTCTTGAGGTAGTGTTTTGTAATTTTCTTTGTATAGGTCCTTCACCCCTTTAGTTAAGCTGATTCTGAGGTACTTGATTTTCTGAGGCACTATTGTGTGAATGGGATTGTTTTTTAAATATCTCTTTCTTCTCTTTCATTATTTGTATCTAGGAAATTCAGGGACTGTTGAGTGTTGATTTTGTAGCCTGCCACTTTGCTATACAAACCTAGGCAAAGAATTTCTTTCCTTTGCCTGTTACCCTTTCTGCTCACCTCTGCATTTGGAGGGCTCAGGCCTTGCTTCTGCCTCCCTCTCTATCCATCTCTTCTCCCTAAGTAACCTCACACAGAATAGTGATGTCTAAGTACTGGTGATGAGTGAGGTTCTACCACGGCCTGGGACTCTCCCTAAGTTCCAGAAGTACCTGCATGTAAAATCTTATCATGCCGAAGGTTGTGTGTTCTCGGGCTCACTGGATGGTTCTTTCTGAACACCTGCGTTCGGTGCTCTTGAGCCCTGTATGTGGCCTGGATCAGGATGGCTGTTCTTTCTCTCAAGCTTGAGCCCCTCTCACTCTGACTCTCTATTCCCAAGCTTACAGTCTTAGTTTATATAGCAATCACATAAGGCATAAGGCGGTGACATAAAGGTGGGTTGAATATTGACAAATCAACAGAGAGGTAAGACCACTCCTCCAGGAGATTAACTCAAGGGTAAAATCTCATCTAAAGAGATTACTCCAGATTACTAGGAGATCTGCTCAAGGGTGGGATCCCAACAAGGGTGTGTTCTTCCCTCAGTTAGTAATCTACTTAAATAGTTGTAATAAATCTACTTCTAATATTTCTAGCAATGTCATTCTGTATGAGCACAGTAAGAGATATAAACTTAGTTTGGTTCTTCCTGAGAACATCTCACTATACATTCTGCAGTCCTCAGGCCAGGTTAATCTTCCTAGCTCCAGCAGGGTCCTAGTCTCGTCGTTATTTACTTTTGGATCATGACAGCATTTGTCCATGATCATGCCCTCAACTTATAGTTGAGTATCATGGTGCTTTGGCCTGGCCCATTTTGATGCCAGGGTATCTCACAGCTTGCCCTGGGTCCATTCAGTCCCTCATAGGGACCCTGCTTTTGGGGTGGTAGGAACTAAGGGCAACTGAGTCAAGAAAGCAGATGCCCAGGAGTAAATATTAGTCGGAGTCAATCAACTCCCAAGTTACAAAGCATAATATTAACTGTCTTCCTGTGTCCACACAGAAAGGACATTGCTTACAATACAAGTTCAGTGTCCTTAGATGGGTGTGACCTGATAAACCTAAGCTACCTGAGGAAGGATAAAACAGCGTTATCCTACACCTGCAGGCAGCTAGCTGGATGACCCTGAGTCTGAAGCAGAACATAAACCAACGTACTTCAGCTGACAGCAGCATCCACCCATCAATTCAAGATCTAAATGGCTCAGATGTCCACCTTGAGTTCTTCTCCTCAGCTCAACCCCCCCAATACCATCCCCCTATCTCTCATGTGAGGCATGAGCAAATGCCAATGGCTTCTCTGTCCTCATACCTGACAGAAGTGCGACTCAGCATGTGGTCTGTGGGTTGGTGGTGGGTCATGAGCTGTTTGTTATTGGCCTTTGGCGAGTATTAAAAATTGAGACTGGAACCAGAGCAATAGTACAATGGGTAGGGCATTTGCCTTGCATGCAGCTGACCTGTGTTCAATCCCCAGCATCCCTGAACACCTCCAGGAGTGATTCCTGAGTGCAGAGCCAAGGGTAACCCCTGAGCATTGCCAGGTGTGATGCAAATAGCAAAAAAAAAAAATTGAGACTAAGAACCCAAAGTTTTATATAGCAAGTAAAATGGTCTTGATGGTCAAAATCATAAGATTGCCAAGTTCAGTTGGTGAGTAATAGTGGTATAAGTAATGTAGCAACTTATCATGTGTGATATTCTGTGGTCTACCAGAAGTAACATAAAAGTTGATAAAAATCTGTGAAATGTGTTTCTTTTTATACCTTATTTTTATAGGTTTTCAGATTTCATCACATTTTTCTTATCAGGGCTCACTTTCTTTAACAAGGGAAATAGATTTTATATTCGTTAATTTTTCCCTTAGTTTACTAAAGCTAAATAAACTCCACCAAAGGTGTTTATAGCTTGAGAGAGAGGGAAAGAGAGAGAGAGAGAGAGTTTCTTTTAATTTTGGGCTTTGGAGGGGGTGGGCACATTCAGCTGTGCTTAGAGTTTGCTGCTGGTTCTGTGCTCAGGGATCACTCTTGGCGTTGCTCAGGGGATCATATGGGATGCTGGAGATTGAACCTGAGTCAGTTGTGTGCAAGACTAGCAGCTTTAACCCCTGTACTACTCTTCTGTCTGACTTCTCTTCCCACCCCTCCGCCCCACCTCTGGGCCATACCTCTTAATTATTTTTCCAAATTTTATTTTATTAAAGCGTGGTGTATTACAAAGTTATTCATAGTTGGGTTTTTGACATACTGTGTTCCATCACTGATCCCACCACCAGGGTCAACTTCCCACCACCAGTGTCCCTAGGTTCCATCTATCCAAACCCCTGCCCCAGCCCCAGCCTGCCATCTGGACAGGCATCTTGTAACATTTGGTTTTAAAGTTTGGGTCTAGTGATTTCAGTGTTGTTGACTCTGTGGTTTGGATAATTAGCTCTGTCATTCCTTAGCACCACTGATTACCTGAATCCCCTTGGCCCTTGCCCCCATTGCTTCTCATTTATTTCTTCTAATCTTACCCCCTGTCTGCCACACACATACTCTCTTTCCTTTTCTTCCCTATACTCAAGAGTGCCAAGGATGATTGAGACTTCCCTGCTTTAAACCATTGCATTTCCTCATCTGGTTACTCTAAATACCATGTATCAGTAATAACCTGTGTGTGTTTGTTCTTATTCTGGATTACTTCATTCAACATGATATCTTCCAGTTCCATCCACATTGCAGTAAATCACATGATTTCACCGTTCCTTACAGCTGTATAGTAGTTCATTGTGTATATATATGGAATATATACAGATCTTTTGTTGGACATCAATAACAACTAATCTGTTGTTGTTGATTCCATGATGAATTCTCTTCTTTGATGATAGCAGGATCACAAGCCAAGTGGCAGTGGTGGAAATGATTATAAAGAAACAAGACCCAGGAGTTCATGTTGATGTACCGCAGAACTGTGATCACACTTGCACTGAGTTGGTTAACAGCTGTCATTGATGGTGACATCTTGAAGACATGTGTCACAGCCCCACAGAGTATTGGCTATGAAACAGTGAAGCTGTCAGGACTCATGGTGCGTTTGCATTAAGTTAGAAATCACAAGAGTTTTTGTCTCACTGATTATATGTATCTGTACATATGCACATATTTACACATACCTATACATATATATCATGTATCTTAAAAACTAGATAGATGGACATACAGAGTTACTGAGGTAGCAGGATTATAACAGTGTTAACATTTATCCTTCTGGGGTACAACTTTGCTGCATTTCCACCTCCAAAGTGCCAAAGACCCTCTACCATTGTCCTTATGTCATGTCTAGTCTTCCCCTTCCCTCCCCTTCCCTACTGTCCCCCCCTCCACTCCTCCATCTTGGCGACCTCAGTTCTGTTGTTGGAGTCCAAAGACAGGAAAGAATATTGGATTGAAAAGCTGATGGTGGGACTGGTGGATTGGTATAAGGTTCGGGCACATGCCTTGCAGGTAGCAGCCCTAGTTCAGTTCTGGTACCACATGATCCCTGAGCATTAGTGGGGGCAGTTCTGGAGACCCCCTAGCACCACAGGAGTATACACAGCACTGCAGGGTCCTCTCATTGACTTAGCAGCCCAATTGGACAAGAATCACTGGGAACCCTCCCCCCCATTGAGTACCACTTTGGGAAACCACCCCCCCCCCCTCAGAAAACATTAAAGCTGATTGAAGCAAACTTTCATCAGTATTTCACCCTCTAAACCAAGGGGCATTACAGGTTTCTTCACAAATGGCTTTCTAAATTGCGGAAATGTAAATCTCTGTCTAGTTGCAGAGACACCGGTGAAAGAGCGTATATAAAATATTAGCTTGGAAGTGTTGGATAAAGTTTTAGTCCTTGAGGGTGACCTAAAGGGTCTAGAGGAAGACTAACAGCTCAGAGTGCCTGCCTTGCTGGCGTGTGAGATTGTGTTTGAGTTTGAGCACAATCCGGAGGGTCTCTGATGCAGAAAATCTGGCACTGGAAGTGAGGGTGCCTTCTCTAGCCCCCATCCAACTGTGTGCAAGAACCATATCTAAGGTACGCAGCCCCTGGCAAGAAGTACAGCCCCCCATTAATCACATGTATGAACCCCATGGCAGCCCTGAAGTGCACCAAAGCTAACAGAGTGAGGGACACCCACTGAGTATGTGGACAGGCACCTCAGTGGAAGTGTGCGACTCCAGCCAGCACCCCGGCCCTATGTGAGTCCCCGACCCAGAGTGTGGGAGTCCAAATGCCTCAAATATAGCAACAAAGCGAATAGGAATAGAGAAGGAAGAAGGGAGCTCAGGTGTTACTCCCAAGGACCCCAGAACTCAGCCTGTTTAGAAACGGGCTCATGACAAGGAAGATACATCCGAGCAATGAAAAGCCACAACATATGTTTTCATTGCAGGGTGATAAGTAACCCTCACACTCCTGTTTATGGGACATGTCAACATGAAGGCAACATGAAGGAAGAATTATTATTTTCAACTTTGTGGCTGACAGGCAACTCTGTCTAAACTGCATATGATTATGAAGGATTACAGGTGCATCTCAGGGATATTATAGGGCTCAGTTCCAGACCACTGTAATAAAGCTAATGTTGCAATAAAGTAAGTCACCTACCTGGAATTTTTTTTTTTTTGGTTTCCTAGGGCATATGAAAGTTGTGTTTATATTATACTATAAATAAATAAATAAATGTGGCATGGTTTTTAATGGCTGCTCCGATCAAGGGCTGGAGTGATAGCACAGTGGGTAGGGCATTTGCCTTGCTCGCAGCCAACCCAGGTTCGATTCCTTCGTCCCTCCTGGAGAGCCCGGCAAGCTACCGAGAGGTATCCCACCCACAGGCCAGAGCCTGGCAACTCCTCGTGAGGTATTTGATATGCCAAAAACAGTAACAACAAGCCTCACAATGGCTTGTTACTGGTGCCAGCTCGAGCAAATTGATGAACAACGGGAGGACAGTGCTGCAGTGCTCAGATCAAAGGGCGGCGATGAACGTTTGAAACTCGGAGGAGCAGAGTCTGTGCGCGTCATTGTGGACGTGCTCTCCATCACCTCACAAACATCGGCCACATCGGTGATGATCTTGCAGATGTGAAAAACGATCAGAAAACGACCTTAAAGTTTGAGAAGGCATTTAAAATTTTATTTTCCATTTAGAGAAGAGCTGTGACTACAAAATTCATGGTTCCAGAATCCATTTCTCTCATGGAAAGATCACTTAAATGGAACTATAACTTATCGGCTACATTGCTGAAATTGACTTCTATTGAAAGGGTTTAAAGGATTCTGAAAACATAGGAACACTTTGTTCATTTTAGATAAAGTTTAAAAGTGAATAAATGGAGCTCACTGAAATTACACTAAAAAAAATCTCTTCTCCCCTTCCATCCTTGTCAGTCTGGTTGCTTTTCTTGTTATTATTACTACTTGCAAAAAAAAAAACACCAAAGAAATAATTTACATACACATTATGTCCTATAAAATAACCTTTTTGGAAGTCCCACCTAGATTAGATAAATGATCAAGTAAGAAAAAAGTCAAGTTATGGTGGGGGTTGGGGGTGGGATTGTGGGCTGGGTTTGGGGGGAATGACAACTTGACACATTTGCATGCCTTGTTTTCAAAGTGCTTCTCTGAACATTTAATATAGGAATTTTTTTGTTTTCCAAAAATTAGAAGTGACCTTATGTATTAGCTGTCTATAATCCATTCTTTCAGTGAATCAGACGGTGCGTCTAATTTTCATACAACTTTCCCCTTTATAGTATGCTCATGTTGGTAATACTGCAGTCTATCTTTTAGTTATATATTGTTAAGCTATTAATACAAAAATATGACTTTTAATTTTTTCTTGGGCTGGAGCGATAGCACAGTGGTAGGGCGTTTGCCTTGCACGCAGCCAACATGGTCGACTCGAGTTCAATTCCTCCACCCCTCTCGGAGAGCCCAGCAAGCTACCGAGAGTATCTCGCCTGCATGGCAGAGCATGGCAAGCTCCCTGTGACGTATTCAATATGCCAATCACAATAACAACAAGTCTCACGATGGAAACGTTACTGGGCCCGCTTGAGCAAATCGACAAACAACGGGAGGACCGTGACCATATAATTTTTTCTTATTTTTTATTTACATTTTTGCTTTTTTGGGGTCACACCGAGTGATGCTTAGGGGTTCCTCCTGATTTTGCCCTCAGGAGTTACTCCTGGTGGTGCTCGGGGGACCATATGGGATGCTGGGATTGAACCAGGATTGGCCGAATGCAAAGCAGACGCCCTCCCTGCTGTACTATGGCTCCAGCCCTAAAACATGACTTTTTTTTTGGTTTTAGTATTTTTATTACTTTTATTATAAAAATAATCCATATCAATAAAAATGCCCCCACCAATACAAAAATATGTAAGGTATTTTTTATTAAACTCTCCTAATTTTCCAGCTCTGATCCTCAAGATACTTTTTTTAAATACTTTATTTATTTTGAATACCCATCCCTCCACCAGTGACTATTTCCCACCACCACGGATCCCAGTATCCCTCCCCCCCCCCAATCCCACCCTGCCTCTGTGGCAGGGCATTCCCTTTTGTTCTCTCTCTCCTATTGGGTGTTGTGGTTTGTATAAGAGTTAAGCCTGATTTTCAGGGAGAATCGACAAAACATGACTTTTATCTTGTATGCTTTTGTTCATTCTTTTAGAATTCATTTGCAGGGGGCCACATCTAAGAGTGGTGTTTAGAGTCACTCCCAGTTTGGTGCCATCCCAGGAAGTGAACCCAGCCCTGACCCTACAGAGCATGTGCTCCAACCCTCTGGTCCTGTTCCCTGTTCTACTAGCATTTTATAGGGTATTTTTATTGAATTTTATACAGTTTCCCTTTGCAACACACCAGATTTTTTTTTAAATAACTGATCCTTTACCGCACAGAATTTAAGCAGCATTACCTTGTGAGACTCAGCATACCATAAAGCATTTCCTCGAAACATCTCCCTCTGCACAGAATGGGTTACAAAGTCAAACTGCCAGTTATACTCTCAGTTACTTGATTTTGAACAGGAAAATGGCAGTGGAGCCTTGTGAGGTTTTGGTGCTTTCAGAGTTCTCAAAGGCAAATAAAGGAGGAAGAAATTGAACATTTGTCCTGGTGTCTGAAATCATAAATGGATCTTCTTAAATGTTGGCTGTCTTTGTAAACCAGTCACTAAAAGTTCTAAAAGCAAGACCATTGCATGGTTGCATTTTAGAGATCAGCAGTAGACATCCGAGGTTGGGGGGAGGCCACCCAGTGCTTGCTGTGTTTAAACACGGGCTCAGTGTAGACAGTGGGAAAGAAGAAAACCAGCTCTGTGACTAATAAAAGCCTGTCGTCTTACTGAGTGACTGACTTTACTAATCTGCCATGGTATGCACCATTTAAAAGTTAACATTTGTGATCAAAATACAAGATGGGGTGGGAAAGTGATACATCCTACATATAGATCTGTTAAATACTGATTTTTACTTATCCATGAACAATTTTTGCTAAATAGTGAATAATAGTTGGTAAAGTAATATTTTTTGCATTGTTATGGCTTATTTTGAAACTGGAGAATTAATCAAGGAAAGAATCTCACTGATTATTATTTGATTATTCCTAAGAATAATTTTGTCCTGTAGAGGAGTCCCAGTGTTCAGTGTGTTAGGTTCTCTGACCCCCATCTCAGGTCTCTGTCTTAAATTTCCCTCTCCTGCCCCTCCATCCAGATTTGGCACCTTTAGACAGGGGGCTGAAGCAATAGCACAGCGGGTAGAGCATTTGCCTTGCATGCAGCCAACATGGCTGACCCGAGTTCGATTTCTACACCTCTCTTGGAGAGCCCGGCAAGCTACCGAGAGTATCTCGCCTGGCAAGCTACCCATGATGTATTCAATATGCCACACACAGTAACAAGTCTCACAATGTTACTGGGCCCCCTTGAGCAAATTGATGAACAAGGGCAGGGCAGTGCAGTGCAGTGGAGACAGGAGACCAGGATAGTCAAGCAACGCCCTCCCACTTGTTTTACTTCTTAGGAATTACAGGTCTTATTCTTTGTTGTCTGAGTTCTAAAAGTTTGTGGTCTGATACCTTCTGAGGTGGATTTAATTCTGTGTTTTCTATTCCTATTTCCTGCATTTGGCCTATGAGTTCCATAGTATAAGAGTCCTGTGCAGTTAAGAGTCTCCCAGAGAAACAGAAGCAAGACGGAGAGAGAGCTGCCTGTGTATCTGCGTGTCTGTGTTTCTATCTAGTTCAAGATCCAGGGAGAGGAGTGTAGGATAGGGGAAGGGGGAGGGGCAGGTCTGAAGGAACTGACTCTCACAGTTCATAGGAGAGGCCCTAGGTTGCAGACCAGTCCAGGTGTCTTCTTAGCGGTCTCAAGGCAGAATTGCAGCTGCCTGAGGAAACCTTACTTCTGACTTCAGCTGATTGGTGTAAGCCTTTGAATCCACTGATTTAAAGGATTATTACATCTAAGAACTACCTTCTTAGCAAAGTCTAGGCCCTTATGTGACCAGTGATGGGGCACCAAAGCCTTATTACCCAGTGGACACATAAAATGAGCTATCATGGACCAGAGAGATATTACAGGTGTTAAGAGTAAGCCCTGAGTACCCCCAAGTGTGGCCCCCAAATCAATAATATTAAATATTAAATATCGGGGCTGGAGCAATAGCACAGCAGATAGGGCGTTTGCCTTGAACATGGCCGACCAGGCTGGCCCGAGTTTGATTCCTCCACCCCTCACGGAGAGCCTGGCAAGCCACTGAGAATATCTCGCCTGCACTGCAAAGCCTGGCAAGCGTATTCGATATGCCAAACACAGTAACAAGTCTCACAATGTTACTGGACCCGCTCGAGCAAATCAATGAACAATGGGAGGACAGTGACACATATTAAATATTACTTTTAAAACTTAATCATTAGATATTGCTATCACATAAACACTACTCATTTTTATACCCCAGAACCTAGGTGGGTGAACAGGAATTAAGGAATGAGAAATTCCTCTTTATAGGAATAGTCATTTTTATAATCCCAGAACCTAGGTGGGGACAATGGGAAATACCAAATAAGAGGCTGGATTGGGAATGGGAAGCAATGGTGGAAATAAGCTGGAAATAGAGTAACAGGTGATGGGATGAACTTATGTGAGCGGGGGTGGGGGGTGTCTTTTAACAGTCTTTCTACGGAAAAGGCACAGTGTTGTTGCCTTATGGCTCCGTAGAGACTGTACCTGAGTGTGTAGCGTCAAGGGGAAGAGTTCTGGCAAGAATCCTGAGCACTGCAGTGTCCTGGGGAAAAAGAGATCAAGTGGGTGAGCTGCAGACTCCATACCCGGGAGGGGTTTGCAGAGAGTACAAAGAGGCAATTACAGAATATTTTGTTGGAGAATTTAGCATTTGGATTGCCTTTAGTTTGCCTTCTTAGTGCAGGACTTCTCCCACCATGCTATGGGGAGAGTTTTAGACAGCTGATAATAAAACTAAAACAAACAGTATTCTTGGACAAAATGGATTTCAAAAACTCGGCTCCTTCACTGATAATGCTTTACTTGATTGTAACAACCGATGAATTTTTGTTCCATGACCGCTTCTCATCTCTAGCCATCTTTAATCATAGGTTTTTGTACAGTTGTAATAATATTGCATGTTTCATTTCCTATTTTACCAAGGAGAAGTATTAGTTTTATCTCCATGACCTTCATATAGATTATGTTTAATAACAACAAAGCTTTATGGCAAATTGATGAGCCCTAATTTACAGAGCCATTTTTCTTTTGCTGTACCTTTGATTTTCCTAGAATGGGTTTTGTGATTCTAAAAGATGATGGTATCAATGATTTCTAACCTAGAGCATTTTTCAGCACTTAATTGCAATATAATTGACATGCAATAGATGGCACAAATTTGAAAGTACACAGTTTAATAATTTTTGACATTACATGCAGATAAAAATTCACCACGAGTAAAGAGAATGAAGATAACCACCATCATCAAAGCTTTTCTGAAGCACTACACCAAACTTAAAAGCTTTTACCTGGTGAAAGAAACCACCACAAAGCAGAAAGGTCTCCAAACAATTGGGAGAAGATATATGCACATCATGCATCTGACAAGGGTTAATGTCCTAGATATAGGAAGAATTCATATAGTTTAACAACCAAAAAAGCAAAAATAAACCCAACTTGATTCCTGAAAATGGTCAAAGAGCCTAGAGAGACTTCTCTAAAGAAGATTAATAGGGGGTCCATAGACACCTAAAATTTTTTTAGTATCACTTATTATTAGGGAAATGCAGATCAAAAAGCACATAAAGATATCACCTCACTCTGGTGATAATGGACTATCAAAGAGATTGGAACCAAGAAGTGTAACAAGAGTGTGAGGGGAAATGAAATCTGTTGCAGAGTTGGTCACAAGGTAATTTGGTGCTACCTCTATTGTAAATGACACTGAGATTTCTTACACAGCTAAGGATGGAGATTCCGTGTGATCCAGCAACACTGCCCCTAGACAAATATTTAGCTAAAGGACATGACAACACTGATTTGAAAGTTTCTGAAAGGTTTGCGCCCCTGTGTTGAGAGTACAGTATTCTCAATCCCCCAAACTTGAAATCAACCAAAATGCCTGTCATTGACACACAACTGAATAAAGAAACAGTACTATATATACTGGGTGAATACTACATTTGCATCTAAACACATTAAACCATTTCTTTGGAGAAAAAAAGAAATGGATCTTTAGGTGGTTCTGTGTGAAATAAGAGAGTAAAATTTCTAAGTGAAATAAGGGAGTAAAAGACAAATATCACATGGTTTCACTCTGTGTGGAGTGTAAATAACTAAAACAAACTGGCCATTTAAAAAAAAAAAAGCAACGGCGACCGGAGTGACAGTACAGCAGGTAGGTCATTTGCCTTGCACGTGGTCGACCCGGGTTCGATTCCCAGCATCCCATATGATCCCCCGAGCACTGCCAGGAGTAATTCCTGAGTGCATGAGCCAGGAATAGCCCCTGTGCATTGCCGGGTGTGACCCAAAAAGCAAAAAAAAAAAAAAAGCAGCTATATAAACTTCTAGATGTAATGGAAACTGGAATGGTCGACAGAGGGAAAGGGCCATTGTGAGGTGGTAGGGCAAGGGCCTTTCAGAGTGGATGTGGATCACTTTTGTGCACATCCTATTCCTGAAATTCTTTAATATTATAAACCATTTATAAACTGGAGCGATAGCACAGTGGTAGAGCATTTGCCTTGCGAGCAGCCAGCCCAGCAGCTGAGCCGGGTTCAATTCCTCTGCCCCTCTCAGAGAGCCCAGCAAGGTACTGAGAGTATCTTGCCCGCAGGGCAAAGCCTGGCAAGCTCCCCGTGACATATTCAATATGCCAAACACAGTAACAACAAGTCTAAAAAATGGAGACATTACTGGGCCAGCTTCAGCAAATCAATGAATGATGGGAGGACAGTGACAGTGACAATTATAAACTGAATTTTTTAAAAAAAATTGAATCACCATAAGATGCAGTTACAAAGCTTTTGTAATTGGGTTCTTGAGGTAGATGATTAGGAGTAGAATCATTGAGTTATATGGAAGTTCTAGATCTAATTCATTCATTCATTCATCATCCTGTTAATCGTCGATTGCCTCGAGCAGGCCCCAGTAACGTCTCTTTCATCCTAGCCCTGAGATTATATTCAAGGCTCTATAGGAGAATGAGACCCATCATTGTTACTGGTATTTGGCATATTTGGTGCGCCATGGGGAGTTTGCCAGACTCTGCCCTGTGGGCAGGCTATATTCGATAGCCTGCAATTTGTCCAGAGTAGGAATGAGATAATGAGATATCCTAAAAAGATGTTCTGATAAGATGTCTCGCGGCCGCAAATGCGGCCGTGCGGTTCCGGGATCTGCATTTTGTAGTCTCTGAGTCTTGGCCGTTGATGGGATCTAATATTTTTGGGAAATCTTTAAACTGTTTTTCAGTCTATTCTCTCTGCTGTTCTTCAACATATTATTGGAGGGCTGAGCCATAGCAATTAGGCAAGAAATAGAAACAAAAGAGATTCAAATTGATAAAAAATAATTCAAACTATCACTCTTCATGGATAATATTATAATGTACATAAAAAGCCCTAAAGACTCCAAGAAGCTCCTAGAAACTATAGACCTATATAGTAAAGTAACTGGCTACAAAATCAACACACAAAAACCTGTGTATTCTTATACGTAACAATGGTATAGACAAGAAAAAAAAGCCATTTATGATTGTGTACTAAAGTATCTAGGAATCAATTTTCAAACAATGTGAAAAACCTATTTAGTAAAAAACTATAAATCACTGCTAAAAGAATCAAAAGAAGACACAATGAAATAGAAACATAGCCTTTCATAAATTGAAAGAATGAGTATCATCAAAATAAACATCCTACCCAAAGCAACTCAAACATTCAACCCAGTCTCAGTGAAAATTCCCATGGCATTCTTCAAGGACATAGAAAAAAATACTTCTGAAATTCATATGGAACCATAAAACTCCCAAAATAGCCAAAGCAATTCTGAGGAAAAAGATGGGAGACATTCAGTCCCCAGCTTTATACTACAAATCAACATGGTACTGGGAGGAAGACGGAGTCTCAGACAAATGAAATAGAATAGAGAGCCCAGAGGGAAAGTCTCAGCTGTCTGGGTGGTTAATTTCTGACAAAAGGTCTGGGTGCACGAAGTGATGCAAAGAGAGCATCCATAACAAATGGTTCAGGGAAAACTGGATAACCGCGTGCAGAAAAATAATAATAAAAAAAAAGAAGATGAAACTGGACCCCAGTTTCCCCCTATTCACAAAGCAAGCTTTCAGAATGGAATTCAGACCTCAGTATTCGACCTGTGTCTACACTGAGATCAGCGTAGGCAGAGCTCACCACAGTATTGAACTCAAAGCAATCTTCAGTGAGATGCCCACCCCCTACCCCCCATGAAGACAACAAAAGCAGAAATAAACACATGGGGTGAATGTTGAATGAACAAGACTCTGTCCTGCAAATGAAAGGTGTCTAAAACCAAGAGCCCCTGTTAGCTGGGAGAAAACTTTGAAGCACAAATTTTTGAATCTCCTGATCTAGTCTAGGTCTTCTAAGATGATCTCTCTTCTTCCTTCCTTCCCATTGTTGTCATTACAGTGAGGGGAGTTGCTCATGTACACGCATGCACGCACACACACACACACATGCATGCACACACATGCACACACACGCACACATGCACTCATACATATGTGTGCGCGCACACACATGCATGCATACGTGTATACACACACTCACATACACGATTGTGCTTGCCAGGGGCTGCCTATCTGGTTGCTATGCTCACAGACCCGAGTTAGCTCAGGGGTTACTGACATGTGGGATACATATATTTGTTGGGGGGGGGTACATTCTTTCGTAATCGTGCTCAAGAGCATGATCATTGTAGTATCCCTGGGGGGTGCACACTTTAGTTGTGATATTCCTGCGCGTGCGCAGTGGGGTCACATTCTGGGCTGCCATGCTCAGTTGGGTCTAGTTACTCTGCTTCCACACGTCTGCTGTTGCGTGCCAGAGACAACACACTCCTTTGCAGCACTGGGGATCCGGAACAGCAGGGCTCAGCCTCTGTGGGTGGCACAGGGTATCAACTTGGCAACCCCACACTTCTCAAGCGGGCACATTTCCCGCAGAATCATCCCCAGCCCCTAAGTTGCATTGTTTGAAGCTCGGTCTAGTCTATAGCATTCTCAGAACTTCTCAGCTTTGTGTTCAGCTGTTTCTTCAGTATTCCAGTTTCCCTTTGATTCGCACTGATTCTGTTTTCCTTATGTTTGATGCTCTGTCAAATCAGCCAAAACCTCTTCAGGATCTTCAGAAATAATCTTCAGGCTCTGTTCAAAGCACTCACTCTCGTCTAGTGGTTTATTTCCTCACCATTGCTCCAGACTCAAGTTTCTAGCTATCTGTGTGGTATTAATTTTGCAAGGATTGTGTAACAAAATTCCTCTAATTTTGATAGCAGTGCTTCTATTAAACTCCAGTTTCGCTAAGGGCTCTTTTTGTAAGCACAACCTGGCATCTGCAGGAGAAAAACATCATTAACAGAAAATTTCCGAAAGCACACTTACGACAACAATGTAAAGCGCTAATATTTGGAAATGTGGCGTGTTCCCAGATTCAGAGTCTGTTCCCCGTGCTCTTCTGTAGCACTCTGGGGGCGCTGCTGGATGTGACGTCATGCCTAAGTGGGTCACCCGGGTCTGGTCCTTATTCCGCCTGGAAGGGTGCGTGGCTGTGAAAAGCTTCGGGCTGATTGTTCCGCACAGCGACCCAAACCCCGGGGTGCAGCCCATATCCCCCACGTGAACAGAAAATGATCAAAGTGTCGGTGATGAGAAGTCCTGCGTCTTCTTCCTAGAACTCCCTACCCACGGTTCTATACATAGCTTTGAGATGGCGGCGGTGGCCTGCACACTTTGCTTTTTCTCTCTTTGTAAAGTGGGTTTTATGCGAGGAAATGTATTTGACTTGGATTTTTCGACAAAGGCCCTCATGATTTCAGAACACCCAGAATTATGAGTAATGGGACCCCACACTGTGCTCGGAATCAGGAGACCTGCTTTCCTGTCCTTTTTGCGGCCAACTAGCTATGTAACTTGAGTAAAGTTACTTCATGCTTCTGAAGCCTTTCAGATGTATTTTTTCCCCCAGATACACAATGTGTTTCTGGGGTGATGGGACACCGGGATTCTGGGTGCTTTCGGTGCTGCTTCTGCCTGGGTGCCCTTCTGTCAGCCTCACTTTTCCTCCTGGACAGAGGACAGCGGGCAGCTAACACACACAGCTACTGTAAGTGCCTGGCCATAAAAGGGGCTAGTTTATAGCGTCTCAGGTATTTTCATCCATGAGGAGGAAATGGCACCTTTGCACTCTTTCTTGTGCTGCAGCATCTTCTGGAGAGGGAGGAAGGAGACTTTGTAAGAGGCCTGGTCTCCTGGGGAGATTGTCACCACCTCAAAACCTGAGCTTCAGGGTTCTCAGCTGCAAAATGAAAAGTGTGGGCTGGGCTGGGCTGGGAAGGAAAGGGGAGGGGAGGGGAGGGGAGGGGAAAGGGAAGGGAAGGGAAGGGAAGGGAAGGGAAGGGAAGGGAAGGGAAGGGAAGGGAAGGGAAGGGAAGGGAAGGGAAGGGAAGGGAAGGGAAGGGAAGGGAAGGGAAGGGAAGGGAAGGGAAGGGAAGGGAAGGGAAGGGAAGGGAAGGGAAGGGAAGGGAAGGGAAGGGAAGGGAAGGGAAGGGAGAGGAAAGGGAACAGGAGATTTATTAGCACTGTAGCACTGTCCTCCCATTGTTCATTGATTTGCTCGAGCTGGCACCAATAACAAATTGTAAGACTTGTTACTGTTTTTGGCATATAGAATACACCACAGGGAGTTTGCCAGGTTTTGCCGTGAGGGCGAGATACTCTAGGTAGCTTGCTGGGCTCTTTGAGAGGGGCAGAGGAATCGAACTTGGGTTGGCCGTGTACAAGGCAAATGCCCTACCCGCTGTGCTACCGCTCCAGCCCAGGAGATTTATTTTTATTATTATTATCTTTTTAATGAATCTCTGTGAGGTACAGTTACAGACTTAACAAACTTTTGTGCTTACATTTTAGTCATACAATGATCTAGTACGCATACTGCCACCAGTGTCCATTCTCCACCACCAATGTTCCCAGTATCTCTCCCACCCCCACCCCCCCACCTCTGTGGCAAGCACATTTCCTTTTACTCTCTCTCTCCTTTAGAGTGTTGTGGTTTGCCATGCAGGTACTAAGTGGCCATCACGTTCGGTCAATAGTCTACTTTCAGCATGCATCTCCCATCCCGAGCAGGCCCTCCAAACACCCTTTACTTGGTGGTCCTATGTCTATCTGCGCTACATTTTCCCCCTGCATGTGAGGCCATCTTCCAAGCCATGGAGCAATCAGGGAACAGGATATCTTTTGCTGTCACGGTAAAGGTGAATGGGGACACCGGAAAGCCAAACAGTGTCACATCCGCCTTTGTGAAATGGGAAAGGCTTTACTGCAGGCCTGGGTGCAAGGAAGGGAGAAGCGGTGTTTGCATCTGTTTCCTCTCCTTTGTCTCAGAGCATTTATGGAGATAGAGAAGGAGCTTGGAATGTTCATCTTGTCTGTTTCTTGAAAAATAGGGGTGAGTTTTGGAACCATGTGACTGGAGGGCCCAGAATTCATCCATGCTATTTTTTTTTAACCCTGGATAGTGGTGAGGATGTGTTGTACATTTCTTCCTAAAGCATGACTTGCCATGGATCGTAGGCATTTCCGCCTTTCTCGAAGGTCAAAGGATAGAAAGGCAAACAGGAAGAGAAGAAGCTTTGGTGTCTGTCTCGGCATTGTCACGGCCTACAAAAATGCTGAAACATATTCACTGTTCCCTCAAAGCAGTTAACTCCCACACAAATAGAGTAGGAGAGAGGTTTTGTCCTAGAGATATCCCACTTATTTGGACTACATTGCTTGCATCCCCTTCTTTAAAAAAAATCACTCAGAGCCCAACACCCCCCAAATCTACTTTTTTTTCAAGTGAACAAGCAGAAAGCACCCCCCACCATCAGTTATACCCAAGCCTGCTACCACCCCGTCATCCATTATTCCAGTACCTAAGGGTGCTGTAGCTCCATGTAGAGTCACACATCTCCTGTCGAGGGTGGGGCTTTGGAACTGTGGGGGCACATGAGGAGGGGTCTCCTCCCGTTATGAGACTGAAGACGCAGGCTCACTTCAGGGTGGCAGGACAGAGACAGAACAGCATAAGCAAGGACCCAAGGAGTCCCCGTGTTCTGTGTGTGTGTGTGGGGGGGGGGGTGTTTGTTCTCTAGAGATTGTCATACCCAGCAGGAACTTCAGTTTTCCTATCCCTGTGCTTCCATTTGAAAAAAAAAAGAGTTTTGTTTTCCTCTGGCATCTGTGAAACTTCCACTGGGGGTTGGGGGTCATTATTACTAAATGGTTGGCCTCCAAGCCTTGGAGCAAACCTCTAGGGGAAAAGGGAGCTCAGATAGAGAAGGGAGCAACAAATAAAGGATGTTGGG
Source organism: Sorex fumeus (assembly GCF_029834395.1). NCBI lineage: Eukaryota > Metazoa > Chordata > Mammalia > Eulipotyphla > Soricidae > Sorex > Sorex fumeus. The sequence goes on from NW_026606155.1 coordinate 5,564,443, forward strand.
AGGATCCTCCCAGGATGGGAGATGCATGTTGAAAGTAGACTATGGACTGAACATGATTGCCACTCAATGCCTCTTTTGCAGACCACAACACCCAAAAGGAGAGAGAGAACAAAAGGGAATGCCCTGCCACAGAAGCAGGGCGGGATGGGGCGGGGGGGGAGGGGGGGCGATGGAGGTGGGAGGGATACTGGAATCCATAGTGGTGGAAAATGGGCACTGGTGGAAGGATGGGTATTTGATCATTGTATAATTGAAACCCAAGCACAAAAATTTGTAAGTCTATAACTGTACCTCATGGTGTCTCACTAATAAAATTTTTTTTTTAAGATTTTAAAAATATTACTAAATGGTGCCGGGTAAGCTGAATATTCTGCCCATGGGGTCACCCCACAGACCAGCTACCGAAGAATGTGGCCTCGGCAGCACCCCTCGCCGCCGAAAAGAGCACAGACTTGGAACGTTCTGTCCATAACAGCTTCCCTTTCATTCCTTCCTTATAAACTCATAGTGTGAAGCCCTCCAAGTGCTAAATGTTTTTCCGTCATTGGCTGACACTCTCAAACGTGCATGTTCCCTCCAGCTGTGAGCTGCGTGCAAGAGGAAGCTGGCTGAGTAGACGAGGAGGCTGTGTGTGCTGACTCCAGCATTTGCTGCTGTGTGTGTGTGTGTGTGTGTACATGTGCACAGGTTGTGTGCATGAGTGTGCACACATTCCACTATGGGGGAAGGGGTCTTTGGTTGCAAAAGCAACAGATGTTCTTGCTAGAATATTCGGGGAAATAGACAAAAGTAAAAAATCAAAGTAAAACCTACCTAATTCCCCCCAAACAAACAAGCATTTATTACTGATATTTTTGGCATGTTTTTCCCTTTCCTATTTCTCTGCCATGTTTTTGTTGTTGAAATATATGCAAATTTTCCGCCTAATGATTTTTCCAAAATCACTTTTGCTATTTCCACTATTTTGCTTTTGAAATAATCCTATGATCAGCATTGTTGTCTATACTTTTAAAGTGACCTCCTTAGGAGAGATACCTAAATGTGGGGATATGAAACTCCCTGTCCATTTTTTGGACTACTGGTCCTTCTTCCCACATTGTCTGATTACCAAATCATATCCCCTCCCACCATGTTCATGCCAATGATCAAGTATGGCTTTTTTAAAAAAAAAAAACTTTTTCTTTTCTTTTACCAATTGGTAGCCAGAGTAAATATTTTTACAAGTTTATGGGTTCCTTATATTCTCTTGTGAATTTTCAACCTTCATTATTTTCCCATTTCCAATGGTGAGAATATTCACCTATTTTCATTTTATTATAACTACCATTGTAGCTTGGGCTGGAGCGATAGCACAGCGGGTAGGGTGTTCGCCTTACAAGCGGCCAACATGGCCGACCCGCGTTCGATTCCTCCGCCCCTCTCGGAGAGCCCGGCAAGCTACCGAGAGTATTCGATATTCCAGACACAGTAACAACAAAGTCTCCAATGGAGACTGGGCCCGCTCAAGCAAATCGACGATCAACGGGAGGGCCTTTACCTTTACCATTGTAGCTTATTGTTTTCTTTTTATTTTTATGATGTTCCTCTGCCATGTGTAATCCCATCAACGGCCAAGAGTCAGAGACTATAAAACCCAGCTCCCGGAAGAGAACAGCGTAGAGTCTCCTGCCCCCGTGCCTGGCTGTCCTCGCCGGGGCCCCTTGGAAGGGAGCGGGTTGAGTTTCCCTCCCCGCCCCAACCAGGGCTCCGGCAGCCGAAGACCTCCAGAACCAGCCACCACCATGCTGAGACCACTCTCCATATGCATGAAGATACCGGCAGAGGAACAAAGGCATGTGGGTCCTGGGACTGAGATCTCCACGCCTACTCGGATTGAGGCTGAGCTTCCTCCACCCAGATCCTCCATAATCCAGTAGGCAGGGGTCACACCCACAAACTGGCCCCCTGGTGCCGTGTAATCCCATCAACGGCCAAGACTCAGAGACTATAAAACCCAGTTCCCGGAAGCACGTGGCCACTTTTGCAGCCACGCAACATCTTATTATCTCATTCCTACTTTGGAATTCCTAATTTGGTGTACCCAATATGCCAAATACCAGTAACAATGATGGGTCTCATTCTGCTAACTCTGAAAGAGCCTTGAATATGGCACTTTTTTAAAAATCTCAGGGCTAGGACAAAAGAAACATTACTGGGGCCTGCTCGAGGCAATCAACGAATAACAGGATGGTCGTGATTGTGATCATGATTAGACATCATGAGGTACAGTTGTAGACTTACAAATTTTTGTGCTTGGGTTTCAATTATACAATGATCAAATACCCATCCCTCCACCAGTGCCCATTTCCCACCACCAGGGATCCCAGTATCCCTTCCACCCCCCAACCCCCCATCCCACCCTGCCTCTGTGGCAGGGCATTCCCTTTTGTTCTCTCTCTCTTATTGGGTGTTGTGGCTTGCAAAAGAGGCAATGGGTGACAATAATGTTTGGTCTATAGTTTACTTTTAGCATGCTTCTCCCTTCCTGGGAGGATCCCCCCAAAAATATGGTGTTTTTTTTTAATGTGCAAAACTGTTAGGTTTTCATCTGTTATAGCCTGTGTTCTTGTTCTCATTTTCCTCAATCCCTCCCTGACTTTTCTATTAAGAACATTTCTATAGCACCCGGAGATAACATAGCAGTCTGGTCTCTGACCTAGGTTTGATTCCCTGTACTTCCTGGTTCCTGAGCACTGTAGACTGTGGCCTCAGAAGTCCCTGCAGAGCTATTCTGGCTCTGCAGACCCCAAAGTGGCATCATTTCCTCAGTTCCTTCAATTGAACCAATGATCTGGTTGTCTGAGAATCACCAATGGACCCCAGGCCTCCTGAGCACTGCTTGGAATGCTTCCTCAAGAGAACTTTTTCTTCATCTGAGTCCAGTCTTAGGGGCTGGAGAGAGAGAGAGTCCGGTGGGGAGGGTACTTGCCTTGAATGCGGCCAACCCGGGTTTGATCCTTAGCACCACATATTCCACCACATATTTGATCCTTAACTGTCACTGTCCTCCCATTGTTCATCGATTTGCTTGAGCGGGCCCAGTAATGTCTCCTTTTTTTTTTTTTTTTGAGACTTGTTGTTACTGTGTTTGGCATGATCCTTATACCACCCTGAGCTCACCAGCAGGTTACTGAGCCCAGAACCAGGAATAAGCTCTGAGCACCGCTGGGTGTGACCCCTAAAACTAAAATATAAATAAAGGCCAGTTTTGATACTCACCTTCATCTTTTAAAATGATTTGAATCCGTGGCTTGAATTTTTAAGACTGTTCAGCACCTTAATGAATTTCAGTTTATTTTAGCATGGGACAGAGGATTCTAAATATTTCTGCTTCCAACTAGCTGGCTGATTTTTCATTATCATGTGCAAAATGAGTTCTGTTTGTATAAATGCTTTCATGACCCAATTCCTTATTCAGTTCTTTGGCGTATTAACAGACTTTCCCAGCCTCTTTTTCCTGTTCCCTGCGTCTCCTTGTTCTTATTCTTCCACCAGAGACGCACCTTTCTTCCTCTAGTTCTTACAAAATGTTCGAAAACCTGGTTTCTTGTTTTCAAATTGTTCCCTGCTCTTCTTGCCCTTTTATTTTCCAGATGAATGGTGAAATCATTTTTGTGCAGTTTCCAAACCCTCCCTTGGGCTTTTGATGAAAATTGCATTCTACCTATAAATTAATTGGGAAGAATCCGGCAGCCTTGCAATGTGTAGACTTTCCATCCAGAAATACACATATGGCATGTCCTGCTACATTTTTTCAAATACCCTTTCATATGTCTCAATGGAATTTTGTAGCTTTCTTTATATAAATTCAATATATTTCCTATTATAGTATTTCCAGATTATATTTTGGTTATTTTTTTAAAGTTATTGGGGGGTTGCATTTTATTTGAAGGATGGAATCTTTCCCCCCTTTAATTAAATCCCCTATTTTGAAGATCACTTCCCCCCGGTAATTGCCAACAGTGACAGAAACCTGAGAGGGGAAAGCCTCTTTGTTTCTTTCCAAATTTAGAAACTCAGAGATTCAGAACTGATTCAGAGATTTAGAACCAAACTTAAACCATGTTTTCTTTTTTATAAGTCATAAAACTGAGGTCATGGAAAGTAAAATTTATTTCAAGATCATGTCACTTGTTGGGGAAGTGCCACATAAATGATCATTTTCAAATTCTTTGTGCCAAAGGCATGTAAAACTTAAATATCCCGGGGGCTGGAGAGATAGCATAGCAGGTGAGGCACTTGCCAAGTGCCTTGTGGCTGACCCCAGATTGATCCCCAGAACTCTGTAGGGTCCAGAGTATCACCAGTAGTGATCCCTGAGTAAGCCCTGAGCACCGCTGGGTGTGGCCCCCAAATCAAACAGACATTAACTATTCCCAAGAAAACTCATGAGTCCTGTCTCTGTCTTAACAAATAACTAGACCGTCATCTTTGCAGGGGTGAGGGGCATTTTCAGGAAATGTGTCCCCCCACCGGCCCAAGCCACTGTTGGCCAAACAGGTTGTCAGTGTCGTGCAAGGGCCTGAGGTTATAATGGTTCTCAGTTCCTGCGGTGCCAGGGATGCCCAGGCACCGGGGAAGTTCTGGGGGCCTCTGGGGGGTGTTTGGGGGATCTCAGAGCTGTAATCCCTGTGATAATTGGGGGCCGGAATTGTGGTGGTGGGAGGCAACCCTGGGTCAGATGCATGCTAGGCGTGTTCCCTCACTGCTGAGTTCTCTCCCTCCCAGTGTGGGGAATCTCTAGACACGCTGTTGGCCGTTCCATTCTCTGACAGTTCTATGAAACAGCCTCATACTTCCGTCTCCCGCGGCCTCCACCCGTAGCACCACTGTGCACCTCTCTCCCCATTCCTGTCTACACTGCCCCTCCCCTTCCCTATAGTTTTCATAGAGTCTGAGTTATTTTTGTTGTGTTTCCCAAGTTTACTTCAGTTATTTATACTCCACACAGGAGCGAGACCATCTGGTAATTGTCTCTCACTTCCCGGCAGCTTCACTTTGCATCATCACCTCTTGGGCTGTCCAGGTTGTCCTGAAGGGCCCAATTTTAGATTTTTGTTTTTCTTTTTTTCTTTCACTGGAAAAGGTGCATTGCATTGAGAATACAGGCTGTGGCTTCTTTATTTGGCCTATAATACATGAAGATATGGCACTTGCCTTGCACATGGCTGACCTGGGTTCGGTCCCCAGCACCTCATATGACGTTTTCCAAGCCCACAAGGAGTGAACCCTATGTGCAGAGCCAGGAGTAAACCTGAGCCAATGGGTGTGGCCAAAAAAACCCTCTGTATCCCCCTATCTCCAGAAACTCAGCAGTCAAGCCATAAGCCACCTCTGGCTGGCGCCAGATAATCTCCTCATCGGCTACCATCCAGAGTTGCATGTCCTACTCTCCCGGAAAGGAGCATAGCATGACACGTGCCGTAAACATGCTGCCAAACCCTGCACCAGGCTGTTTCATTCAGGATGCCCCAGAGGGGGGCAGTTGAGACCCCTCCCCACCCCCAAGGGACCCAGCCTCAGCAACCGAAAACCTCCAGAACTCAACCACCACCATGCTCACGGCCACTCTCCACATACTCAGGCTGAGCCTCACCCATGAATGAACCAATTCCTGGACCGCGCGGCCACATTCACAGCCATGGGACACTTCATACCACACACCCTACCCATACTCCAAGATTACTGTACCACATTTAATGGGGTTCAAAGTAGGAGGCAACCAATCTTCAAGGGAAATACTTTTTTTTACAGATATATACATACAGATATATATATGTATATGTACATAAATAAATATATATATACATATCACTGTATCAATGTCATCCTGTTGTTCATCGATTTCCTTGAGCAGGCACTTGTAACGTCTCCTTTGTCCTAGTCCTGAGATTTTAGAAAGTGCCACATTCGTGGCTCTTTCAGGGTCAGGGGAATGAGACCCATCATTGTTACTGGGTTTTGGCATATCGAATACACCACAGGGAGTTTGCCAGACTCTGCCGTGCAGGCAGGATATTCTCAGTAGCCTGCCATGTTCTCCAAGAGTAAGAACTAGATAATAAGATGTTGCGTAGCTGCATTTGCTTCCAGGAGCTGGGTTTTATAGTCTCTGGGTCTTGGCCATTGATGGAATAACATGGCACCGGGGGCAGTTGGTGGGTGTAATGCCTACCTACTGGAAGATGGGGGGGTCTGAGTGGAGGAGGCCCAGTCCCGATCTGAGCAGGCTTGAAGATCTCAGCCCCGGGACCTACATGCCTGGGTTCCTCTGCCAGTTCCTTCATGTGAGGCTTGTCTGAACGTGTGGAGAGTGGTCTTAAGCATGGCTGTGGTTAGTTCTGGAGGTCTTCGGCTGCCGGGGCTCTGCTCGGGGCGGGGAGGGAAACTCAACCCTCCCTCCTCCAAGGGGCCCTGCTGAGGACAGCCATGTGCAAGGGTAGGAGGAGACTCTGCACTGTTCTCTTCCAGGAACTGGGTTTTATAGTCTTTTATACATATATATATATGTGTGTGTGTGTGTATATATATATGTAAATATATAAGAGCTTAATTGCCCCTTTGTAAAATACAATAATCTTCACACTTTTTCCTCTAAGGAATTTTTTTTGTAGAATCTTCAGTGATTTTCCGTAGCAAACAATACAAAATTTATTATTTTGGTTCTGCTTTGGGGCAGGGGTTGGGGTTTGGAATGGAAACAGGAGGATGAGATAGAGGGATCTTTTTATGGAGAATGTCCCTGGAACTTGGGGTGAAGTGTAAAGTGAATCCTGTATACACATAGAAGTGTTAAGCTGTACCCTGAAATTCTATAATACGCTACATTAATGATCAGTCAGTAAAAGCATAAAGCATAGAACATTAATATAAGACATTAGAAAGATTAGAAAATTAGAAATTACAAAATTAGAAAGATGATACCACAGGGGGTAATAATTTATGTTTTACAATAGCAAGATAGGACCTGGAGAGATGCACAGAGATTAAGGCACTTGTTTTGCATCTACCTGACGCCTGTTTGATCTCTGGCACTACATGTGGTCCTCTGAGCACCACCAGGAGGGACCCCTAATCACAGAGCCAAGAATAGTCCCTGAGTACCACAAATGTGTCCTGGCCAAAAATAAAAAAGTTTAAATATAGTAACGATAAAATTAAAAACATTGTCCTTATGCTAATCAAAAAGAAAGGTGCCAGAATGATCATAGTAATTGGACATAGATCAGGGGGTGGTGAAGGAGAGCTCTTTCTCTCCAAGCTTGCCTAATACTCCACACTTGTTTCTTCAATTCCAGTTTGCACCAGGCACCACGGGCTAAGAATGGCAGAGTGAGCCCATGGCATGTTGTCACCGCCAACTCAGAGCACAGAGCCCGATGAAAAGAACTAATAATAACGTGACCCCCACAGCCCAGTAGGCATAGAGTGCCCTGGGATCTTGAAAGCATGGCTTCCTTCAACAAACGGGGCACCTACACTATAGGAAGGAAATAGTTTTTAAGGCAAGGACTGTCAGTTATTATGGCATTTAATTTTTTCACTAAAGAGTACTTCTAGGAGTACACTTCCTGTAGTCTTGAGGCTTCGAGGGATATTTCCTTAATGGTCGCTCCAGCCCTTCATCACTGCTTTCCAGGACTTAGGCTGTATCTACTAGCAAGAGAACATCTGGCGTCCTAGTGATGTTTCCCTCCTGACTACAGCCACAGAGATTTGTACACGGGGCCTTTAAGACACTGTTTCCACAGGCACAGCTCACACATCCTACCCCCTCTTCTGGGCTCCCCCAACCCGCATTGGGAGGAAATTGGCAGAGCAGAGCTTATCCGGTGAAATTTTTCTTTTTCATCATCGGATACTGGCATACTCACTAGCTTTGCCTCTGTGCTTGAGCATAACGCAAATCGTTCATTTGTTTGATAAATACCCCAAAATAGCCTGTTTGAATTGTCACTCGGAGGGGCACCAACCTTTTTAACTCACTTAGCTAGCCCAGATCGGCACTTAATGTCTTTAATGATGATCAGGATCTTTTTTAGTGGCTGAAACACTCGGTAATCAATAATGTGGTCCTGCCCGGAGGCAGGAGAAACAAGATAATCCTCAGAAAATGTCACTGTGGCCTTTGCACCCTTGGCATGGGTTGCTCATTCGATCTTTTGTGAAAGTGCCTCTTTCTTCTGAGGTCCAGAAAGCACACCAAATGTTCTTTTATGATTTGTATCTTATTGGGCCCCATTCTCTTCCAGGCCAGAAACCTCTGCTTTCCCCCATGTCCTGGGTGTCCTTGCCAGCATCCAGCCCAGCGGTCTTCCATCTCAAGGATGATGGTGTGGGGGGGGGGGGGATAGTGGCTAGGGGGACAGGAGAACCCCAAGGCCAGGTTTTGGCTGCCTTGGCAGTTCGGGAGAGCTTGAGATGCTGTGATTCTGATATTAGGATCCTATCCTAATCCATGGTGCTCAATGCCACTTCACAGGAACTGTCATCAGACCTCTTGATATGTTCATTGTTTCTTTTTTTTTTTTAAGGACAGATAGTTTTAATTTAACATAGTTTTAAGTTAAACTTGACTTACAAGAAGCTAACACGGATTCAATCCCTGGCACTGCACATGATCCTCTGAGCCCTGCCAGAAGTAATCCGCAAACACACTTGAATGTGCCCCCAACCTCCCACAAAATAAAAGAAAGCAAAACAAATATAAAATAATTATTTTCCTGTTGGGCTCCTTGTGCATACTGAACAGCTCCATTCTAAGTTCCTTGTCAGAGAGGGTTATTTAGCTCATTCTTACTGGTTGGGCCAACTGGGCTAGCATCTTCCTTCACTAAGCCTGGTGGATTTCTGCATTGCCTTACCATTGTGACCTTTGCAGTCTGGAGTTGTTTCTTGCCTGTTTTTGTGTGGTTAGGAGCACAAATCAGGATGTCTTTATATGTTTACAATGAGTTTTGAAATGCATGGCCATGGAGGGGAGTGGAGTAGAGTGGTTTGCGAGTGGGGTTCACTGGTACCTGGGTCCAAACCCAGCCCCCAGTACCATGCCTGCCTGTCTTTTTAGCTTTCAGGTCCTGTAGCATCTCCTCTCCCAGGGGTGCCCGCATTTGCACTAACATTCTGCCTGAGAGCATGCACCTTCTGGTGCACGGGCCCACCAGGATGCTGTTAACAGAGGGAGGACCACGGGGGCCCTGCCCTGAGGACACAAGCGCCTGACAGCTGTGGGGTAGAGAGAGGCCTTCCCAGCTACCTCACTTCTGTCTCCCAGACAAGGGACCCAGGGGGCATTGGAGAAGCCTCCATACCTGAGAGGGCTTCCGAAGGAATCTTCAGTCTAGCCCAACTCAATTTCCAATTCATTTGTCTCTCTAAGTGAAGAACATGTTTTATTTCACAAGCATGTATAAGTTTCTAAGTTACGGGTACAATCTCTAAAGTGCCAATATTCCTCTACTACTATTCCCAGAACTACTCCCTTCCACCCTTACCCCACCACTCCTCCCCCTGATGCTTTCTCTCTGTCTCTCTCTCTATGTCTCTGTCTCTATTTTGCTCTATGTCTCTGTCTTGCTCTGTCTCTGTCTCTGTCTCTGTGTCTCTCTGTCTTTGTCTCTCTGTCTCTATCTCTCCTTGGTCAGCTCAGTTCTGCAGTCCAGCTCTCTGGGCTCGTGTCCATCTTGTCCACTCCCTGCTCATTCCTTTCCATCCCCCGCATGAGTGAGGTGGGCACAGTACACATGACGTCCATGCCACTTCTGTCCTAGGTCTGGGGTGTGCCATCAGGCTTGCCAGCTATTTTCGTTCCCACGGGGTCTCTTTCCAGCAGGGTCTTTCCTGCCTGGCCCTTGTCTGCTGATACTGGTAACTCTGTGGTCCCCACCTTTTCCGGCAGGGTGTCCCTCTGTTTCAGGAGCCCCCACATTGCTATCTGCTGGGGTCACAACATTGTCAGTGCATGTAACCATTTCTTTCTTTCTTTTTTTTTTTTTTTTTTTTTTTTTTTGGTTTTTGGGTCACACCCGGTGATGCACAGGAGTCACTCCTGGCTTATGCACTCAGGAATTACTCCTGGCTGTGCTCGGGGGACTATATAGGATGCTGGGATTCAAACCTGGGTCGGCCAGGTGCAAGGCAAATGCCCTACCCACTTGCTATCACTCCAGCCCACACGTAACCATTTCACCTGTCACCCCATCTTTGGTACCAGCACCACTCATGAAACATGATTATATTCCCTTTCTCCCTCAACCATATCAACTCTGGGAGTTAGTTCAGGGGTGCACCCTGAGTCCTGTGTTCTTGCTGTGATGTAAATAATTCTAGGTTTCTGTCCTAAAATATCCACCCTGAAATTGCACATGGAGTGCCTTTGCGTGGGGCTCAACTGACCCCTGGGTGCTCACACACTCTGTGCATTTCCCAACTTTCTCAACACTTGTACCCATCCTCTGAACTTTCATCTCTCTAAACTGAAATGATCATGTTGGAAGAGCTCATGGTCATTCCATGCGAATGACTTTTGGACAAGAGGAGGCCTTTATTGAATAGAATGTTTCTGATAGCCAGAGAGAAGTCTTTCATTATGAAATGCTACTTGTTTGTTTGTTTGTTTTAATATTATTTATTATTGCCCACAGACCAAGAGGTTTTAAATGCTGGGTGCCTGTTGTAAATGAAAGCATCAATAATTTATTATCATCATGCTGCACCAAAGCCAAATTCCTTCCTGGCTCGGTGATATCCATCAATGAGAATTAGACTGAGATGTGAAGATGTGATTTCCCGAATGGCTGATTTAAAGCTAAAGAACAATTTAAAATCTTTTTTAAAATGAATTTCTGCATCTAATTAAAATGTTTTTTCCATCAAACTGAAAAAAAAAAGAAAACACCCTTAACCGATAGAATTTTAGAACAATGTTTGTATAACCAAGAAAATATTGCGGTGAGTCCTGGAGGAGAAACTCAGCAGCTCGGAGCACCAGCCTGCATGTGGTCATGAGTTCAAGCTCCCCAGCAAGCATGCAGTTATGAGTTCAAACCCCCCAGTGTCTCACATGTGCCAATGGCAAGCCAGACAGCTCTGCTGTCTGCCACCCCTGACTGATGATCCTCCACTTCGATGCATTCAGGTGTGTGTAAGCACCCCTCCCCCAGCCAGCATCACAGCCCAAAAAGTGCTGTGCCACATCCGGCAGTTCTGCCACCATCACTCCAGGGTGCGAGCCCCAGATAATAGGTGTGCCAATAAGGAGCTAGTATGTGGCCCCACCATCTGATGTGTGTGTGGCCCCCAGCAAGCACCACTCTGAGCTGTCTGCAATCCCCGTCATCCCAGCCATCATGTCACCACCACTGCCACCCACAGGAAGGGGTAGGGAATGACTAAAACCAAAGCTGCAGGTTGGCAGAGTGCAGGGCCTTTGGGTGTGTCGTGAGCGCGGGGTGAGTCTCTTACCAGACTATAGGCACCTGTACCACCGGGATGTGAGCACTGCCAACTCACATCTTTCTGTTCTATTCTTTCATATGGCCCCTTGCCTGCACACCTTTCCGATCCATCTCTCTGATGGGGACAGAGAAAGGTAGTTTGGCTAGGTTGCCGGGGAGAGAAGGAAGATTTTCTTGGTTCCTTGCATTCTGTTTGTTTGTTTGCTTCTGGGACAAATCCCGTGGTACTGAGACATTACTCCTGGCTCTGTGCTCAGGGATCCCTCCTGGTGAGGTTCAGGGGACCATTTGTGCGGTTGGGGATTGAACCCTGGTCTGTTACGTGCCAGGTGAGTCCCATACCCGCTGTCCTGTCTCTCTGGGCCCTTAGAAGGACATTTCACTGAAGGCGCTGCCGTTCCATGCTGGAGAGCTGATTTCCCATCCTCTTTTCATCTTGTTCCCTCTCCATCAACTTGAATAGCCTCTTTTTGCCATTATGTACATGCTCTGGACACTTGCCTCATTCATCGGTTTAATTATAACTAATCTAATTTCAACCACACTGCTTTAATTGCTGAGTCTTTGTATTCTGTGTTGCCCTCATTTTAACAAACTATTCTGAATCTTGCCCTATTCATCTTCCTGAACTCTAGACACGGTTCATCAGATAACCTTAAAAAAGAAAGAAAGAAAAACAAAAAGAGCGAATAAGCAAACCAAAAAATCGTCAGTGTCCCTTTCTTACATTACTACTTGGAAAACATTACATTATCAGAGAAAATAAGCACTATTTGACCAATAAACACCAATAAGCATTGGTGTTTTCTCTATGGAAGCATGCTTTAAAAAAAAAAAGTGAGCTTTCTCCCAAACAGTGGCTAACAGTGTTATTAGAAGATTATTTATAAATGGCTTCATGTTTATAGTTCATGTTTTGACCTCAACTTTATTTGTTGCATTAGCAGAATAATGCCCATTAGGCTTTATTCTTTGAGCCCATCTCTCCAAGCCTCTGCACCCAACTGCCACTCAGCCTTCTTGTCTTGAAGTATGTAATCTTGCCTCCATTACACTTAAAAGTTCAGCTCGTTCCTAAACCTCCAGTCAAGAAGATGAACTTGTTGCTTTCAGAGAGGCTCCATCTGTGCAAGGCGCGATCCGCATGGTCACAGGTCATTTTATTGCCTCCTTTGTGGAAGGACTTGCGCTGGGAAAGTACATGTCATTGAAAACATAATTTCCTTCCTCATTATGCTTTCTTTCTAGCCAGATCATAACCTGCTAGAAATCTGTTGAGCATAGTGAAAAGCTCTTCAGAATAGCTGTTCTTAAGAGATTAAATGATCGCCATCTCTGGCCCCTTTCTTTTATCTCATAATCAAGCTCAAGACGACACCGGGTGTCTCTGCTAAAGTGATTGTATATTCAAACTACGAATGGCTTTATTGCCATTCCTGCTTCCCTCTGTCAAAGGCGACCCCCTCCCATCCCTATTTACATTTCTGCATGTTTTATTCTTTTCTGTTGGGTTTCTTACAGATTACTTACAACTATTTTTTTTTCAAAAAAAATGTATTATGATGATTGTTTGGTTCGGGGACATACCCGGTGGTACTTGGACTTACTCCTGGCTCTGTACTCAGGGATCACTCCAGCTGTACTCAGGGGACCATATGGGATGCCAGGGATAGAAACTGGCTTGGCCATGTGCAAGGCAAGCAAGCACCCTACCTGCTGCACTCTCACTCCAGCCCTGCCAACTACATTTTTTAAAAGAAGGCTGAAAATGGCTAACGAGAATGACTTGCTTTAGTTTACTTATTTATTTATGTATTTATTTTATTAGTGAGACACGATGAGGTACAGTTGTAGACTAACAAATTTTGTGCTTGGGTTTCAATTATACAATGATCAAATACCCATTTTGTCATGTAAAGACACCAGGAGCACAGTTAAGATTCAGGGTTGTTGGAGGTATGGTGCCGCCAGCAGGTCAATCTGTACCTGTGAGGTGAGTGCATCAGCAGCCTGATGGTGCCTTCAGACTTCCAGATACCTCAGAATTGCTGTGCCTTTGACCAGACCCCAAAAACTTGAGGCAAAGTTTACCAAGAAAGTAAATGGCCAAAAGTTAGGTATGTGGGAGACACACCCACAAACCACCTCCAGCTCAGCTATATAATTGGAGGCATGGCCTCTCTGGTTCCTGATCGAACTGCTTAACAGCGATGATCCCAGAGACTTGAGAAACAAATCTCCAAACCCAACAGCTTTTGGCAGAAATGCATCCGGTTCCTGCAGTAGGTTACCGGCACCAGGCCACCCAAGGTGGGGATAGATTTCATGCCTTGGCCTGTTTCCCCTGGCAGCCCGGTGGCCATTATCCTCCAGAGGCCACTGTACAGTCAGGTTTGGGCCCTCAGAGATGAGACACACAGGGCCTCATGGGATGGGGGTGGAGCTGGCCCTTTCCTCCCCGTCCCAACAAGACCCCGAGTCGCCGCCCATGAACGGCCTTTCTGGCTCCTGATCAAGCTGCTTAATGGCCATGAACTCAGGAACAAAGCTCAGAACCCAGAAGTTTTGGGCAGAAATCCCTCCAGATCTAAGTGCTAGAATTTCGGAATTTCAAAATTGCACGAACAATACTTCAGCCACGTGACATCACATGTTATTCATAACCAGCAATAGAAAAATTGTCTATGGTTGCCTTTTCAGCAGATCTGAGTGTTGGGGTAAAATCCCAAATAATAATGGTGGGTCTGGTGTCAAAATATTGAATGTAATCAAAGAAGAGAAATTGTAATGTGGAAATCATCTTTCCCACAGGTAGGGAGGTATACTGGGGTTTTTGGTGGTAGAGAATGGGCACTGGTGAAGGTATGGGTGTTTCATTGTATGACCGAGACTTAAACCCAAAAGCTTTGTAACTGCTCTCACGGTGATTCAATAAATAAAATGATAAAAAATGGGGGGAAAAAAGTAAGGTGGAGTTCATGCCGAATTCAGTCAGCTTATCAGTGGCTGAATAAATAGCAGTACTCGTATATATTTTTAAAAATGGATTTCTTAACTGAAACCCAAGCACAAAAGTTTGTAAGTCTATAACTGTACCTCCTGGTGTTTCACTAATAAAGTAAAAACAAAACAAACAAACAAACAAACAAACAAAAAAGATTCAGGTTGCCTCACCCCATGTTAGAGCCACAGGGAATTGGAATGATTAGAGCCCAACTGGTGAATATGAGATGCCATGGTGCAAGTTCATGGTATCGGGAGTCATGGCCATGTCCAGATTACTTGCCCAGGGTCACCCCATTTGACAGTAACCCATCAGCAATGGTTCAAATCTAGTGCAGGACTGGTGTGTAAATATTGTGTGTGGCGTGGGGATGGGAGTGTAGAAGTAAACAGTTTTTTATGATGACTTCAAAGATGTTCACTGTGATTTTCTTCTTCATCCTGAAAGCTCTCTGATCTGTCTTTTGTCCCTATATTACAATTTCTCTCCTAGATATTCACACTAAGAAATATATATATAAACATATATATATCATGTCATTATTTATGAGCAAGCCTGTTAGAATACTTGATAGAAAAGAAGTATGTAACTGTCGGACAGAACTAAGACTTTGGGCTCAAATCTGGTTGCATTTACCCATATGCCCACAAGTAGTCAGTAATCAAGCAGATGAAAATTCCATTCTTCCTGTCTTTTAAAATACTTCTAGCTTTAACTGAGGCCCCTCACGTTTAAAACTGAGCAAACGGGGAGAAGTGAGTCATTATTTATGGCTAATCGCATTTTCCAGCTGGGGCTGCATTTCTCATCCTTTTTTCCTCTTTTTTTCTTGAGCTGGAGAATCCATCGTGTCCCTCTTTCGGGGAGAAAAACCACGCCCGCCCCTTCAGGAGCACCTTTCACCACATCATCTCACTCAGGACTCTGTAAACAGAGATTCCCTCCATGCACACCCCTTCTGGCTACAGGAAGAGTAATTTCTTTAGAATGCAGGACTGTGGGGATTTATCCAGAATCCTGGGTAGGAGTTAAAGAGAAAACCTGAATTATTTGAGGGCTCATTTCAAAATGGAATAATTATCTCAAAAATACCATTTTATTTCTGTTTTATTTATTTAATTTTTTTGGTGGGGGGGAGGCACACCCAGCAGTGTTGAGGACTTATTCCTGGCAGGACTTGAGAAACCAAATGGGGTGCTGGGAATCAAACCCAGATTTGCTGTGTGCAAGGCAAGCATCCTACCGACTGTACTATAACTCTGTCCCTCAAAAATACCATTTTAATCTGTATCTTTTCTTTGTGTAGCAAGTTTTTTATCCCAAATGGTTTGGGAAGAATTTCAGACAGGAGAGCTGACGTGTGAGGACACTGTTCCTTGCATGGCCCAGGAGACCCATCTCAGACTGCCTTGAAAGCACACTCAACACTTAGTGGGTTGGATTAGAAGTTTGACACTTGGCTGCTTCCTGGCCAGGTGGGATGAAGTTCCAATTCCTTGGCTCATCTTCAATCTCTTTCCCTCAGTTGCATTCTCAGACCCTCTCCCCCACCCCAACCCCCACACACTGACATTTTATTTTATCATTTTGTAATTTTATTGTATTTGGGGTCGGGAGGTTGGGCCACACCTTGTGGTGCTCACAAGGGTTATTTCCTGGCTCAGTGCTCAGAAAACCATATGTGGTGCCAGGGGTGAACCAGGGGCTACCCCAGGTGGTCACATGCAAGAACAAGTGCCTCACTTCCCATGGTTTTTCTCCTGCCCCATCACTGTTGACACCGGCAAGCTCATGCTCTCGCTTGGGAATCAGTGCAGAAGTGGCTTGTGTGCTCGTGTGGAGTCTGCAGCCTCATGGTGGAGAAGTGGCCTCATGATACCAAGCCTCCCTCCACATCCCCACTCTCTTTCTAGTTTCTTTCTCAGTGCACAAACAGATCTTGCTGTTGATGCTGGTTAGGCCAGCTCTTTCACCAGTCAGTAGTGGCCAGGGGAGGCCAATGTACTCCTTGACCAACCAGTCCTTGAGTCAGTCCCGATGAGGATGAAGGTTCAGTGATTTGCTTCTGATGTGAGAGACATGCGTGAAGTTGTGGGGAGTGAGACAGAAGCCTTGAGGAGGGCGTCCACTGTTTCCCTCTCTGGCCACCTCTGTCACTCCGGAAGTGCGCCCAGTGAAATCTCGGACGGATGGGAGTCTGCTCTGAACACAAGCACGGCCCGGGCCTCACATTTTATCAGCCCCATGAGGTGGTGTCAAATGGCATCTGAGTCCCACTTGTTCTGCCCGGCGTTGGAAATGATCCCTGTACCCAACTTCTTGAGGCTGGAATGAGAAATTCTCTGCAGGAAAGGAAAGGCAGTCTGAAATCTTACCCAGGCTTTCCAGAAGCATCACCTTCCCCCCACAGAAAAGAATTTCAGGAGGAGATGAATAGTTAAGTAAAAGTTTCATTTAGAGATTATGAGGATGGAAAGAGAGAGTAATCTGTTCTAGTAGAACTCGTACATCTCCAGGATGCAGAGAGAGCTAAGAGTTCACATCTCAGGTGGAGATGGGGTCAGCCCCCACCTCCCCCCCCCCCCACCTAGTGGGAAAGCACCTAGCTCACCTCGGCAGAGTTGGTTTTATGGGTTTTCTCCCCCCAACACCCCACCTGGGGTTTGCTGTAGAGACAAGTTCATTGCTGTAGTCAAAGGGAAGAGCTGAAAGTTTGGGTGTCTACCATCATGATCTTGTCACAACCTTTTGTTTCTGCTGGAGCTTCTCTCTGGGACAAGGTGAGTGGGAAGGGGGATGTTCAGTCTGCTCTAGGCTGGTGCTGGCTTCAGTTAGAGTCTTCTCAACCCTCAGTTCCTGGGTCCACAAAGTGGGCCCAGCCATGCCTTTTGGCTACTTTAGGGCTAGAGGCAAAGTAGCACTGTAGCACTGTTGTAGCACTGTTGTCCTATTGTTCATCAATTTGCTCGAGTGGGCACCAGTATCGTCTCCATTGTGAGACTTGTTGTTACTGTTTTTGGCATATCAAATACACCACGGGAAGCTTGCCAGACTCTGCCGTGCAGGCAGGATACTCTCAGTAGCTTGCCGGGCTCTCTAAGAGGGGTGGAGGAATTGAATCCGGGTCGGCTGCATGCAAGGCGAACATCCTACCCACTGTGCAATTGCTCCAGCCCGGTGACGAAGTAACTTCTTTAAATCCCTTCTTGGTTTGATTACTTCCCAAGACTCACTGCCAGCCTCCCACCCCCATCTACCGGCCTGTCAGATCCCACTTCAGACGCCTGGGGTTGGAGGCCTAAGTCATACAGCCCTGAGTAGCAGAGAGGGCTAGGCTGGATGCCAGGGAAGTTACCAGCGGTGCCCACCACTTCCTTCCGAGGCTGCAGGCTCTAAGGAGGCCATAGTTTTGCAGGCTTCTCTCCCCCCCACCCTCTCTGTATCCTGGGCCTGTACTGGCCCTCCTTTCATCCATGACGGTCTATCCTAGCAGGCCAAGTTCACCATCTGCTCACAGCCAGTGCACATCTGCCTGTCTGCATCCCCAAGGTGGAACTTTCATAGCTAGGAATATATTGTCCCCACACAGAGGAGCATTCCCAGTAATGCTTCTGATTGTCAGCAGGCTCAGGATTACTAAATAGGGTGCGTATTAGTCAATAGGGAGAGCATAACTCTCATTTTCCAGGTAATTCTGGCATTGCAATCTCCCGCACCTTCAAACTTCAGAGCTCTTCTTTACCGGCCGTATTTTATATGCTCTAAAGAGCACTGTTGCAAGTAGCAGGAGGCCCTGATCTCTTTCAAGCCATGAACCCTGGTGCTTGACTGGAAACTTAGTGTGACAGGTCCTGGCCAGTGGCACTTTAAATGCCTGGTGCCTGGGATGGCTACATCCCCCCACCTCCCCATACTTCTGGAAGCCTCAGCAGTTATGCCCACACCCCAGAACTGCCACCAGTTTAAAAAGCTATGCCAGCCATGCCTTCTTGATAAAAATACTGAATGCCTTGAACAAACACGATGAGCTCTTAGTACCTGTATTGCCGACCATAATGCACAAAAGGAGAGAGAGAAAGAAGAAAAGTGCCTGCCATAGAGCCGAGGGGTGGGGGATGGGGCAGCTATTGGGAGATAGTGGGAGAGAAACTGGGACATTGGTGGTGGGAAATATACACAGGTGGAGGAATGCTTGTTGCATCATTGTATGACTTAAACCCAATCATGAACAGCTTTGTAATGAGCTATCTCATGGATATCTAATAAAGACACTTTTTAAAAAATGCCCCATGAGAACTTCCAGATGAACTTTCCAGCAAGTCTTCCCTTGGTTTCTTCCTGGAAGCAGAGCTGGCCGGGAAATGTGTGCAGTGCCGTGTGCGGGGTCAGACAAAGGATGATGGCAAACCACAGCCAATGTCAGGGTTCCTCGTGACCTGGGGGCAGTCCCAGGTATCGAGCGCTGCTGGGGCTGGGTGCAGTGGAGGAGGGCGCTGCCGGTCGTTGGCATAAAATAAGGGGGATAGCAGGACCTGGCTGCAGGGAACCCCAAACAGAGAGGAAACTGTCCAAGTCCCTTGGGAATCCTGAAAAAGGGCAGGCATGGTTGGGCTGTCTTGTCTCTCTTGTCTCTCTCTTTCCTGCACATCTGAATAGCCTCTCTTTCTCTTTTTCTTATTTGGGGCCACATCCAGCAGTGCTCAGGGAATTCCTCCTGGCTCTGTACTCAGGAATTACTCCTGGCTACTGCTCAGGAGACCACATGGGATGCCGGGGATCGAACCCTGGTCTGCCACATGTAAGGCAAATGCCCTCCCTGCTGTACTATGGCTCTGGTCCTGAGTGGCCTTTCTTAAGAGCCATCTTTAGAACTGTGTGGTTAATAAGCACATTAGCAGCGGGATGGCCATGCAGCCCAGGATATTCTGCAGAGCGGAAGGAAGCAACATGCCCTCAGGAGAAGCTGTCAGCTCCCCCTGCCCCGCTGGCTCCTGTCTCCCCTGTTCATCCCCGTGACAGCTTGGTTCTTCATGAAATGTCAGTTTTGACTAGTCTTTGTTCTGGGCAGAATCAAAGTGATTCTCCCTCCTTTTTTTTTTTTTTGTCTAAAGTTCCACCCAGAAAATTTTTCTCATGAAAATCATTGCCTCCAGTATTAAGTTTCTCATTCAAAGCTGTTCATGATTGGGTTTCAGTCATACAATGTTCAACATCCATCCCTCCACCAGTGTAATTTCCCAGCACCAGTGTCCCCAGTTTCCCTTCCACCCCCACTAAATCACCCATACCCGAGCCTGCCTCTATGGCAGGCATCTCTCTTCTCTCACTCTCATTTTAGGCATTATAGTTTGCAGTACAGAGCATGTTTTAAACCCATCAAATACTGTGTCGGCTCTCATTGCTGTGAGTGTCACAGTGACAGAGAACAGTTGTTGTCTGCCAGCATCTTCGTGGGGACATGAAGGGAGGCCTGGATTCAGCTTGGGGCACCAATGAGCACTTGCCTGTCTCTTGGGTTCTCCTCAGACCCCCACTCCAAACCTCAGTGTCTGTTGAGACAGTCGTCTAAGCCGGTGTTCTGTGCCTTTGTTCTGTCTGTGACCGTCTCCTGCTGTGACCCCACCATTTATGATGTTTTCAGCTCTGCCCCTACCCAAAATATTCTGGGGGTCCATTGGAAGTCCTGTAGCCCCAGTAAGAGACTGGTCTATGGAATCCATTTAAGAAATGTGTCCATGGGACCTCAAAAGACCACGTGGCCGCCCACCTACCAGATGGTCAGACTTCCTCATCAAGATCCTGAACGATTGGTTTGAGGCTCTTCATGTTCCTAGAATGAACAGATGCCATTAGGCTACACTAGCACGTGACAGGGACAAATGGAGACGTTATTGGCACCCGCTTGAGCAAATCGACGATTAACGGGAAGTCAAGCGATCAAGTGATCAAATCCTCACCTGTGATGAAAGTCACGGTTTATTTAAAAAAATTTCAAGTTATGAAATAAAACAAACACTGATTTAGGGCTGGAGAGATATTCTAGATGGTAAAATACTTGCCTTTGAGGAGACATTTGCCCTGCATACAGTTGTGTTCACCAAAACCCTTGCTTGGTCCCAAGTACCACATGTAGCCCTCTGAGCACTGTTGGGGGTCATTCAGAGCCAGGAGTAGCCCCTGAGCATCACTCAGTGTGGTCCTGCCCTAAATCAATGTTTGTTTTTCTCTCTCTCTTTTTAAATTTTAATGAATCACCATGAGATACAGTTACAGACTTATAAACTTTAGTGATTGCATTTCAGTCATACAGTGTTCAAGTACCCATCCCTCCACCAGTTCCCATTCCCCACCCCCAATGTCCCCAGTATCCCTCCCACCACCCCCACCCTTCCCAACCCCTGCCTCTGTGGCAGGCACATTCCTTCTTACTCTCCCTGTCCTTTTGGGTGTTTGCAATACAGGGATCAAGCGGCCATCATGTTTGGTCCATTGTCTACTTTCAGCATGCACCCACTATCCCAAGCGAGCCCTCCAACCTCCATTTACTAAGTGCTCCTCTCTCCATCCCAGCTACCATACCCCCCAGCGCATGAGATCAGCTTCCAAGCCGTGGGGCAGTCATCCTGACCCTTATTTCCACTGTCCTTAGGTGAGTCCACCCCATTTTCTAGTCCTGTTCCATGCCATCTCCTGCTGCTTTTCTGTGTTTCAGAAAATACCATTGTGCCTGGAGACCGCAGTTGACCATTGTTCCTTCCCTGGTGGTGCTTTCTCGGTGCCTTTTGTATCTCCTTTTATTCCTTGAGTTAGTTGTTGATTTGGGGTATAGGGGACACACTGGTGTGCTCAAGGGCTCTTCCTGGCTCTGTGCTTAGGAATGATACTGGTGGAGATGCTCTTTGTTGCCAGGGATTTGAAGCAGGGCTATTGATGACGCAGCCTCCTGCGGGGCAAGCTGTACCTTCTGGACTCCACAGAGCAGTGCTGAGAAAGACTTCCTTTTAGTGGCCACCCCAGCCCTGGCCTCCTTGGAGCTAGGAGGTACTTCAGAATGTCAGCTGCAGCCTCTGCTGCTCTGACCCTGCCGTCTCATTCACTCCAGTGTGGGCGAGTCATGCGACATAGCGCAACCAAGGCCGTTTCTCATCAGGAAGAGGGACGGTGGTGAGATGCTCCAGCACTGACCTCATGTTGGGGACACCAAACTATCCCTTCCAGTGTCTGTGTCCAGAAACAGGACCCTATGCCTGCTGTCTTCATCCCCAAGCACACTGCCAGTCCGGCCCTCAACACCTTACCCTCCCCCCCCCCACATGTGTGAGTGGGGGGCTCTATGAAACTGCCTTCTTCAGAATAGTTCCAGCTGCAGTGAAAACCTGTAGCTCTTTTTGCCTTTTTAAGTTATGGCTCTGAAATGCACATTTTCTTTTCACCCCCGTTGAGACAGCCAAGTCTAATAGACATCTACTTCTTTTTCTTTGGTGAGGCATTGGAGGACAAATGTTTCATTCTAAACAAAAACAGCCCCAGCAGCAGAAGCAGGCCTCATTCTATACAGAAGTCAAGTGCTGCTTTATACCTCCAGAATCAGTCTTTCCATTTTAGCTCATCTTGGTTCTCCTGAACACCTTTTTACTTCATTTAAAATTTTTAAAGAATTTTCTATTGAATCACTGTGAGATAGACCTTTACAAAGCTGTTTATGATTAAGTTTCAGTCATACGGTGTTCCAACACCCATACCTCCACCAGTGTACATTTCCCACCACCAGGGTCCCCAGTTCCTCAGTTTCCCTCCATCACCACTCCTAACCTGCCTCTATGGCAGACAATTCTCTCTCCTCCCTCCCTCTCTCTCTCTCTCTCTCTCTCTCTCTCTCTCTCTCTCTCTCTCTCTCTCTCTCTCTCTCTCTTTCTCTTACACACACACACACACACACACACACACACACACACACACACACCTTTTATGATGGGAAGCTCTGGCAAAGACATCAAGGGAAACAAAAAGTTAATGCAATTACAATAAGGGTTACTTGCTGAGAAAATGAAGCGAAGGGCCCCCTTTTCTCTAAGCATCAGCAACTAAGTGAATAAACATGCAGCCTCTTCGAATGCTCCTAGAAGTAGTTTATTCTAAACATTCCTTTTCGAGGTTATCTAGTTAACTCACCCTCTGAGACTTATAGTTCAGCCCTGTCAGTTCAGAGAGGAAAGGGGGGGGGGGGGGTGGAAAAGACCATCTATCTAATCCAATTCCTTAGGGGGAAAAATACTTAGGCAATGTTGAGAATCAGCAATGATCAAATTTAATACAAGGGATGGTTTCTTTTTTGTCATCAGCAACCTGTGATGCAGATTATTGTTAATCCCTCTGAAGACATCCGCCATTGTGTGTCGGGTCCTATAGAGTATGAAAGCATCATGTCAGTTTTACCCAAAGAAGGAACGAGAAGCATGGTCTCTACAGCCTGTGATCATTTTACACCAACACACTGCAACATGGTTTCGCCCTGGGGCCAAGAAGTAGGGATTTTCTCTACTTCAAAAGAATGAAAAATGATCATCACTCTATCCAGAACCATTACCGACTTCAGAGACTTGGGCATGAAATATTCAGAAAGTTTATTTTAGAATTCAATATTTTAAAAGCCTGCTTTAAAACTATTACAGTGATTAGTGGCTCTGTTACTTGGGCCAATCCTTGCTTTAAAAAGCCTCGTGTCATGCTTGATACCATCTGTTGTTTCAACAAAATACAATTTGCAGCAACCCCAGAAGCCCGTGAAAGGCACGCCAGGCATTGTGTTAGGTTGTGTTCCCCCCTGCAACCTCCCGTGACAAATTGTGACCACTTGTTGTACTTTATCCTGTCCAGTATGCTTTCTTTCTTTTTGAAAATTTGTGTAAACTATCTTTCCTGTTTTGTTTGGACAACTGGGATGGATCCGTGTGGATTCTTCATAAATGCAATTAAAATTTAAGATAAGAGGGATAGCAGTTGACAAAAATACATTGTCTACCCCATCCTCCTTTGTTGTTGGGCTGGATCAGGCTTTGGGGATTCCTCAGAGCCTTCAGGCCTGTTGTGTATTAATGCGTTTTTATTTTAATGTCATCCATTAAACATTTATTAAAAGCCAGCATATAAACTTCCAGCAACAAGGACCCAGAAAACCTTTCAAAAAAAAATGTAGCTTGGTGTGAGATGAAGCTCCAGAAAGAAGTGGGGGATAATCTCAAGTTACTGCAATATCTGGCAACATTTTTCAATTACCAGGACACCTGGTAAATTTACAGGAATGTGTCCTCTGTACCCACGGAAAGGTGCCCTGAGAGACGGAGGTAGGAAAATGGGCAAAGGCACCCCATAAGGGACCTTGACTTTGGCTGGTAAGAGTTGAACATGTCACTTTGTCCTTCTGATGCATTATCTGGTTGTGGTGCATTTGTCCAGCCTCTGTTCGGGGAGCCCGCCCCATCTCAGTGGCTCTGTGGACACACAGGAGCAGCCCATGTTTGCTCCCACATTCTCCATGAGCCTCCCAGAAGCTCACGTCTTCACTCAGAAAAGCCGATCAGTGTTTGTGAGGATTTAGCTGAGCTGCCGAGGCTGCGAAGGAAGCTAGTGAGAAATTCAGGAGTCAAGCTCGCGGGGGTGGCAGTATTTCACCCCACCCCACCATCCTGTGTCCAAAGGGCAGTCCGGAGCCCTGGTTTGGCGGGGAGGGGTCTAATGACACCACTTTGAGTGTTAAACCTAAGCAGCATGATCTTCAGAAGCTGGTGAATATTTTTAATTCATCATCTCTGCTTCTAAATGGACCCCTCGGAGCTGCAGGACCCAAATTCCCTGAGACGGAACGTGGAGTCAGTGTGATGGAGAAGGGCAATTACTGTTCCCGTCACTATTAGTTATTCTCCGGATGTTGTTGACTACACATTTCTGTCACATTCAGGCACAGTTATTTATCAATAGATCACAGAAGGATCAAGCCTGCTTTTCTATGATCTGTGTAATTGGCTTCGCTCTTTCAGATGTGTTGAACGTATTGTTTCTGAGGGTCTCAACAGATAGATTCCTGTCCTTCCCATCCAATAATATCAGTCTAAGAATGAAATAGACATTGATTTTTCCCCCTTAAAACAGGTGCCTCCGTGGGATGGAGATGGCTCAGGGGGCCAAGCATATACTTTCATGCAAGAGGCCTGGGTTTGATCCCTGGCACCATATGGTCCTGAGTTTTGCTGGGAGCAACTCCAGAGCGTTGATCTAGGAATTGCTGCTGAGCACCACCAAGTGTGTCCCCCACCCGCCCCCCAATAACTTGATCACTTGATCCCCCATTATTCATCGATTTACTCGAGCGGGTGCCAGTAACGTCTCCATTCATCCCTGTTGCGTGCTAGCGTAGCCCAATCGCATCTGTTCGTTCTAGGAACATGCAGAGCCTCAAACCGATCATTCAGGGTCTTGACGAAGAAGTCTGACCATCTTGTAGGTGGGCATCCACGCGATCTTTTGACGTCCCATGGAATCCAGTCAGTAATGGCTCTAGTCCAGCGGTTGTCTGTAAACCTCATTACGTGTCCAGCCCATCTGATTTTTCACGCCTTGGCAAATGAGACAGCATCCCTGATTCTTGAGCGTTGACGGAGATCAGAACTCCTCCCAATAACAAAGACAAAAAAGTGCCTCTCGCCTAAACATGCAAGGAAGCAGCAATGCTGATGTACTCTTATACACGTCTTTCTGTTTTCATTTTTCCAGGGAAGTAGATCAAGACTCAGATGGTCATGTCAGCTTTAAAGACTTCGAGTATGCCCTGAACTATGGACAAAATGAAGCCGAGTGACGGTGACCTGCTCTGGGGACTTCCAGGATAGCCGAGAAGTTGCAGTGATTTGAGCGTCAAGCATCAACGACTTGCTATTGTCCATCGATTTGAATGTCAGTCACATACTTGTGATGAAACTCCGAATTTTTTTCTGATTAATAGCATTTAGTTAAAATATATTTACATGCATATTAATTGCACATATTTTGGAAAAGATACAAAATGCTATATTTTCTTGTTAATTATTGCTTATTGTTTGATGCATGGAATTACATACATATAAATATACATTGATACTTGAACAAAGACACTCATATTTTAAACCTTAGACTAATGGAAAGCATATCAATTTGTAATTTTTTTCCTACATGATTAATTGACAACTGTTATAAGCATTTAATAGAGTAAGGACCAACCAATTCTGTTTGTTAAAAAAAAAAAGATAATACTGCTTTGTGGATAATACTACCTTTACTTCAGCTATTTAACTTTGAGAAAACAGTCATATTCAGTGCAAAAGTAAGCGGGTATGATTGTGTTTCAATAAATAAAACTTTATTTACAAAACCAGGAAGTGGTCAAATTTAACCTATCGACTAGGAAACTCCTAATTGTTGTTTCCAGTGCTAATGATTCCTGGCCCCGGAAGCGTGGAGGTGGTCTTTCCATGGAAGCCTTTCTCCGGCTGACTCACAGCACAGCTTCCTGGCTGCTCTCCTCTGCTGTCTTCTTCACTCTCACGCCCACCTTCCTTCTCACACTGTAGGCTGGGTGGCTGCTCCGCTCTTCCTCCCATACCACCGGTGGTGCCTTGATTCTCATTGATGCCAAAGGCCTAGGGATTGATGGCTTTTTCCTACCAACGGTACCAATTTCCTTCAGGAACTCGACTTTGCTTGTACAAATGTAACAGCTCCTAGGTCTACTAAGAGCTTCCTTGGTCCAAGCAATGAGCAAGGCATTGGGGAAGGAGAAACCAATGACTTCTCTAAGAAGAGGTACCTTGAGTCAAAGTCATCTTTATAAAACAGCTCTTGGGTGATGGACACAGAACAAAAGCATCTGGGTCTGTCTCCAGCTGTGGGGTTTAGCAGAGGTACGGGGGCACACTTGATGGCATTGGATGATGGGACCGGGGTTTTTAGGTGCTGCCCACGTGCCTTCTGTTGCCTCTTGCATGGTTCTGGACGGTTCTGCCACTTGTGCTAACTCAACGTTGTCCATACTGGGCCCTCCCACCTCGGCTTCAGAGAAGGCTCCACTCTGAGTGCTGTCCTCTATGGGAAGAGAAACCATGACGCTGGATGTCCAGGATTTATCATAAACACTTGGGCTGGCACAAGTGTTTTATTGATGTTCATAATTTATGATATTAGCAATCTTTGGAGACCATTTCCTAGAATTCAAATTTTAAAAATTATTAATCATTTTTGAGTCAAGTAAACTATGTAAATTTGTAAAATCAAAATACTAAACAAGAATCATTTGAACATAAAATATGTAATAAAATGTCAATAGATGCAAGTATTTACTTAAATATATTAAAAACAAGATTTTTTTAAGGCAAAATTTTTTTAAATTTTATTTTTTTGATTTTATTGAATCACCATGAGATAGTTACAAGCTTTCATGTTTGGTCACAATCACACAGTGATCAAACACCCATCCCTCCACCAGTGCACATTCCCCACCACCAATATCCCCGGTATACCCCCCCCCTTTTCCACCCTCCCCCTGCCTCCATGGCAGACGATTTTCCCCATACTCTCTCTACTTTGGGGCATTGTTTTGCTATATAGCTACTGAGAGGCCATCATGTTTGGTCCTTTATCTACTTTCTGCACACATCTCCTATCTCGACCCATTCATCCAGCCATCGTTTTCTTAGTGATCCCTTCTCTATTCCAGCTGCCTTCTCCCCTTTGCTCATGAGGCAGGCTTCCAGCTATGGAGCAATCCTCCTGTCCCATGTATCCTTAGGTGTCAGCCTCATGTTATGTTGTAAAAACAAGATCTTAAAAAGTTACCAGAGAGCCTAAATAGACATAACAGTTAACTGTGAGTTGGTATCCCAGATGGGGTCCTAAGTAAAGGCTAATTCTGGGGGCCAAGAATGTGGCTTAGTGGTGTGGCACTTGCCTTACATATGTGAGGCTCTGGGTTTCATTCCCAGCACCACCACAAAAACAAAACACAAAGACTAATGAAATCTGGACGGTTGTTGATAATGCTGTGTCAGATTGCTTGATCCGTTCTGAAAAATGTACCACTGCATCACTGTCATCCCGTTATTCATAGATTTGCTCGAGCAGGCACCAGTAATGTCTGCATTCATCCCTGCCCTGAGACTTTAGCAGCCTCTCCTTTCTCGTCCTTCCCAATGGTGCCGCATTGGAGGCTCTTTCAGGGGTCAGGAGAATGAGACACATCATTGTTAGTGTTTATGACATATTGAGTATGCCACAGGAGCTTTCCAGGATCTGCTGTGTGGGCAGGATACACTCAGTAACTTGTCCAGTTCTCTGAGAAGGAGAACTAGACTATAAGAGGTCATATGCGGCCACGTGCTTCTGGGACCTTTGTTTTATAGTCTCTGGATCTTGGTCCGTTGATTGGATTTCATGGCAATGGGGTAGTTTGTGGGTGTGACTGCCTAGCTACTGGAAAAATGGGGGATCTGGGTAGAGGAGGCCCAGTCCTGATCCGAGCAGCCTT
Organism: Sorex fumeus; assembly: GCF_029834395.1. Lineage (NCBI taxonomy): Eukaryota > Metazoa > Chordata > Mammalia > Eulipotyphla > Soricidae > Sorex > Sorex fumeus. Next base: position 5,592,494 of record NW_026606155.1, read on the forward strand.
GGAGATCTCAGCCCCGGGGCCCATGCACCTGGGTTCCTCTGCCAATTCCTTCCTGCATGAGGCTCATCCAAGCGTGTGGCCTTGAGCTTGGCTGTGACTGGATATTGGAGTTCTTCGGCTGCCAGGGCTCTGCTTGGGGTAGGGAGGGAAACTCAATCCGCCCCCCTCCAAGGGGCCCCGGTGAAGACAGCCTGGCATGTGGGTAGGAGACTCTGTGGAAAAAAATGTACCACATGCATGTAAAATGTTAATAATATTAAGAAGGACACTGGAGGGGCTGGAGCAATAGCACAGCGGGTAGGGCGTTTGCCTTTTGCGTGGCTGACCTGTGTTCGATTCCCAGCATCCCATATCGTCCCCTGAGTGCCGCCAGGAGTAATTCCTGAGTGCAGAGCCAGGAATAACCCCTGTGCATTGCCGGGTGTGACCCAAAAAGCAAAAAAAAAAAAAAAGGACACTGGAAGCGTATTGAAACTCCCCATGGCTTCATCATTTTACTGGAAATATACAACTCTTCCAAAATTAAAATCTTCCCTTTTTAAAAAAAATTTATAATTTTATTTGTTTCATTTTTTGATCAAATACTCCTGAAATCATATGGAACAACAAGCCCCCACAGATAGCTAAAGCAATTCTTGGGGGAAAAATTAAAATCTTCTTAAAAAATAAAGTATTATGCAAAATTGAGTAAACTCAGTGTTGTGTCTAAAATGAGGAAAACCAATAAAAATGCCGAATGCCCTGAGCAAACACCATGACCTCTTAGCACCTGTATTGCAAACCAGATGCACAAAAGGAAAAAGAGAGAGAACAAGAAGGAAAGTACCAGGGACGGGGAGGGGTGGGGGGTGGGGTTTTATTGGGGTTCTTCATGGTAAAAAATAAGTATTGGTAAAGGGAAATGTATTTGATATTTGCATGACTGAGACATAAACCTGAAAGCTTTGTAACCTTTCCCACAGTGATTCAATAAATAAATAAATAAAAAATAAAAAAAATAAAAAAAAAAAAAAAGAAGGAAAGTACCTCCCATAGAGGGAGGCTGAGGGTGGAGTGGTGGGGTGTTAGAGGATGGTGGTAGGGAAACAGGGGACATTGGTGGTGGGAAATGTACACTGGTGGAGGGATGGGTGCTGGATCATTGTATGACCGAACCCCAACTGTGAACAGGTCTGTAATGGTCTATCTCATGGATATTCAATTAAAAACATTTTTAAACAGAAAGTAATATGGAGTTCATGCCTAATTCAATCAGCTTAATCAATAGCTGAATAAATTGCATTATTCTTCCACTTTAAAAAAAGATGTCTTTCCCCAAATATATCATAATACTTAATATAAACTATGGACAGCAATGACATAATTTTCATGGTATATCCCACATATGTTATTACCTATAGTTACAGGATTACAATAGAATTCTTTGGAGCCGCTTGAAAAAAAAATAAAATGAGGAAAACTTGGAACATCAGGAAGAAATGCAAATGAAATCCTATTTCCAAATCAAGGTGGCTCTGGGCCCAGAGGACAGCCCCGTGACTTGGAGCGCATGTCCTGTGAGCATGAGCTGCAGGTCCCATCCCTGGATGGCTTGGATGGCCCCGCTGGAGAGCTGGCAGCTCTCCCCTCTGATCCCCAGCATGACGACGAGCAGTGTCCAGGCACACCCCAGCCAGTGTGTGTGTGAGCACCACAACTAAAGGGTGTGGCTCCTAGTAAGCACAGAAACAAAAAGACGTGGCGCTAGAAAATGTGACTCACTCCTCAACCCCCCCCCCACCCGTTCCGTTCCCCGCCATCATTACATCCAGCAGGTAAAGTTGCAAGGTAAACTAAACTTGCACAGCCCCCAGCAGTCACTGAAGCTAGCTGTTTGATGTCACCCCCCAACAATATCCACTGCCAAAGCAAGACATGCACGAGTTCCAAATATCGGACATGTGTGACATCTGGTCATCACAAGGACAACCAGGAAGGGGAGGAAAAAAATCATAGCATGACTCCAGGGTGTCCTGAAGTATCATGTGTGACTTTTTGTTATTGTTCTAGAGGCTGAAAATCTCCCTCTGGTTTTGGGCGGTTTGTTCAGTATTTTCATCATAGGCTGAATAGTTGACTCACTCAGCCTCTCTTCTCAATACATAAAAAAAAGCTATTTGGGTTTTTTTTTTTTAATATCAAAGAGTGTTGTAATTGCCCCAATACCCAAGTGTCAAGTTATGATCACTAATTGGACCTCATTTCTCCCAGGAAACGTCACAAGAAAAAGAAAGGGGTCCCTTCCTCCCACCGATGAGCCAGGCAGGAGCCAGGCTGGGGAATAGCTATGGAGCAATCCTCTGGCCCTCGTTCATCCAGACTCCCCTGGGTCTCAGTTGCAGAAAAATACCCAAATGTTTCTGGGAGAAAGAGGAAACTCTCAGAAGCTAGCCGGCTAGCTGTGGGATCTACCGTGGGGAACATGGTGGGCAGCTAGGTTTCCAGGACCAGTAGAACCAGCCAGTCTAGCAGCCTGGACTCTGCCTCTATCCCCTGCCATTGTGCAAGGGGCCTCCAGGTCCAAGTCCAGAAGCCCCAGGAAAAGGCCCAGGTCTGGCCCAGGAACTGTCCACTGTATGTGTTACCATTTCCGCCTCACCGGTACTGACCAGCCTCTACCGTCATCTACCCAGGAGTAGCAGGGGACCAGTGGGGACTTGTCCAGAGCCAGCCAGGCAGGGACTCGCTTTGTGAGAAACTCGCAGTGTCTGGGATTAATCTTGAAGGGAGAGCACCCCAGACTTGGCTGCTAAGGATACCCCAGGGCCTCAGAGCCAAGTGCAAAAAGAAATTGGGGGGAGGCAGGGAGGCAGCAACTCCTGTCCTCATCCTCATCTTCCTTTGACTCACTCCAAACTCTCGTCTCTTCTTCTTGCCCAGACCCTTCATGGTCCCCAAGACCCACTATGTGCTGGGTGACCCTGTCCGTCTGCACAGTGGTAGAAGCCCAGGTCTGCCAGGAAGCCATCGTGTGCGTCCATGAGAGCCGGTCACTGTGCCAGGTTCCTCCATGGCTGTGAGAGGGGCCCGACTTGGGGTGGACCTGCTCCCCACCCCATGGTTTGTGGGGAGAACAGAAGGTGGTGGGTGTGCTGCCAGTTAGTGCCCAGGCCCAGTCAGTGCCCCAGGGGGACTATGAGGTCCTTGTGGGGTCCCTGTGCCCTTCCAGAGGATGAGTGGGTGGTAGCGATTCTCGTTCTTCTGGACCCAGGGCCCTGAGTGTTGGGAGCAGACAGCCAGAAGCCAGAATCCTCAGCACCATTGATGTTCCCTGGGGCCACCGATGGCTAAAGACCAACAGAAGTTGTTGAAGGGCCAGAAATAACAGTAAAGTGAATAGGATGCTTGCTTAGCATGGGCCAGATGGCAGAGTCCATCCTCAGCACTCCATATGGTTCCCCAATCCCTGCCAGGAGTGACCCCTGAGCACAGAGCTAGGAGTCAGCCCTGAGCATCACTGGGTGTGACCACCGCCCCCAAATACAGTGTTGCAGAGAGAGTTTGCAGATGGAGGAAGGAGCTATCACCACTCCTCCCCCTTCCTCCACCCTCCATCATCGCCAGTTTTCCCCGTGACGGCCCTCGTGCCAGTGCTCCCAGCCATGGGCAGTCCATGCTCTGCCAGGTCTGTGTGAGATCTCTGCCTCCACGGGCCTCCCCTCCTGGCCTCCCTGATCTGGCCGCCTGTGCTTCCTGCACTGATGTCTCTTCATCCCGCTTTCTGTAGCCTCTCCATCCATGTTCGGGTTCTCCAGTCCCACCATCAGTCCATCTGCTTCATTCACACACACTCCAGGGATGAGCCTGTGCTCTCTTCACAGTGGCAGCGGTTGCCTTTATGGGTCTGACTCCACAGCTTTTGAAAAGTTGGGTTTAAGTCTCCCTTCCCCCTTCCTTTCCTTTCTGCTATGGTCACTGTTGCGGTGCCCGGGGGCTCACGTACTAAGTTGCAGTGCTCACATTCATAGTCATGGTGCTCACATATACTTGGCCATGGTGGAAAGAATATTTCACACTGTGCTTTAGGACTGGGGATCCCACAGGGAAGCTTCACCTAGGTGACACCCCACCTCTGGGGCGCTGTTGGGGGGGGTCCCACCTGTGGCTTCATGCCTATGAAGCAGGCACCTATCGTTGAGCCGTTTCCCTGACTCCCAAGTATACCTAAATCTCTCTGTAGTCTTCATGGCCTTCATCTCTGCCCAACCCCAGACCTGTGTTTTCTCTTGCCTGTGAACGTTTCCAAACTCCCTATAAACTCACTGAACTAAAATCAGATTCATAGTTTCCTCTGACTTGATCACTTGATCACTTGACTTACCATTAATCCTCGATTTGCTCGAGCGGGCACCAGTAACGTCTCCATTTGTCCCTGTCGCGTGCTAGTGTAGCCCAGTGGCATCTGTTTGCTCTGGGAACATGAAGAGCCTCAGATCAATCGTTCATGATCTTGATGAAGAAGTCTGACCATCTGGTAGGTGGGCGGCCACGCGGTCTTTTGACATCCCGTGGAATCCAGTCGGTAACAGCTCTAGTCCAGCGGTCGTCTTTAAATCTCATTACGTGACCAGCCCATCTGATTTTTGACACCTTGGCAAACGAGACAGCATCCTTGATTCGTGATCGTCGATGGAGGTTGAAACTCCGGATTCTTTCTCTCATTTGAGTGAAATGTGATACTCCAAGCATAGCTCTTTCAATTCCTCTTTGGGAGACCCAAACATTTCCAAACTCCCTATAAACTCACTGAACTAAAATCAGACTCATAGTTGCCTCTGATCGTCAACAATTGTTTCCTCGTTCTGTGTTTTTGATTTTTGTGAATGGCACCACCCCATTCCCACCTGTACCCACTCCCTCCAACCCAAGCCATTAGCCACATCAGCTGCTGCCAAGTTCCTTTTAAATCCATCTTCCATTACTGCTACCAAGTCAGACACAGAAGCCTTTGGAAAGGCCTGGGTCTGTACAAACTTCCTCACTCTTGCACTCCATTGTGCGATCCCTGTCCAAACTCTTCTACCTCACTCCAATCCTCCCCACCAGGCCTTTGTTCTTCTACATAGCCAATTAAAGGTGAGCAAAAGATGGGCAGATAATAAAGAAATAGAGCCCATTTATTAAGAAATTTAGTCTAACATGTCTGTGACCTTCCCAAGGCTGAAATTATTTTTGCCCAATGACTCTGGTTTGTCCCTTGCCTGTGGGATAATGTGTGTGTGTGTCATCATTGTGTCATTCATCACCACCTCTCTGATCCACTCCCAACTTACATGTTAAGCTTCATCTTTGACAGCTTCTGTCATTCTGCCCCACAGCAGGTGTCTCATACGTGCACTGTCCCTATACCTGAGAACTCCAGACTGAAAACTGGAAAAGGAACTCCCTTAGAATTGAAAACTGATGAGATTATAGGAAAATTCCAACATCATCATTCAGCTGAAAACTATTTCATCACTTTCGCCCTAAAGGATACTTCGCCTGCCGCTCCTTTCCCTTACCCCCCACCCCACCCACCCCCAAAATTGTCACCTTCCCTTGAAGACAAGGAGAACTAGTTATGCTGGATCTTTTGTATATCTTGATTTTCTTCTTGGAAATGTATGGAAACAGATGTCACTTTCTTTCCTAAATGAGAACCGTGTCACTTGTTCTGACCAAAATTTGCTTCACCAAGCACACCGAGACAGAGATTTGGTAGGAAAACAAGGAGGTCTTTATTTACACGGTCTGGCCAGGCTGGGAATCATAGCCAGAAAAAGCAGCTGAAGCTATTGGCCGGGAACCAGGGGTTCTAAGAACACTTAGAGAGAGCATCTGCGGGGCATGTGACTTATCTAGCGTGAAACACTGCAGTCATTGGCATCAAGTTCAGAATGATGGTGGGTCACATCATGGCACCAAGTACAGAAATGATGTTGGGGTTACGGTACAGCCAGGACGGCACAAGAGAAGGCATTATCATCACGGTTACACAAAGGGAGGTTGCACGGTGAGGTCATTTCCCTGAAATCAGGGAGTCTTGAGATTTTGCCATTTATGACTTACACTTTACACACTTGAGGAGAGGAGAGTGACACGTGTCACGCAGGGACTCAGATCCTTCCTCTTGCCTAAACAAAGCACCTTCTATTCTACTTCCTGCTCCGCTGTGATTAAAATGACTCTGGGCCATGTTCTGTGTTGATGCTTTGCTTTTCCTGTTCTCTTGTTCCTTCCCTTCCCCGTTGTATTTGCTGATGATGGCTACAGTGATGATGATGATGATGATGATGATGATATTGGTGTTGTAGTCATCATGACCAGGGGCCACACACATGCCTGGCTGTGGCATACACACATTGCCAGCCATAGTGCCCTTGGTATGTGTGTGTGTGTGTGTGTGTGTGTCTGTGTGTGTGTGTGTGTTTTACAAATCAGGGCGTGTGCTTACTGAAGTTTGCAACCCTTTCGTTGTGGTGTTTGCACACACACTCGCCAAGACTCATACACTCAGTTGAGGAGACAAGTTACAGTCACAATGGGGGTTGCTTTGTGTTCACACTATGCTTGCCAGTTTCAGTGATGGTGTTTGCTTTGAGCTGTTCCTCTTTTGGTGGTACTCACACACACCCCTGGCTAGAGTGAAACTGTAAATTACCGGTGGTGCCAGGGATTGCAGAAAGCAGACCACCTAACTCAACAGAATAGTTACCAGGGTATGTTGGTACATGTCAGTGTGGGCCACTAGTGGTGACCATCTACTTGCAAGGTTCTCTAAGCCCCTACACTTTTTTTCTGGGCCCAACCCTTTGTTTTTAACACAACATGAGATGATCCAGATTTACTGGCACCCAAGGTCAGGTGTCTACTACATAGTAGGGATTAATTCTCATCCTATGCATCATCAGACTTAACCCAAATTACATTGGCCTAAAGTGAAAATCTACCTTCAAAAGACAAAGATTCGTCACCAGCTGCAACTCGAAAGGCAATTTTCAGAGAGAAATCATGGATGTCCTCTGAACAGTGGAAGTATCTTTTAGATAAATGTGCACAGTCCGTCCTTGGGCAGCACTCAGCCATCTGTGTAAATTCTAAACCTGGTTTCACGAATCACACAACTTGATGCCCATACTTCATTATGGAATTGCAGTTAAGGATTAATAAAAACAAATCATTACTCACTTTCCTTTTTCTTAGCTTAAAGCTCTTGAGAAATCTGTTTAGAAATGCAAAGCTGGACAGTTAACACACAGGAATTGAAATTTAATGGCAGCAGGAATAGCAGCTCATGAAGTATTTTTCTTATAAACCAATTTTAAATTGACTTGGCCAAATGGATTGAAACATAACTTAAGACAATCTAACCTAATAAATATGGAGAGCTCAATCTAAATTTCTCTTAGATGACTAAATTGGTAAAATACTCAATTGTGAATAAAAAAAAACCCCATTAACTTCACAAAAAATGCATATTAACTTATATGAAAACATAACTGAAAACCAAATATAAGACCTTTTTAGTTGTTTTGACTTACTGATCCTTGGGTAAAAGGCTTCAAATAAGGGAAATAAAAGCTTGGTATGGTATGACTTTAAGAACAATTTCAATAATTTGTAAAAAAAAAATAGACCAAGCGTCTGGAATTGTTATTATCATAATAACATTCATGTAAAGTAGAAACCTTGGTTTGGATATTCTTCTCTTTTTTGTTGGCACAGGGAGGGGTTTGGTCCATGCCTGATGGTCCTTGGGGGCTACTCCTAGCTCTGTGCTTGAGGGTCATGTTCACGCCTGCTTGTGCCCAGTAGACAGTGAGCAGCTGGGGACCAAACCTGGGTCTCCTAGCAGGGAGCATGCGCTCAACTCTCTGAGTTGTCTCCCCACTACTCCTCAGCTTCTTTATTTTATTTTATTTTATTTTTTTATTTTTTTTTATTTATTGAATCACTGTGGGAAAGGTTACAAAGCTTTCAGGTTTAGGTCTCAGTCATGCAAATATCAAACACATTTCCCTTTACCAATACTTATTTTTTACCATGAAGAACCCCAATAAAACCCCACCCCCCCACCCCTCCCAGTCCCTGTGAGGCAGATGAATTCTAGTTAACACTCTATCTGCTTTGATTAGATTCATTGTTTCAATAAAAGATTCACCACTATTATTTAGAGTTTACCCCCCCCCCCGCCCCAATCAGACATGCTGAAAAAGCATTGTGAAGTGATTTGCTTTCTACAGCTGGGTTCAAGAATTAAATGTTGGTTTTGGATTTCTGCTATTTTACTTATTGACCCTGGAAGTATTTCTACTGAAAGTCAGATAGTTAAGAAATTGGTTTCTGTGCTCTGGAGCCGTGGCCGTGCTGGAGAGCCGCTAGTGGGGGGGGCAACTGGTGGCCTCGGTAGGGCATGAAGGACGGATTGGAACGCCCCTCTTCCCATGAGGTTTTAGTCGCCCCCACACCCCCAGCTCATACCTGCTGTCCACAAGGCTCCCATGCGGCCGCCATCCTTCTTTCCAGAGAAGAGAGGGCGAATGGGGCAACATCCTTTCCCCTCTGGCAGACTTGATGGCCTGGATCAACGCATAGTCCGTTCACTTTTCTGCTCCAAGCTGCTGGGTTCTGCATTAAGTCCTTGTGCTTCTGGGGCTGTGGCCGTGCTGGAGAGCCACTCGTGGGGGGCAACTGGTGGCCTAGGTAGGGCGTGAAGGACGGACTGGAACGCCCCCCTTCCCATGAGGTTTTAGTTGCCCCCACACCCCCGGCTCATGCCTGCTGTCCACAAGGCTCCCATGTGGCCGCCATCTTTCTTTCCAGAGAGGAGAGGGCGGCTGGGGCAACACCCTTTCCCCTCCGGACAGACCTGATGGCCTGGATTAACGCATAGTTCGTTCACTTTTCTGCTCCAAGCTGCCGGGTTCTGCATTAAGTCCTTGTGCTTCTGGGGCTGTGGCTGTGCTGGAGAGCCGCTCGCGGGGGGCAACTGGTGACCTCTGTAGGGCATGAAGGACGGACCGGAACGCCCCCCTTCCCATGAGGTTTTAGTTGCCCCCACACCCCCAGCTCATACCTGCTGTCCACAGGGCTCCCATGCGGCCGCCATCTTTCTTTCCAGAGAAGAGAGGGCGAATGGGGCAACACCCTTTCCCTTCTGGGCAGACATGATGGCCTGGATTAACGCATAGTCCATTCACTTTTCTGCTCCAAGCTGCTGGGTTCTGCATTAAGTCCTTGTGCTTCTGGGGCTGTGCCCCGTGCTGGAGAGCCGCTCGTGGGGGGGCAACTGGTGATCTAGGTAGGGCGTGAAGGATGGACCGGAACGCCCCCCTTCCCATGAGGTTTTAGTTGCCCCCACACCCCCGGCTCATACCTGCTGTCCACAAGGCTCCCATGCGGCCGCCATCCTTCTTTCCAGAGAAGAGAGGGCGAATGGGGAAACACCCTTTCCCCTCCGGGAAGACATGATGGCCTGGATTAACGCATAGTCCGTTCACTTTTCTGCTCCAAGCTGCTGGGTTCTGCATTAAGTCCTTGTGTCTCTGGGGCTGTGGCCGTGCTCCAAACTTAACTCTGATTTTCAGGGAGAAACGTTGGGTGGTTTACTTCCCATGGATTACTTTGTATATAGAGAGATGTCTTACGCGGCCGCACGGTTTGGAGGAAAAGTCCTAGTTCCCGCATACTCGAGCTGTGCTTGTAGAGGCTTCTGGCCACCGGGGTTCCATCTGGGGGAGGCGGGATGCGGTACCTACCCCATCTGGGACTTCCCGATGATCTCGGCTCTTTTTGGAACCTGTTTTTTTTTTCTTCGGGAGCTGTGGATCCCCGCCCTCCATGTGGCCCTTCTCTCGCTTCTTTATTTTAAAGAAGAAAGCTCACTGTGATTTTAGATGGTAATTCTAAGGTCAAACATGACAGAAATATTACTCAAGTAAATTTCTGAACTTTTCCTCCTGCTCTTTGAATAACACACGTGGTTGAGGCTTGTTCATTTCTGTGTTTTTCTCCTGTTCCTCCTTTGCTCCCTCCCTTCCTTCATTCCTATGTCCATAAATAGAATTAAATACATTGGATCATCCATGGTTCAATCTGACCTGATTTTTGACTAATATGTGAACTTGTAGCAGCAGACTATGCCCCCCTGACTACAAATAGAAACCAACATTCCAGGATATGTTATGTCTTTCATTAAACATAGAAACTGTGGCCATTGTCTTCAAATATGTTTCCACCAAGTTCTTTGAAGAAACAGTCCACTCGGGACTACTCTTCTCTGATATGTCTCCCATTCTCTGTTCTCTGCCTCTTCTGTTCATCTTTTCTTTCTCATATTCACTTTCAGGTCAGTAATTTCCACTCCATTCACTGGGTGGTAGAATGCAAAATGGTAGAGTCACATGGACAGTTTGACCAATTTTTTTCCCCCCAAAGCTCATACAATGTTAACATGTAATCCAGGCATCACACTCCTACATATATTTACTCAACTGCTAGAGAATTCTCTGAACAAAAACTCTCAATGTTAATAATGCCACATTTATAATTGCCAAGACCAAAAATCAGCTAACTTTACTTTTAGGAGGTAGAGAGAAAATGTGGTACAACCATACAGTGAAATTGTCATCTAACAGTAAAAAGAAATGAGCTCTCAAGCCACAAAAAGGCATAGAGGAACACTCAGTACTTCTTTCTGTGTGAAAAAAAATCCATTATCCTTTTAGTTGTAGCAAATACTATAAAATAAATTATTCTGTGCCTGCTAAAGGGGTACACTTGGAAGGTGGAAGGGGGGAATGCTGGAAAAATGGGCACAATGGTGGAAGTTACACTGGTGGTGGGATTAGTGTTGGAATATTGAATGCCTGTTACAGATACATCATGTAGTCCACAGTATTTTAAGAAGGGGGGAAGTACCCCTCATCAATAAGGGGAAAAGGGACAGAACAACTAACAACTTGAACACCCCAGTTGTAAAGTATTGATTTATGTATGATCCGAAGTACAAAATAAATTCCCATGAGTTCATTCTGACTCAAATAAATGATGAGATAAATAGAAGAGTAAACTTGCTCCCTCCCGAGTAATTCCAAGTAATGAAGGAAGGTAGGTACTCTATCTTCAAACGAAGACTGCTAACTCTAACTCTCCCCTGTCAGCAGGTTCTGTATTTGATGACCTAGTCCCAAAGAGAACTAAAGAAGGGGGTACAAAAATGACAGAGAGGAACCTGATTAAGGTCAACAGCAGCGTGATGAATCACACTGACACTAAGTACCTGATGCCTTCCAGTGGAACAGTCCCTTAGCCTTTCTGGTTTTTCTCCCCAAGAACCACAACCCACTCATTTTCTCTCTGCCCATGAGAAACACATCAGACAAACCCAGCCGAGAGACAGTCCGCAAAAGACCTGGCAAGGACACCTCAAAGCTGGCCGGAGCATCAAAATCAAGGACTGTCTGTGAAACTCAGACCAGCCTAAGGAGACAGCGGCTAAGGGGAATGTGATGGTTGGGTTGGGATCCTAGAGCAAGAGGAACTTATTAAATAAAAACCCAGGAAACCTGAATAATGTATGATCTTTAGCTAATAGTAGTGTATTTATATTATTTCATTAATAATACAAATGTACCACACTAATGTAAAATATTAACAATCAAAGAACCTAGATTTGGAATTGTAGAAATTTGTTCTAACGTGACAATATTCCAATAAATCTATATTTGTCCAAAATGTAAAGTTTATTTAAAAATTTAGAAATAAACTTATTGTAGAGAGGAAAGACTACCCCTGATCACATAAAAGTATCATAAAAGTTTAGGTGTCGGTCTAGAATTGGGCAAAAGGGACACATACTTTTGTTAAGGGTTGCATTAGCAAAATTCTTTGAAGACCACCCCTTTATAAGTATAAGCTTTATAAGACTCTCTGAACTCTCAAGGATGCCCCCGGGGTCAAGCCTTTGCCATAGGGAAGTGTGTTCAGAGCCTGTTAAATGATTTGGGTTGGTTTCTGACAAAGAGAAAAACCTCATATATTTTAAAATCCTTGCCTTTAAATTGCATTTGGAGCACCTTCAAAAAAGCCAAGAAAAAAAGACCACATCTTTCCTATTATACTCCTCTCAATATACATTTCAAGGAAAGAAATCCCTTAGTTTTAGACCCATTGAAAAGAAAGCCCTTTATATTTCTTTTGAACTTCCTAATTCCCCCATAGCACTGAGAAAACTGTAAGACATCATATATCCCTTAGGTGGGGTTCCTAGATTCTCCATGGCCATCTCTAAAAGTCTATTAATATAGAGCCAAGACATGGAAACAATAGAAGTGGCCAGCAAAGGATGGATGGAGGAAGTTTGGCTTAAGTCATGTGGAAGCCAGGAAGTGTGACCTCCGGTGAACACACGTATGAGCACTATAACCACCAACAGTGAGCACCACATTCCTAACTCGTGTCCCAGCGGAGAAGGTGGCCTCTGGTGAGCTCGTGTGCACACAGCACCACTTATGGACTGCACAGCTCAGTGAGCACCACTCTGTGAACTCCGGCTCTGAAACTAGATGTGCAACCCCCAGTGAGCACAAAAATAGGAGCTCACAGCCAGAAACCCATGTGTAAACCCTGGTCGTGGTAGCAATGACATCAAGAACAGAGCTGAACGAGTTTGTGCTTTAAGTTGGATTCACAAAGTGAACCTGGTCATGAGTTTAAAATGAATCTCTGGCTGGATTGTGGGCCCTTGGAATTCATGCCAGGAAATTGCTGAGTCATACAGAAGTTCTATTCTTAGGTTTTTAAATTTTGCAGTAGCACTGCACTATAGCATTGTCCTCCCATTATTCATCGATTTGCTTGAGCGGGCACCAGAGATGTCTCCATTGTGAGACTTGTTACTGCTTTTGGCATATCGAATACACCGCAGGGAGCTTGCCAGGCTCTGCCTTGCTGACAGGATACTCTTAGTAGCTTGCCAGGCTCTCTGAGAGGGAAGGAGGAATTGAACCCAGGTTAGCCACGTGCAAGGCAAACACCCTACCTGCTGTGCTATCGCTCCAGTCCAATTTTGCAGTACTATTCCCAATAGCCCAAATCTGGAATCACCTCAAGGGCTCAGGAACCAATGTCTGGATAAAGAACTATGGTACATATATACAATGGATACCATTTGGCTATAAGAGAAGATGAAATCATTCAATTTGCCACTCTATGGCTAGAACTAGAGGATACCATGCTGAGTGAATTCAGGGATGGATGCAGAATGATCTCTTCTCTATGTAGGATGTAAAGAAACAGAGTAAGAGAATAACTGTGACCAAAGGCAACAGAATCAGTTACCTAGTCTACAGAACTGAGCTTTCCGTGGTAGGGAGTTGCCACGGGTGGGGGTGAAGGTGGGAGGGGGGGAAACCTGACTGACAGAGGTGGGGGGGGTGCAGCACACTCTGGTGGAGTGTGTGACATTGGGACATTGTATGCATGAAGCACTATCATAAACACTATTGCAAATCACAGAGCCTGGAAAAATAAATAAAATTGTTCTCTGGCGTGATAACTATCAGCACATGTGGCTATTTAAATGTAGTCTTTAATCAACATTAAAGTTAAATAATTAGTTCCCCATGCATAGCCAGTAGCCATGCTTTAAGTGTCAATAGCTACCTGGGATTGATCACTGCCATATTAACAGGGCCAAAGATAGCATTTCTGACATTTCACAAAAATGCTCCTGGACATGGGTCCTTAGACACTCCTGTCTGGTGCTGCCAACCCTTAAGTTGGGGACTCCGAGACCCTGATCCTGATTCAATTAAGTGAATAGAGCCGTGAGCATCAGCATAGCAATTTATGGAAATATCAGTCCATGTAAGAACAATGTGGGAAATTCTTAGGTGGGTTTGAGAGTGAAATAAACAGTCATCAGCAAATGCCTTGCCACTCTACAGTCACCCATGCTGATTTCGCCTCCTGGATGACAGCTCTCTTGTCACTTTCAGAAATCACTCTTTCTTCTAGACCCCAATAGCCCTAACTTTATTGTTCTCCCATGTTGCGATGTCATTGCTATCTTCCATATCAGTCTCCAAACCCTGGAGCATGAGCTTCACAAAGACTAAGTCATAGGTCCTTTTTGGAAATCTCATGTCCTTGGGGCCTAGAACCATGGCTGGTAGGTACATGGTGGGTCTGGGTACACTGATGAATGGAAAGGTGAGGTGAATTTCTTTGAAAGGCACTGTGATAGATACAGAGCTAAGAAATAGAACATCTACTCCCAACCCCTGCCTCTTGTGCTTCATTAAACTCTTTTCTTTGACCTCCATCTCCTCTTCCTTTGTTGCAATGAGGACGATAAGGACTTAGATAAGGTTGCTTAATGCACATTGTACACACATAAATTATGTATACATAAGCACAGTTATTTTCTGACTTTGTTATGGAACCAAGAGTCAAGGGTATTATAGCCAAAGAATCTGTAGAAGTGATTGGTCAAAGATAAAAATAAGGCAGGGGATATGTGGGGTCCTGAGCTTGATCCTTGTACCATAAAAACAAATTGCCATTTTTATGTTGGGACTTTACAGAGGCTTTAAAATGCTAGCACCCAGTGTATCATTTCAATTAATGGATAGAATGCATCGCATTTATGAAACTTACTTCATGGACCCACACATGGAACCATGTGTGTAGAGTGAAATGAGAGATGGCGGGAGAGGATGAGAGAGAGAGAGATAGAGAGAGAGAGAATTGTGAATGCAAATCAAAATGACAAGATATCATCTCACACGGTGAGACCAGTATATATCAGAGACTGGAAATAGCTCGTACTGGTGGGGATGTAGTGAGAAAGAAACTCTCGTTCACTATCGAGGTACTGCAGTCAAGCTCACCCTCTAATGGAAAAGAGTATGGAAATTTCTTTAAAAGCTAAGAATAGAGCTTCTAAATGACCAGCAATTCTACCTCTTCTACCCCAAGAAAAGATTAACTCAAAAATATATATGCACCCTTATGTTCATTATAGCACTAAGTACAATAGCTAGGACATAGAAACAATCCAAAAGTTCAACCACAATGGATGGATAAGGAAGCTATGACATGTACATATAATGGAATACTATGCAGCTATAAGAAAAGATGGAATCTTTCTGTTGGTTGTGACTTTGGGGGAACTTGAAGGTCATAATATTCAGTAAAATAAGTCTGAGTGAGAAGGACCAATACCAAATGTTCTGACTCATCTATGGCATTTAGTGAAAGAAAACAAGGGACTATATAATATCAAAACCTTGGCCTTGGGTTACAAAACATATTACCAGGGAGGGGAGGGAAGGAGAGATGGACTTAAGGATAGGAGGGTATTGGGCACTTTCGTGGTGACATTGGTGCAGTAACTTCGTGTGTAATATCATAAACATTAACACTTCTCACCATGTTGTTATTGATGTGATAGAAAAACTTTAAATTAAAAAATCAAATTAATCTACCATGTTGTTCAAACGATAGCCAAAAATTAAATAAAAAAATTTCATCCATATGAAGTCATGAAATTTACATACAAGTGGTACTACATGAAAAGTATCATGCTAAGCGAAATGAGTCAGAAAGAGAGGGACAGACATAGAAAGATTGCATTCATCTGGAGAACATAAAGTAACAAAATAGGAGACTAACACCCAAGAATAGCTGAGCTAAGTACCAGGAGGTTTACTCCATGGCTTGGAGGCCAGCCGTATACTCTAGGGGTAAAGGCACTTCAGATAGAAAAAGGAGCACCAAATAAGGGGTGTTGGGAAGATCCGCCCAGGATGAGAGATGCATGCTGAAAGTAGACTATAGACTGAACATGATTGTCACTCAATTCCTCTTTTGCAAACCACGGCACGCAAAAGGAGACAGAGAATAGGGGGGAGTGCTCTGCCACAGAGGCAGGGTGGGATGGGGGATGGGAGGTGGGAGGGATACTGAGATCAGTGGTGGTGGAGAATGGGCACTGGTGGATGGATGGGTACTTGATCATTGTATAACTGAAACCCAAGCACAAAAATTTGTAAGTCTACAACTGTACCTCATGGTGTTTCACTAATAAAAATTTTTAAAAAACTTAAAAAAATAAAAACATTAACAAATGAAAAAAATTCATCCATATTAACCTCCTACCTAAAATCTAATGGTTTCTCATTGATCCTGAAGTGCAGGGGGAAAATTTTTTAAAAATAATTGTGAGGTGACTAATGCGTTAGCACAAGGCTGCTGAGCTCATCTCTAAGTGGGGTTGCTCAGTTCCATGTTTTCTGGGTGCCTGGCTTGGCTACTAGAAGAACTGTGACCTCCTAGAGTCACCCACTGAACTTCCCACTTCCCCACCCCTTCTTTCTCCTCTCTTCTGCGTCCTCTCCTCTGCCTCCGAGAAGACATTGGGGCAACACTGCTTGACAGGCCTGCCAAAAAGGAAGGGGCTAAGGTATTGCATTTAACTGGGGACCTTTTTTTTTTTTTAGTGAAACACCATGAGGTACAGTTATAGACTTACAAATTTTTGTGCTCGGGTTTCAGTTATATAATGATCAAGTACCCATCCCCCCACCAGCGCCCATCCTCCACCACCACGGGTCCCAGCATCCCTCCCACCTTCCATCCCCCCCCCCCCCCCCCCGCCTCTGTGGCAGGGCATTCCCCCTTGTTCTCTCTCTCTTCTTTTGGGTCCTGTGTTTTGCAAGAGAGGCATTGAGTGGCAATCATGTTTGGTCTATAGACTACTTTTAGCATGTCTCTCTCACCCTGGGAGGGTCTTCACAACACCCTTTATTTGGTGCTCTCTTCTCTATCTGAGCTTCCTTTTCCCCTAGCACGTGTGTCTGGCCTCCAAGTCATGGAGCAAAATTCCTGGTACTAATCTCAGCCACTCCTGGGTGTTAGTCTCCCATTTTGTTGCTTTATGTTCCCCAGATGAATGCAATCTTTCTGTGTCTATCCCGCTCTTTCTGACTCATTTCGCTTAACATGGACTTTTGATAGCAGATTCATGTCCGTGCTGATCTGAAAGAGAAGCTGCTTTGAAGACTGAAGTCTAAGACGGAATGATTTTATTTTACTTTCAAATTGATTGTCTCCGTTCTATGGCATTTCTTTCATGATATCCTGAGTTTCACTGTTTAACATCTCTACTTAAGGCTATAACTTAATATCCCAGGCATTCGCGCCCATGAATTCTTAAAGCAGCAACCGATTATTAATCTTATGTTAATATGAAAGAAATAATAAAATATTATATGGCATTTGGAGTCCATATATTATTAATGAAGACCTTCTGTGTTTCTCGACCCTGCTACTTTATGCCGTGGTTGCATGATAGATTAGAACACGTTTTTGCCCTCTCAGCAAAAGAGACCCCAAATCAGGTGACGAGACCAGGGAATATTTGCAACAGGTAACAAAAGGGTTTGTGAAGTATTATGGGATAGGAGGCCATAAATTGATGCTACCCGGAGGGGCCTGGAATAGCAACATTCTAGTTGCTCAAGGGTAGAACAAACATTTCTCTCAGCTACCTTGGAAATTAAAAGGAACAGAAACAGGGAGCTGGCCATGCTGAGCCCCATGTGATGTGCACCATCACGTGTTTGGGAGTAGGTTCTGATAGTAAGAACCGGCATTGGTGAGGTACTGTTCTAAACACGTTTAATGCTGTAGCTGACCATCAAAAGGGACTGTCATTTTCAAGCTGTGGAATAAGTGCAGAGAAAGAAAAGTGGATCAACGTGGAGAATATCGTGCTAAGTGAAATGAGTCAGAGAGAAAGGGATAGACTTTGAATGACTGCACTCATTTGTGGAATATAAAATAACATAATATGAGACTGATGGCGATAGCACAGTGGTAGGGCGTTTGCCTTGCGCACAGCCAGCCAGGCCGAGCAAGATTGGATTCTTCTGCCCCTCTCGGAGAGCCTGGCAAGCTACCGAGAGTATCTCACCTGAACAGCAAAGCCTGGCAAGCTACCCATGATGTATTCAATATGCCAAACACAGTAACAAGAAGTCTCAAAATGGAGACATTACTGGACCCACTCGAGCAAATCAATGAGTAACGGGAGGACAGTGACAGTGACAGAGACTGACACCCAAGGATAATAGAGATAAAGGATTGCTCCACGGCTTGGAAACTGGCCTCACATGTTGGGAGAAAATGCATCTGAGATAGAGAAGGGACCACCAAGTAAATGATGCTTGGAAGGCTTGCTCGGGATGCGGGAATGTGTGCTGAAAGTAGACTATAGATCAAACATGTTGGCCACTTACTGTCTGCATTGCAAACCATAACACCTCAAAGGAGAGAGAGAGAGAGAGAGAGAGAGAGAGAGAGAGAGAGAGAGAGAGATGGAATGTGCCTGCCACAGAAGCAGGTGGGAGGGATGAGGTGGGGGTGGTGGGAGGGATACTGGGAACATTGGTGGGTAGAGAATGGGCACTGGTGGAGGGATGGGTACTCCATCATTTTATGACTGAAACATAATCATGAAAGTTTGTAAGTCTGTAACTGCACATCACTATGATTCATTAAAAAAATTAAAAATGTGAAAAGAAAGAAAGGGTCTTTCTTTGGTTTGCCTTTGGGGAGTTGCTTGGGGAATCCATGTAGACGGGGAATGGAACTCTTGACTCCTGCATGCAAAGTCTGCAGTCCAGCCCGATGAGTTCCCGCTTGGCCCCAGGATGTTAGTAGTAAGTAGTAAGTAACATGGAGGTGGACCCTGGACAGTGACTTCAGAGCCCATTCTCACCCTCAACACCGGAATTGTGGGTCCCTCCCAGTACCTCGGCGCTGGCCCGAGCAGAAGCCTGCCTTCCTGCATCTCTCCTGCCCTGGTTCGCCCCACCCAAATTAAAAGGAGCAGAAACAGGACTTGTGCTGTGTGAGACTTCCTAGGAAGAGCGTGGCCTGTGTGTTCACCCCTCTGGAGGCTAATCTCACACCCACACAGACGACAGAGACCTTTGTTTTGCCCTCTGGTCAGTAGGAGGAACAGTGTGGGTCACCAGCAGTCATGTTACCATCTTGGCTTCTCCCCCATCATCACTGGATGGACGGACTCTGACAGACTCATGAAAAGACTGAAAAACAAAATGCCCTTTGACCCCACTTATTTGATTTTTTGGTTTGAGGCATTTTAAAAAATGTTTTTGGCCACACCCAGCGATGCTCAGGGGTTACTTCTGGCTCTGTACTCTGGAATAACTTTTGGCAGTGCTCAGGCGACCATATAGAATGTCGGGAATTGAACCCAGGCCAGCCACATGCAAGGCAAGTGCTGTGCCCACTGTACTATCACTCCAGCCCCTTATTTCATGGTTTTTTTTCTAAATGAGAGGAACCTTCGATGTTACAGTCAGTTTCCTTCCTGTGTAGATACGAAGTTCACTGCAGCTGAGATTTAAATACAAATTCAAGGCCAGTTTTTATTTTTAAGTTGGTTTTTTTTTTTTTCAGTGTGTGTTTGCTCCTCTACAGAAACAGGGGAGTGACTCAAAGCATATTCATTTGCAGGATTTTTCTTTTGGAAATGAACATGCTGGCACAATTTTAATTGGGTTTTAGTTGTTGTTGTTTTAATTCTCACAATGATGGCTTGGCTATGTCTTTGGGGACCGCAGAAAGAAACTGGCATCTGGTGTTTGAGGATTCTGGGGATTTGCACCATATTTATGTGTAATAACTATACAGTAAATAAACAGAATGAATAATTAAGTGAATAATGAGTTTCTCCGAAAGGAGGACTTCTCCTAAGCCTCCGAGGGGGCTTGTCTGGGGGTCCCACCCTCCAGGACCTGATTCCATGCTCCTCCGTGTATCACTGCCCCCACAGAGAGCAGCCAGGACGTTATCCAAGCTGAAACCACGCATGTCATTCATCGACAGACTTTGATACAGACGAGATTTCCTTCCCATTGTAAGGATGTTGCTTTTATATGTCTTAGAATCCTCTCTCTTCCTCTCTGTCTCCCTCTCTTGCGCTCTTCCCCCACCTTTCAGTCTAGAGAGAAATGTGTGTCTCTTTAAAAATAAAATCGACGAGATTAAATTTCACTGAACAGTGTCTCCCCTGAGGGACTAAACACTTGAAATTCCAGGAATTCACTGTATCTCTCGAAACGTCTGCTGATGCCCACGTTAGTCAATACATGAGGCTTTTGCTTCTGGATCCCCTCCCAGGTCAAAGCATAAATGTTTCCAAGATAAAACCACAGCGTAATGACTTACATGTTTTCACTTATTCACTCATTTGTTCATTCATTCATGCAACAAGGATTTATTAAGCACCTACTTCATGCCAGGCCCCGAGTCAAGCTCTGGTGAGAGCATGGTAAGCAAATCCAGAGCTAGTTCCTGTCTTTACAGAACTTGCTGGAATTCCAAGCTCAGATTATCATTCCAAGATCAGGTTTCATCTGAGACCCTTTTCCTTGGTCTCCCTCCCGACCATGAGTCTATGTGTCAGTGTCAAAATTTCTTCCTCTCAGTAGCACACTGCTCATACAGGATTAGGGGTGCACGCTTAACTACCTCATTTTTACCTTTTCTCTCTAAAGACCCTCTCTGCAAATACAGTCACATGCAGAGTAGTGGGGGCTCCCGACAGCTACAAACTGAGTCCTGGAATTAGGGCCATAATAGATGGGCAAGGAGAGGGAGATCCAGTTTAGTCATAACGGAAGTATCTGGAACAGAGCAATCAGATGAGACAGGTCAGCGACATGGTCATAGTGCACTTCCAAGGATTAAATGCTAACTCATGAGTGACTGAGACTCACTAACAAAGAAGAGAGAGCAGGGAGCTCAAGGGGAAAGAGGAGCACAGGCCTCGGCCCCTCCAGAATCAGCGGAGGCTGACTACAGTGGCCAGAGGGGCTAGGCAGCAGAGCAGGGCCACTAGGATGTTCCTGGTATGGGGGGGGGCGGGGGGCACTATGTTTATGTGTCATAAAACAGTCAATGTTGGGGCTGGAGTGATAGCACAGCAGGTAGGGCATTTGCCTTGCACGCGGCCTGATCCGGATTCAATTCCCAGCATCCCATATGTTCCCCCAAGCATGGCCAGGAGTAATTCCTGAGTGCAAGAACCAGGAGTAACCCCTGTGCATTGCTGCGTGTGACCCAAAAAGCAAAACAAAACAAAACAAAACAAAACAATAACACAGTCAATGAGCAGAATGAGTCATAAAGCAAAATACTACATTTCTTAAGAAAAAGGACCCTGGAGCCCTAAACACCAAGGCAAGGAATCTTGCTTTTACCCCCAAAGCAAAGCAGACCATGCCAGATTTTTAGGAGAGGGCAGGGGAGACGTGGCCAGATCTAACGGTCCTTTGGATTCACACACGGAGGCTCTGCTATGCCTTCAGGCCGTGTCTTGGATGAAATGAAAGTGACTCGGATTCAGGGAGTGGGGCAGTATAGGAAGAAATGAGGGGTTTTGATCTGTGCCGAGTTCCGGTTAGAGAGTGTGGGGCTCTGGGTAAGGAGACTTGGTGTAGGTTAGGGATGTTGGACGGAGGGGTGAAGATGACCACTGTAGCTTCTGGCTTCCTGACTTCCTCACATGGATGGGTAAGGTGCAGTCTCTGGGATGGAAGATGCTGGAAGAGGCTGAGTTGAGTTTTTTGTTTGTTTGTTTTTGTTTGGGGGGGGCATACCTAGCAATGCTTAGGGGTTAATCCTAGCTCTATGTTCAGGAATCACTCCTGGCAGTGCTTGGGGGACCATATGGGATGCCAGGAATCAAACCCAGGTCGGCACCCCATGCAAGACAAATATCCTACCCATCCAAGTTGAGTTGTAATCTGTCTGTCCGCAGTAAACACCACAGCTCCTTTGGCCGTGCTTTGCTTCTTATCATATCTCCATCTGGGGGAACTGTCGTTCCTGCTTATACTCCACCATCTACGCCCCCCCCCCCAGAGTGAGTCTGTGGGTTAACCCCCTCAGCCGAAAAGTCTTCCTCTCTGCCTCCATCTTAGTTGTATGTCCCTTTCACATCCACCTAGGACACCTGTACTTTGCTACAATGCTCCCGTGGCCTTTGAAATGACATCATTCTCTGTTTAACTTGGGTTTCTCCCATTAGAATGTGAAGCTGATGACAGCCGAGACTATCTGTGTCTGTAACACAGCCAGCTGGTGTTCCAGAGCCAGGCTCTTGGGGATCAAAGTATGTCTCGGTTGCTCAGGGTATAAACACTGGAGTACCATAGTAACCCTTTGTGGATTGTCGAATGTGTTGATGAGTGAGCTGCAGAGTCTTTATAACAAAACATGACATAGAAGAAATATTCAGTACAGTATTTCTATTCATCAAGTATGTCCCAAGTATTTGGGGGACAGGTAGATGACCACGTAGATGAGTAGATCCATGAATTGAGGGCAATGAAGAATGGAAGGTAGCAGGAAGTAAAATATATCTTTGTTAGGTTCCTTAGAGTGAGCACAGGAAATCCAGAATGAGACTGTGGGAACACAACCTGGCCCACCCTTCATGATGTATCTGTATCAGGCCTAAGAGATGGCAGAGGGATCGAGGCACTTACTTTGCATGCAGCCGACCCTAGTTCAATTCCTGGCATCTCATATGGGCTCCCTAGCACTGCCAGGCATCACTCCTGAGCACAGATCCAGGTCTGTAATCCCTGAGCGTCGCGTTGGGTGTGACCCAATATCCCTGTCCCCAAATCAGCATAGCCACACATGCTAACATATAGTTCTAATAAGATACACTTTGGTCTGATCATTTTCATGCAGGGCCATAGAAATTTTCATCAAACCTTCTGTAATGCTAAACCAAATGTTTCTAGACTTTCATAGCGGGGAGTAGGCGGAAGATCACCATATACCCGACACTCCTCTTATATTAAACTAACTGTACATTTTCCAACTTAACTCTTCTTTTTGAAAGGTGTAAGTTTTAAAATGAAGTTTAATGTTATTAAAACAATAAATTGTTCATTCATTCTTGTGTTCCTTCTGCAAGCATTTAAGGGAAGCCTTCTGCTAGGGCCCTGACATAGGCGTGAGGTGTTGGAAGGTTACCAACTCACATATTCATGATGTTTAAAATTCCTAATAGAGTTTATAAAGAGATTTGAATGTTTATTTGTGAGACCTCTTCCTGGTCAAAATTAGGCAGCTGAATGGAAGCTAGAGAGATAGTACAGCAGGAAGGGCATATGTCTTGCATGCAGCCAATCTGGGTTGGATCCCTGGCATCCCATAGGGTCTCCCCTGAGCACAGCTAGAAATAGCCCCTGAGCATTGCCTTGTGTGACCCAAAAAACAGAACAAAATGAAAAAAATCAAACAGCCCTGGAAGGCAACACTTTGTTTCAACAGGGGCATCGGGTTGTTCTAACCCTCCTGCCCTCACTAGCTTTCCTGTCCCTCCCCCTTCATCAGAGTTGGGTCACCTGTACAGAAAGGCAACTTGGTCCCACAGAAAGAATTTCCATTGCTGTCATGTATTTTTAACAGCAGCTCATGTCTGGTATCATCTTTTTGCCCAAAGGATCCTATTTCTGTCATTTATTCCAAATTTCAAGGCCATTTCATTAGGGGCAGATGCACCGTATCATTATTATAACAAGTTCCCTATTTTTGTTCAATTTTGAAACTGACAATCTAAAGACTATTTTTAGCTCAGTCATGTGAGATTATTTGTTTCCTTATTACAGGAAGTTTTTTTCCTTCGGACTAGCTAACATGAATTTTATGCTCATTTATTATGTCACATGCTCCAATTCAATTTATTTTAAAGCAGGTTCTTTGGGGGAAACTGTAAAGCTAATTTGAATGGATTCTTTAGAGATTCCATTTTCAATGAAGTGCTATAAAATTGGCAGACAAAGTGAAAAGATGGGATTAAATTTTCTTCTTCAGCTACTCATTGGATTCAGAAATCTTGCTTTTTGACACTGCCAAGGGTTTTGATATAATGTTTTATGCAACTTTCATAACATTTACCTCCGACTCCACCGCCCTTGGTTTGGTTGTTCAACTCAAACAGGTTTCCTGTCATTTCCATGGAAGAAAGCAAAGCTCTCGCTGAAGGAAGAATGTGACGCTAGTTTCCTGCCAGGCGCTGGGGTGCTTGGTCATAAAATAACACCTGGCATAAAGCAGGTGTTCTCACTCTTGAGTGACTATGGAACATGTGTGGGCACTCTTGCAGCGGGGAGACTGGAATAACCCCCCACCCCAACTTCTCCCACTCCATCCAATGTATATACATTTCCCCTTTCATAGTTGATGGATTTATAGTAAGAAGAAAGTGCTAGAATAATAGGCAAGATGCCAGATGGCTTAATTTCCTGTCCTCCCCAGGCCCCGTGAGGCGCCCATTGTTGGTCTGTGGCTGGTTCCAAGCTAATCAGAAACAGCCATTCCTGGGTGGGGACCGGACCAGGATTGGTCCATCTGACTCCACATTATGATTTATATTCGATTATTAACAATCTAGTGGAAAATATGTAGCAAACACATGCCTGTGATTTCACCTTGAGATGCATTTGTTTTCTTTGATGTGTTTTTAACGGGGATCTGCGCTTCACACTTTTCCCTGGGGTTTCCTCAAATGCTGCTGTCGTTCCTGATAACCCAGTAAAGAGACTCAAAGCAGGTGCTCGGGGGTCTTTGCCTCGTTTTGCACAGCCATCTTGAAGGTACCTCAGTTAGTCCCTTCAGCTCCGGTTTTGAAACGAGCAACCCCCTTCTTCTGGTGCTTTTGTTCTGCTTACAAAGAGGGTCACTGGTTGCTTGTCACAGTTGGGGTGAGGGTATCTAGGGAGTTGGGGTCCTGGATGCCACTAAAAACTCTCTGTTGCTCCTGTATCAAGGCAGATGAGATATGAAGCTTGAGAGAAGTACCTGGGGCTCTCTGGCAATGTCTGGGACCCTCTAGCAATGAATGTGTTGGGCCTGTAACAATCAGTGTGTAGGGCCTGAAAATATTGATTGTGTAGGACTCTACAGTAGTGAATGTATGAGTTCTATAGCAGTGAATGTTGGGGCCCTATAATAATAAATGTGAGACCCTATGGTAGTGAACGTGTGGGACTTTCCAACAGTGATTGTGTGGGACACTCTAGCAATGAATGTTGGGGCCCTGTAGCAGTGAATGTGTGTATCTCTACAGCAGTGAATGTGCATGATTCTAGTAATGAATACGAGTTTGTGGATCTATAGCAATGGACATGGGGGCCCCAATAGCAGTGCCCTGTAGCAAAGGATGCATGACGTACAAAGGATGCCTGGTGAACAGAGGGTGCCTGGTGTACAGAGAATGCCTGGTTACGAAAGGTGCCCAGTATATGGAGGGTGCCTGGTATACGCAGGGTACCTGGTGCACAGAGGGTGTCACCGTGTCAAGGCTTCTTGCTGCTTCATTACAGGCTTCACACTCCAAGCTAATTTCTCCACGGCCAGTCTTGTCGTGGAAGGGGATTCTGGGAAGTGTGCTTCCAGCTGAGCGTGATCACAGAGTACAAAGCCACACAGCAGACATCGAAGACTGGCTCATGCGCACTTTCGACGACTACGTGGCTTTCCCCTCACTCACTGCTAGCCGTGCCTGCATCTCAATTGGACTTGGCACTTCAGTTGTTTTAATCCACAGGCACCTAGTGTGACTGAGATTGACAGTTGGACATCAGCATCTGTTCTTTTTTTTTTTAATTTTAATTTTATTTTATTAGTGAAACACCATGAGGTACAGTTGTAGACTTTCAAACTTCAGTGTTTGGGTTTCAGTTATACAATGATCAAGTACCCATCCCTCTACCAGTGCCCATTCTCCACCACCAATGAACGCCTCCCACCCCACATCATCTCCCCCACCCCGCCCCGCCTCTGTGGCAGGGCATTCCCTTTTGCTCTCTCTTTCCTTTAGGGTGTTGTAGATTGCAATACAGGTATTGAGTGGCCATCATATTCAGTCTATAGTCTACTTTCAGCACACATCTCACATCATGAGCAAGTCCTCCAAACACCCCTTACTTGGTGTTCCCTTCTCTGTCTGAGCTGCGATTTCCCCCAGCATGTGCTGCTAGCTTCTAAGCCATGGAGCAGTATTGACGATTCTTAAAAAATTAGAAATTGAACTCCCATTTGGCCTAGCAATACCACTCCTGGGAATATATCACGGAGAGGCAAAATAGTATAGTCAAAATGACATCTGCACTTGTATGTTCACTGCTGCAATATTCACAATAGCCAAAATCCAGAAAAAACCCGAGTGCCCGAGAACAGATGACTGGTTAAAGAAACTTTGGTACATCTACACAATGGAATACTATGCAGCCGTTAGAAAGGATAAAGTCATAAAATTTACAAACAAGTGGCTCTACATGGAAAGTCTCATGCTAAGTGAAATGAGTCAGAAAGAGAGGGACAGACATAGATAGAAAGCATTCATCTGGGGAATATAAAGTAACAGAATGGGAGATGAACACCCAAGAATAGTTGAGATAAGTACCAGGAGACCTGGTCCACAGCTTGGAAGCATCTGTTCTTTTAAAAATAGTCCTGGCAGGCTACACAGCTGCCTCCTCGACAGACTCCGTGTTATGGCGCACCCTGCAGGTGGAGGTGCCAATGGCACGTGCTGGGTACTACATAGCTCTTCCCCTCTCCTCCAGCCCTAACTCAGACATGGACGCAAATCCGGTTCAACCGCGCATGACTGATGTGAGGAGGACAGCAACAGCAATGATCTGGAGGCCCTGTCCAGAGGCTCCTTGGCTTCCTTTGTCATAGGGTGTACGCTCACTCTCTGAATTTCATTTCATTTCATCATCCTGTTAATCGTCGATTGCCTCGAGCAGGCCCCAGTAACGTCTCTTTCATCCTAGCCCTGAGATTATATTCACGGCTCTTTAGGAGAATGAGACCCATCATTGTTACTGGTATTTGGCATATTTGGTAGGCCACGGGGAGTTTGCCAGACTCTGCCCTGTGGGCAGGCTACATTCGATAGCCTGCGAGTTTGTCCAAAGTAGGAATGAGATAATAAGATGTCATAAAAAGATGTCCTGATAAGACATCGCACGGCCGCAAATGCGGCCACGCGGTTCCGGGATCTGGATTTTATAGTCTCTGAGTCTTGGCCGCTGATGGGATTACACGGCGCCGGGGGCCAGGTGGTGGGTGTGACCCCCGCCTACTGGAATTTGGAGGATCTGGGTGGAAGATGCTCGACTCCAAATCGAGTAGACTTGGAGGTCTCGGCCCTGGAACCCGCGTGGCTTTGTCCCTCTGCCAGTACCTTCATGTGTGCGGAGAGTGGTCTCAGCATGGTGGTGGCTGGTCCTGGAGGTCTTCGGCTGCCGTAGCCCTGGTCGGGGCGGGGAGGAAAGCTCAACCCGCTCCCCTCCAAGGGACTCCGGGAAGGAACACTCTCTGAATGACCATATAAATCACTTGGGCTGGAGATGACAATGGCCACAAGCCAAGTTCACTTATGCAGAAAGAGAATAGATTTACTCATACAAATGGGATGGCTGGGTAAGCGTTGCAGGCAGAATTGTATCTAGGGGTTCAAACAAGGCCTTTGGGGTTTTTCATCTGTCAACAGTGGCTTTCCCTGAGAGTCCCAGGAAGGTGAGCTTGGCTGATAGTATCCTTTAAGATCTCAGCCAAGGAGGAGGCAGTCCATCATGTCTGTCCATCTTGTGGATGACGATGAAGCACAAAGGCAAAATAGTCCTGCTAGAGCCCTAGAATTGCCCCTGAGCCAACTATGGTGGACCCCAGAAAAAGGAGATTGGATTTTGTCTGAACATCAGATTTCCTACTCTGCAGAAAGTCACACAACATTAACAGAGGCAAAAAGAGAAACATCTCTTACACTGTGGAAAGTTATACAACATTAACAGAGGCAAAGAGAGCTTCTAAGAGGGGATAGAGGCTCCCCTGAGGTCCAGGGAAGGCAAAGAATTCTCAACAGGGGTTGTTGGGAAGGGGTGGGATTGGAACTGGGCACAGAGAGACGTAAGGTTTAAAACTGGAAAAGAGAAATACTATGCTTCTCCCACCCCCTGCCTTCATTCCCATCTTGTTCAAAGATTCATACAAACGCAGTTGCCCCCCCCCCCAGGGTGGGAAGGAACGAATGTGCTGTTATTTCTCCTTAGTTGTAGATTCTTGATGAGAGGGTTTCCTTTCCAGGACAAGTTCTGCCAGAGTCCGACCCCGACAGGAGGTAGAGTCTCTGCACGTGAGTCTCACACATGAAAAAAGAGGCTTTCTGGAACCTGAGGAAGGTTGCTGAGTATGATTGGCAGCTTTCTTCATCAGCCCAGAAAGGCTTGTTATATAAATAAATGATTCAAATCTGAAGTGACTTCCCTCAGGAAACAAGCATTTCTCCTTTTCTTTTTCCATGTTCTTAGAATGATTTCTTGCAAACTTAGTGAGGAACTGCCTTATAATTTTAACTGTGCATTTATTAATTCCCAAACTGCCTAGCAAGTGGGAGAATTTTAGGGATAAGTTTTGCAAGATTTTTAGATATTTCTCTCCCCCCCCCTTATATTTAAACATTATTTAAATATTGTGGCTTACAAAGTTCTTCATAATACAGTTGTCTCAGGCAATCAGGCAATCCCCCTACCAGTGTAACCTTCTTTTCACCAATGTTTCCAGTCTCCCACCTACCCCCCAAGCTTGCCCCCTGTCAGTCCAAAGACATTATTTTATATTGCTTCTTACAAAGATATGGTAAGTGGTCGATCACGATCATGATCATCCTGTTGTTCGTCAATTGCCTAGAGCAAGCACCAGTAACGTTTCCTTCATCCTAGCCCTGAGTTTTTAAAAAGTGCCATATTCAAGGCTCTTTCAGGGTTAGGAGAATGAGACCCATCATTGTTACTGGTATTTGGCATATTGGGTACGCCACGGGGAGTTTGCCAGACTCTGCCGTGTGGGCAGGTTACATTCGGTAGCCTGCCAGGTTGTCCAAAGTGATGAGATAATAAGATGTCACGTGGTAAGTGGAGTTATCAAAAAATATTTCAATTAAAAAATTGTGAAAATTTTTATACCTCACAAGGGTGTCACTGAAGTCATAGTCTGAGGTTTTACTGAGCAACTGTTTGTTGCTTGTTGAGCCTTCTGTGTCATTATTTTGTTATGAGGCTGTGAAATTGGGCTGTTTGTGTGGGGGCAGCTGTGGGGTTTGGGTGCAGTTCCAGGGCTTCTGCGGGATTCGGCATGCCTCCCTCCCAAGGGTACCCCAGAGTCTTCAGCCTAAAGACCAGCACACCCATGAGTTTCAGTGACTTGCCTTGCGTCACTTCCGAGACAAGTTGTGAAGCAGTGAGGTTGGGTGGTTCCAGAGAGTTTGGTGGTTTTTCCATTCAGTCAGCCCACCAGAGCTCATGGTTCTGCTTTTCAGCGTAGTAATGTTTTAGGGGATATAAGGGTCTTTTTGACTAACAAGGGTTCACATAGCTGAATTAAGCCAGTTGCCTTAGAGGGTCGTAATGACAACAGTAAAGAGAATGAGGAAGAGGACGTGGAGACAATGATGTTTGCAACTGTGATGAGACAGGGAAGGCAGTCAGGATATAAAACCCATTCTCCTTGGCTTCCAGGAATGCTTAGACTCTTTCCCTAAAGGCTGGAGACAGCTTCTCTGTCTGATGACTGAGAGCCTTCATGCAATTCCAGTTGCTCCATTCTTTAATGATAGAACAATTTCTCTGGGTATCAAGTTCTCCTGAACTGACAAGTTTCCCACTGGAATATGCAGATATTAGCCTGAGGTGTTTTAAGTATTTACCTAAAGGAAGTCACCTTGGTTTTGACTTACTTGAGACCCCCCTCATTGGGTCAGAGGTACAGTTGAACCTCCACCGAAGGGTGCGGCCAAAACCGAATTAAGTGAGGGGGTTAGCAGAATTTCAGGAGAAAACATTAGAAAGCTCCCCACAGCTAAGTCCTTCTCACAGCGGCTCAGGAACTAGAATATTGGCAATTAGAAATTGGTGCCCAAGGGCTCATATTTAAAATCAATGGTAATAGAATAACAGGCAGCATGTATTTTACTGAGCACTGTTCAAGGTTGAGACAACAAGGGCGGACCACAGAAGATATAAGAAAATTCTGATCCAAAGAGAGGGAAACTGAAATGACCCATGATTTCAAGTTAAGGAGTGGCATATAATAAAGGAGAATCCCCTGGACTATGCTGCCAAGAACATACGATGTTAGTCATCCCAGAGTTGGGTGTTGGACCCAAGAGGAAGACATGTAGTCTGAATACTGTGCAAAGCCCTTCAGGGTGCCCTTCAGGCACCTGTTCAAAATCATCCAAATTTCTTTAATTGGTCTTTAATTAGAATTAACTCATAGGCCAAAGAAAGGGAGATTACAGGCCATAGAACAGTATGATGCTGTCAGGCAGACCAGTGGACAAGCAGAGATCAAGTGGATAGGAGTAAAAGAACTTGGTATCTCCAGGTCATGCTGTCTGAAGTGGGGAGAAATTATCCAGGCATGGGAGGGGATTCAGGTTGTTGAGAATTAACTAGTACTGCAGGCCTTGAGTTTCATTCCCAGCGCTGATGTCTCTTCAGCTCCACAATAGTAAGAG
Organism: Sorex fumeus; assembly: GCF_029834395.1. NCBI lineage: Eukaryota > Metazoa > Chordata > Mammalia > Eulipotyphla > Soricidae > Sorex > Sorex fumeus. Next base: position 5,623,158 of record NW_026606155.1, read on the forward strand.
GGGAGAGAGCAAGAGCGAGCGAGCGAGCGAGCAAGAGAGAGAGAGAGAGAGAGAGAGAGAAGTGCTTGACATAGAGACTAACTGGGGTGGAGGATGGTAGCGAAGGAGGGAAACTGGGGTCATTGGTAGTGGGAAATGTGCACTGATGAAGGGACAGGCTTTGGAACATTGACTGAAACCCAATCATGAACAACTTTGTAACCGTGTGTGATTCAATAAAAAAAAATTTTAAATAAAAAAAACTAAATACATCACAATATAATGACAGCATGGTGACTAGTTGGTGATATTGCATTACAGGCTGGGAAGGCTTCTCTGTGATCATAGGGCCATACTTTGCATGAACAGGGACCTGAGTTTGAACCCTGGTGATGCACAGACGCCCAAGCACCTAGAGTGTAGCCCTGGATATCCCCACGCACTGCCAGATGGTGACCCTGTTGGCCTCCAGCACTGATCTGATCAGTCTGCTGGACCAAGGTTCCCTGAGCACTGCTTGGGGCTGTGCCCCCCAAAATATATACATATATATATAATCTGTAATATATACATATGTAATCTGTAATATATATAAATAATGCATATGCATACACATATATAATCTGTAATATATGCATATATTAAAGATCTTAGATTTTATAATATACATTTAAATAAAATTTTATATTTAATTTTACAGATTTTTATAACATATAGCCATATCATATATATACAGTATGTTATTATATATGTAGCACTGTAGCACTGTCCTCCTGTTGTTCATCGATTTGCTCGAGCGGGCCCAGTAACATCTCCATTGTAAGACGTTACTGTGTTTGGCATATTGAATTTGTCACGGGTAGCTTGCCAGGCTTTGGGCGAGATACTCTCGTAGCTTGCCGGGCTCTCCGAGAGGGACGGAAGAATCGAACTTGGGTCGGGCGGACTGACTGCATGGAAGGCAAACGCCCTACGGCTGTGCTATAGCTCCAGTCCAATTATTATATATAATCTAACATATGTACAATGTGTAATAAACATTTGCATATATATATTACAAATCTTAAAACTTCTGAAAAGATGGCAAATGGTCACAGGGTGATCACTTCACAATGTATACAAGCCTTGAATCACTTATTAGACATCTGAAGTTAATATAATGTTGGACGTCCATTATGCTTTAATTGAAAAAAAATAAAACCATGTTCTAGTTCATGCCCCACAGTAGACCAAAAAAAATTGGCTCAGGCTTTAATATTTAAAATAATAATAATAATAAAATAATCCAGACCAGAGAGAAAGTATAGGGTAAGTTAAGGCACATGCGCTGTTAGGGCACAACCAAGGTTTAATTCCTATCACCATATATTCCTCCGAGCAAGGGCAGGGTGGTCCCTAACACTGCATGGTCAGAGAAGCACCACACCCCCAGGCCCTCGCTTTGAACTGCTGGCCTGAGTGGTCAATCAGAATCACTGGGAGTGTCCCCCCCAGGTCCCTTGAGCACTTTTTGGGATTCCTTCCCACACTGAAAAATAAATTACCATCTATTTCTATTGTATAGGGGCTGGAGCGATAGCAGAGCAGTAGGGCGTTTGCCTTGCGCACAGCCAACCTGGCCGAGCCGGGTTCGATTCCTCTGCCCCTCTCGAAGAGCCTGGCAAGCTACCGAGAGTATCTCGTCCGCACAGCAAAGCCTGGCAAACTCCCTGTGACGTATTCAATATGCCAAACACGGTAACAACAAAGTCCCACAATTTGTTGTGAAATGTTACTGGGCCTGCTCGAGCAAATCGATGAACAACGGGAGGACAGTTCTATTGTATGATTAGAGTTGTCACTCATAGGAAGGGATGACCTGAAGCAAGTCACCTGCAGGTCACTATGTTTCCTGCTTAGTGTCCTTTCTCAGCACACCTTCTGTGCCTCCTCACATCTCCTCCCACGGGAAATGCCATCTCTCACTGGCCCATTCCCAGTCTCCCCTCTTCTCCTTCTCCTTGCTGAAGTAGATGGCTCAGGCCCTCATGGGACTCTCCTCTCCTTCTTGTCATTTTACCTCAGGGATTTTGATACCTTCTTTACCGCCGTTACCATCTGAGGAGAGTCTCAGATCGTCACCTCCATCCCACATCTCCCTGCTGACTCCAGGACCAGGTCACCTATTGCCTCCAGAACAGGTACTTCAAAAGAAATCTGTCTCTTGGGCTGGAGCGATAGTACAGCAGGTAGGGCATTTGCCTTGCACGTGGACAACCTGGGTTTGATCCCCAGCATCCCATATGGTCCCCCAAGCACCGTCAGGAGTGATTCCTGAGTGCAGAGCCAGGAATAACCCCTGAGCATTGCTGAGTGTGACTCAAAAAGAAAAAAAAAGAGAGAGAGCGAGAGAGAGAAAGACAGAAAGAAAAAGAAAGAAAGAAAGAAAGAAAGAAAGAAAGAAAGAAAGAAAGAAAGAAAAAAGAAAAAGACATGTCTCCAAAGGGATTTCCCAAACTACTTGTTTCCTTCTTGTGTGTGAGGTGGTATGTGTCATCCCGCCCCTCACAATTTCACAAACCCAAACTCCAGGAATCGCTCCAGACACTTCACTTTTCCTCCTTTGAACATCATCCGACTCAGAGTCAGCCTTCCACAGCTTCTCTGTGATTCAGTTTCATGCCACTCCACCTTCACCTGCTGCTTGGGCATCTGAAACCTTCTCCCGTGCAACCTCCCGCCACTGAAGCCACCCTTCCAACGCTCGTTCTGGCCAGAGGGATGGTTTCAAAGCACAGAGAGGAGGATGCAAATCTCCTGCTTCAAACTCTTTCATGCTGCCTCTCAGATCCAAACTTAGAAAGGTCCCATTGGCACATAATCGCTCCCTCCTCCAGCAGCTGCTGCTCTAGCCAACAGATGCCCTGGGTATACAGAGCCCCACCTGCTGTCACCCCTAATCTGCAGCCTGTCTTCTTGGGCCTCCCGTGACATCTCCTGCCCATCCCTATCTGACTTTCAGCTGCTCCCCACTCCCCTTTCCAAATTCTGCTCAGACCATGGAAACCCGCAAGTGCCCTGAAAACATCTGCAGACCGAGGAACCAGATCATGCTGAGAATTAGTGGGAGTCGTTTTACCGCATGAAGAAAGTGGAAAGGACCGTTATACCTGATCTCAAATCCGTGGACTGGAAAGGACACTTCTCAATGGACTCTGAGGATCCCTGGGAAGGGGTATCCCACAGAGACCCCTCAGAGTTCCCAGTGGTATCCTCATTTTAAACAAGACTCCTTCCCTTTCATCTCTCTTATGTTGGTTTCCTAAGAAAGGCCTGGTTTGAACAAAGTATCTTGTGGCTAAGAAGTACTTGAAAACCTGTGGTCTGAATTATTCAACTAATGAAAGCGAAGCATAATTTCTATTTGAATTACTGCCCTGAAGTGCTCATCTTTCTATTTCTTTTTTAAGTGGGATAATTCAGGCATGTTTTCCTCCTAGCCTTGCTAAGTGACATATCATTGGTTTCCCTTTTCACTTAAAAACACAATTATTCTGAATTGGTGCTCTATGCATAGGGTGGAAAACCAAAACCAAGAAAGAATTCAGTGAAAGTGTAACCTCTGCACAGCACCGCCAACACCTCATTCTCCAGGTGTCAGTGTGTCACACCAAACACTTACAGGCAGGGGGCGCTGTTCTGGTGGCTGGGATGTCCCCTGGCTAGGGACAATGGAGGGCTAAGTCTTCTGGAGCCAATGATGGTTTAATTATTACAGACTCAGAGAGACCTTCTAAGACACCTGGTCTTATATCCAATATCTGTCAGGAAGAAGGGCTTAACGTCAACTTTCCCAATACCACAGTCACTTTTCTGGCAGACAACCTCTAACATTTGCTTGGCTTCCATCCAAATGCCCATGTAGGTCAGCTAATTTACTTACCTAGGAGTGCATTTTTCTCCTAATACATTTTGGAAGATGTACCAGGAAAATGACATTACTTAAAACAATACAGTCTGTGGATCTGTAACTGAGATTTTATTTTTCTTAATGATTTGAGTATTTGATATCTCGGTAGATAGATGGTGTTGGGACAATTAACTTTCAAATGGAAACAAAAAGAAAATCCCTACCTAGTCCCATCACAGAAATAAATTAAAGACGTGCTGTAGATTTAAGCATGAGGAAATGACTGAAACTATTAGAATAAAACAAAAGGGAACACCATGAGGAATTTTGGAGAGGGAAGTTTTGATTTGTTTGTTTTTGTAAGATGACACACACAAAAGAGAGAGAGAGAATAAGTAAGAGTGCGTCTGATTACACATAATTAAAAATCTTTTGTCAGAATAATACTCTGAATAAGATTAAAAGACAAGAGGTAGCCTGGGGGAGGTACTTACAAAATAGCTCGCAGACAGAAGATGTATATAATTCTTACCAATCAAGTGAAAAAGACCCAAAGGAAACCCAGGCAGAGTGGAAATGAAAAATGGATAGGAAAGAAAATCAGAAGGAGCAATGTGAATCATAAGATATTCCATTTTGTATGAAATAAGGGAAGTGCAATTTAAAAGTTTGGTTTGGGCTGTTGTTTTTGCCAATCGCATTGGCACAATATTTAAAGCTCAAGAATATCAAATGTTGGTTGGCATGTGGGGAAACTGGAGCTCTAATTCATGGTTGTTGAGAGTGCAAATTGATACATAGTCTAGAGCGCCATTTGGCAACATCTTGAAATTTTACTTCTAAGGATTATTTCCCCAGAGACAGCCCCTCCCCCCCACCACTGCCAGACCTATGCGCTGGGAGATATATTCTCGGTTGTGAGCTAAATGTCCACATGAGGCTAAAAATATTGTGGCTTTTGTCTTCTGTGGAAGACTTGGTTGCCTGTATTTGTTAGGGTTGCCATAATAAAGCACCACGGACTGGGTGATGTAAACAGTGGAATCTATTTTCTCCCTTTTCTGAGGACCTAGAAGTGTAGAGAACTACACCACCACTTGCGTTGGCAAGGTCATTCTCCTGTGGTCTCTCTTCCTGGGCTGTGGACAGTCACCTTTTCCTGGTCTTCACCCTGTGGTCTCTGTCTTGATTTGTTTCTCCTGTAAGGACACGGGTCATGAGGGTGCATCCTGAAAGCCTCGGTCTAGGTTAATTATTTCTCTAACAACCGTCACCCCCAGTATAGTCACCTTCTGAGTCACGGACATGGACACGGTCCTCCTGTTATTCATCGATTTGCTCGAGCGGGCCTAGTAACGTCTCCTTTGTGAGAGTTGTTGTTACTGTGTTTGGCATATTGAACATGTCATGGGTAGCTTGCCAGGCTCTGCCGACCTTCTGAGTCATTGGGGTTAAATTTTGAATGGGAGATGGAGGTGAGGAGGAAAACTTTCTTTCCTAAGAAGGGGTGGGTGAGACCCTCCTATCACAGTGTGCCTCATCTCAGGAAGCAACATTGGGTTGGAAGAGGATGATGCCAGCAGTTCATGCCACGGGATGCAACTCCAACTAAAGACATGGAACATATGCGCAGACTTACACAAGTGCCTTAGGCGTGAATATTGACATTGATGTGCTCTCATGTTCTCAACGGCTCCTTCGCGTGTGGTCAAAGTTGTTTCTGTGTTTGGTGGGTAAAACATTCCTTTAGTGGTGGTGTTTTTGTTCCTTTAAAAGTAGATTGAAAAATGAATGGATTCTATTTCTGAAGGTAGAACGATGGGACTTTATAATGTTCTTTGTATTTTCCCTGGATGTTTTAAATTTCCAATTTCAAGTAGCAAAAGGGTGACCTACTCCTTCATTCTGGAAGATGCTTTAACCCTACCCTGAGGGAGAGAGGGGAGTCAAATCACGAAGGAGCTACAAAGGAGAATGGCGTCTTACCTCTTCCTCCCTAGAAAGTCATCACCCCTTTTAACTGCGTGTTGGGGTCATGCATCTAGGAGCTACGCTAGAGATTTGCCTCAGTATGTTCTAGGCAATTTGATAAAGGAAAGTGATACGTGATTCTGGTTACTCCCCCATGCACTTTTTTCCCTGTGACAATTAATTGATTCCGGAGATATCTTTAGGAGCTGCCTGCAATCCTTTTAGAACAAGGAAGGGCATGAATAAATAAATCAGCATAATTCCAAATGCAAGAAATATTTCTCTGCAGGTTGAAAGCGGGCTGGAGCCTGGGGAAGGATGAAGGCAACCTTTGTTGAGTTCCTCCAATGTGCCAGGCACTCTGCCAGAAGCCTTGAATAATTGTCATTTGAATTTGAAATTCTTCAACCTTAGAAAACAGGTTCTAGGGAACAATAAGGAACCTATCCAAAGTCATATAGTGGGTAACAAAACCAGGCTACCTTCAAATCTTAGCAGGGTACTTCGAGGAAAGCCTGTTACGGGAGTCTCTATATTTTAGAATTGTACAGGGGAGGGGAGAGGGGCAGGAGATAAGTTTGGCTGGCTGGTTGAAATTTGATTGTGATGTAGCGACCCTCAGAGCCAAAGATGGGTTTCTTCCGATTTCAAAGCAGTAAATGAAAAAAAATCTATCATTGGTGATGCTCCGTTGATAATTCAATCTATGAGGTGCATCTGTTTCAGTCTAATCCAAGCTAAAGTCCTTCCACAGGGACTGTTTTGACCCTACTTTCATTCCACCATGTTAACTCACTGGAGTTGCCACTACGAAGAATCATACCTCATGCTTTTAAACAACAGAAGTTCATTCTCTCACAATTCTAGGGTCCAATTTTGGTTGGGTGTTAGCAGGGTTGGTGTCTTCAGAGGTCGCTAGTCTGGCTTCAGACATGGCACTTTCCTCCCTATGTCTTCACCTGGACTTTGATGTGTGTATCCCTGTCCTGACCTCCTTGGATAAGGACACCAGTCACATAGATAATGGCTCATACTAATTCATTTGATCTTAATTAGCTCTCTCTTTTCTCTCTTTGGCTTTTGAGCCACAGCAAGCTGGATCTGCACTCAGGGATCACTCCTGGCAGGATGCAGGGGACCCTTTGTACTTCAGAAATTGACTCTGGGTTGGCTGCATGCAAGGCAAAGCACATGATCCCTAGTACTATCTCTCTGGTCCTTAGTTTCTTCTTTAAAAGCTCCTTCTTCAAACACAGTCACTATCTAATGCTCTGCCAGTCACAATTTCAACACATGAATTGGGGGAATTTGTAACTTTCATCATTTATGCCTGGGCTCATCCCTTGTTTAGCCTGGGCTGTTGAGAAGCAAGTGTTTTTAGGAAATTTTAGGGTCTGGAAAGTTAATCATCTAAGGGGGGAAATGGGGAAAGGGTTGGGAAAAGAGCCCTAAGTCCTAGATCTCTAGAGGGATGCTGAGGGCAAAAGCTGCCCTTTTCACAACGAATACGTTGATTCACGTTGCATCTTATTTTAGTTATGCCAGCGTTAAAGTGTTCAAACACAGCTGAGAAAAGAGAAACTATTTCTTCACTGCATGAATGAAATCATCCACACCCAGATAAAAGCAACTTGCGTTTCCTGCCCAAATTTAACAGCAGACTTGAAAAGGACAAGCAAATGTCAGCTTGAATTGATGATTCACTGAAATGATGATGTCATTATTTACTAAAGGAATCTATTTTGGGGGAGAGAGAGCCGGGGTCTGTGTTGGAAGGGAGGGATGGTATATCCCAAACTCAATCAAATGATTTTGTATTTCCCTGGAAGAGGAATCACACTGGAGAACCATCAAGTAATTGAATGACTCTTCAGAGAACAAGTCTTTCTTCCAGTGACTTGTGTCTGCAGTGAGGTCGTTTAGCATGATCCTTTGTCATCTGATTTCTTGTTTTAAATCTCCATTTCAGAAGTAACGTGAGTGGCTTGCAACACTGCTGTTGTTCATTTTTATTGACTTTCTTTTTTGGCATGTACTGAGTCTCCTAGCCTTAATTATCACTTATAGACAGATGATATTCAAATTTACACTTCATTCCCAGCCCTTTCAGATGATGTCACCCTGAGTCCCGCCCCAAACTTGGCTCCCATCCTGCCTTGGATGTGCCACAATTTCCTCTGATTGAATATGGATGAGCTGGAGGCTTTGCAGTTGAGTTGTAAATAAACCCTAAATGCACTGGAGTTAATTTATCTCATTGATATCCTGCCCCTCAAGTTAAGAGCCAGGCCGTCCCGTGACTGGCTCTGAATTCGTCTTCTTCATTCATCAGACACTACTCAGCCAATGGATGAATCTTTGCTGGATACCTAAAGGTATGTGACAGTTTCTATCACTCCTAATTTTGGCCAGAATTCTGGTTATCTCACCGTTGAAATTCTGCCATGATCTTTGCGAGCTCGCCAATGACCCCCTTTTTATAGTCTACTTAGAGATTGCTGCCCTTTGACCTCACTCTGTGTACACAATCCTGATATACATTTTCCTTCGGGCAGCTGTGCTAGCTGTGCACCAAATAAAATGTAATTTGTCAAAATCTTGGACAGATTCTCTGCCTTCACATAGAGTAGCTGTTGCAATGACTTGGAAAATTATGCTTCTCAAGGCTTGCTCTTGGGTTTCCTGCACCCAGCCCATCCATACTTAGAGAACATACTATCTTCAATAGGTATACATACTTCAATATGTATACATATACCTCAGTATGTATACTAAGTCCAGGCAGTTAGTCCAATGGAGCACATGCTTTGCGTGTGGTCGGCCAGGGCTCAACCCTGGCACTGGACAGCCCCCTGAGAACCACCGCTAGGAATAGTCTCTGGCACTCAGGTATGGCCTGAGTTATGAAGTATATTTGATGTTTTGAATGACTTGGCAGGGAGGATGTTTGGACCACACACATCTGTTCAGGTCTTACTCCTGGCTCTGTACTCAGGGTCACTCCTGGTGTTTCCCAAGGGAACATACATACTGGTGGGGATGAAACCCAGGTCAGCCACATGCGAGGCAAGTGCTTTCCCTGCTATACTATCTCTCTGGCCCTTAAATGCATTTTTTTAAAACTCTATGTGGTGTCAGGGGATTGAACTGGGGTCGGCCATATGCAAGCCAAGCACCTTAGCCCTCTGTATTATCTCTCCCAGCTGATAGTTGAAACCCTCAGAAAAGTTCATGATACACAGCAGATTTTAAGAGCTTACCCCATCACAACTAATAAGTTCTCAATAAACACTCATTCGGATAAAGACTGAGTAGATGGATTTGTAATCCTCTGACCCGTTTGTGGGGTTTTGCCACTGTGATTACTCATATTTTTTAATCCCCCTCCTAGATTATTATGTAAGGGTGCCCAGGCGATTGTGATTGCAGTGAGAGCATATTGCAAATCTCCATCAACATAACTGAAGGGTATAAAATAGAGTGTTTGGAGTTGTCAATGAGCTGATTTGTCTTGTGTTGCTTTTCTTCATTATTTCAGCACAGCTAAGTGTTCCTTAGGCACATTCTAATTAAAAGCAAACACGTGTGCATCTGCTCAGAAGTCCAGCGCCTCGCAGCAGAGTTAGACCGGGTGGCGCAGAATTCTAGCAGTGACCATATGATATCTCCCATCCATCTCAGCAATCAGCCTCCAAATCTAATTATTGGGAGTATGGCAGCTGCACTCCATCAGGCTTTGCTTTATTTGTACAGAGATGTATTTTCTCCAGCCTGGTAGAGTAAAGCAGCTGCTGCTCAGTTCCTGTCCAAGGCTGAAGTCCCGGCTTGTGTCTACAGGACTCTCCCTGCCGTGGTCTTCCCTGGAGCACTGCCCAGGTGCTGTTCCCTTTGGGGTGGGCCCTTTGTGGTCTGAGAAGTTGCGTCCCCTTCTGGTCAGGTCACTTTTTCTGTTTGTGTATCCATCTCTGAGGATTACCGTGGCTCAAGTATCACCAAGAACACCTCAGCGAGGAATGTGACACCATTATGCATAGCCATCATGTCCTTCAGGCTGGTCTCCAGTTTCCCAGAACCAAAAGCATGATTCTATCAATGTTCAGAGATGAGTTTTGGAGGCCAGAGCAATATAGTACAGTGGGTAGGGGATTAGCTTCACACGCAGTTGACTCGAGTTTGATCCTTGGCATCCCACAGGGTCACCCAGGCACTACCAGTAGCAATTACTGAGTGCAGAGCCAGGAGTAACCCCTGAGCATCACCAGGTGTGACCTTAAAAGAGCCAGAGGGAGAGAGAAAGAGAGAGAGGGGGAGAGATAAAGAGATTAGTTTCATTTCTCATCAATGGAGAATGCAGAGCAAATATGTTCATTAAAAATGAAAGTTAGAATGATGGATGACAATGCACTCCCCTGAGTGGCTCTGGGGGTAGGGGTGGGGTGGAGAGGAGGGTGCTGCTCCACTTGGGGTCTAGTCACCAGCTCTGTGTTCTGGAGCACTGCTCACTTGCACTGCATGCTCGGAGTAGATGAGAACCCCCAGAACCTCAGCAATGACCTTTGTGTCAGCCCCCTCCCCACAAATGTGGGTGTTATGTGCTTCTCACATATGAGGAGGAGCAAAGGGAGCTGGGGGCATCTAGTCAAATGGATATGATTATGGTGGGGTGTAGCAGTTCCCCTCCCTCTCTCCCCCTTCTTCCGCCCCCCCTCACCCCGGTTTATTTTTGAGCTTTGAGCTGCCATGAGAAGTCCAGCTAGACTTAAATCCTCACATGGAGAGATTGAGTAGAAACTGAGCTAGGTATAGTGATGAATGGGAAGATGAGTCTTGGGAGGGAATCATCATGCAGCATATTCAGAGGTCGGAGTATAGTACTGTCCCCTGAAAACCCATGTAATGTGATTGCCACTCAATGCCTCTCTTGCAAAACACAAGACCCAAAAGAAGAGAGAGAGAACAAGGGGGAATGCCCTGCCACAGCGGCAGGGTGGGACGGGGGGGGGGGGGGATGGGGGTGGGAGGGATGCTAGGACCCGTGGTGGGGGAGAATGGGCACTGGTGGAGGGATGGGTACTTGATCATTGTATAACTGAAACCCAAGCACAAAAATGTATAAGTCTATAACTGTACCTCATGGTGTTTCACTAATAAAAAATGATAATAAATAAATAAATAAAGAGAGAAAAAAAGGAAAACCCATGTAATGTCACAAATTAGTGTACTTCCATGGAAAAAATAGTTTTTCAAGCAAGAGAAATAAAGATTGAGTGGCCAGAAAGATAAATCAACAGACTCAGTGTAGGCTTTGCACACAGGAGACCCAGGCTCCATCCTCAGCATCATGCAGTTACTTCACCACTCCCAGGAGTGATCCCCAAGCACAGACATGGGAGAGGATAGCCCCAAGTAGATCAGGTGTGGCCTAAAAATAAATACATGGATTATCCGGTCACAGTCACGGTCCTCCCGTTGTTCATCGATTTGCTCAAGTGGGCCCAGTAACATCTCCATCGTGAGACTTGTTGTTACTGTGTTTGGCATATTGAATACATCATGGGTAGCTTGCCAGGCTCTGCCGTGCGGGCGAGATACTCTCAGTAGCTTGCCAGGCTCTCAGAGAGAGGTGAAGGAATTGAACCCGGCTCACCCCGGCTGGCTGCACGCAAGGCAAACGCCCTATCACTGTGCTATCGCTCCAGCCCACATGGATCATATTTAAAAAATTTACAGAGAAATAACTAAAAAGTAAAAGCTCAAGGAACTCAGCCCTAGCCCCCAGCAAGTGGGGTACTTCCAGGCTAGGGAGTCGATGTGCATAAAGAACCTTTTGAGGTGATTTCAACACCAGACGTGCCCACCAAATCCATGAGGAGATCCCAAGTGAGAACCACTTTGTAGAGCTCAGTTCATGCTGTTAACTGGGAGGGAAAAGAAACAAGGTTAGCATTTCAAGCCACTGGTTTTGAGTTAGCTTGTTATGTGATAATGGGGAACTTGAAAATCCATTTAAGTCACCCAGCTTGGTAACTGGAGAGAGCGATGGTGTTGTCAACATTATACTCAACCCCCCCAGGAAAAGCCAACATGCATGGTTTGAATGATCTGCCCATTCCAAATTCATGGTCAGCGGTCATTTGTATCTTTTTGCTGGACTGTAAATTTGTGTGACAGGCTCGTGGACAGGAGTGAATTTCTCTGCTCAAGAGAGGTACTTGCTGACCGCCAGCATGAACAGGATTTTGTTGTTTTCAGAAGTTCCTGATGCCCCTGGGAGGGTCATACAGGTACTTGAACTTTACTTCATATTTTTTCACTGTCACTGTCCTCCCGTTGTTCATCGATTTTGCTCGACCGGGCCCAGTAACATCTCCATTGTGACACTTGTTACTGTGTTTGGCATAACGAATATGTCACGGGTAGCTTGCCAGGCTTTGCCGTGTGGGCAAGATACTCTCCATAGCTTGCCGGGCTCTCCGAGAAGGGCGGAGGAATCGAACTCGGGTCAGTCATGTTGGCCACATGCAAGGCAAATGCCCAACCCGCTGTGCTAAAAAAATAAAGGAAACAAGAAATAAAATAAAGCTAAAAACAAATGCTGGCTGACTGTTCCTTTTATTTATTTATTTATTTATTTGGTGTTCTAAGTGTATTTTTTTTTCTTTTTTTTATTAGTGAAACACCATGAGGTACAGTTATAGACTTACAAATTTTGTGCTTGGGTTTCAGTTACACAATGATCAAGTTCCTTTTAATGATAGAAATGAAGAGAAAATGAAGATATTTAAGAAAGAGAAATGTCTCACCCAATAATAAAACTTGGAAACAAAAGAATGCCAAATATAACAGGACCTAGGTTGTTTGATGTAAGAATATTCGGAAGATGCAACTCCCAAGCCAGGAAGCATGATTGTTTAAACCATTTTGGTGAGAACTCCTACCAGAATGTGGTATTTGACTTTAAGATCATTAGACACCTCAAGGCATCATTTGTACTTTTCTATTAAGCTATACCACACTTCAGAAGAAAATCATATGCTGTTGTTATTTCCACGAATTTGCTGATTATTTGGAGGTGCAGGGGTGGGGCACATATGGTAACTTAGGGGTCAACAAGTTACCAAGTCGACGTACTCATGGGACTATGCAATGTTGGGGATTGAATCCGGGAATCCCTCTTGGAAATCCTGTGTTCCAGCCCTCTGAGTCGTTTTCCCAATCCCTACTGTATCTTCAGTGTGATATTCCAATCGGTTCCTGCCGGCTGGAGGGGGTGATCCTGGGCCTTGAGACGGAGATGGTTGATTGGGATAGAGAGTTTATTGGAAGAGGGGAGATAAGAAAGACACATGTGACACTTTCAACAGTCAGTTCACACTCGGTGTGTGTGCGTGGGTGAGTGTAACCTGCAACGGGTGCATACAGCCTATGATCTGTGGCTGCGGAGAAGAAAAGCTCAGTACAGAAGCTCAGTACAGAATCAAGTTCAGCAGGGAGGGAGCAAGAACTTGAGCTCTCTCATTGGGCCACAACTAAGTGACCTGACTGGGCCTCCACCTGCTCATCCTTTTTCTCCAAGCTTCTCCCTTAAAAAGAACTCAGCCAGTGTATAGAGTAGGCTCATTAAGTACACCTGCTTTTCTTTTTTTTCCTTTTTTTAGGGCCACACCCAGCAATGCTCACGGGTTACTCCTGGCTCTGCACTCAGGAATTACTCCTGGCAGTGCTTGGGGGACCATATGGGATGCTGGGAATTAAACCTGGGTCCGCCATGTGTAAAGCAAATGCCCTACTATCATTCCGGTCCCACACCACTTTTTTTTTTATTAAAAAATTTTTTAATAGTGAGACATCATGAGACATCATGAGGTACAGTTGCAGACTTACACACTTTTGTGCTTGTGAGAAGCCTGCCTGAGTTCAATCCTTGGATCCCATATGATCCCCCAAGCCCTGCCTGGAATGATCCCCGAGCATCACTGGTATGGCCTCTCCATATAAAAACAAATAAATTAAATGAAACACAAGAGAAATACGAAAGTCTGCTTTGAAATATTATTTTATTTATCTTCATTATTTCTTATTGAGGTAGGATTGGTTTATAAGACTACAAGTGCTGATGTGTTTCTATACCACATCCACTGTTCAAGTACCTGTATGACCCGCCCAGGACACTGGCCCTGCAGGAGTAATCCTCGAGTGCAGGGCCAGAAGTAAGTCCTGAATGCTGTTGAGTGTGACTCCAGAACAACCCTCTCTCAAAAAAAAAATGTAGAATGCTGAGTGAACCGGAGAAATAGAACAAGATGTGATCCAGAGAGATTTCTTATAATAATGGGCCTGTGTGATTTGTGGAGGCTTAGTGAATCCAAAACCTGGTGGGGGAGTCTGAAACAAGACAAGGGTGGCAATTCAAGCCCAGAGACATTTGCCTCGCAGCCCAGGAGAGACAGTGCTTAGAAGGAGTCGTTGGCAGAGTTTCTTCTTCCTCAGGGAGAGCTCAGCTTTTCTCTTCTGTTCAAGCCCTTCAGCGGATTTGGCTGGGGCCCTTCCCAGTGTGGAGAACAATCTGCTTTCATCAAAGTCCACTCAGAAAAATGTAATCTTGTCTCAAGACACCTTCATAGTAACATCCAGAATATTGTCTGATCAAATATCTGGGCTCGCCCATGTTGGCACATGAAAAGAACCATGACGGGAAGTGACGACACCTTCTTCTGTCATCTGTGAGGAGGAACTTGTAGGACACTTCTCCTCTCGGGCAAACATGAGGTCGGAGGGAATCAGTATTCTTGATGTGTCTGCAGAGGGGCCTGCGGGTAGCGTCAATCTGTTCTTGCTTCTTGCTGGTTATTTTTACATTAGCAATTATTATGTACTATTGGCACAAGCTTTGTATGCTTTAGTCTGATGAAAAGTGGTTTTGAAAAAAGCTTTAATCAGGGCCACCAAGAGTCATGCCACCCTTGGCTAATAACATGGCCAATATGAGAGCCTTATCATAGAGAGAGAGTTCTTACAATATAGAACAGTTGGTGGGGATGCCACTAAGGAAAATGGTGTGGACAGTTCTCAAAAAATGAAAAGGAAACTAGTATTCGATCCAGCCAAGATCTGGAAACAACCATTCTCAAAGACTCTTGCTCCTTTGTGTTCATAGCAGCATTTTTCCACAATAGCCAGACAGAATCAACCCAATGACAGGAGACTGGCTAAAACAACCGAGGTCTGTATCCTCAGTGGAATACTACTCTGCCATTAAAATGATGAAATCCTACCTTTGGAAACAAAACAGATGAGACCCGGGATGGCTACACTGAATGAAATAAGGAAGTAGAAGACAAGTTTTGGAAGGGTTTGCTATGTATGAAATATAAATAAATAAAGCAAACAAACTGGTTAAAAACAACAAAACCAACTCCTCCCATCACCAACAACTCTGTGGGTTACCTGAGGGAAAGGGGACCTGGGCTCGGAGGAATGTGCAAAGGGGATTCATGGTGAATTGGGCAGCAGCATTGGTGTGGGGGGTGATAACCCCAAGCAGAGAAAAGTGTGAGTGACACTCAACTGCTAAGTTCCACAATATTGAAAACCAGTAAGAAGCCAAAGATAAGAATTCTTGCCATGTAAAAAATGAAGGCGTGAAAGCTTGCCTTTGCACAGTAAGCTGGCCAGTGCTCCATTTCGCGGTGGTTATTTTTTTCCTTCTTCTTGTTCCATGAATAAATTTTAATCTATCCAATTTTCCCCATAAACTGCTTATTTACTGCTCTTATTAATGCAATATGGCAAAAAATATTTACATGACTGGAATCTTTTGCAGACCACTAGAGCATTTCTCCTGCTTTGCTTTCTCCTTCGTGCCTGGTGAAAATGTTCGTTTTTGCTCTCCAGGTTTTTAAATTACCTGTCACTTCCAGGAATGCAACATCAGCATAAATCAAAAGCGACTATGGCGCTTACAAATCTGCTTCAGATTGGTTCGAGACGGGGAGTGAGCTGATGGAGCCCAGGTTGGCCACATACGGGACAAGCACTTTACCCTATTCTGCCTCTCCAGTGCCAGGTCACCAAGCCAGGCTTCTTCACCGGGTGTTATTTGTGAGGATGGAATGAGGAGACTCAACTCTATGGCTGGGACTGAGGAGAACAGGAGATAAAGTCAACCAGGATGATTCCTGTCGTTTGCGATGATCTCTATGGGGGGTGACATGACTTCTCCTTGGACTGGGAAATCCTGCTCTCCTTGCTCCCTGTGTGACCGTGTGGAGGAGACCATCTAGAAACATTGCAAGAAGCAGACTTTGATGGTGGTGGTTCAAGTTGGGGGCTGTGTGCTGAGTTAATTGCTTCCTAGGCATCATGAGTACCCTTAGCCATTAGGGTCTAAGATACTTGCAAGACTGCAAGTGGAGAGATAGTATAGTGGGGACGGCATTTGTCTTGCATGCAACTGACCTGAGTTCAACCCCTGGCATCCCATATGATCCCCTGAGCACCGCCAGGAGTAGTTCCTGGGTACAGAGCCAGAAGTAACCCCTGAGCATTGCTGGGTGTGACCAAAAACAAAACAAACAAAAAATACTGCAAGTATTATCATGACCTTTCATGACATCCTCCCACCTCAGCAAGCTTCAAGAGCCCCTGACCATCCACTCTGTAGCTGGTTCACTCTCATCTCTTCTGGCCTATGTCAGTGCTGTCTGTTGCTGGCAATGTCCACTTTCTCAGTTAGATTCTGTGGGTTTATTTCAGGCTTGCATGGCATAGAACTTTCTTCCATTTATTTTATTTTTTTGTTTGTTTATATGTTTTTGTTCTTGGGTTGTACCCAGCGGTACTGCCTTCGTGCTCAGAGATGACTCCTGGAGCTGCCCAGGGGGCTCTATGCAGTTCTGGGGATTGAATCAGGGTCAGCCATGTGCCAGGCAGGCATCTTAGTCCCTGTACTCCCTCTCCTGCCTGGCCTGTCCACTCTGTAACTGAAGGACTATTGTGTGTAAGACATGCTATGTCATGCTCCTTGGTCAGCAAAATCGAACTCGCTACTTCTGCTTCTAGTCATGCTGGAAACACCCATAATCCTCATTTCCTTCCTCTGTGAGCAGCTAGACCTCAGGCAAAATACCCGGTGCAGTTATTTTCAGACCCCAGACACCAGGGGAAGCAGAACCTGACACTTCCTTCTCTTACACTCTAATCCAGGACACCGGGACACATCCCTGCCAGCCACAGGGGTCATCCCAGGGGCCACACGCTCAGTGCTTCCAGGGTCCTTGTCTGGTCTGGCAAAGTGCCATCAACTCTGTGTCTCAAGACAGCTCCAAGTCATCCCCTTCCTGTCCTGTTGATGAGACCCTCAGTCAGGCCTCACAGGATGCGACCATGAGTGGCGCCACTCACGCCCTCCTGGAGCGTCTGCGCAAGGATCCTGTTCTTTGCTGTGGCCCCAACTTTCCTTGACACCTGGCCCTGCCATCCTCACACCCCATCCCTTGGAGCCGAGTTCTTCTCATGCGACTCTCTCTCGTTCTTTATTTTACTGCATCCTCTTCCTTCCCTGCTCATCACAGGTGATGCCTGGGATTCACACGCCTACCTGACTATGGTGCTCACTGGGGCTGTAGTGCTCACCCACTCCAGGGCAGTGCTTGCACACTCGGGGACAGTGCTTGTACACTTGGGGCAGTGCTCACACACTCAAAGGAAATGCTCGCATACTCAGGGGCAGTGCTCACACACTCGGGGGCAGTGCTTGCATATTCAGGGGCAGTGCTCGCACACTTGGGGGCATTACTCCCACACTCAGGGGCAGTGTTCACACACTCAAGGTCAGTGCTCACACACTCAGGGGCAGTGCTCACACACTCAGGGGCAGTGCTCGCACACTTGGGGACAATGCTTACTCAGGGCTCTGCTTCTCCGGTCATGGTGCTCTCATGCATCCTCTGGCTGTGGTGCTGGCAAGTCACTGTGGTACTCACCTACCTTTCAGCTGTTGTGCTGGCTGGGCTGCAGCTGGGAAATAGCCTGTGGTATTGGAACCACAGGCAGCAGTGTCCCCGGGCATGAGCAACAAAGCTGGTAGGATCATGTCTGGGCACATGTAATAGCCCCGAGGATCGAACTTGGGACCTGATACTTGGAAGGCGGGCATTCTGAGCCACTGAGCTCTTCCTCTGGGCCTGGATTCATTGTTTTTGGCTTCTTTCTACAGCCCTTAAGGGCCCCTAGGCCTATCAGGATAATCTGCCTATTTTAACATCATTTGATGAGCAAACATAATACTAACTACTATTCAGATTTGTCCTATAATTTCACCTAGTCTCAAATTCCAGTGTTAGAGAGTGGACATTATTCTGTTTCCCTCCATCCCTGAGGCATTTATTATTAGAAAACTAAGAATCATTCTGGCAGAGTGTTAGAGATCAGTTGAAGCCAGATAAACCCTCAATTAACAGATATCTTAGGGCTTTCCTAACCAGTTTAAAAGTAAGCTCAGAGAGAGAACACAAGGGATTGCCCTGCCACAGAGGCAGGGCGAGATGGGAGGGATGGGGGTGGGAGGGATATAATCCATGGTGGTGGAAAATGGGCACTGGTGGAGGGATGGGTATTTGATCATTGTATAATCGAAACCCAAGCACAAAAAATTGTAAATCTACAACTGTACCTCATGGTGTTTCACTAAAAATAAAAAAGAAAATTTAAAAAAAAAGTAAGCTCAAAAAGGGCTGGGGCAATAGTACAGTGGGTAGAGTGTTTGCCTTGCACGTGGCAGACCCAGGTTCAAGCCCTGACATCCCATATGGTTCCCTAAGCACTGCCAGGAGTGATTCCTGAGTGCAGAGCCACAAGGAACCCCTGGGCATCACCAGGTGTGACCCCAAACAAACAAACAAAAGTTAGCTCAAAAGTAAGATGATTCAAAAGTATATTAATGTTGCCAGAATAAATTCCCATGCTCTTTGAAGAAAGGAAACAAAATCTAGAATGTTTTTTTTAATCATATTCTGTTTTATCACATCACAAAAGTCACTTCGCAAGGGGCCTATAGAGAGAGTGATGGAGGCAAGATGCTCACCTTTCATATTGCTGACCCCATTCAAATCCCAGTACTGCATGTGGTTGCATGAGAACGGCCAGGGATCACTTCTGAATACAGAGCCAGGAAGAGCCCCTGAGTAACACTGGGTGTGACCCCAACTTTCCCCCTAAAGTAACTATCAGGGAGATACAGTTCATAGCAAGAGAAAACTGGACAGAAAATAGGTTCATAAATGACAGCAATAGTGAAATAATCCAACAAGGACTTTGATAAGCCCTTATAAATAACAGAAAATAACATCATGTAGAGGAGAGTGAAAACTGTAAAAAGAAAGAAAGAGAGAAATGTCAATGAAACCAATACTGTCCAACACTGTCCAACACTGTCCTCCTGTTGTTCATCAATTTTCTCTAGCGGGCCCCGTAACGTCTCCATTGTGAGACTTTGTTGTTACTGTGTTTGGCATGTAGAATACATCACGGGTAGCTTGCCAGGCTCTGCCGTGCAGGCAAGATACTTGGTAGCTTGCCGGGCTCTCTGAGAGGGGCGGAGGAATCGAACTCGAGTCGACCATGTTGGCTGCGTGCAAGGCAAACGCCCTACCCACTGTGCTATCGCTCCAGCCAATGAAACCAAATGAAATGAAAAATGAATGGTTTTAAGAAGATACTGGACACTGAAGAAGGGGGGGAAGTGAATGAACTGGAACAGAGTTTTTCAGACTTATATGACATACCACCCCCTTTTCACAAGGAAAGTTACACAGAAATCCCTTGAAAACCACCTCCTTTTAGTGAAAAAAAAAAAATCCAGAGAGTGTGCCCTCCACCTTCATTGCATCTGAGACCACTACTGCCTCCCCTCATGGGAAATACTTTGGAAACACTGAGATGAAGAAATCACAGAAGAAACTAGACTGAAGCACACAGAAAAGGAAAAATAAGTAAGTAAATGAATAAATAAATAAATGGAATTTAGTGACCCATGGAACCAGATCAACAGAACGTCTATAGACAAAGTCCCAGAAATATCTATTTAAAAATTCATGACCCTAGTTCTACAATATACAATGAAAATTTTTTAAAAATAATGTGTCCCAGTGGTTTGGTGAATCCAAGTAGATAAAAATAAAAATACCTCACTTAATCATAATTGGATTCCCGAGAAGCAGTGATTTTTTTTTAAGTTTTTAAAAGCACCCAGAGAAGCTGGAGAGATAATTCAGTGAATGAAAACTTGCCTTACATGCAGCCAACTGGGTTTAATCCCTGGCATTGCATATGGTCCCCCAAACCCCACCAGGAAGGATCCCTGAGTACGGAGTCAGGAGTAAGCTTTGAGCACTGCCATTGTGACTCCAAAACAAAATAGCAGCTGCCAGAGAAAAACGCATGGCCAATAAGGAAGACTATCCACAGAATTCTTAGTCAGAGGAGATGAGCATGCATTGTCATAAGATTGGAATGGGGGAAAAAAGTGTATCAGAGCATAATTATAAATCTAGTTGAAAGATCTTTGATGGGAATGAGAGGGAACCCGAGGACATTAGTGGAGGGAAGGTCACACTGGTGGTGGCATGGTGTTGCAATGGTATATGCCTGAAACTTTATTAAGAACAACTTTGTAGATTATGGTATCTTAATTGATTTTTAATAGAATATCTTCCAAAATGAATGAAAATAACATTGGTGATCGCTCTTATTAGGAGATAAGAAGGGAAAATAATGTTGTTTGTTTTCTTTTGTTTTGTTTTAATTAGTGAATTACCGTGAGGTACAGTTACAGACTTACAAACTTTCATGCTTGAGTTTTAGTCATACAATGGTCAAGTACCCATCCCTACACCAGTGCCCATTTTCCACCACCAATGGTCCCAGTATCCCTCCCACCACCCTCATCCTGTCCCCTCCACCCCACCCTGCCTCTGTGGCAGGGCATATTCCCTTTTGCTCGCTCTCTCTCTCTCCTTTTGGGTGTTGTGGTTTGCAGTAGAGTTATTAAGTGGCCATCATGTTTGGTCTATAGTCTACTTTCAGCCTGCATCTCCCATCCCAAGTGGGCCCTCCTAGCACCCTTTACTTGGTAGTCCCTTCTCTATCTGAGCTGCCTAAAAGGAAAAATATTGTTATCTTCATTTTATGACTGGACAGAATAGAATATGGAATAAGTTAACGGCCTAGATGAAAGAACTAGTATGTCACCAAAATGCAGTAAAATTGATGTGACTTGATATTTTTAAAAAATTAAAATAAAATAACTTTGGTGGCAGGAAATGTACAGGAGTGAAGGGATGGGTGTTGGAACATTGTATGACTGAAACCCAGTCATGATCAACTTTGTAACTGAGTATCTTATGGTGATTCTATTTTTAAAAATGAAAGAAAATATGTATTTTTCTCTAGGTAACCTCTACTATAAGAAATGTTCAAGAAAGCTCACAGTAGAGGTTATTGTTCAGGAAAAAGAAGTCTGATACCAGTTGGAAGCTTGAATCTACCCCAAAGAATAAAGAATATTGGAATTAGTAAATGTGTATATAAAAAGTGGTTTCCCTAATTAAAAAATATTTTAAGAGTTTGGTTTTTAGGTACTGTTAGTAAGAATGTATAGTGTGGGATCTATTACACATATATGAATAACATGTATGACAATAATTGCATAGAGGCAGAAGTCTACATACCAACAAAAGGTTCTTGGTTTTTTAAAAGACATAATAGGATTTGAAAGTAGATTTTTATATTAAAGACATACATTATAAATTTAATATTCCACCAAAACTATAGTAGTTCGAGATAATAAGCCAATATGAAAAAACATAGAATCTAAAGATAGTCAATCTAAAAGAAAGCATAAGAGAAAGGTGGGGGGAGGGGAATTATACAACTGATAACATTAACTGATAACCAACAGAAAGCAAAATAACAGTGTTAGGCTTAATATCTACCTATAATAAATACACTCACTAAAATCAGAAATTGTCTAATTGGAACAAAAGGCCAAAACCTTTTCTATAAGAGATCTCATTTAAATATAAGGACACAAGTAAGTCAAAATAAAATATACTGAAAGGCATATTACACAGTCATTAATAACAGGGAAGCTGAAGTAGCCACATGAATGTCAAACCAGATGAACTTCAGGATAAAAGATATAACCTAAGCAAAAAAAGGACAATTCTCAAAAATATAAGAAACAATTCTTTAAGAAAATGTAGTAGTCCCAATGTTTATGTTTCTACTTAGACATCTTCAAAATAGACATAAAAACATATTTTTAGTGAAAATAATGTGTTTCAAAGCTCAAGAGGTTGTTTCAACAAACATTGCTGGGAATACTAACCAAACGCAAAGAAAAGAATCAAGTTGGAACCTTACCTGGCACCACAGTTGACTCAGAATGGACCAAAGACCTAAGTCGGAGAGTTAAAACTATAAAACTCTTTGATGGAGATAGGAAGAGAAAGCCTCTAACATTGAATTTGGTGATGATGATATAGATATGACACCTTAAAAAAGGCAACCAAAGGAAAAAGGAATTGGTCTGCATCAAAAGTTCTGTGCATTTAAGGAGACTAGCAGCAGAGTGTAAAAGCAATCCATGAAGTGGGTGGAAACACAAGTCACATGTCTGAAACAGGATTAATCTTCAGAACCGACCAGGAATTCTTATAACCCAATTAGAAAACGAACAAAGAGGTTCAGAGAGATAGTACAGCAGATAAAGAGCTTGCCTTGCATGCAGCCAACCCAGGTTCGATCCCCTACACCACATATGGTTCCCTGAGCCCACCAGGAGTGATTCTTCAGAACAGAGCCATAAGTAGGCCCTGAACACAGTCAATTGTGGCACCAAAACAAAGAAAATAAGCAAAGAATTTGATGAGACACTCCTCCAAAGAAAAATCTGCAAATGCCAATAAACACCTGAGAGATGGTCAATATCTCTCATCACAGGGAAGGGGAGAGTCAAGGCAACACAGAAGATTGGGGATGTGATTCAGTAGTAGAGTCCCTCCCTGACAGGCCATAGTTCGATCCCTGATACCCCACGTCTCTGAGTATGACCTTGGTGATCCTTGGCACCACATAAAAAGTATACAACCTCTACTGGGCATTGTAGCTATGCAACTGCCAGGTGTGGCAATAATGACAACAAAGGGCAAGAAGGGGTGGGGGAATAAGTCAAAGCACACTGAGAAACCACTTAACACTGTGAGTGAATTTTATTTTAAAAAAAGATACACAAAACAAGGGGCGTGATAGGACATGGGTAGGGTGCTTGCCTTGCACATGGTCAACCTGGATTTTACCCCCAATATCCCGTGTGTTCCTCCAAGCCTGCCAGCGGTGAATCCTGAGAAGAGAGCCAGGAGAAAGTCCTGAGCTCAACTGAGTATGGTCCAAAGATACACAAAACAGAGAATAACAAATATTAACAAAGATGTGGAGAATTTGGAATCATTGTGTGCTAAAAAGAACATTCTTTGTTCATTGTTGAGTCTGTTGAGTCTCCTGCCCCTGAGCCTGTCTGTCCTCACCGGGGACCCTTGGAGGAGGGTGGGTTGAGTTTCCCTCTCTACCCCGAGCAGAGCCCCGGCAGCTGAAGACCTCCAGGACCCAGCCACAGCCATACTGAGGCCACTCTCCATATGCTTGGATGAGCCTCACGCATGAAGGAACCGGCAGAGGAACCCAGGTATGCGGGACCTGGGACTGAGATCTCCAAGCCTGCTTGGTTCAGGACTGGGCCTCCTCCACCCAGATCCCCCATCTTCCAGTAGCAAGGCAGTTACACCCACCAACTGCTGTGTAACCCTGTCAACGGCCAGGATCCAGAGACTATAAAACCAAGCTCCCGGAATAGAACAAGGCAGAGTCTCCTGCCCCCACACCTGGCTGTCTTCACTGGGGCCCGTTGGAGGAGGGCAGGTTGAGTTTCCCTCTCCACCCCAAGCAGAGCCCCAGCAGCTGAAGACCTCCGGAACCCATGCTGAGACCACTCTCCACACGCTTGGATGAGCCTCATGCATGAAGGAATCGGCAGAGGAACCCAGGTGTGCAGGACCCAGGGCTGAGATCTCCAAGCCTGCTCAGTTCGGGACTGGGCCTCCTCCACCCATATCCCCCATCTTCTAGTAGCTAGACAGTTATACCCACCAACTTCTGTGTAACCCCACTAATGGCCAGGATCCAGAGACTATAAAACCAAGCTCCTGGAAGCACACGGCCACGAACTTCTTATTCTCTAGTTCTCACTCTCAGAGAAGCCGGCAGGCTACTGAGAGTATCATGCCCACATATCTGCCTGACTGGGATCACCTGTAAAGGTGATTAGAGTCTGCTCCAAAGCCTCCATCCCTCTCAGAGAGCCCGGCAAGTTACCGAGAGTATCCCGCCCACACGGCAGAGCTTGGCAAACTACCTGTGGCATACTCTATATGCCAAAAACAGTAACAATGGTGGTCCTCATTCCCTTCACCCTGAAAGAGCCCCCAATATGTCATTGGGCTACACTAGCATGTGACAGGGATGAATGGAGACGTTACTGGTGCCCGCTTGAGCAAATCTATGAACAACGGGGTGATAGTGATAGTGATAGTGTGTCCTGTTGTTGGGTATGAAAAAAAGTCATCCAACCAATACAGAAAATGGTGTGGTGTTTCCTCACATAATCACATGTAGAAAGATTTACCTTGTGATTTGGCAATTCCATGTAGGGGTATTTGGACAAAGGAATTAAAATCAGAGACTCCAGCAAATATTTGTGTATATAGGTTCCTATGAGCCTTATTCACAACAGCCAAAGATGTAAGTAGCTAATTAAACGATAGGCAAAATGTGATCTATACACACAGTGGAATATTATTCAGTCCTAAAAAGAACATTCTTTGTTCATCCTACCACATGGTATGAACCTGGAAGACTTATATAACCCACTCACAAAGGGGATTATGCCACATGTGTCCTCTAACAGAAGACTGACAGACTCCTAAAATAGGAGATAGGGCAAAAAGGTTATTCCCAGGGGGAGGGCAGGGAACAAGGGAGAGAAAGACGGAATTGGTATCTAATGACAGCAGAACTACACACTCAAAATGTTTAGAAATGGTAACTTTTGTTTCTTTTGTTTCTTTTATTTTAAAAAAAATGTTTAAAATCCATGATTTACAAAGTTCCTGATAGTTGAATTTTAGGCATACAATAATTCAACACCAATCCCTCTACCAGTATCCAGTTACCTCTTTTCTTTTTTTCTTTTATCTTGGAGTCACGCCTGACTGTGCTGGTAGCCATTTCAAGCTATACTCAGGGCTTTTCTGTGGTGCTGGGGCTCGAACCTGAGACTCCAGTTGAGTCATGTCCTCAAGCCTAAAATGATAAATTTTATATTATGTATGTTACTACAAAAGGGAGTGGGGTGGAAAGAAAAATCATTTTGAAGCAAAGCATTATAATCTTTGGGGGAGGGGGGTTATATCACATCCGACGATACTCAGGACTGACTCCTGGCTCTGTGCATAGGTATCACTCCTAGTGGGGCTCAGGAAATCATATGTGATACTGGGGATCGAATCATGGTCCACTGCATGCAAGGCCGTGCCTTTACCCCTGTAAATCTCTCTGACTCCCTGGCTCAAGTAAATGGAATTTGATTTGACTAGACAAATCAAATTCCATTTACTTTTTTTCACGCCCCCCCCCCCCATAGCAGAGGGAGCCTTTGCTATCATGATGTAGCCTAGTTCCCCAGTTCGTCTCCAAGGGAACCCCCTTGTGCTCCGAATCCGTGGCCAAGTGTGCCTGTGGGTGTCCACGGGAGCGTGTGAACTCCTTTCTTACTTCCCAGTTTAATTTAGGGGAAGGCACTTCACAAAGTGCTTAAACAGGAAGGAGAAATTACCAACACTGTTATTTTCTCTTGCAGCAGCCTCAAGATTCAAGCTAAAGCTACCATTATCCTTTCCCTGTGTTGCTCTAAAAATACTCGTTTCCCTATTGCATGCCACAGATCAGGGAGCTTTGGCAGGTGCTGCGTGTGCAGGTAGAACCACCAGCCTCCTGTTCCCTACAGGCTGAGGCAGCAGTAAGGGATCTGGTCCTTGGGGACCCTCATTTCTACACAGGGGCTCCTTGCGAATGCAGGAGTCAGGCCAGATGCCGTACTTGAATGTGGACTTCCTCTTTGAGTAACTGAACACATGATTAATTCACCCAGTCATTAATGGATGGTTAATTTGATATGAAGCCATCAAATCTAATGTTTATGTAGAACGCAAAATCCTGGCTCTGACTTCATGTTTTTGATGGGGAGCATACCTCTGTTGGCTTATATTTAGGGCCATTTTCATGCTCAGGATGAGTTTGTCCTCTCAATCATTTAAGTCGGGAGTTATTGTTACCTCACACCTTGGATAAGGGGGTTGTTCCAGAGAGCAGCAAGCATGTTCCCAATTTAAAGCTCCTCCACACACATGTTGGAGTCCAACAGGTCTGACTGACACCAGAGAAGCCTTGGGGCTTATTCCAGTATTCTGAAAACAAGCTCTTGAAAAACAACTCCAGTTTGCTTAAGTATGGGAATTGACTGTGGGGACTGACCAATGTTATAACCAAGACACAGTAATATCCAAACTCCTCTCTCTTGGGCCCTCTGCAGTGGGGAGGACGTCTGCCTTGTACATGGTTTAAGTAGTTCGATCCCCAGCATCCCACACGGTCTCCCAAGTTCTCCAGGAGTGACCTGAGTACAGAGACAGGAATAAGTCCTGAGCATTGCTGGGTGTGGCCCCCCAAACCAATCTCTGTCTCTGTCTCTGTTTCTCTCTCTCTCACACACACACACACGCACACACACACAAACATACACACTCACTTTTTTTGGTAGGGGGGTGATGTTGGACCACACCAGGCTGTTCACAGGCCCTACTCCTGGCTCTGAACTCAGAGATCACTCCTGGTAGGGCTCAGGGGACATATATAGTGCCAGGGATCCAACCCAGGTCACCCACATGCAAGGCAACTGTCCTGTCTCTCCAGTCACTTTGTTCATTATTAGTCTGCTTATAAGGTTGAACCAAGTCACATTATAACTACACCAAAAAGTTTAAAGACTGGTAGAAATGAAACTTTCCCTCTCCCCTTCCCCTCCCTCTACCATACACACATTTCCCACTGCACCCCTCAAAGTCTCACTTGAATCCTGAAGTTGGGTCTCTTGAATCACCTGATATCCAGAGACCAAGTGCTATAGTCAAGTGGAAGGAAACTTGCCCGTCCTTACGTCTGGGGGAGAGGGAAGAATCTGCTTATACTGTGGGCACCAAGCATGTAAAAAGGCTGATCTATGTGCTGTTATCTGAAGCAGGAGATACCAAAAGGGCATTCACAGCTGCTGCCTCATGACTCCCTTTGACAGTTGTAGGACCACCCCCCCCCCCCCAGGGAATACCACACCTGCATGAGCCATGAAAGAAGTTTCATCCCCCCCCCCCCATAAGGCCATGTGCCTTCCCTGCAGCCCAAGCACACAACCAAGGCTGTGTGTGACCCTCCTCTCCCCCACCACCAACCCCGTCACAACAAAGAATGGCGGAGAGGATGGGTGCCAGGGGAGAGAGGGGCAGGCAAAAAGATGGCCAAGACTCCTGCAACCTCTCAAAAAATAGAGCCTCCATCCCATGTGAATTCTGACTTGGGCATGCATTTATTCATGCAGCAAATATGAGTGCAGCACTAACTGCACGCGAGGAGCATAAATGCTGAGGTGTGTCAGCCTCAGTGGTTCCTCGTTTCTGTTCCAGCTAGGGACTTGCTGTTCATGCATGTTAATGTGCTTGGCCACAGGAAGCTTTTGCATACACGGTTGGATTTTCCTATCACACTACTGAGAGGGTTCCAAATAGTCGGAGGTAGTCGATACGTGCTGATTCATTGATTTGATGCCAGGAAAGGTTCACCTCTGTATCAATATCAGTTTTTCTCTCTTCTTTCTCAGCTCCTAGACCCATCCTTCACCAATGATAAAAACTTGAAGTTTTATTTCCAAAACAGTGATACAATGCTTTTCCTTACAGGTGAGGGAAATGGCATTTATTGGCTTTGGGAACCCCAGGTGTATGGGTGGTTTGCGTTGTTAAACATGTACAGGAATCTCAATTCTGCCTTTCTTCCCTTTCCGCATTTTTGCTCACTTTGATCTGGCATGTTAAGCTCATTGGGTTAAATCGTTTCTGGTGAGATGTTCAAAGACTTTTAAGTATCTCTTCCTTTTTGAACATTAGCTTCTTTGTGGTGAGTTTTTCCCCTAATTATTCCAATGCAGTATAATGACCATGAAAGCCAGAAAAAAAAACACATTTTGTGTTCTTGATTTTTATTTTATATTCACAGCTTCCACCACTTACGGCATGCCTAGTTATTAGATTCATTTTGGTGTCATTTTCAAGGTGCCTGCCAGGATTGTAGTCATTTCAATACAAGTTACTCTACATTTAGAGAATGAGCTGGTTCATTTGATTTAAACACAGGGCTTGACATCTGTGTTTAGACGCTGCTCAAAGTTCCTAGTAGTTAATGGAGAGTTTTCTTATTATGCATTATTTAATATATTTATTCATAATCGTCATCGATTTGCTCGAGCAGGCCCAGTAACGTCTCCATTGGAGACTTTGTTGTTACTGTGTCTGGCACATCGAATACGTCACGGGGAGCTTGCCAGGCTCTGCCGTGCGGACGAGATACTCTCGGTAGCTTGCCGGGCTCTCCGAGAGGGGCGGAGGAATCGAACTCGGGTCGGCCATGTTGGCTGCGTACAAGGCAAACGCCCTACCGCTGTATTTATTGAACGCCTACCATCATCAGATATAACTTTAAAAGTTGGGCTACAACCGTGAACAAGACAAAGCTTCCACTCTTGGGGAGAAGGTGATAATAAGTGTATAAACAAATATATTGTATTTTTGTATACGAAGCGATGAAAATCAGGGTATGGGGTCAAGTTCAGGGGAGTTGCTCTTTGGAGTCAGGGCAGGGGTTGCTGTAACAAAATGCTGCAGGTGAGGAAGTTTAACCCACAGTGAATTATTTCACTGTTCTGGAGGCAGGAAGTTCGAGATCAAGGCATCAGCAGCTTTGGTTTCTTCTGAGACTTCTTTCCCAGCTCCCCCTGACTATCCTGCCACTCCATGTTCTCTTGGTCAGCTCTGTCCATTTTCTGGTATCTCTGCATCTCCGATTCCTCTAAGGACCTCCTTCATTCTGGGTTAGGGTCACTCCAAAGCCCATTTTAATCACCTTGGCAAAACCCTTCGCTCCAGATATCATCCCATTCTGAGACACATCTGGGCAGAGAGCCGAATGAGGGAACAGGTGGTCAAGGTGAGTCGGCTGAGGACCAGGGTGTAGACAGAAAGTAAGAGCTTGGGTTGGAGTGTCAGAAGGTGTGGGGAGCAGAGCCCAGAGAAGGGGCTAGGGTGCACTACGTGAGGCTGAGCCAGCCATGGGGCACCTGCAGGCAGGACCAAGGCTGGGTTTCCTTCTGAATATCAGGAGTTGGGAGCCACGCAGGGGCATACCATCATACATATGGTTTTTAATTTATCATTCTTTTGCAGAATCTGAAAAATTCAATGGGAAAAGTCATACTGGTCATGATACTCAGATGTGTTTCCTAGAACAGTTAAGATGCAGACCCCAGAGACTACTTATAACTGATTCACTAGGAATTCCTTCCCTTAGGGATTAAGGGATCAGCAGATAATTGTTTGTATGGGATTACTGCTGAGATTTCTGCTGCTGGATTCGGTAAGGTTGAGTTTAGGGCCAGAGGACTATCCCGCTATTTGCATGGGTGCAAGAATACCCTTGTCTTGAGAAAAGCTGCAGCTGTGATCGATATTTGTCTGATGAGGAGTAAAATTAAACTGATTTCATGTGGGACAACTTGGACCTGGGCAAACTGAGTTATTTTTCCCACTCTTGACAAATACATCATCTCTAGACTTATGTAACTTATGTAAAAGACAATGGCTTTGAAAGTCTTGAGCCACTTTGGGCCAAATCTATTATTGCTATAATAATAGCAATAATAATGGGGTGTCCACAATGCAGGTCATTTAGACCTTATGCTGAAAGAGCCAAAACTTGACATTCTGAACGTCCTCCCCACCCCACCCTCCAAAAGCCCACATGATACTGTGTCGTACCACAAACCATCGAGATAGTTTGTAAGTAGCTTAAAATGGCCCCACCCATGTTCACAGTCTTTGCATTATGTTCAGAGGCAAACCTTTCCACTGACCAGGTTGATAGTCATTAGTGTGGGGATTTGTCATGTCATTCCCCTCTTTCATCCCCACACCCCAGTGCCTTGGTGGTGACCATGCCTCTTTTGAAGAGGGGAGAGACTGTGCTCCTAAAATATATACAACCTGAAAACCCACTTAATTCAGTGAGACAAACAAACTTCCCTACTGAGGGCTATCTTCCAGGGTCAGGAAAAAGTTCTTATATCAAATATAAGAAGATACAGAGACATATCACACACACACACATACACACACATACACACACACACTTTCAACTGGAATATCCCATAAGACTGTAAAATTTTAGGTGAGATCAGTTACATTTTGAAACTAACAATTGTGGGGCTCAGGGGACGCTTTAGTGATCAGGGGGCCATGGGGATCCGCATTGCCAGGGTACCCCTGGGGAATCCCTGTACCACAGGCCCACATCCTCAGCTCCCAACATTCAATTATTCAACCCATTTGGTTCCGCATCACCCATAGTGGCCCTGAATACCATCAAATGAAATAAATAAAATAACAAGAGATCAGTTTGTTTTAGTCTCTTTTCTTTCCAAAATACAGTGCTTTATGAAAGGGGATATGGTAATGAGAAAACAAATTTCACTTCCCCATGCCATGGGAATCATTTAGTGATAACAGGAAACAGCTTTAATATAAATGTGCAAGCTTCTCTTGCTCTCTCCACCGCCCCCCCCCCTTCACCAAACACACACCCCAGGAGAGCAAATGGACAAACTAAATAATTAGACTGAAATGTAAATAAAGCCATGTTTTTTTTTAAAAAAAGCTAATTCAAATTTGGGATTTCTACACCTAAGTCTTGTTTAGAATTTTCCTCTAGAGCCAGTCTTCTTAAATTTTTTTCACGTGTGACCCCTTTTTGCCTGTGAAAATTTTTCCCTCTCCCATATTCATTCTTGCCCCCATTTGGGTCCAGGACCCCCAGTTTTAAAAGTAGAGGTAGTTAGTTTTCTAATATCTGATGGTACCAAATGCGCCAGAACTGCAACCCAGTTTTCACAGAATTTCAGGATAGGTTGCAAAGAGGCAAGGCCTTGGTCATGTGCTCCAGTATCCCAGGTTTTCCTCGTTAGCTGAATTAAGAGGAGAGTGTGGCAGTAGAGTATTGTGGCTTCATGAGCATTAATAAGAAAAATTAGGGGTTATTTATGATAGCACAGTCATCAGTGGGGTGTGTGCATTCTGCAAACACAGAGTCTCACTTTGAGGCTCACTATTCAGAACTCATTGCGAAGGGCCGGCAAGTGTTACTAATTGTTAGATTAGCGATTTTCTCCTGCATCCTCACTTTAAGCTGGCATGTTTTCACAGCTGAGCTCTAACGCTCTGAAAATGCCTCCATGACAAGGTTTAGTCGTGGAGTCTAATCCAAATGGTAAACGGCCCGTGGTATGTAGACAGCGTTACCTTGCAGAAGCCAGAAAACATAGAAAACCATCTGAAAAAGTGAGGTCTGACTCCCTCCAAAAGCAAAGCCAAGAGGAAACCAAGACAAGAAACAGGACTCCTTTCTTGAGGCTGCACCTTACGTGTGGGATGGCAGCTGTGTCTTCTAGACAAGACATAAGGCATGAAAATCCTATCCTTAAGGCTTCAGTCAGCCTGAGAATGACTCAAGGGCACAGCCAATTTCCTGGATTCTGTGCTTAGAATGGAAGTTCCAGACATCAAATTTTGCCGACAGGGACAGGCCACATTTTGGAGTAAATGCAATGTTTTCCAATGTGCAGCAGCTCTTAGAAACCCCAACCACTAAAATCTTTAGGTTCATAAATCCATAAGGTTTATGGAGAGAAATGTAGGCAGAACCTTTCATGAATTTGAAGTTCAAGGCATCTTCAAAGATGAAACACCACTGATAAGGCAAGTGGTAGCAAAGATAAACAAATGGGACTACATTAAAATAAGAAGCTTCTAAGAGAGGGACAGACATAGAAGGACTGCACTCATTTGTGGAGTATAAAACAACATAACATGAGGCTGACACCTTCGGATAGTAGATACACGGGACAGGTAGATTTCTCCATAGCTGGAAGCCTGTCTCATGAGCAAAGGGGAGAAGGCAGCTGAAACAGAGAAGGGATCACTAAGAAAATGATGGCGGGAGGAATCGGTAAGGATGGGAGATGTGTGCAGAAAATAGATAGAGGACCAAACATGATAACCTCTCAGTGTCTGTATTACAAACCATAATGTCCAAAAGTAGAGAGAAAGTATGTGGCATGGAGCGATAGCACAGCGGGTAGGGCGTTCGCCTTACAAGCGGCCAACATGGCCGACCCGAGTTCGATTCCTCCGCCCCTCTCGGAGAGCCCGGCAAGCTACCGAGAGTACTCGATATGCCAGACACAGTAACAACAAAGTCTCCAATGGAGACGTTACTGGGCCCGCTCGAGCAAATCGACGATCAACGGGAGGGCCTTTACCTTTACCTTACTGTCTGCCATGGAGGCAGGAGGAGGGTGGGAAAGGGGGGGGGGGGTATACCGAGGATATTGGTGGTGGGGAATGTGCACTGGTGGAGGGATGGTTGTTTGATCATTGTGTGATTGTGACCCAAACATGAAAGCTTGTAACTATCTCACGGTGATTCAATAAAATAAAAACAAATAAGAAGCTTCTGCACCTCCAAAGAAATGGTGACCAAGATACAAAGACAGCCTTCAGGATGGGAAAAATTATTTAATTAATACTTGTCTAATAAGGGGTTAATATCAAATGATATCAAGTAATATCAGGCACTGGTAGAACTTTACAAGAAAGAAACATCCAACTTTATCAAAAAATTGGGAGAATTGAATAGAAACTTCCTCAAAGAAGAAATACAAATGGCCAGAAGGCACATGAAAAAAGGAACTGTATCGCTAATAATCAGGAAGATGCAATTCAAAACAACAATGAGATATTATCTCATACCACAGAGACTGACACACATCAAAAAGAACAAGAACAACCAGGGCTGGTGCAGTTTGGTTAGAAAGGGACTCCCCTTCATTATTGGTGGGAATGCTGACTGGTTCAGGCATTTTGGAAAACAATATAGACATTCCTCAAAAAAAACTAGAAATTGAGCTTCCATTCAACCCAGCAATACCACTCCTGGGAATATACCTTGGGGGTCAAAAACACACAGCAGAAATGCCAACTGCACTTTTATGTTCATTGCAGCACTATTCACAATAGCCAGAATCTGGAAACAGCCCGAGTGCCCAAGAACAGATGGCTGGATAAAGAAGCTATGACACATCTACACAATAGAATACTATGCAGCCACCAGGAAAAATGAAGTCATGACATTTTCTTATAGATGGATGGACATACAGAGTATCGTGCTGAGTGAAATGAGTCAGAAGGAGAGCAACAGACATAGAACGATTCTACTCATTTGTAGGATATACAGAGTGTCATATGTGACTGTTACCCAAGGACAGTGAAAACAAGAAACAGGAGGACTAGTCCATTGTAACAAGCGTCTCACATTGTGGGGGAGGGGAGAGGGCATTTAAGATAGAGAGGAGACCACTGTGACAATCATAGTTGGAAATGATCACTCTGGACAAGAACTGATTGCTGAAAGGAGGTAACAGGATATACATGATAGCTTTTCTTTTTTTTTTAATTTTTTATTAATATGATAGCCTTTCAGTAACTGTATTGCAACCCATCAATGCACAAAAGGAAAGGAGGAGGAGGAGGAGGAGGAGGAGGAGGAGGAGGAACACTGATCAAAACCCAATCATGAACAACTTTGTAACTATATACCATATGATGGTTTAATTAAAAAAATCTAGCTTACTGAGGACAAAAAAATAAATAAAATCTTTAGGTTTAGAAAAATTGGAGTTTCTGTGTTCCTACAGGAGTAGGAACAGCCTGTCAGCTGTTAGATCAAGAAATCTAGGGGCTAGAGTGATAGCACAGCGGGTAGGGCATTTACCTTGCACGCGGCCAACCCGGGTTCGATTCCCAGCATGGTCCTCTGAGCACTGCCAGGAGTAATCCCTGAGTGCATGAGCCAGGAGTAACCCCTGTGCATCGCCAGGTGTGACCCAAAAAGCAGAAAGAAAGAAAGAAAGAAAGAAAGAAAGAAAGAAAGCAAGCAAGCAAGCAAGCAAGCAAGCAAGCAAGCAAGCAAGCAAGCAAGCAAGCTAGGAAGAAAACCCAGCTGCCCTGTACATAGGCCAGATTGCTAAAGGTGTTGGAGCACAAGTGCAGTTTGGAAAACTCCATCTTAGTCACGCATCTAGATGTCTGGACCCACTCCTAGGTCGAATCTTATTCAAATTCCATCTGCTTGAGCCTGTGACTTTTCATTCCCCACTGATGCATCCGCATATGTAACCTTGAATGCTCGCTGAGCCCCAAAGAGAGAAAACACTCCAAGACCCGAGGCTTAGGCAGGTAAGGGGGTGATGAAGCTCAGCTGGGCTAAGGTGAGAGCTTGTGGGAGTGGAAAGCTTAAGTATTTCTTTGTTAGAAGATGGTTAGTGACTTGGAACCAGAGAGGGAATGCTCATTTCCTCTCCTGCAGAGATTTCAGTCTTCGGTTTTCATGTTGGCTGCTCATTCCGTAAGGCCAGTTTCCATGGGACCCCAGGAGCTGCCCCATCTTCTACTGCCTGCGTGGAGTGAGTCCATGCTGGATGGCTTCCTTCAGCCTTCTGCCCAGAAGTCACCTTTTCCACCAATGTCTTGCATATCCTCTTTGGCTCTTTTATCTTCTGAAATATTATTGCTTGGTTTGGGAGCTACACCCAGCATTGCTCAGGGCTTATTCCTGACCCTGCTTGGGCAGTGCTGCAATCAAATCTGGCTTGGCCCCATACAAGACAAATGCCTTCACCCTTGTACTATCACTCGACCCCACTCCTTCTGCAATGGAGACATAATCCGGGGCTAAATCCTATGAGACAAACTCTGAGAAAGTATTGTGTAAAGGGAAGATGAGGGGGCTGGAGCGATAGTACAGCAGGTAGGGCGTTTGCTTTGCACACGGCTGACCCAGGTTCTATTCTCAGCATCCCATATGGTCCCCCAAGCACCGCCAGAAGTCATTCCTGAGTGCAAAGCCAGGAGTAACCCCTGTGCATCACCAGGTGTGACCCAAAAAGCAAAAAAAGGGGGGGATGATTAGGACCTGAGATGCCATGGAAGGGTTTTCAGAAGAGACAACACTGTATCTTAGCTCTGGATATGAGTTGTTGCACCAGGAGAGATAGGTGAGAGTGTGCTGGTTTCTTGTGGTGGTTTTCATTGCTGGGGATCGAACTCAGAACCTCACACACACAAAGCAGTGGCTCTGCTGCTGAGCTAGCTCCCCAGCTTGGGTAGGGGAGGAGGAAGAGGGAAGGACCTTCCAGCGGAAAGGAATCTACTAGGCAAAGGCAGAGAGGTGAGATCTTTGGGTGCCAGCTGAACACTGGTTTGGCACACATGAAGGCTCACAGTGGAAGAGGGGGACAGGAGGTCGTCCCGGGTCTGCTAATTGGGTAATGGCCCCCAGCCACAGCCCCTGCCCCAGCTGGCTCCAGCTTCTTTCTGAGTCTCTGCCCACTTCCCCTCTCAGACTCGCTCTCCATCAAGCTGTGTCGGGCTCTGGACCATCCTCCTAATTAATACGTGCCAGGTTCCAGGAGCTGACAAGCTTTCAATACAAAGAAAGGAATGATACGCAGCCAGGAGCAGAAGCAGAACAAAATAAAGACAGCAGGGGTGGGGGGTGTTTTTTTGAGTGAGCAGCATTGCCAAGCCGGCAAGTTTTCAGAGACTTTTTGGAAGAGGGGCAACCTGATGTGTTAATTAGGAGTCTATTTCAGTCTCGAGGCTGCTCTGGGGCCAGCATCAAAGACACCAATGGGACCAGAGGGCGCTGCTGGGGCCCGTGGAAGTTGTGGAGGACGGAGAGGGGAAAGTGTGGATTATTCTCTGGGGTCAGAAGTATGTCCCTGGTCTGTTGGCACCATCAGGCTGGGGTTGGAGCCTCTGGGGCTCTGGGGGACCCGGGTAATAAAGAACATAAACAGCAAAGTGGTTTCTGCCCCCAGGATTCCATTCAACAGGAATTACTGGGCTTAGCAGCTCCAGCTGGTGAGGAACTGGAGCTAGGGGGAGCATATTGTCTGCACCGGCGCAGTTACTGCTGGGTCAGGCCAATTGAGGGGCTCTAAAATAAGAGGAGGTACGGTAAGGAAGCCCCCAAATCAAGGGGGCTTGTGGCATCTTCCTCTGTCTTCAGTCAGTCTGGTTGAGCTGATGTGAGCGTGGGCACTGCAATGGGAGGGTCAGGTCACCGCTCAGACGAGGGATCTACTCGGGCCTTCCAGGCGGTTCTGCAGAGCCAAGGAAGGCTGGTCTGTGGTAGCGGGGAGTGGAAGTGCCCCCCTCCATCCCTCTGGAGTCTCCTTGGTCTGGTCAAGCAATGACATGAACAGATTTGCAGGAGAAAAGAACAAATTTAATTAGAAATGAAAAAAAATACTTGATTGTAAACTCTTAGGCAAATGGAACATAATAAGGTTTTTTATCCTGTCTTGAGGAATGGGATGGAGGCCTGGGGCTTCACAGAGTCAGGGGTGCTCACCTGCCCAAACCCAGAGGCATGGTCATTGGGTGCTTGTCCTGCTATCTTGAGAGGCTTCTCCAAGAGGAGGTGGCTTCTGGAGAGAACCTTAAATCTGAGTCATACTCCCAGTTTTCCCCAAAGTGGTCAATGGAATGGAGGGGGTGGGGCGGGTAGGATGAGGAGTATATAGAGGGCCTGGAGGAGCCAACTCAAAGGGTTGGAGCACAAGTTCTGTGTGAGTTCAGTCTCCACCCCTAGGATCCCCCAGAACTGCCAGGAGATTCTCTTCAGGGTCTCAGTGAGACCATCATCCACCCTCTGGGGGGCCCATCGCAGACAGGGCTGCACTGAACGTCCTGAGGAGGGGTCCTGAGCAAGGTGGGGATGGGGGAGGATTTGCCCACAGCACAGGTCAGGCTTATCTTTCTGCTGTTCCAAACAGGGAGTGACCCACACCTGCCGACATAGACAGCAACTGAGTTAATTCTCCGACACCTCTTCTTCCGTAAGGTAAAGATGGTGACAGACGGTCATTGTTGGGTGGCTATAAAAATGAGAGAAGATTGATTGTCCCTAGGAAACACTCAGAATACA
This sequence comes from Sorex fumeus, assembly GCF_029834395.1. NCBI lineage: Eukaryota > Metazoa > Chordata > Mammalia > Eulipotyphla > Soricidae > Sorex > Sorex fumeus. The sequence continues at coordinate 5,660,533 of NW_026606155.1, forward strand.
CAGCGCACAGCTCAGTGTTTGGTGTTGGCAAGGGCTGACCAAACTGGAATGGTTGTGCAAAGCCTGCCTTGACTGGTGTGCAAAGCCTGCCTTGCCTGCTGCCTGGGAGACATGGGTACATGCCTGGATTTCTCTCTGCTTTCACTTCTTGCCTGCAGAGGAGTTATCAGGAGGATTAGCTGAGTGAATGTGCTTGAAACATCTTGGCCAGGACATGGTGTTCCATTAAGGTTCAACAACAAGTATATCTCCCTCCCCTTCCTTCCCTTCATTGTCAGAATGACTGTTGTGGTGATCCAGAGCCTCTCACCCTCCCCCCCACACACACACACTTGGTGATGGTGCTGCTCACTGGGGCCCCACATAAGGTGGCAGTGATCGCACACTTGACCCCAGTGCTTGCTAAGGTTTTCACTCCATGGTGCATGCCCACATGTTCACAGCCTTCCTGTACATGGCTCACACACATTCTGGCTGTAGTGCTCAAGGGGGCGCACTGGGGGGTTCACAAATGCTCGCCAGGGGCTATACTTCCTGGCCATGGTGCTCCTACACCATTTTTTATTGAATCACCGTGAAATACAGTTACAAGCTTTCATGTTTGAGTTTCAATCATGCAATGATCAAACATCCATCCTCCACCAGTGCACATTCTCTACCACCCATGTCCCCAGTATACCCCATATCCCAACCCTCCTCGTGCCTTTGTGGCAGACAGTTTCCCCCATACTCTCTCTCTACTTTGGGGCATTATGGTTCGCAGTACACATACTGAGTGGTTATCATGCTTGGTCCCTTATCTATTTTCAGCACATGTCTCCCATGCTGGACAATTTCTCTGACCATCGTTGTCTTAGTGATCCCCTCTCTATTCCAGCTGCCTTCTCCCCCAGCTCACAAGATAGGTTTCCAGCTATGGGGCAGTATTCCTGGCCCTTGTGTCTACTGTCTTTGGGTGTCAGTCTCATGTTATTTTATATTCCACAAATAAGTGCAGTCATTCTATATCTATCCCACTCTTTCTGACTCATTTCACTTAGCATGATACTCTCCATGTTGATACTTATAAGCAAATTTCTTGATTTTATCTCTCCTAACAGCTGTATAGTATTCCATTGTGTAGATGTACCAAAGTTTCTTTAACCAGTTGTCTGTTCTCAGGCACTCTGGCTATTTCCAGATTCTGGGTATTGTGAACAATGCAGCAAAAATGAACATATAGGTGCAGATGTCATTTCTACTGTGCTTCTTTGCACCTTTGGGATATATTCCCAGAAGTGGTATTGTGGCTCCCACATCTTTTAATCATGATGTTTGCTGGTGTGCTGGGGTTCCCCCCTCCCAACTTTGTTGTGACTTGACTGCATCATGGCCAGAAATCACATGTGGGGCCAGGAATCACAGAAAATGGTACTGCCAGGATAGTGCATGGTGCATGTGCTGGTATGGAGGATGGAACTCTTGACCTTTTACTGGTAACATGTCCTAAGCCATTGGGCTATTCTTCTAAATTGTAGTTTTATATTATTGTCACATCATCGCTACCATCGTCATCACCATTTAGATATGGGAGGAAAAGGGAAGTAGAGGGGGCCGGAGCAATAGTACAGCAGGTAAGGCATTTGCCTTGCACATGGTCAACCTGGGTTCAATCTCCAGCATCCCATATGGTCCCCCAAGCACCACCAGGAGTAATTCCTGAGTGCATGAGCCAGAAGTAACCCCTGTGCATTGCTGGGTGTGACCCCTCAAAAAAAGGAGTGGGGAGCAGATAAGATAAGAACCTTTGAGTTTGGCTGGGTCATAGAGGAGTGGAAGATGAGACTCTCCTTGGTGACTTCGGCCACTGTGGAGCATATTTAGGGCCAGAGAGGGATGTCAGGGTGCTCAGAGACATCCTCTGGCCCATCTAAGTCTAAAGTGTGTACCGTTCTGTCCCAGGCCAAGCCAATTGGAGACACAATCATCCCAGCTAACCTGCAGTGATCATGATGGTTAAGTCTAAAACTCGTGGCCTACTGCTGGCCTGTGAGAATCTCATGGAAAGTTCTCGATGTGGGCCTGAGGAGCACATATTATCGTGTATCCTTCTTCCTTTTCAAATTGTAATGAGTGGCTTTACCTGTTTTGCATAATGTTTGTGTGATTGGCATTGAGTGTCCTCGCCCCACTGCCAGAGAGAAGCTGACAGCGTGAATCACAGTCGTCATCACAGAGAGGTGTGTGAGAAGTGAGGGCCAGGATGCAGTTGGGGGTATGTCTCTCTTAGCCTGGAATCAAGAACACTCAGAAGCAGGGATGCCTGGATGTCCCGGGGGATTGTAGCTGCTGGGTTGGGGAGACTGCCCCTGAAAGGAAAGTCAATGGCAAAGGATGGACAACTTCTCCTGCACTGGCCTGGGTGGCTTGATACAGCTATGCCTGAAAGCAGTTGTCTCAGGTTTTCTGAACTTCCTCACCATCACTACAGGTGCACCCAAGACATTCAGGTTGCCTCAGTATTCCCTTCAATTTCTCCCCCTCCTAACTGAAGTAAAGTACGCATTACATAATGTTTGCACCACAATCAACTGCAAGTGACTTCTTGAACTTCTTAGCCATTTTTCTGTTCTATACTAGCACGTGGGCTGGAGTGATAGCACAGCGGGTAGGGTATTTACCTTGCACACGGCTGACCTGGGTTCAATTTCTCCGTCCCTCTCAGAGAGCTCAGCAAGCTACCAAGGGTATCCCGTCCGCACGGCAGAGCTCCCTGTGGCGTATTCAATATGCCAAAAACAGTAACAACAAGTCTCACAATGGAGACGTTACTGGAGCCCACTAGAGCAAATTGATGAACAACAGGAGGACAGTGCTGCTACAGTGATATACTAGCATGCAACAAAAAGCAAAATGTTATTGTATTTATCCTTCCTTTATTATTATGCCAGCAGGAAAAAAATATGAGTCTCGTTGTCTTAACAAAAGTTGTTAGGGAAGCATGCTCTGGGTGACCTTTACCCGTATAACAATGGGATATACCAAGAGTGGATAAATAGATTGACTCAAAAACTCTACTGGGGTTTAAAGTTCGAGAAACTGGTTTTCAACTGGATGCTGTAAATGGATTTCACACAGTTGGAATTTCTAAAGTTAATTTTTGTTTTCAGGAGATTTTCTCTGGGGCTGACAGCTTTTATTTTACTTGGGCTGTCATTCATTTAGAATGAAGTTTACAAAATGGACTAATTACAATTGAGATCCCAACCCAAAGCGGTGAGAGGACAGTTCCAGGAGACAAATGAGAACATTCATTCAACAGACTTCAAGTGTTTGTGTTTTCTCATTTCTCTTGTGAATCAGGCCCTTTTTTCTGGGGGCTGTGACACCCACAAGAGTAGCCCCAGCCCTCTCAGAACCAGAGTCCAACAGGATAGAATAAAAAGCCTATGAAGCGGAACTGGAGGTGGATAGGGGATGTACTGTGTGCCCCGAGGAGGCTACCTGAGCCATCTGAGGTAACTTGTCTTGGGCAGAGTCACCCACGGTTGGAAAGGAAGAGACAAAAGGTAATCGAGACCCTGGAAACCATAAGATCAGAAACCAGTGGCTTTGGAGAGCTTGGAAACCCTAAGGGACTGAAAATAGAGCAGTGAGGTGGGAATATGGTGAAGAGTAGTAGATGGCAAGTAGGGAACCTCTTTGAGGGATGAGGTCAGTCAGCAGTGTAGGGGCTGGTCTTAGGTAAAGGTCAAAGATGTCAGGTCACGTGTGTGTTCTTTTTCTGGAAGGATCTGGGAAACTGAGTAAAGGATCAAGTAGAGTACCTGTCATGTCACGCATGTGTGCCACAGTGATGAGTGGAGGTGAGGGTCTACAAACAGAGAAGAGCAAGAGGAACAGGAGGGACAAAGCTAAGTTACATGCATCTTCAGGGGATGGAGCGGACACTCACTTCCTGAAATGGTGGCATTCATTTTTTTTTTTTGGTGGCATCCATTTGATCTTATGGGTGACGAGGCACATTCTTTCAGTTCTAAACTAAACAACTTAAAATTGTAAAAATATTCATAAACCGTTATTCTTGCAGTTGGAAAACAGTGAAATATAAGATAGGACTTGCGTGTCTCTCCTTCCTCTGAGAACATGGTGTGCCTCTGGTACTTAGTGTTATGAGGACCCACCTTTTTGTTCCTGCACTCATAGCAAATGGATCTAATGAAGGGTCAGGTCTAAACCTTTCAAACCAGATCCCCTCTGCTTTGAGGGTGTTAAGCAACTTGTTATTTTAGGCAATTTACACAGATATTTGCATATACAAGCAAGCACAGTCTTTGAGTCAGCCCATTATATAACCTCACTTATCCCCGCAGGTAATAAACTGCTCCAAATGCAGAGTTAGCTATAATTTGGGGTTCTCTGTATGTGAACATGTAGTCAGACCAATAAGAAATAAACACTTGTTAGGGGAAATGGCTGCCTTCCACCTTACTTAGCTCTTATTAATTATTTTTGCTCTCAATTTCAAATTTTAAAAAAAAACAAAAAGCTGATTTTCTAACTCACATTGCCATGTAAATGCCAGGAGGGCTAATATGGAAATCAGCTGTACAGGAATGTACTGGAGTAAGCCACATGAGTCAGCTGAGGGAAGATTTATGAATAGAGGCGCTGGAGCCATAGTACAGCGGGTAGGGCATTTGCCTGGTGTGTGGATGACCCGGGTTCAAACCCCGGTACCCCGTAGGGTTCCCCCAGAACCATCAGGAATAATCCTGAGTGCAGACCCAGGAGCAATCCTTGAGCACTGCCAGGTGTGGCAAAACCAAAACAACAACACAACAGCAACAACACAAAGATCTAAAACCTTCCATCTCTTTCCTCCCTCTTCCTGTTCAAAGCAATTCATTCATTCACATTTTAAGGCTCCTATGGCAGCTCACTGAATAGTCAGTGTGAGATTACTATGAGATTTCAATGTCAAATGAGGTACATTCCTGCCTTCCACCACTGAGATGCAGCTGAGTTGGAATTCTTCACGATGCTTTCGAAAAGGACAAGCTGTCCACAGTACTGATCTCTATCTCTTCTCATTTCTGAGAAGAAGCACAGGCTCTGGGGCCAGGCTGTCTAGGGCACAGATGTCAGGGCTCTAATGCTCACCAGCATCTCACCAGCATCAGAACTCAGCAACTTATTTTTTTCTCTGAGAGCCTCATGCCTCTCATCTGATATAGAAACCCTAAGAGAGCCTGTCCGGTATGATAGCTGTGAGGCTGATACAAATTAAGATTCAAGGGCCTAAAGCAAGGCCTGGCACATAATAAGGACCTAATCAACTTTGTTATTATCATAAAGGCCAGAATTCTTGCCTAGGAATCATTGAGTGTGCGTCTACTATGCACAGGGCCAGGAGGTACTGCGGGATGGCAGTAATGGGGAAGGGGTGGGGGAGAGGGGTGGACTCCAAGGTAAGGCACTGCCTCATCTGCAGGTTGATTCAATCTCTACTTAATGACCACAGAGGATGGATGTGCTCAAGCCAGCTGCTAAGTGCTAGGATTAGTTACCTACTGCTGCCTCACAAATCACCACAAACTTTCTGACTTAAAACTGAGATGCATTTATTATATCCCAGGCCCTGTGGCTCAGTGTTGTGGGCTGGGCTTAGCTGGTTCTCTGCTTCTGTGTCTTGCAGGCTGCAGTTGTTGGTGAGGGCTGGCTTCTCATCTGAAGGCTCAACTGGGAGGGGTTCATCTTTGCAGAATTCAGGTCCTTCCAGGCTTTCGGGACTAAGGGCCTTAGATTCTTGCTGATCTTGGACTGGAGGTCTCTGTCAATTCCTTGCTATGGGGCCCCCACTCCATGTTTTGGTCAGAATATGTGATCAAGGAATGCAAATGAGTTTACTAGCGCCATGCAAATCACAGTTATGTAGTTTAGTCACCTGAGTTAGCATTCGGCAGCACCCTTCTCTCGGATGCTCTGTGCAACCTTCCATGAAGACACACAGTCCCAAACTCTGACTCCTCAGAGGGAGGCAAAGCTTTACACAGCTCATCATCTTTCAGTTGAGTTGTTCATAGATTACTCCTGGCTCTTGAGCCCTTGCATCTCTCTTCTTTGTATTCCCTTAGCTCTTCTTCCTTGTCATTACACTCTCTCCCAGTTTTTATAGGCTCTGCTCCCAGAAGTTAAATTCCCCCTTGGTACCCTGGAGTGGCACCACTTATTTGCATCCCAAATCAAAAAGTGCCTGAGAACATACAAATCCTTATGGTCACTTGTAGCTGTTGGCTGAGTGATGCAGAAGTGTCAGAACCTCGCTCCTTGGCTCTCTGGAGGGTAGACTCTGCTGGGTAATTTATTTTCAAAAGTTCCTCTGGGGCTCAGGTTGCGATTGGAACCTTACTTGAAATCACAACCTTGCTTGGCTAATTTGTTCCCTGTTTTGCTCTTCCTACTCCCTTACCAGTTTCTCCTGGGGTAACTTGCCTAATGAATCACTTGCACACAAATCTTCCCCCCAGAGTCTGTGTCTAGGGAACCTGGTGCCACCAGTTGTCCCAGGAAGATGCCCTGAAGGATGGGATTCTGAACTTCGCTCCTGCCCCAGCAAACTGAAAATGAGAATCCTGTCTCTGGTGGCAAGTCACAGGCTGAATTCTTTTTTTTCTTCTTCTTGCATTTGTTAGAAATTTACCCTTTCATCAAGAATAGAATTCCAGGGGCTGGAGTGAAAGCACAGTGGGTAGGGTGCTTGCTTTGCACGCGGCCAACCCGGGATTGATTCCCAGCATACCATATGGTCCCCCGAGCACCGCCAGGAGTCATTTCTGAGTGCATGAGCCAGGAGTAACCCCTGAGCATCACTGGGAATGAACCGAAAAAAAAAAAAAGAATAGAATAGAATTACAAGCAATAGTATCCCATATTACTTAAATGTAAGCCCCAATATACAAATAACTTCAATCAGTACTCTTTGATAAAACATGAAAAAAGCCAAAAAAATTGTACTGAAAAGGTTTTTAAAATGTACTTAAAGGTTTTTAAATGTACTGAGCATTAACTCTGACATTCTGTATATCTGCAGTATTGCAGTTAGTAAGAACTGTCATGGAGAATTGTGATGGAATACAGGCTCGCTTTTTAGGAATGCAGGAAAAAAAATAATTATAGTGATAGCACAGTGGGTAGGGCGTTTGCCTTTAACATGGCCGGCCCAGGTTTTATTCCTCCATCTCTCTTAGAGAGCCCGACAAGCTACTGAGAGTATCCCGCCCGCACGGCAGAGTCTGACAAGCTCCCCATGGCATATTCGATATGCCAAAAACAGTAACAACAAGTCTCACAATGGAGATATTACTGGTGCCCAATCGAGCAAATCAATGAACAATAGGAGGACAGTGCTACAGTGTTACAGTGACTCTCTAGAGTTGGGGGTTTGGGTTGGTCATGTGTAGGATGACATTGCTTTGTCCTTTCTCCCTTTCTCCACAAGGAACTTAGGTTTATCAGGTTACACCCATCACAGTGCTCCCGAATCACTCCCATTCCTTCATTTATCTATAACCACTTCTCTATGCTCTCCTCCCCAACCAGTTAATCAGATTTCCCCCCCTAATCAGTATCTGTTCATTTGTAAGGTCAGATCCTTCTAGGATACTGAACTTGTATTGTAAGTTAATATTGCCTTTCTCCTCTCCTTATGCCTTTTGAATAGTTTACTTTAAAGCAATGCCCTTTTTGTATAGATACAGGAAGACCATTAACATTATGCTTTGTAACTTAGGATTTAATTGGCTTTGAATATTATTCACTTCCAGGCATCTGCTTTCTCGACTTAAGCCTCAGTTGCCCTTAGTTCCTAACACCCCCAAAGCAGGATCCCGACGAGGGACTGAATGGACCCAGGGCAAGCGGTGAGCTACCCTGACATCGAAATTGGCCAGGCCAAAGTGCCACGATTCTTAACTATAAGAGCTTGATCATAGACAAATGCTGTCATGATCTAAAAGTAACGACGAGAGTAGGACCCTGCTAGGGGTAGGAAAGACTATCTGGCCTGAGCACTGTAGTCTGAGATCAAGGTGGCCCTAGGAGAGCAATTCTATAAGTTTAAGGTATTTCTTACTGTCACGATCACGGTCCTCCCATTGTTCATCGATTTGCTGGAGCGGGCCCAGTAACGTCTCCATAATGAGACTTGTTGTTACTGTGTTTGGCATATCTAATACATCACGGGTAGCTTGCCAGGCTCTGCTGAGCGGGCAAGATACTCTCGGTAGCTTGCCGGGCTCTCCGAGAGGGGCGGAGGAATAGAACTCGGGTCGGCCATGTTGGCTGTGTGCAAGGCAAACGCCCTACCACTGGGCTATCGCTCCAGCCCATTTCTTACTGTATCACTACAAAATGACTTATATTATATATGCTTATATGTTTGTTGGACAAGGAGAGGAGAAACACACCCAGGGAATTCCGCTCTAGGGTGGATTGATCTGATAATGAGAATCGGTCCTAGAAGCGGCTTTCCCCGAGGGATAGAATTCTACCCCTATTGATTGTGATCACACCTATGTGTAATTGTTACCCCAACCCCTCATACTTCGGGATTTAACTGTACTGTAAGAGTGGGCTGGGGAATCAGAATCTAGACTCCAGAGCAAGAGGAGAAAGGGAATTGGGATCAGAGTTGAGACTCCAGAGAAGGAGGATGAAGGGGAATTGAGAAGGAGAATGAAGTAGCATGGGGGAGGAAGAAGCAGGAGAGGAGGCAGAGGAGAGAGACAGGAATGAATGGAGAGAGTATTGGAATAAACTGAGACTAAGACCAACCAGACTGGCCCTCCTCGTCGACTTCCTTCACCTGCCCATCGCCATCGACCTCCCCATAGTGGGAGAAGTGGCGTGAGACTACCAAAAACTGACGGCGGGACAAATAGACCGCTACCGCTCCTGTCCTTTTTTGAGTTTACACAGTCACGAGTGATCTGCTCATTATGGTGCCTTCACTTCTCTGTCACCCATTTCCATCCCTGTAACTGATGACCTCACAGACCTTCCTGGGACCAGCTGATGAAAGAAACATCCCAAGTTGGGTTCCCAAATGGGTCAACAGAATATTGGTGTACCTGAAAATAGAATGTTGTTGATTGATGGCACTACCCAAAGCTGGTTGTGAAGAGATCCATGAGGATGAATCATTGTCACAGATACAACTGGGCATTGCACCTGGTCATCTAATTTGAATGGTGGCCCAAGGTAAATAAAGGTGGAGGTAGATTGTGCTCAGGAGCAAATGCCTCCAAAAGTTGGTCTTGGAATTGAAAGAGGCACTAATAGACTATGGGGGTCGGGGGGGGCGGGGGATGAGGATTTAAGAAAAGAAGGGCTGGAGTGATAGCACAGTGGTAGGGCATTTGCCTTGCACGCAGTCAGCCCAGCTGAGCCGAGTTTGATTCCTCCGCCCCTCTTGGAGAGTCTGGCAAGCTACCGAGAGAGTATCGCGCCTGCACACAAAACCTGGCAAGCTACCCGTGACGCATTCAATATGCCAACTACAGTAACAACAAGTCTCACAATGGAACCATTACTGGACCCACTCGAGCAAATAGATGAACAACAGGAGACAGTGACAGTGACAGTGACAGTGAAGAAAAGAAGGTATGGGGAAGGGCCCAAAGGGAGTGAGGGTTTTTGGAATGCCCCTGAATGGCTACTAGGGGGCAGCACCTGCACCAGAAGCAGTGAATCACCACATCAAGAGGATGTCAGCCAACCTCTGTCCTTAGCTTCCATGGTTCCTGTCCAACAGGCACTGGCCCAAGAATGTAGACGCTACAGTGACAGAGTCTGAGGTCACATGTTGAGTCCAGAAGCTCAGGCTCCTCACTGTCATGGCGTCACTTCTCATCCTCACTGCACAGTGCAGAGCTCAGCCTATCCACAATAGAGACTGACTCGGGGTCCTAAGAAAGAAGACCAGTTCAGTGCTTGGGGGCAAGGTAGTGACGTAGACTGCATTTGGGAAACAGCATTTGGTTCAGGCTGGCATTAATACAAATTTAATGGATGGGTTGACTTTTCCTTCCTTGGCTAGATCTGCTCTTTGAGCTACTCCAAACGTTTTATTTACTGACTCAAGGTGCTACAAAACTTTTTTTTCTTTTTATGCCCATTTTTTTAAAGCAATGGGAGCATGGTAGGGGACACAATGGTTATGGCATCCAGTGATCATGCAACATACTGTGTCATTTATCAGCTTTGTGCATGATCTGGTGTAACCACCTTGTGTAGGTATAGGCAGAAATGAACTTGGAAATGATACCCACATGATATTATCCTATGGAATGCAAGTACCATGCTATTGCTCAGGACTCAAGTGAGTTGAATGCATGGGGCTGGGAACCAAGGTTCCCGGTCAGGAGTCTCCTGGAGTCATGGCTTCCTTGGAAGAGATTGAAAGCAAAGGACAGGAGACAAGATGACCAAATTCAAGAGAAACTATATTTGAGAAAGGGAAAGGTGGGGCAGGGAAACTGGGCTTATGGGTCTCTTTAAGATCCCCCCAAAGTTAACTTGATATTTTCTTTTTTTTTTTTTGCTTTTGGGGTCACACTCGGCAATGCACAGGGGTTACTCCTGGCTCTACACTTAGGAATTACCCTGGCTGTGCTCAGGAGACCATATGGGATGCTGGGAATCAAACCCGGGTCGGCCATGTGCAAGGCAAATGCCCTACCCACTGTGCTCTCACTCCAGCCCCGATATTTTATTAATTAGGGTGATGGGTGAGTACTTTCTTGTTTTTATTATTAGTGAAACATCATGATGTACAGTTGTAGACTTACATATTTTTGTGCTTGGGTTTCAGTTATACAATGATCAAGTACCCATCCCTCCACCAGTGCCCATCCTCTACCACCACGGGTCCCAGTATCCCTCCCACCCCCCATCCTCCCATCCCACCCTGCCTCTGTGGCAGGGCATTCCCTATTGTTCTTTCTCTCCTTTTGGGTGCTGTGGTTTGCAAATAGGCATTGAGTGGAAATCATGTTCGGCCTATAGTCTACTTTCAGCATGCATCTCCCATCCTGGGAGGATGAGTGAGCACTTTCAATTCGGTTGAAGGCACATAAGGTGTAGGACCAAGGGGCTAGGGACAAGATGGATATTGATATTCCATACCTAGGATTTCTTTCAGGCCATTGTCATTCTAATCTCAACCTACTCATTTCTGTCCTTTTCCTGCATTGCTCTTTCTCTCCATCACTTACTGTCCTTCTTGGGGATTGTCTTCTTCAGGTCCTATCAACCCCAGGGCATTGGGGCTGAGATTCTAGTTCTCCAAGGAGAATATTTCATACCAGGGGAACTAGGACATGTGGGGATGGGAGAGGGGGACCCATAGAGGAAGTCATTCCATACTACTCTGGCTAAATGAACAAACATGACTGATAAGAAAACTCCCCACAATTTTTGTTCTATTTTGTTTGAGCTGCACCTGGCAGTGCTCAGGGCTTCCTCCTAGCTCTGTGCTCAGAGACCACTCCTGGTAGAGCTGGGGGCCCCTATGGGTGCTGGGAATTGAACCTTAGCTGCTGTCCTATCTCTCCAACCTCTACCCCCATATTTCCAATGTGACTTTCTTTATATATGGGAGAGACCCAGTAAAACTGATAAACAAGTAGAAGTGGTTTCCGCCTGAGAAGTCTCACTGTGATCTTGAATGATGCCAGCTAAGAGAAGCCCCTTGGGTGGAGGTGAGGAGGAAATACTGTCTGCAGGCTCAGTTCTGCTTCCTTCATTGTTAAGAGTTAAGATTTCTGGAATGCAGAGGGACAGGCCTGTTGGATTATAGTTCTAAACATTTTAGATTTAACATTGGTTTGCCATTTCTCCTCCAACTTTTCTCCTCCACTGCAAGGAGCTTAGGTTTACTGAGTAATAGCCATCATAAAGCTCCTGAAGCACTTCCATTTCCTTGGTATTCATCTTTAACTTCTCCTTTGTGCTCTGCTTCCCCTATCTGTTAATCACTCATTTCCCCTAATCAGAACCTGTGACTTGTAAAGTCAAATTCTTCAGAAATCTCTGGATTTGCATTTGTAAATGAAATATTGCTTTTTCTCTTTCCCTTATGCCCTTTGCATAGTTTAGAGCAATGTCCTTTTTTGTATAGACACAGGAAGACAGTTCATGCTATGCTTCTATAACTTGGGAATTAATTGACTCCAAATAATATTCATTCCTGGACATCTATCATATTCACTCGACTTAAACCTCAGTTGCCCTTAGTTCCTAGCACCCCAAAAGCAGGGTCTCAATGAAGGGACTGGATGGACCCAAGGCAACAGTAAGCTACCCTGGCACCGAATCAGGCAGTACATTTCTGAGACCAAAAGCCCTGATGTTGGGAGCCTGTGCTAGTTAGAACTGTACTGTAGCACTGTCCTCCCATTGTTCATCGATTTGCTCGAGCGGGCACCAGTAACATCTCACAACAAATTGTAAGACTTGTTACTGTTTTTGGCATATTGAATCTGTCACAGGTAGCTTGCCAGGCTTTGCCATGTGGGCGAGATACTCTTGCTAGCTTGCCAGGCTCTTCAAGAAGGGCGAAGGAATAGAACTCAGGTCAGCCATGTGCAAGGCAAATGCCCTACCCACTGTGCTACTGCTCCAGCCCTTTATCATTTTATTTTATTTTATTATTTTCCTTTATTACATACAAACTGTGTTTGCGTTTATGTTTGGGGGCGGGGGTGGGAGGGGAGTAATCTAATGATTAAAGCTTGTTGCAACTTTGTCCCTTCTTCTCCAACACCCACTCCTGCAAATTTAGGATTCTGTGGGAGATCAGAGAAGCTAAAGCAACCAACCTGAGTCTGAGGTTTGGAGGGTATGACCAGCTCTTCCTGGGAGAGGTTGGTAGGGACAAAAGCGGAACCTGCACAACAAGGTTAGGAGAAAGGCCTAGAGGGAAAGAATTGTCAGCGTGGAATGTCAAGAGAATGGGCCTGAGTGCTGACTGATGATGACCCGGGTGACCTGGAAGATAATCCTCTTGGCATCCTTGTCCAGGTTTCAAAGCAAACAGATTGTCAGCAAGGTTAGTTCTGCCTTCTTTATAGATAAGCATTGAGATTCCCAAAACTCAGGAGTCTTATAGAAATGCTGACCCACTTCTCTTTGTTAACACTGTAGCACTGTCCTCCCCTTGTTCATCGATTTGCTCAAGTGGACACCAGTAACGTCTCTATTGTGAGACTTGTTACTGTGTTGGGTATATCAAATACACCACGGGGAGTTTGCCAGGCTCTGCCATGCAGGCAGGATACTCTCAGTAGCTTGCCAGGCTCTCGGAGAGGGATGGAGGAATCAAACCCGGGTCGGATGCATGCAAAGCAAACACCCTACCCACTGTGCTATGGCTCCAGCCCTTTGTTAAAAGGGTACAAGAGGGGAAAAGTCTCCCGTCTTTCTCTGGAATCATCCTTTAGGAGACCTCCCTCGTTATCTGGGAGCTTCCCTGCTTTACTTTCTCATCCTTTCCCATTCCCTAAATTTTCTGAGTTCAACTATTTGCTTTCCATCTTGACTGCCTGAGGACTCTAGCCTGAGGGCCTATGTCTGCCTGCTTAAACAAAGCCCCCTGATTGGCAATTTTTTGGTTCCAATTGGGCCAAGACAACATCTTTTAAAAAATTTTTTTTAAAAATTTTGTTTGAGGGCCACACTTGGTCAGTGCTCAGGGGTTACTCCTGACTCTGCACTGGAATCCTTCCTGAAGAGCTCAGGGGTCCATGTGGTATGCTGGGGATTGAACCAGAGTCAGCAATGTGCAAGGCAAGAGAGCTACCCACTGTACTGTATACCACCAGCCCCGACAAAACAGATTTTTTGGGGGGGTTTTGGGTCACACCTAGTGATGCACAGGGATTACTCCTGGCTCATGTACTCAGGAACTACTCCTGGCAGTGCTCAGGGGACCATATGGGATGCTGGGAACCGAGCCTTGGTTGGCCGCATGCAAAGCAAATGCCTTACCCGCTGTGCTATCACTCCAACCCCGACAAGACAGATTCTTTTTTTTTTTTTTTTTGCTTTTTGGGTCACACCTGGCGATGCACAGGAGTTACTCCTGGTTCATGCACTCAGGAATTACTCCTGATGGTGCTCTGGGGACCATATGGGATGCTGGGAATCGAACGCGGGTTGGCTGCGTGCAAGGCAAATGCCCTACCCGCTGTGCTATTGCTCCAGCCCCAAGACAGATTATTAATACCACTTTATACTTAGCCTGGGAGCTGGCTTGAAGGACTGAAGTGTATCCTTTGCATGGAGGAGCCTCAGAGCCCCATGTTCAATGGCCAGAAGAGCATAATACTCTATGCAGTGCCTGTCTGGCACTTCTTGCCAGAACCTTCCCAACCCCCATACCTCTATGTTGGTAGATCCCAGACCCCTGGTTGGACAGTACCCATCAGTAGAGACTGACCAGTCAGATGTCTGAAAAGGGAGGTGGACCACCTTTCCCCCCATTTCTGCACTTAAAGCACCCACCCATGACATTGCTCCACCATTTTCTGTACATGCCATGTATGTTGTGCTGGTATTTAGCCTTAGATGGAGTTTACTACCTGCTTTGGGCTACATTCTCAAGCAACCCGACTCCGGGAAGACCTGAGCCCGGCGCACCAGGGGTCACAACCGGCCTCACACCGTCCATAGGCTGGGCCTCAATCAGAAGGCTTGAACTCTCTACCGAATGTAGCCTGCCCACAGGGCAGAGTCTGGCAAACTCCCCGTGGCGTACCCAATATGCCAAATACCAGTAACAATGATGGGTCTCATTCTCCTAAAGAGCCTTGAATATAATCTCAGGACTAGGATGAAGGAGACGTTACTGGGGCCTGCTGGAGGCAATTGACAAATAACAGGATGGTCGTGATCGTGATCGCCATGTATGTCCACTGGCGCTTCCTCAACTGTGCAGGCTCACTGTCTCCTCTTGAATATACATGAGATTTCTTGAGAAACTACTAGAATATAAACAGTTCAGACACCCCAGTGTTACTACAAAAGCAGATTTTTCTGCGCTGGTGGGTTCTTGAGAATTGTGTGAAAGATTTGCATAAAGAAAAAAACTCAGAAAATTGGAAGTGAGTTTATTGTACAGATAAAGTAGATTGGTCCAGGTCCCTCCCCAAATGTCCAGGCCTCCCCTTTACCTGTGAATGATGTCACCAGTCCTGTCCCTGGTGCTGCCTGGTCCTGTGAATGACTTCTCTGTCTGGTCCTATGCAGTCTACTTATTTCCCAGGAACAATGGCCAGGAGAGGGGGGAAGGGACAGGAGGGGAGGGGAGGAGAGGAGAGGGAGACCCTACTTCTTCTCTTCGAAGTTTGTTCTACAGACTGTGCTAGTGGACATCCTTCCCAACTCACATTGTTTTCATGCCAATAGGACTCTCTCTATCTCTCTCTGTCTGTCTTGTCTGTCTCTGTCTCTGTCTCTCTGTCTCTCTGTCTCTCTGTTTTTGGGCCACCACCACCAGTGGTGCTCAGGGCTTACTTCTGGGTCTGTGTTCAGGGATCACTCCTGGCAGGCTTGGGGGACCATATGGGGTGCCGGGACTCAAATCTGGGTCAGCTGTGTGCAACACCCTCCCTACTGTACTATCTCTCCCACCCCTACAGGCCCTCTTTTGTAGTCTGTTGTATCTGTGCTTTTTGCATGGCAGGAGTGGAAGATTTTCACTTACCTTCAAAACCCAGTACACTTAAAGGCATAGCTACCCTCTTGCCATCTTGGACACCATGTGAGCAGAACGTCATAACTGAACCTAAACATTAGGTGGAACTATAGTGGGATGTGCCCAATCTGGAACCCACATTCATTTCATCCGTAGAGGACAGAATGCAAGCATTGAGACTGAGAAGTAAAGAATAGAAAAGACTGATTAGAGAACAGCGTACACTGAAAAATCAGAGTGCCCACCTCACCTGAGGCAAGTGTATAATTAAGGTCTTTTACTGAAAAGTGCTTATACTCAGAGAGCCAGAGTGCAAGCATACTCCAGAGAGAGCACCAACATTACACATATAGGCCCAGGTGGGTGGAATATTCATATTTCAAAAAAGAAGGAGGACATTGGGGTAGTGATTTCCAGAAGTCATTGTACCACTCAGATTCTCACCATATTTGGGAATTACTGTGGCACTGTAAAGTATCATAGTGCATAGTGTGGATAGGGGTAGGTTTTACCATGCAGATATCAGGCCAGTTGGCTCTTCATTTTGAATTTCCTTGGCTCCAGCTGATCTAAGCTTCCATAGGTCTCAAACCTCATTATTCTCACTTCTTTCTTCTGGTTTTCACCCCCTATGGTGCTCAGGGCTTCCTTCTGGCTTCTCACTCAGGGATCACTCCTGGTGGTATAAAGGGGATCCTACAGGATACTGGGGATCGAACCCAGGTTGGCCACTGGTACTATCTCTCTGAGCCCTGTTCTCAACTTTTGAAGTACATGGCATGTATCACACATTCACTCCTTGACTTATTACTTCCCAAGATTGTATATGGGTATGTAAGAGAGACATGATCAGAGATGGAAGGGGTGATGAAGGACAGGGTACAATACTTACTTTCTACTCAATGTTTTGGGCACAAGGATGCTTGCTTAGAGAATAACACAAAGCTGTAACTGTTAAGTCTGTGCAAGGGAATTTATTTCCATGAGAGTTCTCTGCTTCCCTTCCCTACCTAGGTCTGTCATACATCACATTGACACAGACCATTCTCCTGTCTCAGAGCTGGGATTGCTGATGCAAGATGGGAACAGACGGAACTCTATTTGGCTCTTTACTGAGCCACTGGCATCTCTTGATGTCCCTTGCTGCTATTTATTTATTTAATTTATTTTTACATTTGCATAGAACTTTTTATTCTCCATTTCGGGTGCTAGGGTTAGAGGTATTAAATTCTTGGGTATTTTAATTCAATAGGAAGTAAGACAAATAAAATATGTCTTTAATTTATAATTCTTCCATTTCCTTGCATACTTCTAACTGAAAATAGGCAGTGTTGGTGGCCACTCCTTCACCAAACCTGGCATTGAGGAATTCAGACACTTCAGTAGGAAGACTTGGGTCATTCTCCTGGGCAAGACCCCAGCGTGGTCTAAAGCGCTCCCTGAAAATGAGGAGAATCTACAAAGTCGATGAGAGAGATGAATATTATTAATAATGCCTCTAGGACCAGCTGGAGAAGCAAGACTGTACCATGTCCCACCAGATCTGTGACCCATTAGCATCAGGAAGAGTAGTGGCAAGATGGCATGAACTTAATGCAAGAAACATGTGACATGAGGGGTGTCAGGGGGGGACTGTCGTGGGTGCTGTGGGTGCTCTGCCCAGATCCCTTCCGATCTCCTTCACTGACTCAGTACACTCAGCTCCCAGTTTCTGGGTGCTTCTCTCCTAAGAGCTCACACCTCCAACCTCCTTCTGAACTGCCTTCCCTTCATCTGTAGGAGGCATCCCCTGCAGATTCAGAACCAGAAGTGGGTGCATATAACCCCCCACCCCCCCACACACAAACACACACATGTCCTCTAGTGAAGCTGTGACAGTGAATGACTGGTGCAGGAGCATAAACGCCCAGCTCTCTTGCCTCCTGGTAGGAACAACTCACTCTATTTTCTCCTCCAAAGCTTTCTTGGCATCAAGCTGAGACTGGCTCTTGACCTTAAATTGCTTCCTTGGTCTCCTCCTTCACCCTAGTTCTGCCTCCCTCACTCCTTCATGAGTTTCTCCTGAGATAATTTCCTTAATAAATTGCTTGCACAAAAATCCTTGGCAACCCAAGACAATTCCCTAATAGAATATAAATTCTTTGTGTATAGGTATGCTTTAGGGGGAAAAAAATCTTTTCATCTCTTACATATTTAGCCCAGCATGGAGTACCTAAGGGGGCAACAGGATTCTGGCTATTTCTTTGGATTAGGTTTTCTTTCTCTAATAAGAACCAGAAGTCCCTGAGCCCAGGGGACATAGCTCAGTGGGAAAGTACCACCGCTAACAACAAAAGTTCCTGGGGCAGGGGGGAAGATGTTTCTATAATCTGGATGCCTAGAAGGTAGTGTGGTAATACATCACAGACCATGACATCAACAAATGGCCATCACGACGTCAACATGAACCCTATGTCCATGTTAGGGGCACACTCTTGATTTCAGATTGTCAATCCCCTTCTCGGACCTTTCCATATCATCTGTTCAGTTGGTGTGGTTTGAATAGAGTTTATCCAGCTGGCAAAAGGGCTGGTGTACTGGCCAAGGACAGGGGAGGGGAGGAAATTGAGCATTAGGCTAGAATTTGAACTTTTTCCACTTGCCATCCCTTCCTCAGAAACGTGCATCACTGTCAAAACAATTTTGGGCTGGAGTGAGTACAGCGGTAGACATTGCCTTACAGATGGCCAAACCGGGTTCTACCCTCCAGTCTGGCCAGGAGTGATCCCTTAACATAGTTGGGTGTGGCCAAAACCATACAAAACAAAAACAGCAAGAGAGAAAAGAAAGCCTTGTACATTTGATTTTTAATTATTTTCCCCTTCAGAAACCAAATTCAAATCGAATTCGAGCTGTTGAAATTTGGGGAAATTTGTCACTAAATTTCTCCTCTTCCACCCCCATTCCCACTTTCTGTTCAGCCACCCCACATGGGGTCCTGACCCACAGTTTAAGAGGTTAGGGTTTCCATGCAAGCAAGGAAACTTTAAAGTTACGCATCACCAGACTTCAAATCCTGGCTTCACCCCAGTGGACAAACTGTAAGACTTTGTCCGTCTTTTATTTATACCCATGTGAAATTTCTAGGTTCGACTTGACAGGCTGGAAATGGGTCTGAGCGTGACGTGTGTAGGTTTGCTCCAAGGTCTAGTTAAGGCTCTAGGGAAACGTTCATTCCTTTCCAAGACCCGACCTAGGTAATGCCTGAGGCCATTACTGCCCCTTACAGAGTCTGTACCAACACATTTTTTTGTTCACTTTTCCTCCCAGGGCACAGGACGTGTAATTCTTTGTAAGTCAAAGAGAAAGAGGAAGTCACTGGGGCCATCTGGCCAAAACCCCAAAACCCCATCCTCCACCCACGTGCATTTTCTGCGTCTCCCCCACCCCCACCTGCAGGGGCCAGCGTAGTTGAGAGGTGGACCCCGCAGGGAGCGCCCGGGCTAGACGCTCCCGGCCGGTTTCCTAGCAACGCCGGCCCCGCCCGGTCCTGCCCCCGCTGGTCTGGCCGTTGCCATGGTAGCGCCGCCTCGCCCGAAGCCACCAGTGCGGGTGGGACACACAAGCTCTGGGCCCCACAGGGGCGGGCGTCTGGCTCCCGGCAGCCGAGGGGTCAGTTGGTTCCGCGTCCTCAGGGTGCAAGGCGCTGTTGGGATGTCTGCAGAGGGAATGGCTGGGCTCAGGCACAGTGGGTCCTACGGACCGGACCGGGACCGGGCTGAGTGCGTTGGTTTGAGTTTGGGATCTCGCTGCACCTTTTTTGCCTTACATGAGAGATGTATGCAACGCACCACACACACACACACACACACACACGCACGCACTCATACACACATACACATGCACATACATACGCACACATACATGCACACACACATGCACACACGTGCACACACACATACACACATGCACACACACGCATGCAATGGTACATGCTCGCGCGCACACACAAACACATATATGCACACACATGCACATACACACGCACACACATACATGCACACATACGCATGCACATACACATACACATATACATATACACATGCACACACATACATGCACACACTCACACACACGCACTCGCACATGCACACACATACACACATGCACACACGCACATAAACATACATGCACGCGCACACATACACCTGCACACACATGCACATATACATGCACGCGCATGCACACACTCGCACGCACGCTTGCATGCATGCATGACCCAGCTTAACATCCCTTTTTCTTGGGCTTCACTGGAAGGGTCTTTAATTTTGGGAAGAGAATATGCCGCCAAAATCCGCCTTTTAAAACCACACTGGGAATAGCCGGGTTTCTCTAGGGCCATCTTAAAGTCCCTGCCGGGAAGAAGAGGCTGGATTCTGGCTTTTAGGCTGCATTCTTCTAAATCCCCCTATGCCTCCAGCACTACACTCGGAGAATCCCGTGGTGGGGCATTAAATGGGTCTGCCTAAGCCTGCAGCTAGTGTAATATTTGGCTCTGCCAAAGGACCAGACGCACCGAGACAAAGCCCACAACCTCTGGCCTGAGAGTCTTTTTAACAGAGGCAAAGACAGTCATGTGTTTGTTAGTTTAATCAAATTGACAAGGGCTGGAAGGGAGGAAAGCTTGCTGTATCTAAGAGAAGAACTTCAGGTATACAGGAGATGGCATTCTCTTTGGTCTTATTTGAATCAGAGCTTTTCAAATGGAATCTGCGCTTGCATAGATTTTTTTTTTCTCGATCTGCTGCGACTTGGAAAATTTAAATCAAAATCCTATTTCTTATATTCATTTTCATGGGAAATGTGTCTAGGCTGAGATTATGCGTTTTCTTGATCAACATGGAAATGCGTAGCAATCAACTGTGAATTGAGCACCTTGCTGATTGAGCTACACTTGAACCCGGGAGGCAAGAACGACCATCATCTTAGAATGAGAATCCGCCACGGTTTATTTCAGGAGCGCACCGCGGCGAACCTTCTCCCTCTCCAAAGGAGCATTCACTTGGAACTTTTTTATTCATCACTTTGGCAGAGTATTTAATCTCTTAGAAAACCACTTTCACACACTTTTTAGTTGAAAGGTGATTGGGGTTGGACAAGTGATCATATAATTTATGTATTTATATATATTCTCTTCAAGATAATTTCCCCTTGGCATCAAAACAGAACCTTTCATTTGCATGGTGGATAGGTGAGAATACGTGCAGAAAGCTAAATCAGGAATATGAAAATAATAGTTGTTAATTTAGCACCACCAGGAGTGGGGTGGAGGAGCCCTGTAGAGCTCTGTGTACATGTATAAGAACTTTATATTTTTAGCCATGTTTCTGTCATTTTCTCCCCCTCCCCCCACTTTATTTAAACATTGTGGTTTACAAAGTTGTTCCTGATGATTTATGACAGGCATTCAGTATTCCAACCCCCAAATCCCACCACCACTGCCACCTTCCCTCCACCATTGTCCCCATTTTCCCAAGCCCCCCTCAGGCCTCCCCCCATAACAGGCCCACACTAATTGATTTTATATCGCCTGTTACCACTAAATGGCTAATGGGATGATCAAAACATACTTCAGTAAAAGAAAATTTGTGTACCAATTTTTTAAGTGCAAAAGACATTTCACTGCCTCTGGTCTGGCAGTTGAAATATTACAGTAGCAGAAAGAACATATAACAATGAATTTTCTGATGAAATCCTAGCATTTGCGAGTATTTTTATTTAGTATTTTTGGCAATGTTTGATTATTCAGTTCCCTAATGTTCTTTTTAAAGGTTATCTATTCGTCAGTACAATGAACAATTATCACGGTCGCGGTCCTCCCGTTGTTCATCGATTTGCTCAAGCGGGCCCAGTAACGTCTTCATCGTGAGACTTGTTGTTACTGTGTTTGGCATATTGAATAAGTCATGGGTCGCTTGCCAGGCTTTGCCGTGTGGGCGAGATACTCTTAGTAGTTTGCCAGGCTCCCCCAGAGGGGCATAGGAATCAAACCCGGCTTGGCCAGGCCAGCTGCACACAAGGCAAACGCCCTACCACTGTGCTATCGCTCTAGTCAGTGAACAACTATATAACACACAATATATAATACACAAGGGCCCAAAATGGCTGTTGAGATAGAACACATCTCCCAGTTCTCTGCAGACAGGGGCTTAGTTAAACACATACACACACACACACACACACACACACACACGCACATGCACACACACACATACACACATGCACATGCACACACACATGAACACACACACATGCATACAGACACAACACACGTGTCAGCCCACTTACCCTCCTTATGCTTCAATGATCGTGTCAGAAAAGGAACTAGCCCTCAGAGGTGCCTCTAGGACTGACTGTGTGCCCTACTTCATTAGTTATCGGGAAAGGCGAGGACCCCTGTCTATTTCTCAATGTTTGTACACAGAACCACCGCACAGCCAATTCATTTCCAGCATAACGAGGCTTCTCCCTTATCACGTATGGATATTGTTTCTTCAAGACCCTGCTATTTATCAAGCGTAAGATCCATTTTGCATGCTCACCTTTTTCCTCCTCTCCAAATAATCAGTGACCTTAAGCTTTGAGCATCTATGGTTATTACAGATACGCCCTCTAATCTAATCCTGCATTCAACTCGATTTACTGCTTTATCTATATTGCTTTAATCTTTTAGAAGCTTATCGTAATATGGACTCTTTAATGAAATATTTTATCATAAGAATAAACTAACCTTTCTCCATTTTTCTCAGATTCCTCTATTTTTCCTCTTTACCTATATTCCTTTATCCTTCTATAAATATTCACAGTTCCCAGTTTCATTTCTTATACAGTGAAATAAACAAAAAAATGCTTATCTATTACTAAAGAAATGTGGTAACCATAAAATGGGCAGTGTTCTTTTAGCACTTATTAGTTTGGTCATTTTTTTTAGTCCTTGATGTCTTAGTCCCTCAGATCTCAGTAAACTCTCAAGATTTCTGTTGCTAGACACTCCACCACCCTGGAAAAAATATACCTCCCCCTGCCAAAAAAAAAAAAAATCAATTGACCTAGAAAAAAGGGCCAGGAACATAGCTCAGAGGTAGAGCACATATCTTGTATGTGTCAGGCCCTGGGTTCTATCCTGGGCAATGCACATACACACATATGCACTCACCCACATACATATCTGTTCTCCAGGTAAGCTGCAAGTTTACCTACTATCCTCAGATCATTCCTTTAGATTTGAAAAAGCAAAATACCCTAGTAGTTAGGACATTAGATTCTAGACTCATCCCAGTGTCAAGATCAGGCTCTTACACTAGCTGTGCGACATAGATCATATTTTTAAATTTTTCTTAAGGTTCTAGGGGCCAAGGAGAGAGCACAGAGGTTCAGGTGCATGCTTTTTTATGCAACTGACCCAGATTGCACCATCTGGTCCCCTGGTCCCCTGGTCCCCTGGTCGCTATGAATGTGAGAGCATTGCTGGGTATGGCAATACCCCAGAGGTCCTAGAATACCACCAGGATGCCCCTTGGTAATCCCTAACCTCACCAGCCTCAGTAGCAAGGCTTCCTCAAGTCATCAACTGAAAGAAGAATCTCCAGGAGAGGCCCCCTCCTTCCCCCCCACCCCAAATGCAAAGTTCTTAGAATCTCAGCTTTCTTACCTGTAAAATGGAGAGAATAGCACCTAGTCCATTAGGTTGGGATTTATAAGGATGAAATGACATCAGTCTTGCTCATTTCTTGGCATGCAGACAACACAATAAATATGATCCCTGTCTCTCCAGCTCATTCTGATCAATATTAAAACATTGTTTCCACAGCCATCAATTCACTTCCCTGAGTTCCTTTGTTAGACTCAATTCCCCACAGATACATTTAGACAGACATAGAGCAGACACTTCAGGGAGAGGAGACGCCCAGGGTGTGAGCAGCAGTGGGCGGGGAGCTGTGCAGGAAGCTTCTGGAAAGTTAAAGCCCAGCACCAAGCATCGAGCATCTTAGGTGAGAGGAACAGAATGAACGTGAGCTAACAGAATAATGTTCACAGAGTTAGGCATTGTGCCAGCAGAATGAACCAATGGGAAATGTGGTGTTTAAGCAACATAGGTAAGAGGAGAGGGTGTAACCCTTGGGGAAAATAGGGGCAAGTGGGTGGTTCTCCTGCATTTGAAAGACTGAAGGGGGATGTTTTTAATCAGTAATGGCTCACCGGTGGAGCTCAGACTCCACTCCAGAGAGTTAAAGCAGAAAGACATTTATTGTAGTGGCTACACACACACACACACACACACACACACACACACACACACACACACACACACACACGGTTAGGACTGAGGAGATTCTCCAATGCTTCAGGAACCTATCTCCAAATGACCATGCAGAACTTTGGGCCATGGCACGGACCACCTGCCTTTCATGCAGCCGGAAGGAAACTGTTTGCCGCTCCTCCAGCTGCTGACTTGAGAACCATACTGGCAAAGCCATGATCAGGGGTACCCCCAAACCAGGAAGTAATTCCTGGGACTGACTCTAGGGCCAGGGCACCTACAGAGGACCCAAAGCTAGAGAAACAGATTCCAGCTTTCCTTCACAGACTAGTGACCACACTGGAATTCTGGCCAACCCTGACCCAGAAACAATTATGAGTTCCTTGATCAGGTATGTCAGCAGAAACAGCAGAAACCCAGACAGGTGCCTGAAATCATGACATGAGGCAAGCTTCCAAATAATAGCAGTAACAAGCAGTCCTTGCTCACATTCAAATGTGCTTGCCCATGATCCACAGGGACCACGAGTACAGGTGTTCCCTGAACCCATCTCTAGGGTCATCTTCATTTTACCTTTAGTCAAGACACAGCCCCAACTTCCATGTTCCCACCATCCATAAGCTGTACTGTAAAGTGAATCCTGTCCCCTTATCAGTCATAAAGCATGCGGGGCAGGGGGAAAGGAAGAGAAAGGAACTTAAGAAAATAGGCCAAGGGGGCTGGAGTGATAGCACAGCGGATAGGGCATTTTCCCTGTACATGGCCAACCCGGGTTTGATTCACAGCATCCCATATGGTCCCCTGAGCAGCACCAGGGGTAATTTCTGAGTGCAGAGCCAGGAGTAACCCCTGTGCATCGCCATGTGTGACCCAAAAAGCAAAAAAAAAAAAAAAAGTTCAAGGACCCATAAAGAGAGAAAATAATACAGTTCTCCCTGGAATACTTGGTCTTAAGTCCTGACTTGAAATTTTATCTTCATTCCTTTACTCTGCATTCCATACTGCCTTTGCTCCTAGCCAGCTGGTCAGTCCTAGCCCAGTTGTTTGTCTGCTGACCACAGCACTTCAACCTTCATTCTGGAGATGCCTCCATCCTAGGGTTCTGAAGTTCCCAGTAAACTTTGCTACTGGGCTTGAAGCATGAGGGCCCAGCCGAGATTCGACTAGCCCGTGCTGTGTATCGATACCTTCATTCCCCAGAGAGTCAGGACCCCAAAGACCATGAATCAACACATAACCACACAGTGTCTGATGCTTGTGCAGTGAGATCCAGTGTTTGCTGCTCAAAGGGTCTGCAAACCTCTAGCTCAACAAAAGGTCCCAGAGACGCAGGTGTCATCCACGAGAAATCCAGAGGGATGTCATCACCGCGGCTACTCTGAGGCTCCCAGACCCCTGAGCTGGTTAGAACATGTCAGCAGGGCAGCACATTCTCCTGGGGTCGCTGGTTGGATCCAGCAGCCCACTCTTCTTTCTCCGTGGTCATCCTTTTGGGTGATAGTCACAGGGAAAGATACAAGAGCCCTGCAGGAATCAGCCAGCTGTTTGCTAGCTTCACCTGCCCCCTTGACTGTAAAATTAGTTCTGGGTCAACAACAACCACAAAATATTGTACAGAATCCTTTGAGGATAACGAGTGCATTTCATGGGTCCATAGATGGCATTGTGGCAGAAATATGGTGGAGAGAAATGTTTCAGTGGTGACAACTCTCACCCACTCCAGGACAGAAGCTATCAATTTTTGAAATAAATCAGCAGTTAGCAAAAGAATAGGAGGTGCCAGCACCCTGGGTAGGTCTGCTGATGTTGCATCTCGCGTGGCTAAGTCAAACAGGGTCCCCGAGGCAGAGGGAGAAGGGCAACGGGGTAAGGAGGGCTGACAAGCGGTACTCATGCAGCATCTTTATTGAACAAGCAACAGACTTTTATAGATCTCTAAAAGGAAGCATAAGATAAAGGTAAAGGTAAAGGCCCTCCCGTTGATCGTCGATTTGCTCGAGCGGGCCCAGTAACGTCTCCATTGGAGACTTTGTTGTTACTGTGTTTGGCATATCGAATACTCTAGGTAGCTTGCCGGGCTCTCCATTGGAAAAATATACAGGAATGTTCAGGATACGTAAGTTTAGAAAGTACTTGGCTTCTAGACGTCAATGATGTTTTTTTAATTACATCATTTCAATGATATTTTCCTAGGTTATATATTGATATACCTTAGCAACATATTCTGCCATAAGAACGAGGAAAGAGCCTGCTAGAAAAATAAGAAAGTCAGCCCTAAGATTGTGTAACCCCAACACAATGGTTTCTAATAAACCAGCCTTTAGACAACACGTCCCCAGGACAAGAACTTTCTTAATATTATCTAGCAAAGGTTCCCAACAGGCTGAGGGTGGAAAGGCATCTGCATGGGGGGTGCGGATGAGAGGAGGGCTTAGGACCTGCCTCAACAGGAACCGCCTGACCTAGAACCATCCCAGACAGACCCTCATACCGGGCCTGTGTGGTGGACAATCCATCATGGAGTTTAAGAAGAAGCAGCTGACTCACGTCCTCTGATCCAGGTCTCATGCCCATCTTCACTGGGGCTGTGCACTTTTGGAGAGCAAACCTATGAATGACATGAGTGACACCTGGGGTTCATCCCAGAAGGTCTATACACTTCTCCAGTTCCTTGCCTCCATGTCACCCAGCACCCAGATACTTTTCCTAAGCCCCTCACAGTCTGGTTAGATAGAAAATGTATGGCTTATTGGTGGTCATCTTCCTTCACATACAAAGTGAATAACCAGATGAATCACTGAAAGTCCTAACCAAGGGAGAAGATGCTGTTCCCCACCTCTGAGAGTCTGCAACACAGTATCTGATGCAGAACCCTCCGAGAATAAGCCCTGAGTTTTTATCTCTTTATCATACAAAATATTTCTAGAGATTTCCTTCTGAAGATATTCATGTAGATTGAAGGAGGCACCCAGTAGGCTAGATCTTAGGGTTGTACAAGCCAATTCTGTGTGAGCCCTGGGTCGTCATCATGTTACCCAGGATCAATACCTGCATGCTTCCCCTTACGCCAGCTTTAGGCATGGGGGTGGGGGTCCCTACAGAATCCAGTTCCTGATAAAAAGACAAATCATGTGATCACTCGGTTTTCCATCATCAAGCATTCAGTTAGCTGGGAGCTGTTTCTTTAAAGGAGACGATTTGCCAAGGAGGATATGACTCTATTTCAAAATATTGAAATCCTACAATGTGTATTTCCTACTGTGGCTCATCTCAGGCTCCACGGAGCATCCTCACCTGTCACAGATGTTTGGATACCATTAGAGATTCTAAATCCTGAGAGCCAAATTGCAAAGCTGCTCAAATTGGATCAGCTTGAGCACTTTCTCTGCTTCTCAGCCCGACAGCACCGCCACCCTCACTCAAAACCCAAACCAAGCAACAAACTTTGGATCAGATACCCAAACTCAGTGTGGATTGCTCCCCTCCAAACCACACTCCATGGCTCCATGACCATGCTTGCCAGAAATAGCAGAAACAGAACCTCTGCCTCATTTTTTCAAATTTTACCTGCATGCTGAACATATATTAGATTCATGACTCCAATTTTGGGCTGGAGCGATAGCACAGCGGTAGGGCGTTTGCCTTGCACACAGCCAACATGGCCGGCCCGTGTTCGATTCCTACGCTCCTCTCCCACATGGCAGAGCCTGGCAAGCTACTCGTGATGTATTTGATATGCCAAACACAGTAACAACAAAGTCTCCAATGGAGACATTACTGGACCCACTCTAGCAAATTGATGAAAACGGGAGGACAGTGACAGTGACAGTGACTCCAATTTCAAGAGAATCAAGATAGTCTTATGCTTTCCAGTTGCTGTATTAAGCCCAGGGATATGTGCCTTATTGTGGGTTGTACTGTGTTCGCCCATATACTGCAATCCAGAGCCTCACATTGCCCCAATATGTAACCTTAATGGGTCATTACTGACATCATTGGTCAATGTAAGTGATTAAGATAAAACTAATCCATATGACAGTTGTCCTTATCAAAAGGAAAAGTTGGGGGGCCAAAGAGATAGTAATAGAGGGTTAGGGCTTTGCAAGCAGCAGACCCCTGTTTGATCCCTAGTACCAGACATGGTTCCCCAAGCACCAGCAGGAGTGATTCCAGAGAACAGAGCTAAGAGTAAGCTCTAAGCACAGCATGGTATAGCCCACCCTCTCCACCCCCAAAAAGGGGAATTTTGGTGCATGCACATGTATGGAAAATATCAGGTGAAACTGAAAGCAGAAATCAAGGTAATGCTTCTTGTAAGAAATACCAAAGACTGGCAGCAGCCACCAGCAGCTAGAAGAGAGACTGGACAGATTTTCTCCTCACAGCTCTCAGAAGGAACTAACAACACCTTCATTTTGGTCATCTAGCCTCCAGAATTAAGTGTGAGATGATTACTATCCATCATTCAAGCCTCTCACTTTGTGGCGCTTTGTTACAGCAAGTCTAGGAAGTAGGGACTGGTTGACCAACCCCACTTACAATTTATAGTTCTTGGCAGGGTTGTAAATGTGACTCAGGCAGGGGAGATGGTACGGGGGGCTGGAGCAAGTACTTTGTACACAGGAGCTAATACAGAGGCCAAAACACTTGCCGTGCATACAGGAGCCTCCAATTTGGTTCCCGAGCATCACACGGTTCCCTGAGCACCATGGGAGCAACCCCCAAGCACTGAGCCAGGAGAAGCTTCCAAATCTGAGTGTGGTTCCAAAAAACCAAAAAAGATGTAACTCAACAGGTGTTTTGAGGGTTGTCAAGAAAAATTCAGCCAGTGTCCCACTGCTATTACTGATTTTCTGCAATATTTGTCATTGGGTTGGGAGCCACCAAAACCATTTGGGATAAGGTCATGTTTCTGTGACTGAGTTGCAGTTGAGTTTTTGAGGTGCTGGGGATTGATGCCAGGGCATCATATACACAAGACAAGTGCTCTACCATGGGGCTACCTCCCAACCTCAGTTGCTACATATTAGCTCTGAAATAATTTAGAATTAATCATACATTGATAGGTTTAAGAATATCTAACCTTGGTTAAAGAAACTTTGGTACATCTACACAATGGTATACTATGCAGCTGTCAGGAGAGATGAAGTCATGAACTTTGCTTATAAATGGATAGACATGGAGAGTCTCATGCTAAGTGAAATGAGTCAGAAAGAGAGGGACAGACATAGAAGGACTGCACTCATTTGTGGAGTATAAAACAACATAACATGAGGCTGACACATAAGGATAGTAGATACACGGGACAGGAAGATTGCTCCATAGCTGGAAGCATGCCTCATGAGCAAAGGGAAGAAGGAAGCTGGACTAGAGAAGGGATCACTAAGAATATGATGGCTTGAGGAACCGGTCGGGATGGGAGATGTGTGCTGAAAGTAGATAAAGTACCAAATATGATAAACTCCCAGTGTCTGTATTGCAAACCATAATGCCCAAAAGTAGGGAGAGAGTATGGGGAATATTGTCTGCCATGGAGGCAGGGGGAGGGTGGGAAATGGGGGTATACCAGGGATATTGGTGGTGGCGAATGTACACTGGTGGAGGGATGGGTGTTTGATCATTGTGTGATTTTAATCCAAACATGAAAGCTTATAATTATCTCATGGTGAGTCAATAAAATTTTTTAAAATGCATAAAAAAAGAATATCCAACCTATTATAATTTCTACTTTGTGTCAAGAAGGAATCTATTTTTTTCATATATTTTTAATCTTAGAGAATATTGGCTAAACAAGTCAGCCTTGCTATTCTAAACAAAAAATTACAGTGATTTAGGTTTGGTTTTCTAAACTAAAATTTTCTACATTTATGTAAAGTAGTAGACCATTTAAGAGAACTTAAGCAATGGCAGGGTTATACAATTATAATAAGTTACATAAGTATAGGTAGATGTAATTATTTTAAGACTCAAAGTCATTTATTAAAGTTACAAAAATAATACTTGGGAAGCTTTACAATAGCAATTTACTATATGTATCAAGTAAATAAAGACTGTTTAAAATATTTCAAAGCATCTAAATTTATAAAAATCCTTCCAAAAAGTGATTGTCAAAGATGTGGGATGGGGCTTGGTGGTAGAGCACATGTCTCAGATGTCAGACCATGGGTTTTCCTCCCAATGCCCCTAACACACAAAGAACCACCGTCAAGTTTTGTCAGATTTGTAGGGGGAATAAGATCTGTATGTTGAATCCAAGAGAGGCATTAGCGAACTTTATGTACAGAGTCAGTAGTAAATATCTCAGATTTGCCTGGAAGGAGACTGGGGTTGTGGGAATATAGGGTAGTCCTTGTGGTCTTTCTTCTCATTGTGTCACAATTTCACTCAGTCACTGTATTACACTGTATCAGGGAAGCAACTAAGACAAAATGAAAATGAACACAGGTGGCTATATTCCAACAAAACTTTATGTATAAAAACAGGAAGCTAGTCCTAACTGGGCTGGAGTGATAGCACAGCAGGTAGGGCATTTGCCTTGCACACTGCCGACCCGGGTTTGATTCCTCCACCCCTCTTGAAAAGCCCAGTAAGCTACCAAGAGTATCTTGCCTGCACGGCAAAGCCTGGCAAGCTACCCGTGACATATTGGGCTGGAGCAATAGCACAGTGGGTAGGGCGTTTGCCTTGCAAGCAGCTGACCCGGTCAACCAAGGTTCGATTCCTCTGCCCCTCTCAGAGAGCCCGGCAAGCTACCAAGAGTATCTTGCCCGCACAGCAAAGCCTGGCAAGCTACCCCTTATGGATTCGATATGCCAGAAACAGTAACAACCAGTCTCACAATGGAGACGTTACTGGGCCCGCTTGAGCAAACCGATGAACAACGGGAGGACAAGTAAAATATTTAGTAAAAAGTCTTAAACAAGTAAAATATTTTTTAATGTTTAACTCCCCCCTTCCCCCATAATGTATGCTTTTAAATGTATAATTTCAACAAGTCAAATTCAAACCTTACAAACCAATGTAACCACTGGCTAATCTTTTCTGTGCATCAAAGCTACCTTCAAAGGCATCTGAAAACTCACATTCAAGTGAGGTGGCATTGGGTAACAGTGTGCTAAAGCACAGGAGAAGAATTTTGGAGATAGATACCTGGATTCCTGGCCTAGTGCTGCTACTCAAGTAGTACCTATACCGTAGGAGCAAAGTCATTTAACCTCTGATATTTGTAAGGAAAATATAATCTATTGAACCTCTGTAACTGTGATATTAAGAGAAGACCTTACATGAAAATATACACTGAACTCAGAACATCTTTTTTTAAAATAGAGAATTATTGAAGCAGAGAAATATTACAGTGGCTAGGCATTTGCATGCAGCCAAACAGTCTTGGATCCTTGGCACCCCATATGGCCCCCTGAGTAGGAGTGATCCCTGAACACAGAGCCAGGAGTAAGCTCTGATCACAGCCAGATAGGACTGTGTTTGTCTCTAACACAGGCAATATTAGCATCTGCGCCTTATACTTTGAACAGACTCAACATGAATTCTTTTTAAAAGCAGCGTCTTTCCCAGGAAAAGTCCAATTTTATCATTTAATTCATGTTTCCGTGCCAGAGTTTCCAGTATAATTTTAGAGCTAGAAGGAATCTTTGAAGCTATTCTGTTCAATCCTGGCACTATTTACAAATGAGGATACTGAGAATTTGATGGGCTAAGTGACTTCCCAAGAAAACATTATTAGGAGCACATTTATCACTTAATTATGTTTTAAATTAGAGTAGAAAACCAATTGTGATGGACCCTTTGTTTTTGTGGGACCTGTTTGGTGTGTATGTTTCAAATATTACACAAATACTGCAACTGGAAAGAGAAGATAAGTGATTTACAGCTAAGAATGCATACAACGGTCTTTTCAAGGTCTATTCAGGGAACTATTTGGAAATACATTTGAAGGAGAAATGATCACTCATTCCTTTGGGTGCTTAATTTTTATTTTTTCAGTTATACTATGATTTCTCTGTAGGTTTCCTAGGATATAGTGATAGAGAGAATAACAAACAAATTCACTTAACCGTCTCTTTTCAGTGTTTGTCTGCAGAGAGCTCGCCTAGTTTACTACTTTATTTTATTTAGTCTAATCTGCTCCCTGTAAGAATTACCACTGAGGAAGACTGTCTCAGGTATATGTTTTCATGCTGGCATTGAAAGGCATTAATAGAAGTTAAGTGTAGAAACCCTAGCCTGCTGAGATCTGCTCATAGCTGTAAAATATAATTTCTTTTCACATCTTTTCAAATCTGGAAGGTTAAGAATGGCTCGTTAATTTCAAATATTTATGTAGCTTTGATGGTATCAGAAAAAGGACCATATTTTTCTTCCTTTATCTTAGTCTTGTTAGTGTTTACAACACCATCCACTGAAGTAGGTTTTCCTCAGTTCAGAAAACAGGAGCTCCATATGCCATCCATTCGCTCAGCCAGCCAACATGAACTTAAATTGTCCCTTTTCCCCAAAATTGGGGTTCGGCTTTCTATATGCATACAATATTCATATGTAGGGTTTGTTACGAAGTTGACATTTACGTCTGTTGTTGTGTGACCTACTTTTGTCACTTATGTGGATGTTTTCTCAGATGATTAAGTGTTCTTCTGCAGCATGATCTGTAATGGCAACTGGTATTCCATCAACCAGATGAGCCACCATTAATTCACCCACTCTCCAATTTTTCACTATTATAAATAACACTGCAATGAATATCTATGTACATAAATCTTTATACTCAGTTCTGATGATTTCTCTAAGGTAAATTTTTATACATCAAATTACCAGGCCAAGGAATGTGAATATTTGTAAAATTATATATAATGTTCATGGCAACACCATTCATTGGATTCTATGCTGGACACCGTCCTAATTGTTTTGATGATAAGCATAATACCATTTAATTCTCCTAACAATTTTATGAGATAACTACTATTGTTGTCTACATTTTTCAAGGGAAACTGAGGCTAGAAATACCAAAATGGCCAATACATGACAACAGTTGGCAGCCTTAGCATTTGAGCCCAAGTCTATCTGACCTCAAAGCAGATAACCATTGAACTGTTGCCAAAGAGCTTCCAGAAAAAACTTTCATCATTTAGATCTTGGCCAGCAATATTGAAGTGGCCTGATTCCCATGCCTTATTGAGGATTCTTGGATTATGAGGGATACTGAACACTTTTTTTCATGTTTGGTTGCTATTTGTACCTCCTTTGTGGGTTGACTATTTGTGTCATTTGCATAGAATACATGTCTGAAAATTTTCCTTTTGAGATAGAGTCAGATGATCGGAATTCTAATCATATCTCTAATTAGCTATGCAATGTCAGGAGGGGGGGAAAAATCACTGCCTAGTTCCAAGTCTCTGTTTCCTTTTGTGGAAAATTAGATGGTTACATGGAACAATCTCAGCATCCGCCTCTGAGAGTGTGTGGCTCCATGCGTCAGCCCTCCCCTCATTCGCTCATGTCCCTAGGCACAGTGTTAAGAAGTTGGGAGATAACTTAGCTCTGAAGCAGTATCTCTTCACCAAGAAAAGGGCTTCCCTAGGCAAACACCTCCCCTCAGCTTTGGGACATTTGCTCACTCCGGAGGCCCCGACCAGGGTCCACTTTCAGTCCTCACTTGGTCTCTCTGGAACTGCCTTACCCTTCAGCTATGGGGATATCCCTTTTTTCTGGTTTGTTCTTACTCCAGATCTTTCTTCAGGTTTTTTCTTACTCCAAATCTTTCTTCAGGTTTGTTCTTATTTGGAATCCTTCTCAAGTTTCTCCCCTGGTTCCTCTAATCTGTGAAGAGTGCCCAAGCTTGCCTGAGGCCTACTGCTCTTGATTTGCTCGCCCTCAATCCTAGTAATCCTGAGAGGGTTTCTGGAAGAGGAGAGGCTGACTCTCAGGCTTCCGAACCATGAAGAGTCTCTTCTCTGTACCTGGAGACCCTGGAATCCTTTTTATTCTGAAACTGAGTCCAAGAGGACCTGCTTCTGGGAAGCAGTATAACACAAAATTTGATACGTCGTCTTGGCATCAGTCAGGTTGGGTCCTGCCATGTGCTTATTTATAAGTGAGCTTGGAAAAGGATGGATCCCAACTAACTTCCATTGGCCTCTGCTTGAGACTGTTGTGTAGGGAAATGAGATCAGGCATGCACAGCTTGGCACACAGGGCCCGATTTTGTGAGCTTTTGCAACTTTTCACAAGAGCATCTCTCATATATTGAAGGTAGCGCTTTCTGAATAATCAGGCTTCATCCGCGTTCATCAGCATGGTGTCTACATGGCCCAGGGAGTTGCTCAAGAGTCATTTGCTGAGGAAAGAAGTGAAGGCTTTGCCAAGTAGGAAACTATGTGTGTGCGTGTTGATTTTTATACTGTTTTTCATACTGTGGTTCAAGGACTTGTTTGTCTCACAATTCCCTCTTAAGAATTGTTTCCAATATAAACAGTATGGATGATTCTCAAAAAATTAGAAATTGAGCTCCCATTTGACCCAGCAATACCACTCCTGGGAATATATCCCAGAGAGGCAAAAAAGTATAGCCGAAGTGACATCTGCAATTGTCTGCTTATTGCAGCACTCTTTACAATAGCCAGAATCTGGAAAAAACCTGAGTGCCCGAGAACAGATGACTGGTTAAAGAAACTTTGGTACATTTACACAATGGAGTACTATGTAGCTGTTAGAAAAGATGAAGTCATGAAATTTACATACAAGTGGTACTACATGGAAAGTATCATGTTAAGCGAAATGACTCAGAAAGAAAGGGATAGACATAAAAAGATTGCATTCATCTGGGGAACATAAAGTAACAAAATAGGAAACTAACACCCAAGAATGGCAGAGATTAGTACCAGGAATTTTACTCAATGACCTGAAGGCCAACCACACATGTTAGGGGAAAAGGGAGCTCAGAAAGAGAAGGGAACACCAAATAAAGGGTGTTGGGAAGATCCGCCCACGATGGGAGAAGCATGCTGAAAGTAGACTATAGACCAAACATGATTGCCACTCAATGCCTCTTTTGCAAACCACAGCACTCAAAAGGAGAGAGAGGGAAATGCCCTGCCACAGAGGCAGGGTGGGATGGGGGCTGGGGGGTGGGAGGGATACTGGGATCCGTGGTGGTGGGAAATGTGCACTGGTGGAGGGATGGGTGTTTGATCATTGTATAATTGAAACCCAAGCACAAAAATGTGTAAGTCTGCAACTGTACCTCATGATGTCTAACTATTAAAAATAAATAAATAAATAAAATACATGAAAAAAAAAGAATTGTTTCCAATATAATATGTAAAGAAACAAACTTGTGAAGTGTTTGTCTGTTTAAAGTTGTGGAACAGGAATTATACAAGAGTCAGGCTGCTGCCAAGGACCAAACTTGAAGTGAAAATGAATTGAAAGGTCACTGGAGCAAAGGTACAGTGGCTAGGATGTTTGCTGACCCAGGCGTGATCACCAGTATCCCATATGGTCCCCCTGAGCACCACCAGAAGTAGTTCCTGAGTGCCGGGCCAGAGGTAACCCCTGAGCACTACTAGGTGTGAACCAAAAAGCTCAAATAAGAAAAAAGGAAAATAAAAGGAATTGAAGACAATTTTACATCTTTGTGTTGTCTGTCTCTGTAAACATGCCAAGAAGATAACCTAGTCCCCAGGCTTTCCCTCTGATTCTCACAGAACCTCTGGCCACTGGTTAATCATTATGGGTAAGCCAAGTCTCTCTAGATCAAAGGCAGCTAATGTTGC
The DNA here is from genome assembly GCF_029834395.1 of Sorex fumeus. NCBI lineage: Eukaryota > Metazoa > Chordata > Mammalia > Eulipotyphla > Soricidae > Sorex > Sorex fumeus. Next base: position 5,696,354 of record NW_026606155.1, read on the forward strand.
CTCTTAACCCCTGGTCTCTCCAACATATAAAGAACAAATGAGCAGAGTTGGAGACACATTTCAAAGGGCTCAGTTAGCCTGTGGTAAAACTGGGTTCAATATCTGGCTCTGTGTGGGTCTCTAAGAACCGCCAAGAATGACACCCAAACACCAAGTGGGGAGAAACCCCGCAGCACCACTGGGCATGCTACCAAAACAACAAGAGAGGCGCAAATGAGCAACTAAAGATCGCAGGCCAGATGTCACTAGAATAAAATGTTTTAAAAGGCAGATATGTTTGGAAAATGGATGGCCTAGAGAGTGGCCAGAGGTCAGAGAGAGCAAAAGAGCAAGGACAAGAAAATATGGGAAGAGGGACCTTATTGAAAATTAAGATGTCTTTGGGGGAAGAAAAATCAATCTAGCTATGAATCTTTTAGTATAGATTGATGAGATTGATGGTGAAAGCATCTAAATAGCTTTTTGTAAAAAAAAAAAGGATTAAATATAATTACTCATGCACATTGGCTGGTTCTGTTGTTGTTGTTGTTGTTTAAAGGAAAAAGCAAACCTTACAAGTGCCATCTTTCAAAGGATTTTTAAGTGGTAAAATTGTCTCTCAAGTGCAAATCTGTGCAAAAATGCTGCCCAGGTTTCTCATTGGTTCTAAAGAGCCTCAGACTTGGGGTTCTCTGTAATATTGTTTTGGTGGCTTACTCACTTGTTAGTAAATGCTTCTTTAATTTTACCAAAACAATGTCACCTTCCCTCTCCACCCTACCCTTGCACTTTGTTCTTTCCCAAGCTCAGTCAGCCAAGCACCTTTAGTGTGTCTCTCTCTTGCTGAAACGTACCCTCATATGTAACAACCTTTCCCTATTGCTCTCTATGTAATTGTTAGGAGGTCTTCACTATCTTTGAAGCTGTCCACTCTCCACACCACGAAGGCCAGTTCCAGATGCTCACAGATGAAGGTCAAAAAGGGAGAAAGAAAGTGGAGGCAGATTATCCACATGAAAACAAAGTGTGGCCTGGGAAGTTAGAACTTGTGGAATTACTTAACATGTGAAGAGATATAGCCAAGCCTTCCACATGTGTCCAGGAATGTAACATAGAATTACTCTCTTAGCATCTGACCACCCCCCCAATTATTTTTTAAAAAGACTTCTTCTACTTTCTATGGTTTTCTCCTCCATCTTTATCCATCTGAAATTCTTAATTTTTAACAACAACAACAACAATAAAGACTCTGGGGATATAGCTCAGTGAAAAAAATATGCTTTGCATGCATGACGGCCTGGGTTCCATGTCTACCACCAAATAATAATAAAATGAAAAATGTTAAAAAAAAAACCTTGCTGTGAGATAAGAGTTTATCTGGGACTAGAGGAAATACATTTTTGTTGCGGGTGGGTGGGGGATTGGGGGGGTCATAACCAGGAATTATTCCTGGAATTATTATTATTTAGGAATTATTTCTGACTCAGTGCTCAGAGGTCACACCTTGTGGTGCTTGGGGTTCAGATGTTGTGCTAGGATCAAAATGTGGTTGGCCGCATGCAAGGCAAGTACTTTATCCCTGGTACTGTCCTTCAGGCCATAGATCTGCACTTTTGTCTCTGCCTAGGATTCCTGAATCTTGCTTCCTCTTGCTGTCACTCACACCCATTCATTGCACAGACCCCACTGAAAAGTCATTTCCTCTGGAAAGCTCCTCCCTCCTCTGCAGTCTCTGCTAGACATGGCTTCTCTGTGCTTCTAGAACCCCATACCTCTATCATACTATCTCCCCCATTGGATCACACTGTTAGAGATATTAAGCATGGGCCCTCCCTTCTTCTCGCCTAACACAGTGTTGGGCATAGAATTCACCAAATCCATGTTTGTTGAATGAACAAGTGAAGGAGTGCATAATAAAAAAAAAGGGGGCGGGGGGAAAGCCAGTGGCCAGACATGAGAAGGTTTCAGAAAGAAACAAGAGAGCCAGCCTTCGTGCTAGCCATTTAAGTAGAGAACTCCAGAGGGGCCATCCATTTTCAGCCTCATTGAGAGCTCTGTGCTACAGAATCTTGCCCAAAGTATATGTCAATGCTGAGTAGACTACAGGCCCGGTTAAACTCTGAAATGTGAAAGCGCTGAGAGTCACATTCAAGAATACAGTTATAGCAACTTGAATTAAATGCAGCAAGAGCTGCATTTTTTCGGAAATCTACCCCAGAAAAAAAAGTTAAAGGGAAGAATTGATATAATGCTTAAATGTCAATATTCAAATGAATACCGTATTCACGTGGAGGCACCCCTCCCAATATCTGCAACATGGAAAAAATCGGGGGTGGGGAGAGAAAAGATAGACTTTTTCAGTAGAGTTTGGGTTCTAAATTTTCCCTTTTACAATTTTTTTTCTTCTTTTCCCCTCTCTTAGAACTTAAAATATACCTAAGGAAGTGAAGGTTTGGGCAGGAAGAGTTGCTATTAAATTTCTCAGAATTATTCCATTTAAATGAGGTTCAGGAGTGATAGCACAGCAGTAGGGCATTTGACTTGCATGTGACTGGCCCGGCTGACCCGGGTTCAATTCCTCTGCCTCTCTCGGAGAGTCCGGCAAGCTACTGAGAGTATCTTGCCCACAAAGCAAAGCCTCGCAGCAAGCTAACTGTGAGGTATTGGATATGCCAAACACAGTAATAACAAGTCTTATGATGGAGATGTTACTGGGCCCGCTCGAGCAAATCGATGAACAATGGGAGGACAGTGCTACAAATGAGGTTCAATTAAATTAATTTACTTTATCCTATAGGCATGTGGCATTAGAATCCCCATCATAGTACCCATCAGCCTTTGCTGGTTAAAGGAGAACCAATACATTTTGGTAAAAATAAGGTTTGTGAAAGATCTGACCTGCTCTTCTCGTAGCTTGTTGGATATTTCTTTCTAGAATGCAGGATTATTCCCTCTCACAGCACTTCCCCTCCCCTACCACCACACACTCCATTGCATTTGATGATTCAATCTCCCACAGCATAAATATCAAATTTCTTTAATGTAAAGGATGTTGATCTGGTTTAGCCAAACACAAATGTCCCGCTCCTTCTCCACCATCCCTCTCCTCAGGAAGCAAATACTCTCCAGCATTTCTACCAGACTAAGACACAGAGTTCATATCAGCCGATTAGCTATCACTGCTTTGAAAACTTGAGAGAGTGTGTAAAATCAGAGCCAGAATCAGATGGGATTACTGCAGAGGAAGGAAGTGGGAGATCTCTTGTGCTCGGAGCTTCTGCCAAAATCAATACATTCTATTTACAATTTCTTTTCTCTTTATGCATAGACCTTCCAAAGAGAAAAGGAAGTCAAGAGGAAAGAAACAGTCTAAGATATATAGATGCAGAGAAGTCAAGCTAGAATCCAGATATGATGGCCATTTTTTTAAAAATTTTTATTAGTGAAACACCATGAGGTACAGTTGTAGACTTACAAATTTTTTTTCTCTTTTTTTCCCTTTATTTTATTTTATTTTATTTTTTTTTACAGTTGTAAATTTATAATTTTTTGTGCTTTGGTTTCAATTATACAATGATCAGATACCCATCCCTCCACCAGTGCCCATTTTCCACCACCATGGATAATATCCCTCCCACCCCCATCCTCCCATCCCCCCTGTCTCTGTGGCAGGGCAATCCCCTGTGTTCTCTCTCTCCTTTTGGGTGTTGTGGTCTGCAAAAGATGCATTGAGTGGATGGCCATTTTTTTAAGCTAGTGAATGCCACTCCATTTTGCCAGTGTCGGATTTTTACTTGAACAAGTGTGTTGATGTCACTGCACAATTTTCCTTAGGTCAAAAAAAATTTTTTTTAAATACATATATTTAGTATGGTCGCTATTTTTTGAATTTGCTTACAGAATCGTTCTGCTTTAGTAGACAGACTTTTCCACCATTATGCAATAAGTCTTTCACTTCTTCAGAAACCTAGTCTATTTTTACAGTCTCCACTCTCTGTGGTGAATGCTAACGTCCCAGAAAGACTGTGCAGAGAAACTAAGGATTTATGTCCCAGCCATGCTGTTTTCCCGCTGAAGATTCAGTGAACTGCTTTTTCTTTTTTTCCTGCTTTTGCCTCAGACTTGAATAGTAGGGTCGGAAGCACTGATTTTTCTCATCATAACTGCATCTTTCTTTCATTAACTCAAATGATGCTGATTGAGTGGGTCACTGAAGGCTGAAATACAACAATATAGTTGAAACACGAATTTCATCTCCCCACCCCGACTTTTCACTAAAATGTTGATATTCAATGTTTTATCCTGCTGGCCACAGCAATTGCCCTTGATGTAGTACTTTGGGCAACAGGGTCAGAAGCAAAATGGGATTCTGGAAAAGGGACAAGACATGTCTTTTACATCTGGCGCACTTGAATTACTGGGTGGCGTTACTTCAGAAAAGGAAGATGTAAACTTAAGATCATGAAGTCCAAGTTATAGTCATCTTTCTGACTTATTGGGGGTGCTTACACGTGGGTCCACACCTTATGGTGCCTCAGCTGAAAGAGGGGTTCTGGATGCTAATTGGTGCTGGTCTGAGGGGCTGGAGTTATAGCACAGTGGGTAGGGTGTTTGCCTTGCATGCGGCCAACCCGGGTTGGCCAGCATCCTATATGGTCCTCCGAGCACCACCAGGAGTAATTCCTGAGTGCATGAGTCAGGAGGAACCCCTGTGCATCACCGGGTATGACACAAAAAGCAATAAAATAAAATAAAATAAACTTTAAAGCACAAGAACATTCCTGCTCTTGGTGGCTCTAGAAATAGGACCTTTTGATTGGAAATGGGACTGCACATTTTACCCTAATTTCTCAAAGAATAATCCCTAGTACCTTTTCAGAATCATAATAATATCCCCTCCTCCAAAGGAATCAGGTTGGAAGGCAATATTGATCAATTGCCTTTGAAATTCAGACTTACTGTTTCAATATTTGGCTTGTGTGAGCTGGAATATTGCTCAGCAGAAAAACACTTGCCTCACATGTGTGAGGTCCTCAGTTCGATCTTTCACACCACACTGGAAAAAAAGGGGGAGAAAGACGGCAGGGCTAGAGTGATAGTACAGCGGGCAAGGCACTGTCCTTGCATGCAGCTGACCTGGGTTTGATCCTAGACACTTCATTTGGTCCGCCAAATGCCCCCCCATAAGTGATCCCTGAGTGCAGAACCATAAGCCCTGAGCACAGCCAGGTATAGCCTATGAACCAAAAGAGGGAAAAAGGCAATGTCCAGTATTTGGTTGCGTGACCAATGCAACATACCAGCATTTTGTTCGCATTGTCCTGGCCTTGCATGTATGAGACGAGTGCTTTTCTGCTGAGCAACATTCAAGCTCATGCAGAGGAAGGAGTAGGTTGCATGAGGAGTTTAAAAAGCTTTGAAAACTGGACTGTGTATTCTGGCCCTCCCTATGCATTCTCCAGTCTTTTCTCCCACCCTTCCACTTCCAATGCCCCACTCAGAACGGCATGGTTGACCCCAGTGCGGGCTCCGGGCAGAAACAGATTGTGTGCACCATATATGAAATTTCAAGTTCCCCAGCACCGACTTTAAAAGCAGTAGAAACAGGTGAAGCTAATGTTCCTAACATCGAGCTCTTACTGCTATTAGTCACTCCAGCATGTAGACAGCGTAAATGCTCTCCTGTGATATTTGGCATTCTTTTTCAATGCGCTGTGTTTTCTTGCCATGCATCTCCATTCAGTCCAGTTTTGTGGGCTCCTGGAACCCAGTAGCGAGAGCACGTTTCCGTCCCTGCAAAGGTATTGGACGGTGCATCGCTTCACAAGAATTTTTATAAATCTGTCTTTCTCGAGATGGTCTCACCTGTCAGTTTTCTTTCCAGAGGAGCCTGAGGCAAGTCTTTCTACCTGGCAGAATAACAAGAAAGCCATTCCTGACTCTTTGGACCATTTTTCCCCCTCCAGGCTCAAGCTGCACTGAAAGGCAAGAAACACAAAGATTCTCTCACTTGCTGCTCAGGTTCCTCCCTGGTGAATCTTGGCCTTGGAGCAGGCGGGTCGTTCTTTGAAATTCCCAAATTTGGGTTAAGATGCTCAGCACCACCCACCAACACCCCCTCTCTCGCCCCTGCTCCGCCCCCCTGCTGGAAGCAGCAGTGTGATTGGACACAGTTTTTGAGGACTTGAGAGAGAGGATTCTGATTGGGTGCTGCTGCTCCAATGAACAATGATAGGAATGAGCCACAACAGGGCCACTTCCCACCTCACCCCACCCCCTGTCCTGTTCACAGTTTTAGGAACCTACCCAATATCTTTCCTGTACAAAGCAAAATGCCAAAGACCTTCTTGTTGTGGGTGAAAGTGCTATTGGAAACATGGTTGAATTTGGTAGCACTGTCCTCCCGGCTCATCGATTTGCTCGAGTGGGCACCAGTAACATCTCCATTGTGAGACTTGTTTCTGTTTTTAACATATCGAATCCCCCATGGGAGCTTGCCAGGCTCTGCCTTGTGGGCTGGATACTCTCGGTAGCTTGCCAGGCTCTCCAGGAGGGACAAAGGAATTGAACCCGGGTTGGCCACATGCAAGGCAAACACCCTACCAACTGTGCTATTGCTTCATCCCATGAATTTGGTAAAGTGACTTATAAGCAGCTTACAAAAATATAGGGATTAAGTGTTTATGCTTCTCATAACCCATGTGTATATTCATAATTATGAATATCAGCCTAATCAATATTATACCAGTTAAATGGCACCTGAAAGTGAGATCAGCTTTCATTATTTTTATTCTGGTTACATGACGACTGTACTACCTGTTGTTCCATAAAATAAAAATAAGCTATATCAATTCTATAAATAGCTTGAAAATGTATCTGAATTTTTCATGGATTTTTTTTTCTCCTATGAAGAATAAAACCCACAAAACTTGGGTGTAACAGGTGGCTGAAACAATGGCAGAGTAGCAAAATGATCATCTTCAATAAGATCTAGAGAGTGTGGATGACAAGCTGTAGAGTCAAATTTACCTCTGGAAAATCCCGGGATCTTGTGGAAACCTTACCTACTTAGCGCCTCATTTTTCTCCACTTACACAGTGAGAGACTGGACTCTGGGTTTTGCAAATTTCAGCCATTCTTATATACCACTGTCACTATTTTTTGTCACTTTCATGATTCCTGTACTATTGTTTTCTTAACATTTTTCTTTATCTATTCACCTTTCTTTAACCATGTGAGCATTTTTCTGAACAATAGCTATGCAATTATAACTTCAATGTGTTAGCTTTGTTTTTTCTGATAAAGAAAAATATAGCACTGTAGCACTGTCCTCCCGTTGTTCATCAGTTTGCTCGAGTAGGCCCAGTAATGTCTCCATCATTAGACTTGTCGTTACTGTGTTTGGCATATCGAATACGTCATGGGTAGCTTGCCAGGCTTTGCCGTGCGGGCAAGATACTCTTGGTAGCTTGCCGGGCTCTCCAAGAGGGACGGAGGAATCGAACTCGGGTCGGCCGTGTGGGCTGCATGCAAAGCAAACACCCTACCTGCTGTGCTATCGCTCCAGCCCCAAAGAAAAATATAAGCACACCATAAATTTAATTTTCATTTGAGTTCTCCCTGAAAATAGTTCATATGTTGCATATTTGTGCATTCTACAGGTGATGTGATTACATTGGATGCCACAGCATTGTTGGTTTAAAAGCCACTAAATTATTGGTAGAGGGATGGTCCTACTGGTGGTGCTGGAACATCGAATGCTTTTTTTTTAAAGCAAACTGTGTAATGACTGTCACTGTCACTGTCTTCCCATTGTTCATCGATTTTCTCAAGCAGGCCCAGTAACGTCTCCATTTTTTGACACTTTGTTGTCACTGTGTTTGGCATATTGAATACATCATGGGTAGCTTGCCAGGCTTTGCCGTGCAGGCAAGATACTCTCGGTAGCTTGCCTGGCTCTCCGAGAGGGACGGAGGAATCGAACTTGGGTCTGCCATGTTGGCTGCGTGCAAGGCAAACGCCCTACCCGCTGTGTAATGAACAACTTTGTAAATCATGGTGTTTTAGTGAAAATCAATTCTAAAAAAAGATGTTGTCCCAGGCAAGGGTTGTAGCATTTGCCTTCCATGTGTGCATGTAGAACTTGCCCTTGCATGTGTGCAGTTGTGGGTTAACGATCCCTGTCACCACAAAAATATCAACATTGTCACAATTCCAGTCTTTTCAGTGCTCACTGTGGAAGTTCCAGGATTGATGCCCATTTCAGTCTTGATTCGGCAGTCAAGAGATGAGAGATTGGGCCAGAGAGATAATACAGGGAATAAGGCAGTTGTCTTGCATGTGGCTCTTCCACAACCCTGGTTCTAAACCCCTCAACACATATGATTCACCAAACACCACCAGAGGTGACTCCTGAGAACAAAGCCAAGAATAGCCCCTGAGCACCAAGTTTCCCGCCTTCCCCTCCAAAAAAAAAGAAAAAAAGATGAGTGAGACTAATGGAGCACCAGCCATAATACTGTCCAGCTCTCATTTTTCAGAATAGCATAGCTTGAGACTTCTATTCTGAAATGCAGTTGCTCCTGTACTAATATAAACTTTTTTGTTCCATCAAGCAGAAGAAAGATTTGATCAAAAATTTAAATGAACGTATTTTGCATATAGTATTTTGTCTCTTACTATTATGCTTGGTAAATAGGTTGAAATCTGCATATAAATCACTTATGTTTGCCTCGTTGTCTCTATGGGGGTTGCAATGATAGTGCTTTAAATATCACGTGAAAATTTTAAGAGCTTGCTGAAGATGGGAGAGACTATGGAAATGTTTTTATTTAAAAAGAGGAATTAGAAAGCAGGACTTTCTTCAGAGTTGATGTGGCTTAAATAATTTCAACCAGATGAACTGTTGTCAACAATTTGCATTTAAATATAATTAATTGTGTTAGTCTGCCTGCTATTATGCTAGGAAATTAAGATACCATACATGTTTATAACAGGAAATTTCTCAATTGTCTTTTCTAATCCACTATGAGGCAGCACATTTATTTCCACAGGAGGAAAGAAAAACATATTATGCTGCTAAAGTAATACCAGTCTTTTCTAGGATTAGGAATCAGTGGATGGCTTGTGGGATTAGTGATTCTGTTCTCAAATAAAAACCAGATGGACTGACCCAACAGCATAAACAGTTAAGGGAAAAAATTGGCAGAGAAAGTCACATTTGATAATTGTATTTGTTGTTACACTTTCTCCTATTTAATGAGACAGTCGGGAAGTTGGTCTGTAATAAAATGAAGCTCCTGAGCTCAGATTTAACCCAACCAAAGTTGAACTCTGTAGAGAGGGGAGAATTAGGTAACAATGCAATAATCAAATAGCTCTTTTCATTACAAACAGAAAATTGGTGTCTCAAAAAAACCTTCAGGAAATGTTCATTTTATTGCTCATTGAAAAGCATAATCATCTGCTTATATAGATATTTACGTATAAAAAATGAGGTGAACAAATTTAGTACATGCCTGTAGTGTAAATATATTGTCAATATCTATCTATGTCATATCCAGGTTACTATACATAAAGAGTTGGGTTTTTTTGGGTTTTTTTTGGTTTTAATTTTTATTAGTGAGACACCATGAGGTACAGTTGTAGACTTACAATTTCTTGTGCTTTGGTTTCAATTATACAATGATCAAATACCCATCCTTCCACCAGTGCCCATTTCCCACCACCACGAATCCCAGTATCCCTCCCACCCCCACCCCCACCCCATTCCCCCCTGCCTCTGTGGCAGGGCATTCTCCTTTGTTCTCTCTCTCCTTTTGGGTGTTGTGGTTTGCAAAAGAGGCTTTGAGTAGCAATCATGCTTGGTCTATAGTCCACTTTCAGCATGCTTCTCCCAGAATGCAAAAAGCAAATACTTAGGAACTGGAATAGAAAGTTATGTTAATATCATGTAGTGTTTTCAAGACCATGATTCTGAGGAATTAATACACCATTTACGCTTGCCCTCACCATTTCTTTAGAACCCCAGATTCACTGACTCCTACATTCCTCCACACTTTATGAGTTTACCTTGATGGACTCTCTTCTCAGTTCTTTATAAGCATTTTCCCCATTTTCTTTTTAAAATCCAAATTTTATTCACTTGACATTAGTTTACAACCTGGTAATGACTAAGGACCACTCAGCTTTACACCTATCATCTATCTATTATCATCTATCAGAATGACCCTCTTTACCCAACCACCCCTAGAACCCCCCACTTCCCTTTTCCCAGGCCTGTCAGATTCTGAGGGTTATTTTTGTCAGGTTTACTAGTTCATTTACTCTGGTTATTTATGCTCCACACATGAGTGAAACCCTGCCTTTCACTTCCTGACTTCAAGTTCCATCCATGTGGCCACAAGAGGCATGATTTCATCCTTTTAACCCGTTGGGTAGCATTCTGTTGAATGTAGACACCACAGTTCCTCGCTCTAGTCATCCCTACATAGGCATTTAGATTTATCCTAGATTTGGGCTCTTGCCAATGATCTTTTATGAACAAAGGGTAGAAGTAGTTCTTTAAACTTATCTTTCCTATCCTTTAAATACCTACAAATGGTATTTCTGGATCAAGTAGCACTTCTGTTGTTATATTTTAAGGAAACTTCCATATCATTTACCACAGAGCCTACAGCAAATTTTGTTCCCACCAACAGCGTAGGAGAGTTTCTTTTTATCCACATCCTCACTAATGTTTTTTTTCCTGTCTGTTTTGATATTGGCATCCTCATAAAGGTATATCTTACTGTGGTTTTGATTTACATTTCCCTAATGACTTGAATATTATTGATTTGAACATTATTTCCCTGTGCCTGTTTGCCATTTGTATGTCTTCTTGGAGAACCTTCTATTCTATGCTAACCTTGAACCCTTTCGATTTCATTTATGAATATGGATATCTTTGCTGTTAAAGGCTTAGAGATCTCTGGAGGATGGCTGGTAGGGGAGCTCTAATTGATGAGACTTGCACCCTTATGTGGCCCCGTGGGTATGAACACCTCAAAGTCTCGATGCTCTCTGGATTCCTGAAGCCTGCCAAACCCCTGTGCTGGATGGTGGGAATGCAATATGAGTAGGTGGGGGTGCTAATTTAAGGAGATCATGCGCCCTTATACTTAGAATCTCAGAGATGGAGATTGGGAAGACTCTGTAGAAATCATCTGCTCACCTCCCTTTTGTCACATATAAGGCAACACTGGCCCATAGTGTCTTATATTTTGTATATATGGTAGATAAGAAGATAGATTACAATGTAAATATTGAAAGAATTATGATTTAGTTCTTGAAAGAATTGATAGTGCCTTTCATTCATTAAATATGATGGTCTCTTCCTGGCTTGAATATGTATAAGCTAATCTTTTTTTTTTTCCATTTTTTTTCTTTTTTTATTAGTGAAAAACCATGAGGTACAGTTATAGGCTTACAAATTTTGTGCTTGGGTTTCAGTTATACAATGATCAAGTCCCCATCCCTCCACCAGTGCCCGTCATCCATCCCCATGGGTCCCAGCATCCCCCTCACCCTCATCCCCCCCCCGTCCCATCCTGCCTCTGTGGCAGGGTATTCCCCCCTGTTCTCTCTCTCTTCTTTTGGGTACTGTGTTTTGCAAGAGAGGCTTTGAGTGGCAATCATGTTTGGTCTATCGACTACCTTCAGCATGCTTCTCCCACCCTGGGAGGGCCCTTTCTGGCTTTTATTTTGCTCTCGCGTGTGGTAAGAACATGTGTGTCAGTGAGCATTTTCATTCTGCTAAAATAGACATTGAAGACAATGAAATAGCAGTTCTGATTAATTCCATTCAAATGAAAATAAAAACGGGGTTTCTGTGTGCTGGGCTCAGAGATAAATGCTGGAAAACAATGATGAAGAAGATGTCCAGGCTTGTCCTCATACCTGTTACCTTTAAGGATGAGATAAAGTATTCATGGGGAACCATATGTGATTCTGGGAATCAAACCCAGGTTGGCTGTGTGCAAGGCAAGTGTCCTACCCACTGTACTATCTCTTTGGTCCCAATCTTGCTTCCCTGTTTCATCTGGAAATGTTCCTCCCCTTAACTCAACTTTCCCTCCAGTTTTCACACCTCTCCCTTTCCAACTTTTCCTTTTTCTTTTTTCTTTCTTTTTGGCGGGGGGAGGGGGGGGGCAGGGGGGCGGGGGCGGGGGGGGGAGTGTCACACCTGGCGATGCTCAGGGGTTACTCCTGGTTCTGCATGCAGGAATTACTCCTGGTGATGCTCAGAGAGCCATATGGGATACCAGGGATCGAACCTGGGTCAGCCGCGTACAAGGCAAACATCCTACCTGCTGTACTGTCACTCTAGCCCTTCTATCTTTTCCAAAGAAACACTGTATGATTTTCCAGTAAAAGTTCTTATGTCAGCTATCCTCTACCTCCTCTACTCAAGAAACTTTTCCCCACAGCCTAATTTGTTACTAACAAATGGAAAACCCTCAGCTGTATTGTTCTGGGTTGAAAATTCAAATTAAGCAGATTCTTCTATCCTTCCTGTGAACTTGGCATACCAGCGTCTTTGTATCTGCTTCCTCCTTCCTTCCTTTAGCAGCATCCTGAGTACAGTGCCTCAGGGATAAGCCCCTGAGCAAAGCAAGGTGTGGCCCCCAAATAAAAACAGAAAAGAAGGCACCGTGTCTCCTATCCCAAATTTACTATCTCTAAAAAAGATGCTGCCTTAAGTTATAATCCTTACAAAGTCATTGATAGGATACCGTGCCTTCTGAGTTACTTTATTTTAAATAATAAATTCCACTGGGAGAAGACACGACTGGTTTTATATTCGTGTAATGCAAGTTGGCATCAGTTAAAGAAAAAAGAGAAAACTTAGCACCGATTTAGTAATTATTAATGGGAAAATGGCTTTCCAATTACATGTGTTAGAAATTGTTGTGAATAAGCCTTTTAGAAACACTTTAGGAAGTGGAATAAATCAGACCGAGAGAGGCAGCTTACTCTATGCTATCACTTACATCTGGAATCTAAAACAGCAGAACTCCAAAAGACAGAATGGAATGATGGGTACTGGGGACTTGGGATGGGGAATTGGGAAGATTCTGTTTCAGAATACCAACTTGCAAATCAAAGATAAGTCCTGGAGATCAAATGCAGAGCATAATGATAATAATCAACAATATTATATTAAAAACTTCAAAGTTGCTAAGAGACTAGATCTTAATTGTTCTCACCACCAAAAAAGAAATAATTATGTGATGTGATTGAGGGTGATAGAGGTGTTAGCTAACCCAATGGTGCTAATCATATTAGAAAATATAAATGTACCAATATGATGATAATCATATTGCCATATATAAATATATCAAACCAATGTTTAATATACCTTAAACATATATAGTGCTACATGTCAATTATAGTTCAGTTTAAAAAAAGAAAAGCACTTTAAGAAGCAACAAAGTAATCATATTTTGGAGTTCACAAACAATGCATTTTTAGGGTACAATTTCCAGTTTAGTTAGGGTTTATATTTTTACTTAGGGTACAATGTTCAATTGTTTTCAGGTCTAGTTACGATCTGTCTTAAACATTATACACAAAACAATTAGGATGTTTTCTCAAAAACCCCAGAAAACCTGGAATGTGACTCTAATAATCACAGATATGATGAAGCTAGGAAAAATTTGGATACAATTGTTGTAGGAGGCTTGAAAAGAAGTTTGAAATATCCATAATTATAGTAAAAATCAGTAGACCTCTAGGGCTAGAGAGATAGTACAGTGTTTTGGGTGCTTGCCTCGCACATAGCCAACCTGGACTGGATCTTTGGCATCCCATATGGTCCCCCAACTTTGGTCCAGAGTGATCCCTGAGTGCAGAGCCAGGAGTAAGCCCTGAGCACAGCTGGGTGTGGCCTCAAGTCAAACAAACAACAAAAGTGAATATTTAGCTACTGCATCTACTGTCTCAAACATTTATATTATAATCAAGTTCTCCAAAGACTTTCATATTTGCTACTGATTAAGAGTGTTAGTATGTAATTTCCTTGTATTGAGCATAGAAGTTGTTCCATGAGCCTGCAGTCGGCTGGAGTAGGTACTTCGTGCACTATATGCATAGATGCATACCTGAAGACCGGAAAGAACTGGATGATTCAAAGAGAAGATGCTACAGGAAACAGCGATGATAGTACAGCAGATGGGGTGCTTGTCTTACATGGAGCTGACCTAGGTTTGATCCCCAGCATCCCAGAAGGTCCCCCAACCCCTGCCAGGAATGATCCCTAAATGCATAACCAGGAATAATTCCTGAGCACTGCTGGGTGTGGCCAAAAAACCTAAAAAGAAAAAGGAAAAGATGCTTCTCCAAAGCACTGCTGTATCCAGAGCAGTGTTTGGTCATAAATGCACCACCTGCATATAATTTAGTGTTTGCCGTAGCTGCTATATTGCATTGCAAGAATGTATAGCAGAAGGGCTGGAGCGATAGCACAGTGGTAGGGCGTTTGCCTTGCACGTGGCCGACCCAAGTTCGATTCCCAGCATCCCATATGGTCACCCCAAGCACCACCAGGAGTAATTCCTGAGTGCATGAGCCAGGAGTAACCCCTGTGCATCGCTGGGTGTGACCCAAAATGCAGGGAAAAAAAGTGTATAGCAGAGGCTGTCCAAAAAGACTACAGAATCTGAGAACAGATTAACAGGTCTTAGTTTAAAGGCGAGACACAGGGAATGGTCAGGAGGGACCCCTGAGACAGTGGGGGACGGGGGAGGGTCATGGACACTGTGCTGGAGGATGAGGTATTGAAACACTGTATGCATGCAATCCTGTCATGAACAGTAGTGTAAATCACAGTGCCTCAAATTAAAAAGAAAAAAAGGAGCAGAGGCTGATGAGACCTATCTCCTCCAGGGTCACATTCCTCTCGCAGTACAGCCCACAACAGTGACTGGTCGCCATGGATGGAGCAATCCCCCCCCCACCCCATCAACCACCACCACCCCCTCCTTGCTTCTGCAGTGCCCCTGCACAGAATGGCTCTGAAGCTGCAATCCAGTCCCAGGGCTCCTGGCATGGTCCACTGAAGCCAAGCACTGGTTACACTGCACCCCCCACTTCCTCTCTGCACAGCCTTTCATCCTTTCCTTCCTCCAGGGCACGACCCAAATAAACCCCCTGCAGGCCAATCAATGCTGCCTCAAAGGAAGAGGCAGCCCCAGCTGCAAAGATGTTGGATAAACTAGAGAAAATAGTGGGTGGGATTCAATTGCAACCCTTAGAAAGACAGGCTCCTTTTTGTTGGGCTCAAAAGGAAGAGTGAATCCAGAGTCTGCGTTTCCACATTAGACTGGGTTGGTCCATGGAGGGGGAAAGTGCCAACACTATTTGGTGGTGCTCAGGGGACCATATGGGATACTCAGTGTTAACTCTGTGCATGGCTTTGTCACTTGATGTCCGCTGATCATTTCAGGATCCAACACAATTTTTTTTTTGCTTTTTGGGTCATATCTGGAGATGCACAGGGGTTATTCATGGTTTTGCTCTCAGGAATTACTCCTGGCAGTGCTCAGGGGACCATATGGGCTGCTGGGAATCAAACCCAGGTCAGCCACATGCAAGGCAAACGCCCTCCCCGCTGTACTAGCTCTCCAGCCCGCCAATACAATTTTCAAGTGAAAGATCAGACACTAGATTTTTCCTACAATCCCAAGTTTTAATCCAAATTATTTCACCCCAAAACTTCTTAAATTTACACTTGAGTTTTTTGGGTTTTGTGTGTGTATGGTTTTTTGTTTTTGTTTTTTTTTTTTTTTGCTTTTTGGGTCACACTGTCGATGCTAAGGGGTCACTCCTAGTTCTGCACTCAGAAAACATTCCTAGCGGTGCTCAGGGGACTATATGGGATACTGGGAATGGAACCCGGGTCAGCCGAGTGCAAGGCAAATGCCCTACCCGCTGTGCTATCGCTCCAGCCCCTCTTGATTTTTTATTTTAAAAAAATGATTGAAAACTATAAAATGCCAGATGTAGAAATGGTTCTAAAAGTCACAGCTAGTGTTACAGCCAATGACCACCAGAGGAAAAAATACAATGAAAAGATTGGGAAACTATTTTTTCTTTGGTTGGTTGGTTAGTTGGTTTGGAGGCCACACCTACCTCAGTGCTCAGGGTATCATGTGATGCTGAGGAATCAAACTTAGCCTTCTTCCTGCACATGAAGGATATGCTCAGTCCATTGAACTCTCTGATTTAGGAGACTACTTATTGATTCTTTGCTGAATGGAAAGTTCCACCCCTTGTCTTTGATGATGCATGCTTCTAACCTGGTCTTTACACGTGAGCGCAGTCATTGGTGTAAGTTCTCTTTAACTTCTTCCTGTGGGGGGCCAGGGTGCAGGAGTGTTGGCTCTGAAGCAGTTCTTAGGGAACTCAGGGGTTACTCCAGGCAGCACTCAGCCAAATTCAGGCCAGTGATGTAGTACTGCCCAGTGGGACTGGGGGCAACCAGGCTGCACCTGATGATGCTTAAGGTGGGGAGCATGTGGTGCTGGGTATCAAACTCATGGCCCTGTGAATAAAGAACATGTGCCCCCAACTCCTGACCTGCCCCCCAATCCTTATCTATACCCTGACAAACCCACACAAGGCTTAGTTAGTGACTTGTGGGGTAAAAATCGCAGAGAATTGTGCTTTTCTACTGAGATAAAAAGAATAGCAACAGTAATAATAATCGCAGCAAGAATAATATAATAATAGTAGCACTGTAGCACTGTCCTCCCATTGTTCATTGATTTGCTCCAGCGTGCACCAGTAATGTCTCACAACAAATTGTGAGACTTGTTGTTACTGTTTTTGGCATATTGAATACGTCATAGGTATTGCCAGGGTTTGCTGTGCGGTCTAGATACTCTTGGTAGCTTGCCAGGCTCTCGCAGAGGGGTGGAGGAATCGAACTCGGATTGGCTGCATGCAAGGCAAACACCTTACCCAGTGTGCTATCGCTCCAGCCCAATATAATAATAGTAGCACTGCACTGTAGTACTGTGCTCTCGTTGTTCATCAATTTGCTCGAGCGGGCACCAGTAACGTGTCACAACAAATTGTGAGACTTGTTGTTTACTGTTTTTGGCATATTGATTATGTCATGGGGAGCTTGCCAGGCTCTGCTGTGCAGGTGAGACACTCTCAGTAGTTTGCCGGGCTCTCCGAAAGGGCCGGAGGAATCGAACCCAGGATGGCCATGTCAGCCGTGTGCAAGGCAAACGCCTTACCCACTGTGCTATTGCAGGGCAGGGAAGTAAAATGTCCATTGTACTTATCATCCAGGTTGAACAAGAGGAGAAACTGGCCCCACTCTAGTTGGCAGAACAGAGACAGAACATAAAGGTGCAATATAGACAGTCCTGGAGGGACTGGAGGGATAGCACAGTGATAGAGTGTTTGCCTTGCACACAGCCAGCCTGGCCGAGCCAAGTTCGATTCCTCCACCCCTCTCGGAGAGCCCGGCAAGCTACCAAGAGTATCCTGCCCGCACAGCAGAGCCTGGCAAGCTACCCGTGAAGTACTCAATATGCCAAAAACAGTAACAATAAGTCTCAAAATGGAGACATTACTGGGCCCGCTCGAGCAAATTGATGAACAATGGGAGGACAGTGCTACAGTGCTACTTATTTGGATAGACAGTCCTGAGCAAATTTAGTCGAGGGGTACCTGGCTCCAGGAAACTGGCTCAGTACCATGGATCTTACAGCCGGGGACTCTTGTGATGCTGGGGTGGTTGTCATGAACATACAACCCGAGACAACCGATTTGAAAGGTATCAAAAGCCATCCTGCCTAAAGGCATCTCTAGAATAGGTCTGAAAAGCATCAGGAGTCACAGGATCTAACTGGGCATAGCCGTGTCCACATCCTCCCCCAGGACCCATTACTCAGGTGCATCTCTGAACATTCCCATGAGTCATTTTATTCACTCTCCTCTCTGTCATATGGACTTCACCAGACATTCAGGCTGCAAATCTCTCCCCGCAGCCACACTGAAAGGAAGACGGGGAAGACGGGACTCTCTCCAAGCATCCCCCAACTCCAGACCCTTCATGAACCTTCCACCACTGTACCGGGTTCCAAAATCTTGAGACCAGTCACTGCTGTGATGATCAGCTAAAACATTTTATTTATTTTTCCTCAATACAATTTCACCCAACCCGAATAGCCAGCAGATCTGCGCCACCTGCCCTCCACCGCCACATGGGAAGGGGCAGGAATCAGTCACCTGCCCACAGGTGGAACCATTCGTCGACACTACTCTCAGGTGATGAACTGGCGCATGGAAGGTGCAGAACACGAGGCAAATAGGCACAACAGACTTTCCTGGCAGCTCCAACTTGAGCTTGAGTCACTACAAACCCTCCTATGTGAAGCAAGAACCCTCCCGATTCACGGGGCTGGAGTGATAGCACAGGGGATAGGGCATTTGCCTTGCATGCGGCCAACCCAGGTTCGATTCCCAGCGTCCCATGCGGTACCCTGAGCATCGCCAGGAGTAATTCCTGACTGATGTTAAGACATCTGTGATACAGATAGTGACTTTGACTTAGGTTTGATTCTTCGGTTATGTGCATTTAGTAGATAATGGCTCTGTAGTTCTACCCAGTCACACATTCTGTGATTTCAAATCAGAGCTGTGGTGTTTTAAAACATCAGCAACCACACTCAGTTCTGTCAAGTGCTGCTGTGGTTGTTAAAGGTATCTTGGAGGGTGTGTAGTAAAACCTTATTATGATTTTAATTTTAATTTCCCCGAATAGCTGATGTGGCTGAGCGTCTTGTCATGTGTTTATTTGCAATTTAAATGTTTTCTTTTGTGTTCTGCTACTTTCAGTAGTCATTTTTTATTGGGTCACTCGCCTTTGCCTATTGATTTGAATGAATGCAAGTGTAATATCTGTTACAGGCTTGCTCATTTTGTAGCTTGTCTATTTAGTCTCTTGGGTTCTCTTGATGGAAAAAATGTGATTTTTATATGATTCAATGTATCAGGCTTCTCCTTCATGACTAGTAGTGTTTGGTTTTTACTTAAATCTTCACTTAAGCTCAGAAAGATATCCATGTATGTTCTTTTTGAAGCTTTATTGTCAACATGAAGCTTTATTATTAACATTCAGATCTATGATCCACCTGGAATTGATCATTTTGATTATATGAGGTCATTTGATTTTATGAGAACAAGTTGTCCTCATATAAAATTGGGCTTCGTTTTTTTATTTTCAACTTCTAATTGCTTGCTAATAAATAGACATAAAAGTGGATTTTTGAATACAGAACTTATATCCCATTAAAATTACTTAAATCACTTAGATTTAGTAAAATAACTTGTTCTGATAATTTAACTCAATTCTCTTGGATTTTCTACAAATCAAATGATGTTTTCTGAAAATAAAACTCATGTATTTGGGGCCGGAGTGATAGTACAGTGGGTAGGGCGCTTGTCTTGCCCACAGCTAACTGGGTTCAATCTCCAGCTTCACAGATGCTTTCCTGAGCACAGCCAGGAGAGATTCCTGGTCCTCGAGCTGAAAAAAAGAAAAAAGGCAATATATTTTTCATTTCCCAACCTGCATCCACTCTTTCATGATTTTAGTCTTCCTTAAACTAGCTAGACTCTTTGACTTAACATTTACTAGAAAAATGAAGATAATGGCCAAATTTGTCATTTTTTCCACTCTCAAATGAAAAGTTTCAGCATATCATTACTAATTCTGATCATAAACTTGCTACCAGTTTCTAAATATGTATCTCTATCTATCTATCTATCTATCTTTCTATGCATACATACTACCTTTACCCTGTACTATCTTTCTGGCCTCAAAAATCAATTTTTTGACAGAAGTTTATTTCAATTTTCTACTTTTTTTAAAGTAAGTTTTCTTTTCAACAAATTTATGTATTTTGTTCTAATTATTTTTACCGACTGACCTAATATCCTTTTATCTCTTTAATCTTTTTTTTTTTTAATTTTTTTTAATTTATTTTTTTTTATTTATTTATTGAATCACTGTGGGAAAGGTTACAAAGCTTTCAGGTTTATGTCTCAGTCATGCAAATATCAAACACATTTCCCTTTACCAATACTTATTTTTTACCATGAAAAACCCCAATAAAACCCCACCCCCCACCCCTCCCCGTCCCTGTGAAGCAGATGAATTCTAGTTAACACTCTATCTGCTTTGATTAGATTCATTGTTTCAATAAAAGATTCACCACATTAGAGTTTACCCCCCCCCCCAAATCAGACATGCTGAAAAAGCATTGTGAAGTGATTTGCTTTCTACGGCTGGGTTCAAGAATTAAATGTTGGTTTTGGATTTCTGCTCTTTTACCTATTGACCCTGGAAGTATTTCTACTGAAAGTCAGATAGTTAAGAAATTGGTTTCTGTGTTCTGGAGTCCTGGCCGTGCTGGAGAGCCGCTCGCGGGGGGCAACCGGTGGCCTCGGTAGGGCGTGAAGGGCGGACCGAAACGCCCCCCTTCCCATGAGGTTTTAGTCGCCCCCACACTCCCGGCTCATACCTGCTGTCCACAAGGCTCCCATGTGGCCGCCATCTTTCTTTCCAAAGAGGAGAGGGCGAATGGGGCAACACCCTTTCCCCTCCGGCAGACTTGATGGCCTGGATCAATGCAGAGTCCGTTCACTTTTCTGCTCCAAGCTGCTGGGTTCTGCATTAAGTCCTTGTGCTTCTGGGGCCGTGGCCGTGCTGGAGAGCCGCTCGCGGGGGGCAACTGGTGACCTCGGTAGGGCGTGAAGGACGGACCAGAACGCCCCTCTTCCCATGAGGTTTTAGTCGCCCCCACACCCCCGGCTCATATCTGCTGTCCACAAGGCCCCCATGTGGCCGCCATCTTTCTTTCCAGAGGGAGGAGGGCGGAAGGGAGCAACACCCTTTCCCCTCTGGGCAGAAATGATTGCCTGGATTAACGCATAGTCCTTTCACTTTTCTGCTCCAAGCTGCTGGGTTCTGCATTAAGCCCTTGTGCTTCTGGGGCTGTGGCCGTGCTGGAGAGCCGTTCGTGGGGGGCAACTGGTGACCTCGGTAGGGCGTGAAGGACGGACCGGAACGCCCCCCTTCCCATGAGGTTTTAGTCGCCCCCACACTCCCGGCTCATACCTGCTGTCCACAAGGCTCCCATGTGGCCGCCATCTTTCTTTCCAGAGAGGAGAGGGCGAATGGGGCAACACCCTTTCCCCTCCAGCAGACTTGATGGGCTGGATCAACGCATAGTCCGTTCACTTTTCTGCTCCAAGCTGCTGGGTTCTGCATTAAGTCCTTGTGCTTCTGGGGCCGTGGCCGTGCTGGAGAGCCGCTCGTGAGGGGTGACTGGTGACCTCGGTAGGGCGTGAAGGACGGACTGGAACGCCCCCCTTCCCATGAGGTTTTAGTCGCCCCCACACCCCCGGCTCATACCTGCTGTCCACAAGGCTCCCATGTGGCCGCCATCCTTCTTTCCAGAGAAGAGAGGGCGAATGGGGCAACACCCTTTCCCCTCCGGCAGACTTGATGGCCTGGATTAACGCATAGTCCTTTCACTTTTCTGCTCCAAGCTGCTGGGTTCTGCAATAAGTCCTTGTGCTTCTGGGACTGTGGCCGTGCTGGGGAGCCGCTCGTGGGGGGCAACTGGTGACCTCGGTAGGGCGTGAAGGACGGACCAGAACGCCCCTCTTCCCATGAGGTTTTAGTCGCCCCCACACCCCCGGCTCATACCTGCTGTCCACAAGGCTCCCATGTGGCCGCCATCTTTCTTTCCAGAGGGAGGAGGGCGGAAGGGAGCAACACCCTTTCCCCTCTGGGCAGAAATGATTGCCTGGATTAACGCATAGTCCTTTCACTTTTCTGCTCCAAGCTGCTGGGTTCTGCATTAAGCCCTTGTGCTTCTGGGGCTGTGGCCGTGCTGGAGAGCCGCTCGTGGGGGGCAACTGGTGACCTCGGTAGGGCGTGAAGGACGGACCGGAACGCCCCCCTTCCCATGAGGTTTTAGTCGCCCCCACACCCCCGGCTCATACCTGCTGTCCACAAGGCTCCCATGCGGCCGCCATCCTTCTTTCCAGAGAAGAGAGGGCGAATGGGGCAACACCCTTTTCCCCTCTGGGCAGAAATGATGGCCTGGGTTAACGCATCGTCCGTTCACTTTTCTGCTCTAAGCTGCTGGTTTCTGCATTAAGTCCTTGTGTTTCTGGGGCTGTGGCCATGCTCCAAACTTAACTCTGATTTTCAGGGAGAAAGATTGGGTGGTTTACTTCTCATTGATCACTTTGTATATAGAGAGATGTCGCGCGGCCGCATAAGCGGCCGCGCGGTTTTGAGAAAAAGTCCTCGTTCCCGCCTACTCGAGCTGTGTTTGTAGAGGCTTCTGGTCACCAGGGTTCCATCTGGGGGAGGCGGGATGCGGCGCCTACTCCATCTGGAACTTCCCGGTGCTCTCGGCTCTTTTTGGAACCTGTTTTTTCTTTTTTCTTTTCCTCCGGGATCCCGCACCCTCCATGTGTTCCTTCTCTTATTCTGAACGTTTCAAAGATGGCGCTGGGGGGCGGGCTGTGGGCATGACTTCCGGGATCAGAGGTTACCTGGGAGGTGTAGTCCGGCAGATTTGAGAAAAAGTCCTCGTTCCCGCCTACTCGAGCTGTGTTTGTAGAGGCTTCTGGTCACCAGGGTTCCATCTGGGGGAGGCGGGATGCGGCGCCTACTCCATCTGGAACTTCCCGGTGCTCTCGGCTCTTTTTGGAACCTGTTTTTTCTTTTTTCTTTTCCTCCGGGATCCCGCACCCTCCATGTGTTCCTTCTCTTATTCTGAACGTTTCAAAGATGGCGCTGGGGGGCGGGCTGTGGGCATGACTTCCGGGATCAGAGGTTACCTGGGAGGTGTAGTCCGGCAGATTTGAGAAAAAGTCCTCGTTCCCGCCTACTCGAGCTGTGTTTGTAGAGGCTTCTGGTCACCAGGGTTCCATCTGGGGGAGGCGGGATGCGGCGCCTACTCCATCTGGAACTTCCCGGTGCTCTCGGCTCTTTTTGGAACCTGTTTTTTCTTTTTTCTTTTCCTCCGGGATCCCGCACCCTCCATGTGTTCCTTCTCTTATTCTGAACGTTTCAAAGATGGCGCTGGGGGGCGGGCTGTGGGCATGACTTCCGGGATCAGAGGTTACCTGGGAGGTGTAGTCCGGCAGATTTGAGAAAAAGTCCTCGTTCCCGCCTACTCGAGCTGTGTTTGTAGAGGCTTCTGGTCACCAGGGTTCCATCTGGGGGAGGCGGGATGCGGCGCCTACTCCATCTGGAACTTCCCGGTGCTCTCGGCTCTTTTTGGAACCTGTTTTTTCTTTTTTCTTTTCCTCCGGGATCCCGCACCCTCCATGTGTTCCTTCTCTTATTCTGAACGTTTCAAAGATGGCGCTGGGGGGCGGGCTGTGGGCATGACTTCCGGGATCAGAGGTTACCTGGGAGGTGTAGTCCGGCAGATTTGAGAAAAAGTCCTCGTTCCCGCCTACTCGAGCTGTGTTTGTAGAGGCTTCTGGTCACCAGGGTTCCATCTGGGGGAGGCGGGATGCGGCGCCTACTCCATCTGGAACTTCCCGGTGCTCTCGGCTCTTTTTGGAACCTGTTTTTTCTTTTTTCTTTTCCTCCGGGATCCCGCACCCTCCATGTGTTCCTTCTCTTATTCTGAACGTTTCAAAGATGGCGCTGGGGGGCGGGCTGTGGGCATGACTTCCGGGATCAGAGGTTACCTGGGAGGTGTAGTCCGGCAGATTTGAGAAAAAGTCCTCGTTCCCGCCTACTCGAGCTGTGTTTGTAGAGGCTTCTGGTCACCAGGGTTCCATCTGGGGGAGGCGGGATGCGGCGCCTACTCCATCTGGAACTTCCCGGTGCTCTCGGCTCTTTTTGGAACCTGTTTTTTCTTTTTTCTTTTCCTCCGGGATCCCGCACCCTCCATGTGTTCCTTCTCTTATTCTGAACGTTTCAAAGATGGCGCTGGGGGGCGGGCTGTGGGCATGACTTCCGGGATCAGAGGTTACCTGGGAGGTGTAGTCCGGCAGATTTGAGAAAAAGTCCTCGTTCCCGCCTACTCGAGCTGTGTTTGTAGAGGCTTCTGGTCACCAGGGTTCCATCTGGGGGAGGCGGGATGCGGCGCCTACTCCATCTGGAACTTCCCGGTGCTCTCGGCTCTTTTTGGAACCTGTTTTTTCTTTTTTCTTTTCCTCCGGGATCCCGCACCCTCCATGTGTTCCTTCTCTTATTCTGAACGTTTCAAAGATGGCGCTGGGGGGCGGGCTGTGGGCATGACTTCCGGGATCAGAGGTTACCTGGGAGGTGTAGTCCGGCAGATTTGAGAAAAAGTCCTCGTTCCCGCCTACTCGAGCTGTGTTTGTAGAGGCTTCTGGTCACCAGGGTTCCATCTGGGGGAGGCGGGATGCGGCGCCTACTCCATCTGGAACTTCCCGGTGCTCTCGGCTCTTTTTGGAACCTGTTTTTTCTTTTTTCTTTTCCTCCGGGATCCCGCACCCTCCATGTGTTCCTTCTCTTATTCTGAACGTTTCAAAGATGGCGCTGGGGGGCGGGCTGTGGGCATGACTTCCGGGATCAGAGGTTACCTGGGAGGTGTAGTCCGGCAGATTTGAGAAAAAGTCCTCGTTCCCGCCTACTCGAGCTGTGTTTGTAGAGGCTTCTGGTCACCAGGGTTCCATCTGGGGGAGGCGGGATGCGGCGCCTACTCCATCTGGAACTTCCCGGTGCTCTCGGCTCTTTTTGGAACCTGTTTTTTCTTTTTTCTTTTCCTCCGGGATCCCGCACCCTCCATGTGTTCCTTCTCTTATTCTGAACGTTTCAAAGATGGCGCTGGGGGGCGGGCTGTGGGCATGACTTCCGGGATCAGAGGTTACCTGGGAGGTGTAGTCCGGCAGATTTGAGAAAAAGTCCTCGTTCCCGCCTACTCGAGCTGTGTTTGTAGAGGCTTCTGGTCACCAGGGTTCCATCTGGGGGAGGCGGGATGCGGCGCCTACTCCATCTGGAACTTCCCGGTGCTCTCGGCTCTTTTTGGAACCTGTTTTTTCTTTTTTCTTTTCCTCCGGGATCCCGCACCCTCCATGTGTTCCTTCTCTTATTCTGAACGTTTCAAAGATGGCGCTGGGGGGCGGGCTGTGGGCATGACTTCCGGGATCAGAGGTTACCTGGGAGGTGTAGTCCGGCAGATTTGAGAAAAAGTCCTCGTTCCCGCCTACTCGAGCTGTGTTTGTAGAGGCTTCTGGTCACCAGGGTTCCATCTGGGGGAGGCGGGATGCGGCGCCTACTCCATCTGGAACTTCCCGGTGCTCTCGGCTCTTTTTGGAACCTGTTTTTTCTTTTTTCTTTTCCTCCGGGATCCCGCACCCTCCATGTGTTCCTTCTCTTATTCTGAACGTTTCCTCTTTAATCTTTTAAGATTGCAATTATGTTACCTCTTCATAATACAATTTTGTTTGTGCCTCTTCTCTATTTTTTTCTTGATCAGTATTTTTAGGGTTTTATAAAAACAATTAGACATTTCCAAAACAATACCACCTTTAAACATTAGCCATTGTATTTTTGTTGTCTATTCCTTTGATATTTACTCTTCTTCATGCTATTTCCTTCCTTTCTGGGTAGGGGAAGGGTTTTTAAGATGTTATTTTTCCTAACTTCTTGAGCTACCTATGTTGCTTGGTTAATTGATGTTCAGACTTTTGGTTGTTTTTAATCAATGAATTTCAGGATAAAATTGTCCTCTAAACATCATGTTGGCCATATCATATCATATCATATCATATCATATCATATCATACAAGTTTTGATAATTTGCTTTTATTCCTGAACCCAGAGAGATAGAATAGTTGGTTGGACACTGGTCTTGCATGAGGCTGACCCAGTATGATCTCAGGCACCACATATGGTTCCTCTGGTCCTCACCAGTAGTAATCCTTGAGCACTTCCAAGTGTGCCCTGCCCCCCCAAAAAAGTCTTTTTAATGACTATTTACTTCAAAAAGGGGGCTGGAGTTATAGTTCAGGGGGTAAGGCACTTGCCTTGTACCTGCTGATTGGGGTTTGATCCCTGGCATCCCATATGGTCACCAAGCACCCCCAGGAATGATTCCTGAGTGCAGAGCCAAGAGTAAACCCAGAGCATTGCCAGGTATGACCCAAAAAATAAAAACAAAAGGAACCTTAAAATGTTTTTTTCTGCATTTAAATTTTTTATCCATAATAATCACATATTGTAATGCTTACTTTCAAATATTTTAGGGGTTACTAGATTATAATTAACTTCTATTTAATTTAATCATAGTCTGAGAATGCTGTGTGTGGTTTTAGTTGTTCTACATGTATTACCCAACATGTGGACACCTTTGAAAAAAATTTATATATTATTGAATTAATGTATTTATTTTAGTGGTGCTGAGGATTGAACCTAAAATTTCACATGTACAAGCATACACATTCCTGACCTCTAGGTTAATAAGTATTCTACAGCTACTAAGCATTCTGTATATAGTCATTAAATTTCTTAACTCATGCTGTTAGAACAATTTAAGGTTTTTCTGATGCTTTTGTCTGTTGCTATTTGATTACGCAAATGTATCAAAATGTAATAAATTTTCCATTTTATTTATGAGTTTATCCTTTAAAGTTTTGTATATAGTTTTAAGTAAATCTCTCATAATCTCTAGCAATGTTTTAAAATCTACTTTAATTAATAATAGTGTAGCAAGGGGGTATGGAGCCGCCAGCAGGTCAATCTGTACCTGTGAGGCGAGTGCATCAGCAGCCTGATGGCTCCTTCAAACTTCCAGATACCCCAAAATTGCTTCTGTGCCTTTGCCAGATCCTAAAAACTTGGGGCAAAGTTTACCAAGAAAGTAAATGGCCAAAAATTAAGTATGTGGGAGACA
The DNA here is from genome assembly GCF_029834395.1 of Sorex fumeus. Taxonomy (NCBI): domain Eukaryota; kingdom Metazoa; phylum Chordata; class Mammalia; order Eulipotyphla; family Soricidae; genus Sorex; species Sorex fumeus. Next base: position 5,723,293 of record NW_026606155.1, read on the forward strand.
CACCCACAAACCACCTCCGGCTCAGCTATATAATTGGAGGCATGGCCTCTCTGTTCCCTGATCAAACTGCTCAATGGCCATGATCCCAGAGACTCAGAAACAAATCTCGAAACCCAACAGCTTTTGGCTGAAATGCGTCTGGTCCCTGCAGTAGGTTACTGTCGCTGGGCCACCCCAGGTGGGAATAGGTTTTGTGCCTTGACCTGTTTCCCCTGGCAGCCCGGTGGCCATCATCCTCCAGAGGCCACTGGACAGTCAGGTTTGGGCCCACAGTGATGAGACACATGGGGCCTCATGGGATGGGGGTGAAGCCGGCCCTTTCCTTCCCATTCCATCAAGACCCTGAGTTGTAACCTACGAACAGCCTCTCTGGCTCTTGATCAAGCTGCTTAACAGCTATGATCCCAGAGACTCAGAAATAAATCTCAGAACCCAGCAGGTTTTGGCAGAAATCCCTCTAGATTTAATTGTTAAAATTTTGGAATTTCAAAATCGTGCAGCCACTACTGCAGCCACACGACATCATATATTATTCATAACCAGCAATAGAAAACAAGTTGTCTACTGTTGCCTTTTCTGCAGATCTGAGTGTAGGAGTAAAATCCCAAATAATAATGGTGGGTCTGGTGTCAAAATATTGAATCAAAGTAGAGAGAAAATCATCTGTCCCACAGGTAGGGGGAGGGTGTGGGATGGGAGCATACTGGGGTTTTTGGTGGTGGAGAATGGAGACTGGTGAAGGTATGGGTGTTTTATTGTATGACTGAGACTTAAACCTGAAAGCTTTGTAATTGCTCTACCAGTGATTCAATAAATAAAATTATAAAAAATGAAAAAGAAACCAGGATGGTGGAGTTAATTCCCAATTCAATCAGCCTAATCAGTGGCCGAATAAATAGCAGTACTCCTGCATTAATAATAATAATAATAATAATAATAATAATAATAATAATAGTTTAACAATAAAGATTTCTCTCTCTCTCTCTTGATTTTGGACTATACTCAGTGACTCTTGGGGATTACTTCTGGCTCTGCACTCAGGAATCACTCTTGTTGGTCCTCAGGAGATGCCAGGGATTGAACCTGAGTTGGCCGTGTGCTCAGGTCCTGCAATAAAGATTTTCTATTGTGTTTCCATTTGCTCGAGCGGGCCCAGTAACGTCTCCATTGGAGACTTTGTTGTTACTGTGTCTGGCATATCGAATACTCTCGGTAGCTTGCCGGGCTCTCCGAGAGGGGCGGAGGAATCGAACTCAGGTCGGCCATGTTGGCTGCGTGCAAGGCAGACGCCCTACCCGCTGTGCTATCGCTCCGATATGCCAGACACAGTAACAACAAAGTCTCCAATGGAGACGTTACTGGGCCCGCTCGAGCAAATCGACGATCAACGGGAGGGCCTTTACCTTTTACCTTTATTGTGTTTCCATGGTGTATATTTTTCTATCTTTTAATTTTCAACAATTTTTGTATCCTTTCAGTTACAGTGGAACTGGTATAAGTAGTGTGTCTTTCTTTTAATCTATTCTGAAAGTTTTTCTCTTAATTGAACTTTTAATGTACTTTCTGACATATTTAGATTTAAATCTACTATCATATCATTTATTTTCTACTTATCCTACATGTTCTATTTTACCCTTTCTCCCTTTCCTTGACTATATTGTAGCTAATTCCATTTTGTTGGTACATTTTCCAATTATCATTGTTTATTACTTATACATTTTAGCAATTCTTTTTATTGATTGTACTATAGATCATTTCAGTGCATTTTTTTTCAGTTACCTAAATATGATACCCAGGTATGCGGGACCCAGGGTTGAGATCTCCACGCCTGCTTGGATTGAGACTGGGCCTCCTCCACTCAGATCCCCCATCTTCCGGTAGCTAGACAGTTACACCCACCAACTGCCATGTAATCCCACCAACAGCCAAGATCCAGAGACTATAAAAAAAAAAAAAGCTCCTGAAAGCAACCTATTATTGTCTAGTTTTCACTGTCAGAGAACCCTGCAGGCTACCAAAAGTATCCTGCCCACATATATGCCTGACTAGAAACACCTGTAAAAGTGATTAGAAGCTGCCCCAAAAGCCTTTAAGTCCTATATATGACAGATAACGTTCTGTAGAACAGCATAGTATTCCATTGCAATGAACAGATAGATACATGTATGTATGTATGTGAGTATATGTATGTATATATGTATTATATACATACAATATTTATATATTTATACATTATGTAAATATATATCCTCTCAAATTAATGTTTTTGTGTTTGGGGGTTAGACGGCAGGAGATGGTATTGATGGATTGGATGGGAACTTTATTCCTACTTTTTTTGAGAGAGAGAGAGAGAGAGAGAGAGAGATCTCCATATTGCTTTCCATAGAGTTGAGCTAGAAGACCTTCCCACCAACAGTGTATAGAGGTTCTTCTCACTACAACCCTGACAACACTAGCTATTTCCAGACTTTTGGGCATGATATCTCAATGTTGTTTAGATTTGCATTTTCCTATCAGCACTTTTTCATATGACTATTAACTATCTCTGTGTCTTTTGGGGGGAAAAGTGTCTGTTCATCTCCTCCCCTCATTTTTAAATGGGGGTCACTTTCTCATCTTGGATATTAACCGTTATGGGATGTACTATAAAAACAAAATTTTTCTCCCATTTAATAGGATGTCTTTTTATTATACCTCGAGTTTCCTTCGTTGTGCAGAAGCGTCTTAATTTGATGTAGTCCAATTTATCTTCATTTTTGTTACCATTGCCTCTGTGGTCATCTCCTTGAAGACATCTCTGTGATCAATTTCCTGGTGAGTTCTGCTGATGTTTTTTTCTTCAATGTATTTTATGGATTCTGGTCTAATCTTGAGGTCTTTAATCCTCTTTTAGTTTACCTTTGTGAATCGTGTGAGATATAGTTCTAATTTCATTTATCACGTATGGCTATTCAGTCATCCCAGTACCATTTGATGAAGAGATTCTCTTTGTTCTATGTCATATTGTTAGCTCCTCTATTATAGATGAACTATGCTTAAATTTGGGCGGTTAACTCAGAACTCTCAATTCTATTCCATTCTTCTGCAGGTCTATCTTTATTCCAGAACACTGAGCCTTCTTGCCCTCACTCCACCTAGAGTTCCTGTCCTGTCACATGTCTATAATGTGAGAATAGTCATTCTTCTCATGGGAATCCTTTGAAAGCATCTGCCTCTCAAGGGAGAGCAGGCTGGTTATAATTAGGAAGTGGAAGGAATGGATATTTTGTGAAGTGGTGGATTATACTAGGAAATTTGCTTAGTGTTTAACAAGAATTCCTGTTAAATGGGGAAATGAAATAAAACAGAATGTTTGGAAGAGAGAAGAGTGCCCATAAAAACACCCCATGCCATTTGAAGACTGTGATGATGCCGTTAGGATTGAGATAGTCTGGAAATCAATACTGAGACCAGTGATGTTTATTCATGACAGAGTGAGAGTAAATTGAAAAATGGTTACTGACAACACAGCATCCTTCAAACAACTTAGAACCAAAGAGATCTACAGATGGGCTTAACCCAATTAGGAAATGAGTAACACAATAAGAGGCATAGTTATTATAAATTATGTACATGGATGAGAATAACTTAGAGTCTAATGATTTACTTACTCAACTTGCATTGCTGTAACAATAACCCTTTAGAGGGAAAAAAAAGGCACTTGGTGTGGTAGTGCGCACTATGGTATTCTGTGACACAGACACTGAAGGCGGGTCACAGACCAAGAAAAAAAGAAAAAGCTTCAGTATTAAAAATCTCTCTGAATTCCATTAGACAAGTAGATGACATTGCTGTCTCTGAAAGTCACAAATAGAAGAAACAAGAAAGGAGAAGACAAAGAGACTATGGGGACGTTAAGAGAGGGAAGGTTTTTGAAAAACTATGGTCAAAGGGAAACATAGCCTAGGGCAAAAGATTTGTTTGGAAAGAAGTGGTCACTTTTTTTTTTTAGGCCATTGCTAGTGAATGGGATCCTATTTAAATAGACATACTCAAGCTTGAGATTATTGCTTTGCCTTTGAGATTCCAAGGACTAAAATGGCATTTCTAGAACAAATGTGATATGTGAATGCAGGAAAATAGAAAGTGTGGGCCATTGTTACATTCTCCCTCTCTTTGTATACTGTCACACTAGTAATTTTCATGGTAATAAGTTCATGGTTGAAAGTGGGCATAGGGAGAGCATATAAAGCGTTTGCAATAACATTTTACAACCAGCATATTCTTTGACTTTGCTTCTTTTAAGAAAGGAAGACCAGGTTTTAACTTTTCTTGCTAGAATTTCTTCTTTTCCTCTTTCCTTTCTTTTTCTTCCTTCCGCCTTTCTTCTGTGCAGGTAATTCTTAAATAATAAAACCCCTTTTCTTCGTATGCACTGCTTGTAATGACTTCCATGAAACATTTAGGTCATTTGAAGCACAGAATTGTTATGTGATTCACAATCATTACAAAATATGTCCCATTAAGATGATGCACACACGGAACTGGAGTTAATGAACCTGCATTCTTGCAGGATAATTCAAACTTTAAGGACAATAGTAACTTAAATAAAATAAGAAAGGGAAGAAAAATCAGGTTCCTGGGATAACCCGATATCATGATCCTTATCCTCTGAGTTCATACAAGCCCATCTGTTGCTCAGCTCTTCCGAGACTATTATTACAGCATATTTCAAGCATATAGTTGAAGATCATTAAGTACCTCTCTGTGGGCCTCTGCTGACTGCAGGTGTTTCTCCAGGGAGTGTGAGGGGAACAGGATCTATAGGCCTATCAGAGGGCATGAGTACCTCTGATTTGTATGGAACCTACACAGAAAAGGACTCACTTACTATCCAAGCCAACAGGCGGGGCAAAGGGAAGTATAGCCTAAGTCCAAAGTTGGGCTTATTTTGTGAATAAAGTTTTATTGGAACACAGCCATACCTAATGACAAAGTGTCTGGACATTCTGTTGATTCAGTCACTACAGAGATTGCAAGACCCAGAAGTCCATCAATAGTTACTATTTGGCTCTTGAAAAGAATTTAAAAAGAGAGAGAGAGTGTGTGTGTTTGTGTGTGTGTATGTGTGTGTTGGGGAGCGGGGGGGAGTGGGTTGCCATCTTTCAGTCTGGAAGAAGACATTGATTTTATACTTGTTGACCAATATCTGCAATTACAAAATGAGTAAAAGCTCAACTAAATCCATCAACTCGATGACTTCATCATCAATGAGCTTGATTATTTCAGAGCACAATATTGATAGTAGATATAGTGGCAGGGTCCTCGGAGCCTCTTAACCCATTTACAAATATTCAGTCTATAGTTTTTTTAAGCCAAGACATGGTATTTTTAAAGACTTTTTCCACTATGGAGAAATTTAAAGAAATAAATAAATGAAAAGAATAGTCACTGGCTTTGAAGCCCCTCCTGAAACACAATGTCTTGTGTTCCCCTTCTGGCTCTGTGGCAGCTGTTAACCATCAAATACTATTTCTAGAAGTGTGCTGACATCAGTTGACGCTCATACACAAAGCTGTTTGGCACGACATTCCCCATGCAAGTTGAGGCGGTGAAAATGAAACAGCTCTGTTGAAATTAACTCTATTCACATCCCAGGGAAAAGAGCTAAGTTTGCCAAATCAATTCCTTCCTCTATCAGTGGGGAAGAACCATTTTCCAACCTCTCAAAAAAGAATTTTTTAAAAAAAGGTCGTCAGACACAGGAGAGAGAAAAAGAGAAAAAATTAATAATAGAGAACCTCCAAAATTAAAATGATAAAACAAAAATTCGCTTGACAGCACAAGTACTTCCAAATGTATATGAAATTGAATCCAAAACTGAGCCTGCAACAAATTTAACTGACAAGAAAGTCTGTATAATGGACTTGGTTTTATTATTAATGCTAATTCAGATACATTTTTTGTTCTGTTGTGCTGATGGCAAGAAGATAAATGCCCAATGAAGGCATTAAAATATTTCCACTCCCTTGAAACATTGATTGTAGTTAGAATGCAAACACTTATTCTTCTGTGGTAAGGAAAAACAATTTTTGAAAAAGAAAGCATTACTGTAGAGACCATTTCAAAATCAGAGAGAGAGCTTTGAAATAGGAATATTTTTCAAGATACCTAAATGCAAATACCAAAACCCAGTTTCTTTGTGAAATTTAAAATCCTATAGCTATGATTTTATCAAAGTGGGAAATCTATTTCTCTTATGCTTTTTTAATGAGCTCTTCTTAAAATTAATTATTCGCCTCACAGAGTCCTTATCATCAAGGACGGAAGTTTACTTTCAGGGCAACCAAGTAAAATGCTGAAAAAAATTTTTCTTTTTTTTTTTTTCTGACCAAGCTCACTTCTCCCAGAGAATCAAGAGCTCACCTCGTCTCCTCTCTTGAACCCAAGTCACACTGTGGGGGCAGGCAGAGGCCAGACAGGCATGGGGAGACATGCTGTCTGCCCTCACAAAGATCTGACTGTTTTCAGGTTCTCCAAGCCAAGGATGGAAGCGCCCCAGTTGTTAGTGCTTGCAAGGGCCAGGGCTTGGAGAGCCAGAGAATTCAGCCAGAGCGCGTACAGCCAGAGTATGAGTTCATCTGGGAAGGAGCAGTTAGTTGGCTTTTAAAGATCAAGACTCGCAGAAAGTCAGGAACGCTGGAGGTTAGGAAGAGCGAGCAAAAGAGACTAGAGCAAACGCAGCTGGGAAAGTAAGTCTATTATGTTTCCTTGGCTGGGGTCTTGCTTCTGCTCAGCGTCTGTGCATGTGTGGTGGATACAGCTAGTCAGCGAGTGAAAGGATGGCTGTGGATAAACTTTGATCCCTCCCGAAGCAAGTGGGCTTTTAATTACAAGGAGACGGTTACAGCCCTGGGTGAAGCGGAGTTGATTTAAATAGCATTTAGCCCGGTGCTCTCAGCCCACACTCATCATTCCAGATTCCCCACCCTTCCCCCCCACTCCATGTCTTCTTCATTAATTGATACGTATTTAACCTTTGGTTCCCACTTGTTTAGAGCTCTTCTATCTGGGGGAGAATTTTAAGATGACCCCTGGTAGTTAACATCCTGCAAAATCCTCTCTTCCTGAGTGTGGGCAACCAACGGCTTGGTGACTCAGATGGACTAAAACTCCTTTGATGACATTCCTTGGCAATCGACTGTGAGTCAAAAGGGAAGTTAGGGTCGGGAATGTGGCTTAAGTGGGAGAGTGCATGTCCATTGGGTTTCCACTCATAGCCTCCTCTGAGCCCCAGTGATGTGGCCTGGAGCCGGAGCACCCTCCCCACACAAAAGAAAATGGGCAGTTATTGGGGTGAGCCTGACCTAATCTGGCAGCCCTCTGGGAGAGCACCACGGAGAGCAGGTGCTCCTGGTCTCAAGAGGGAATATGCTGCCACACTGTGAGACAAGAGGACACAGAGGACATTTAAGTGTCCATGAGCTGCACATGGTCTCTCTGTCAGACAGATACAAGGAGAAGAAGGTCCCAGTTTCAGAGGGACTGAGGCCCCCACTTCGATTTCCTGGAGACCCGGGATTCCTGATCTGTCGGAACTTGACCATCATCTGTGCTTCGATGAGCCACGGTGTCTGTAGGAACTCGTGGAGTGAGAGGAATCTGTCATAATGAAATGCACGTGGGGGCCTCAATGTGGCAGCCACTGGTAACACGGGGCTGTAGAGGACTTGAACAAGGTAACTACAACCAAGCCACTGAGATTTTAAATTTCATTTGGTTGTAATTGAACTTAGTTGGCCATTTGTGGCTAGTGGCTATCTTAATGACAGTGCACTTCAATACTGATGTGGACAATAGTCTCGTTTCCAGACAGTGCTCCTCTGCACATGATAGTGCTCCTGTTCTTGGTTACAAGTGGTGCCCTCCGCACTGTACAGTGCTCCTATTCTCAGTTCTAGGCGGTGCTCCTCTGCACCTCACAGTACTCCTGTTCTTGGTTACAGATGGTGCTCCTTCTGCACTGGACAGTGCTCCTATTCTTAGTTACAGGCGGTGCTCCTCTGACCTGACAGTGCTCCTGTTCACGGTTGCAAACAGTACTCCTCTGTACTTGACAATGCTCCTTTTCTCATTTCCAGGAGGTGCTTCCTGTACATTAGTGTTTCTGTTCTTGGTTACAGACGGTGCTCCTTGAACTCATTTTCTGGAATTTAAGCACCCTTTCTAAAAAGACCACGTGAGAAGTCAATGTCCACTCTTCATAGAACACTCACTGAGTGTTGAGGTCTCGGTAGCAGAGATGCTTTGTTAGGGAATGGTTCTGTGGTGCCTGGCATCAGTCAGCCATCACTGTGTAACAAACTAATCCAAACTCCGTGGCTCAGGAAAACATCATTTACTATTTTTTTTATGTAGGAGTACTGCTATTTATTCAGCCACTGATTAGCTGATTGAATTGTGCATGAACTCCACCTTACTTTTTAAAACATTTTTTTATAATTTTATTTATTGAATCACCATGAGAGCAGTTACAAAGCTTTTGGGTCTGTCTCGGTATACAGTGAAACACCCGTACCTTCACCAGTGCCCATTCTCCACCCCCAACAACCCCAGTATACCCCCATCACACCCCCTCCCCCCTACCCGTGGGGCAGATGATTTCCACATTACTCTCTCTCTACTTTGATCACACTCAATACTTTGACACCAGACCCACCATTATTATTTGAAATTTTACCCCAACACTCAGATCTGCTGAAAAGGCAACAGTAGACAATTTGTTTTCTATTGCTGGTTATGAATAACATATGATGTTGCATGGCTGCAGTAGTGGCCGCACAATTTTGAAATTTTGAAATTTTAACACTTAAATCTGGAGGGATTTCTGCCAAAACCTGCTGGGTTCCGAGATTTGCTCCTGAGTCTCTGGGATCATGGCCGTTAAGCAGCTTGATCAGGAGCCAGAAAGGCTGTTCACGGGAAATGACTTGGGGTCTTGTTGGGGTGGGGAGGACAGGACCGGCTCCACCTCCATCCCGTGAGGCCCAACATGTCTTGTCACTGCGGGCTCAAACCTGACTGTCCAATGGCCTCTGGAGGATGATGGCCTCCAAGACAACAAGGGGGAGCAGGCGGAGGGACAACACCCTTTCCCCCCTGGGGTGGCCCAGCGACAGTAACCTACTGCGGGGTCTGAACGCATTTCTGCCAAAAGCCACTGGGATTCAAGATTTGTTTCTGAGTCTCTGGGATCATGGCCATTAAGCAGCTTGATCAGGAGCCAGAGAGGCCATTCATGGGCGATGACTTGGGGTCTCGTTGGGGTGAGGACAATAGGACTGGCTCCACCCCCATCCCGTGAGACCCAACATGTCTAGTCACTGGGGGCCCAAACCTGACTGTCCAATGGCCTCTGGAGGATGGTGGCCACTGAGCCGCCAAGGGGGAGCAGGTGGAGGGACAACACCCTTTCCCCCATGGGGTGGCCTGGCGACAGTAACCTACCGCGGGGCCCCAACGGATTTCTGCCAAAAGCCGCTGGGTTTCAAGATTTGTTTCTGAGTCTCTGGGATCATGGCCGTTAAGCAGATTGAACAGGAGCCAGAGAGGCTGTTCATGGGCAATGACTTGGGATCTCGTTGGGACGGGGTGGACAGAACCGGTTCCACCCCCATCCCGTTAGGCCCAAAATGTCTCGTCACTGCGGGCCCAAACCTGACTGTCCAATGGCCTCTAGAGGATGATGGTCACTGAGCCGCCAGGGGGAAGCAGGCGGAGGGACAACACCCTTTCCCCCCTGGGGTGGCCCGGCGACAGTAACCTACTGTGGGATCCGGACGCATTTCTGCCAAAAGCCGCTGGGTTTCGAGGTTTGTTTTTGAGTCTCTGGGATCTTGGCCATTAAGCAGCTTGGTCAGGAGCCAGAGAGGCCATTTGTGGGTGATGACTTGGGGTCTTGTTGGGGTGGGGAGGACAGGACTGGCTCCACCCCCATCCCGTGAGGCCCAAAATGTCTCATCACTGCGGGCCCAAACCTGACTGTCCAATGGCCTCTGGAGGATGGCGGCCACCAGGCTGCCAGGGGGAACAGGCCAAGGCACAAAACCTATTGCCACCTGGGTTGGCCCAGCACTGGTAACTTACTGCAGGGACCAGACGCATTTCTGCCAAAAGCCGCTGGGTTTTGAGATTTGTCTCTGAGTCTCTGGGATCATGGCCATTAAGCAGTTCGAACAGGAACCAGAGAGGCCATGCCTCCAATTATATAGCTGAGCCGGAGGTGGTTTGTGGGTGTGTTTCCCACATACCTGACTTTTGGCCATTTACTTTCTTGGTAAACTTTGCCCCAAGTTTTTGGGGTCTGGCCAAAGGCAAAGCAGCAATTTTAGGGTATCTGGAAGTCTGAAGGCGCCATCAGGCTGCTGATGCACTCGCCTCACAGGTACAGATTGACCTGCTGGCGGCACCACACCCCCCATCATTTACTATTTTGATTCATGCCCCTATGGATCAGCTGGCTTGTTTGATGTGAACTGGACTCACATGTATGCCTGTGGACTGACTGTAAGTTCCGCTTTGAACCAAGATTGATGAGAGATGATTAGCAGGGTCAGGTCACATGGGGCATCTCCCTCCTCCTTGGACCAACCAGCAGCTTTCCCTGGGCATGCCCACCTCAGGGCAGTGGCAGAATGTAGCAGGCAAGGATGAGTATGCCTCAACTCTCCAGCATCTTGGGCTTAGGATTGACCCACTATCAGGGATTACTCCTGGATCTACAATCAAGTAATTTTTTGTGGTGCTCCAGGGACCATGTGAGATTCTGGGGGTCGAGCCCATGGTTCAACTCCATGCAAGGTAAGCACCTTACCTGCTGTACTATCACTCGGCCCCTGATCAAACATTTTTTTTTCCTCCTCCTATTGCTCAAATCAAATCACCAGACCAAAGCCAGGGCTAACAGGTGGGAGGCGTATGTCACTCTTTTGGTGGGAGGGATCACATCAATCACCTGGCAAATGGCTTGAAAATAAGGTGAAAAGTGAGGTCATGATGGAATCATCCATATTGTCTTCATTCAAATTAGGTTTCCCATTCTTTCTGTTTGTCTGTTTTTATCTTGGGGTCACACCTGGCGATGCTCAGGATTTACTTCTGCTCTTTCCTTAGGTATCACTACTGGCAGTGCTCAGGGGACCATATGGGATGCCAGAAATTGAACCCAGGTCTGCCACATGCAAGGCAAATGACCAATCACGCTGACCCCAAGGTCTCAACTATCACGCTGACCCCAAGGTCCCAACTATCACGCCAACTATCACGCTGACCCCAAGGTCCCAACTATCACGCCAACTATCACGCTGACCCCAAGGTCCCAACTATCACGCTGACCCCAAGGTCCTCCATTCTTGACACTTCCTTTATGGCAGGAAGGTCAGTTGGGGGGATGGGGAGAGGGGCTTCTGGCAATTTTTCTAATCAGATATGTAGTTGAATGCAAGAACCTGAGGATCCAGTCTTGGGGGCTTCCAGGCTTGCACATGGTAATTCTCAGAGGACCCTGTGGTGTTGGGTGTTGAGAGAGTTGCAGTCAGCCACATGAAAGGAACGTGCCTTAACCTCTATTCTATCTCTCCCACCCCCAAAAGACTATTTTTTCCTTATACTTGTACTTAATTGGTTGTGTTTTCTCAAGTTACTTGTTTATCAACAGTTTCCCCAACAATACTATGAGTGTGGTCATGTTTTGATCACTGGTATATGCCAGAACCTCTGAAACTCTATTATTATTATTATTATTATTATTATTATTATTATTAGCTTTTTGGGTCACACCCAGCGATATTTGGGTTACTCCTGGCCTTGCTCTTAGAAATTACTACTGATGGTGTTCGGAGGACCATATGGGATGCCAGGGACCGAACCCGGATTGGCTGTGTGCAAGGCAAACGCCCTACCTGCTTTACTATTGTTCTGACCCCTCAATTATTTATTGACTAAATGAGCGGGCAAAATGTCTGAAGAATATTTAAAGCCTATATGTGAATATGCCCTTATAGACAGAACATAGTAACAGTTTGAACAAAATTTGGTAAGTTATTCTCAATAACTTGAGGAGGTATTATTTAAAAAAATAATATATTTTTTAAAAAGTCAGTGACTGGTAAGATAAGTGCTTACCTTGGGTAAAGGTGCTTGCCTTACATTCTGCTACTCCCGTTCAAATCCAAATAAATTCAAACATTTATAGCCCCTGAGAACTCTCAAGAACTCTCATTTCTCAGCACAGAGCCAGGATTAGCCTTATATACAACAGGGTATGACCCAACTACTCTAAATTAAGAGAATTAATTGGAAAATAGAAAAATGTTATATTGTAGACCCATATAAAATCGGTATAGTATGTCTGTGGGCTGAAGCGATAGCACAGCAGGTAGGGTGTTTTGCCTTGCACACAGCCAACCCGGGTTAAATTCCTCCTTCTCTCTTGGAGAGCCCGGCAAGCTACTGAAAGTATCCCACCCACATGGCAGAGACTGGCAAGCTCCCTGTGGCATATTCAATGTGCCAAAAACAGTAACAAGTCTCACAATGGACATGTTAATGGTGCCTGCTCAAGCAAATCGATGAACAATGGAAGGACAGTGCCACAGTGCTACAGTGTGTCTATGACTCTATAGAAGCAAGAGAGTCAGAGGAAGGAATAAGGGAAGTGGGGAAGGAAGGAGAGAAGAAAGGAGGGGGCAGGGAAGGAAGGAAGGAAGAAATTGACAGATATCAATATCTTCCCGAGAACAATAATTTTAAACATCATCTAATAGCCAACAGGTAATCACTTAATCACTTAATCACTTAACTTCCCATTAGTCGTCGATTTGCTCGAGCGGGCGCCAGTAACGTCTCCATTTGTCCCTGTCGCGTGCTAGTGTAGCCCAATGGCATCTGTTTGCTCTGGGAACATGAAGAGCCTCAAACCGATCGTTCATGATCTTCACGAAGAAGTCTGACCATCTGGTAGGTGGGCGGCCACGCGGTCTTTTGACATCCTGTGGAATCCAGTCTGTAACAGCTCTAGTCCAGCGGTCGTCTTTAAATCTCATTACGTGACCAGCCCATCTGATTTTTGACACCTTGGCAAATGAGACAGCGTCCCTGATTCTTGATCGTCGACGGATGTCGGAACTCCGGATTCTTTCTCTCATTTGAGTGAAACGTGATATTCCAAGCATAGCTCTTTCTATTCTTCTTTGGGAGACCTGAATAGCGTTCTCATCCTGTTTGCGTAGGGCCCAGGTCTCTGAGACATATGTTAATGCAGGAAGAACAGTGGAATCAAAGAGATGTGCCCAGAGCCGGAGGTTCTTCGTCCTCTTAGCTATTTCTTCGACGTTCTTGAAGGCGTTCCAAACCGCTCTCTTTCTCCTGCGCAGCTCGGGTGCCAGGTCATTTGTCATGTTGACTTCTCGACCTAGGTACACGTAGCTGTTGCATTCGGAGATGGTTGTTCCATTGAGAGTGAATGGGGCATCAGGAACGAGGCAGTTTCTCATAAACATTGTCTTCATAAGATTCAGCTGTAGTCCTGCCTTTCCACACTCACGGTCAAAGCGAGCAACCATGCAAGCAACCATGCGAGCAAGCCGGGTTCCGCAAAGGATTCAGCACCATCGACCATATCCACACAATAACCAAACTCATTGAGGTTTCTCAGGAGTTCAAGATGCCGCTCTGTTTAATGTTCATTGATTTAAAGAAGGCCTTTGATTCTGTTGAGACAGAAGTGGTCATTGAAGCCCTAGCCAATCAGGGCATTCAAGCCCAATACATCAAGATCCTCCGTGAGCTGTATTGTGGATTCACTACCAGGATATCACCATTCTACAAAGAAGTGATTGTTGATGTCAAGAGAGGGGTTCAGCAGGGTGATACCATTTCACCGAAACTCTTCAGTGCCACCCTCGAGAACATCATGCGACGACTGGAATGGGAAGGAATGGGAGTGAAGATAGATGGTCGGCAATTACACCACCTCCGCTTTGCTGATGATATTGTTTTAATAACACCAAACATCAGCCAAGCGGCACAAAGGCTGGCCGACTTTGACCGTGAGCCAACAGGTAAGCAACCAAAAAATGTACCTCACATAAAAATCAATCAATAGACCCTGTGTGTGTGGTACTGTTTGCATTTGAAGACCTCCTGCCTTTCAGTGTGCTGATGTCTCCCTTAAGGCCTGAGCAGTGCCACAGTCCTGAGACCCAGTAACACTGTCATCCTGAGACCAGTGACACAAAGTCCTCATTTCATTCACAGCCATATCCAATTCTTATCAATGACTTTTTCTTTGCATCTCACGGATTTCAAAAATTAATAACAGTCCTCCCTCCCTCCCCCCCCCCCCCCCAATCTCATTGCCATGCTTAATCTTTCTGCTATCTGGGAACTTCTCTGTCCTTCTGGAAGTGATGTCAGGTGTGTGGCAAGAGCACCCCTGCCCAGGCTTTGAGGCTCCAAGCTGAGGTGGATGTGGAGCCAGTTTTTGGTTTACATGGAGCCACCCAGGATTTCAGGGACAAAGCCAAGCTTTTGGATGTGGTGTCTGTCTCATTCTAGATACAGATCCAATACAGATCTCACGTGTCTTCATTCTATCTGCAGGCGTGACGTGTGCGCGTCTATATGTCCCTTCTCATCGGGTTCACAAATAGCTGCAGGGTGCTCACAACTTATTACTTTCCTTGCTGCAAGCAGCATCTTGACTCTGAGTCACTGATAGTCTAATCCCAGAGATGCGAGTCAGCAGGGTGCAGGATTCCTAAGTGCCCGAGAGACAATGTCTTTCTTTTCAAAGTGTCGGGTTTGCTATTTATACAGATTTAAAAGCATGCAGAACTACTTATTGAGTCTCTGCTCTGGGGCTGGGAACACTCATGGGGAACACACCCCATCTTCTCAGGGCCTGTTGAGTGAAGCTGGCGTGTCTAAGCCAGTGATTCCAAGGACAGGAGATGCCTGCTGGAAAGATCAGTGGGATGAACTGGTTCCTTTCGCCTGGAGGACATTCTCAGAGGGAAGACTTGGTTAAGCTCAGAGCTGAGGGCAAATAGGAATGAGACTGCGGGGAAAGGCCAAATGGTAGATGACGAGGGAGATGAAATTTGTGATGTTTGGGGCTAGGTCCAGATGTCACTAGGTCTGTGAAGGGCCTACTCTGCCAGAGTAAGAGTAAGAAGCCTGAGTTTTAACTTTCTAGGCAGTGATTCTCAAAGCTTAGTCCCCAGGACCAGAGGGATAGTCCAGCAGGCAGGGTATTTGCAGTCCTCGCCAGACAGGCAGGGAATGAGCCCACAGTCTGGAGGAGGAATTGTATGTCTGGGTGGATCATATCTGCATCTGTTTCAGTTTTCTTTTTAGGTTTTGGGGACATGACTGGTGGTGTTCAGTGCTTCTCAAACACTCTGTGGTTTGCTCCCAGTGGTTGTGTTTAGGGCTGTGCTGGGGATAGAACCCAGGCCTCTCACATATAAAGTAATAACTGTTGGATCCATTGCCCTGGCCCTCAGATCTAGATTTTTAGAAAAGTCTGGGAATGAGGTAGTGAACGATTTGGAATTGGGAGGCAAAATGATGGAAGCAATAAGAACATTTAGAAAATGAGATCAATAACCAGGGGTGCCCCCAGGGACTTGGGCTGGAGTGATAGCACAGCGGGTAGGGTGTTTGCCTTGCACGCAGCCAACATAGCCGACCCGAGTTCGATTCCTCGGCCCCTCTCAGAGAGCCTGGCAAGCTACCGAAAGTATCTCGCCCGCACTGCAAAGCCTGGCAAGCTACCCATGATGTATTCAATATGCCAAACACAGTAACAACAAGTCTCACGATGGAGATGTTACTGGGCCCACTCGAGCAAATCGATGAACAACGGGAGAACCACCCCCAGGGAATCAATGCTCGCTCTAAGGTGAAAATACCTTTAAAGAGGGTAGGTGAGGGGCTGTAGTGATAGCACAGCGGTTAGGGCATTTGCCTTGCATGTGGCCGACCCAGGTTCGATTCCCAGCATCCCATATGGTCCCCTGAGTGCCGCCAGGAGTGATTCCTGAGTGTAAAGCCAGGAGTAACACCTTAGCATCGCCAGGTGTGACCCCAAAAGCAAATAAATAAATAATAAAGAAGGTAGGTGATTGAATGGTCTCCCTTCCCACTTTCTGAATTGGTGACTGAGGAGTCTTGAGGCCGCCACAGCGATAGTAGGGGGTTATGATTCCATAGACCCACCTAGACCAAACAAATCACAGATCTCACATTTGTATGCCACTGTTCTCAACCTTCATAAACAATAATGTCCACATTTGTTTAAAAGAACATCCAAAAAATGAATTCTTGGGGTCCGGAGTGATAGCACAGCAGGTAGGGCATTTGCCTTGCACGCGGCCGACCTGAGTTCAATCCCCGGCATCCCATATGGTCCCCCAAGCACCGCCAGGAGTAATTCCTGAGTGCAGAGCCAGGAATAACCCCTGAGCATCGCTGGGTGTGACCCAAAAAGCCAAAAAAATGATTTCTTGGTAATTTATCATTATGTATGGTTTGCACCAGATACTAAACTATGACGACCATTCTGTAAGGGATCTCAGAAAGTTTGAAAAGAGAAAGGGTTCCCTCATATCTGAAAAGTCTACACCCCTAGGTCTGGGACCTTGAGTGCCCCTTTAAGTGTGGGGAATGGAGGCCAGTACAGTGGTGGCTATCTGTACAGGATATGGACTTCTGATTTTGCTCTCATTCTCTGCTGTTCCTTCCTCTACGGTTTTGAATTTGTCAGTTCAACACTTCAGGATGTTGTCTGGTGCCTCTTGTACTTTACAGAGGATTAGATTATCACTTGTATCACTTGTCATCCCATTGTTTATTGATTTGCTTGAGTGGGGGCCAGTAACGTCTCCATTCATCCCTGTCATGTGCTAGTGTAGCCCAATGGCATCTGCTTGTTCCAGGAACATGAAGAGCCTTAAACCATTCATTCAGGATTTTGACGAAAAAGTTTGATCATCTCATAGGTGGGCAGCCACACATTCTTTTGACGTCCTGTGGAATCCAGTTGGTAACAGTTCTAGTCCAGAGGTCATCTCTAAATTGCATTACATGTCCAGTCCATCTGATTTTTAATGCCTTGGCAAAGACAGCGTTCCTGATTCTTGATCATCAGTGGAGGTTGGAACTCCAGATTACTTCTCTCACTTGAGTGAAACATGATGTTCCAAGCATAGCTCTTTCAATTCCTCTTTGGGATACCCAAATAGCATTCTCATCCTGTTTTCGTAGGGCCTAGGTCTCTGAGGCATATGTTAGTGCAGGAAGAATGGTGGAGTCAAAAAGATGTGCCTAGTCAGAAGGTCTTTGTCCTCTTAAACACTTCTTTAAAGCTCTTGAAGGGATTCCATGTCACTCTCTTCCTCCTGTGCAGTTCAGTTGCCAGGTCATTTGTCATGTTGAGTTCTCAACCTAAGTATACATAAACTGCTGCATCTGGCAATGTTTGTTCTATTGAGGGCAAATGGAACGTCAGGAACTAGTCCGTTTCTCATAAACATTGTCTTCGTGAGATTCAACTTCAGTCTGACATTTCCACACTCACGGTCAAAGTTATACAGCATTCGTGCCACTTGACTGTTATTTGGTATTATTAGAACGATGTCATTATTGAAGCAAAGGTGGTGTAGTTGCCGACCGTCTATCTTTACTCCCATTCCTTCCCATTCCAGTCGTCACATGACATTCTTGAGGGTGGCACCATTCGGTGAAATGGTGTTGCCCTGCCAAACCCCTTTCTTTACATTGGTGATCAGTTCCTTGTAGAATGGTGAGATCCTGGTATTGAATTTGTAATACAGCTCACGGAGGACCCTGATGTACTGAGTTTAAATGCCTGTTTGGCTAGGGCTTCAATGACCACTACAGTCTCAACAGAATCAAAGGATTAGTATTAGAGTAGTGGCCACAAAATAAGCAAAAATTCTTATATTTGAGCTTCGTAGTCTGAAGCAGCCAGATAACCCAAAGGTATGATTAGCTAAAAGAATTTTTATTACAACCTAATAATAATTATCGATTCTTTTTTCAAAGAAAGATTGCTTTATTAAAACAGATAAACACTGTGGGTAGGGTGTTTGCCTTGCATGCAGCCAACCCGGGTTCAATTCCCAGCATCCCATATGGTCCCCTGAGCAGCACCAGGGGTAATTCCTGAGTGCAGAGCCAGTAGTAACCCCTGTGCATCGACAGGTGTGACCCAAAAAGACCCCCCCAAAAAAAACAGATGAACACTGAAAAGCAGAGAAAATAGTCCCACGGAGCAAACTGCAGAAGAGATATGTTACCACGGCTTCATTTTCTACCCGTTCTTATGTCTTATCCATCATTGTTAATCTTTGTTTTATTCTTAAAGCTTTGTAGAAAATTTCTTTTTCAATCATTAGAATCTTTGTGCTTCTAATCAAAATCTCTGGTGTTCCCATCTAGTTGGGCTCCTAGCTCTGAGTCATGTGTGTCACGAGTATGCTGAGTCATGAGTATGCGTGTGTGTGTGTCTGATGGGATTAGTGGGAGAAATGAATGCTCCTTTCCACATGCTCACTACAGGATTGAGACCACAGGGGTCATCTCTCATCTCAAGAAAAATGTAAGACCCATTCTGAACTATTTTCAGTAGAGGCTGGAATCCTCTTACCAAGAGAGTTGTTTCTCTGACTCTTGCATCCACTAGAGTTTCACTTCTGCCATCTTTCTCCATAAAACAAGTCTTTTTAATTTTATTTTTAAATTATATTTTAGGGACAGTGATTTACAATCCTGTTAATAACAGGGTTTCAGGCATAACACAATCCAGCACCACACTCTTCTCCCAGTGTTCACGTAATACTCAGTTTAAAAGTACTTAAAGGTTGACCCATTATTCCCCTTTCTACTTACTTCCCTCCTTGATCTCTTTGCTTCTTTGTCCTCCACATCTCTAATTTCTGGGGTCAAGAGTGATCTAGGTAACCCCTTTACAACAATACCGTTCCTCAACCAGTATCCTTTAAAGCACAGATAAGCGAGCTCATCCTGAGTTTGTCCTTCTGCTGCTTATTTCACTTAACATGATATCTTCCAGTTCCTACCAGGTTGAAGCAAATTGCATGATTTCATTATTCCTTGTAGCTACATAGCTGTAGCTGGAGCGATAGCACAGCGGGTAGGGCGTCTGCCTTGCACGCAGCCAACATGGCCGACCCGAGTTCGATTCCTCCGCCCCTCTCGGAGAGCCCGACAAGCTGCCGAGAGTATTCGATATGCCAGACACAGTAACAACAAAGTCTCCAATGGAGACGTTACTGGGCCCGCTCGAGCAAATCGATGATAAACGGGAGGGCCTCTACATAGCATTCCATGGTGCATACATACCTCATCTTCATAATCCATTCATCTGTTGTTGAACACCTAGGTTGATTTAACACAGACTTAACAACACTGAAAACATGAGATCTACTAGATATTGTGCTAAATGCAGCAATGAATAATGGTGTTCATATGTCCTTTTGAATGAATGTTTTTAAGTCCTGGGGGTAGATGCCCCAAAGTGGAGTTGCTGGGTCATATGGTAGTTCAATTCTAAGTTTATTGAGGATTCTCCATATTATTTTCCATAAGGGTTGAACCAGAGCACATTCCCACAAGCAGTGGATGAGACTTCTTTTTTCACTATATCCCCACCAACACAGATTGTTCCTACTATTTTTTTTAAATTTTTATTAGTGAAACACCATGGAGTACAGTTGTAGACTTAAAAACTTTTGTGCTTGGGTTTCAGTTATGCAATGATCGAGTACCCATCCCTCCATCAGTGCCCATTCTCCACCACCACTGATCTCAGTATCCCTCCCACTCCCCATCCCCCCCATCCCACCCTGCCTCTGTGGCAGGGCATTCCCTTTTGTTCTCTCTCTCCTTTTGGGTGCTGTGGTTTGCAAAATCTTACTGGTATGAGATGGTATCTCATTGTCATCTTGATTTAGATTTCTCTAATGATAAGTAATGGTGAGTATTTTTTTTACCAGGACAGTTTTTTATTAATCTGCCACTTGACAGTATGAATGTTTGATATAATTCTTTTTTTTAATTTATTTTTTATTAGTGAAACACCATGAGGTACAGTTGTAGATTTACAAATTTTTGTGCTTGGATTTCGGTCATACCATGATCAAACACCCATCCCTCCACCAGTGCCCATCTTCCACCACCAGGATAATATCCCTCCCCCCCACCCCCCATACCCCCCTGCCACTGTGGCAGAGCATTCCCTTCTGTCCTCTCTCTCCTTTTGGGTGTTGTGATCAGCAAAAGAGGCATTGAGTGGCAAACATGTTCAGTCCAGTCTACTTTCAACCTGCATCTCCCCTCCTTGGAGGATCCTCCAAACACCCTCCATTTGGTGCTCCCTTCTCTATCTGAACTGTCCTTTCCCCTAGAATACCCGGCTGGCCTCTAAGCTATGGAGTAATCCTCCTGGTGTTGATCTCAGCTATTCTTGGGTATTAATCTCATATTTTGTTATTTTATATTCCCCAGATGAATGCAATCTCTCTATGTCTATCCCTATCTTTCTGACTCATTTCGCTTAGCATGATACTTTCCATATTGTACCACTTGTATGTAAATTTCATGACTTCATCTTTTCTAAGAGCTACATAGTACTCCATTGTGTAGATGTACCAAAGTTTCTTTAACCAGTTATCTGTTCTTGGGCACTCAGGTTTCTTCCAGTTTCTGGCTACTGTAAAGAGTGCTGCAATGAACAAACAAGTGCAGATGTCACTTCGGCTACACATTTTTGCCTCTCTGGGATATATTCCCAGGAGTGGTATCGCTGGGTCAAATGGGAGCTCAATTTCTAATTTTTTGAGGAATGTCCATACTGTTTTCCAAAAGGGCTGAACCAGTCGGCATTCCCACCAACAGTGAAGGAGTGTCCCTTTCTCGCCACATCCGCGCCAGCAATGGTTGCTTTTGTTCTTTTGAATGTGGGTCAGTCTTTGAGGTGTGAGATGGTATCTCATTGTGGTTTTGATCTGCATCTCCCTGATGATTAATGATGTAGAGCATTTTATCATGTGCCTTTTTGCCATTCATATTTCTTCTTTGAGAAAGTTTCTGTTCATTTCATTGCCCCATTTTTTGATGGAGTTGTATGTTTTCTTCTTGTGGAGTTCAACCATTACTTTGTATATATCCTTGATATCAACCCCTTGTCAGATGTGTATTCGGCGAATATCCTTTCCCATTCTGTAGACTGTCTTTGTATTTTGGTCACTGTTTCTTTTGATGTGCAGAAGTCTCTTAGTTTAAGATAGTCCCATTTATCTATCTCTGTTTTCACTTGCTCGGCCAGTGGCATGACATCTTCGAAGATACCATTAGCTTCAATGTCATGAAGCTAAGGGTTTTGCCAACTTTGTCTTCAATGTACCTTATGGTTTCTGGTCTGATGTTGAGGTCTTTAATCCATTTTGATCTTACCTTTGTACATGGTGTTAGGCAGAGTTCTGAGCCCATTTTTTTGCATGTAGCCGTCTAGTGATGCCAGCACAATTTGTTAAAGAGGCTTTCCTTACTCCACTTCACAGTTCTTGCACCTTTATCAAAGATTAGATGATCATATGATTGAGGGGAGATGTCAGTGTATTCAACTCTGTTCCATTGGTCTGCAGTTCTGCTTTTGTTCCAGTACCATGCTGTTTTGATTATTACCGCTTTGTAGTAAAGTTTGAAGTTTGGGAGGTTGATTCCTCCCATTTTCTTTTCCCCAAGAATTGCTTTAGCTATTCGTGGGGGCTTATGTTCCATATAAATTTCAGGAGTGGTTTGCTCCATTTCTTTGAAGAATGTCGTGGGTATCCTTATAGGGATTGCATTGAATTTATACAATGCTTTTGGTAGTATTGCCATTTTGACAATGTTAAGTCTCCCGACCCATGAGCAGGGGATATCTTTCCATTTCCTCATGTCGTCTTTTATTTCCTGAAGTAGCGTTTTGTAGTTTTCTTTGTACAGGTCCTTTACTTCCTTAGTTAAGCTGATTCCTAGGTACTTGATTTTCTGGGGCACAATTGTGAACGGGATTGATTTTTTCATGTAGCTTTCCTCTCTCTCACTGTTTGCGTATAGGAAAGCCATGGACTTTTGGGTATTGATTTTATAGCCTGCAACTTTACTATACAAGTCTATTGTTTCTAGGAGTTTTTTGGTGGAGGTTATTGGGTTCTCTAAGTATAGTATCATATCATCTGCGAATAGTGAGAGCTTGATTTCTTCCTTTCCTACCTGAATGCCCTTAATATCTTTTTCTTGCCTAATTGCTATTGCAAGTACTTCCAGTATTATATTGAACAGCAGTGGAGAGAGTGGGCATCCTTGTCTCGTCTCTGATCTTAGAGGGAAGGCTCTCAGTTTTTCCCCATTGAGGATGATGCTTGCTGTAGGCTTGTGGTAGATGGCTTTTTAACCATGTTGAGGAAAGTCCCCTCTATACCCATTTTGGCTAGGGTTTTCATCATAAAGGGGTGCTGGATCTTGTCAAATGCTTTCTCTGCATCTATTGATATGATCATATGCTTTTTATCTTTTCTTTTGTTGATATGATGGATTATGTTGATTGATTTCCGAATGTTAAACCATCCTTGCATCCCTGGGATGAATCCTACTTGGTCATGGTGTATGATCTTTTTGATGAGTAGTTGGATTCTATTTGCTAGTAGTTTGTTGAGGATCTTTGCATCTGTGTTCATCAGGGATATTGGCCCGTAGTTCTCTTTCTTTGTGTTATCTCTGTCTGCTTTTGGTATCAGTGTGATATTTGCTTCGTAGAAACTGTTCGGAAGTGTATTTGATATTTCAATTTCGTGGAAAAGCTTAAAGAGGATTGGGAGTAAGTCTTCTTTAAAGATTTGGAAGAATTCACTGGTGAATCCATCCGGGCCAGGGCTTTTGTGCTTGGGGAGAATTTTTATTACCATTTCAATTTCCTTGATGGTGATAGGTCTGTTCAGGTATTCCAGGTCTTCTTGGTTCAGCCTTGGGAGTCTGTAGGAGTCTAGGAATTTATCCATTTCCTCGAGGTTTTGATGTTCCATGGCATAAAGCTTCTCAAAGTATTCCCTGAGGATCCTTTGAATTTCTGTAGTTTCTGTTGTAATGACCCCCTTTTCATTTCTGATTCGGTTTATTAGGGTTTTCTCTCTCCCTTTCTTTGTGAGTTTTGCTAGGGGCTTATCGATCTTGTTAATTTTCTCAAAGAACCAACTCTTGGTTTCATTGATCTTTCGGATTGTTTTTTGGGTTTCCATCTCGTTAATCTCTGCTCTGAGTTTTATTATTTCCTTCCTCCTGTTAGGGTTGTGCTCCTTTTGTTGGTCCTTCTCCAAGTTCTTAAGCTGTGAGGTTAGTTTATTTATGTGGGCTCGCTCCTCCTTTCTGAGGAATGCTTGTAGAGCTATAAACTTTCCTCTTAAGACCGCTTTTGCTGTGTCCCATAAGTTTTGGTAACTCGTGTTCTCATTTTCATTCATTTCTAGGAATCTTTTGATTTCCTCTTTAATTTCCTTTCTAAGCCACTCGTTGTTTAATAGCGCACTGTTTAATTTCCAGGTGTTTTATTTAGTTTTCTGGTTTTGTGTGTGATTTACTTCTAATTTCAGCGCATTATGGTCTGAGAAGATTGTTGATATAATCTCTATCTTCTTAATTTTATGGAGGCATGTTTTGTGGCTCAGCATGTGGTCTATCTTGAAGAATGTTCTATGTACACTTGAGAAGAATGTGTATTCAGCTTTTTGTGGATGAAGTGTCCTGTATATATCTACTAAGTCCCTTTCTTCCATTGTTTCCCTCAGATGAAGTATGTCCTTGCTAAGCTTGAGTCTGGTTGATCTATCAAGAGGTGACAAAGCGGTGTTGAAGTCTCCCACTAGTATTGTGTTGTTATTGATGTCTTTTTCCAAATCTATGAGTAGTTGTTTTAAGTACTTTGCTGGTCTCTCATTAGGTGCATATACATTTATTATTGTAAGTTCTTCCTGTTGTACAGATCCTTTGATCAATAGGAAATGGCCTTCACTATCTCTTATGACCTTCTTCACTCTGAAATCGATGTGGTCTGATATTAGGATGGCTACTCCAGCTTTTTTCTGGGAGCTGTTTGCCTGTAGGATTGTTTTCCAGCCTTTGACTCTGAGTCTGTGTTTGCTTTGACTATTGAGATGTGTTTCTTGCAGGCAGCAGAATGTTGGGTTCAATTTTCGAATCCATCCTGCCACTCTGTGTCTTTTAATTGGTGCGTTTAGCCCATTGACATTGAGAGAGATTATTGTTATGGGATTTTGTCCCATTGTTCTGTTGAGATTTGGTGTATTTGAGGGGCCTGTCTTGCCTTAAAGTAGCCCATTTAGTTGTACTTGTAATCATGGTTTTGAGTCTATGAAGTTCCTGAGCTGTTGTTTGTCTGTGAAACTGTGTGTTGTTCCTTCTATTATGAATGAGAGTCTCGCTGGGTAAAGTATTTTTGGGGAGGCATTTATTTCATTGAGTTTTTTCACTATGTCCCACCACTATTTTTGGGCCCTGAGGGTTTCATCAGAAAAATCAGCTGTGAATTTTAAGGATGCTCCTTTGTAAGATATTTCTTTCTTCGATCTTGCTGCTTTCAGAATTTTGTCTCTGTCTAAAGTTTTGGTCATTTTGATCAGGATGTGTCTTGGAGTATTTTTATTCGGATTTCTTCTGACTGGTACCCTTCGGGCCTCCTGGATGTGGTCACAAGTTTTCTTCAGCTCTGGGAACGTTGTAGCAATGATTTCTTTGACAGTTTCTTCTTCATCAAGGTTTTCTTCCTGTCCCTCTGGGACTCCAATAATTTTTATGTTAGCCCTCTTGGCTTCGTCACGATCTTCTCTTGCCATCTGTTCTCAAACTGTGAGTCTCTTTTCCATTTTCTGCTCTTTTCTGGCAAGTCTCTGAACTTGATCTTCGAGCTCACTGATTCTGTTCTCAGCTGCTGTTACTCTGCTGCTGAGGCCTTCCACTGAGGTTTTCAATTTGGCTACCAGGTTTTTCAGATCCGACATTTCCGATTGCATTTTCCTCATTTCTGCCTTCAAATTCTCTTGTCTTTTATTGGCATTGCTTTCCATTGTTTCTTTTAGTTCCCTAAGCATCCTAAGTAGCTCCATTCTGAATTCCTTGTCAGAGAGGTTGTCTAACGCTATAGTACTGTTGGTGTCTTCTGGGATAGCCTCGTGAATAAGAAAGTTTGGTGGGCTTTTGCGTTGCTTTACCATTGTGACCAGTGTGGTTTGGTCCTTCATGGTCACTGTTACTATTCTGGTTGAGTGAGGAGAGACTGCCAGGAGCCATTCAGCTTTGTTGCTGCTAGATGGGCCTCTTCTACCTTTCTGAGTCTGACCTTCTTCTCAATCAGGCGTTATTCTTTGTTTTATAACTGACATTGAGTGAAACTTTTGGAGGAGGTGCTATTTACTACTGAGCTTGTACAGCTATTTTCAAACAGGACTTTTGTTGGAAATGGAGTAGGCGAGTGGGATGTTGTTGAATTGTAGTAGAAGAGGTGAGAAATTTTTGGTTGGTATTAGGTGACAAGTTGATGAAAAGGATGAAAGGATGAAAGTCCAGATTGCTTGGAGTGAGTGATATAACTGTGGCGGCGTGAGAGGCCACCTGCCCGGAAGAAGGCCACGCCCACTTTGGGAGGCCACGCCCCCTTCTTATAGGCCACGCCCATAGCCAGCCCCAGGCCACTCCCTCCCAGGATCCTGGATGGGGGGGGGCCGATGGACTGCTGGGCAGGCCGGTCCCGGAGCTGGATGCATGGCCGGGTCCGCGCTGTCCTCTGTGGGGATCGGTGGGCGGGTGGCGCGGCTGGGGTCAGGGTCGGGCCTCGGCTGGGCTCCCCCAACCCATGGTGAGCATTTTTTATGTGCCTACTGGCCATCCTCTTGTCTTCCTCTGAGAAGTATCTTTTCATTTCCTCTCCCCATTTTTTGAAAGTTTTTTAAAATTTTTTAAATTTTTATTTTTATTAGTGAGACACCATGAGGTACAGTTGGAGACTTACAAATTTTTATGCTTGGGTTTCAATTATACAGTGATCAAATACCCATCCCTCCACCAGTGCCCATTTTCCATCACCACTGATCCCAGTATCCCTACCACCCCCCATCCCCGCCATCCCACTCTGGATATCAACTCCTTATCAGATGTGTTGAATGCAAATATTTTTTCCCATTTAGTTAGCTTTGTTTTCGTTTTAGCCTGTGTTTCTTTTGCCATGCAAAAGCTCTTTAATTTTATGTAGTCTCATTTGTTTATTTTTTATTTTGTTGCCTTTGCTAGTGGTATCAGATCATTGAAAATGCCTTTGAGGTCCAAATCTTGATGCATTCTGCCTATGTTTTTCTCAATATACTTTAGAGTTTCTGGTATGATCTCAAGTTCTTTGATCTACTTTGAATTGACTTGTGTAAGTTGTAAGATATGAATCCAACTTTAATTTTTTACATGTCGTTATCCAGTTTTCTGAGCAGCTTTGCTGAAACTTTGTCATTACTCCATTTTATGTTCTCAGCTCCCTATTGAAAAGGGTTAGGGCTTCAGTTGTAAAGGTGATGAGGGAGAATGGTATAGCAATATATCCAAAATGCAGTCTTAACAGCACTGAAAACACAAGATCTAAAACTTTGTAATGTGTCTATCATGGTAATAGAAGGGGATTGGGAGTTAGGATGTGAGGACACTGGTGGAGGGATTGGTGTTGGAACATTATATACCTAAAGATTAACTATCAATAACTTTGTAAATAATTGTTCTTTAAGTTAAAAAAAAAAAGCACTGTCCTCCCGTTGTTCATCTATTTGCTTAAGCCGTCCCAGTAATGTCTCCATTGTGAGACGTGTTGTTACTGTGTTTGGCATATCGAATACATCACAGGAGCTTGTCAGGCTTTACCTAGCAGGCAAGATACTCTCTGTAGCTTGCTGAGCTCTCCAAGAGGGGTGGAGGAATCAAATCCGGGTCAGCCAGGTCGGCTGCATGCAAGGCAAATGCCCTACCACTGTGCTATCACACATAAATTTTTTTTAAAAAAAGTTTAAAAATAGAAGTACTTAGAGGATGGGGCAGAATGACAGCACATCACCAAGGACACTTGCTTTGCACACAGCCAACCCAGGTTTAATCCCCAGCATACCTTGTGGTCTCCCAAGTCTCTCAGGAGTAATTCCCAAGTGCAGAGCCAGAAGTAAACCCTGATCACCACTGGGTATAGGCAAAAAATCCTATTTTTTTTCATTAAAAGTATTTTGGAGTTGGAGAGATAGTACAGGGGTTAGACATTTGCCTTGCATGTGGCCAAGTTGGGGCCAGAGCGATAGCATAGAAGGTAGGGCGTTTGCCTTGCATGTGGCCAACCTGGGTTTGATTCCTCCATTCCTCTCAGAGAGCCGGGCAAGCTACCGAGATTATCCCACCCACATGGCAAAGCCTGGCCGGCTACCTGTGACGTGTTTAATATGCCAAAAATGGTAACAACAAAGTCTCACAATGGAGACGTTACTGGTGCCTGCTCAAGAAAATCAATGAACAATGGGAGAACAGTGCTACAATGCTACAGTGTCCAACCTGGGTTCTACCCCAAACCACATATGTCCCCCTGAGTCCCAACAGGAGTGATCTCTGTGCCCAAAGTTAGGTGAAAGCTCTGAGCATTGCCAGGTGTGTTCCCTCTGCCCCTAAAAAGAGGTTTAAAAATATTTATAGGCATGAATGCACCAATATGCACCACAATTTGACTTTATATCATGTTTACACTAGGATTCTCCAAACAGAATAAAAGTGTAACATGCCTAAACATACATGTTGTGTGTATATGTGTGTGCATGTGTGCATAAAGTGATTTTAGGAGTTGGCTCTTGTAATTGTAGAGTCTAGAAGCCCCAAAAGAGCTGATGTTGCAACTTAAAATCTCAAAAGCAGTCTGGAAGTTGAATTCCCTTTTCCTCTTTTTTTTTAAAGGGACTTTTTAAAAATAGAAGTTTAAAGTACACAGCAAACTTGAAGGGAAGTTACAGAGATTTCCCACATTCCCCATCTCTCACACATGCATTGCCTCCCCATTGTTAATGGCAGGGATCATTGGTGCCAACTCATGAACACGCATCAACACTTTATTGTTGATACTGTATATCAAAGTTCATACTGTATATCAGGGTTCGGTATCGGTGTTGGGCATTCCAAGGATTCAGACAGATTGTATGATGATAACGTGCAACTATCATGATAGAGTCATGAGGAATTCTTTCACTGCACTAAAATTCTCTGTGCTTTAACTATTCATCCTTCTCAACCCCTGGCCCTTGGCATCCACTAAGTGTTTGACTCTGATATTCATACTTTGGCCTTTTCTTGGGAATATGATGTTGTTGGAATCAGACAGTATGTAGACTTTTTCAGTCAGCTTCTTTCACTTTTCATAGGCACTGAAGGTTCCTTCATATGTTTCCATAATGCATTTGTTTTTTTACATTGAATAATAGTCCATGTTTTGCTCATAGCCATTGAAGGTTTTGCCTGAACTGTGCTGTGCTGGCTTTTAATCACAGTGTATGGTCATATTAAGAGATACACTAAGGCAGTGGTCTTCAACCACAGGTCCATCGACCAGTATCAGTCTGGTCAGCCAGGTATAAAAAAGCTGAAGAACTCTGCTCTAAGGAAACCTCTTTGATCGGGACATAGTGTTCCTGACATCTGTTCCGCAGTTGCAGTCCAATTTCCCCTTGATAATCAGGGTCCTTCACCCTATCCAACACAGAACTCCCTTCTTTGTCTTGAAATTCAGAAGCATGAGGAGCCCAAATCTTACTTTTCAGTTCAGTGGGATCATTGTTATATCTCCTGGTAGAAATTCCTTTGGGAATAAATGCCTGAAGGACAGAGTTTAATGGAGTCTTCAAAGGAACACCCCACAGTGGATTGTGCCGGCAGCTTGAGGAAGGTGGAAACACGGTAAGAGAAACAGGCCCTTTGTTTGCTGTGAAGCAAGTTCCTTAGTGAGAAGCAATGCTGTGTGGGACACTATGCATCTGGATCAGGTATTCATAGATGGCTGGGCACAAGCGATGTATGTAGGAAAGACAGATTTACATCCACTCTAGGCCAATAAGAACAAAACGCTGCTTCTTTGCCATTAGATACACCCAATGTAATAAACCAGGTAGCAGCTGGTAGATCACCCCACACCTTGACTCCATATTGGGACTAAGTGTTGGTCTTTGTTGCTGGTACATTGCCACTCAGTGGTGTTTGAAAGCCAGATTGATACTGGTGGGTAGTGGGGAGTAGTAGTTCATGCTACTGAGCATATCATCAGGGCCATATTATGTATCAGTTTAAGTCATCCTATGCACTTGATTATTAAATCCTCCCCTGCTGAGGCCACCCTTGAGGACATATCTGTTACCTGTAGGACACAGGCAACTTCACATTATTCACCAGTTCATAAAATTCTGTTCATTTACCTCTTCCGCGGAAACTCCTTGACATCCGTTTCCCAATCATAGCTCTTCCAAGTCAACTCACAGACCCACGTGGTCAAGCTGTGAGTTGGCACATAACTGCACGTATGGCCATTTCATCTTCCAAGTAAAAGAAGCCAGGTACACATTCAAAACTCTGCCCTTTGGGCAGATTGTCCTTCAACCACTGTCCTTTAGGGCTGACCCAGAAAGGGGCAACATGTCTATTCTTGGGTAGTGCCACATACCGGACAAAATTGTTGTCAAGAAGATCCATGTTTACTTTTCTTTGAGATGACCATATGGAGCCCCTCGTGACACCATATCTGCAGACCTGGAGGACGCAGGGAAGAGTTGATGCGGCAGTTTGATTCCAAATACAGACTTTTGGCAAAATCCTCTCCATTTGGGGAACAGTGGATTAAGATCTTCAACTGATCTCTTGAAGCCCACCACATCTGTTCTTGTAAGAGTCTACTGATTTTTTATTACTATCATCTAAAAAAATCATAGAAACATCTAGGATGTTTGGTTAAATATTTGTGTCTGAGCCAAGTTAATGCAAACATGAACTATCATAATATTCTTTCCTAAGAAGAAAAAAAAGTCTGTCTTTCCCACCACACACACACTTTGCCTTTTTTTCTTTCGTATTTATTCCTGTCTTTTTTCTTTCCACAAATATTTCCTGAGAGCCCCCTAGATTCCCAATCCTAGAATCCTACTGAGGAAGTTGAGCTGTCTCCTTGGTAACCAGCTCTAGCCCAGAATGGAACAGAAACTGCTTCCCAAGCAGACACTTCTTTAAAGGGATCACATAGCCCATTCTGATGTGAAACCCTAACTCACAAGAACACCGTTCTGCTCTCTCTTTTAAACAGAAAAATAACTGTTTTACAAAGAGATTAATTATAGATGCTGCCATTCGGCAGGTGGGTGTTCTAAGTTAGATGCTTGTTGATTAAAAAATTGTCACAAGGTGGTCAGAGATCATCTCAGAGATGATTTTTTGTGTACAAGGTTTGTCATGGAAATGAATGGTTTAAAATGTTACGCAGCAAAATATTAAACTCACTTTAGAAAACAAACAGTTTTCACGTCCTTTAGGTGGTTGAATAATGCAACTAATGAAACAGGCAAGTTACAACACATTTAAAACAGATTCACTAAAGCAGGTCCAAAGATGCCTTGTCAAAACAAACCGGAAAAGCTTTGTACGTCTACTTTGAATTATTCTAATGCTCATAAACTTACTTGTCACGGAGGTTGCTTTTCTAGAAATAGAACTGCTATCTGGCGCCAGGAGCAGACTGCTGGGGTCCCGTGCCTCCAGAATCCCAAGCCCAGCATTCACCCTGCCAGGTGGCCAGACCCCTACCTCTGTGTTCTGAACCTGCAGAAGGGTCAAAAACCTTCTCTCAGGTTCCTCCCCACACCCCGTGCCTACGGCAGCAACACTCACCCTGTCCATCACAGCATCCAATGGTCCCAACACCTGCTGCTCATCAGTCTGTTGTCTCAGCTCTTTTCATGATAGGGGTCTCCAGCTATTGTAAAACTGACATTTTGGATCTCTTAAAATCGCATCCAAACCTACCACATCATATGTTTCTACCATTAACCAGGACACAAAATAAATATTCAAAAGATACCATCACAGGGGTCTGGAAGATGGCTCCAAGGGCTACAATTGCAAACTTTGCACACAGGGACCCCCCCGGGGGGGGGGGAATCCCTATCCCAGGGATGTATCCCACCTCAAAATAAGATATACCATCACAACTCCACATCTCAGATCTCTAGCATAGCAGAGAGATGATTGGGTGGGAGTACATACTTTGTTACAGTATGGATAGAAATCCCAGCACAGTCTTTTACATTCTCTCTCATTGGTTAAGAACACATGGTTTTCTTTGTGAGAAAAACACTAATGGATTGTATATGGATGTTGTTGTTGTTGTTTTTCCCTAGTATAGAGATGAAATTATCTCAGTCAAGTTGCTGTAAAACAAATTAATACTGCATTGTGTGGGGGAGGTGGGGGTGAGGGGTGGGATGGGGGGAGGACCTAAATTCAGTGTGCATGTAATTGAAACGATAGATAGATAGATAGATAGATAGATAGATAGATAGATAGATAGACAGACAGACAGAACTACCTGGAGGTAGTTCCACACTCAGGGATCACTCCTAGTGAGACTCACGGGACCATATATAGGACTGGAGGTTGCAACCAAGTTGACTGCATGCAGAGCAATCACCCTACCTGCTATACTATCTATCTGGCACCTTTAATGAAGACCTCTTATGATTTCAGGCCTAAAGTTTCCCTTATAGCAAGTTAGTCCAATTTTCACAAGATAGAACTTGCCTGTTTTTGTACAGGAACAAGTCGGCCAGATGTAGAATTTTCTCATCACTTGATCACTTGATCACTTGATATCCTGTTACTATCAATTTGCTCGAGCGGGTGCCAGTAACATCTCCATTCGACCCTGTCCCGTGCTAGTGTAGCCCAATGCTGTCTGCTCATTCTAGGAACATGAAGAGCCTCAAACTGATAGTTCAGAGTCTTGACAAAGAAGTCTGACCATCTCATAGGTGGGCGGCCATATGATCTTTTGATGTCCCGTGGAATCCAGTCAGTAACAGCTCTAGTCCAGTGGTCGTCTCCAAATCTCATTACTTGTCCAGCCCATCTGATTTTTGACGCTTTGGCAAACAAGACAGTATCCCTGATTCTTGACCTCAATGGAGGTCGGAACTCTGGATTCTTTCTCTCATTTGAGTGAAGCATGATATTCCAAGCATAGCTCATTTGATTCCTCTTTGGGAGACCCGAATAGCGTTCTCATCCTGTTTTCATAGGGCCCAGGTCTCTGAAGCATATGTTAATGCAGGAAGAACAGTGGAATTGAAGAGATGTGCTTGGAGCCGGAGGTTCTTCGTGCTCTTAGCTATTTCTTTGACACTCTTGAAGGTGTTCCAAGCCACTCTCTTCCTCCTGTCCAACTCAGGTGCCAGGTCATTTGTCATGTTTCTCATCATCACTGTCACTGTCCTCCTACTGTTCATCGATTTGCTTGAGCGGGCCCAGTAACATTATGAGACTTGTTACTGTGTTTGGCATATCGAATACGTCATGGGTTGCTTGCCAGTCTTTGCCATGCGGGCAAGATACTCTCAGCAGCTTACCGGGATCTCTGAGAGGGGTGGAGGAATCGAACTCTGGTTGGCTGTGTTGGCTGCATGCAAGGCAAACACCCTACCCGCTGTGCTATCGCTCCAGCCCTGGTGCTAGTTAAGTATTAAGAAAATCCTTGTCCTTGGGACGTGTTGTCTAAAGACTGGTTTGTAGAAACCATTGTCTTGGGGTTTCACAATCTAAGAGCTGACCTTCTTATTTTTCTAGTGGGCTCTTTCCTCATTCTTTTGGCAGAACATGTTGCTAAAGTGTATCAATATATAACCAAGGAAAATATCATTACAACGATGTAATTATAGAAAAACATCATTGATGTCTAGAAGCCCAGTACATTCTAAACTTACGTATCCTGAACATTCCTGTATATATTTGCAATGTATGCTTCTTTCTGGAAACCTAGAAAAGTCTGTTGCTTGTTCCATAAAGATGCTGCATGAGCACTGCTTGCCCAGCCCTCCTTACCCCATTGCCCTTCTCCCTCTGCCTCGGGGACCCTGTTCAACTTAGCCGCACGGGGCGCAGCACCCTGAACAGTCAAGGAACATTTGAAAGAGATGAGCTGTATTCTGAAAAGAATGTCACGATTGGGTGTTAGTCTCCTATTTTGTTACTTCATGTTCCCAAGATGAATGCAATCTTTCTGTGTCTATCCCACTCTTGCAAACTACAACACCCAAAAGGAGAGAGAGAGAGAGAGAGAGAGAGAGAGAGAGAGAGAGAGAGAGAGAGAGAGAGAGAGA
This sequence comes from Sorex fumeus, assembly GCF_029834395.1. NCBI lineage: Eukaryota > Metazoa > Chordata > Mammalia > Eulipotyphla > Soricidae > Sorex > Sorex fumeus. The sequence continues at coordinate 5,756,844 of NW_026606155.1, forward strand.
GAACTAAAGGGAATGCCTTGCCACAGAAGCAGGGTGGGCTGGGGGGGGGGGGGAGGGATACTGGGATCCATGGTGGTGGAAAATGGGCACTGGTGCAGGGATGGGTACTTGAACATTGTATAACTGAAACCCAAGCACAAAAATTTGTAACTGTACCTAATGGTGTTTCACTAATAAGAGAGAAAGAGGAAAGAAAGAAAGAAAGAAAGAAAGAAAGAAAGAAAGGAAGGAAGGAAGGAAGGAAGGAAGGAAGGAAGGAAGGAAGGAAGGAAGGAATGTCACGAGTCTAAGGCCCTATCCTGAACCCTGGTGGTTAGGAAAGTGCCCTGATAAGACTGGGGGAACAAAGAAACCCCAGGAAGAAAAGTCCTTCTCCCAGACATCCTTAGCAGCAGCCTCAGGCCAGGCTAAAGGGCTTCAGCCGCTCCTTTCTGGGCCACCAACACACACCTGGCTCCAGATATGTCCTCTCCCCTCTGTCACACTTCCCTCCCGTGTGATCCTCTTTCCAGGCATGCTTTCCCTTGTGCTGAGCATTCTTTTCTCTTTTCTCTCTCACATTTGTGAAGTAAAACCATTATACTTCACCATCCAGAAATTATTGTTTTGTGATGTCCAGAGCCTCAAACCCAATTCCCTCTCTCTTCCTCTCGCTCTCTCACTCACTCTCTCTCTATCTACCTATCTATCGATCTATTGATCTATCTATCTACCTATCCCTGTGTGTCTCTCTCTCATTTTGTTTAGGGGTCACACTGGCTAAGGCTTAGGGCTCTGAACTCAGGGGATCACTCCTGGCAGAGCTCAGAGGACCACCTGGGGTGCCGGGGCTTGAATCTGAATCGGCTGGTCGCAAAGCAAGCACTCGACCCGTTGTACTTATTTTTCCCATCCACAGCCTCAACTTCTTTTACCAGTCCTGAGTTCCCTGTGTTCAGACCAGCTATAGACACCCTGCATCCCAATATAACCATAAGCCACTTGAGGACTTGAGGGCAGGAGCCCAAAGTTCCTTGACTGATTGAATGTCTGAACATACATTTCTTCTTCTCTTTTTTTCCTTCCTTTGATTTGTTCTCGAGAGTTGCACACTTCCATTTAATGTTCAGTCAAATATACCTTTATGATTATGGAATTATATAGCTAGTTTTCTTTTCTGTGCCATGAATAATAATCCTTCCTGTCAATCAGTGTTGTCAAGTCCTGTCTTTATAATCTGGTGGAAAGCTTGCTCTGTTTAAATTTTTTTTTTTAATTCAGAAGATAGAAATGTACTGCATTGGAAATTAGATGAAGAAATGGAGAGATCCTTCATTGGAACATAGGGGTGTGTGTGTGTGTGTGTGTGTGTGTGTGTGTGTGTGTGTGTGTCTTCTGCATATATGTGTGATATAAAAATAATATTTATGTTACAAAATCTTTGACCATATTAAATTATTCCCATGATTTATACCATTCACCCACCAAGTGCCCAAGAAACATCCACATATACTTCATCCTCTTCGAAGAAGCAAAATTCTTGCATATTTCAGAAGCAGGTATTTAATCGAAGTATCTGATTTTTCTTATAATCAAGTCCAGTGACAAAGGGAATAATTTAATATGAACCAGGTGAAGGCAGAATAGAAAAGCAGGAGGGTAATATTTTTTGGCACACACATTTATGTGACTTCTGTCTTACCTGTGGCAGACATCGTTAATCAACCACTCTATTCTTCTCTGTGAAGAATCAGTGCGTGATCAGAAACTTTATAAATGTAAGACTCCAAAAGGTGCACTATCAAATGATAGGACTTGGCTTATAAAAGAAGCCAAAAAAAATATCTGTTCTACAAAATAAGATTTAAGCAATCATTAAAAGATTAACTGATGAGCCAGAGTGATAGTATAGCACACAGTCAACCCAGGTTTGATCCCCAGCTGGTCTCCTGAGCCTGACCATAAGTGATCCCTGAGTACAGTGCCAGGAGTAAGCCCTGAGCACTTCTGGGTGGGACCCAAAAAGCAAACAAAAAATTTAAAATAAAAGATAAGTGGATGGGGGCTGAAAAGATAGTACAGGGGTCAAGGCCTTTGCCTTGCACATGGCTGACACTGGTTCAATTCCCAGCACACCAGGAATGGTTCCAGAGTACAGAGCAAGTCCTAAGCTGGGATGGAGAAGGAACCACTAAGTAAATGATAGTTGGAGTGACCATTTGGGATGGTAGATGCATGCTGAAAGTAGACTATGAACAAAACATGATTGCTGCTGAGTACCTGTATTACAAGCCATAGCACCCAAAAGGAGAGCAATTAAGAGGGAATGTGCCTGCCACGGAGGCAGGGGATGGGAAAGGGTGGGGTGGGGATAGGAATACTGGGTGGTGGAGAATGGGTACTGGTGGAAAGATGGGTACTCAAACATTGTTTGACTGAAATGTACTCATGAAAGTTTGTAAGTCTGTAACTGTATCTCATGGTGATTCATTAAAGCAAAGAACAAAAACAAATAAACAAACAAACAAAAAATCAGAGCAAGGCCTAAAGCCTAAACTCCTTTTGTGTGGCTCAATTCCTTCAAAAAAGAAGAGTTATAGTCAACAATAAAATAGCTTAATGACCACCTGGAGATTATCTGACGTTCTGAAGGGACAGAGTAAAGGGAATGTTTTTGTTATGAGGCAGGTGAAGAATAGGTTGCATTAAGTCAGGGTCTAGGCCATGAAATACTATTTTTTTAAATCTGAAGCAAGCATTTTTTGGTCTTGTTTCATTCACCTTTATTTTGGTGGGGGAGTCTCCCAGGCAGTGTTCAGGGGTCCCCAGGCAGCTCCCAGTGACTCCTGCCAGCCCTGTCAGATGACTTAATGTTTGGGCCAATGGTACAGGGGCCACCAGTGTATGGAGAGCCACGTGGTGCCAGGAGTTCAAATTCCAGTCCTAGTGTATGCGAGGCATACACTCCCCAGCTCTCTCCCTGGCTCCTGTTCTATTTACTAATTAATACTATTATCATTGCGGTCACTTATTACTTATGATTTAGCCATACACTGTCACTTTAGGTGCCACACCCACCATTAAATCCTTACTGAACAATGATCAGGAATATCAACATCTCCGCTTTGTGTTTTCTTCCCATTTGGGCATTCTAGATATTTCACCAGAAGGTTCCATTTTCAATTTCCTTACTAGACTTTAACTACAGAGGCCCTCCCGTTGATCGTCGATTTGCTCGAGCGGGCCCAGTAACGTCTCCATTGGAGACTTTGTTGTTACTCTGTCTGGCATATCGAATACTCTCGGTAGCTTGCCGGGCTCTCCGAGAGGGGCGGAGGAATCGAACTCGGGTCGGCCATGTTGGCCGCTTGTAAGGCGAACGCCCTACCGCTGTGCTATCGCTCCAGCTACAGAATTGAAAGATAATGAAAGCTTACCTTGAATACGGAACTTCTTCCTCATCCTCTCCATTAAAGAGCTATTGATGTCCCATGAGCAAGTTGTACAGATCTCTTTAGACACCAATTTGTCCCCTTGTGTATGGAGCCCTTCTAGGCATTGTGCTTCCGGCCTTGGCTTTGTTTGGCTTGGGTGTTGCTTTTTAATTACAAAGGACATCTAAATGAACATGGGTCCTTGACTCAGACGTTCATTTGCTGCTTATTGACTTTTCAGTGTTATGAGCAAAACAACATTTATTTTCCTCTCAACTTAGCTATTCATATAACGTGACTCACTTCAGGTCTTCTTTTCTTGAACATATTGCTCCATCTCTTTTTTATTGTGGGCTTTTTTGTTCACTTATTTTTAAACAAAGAATCCATTTCACAAAGAAAACAGCATACAGTATTAGCTGCCATTCTTATTCATTTGAAAGGAAACAATGTCTCTTGCTGCAGTAACTCACCTACCCAGAGGTCATTTTTCCAATAATCTGTCATAGAAAATACAGTTCAAAGAAAAAGGCCTTCTGAGAAGTTAAAATAAATGCCATAGATCTCATTCATTAAGTTCATACATTGTATTTTCATCTTCTTATTCTTGTCATTCAGCACCTGTCTTTTTGCCTTACAGACACAATCCAAAGGAAACAGATTTCTTGGCCCACAGATTAGAAACAAATAATCCAAAGATTGAGAGGCTTCTGAAAAAAAAAATGTCCGTGATGACTGGTAACAAAGAAGACAGAAAAGAACCAGCATGACGGAATAAAAATGACAGCAGCTAGGAAGCGTTTCCTATTTGGTCAAGTAGTTCTCAACGCTCTAGTCCTCTCCATTGACCTAGAAATCATGGTCTGAAATCTTGTAGTCACTGAGTTCATGTTCAGTATTTTCTATTTAAGAAGAAGTGGGTATGTAAGAGGTAGAGAGAAATCTTCCCTACCCCACTTCCAACTGCCACCTCTGAGGGTTTTTCTCAAGTTGTTAAAGCAGTCAAATTAATGTCAGACAGATCAGTAGGAGAAAATATATCAAATGGAATGACATATATATGGAGAATCTGAGTGGATGTAGATTCAAAAACAAATGGAGAAAATGACGGTGTGTGTATATATTGTATATAATACATAATATATATTATGTATCAGTGCATAATTATACATTATATAATGCACTGTAGCACTGTCCTCCCATTCATCGATTTTCTCGAGCAGGCAACAGTAATATCTCACAACAAATTTTGAGGCTTGTTACTGTTTTTGGTATATTGAATATGTCACGGGTAACTTGCCAGGCTTTGCCGTGTGGGCAAGATACTCTCAGTAGCTTGCCAGGCTCTCCGAGAGAGGCAGAGGAATCGAACCTGGGTCGGCCGTATGCAAGGAAAATGCCCTACCTGCTGTGCTATCGCTCCAGCCATTATATAATGCATGATACATAATATACACATATCCTCATATAATATATAATGTTGTATATTATATGTATGAGGTGTCTCATTCCCCTGACCCTGAAAGAGCCTCCAATGCAGCACCATTGGGAAGGACGAGTAAGGGGAGGCTGCTAAAATCTCAGAGCCAGGACGAATACTGGTGCCCACTCGAGCAAATCAATGAATAATGGGATGACAGTGATACAGTGATAAATTATATGTAATATACACACACGTACTTTATTCTTCCCTATGAGTTAAAGGCCTAAGGCCTCAGGGAAAGAGGAGGGTACTTCCCAGGATGAGGTGCTAAATTCATGTAGCAGACCAGATGCTCTATCAGTACATGTTTGCCCTGCCAAAGAGATAGATTTCTCTGACTTAAAGATTATTTCTGGTAAAAATTCTCCTCCTGGATAACACCTCCCATTTTCATTCTTCCAGGCAGTTATGGGAGTGGCAAGTTTCTCCAGGGCCTCAGCTCACAATAATCTAAATCTGCAGCTGGGGAAGCCTGCCCTGGGCGTGGTGCAGTGGCCAACCCTCCTGTCTGTCTGGAGAAATGACTTGGGCAAGTGGAACAAGGGCAGTCTTGGGAGACAAACAGCTCTCTGGAATGCCTGCCTCTCCTCCTACTCTTTAGGGAACCGCCATCTCTGTCTGATTTTCTTAATAAAATGGGGAAAATAATTCTTGAGACAAGGTGCAGACTGTACCTGCCTAAAAAGGAGGTGGGTGCTGGACTCCCCCAGACAGTCAATATGGGGTGCCTGCCGCATGCCAGGCATTGATACTAGGGGCTTGGGGTACAATAGTTAAATGGTTGACTTCACAATATGGTTGTTAGAATAAGAATAATATCAGGATGTTTCCTGTTCCATCAAATTCCTGGAAAATAAGGAACTTGAGTTCACATTAAATTGGGACAATATTTAATGGTGACAAGGGATCACTGATATTCTATTGTTTTTTCCCTTTTCTTTGTTGTTATTATCATCATAATTGTCTCAGGTGATCTTAGAACTTGTTTTCTTCTATATGATTTTGACCTGAGTGTTAGAATTATGATTTCAAAGATCCCAAAAATGCTCCAGTTTCATTTTACTGATCAGAAAATTGAAGTTCAAAGAAGTTTAATGCCATCCACAGTTGTTTGTTGTATTAGAAACATGAGTTTGCTGGAAAGACACAAAGAAAAGGCACATCTGGTGCTTCTCTTTCAGAAAGTCTCTTAGGCAGAACATCTGGAACAGGATGGTAGGACTCTTTTGCAGTGGTGGAGCATTCCATTAGCAAGGCAGAGGGGTTATTGACAGGTTAGAAAGAGAAAGAGAGAGAGAGAGAGAGAGAGAGAGAGAGAATTCAGCGGGTAGAGTACTTGCCTCATACATGGTCAACCTGGATTCAATCCCCAGTACCCCAAGCCCCACCAGGAGTAATTTCTGAGCACAGATCCAGAAGTAAGCCCTGAGCACTGCCAGGTATGGTCCCAAAACAAATTTCTTAAAAGGTGGGGCCAGGGGGATATGGGTTACTGATCAGCTCTTGTCACATAGCAGACCTAGATGAACTCTTTTGTATGACGTTTGATAGAAGTAACTTCTACTTCTTGCACTTTCCTGTAAATGCATCATCACCAGCCTACAGGGTCATCTCTGTGAATGTCACAGCTTCCTCTGACCATAGTGTATGAACAGCAGGACATGCATTGGCCATTTATCTAATATCTGTAAGTGTGCATGCATAAGTGTGTGTGCGCATGTGTGCACAAGCATGTATGTGTGTGCATATGTGCACACATGTGTATATGTGGGGAGCACACACGCATGTGTGTCTATGTGTGTGTATGTGTCCATGTATGCATGTGCATGCTTGCCCACACATAAAACCTAGTGGTCTTGTGCATTTTATGATCCAGTTTAACAGCTCAATAAATGGGATTTTACGTTACAGGGTTGTTTTCTTTTTCCCCTTTTATATGATGATGAAATGATTGGCCTTTAATTTAAAACTTTCTCCTTTAAAGAAAAAGTTTGCACCAGCTACAATACATTCTAGGTAAAAATGTTTCTGCTAATACATTTTTTTACTGAGCCAACAAGTCTGCCAACCAAGCTGCTTCTTGATTTGAATTCAAATTGATGGCGAGGTAGTTAAAAGCAATATATTTGGGGTTTCTTTTCTTTTTAACTTTTTAAAAATCATTTTAAAATACAATATTGCACAAAGTGCAATTATCTTGTTCAACAAATATTTGTCATGGCTGTGGAATTGAATTGGACAATTTTAGAAGCAGAAGGTAAATAAGAATATGCTGAAACAAGTAAGGAAAACTTGGATTTTCTGAAGCAAGTAAGGATTCTCATGGGCTCTATGAGGCTGCAGTTTCCCTGCCTATCAAACAACAGGTTTGGGACCAGGGCAATGGCTCAAAAAGTTGAACTGTGGGGTCGGCACAATAGTACAGCAGGTAGGGCATTCATTCACCTTGTATGCAGTCGACCTGGGTTTGATTCCTGGCATAGCAAATGGTCCCCAAGCATTGCCAGGAGTAATTTTGAGTGCAGAGCTGGGAGTAACCCCTGAGCATTGTTGGGTGTGACCTAAAAAGCCAAAGGAAAAAAAAAAACAACAGGGGGCTGGAGCGATAGCACAGTGGGTAGGGCGTTTGCCTTGCACGCAGCCAACATGGCCGACCCTGGTTTGATTCCCAGCATCCCATATGGTCCCCCAAGCACCGCCAGGAAATTCCTGAGTACATGAGCCAGGAGTAACCCCTGAGCATCGTCAGGTGTGACCCAAAAAGCAAAAAAAAAAAAAACCCAAACAAACAGAAAAAAAAACAGAGGACACACTCCAAACCAAAAGAAACATTGACTGCATGTTTTGAACAGGTAGCCCTGTACTTGATCCCTGCCACTATTGATTCCCCAAGGCCCCTGGGAGCCACTACCAAGCACTGAAATAGGAGTTTCCCCTGAGTACTGCCAGGTGTGCCTCCCCCCACCCAAAATAAAAATAGTAGGACTGACTGGAGGACCTTGGATATCTCTGCCAGTCTAGATGACACGTTTCTATATATTCGACTTGACCAGAACATGGAGGAATCTGATCTAATCCCAGACCTTCAAAAGGCATCTCCCTGTGAATCATTTCCAAATCTTTCTCAGAAGCCCAATCTCTCTCTGGAACGCTCGCTGCTTGCACCTAAGTGTTTATTTCCCATCTCCATTGGAAGGTGAGTAGACGTCTCTATTTTCACATGACTAAAGGAGCATTCCCAGTCCATCTCCACCCATCTCTGAGCACTCTCTCTTTTCCCCAGTGGACCGGCTCAGCTGTACATCCCGTTGGCTTAAACCAGGCCTCTAGTCAGTTCTCCCTCCCCACAGCATCCTGCTGTGTGTCTCCTGAGTATTGTCCCTGTTCATCTCCACGCCCACCACCCTCCTCAAGCTCTCCTGGTCTCTCTCCTGTCCAGCAATCACAGCCAGACCCGTTGCTTGGCCCTTGTGTGCCTCTCTGCAAACCACCTTCCACACTATACACTGAAGTGAGTTTTGAAAAATAAAAATCAGACCCTGTTTTCTCCTGCTTAAAACTCCTCTGTGGCTTTGCACTGCCCTTAGGATGAATCTGAACTCTGACTCAAAAAGCTCTGAGTGGGCTGGTTCCTATCTTTGTCTATTGTCTCATTTCTTCCTCTTATAACTTCCCTCACCACTCCTGGAACTCTGATCTTCTTTCCTTTCCTTTAACTGACCTGTGATACAGAAAGAGAATTCATTATATATAATAATGCATACATTATAAGACATAGCACAGCGGGTAAGGCATTTGCCTTGCACACGGCCAACCCGGCCAAGCCAGGTTCGATTCCTCCGCCCCTCTCAGAGAGCCCGGCGAGCTACCGAGAGTATCTTGCCCGCACAACAAAGCCTGGCAAGCTACCCATGACGTATTTGATATGCCAAACACAGTAACAAGTCTCACAATGGAGACGTTACTGGGCCCACTCTAGCAAATCAATGAACAATGGGAGGACAGTGCTACAACGCTACAATAATGTATACGTGTGTGGACATACACATATACATATACATATATATTTATGTATAGATATATACATGTATGATAGAGAGCACATATATAGTATTATAGACTTATTTCTGTATATGCTGATGAAGAGATTAATCATAAAGAATTGGCTCCTGGAATATGGGGTCTGAGAAGTTTCATTATCTATAAGCTAGAGCTCCAGGAAAGTCAATGAGTAGGTTCTAGTCTGAATCAAGAGGCCAGGGAACCGAGAGTGCTGATGATATAGATTCCAGATCAAGGTCAAGAGCAGATGAATGGCCTCCCTCTGTAACCCAGCATGGAGCTGGTTCTCTCTTCCCCCATCTTTTTTGTTCTATTCAGGCCCTGGGTAGACTGGTTGATCCCCAGGGGAGGGGGGTTGGGAGAGACCTGCTTAATTCAGTTCACTCATTCAAATGCTAATCTCATCTGGAAGCATCCTCACAGATACACCCAGAAACTATGTTTAACCAAATATCTGGGGATCCAGAGGGACAGTGACCCAGCTGAGTTGGCATTTACAATGAACCCAAAGCCATGCCAGCTCTTAGAAGGTTTGTTCCAGCTCTCCCTCCTGCCTCCCTATGTTTTCCCCATAATTGCATGGCCGCATTCTTCTTGTCATTCAGTTGTCATCTTGAGTGTCACCTTCCCTAAATGAACCTTGGCTAACCAGCCTATGAAAAGTAGCCACTCGACACTGCTATTTACCCTGTCATTCTATCTTTATGGAGTGGCAGAACTCTGGTGGCACTCCCGGGGATGGGAGGGGAGGGGGTTCTTGTTATTTATTTGTTTACTTCTACTGTCTGTTCCCCCTGAAAACTGTTAAGTTCTGAAAGGACAGAGACCTTATCTTGGTCATCCAAACATCCTCAGCGCCAACACAATGTCAGCACGAGATGCTGTTTCCAATAAGTCCAGAACTTTCAGATCCCGGGATGGTATTAACTAGTGATGCTTGTCTTCTTAGATATTTATTCTTTTTTTTTTTAATGTAGGAGTACTGCTATTTATTCAGCCACTGATTAGCTGATTGAATTGTGCAAGAACTCCACTAGATATTTATTCTTTAACTAAATGTCTTGTTCATTTTGTATTTGGGAATTTGTTTATGTGTGCTTTGAAGGCCACACCCAAAGGTACTCAGGGCTAAGCCAGGCTCTTTTCTCAGAGATCACTCCTGGTGTTGCTCTGGCAACCCTATGGGGTGTGGGTATTGAGCTAGGGTCAGCTGTGTGCAGGGTAAGCACCCTCCCCACTCTACTATTGCTCCAGCCCAGTGTCTTGTGATTTCGGAAAGAAGTTTCTGTCTTCCTGAATACCTGAAGACACTTAAAGAATTGATATAATTAGAGGTAGGTGAGTAAGATGAGACAGCTATTAGAAGCTACATGAGTGTCCATGTGTTTCAAAACCAGGATGAAAAATGGGCCTTAGGAAGAGACCCAGAAGCCATCTAGACATTAAATATGCAGAGAAAAGTTTTACAATGACTTGAGTTAGAAGAGGAGGCCCTCCAGGATAATTTGGTGGTAGAACACCTACTTTGCAGCCAGGAGACCTCAAGTGAGAGCCCCAGAACTGTCCCTTGTCCTCAATGTGATCCTAGCAACACAGTCATTGGGATCCCGGTATCCCAACAAAAAGCCTGTCATCTGTGGTACATGGTAATAAAGTGTGTGCGAGCCCCACAGCCGTGCGTGCAATCCCCAGCAAGCACCCCAACTCAGTATGCAAACCTGCAACCAAGTGTGGAAGTGCCTCGACTATGTGTGCAAAGTCCCAAATCAGGACACGCTGTGACCAGTTGTGTGTACAAGTGCCACAGGTTAAGTCTGCAACAACAACAACCATTACAACAAAGGGAAGGAAAGTGGAGGAAAACAGAAAAAAAGATTCTTCACAAACACCTTAAAGAAAATTGGGGCCAAAGAGATAGGACAGTGAGCAGGGTGCTTGTCTTGTGCACAGCCAACCTGGGTTTGACCCCCCACCCCAGCACCCAATATGACTCCCCCAACCTCAACTAGGAGAAATCCCTGATCACAGAGCTAGGAGTAGGTCCTGAGCAATGCTGGGTGTGGCCCCCAAACAAAACAAAATGGAAAAAAAAATAGAAAGAAAGGACAGAAAGACGGAAGGAAGGAAGGAAGGAAGGAAGGAAGGAAGGAAGGAAGGAAGGAAGGAAGGAAGGAAAGATGGATAGGGAGGAAAGGGGAAAAAAGATAAATTATAGCACAGCGGGTAGGGCGTTTGCCTTACACGCGGCCAACATGGCCGGCCTGCGTTCGATTCCTCCGCCCCTCTCGGAGAGCCCGGCAAGCTGCCGAGAGTATTCGATATGCCAGACACAGTAACAACAAAGTCTCCAATGGAGACGTTACTGGGCCCGCTCGAGCAAATCGACGATCAACGGGAGGGCCTTTAGGGCTGGAGCAATAGCACAGCGGGTAGGGCGTTCGCCTTACAAGCGGCCAACATGGCCGACCCGAGTTCGATTCCTCCGCCCCTCTCAGAGAGCCCGGCAAGCTACCGAGAGTATTCGATATGCCAGACACAGTAACAACAAAGTCTCCAATGGAGACGTTACTGGGCCCGCTCGAGCAAATCGACGATCAACGGGAGGGCCTTTACTTTTACTTTACTTTACCTAAGTTTTGGAATTTGCTTTTTTTTAAAAAAAAAATAAATATACTATGGATAGAATAGTTGAAAAATATGCCACAGAGGCAGGGTGGGATGGGGGGATGGGGGATGGGAGGGATACTGGAACCCATGGTAGTGGAAAATGGGCACTGGTGGAGGGATGGGTATTTGATCATTGTATAATTGAAATCCAAGCACAAAAATTTGTAAGTCTACAACTGTACCTCATGGTGTTTCACTAATAAAAATTAAAATAAAAAAAAGAAAAATATGTTTGTTGGATAATGAAGCCATAGGGGAAGAGACTAGCAAATTGGTCATAAACATTAGTGATTGAAAGGCATCTTTAAGGGAAATGTCCATCAGAAGCAAGGATGGAAGAATGGCAAGAGCTGGGGAGTGGCTCCCAGGGCTGAGCACAGGCTTTGCATGTGGGAGCCCTGAGTGTGATCCCCAGCACCACCTGATCTCCTGAGCCCACCATATGTGTCTCCCACACCGTCCCCAGGCAGAAACAGGCTAAAGGAAATTTTATAAAGCACTAATAAATATATTTATATTAGCGATAGCACAGCGGTAGGGCATTTGCCTTACAAGCAGCCAACATGGCCGACCCGAGTTTGATTCCTCCGCCCCCTTGGAGAGCCCGGCAAGCTACCGAGAGTATCTCGCCTGCAAGGCAGAGCCTGGCAAGCTACCCCTGACATATTCGTTATGCCAAACACAGTAACAACAAGTCTCATGATGGAGACATTACTGGGCCTGCTCGAGCAAATCGATGAACAACGGGAGGACCGTGACCAAACAGAAAACAAAACAGAAAAAAGGAAAGTCACTGTCACTGTCCTCACGCTTTTCATCGATTTGCTCGAGCGGGCCCAGTAATGTCTCTATCATGAGATTTGTTGTTACTGTGTTTGGCATATTGAATGTGTCATGGGTAGCTTGCCAGGCTCTGCCGTGCAGGCGAGATACTCTCGGTAGCATGCCGGGCTTTCCGAGAGGGGCAGAAGAATCAAACCTGGCTCGGCCGGCCAGCTGAGTGCAAGGCAAACACTCTACAGCTATGCTATCACTCCAGCCCAAAAAAAAGGAAAGAAAGAAAATAGGGAAAAAGTTGAAAAACTTTATATATATTAATATATAGATGAATAACCTTATGCACACACACACACATATATATATATGCATACATCTGATAAGAGACTTGGAGAGGAGAAAGAATAGAACTAATGCAATATTTGAGGAATATTAACCAAGGATTTTCCCAAACTGATGAGAACCATCAATTTACATATTGATCAGTGAACCACAAGCAATATACATACAAATAATCTAGAAATCTAGAAATTTTATCTAGAAATAATATCTTAGCTACTGATAACTGAAAACCTAAGATGTAGAAAAGAAAAAATGTACTAAAATTTGAAACTTTAAAGCACCTAAGAAAACCCAGACATTGGAGAGTTTGCCCTGAACAATCTAGAACACGGTGTGAACCCACTTTAGCTATAGCTATAATTTTATATTTAATCACATTTTTGAAAGTACATATTGCCACACATCGACATACTTTTTATTCATTCAGTCAGTCACTCATTCATTCAACCATTCTTACAGATATTTATCTGAGCACTTCCTATGTGCCAGTCCTAAATTATGCATTGGTGACACAGTTACAAACAAGAGAGCTGTTATTTTTGCCTTCTTGGCATTTCCCCACATACCTTAAATATGTATCACTTATTATTCCCATTCTTCCAAAAATAAAAAAGAAACTCATTTTACTGTTGTAGAAACTTAAATGCAGGAATACTAAGTAAATCTAACATGACTACAGAGACTGTAAGAGACAGAATAGTGATTTAGGGGTGGGAGTGTAGTTAAGATGAAAAGTTCCAGCCTCACATGTGTGAGGACCTGGATTTCACGGTGGTTGGGGGGAGGAGCCAGAAAGTTAGTGCAGGGCTTAAGGTGCTTGCCTTGTATACTCAGCTGGCCCTAGTTCCATCTCCAGGACTGTCTGTGGTCCTCTGAACACCGTCAGGAGTGAGTCATGAGTACAGAGCCAGGAGTAAGCCCTGAGTACCTTTGGGTGTGAGCAAAACCAAACCAAAACAAAAACCAATGGGGCTGGAGTGATGCTACAGCACTTAAGATATTTGCCTTGCATACGGCCAACCCAAGTTGGATCCCCGATGTCCCCTGAGCCTTCCTGAGCATAGAGTCAGGAGCTAGCCCTGAGATCGCGGCATGTGAGCCCCAAACAGAATAAAACAAAGAGGCATGTGTTTTAACACTGTACACTCTCACCAGTCCTTACCCTGAGATTTGTGGACTTCCCTGGTCCCCTGAACAATTGCTGTATTTTTTAATGTCTGTGTTTATATGTGATTGCCTCAAATTCTCAAAGTAGAGTAAAATCCACAAAAGTCCAAAGCCCAGTGATGGAGAAATCCTGGAGGTCAGCTCCTGATAATCCTGCCTCTCTTTGCTCCACATCTTCTGTTCTCTCTGGAAAAAACAGAATGTGCAATCAACAAGGCATCCCCGGGCATTCTCCTTCCATTCTTACAAATTCACAGTGAAAAAGTGCCCCTGTTCATGTCATAACAACAACAAAACAACAACAAAGTTCAATCCTCATCATTCCGAGGCAATTACGAGGAGAAGACATGCACCAGTAGATTTCTGACAGGCTTTTACAATCCAGTTTATTATTTCACTCTTACTAAATTGCTAATCCCTTGGGAGGAGGGGAAAATCTCTGTCTGAGATCTTTAGCACAAACATCTTAAATAAAATGTAAAATAAGTACTTACATGGACATCATTTTAGAAATAGTAAAAGTAAACGCCCTCCCGTTGATCGTCGATTTGCTCAAGCGGGCCCAGTAACGTCTCCATTGGAGACTTTGTTGTTACTGTGTCTGGCATATCGAATACTCTCGGTAGCTTGCCGGGTCTCCGAGAGGGGCGGAGGAATCGAACTCGGGTCGGCCATGTTGGCTGCGTGCAAGGCAAACACCCTACCCGCTGTGCTATCGCTCCAGCCCATTTTAGAAGTACAGTAGAAAAAAAGGAGCAGAAGGGACCCATGGGCAGGGAGAAGGTCTGGGGTGCACAGGTTGCGTGGGAATGAGACCATCTCTAAGACAAACTGAACTGGCTTTGGGAGGAGAAAATTGAGAGACACCAACTGCTCAATCCAGGAGCCAGGGAGCAGGCAAGCAAAGCCCCACCAAGATTTGTAGCACTGTAGCACTGTCCTCCTGTTGTTCATCAATTTGCGTGAGCAGGCCCAGTAATGTCTCCATTGTGAGACTTGTTGTTACTGTGTTTGGCATATTGAATACACCACGAGTAGCTTGCCAGGCTTTGCCGTGCAGGCGAGATACTTTTGGTAGCTTGCCAGGCTCTCTAAGAGGGGCGGAGGAATCGAACTGGGGTCTGCCGGGTTGGCCGCATGCAAGGCAAACGCCTTACCCGCTGGGCTATCGCTCCATCCCATTATTATAATAATGTTTATTTAAGAAAGATTTTTTTTAAAGCTGCCTTTTCAGGTGGCATCTATGCTAGCGATAATTTTTAGAGCCATTTTGGATCACATCCACCCAAATAAATGAATTATTCAAATCAAGACATTAACAAATGGAGATCCCACCACATGATATTTTTTTTCTTTTCTTGGGTCACACCCGGTGATGCACAGGGGTTACTTCTGACTCTACACTCAGGAGTTACTCCTGGCAGTGTTCGAAGACCATATGGAATGCTGGGGATTGAACGCCCAGTCGGCCACGTGCAAGGCAAACACCCTACCCGCTGTACTATTGCTCCACTCCACCCCACCCCCCATACCACATGATCAATCCAATCCAATCTCCTGCCAGAGCCGATGTGACTCACAGTTCTGGAGTCTCACCTTCCCAACCACGAAAAAGGGATGCGCTTTTTTTGTTGTTATTGTTCTTTTCATTGTCCGTGGCAACGTCAGTAGCCCTGCCTTTGGAATTTGATGCTAGGCAATAAAATAATCACTGCCCCCCAAGATGTAGCTCTCACCAGTGCCTCTAGGGTTCTCCTTTCCACCAAAGTCTAGGGGAGAGGAGACACGGGCTGAATGAAGGTGCTCTTGCAGGTGGCACTGGCTTTATTTCTAATCCCATGTCCTCATGTTGCCTAGAGCATATCCTGATGAGGCAGCCATGGGGGGTTTCCCCAATGTTGGGATAGGAAAGCACGCATAGGACCCTGCTGGGCCTTTGAACCCAGGACCATACCCAGGCCTCCTCTATCCCCTTGACTCCAGCCCTGGGGTGGGGTAGGGTGTACCCCCTCTGAATCTGATTATGATTTTTGAAGCCTCACTCTAAGCCTCAGCTTTCCAAATAAGCCCCTCTTCCTTCCACCTGCTTGTCCTGTTTTGCTTGGTGGGGATTCAACCCAGAGCCACACACAAGGACCCCTACAGCTGAGCTATATCCCTGGCCCATCCTTCATGGTTTGTTCATATATGAACCCCTCTTACCCCCACCCCATCTCCGCCCAGAACCTGTGACTGAATTCTCGATACTGGTTTCTTGGATTCAGTAAGTGGATTCTTGTGTTTGTTGTCCTGTTAGAGAACTGAATAGCACAGATCCTTCGAGAAAAGGTCGTCAAGCTCAGCACAGTCTGGGGACCCCTATGACCAGTGGAGAGTCTGATAAGATCTGGGGGTCCCTACTACTTTGGCTTATACCTAAGTGCATAAGGATGCCTGTGAGGGCACCTACCTGGGGGTGATACCACAGTTCCTCTGTCGGGGGGTTTCTCCCTCCTGGTCTATTTCTGGGTCCGGTTTTAAATCAAACTCAGGGTTCTGGTGCCTCCAACCAACCAACACTGCCCTGCTGTCATTGAGCATCCGGGTGCAGAGATGCTAAATTGGCCTCATTCAGGAGTAGATACTTAAAATCCTCTTGCCCAAGATCTGGATTTGTTTTAGATGCTAGAAATTTCTAGAATCAAAAGACTGTACTAAAGTGAATGCTGCACAGGGGGTGAATGGTTTTAGCTGTAAGGAGAGGTGAGCTGAAACCAGGAAGAAATGAGTTAGGAAGAAACCACTGTGAGAATATGAATTCCAGCTAGAACTTCCTCTTTCGTTTTTTGTATGATTCCTGGGGCCCATCAGGAGTTGAGGCAGGCCACTGCCTGAGATAACTGATGTGTCCCATGAAACACAGCAGTGGAGGTGACTGCCCCAAGAGCCACATGCCCACCAGAACGTAGTGACCATGGGTGCAATGCTCTAGATGCTAGAACTTTCTAGCATCTAAAGGTCAAGGGTCTTAGATATTTACGTGGTATAGAGAAGAGGTAACTATGTATGTCAAATTGCAAAAGCCAAAACTAGTGTAAGCATGTACCCTAGACTATAATAAGTAAATTATTTTTTTAAATGAGTGCTGAGGCTGAAGTACAGAGTACGGAGGGTGAGAGCTTGCCTTGCACATGGCTGCCGTAGGTTTGGTCCCTGGCATTATCTAAGGTTCCCTGAATACAGTCAGGAGTGATCCTGAGCACAGAGTCAAGAGGACAGCCCAAGAACTGGCTCAGTGTTGACCCCTGCCATTGTTAAACCAGCTCGAGATCTTCCCAGAGGAATCACATGAAGACAAGTTGTGATGCAATAGGCGAAGGGTCTTTATTGGCTAGCTTGAGCTACGGCTCTCGTCCAGCTCACCGACACAGTGGCAGCCTTCTCGGAATGAGCAACCTCAACTCTCAAAAGTGAGGGGCTTTTATACCATAACATTATATGACAGGGACTTTCCGCGGACCACCCTTTGGGCAGCAGTCTGAAGGGCTTTTCACTATTTGTACTTAACTAATTGGTTATATGTTGGAGTTACATAAGGGTTACATAAAAGTTATATAAGGGTTATATAGGCGGAGCTTCCCTACCTGCATCTGATCGGTAACCCTTAGTTGACCCCACCATGGCTATCTCATTTGGGGAAATCAGGACTAAATTCCAGGTATCTGTGCTCAATTCCAGGAATTCTGGAACTGAAACTTAGACCTGGTTTTTTCTGGCTTCTTTATGAGCCCATCAAGGCTCTGCTTTTGCTTCTCTATCTCTCACCACAAATGAGTTTGCTAAGGAGATGGAACGTTGGGACATCGGTAGAGGGACGCTGACACTGGTGGTGAGTTTGGAGTTGGAACTTCTAATACCCCAAACAGTTATTAACAGCTTGGTAAATCATGGTGCCTACATTTTTAAAAGAAGAGGAAGAAGTCAAAGGCTGGCGGTAGTTGCTCAGGGGTCCATCAACTGAACCCTTTCCAAGCAGGAACGGTCTTCACGGTGGCCTGGAGGCTGACTTCCTCCAGCTAGGCCTGGGAATCCTGGGCTTCCTGCCACATTTTCCTAAACAGCCACTGAAAACTCCGAAAGAACAGTTTCAGGCCAGAGAGATGGTATGGGGCTGAGGGGGTGGGGGTGTGGTAAAGTACTTGCTTGTATGCAGTTGAATCCAGTGAACTCTAGACGGTTCCCAAACACCACCAGAGATAAGCCGTAAGCACGCCTGGATGTGTGGTCCAGATGCCTCCCCCAACCAAGGAATAGCTTCTCATCTCAGCACTGTACCAAAGGAGGTCAGATTCATCCTTGAAACATCCTCCTCCAAGACCCAATGGCATCTTTACGAAATATTTATTTAACATCATGGTGGTGCAGCCTAAGCTGTCCTGGTGGGGTCTACAGCAGTGCCCCAGCCTTTATTGCCTCCTGGGGAGACGATTGGACCTCCGGGATGTGTCAACAATCCTCACATCCTCCCCACCTTCGCCTCTCAGCAGCAGACATGTTCTCAAGGCAATCTTTTTTCTTTAAAATTTAATCTATAAAAGCTGTATATAGTTATAAAAGTTAAATACAAAAAAAAAAAAGAACTTTGCTTAAATTGTTGTTAAGTTGTTAAGACCAAAGATAATTACTTGGACATTATTCCTGTGCTCTGGAGGAATATAAAGGAAAGTTCAAAGCTTGTAAAGAGCTACTATTTAGTAAACGATACTGGCCATACAGACACGCACGCAGATTACAAAGCAGTATCGGGGTTATTGCTGAAAAAAACAATAAGCACATTAGTAATGTTTTTCCAAGTGTGATCGGTGACCTCCTCTCTATTAGAATCACTAATAAATATGCTTATTTCTAAGCCTAGCCCCAGGACAATGGTACAGAAATTCTGGAAGTGGGACCTTGGAAATTGTAGCAATAGCAATCACTCTGCCCACACAACCACATGGGTAGAAGGATGAAAGGGCCGAACCCAGATGGATAGATGCTATGGGATGGCGCCCAGGGACAAGGCCAGAAACAGTTTCTGACAATTTATAGAATCTGGAAAGTGAATGTGGAACTAGAAGCTGGAGTGTGGTTAGGATTATTTGGGGTTTCTGGACATGGAATATAGAGACATTTAAAAAAAGGGCTCTTAAAGGATGGAAGAGATAATGCAGTGGGTAGTGTCGTGTGCTTGCCTTGCATGTAGCTCTCCAGGCTCAATCTCTGGCACCCTATATGGTCCTCCAGCCCCGTCAGGAGTAATCCCTGAGCACAGAACCAAGAATAAGCCTTGAGCATCACAAAGTGTGCCCATCCACACCCCCCCCCAAAAAAACCAAGTAGAGACTTAACAGAGTGATAGTACAACAGGTAAGACACTTCTATTGCATGCATCTGACTTTCTGAGTTGGTTCTGTATGATCCCTGAGCACTGCTGAAAGTGATCCCTGAGCACAGAGCCAGGAGTAAGCTGTTAGCACCCGTGGAGGTGGCACCTTCCTCTGAGGAATAAAAAAGAGGGGACTTAAGACTGTGAATTTATATCTTAACAATAAAAAACACTTGCCTTGCATACGTAAGGCTTTGGATTTGATCCCTTGCACCTCATAAAAGGAGGGGTTGAGAGTAGGGTGATAACTAATTCAGAAAGAAGCCATTGAATTGAGCATGAGTGGTCCAGGTACTTGGAGTTGTGGATCTGCTATTCAGGAGGACATGTGTGCTGATTCTTGGTTAGTGGGGGCCCCTGGGAGTTCCAGGGGTGCATGTGAGCACCCAGAGAAGCCTGTGGATGGATGCAAGGAAAGGGCAGTGACAGGATGCCAGCCTTGGGCAATGGACCCCTCAGAGATGCCCCCACGATGAGAAACTGGAAAGGATTGACCAGGTCAAGCCAACCAGAAATGAAAAAAGTGGCGCTGCAGAAAGGCAAGTTCCAGGGCTGGAACGATAGCACAGCGGGTAGGGCGTTTGCCTTGCATGTGGCCGCCCAGGTTCGATTCCCAGCAACCCATATGGTCCCCCGAGCACCACCAGGAGTAATTCCTGAGTGTAGAGCCAGGAGTAACCCCTGTGCAATGCTGGGTGTGAACCAAAAGGCAAGAAAGAAGGAAAAAAAGAAAGAAAGAAAGAAAGAAAGAAAGAAAGAAAGAAAGAAAGAAAGAAAGTTCCTAGCACGAAGAGGCCACCACAGAGAGGCCACCAGAGTCAGAGGGAAACCTCGCTGTCCCGCATGGGTGTGAGGGCAGCTACAGGGGAAGCCAGGCTAGGGTAGGCCCAAAAAGAAAGGAGGGGACATAGTGACCACTTTCTCTGGGCACGAGTATGAGGCCCTTACTACATCCTCACTGAGTAAGCGGGGCTCTGGGGAAGGGAAGGGAAGATTCAAAGTGAAGGGCAAGGACAGGGCTTCTTTGAACCTCCTCCTGCTTCTGTCAATCCATTCAGCCTTCTCGAAGACCCACCGCTCCTTCTGGCTCATTTCCATGGCTGCGGAGCTCAGAGACATGAAAGCCGTAATGATATCCTTGCCTTCTTGTTTGGTAACGATCGGGCTGACTGCAAGAAGAGGAAAATCTCGCACTCCTGGGTTTTATCAGTACAGCTTCATATTTTTGCAATCTTGTAAGGAATCAGTCCTTTGCTCTTTTAGACAAAAATCATCCACCTCACACTGAAGGTTTCTTTTGTCAAGTTCAATCAGGAAGAGTCAATGGATGAATTGTAAGTATTCGCCACAATGCAATTTCTACAAGAGAAAAAGAGAAGACTGAATAAGGAAGATGAATTGAATATTGAAATAGTTTCTTCTCTATTTAATAAAGGCACACAGTAAAAATGTGTTGTTACTATGGAGATTTTTTTGTTTGTTTTGTTTCCCCTTTTTTTTGGACCCGATTCTAGTCCACTACATTCTTTAGGGTTACAGAAAGGACTTGTAGTACCAGAAACATCTATGTAACACTTGTCCTGTTGTACTCAGGTAGAAAAGTTTCCGGGATTAAATTTGTTTCTGTATCTGGTTGATTCAATTAGGAGCAAGGTAACAAGTTGAATCCCCTGTAGGAAGGCTGGGCTTATTCCAGGGAAAGAGCAAACCGCTCTCCTGAACAGTGTGTTGTTACAGGAAAGATCTGAGCTGGAGGAGGAGGATTGGAGCCTTTTGCTACTGATCAAAACCTGGTGTCTGGTGGGTGGAGACTGAGGGGCCCCAGAGCAGATTTGTACCTCTGTTCTACATACTTAGGGTGAGATAGAAATGTCTTGGGCAAAAAGGGGTTATAAGTGGAAAAAAGTTCCAAAGCCCTTGTTGAGAGAACTTGAAGACACTCATAGTCTTTTGTGTGTCTGTGTGTGTGTGCTTTTTGGGTCACACCAAGCATTGCACAGGGGTTACTCCTAGCTCATGCACTCAGGAATTACTCCTGGTGGTGCTCAGGGAACCCTATGGGATGCTGGGAATCGAACCCGGGTCAGCTGCGTGCAAGGCAAAAGCCCTACCTGCCTATCTCTCCAACCCTAACACTCATAGTCTTTACATGGGGGCAGTGTGTGTGTGTGCGTGTGTGTGTGTGTGTGTGTGTGTGTGACAGGGGAAGGCTCCTAAGTGGTGCTCAGGAGATCCAGCAAAGGAGATTGAGTTTGAGGATGCCCAGTGAGTTCCTAGATTACCCAGATCAATCCAGTAATGGTGCTAGGGGCCTCAAGGGCCACACCTAGGGGTGCTCAGGGGACCACTTAGTGCTGGGTTGGGAGCATGCCTAGCATGGATTATCCCAGTCCCATCTTTGCGTTTCCAAGTAGTTTGTTGAACCTGTTGCAATGTGTTCACTGTTTTCAATGCAGATCTAGGTCAAGTTCATTAGCAAAGTTCACCAGCCTTGCTGCCTTCACCCCCCTTCCCCCACGGCAGCCGCACAGTCTGCACAGTCTAATAAAGCAGGAATTTGGACAGCATGGCAACCCCCTGGCCCCTGTGACATTAGAGAGGGAAGGACTGGGGAGATGCTGCATGGGTTGAAGTCCAGGCTGCACTGGTTCAAACGCTGGCCAGTCCCTAAGCAACATACTAGCATTGTCCCTGAGCATTGTCCCCGTTTTTTTTTAATGCAGAGAGAGCCTCAGCTTCTTGAGATGAACATCTCAACTATCCTCAGGGTCCAAAGCAGCACGTGGGCCAGTGTGGTGGCGAGATACATGTTTTCTGTGAACTCAGGAAAGCACTGGGGGCTCACCTGGGCACATTCTCAAATCTCTTGCATCCAAACAGTGCGCTGGAAGTGACTTTCGCACCGAGGCAACGTTTTATTCCTGACAGTAATGTCTGCTATTTTAAAGTACAATGTGGTGCCTTGCAGACACTGGAAACCCAGTGAATTCCTCTTGGTTGGTGCTAACAGCTAGAGAAAACATAAAACAGCTCCTATTTTGGTAGCAGGAAAAAAAAATCTTGGTATATTTTTGGATCCTGCAGAGGTATTTTAAGATAGCATACTAAAAGTCTAGGCTTCACTCTACGGGCAATAGGAATTTCGATGCATTTTAATGAGATTATTATTATTATTGTTCCAGGAACATTTGTTACAAACAGCAAAATTCCTGTATATCTCTCACCCAACTTCCTATAAAGTTAACATTGTAACTTAGCATGAAATCTGGATCAGAATTAAGGTGACATGAATAAAAGCTGTGGACCGAACTGTAGCTGTTAACTGAACTGGAGTTTTTCACCATTTCCTGTTAATAAAGGATGTCCATATGCATTTGATCCAGGGACTTCAACATGACACACCAGAAATGTTAGTTCAGACTGGAATTCGATTGAGAGAGGGTGTGGATGGGGGTGAGCCCTGCACCCACCCCCAGCAGGTTATGGGCTACTTCCAGCTTAATCCTTGGGACTCCCTCTCTGAGCAGAGCTGAGGGACCACACAGTGATGGGGATGAAACCCAGCTCTCCCTCTTGCAAAGAAAGCATGTGCTCCAGCTCTTAGAACCATCTACCTGGCCCACGGTGACCCATTTCTACAAAATTTCAAATGCATAGGGACAGATATTCTGTGTGATCTAATTTCATCCAGATCCAATGCAATTTCACTCTGACCCACCTTCCCTAAGGCGGCCGGACTAAGGATTCTGAGCAGTGTCGGCAGCTCCACTTGGAGGAGAGATGGTCAGTTCTCAGGCTAGGAATTCTGATCCCAAATCCTATTGATGTCGGTGGACCCCACAGGTGGCTCACATGAGTCGGGAGGAGAGAAAGACGGTCACCGTCTCCCACTCCGCCTCTGCCACCCGTGACCCACAGGGTCTACTAGAACTACTAGAACTAGAACTACTAGAACTGGTAAAGTCTACGATGAGCCCCTGCTAGGCATGGGCCTGAGCCGCCCCCCGCCACCAGCCCCACCAGGTGGCCGTCAGGCCACACCTGAAGTCTGCTTGGTCTGCCAGGCACTGGAGTTGATCACCATCACCTGATTTCTCAGGAATCCATGGATTCAGGCTGGAGCGAGGATTTGCTCTTTGCAGGAAAGGAGGAACCAGTCCCAGCCTTAGCCAGGGTTTTCAGGTTTTTGTCTCCCTCATAGAAAAGAATTTTAGGAGTAGACAAGCAGTGAAGCAAAACAGATTTTATTTGGAGGGTTTTAAGGTGTGGAGGGTAGAGAGAGCCTGGAATTGGTTTTTGGGCTGGATTTTATAGGCACTTCTCAGGTTGTCTTGGTCTGGAACATTCTGGAGTCTTCTCTGGGCTGAATCATTAAAGTTAGGGTATTTGAGGAATTTTCTCCATGGAGAGGGGTCCAAACTCCTCAGGGTCTGCTGCTCAAGGTCTTATTCCTATCCACAAGGTGAATCAGCCTTAGAATTTTCCTCCCAGAAGTTTTTTTTGTTTGTTTGTTTTTAAATCTTTTTGGGTCACACCCGGCAATGCACAGGGGTTACTCCTGGCTCTGCATTCAGGAATTACTTCTGGTGGTGCTCAGGGGACCATATGGGATGCTGGGCATTGAACCCGGGTCAGCCGTGTGCAAGGCTGTGCTCCAGTCCCCCTCCCAGAAGTTTTATTGACCTGAGTCTCATTGCTGAGGGCCTTTCCCTGTCTCCCTGCCTACATCACTATGACTAAGATGGTCCAGTCCATCACAGTCAGCCAATATGAACCTCGCGAGGACCTCCCTCCCCCAAGTCACCTAGAGATGGCTGATGGGGAGCGGGGCACTTTGTCCTGTAACAGTGAAGTAGGGTTCTAAGCAAAACGGGATTTGCTGTGATGTGTGGGCTGGTTCCTGCAAGTGGGCTTGCTGGAGCTGGAAGTTCTCGGCTCTGCTGGCTCTGCCCGACTGCCTCTCAGCGGGGCAGCTGGGAGGAATCTGGCCAGCGTCCCCCCTGTGCCTTCTGCATCTCTTCCCTGAGTGTTGCAAGGCTTAATTAACGTGTGTAAAGTGATCTGAAACGCAGGGATAAAAAGAGCTGGGGAGCTGTAGAGTGCCGATGATTACCTGAGGCTAGACAGCTGAAAGAAGGGAGGCCCAGGCAGACAAAGGGGGGCCTTGGGAGACACGGAGAGGCCTTCAGTATAGCAGCCAGCTGGCTGGCGCCCAGCCAATATCCCACTGTTTCTGCCAGCGTTCTGCCCCCAGCTCTGAGCTGGGGTCTGCAGGGCAGCTCAGACCCCAGGAGAAAGAATTCCCCCAAGGCTGGGCAAAGTGGGGGGACTGGGACTGTGGGCACTAATTGCACCCAGTTCTGGAACTGGCCCAATAGAGATGGTGAGATGGATGGGGGGGGGGGGGGGAGGATGGTGGAGAAGTTGCCCCACCTCCCTCCATAGCCGGCTGCACATTCCGGGATTTGCTCAATGAAGTAGCAAATGTGATCTGTATCACAGATGTGGGAGAAGCAAAGTGAGCTTTTGTTCATTCCTTCTGACAGGCAGGAGTGAGGAATGGTGATTTAGGACTCTCACCTGTGGGAGGCAATCAATCCCTGGTAAAAGGGGGGGGGGGGGTTAACACGAGCGATGCCTGAGCCACGTGCCAGCCCACCATCCTCTGCCCGTGAGAGGAGGTGAGGGCAATGGTCTGCTGTTCGGTTTATGACTTTCTAGGGGGAGGGGCGGGGGGAGGGCAGGGGGCTGCATTTTATTGCACTTTATCTTGTATGAAGAAGCAAGAGGCACATCACCTGGCGCCACCTGTATTTAGAAAGTGAGAGCATTTGGGGTTTTTTTTTTTTCTGATGGAGGATTTCTGTGCATCTGAGTGTGCGTGTGTGTGTGTGTGTGTGTGTGTGTGTGTAAATGATGGCTGTATATAGAGCTCATTTTAAACTGTTTATGAAGACCGAGGGGAAAGGGTTTGTTTGGATCCTGCAAAGTTTATACGAAGTTCTGTGTCCTCTTGGGCTGAGCTGGGTTCTTGTCCATCTTCTGAGCCCACAAACCCAGCAGGAAGGAACTCACTTCCCCTGGCTTCAGTTAAAGGTTCCCTGGGGTCTCCATGACCAGGTCTGAGGGCAAAAGCCCATCCCCTCCCTCATCAGGACCAGCCTGAAAAGTGGAAATATCCTCCCAGAGATATAAAACACGTAGTATGAGATTATTGCACAAGGTCAGTAGAAACAAGTTAGAGGCTTGCCACCAGTGTTGGGGAGAGGGCAGCAGATTTAGAGCAGGGACCACTATGGCGGTGATGGTTGGAAATGACCACTCTGGACAAGAACTGAGTGCCGAAAGGAGGTTCAGGGATCTACATGATAACTTTTAAGAACCTGTATTGCAAACCATAATGCCCAGAAAGAGAGAGAAAGAAGAGAGAGAGAAGAAAAGTGCCTGACAGGGGCCGGAGCACAGCAGGTAGGGCATTTGCCTTGCACGCAGTTGACCCAGGTTTGATTCCCAGCATCCCATGTGGTCCCCTGAGCACCGTCAGGAGTAATTCCTGAGTGCAGAGCCAGGGATAACCCCTGTGCATTGCCAGGTGTGACCTAAAAAGAAAAATAAAAAAAGTGCCTGCCATAGAATCAAACTGAGGGAAGGGTGTGGCAAGGAAGGAAGGAAAGAAGGGAGGAAGGGAGGGAGGGAGGGAGGGAGGGAGGAATAAAAAAAAAAAGATTCCCCAGGGGCAAAGAGGCAGCTCCACCTTGCCTTCCAACTGAGAAGTGAAGGTACCAAAGGCAGCATTGGGCAGCCTGTGGCTGAGGATCTCCCATACTCATTCCCTTGTTCTTTTCTGGGTGGGGAACTCCGGACTCACTTCTTTGGCAGCGTGTTTCAGTCACACATGTGGCACAGGTAGTGTCACATGTCATGGCAGGGCAACTGCCGGGGCTGGGCTCCTAGAGCTAGTGTCTGGCAGAATAGTAACGTTCTAATGAGCCTCCCGCCTTGCTGGCCTCTTCTTTATTTTTTAAATTTTTTTTATTTTTTAATTTTTATTCGTGAAACACCATGAGGTACGGTTGTAGACTTACAAATTTTTGTGCTTGGGTTTCAGTTATGCAATGATCGAGTACCCATTGCTCCACCAGTGCCCATTCTCCACCACTGATCCCAGTATCCCTCCCAACCCCCATCTCCCCTATCTCACCCTGCCTCTGTGGCAGGGCATTCCCTTTTGTTCTCTCTCTCCTTTTGGGTGCTGTGGCCTCTTCTGACTCAGGCTCCAGAGAGATTTGAGTGAGCCTGTGCAGCCCTGAGAGCCTTCAGTGCTAGGATGGTGATGTTTACGGAGTACTCTGGCTGGGGTCCCGGGTGCTCCCCCGGGTACTTGGTCAGACAGCCCCGTATGTCTGTAATGGTGCTGGGGATGAGATTAACATTTGAGTCAGGGCCAGAGAGATAGCTCAGGGCAAAGGTACTTGCCTTGCATACAGCTGACCCCAGTTTTCTTTCTGACACTGTAATTGGCCCCCCAAACACCACTAAGAGTGATCCCTGAGCACAGAGTCAGTAGTAACTTCTAGCACTACCACATGTGGCCCTCTCAAAACCACGGACTCCATAGACTGAATAATCAAACTGCATTCCCGTATGTGGATAGGTTTCATGCAATCAGTTGAATAAATAGACTTGAAAGACAGAATGGGAGGGTGCCCTCCTGGCTGGCTTTCTGGAGCTGGGACATTGGTTCTTTCTTGTCTTTGGACTCAAAAGATGTCATCAGCTCTCGAGCCTGCCAGGGTTCAGGCCAGAACCCCATTATCAGTTCTCCTGTGATGTCTGTGTGCCAGCTGCAGTGTTTGGCCCTTGTTGGCCTCCGATACTGTGTGAACCTACTCTCTATAATAAACCTCTTTCTGTAGCTGTTTACATCCTATTGGTTTTGTTTCTCTGACAACCTTCTTATTTCCTAGTTTGGTTCATTCATTAAAAAATAATGAATCAAGCTCCCATTATGAGACAACTATACTTTTATCTTCTTATTTTGGAGAGAGGGGAGGAGAGCGGGGGCACTCCCTGCTGTGCTCCAGGCTATACTCCTGTCTCTGTGCTCAGGGTTACTCTATATGCATTACTGGGGATCAAACCTGGGTGGGCCACATGCAGAGCTGAGGCCTTTCTTGGGGGACTCTCTCTCTCTCTCTCTCTCTTCCTTACTACACTGTTTATATTGGAAATTGCCACTAAACAAAGTTGAGGAAATCTTTATTACTAAGTTGGGGGGGACTTTATTCATTGGGGTGGGTGAAAGGACACAAGGAATGATGAGAATAAGTAAAGTACCGTGTAATCAGGTGGGAAGTACAAGGGCAAAGGAAACGCTAAGCAGATTTGGGACAAATTAAGAGATGCTGAGGGCCAGGGAGACGGCTGAAGGGACTGGAGCACATGCTCTGTATATGGAGCCCTAGTTTGACCCTGGTACCCACAGAGAAGGATCCCCAAGTACCAAACCATGCATAGTCTTCTCAAGCACCTCTGGGGGTAGCTCCCAAACAAAATTGAAAAAAATAATAATAATAACAGCCACTCATGTTACCGAAACAAGCTTCCAAAGAAATGAGTCCAGAGTTCCCCTCCCAGAAAAGAACGAGAGAGGGGCCAGAGCGATAGTACAGTGGGTAGGGCATTTGCCTTGCATGCGTCCAACCCAGGTTCAATCCTTGGCATCCCATATGGCCCCCAAAACACTGCCAGGAGTAATTCCTGAGCAATGCTGGGTGTGACCCAAAAAGCAAAACCAAACAAACAAAAATAAGAACCAGAAAAGAACAGGGGAATGAGTATGGGAAGGGGGCAATATTCTAACTACGCGTAGCTCTCCCTATGGTACTCTGACCTACCCTCCTGCTTTCTCTCCAACATGCCTGACTTCATGCCCAGGCTGTGCCCGATGCTCAACCCACTCTTGGTTACATCTGAACCCCTCCTATTCTTGAAGACTCAGATCATGTTTATCATTTACTAATCAAGTTGCTTCACGAGAGTGATTCTTGAAGCCTCTTTTGGTATCACAGAATGGGATTGGGGCTATCCTTCTGTCTTTAAGTATGCAATTTTGTTCATCTGGAAATGGGGATCAAAATGATCTCTTCTTGGCCGGTTAAGAGATAAGAAACCAATGCAGGTAAAATGACACAGTGATTCTTTTTGATGCTATTTTCATTGTTGTTTTTCCCCAGCAAGCCCCTTTCTCACTTCTTCCTCTTCTCTTTGAGTTCGTGACCAGCTACAGTCTCCAGTCCCCACTGTCTTTTAGACTCTTGAAAGCACTTTTGAAGGTCTCCCTTCTTGGGGGCTGGAGCGATAGGACAGCAGGGAAGGTGTTTGCCTTGCATGTGATCAACCTGTGTTCAATCCCCAGCATCCCATATGGTCCCCTGAGCACTTCCAGCAGTAATTCCTGAATGCAGAGCCAGGAGTAATGCCTAAGCATTATTTTTGGGTGTGACCCGCAAAAAATAGCAACAAAACAAAACAAAGGCTTCCTTTCTCAGTGATGGCTTTGACCAAGACCTCACACTTCACCTGCCATCTTGGTTTGTCCCTCACAGCCATCTTTGCTCCAGACTTCAGATTCAAGGCTTTTCCTGGCTTTGCAGAGCACCTGATGCCTTGCTGGGAATTTTTTTGGTATCTCAACTGGTCAATGCTCTGATCTAGCTTCCTGCGAGAACTCCCTGTCCTCTGCTTTGGAAACGGGGCAGCTGGAGTGGAGAAACATAAACAGTTTAAATGTGCAACACAACAGGAATTTTTAAAAACAGGTTATTTTCATGTTTGGTCTATAGTCTACTTTCAGCTTGCTTCTCCCATCCTGGGAGGATCCTCCCAACACCCTTTATTTGGTGCTCCCTTCGCTATCTGAGCTCCCTTTTCCCCTAGCATGTGTGACTTGCCTCCAAGCCATGGAGCAAAATTCCTGGTACTAATCTCGGCCAATCTTGGATGTTAGTCTCCTATTTTGTTACTTTATGTTCCCCAGATGAATGCAATCTTTCTATGTCTATCCCTCTCTTTCTGAGTCATTTCGCTTAACATGATACTTTCCATGTAGTAATACCACTTGTATGTGAATTTCATGACTTCAAACCACAACACCCAATAGGAGAGAGAGAACAAAAGGGAATGCCCTGCCACAGAGGCAGGGTGGGATGGGGGGTGGGAGGGATACTGGGATCCGTGGTGGTGGAAAAATGGGCACTGGTGGAGGGATGGGTATTTGATCATTGTATAATTGAAACCCAAGCATAAAAATTTGTAAATCTACAACTGTACCTCATGGTGTTTCACTAATAAAAATTTTTTTTTAAAAAAAGGTTATTTTCTTGAAAATGTTTACAGAAAAATTGAGATGCTACTGAGTTCCCCGTACCTGTAAGTTCTCCCATTACGCACCACTATCCTGTTTCTGGTTGGTCCATCATTTGCTATAATTATGGAACCGGTGCGGATACACCGTAACTAGCTCGAGTCTCCATGGTTCCGATGGCCCGTTTAATCCACTACGCCTGTTTTCTGTGCTAGGAGCCTGTCCAGCATCACACAATGCGCTAATTGTGTCTTCCCCTGAGGCTCCTCTGCGGCCAGTTTCTCCGCCTTCCCTGGGTTTTGGTGCCTTCACAGTTCTGAGGAGGCTGCCCGGGGATTCTGTAAGATGCCGATTGGAATTTGCTGCTGTGCACAGAAGGAATGGAACACAGGCGGCTGCTTCCGCAGGCAGGCCAGCTGAGATGCAATGAGGGGAAGGCAAAGGAAGTGACCGGAGACCCGAGTTTCTCATCCCTAAACTGAAGCGTTAACCCTAAGAGACAGAGCTCCCCCACCCCCCACCTCCTACCCCGGAGCATGGCTGGCTGTGGCCCAATGAAAGAGAAAGAAAAGAAAGATGAGTGTTTTGAGGGTATCAGGTATTTGGGAATTCTCAGAACCTGTGAACAGCTTCTTCCTCATAGTTAGGTTTTTAACATGGCCACTTTATTTATTTTTTTAATAATGTAGAGGTACTGTTATTTATTCAGTCATTGGTTAAGCTGATTGAATTGGGCATGAACTCCACTTGATCACTTGATCGCTTGACTTCCCGTTAATCGTCGATTTGCTTGAGCGGGCGCCAGTAACATATCCATTTGTCCCTGTCCTGTGCTAGTGTAGCCCAATGGCGTCTGTTCGTTCTAGGAACATGAAGAGCCTCAAACCGATCGTTCATGATCTTGATGAAGAAGTCTGGCCATCTGGTAGGTGGGCAGCCACGCGGTCTTTTGACATCCCATGGAATCCAGTTGGTAATGGCTCTAGTCCAGCAATCGTCTCTAAATCTCATTACGTGACCAGCCCATCTGATTTTTGACGCCTTGGCAAACGAGAAGCGTCCCTGATTCTTGATCATTGATGGAGGTCGAAACTCCGGATTCTTTCTCTCATTTGAGTGAAATGTGATATTCCAAGCATAGCTCTTTCGATTCCTCTTTGGGAGACCTGAATAGCGTTCTCATCCTGTTTGCGTACGGCCCAGGTCTCTGAGGCATATGTTAATGCAGGAAGAACAGTGGAATCAAAGAGATGTGCCCGGAGCCAGAGGTTCTTCGTGCTCTTAGCTATTTCTTCAACGTTCTTGAAGGCGTTCCAAGCCGCTCTCTTCCTCCTGCACAGCTCGGGTGCCAGGTCATTTGTCATGTTGACTTCTCGACCTAGGTACACATAACTGTTGCATTCGAAGATGGTCGTTCCATTGAGGGTGAATGGAGCGTCAGGACCGAGGCTGTTTCTCATAAACATTGTCTTCATAAGATTCAGCTGTAGTCCGACCTTTCCACACTCACGGTCGAAGTCAGGCAGCATTTGTGCCCCTTGGCTAATGTTTTGTGTTATTAAAACAATGTCATCAGCAAAGCGGAGGTGGTGTAGTTGCCGACCGTCTATATTCACTCCCATTCCTTCCCATTCCAGTCGTCGCATGATCTTCTCGAGGTTGGCACTGAAGAGTTTCGGTGAAATGGTATCACCCTGCCAAACCCCTCTCTTGACATCAATGATTACTTCTTTGTAAAATGGTGAGATCCTGGTAGTGAATCCATAATACAGATCACGGAGGATCCTGATGTATTGAGTTTGAATGCCCTGATTGGCTAGGGCTTCAATGACCGCTTCCATCTCAACAGAATCAAAGGCCTTCTTTAAATCAATGAACGTTAGACAGAGCAGCATCTTGAACTCCCGAGAAACCTCAATGAGCTTGGTTATCGTGTGGATATGGTCGATGATGCTGAATCCTTTGCGGAACCCGGCTTGCTCACATGGTTGTCCTTCATCTAGTGTTCTGCCAATCCTATTCAGGATGACTCGAGTGAACAACTTGTAGATGACAGACAATAGGCAGATCGGGCGATAGTTGCCAATGTCGTGGATGTCTCCCTTCTTATTCAGTAGTACGGTCCTGCTGGTTTTCCGTTGGGACGGAACCTTGCATTCAGACAGGTAGCGTGTGAAGAGCCGAGCCAGTGTATTGATGAGTACTGATGGCAGGTTCTTCAGGTATTCAGGTCTGACCTTGTCTGGGCCAGGTGCTATTCGTTTCTCTACTGACGAAATGGCATGTCAGATTTCGGAAGGGAGAACATTGGGAATGACATATCCATCCTTTGGAATTTGGTATGTAGGCAAGTGGACATGGCTATCGAAGAGATTTGAGTAGAAGTCATGGATAATCTTCTTCATTGCCCTTCTGGAAGATGTGATAGATCCATCAGGATGTCGGAGGGCAGTCATCTTGGTCTTGTAGTTGGCGAAGGACAGGTGGGCGTTACAAATACTTTTTTACAAATACTTTTTTTTTTGCTTTTTGTGTCCCACCCAGCGATGCACAGGGGTCACTCCTGGCTCTGCACTCAGGAATTACCCCTCTCGGTGCTCAGGGGACCATATGGGATGCTAGGAATCGAACCTCTGTCGACTGCGTGCAAGGCAAACACCCTACCCGCTGTGCTATTGCTCCAGCTCCTCCACATTACTTTTTTAAAAAAATTTTTAAAAATTTTATAAGTTAGTTCACTATGGAGCGATAGCACAGCAGTAGGGCGTTTGCCTTTCACACGGCCAACCTGGCCAACCCAAGTTCGATTCCTCAGCCCCTCTTGGAAAGCCTGGCAAGCTACCGAGAGCATCTCGCCCGCATGGCAAAGCCTGGCAAGCTACCGATGACTGATATATTTGATATGCCAAACACAGTAACAAGTCTCACAATGGAGACATTACTGGGTCCGCTTGATCAAATGGATGAACAACGGTAGAATAGTGCTAGTTCACTATATTTGATTGCATTCAATGTTCAAACACCAATCCCATCACCATTATACCTTCCCACCACCAAATTTGGGATGTTTGCATCCCAAACCCCAATCCCTGTCCCAAAACACAACTGAAATAATATATTTTGTATTGTCTGTTATGAAGAACTGCTGAACATGCTTATAACAATGTATTCATATAGGAAACAGTGTGAAGGTTGTTCTATTTTGGCAGGAGCCATTAAGACATTCTATAGGATATCACTAACATGTTGTTAAAGTTTGGGTGATGTGAGCTTTGAGATATATATATATATATCTGAAAATATGTATATACGCATATATATTTCCCTCTATGATTTGTTGCCTACTATCTGAACCCCATCGAATGTGGTATGGTAATTATGGAGAATGGGTCACAAAAATCACAAATCATCCTGTTATTCGTCGATTGCCTCGAGCAGGCCCCAGTAACGTCTCTTTCATCCTAGCCCTGAGATTATATTCAAGGCTCTTTAGGAGAATGAGGCCCATCATTGTTACTGGTATTTGGCATATTGGGTATGCCACAGGGAGTTTGCCAAACTCTGCCGTGTGGGCAGGCTACATTTGGTAGCCGGCCAGTTTGTCCAAAGTAGGAATGAGATAATAAGATGTCATAATAAGATGTTGCGCGGCCACAAATGCGGCTGTGTGGTTCCGGGAGCTGGTTTTTACAGTCTCTGAGTCTTGGCCGTTGATGGGATTACACGGCGCCAGGGGGCCAGTTGGTGGGTGTGACCCCCGCCTACTGGAATTTGGAGGATCTGGGTGGAGGATGCTCAGCCCCAATCCGAGTAGGCTTGGAGATCTCGGCCCCGGAACCTGCATGGCTTTGTCCCTCTGCCAGTACCTTCATGTGTGCAGAGAGTGGTCTCAGCATGGTGGTGGCTGGTCCTGGAGGTCTTCGGCTGCCGAAGGCCTGGTCGGGGCGGGGAGGAAAGCTCAACCCGCTTCCCTCCAAGGGGCCCCAGTGAGGACATCCAGGCATGGGGGCAGGAGACTGCACTGTTCCTGCCATGAAGAATGGGTAGGGAGTGTTTTATGATGTGTCACGGCCAAGGAAGCATGAAAGCAGCCATGTGGACCAGGAATAACAACATGTCCATTTTATTTATTTTGATTTTGGTGCCACACCCAGCTGTGCTCAGGGCTTACTCCTGGCTCTCTGGATCAGTCTTGGTGGAGTTTGGGAGACCCTGTCTGGTGGCAGGATCACAACTGGGTTAGTCACGTGCAAGGAAAACACCCTACTTGCTGTACTTAACTCTCCAGCCCCTAGCTTTATTTATTTATTTATTTTTTAATTGTTGGTTGGGGGCTGTGCCTGGCATTGTTTAGCAGACCAAATGGAGGGCCAGGATTAAACCCTATGTGCAAGGAAGCATTTTCCTCACTGTCCTGTCTCTCAATTCTCCTTCTTTCTTTCTTTCTTTCTTTCTTTCTTTCTTTCTTTCTTTCTATCTCTTTTTCTTTTCTTTTCTTTCTTTTAATTTTTATTAGTGAAACCATGAGGTACAGTTGTAGACTTACAAATTTTTGTGCTTGGCTTTCAGTTATACAATGATCGAGTACCCATCCCTCCTCCAGTGCCCACTCTCCACCACCACTAATCCCAGTATCCCTCCCACCCCTCATCCCCCATCCCCCATCCCACCCTGCCTCTGTGGCAGTTCTCCCACTTTCAAGAACTCTTCAGCATTTCTTTCTCAGCTTCACGTCACCTATTAGTGCTAAGATTACTTGGAGACCAGTCCTAGCAACATCTGATGGTCACGTGGATCTGTGTGACTATAAAGTAAGTAAACCAGTTTTCAACCAAGGGATCAAACAAATCCATCAGGCGAGTTCTCCACTATCCTGCCAACTGGTTCCCCCAGACGGTCATGTACATCTTCTGAGGAGGCAGCCTTGCACAGAAAAAGGCACGAACCTTGTTCTTCTTCTTCTTCTTCTTTTTTTTTTTTAACAATGCATTTTTTTTTTCTAGCTAAATGTCACTCGCCCTCATCTGGTTGGGTTTTAGGTAGGATGTATCATCAGAGAAGTTATATTTCTGTTCGTTTTTGAGCCACACCCAGTGGTGCTCAGGGCCTTCTCCTGACTCAGCAGTCAATCCTGATGAACTGGGGATTGAACCCAGGTCTCTTTGAGCAAGGCAGGTGTCCTATCTGCCGTACGATCTCTTTTTTTTTTTTTAATTACACAGTTTTTACTTGGAGGTTTTGAAGGGAAGGAAGGAGAGAAAGTGAGAGAGAGTAGAGAGTAACCTACTCAAAAGGGAGCCCAGGCTTCTCCAAGGGCGGAGAGAACCCCTACACACATCCCAGCATTAGACATGAAAACATGAAAGTTCACATCTCAAGAGGGGAGTCGCGGGCGGCACATGTGCTCAGGCAACATATGTGCTACTATCTCTTGATAGTTATGAAGAAGTTGTGTTATGTCAGAGAAGTTATGTTTCGTCTCAGCAAAGGGGAGGAGGACGTGGATGACCACGGACAGGATTGGTTGGTGACTTTCCCAAGCATGCAGGAAGACAGAAAGTACCGCCCAGGTTGTCACCAAGTCTAGGAGGCCGCTGGTTACCTGAAACACCTCTGGTGCCCTGGATCTTGGAGGACACTTAAATGCTGGCACTGCTTGTAAAAAAACGAAGTTGCACTGAGCTCAGGCCTCAGGGCGTAAGGTGGAGTTCATTTTCAGGCTTGGAAAAAGAGCGTCGAGCAAGGTATATAAGTTGGCAGGGGCCCTGCCCTGCTGCAGGCTTCCACGGTCTGCCAGACGGCTGTCCCCAGACGGTCACAGGACAGAAACCTGACCCACCCGCCCTCACTCGCCAACGTAGCGAGACTGAAATATCTTCAGCTGGCCTCTAATTTCCACTCTGATACCACAGCACAGGTGAGCACAGCGGCTGGCTGCAGGGTGCTGGAGCGCCTTTTCTTGGGCTGGAGGTGAGGCAGCAGGGCTGGTCTTGAAAATGCTGGAGCCTAAAGTCGGCACACCAGTTCCTCTGCGTCCCCACAGCACGATTTTTGACCATTCGGGACACCGTGTTCTTATTTGGCAACAGGGGATTATGTCTGTTCTATCCCAGAGGTGTGGCATAGATCACGAGACACGTGTAACCGCGCTTTGAAGATCGACAAGTGTTACTCATTACAACTCATGGACAGGAGTCAGCAGAAAATGGTGCCTTTGATGTTTAATTAATCCTAAAAATCTTCCATTACACTTATTTAGCTATAAGTGGGAGGAGGAGGGCAAGCATAATTTTCAAAAGGGACTTTTTCTGCTCCTAAAAATAGAACTCAGAAAACACATATTTGATTTTTTTTTCCCTCTCTGGTGTCAAACCACAGTGTTATTGTTCTTAGCAGTTTTGCAGAATTGTGACCTTCAAAGTTGGGGATATCAAAGGCTGGAAGAAGGATCCCTGGCTCGAAGTCTTTCAGACCCAGGCGCAGTTATTTTGAATTACTGGCTCTTAGCATCGTCCTCCTAAATGAGCACTAGCTGATGGGTCACAGTCGGTGAATGCGCTGAGAGGTTGCTGAAAGTTCTTCTGGGGACAAGGAGGGAAATCTGTTATGGAAGTCCGTGCAACACGCTTTCTGCAATTAAAAATTTACATTTTTCTTAATTGTACATAAGTGCTATCTACCCGGGATCATAATTTACTTTCCGTTTACTGAATTTGTGAATTTTTGCATTTAGTTTTCATTTGTAATTAAGTTTTCTCTATGAGGCGCACCATATGCCACCATTAATTCTTTCTCGTTGAGTCTTTAGGAGATCCATGAGTGCATATTTTGATGCAATTTTTAAAGTCTTTTGAAAATCAAATGACTATGTGTTTAGCCATATGGGCCTTTGTTATTTAAAATAGCGCACGATAAAGTAAGAAAAAAAGCAAAATGCAAGAGGACCTGGTAAGGAAAGTGCTTAAAACATTTGTTTTTGAACACAATTTTCACCCCTCCCCCCCCCCACACACACATTTCTTTTTCTTTTGCATTGCATTTTTGGAATCTCTCTTTAAGCTTCGCGCACCACCTCTTGCAGGCGCTGAATGGACACTCGCAACAAGGGCACTGGGCAAAAGCCAGGGAGTGCGGCCACTGCCCACTGGCTGGGCGCGCGCGCGGGGGGCTGCCTCCTTTCCCGGAGCAGTTCAGCGGCAGACGCCGTTTTTTTTTTTTCTTTTTTCTTTTTCTTTTTTTTTCTTGAACATCTGATGCCAGCATTTGACATTCCGCTCCAGTTTATCCGCACAGACGGCGTCGGGCTCTGAAAGGAGCCGCCGACGGTTGTGTGTGTGTGCGTGTGTGTGTGTGTGTGTGTGTGTGTGTGTGTGTGTGTGTGTGTGTGTGTGTGTGTGTGCGTGCGTGTGTGTTTTCGGTTTTCCGGGGGAGCCACGGAGCCCGCCAGCTGCCTGCCGTACGTGCGGGCTGCGGCCCCGGGCGCGGGCGGGCGCGCGGCGCGCACTAGGACCCAGCAGGGCTCCGGGCCCGGGTGGGAGCCGCGCCGCCGACCTCGGGCAGGCGCCGGGGCTGCAGCCGGGGTTCCGGCCGCGATCGGCTGCAGCTCGGCCGGGAGACGGCGCGACCCGGCGGCGGGGCCAGTCCAGCGCCGCCGCAGCCCCCCAATGCAGCCGCGGGAAGCAGCAGGGGGGGCAGGCGATCGCAGGTAACGAAAACGGGGCGCATTTCCTGCCTCCTGATCTTCTGCTCTGGTTCAGCATTGTCACGAGAGGAGCCCGCACGGTTTCGGCGGTTGCATTGGGGGGAGCCCTTGGAATTTTTTTTAATTTTTTCATCATTATTAGTATTATTATTTTTTAAAGATCTCCTTCCTCTTCCCCCTCACCCCCCTCCCTGTACATTTCCAGTTGGTTTCAGCTTGATTGATAGTATGCAGCCCAGATGGGAGAAGACCCAGGGATGGCAACTTGCATATTTTCCTTAGTTTTGTCTCAAAAGTAAGTTCATTTAAAAAGAGAGAAAAAAAAAGTTTTCTCAGGAATTTGTGGCTCGTCCACTGAAAAAGAAACCTAAAAATTGTGGCCAAGTGGATGATTTTTTTTTTTAAAAAAGAGCAGATAATGGATATAATCCTGCTAATTACTTCCCAGGGCTGCCCGGGCGTTACTTTTTATTTTCAAGGAACTAAGGAGTTAAATGTGGAGTTTGGCTCGGGAGAGTTTACAGCATTGCTCTCTGTCGCAACTGTTTTGCTATCAATTATACACAGAGTGTCAAATCTGTGGGCAGTTTAAACCTCTTTTCAGATACTGTAACTGGTTATCCTGATATGACATAAACACATGAGAGTTTCCTTGGAGGGCAGGGAGAAGAATTCGCTTTTGGGGGGAAAACATTGTTTTCGGGCGAAAGCCACAATTCCTGGCTGGGAACGCTGGAAGAGACAATTTTTCATGCTTTGTTACACTCCCCGATGACATTTGGGGAAAGGGAAAAAGCAGTCTCTCTCTCGGCAGCTTTTTAATTGTGGGGTTATGAATTTATTTTATTTATTAGTGGCCATTGGTTGGGCTCGGGGAGCCCTCTGTCACAGGATGTGCTTGAAGTGACACATTTGCTAACAGTTGGGACACATGATTGCAAATGTGAAATGTGGCTTCCCAGCAAGGGCCGGTCTGGAAGCTGCCGTTGGCAGGTCGACGGGCTCATTGAGGAAAAAGGGAGTCGTTTTCCGGAGCTGAGGAAGACGTCCTGTTCTCTTCCTTTTGTTCCCTGTTTCTCATTGATCCGCCAGCGGCTCTCAGAGAGCTTGGAAGACTGCGCTGATGACCAGAACCCACTTTAACTCTCAGCCTGATTGGTCAGTTGGATAGAGACTCTGAAAACAGTTGCCCACACCTCCTTTTAAAAGCCTGCTACCATTTCAGTTTTGCTTTCTCATGCACAGATTACTGCCAGATTGAGTTTCAGTTCCGGTCCGGATTGCTTCGGAACACCTTTATGTTTAATTTTGTTGTTGTTTCTGCCCTGATAAAGTAGGCCATTGTGGTGACAAATGCCTTTGCAGGTCTCAGCCACTAGCTTAGGTGTGTAGACAATATCACTTGGCAGTACAGTCTCAATGATTTCTCCTAGTAGAATGCAAAGTTGTTCAACTTGGATGGGGGGGGAGGGTGAGAGTGAGGGGGAGGGAGAGAATTTCCCTCCCTAGCCATTTTTGAATCTAAATATTTAAAGAGCATCATCAGCAAATGGTGATCTCTACTTTGATCATTTAAGCGTCTGGTACATTAGTATGTAGATCAGGCACTAAATTTAAGTCAGCAACAGCAAAAGAAAAAGACAGCGTCAAGCAAACAATCAAAATCAGCTTGCACACTGTTGTAAGAAATTGTGGCATCTGGTTGGAGAAGGCTTGTCTCCCATCCAAGAAAAAGGGCATGCTTCACCTTAGAAGAGGAAATAGTAAATATTGTGGAATGTTTTCTCTCTCACAAGGCCTATGGACATCTTCATTTGAGCCTGAAAGTCCCTCAATTAAAGAAGCACAGTCCCAGAAGTTGTTAAGCATATAAACACTTTTCTGATTGGCTCAAAAATTTAGACACAGGAAGTGGATGGTATCTAATAACCCTTGAGTGGAGACATGGTTGTCATGGAAACGGAGAAGAGTTAACCCCCCCAACACACACATACCACACATACACTACCATAACCACAAAGAAAGAAAAAGAAAGAGAAAGAGAGAGAGAGAGAGAGAGAGAGAGAGAGAGAGAGAGAGAGAGAGAGAGAGAGAGAGGAAGAGGAAGAGAGAGACAGCGCTGGGGAGAGCAGGCAGGCTGGTTGTCAGCGCAGATGCAGGGAGAACATGTTGGCTTCTGTAAGCTTTGCCCACAGCATCTGTTGAAACCCGAGACCCTGCCTGTCAAATCAAGGTCATTTTACAACAACAACCAAAATTGCAGTCTCCTGGGTTTCGTAACTGTATTTTTGATTGAAAATATGTGAGGAACAAACGTGAAGGCAAGGAGGAACACGCAAGCTTGCCTCGCAGTTTGCTACCTGAGAGTTGGGCAAGAAATGCGAAGAAGGTTTTTGAGCTGTTAATTTGTGGAAGCCGACTGATTTGTCTGTCTCCTGCTAGAACCCAACTCTGCGGAGAGCCTGTAAAGTCCGGAATGTTCCCTATAGATGAAGGGTCACTGGGGGAACAGTCTAGTGAAGAGTCCCTGTTTGCTAGAGGGTTCAAAGTTGAACTGTAGGATCTGAGGCGGGAGAACCGTAGCATTTTAGAAGCCCGCTCAAAGGAACGGAAGAAATGAAGACTAGAGTGGGGGAGGGTATCCTGAGTAGCCAAGCAGGGAAGGGAAGAAAGCAACAGAAACGTGTTTGAAAATTGCAGTGTATTATTATTATTATTTAGTTAACTTTGGTTCTAATTTTTGGATGGAGAAGAATGCTTTAAATTTTGAGGATAATTAAGAGGTTTCCCCAAATCAAGGTTGCCAGTATTTTCAATACTTACCTAATACTTTCATGAGGGGTAGTTAAAGAGGACAAAAGTTTGGAGATCTGACTCCCATTTTGCTTTGCATGTGAAAAGTGACCTAGGAGGGCTTGTAATTTTGATTTTGGAGCTCAGCATTGAAGTTAATCACTCTCACACCAGTACTCTTCTGTTTTTCCCTCATCTTGTCAATAGCAGTCTTTCATTTTAACTTCTTGGTTTCATTTAGGAATATCTTCCTTCCAATCATGATGATTTATTGCATAGATTTGCTTCATCTTAATTGAAAATGGTCAGTTTTAACTCCTGTTTAATTAACACTTTGATCTTTGTCTTTAAAAGCAGCAGATTTCCCTTGTTTTCAGCAGTTAATTGCTGGGGGTGGGAGATGAGACGAGGTGGAAGGAATTCAAACTGTATTTGAGTGTTTATTTACCATCTTGCATCTATGCCGTCCGAGGAGATATGACTAGTGATGTAGTGTCTGTGTGTGTGTGTGTGTGTGTGTGTGTGTGTCTGTCTGTCTGTGAGAGAAAAGAGAGAAGAGGGAGGGAGGGGGAAAGAGGGAGAAAGAGATAGAGAGATATTTGGTTCTTAGGTTGTCAGATTCTTAACAGATTGGAATTTGGTGAAAAAGGTTCATTTTAATGGCACAACTGTTCTCTTTTAGCAAAGGATTTCCTGTAGGGAGCTTTCTTATCTACAAGTATGTTCATTGGCAGGAAACATGTCAGTTGCTTGTTTTTACAAAGTGAAGGAAATGAATGGGATTTGTTGGTTTCTAGAATCTGCCTTCATTTTCCTTTGTCAGAGAGTTGCTCAGATCACTGAGTTTCTAAAAGCACTTTTTGAGGAATGCAATCAGATCGCTGCAAAGCTTGGCGCTTCTGTTTATTTTTGACTTTGGGAATAGAAAAGAATTGATCATTATACTACTGTGTACAACTTATTTTACCAATACAAATGAGCAAGATGTTCAATCAAATTCCAGTTCATTTTCAGTTGTCAGATACATACTCACCGAAGCTGGCATTTTGGGGTGACTGTGCCAAATTTCTAATAATTAGTTCAGAATGCCAACCACATGCCAGTCTTGATTTTGAATTTTCATGGAGAGTAAAGGGGGAGAATCAGCTTCATTCTTCTGTTTATAAGGGGGAAAAAAGCCCACAAAAATGATAGGCAATTGGCTCTTTTGCCAGTAGCAATATTGGGGTGAGGGAGCAGTTGAAAATTGAAGGGGGCTTTGGGGATATGGGGGGGGACTGCTTTGGGGGGCTAAGTCAGTTTAAAGTCCATGTGAAAAAAATAAACTTAACCTTAAGAAGATTTATTGTTTAAAACTTTGGATTATTTTTTGAATTCTGAAAAGAAATATACTTGATTGTTTCAATTCAAGTCTGTTTCAAATCCTGGAAGAGGGAAGGGGAAAAAAAAAAAGGTGGAGCTTCTTCAAAGGAAAATCGATATATAACCCTCCTTGGAAGGAAACTGTCTGAGGAGGGAGAGAAAGAGTGCCTGGGGGAGAGAGAATCATTTGTTGCCATGTTTTTGCACATTTTGGAAGACATCATTTTTGTTTTATATTTAGCACCAAATGGAATCTTATGCAAGACCTTAATATCTGAGTAGAATAAAAAGACTCGCTCAGATCCTTTCTTCCCCTGGGCTATGCCTGGGGCACACCCCAGAACCCTACTCCCCCTGGTGAATGCAGTTTGAAAACCACTGCTTTGAAAGTGCCCAAAATATTCTCCAAGGAAGGCCCGAGGGAATGGCTTGCAGAGTCTTGGCACTTGGAGCTGGAGAGCCAACTTTTGTGGTGACAGTTTCAGAGAGCTTGTTAGGCCGAGGATTGTCCCCAGCCGAGAGATTCCGGCTGCTAGTACGGAAAGGACCTTACATGTAGGTCTGTGAGGAGGGGAGCTCAAAGTGTGTTCCCAGGGGTTACTCCCGACCCAGGGCGCCCTTGCCGTGGGAGTCGCGGGGACCCAGCAGTTGTCTGAGATTAGTTGTCATGTGCCGGAACGGTTGGATCTCTCCAATTACCACCTCAGGATGGGATCTCTCACCATTCCTCTATTTGTCAGTGAAAATTATTTCCTATTAAGTGTCATTCATGAAACGAAAGTTTGCCAAGCTATATAATCTACTTGGCAGACTCCGTCATGTTTTGAGTGTTGAGTAAAATGATAACACAGATGATCGTTGAATGTCATCAAAGATACTCGGCGTTTATCTGCTCCAAGTGTGAGGGTTACGGAGATGGCAGTTGGGGGCTCTGGACTTGGGCCTCTCCTTTCTCATTCCAGATGAAACAAATGTTTCTATTTCTGAGAACTCTCCTTCAGCCCCTCTCTTGTCCCTGGCCCTCGATTCATACACGTACTGATTTTTTGGCAGGGAGGAGGCTGCAGGGACCCTGGGCCATCTGCTGGTGGTTTTCTGCTCTGGCCACCGCTGGCCTCTGTGTTGTTTCTGGGAGAGTCTGCAGTGGGGTGCTGATGGGAGTAGGAAGGACAGATCCTTTTCTATCTGTTCTCTCCCCTCTGTGCTGGTCCTGAGTCTGTTTCCTGCGTGGGGTGAGAGGTGATGATGATGATAATAAAATCAGTGTTTGGAAGCCACTGATCTTCCAGAAATTGGTGCTGGAATCTTTGGGTTTGGGGAGGAGGTGTGAGGTGGGGGTGGAGGTGTGTGAGGGGCTCAGAGAGGTGTCATGCCTGGCAGTGCTCAGGGGCTGTTCTTGGCTCTGTGCTCGGAAGTGACCTCTAGAGGTACTCGAGGGACCATATGGGATGCTGGGATTTCAACCAGGATCACAGCAGCGGAAGCTGCGTGCAAAGCAAATGCTTTACCTCCTGCACTATTTCTCTGACCCACTTTTTTTTTTCCCCAAAGAAAATATTTCCTCTATGAAGCTGAAATGAGTAAATGCATGAAATAGTTGCCTGTGGTAGTAGATTAAAACGATTATGGTTAACTTCTTGAATTGTGTTGAAGAAAGCTTTTTGATATTTAGGCTGTTTAAGCGATAGCACGGCGGGTAAGGTGTTTGCCTTGCATGCAGGCAACTGTGCTGACCCAAGTTCGATTCCTTGGCCCCTCTCGGAAAGCCCAGCAAGCGACCGAGAGTATCTCGCCCACACGGCAAAGCCTGGCAAGCTCCCCGTGGCGTATTGGATATGCCCAAAACGGTAACAACAAGTCTCACAATTTGTTGTGAGATGTTACTGGTGCCTGCTCCAGCAATTCGATGAACAATGGGAGGACAGGCTGTTTAAGACTACCTCCTTCCTGGCTTGCAGAGATAATTCAAAGAGTTGCAAGAGGCTCAGGTTTGACTCGGGGTTTCCTGACCACTGGTCGGGGCAACTGACTCCTGAACTCAGAGCCAGGAGAAGCTCTCAAGTAGCACCAGAAGTGCCCCTCACCCCCAATAAAGACAGTCTCATTCTTGCCACCTGTATTTCACAGACGAGCACAGCGGTAGGGCATTTGCCTTACAAGTGGCCAACATGGCCGACCCGAGTTCGATTCCTCCGCCCCTCTCGGAGAGCCCGGCAAGCTACCGAGAGTATTCGATATGCCAGACACAGTAACAACAAAGTCTCCAATGGAGACGTTACTGGGCCCGCTCGAGCAAATCGATGATCAACGGGAGGGCCTTTACCTTGACCTTTATCTGAAAAAATGCCCAAAATGGTAATAATATATGCAATCTGTATTTACGTTTATATTTTGGGCTGGAGCGATAGCACAGCGGGTAGGGCGTTCGCCTTACAAGCAGCCAACATGGCCGACCCGAGTTCGATTCCTCCGCCCCCTCGGAGAGCCCAGCAAGCTACCGAGAGTATTCCATATGCCAAACACACTAACAACAAAGTCTCCAATGGAGACATTACTGGGCCCGCTCGAGCAAATCGACGATCAACGGGAGGGCCTTTACCTTGACCTTTACCTTTATGAGTGTAGACAACCATAGGAAATCCATGGAACTGTCCTAAGGTGATCTCATGATAATAAGCGGGCAGTTCTTCTGAATGACCTTGGAAACTCCCATTGGATCCATAGACATTGGATCAGCACCCAGGGATGTACTGTCATTACATGGTTCAAGTTGCGGAAGTCCAAGTGGAGTGTGGAGGAGTGTGTGACACGTGTGTAATGGTCATTTTCTTAGGATCCAGAGAGTAGCAGTTCAGTTGGTGCGGGTGGGGGGAGAAGGGATTTATTTTAATTATGGGTTCAATTTTGGGTAGCACGGTAGCACTGTCATTCCGTTGTTCATTGATTTGCTCTAGCGGGCACTAGTAATGTCTC
Source organism: Sorex fumeus (assembly GCF_029834395.1). Classification (NCBI taxonomy): domain Eukaryota; kingdom Metazoa; phylum Chordata; class Mammalia; order Eulipotyphla; family Soricidae; genus Sorex; species Sorex fumeus. The sequence goes on from NW_026606155.1 coordinate 5,801,358, forward strand.
CATTTGTCCTTGTCGCGTGCTAGCCCAGTGGCATCTGCTCACTCCAGGAACACAAAGTGAGACTTGTTAGTACTGTTTTGGGCATATTGAATACACCACAAGGAGCTTGCCAGTCTCTGCTGTGCAAGCGGGATACTCTCGGTAGCTTGCCGGGCTCTCTGAGAGGGGCAGAGGAATCGAACCCGGGTCAGCCACGTGCAAGGCAAACGTGATACCTGCTTTGCTATGACTCGGTACCCTCCATAATCCTTCTTCCTCTGGAATGTTCTGATTGAGGCCAACTTCCCATTGTTGCAGCCTTCTAAGGAAAGGGGTAACTTTCCATTATTAGTAAATATTTCTTAAGTGAAGCCATTTGGGCTGCCGAGATGGCACAGGGGTTAATGCACCTGCCTTGAACGAAGCTGACCCCTGTTGGCTCCCAAGGCAACTCATGGCTTCTCAGCATTGCCTGAAGTGATCCCTGCCCCCAACTTAGTATAGAACCAGGAAAAGCCCCAAACACTGTCAGATATGGCCCCAGGTGCTCCCCCCCCCAAAAAAAAGAGCTGTTCATGGAGCAATATTTAGCATTTAAAATAGTTTCTTGGAAAATAAAATGTTCTGGGTGTGGCAATTTTGGGTAAAATAGAAAAACCATACACACTGGTCTTTCATGAATAAGTTGCTGACCCTGCATTGTTTTAGAAGTTCCTGTCTTTTTTTTTTTTTTTTTTGGCTTCTGGTCCTTGGTGGTACTCAGGGACTACTCACCGGTGAGGTACTCAAGGGGTCACTCTTGGTGGTGTTTGGGGTAACCAGGGCCTCTACCGTGCAAAGCATGTGCTCCAGCCCATTGAGCTGTCTCTCTGGCCCTATTTTAGTTATTTTTACAATAACCTAGTATTCATATACTACTAATAATATGTAATGATGATATACATCAAAGCCCCATTTTACAGGTCAGGAAACTGAGGTCCCTGTATTCCCAGGCCTATATATTCTTTGGTAGCCAGTTTGTCTCACTCTCCTGTCCCTGACTCCGAATTCCAGGCATCTCCCCACCCCCACCCCCAGTCCAGCTCCCCTCACCCCGGTTCCTCTGTCACTTCCAGAGTTGACGACACCCACTTCCATGCTACAGTGGCATTTCCTCCTGGGAAAAATTGCAAGGAGGGGTAGGGAATATTTATGGGGATTCTGGCATGAAATAAGAAATTTGCTTCTCAACATCTGAACGCTTGTGCTGGGAGAAACTTTCCAGACTCCTTGTCCGTGACCGCCTTCCTGATTTCATCTTCAGTTCTTGAATTTCCCTACAGCTCTGAGCGACTTCACCTGGTAAGGGAAAGCTCCTTCCTATCTGCATCTGTGTGATACCCTTGAATGCTCAGTCATTCTGCTGCTGGAATTCACTAATAACAGATGGTCTCGCCAACATTCACTTGGGTCATATGTATGAATTGCCCAGCAATCTCAGGTGCAAATGCAGTGACATCCCCTTTGTTCCTTCTTGAGTGAAACTGGCTCAGGCTGTGTGATTAGCACAGACCCTTATGGGCTTGTCACAGACCTGGTGGAGTGGGCCCTGGGAGACTCCCTCATCTGAGCCACGAGTTCTTTGCCTGTGTGAGTGTAGGAAAGTTTCCAGGGGGACGATTTCTCTGTGCCTCCCATCCTGCCCGGCCACCTTGGCTGGTAGCCATGAACAGGGGAACCAATGTTGACTGTTTCAGAGAAATGGTTATCTGGCCCTGTCCCGATCCTTGAAGACTTCAGTGGAGGGATCAGAACTTGATGCGGTGAATTCCTGTTTCACAGGCATACTTTCAGAGATTTGCAGAATGAAATCCTTTTAAGGGCTTGTTCTAGGGGCGTGCTCAAGACACAGAAGCAAATTGAAGGAGAGAAAGCATCTCTTCTTTCAATGAGTGGTTATAGAGCACCTACTGTATGCCTGGGACGAGGACCTAAGCGGTGAAGAAATCATTCTTGGTAGACCTTCTGTTTTGTAACTCGGAGGAAAAGCCAGGAACATGGAATACAACCAACGTGGTCCATGGGAAGGGACATCACCTTTTTTAGAGCCACTTCTGCCTTCTCAGCTCTTTCAACAAACTTGGTGTGGTGGGAAAATGATCATCACTAGCAGTCCTCCAAATTTCCAACTGAGTGACATTCCAGGCATCCAGGTCCTTCAGAACACGGGGACTGACTGGGACATCGCATGGCCGAAGTTACCTAAGAGTTCCGGCTGCCATATGCCACGGGCAACTTGATTAGTGTTTTCCTCTGTCTCTACCATCATCCTTCTCTCTCCTTCATTGAACTGAAGACTCTCCCTCCTTGGCAACGCTCCTGTCTAGTTTATCCCCGGGACCCCTTGCTGCTTCCTTGGAAATTGGCCTCAGTCTCATCTCCTCATCCGCCTCAGTCTCATCTCCTCTTCTCTGATTTGTGGAGGCCAGTGGTCACCTCAAAGGCTCTGTCCTTAATGGCTCCTTTCCCTCCAGACTTTTGCCCCTCAAATTAGTCTTGAAGGGGCTTTGAAGTTTCCTGCTTTCAGACCTTGCCCCCTGCCTCAGGATGGCGTGACCTTAACCCAGCACTTTAATATGGAAATGAGACATGACACGGAGGCCTTGGACCCTGACTGGGAGCCTCTGGCAAGCCCAGGGTACCAAGCCAGGCAGGTAATTCCCAAAGCAGTGATTGCAGCTTTTGCTTGCAGTGGTTTCATTGTCTTGGTTTCTCATTATATGATTCTCCGTAGGTCCTTCATCTCTTAGAAGCGTTGGGGGATCCCCGTTGCATCCCTTTCCAAGGCGGCCCTTCTCTGCCTACTCTTCTGTTTCTCCTATGATCCGGCCCTGCCCGAGACTGCCCAGGGCATGTCCCAGGATCTCGCCAGAGTTTATCATCCTGCCTGGACCCTGGCCTTGGATCCTGTTGCCCCACACCCACCTCTGTTGACGTCCCAAGTATTCTAGACACACCACGCCCACTTCCTCCACTTCTCCAGGTGCTCTTTTCCCTACAGTAACAGAGCATAGGTGAATCTATTGTACATATGTAAACGTATAATATATGCATGTTCCCATCAACACCTGTCACTTTATTGATAGTTGCATACTTACTTTGGGGGGTTAAGTATACTTTTTATTGAATTATAAATACAAAAGGAGAACAGATTTAAAGTTTGATGTGTTTTTATGGGGGGGGTCAGGGGCAGAAGGTAAGGAGAGGGGGGTTGAGTCACACCCACCTATGATGTGGGTTTATTTCTGGCTCTGTGCTCTGGCATCACTCCTAGTGGTGCTGGAGCACCAGATGTGGTTGTGTGTATGTGTGTGTGTGCTGAGGATCTAACCGGGGTTGGAAGTGTGTAGCTCAGGCACCTTATCTCTTGTTCTGACTCTCTGGCTCCAATTTAAGAGATCATACAATGCACATATCTATGGAAGTAGCACTAGAAATAGTAAATAGAATGTTCCCTGTGCTCAGGAGACCTGCTCTCCCCGCCCCCCCCACACACTAGGTCCTCACACGCCATCACTTTCCCAACTTTAAAGGTTGTAATCTCATTTTGTTGTAAATTCATAGAAAAGTAACCCCAGAGTTCATTGTTGTCAGTGTCTGCTGTGTTTTGCCCAGCGTTCTGTTTCTGAGTACTCACAGAGGATTAATGGCCGTACGTTGGAATCATTTGTTCATTTTCATTGTCAAACAGCATTGTTTGCTCATGCCTACTATTTGCTATGAGAAATAGTGGCAGAACAAGCATTGAGATATATGGGCTGTTGTTATTATTGTTGGTAGTGGTTGTGTGTATGAGTGTGTGTGTGTGTGTGTACATATAGCTGAGTTTATCCAAGGAATTATTGAATCAAAAGTTATCCTTAAGTGCAAGAACGAAGATGATTTTGCATGTTGATCTTCGGTTAAGGGTCTTAAAGTTTTATATTCTCTTATGTTATTGTAGATTTGTTTTTAGGGTTTTCCTTTCCTTTTATATCTAAAATCAATGATAGTCTCTCATTTTTTCTGATTTGATTTGATTGTTTTTCCTTTGGCTTTGGGGCCACACTCAGCTATATCCAGGACTTAACTTTTGGCTCTGTACTAGGGATCACTCCTGGACGTGCTGGGCGTCCATATGAGATGCCAGGGATCAAACCTGAATGAGATGTTTGCAAAACAGGTGCCCTACCCACTGTATTATTGTTCTACCCCCATTTTCTGGTTCTTAGGCCAATTTCTGCTTTCATTTTCCTTCCAACACTAAATAGAGAAACAGTGATGTCAGGACCTGTGTTTAGTTTACGATTTTACAAGCAGGGTCCTTTTGGTCAGACCTCATGTGCGATGTCATCAAGGGTGTTTTTAGAAACCCTTGATCAAGTCCAGAAGTTGATCAACCAAATAAACTTCTAGTTCCTAGTTTTTAACAAGTTATTTTTAAGATCATAAGTGGATGTCAAATTGTATAAAATTATTTTTTGCATTAATAGCTATTTAGATCATTTACTCTTTCAGTGTGGTAGATTGTGTTGATTGATTTTTATATTAACCATATTTGCAGTAAATCAACTTAATGTGTTAACATTTTTTTAATATATGATTAAACTTGCCTTGACAATCATTCTCAGGATTTTCACGTCTATGTTCATGACTCTAAAGTCAATGATTTTCTTATCAAAATTTCCTAAAATAAGGCCTTATTTTTTTTTTGAGCCATACTAAGTAATACTCAGGGTTTGCTCAGACTCTGCACTCAGAAATCATCCCTGTGGGATGCCAGAAATTAAACGCAGGTTAGCCATATGCAAAGGAATTACCTTACCTGCTGTACTACCTCTCCAGCCCCCAAGTTAGGGTGTGTGTGTGTGTGTGTGTGTGTGTGTGTGTGTGTGTGTGTGTGTGTTGGGGATTGAACCCCATAATCTTTGACGTGCAAGTCTGGTGCTCCATACTGAGTCATATTTCTGAGCCTGTAAATCCTCTATTTTATAATCTGGAATAGTTTGCATGAGATTACAATTACATGTTCCTCAGGATATATAATGATTGTAGCCTTTTAATCTACAAATAGTACCTTCTTTATAGAAGATTTGTAAGTAAGGATTCAGTTTCTTTTTTTTTTCACCCAAGATGTAGAATTGTCCTGGATTCTTTTATCATAAAATTATTCAGGGTTTTTTGCTTTCCTTGAATCCATTTTTAGCAATTTATTTATAGAAATTTGTCCTTTTCATCCTGACTTGCAGGTATTTAGGCTAAGATATACTCCACAGGTGAAAAACATGCCTTGCACATAGGTTTGATCCCCTGAACAACACAAGAAATGGGGGTCCTATTGATTATTTATATTAATAATAGTTACTTTAATCTTGATGCCAGCACAGCATTTGAGCTCTGGAGTCCTAATATTGCTCACATGCTTGTTTGATTTCTCTCGATTATGACACTTTTATTACTATTACCATTTTCTAGAAATCTTCTTGGCGGGGGGTGAAGGTGCATACCTAGCTGTGCTCATGGGTTATTCCTGTCTCTGGACTCAGGGATCACTCCTGGTGGTGCTCAGGGGACCATCTGGGGTGCTGGGGATGGAACCTTGTTCAGGTGCATGCAAGACACGTGCTCTCCCCACTGTATTATTACTCTAGCCCCACTAGAAATCTTATGATTCCTTACCTCTTCTCAATATTTACTGTCTTTTTCTTATTTTCTATTTTATTATTTTTCTAGATTTTTAAGATGGCAGCTTTATTTGTTAACTATTAATTGTTCTCTTTTTCATCATTTTGGGTTTTGGCCATACCCAGTGGTGCCCAAATGCTCCTTCTGCACTTGGCTGAGAAAACAGCTTGTGGTGCTAGGTAGGGCTGTGTGGTGCTGGGGAATCGATCCAGGATTCTGTGTTCAGCGCATGAGCCCGCACCAATCCTTTGAGCCATATCCTTGAACTTAATTCTGAAATTTTCTTTCCTAATATAAAAATATAAGCTATAGGTACTATAGAGATAGAACAGTGGGTGAGATACTAGCCCTGTATATGGCCAACCCAGGTTCAGTCCCTGACATCACATATGGTTTCCTGAGCACTGTCAGGAGTGACCCTTAAACACAGAACCAAAATTAAGCCCTGAGCACTGTGGGGTGTGGCCTGCCACACAAAATAAATGTGTGTGTCTGTGTGTGCACATGTAAGTACACTCTAAATTATTTAAGTACTGTGTTAGATCTACTTCAGAAGTTTTTACCACAAGTTTTAATATATGATATTACTGTGTATTATACATAAAAAGCATCTATTATTATTTACTTCTAGCCTCTATATTTATTGTGACTTTTTCTTGGTCCTGTGATTTGTTTAATTTTGGTTTTGATTTTCAAATTTATGGTACTTTTCAACTTACCTCTACATTATTGATTTGTAAGAATTGCAGTTTTTGTCATAGAATAGAGTCTTACGTTGCCAATCTTTTAATATTAAGTCAAGTTTGTTGGTTTTAAATCTTTTCTGTCTTATTGATTCTTTGCCTGATCTATTTTTTTACTGAAAGAAGTATATTAAAATCTCCCACTCAGATAATGGATTATTAGTTTTCTTGACATATTTTAAAGTTGCATCACTTGGCATTTTCACCTTGAGAATTCTCTTTGGAAAGAATGGACTCATTACTATTAGAAGGCAGCGCACTTTGGAGCACCGTGCTTTCTGTCTCATGGTATATTTGGGCGATGTGCAGTGCATTAATCAACTAAGACATTATTTTTTTCCATCCTTGTTATATATGACGTAGATTAGGATATCATTTGAGTTTTGCGCGTTTGCCTCCCAGGCAGTGCGCAGGGGTCTGGGAGCCATTTCCAATGATATTTGTTCTTGTTGTGTGGTTCAGTGCTTTGGTCCAGTTACCCGGTGCTGCTTGAACTTAATGCTGCTGGTGGGGACCACTAGGACCACGACCAGCTGATGCTAAGTAGGAGGAGACACCAGATCTACAGTCAGTGGTGCTTAGGCCACGTGGTGCCAGGGATCAAACTTGGGGCCTAACTTGTCCAAGGCGTATACTTCAGCCCTGTGAGCTCTCACCCTGCCTGCTGAATTTCACCATTGTCGTCATCATTATTACTGGGCGGGGGGAGAAGGTTGAACTGCATCCATCAGTGCTCAGGGGATACTCCATGTCGTGGTCAGAGATTTGCCTTGGCAGTGCTTGGTAGACCATAGAGTATTGCAGATCAAACTGGGGTTGGCTTCACACAAGGCAAGTGCCTTAATCAGCCTGTACACTGTCCCTGAAGCTGGGTATTATTTTGGGGTTGTCTGTAAATACCTTTCCCCTCTAACCATTATTATGCTGTTGCCATGCCCTGGGTCTGACACTGGGCTGCAGTGCTCATCCATTTGGCTGCGGTGATTACACACTGAGAATGGCACACTGGAGGTAACATACTTCATCACAACAGCAGAGGGCACACATGGTAGGGCTGTTGGTTCTCACTCAGCTTGGGAGGTGCTCTGTGTGTGTGTGTGTTTGGGGCATGGAGGGGAGTCAAGCTCACAGTGCCTCATGCCTGTCCCACAGCTGCTCTACCACATAGTCACTTCTCTGAAACCCTGAAACTGTTTTTAATTGAAATATATGATTCATTTTTATTTACTGTTCTTACGGGCGTATTTCAGTTGTCATGATGTGGTTTCCTTTCCATCATTCCTGTCATTTCCATGCCTCCTTTTCTTTCATTTCTTGCCTCTTTTTTTTTTAATTGGCTCTTTGTTCTCTTGTATTTCATGTCATCTCTAGTAGTTTGGACACTTTTACATTGTTATTCTTTCAGTGGTTTACTAGAAATTTTAGTTTGCATGCCTATCAAAATGCAAACTGATGTCTTTCTTCTCCCAAACTTTGAAATAATGCAAGAACCATAGACCAGTCAATTTTACTCCTTTTCTAGCCTCTTCAACTTAAGTCTGATATTTGACAGTAATTTTAGTTCAACTTGTGGGTTTTTGTTTTTAATCTAACTTGAATAGATTATATATTAAAATAGGAACAGTCATTGTGCTTTACCTACATATTTGCTAGTCTTGACTTACAATTTCTTCCACGCACCTCTGGATCCTATCTCAGATTTCATTTAATGAGAACAAATTAAGAGGAAAAAATTAAAACAATTGCAGTTATTGTTGTAATATCCTAATTCCCTGTTTTCTTTTTCCCTCCATTATCTTAATATACCGTTTTGCTGGGTATAAAAATATTATGTTTGCTAGGTATGAAAGTCTAGTTAATTTTTTTCATCACATTAAAGATAGTCCTTATTCCTTCTGTTTTCCTTCCCTTTGTGTTGTTACTGTTGCAATGTCTGTGTCACATAGTTACTGTGCTTACATCTCTCATGTAGTGTAATTACTGGAGATTACACTTGGTTGTTGTTCTTGCTTACACTTTGATTGCAGTGTTCTTGGGTTAGGATTTGTAGGTCCTGTCTTTAGCATGGTATCTCTTGTCATATTTTGAACCTTGGTGGGCCTGCCTTTGTCAATGCTATCAAACTTATCTATTACCTCATTCCCATCCCTTGCCCTCCAAATTGCAAAAACAGATGCTCAAATGCTTCAGGATTTTAAATGCCTTCAAGGGGAAGCTGGGGTCGGTGTATGCACATAGTGTTCCTTATTGTCTTGTCAGTTTAGGAATACATTTCAAGTTATTTTATTTTATTTTTTAAACTGTTTTAAAGGTATACTTTGTTAATTTTTGGTTGTTTTCATAGGATTAGATAGGTATATTTTCTGCCATAATGCCAGAAAAGGAACATCTACCTTTCTCTTTGTATTCTTTGATAACCTGATTTCTTCCTAAAATGTATGAAAGCCTCTGGACAACTTGGGTGAAGATCACATGTGCAGAAAGCAACAGAGAAGAAGTCATTAATTTTAGGGGCCAGAACAATAATACAGTGAATAGGGCAATTTGCCTTGCACACCGACCTGGGTTCTATCACCGGCATCCCATATGATCCCCTGAGAACCACCAGGAGTAATTTTTGATTGCAGGGCCAGGAGTAATCCCTGAATATCACTGATGTGACCCCAAAAGAAAAAAAAGTCATTAATTTTAGAATAGCACCTTCTTCCAGGCATAATCTAGTGTATTTAAATTCTCACTTGTGTAAGTTCACATAGCAGTTGCTTCATTAAACCCAACATAATGTCATAAATGTAAGCAGCAGTTTGGTTCTTTTCCTTTTTGGTTTTTAGGCTCTATCCAGTGGTGTTAAGGACTTATTTGTGAATTTGTGTTCAGAGATCTTTCCTTTTGGGGCTCAGGGTACCATATGTGGTTCCAGGGATCAAAACCAGTCCATCCACATATAAGGCATTTTCCCTACCCACTGGGTTATTGCTCCGACCCAGCAACAGTTTGTTTCTTATATATCCTAAATGAGCACTATCTGGAAGATGGCTCTCACTCCATGGTAGCTTAGGGGAAAGTAAACATTTTCCATCCAGTGATCCTGTCATTTCCACCCAGTAACTTCTGAGGTGGAAGGTCGCAGTGTTTATTTAAGAAAGAATATAGAGATTCTTTTTTCTCCAATTTTTAATTTTTTAACTTTACTTTAAAAAATTAAATATGAAAGCACCGTGACTTACCTAGCCAATCGTAGTTGGGTTTTAGGAGTACAGTGTTCCATCATTTACCCATCACCAGTGTCACCTTCTTTCCTCCATCAATGCCCCCAGGTTCCCTCCAAACCCTCAGCCTGCTTTCATGACAGGCATATTTTTAAGTTTGATTATAGTAGTTTGGATCTCATGCTCGCAGTATTTTTTTTGCTCTGTAGTTTATATGTGTGTATCTATACATAAACCACGTACTGCACCTCTACAACACTGATGTATTCAATGCCCTAACCCCTACTCTTGTTAACTTCCCACCCATCTCTTTTTACTACCCCCATACATTTCTTTTCCTGAGCTTTTCATTTCTATTATCAAGGATTCAGAGAAATCTGGGCTTCCCACTTGAAATCCATACACACACACACACACACACACACACACACACACACATCTCCCCTCCTCCCGGCTGTTCTATTTCTATATACCACCGATAAGTGAAGTCATCTGGTGTTGTCCTTCTGGCTCAATGACTTAACATGATAGTTTCCAGTCCCATCCAAGTTGTACCAAATTGCATGATTTCATCCTTCCTTGCAGCTGCATAGTATCCCATTGTGTATATACACACCATACTTTGATTATCCAATCATCTGTTGCTGGACACCTAGGTTGATTTCATATCATAGCTACCGTGCTGAGTGCTGCAATGAAAAGTAAAAACAGAGCTACCATAATGACCCGGCAATTCCACCACTTGATAATCTATCCCCAGATCACCAAAAAAATGTTCATTCAGGAGAACATGGAGATTCTGGAGGAGTCGATTTTTATCGGTCAGTCCTGTCTGGCACATTTGACTTCCAGGCCACTAGGTAATATTGACAACATTGTCGCGTTTGGCTGCAGGGAATGATTCCTGGGAAAGGTACTCTCGTCTTATGCCTAGGATGAAGCAGAAGCAGGTTTAATGAATAGTCACCTGGCCTCTCTCATGTATTTTCTGAAATATCAGTTCTATTAGAAGAAAGAAATTGCTTTCTTCTCTGAGTTCTTATTTCACTTAAAATTGGTGTAATAAAATTTTGGGTCTAGATATCTAATGTATTATTGGTACAGCCGTAAATCTCCAACTATATCAGAGCTTCCACAAAGGTATGGATTTATGCTGAACCTTGTGTTTTGTTTTTTTTGATAGTGCCAGGAATTGAATCCAAGCCTCATACATGCAAGGCAAGTGCACTTACACTGAATCATATCCCAGACTCCTGGACTTTGGAATTTCCCCATCCCTCAGTTCACACTATACTTTGATCACTTGATCACTTGACATCCTGTTACTCATCGATTTGCTCGAGTGGGCACCAGTAACGTTTCCATTTGTCCCTGTTGCGTGCTAGTGTAGCCCAATGGCATTTGCTCTTCCTAGGAGCACGAAGAGCCTCAAAAGTTCAGGGTCTTGACGAAGAAGTCTGATCATCTCATAGGTGGGTGGCCACGTGATCTTTTGACATCCCATGGAATCCAGTCAGTAACAGCTCTAGTCCAACGGTCATCTCCAAATCTCATTATGTGTCCAGCCCATCTGATTTTCTACGCCTTGGCAAATGAGAGCATCCCTGATTCTTGACTGTCGAAGGAGGTCAGAACTCTGGATTCTTTCTCTCATTTGAGTGAAGCATGATACTCCAAGCATAGCTCTTTCGATTCCTCTTTGGGAGACCCGAGTAGCATTCTCATCCTGTTTTCGTAGGGCTCAGGTCTCTGAGGCGTATGTTAATGCAGGAAGAACAGTGGAATCGAAGAGATGTGCTCGGAGCTGGAGATTCTTCCGCCTCTTAGCTATTTCTTCAATGCTCTTGAAGGCGTTCCAAGCCGCTCTCTTCCTTCTGCGCAACTCAGGTGCCAGGTCATTCATCATGTTGACTTCTCGACCTAGGTACCCATCACTGTTGCATTCGGAGATAGTCGTTTCATTGAGAGTAAATGGAACATCAGGAATGAGACTGTTTCTCATAAGCACTGTACCTTAGTTTTAATATATTTTTTTGTTTTTATTCTAAAGGTTTGTCATTTATTTAAAAAAGAAAACTTGGGGGAGGGGATCTGGAGCAATAGTACAGTGGGTAGAACATTTGCCTTGCAAGCGGCCAATCCAGATTCAATCCCTGCCCTCCCTGAACTCTTCCAGGACTAATACCTGAGTGCAGAGCCAAGAATAACCCCTGAGCATTGCTGGGGGTAACCCAAAAAAGCCAAAAATAGAACACCTTTTTTTTTTCATTTTGGTGATAAAATGAAACCTTGAAACTCAGAGTAAGCCCAATACACAGTAGTGGCATTTTCTTGGGCAATGAGTTTAATTTGTTTCTATTGTCTTGATTGTTGTATTGAAATAGCTTAATTCATTCTCTGCAGTCAATGAAAATTCATTCAGTCATCCTAGAACAATTGGTTGGTTCTAAAGAATGCTAGATAATTTAGAGGGCTGAGAGTGACGAGCAGTGTAGATAAGATCCTGTCTGCAGGAGCATTAGGGGAGGGGGTGACTACTTTGAGTAAAGAAAGAATTTTAATCAATTGAATAATGGTGAGGCTCTGGGTTATTTGATATGAAAGAAATGGGCTTGTGCTGTCTCAGACCTTTAGTAGAAATCGGATTCTTTTATTTGTTGGTTTTAGGTCTTGCCTGGAGAGGCTGGCCTTTTCTTAGGCCAGTGTTTAGCAAATCAACTTGCAGAAAAGCTTAGCTCCTGAATATTCCCAGAGTCAAAATAATCTCAGCTGAACTGGGTTATTGGTCTCAGTATCACTCTGGACTTCAGTTTTAAATCATCACTTGGTTGCTAGGTTCTGTGTTCTCAATGCTTCCTTTATTTATTTATTTATTTTTAAAATTTCTGTTGCTTTGGTCTCAGTGAATGAACATGACATACAAATCTGAGTTAAATTGTTGGGATCATATTTTGTTTTCGTCAAGTAGCTTTCTTTTCTTCTGCACTGTGCTGTGCTGTGGATGAGAAAACACACTGATATCTTAGTAACTAATCTATTATCCACCTGCTAAGATGCAAACACAACGCATGTGGCAATTTGCTTTATAGAGTGATAAAGCTTGTGTTTTGGAAAAAGTGTTGGTTTGTTTATATCCCAAACGTTGTTTTGGATCATGCCATCAGAGTTATGCAGATTGAGAATAGGAAGTGATATCCTGAATATCATCATCAAAATTCCAGGAAGGGTCAGGCTACAAAATACAAGAAGTGGAGTCTATAATTAGGCCTTGGTCATGCGTTTAGTTGAACATATCCTTGGACTGAGTCCTGGCGTTGGTCAAAGAGCAGCTCAGCAGCTCAGAGGAATTTACTTTAGAAGATGACCCAGGTGGCAAATTCAGCACCCTCCCAAGCCAAGACAGACCGAGCCCTTCATGGAATAGGGCATAGAATTTCTGGCAGATCAGAGCAGGACAGAGCATTTCTAATAAGAGAGAAGCGAAGAGGAGGCAGTCCAGTGGTCTTGGAAATTGTGTTTACTTTTTGTCATCAATAAGGTCTCTCTCTTCTCTATTTAAAAAAAAAAAACTCAAATGATAGTGCAGTGGGTAAGATGCTCCCATTGTAGGCTGCAGACCAGGGTTCGATTTCTGGCATCCCTTATGCTCTCCTGAGACCGTCAAGAGTGATCCCTGAGCACAGAGCCAGGAATACGCTCAGAGCACTGCTGCGTGTGCTCAAATTCTCTACATAGAAAAGTTTCCGAAAATGATTCTTTTGGAAGTATCAATTCTCAGCCAAGGACATAAATGAGCTATAAAAGGAGAAAGGGAGGACTAGCTCATCCACCCCCCCCCAACACAGACAGACACACAGACACACAGATACACACATATTGATCAATGAGCTTCAAGAGGGTCTCCTCCAACATTGAACCAAGTTTTACTTCTATCCTTAATATCAAAAAGTCTGTCACTGAAATGCAAGGGACAAAATCTCATTTCTCTCTCTTTCACATACACATTCTCTCTCTCCCTCTCTCCCCCCCCCCCGCCTTGTTTCAGATAGTATTGGTTTATGACATTATGTTAAGTTCCAGGTATACATTATAGTTTGTTATCTGTCTACACTGCAGGGTGCTTGCCACCATAAAGCTAGTTTCCCAGACAATTGACCCACCTCCAAACCTTTTTCATCTCTTCTCTTTCACCTTGGATAAACACCGATCTGTTCCCTATATTCATGAGTTTTTTAAAATATGTGACTTAGGAGTAAAATCATACGCTATTTGAATTTCACCATCTGGCTTCCATTTAGCAGGTTGCTTTTTTGTTTGGATGATGGTTTCCTTTGTGGTAGAGAAACTTTTTGGTTTGATGTAGGCCCATTTAATTTTGCTTTTGTTTCCTACATTGTTGAGGTCAGTTCCACAAAAACCAATGTCTGCCTATATTTTCTTCAGGTTTTTGTTTTGTAGTTTCAAGACATTCATATTTTTTATATGGCTAATGCGATTTTTTAAATTTATATAAGCAAAGCACTTCATGCATTATTACTGTGTTACCATATGTCTGATTTGTTCACGAGAGTTTTGGCTTATGCCTGCTTTCCAAGGTAACACGAATAGTCTCTCATTTTCAAAAGTGTCCCGGCTTCTGAGAAAAATTATGGCACCCTTAATTATAATGATAGTGTGTCTAGCAATTGTAGATCAAGTTTTTAAAGATAGCTCTTCTGAGAAAAGCTGCTGAAAATGAGAAGTGAAAAAATTGTCAGTTTGGGAGTATTAACAGACCCATAGGCAATTAAGAATTGCAGAGCCAAGACTTCGGTGTGAGGGTCCAAGGCAAACCATAATGCTGAGCCCAGATTTGGAATCTTCTTGAGACAGCATCCAGTTCTCAGAATTGTAGCTAAGAGACCATAAGACACACAGAACTTCCAACAAACTGAAGGGGTTGGAGCAAGGCAGTCGTTGCCAATACACAATACCCAGCAAACAACCTAGACTTTACTTTTATTTGGAACCCTTAGTCAAGATGAACCAGAAATAGAAAGACTCTCAGAGGAACTGCAGCCAAAAAAAAAAATCAAATCGTTTTGGATAAGTGTTCTTGGCTTAAATGCATGCTACAAACAAATGGTGAAGGGGTGGGGTGCGGGGAGGGGGGTCCACTTTAGAGAAAGCTGCTCCTGTTATCACTGGGACTTTTCATACTATGTTGGTCATTCACTGAAAAAAAAATCACTACTCATGAGAAGCTAAGATCTAAGAAGACAACGCAAGGGAGGAAATATAGGCAAATAAGATAAACTTGTAAGGAATTCAAATAGTAGATTAATCAGATGCAGTTTTTACAGTAGGAGCCAGAGAGATAGTACAGTGGGGAATTCACTTGCTTTCCACCTGGCTAACTCAGGTTCCATCCCTGATACCACATATGGTTCCCTAAATCCGACCAGGAATATCCCTGAGCACAGCACCAGGAGAAATCCCTGAGCACTGCCAGGTGTGGTCCCAAACCCCAAAATTAAATTAACTGTGACCAGTACATTAAAAATATAAGATTTTAAAGAACATAAGAGATCTGAAAATTATGAACAAGATTCTAAAACTAAAACATACAATTATTCAAGTTAAAAATGAATAAAGTTTCTTGAAGTGATGAAAATTCTCTAAGATGGACTTTTGACAGAATGATAGCTGAATATGCCAAAAAACATTAATATACATTTATGATCAATACTTTGGGGGAGGGGTGTGGAGAGGGCAACACCCAGCTGTGGTCAGGGCTTACTTCTGATATTGTGATCAGAGAACACTAGTGTCCGTACTTGAGGAACAGTGGGATGCCAGGGATCGAACTTGAATAGATTGCATGAAGTCAAGTGCCCTACCCGTTGTACTATCTCTCGGGCCCTGTCATAGGTATATTTGATGATTTGTAATGTATACCATTTTTTGTTTGTCTAAAAATGATTGTGCTCAGTATAGTAGGTATAGTAGAAGAGAGAATTAATGATGTGGAAGTTAGGGCAGAAGAATATACCTAAAATAAAGCATATTGTGTAAGATGATGGAAAGAAAACTCAGGGTTTTAAAGACACAAAATATAGTGGGAAGGTCTGATTGTAGTTTAAGGAGGGAGGGAAAGAAAACGGAGCAGAAGAAGCATAATAAAATGTTATAAAACTAAAAAATGGTATCAAACCATAGACCCAAGAAACATCCAAACCAAGCAGGGTTAATATAAGGAAGCATCACTTGTGAACAATGTAGTCGATTTCTGAAAATAAAAAAGAGAAAAGCAGAAAAACAGGATTGGGAGGAGCATTAGGAAGATTAACAATCAACTCTTCTTGTGCAGTTCATGCCCAATTCATTCAGCTTAATCAATGGCTGAATAAATAGCAGTGCTCCTACATTAGAAACCAAAACCAGAAAACAAAAAACAATTAACTCTTGTGTTGAAACAAAATAGAATTTTGCAGAAAGTGGAGTACCTTTAAATTGTTTCAGTAAGACAATTGTTAACAATGAATTTTAAATTTACCTAAAAGATTCCTCAAAAATGAAGACAAATCAGAAGTGTTTGAAATGATTATCATGTGGTGGTTTCTATCAAGGAAATATTTAGGAATCTCCTGGAACAGAAGGGAGATTATTCCAAATCGAAGCTCAGAAATGGAGGAAGGAAGGAAGTTTAATAGAAATAATACATATAGCCAACGACTAATAAGTGTTGACTATGTAAAAATAATAAATCACAATTCCAGAATTTAAAAAAACATTTATTAGTGAAACACCATGAGGTACAGTTGTAGTCTTACAAATTTTTCAGTTGGGTTTCAGTTATACAATGATCGAGTACCCATTCGTTCACCAGTGCCCATTCTCCACCACCACTAATCCCAGTATCCCTCCCACCCCACATCCCCCATCCCAGAATTTAACAAAATTCCAGAATTTAACACAAAAAGGGAATAAGATATATGATAAAGGTAGAATTAAGTTGGGAGTAATTGCAGCCGTAAGGATTAAAATCACGCCACAGAGGAAAGCTGAAGAGCATTATGCTGAGTGAAGTTAGCAGAGGAACCTCTGGGAAGGGGCAGGCACAGGATGATGGCTCTCATAGGAGGGACATAAAGAAAGGCAATGGTGGAATAATGAACGCCCAAAGACAATGGGAACTAGAGCTAGAGACTGGTGTTCAGCAGAAACCATGCCACATGATGGGGGTGGGGAATGACTATGGTGGAGGGAAGCTTTCAACCAGAGAGGGAGGTGGTGCTGGAAGGTGGTAGAAGATTAAGTATGATGAATGCAATCTTTCTATGTCTGTCCCTCTCTTTCTGACTCATTTCACTTAGCACGATATTTTCCATTGTAGTATCACTTGTATGTAAATTTCATGACTTCATCTTTTCTAACAGCTGCATAGTACTCCATTGTGTAGATATACCAAAGTTTCTTTAACCAGTCATCTGTTCTCAGGCACTGTTTTTTTTTTCCAGATTTTGGCAATTGTGGCACTAGTGGAGGGATGGGTACTCAATCATTGTATAACTGAAACCCATGCACAAAAATCTGTAAGTCTACAATTGTACCTCATGGTGTTTCACTAATAAAAAAAATAATAAAAAGGTTAAGTATGAAACCCTATCAATAACAGTAATATAAGTCACCGTGGGGAAAAAAAATAATAATAGAAGTTCACCTCCTAGAGGCAGACTGGTGGGTGGGAGGCAAATGGGACAGGGAGGAATTGGTAGAAGGAAGTGGTCACTGTGAAGGGATCTGTGTTGAAACATTGTATGCCTGAAACCCAACCATGAGTGGCTGGATCAATAACACAGCTGGTAGGGTGTTTGCCTTGCATGTGGTTGACTCCCAGCATCCCATATGGTACCCTGAGCAACACCGGGAGTGATACCTGAGTGCATCTCCGGGTGTGACCCAAAAGAAAAAAAAATTCATGAATAATTTTGTTACTTCACAGTGACTACCAAAAAAAAAAAAACCCAATAACAATAACAACAAAAACCCAAAACAGAATTCTGCAGAAAGTAGAGTGAGTACCTTTAAAATTGCTACAATAAAACAGTTGTTAGCAATGAATTTTACATTTACCTGAAAGATTCCTTACAAATGAAGACAAAGCAAAAACATTTTAAAAGGTTATAATGCACTGGTCTCTACTAAGGAAATTTAAAAGATATCCTTGAACAGAAGGAAGATTACTCCAAATCGAAGCTCATAAGTGTAGGATTTAAAAATTAAAAAATTAAAAAATCGTAAATTTAGGGGCTGGAGCAATAGCACAGCGGGTAGGGTGTTTGCCTCACACACAGCCGACCCAGGTTTGATTCCCAGCATCCCATATAGTCCCTTGAGCACTGCCGGAGTAATTCCTGAGTGCCGAGCTAGGAGTAACCCCTGTGCATCGCCAGGTGTGACCCCCACAAAAAAATTGTAAATTTGGAATATTAAGTTAAATTTTTTTTCTTAAATTTTTATTATTGAAACACCATGAGGTACAGTTGTAGACTTACAAATTTTTGTGCTTGGGTTTCATTTATACAATGATTGAATACCCATCTCTCCACCAGTGCCCATTCTCCACCACCACCAGTCCCAGTATCCCTCCCAACCCCCATCATCCCATCCCACCCTACCGCTGTGGCAGGGCATGCATTCCCTTTTGTTATTTCTCTCCTTTTGAGTTCTGGGTGGGGAGGAGACTGGCTTAAGTTAAATTTTTAAAGATTCTGGTACTGTACAGGAAGTGATACATTATTTTATATTAGCTATGACTAAGGAAAGGATTCATATTTTAAAATTGGAAGTCTTTTAAAAATGCTAAAGAGTGTGTAAGTAATAAGCTAAGAGAGGGGAAAATAGAATTATAAATACTCAAACACTCAAAACACTCTACTCCTGTTGTTCATCAATTTGCTCGAGCAGGACCAGTAATGTCTCCTTTTTGAGACTTGTTGTTACTGTGTTTAGCATATTGAATACGTCACGGGTAGCTTGCCAGGCTTTGCCGTGCAGGCAAGATACTCTCGGTAGCTTGCCAGGATCTCAGAGGGGTGGAGGAATCGAACCCGGCTCAGCCAGGCTGGCTGCGCGCACGGCAAATGCCCTACCGCTGTGCTATCGCTCCAGCCCTATAAATACTAGGGTAATTCAAAATTAAGTGGTAAAGGGGAGAAAACATCCTGGAATGGGAAGAACAAATAAAAAGCAGTAGGAAAACATGATTCACTTTGTGTATAATAGGTACATATATTTGTAGACAGAAAAAATATATAAGCTGTTAAATAGAAACAGACTGCATAATTAAGAGTCAAAGATCAGATTGGATTAAAAATACTTATACCCACTTAACAAAACATAATCTAGTTACAAAGATACAGAGGAGCTGAACATGAGGATGCAAGATTTCACACTGTGCAAACAGTAACCAAAAGAAAGATTTTTAAAGATGTTATACTCTCTCGGATAAAGTAGACTGTAAGGAACCTATTAGAGATGAGGAGAGTTTTAGGTCATAATTTTTCAAAGGACGTAATTTGCTGGGGAAACATACTTATAAATTGTTCTTGAATAGAACATTCAAAGAGAGGTATTCAGTTTATAAAACTCGGGAAAAAGCCCCAACAAGTTAGCAAAACTGATCTAACTGTAAAATCATGCACTTAACAAATATAAAATAAAGGCAACCCTTGTTGTATTGTATTTGCTTTATTGTACTTTGAATATATTGCATTTTTATAGATTGAAAGCTTGTGGCAACCCTGTGCTTAGCAAGTGTATTGGCACTGTTTTCTAACAACATATGTTCACATTGTGTCTGTCACATTTAATTAGGTCCATGTACATTGTTTTTTTAGACATAACACTGTTGCACATTTAATAGCCTTCAGTATGGTGTAAACACAACTTTTCTATGTACTGGGAAACCAAGAAAGTCATGTGACTTGCTTAATTAGTTTATTCACTTGATTGTGTGTGGTCTGTAATTGAACCCATAATATCTCCACTGATGATTATGCACATTTCTTTCTATATAAGATGATCACTTGGGGGAGTGTGTTTCGGGGCCACCCCTGTGCTCCGGGCTTTCTCCTGGCTCTGTACTCAGGGATCACTTATAGAACATAGGACACAGGGAACCATAGATAGAGACAAGTATTGAACCTGTGTCAACTGTACGCAAGACAAGTGCTCTTCCTGTTGTATTATCTCCCCAGACTCCTCTTGAAAAATATTTTTCATTGAGGTATCATGTTGACAGTAGCATTAATATAGTATCAGTTCTGTTGTTTTATGGTTACAATGTTGCAATCACACCCAATCTCCAGGGTATCAGGATTCTTCCACCACAGTCTCAAGGTGCCTCCTCCCTTAGTTCTCAGTCCTGTTGGTAATATTTCAGGGGTTGTTTCTACTTGGCATTGACTATCCCATGTTTTGTTTCCTTATATCCCATATGTGTGTGAGATAATCTCATTTTTGTCATTTTTCTTTGACATACTTCACTCAGATGCTGAATTGTAGTTTCATCATACTTCCTTGCTCTGTAGTATATCCTTGCCACTGAGGATACCCAGTACACTTTA
Source organism: Sorex fumeus (assembly GCF_029834395.1). Lineage (NCBI taxonomy): Eukaryota > Metazoa > Chordata > Mammalia > Eulipotyphla > Soricidae > Sorex > Sorex fumeus. The sequence continues at coordinate 5,821,602 of NW_026606155.1, forward strand.
CTCATCCACTCATCTGCTGTTGGGTATTTGGGCTGTTTCCAGATCATGGTTCTTGTGTTCTTGTGGATAGTGCTGCAGTGAGCATAGATGTGCGTATGTTCTGATGGTTTGTGCACTCACTTTTTCCAGATTGGTTATATATCAAGTCATTAAGCAACTTGACAAGTTTCCTAAGTTGGTATCAGAGTATATTTGCAAACCACAGTAACATTAAACAAGAATTAAAAATTGGAAAGATGAAATAATTCTTCTCCCTGTACAAAGTATGCACTCCTGGGTCAAGAAAAATAAAAATTAGATATTTAAAAATGAAGAAAACATGACCTAAAACCTGTGGAATGCTACTAAAGTTATACTTAGAGGGACACTCGTAGCCTCAAATACAGACAATTGAAAAGAAAAGAGGCTTAAAAATAAATAACGTAAAACTTTTAAGAGGGTTGGGGCTGGAGAGATAGTATAGCAGATAAGGTGCTTGTCTGGCACGAGGCCATCCTGGGTTCAATCCCCGGCATCCCATATGGTCCCCGAGCACTGCCAGGAGTAATTCCTGAGTGCAGAGCCAGGAGTAACCCCCTGAGCATCGCTGGGCTGGCAAACAGAACAAAACAAAACCCAAAAAACAAACAAACATAAAACCCAAACAAACAAAAGAATTTTAAGAAGGTAAAAAGGGACAAGATAAGGCTTGGATTTAGCTGCTTGAATCACATGATCCCCCAAGCACCTTCCACATTAAAAATTTTAAAGGGTAGGATGAAGTCAGTAATAAAAATAAGAGGAGAAACAATAAAATGGAAAACAGACAACCCCCCCTTTTGAGTAGCCATAGGACCAAAGAATTGATAAATTATTTTTAATGTCACTAATCAGCACAAATCACATGGAATTAATATCAGGTTGAAAGAGAAGGCAACACTACATCTAAAAGCTAATAAGGGAATATGATGAATAACTTGATTAATATACCTATATACACACATAAAAATATATGCACATTATATGCATATATACATGCATATATATACATGTACTACATCTAAAAGCTAGTAAAGGAAGATGATGAATAAATTAATATACATAGCACTGTAGCACTGTCCTCCCGTTGTTCATTGAGTTGCTCGAGCGGGCCCAGTAACGTCTCCAATGTGATATACACAAAATATATACACATATATGTATACATACATATGTACACATGTATATGCATACATATGTATATACATACATATGATTTGGATATTTTTTAAGTGCAGGGGCTGAAGAGATTTTACAAGCTTTCCTTGTAGCAGACCCCAGTTTGATCCCTGGCACTACATATGGTTCCCAACCACCACTAAGAGTTACCCCTCAGTGCCACCAGATGTGCCCCCAAAATAAAATTAAAATAAAAAATGTAAATGCCACTTATTATAACGGACATTGGAGGAATAACTCTGAGTAGCTATTTGTTCATAGGAATAAGAAATAAAGAACCTCAGCACAAAAAAACCTTCAGACCCAGATGGCTTTTCTGTTGAATTCATTAAATATTTAAGAAAGAAATAACACATATTTTCCACAAACTTTTCCAGATAATAGAAATAGAAGAACACTGCTGACATTTTTAAAGAGGCCAGCAGAATTTTGATATTGAAACTGACATAAGAAATGAAAATTCCAGGCCAATTTCAGTCCTGAATATAGATTTAAATAGCCTAAACGAAATATTAGCAAGGGGAATCCAGCAATAAATTACTGCATCATGATCAAATTGGTCCTCTTCCAGACATCCAAGGTTAAGGTAATATATTTGAAAATCAGTCCATGGAACTCAGTATATTAATAGAACAGAGAGAAAAAATCATACAATCTCCATAAATTTAGAAAATATATGATGTATTTCCAACATTCATTCACATTGTGTGTGTGTGTGAGAGAGAGAGAGAGAGAGAGAGAGAGAATACTTAGCAGAGAAATAAATAAGGAAGTTTTCTTACTTTAAGAAAGGTAACCCCAAATAAAATGACTTTTAGCTTGGTTTTAACCCACAGTAAGTTTTCTAGGAACGAAACTGCTGTGTGAATGAGGAGAGACCCTTCTTTCTTTGCTAGGAAATGCTACCAAGGATTGTTTTCTGTCTTGGGAATGCAGCTGATTAAGTTAGCCACACATCTATTAGAACACGGGTGTCAGAGTAAGATCCCGGGATTGCTCCACGTGAACCTGAACACATGGACCAACAGCAACAGAAGATTTGAGACTCCTTTGAGACTCCTTGTATTTTATTTTATTTTAATTTTTTATCGGCAGAGTCTGGCAAACTCCCCGTGGCGTACCCAATATGGTAAATACCAGTAACAGTGATGGGTCTCATTCTCCTAAAGAGCCTTGAATATAATCTCAGGGCTAGGATGAAGGAGACGTTACTGGGGCCTGCTTGAGGCAGTTGACGAATAACAGGATGGTCATGATTTGTGATTATTTTTTATTGAATCATCATGAAATACACCATCACAAAGCTATTCGTGATTGGGTTTCAGTCATACAATGTTCCAATACGCATCCCTCCACCAGTGTACATTTCCCACCACTAATATTCCCAGTTCCCCTCCCTCCCCCCGCCACCAGTCCTCCCCACCCCGCTTCTGCGTCTGTGGCAGGCATCTTTCTTCTTGCTTCCTTTCAGCAGACTTTAAATCACATGCACCGTTATTAAACTGGCAGAGATGAATGAAATGAATGGATCTCATTGAATTTCATTAATAAAGATTCTTTTTAAAAATATACACACCATTAAAAAGTAGGAAATAGAACTTAGGGTGTAGCTCAGTGGTACAGACTTTGCATGGGTGAAGCCCTCAGCTTAATACCATGCACACATAAACACATACACACACACACACACACACACACACACACACAACTTGTATGACTGAATAAAATGTTAAAACATTCTCTTCTAAAGCAGGGAAAGGGCAAATATACCAGCTCTCCCTGCTCTATACACCATTGCATAGCAGAGACTAACTCCTAAGGAATGCAGAGTAGCACCAGAGCAAACAAAGCATCAGCATTCAAACTAATATATGAGCTTAAGATCTCACTTGTGCCTCATTCGTGCCTCTCATGTTTGAGGTCCTGGGTTCGATCCTTGATAACACACACACACACACACACACACACACACACACACATTATTGAGAGGCTACATGTTTATGGGAGATACTTGTTTAATTAGTGGGAGGTTAAAATGTTTATGTTTGTAGAAAGTAAAAATAAACAGCTTGCTAGATACAAGGCAAATAAGACAAAGTAAACTGCATTTCAGCATATTGCTAATAAATGGATTAATTCTAATAAATTGCATTAGAATCTGTCACTGTCACTGTCCTCCCGTTCGTCGATTTGCTCGAGCGGGCCCAGTGACGTCTCCATTGTGACAATTGTTAACTGTATTTGGCATATCGAATACGTCACGGGTAGCTTGCCAGGCTTTGCTGTGCGAGTGAGATACTCTCGGTATCTCCAAGAGGGACGGAGGAATCGAACTCAGGTCGGCCATGTTATCCGCTTGCAAGGCAAACGCCTTACCCACTCTGCTATCGCTCCAGCCCTGCATTAGAATATATAATAAAAAGTATTTATTTAAATTGCGATTTGGGGGGTCATACCAGGTTGTGCTCAGGGCTTACTCCAGGGATCACGTCTGGCTATGCTTAGGAGACCAAATAGGAAGTTGGGGATTGAACAGCTACTTTTCCCACTGGCCTATCCCTCCAGCCCAAGGGCCAGTTGTTTGTTTAAGCTGTCCATTAATCTCAAGGTGATATATATTCAGAGCAGTCACTATCAAAAATCCCAAGAGGCGTGTTTGTGGAAATCAATAAGCTGACCCTAAACGGTACATGGAAATACACAGTACCACTGACAGCCAAGAAGCTCTTGAAGGAAAGAGAGGGAAAAGGACAGGCTCTACGAACCACTAAACTTTATTGTTGTGTAATGTTCAGTATGGGCTGGAGCGATAGCACAGCTGTAGGGTGTTTGCCTTGCACACAGCCAGCCTGGCTGAAATGGGTTTGATTCCTTCGCCCCTCTCGGAGAGCCTGGCAAGCTGCTGAGAGTATCTCTTCCACAAGGCAAAGCCTGACAAGCTACCCGTAATGTATTCAATATGCCAAAACACAGTAACAACAAGTCTCAAGATGGAGATATTACTGGGCCTGCTCAAGCAAACAATGAACAACAGGAGGACAGTGACAGTGACAGTGAATGTTCAGTGTAGCCTTGGTGCAGGATAGATGATTAGGCAAAGAAGAATGCAAAAAAGAAAAAGTATATATACAGACACTTTATCATGGCAAAGATAGCACTGGAGCATTCTGGAGTCAGGACTGCCCCCCTCCCCTTTTTTTAAGCAAATAGAATCCTGTAATAATTGGATTTCAGTCGAGAAAAATCATAAAACTTGGGCTGGAGAGATAGTACCAAGGTAAGGCATTTACCTTGCACACAGCTGACACCAGTTTGAATCCCCAACACCATGTATGGTTCCTCCAAGACCCTTGAGCACAGAGGACCAGTAATCCCCCAAAAGAAAAACAACCAAACTCAGCCTAAACTTACCCTTTATAACAAAACTCATTCCAGGTGAATTCAATATCTAAATGTAAAAGGCTATAGAACATATAGATGATAATGTAGGAAAATATTTTCATAATTTTGGCAAGAATTGTATTCTAGAGACTGGAGGGGGAGTGCAGTGGATAGGACACTTGCCTTGCACCCGCCTACCTGGGTTTGATCCCCATATTTTCTCTCAAGCACTGTCAGGAGTAATTCCTGAGTGTAAAGCCAAGAGTAACCCCTGAGCATTGCTGGGTTGCCTCAAAAAAGAAAAAAAAGAATTGTGCAATATTAAAATTAAGAACTTAGGCTTATTGAAAGACTTGAAAGAATCAGAGGCAAGTTAGAGGTATTTGCAATATTTATAAGCTACAAAGGGCTTATGGGAAGAGTGTATAAAGAATTACTACAAATCAAAGAAAGGCAAAATAGAAAAATGGGTAGTTGTCTTAAATAGGAGCTTCACAAATGAAGGTCCTTATCCCCCAAAAAAGGCAGGGGGTGAGGGGTGGGGAAAGTGTTTAGCATCATAAGTCTAAAAAAGAGAAATCACACACACACACACACACACACACACATATACACCCACGATCATAATCATCCTGTTGTTCGTCGATTGCCTTGAGCAGGCACCAGTAACATCTCCTTCGTCCTAGCCCTGAGATTCTAAAAAGTGCCACATTCAAGACTCTTTCAGGGTTAGGAGAATGAGACCCATCATTGTTACTGGTATTTGGCATATTGGGTACACCACGGAGAGTTTGCCAGACTTTGCTGTGTGGGCAGGTTATATTCGGTAGCCTGCCAGGTTCTCCAGAGTAAGAACTAGATAAGATGTCTTCCGGGAGCTGGGTTTTATAGTCTCTGGGTCTTGGCCGTTGATGGGATTACACAGCACCAGGGGGCAGTTGGTTGGTGTGACCTCTGTCTACTGGAAGATGGAGGATCTGGATAGAGGATGCTCAACCCCGATCCGGGCCGGCTTGGAGATCTCAGCCTCGGGACCCGCATGCCTTTGTTCCTCTGCTGGTACCTTCATGTGTGTGGAGAGTGGTCTCAGCATGGTTGTGGCTGGTTCCAGAGGTCTACGGCTGTTGGGGCTCTGCTCAGGGCAGGGAGGGAAACTCAACCCGCCCCCCCCTCCAAGGGGCTTCAGCGAGGACAGCCAGGTGCAGGGGCAGGAGACTCTGCACCTTTCTCTTCCAGGAGCTGGGTTTTATAGTCTCACCTGTGGCATTTTTTTCTTCCACAAATTTTTGCTTTATTTATTGTATTCCTAGGACCACAGCAAAATATATTCCCATTCCTAGAAGTCAGGCCTTGACCCATGGCATTTTTACTGTAAAGTCTAAAAGATACAGGAGAAACCTCCACCTTCAAGAGAAGGTGGATTTGGAGAAGCATAGGTTCTCATATATGAGAGACCAGTGGACTTTCTGTGGCATACTCACTGTGGGGCTGACTGCTGGCTTACTTACTGGCATCAGCCAATAAATTCTACTATGGCATCTTCTGTTTGCAGTGCTACTCTGCTGTAGAGTCAGTGGAAAAGTGAGTACATGTTTATCCAAAGAGCAGTGTTCCTAACAGCAGTATTCATAGAGGCTCCAGCCTGGAGACTACCAAATGTCTCTCAGGACACATGCACATACACTCATGTAAACTTTATGGTATTTTATATTCAAAAATCCTTATATCAATAAAACTATAGCTACCAACAACCTGAATGAATCTCATCGAGAACATCTAAAGGAAGACACACCTATTCACACACATTTGAACTTGGTAGGTACTAATCAGGAGGGAGAGTAACGAGAGTTTCATAAATGTCTACAAAGTTATTAGTGGATAAATACAGATATAGATTTTTGGGGGGGTTGGTGGTTACACCTAGCTGGTAGGTTACACCTACTCTTTGTCCAGGGATCTCTCCTGTTGGGGTTCAAAGAACCATATGTGACCCTGAGTGAGTCACATACAAGACAAGTGCCTTAAGCACCCATATTAGCTCTCCGTCCCATCTTTTTTTCAAGTTAAGTTTGTATTACAAAACTATGTTTTAAGGGGAAAAACTTAATATTTTTAATTAATTTTTATTAAAAACACTGATTTACAAAGCTGTTCGTTATACAGTTGTTTCACGCATTTAGTGTTCCAACACCCAGTGTGACCTTCCCTCTTCCAGTATCCTCAGTTTCCCTCCCAATCCCAGCCTGCCCCAGTTAGGAAATAATACATTTACTTTGTACTGCTTATTCCAACAAAACTTTAAGAAATGGAAAATAGAATGATCAGAAAATAAATCTGTAAGAGCCAACTTGTGATTACTATTTGATTTTGATCTATTTAAATAAGAAAATCAAAACTATTTAATATAATAAAATGCCTATTCTCATTTACATATGTAAGTTTTCAACTCTGGAATCTAAAGTATATTACATTAAATTTTATTTTGTACCTGGATCTCATTATTGTAATCATGTCTCACCTGTCATTAATAAAACCTTTGAAGCATTTCTGCGTTAATATATTGAGAAGTTTTATATTACTACTGCCTACATATGTAAATTTACCCCCTACAGTTCACTTATAAACACTGTGGTTTACAAAGTTGTCCATGATGATTTGTTACAGACATTCAATATTCCAACACCAATCCCACCACCGTTACACCTTCCCTCCACCATTGTCTCCAATTTAAGGGAAAGCATTTTAGCTAGTTTGATAAAGCTTGCTACCACATCCTGCCCTCCATCCGCCACCCAAGTAGCAGATCCAGTCTATTTCATCTCTGCTGTCACAATGGACAAAACTGCATCTTTTTTTATAGCTGAGTAGTATATTCCATCGCATATGGATTCCACAGCTTCTTTCTCCGTTCCTTTGTTGCATGGACCCTGGGCTTTCCAATATCTTGACTGCTGTAAAAATAATGCCCTGCTGAATATAGAATGCATCTGTTTTTTTGAATTAGTTCACTTGTGGTGTTCAGATAGATACCTGGATGGAATTGCTGGATCATTTTTTGAAATACAAGTATTTTAAACTATTTTCTATTAAGATGTAAGTTTTTTTTTTTTAATTATTATTTTGAGAAATCCATGCCTTTGTCCATAGAATTGGGACTAATTTCACACCAGTGGCATACAGGGGCCCCTCTTTCTCCACAACTTTTTTGGTACTTGCTGTTTTTGATTCAAAAAAGGTGTGAGGTAGCATTGCACTGTCGTTTTGATGTACATTTTCCTGATAAGTGAGCATGAACGTTTCTTCATGGACACATTGACCACTTATATGTCTTCTTAGATGAAGTATCCGCTCATCTCCTCCCCCATTGTTTTTGTGTCATGTTTTTATTCTTGGGTTTTGTGATCTCCTTCCTTGTTTTGGATATTAGCCCTTGTCCATAGTCAGATGTGTGGTGTGTGAATATATTCTTCCCACTAAATGAGATATTTTTTATTTTAATCTTAAGTTTCATTTGCTGTGAAGAAACTTTTACTTTTTATTTTCTTTTTGGGTCCATCTTCGATGCTCAGGGGTTAATCCTGGCTCTGCACTCAGGAATTATCCCTGATGGTGCTCAGGAGACCATATGGGATGCTGGGAATCGAACCTGGGTCGGCCACGTGCAAGGTAACGCCCTACCCACTCTACTATTGTTCTCACTCCTAAAGCTTTTTCATTTGGTGTGATCCCTTTTGTTGATCCTTGTTTTTGCTTCTCTTGCCAATGCAGTCAATTCTACACAGATAACACCAAAGAGATTTTCTATTTTCTCCATATTCAGGTCTTGGAAAGTTAAAAGATTCTAAGAATTTGCCCATTTCTTCTCAGTACTCCAACTTAGTGTAAAGCTATTGGTTGTCTCTTATCCTTTGTATTTCTGTGATATCTTTGATTATCTCCCTTTCATTTCTGGTCCCAGTAGTAGGGATTCCTCTCTTTTCCTCTTTAAGAATCTAAGTAAGGCTTTTAAGATACCTTTAGTCCTTTGAAGAACCAGCTCTTAGTTTCATTGATCTTTTGCAAAGTTTGAATTTTTATTTTTTTCTTCTTTCTACAAACTTTGGATTTCATTTGTTCTTCTTTTCCTGTGTACTTTAGGTATGAAGTTAGATTGTTTATTTGATATTTTTCCTTGTTTCCCAATGAGAATGGTGCTGGCAAAGTTCTATTTTTTGCCTCATTGATGATTGCATTGATATCTGTTTTTAAAACATTGAGCTGTACAGTTTGTTTTGTTTGTTTTTCTCTATGTTAAATTTTATAATTTAGTAAAGAAATCAATAAGGTACCTTACTACCATTTTCTAGATTTATAATCTTTTTAAAATATTGCCACTGACTTACTACTAGGCTATTTTAGAACTTTTACCCTTTCTTTCTTTTGAATTCACAATCTTCTATTATTATGTAAACACTGTTCAGTCTCACTAATGATATGTATCATTACAAATTCTTCTATATAGCTTTTAGGGTTTTTTTTTTCTTAATGAACATTGCCTTTTTTGATTAACAATAGCACAGTGGGTAGGGCGCTTGCCTTGCACTGTTTGCCTTGCACGCGGCTGACCCGGGCTTGATTCCTCCTTCCCTCTCAGCAATCTACCGAGAATATCCCGCCCGCAAAGGCAGAGCCTGGCAAGCTTCCTGTGGTGTATGTGATATGCCAGAAACAGTAACAACAAGTCTCACAGTGGAGACGTTACTGGTGCCTGCTTGAACAAATCGATGAACAATGAGAGGACAGTGCTACAGTATACAAAAACATATGCATTGCTCCTTTCCTCTCTCTTTTTCTCCCTTCCTTCGTTTTCTTTCTTGCTTTTCTTCCTCCTGAAAACTTCTTTTTTTTCTCTTTTTTTATTAGTGAAAAACCATGAGGTACTTGAAACTTCTTATCTCCCGTTTTATTTTAACTCTTTCTTTCTGATTGTTCCCCTGTCTTCCAGCATTATTGCACAATTGAATTTGGGTACTGGGCTGACTGATTAGATAATGTTCCGTCTTCATTTTTTTCCCCCCTGCTCTGGTGTGACTTGGTTGTAATACAGGCCTGTTCTGGAGTAGTTTTTGTGCAAACAGATCTTTTTCACCTGTCTCTTTTTCTGTTTCCATTTCCTAGGGTTCATGTTTTCTCCTGTTTTGGTTCGCTCTTTTTAGTGGGGCTCATCTGCTAACAGTTGGCTCAGCCTGAATAGGACTTAATCACCACGAGTATCTTTAGTCCACTTAGTCATGGTTTGGTTGGGCTTACAATTCTAGATTGCACATCCTCTTTCCTCTGTCTTTGGAAGAGGGAAGCAGTGAATTCATTTCAGACTTTTGTTGTCGCTACCAAGAAGTGCTATGCTATCTTGATTGTTCAGAGTTTCCTATAGGAACAGATTTTCTTTTCCTTTCTGGAAGCTTTTAGAATTTAAATTTTACTCCTGGTGTGAAATTCCATGATGCCATATATTTGTGGCATCTTGATGGCTGTTGCTAAGTGGTTTCAGGATAGAGGCCACCGCCATCTTGCAATTACAGACCAGCAGGAACTGGTCCCTAATGTTGGCTACAGGAATTGCCTCCACTGTTCTCTCCGGCAGATCCCAGCTGGGTGTGCTCTGTCTCTTCCTATCCTTATGCACTGGTGTCTGGGAATGTGACCCAGGCCTAAACTGGCTAGCTGTGGCCTCCCCTGGTGAGCAACCCAGAGACCATGCCCAGAGGTTAGTAGGGTTCTCACTCCTCTCTCTACCTCCTTTGTAATAGGAAAATTACTTAAACACAATCAGTTTTCTTTAACTCTCTTGAGGTTTATGTTTTCTGTTTTGTTTTGCACCACACCTGGCAGTGCTCCGGGCTTATCTCTGACTCTGTGCTCAGGGGTAACTCTGGGTGGTGCTTGGGAGACCCTATTTCATGCCAGAGATCAAACTGGGGTTGACCACATGTAAGGCAAGTGCCTTACCTTCCGTTCTTTCCCTCTGGCCCTCTCTTGAGATTTTTTTCTGTTTGTTTGTCTTTTGAGGGCCATGCTTGGCAGTGCTTGGGGGTTATTCCTGGCTCTGCATGCAGGAATCAACCCTGCGGTGCTTGCAGGGGACCATCTTGGATGGATGACTGGGATCAAACTTGGGTTGACTGGGTGTAGGGCCCTACCCACTGTACTATCACTCTGGCCCCTCTCTAAGGTTTTTATTTATTTATTTATTTATTTATTTATTTGGGGGGCACACTCAGCGATGCACAGGGGTTACTCCTGGCTCAGGCACTCAGAAGTTACTCCTGGCAGTGCTGAGGATATAGGATGCTGGGAATCAGACCCAGGTTGACCACATGCAAGGCAAATGCCCTACCCGTTGTGCTATCACTCCAGCCCCCTCTCTTAAGTTTTTAAATGAGACTTTTGACGTTTTTTTTTTTTGAAGTAATAAAACAGATTTTAATGGAAGGTTTTTGAAGGAAAGGAGGAAGAAAAAATGAGTGAGAGTAGCATGCTCAAGAGAGAGCGTGGACTTCTCCAAGGGTGGAGAGAGCCCCTACACACTTCCCAGCATTAGACATGAAGGCATGAAAGTTCACATCTCAAGAGGGGAGATGCAGGTGACACATGTGCTCAGGCACTGCATGTGCTTGGCCACATGGGTGCAAGAAGTACATGGATTCAGGCAGCTTATGCACCAACTTTTTGACTTGTAATCAAGAGGCTAATTGGCATGAGTAACTAAAAATTAGAACAAGGGGACTGTACTTTAAGTGAGCGGGATTTAAAAGTAAACTTGAAATGCTTCAGGAAGTCTGTGCCCTCATTCCAGGGTAAATGGCTCTTTCCTCATCATGATGAGAACACAGTGAAGACAGTACCATGATAGTCTCAGCATACACAGTGACATGGGAAAGAGTTAGCTCTCTTTGACCAGAAGAGAAATGGCTTTTATGTAAATTTTATGGGAATTTTATTTTGTTGAGGCACTGTGACTTATAATATTGCTAATGATGATTTCCTGTGTGCATTATTCTAACACCACATGTATTATCAATGTACCCACCTCCCTCCCCTAAGGTCCGAAGACCCCTCTGTTCAAACACCTCCCCCCTGCCACTGACACAAACACACAAACTCAGTTTTGTGCATTAGTTCTCCCCTTGAGTTGCCTTTCACCCTGTGTTGCTACCTTGATGTGTATCTTTGTGTCCCACATATGAGAGAGGTCATTCGTTTTGTCTATCCCTTTCTAACTTCACTCAGCATGGTATCCTCTAGACTTATTCATGTGGCAGCAAATTGCATGATTTTGTTCTTTCTTGGAGCTGGATAGCATCCTGCTGTGTATATAGACCACAGCTTCTTGATCCATTTTTCCAAAGTTTGGCATTTGGGTTGCTTCTGTATCTTAGCTATTGTCCTAAGGGCAGCAATGAACATGCGTATCCTTATATTGTAGGAATTTCTCTCCTACGTCATGCAAATATTTTTAAACAACTGAAATTTTGTAACAGGGTGTTTTCCATTCTTAAATAGGTTTATGGTTAATAATAACCATACAGCAGGCCACTCAGTTTGTGGCATATGTTTTGCAACTAGTTAATTTTTAAGGGAAGAGAGACCTGATACACCCTTTGGGGTAAAAATGTGTTTGATTGCAATTTCCCATCCAGGTCAGAAATATTTCTCCCACAAAAACTTGGTTGCATATGAAAGTGAGTCTGTATGTCAAAGTTTCATGAAATTGTGATTGCATAGATGAGTGCTGGTCTGCCCTAGGGTGCTGGTTGCCTCTTGGTTAAGCTTGTGTCCTTGCCAGGCCTTTCTCCATGAAGACAGAAGCTCTGACCCACAATCCTGCCACGTCTCAAACCATTTCCTTCCATATTTAACTGGTAACACAGGAGAGCACTCCCGATGCCAGCTCTAACCAATACTGAGTACAAACCTGGCTCTGAGTACAAGAGGGTGTTTGTGGGTTTCTGGTGAGTTGAGCTCTTCTTGAACTTAGCCTGGCTGTGGAAAGCTCTGTGTCTGGTAGGATATTAGTCTGTAGCTTCCAGTGAAGTGTGCTCAGGACCCAGAATGGTAGTACAGAGATTAAGGTACTTGCCTTGTACAGGGATGACTCTATTTCTATTTCGCATGCCCTCCATCACCATGTGGCTCCCAAAACAGAAATTAGTGAAGTGTGCTTGATCCCAATGAACCTGGACAATGTAGACTTGGAAGCCAACACAGAGTATTCTCCTACACCCTGGTGTTTCCTAATCTCTTCAAACTATGAGTTTTAGTCTTTGCTTTTTTGTTTTTATTTTTATTTTTTTTTTCAGGGAATATAGCTGCTTTACCACCCCTTCCTCCCAGCCAAGAAAAGATAGAACTAAGTGGGGCCTGGGATGTAGCTCAGCAATACAGCACTTGCCTTGCATGTTTGGGGGCCCCAGTTCAATTTTCAGCACCACTAAGAAAAAGAAAAGTTAAAAATAAGTCTACCACATAATCTGGGCATTCCAATCCTTGATATTTGCCAAGACAAATGACAGTATAACTTCATATAAAGATTTATATGTTAAGTGTAATAGCTGCTTTGTTAGAATAACACCAGGGACAACCCATATGATCATCATCGGGTGAAAGGAAAAACATGTAATGGTCTATCCACCTACAGAGAGATGATTAAAATAATATTTTGAGTATTTTAATACTGTTAAGTACCATTTTAATACTTTTAAATGCTAATAAAATGCCATTCAGCAGTGAAAACAATTGGACCATTGATTCATGCGACAGTATGAATGAATCTCAGAATAATGTGGTTGAATGAAAGAAATTAGGCCAGAAAAGATTACAGCAAATAACATCCCTTTGTTCAACATTGTTTGCTTTAATAGCACTAATGAAAAAGGACCAGAAGGATAGTAAAGCAGGTAGGGCTCTTGCCTTGCATGCAATCAACCCCAGTTTGATCCCCAGCATTCCAGATAGTCCCCCGGGATTGATCTCTGAATGCAAAACCAGGAATAAGCCCTGAGCACAGCTGGGTGTGACCCCAAAATAACAACGACAAAAACCCAACCAGCCAACCAACAAACGAAAATAACATTGATGAGAAATTAAACTGGCCGACTTGGAACAAAGCAATGATGTGGGAGAATCTGGCACTCCTAGAGGTCCTTGGGTTTCAAGTTCATGTTTTGTGAACCTCTTGACCCATGTTTAGTGAGGGCTTATTGGACTTTGTCCAAATTGGACAAGGGCGGCTGTGAGATTTGTGCAGATTAACAAAATAAAAGGCATAGAATGAATGGCGTGGAACTGATGGACACATTTTCGCATCTCCCTTTTCTTACTGAAGAAGAGAACCTGGAAGAATGATTTTTTTCCCATCCTTCCCAAGAGAGCAGGGAAATGGCTGTGTCCTGCCTCAGAGAATGGGTCAGCTTGTGTCCTGAAGCCAGGCATTGGGCTTTACAGATATGCTGCTTCAGTTGGAGCTACATGGATGTCAGGGTTGGAAGAAAGGCCTGATGCTGAGAAGTGGAAATAAAACGTGACTCAATATTAAAGGTTCGGAGGGGCTGATGAATGTTAGGTGTTAGGATGGGAGTTTGGGCAAATGCATGGCATGGTAGACATCCATGTCCACAAGAGACCCAAACACATAAAACTGTGCCATACTCTGTGATTGGGGTTGGAGGGTGGGTATGTGGATGCTGGGGGAACTTTGCATCAATCACCATGGTCCTGGGAGGGGAGCTGTGGCCCCTCTGGGTCTGGAGGGAAAAGAGCAGATGTAGGGAAAGTTGACGTGGAACGTCATAGATTTGGCACTGGCACCTGTTGCCCACGGAGTATCTCCCCGGGTACCAGGTTGTTCCTTTAGTTGAAGAAAGAAAGCATCATTGGAATGACAGTTCCATCATGTGGAGCACTGAGACCCAGACTTAGGAGAAAGACCAGCATGGTCTTTGCTCACCATTTCCAATTATAAACGAGTGCATGCACACGATACTCAGTCTGGGTCAGGATCCTGAGGGAGGCTGTGTGTGCAGAAGAGACTCTTCTGCTAGTTTGAACAAAGGTCAAAAGGTGGAAACAGGGCAGTGACCTCAGGACATTGCCTGCTCCCTCCCCCGACCTCAGCTTCTTCCGGTTTGCCAGGTCACCTGCTCTTAAAAAGTTCTGGGGAAAGCCAAGCCCAACTTTGGCCCTTGTGTGTGTTCTTAACATGACGATCCAGTTGGGCTGAATCTCCACGGGGCGGCAATCATGCCCAGAACAAATTTCGGTTAAAATGACTGTGCATGTGAACACATGCTTTGCGTGCTGGTGTCCCACGTGGACCCCCACTACCTCAGGGTCCCCTCAGTACTGCCAAGCCAAGCAACTCCTGAGCCCCTGAGCTCAGTGGAGCCCCCAGCTACCCCCCCAAACCCAATCCAAACCAAAAGGACTCTGCATGGGAATCTGAAAAACAATCATTGAAGAAGAGTTCACAAAACATTATCATCCCGGGAAGAAATTCTCCCAGAGGCCTCTGCGAGATAGTTTTACTCCTGCAGAGAAGGAAGTTGTGGCTGGGAAAAGTTCTGAACCCCAGACAGTTTCCAGGAAGTTTGTTAAAGGTGGGCAGGGAATGATTCTCTTTGAAGGGACCTCTCTGTCTCTGTTTTTGTCTCTCTCTCACTCTCTCTCTCCCCCACCTCCTTTCCTCTCTCCTCTTCCACTCTTTTTCCATCTGTTCCCCTCACCTCTTTCGTCCTCTCCCACTCTCCATCTATTCTCCCCCTCCCCCCATCTCTCCCTCTCCCTCTCCCCCTCTTTTCTTCTCTTTCTCTCTCTCTCTCTCTCTCTCTCTCTCTCTCTCTCTCTCTCTCTCTCTCTCTCTCTCTCCCTCCCTCCCTCCCTCCCTCCCTCCCCAGAGGGGTCAGCTGCCTGTGTGAGCAGGGTCGCTGGAGGTAGGTGAGCTGTGGGCTGACCAGGAGCCGAGGTGGCAGGGCCACTCCCAGCACCTCAGACATGTCTGGATTCTATATGAGGCAGGAGGAGAAACCGGCTGGAGATTTTTTTTTTTCTTTTTGAGTCACACCTGGCGATGCTCAGGGGTTACTCCTGGCTCATGCACTCAGGAATCACTCCTGGCGGTGCTTGGGGGACCATATGGGATGCTGGGAATCAAACCTGTGTCGGCCATGTTGGCTGCGTGCAAGGCAAACGCCCTACCCGCTGTGCTATCGCTCCGGCCCCCGGTTGGAGATTTTCAACCAGGAAGTCCCTGGACCTGCTTCGTTTTCCATCAGATGAATCTGGGGCTGGGGATGTGGCCCAGTAGTTGAGCTCTTGCCTGTGCGAGGCCCTGGGTTCGATTCCCAGCACCTCTTCAGAAAGGGAACGAGCAGTGTGGAAGGGTTGGCCGAGAGGTCTGAGGGTGGCTGTGAAGATGCTCTGGTTGTCCTGACAATGTAAAGTGACACGCAGACAGAGACCAGGGGCTCTGGGGGAAGAACAGAGCATGGACTAGATCTTGGGAAGGAGCTGCGGGGGAACGTTGTAGAGTTTGGGGAAGTGGTGACATAGCCCAAGAGTGCAAAGACTTGGGAGGGGAAATGGGGGACAAGTGGTATGTGTGCTGCCTGGCGGGAATCTTGGGACGAGGGTGGAGGGTGGAAGGTGAGGGGTGGGGGCAGCTGGGAGTGTCAGGAAAAACCCCAAGGGGGTAACCTGGAGGTGTCAGCTGGGAGTGTTAGGGAAAGCCCGGGGGTGGGGGTGGGGGTGGTCACTGGCCTGAGATGTCTCTGCTGCTGAAGTCAGGTCTGATCACGGGGAGGAGAGAGAACAGAGAAGGTGAAAGGACTCAAGATAGAACCCAGAGCACTGACGCTTCGCTCAAGCAAGGCTGCGCCTGCAGAAAGAATTGGGGGGACACTGGAACTTCTCACTGAAGGTGAGAACTGGGTGTGTGGTGTTAATGTTGGGAGAAAAATGACGTCTCTGGCTCATCTCAGGCTGGCTGAGCAAAGATGTTAACATTGCACAGATTGGTAGAAGAGCAACTTTAATGCCCCCCCTCAAAAAATAGAGCTGCCGTGTGGATAGAAAATTCGAATGTGGAGGACTGGAAGATAGTGTAGTGGTTAGGGCACATGCCTGGTTAGCATCAGACCTGGATTCGATTCTCAGTTCCACGGGATCGCCCCAAGCCATGCCAGATACAGCCATGGAGACCCTCTAGCACCACTGGAGTAGCCTGGTGGCCCTAGCACTACCACACCACATCCCCAGCTTGATTGGCTGAGGAACACTAGTGGGGGCCCCTGAATACTGCTGGGGGACCCCACCCCAAATTCTAGAGTCAATGCAATCAAATGAGGGTATTTCTCCTGAGCTGGCCTGTGTTCCGGGGTCTCCGGGAGGCACACAGGACTCATGTAGAGTAGACCCAGAGCTCTGTCACTTCCGGTTTGCCTTGCCATGTGGGTGGAGTTTTCTCTGAGAGAAGAGTTATGGCTGGATAGTACAGCGGGGAGGGCATTTGCCTTGCACACGGCTGGCTTGCATTTGATCCCTGGCATTCCATATGGTCCCCCGAGCACCACCAGGACTAATTCCTCTGTGTAGGATTAACCCCTGAGTGTCTCCAGTTATGACCCAAACCCCCACCGCCACCAAAAAAGGAACAAAAAAAAGAAAAGAGAATTAAAAAAAAAACAGAAGAAAACTTAAGACTGGAGAACCCCAGTCTGAGGAGTTGCCCCCTGCTCATCCTTTTAGGTAGTTAGAGAGCGTGCCTGGCCTCTGTTGACCTTAAACTTGAAATCCTCCCTATGGTGGTGTGGGGTGGCCTATTGGGACAGTTTGGGGTGACACAGGAGCCCTGAACAGAGTTGCTCATGACAACCGGTAGACCCCCGTGAGAGTCATTTTCGTCTTGAATGGAAATGGTATCAGCCATTTCTTTTCCATCTTTCAAGGGCTGTGCCATTGCCTTTCCCCCCAGCATCCATGCTGTGTGCAGTAACATTCGCTCCCCCTGCCCCCCACCAGCTTCTCTGTCTTTCAAGGTTAAAGCAAAACCCCAGGGAGTCGTGGGTTGATCACCCCTTTTTGGAAAACACAAGTTTCCCAGCTGCAAAGTCACTTTTGGAAGAGCCTTCCTTCACTGCCTTAAATTCACAGGATTGAACTCGTCCCAGTGACCTCTTGTCCCGGGTCTTCACAGAGCCCTGACTTCTAACAGAGTAATGAAGGCTTTTATCTTTTAAGATTTCTTTCAGGGTCTTCTTTATCCCCGTCATGATTGCACCCATGAATTATGAAGGCGTTATATTAGTGGTTGGAGTTCTCCCTCCAAAAAAATTCTCCACATGTGTTCATTAAGAACTGATAGGCAGAAGGAGAGAGGCAGCCTATCCCCAGGCGCCTGGACTGCAAGCACTTCAGCTGAGGCAGATAAGATTTACCTCAGAGTCCACAGAGTGAGCTGTTTGGTGATGGCAGATAAGTGTCCTCTCTTCCCCTCACTGTGAAAGATCCTCCGTGACTGACCCAATTCTGCGGGTTTAGGGGAAATTGGTGAAAGATGTATGTGAATGTCAGAATAAATTTGTAGCTTCTGTTGATTGGGCGGTGATCTTGATGGTTCCCTTCTCAGAACTTCTTAGTTGTGAGATTGCTGTTCTTTAGGGTCAGGATGGAGATGGCAGAATCTGGGTTCACTCACTCCTCCGAAGTGAATTTAGCGGAAGCATCACAAACTCTCAAAATAATCTAATTGTCTTTGAGATCCATGTAGGGAAAAGAGACAGGTAGAGTGATCGCTAATCATGGGACCCTGTGGGTCTCCCCTTAAACCATCAATGTGCCCCAGACCCTAGCAGGTTTTCCAGTGCTGTGACTAATGTGGCTCCCTGGGGAGTCCCGTCTGCCATGTCCTGGGCTTGAGAATTCATGTGGGTGTTCCTAGGGTTGACAGGACATTCCCTGCCTTTTACTGGGACAAGAGAAAACTGACGGCTTTCCTGGGAACTCTTCTCAGTGATGAGAGTGATTTCCACCCATCTTCCCCTACTTGGGGGAGATTTCCAAGACTCCTAATAAAAGGCAAAGGAGTTCTAGCTGTGTTGGAAGGGAGGCTACCGCTCCACCAACAGGTGCTGAGTGCCTGGCCTGTTGACCGGAAATACCCCCTCTCTGTTCTCACCACCACCATCTTTTTATCTTCCTGAGTGGCCAGTGGGGATGAGGCCTGGAGGGTTGAGTCCTTTGCTCCTGGACTTCCTGAGCCGTGTGTCTATGAGGAAGTCCAGGAGCAAAGTCACTTGCTGCAAATCCCACATCAAAGTTGTATGGAGAACTTTTCTCCTCAGAAATGGCACACCCCCTAATTCTGCAGTAGCATGCTGGGACAGACTGTGTGCTTTTAATCTGATGGTATTTTCATCTGAATTTACTTGGAGCTTGCTTTCTTTTTTTTTGGTAGGTACCAACATTTCTGACAAAGGTGATAAATTTGCTAAAGCTTAGCATTCCGATTCACTTCTCATATGAGTATTATATAATTATATATACATTTGAGCTCAAAGGTCCCAGTCGAACAAATTCCCTACACAGGAGTACCATTTGCAGGCCCATTCTTTCATTAATTTTATTTGACATTTATGTCAACATTACAATCCTGGCCTAAAAGGAGAAATCTTACGTGTGTACGCAGGGGTATATTTTAAAGTGGAATATTAAGTTTGGCTGTGAAAAGCAGCTGGCTAAATCTGCTAAAGCAAAATTTCCTAAATTCGTTAATATGAAGTGGTCTAAATGCACTAAATTTAAATTGTTCTACAAAGTGCTAAATGCTGGTGCAGGGAGGGTCTAATACTTCCCCTCTGGGCTTCCCAGCTGTTGACGAAAATGGTAATGCTGGAAAATGAATGTGGGAGCCTTAAGAGGCGAAAGGAATAACCTGGAAGTCAGTTGTTGTGGTATAAACTTTGCTTGCATGAGTCTTCTTAATATCCAAACCAAAGACCTGGTTTTGGGTTAGTGCGTTGGGAGAAAGGGTAGAAGGGTGGAAGGAAGGATGGTGGTAATCCATCCCTCCTTTCCTTCCTTCTTTCCTTCCTTCCTTCCTTCCTTCCTTCCTTCCTTCCTTCCTTCCTTCCTTCCTTCCTTCTTTTGGGCCACACACAGAAGATGCTCAGGACTTACTCCTGGCTCTGTGCACACTCCTGGTAGGCTCATGGGACCGTATAGGATGCCTTAATCAAACCTGGGTTTCCCATTTGCAAGGAAAGTTCCCTACTTACTATACTATCGCTCCAGCCCCAGTTTATTTATCTTTATAGAAAAACACCCCTCCCCAAAGCACCAACCATACATGGCAATGTAGCCCTCCCTCCCCAGCAAAAGCACCTCAGTGATGTGCAGCATGCGTGTATAAAGCTTTGGTATATGAACTACAACATCTCAGCTCAGGAGAGGGTTTGATTCAGTAGGTCCCAGATAGAACCCTGGAATCAGGAGTGGAGGACGTGGGGTATTGTTTTTGTTTGTTTGTCTGTACCATTCCTGGTGGTACTCGGGCTCTGAGCTCAGGGATCACTCCTGGCAGGGATTAGGAACCAGTTGGGTGTCAGGGATCAACCCTGGGCCAGCCAGTAGAACCCCCTACCCACGTTGCTATCTCTCTGGCCTCTGAAACTGTTTTTAAACAGTCAACAGTTGCACTTCAGATGCACCATGGGACCTAGAACATTCTGCACTGAGTTAAATGGGAGTTTGGAGATCAAGGCTTTGTCTCATTAATATCCCCACATGTCTCAGAAAGTACTGAGGGGAGATTTCAATTACTAATAATAAATTGCTAATTTATAACAGTCATTCTGTGTGTTTTACGATTTATGTCTCTCTGATGAATTTCCAATTATGTCTAACTTTCTCTTGGATTAAAACAAAAACCCAAAGATCCGATTCTTCTTCCAAAGTGCTTACTTAAGAGCCAGGAGTTGATCGGCAAAACTTTTGGTTCTGTGCCTACCATGCTTGGTGAAGAGTTTCACAAATCTTGGCATTGAGGTGGGAGGCCAGAGGTGGGGAGGTATCCTATCCCACCATCGTGAGCCGCCTGGTCTCTCTGATTGGTGGTTCCCAGGGTCACAGCCTTGCCTGATACTTCCCAGAGCAAACACACTCAGGCTTAAGAAGCCCTGCTTTGGTAACATTGACTTCCTCTCCCCGTCTGTGGATGTCACAGGAAAGAAAAGGTGCTTGGTAACATCCAAGGTCTGGGACATGGCAGTTTCTCTTGGTTTTCAGGGCTGAGTTGTGCAGACTTTGTGGTTTCTGTCCTCTTGGAGCTATGCTTTGTGTGTGGCTATCAGGTGAACGGCAGACTCAGCTTCCGTTTTGCAGAGAATTCACTGCACATGGAGAGGACTGGCCTTGGAGGTAACGGGCAGTTAGCCAAAGCCCACTTATTTTTTATGCTAGCACTTATCCCTGTGCCCCTCTGCCCACCGGGTCTGCCAGGATTGACTGATCCCAACACTTGGGCCCCTCATGCAGTCTTCAAGGATTTGAAGGGTCAATGGTGGGGTACCAGTTGACCTATGAACTGTCCTTAGGCCATTGCAAGAGGAACTTGAGGGGCTGGAGTGATAGTACAGCAGGTTGGGCATTTGCCTTGCACGTGGCCAACCTGAGTTTGATTCCCAGCATTCCAAATGGTCCCCTGAGCACCGCCAGGAATAATTCCTGAGTGCAGAGCCAGGAGTAACCCCTGTGCATTGCCGGGTGTGCCCAAAAAGTTAAAAATAATAATAATAATAATAATAATAATAAAAGAGGCACTTGAACCTTCTGGAAGCAATAGCTTCTGGGAGCTCCTTGGTGACCTGGCTCCTTAGTGTCGCTGAACAGCAGAGGAGAGGGATGTCGTTTATGAAGGGAAACCAAGGTTGAGTTGGTCTTCATTGTTGTCTGCTCAGAGAACTCTGTCTTAGCTCCTCCCTGGGCCTTGTCAACTTTGTCATTTTCTCCACTGTTCAAATCTCTGACACACAGTGTCTGTGTATAAGCTTTGGTGGTAGTGCTGGTCAGAGAGCAGTAGTAGTGGTATTAGTAATAGTACTGCAACTACTGGTAGTGGTGGTGGTGCTCGATTTCAGATTTCTGATGTACCCTTCCAACCTCCCTGAAGGTACTTACCTGCAGAACCAAGACATTCATAGTTTTCTGGCTGCCAAGACTTGTCTGGCTTTCAAAGGGAGAAGATTTTGGAGCCGGACTCTTCCTGGGGTGGGCTTCCTGAGAATGTGTTGGTAAGCCCAGTTGCTGGGTCGCTCCTTCCCCTCTTCCCACTCCTAGGTGTTGGCTGATCAGAGAAACTTCCTGCAGTGATACCAAGGAGCTGGGATGGAAAGTGCTTGAGATTTCCCTGCCAAGAACTGGTTCATGAACTGCTCAGATGGAAGGATCCTTTGAGGAAGTGGCAGTAACAACCAGGATGCTGGCACCTGGCATCTTACAAGCCTCTGTTCAGTTGTCTTAACAATTTTGGAGGGAAGAAAATCATAAAAGACACCCATGCATGCCATTCTCCACCCTCTCTTACCCTAACCCCCTTAAAACCATTTTAGAGCATAGTTTACCTTGGGACGAATCTGTGCCACCTTCCAGTGGCCATGGTTCTGTTCAGAATGCCAGAAATGGAACTATTAAAGGGCCCTTGAAATCCTTGCCTCCCTGGATCCTGGAGGTCCTAGCCAGTTCAGGATGCAGAAACACCTTCCCCACACCTGGTGGCTCTGAATCCAAAGCTGGGCAGCATGTGGCCAGTAGAGAACAGGGCATCTCCCTGGAGGCCCGCAGCTGCCTGGGCCCTCAGTAGTCAGAGGCCTGGGCGCAAGGTCAGGTCTTTCCCACACACCAGCTCCTGTTCCTGAGAGTGTCCTCTTGAATAACCCTGACGGTCCCATCTTCAGGTATCAGCACCGTGGGCCCTAGGAGTCCAACCTATAAGTTTGTGGGGGAGGCAGATACTCAAAGCACAGTAAGGTGGGGGACACTTTTCTTTTTTTTTTAATTTATATGAAATTTTTTTTTATATTTTTAATGGGCTGGAGTGATAGCACAGCAGGTAGGGCGTTTGCCTTGCATGTGGCTGACCTCGGTTCGATTCCTCCATTCCTCTCGGAGAGCCTGGCAAGCTACCGAAAGTATCTCACCCACACAACAGAGCCTGGCAAGCTCCCCATGGTGTATTCGATATGCCAAAAACAGTAACAACAAGTCTCACAATGGAGACGTTACTGGTGCCCGATCAAGCAAATTGATGAACAATGGGAGGACAGTGCTACAGTTAATGAATCACCCTGAAATACAGTTACAGACTTATAAATTTTCATGATTGTTTCAGTCATACAATGATCATGTATCCATCCCTCCACCAGTGTCCATTCTCCACTACCAATATTCCCAGTATCTCTCCCACCATCCTCATCCCACCCCCACCCCCCACCTCTGTGGCAGGCACATTCCCTTTTACTCTTTGTCTCTCCTTTTGGGTGTTATGGTTTACAGTACAGGTACTAGGCGGCCATCAAGTTTGGTTCATAGTCTACTTTCAACACACATCTCCCATCCCAAGTGAGCCCTCCAAGCATCATTCACTTAGTGGTCCCTTCTCTATCCCAGTGTGTGTGTGTGGGGGGGGGGGTACTTTTCTAAGAGAGTCTACTCTGGATTGGACTGAAACTGACAGAGGTCAGAGGTCAGTGCACACAGCCTTGGTGGCAACAGTGGCCTCTGCCTTCTGTCCCCTCAAGAATGACTCTTTTGCTATTGCAAGACTGGTTCTCGATGCATACGCCCTCCCCACCCCTCCCCCCCCACACCCTTCCAGGCCCCTGGAGCCCCTAGATTTCAACTTGCTCATATGGCCTGTGGCTTGGTGCTTATCCCATCCTGGGGTCTGTGCACTGCTGAGGAAGCGCTGAGCTGGCCAGCTCTGGGCCCCGAGAACCGGCCTCACCCCCTGAGAACAGACTGTGAAAGCAACAAGTATGGCAGCCTCCTCACGTGCCTTATTGGCATTTGGCTTCTGGTAATATATTTTTAATATACTATGTATGCTGTATCTGAGTAAATCAGCTGCTATGTTTTGAAATTAAATATTTGCTTAGGGCTAGGTTCTCCCGGTGTTAAATTATTGATAACAAACTTCACAGACACTGTATGAGACCGGGTGATAGATGAGTTTTGAGTGACCTGCCATTTATTAGACTTTATCTGCCCATGAAATCCATTTCCAATTCAGACCGTATCTACTTCGGCGTGGCTTGCCAGAAATCTATTCCCAGGTTTCTCCTTATTTCAGTGAAATATCTCTAGCTCAGCACCTTTCCCCCAGGTGGCTGATCTGATCGGAGTCCAATCTCTTATCGCTTCTCATTTCCTTTGGCAGGGCTGGCAGGCTGGCGGGTGCAAGTAGGGGACACTCAGAAACCAGAGGGGACACCCCCCACCACCACCATTTTGCCCTTTACTTGTGTCGGGAAGGAGAGAGGAAGTGAATCCCTCCACAGAGCACCACTCCCGGTTCTGTGCTCTCGACTCCATGCAGTGCCCTGCTGCGATTCCAGCTCAGTTGCATGACACACAAGACCCCTGCACCCTCTTTGACTGCCCCACGCCCTGATCCGCCTTCCTCTTTTAACTTCTCCGTGTTCAGGTGCCTGCTTCCGGCCAGCTGGCAGGAGGGCCCTAAACTTGTCATCACAGAAATAAAACCTGTCACCTCTGTGTTCCCAACCTCTGTTCCTTCATGTTTAACCAGCATTCAGGAGCTTCATAAGCATGGCAGGGTTTCTATTTTTATTCTCTAATTAATTCTGAAAAGGAGCAGATGACTGTTAAGGCTAGAGAAGAGAAAGGAACAGGTAGGGCTGGGTGGCCTCTGTTTATCTGGGCAGCTAAGGTGATGGATAACAGGGGGGTTGGCAGTTCGAGAAACAGCTCGGGGCATTGCGGGGCTGTGGGGTGCGGGGTCTGTTTAGGAACTTACCGGGCGCTCTGGGGATCAAATACGATGGCAAATTTTGTTTTATAGACTTTCCATGTTGATTACATTTCTTCTTTGAAAGTTACTCTTTTTAGCGCTCCTGCTGAAATTCTATTCTCTGGGCACATTAAGCTCAATTTAACCTTTGTCTTGATGATTCACAATCAACTTTATAAATACCTAGAACTGTGTACTTTAGTGAGTCCAGAATCTTACCCATCTTAAGGGTGTTGTGTCTTAATTAAATGAGCATTTCCTCCGTTCCATTGTGACCAAGAAGGCTAAAATAATAGACATGAAATAATGGAAAAAAGTTCTAAACTTAGGCTCAGAACTCTGGTTCTAATTTAAGCTTAATCATTAATTAGCTGTTTGGCCTTCAGCAAGTCTCTTAACCTCTCTGAGAATTTCTTCCTTTGTCTATAAAAAAAATGAAAGCTGAATCAGAATACTTCCTGAGTTACTTAGGTTAAAATGTTGTAATTAATGACAAAGGACCATGCTTACTGACTATAAAGTCAATTGTCCTTAGGGCTTTTGAGATTAAAGGTGTTTTTTCAGGGGTGGGGTGGGGCAGAGCAATAGAAGGTTGTATAGTTACTTGCTTTGCTTGCTGACCTGAGTTTGATTTTAGCGTCCTATATGATCCCCCCAAGCCTGCCAGAAATGTTCCCCGAGAGCTGGGAGTAAGTGCCATCCCACCCAAACAAAAAACAATGAAAAAAAAAAGTTTTGTTTTTTTTTTTTAAGCTATGGCCCCAAATCACTAAAATTATCCAGACATTGTGTTGACTGTGAAGCTTTTTCCACCTGTCTCTGTAAATAATATTTTGTTGGCTCAGAGCCACGCTCAACTTTTAGGTCTTATCTCCGGCCTCTTTGGAGCCAGGGAAAGTGTGAGCCACTGGACTCAAGGCGGTTCCTAGGGGATCTTCCTCTTTACCTCTTGCCAACTCGCCTTTGCCCTTCATGGCTATTGTTTTCAGCCCCCATCCGATCGCTTTCTATTGTAATCAGTCTTTCCTCTCCCTCTAGAAATCCATTGTCATTTACCACATTTGCTCTAGGCTGAGAATCTGGCAACTAGTTAGAATTCTTTTTTTTTTTTGCTATTTGGGTCACACCCAGCAATGCACAGGGGTTACTCCGGGCTCTACACTCAGGAATTACTCCTAGAGTTGCTCAAGGAACTATATGGGATGCTAGGACCAACCCAGGTTGGTCACGTGCAAGGCCCTACCCGCTTTGCTATCGCTCCAGCCTAGAATTCTGTTCTATGTCAGGGCTAGAGCAATAGTACTGAGGGTAGCACGTTTGCCTTTCATACAGCTGACCTGGATTCGATCCTGGCACCCTGGGATGGTTGGCTGACCCCTGCTAGTAGTGATCCTTGGGTGCAGAGCCAGTTATGAGCACCACCGATTACGCCCTCCCCCTGCCCCCCCCCCCCCACACACACACACAAAAGAATTATATTCAAAGTCAGGGTCAGTGTGTTCTGAACTCAGGTCCAGGGGACCATCTTTGAATGGCGGTGCTGAGTGTCTGGGCTTTTCAGCTACTGAGAAGTCCTTTCTTAGTTACATTTCTGGGTCATTCTGGAAAGTTATGCTCTAAACTTGCAGCATAATTGGAGCATAATTAGAAATGTCTGGAAAAGATTGCTTTCATTTTGCTGGTAGTGATTTTTGAGTTTGTCATGAAGTGGTGGACCAGGCATATAAGGGCCTGTCCTGATAACATCGCTGTTCTGGTTAGCTTCCAGGGAGAAGGAGTGAAAGGAGCTTGAGATCAAAGACCTGGGTGTTGGGGCTGGAGCAATAGCACAGCGGGTAGGGCGTTTGCCTTGCATGAGGCCAACCTGGGTTCGATTCCCAGCATCCCATGTGGTCCCCCGAGCACCACCAGGAGTAATTCCTGAGTGCATGAGCCAGGAGTAACCCCTGAGCATCACCGGGTGTGACCCAAAAAGCAAAAAAAAAAAAACCAAAAAAAAAACTGGTGTTGAACCAACCGATTATCTGCTAATAAGTACTGTCTCTTTACCTGTTTCATCTGCAAATTTGTGCAGACCTTAAACTCACCCTACGGCATGATGCTCCAGCCAGGTAGTGAGACCCTCTTGCACTCCCTCTGCTGCTTCCCTCCCTGCTTTTAGAGGGGAGCAGCTGTGAAACTATCTTTTCTGAATTTATGCCGTACAATGGGGCACAAGCCTTGTTGGACACATTCCCTGTGTCTTCAAATTTACAGGGATGCCACACCTAATCTTAGGTGTGGCCTGGAAATAAGGCTTACCAAAGCTCCGGTCTACCTCAGCTCGGCATAGGTTGAGCGTTGAATCCTGTTAGGGCCTTCATGTGTCTAGCTCCCAGGTGGTAAGGGAGGAGGCTAAGGACCAGGGTAGCAGGCCTGTCACGGGACTCTTGTTATCATCAGCTTGTCTTGATTCTTGCCAGTGGCTGGTGCTGGTGCTGTTTCATGGGCCTGGATCTGAGGTCCTGGCTATGTCGATGCTGTACAGATAATTGTCTCCCTCTCTAGTCTAAACGTTCCTTAAAGGAAGGAACTAGTTTTCCTTTTAGCTTCTTTTTTTTTTTCAAAATTTATTATTATTATTATTATTATTATTTTAGTTTTTAAAGTAATTCACAATATTGATATTGCATTTAATATTCAAACACCAGTCCCACCACCATTATACCTTCCCACCATCAAATTTCAGATGTTTCCATCACAAACCCCAATCCCTGCCTCAAGGTAAAACCAAAATAATATATTTTGTATTGTTTGGTATGAAAAACTGCTGAAAATGTTACAAAAAAGCGTCCTTAGAGGAAAGAGTGTGAAGATTGTTGTGTTTCACCCAGGGGCCATTAAGCCCTTCTATAAGAGATCGCTAACATGTTGTTAAAAGTTGAGATTTGTGTGCTATATATATATTTTTTTTTCCCTCTAAGATTGGTTGCCTCGTACTTTGAACCCTATCAAGTGTGGTGCGGTAATAATCTTGGAGTATGGGTAAGATGTGTGGTTTAAAGCATTTGCAGCTGTGCAGTCAAGGAATAGATTCATTTATGGGCGAGGCTTGGCCTGAGTGTGTGGAGTGGGGCCATGAGCAGGGCAGGGTCTGTGTTCTGGAGGTTTTTGATTGTTGGGGCTGGGTCCCTTGGGACAGGGAGGGGTCTCATCCACCCCACTCTGGGTGAAACAGCCTGGCCCGGGGCCTGGCGGCATGGATATGGTGAGTGTCTCATTACACTTCTTTCCGGAAGAAAAGGACATGCTATCTGGATGGTGGCTGATGATGAGATTAACTGGGGACAGCCAGGGGTGGCTTATGGGCATTATTGCTGAGTTGGCAGAGACAGGAGGGTACAGGCAGAGGATCTCCGTTTCCTGTCTTATTACACCCAGAATTCTTAATCAGAAAGTCCCACAGACCTGGGTTTTTCTGGAGATTCACTCGTGAGTGAGGCTTGGCCCAAGCGTGTAGAGAGTATCATGAGCATGGTGGCGGTTGAGTTCTGGAAGTTATCGGCTGCCGGAGCTGGGTACCTTGGGGTGGGAAGGGGTCTCACCTATCCCCCTCCGGGGTTCCCCAAGTGAAATAGCCTGGCACGGGGTCCATGGCGAGTGTCATGTTATGTTCCTTTTAGCTTCTTAAGGCCAGGTACTCGAACACTGTCTTCAGCAGTGCTAGGTTGAATTCATCGGTTAGGACCACTCTGAATGCACAAAGATGTGGTTGAAGGCAACTCTGTTAACTGGGTGTGTAGGTAGCAGCCATCCAAGTATGAGTGCTCGGTGTTCAAACACTGCCAGGCCCTGGAGTGGCCCTTCCATTTGGAGACAGGCAGCAGCTATAGCTGTGGGGGAGTGGGGCTGAAACCTCTTGGCTCACTGTTGGCCCAGGTACACCAACTTTCTACCCTTTCCTTGACTCCGAGGACGACAGTAAGAAAAGACCAAACCAACCATGATTCAAATCATGGGCAAATGCATGTTTTTGTGTAAACGTTTCTTCCTGTTACATATACTTTGGGGGGTTGGGGGGTGGGGAGTATAACAAACACTCAGTTCATTCATTTAGAAAAACATCGACTCCGCGTTCCATGCCAGGCATTGTGTTCCTTGTTAGGGTGACAATAGTTAAAAGCACAGAGACGCTTGCCTGTTAGGAACTTGTGTGTGTGATTATCAAGTAAACAAACAAGTGAAGCTGTCGCCAACTGTGAGAAGCGATGATGAAGGACACAGATGTTAGGTAGGGACCAGCGCCGAGATGGTGATGTTCCCCCCCCACCCCAGTCCTGAGTATCCAGAAGGAGCTCCTTCTGCAGAGTAGAAAGAAGGATGTCCAGTGTGCAGCTGGACCACACAATTCAGGACAGATTAAGGATCTTGGCTTCTCTGTTGTTGGGGAACAGTTTCTCCCCAACATGCCCAGACATGTTGCGCATCGGGTCTGGGCAGATGTGAGGCACTGGATGACGGGCACTCAGAGAAAGCACTCTGGGAGACAGCTGATGGCCGCTCAGTTTATTACCAAACACACACATATTTTATAGAGGGTCTTGGCTTAGGAGGATGGTCCAATCACATAAAGTTTAGCATTACTGATCTATCACCTTTCCAACTCTGCTTTGCCCTGGCCCCATCCCAAATAGGGCTAGATGCTGCAGCTAGGAATGACTTGATAAACATAGGTGATAATTCTTGGGGAATTTGGTGAGACTCAGGGCCGGATACCTGGGTGCTTGTAAAATGTGCCCAGACACTCCCTACTGGGTTGCTATGCAGGTCTTATCTGCTATGTAGGGACAGATCTTATCTGTTCTGGCACCTGTTGCCATGTTCTACACTCTGTGAGACTGGAACCACACCAGTGTGGGGGGCTCATGCAGGCCCAAGGAGGTGTAGAACATGTAGACAGGTCTGGGGTGTGGGGGCGGGGGGAGGTTGGATTCAGTCAACCTGAGGTGAAGATCCCTGAGGCCAGTTTCAGACCCATCAGTTTTTTTTTTTTATGGAGAACATCATCCACATACAGAATGATTCCCAGGGGAGCAAGAGCCTGATCAGTGTGTTCAGGTGGGCCCTGGCCCCGTGCCAGGTGGAGAATCATGAAATACTGAGGCAGTGAAGAGGAAAAGAGCTTTCTAGTAGATTGGAATGGCAGCAAGGAGAAACAAAGAGATCTTGAGATGTTGACATCTAAGAGACAGTAAGTAAGCTAGGAAGAATTGGGGAGGGGGTGCCGTGGGGAGGACAGTAGGGGGACAGTCTAAAGTTCTGCTCTGCAATCAAGTGCCTTAGTCCATGAGGCGCTGTGTGGAGTGCAAACTCAGGTACTCATTCTTGTTCGCTGGCTTTCTACAGGTGAAAGTAACATAGAAAGCTTTTGACATTGAGTGCACAAAACCCTCACTCCAGGTTTAGACCACGTTGTATCCTTGGTAGATCACAGAGATCTGCTCATAGTAGATGCTTAATAAATAATCTTTGATGGTGTGCCAGGCACCCCTGCAGATTGCTCAGAGCTGACTCTGAAGGAGAGAAATTTAGGAAGCATGGTTCAAGGGAAGCAAAGAGGCATGGGGCAGGGCGGGAGGGGGTGCCTTGAGTATGATAGAGATTAAGAAAGTGGGTGTTTTTTTCTTTGAAAGGAGAATGATGAGGGAGAAAAGAAGGAAGGCAGTTCTAGGGGATGTGTCTAGACAGCTTCCTGTTCTGTCCTTTCTCGGCCACCATATTTGTTAGCTTGGGTCAACTGTGAGTCAGGGTGTGTGTGTGAGGGTCTCATACAGAACCTCTTTTTTTTTTTAACTCTTTTTATTTTTTTAATTTAATTTTTCTTATTTTTTTGTTAGTGAAACACCATGAGGTACAGTTATAGACTTATAAATTTTTGTGCTTGGGTTTCAGTTATACAATGATCAAGTACCCATCCCTCCACCAGTGCCCATCCTCCACCACCACGGGTCCCAGCATCCCCCCCACCCCCCATCCCCCTGTCCCACCCTGCCTCTGTGGCAAGGTATTTCCCCTTGTTCTCTCTCTCTTCTTTTGGGTACTGTGTTTTGCAAGAGAGGCATTGAGTGGCAATCATGTTTGGTCTATAGACTATTTTTAGCATGCTTCTCCCACCCTGGGAGGGTCCTTACAACACCCTTTATTTGGTGCTCTCTTCTCTATCTGAGCTTCCTTTTCACCTAGCATGTGTGGCTGGCCTTCAAGTCATGGAGCGAAATTCCTGGTACTAATCTCAGCCATTCCTGGGTGTTAGTCTTCCTTTTTGTAGAACCTCTTTTCTTGGTCTCATTTCTTCTCTCTGCTCTCTAAGTCTAACCTTAATGGAAAAAAAGACCAAGTGATGAACAAGAGGAAGAGGAAGAAGAGGCAGAGGAAGAGGGAAAGAGGGTAGAGGAAGAAGAGGATGAGATGGAGGTGGAGGAGAACAAGGCTGCAGACCTTGTCCAGTAGTCCTGGAGGCAGGGGATATTCTGTTTGGACCCAGTCACACAGAAACACAAATGACTCCCAGATCATTTTGTCTCCAGAAGACCAGCACAATAGCCTCCTTTTCATATCATGGTGTCAATGTCCTGGAAAGCCAATGCTAGTGACAGCAGCTCCGTTGTCTCAATTCAGGCTGCATTTTTGTTATATGTCCCATGTCCCCAACTAGTAATTTTTGACAAAGCAAAATAATGAGGGCAGTATCTTGCAGTTTGAAAAGCCAAGCATTTGTTGCGTTAAAAAAAAGAAAAAAAAATTTTTTTATTTCTTCCCTGTAGGAAAGTAAAGAAATCCACGATAAAATAATAATTAAATGCTGACAGTGCTAAATTTCTACCCAGCGTGAGCTGGCAGCAGTTTCATACCAAAACATTAGGTCATTTGAAGAAAAAAAAAATCTGATTAAATACCTCGGTAGGCTTTTCTGATTAGCCGTTCTTAAAAGAGTCCATGACAGTAATGAAAGGGTGTGATTTGACAGCGGCAATTTACTCTTGAAAAAAAAGGTAAAATAGAAGAGTACGTGTGAGATTGTTAGAAGCATTTCTTGTTGGGCTGTTAGAAGCATTTCTTGTTGGGCTTTGCTAGGAGCGTTTGTTTTACTGGTCCTCAGTCTCTCGGTTCTGAAAAAGCCCACCCAAGCCAGGAATTATTCGAGATGAAAAGCACCCCTGTGGTCCAGGGCCAAGAGGTAGGGGACAGTTTGAAAGCTCGCCTTTCTTTCCTCTCATTTTTCTCCTCCACGCAGCAGGTTTCGTCTTTCTGGAGTTAGATGACCTTGACTCCAGCAGGTTGGAGAAAGGGAGTCGAGTACAGGGCTCAGAGTTCCTCCTTGCATCCCAGGTATTGATTTCCTGCCTCTGACAGCTCCCCGCATCTCTTGGTATTAATCCACGATGGCAGGAGGGCCGCAGGCCAGAGTGGACATGAAGATGAAATGCTTTTGTGGCACACGGGCCAAAATAGACACCACCACGATTTCCTCTTTAGCGGTCCTTCCTCCTTGACTTTGACCAGTGAGAGGACATTCCTTGAATGAGGTGTTTTCCTCCTTCCCCCCACCCCCCTCCGGGCCTTGTTATCTGCTCATCCTCAGCAGATATAAGAGCAATTGACTTTCTGGGCTATGCTGTCACTGAATCATGGTTTCAAAGCCCCCGGAGGTCTTGTGAAGCCCTAGTACTTCATTTCAAAATGAAGCCTGGACCAGGCAAGTGAAGCCAGCAGGAAGTTCCAGAATGGAGCCTGTCCCTGGATGGGTTTGGTTTCCATTTCTTTGACCCGACTTCCTAAAGGCGGAAATGAAACCTGTGTAACCAAAGCAACAGACAGGACCAGAGAGATTAGTGGGCAGGGCGCTTGCCTGGCATACAAACAACCCAGGTTTGATCCCTGACATCACATCTGAGCCCTGTCAGGAGTGATCCCTGAGCTCGGAGGCAGGAGTAAACCCTGGACACTGCTTGGTGTGTCACAAAGACTAAAAACCAACAGACAATGGTTCACTCCTTTTTGCTGGACGTATAAAATTCTGAACTGAAATCAAGGTCACGCTGAGGAATGTTCTTGGTAGAATCTGTTGTGAAATCTTTTTTTTTACTAAAGAATTTTTTAAAATAATTCCATTATTCACTTAGTGGTATCAAGCAACATAAAATATATTATTTTGGCCCTGTGACGGGAGCAGACATGACAGGTGGTTGGGAAAATGGGTACAATGGTGGAGGGAAGATAATAGTGTTGGTGGGATTAGGACCCGTCACGAATCATTATGAACAACTTTGAAAACTGTAGTGTTTAAATAAAGTGGGAAAAATAAAGAATCTGTTGTGAGCCTCACTCGGAACTTGTTCCTGGGGCTGCTGACGAGCCTGGACACTCCTAGTCAGTGACCATATGTACCACTCTCCAACTCTGCATCCCCTGATGTCCCTTGGGTGCTGAGGACAAGCTGGGTTTAGGGTCCACCTTCCCCCAGTACAATTTCACTTCTACTTATATTCTGAAACAATTCCTGTTTCCAAATAAGGTCATAATCTGGCATCTCAGGGGGATCCGGTCTTGAGTGCATCCTTTGGGGAGTCACAGCTCAATCCTGGTGGGGGTAGGGAGCCTTGTGAGAATTCTGGAAATGGTGGAATCGTGAGGAATTGTCATGTTCCTCAACTGTGCTTCTAGAGCTTGCTCTGTCTATGTGTGTCTCCTGTCCTCTCCTATTCTTCATGTATCGTTAATAAGGATGATACATAGCTCTCTTGTTAGCAGGGAGAAAAAAAACATCTAAGTCAACTCTTGGATTAGCTGAAAATAAAATGAAAGGAGAGGAGCCATGGAGATAGTACAGTGGGCAGAGCACTGGCTTTGCACATGACATTTCAGTCTCCAGCACCCCGTATGGTTCCCCAGGCTCTCCAGGTATGATCCATTAGTCCAGAGCCAGAAGGAAGTCCTGAGTACCTCCTGGTGTGACCCCAAAACCTATAAATGAATATTAGTCACTGTCACTGTCCTCCTGTTGTTCATCGATTTGCTTGAGTGGGCCCACTAATGTCTCCATTGTGAGACTTGTTGTTACTGTGTTTGGCATATCGAATACATCACGGGTAGCTTGCCAGGCTTTGCCATACAGGCGAGGTACTCTCGGTAGCTTGCTGGGCTCTCCAAGTGAGACGGAGGAATCAAACGCAGGTCAGCCATGTTGGCCACTTGCAAGGCAAATGCCCTACCACTGTGCTATGACCCCAGCCCAAATGAATATTAGTAAAGAAGGAGAAAGAAACAATTCAGGGGCCAGCTCTGAGTTGTGGTCATTTTTGTACAGATTCTCCGGGTCCCTTTGAGTCCTGTTGAAGCCCTTCCTTTTAGAGAGTTGAATCTATTTATTTTTAAATCTGTTCTATTTTTTTTTATTAGCATTCTGCGGCATTTAATCATTTCCCTTGCCTGTTCTGTAATTTGCTCGCCACTCATAAGTATCCTCCCTTTCTCCTTTATTACTATTTTTTTCCACTATCCCTTTACTCAGAATTCATCTTCTGGGAAGCTTGAGGACTTGAATGTCTTCAACCCCAGGACATGTGGCATAGAATCCACAACGGTGACCCTCCTCCACCATATTCTCTCCTTTGAGCCACCGTTAAACCAAATGGCTTGTGAGATATAGAAGAACATAGTATGAACCTAGTACCCAAGGACAGTAGAAACAGAAGGACTGGTCAGAGGTTTGAAACCTGCTTCGAGTGGTGGGGTTCAAGGGCGTTTAGGATAGAGAAGGGACCACGATGTTAGAGGTACTTTGAAATGATTGCTCTGGACAAGAATTACGTGATGAAAAAGTAGGTCAAGGAATAAACATGATAACCTTTCAGTACCTGTTTTGCAAATTATAATGCCAAGAAGGAGGGAGGGAGAGAGAGAGAGAGAGAGAGAGAGAGAGAGAATAAAATGCCTGTCAGAGGCACACTGGGGGTTGGGAGTGGCAAGAGAGAAACTGAGGATATTGGTGGTGGGAAATGTACATTGGTAAAGGGATCGGTATGGAACATTGTACGATTAAAACCCAATCAAGAACAACTTTATCTCATGGTGAAGAAGAAGAAGGCCCTCCCGTTGTTCATCGATTTGCTTGAGCAGGCCCAGTAACATTTCCATTGGAGATTTTGTTGTTACTGTGTTTGGCATATCGAATACATCATGGGTGGCTTGCCAGGCTCTGCCATGCGGGTGAAATACTCTCGGTAGCTTGCCGGCTCTCTGAGAGGGGCGGAGGAATCGAACTCGGGTCGGCCACGTTGGCTGCGTGCAAGGCAAACGCCCTACCGCTGTGCTATCGCTCCAGCCCATCTCATGGTGATTCAATAAAAAATAATAATAATTTTATTTACTTTTAAAATGAAAAGATAAATGAAAAATAACAAACCAGATGGCAACTGGAGTGACTTCCTGATCTCCAAACAAGCCGGGCCTTGCCTCCCTACTTGGCTGGCTCCTCCTGCCATCTGAAATGATCTCCTCTTCCCTTTCTTCTCCTCTGGACAAAACAATCCTCAAGCTCTTCCATTCATCACCCTGTCTTCATGGATGCTGCCCGCTTTGGAGAGAGGGGATCTCCAGAGTGAAATGCCATGGAACTCCCTGGCAGCACCTCCTCTGGACTCCCAGGGACTTTTAATGCCATGCCCTTCTAGAAGTAATGAGTTAGTGGCCACAGCCCCTACCTCCTCTCGGTTCTGTCATGAGCACTCTATGACTGCAGATGTTGTCTGTCTCTTTGTGGTTCTCAGAGACTCAGATGAGCTTGAGAATCAAAATGATCTGAAACTCATCTATGAGAAGTATTGAATGTTCATGGCTTGATGTGCCCAGTTTACTCGCTGTAGCCTATTAATAACAGTGCCTGGTGAGGATTAATCCAGTAAGTCTCAGAGTACAGTACTGAGCTGAGGAGAAACCATGGGTGAGAGCTGTCTGTGGTTGGGCTGGAAAGCTGGACCAAGGACTAAGTGTATGCTTCACATGTAGGAGTCCTGGGTTCCAATGCCAACATCCCATCATCCTTTGAGCCCCATCAGGAACAACTCTCAAAAGCAGCCTCTGTGCACTGTTGAGACATGACCCCATGCCATAATCCCCACCACTTCTGTCCCACAAAAATGACGGCTTCGTGCTCATCCTCGTCAGCAATAAGTTTGCAGGTAGGACCACGTGTCCTTTCATAGATTGTGTTTTGGCATCTCTTCCATGCAGAGGATGGAGCCTTATGCCTGTCCCATTCTGCCACTGTGTGAGGTCCTCGTGTACTCTTCTCTATCCCATTTCCTGAGATGTTAGAGTTCCCACTGATCACTGTGTGGCTGCAAGATTTCGAGTGAATAGAATTCATCCTCTGACAGCAGTGTTGATTTGGTCTCCAAACCCAAATTAGCCTGATAGGTGAGTCTCCGTAGTAATGCCAATGTCATCATTCAAGAGTGGTCCAAATTCATTTTCTTTTGATAACTCCTCATCAGTACTGAACAGGGGCATGTTTTGAAATGGAACATGCTCTATTAGTCTAATTGAGCTGAGTTTTGACAGCATCTACTTGTCTGTAGTGTCCTCAGAATAACCCTTTGGTGGTGCCTTCCAGGGGACTGGATGGTGAAGGTGGAAACTTCCAGTATAGTTTTCTGTTCTGCTGTCTTGTGAAGAGGGGCAGGGTTAGATATGGGGGTAAATGAGACACAGGGAAAAATTTTGAGATGACTACTTGGAAGTAAATTTTAAGATGTTGCCTAAAAAGACATGGCATCATCTGTTCACACATGCAAAGTTTTGCCAATTACATGCCTTTTGCTATTAGTATATAATTTGGGGATAGAGTGTGGTCCTCCTGTCGTGGGGGGAGGGTGATCCTGCCATTTCTCTTCCTGCTGTTTCATCAGGGACCTTGGAACTGTGTGCAGCCCCACAGGCTGGGCTGATGCAGGACGTATGAATCTGGGAGCCCCGTTTCCCCAGAGTGCGTCTGAGTGACTACAGTGCGGTCTGCTCTGCCTTGTAACCTAACCACAGCTGCTTTGAGTTCCCTGCACTCTCTCCTTGGTGTTGAGGGGCTCTGTGCCCCGTGGTATTTGTATGCAGAAATTCTGATGCCATGTGTATGTGTGTGTGTGTGTGTGTGTGTGAGAGAGAGAGAGAGAGAGAGAGAGAGAGAGAGAGAAAGTATGTGTATGATTGTGTGAGTGTGTGTGTGAGAATGTGCATAAATGTGTGTATGTGTGTGTGTGCCTAAATGTGTGTAAGAGTGTGAGAGTCTGTGAGTGTGTGTATGAGTGTGTGTGTGAGAGAGAGACAGAGATTGTCAGGAGTCGTAGTAGTATGTCTTCAATATCCATCTTCATCGTCCCATCGGTAACTACAGTGGCAAGGTTGTGTTCTCAAGTCCCATTTAACTTTAAAGAAATCATTGCCCAAAAAGTCTCCCTCCGTGTTGGCAATGGGGGTCTCTGCCTTCAGGACCGTCCACATCCCAGGGGGTAGGTCTGCTGGGAGGGTCCTGCCAGAAGGCTCTGACTGCGCCATCTGGCATGGAGTGGAGGGGTGCTAGCAGCCCTGGGGGGCATCCATGACGTCACTCAATTTTCCTGGCATGGTCCACCTTGGAGGTATTTTGCCAGCGTGGACTCTAGCAGGACGCCCGAGACTCCAAACCCGCTTCCTCTCCTTCCTCTCCCCGGACCTTTCAGCTGGGTAAATTCTGCCCTGTTATAACGTACTTGGTTCCGGGGGGAGTTTTTCTCCTCCTCCTAGGGCAAGAACTCCCTTTGAGTGGAATGAACAGACTAACGGAGGATCGAAGAGGACAACGTGACCTTTCCTTTAAGGCATAAGCTCAGCTTTTCAGAAATGTGCTCTGACAACATTGGCCTAGAAGATGGACAAGACCTGGGTGATGGTCCCAGGGCCTGTATCTCAAGCCTGCCAGATGCAGTTTGAAACTGAAGTCCTTGAGCCACAGCCTAGAAACACAAGCTCAGGTCCTGCCCCCCAAGCCCACCAAACCCCCTCCTGCTCTGTACATCGGGGGGGTGGGGGGGCACGTGCCAGGCCCTAGAAGTGAGTTCTCATTGTCTTGAGTCTCTTTCTATTTTAGTTCCCATTGCTCACAGCTCTGGTTTCCCCCAGGCCCCCACGTGACAAAATACAATCCTTCCCGCCTTTTGAAATACCTTCCTGGCTCTTTCCTCAAGTGATCTGGTCTCTTTTCAACCTATCACCCTTTTTCTGGTAGAGTGGGGACCAGAGTCCCAGGGCTAGGCCAGAGAATGCTTGGGAGCCAGTAGCCTGTGTAGAACCCGAAATGTCTGATAGTGGTGACAGTGGTCAGCGGCATGGTTCATGTGGCTTAGCATTTCCTTCCCTTTGCACTTCCGGGAGCTTCCTTCTGGAAGCTTCCATCATGGGAGGCTATGCGGTCATTCTCTTCCTCGTGTGTTAGGGAAGGCTTGTTCAGGGGCAGGGAGGAGGTGGGTGGTGGGCAACCTTCCTGCGGAAGATTTGTGTTAGTCTTCGTCTCTGCCCACCTGGTTCTGACAGGGTTCTACCATGTGACTTGGCCAGAGAGCCAAGCTCGAGTAGGTTTTGGTCCAAACCACAATGAGAGTTAATATACTTAGTGTCTCTCAGTTGCTCTTTGTACAATGAAATCTGACAAGGAAATAAGAACATACAAATTTTTCATTAGATAGAAAGAGATTAGTTCCTGTATAATCTCTTCTTTAATCTAAGGGGACTTTTGATGTTGTAAATACACACAGAAGACTAACTACACAAATTCATTAATCCTGGCTGCGAACTTCGAGGGAGCTTTCTGGTCAGTCCACTAACCTTGGAACACTGGTAAAAATAAGAATGAATATCTCAGCACCTCTCTACTCGCTGATTGCAGTTATTTGCTATTGTATGAATGGTCTTGAAAACCCAATAGAGAGCTATTCAAAAAATCAAGATTGCCTTTAGTTTTTTTAAAAAAAAAAAATAGGAGAAAGGAGTAGAAAGTCAACAAGATAGAAACCTTCAGTTGACTGAAGGGAAATAAATGAGTCTTTAACACCCAGCAAGGTGCTGACCTGCCCTGCTAATAGGAGAACTCGAAACCAAAACTTGGAGATAATTTTCACCTGTCTGATCAGTGACATTCAGAATAGTTGATACCACTGCGGCGACCCAGGTGGAGAAGCGAGACCCAGCTGCAGTGAGTGTTTTCGGGCACAGCACATTGACAAAGCACTCAAGTATGTTCACTGAGACCAAAAAAAAAAAAAAAAAAAAAAGCGTGTTCTCTTGCTGTGTCCCTTAAAGCTGCCCTTGCCCTTAACCCTCCACACCAGGCACTCTGAACAGAGATGAAGTTGGGTTTAGTGAGAGCATGCACAGTTCAGAACAGTTTGCAAAAGGCATTTGTTTTGAAAGAAGGAGGGGGTGGAATGCTCCTGTTTGCATAGATGATATCTGAAAGAGTATGCCCGACTTATTTGTTTTAGGTCTTTTGTTTAGTTTTGG
Source organism: Sorex fumeus (assembly GCF_029834395.1). NCBI lineage: Eukaryota > Metazoa > Chordata > Mammalia > Eulipotyphla > Soricidae > Sorex > Sorex fumeus. The sequence continues at coordinate 5,860,807 of NW_026606155.1, forward strand.
TTTTCCCCAGTGGTAGAATACACTGGGTTTTGTTTGTTTACCCTTTCCTGCTGCAGAGGGAATTGGGTGGCTGAGAATAGAGGTGCGGGTGACTTACTTTTCACTATATCGTCTTTTGAATCTTGCACTGGATTAATGATTTAGGGGGAAAAAAAAGGGGGGTGGAAACAAAATGTAAGCATATTAAAATAGCAATAGATTTTGGATAACCAAAATCTGGGCCAAGTCCTAACTCTCCGACGTTATTCTGTGAAAATGAAAATCAAACAAAAGGAGGAAAGTTATTTTGAGGACACTTGGAATAGGGGACAGAGGTCACCTCCCAAAAGGGGGTGTTGGTGAGGGGGGTGCTCTGTGGTCTAGGGTGAGCTGTGATGGGACTTGGCCCAGCTGTGTGGGCCAATGGCCCTGTGTGCAGGACCTGGCCAGTGATGAACTGTCGCCCAGGGGATGTTGGGAGAAGGCTGGGGGCGGGGGGGGGGGGGCAGGGGTCCAACCTGGGCTCCAGTACTTGCAAAACACTCACTCCATCCCTCTGAACTCTCTACTAGCATTACCCTAGAGGAGTTCTCAGCCCCATCCCCACCCCATCGCCTGCTTGCTGGAGGTGCTCAGGGTTTACTCCTGGCTCTGCTCTGAGGTATCACTCCTGACAGAGCTCAGAAGACCATATGGGGTGCCAGGGATCGAACCTGATTCAGCCAGGTACCAGGTAGGCACCCTACCTGCTGTAACATCTCTCTAGTACAGAATTCTTTTTTTTTTTTCATTTTTATTAATGAAACACCATGAGGTACAGTTGTAGACTTACAAATTTTTGTGCTTGGGTTTCAATTATACAATGATCAAATACCCATCCCTCCACCAGTGCCCATTTTCCACCACCATGGATCCCAGTACCAGTACAGAATTCTTAAAAAAAGAATTAGAAAAAAAGAAGACAAGAAATTAGTCCTTTAGCATCCTGGACTTTTCTCTGCCTTTTGTTTTGTTAGCATCGAGTCAGAGCGCTTCACTCTTTAGGTTCTGAAAACGAACTTGAGTTGACTCCTTCCAGCTACCCAGAGCGCGTTGGTTTTCATAATTCTAATGAACCAGTGGTCTTTGTCTCTGCCTGTCCCTTGATGCTGATTTCTGAGATCTAAAGAACCCTTGAAGAGCTGTGAGCCTCAAACCTAACCTAGACCCTCATTTCCCCTGACTTCCCACTGAGCAATGGAGTGGGCCGGGAAGGGATTTGGGGTTTGCCACCCAGGGAATTAATCTCCGGGGTAATTAAGCTGTTGAGTGAGGGGTGGTGGCTCCTAATTGGGTACTGAACATTCTCTTAAGTGACTCAAGTTCTGCCTCCCTGCTTTATTAGAAATTACAAGTTGTGTATTTGGGGGCTTTACTTCCGAGTTTTCCATTCTTCATGGGCTCTCCTCTTTTTCACTTTAATATTGTGTGAGCCCAAGGTTCCTTTAATTAGTCTTGTCTTTGAACTTGAGCAAGCCACAAGCACTACTTTAGAGCTCTTCCGTGCCAAAGAGTCCCTCTGTGTGTGTAATTGTGGAGGGCTGTGGTCGCTTTGCCCTGAAGGCCAAATGGAGCCCCCCCTCCCCAGACCAGGCAGGGTCTCTTGAGGATTTTCTGAAGAGGCCCTCCATGGGATGCTTGAAAGAGCGCATTGGTATGGGCTCGCCCTGAGGAGAATTGCCCCCCACCCATGCAGACAATCCCACCGGGCCCCAGTCAAAAGCTTGCTTCATTGTGCAGACAACTCGGAGTGAACGTCTAACTTCAGCTCTGGGTCATGTTTACATTCCTATTGTGAATCAAGTCCTGGTGTGTTTGAAGGGGTTCTGTCTGTTTATACATTATTCATACCTGTAAGGCAGAGATAATGCGTGTGGTTGCCGCACGCCGGGGAGCTGCCTGCTTGTGTTTGCTGGGAGGGACCTGTGCGGAGCGCAGATTTTCACAGAACTTTTTGAGCAATCTCCCCCCCCCCCCCACCCCCACCCCCAGCCTTGCTTAAGCAAACAAATAGTTGGAGTCATCACAAAACAACACAGCTCACGGGAGCTGAGAGGTTTCTCAGATGCTCCTGACAATAATTGGCCCAAGGCCTAGCCTAACATTGTGTGCTATAAGAGCAACTCTGGGTTCTTTGAAGAAGAAGAAAGATGCATCTCAAGGCAACAGATTTCCTTCTGTTTTCCTTCCAGGGTTGGCGCCAGTTCAGTGATTAGTTTTACCGAGAGCATCGCATCATGCAAATGACGCATGTGGGTGCGATTCCCTTTTCTCCGATGGACCTTGGTAGGTTCCCAGAATCTCTCTTTTCCAGCATCGGGGGTTGCAGGTGGGGGTGGGGGCGGCCTCAGAGCTTTCATCGTGGCAGGGAATGAGAACAGATCCAAGAACAATGCTCAGGGAAGGTTCTGGTGTCCACGGCCGAATCACAGATGAGGCCCTGATAACAGAATCTACCCCAAGACAGGCAGAAAGAGAAAAAGATAAAACCTGGTCCAGGGGTTGGGGAGGATGGTGGGGAGCCCGTTTTTGCCATCTTTATTCTATAAGCAGGTCAGGAGTTGTCTGCTCTCTGCTCACCGGATGCTGGTGGGGACACAGGGTGGAGGGCTGGGCTGGGCAGAGGCATTCCCGAGTCGGCCACTGTGAAGTGGTCCCAGTGGAGCTTGCTGGAGAAGTCAGAGGTGCTCATGGCACAGTCTCCCAGTTTAGGGATGACAACCATGGAAGGAGCCCCAGGGGCCTTCTTTGCAAGGAGAGGGGCGTTGGTGAGGACAGGTTGGATCAGGGATGGTTTGAAACCATGTGCTTCTATGATGTTGTGATGTTGTGGTTCAGACCACTCAAGCACACTGGACCACTTGAACCCCATAGCACAGTAGGGTATCCCTTGAAAAGAATGTTTGTGCCACCCTCCCCCCTGCCCTGCCATTCACTGCCTTTTGTTTGCTTGGGGGGTCACATCCAGCGATGCTCAGGGGTTGGCTCTGCCTTCAGGAATTACTCCTGGTGATGCTCAGGAGACCATATGGGATGCCAGGGATCAAACCTGGGATGGCCCTGTGCAAGGCAAGTATTGTACTATTGCTCTGCACTGACCCCCCCCCCCCCCATTCATTCTTGTTGTTTTAGTCTGCTTCTTTGCCTTGAGCTTCAGTGAAAATATTTTTACATTTCTGGTGAGTAAATGGAGGCTTAAAATTGGAACAAATACCCCCCTGTGCCTTGGACGGGAAACCAAAGGATGTCATTGTGCACGACTTCAAAGCTGATAATGTTAAGGTCGGGACTCTGAAAATTTCCTTCTTTGAAGCCACCGGAAGCCCTCATCGGGCAGGGCCCACTGTGGCTGCGAGTGGCCGAGCCTGGCGGGGTCATGCCCACAATGTTCTCTCTCTCTCTCTCTCTCTCTCTCTCTCTCTCTCTCTCTCTCTCTCTCTCTCTCTCCCTCTCTCTCCCTCTCTCTCTCCCTCCCTCCCTCCCTCCCACCCCTCCATCCTCTCTGTGCTATTGCCCGGGTTTGCCTGAACTGCTCCCCCAGGGCCTTGGGAAGGTGCTTGGTTTTGTTTGGGGTTTGGGGTTTGGGCCCTTCTTGATTTCAGCTTATGGGAAATACGTGAACAGCTTTCTTGCCCTATCTGCTTGCCTGTGAACGTCAGTGACAGACCTCATGGTATCACTTCAGCCTTGGGGTTTGGTCATTCATGACTTTCTCTCTTTCCTCTCTCCTTTCTCACGCTCTCTTTTCTCTCTCTTCTCTCCTCTCTCTCTTCTCTCCCCCTCCCGTCCCTTACCGTCCCCTCCCCTCCCAGTTTGGGACTGCAGTCACCTTCGACCCAGGAAAGAAGGGAAGAGGGGCGTGGGGTGTTCAGGAAGTTGCACCCCACCCAATAGGGAAATACTGGCAGTGTGTGGAAACATTTGTGACTTTTCTTTCACCCCAAATAGCTTCCAAAGATAAGTGGGGTCTTTTCATTCATTTTTTTTTTCTTTTTGAATCACACCTGGCGATGCCTAGGAGTTATTCCTGGCTCTGCACTCAGGAATTACTCCTGGCAGTGCTCAGGGGACCATATGGGATTCTGGGAATCGAACTCGAGACAGCTGCATGCAAGGCAAATGCCCTACCCGCTGTACTATCGGCTCCAGCCCCTTTTCATTCATTTTTGCTTTGGAACGGGGGGGGGGGGGGGGAGCTCTGCATGGTCCCTCCTGTGTGACAAGGTCTCAGAATATGGGGATCCTTGAAAGGCCTCGAGCCCCGAGATGCCACACCTGGCAGAGCTCGAAGTGGGCAGTGCATTGCTCCAGTGGCGTTACTGCGAGTGTTATGGGCAGGGCCAGCATGTGCTTGGGCTTCCATGCCCAGCTCTGAAATCCCTGTGCCAGGGGGAGCCTGCGCCTGCCTTCATGGCATTGGGCCCGACCACTGTCCCAGGTTCCTTGCCTCTGTAGCTCCCAGCAAAGCATTTCCCCGAACGTGCAGCAGAAACGCAGCCCTGAGGGCCGCAGGGCCTAGGAGGGCTCTTTCCCTCCAACTCTAGACAGATGCCCTCAGGCTGGCTGGAGATGGCTTAATAGGAGCATATTTGTAACAGGCTGGTGCCACGCTGATCAAAGGGCAGGTGCCGCCTGGGCTCAGCTTGCAGGGGGGATCCCAGATCCTGGAAGTAGCCTGGCTTGGCCACACTGCAGCCAGTCTTAGGGGTGTGCACCCCTTAGGGACCAGGCACCCACACACGGGGACATGGAAGTGGCTTTGTCTGTTGAATTTAGTTCTTCTGGGCTGGAGTGATAGCACAGCGGGTAGGGCGTTTGCTTTGCATGCGGTCGACCTGGGTTCGATTCCCAGCATCCCATACGGTCCCCTGAGCACCGCCAGGAGTAATTCCTGAGTGCAGAGCTAGGAGTAACCCCTGTGCATCACCAGGTGTGACCCCCTCCCCCCCAAAAAAATTTAGTTCTTCCTTGCCCTGGGGCAAACCTCCAGCTTGGGGTTTCTTCCTGTTAAGGCTGCTGGGACTTGCCCCAGACAGTAGGTGACCAGGTGGGTCAACTCCAAAGCAATGTTCAGAGATTTCAGACTCCAAGACCAGAGGCAGGAAAGTTCATGGGAGCGAGATGTCTCCTGCATGTCCCCAGCCAAATAGGAAATGTGCTTGCTGCCCAAATGTGCCCCCTTGCCACACCCCCACTCCCAATTAGGAGCTTGGGAGCTTGTACAGGTGACCAGGCTCTTGTCTCGCATTTTGGCTGCCCTGGGTTCGATGTGGGTATATGGTCCCCAAACAATGCCAGGAGTTGCCCCTGAGCAGAATGAGGAATAGTCCCAGAGCAGCCCTGGGAGTGCCCCCCTCCACCCCAATAATAAAATAGATTCCGCAGATTAGTAAAAATCTCAAAAGAAAGTTTCCCATGGTTTTCTTTTGCAAATAAGGGTTTTGAAATTTACCGTTTGTTGTCAGTGTAATTTTATAAAACAAGTGGACCTTCAAGCAAACAAATGAAAATCAGTAAGAATTTAATTTCCAAGTAAAAAAGCCTTGTTCTAACTATAAAACATTTGTCATTGTAAAAAATGTAATATATTATTCTGATACTTCTCCCTTGGCCTCGAGTCAATAAGAAGTTTATCACTGACAGGTACTGGTCTGGGGAATAGGTATTTAAAGACTGTTGTGTTAGATTGCATCAATTTTGAAATATATAGATATAGCTACATACACATGCATGGAAATTGAAAATTATTGTGGTAATAACACATTTGCATTAGACTTTAATTACAGAGTACTTTTACATATGTTATCCCATATGATCAGTTAGTATATGCCTTTGAAACATAAATTAGCCTTAATAGCCTAAGCCTAATAGAATTAAGCATGGAAGCAACGTCTCGTGTTTAAACTGGTAGTGTCCTGGAGTCAGATATGAATAAACTAAAAATAATCTACTGCTTTGATTTGCTCCTATCTCTGTTACCCTGCTGTATTAGCCAGCGTAAGTAAACAGATAATACCGCATTGATATGCACATATCTTTGTAACCATACAGATCCTACTTGCATACATGCATATATTTATCATATGTTTTTTTTTTCTGACCAAGAAATCAGAACAAATATTCCAGCAAACAAATAGATGCAGGGAGTTAATGAAACCATCTGAAATGCAGTTGGATGTTGAGGAGGATGGAGAGGAGGGATTAAGGCAGTGATGGAGAGGAAGAAGGGGTGGAGGAAGGGAGAGAGAAACCACTGGGAGAAAGGGGAAAGCAAATGAATAGGGATGTCTTTAGTCCCAAACTTATATTCACTGTCTGTCACTATCCTCCCGTTGTTCATCGATTTGCTCGAGCAGGCCCAGTAATAAACTCCATTTTTGAGACTGGTTACTGTGTTTGGCATATTGAATACTCTCGGCAGCTTGCCGGGCTCTCCAAGAGGGGTAGAAGAATCAAACCCGGCTCAGCTGGGCTGGCTGCACGCAAGGCAAACGCCCTACCGCTGTGCTATCGCCCCAGTTTTTTGGAGTCATAGCACAGCAGTAGGGCGTTTGCCTTGCACACAGCCAGCCTGGCCGAGCCGGTTTTGATTCCTCTGCCTCTCTAGGAGAGCCCGGCAAGCTACTAAGAGTATCTCGCCTGGCAAGCTACATATTCAATATGCCAAACACAGTAACTTGTATTCGAAAACAAACATATATTTTGACTTTAACTCAGGTGTCTCTGTCACGCCACCTGTGTTTCTGTTGTTTCTGTCTTATCTAAGATAAGACCTTGGTAACATGGATTTAAAAGTCAGGTGTCTACTACCTAAGCCAGGTATCCGCAGAAGGGGGGTGGGTGAGAGCCCTCCCTGCCCCAAGGGACCCAGCCCCGGCAGCTGAAAACTTCCAGAATCCAACCGCCACCACGCTCAAGGCTGCTCCCCACACTCTCTGGCCGAGCCTCATGTACGAGTGAACATATTCCTGGACTGCGTGGCCGAGACACTCCTTACCCATTCTCCATAAGTAGCACACCACATTTGATGGGTTTCAAATAGTAGGCAACTATTCATAGAGGGGAATATATCTATATATGCATTTATACGTATTTTCAGATATATATATATGTATATATGAAAGTTCACTCGAGGCGACTGGAGAGATAGCAAAGCGGGTAGGGCATTTGCCTTGCACGTGGCCGACCCAGGTTCGATTCCCAACATCCTATATGGTCCCCTGAGCACCGCCAGGAGTAACTCCTAAGTGCAGAGCCAGGAGTAACTACTGTGCATCGCCAGGTGTGACCGAAAAAGCAAAAAAGCAAAAAAAAAAAAAAAAGCTCACTTGACCTTTAACAGCATGTTAGTGATATCCTAAACAATATCTTAATGGCCCCTGCCAAAATAGAACAATCTTCACACTGTTTCCTCTATGCATGCTTTTTTTGTAGCATTTTTAGCGTTTTTTCATAACAGACAACACAAAATACATTTTCTCAGTTGTGCTTTGGGACAGGGCTTGGGGCTTGGGATGGAAACATCCGAAATTTGGTGGTGGGAAGGTGTAATGGTGGTGGGATTGGTGTTTGAATAGTAAATGTAATGAAATATTGTGAACCACCTTTTAAAATGTTGTTACTGTGTTTGGCATATCGAATACGTCACGGGGAGCTTGCCAGGCTCTGCCGGGCGGGCGAGATACTCTCAGTAGCTTGCCGGGCTCTCCGAGAGGGGCGGAGGAATCGAACTCGGGTCGGCCATGTTGGCTGCGTGCAAGGCAAACGCCTTACCCACTGTGCTATCGCTCCAGCCCATATATATATATATATATATATATATATATATATATATATGCGTTTGTCTTGTTGGCTGCGTGCAAGGCAAACGCCTTACCCACTGTGCTATCGCTCCAGCCCATATATATATATATATATGCGTTTGTCTTGCACGCAGCCAACATGGCCGACCCGAGTTCGATTCCTCTGCCCCTCTCGGATGGCCCGGCAAGCTACTGAGAGTATCTCGCCCGCCCGGCAGAGCCTGGCGAGCTCCCTGTGATGTATTCGATATGCCAAACACAGTAACAACAAAGTCTCCAATGGAGACGTCACTGGGCCTGCTTGAGCAAATTGATGATCAATGGGAGGGCCTTTACTATTTTCACTTTACTACCTTTTAAAATAAAGATAAAAAAAAAAAAAAGCCCAAAGGCAGAAAGAAGGTCTTTGAGATGCAGCAACCCAGTATTTCACAAGTCTCTTCCGCCAGTCCCCACCAAAAAACCTATCTTTTTTTTCTCCTTTTTGGGTCACACCCAGCAACGCTCAGGGATTACTCCTGGCTTTGCACTCAGGAATTACTCCTGCCAGTGCTCAGGGGACCATATGGGATGCTGGGGATAGAACCCAGGTCGGCTGCGTGCAAGGCAAATGCCCTACCCGCTGTGCTATCGCTCCATCCCCAAAGAGACCTATCTAAGACTGTATCCATGGCTTTCCTTTTCCAGGTTCTCTTCCCAGGCCTGCTTGCTCTCCTAGGGTCACAGACTCCTTAAGAATCTCCAAAGAAGGGCATGAGAGCTAGGATTCTGGTTAGCATGTTTCTCTGAAGAGGCAGCCAAGTTTTTGGATCGACAGTCTTGGTTTGGAGACTCTCAACCAAGCTAGAACTTCAATTAGGCATTAATTAATTCATCAATTAATTAATTCAGGCAGTGTTCATTTGGCAAATATTTACTGGGTGCCTATTCCATGTCAGGCTTGGTGCTGGGCAGTAAGGAGACAAGCAGCTCAGGATGGAAATAGTTTCTGCCCTGGGAGAGAGCTCACAGTTGATTGGGGAGACAGACTAGAAAATAACAACGAATCAACTGCAAATAGTGAGGGTTCTGGTTAGAAAACAAATGGAGATCAATCAACTCGAAGGAGGCAATCCTACAGATGCTTCCACCAGAAGAGAAAAATTGGATAATGAACAACTGACCATTGATAATTGTATGAGTTTGAAGGAGACAAGAGTAATACAATTGTATGGCTTTGATAACATAAAAATTATTTTAAGAGAGGAACTCATTCATATTCTCATAGCCTCTAATTACTGGATCATTTCTATGCAAAATTCAACTCTCAGAGAACAGAGGGCACCCCAGCAGGAAGGATGCCAGTTGGCCAACTTAGCCAATGGGTCACCCACTAACATCTTTCCCCACAATAGCACCTACTGGTTTGACCAGAGATCCCAGATTGCCCATAAACTAAAACAATTAAAGTTTTTAAAAAAAAAATTGTGTTATACAAGGGTTGGAGTGATAGCACAGCGGGTAGGGTGTCTGCCTTGCTCATAGCTGATCCGGGTTCAATTTCTTCCGCCCCTCTCAGAGAGCCCGACAAGCTATCCAGAATATCTTGCTCACATGGCAGAGCCTGGCAAGCTCCCTGTGACGTATTCAATATGCCCAAAACAGTAATAACAAGTCTCACAATTTGTTGTGAGACGTTACTGGTGCCTGCTTGAGCAAATCAACAAAAAACAATGGGAGGACAGTGCCGTGCAGTGCTGTGTTGTACATGCCAGTTTGTTCTCTTCCGATAAAAAGCAAAAGATCAAGTTTTATGTTTTCTTTTTTATTGAATCACAGTGAATTGCAAAGTTATTCATGATTGACTTTCAGGTGTACAATGTTCCAATACCCATCCCTTCACCAGTGTCCACTCCGCCACCAGTGTCCCCAGTTTCTCTCCTCCATCAACACCACCCCCCATCTGTTTCTATGGCGGGCACATTTTTCTTTTTCTTTTCTCCTTCAGCACTGTGGTTTACAATACTCTTACCCATAGCTGGAGCGATAGCACAGTGGTAGGGCGTTTGCCTTGCACGCAGCCATCATGGCCGACCCGAGTTCGATTCCTCCGCCCCTCTCGGATAGCCCGGCAAGCTACCGAGAGTATCTCACCTGCACGGCAAAGCCTGGCAAGCTCCCCGTGATATATTCGATATGCCAAACACAGTAACAATAAAGTCTCCAATGGAGACGTTACTGGGCCCGCTCGAGCAAATCGATGAACAACGGGAGGGCTTTTACTTTACTTACTTTACTTATAGGTATCACACATGTCCCTTGACCCCCTTTTAGCCCCCTGTCCTTGTCCAGAGTAACCCCTTCCCTCTAACGTTGTCTTCAAAGTCCTTACCCCGACCTCTCCTCACTATCCCCACAGTGCAGACTCTTACTAAGGACGAGTTCTCTTGCTCCTTGTTTCTGTTGCCTCTGTTATTAGATATTCCCCAACTGTTTCTTCATATCCTGCATATGAATGAGACAATTCTGTGTTTGTCCCTCACCCTCTGACTCATTTCACTCAGTATCATACTCTCCAGATCCATCCATGTATAAGCAAATTGCATGACTTCATCTTTTCTGATGGCTGAGTAGTATTCTACTATTCTACTGTGTAGATGTACCGTAGCTTTTTTTTTTTTATCCAGTCATCTGTTCTTGGGCACTTGAGTTATTTTCAGATTTTGGCTGTTGTGAATAGTGCTGAGATGAACATAGGTGTGCAGATGTCTTTTTCTGCGTTGTGTTTTGGGACCCTTGGGGTTTAATCCCAGGAGTTGAATTGCTCAGTTCTGTGAAGATGAAACTTGACTAAACTTCTACTCTGTGTCAGGCTCTGAACTGAACTGATGCTTGGGTCATGCTCATCAAATAGAAATGGTGATTGCAGGAACCAAGCTACGAGAAGGAAGAAGGGAAAATGAACCAGAGCATGGGTGGGGTGGACTGCTCGACAAGGGATTTCTGGCTTGGTACTGGAAAAGACCTTTAGAAAGAGTTAGATTTGTAGACCAGTATTCGATTTGTGGACACTAGAGTCCGGTGTACCTACTAAGCCACTTTCCATGCCCCTGGGAGTTCACATTAAGCCTCTTTTTCATATGAAAATCAGCAACGCTTTGTTTCCTGAGAGCAGATCCCTTGTAGCAATAATAACATATCCATGTCTATCAAGTTGCATCGCATCACCATAATGCTTCCAGAGAAGGCTGCTTTTAGCTCCTGCTGTGTGTTTTAATATGTTGGCGAGAAACATGGAAACTGATTACAGGTGTAATGGATCCATAGTGGGTGAGGCACTGGTGAGGCCACAGTGGGGCGAGTCCTGGATTAGGCGGACATGGGCAAGGATGAGGTCACGTGCACTCTCAGCCGCTGAGGGAACCGCTGGACACACTTTGGCTTCACCTATGGCCACTCCTAAGAGACATGTGGGCAGAATTGCTGTTCACCCTCTACTGATTGCATTACATTGCATTTGCCTGCACCCCCCCCCCCCCACACACACACACAGAGTTCTGCTCCAATGGGCCCATGACTACTGAAGTTCCTGGTTTAGGATTGCCCATGAGGTAGAGCTCTCATCAGTGAGAGTATGTGCAAGTTTACTGCAGAGGCTATGACCAAAGGATGTTTGGGGGGTTTTAATTTGGGGGTGGGGTGAGGATGGGTGGAGGTAGCTTTTTGGGTCACACCCAACGGATCTTGGGTTTACTCCTGGCTCTGCACTCATAAATTACTCCTGTCAGTGCTCGGGGAACCATATGGGATGCTGGGGATCGAACCTGAGTCAGCCACGTGCAAGGCAAATGCCTTCCCTGCTGTACTGTCGCTCTGATCCAAGGATATTTTTTGAAGAGAGAAAAGTTTGAAATAAGTCCAAGTGTCACTTTTATGGAATTTGGAGTCCTGGCAGAGAGACCAGGAGAGGACAGGGTGGCACAATCCTGACCATTTGGGGAGTCTGGTTAGCTCTGTTCATATGTCTTGGAGGTGGCTTTCATAACCCAACACAGTAAATGCCAAGCGAACATCTGGCAGAGCTTAGTAAGTGAGGAAAAAAAAAAACATTTCACCTTCTATTCTAAGAGTAAAATTATTCTAAATAAAGCCTCACCTTCCATATTTTTTATTACCCCTGCAACTCAGAGATGGGACCTGGGAGCCACTATCGATCTCTTGTTAATATTTGACTAATGTGCCTGGATGTTTGCAGTAGAGGCAGCCAAAGGATTGCAGCCCAACTGGGCATCAAGATGCATTTGGATCTAGAACTCCTCATGACCTCAAGTTTTCATTTTTATAGCATAATGGTTCCCACCATCTTATTTACTTTATTATTTATTGCAATGTTGAGGATTGAACCCAGTGACTCACACATATGAATCAAGTGCCCTTCAGCCCCATCTAAAATTCTTGTATTGTTTTGTTTTTGCTTTTTGGGTCACACCCACCCAGCAATGCTCAGGGGTTACTCCTGGCTCTGCACTCAGGAATTACTCCTGTTGGTTCTTGGTGGATCATATGGGATGCCAGGGATCAAACCCGGGTCGGCCACATGCAAGGCAAACACCCTACCCACTGTACTATTGCTCTGCCCCCTAAAAACCTTGTTTTAATGGATTTTTTTTTGAGGAGGAGAGTTTGGGGGCGACAGCCAGAGATACTCAGGGGTTACTCCTCATTCTGCACTCAGCAATTGCTCCTGGCAGTGCTTGGGATACCATATGGGATGCCAGGATAGAACCCAGGTCGACCACGTGCAAGACAAATGCCCTACCCACTCTGCTATTACTCCAGCCCCTATTTCTTAAAATTTTCTTTTTATTATTTTTCCTCTTCCTTTTTCTTTGTCCTGGTGATGCCCAGGGACGACACACACTGGCTGAGGTGTTCCGCTATTCTCATCGAAACACTTGCCAGGAGTCACACACTTGGTTGTGGTGCTCACATTCGCTGGATTTTGTTATGCTGGATGGCATTCAGTTGTGGTGCTGGGGTCTATATATGGCCACAGGGATTTCTCTGGGTATCTGAGGTGGTACCAGGAGTCGAATCCTTTACTTCAGGCTTCCGGGGCTGGCACTTTCTCGATCACTGGCGTTTCCACAAGCTCCCCCAAATACTCTTAAGGGCTAATTTCCCCATTACTTTTGGATACTCTTGTCTTGAAATGAAATCATGCCTAAGAGATTTATTACCCAGTCACAGGAACATTTAAATCCTAGAGCTTCTTCTGCTAAGTTAATCTTTAGTTGGGGGTGGGGATATTTTCTGTCTCTCTCTGATTCCTGAATTTAGAAGTGAGTGAGTTACAGTACGTTTTGATTTGGTTTTAATCCATCAAAATCAAGTTAGTTATAAGTGATGGAAGAGCTTACTTTGTGTAGTCCGGGCTGCCTGGAGACATCAGCCACATGCCAAAAGCTTGCTCGTTGCCCAGCAACCTCACCGGAGGAATAGATTTTCTGCCACTGGCTCCCTTTTTAGTTGAGGCGGAATCTATTAACACTACTATTCTCGCCCAGACAACCGGAGCTGGAGTTTAGCTGAAAAGAATGGACGGAGTTTTTTTGTTTATGTGTGTGTATGTATGTTTTTAAATAACCTAGCACCTCGTTCCTGGCTTCTAAACTCTACTGTTAATTTCATTGACTTCTAAATAAAGACGCGGAGCTTATGCGTATCACTTAGCACTGCAGAAGTTAACGGGATCAGTATTGCGTCTTCATGGTTCCTAAGGAAGCCCACCGTCTGGTTTCTGCCGAAACTCCCATAGAAAATCCCCTAATGGGATCAGTGCACCCCAGCTGAATGGGAAACAGAGAAGACTGACCTCATTTCCCCCCAAACTTTTCCAAGCCCTAGCCTCGCTAGGTGTACTGGCTGGCTCGTGCTTTCTGGAGGCAAACTTATCATCTGGCTGTCGGAGCTGTTATTTCTTCAACTATAGCGATCTCGCTCTGATTGAAAAGTGGCTGTCTGTGCCTTCCTCTCATCCTTCAATCAAAGACTGTCTTTTCTCCTTTTGTAGCTAAATACTTCACCAACAGGATTGATGCTTTCCATCTACCAGGGGACTGTGCCTTGCTGTCAGCTGTATGGTTTTGCTTATGCTCTTAATGTAATAACTTTGGGTTATAGCAAGGAAGATGATGGCTAAGCCCAGTGTCAGGTGGCTGGAGCTATTTGCCTCTGCTGACATGCAATTTTAATAATGGACTGTATCAGCCCAGTGTGCTTTCTTGCCCTTTCTCGAAACCATGAAGGATTAACCCATTGATGACTGGGAGAATCCAAGTCTCTGGAAAGCAGTTAATGAAATGACACTCTCTTCTCCAGTTAGAAGTTTTGTAAGCAGACTGCAGACATCTGTAGAGGAAGAGATCTTTTTTTTTTTTGAAAGGGGTCTTTCTGTGTTGTTGTGAGCGGACATTTGCCATCTCAATCCCATCCTTTCTAAGGGCCAAATGCCGAAATGTCATCTGTAATTTGGCAGAGAAATGAGCTAACTTGATAACCCTATAGCTAACTAGATAAAGTAGTTGTGTAATGCATTCATTTATTTATCCCTCTCCTCTGAACTTTTTTAATTATGAGAACCCTGAGCTTGGGGGATCCTATTTTCTTAAGTAATCTTAAATGATTACTCGCTCTAGGGATCTTGAGAGCATAGTTCTAGTGCCAGGTTTTACAAAGAAGAAAGTCGGAAAGGTTGAAGAGTTTGTTCCAGAATGCACTACTGCCTCCAGAGTGGCAGAAGAGGGGCCAGAGCCATGGTGGGGAGGGCATTTGCCTTGTAAGCGGAAGACACAGGTTCAATCCCCAGCATCCCATATGGTCCCCCGAGCACTGCCAGGAGTGATTCCTGAGGGCAGAGCCTGGAGTAACCCCCCCCCCCCCCATCGCTGGGTGTGGTCCAAAAAGCAAAAAAAAAAATAGAGTGGCAGAAGAGAAATCCAGGTTCAGGTCAGCTGAGTGGGTATCATTTAGCTCTTTGGAATGAAGAGGAAGAAGACTCGTCCTTCCCCAGTTCTCTGTCCACTCCTATTTCCAATGACTAATGTATACCCAGTGTGTGTGTGTGTGTGTGTGTGTGTGTGTGTGTGTGTGTGTGTGTGTACACGGGTGCGCGCACAGGTGTCCTGGGCTAGGGGACAGGGTCTTTCCCTTCGTGAAGTTACCTTTAGAGCTAGGAGATTCTCACTGACAATAATCAAGTGGGAAAAACGACTGACTGGGATAAGACTAAACCCAGGAATAAGTGAACCCAGGAACATTGGTGGCAGTTAGCTAGCAAAGTGTTGTCTGCAAAAGTACTTAGGTCTGGGAACTCTTGCATGCTTCCCAGTAACAAAATACACCAGATTCATGGAAACCTCTGGAAGCGATTTACTGTCACACTTTATTTTCTGTTACAATTAAGA
Organism: Sorex fumeus; assembly: GCF_029834395.1. Lineage (NCBI taxonomy): Eukaryota > Metazoa > Chordata > Mammalia > Eulipotyphla > Soricidae > Sorex > Sorex fumeus. The sequence goes on from NW_026606155.1 coordinate 5,876,072, forward strand.
GATGTGCCTGGTGAGTTGGGAAGTTCCATGCAACAGTGTCCCCTCCAAGTCTAAATCAGTGGTGTCTTGGAGCCCATTCAGTTTATGGACACAGTGATTCAGCCACCTCATTCATTCATTCATTTGTTCATTCAGTTCCTTCACATTGCAAACACATGTTGCAAATATTCCTATCATTATGATGGTGGTGCTTCCAAATTGCTATTAAAAGGGCCAGGGGTGTGGTACAGCAGTAAAGCACATGCCTGGCATGCATGAAATCTGTGTTTGAACCCTGGCTGGCACCACCAAAATAAAAAGCAAACCAAATGACGGTTGCAAATATCTGCATGAGGGGATGAGACAGTTCCCAATGGAAACAACCCTGAGATATGCTCAATAAAACTGTGATCTAAAGGTGCAGCGTTGGGGCATGCAGTAGGGGACCTTGAAATACTGGGGGATCAGTGGTGGGTGTGGTTCAGCAGCACTGCAAGTATAAAATAGTAATATCAGGTCTATTGTTAAATTTTAAAAGGATCTTTTGGGGCCGGAGTGATAGCACAGTGGGTATGGCAGTTGGCTTGCATGCGGCTGACCTGGGTTCGATCCCCAGCATCCCATATGGTTCCCTGAGCACTGCCAGGAGTAATTCCTGAGTGCAAAGCCAGGAATATCCCCTGAGCATTGCTGGGTGTGACCCAAAAAGGAAAAAAAAAAAAGGATCTTTTATTTATTTATTTATTGATGTTTTGTGTCACACCCAGTGATGCTCAGGGGTTACTCCTGGCTCTGCACTCAGGAATTACTCCTGGTGGTGCTCAGGGGACCATATGGGATGCTGGGAATCGAACCTGGGTCGGCCGCATGCAAGGCAAACGCCCTACCCGCTGTGCTATCGCTCCAACCCTGAATCTTTTTTTTTTTCAAACTTAAGATTGGAGAGATAGGGAGTAGGCACTTGCCTTGCATCCCAATGTTCCTAGTTTGAATCCATAACACCCCAGATAATCATAACATCACCATAACATAACCATACCATGATAAGCCAGAGCACCACCTCTGAGCACCTCCAGAGGTCTCTCCTACGCAAAGCCAGGAAGAATAGCTCCTGAACACAGCCAGGTATGGCCCAACCCCCACTCTCCAACCACAGGGGGGAAAATAAAAGAAAAATATCTGCATAATAAAATATTTCTAAGACTCAATTTGACACGCTTATATTGGGGAATTTTCCATATAAGCTTCTGTTGGCAGTCTTTGTACCCTTTGTCCTAACACATTTGTTTCATAAATCCAGGAGTAGCTCTCAAGCACCACCCAGTATGGCTGAAAAATCACGCATACACAGAAACTATACTGCTCATTTTTATTTTTTCCAGCTGTTTGCGTTAGTGCCCCATCCCACTTTATATTTTTTAAAAAATAAAAGTTTTTATGGGTACCGTGAAATTTTGTTCTGTGAGAAAGTTCTTACTAAAAGAAAGGAAGGGTGATTTATGTACCACATGAGAACAATATTTAATTTTCTTGGGTTTTGGGGGGACCACACTAATGGGGCTCAGGGGTGACCCCTGGTGGTGCTGAGAACCATATGTGGTGCCTGGGGATTTGAGCTAGGGTTGACTGTGTGCATAGCAGACTCCTAATCTCCTGCGCTAAATGACCAGGCCAGGAGACCAGTATTTTCAGCGCATCTTCTGCAGAGTACTAACCAGCGAGATATTACTGAAAACATGACCAGATTAAGTCTTGCATGAATTAATTTGGCCCAGAGTGAATATTCTATTCCCTTCTAGGGGATGCTGAATTCAGCTTTGTGTATTAAAAGGTCTGAGGTGCCCTTCAGCAGCAACAACAACAAAAATATATATTTTTTTATTTAAAAATGGAAAACTTGAACATTTTTTGTTTAATTTCCCTAAATTTCCAGTTGGCTGCAACGCCCTTTTCCTTCCCCTCCTAATGCTTTTTTAAACACCATTTGGAAATGTCTTCAATTAAAAGACAAATAAAGAGCTAGGGGCCTTCCAATATATGCAATCTAATTGAGAGAGAGAGAGAGAGAGAGAGAGAGAGAGAGAGAGAGAGAGGAAGAATGTTTCCAAACCTCCCTTGCTGGCTACTTGCTTCTTTCCTGTCCCATTTAAAAACTCTTTGTGGTTGGAGATGATACAATGGGTAAGACACTTGTCTTGCTAGCAGTCAGTCTGGGTTTGAGCCCCTGTATCACATATGACCACATATGATCCTATGAGCACAGTGCCAGGAGTAAGCCCAGAGTAACACACACACACACACACACACACACACACACACACATACACGTGTGCATGCGCACGCACACACCACCAAAAAAAGGGGAAAAAAAGAAAAGAACAAAAAAAACTTTTTTAATTCCCCTTTTTTCATGCTTACCCAGAGTCCCCCAGGATAAGAGACACAGTCCCCTGTTCATTGCTCCTCCCTTGAGACCTTCCATGTTGACAAATGACATAAAGGAAAGAGAAAAGCAATATAGAATTATTAGTGCCTGATGGAATTGGGTGTGCCTCAGTTGCACTGTTGTGGGAGTCGCTCAGTAAACCTTAAGGTCCCTTTGGGAGCGGCAAGGACAGCTGGGTGCTATCCAACACTAAGGCATGGTGGCCCTGTCGAGTTTGGACATGTGGGAACCCATCACCCTCCATGAGCTCCTAGAGGATCTCTACCACGTTTTTGTGGTCTTTTGTGGCCCAGCCACAGCGTGGAAATCACCCAGATGAACTGCATTTCCAATAAGGGAACGAACGCAGAAGAGGGATGTGTTTTTCTCAGTTGACTTGAACCAAGTCAATCGCCCCTTCTCTGGGTGACAGTGAGAAATGCGAGAAGCTGCAGTAACTCATGTATATCACTAGGGTTCCATTTGGAAAATGATACCTCCTGTTGTCTAATTTAATTAGTAATTGTGTTTTCAGTTCCAATTGAAAGCCTGAGAAGAATGGGGTTGTAGTAAATGGAGGGACTTGGTATTATTATTGTTATCTAGTTATATTTACTGTTGTGCCTGTTTTAGCCAGAGACACTTTGCAAGAAGGAACGTGTCCATGAGCTAGTTGGAGTTTCTCTCGTTGTTCCCCCATTTCCGGTGGGTTCTAATGTCTAATATTGAGTCGCGGAGTTTTCTTTTTCTGGATTTGAGACACACTCTATGGGTTTATCATTGCTTACTTCTAGGTTCTATGGCAAGTTCACTCTGGATACAATTTGGGTCACAGATATTTTCCAGATGTCACCCTGGAGCCCCACCAATTATTTTTAGCCAACCGGACCAGCAGTTGAACACAAGACCCCAAAGATGAAGTGATGCTCAGGTCCTATAATGCCCAATAATACTTAGGTCAGGATTACTTGGCCTGCTGAGGGCCTCCAGGGCTGTACCCGGCCATAATCGGTGGACCATGCCACTTAAGGTTTTTTGGCTTTTTTTTTAAGGGGAGAAGGGCAAACCAAGCAGTGCTCAGGGCTTACTGCTGGCTCTGTGTTCAAGGAACCATATGCAGTGTGAAAGGTTTACCCTTAACCCTAGTGCTATCTCTCTGGCCCCAACCATTTAAGTTTTAAATAGGGAATAGTGTAATCATCTTTGTGTTTCAGAAAGATATAAATTAGAAAACCGTAGAGTGAAAGTCGCACTCCACGAATTTGGTTCTATTGAATGACTAGAAGCCATACTGTTATTTTTAAATAACCGGATGTTGTGTTCTGTTGGATGAATTTGTCTCATCTCTGTGACCCTCAGTTTACTCATCTATGGTCGGGACACAAGCAGTAGCTCTCCTCTTGCCTCCTGGCTTACTCTAGTTGCGGTTCTCTCTTTAAAATGCAGAAAGGTAGGGGGGGATCGACTAGTGATAGTACAGTGGGTAGGGAAGTTGTCTTGCACGCCGCTGACCCAGTTTCAGTCCCCACCATCGCATATGGTCTCCCCGGTACTGCCAGAAGTAATTCCTGAGTACAGAGCCAGGAGTAATCCTTAAGCATTGGTGGGTATGACCCAAAAACCAAAAAAAAAAAAAAAAAAATTGCTGAAAGGGTAGTTACCCTGCACTCATTGCTTTCTAAGCATTCAAATCCTCACAGCTTCCCTGTGAAGGTCGTTACTGCTATTATTTGCAAGCCAGAGATATTCACTGGCTCAGTGGCTGAACATTGGGCCCCAGGACATAGAGCAGCTACTCGTGGCCCAGTGGGATTCAAACCCAAAACTGCCAGGTTCTGGGGCCCCTACACCCAAAGTCGCTATGTATCGGTGGTGAGAAGCTGGCACAGTTCTTTCCTGCCTTTCTCACGTTGCCCATCTTGGCTGGTGACTGTATTGTACTTCTAGGGACCTTCGTGTTGCAGTCTGGGAAAGGCTGAAGATCAGCACCAAACAAATGTGCCATTGTTTGCAGCTGTTTGATTTCTGTCCTTAATGGGGTCTCTTGCGGAGTGGGTCCCAAGGAGAGCTCAGTGGTAGAGCACCTGCCTTGCAGACATTAGACCTTGAGTTTGATCCCTGGCACCGCCTCCTGTGTCTGAGTGTGTTCCTAGCACTGCCATTTGGACCCCTGGCAGCACACCAAATTGTGCTTTTTTTCCAGCAAGTACCACGACCAAGAGTGTGTTCAGGTCCCACAACCAAAAAGTAAAAACACTACAGCCAAGTGTTCACCCCCCCAGTCATCACGACCACAACCAAGAAAAGGGCAGAGATGGTACTGTGGTCTGTTGCCATTAAATAGGCCCGAATTTATGGAGAAGATGTGACTTTAATTCTTTGGTACTAACTGGCTATTACAACAACATATGTTTCTATGGGCTAATACATAAATCTTCCTTCCACTGTTAACAGAAAATCAATGTTGCTTCTGACTCCATTTCGGAGGGATATTCCATTTGAAGATGCACAGTTTTGAGTAGGTAAAAGATTGAAGAGGATGGAATGAGATGAAGAAGAGTGAGGAGAAGACCTTGAATAAGGAGAGCTGTCGAGAGAGGAGGCCAGACTCAGTATAGACAAAGATAAGGAAGTGGGTCTAGAAGATTCTGCCAGCTCAGCTTGTTGAAAAGAGCCTGCAAAAACATTCTAGAAGTTCTCACACTGGCAGTTGCATTCCAAGGACAAAGTAATAGCACCTCGCTGGTAAAAAGTTGATTGACTCTATTTTATTTGTGCTAGGTCACAACAGGGTGAAAAGGGGCTACCTTAATCAGCTAACCATGAACAACTGCCTTTCCAAGTCAGTGTGTGAAGATGCAGGAGACTTGAGAGCAATATTGCAAGTAAAATGCCCTTCCGTGTCTTGACCTGGGTTCCACAGGCCCAAAAATAGCCCTGAAAAATGCCAGGGTTACACAGTTTGTGGCTTGGAGGAACGTTTTGATCAGCTGCTCATAAAAAATAAATACAGCCGTGTTCTTATCCAGACTGTTTCTTGAAGATCTTTTAGAGTAGATTTCAGACTGAAATTTCACCTACACACAGAGAGAGAGAGAGAGAGAGAGGGAGGGAGGGAGGGGGAGATTGAGAGAGAGAGAGAGGGAGGGAGGGATGGAGAGAAGGGGAGATTGAGAGAGAGAGAGAAAGAGAGAGAGAGAGAGAAAAGATATGCCTTAGTTAAAATATCAGGCATGCCATGCCTGAGTAAAGTTAATGGAATCACAAAGAGAAAATTCTCCATTGAGATAAAACAGCTGCTGTGCTGTCCTTTATACTCACTGTTTGCGGATAATTCATCTGCTGTTGGTAGGTTATGCTTTAATGGAAGGAATATTAAGGAAATAAGAAAGGATATCTTTATGAAATGGAAGGCCATGGTGAAAAATCTATACCCCCCAATTGAAGCAGCTGACAAGAATGGCTTCTTGAACGTGGGTGAACATCGATTTCCCCTCCATGTCTGTGCGTGGGCAAAGTGAGGAGTATGAGCTGAGTGGAGCACTGGGGAGGACTCACCTCAGGGCACCTGTGTGGGAGGGTTCCTGATGTTGCTGCCTCAGTGGCTCTCAGACTAGGATGAGCTTTGCAAGCAAATAGAGAGTTTGGAAAGTGGAGATATTGGGGCTGGAGTGATAGCACAGCGGGTAGGGCGTTTGCCTTGCACGCAGCCAACCCCGGTTTGATTCTCAGAATCCCATATGGTCCCCTGAGTATTGCCAGGAGTAATTACTGAGTGCTTGAGCCAGGAGTAACCCCTGTGCATCACCGGGTATGACCCAAAAAGCAAAAAAAAAAAAAAAAGAAGAAGAAAAAAGAAAAGTGGAGATACATGGCGGTCTGGGCTTGGGGCTTTTCATTCATTCACTAATTAATTCATTTGGGCTTGGGGGCCACTCCTGGCCATGCTCAGGGGCTCATCTGCTTAGGAATGACCTCAGGTGGTGCTGGGTGCCAGAAATCAAACCACAGTGGGCCACATGCAGACTTACCTCCCTTGCTATCTCTCCAACTCTGGCGGGTGTCTTTAAACACCACCCCCCGAGGAAAACCATTGACTCAGAAATGATGAACATCTTTCTCTTGGTGTACTCTTTGTAACTAGGACCAGTAGCTGGAGGGACTTTACTAAAAGGCTCCCTACCCAGCTCTTGAGCAGAATTCAAGTTAGTGAGTCTTTGATTAAGTCTTTGGTTAGAAAGACATCTCCCTTTAAGGGCTGGAAAGGAAGGATCCAGGGCTCCTTGAAAAATGAGTCTTCAGATTGTTTTTCTCCCGGTTCCTTTGAAAGTATAAGTATATTCTAGCTGAAATCCATAAGGCGGTGGGGGAGACTGCCATCCAAATTTAGGCAGACTTCCAAGTTATTTGGGTGAGGCGATATTGATCAAGGCATCTCAGAACTGAATCTTGACTCTGACCTGTAAGTGTCAAAAATGAAAAGCGTGGACAAAGTCACACTCTGGGTTCCAGATCAGATGTTTAGAACTGCATAGTCACCTGAATGGGAGCTTTCTCTTTCTGTTGTTTAGATTTCCAGGGATTATACCCCACATGGTGATGTAACAGAAATAGAGGAAGTCTGGTTGTTCATAAGTCCTGGGCTAAAGATAAGCTTTGACCTTCAAGGATTGACTTAACTTTCACAAGTCTGGTTTTCCTCCTGTCAAATTGTCTGTACCTTCTACTCCAAAAGAAGATAGAGTTGATGACGGCCGTATCATTCCTTGTGGTCTGTCTTCTGAGAGCCCACGTGTTACTTCTGCATGACCGACAGCCAGTGTCTTTGCCACAGAAATAATACTCTCTCTCTCTCTCTCTCTCTCTCTCTCTCTCTCTCTCACACACACACACACACACACACACACACACACACACACAAATCTGGTTATCCAGATAGTGCCCAAAGACCAAAGGAAGACTTGAGTAATGCTTCTAAACTGAACGCACCCACAAATCTCCTGGAGATACAGTTTTCATACAGATTGCAATTCAACAGTTCCTGGAGTCGGGGCGGACAGAGGGAGGGATGGGAGATGGGTCCATGAGTGGACTCCACAGTCTACATTTCCCACAAACAGCATTTCTACTTGCTGTGGACACATCACCTGTGGCCATGCTTTGAGAAACCCCCCTACCCCCAGCACCCCTGGATGCTTTTTTCAGAGCTAGCTGGAAAATAGTGCGATGCGGAAGGAAGAGATGGGTGTCTACACCCTGTTCCCCCAAGCGTGAGATCAATGAGGCAGAGACACAATAATAATTATGTGACTCTGAGTGCCTGGACCCCAGCATTTGGAGTGATCGATGCCTATTTATGTCGCCACTGCCCTTTTTATAGGTACTAATTTTATATACTCGCTATTCTTCTCTCCATGACCTTCAGGGAAGCCTGTGCATAAAAATTTAGCTTTTTCCTATTATTCCCCCCCTCCCATTTTTTTTATTGAATTCTGGCACGTCTGCCTCCTACATCTCTCTGTTTGTGATTCAACGTCTCTCTTGAGTCTTTGTTACCTGCCTGTGTAGTCACATCTCTTTTATGTCGTGCCCACAATAGTGATTTTAAAACAATCTCTCAGTAAGTGGTAGAATTACTGCCAACAGTCATCTGCGTGGCCTCGTCCTCTTTGGATTATCAGTGGAAATATTGGGGCTGAAAAAAAAAATCAACCTGCTGTGTGACATTCTAAACATGAACCTCTAATGATCTCATTTGCCCAACCAATCGCCTTTGTTTTGCCACTGTGAGTCGGAGGCCATGTTGTATTTCCTGATTTTGTTGTAATGTTCTCACACATTATTTAAGGTTTGTGAAGTTTAAGAATAGAAGTGGTCTTCTGCGTTCTAATTTAAGCCTCGAATTTGGAAAGGGAAGAGGGTTTTAAAAAATATGCTTGTGACATGTTTATTGTAAACATGTGAAAATGGAGCCTGTGATTATGCTGGTGGTATATGTATATATATATTGTATCTTGTCAACAAGAGAGCTTCTATGTTTGTGTATTTCCTGTGGTGTTTTCTTTCTCTAAAAGAGAAAAATTACAACTGGTGGTGTCTCTTGTAAAACTTAAACACATTCTGGTTGCAAATAGTCCTGTTTGGGGTCCCGGGGGAAATAACTCAAAAGGGCTGGAGCACATGCTTTGCATGCAGGAAGCCTGGGTTCAATCCCTGGTACCATGGGGTCCCCTGAGCACTGATGGGAATAGCCCCTGAGCACCACTGGGTGTGATCCCCCCAAAAGAACCAAAACATGCATAATAATTTTGTTAAATAGCTATTCCCCTGTACTTTTCTTTCTTCTTTAGAAATAATTAAGGATCTCACCTAGAGGTGCTCAGGGCTTACTCCTGGCTCTGTGCTCAGGGAGGCTCGTATGCGGTGCCAGGATGGAGCTGGTCATCCCCAGACAGGGCAGGTGCCTTAAGCCCTGGACTATTTCTGAAGCCCTGCCTGGGCTATCCTGAAGTCTCCACAGTTTTCTCTTAGACCAGCAGACCTTTAGAAAAGGACTTTTTCACCAGTGCAATTGGCTGTTCCCCCACTGCTGGGCCCATGGGTCTTTCATATTGGAGGATATCGGAATGGCCTGGAAGCCTGATTTTCATACAGGCTGGGGGCCGCGTGTCCAGTATTAGGGCCAAGCACGTGTATGTCTACTGTTTCTAATCTGCTGCAGGCCCGTGCAGTCATGCCTTGAGCATACCCACTGCTGGCTCTGGTATTACCGGCAAACTTGTCAGGAGAGCAGAGCCTGGTTGCCAGTGCCACAGCTGGGTCTGCACCTGTGGTGTGTTTTGTGGGATCCCGTGGGGTTTCTGGGCACACGGAAGCCAGAGCACCCCACTTCCCATGGCATCCTGCACCACGCATGCTTTATTTATTGAGAGCATGGCCGTGTCATCGGCAGGAAGGCAAAGGGACAGAGAGAAATGCCAAGAAAAAGAACGCCTGGGCATTCACCGAAAGCTGGGTAATGGAGGTCACCCTGGCATAGCTGGACCCGTTTAGATGAGTTCAACCAGTTCTGCACCGTTCCAGAGAGTAGTCTTTAATGATTTATGTCATTCTGGGGAGGGGGAAATCTGCTGTATTTATAACCACTTACCTAAGAGACATTAAATTAAAAAGCCGTATGTGTGAAACTTACATAATGCTATAAACTTGTATTACCTCCATAGAGAGTTATTTTTTTTAAAAAAAAATAGGGACTGGGAGATAGTACAAGACAAGGCATGTACCTGACCCTAGTTTCATCTTTGGCATCACATGCCCCGCCTGTGCCCTGGCACTGGGGTGTCACCTTTCTTCCAGCAACTGCACCCAACATGGCTCAGGTGCCCCTGGTGGTCCCTGTCGTCTTAGGGCCTAAGCAGTCTCTTGGCTGAGAATCACTAGAAGTGACCCCCCCCCCCCCCCCACACACACACACACCATTCCCCCTCTCCAAATTCATGCACTTAGAAGCATCAGAAAATTCTACACTGCTTACGGGTCACAGAGATAATACAGCAGCTGAGGCATTGGCCTTGCACACAGCCAACACAGATTTGATCCCAACACCCCAGATGGTTCCCAACACACCACTAGGGGTGACCCCTGGGCACAGAAGCAGAAATAAGCCTTGAGCACTGCCAGGTGTGGCCCCAAAACCAAAGCATGAAAACAAAAAATTACACACTGTGTATCATGTTAAGAGCCAGAGCGGCTAACCTGATTTGTTCGTTGCAGTTTTTTTAACCCTCAGCTTCATCATAAGGTCTCAGGAAAGAGCAGACAGGTACCCAGTGACACTCCCTGCCCAGACTTCTTTGCCTTTCCATAACCATAGGGCTGTGTATTAAAAGCTGAGGTCCAGCATTTATCTCCAGAGGCATGAGCTAATCCAGTAGAAAGTAAACAGCAACATTTTGGGGCTTCCTCAAACAGTGCTCTTCAACCTTTTCACCCCCACAGACAGCGTCTACACTGCATGCCGGTCCCTGAACCTGCAGTTCCAACCAGTGGTCTTTAACCATTTCCATGGGCTGCAAGTTGAAGACCACTGATCTAGAATACAGAGTGAGCCAGAGAGAAACGTCCTCCTCTCTAGATAGATGAGTCTAATGTATTTTTCTTGAAAATTCATTAAATGACAAACAGGTGGTGTTCTTAGGTGTCACTTTCTTAAAAGAGGAAAGCAGTTGCCTGGCATTGGCAAGCGTGTTCTCTGCCCAACTTCCCAGGAATTGCAAGAGAAGGTGGGGGAGAGGGAGTGTGGAAAGGCAATATGTTATCTGCTTAACCCGAGGACACGAGGGAAGAAATGCTGTGCAATCTAATTTGTGCTTAATGTGGATATATGTCAGTGTGTATATTACAGTAGACATATTTTGCAGACAATGAAGTAACAGGTGCTTTTTTTTTTCTTTCTTTTTTTCTTTTTTTTTTTAACTGCTTTCTGTTGAGGTAACACTGGTTTGCAAAAATGTCAATGTTTACGTGTTTGAGGGCTACCATGGTACCACACTAGGGCCACCATATGCCTCTCTCCTTCCGCTGTTGCTCTTGGGCTTCATTCAGCCCTCCCTTATTAATTTTAGTTCTAACTCAGAGGCTAAGACTTCATTTGTATTGGCCATTGTTCATGTCCTTGCTTTATGTCATTCTATGCTGTGACCAAGAGACCATCCAGGTGACAATCTGGGTTGCGGTGTTTGGCTGAAGTTATACATGTGGGCCAGAGAGGGTCACACTCCATTAGTTGTGGTGCTCCCACACGTTCTGCTTTGAATGCTCACCGGGGTTCACGGTGGTGCTCACATCTATTTTCCAGGGGTCACACTCCTAGCTGCGTTGCTAACACACTTCTGTTGTGTTGCTCATATGCCTGGATGCCGGGCCCCTACCCTTTAGTTGTGGTGCTCTGGAGATGACACACTATGTTCTGATCTACTTGCTGGGGGAAATCCCTTTCCCCACTGAATAATTTTTGTGCCTTTCTTTAAGATTAGCAGGTCAAATACATGTGAGTCCATTTCTGAATTGTCTGTTTTGTTCTGTTCAACTCTTTATCTTGCTACCTATACTCTGCCGTCTTGATTATTGAGTCTTTTTGTTTTGTTTTGTTTTTTGCTTTTTGGGTCACACCCGGCGATGCACAGGAGTTACTCCTGGTTCATGCACTCAGGAATTACTCCTGGCGGTGCTCGGGGGACCATATGGGAGGCTGGGAATCGAACCTAGGTTGGCTGCGTGCAAGGCAAACGCCCTACCCACTGTGCTGTTGCTCCAGCCCCTTGATTATTGAGTCTTTATGTTGAGTCTTAGGGTCCTATTTGTGCCAAATATATTCTCTATGGAAGTTATTAAAACTATGATGAGTCATTTAAGTTACACATGAACTGTTAGCTTGGCAATTGCAATTCCAAAAAAAAAAAAAAAGCCAGTTGTAATTCTGATTGGGACTACACTGGATTTTTAGGCCAATATGATTTTGAGTCTTCCAATTTATGAACATGACAATCAGTTCATTTAAGTCTTTTCCTTCTCTATATAATATTTTGTAGGGTTTTTTGTTTCTTTCTTTTTCATTTTTTATAATTTTATTTACTGAATCACCATGAGAGCAGTTACAAAGCTTTCGGGTTTAAGTCTCGGTCATACAGTGAAACACCCGTACCTTCACCAGTGCCCATTCTCCACCCCCCAAAACCCCAGTATACCCCCCTCCCACGCCCTCCCCCTATCTGTGGAGCAGATGATTTCCACATTACTCTCTCTCTACTTTCATCACATTCAATATTTTTTGACAACAGACCCACCATTAACATTTGGGATTTTACCCCAACACTCAGATCTGCTGAAAAGACAAGAGTAGACAATTTGTTTTCTATTGCTGGTTATGAATAACATATGATGTCACATGGCTGCAGCAGTGGCTGCGCGATTTTGAAATTTCAAAATTTTAAGAATTAAATCTAGAGGGATTTCTGCCAAAACTTGCTGGGATCCGAGATTTGTTCCTGAGTCTCTTGGATCATGACCATTAAGCAGCTTGATCAGGAGCCAGAAAGGCCGTTCATGGGCGGCGACTCTGGGTCTCATTGGGACAGGGAGTAAAGGGCTGGCTCCACTCCTATCCCATGAGGCCCCACATGTCTCATCACTGTGGGCCCAAACCTGACTGTCTAAAAGCCTCTGGAGTATGGCAGCCATGGAGCTGCCTAGGGGGAGCAGGCAGAGGAATAGCACCCTTTCCCCCCTGGAATGGCCCGGCGACAGTAACCTACTATGGGGTCCGTATGCATTTCTGCCAAAAGCCGCTGGGTTTCAAGATTTGTTTCTGAGTCTCTGGGATCATGGCCGTTAAGCAGCTTGATCAGGAGCCAGAGAGGCCATTCTTGGGTGGTAACTCAGGGTCTTGTTGGGACGGGGAGGAAAGGGCCGGCTCCACCCCCATCCCATGAGTCCCTGTGTGTCTCGTCACTGCAGGCCCAAACCTGACTGTCCAATGGCCTCTAGAGGATGGTGGCCACTGGGCCACCAGGGGGAACAGGCCAAGGCACGAAATATATCACCTGGGGTGGCCCCGCACCAGCAACCTACTTCAGGGACTGGACGCATTTCTGCCAAAGCCGCTGGGTTCCGCAATTTTTTTCTGAGTCTCTGGGATCATGGCCATTAAACAGCTTAATCAGGAACCAGAAAGGTCATTTGTTGGCGGCGACTCAGGGTCTCACTGGGGTGGGGGAGGGAGGGCCAGGTCCACACTCATCCCATGAGGCCCCGCGTGTCTCATCACTGCAGGCCTAAACCTGACTGTCCAATGGCCTCTGGCAGATGGCAGCCACCACGCCGCCAAGGGGGAGCAGATGGAGGGACAGCACCCTTTCCCCCCAGGGGTGGCCCGGCAACAGTAACCTACTGCGCGGTCCAGACACATTTCTGCCAAAAGCCGTTGGGTTTCGAGATTTGTTTCTGAGTCTCTGGGATCATGGCCGTTAAGCAGTTCGATCAGGAACCAGAGAGGCCATGCCTCCAATTATATAGCTGAGTTGGAGGTGGTTTGTGGGTCTGTCTCCCACATACCTAACTTTTGGCCATTTACTTTCTTGGTAAACTTTGTCTCAAGTTTTTGGGGTCTGGCCAAAGGCACAGCAGCAATTTTGGGGTGTCTGAAAGTCTGAAGGTGCTATCAGGCTGCTGATGCACTTGCCTCACAGGTACAATACCAAACTACATATTATGTAGTTTTTAGCACACAGATCTTGCACATATTTTGTCAAATGTATTCCTTGGTATTTTGATGTTTTCTGTGCTAGATAAATTTTATTTTAATGTCAACTTCTAAGTTATTTACCAAGTTATAAAAATGTAACTGCATTTTGTATACTGAGGCTATATCCTACAACTTTGTGGAATTTACATGTCAGTTCTAGGGTCTTTTTGTAGATTGGAGCTTTCTACAAAGTTAAGAACATCATCTGAAAATGCAGACGACTTCTTTCTTTCCAAGAGGAAATCTGATTGCCTTTTATTTCTTCTTGCGTGTGTGTGGTAGATTCTGGTTAGAATCTTCAATACCATGTTAGATCTTATGTTATTCTTGATGTTAAGAGAAAAGGAGAAAAACATTCAATCTTTTACTTTCAGCAATAGGATTCTAATTTTAAAAATATTCTTCTGGAGGTCTGGACAGATAGTACAGCATATAGAATGCTTACCTGTTTGCAGCTAACCTGAGTTCGGTCCCCAATACCTTAGATGGTCCCCTGAGCCTAGCCAGGAGTGATCCCTGAGCACAGAGCCAGGAGTATGCCTTGAGCACTGCCAGGTGTGGCTCAAAAGTGAAAACAAAGAAAAATCAGAAATTCTGTCCATTACCTTTGCCTTCTTTCAAGTCTTCACTCCCTGGAGCTCTTTGCTTATTCTTTCTTTTGTGAGTCAGTTTCTGCTTCCTATGCACTCTTAGCTGACTGCAGTCATTTTGCTTGTTTGCTCTTGTTTTTTTTAATCTTAAGGTTGTTCTTTCCGCAGGAGATTGGTTTATTAGAAACTAATCTGCTCTTACCAGAAGCAGAACTTTTCTCTTTCTAACTTGTAAAGTTTGTTTTTCCTTTTTGTTTTTGTTTTTTGAGGGGTGGGGGGGGGAGTAACATGTGGTAGTCCTCAGGAATATCCCTTCCACCCCCTCACTGGTGATGGAGGTGGTCAGTGGAGAGGGGAATTAGGCAGTGCCCAGGACTGAACTGGAGTTTGCCACACGCAAGGCAAGCACCTTAAGCCCAGTATTATCTCTTTAGCCCCAACTTGACAAGTTTCATCCCTGGCTCTGGGTTCTTTCCTGCTTTTTTTTTTTCCTTTTTGGCTTTTTGGGTCATACCCAGCAATGCTCAGGGGTTACTCCTGGCTCTGCACTTACGAGTTACTCCCGGCGGTGTTGGGGAAAACAAGTGAGATCAGACCTGGGTTGGCCGCATGCAGGGCAAAAGCCCAACCCGCTGTACTATCACTCTGGCCCTGACTCTAGGTCCTGTTGTCTCCTGTGGCCTCACTCCTACAGTAAAGGAATTCCAGCTCGCCCACCCCTGCCCTCCACAGACCATCCTCCACTCCTGCTTTTCCTGAGGGCTGATGGGTTCCAGCCTCTGTATTTCCATTGGCTCATCGGCTGAGGACAGACTTTCTCTTACACCTGGCCTTCCGTCTCTAGCTTCTCTTCCTCTAGGCCACCTTGAACCCTCTGTCCCGAGTTTCCCAAGCTGCCACATTCCAGTATGTGGCCATTGAGACAGCTTCAGCAACTCTCCATTGCCTGGTGCACAGTTTCCTAACTCAAAGACAGCATGCGTCAATGGTCTGGAAACTCACTTTCTTCCTGGCATACAGCACAAGCACCCCAGAGTGCCAGGGCTGCGATCAGCACAGGTCTTCTTTTACCCACACTGCATCCTGGGGTTGGCAGCGGGACATCCAGGTACCTGCAGAGGGGCTCTACCATCTTCCCTAGTGCCACTTCCTCCCTCCAGCATGATTCCTTCCTCTCTTTGGGGCCACCTTCCCCTTGAGTGGGCACACACCTTCGTGCTTGAGTGCAAGTCCACTTCCGATTCCTTTTCTTCCTGGGATTTGCGAGAGTCACCCTTCTCTAAGGCGGGCCCTTTTATGTTAAGAGTTTTTGAACGAGGGGCCTGGAACAGTAGCACAGTGGGTAGGGCGTTTGCCTTGCATACGACCAACCCAGGTTCGATTCCCAGCATCCCATATGGTCCCCTGAGCACTGCCTGGAGTCATTCCTGAGTGCAGAGCCAGGAGTAAACTCTATGTATCACCAGGTGTGACCCAAAAAGCAAAAAAAAAAAAAAAAAGTTTTTGAATGACTGGCCAGGCTTTTACTAAAAAATATAACAGCACAGCAAACTTAATTTTGCTTGAAGTGGGGGAGAGTAGGTTATAAGGAGACTTGGGTGTCTCACCTACCCAGCACCAGGACCCTAGTCATCTGATGGGGCTGGTTGAGGTCAGGACTGACCTCTGCCCATCAGTCTAGGGCGGCATGGCAGCCGCAGGTAAAGGGTTGTTGGAGCAACTGGGGTCTGACCCGGGAGGAAATCTCTGATTCTGAGCTGGTAACATACTCTGAACTTTACTGGGCAATACTGAAGTTGACGTGGCGGAGGTTGCAGGGAGCATGCCCAAGACTGCAGGCTCAAGGGGGGGGGGGGGCGGGGTGGGGGGGGGGAGGTGAGCAAGGCCTGGGGGCTCCTAGGGAGGAGAGTTCCTGGAGGGTCTCAGTCATCACTCAGCAGCTGGGACCCTCTGGGTCGGGAGGCCCCAAAGGACAGTGTTGTCTTATCACTGGCCAGCAGATGCTGGGGGTAGTTTTATGGAGTAAGCAAAGCAGACCGGTTCGAATGGTTGTTTAAAAATCTGCTTGTTTGGACAGTTTTGAAATGTCTGGGGTGTGTGAAAATTTGACTCTGGCTTCGGCAGGCTTTTGAGCTAACAGAGAGGAAACAAGTAAGCGAGTCCGTGAATAAACAGGCTGTATACAGCTGGCCACTGTCTCTGTTAACTCCTGGGCTTAGCCCTGTTCATCTCGGTGGCAGAGAGAGTTAAAAGGAGGGAAAGAATTCCAGAGAAACTCGGGGTGTGGGATTGGGGAGAGAGCTAAGGGGTTCCACGCCTAGGATGCACAAGACCCCGCGAGCTCTGCCCTTGGCACCAAGTGGTCTTGTAAACACCTCCAAGTGTCACCTTGGAGCCCTTGGAGTGCCTCTCGGGGTGACCCTGGGCCTCCCCCCAGCGCTGCTGGGCCCAAGCACTGCCTCCCTGGGCCTGAGCGTTGGACCACATTGGGGTCTGGGGGTGGTAGTACTGCTTGGGGGAGCCCCTAGAGCCCCTGAGCACTGCTTGGGAGATGGTGGGGGAGGGGGAGAAGGAAAGTGAGGGGTCCAGGAGGAAAATGGGGGAATGGCAGGGTGGCCCCAGCTTCTACTGGCCTATTGCTCCTCTTGCCTTGGTCTCATCCTCTAAGCCATGTGACTGTTGGGGTATCTACCTGCACGATGCGTATCAGGCATGCTGGTTCGTGTGCATGCTGTGGTCCGCCCAGCTGAGCCCTCCTGACTAAAGGGCTGCCTTCCTCTTCCCTTTGCCTATCTCTATCTTCGTCTGTCTCCTCCTGCTGTCCCTGGTGCTGTCCCTCTCACTGGGGTCCCCTGAGCCAGACGGTGGGGTGCCTGCTGGCGGGAGAAACTGGGGCTCGGGTTGCATCTCGCCTACAGCTCTGTCCCAAGAAATGTTGAGTGATGATGAAGGAGACAACAGATGTAGCTGCTGCTTGAGGAACTGCAGGAATAGGAGATGAAGTGAGAGTCAGATGGGGGAGGCGGAGGGCGAAGACAGGTCCACTAGACACTGCCTGGGCTTTTTCTTGGGGCGGGGGCGAGGGGCGCACCAACCCTGGGCTCAGTCAGAGGTCGTGAGGTGCGGGGCGGGGACAGCAGGACCACCAGCCCTTTGAGCCAGCCCCAATCCCAGCCCGTGTCTGTGCAGGCAGCTGGAAGCCGGACCTGCCTTGTGCTCACGGACATCCTTGTGTTTCCCTGCGTCCTAAGTGGCGTTTAAATCACAGACGTCAGCTTCTGTCACCGCCGAAAGACAAATTGTTACTTGGAGGGTCCTGAGCATTTCTCCTGGAACCTGCATTTTCTTCCTTTCTTCTACACCTTGGGGGCGGGGCGGGTTTCCATTTCCCCCTGGCTGTGGGAGGTTATGAAAGATGAGAGTGGGGGGAGGGGGTACCAAGCAGAAAGAGGAGCAACTGGAGCCAGACCCCATTTTTCTTCTGCTGGGAGTTTGGGGGTCTGGGGAAGGGGGTGAGGGGCATTCCTCTGGGTGCAGCAGCATCTCCGTGGACCCAGTATCTGCTCGCAGAAGGCCCGTGGTGTGGAGCACCCTGCTTCGAGTACCCCCTCACCCCCCACTGCAGCCATGGGCCTGTCAGTCAGACTGTTTGCATGCCATGCTGCATTTGTCTTGTTTTTGTTTGTCTTTTTTAAAATTTTTTTATTTTATTGAGAGGCAAGCAGCCCGGCCAAGCCAGGTTCAATTTCTCCGCCCCTCTTGGAGAGCCCAGCAAGCTACCGAGAGTATCTCGCCCGCACGGCAGAGCCTGGCAAGCTCCCCGTGACGTATTCGATATGCCAAACACAGTAACAACAAGACTCACAATGGAGACGTTACTGGGCCCGCTAGAGCAAATTGATGAACAACGAGAGGACAGTGTTTATGTGACATTTTATTGAATCACCATGAGATAGAGCATTACAAAATTGTTTGTGATTGGGTTTCAGCCATACAATGTTCCAACACCCATCCCTTCACCAGTGTAATTTCCCAACACCAATGTCCCCAGTTTCCCTCCCCCACAACTACCCCCACCCCAGCCTGCCTCTATGGCAGACACTTCTCTCTCTCTCTCTCTCTCTCTCTCTCTCTCTCTCTCTCTCTCTCTTATTTTAGGCATTATGGTTTGCGATATGGTGAACACGACCCCCCACACACCCTCCCTCGGTGCCTGAGCTGTTCATTTCCATCTAAAGGGAGCAGCTCCAGATTCTGGGTGAAACTTGCCACAAGTGGTGGGAGTTAGGGGAGGGCAGTTAGGATAGAGAAGGGACCACTATGACAGTGATAGTTGGAAATGATCACTCTGCGCAAGTACTGAGCGCTGAAAGGAATTAAGAGTAAATATTTAATATATATACTGCACACACATATATATATATATATATATATATATATATATATATATGGGCTGGAGTGATAGCACAGCGGTAGGGCATTTGTCTTACAAGCGGCCAACATGGCCGACCCAAGTTTGATTCCTCCACCCCTCTCAGAGAGCCCGGCAAGCTACCGAGAAGCTACCGAGAGTATCTCACCTGCACGGCAGAGCCTGGCAAGCTACCCGTGACGTATTTCGATATGCCAAACACAGTAACAACAAGTCTCAAGATGGAGATGTTACTGGGCCCGCTCGAGCAAATCGATGAACAACGGGAGGACTGTGACGTGAGTCACAAACATATATATATATATATATATGTATGTATGTATATGTATATATATATACACACACACATATAGGCTGGAGCAATAGCACAGCGGGTAGGGCATTTGTCTTGCATGCAGCCAACATGGCCGACCCGAGTTCAATTCCTCCGCCCCCTCGGAGAGCCCGGCAAGCTACCGAGAGTATCTCGCCTGCATGGCAAAGCCTGGCAAGCTCCCTGTGACATATTCGATATGCCAAACACAGTAACAACAAAGTCTCACAATGGAAACATTACTGGGTCTGCTCAAGAAAATCGATGAACAACGGGAGGACAGTAACAGTGATGGTTTGCGATACAGATGCCGAAAGGTTATCATGTATATCCCTTTACTCTCAATACTCAGTTCTTGTCCAGAGTGATCATTTCCAACTAGTAGACCCTCCTCTCTAACTACTCTCCACCCACGGCACCTCGTGGTAATTCCCAACCACTGTCCATCCTCCTGACCGAGCTGCATTTGGCTGTTTACACCTGCCGGCACTTTGCAAACCCAGCAACAGCATCAAGCAGGGTGGCTTTGTCCGACACTCTGGTTTTTATCAAGGGGCAGGGGGAGGGCCAAACGGTGCCTGGTGGGTCAGTGCCAGGGCCTGAGGATGAGGAGGGGCAGGTGTGGGGGATTCCCTGGACCACCCTGGTGGGGCTGGGGCTTCCCAGGGCTGACTCTCCTGGGGGCCTGGGGAATGAAGCACCCCCATGGCTGGCTGCGTGTTCTGAAGAGCAGTTCTTTAGCCTGCCCTCGGTTGGGGTATTTGTTTTTTTGTTTGCTTGTTTCTGTTTGTTTGCTTGTTCTGACTTGGGGGGCCACACATGGCGGTGCTCGGGTCTGATCCCTGATTCTGAGCTCACTGATCACTCCTGGCGTTGCTTGTGGGACCATATATGGAGCTGGGGATTGAACCTGGGTCAGCAACATACAGGGCAAATAAATGTGTTTCTCTTTTACTATTTCTCGGGTTCCATGTGGGTATTTTCTTAATAACGGTTGATCACATCTGATTATCTTCAGAGTGGCTGGCTGCTTGCGCCCGTGGTGCTTGCTGTCTCTGAGTGCATCTGAGAAGGAAAACTCTTACCTGTCTATAGGACAGGGTGTGTGGACAGTGGGTGACAGTGTGTGTGGACAGTGGGTGATTGTGTGTGGACAGTGGATAAGTGTGAGTGGATAGGGGGTGACTGTGAGTGGACAGTGGATAAGTATGAGTGGACAGTGGGTGACAGTGTGAGTGGACAGTGGATGGCAGTGTGAGTGGACAGTGGGTGACAGTGGATAAGTGTGAGTGGACAGTGGGTGACAGTGTGAGTGGACAGTGGGTGACAGTGTGTGTGGAGAGTGGGTGACAGTGTGAGTGAATAGTGGGTGACAGTGTGTGTGTGGACAGTGGATAAGTGTGAGTGGACAGTGGGTGACTGTGTGTGGACAGTGGATAAGTGTAAGTGGATAGTGGGTGACTGTAAGTGGACAGTGGATAAGTGTGAGTGGACAGTGGGTGACAGTGTGAGTGGACAGTGGGTGACAGCGTGCATGGACAGTGGGTGACATTGTGAGCATCAGTGGGCCCCAGTGACCTTAGTTTTGTGGCCGTAGATCTCAGATGGTCTCTTTTCTTGCCCTTTGCCCAAGGTCCCCCAGAACCAGCCCTTCCATATCTGAAGCAACAAGCCGGCCGCCACTGTCTGTCACTCCGGCCCGCTCACACACAGAGAGGCACAGAGACACGGAACAAAGAAGTGGGCGCAGAAGGAGTGGGCACTGAGGAATCTCAGGGAAACGCAAGCCAAGCCCAGAATGTGGGAAACTAAGACTAAACCGAGCTGTGCAGAGTAGGGCCAGTCAGGGACCTAGGGCCCATCCAGGGATAGAGGGGCCAGGCAGGGACAAGGGGCTGTCCTGGCCAGCACCCTCTGATTTGCCCCCTCAATGCCCCCGAGACCTTGACCAGCCTCTCGACACCTCTGTTTCCCTCTGTAAGAGCGGGTGGTCACTGCGACCTATGGGCCACTTGCTGCAGAGGCCAGCACGGGTCCACTGACATGGCCGGCTCCTCAGGCCTGCCCGGCCACAGTAGCTGCGGTGCTGAGGGAGCCGCGGGCCAGGGCCATGAGCGCTGCTTTTCCTCCCCTAACTCAGGGCTTTCCCGTGTCATGCGCGTCTTTGCCGCTCTTCTCGTTTGTCTCATTCTGAACTTGTTCTCCTGTTCTCTGTCACAGACCACACTCCAGGGTCCTTTCCCCATCAGTTACTTGCATCCTGGAAGAAACCCAGATCTCAAGCTGGATCTTCCTGAGTTCCTAGTCTCTGAGAGTGTGTGTGTGTGTGTGTGTGTGTGTGTGTGTGTGTGTGTGTGTGTGTGTTCGGGGGAAGGGATGGAAAGAGAGAAGGAGAGAGAGAGAAAGAGAGAAGGAGGAGGAGAGTTAAAGGGGAAGGGACTTTGAGCTGGTGCACAGTGGACTAAGGCTGAGAATTGAAACTTAAACATATGTAGTCGTCTGGGAGGAGTAGGAGATGGTGTGGCAGCTGCGTTTGGGTCTGGTGCTGGGAAAGGGCAGTTGGGACTATTGCTGTGTGCCTGGTCTCATGTATATAAGGTCTGAGTCCCTTCTGTAGATGAGGTCTGAGCCCCTTGTGTACATGAAGTCTGAGCCCCTTGTGTACATGAAGTCTGAGTCCCCTGTGTACATGAGGTCTGAGCCCCTTGTGTAGATGAGGCCTGAACCCCTTGTGTACATGAAGTCTGAGTCCCCTGTGTACATGAGGTCTGAGCCCCTTGTATACGTGAGGTCTGCAATCCTTGCCTCGCTGCTGACCACAGTTGATCAGAACTTGGGCTCCCTTCTCCCCTCGGTTGCTCTTCCACTTTGTTCCTGGTGATTCTGAAGCAGGCCAGGCCCCCTCAGGACCTGCTCCCTGCAGATCTGAGCCCTCAGCATCGATCTGCTGTGATCCCTCCCAGAAGGATACCTGCTCTGGCCTCCTGGCTGAGAGCTCCATTGTGAGATGCTCGTGGGAGAGTTTCCAGGGATGTGATAGAACCGAGGCTGCAGAAGTGCCAGTTGTGGGGCTCGGGAGATCGCTCAGGGTCCAGGGCTGCATGCCTGGCCAGATAGTGTTGGCCAGCACCACTAAATGTGGCCCCAAAACCAAACACCAAAGAAAGAAATACACAAGAAGTGCCATCCTCGACCTGCCTAGTGAGGGCCAGCACCTCCCCTCAGGGGGACCCAGGCATACTCACTACCTTCCAGGGGCCTCCCGGGGCACTCACCTCCTTCCAGGGGGCCCCAGACACACTCACCTCCTTTCAGGGGACCCCAGGCTTGCCCACTTCCTTCCAAGGAGTGCCAGAGACACTCACCTCCTTAAGGGAGCCCCTGGCGCACTGGAGATGAGAATCTCAGATCTAGAGTTACCTGTCACTTGGGCTTCAGAAACCCAAGCATAAAAAAAAAAAACTTGTTTTTTTAAAAAGTTGTTCACAATGATTTATTACATTCAATATTCCAACTCTAATTCTACCACCATTATTTTGAATATTCCCACCACCACCCAAATCTGCCCCCAAAGCAGGTCCTAAATAATTTATTTTGTATTGCTTGTTATGAAAAATCTGCTAAAATTGATGCCAAAAAGTACCCTCAGAGGAGAGTGTGTGTAGATTGTTGTCTCTCACCTGGAGCCAATAAGCCCTTGTAGAAGAGATTACTAACATGTTGTTACAAGTTGAGCCTGTTTGCTAATTTTTTTTTTAATCGAGATCGATTGCCTTCTGTTTTACACCCTATCAAAAGTGGTGTGCTAGCAAAAAAATTAATAAGTAAGTAAATAAATAAAGGGATTGGAGCGATAGCACAGTGGGTAGGGCATTTGCCTTACACGTGGCCAATACAGGTTCAATTCCCAGCATCCCACAGGGTCCCCTGAGCACCACCAGAAGTAATTCCTGAGTGCATGAGCCAGGAGTAACCCCTGTGCATCGCCAGGTGTGACCCAAAAAGAAGAAAAAAAAGTGGTGTGCTACTCTTAGACCATCAACGGGTAGAGTACAGGACATGGCATGGCCGCAAATACAACTAGGGTGCACCCTATGAGCAGAGTTACCTGCAACGCTGCCCATTTGACGGCCAAGTTCACATCATTCTTTGCCAGGTCCTTCGCAGACCTCGGGGCTGCAGACAGGAGGTTGGAGGACTCTTCGTGCTGATCATAGATGAGGCTTTGAGGACTGTTCCCCAGATCCCGGGCTCCCCAGTACCTACATGTTGCCCTCCCCAGACCAAGCACCTGCACACTGTCCCCTGGTCCCCTCATCTAATTTTGGCCCGAGTTTCACACTGTCTGAGGAACTTTGGGCCAGTATTTACCCACCTGGATGTCAGGCTGAGTATTGATCAAATGGGGTTATAATCATCGCCACTTGACAGGCAAATTATTGCAGCTTCGTTATAGAAATGCCTTTGAGAGCTCTTCTTAAATGTATGATTTCCCAACTCAGGTCACTACATACCGGCATATTTTTTTTAAATGAGTGTAAAATCCTCTCTCCCCTATTCTCCCAGCGTCTACAGTGCTGTTGAGCAAACAGCAGCAAATTCCCACTCGTGTTCCTTGCAGATTACCGTGGGTTAAGAAGCAAACCAAGTGTTGACCTTCCCAGCTGTTTCTGAATTAGTCACCCATCTCATCCGGTGTGTGTCGGTGGCATGACCTAAGCGGAGTTAGGGTTGATCTCTTTTAGAATATGGTTCAGATTTTTCCTTACAATAAAGTGGACGCCGGTGTTGTGTGACCTGAGACCTTTTTTGGTGAAGCACTTGGTCAGCGGGGGAGTGATTAGTGATTAGTGATCGCTGGTTTCTGGAGTTGGTCAAATTCTCAGATTTCTCATGTGTTTCCTGGCCAGCTAAGGACTGCATTTCTTCGTTTCTCATTCCCGCCCCCACCCCTGCTGGTTTCCACTGAGGAGCGGGTTGGGGTGAGAAAGCCCCATGGTGGCGGGGCTGGAGTGATAGCACAGTGAGTAGGGTGTTGGTCCTGCATGTGGCTGACGCGAGTTCGATTCCCAGTATCCCATATGGTTCCCCGAGCACCGCCAGGAGTGATTCCTGAGTGCAGAGCCAGGAGTAACCCCTGTGCATCGTTGGGTGTGACCCAAAAAGCAAAAAAAAAAAAAAAAAGCCCCATGGCATCTGAATCCCTGCATCTTCACTTCCTGCCTTGCAGTTCCAGCTCCTCGGGGACCAAGTCTGTTTCAGATCTTTCCATTGTTCTGCAGGGCCTTGTAGGGCTCGCCTGGCCAGCTGCTTAATCAGTCCTTGTCCACACTGCACAGAGCAGATGTGTTTAGAGATGGCGTGGCAACTGTGGTGCAGTCTCAGGACAAGAGTGAGCCAGTGAGGGGCTAGAGCAATAGCACAGTGGGTAGGGTGTTTACCTTGCACGCGGCTGACCCGGGTTCGATTCCCAGCATCCCATATGGTCCCCCAAGCACTGCCAGGAATGATTCCTGAGTGCAGAGTCAGGAGTAACCCCTGAGCATTGGCTGGGTGAGACCCAGCCGATGGATGAGACCCAAAAGCAAAGAAAAAAAAAGAGTGAGCCAGTGAGCACCGCCCTAGGACTGGACCACCAACCACTGCTGCATCCCACTAGGTCTCCATTCACCTTCCGGTTGCAGAGGTCAGAGTCCCTCACAACACAGCCAGGCAGAAGCTGCCAGGGAGTGAAGGATGGCTCCTCTCTGCTGCTTGCCCTTTGCACCTTCCCATCTAAACCCCTGACCCTGACGGGGATCATCGCAGATCTCAAGGGTGTAGAAAACCCTATTGAGGAAGAAAAGTAGTTTATGTCTCAGACTCAGAAGGCCCAGGGTGAGTGGGACCGGGAATATGTGGGGCCGCTGGGTCCCTGGTATGCTCATCAGTAATGAAAACATTGTAAACTGTGAGTGCTACTGAGGTACCATGGTCTGGGCATACTGGGATTGTTTATACCAGCAAGAGCATCTCTCCTGAGCACGCAAAGGCTCTTATTGAAGCTTTCCTGCAGACTGGGGGCTTTGATGAGGGTTAAGGTTTCGGGGTGGGAGTCGGGACATGGTAGAGACTTGACTAGTAGCGCAGGGGTCTGGACACTGCGCCAGGCTCTCCTTACCCAGCCACCTTGGCTTGTGCACAGTCCCCTGGGTGGAGCACCCTCTCCATCATCTGGGCCAGAGAGAAGGGTTAGGTGTGGAAGGGTTGTCCAGAGAAATGCTCTTTCTTCCAAATGATCTACGAGTCGGTAGAAGGTCACTCATTTCTGTCCAATTATTTTTTTAATTTTATTTATTTATTTATTGCTTTTTGGGTCACACCCTGCAATGCTCAGGGCTTACTCCTGGATCTGCACTCAGGAATTACTCCTGGCAGTGCTTTGGGGACCATATGGGATGCTGGGAATCGAACCTGTGTCGGCTGCGTGCAAGGCAAACGCTCTACCTGCTGTACTATCGCTCCAGCCCCTCTGTCCGATTCTTACCACCCACTTCCCATACCCAATCCAAACGTAGAGGTGACGGAAGTGTCAATGTCTGGACCACCCCCAAATGTGTGGCAGCCATCCCCTAAATTTCATGAGTTACATTCCAGACCTGTGGCTCAGACATCAAGCTGGCAGGGTCTCCGTCTTGAGAGGGGCAGCCTTGCCCCAGGGCCTGTGTCCTAGATTCCCTGATGGAGCTCCTAGCCCAGGGTCAGCATGATTTAGGAAGCCTTCCGGTTGGGTTTGGGGGGCTCCTGTCATTTACATGGGGGTGCAAACAAGTGTCAGCACAAGGGGGAGAATCCCTGCTGCTGGTTTGGCCTTGCTCATCATTTCCTTTCTGCTCTGGAAGTAAATAGAGAGAAGTAGGGAGAAATATTCATGGGCAGGTATTAGATTTGGTTCGCGGGTACACCGTTGTCTTTGAGAAGCAGCCAGAGAGTGGTGTGGGGGTTCATCCAATTTAAACCACCACTGGAAAAGGAAAAACCTCATTTCTCTGTCCCCATGCTCAGGAAGGCAGAAGCAGAATTCACAGACTCTGGGGGCAGGGGCGAGGGGGGGGGGGGCGGGGCCCAGCAGCCTGGGGCAGTGGTATCCTGGGGAAAATCACACACTTGACTCCCCGCCCAGCCCAGCCCCTGACTCCGTCTGTTGTGCTATTGTCTCAGATGGGAAGTGGCTCGTTCCTCCGTGTGGTTGCTATGACTGGGGGTTGTTGGTAAGGAGAGTTGGAAAGATTCTCATTTCTAGATTACCTTTCAAATATTCAAATTCATGCACCAGGAGCATATGGCTAGAACTTTTATTTTTTCACTCGATGTCTTCCAATGTGCTTCTTTGAATTCCAAATCCACATCAGGTTAGGATTTTGAAAATGCCAACTGTATACTAACTGAATGTGAGAAAGGAAGAAAACTTTTCATAGATGAGTGGTTTTTTTTTTTTTTTTGTAGTGGTGATTTATTTTTCTGCATTCAGATAAACCAGAGGCACATATACACCTTTGGTTTGGGGCCCATACCTGAATGTGCGTATAGATTACTCCTGGCTTTGTGCTCAGGGAGACCATATGAGGTTCCAGGGACAAAACCAGTGTCAGCTATGCACAGGGAAAGTGCTTGACTCACTGTACTATCTCTGTCCCCTGAATTCACCCCTTCCCCCTATTTTGACTCTTTGGCTTTTTTTTTCCTTTTTGGGTTACACCCAGAGATGCACGGGGGTTACTCCTGGCTCTGCACTCAGGAATTACTCCTGGTGGTGCTCAGGGGACCATATGGGTTGCTAGGAATCGAACCCAGGTTGGCCGTGTGCTAGGCCAACACCCTACCCACTGTGCTGTCACTCCAGCCCCTTGTTTGCCTTTTTGTGATGCTGAGGGCATAATGTGACTGGGATGGATGTGTCAGCTCACTCTTTTCGAGTGCATTGCCACAAATACCTCCCTCGAAGAGAGAAAGCCCTGGGGGGTCTCTCCTCCCATCTCTGCTGATCAGGACGGGGCCCAGGTTGGGTGGATGGTTAAGGCTTCATGGTCTCACCTTGCAGTGTCTGCCTTATTTCTTAACTTGTCCAAAATTATGGTCCACTCATTATTTATTTTCTTCCCCCATCAAGTTGAATTGAGTTTGAAAGCCATATTGAGGCTCTTACCAGGAAAGAGAAGAGGGTGGCCGGAGCAATAGTACAGCGGGTAGGGTGTTTGCCTTGCATGCAGCCAACCCGGGTTCAATCCCCGGCATCCCATATGGTCCCCCGAGCACTGCCAGGAGTAATTCCTGAGTGCAGAGTTAGGAGGAACCCCTGTGCATCGCCGGGTGTGACCCAATAAGAAAATAAAAAGGAAGAAGAAAGAAGGAAAAAATAAAACCAGACTTTCTGCTGCTGCAGCGAAAATGAGTGTGAGTGTGTGTGTGTGTGTGTGTGTGTGTGTGTGTGTGTGTGTGCTATGACCTCTGCCAGAGCACTGTCTGGAAATGGAAAAGAACAGGGGCTTTGAGGCCAGAAAAGCAGCCCCAGAGAACACAGGTGGGGACCTTAGGGCCTCAGCAGTCTTCAACACCCACGTGGAGAACCTCGTCCCCTGCACTCCCAGAAAATAAAATGCAGCCTGGGCCACGCACAGCATTACTTAGACACTGCGCTGTTTTCACATCAAAGTTGCTATGAACTATAAAATGTAACCTTACTTTATGTACCACCAAGAAAAAAAATGCTGCTTAGTATTATAATTAGATGCACTCATTCTGGAGAGTTCAAATGGGGAACACGTGCATTTTAGAATCAGTGAATGCAGCCTGTGATGAACGGTGCCACGCTCAGGGAGTTGAGAGGAGGCTGAATTTTGTAGATTGTATGATTTGTTTTTGACATGAAAGAAAGAAAGAAAGAAAGAAAGAAAGAAAGAAAGAAAGAAAGAAGAAAGAAAGAAAGAAAGAAAGAAAGAAAGAAAGAAAGGGAAAGAGAAGACAGAGGAAAGAAGGTTAGGAGAGAAAGAAAAAAGAAAGAAAGAAAGAGAGAGAAGAGAAAGAAGAGAGAGAAGGAGAAAAGGAGGGAAGGAAGGGGGAAAAGAAAAGGAGAGAAAGAAAGAGAAAGAAGAGAAAGAAAAGGAGAGAAAAAAGAAAGAAGAGAGGGGAGAGAGAAAGAAGGATGGAAGGGAGAGAGAGAAAGAAGAGAAGAGAAGGAGAGAAAGAAAGAAAGAAAAAGAGAAAGATAGAAAGAAAAAGAGAAAGAAAGAAAGAAAGAAAGAAAGAAAGAAAGAAAGAAAGAAAAGAAAGAAAGAAAACTCCATGCATGAATCTACCTGGCAGAGCTCCAGGGATCGCCACAGTTGTGGTATTTTTGTTGTTGTTGTTGTTGTTTGCTTGTTTTGTTTTGGAACCACACCCAGTGATGCTCAGAAGTTACTCCTGGAGAGCTCGGGGGACCATATAGGGTGCTCTGAATGAAACCCAGTTTGACCGCCTGCAAGACAAATGCCCTACCCTCTGCACTGTCACTGAAACCCCACTATGTTTGGTCTTATGATAAAACTGCTCCTTTTTTTAAAAAATTTTTATTAGTAAGACACCATGAGGTACAGTTGTAGACTTATAACTTTTCGTGCTTGGGTATCAATTTTTTTTTAATTTATTTATTGAATCACTGTGGGAAAGGTTACAAAGCTTTCAGGTTTATGTCTCAGTCATGCAAATATCAAACACATTTCCCTTTACCAATACTTATTTTTTTACCATGAAGAACCCCAATAAAACCCCACCCCCCACCCCTCCCCGTCCCTGTGAGGCAGATGAATTCTAGTTAACACTCTATCTGCTTTGATTAGATTCATTGTTTCAATAAAAGATTCACCACTATTATTTAGAGTTTACCCCCCCCCCCAAATCAGACATGCTGAAAAAGCATTGTGAAGTGATTTGCTTTCTACGGCTGGGTTCAAGAATTAAATGTTGGTTTTGGATTTCTGCTCTTTTACCTATTGACCCTGGAAGTATTTCTACTGAAAGTCAGATAGTTAAGAAATTGGTTTCTGTGTTCTGGAGTCGTGGCCGTGCTGGAGAGCCGCTCGCGGGGGGCAACCGGTGGCCTCGGTAGGGCGTGAAGGGCGGAGCGAAACGCCCCCCTTCCCATGAGGTTTTAGTCGCCCCCACACTCCCGGCTCATACCTGCTGTCCACAAGGCTCCCATGTGGCCGCCATCTTTCTTTCCAGAGAGGAGAGGGCGAATGGGGCAACACCCTTTCCCCTCCGGCAGACTTGATGGCCTGGATCAATGCATAGTCCGTTCACTTTTCTGCTCCAAGCTGCTGGGTTCTGCATTAAGTCCTTGTGCTTCTGGGGCCGTGGCCGTGCTGGAGAGCCGCTCGCGGGGGGCAACTGGTGACCTCGGTAGGGCGTGAAGGACGGACCAGAACGCCCCCCTTCCCATGAGGTTTTAGTCGCCCCCACACCCCCGGCTCATACCTGCTGTCCACAAGGCTCCCATGTGGCCGCCATCTTTCTTTCCAGAGGGAGGAGGGCGGAAGGGAGCAACACCCTTTCCCCTCTGGGCAGAAATGATTGCCTGGATTAACGCATAGTCCTTTCACTTTTCTGCTCCAAGCTGCTGGGTTCTGCATTAGGTCATTGTGCTTCTGGGGCTGTGGCCGTGCTGGAGAGCCGCTCGTGGGGGCAACTGGTGGCCTCGGTAGGGCGTGAAGGGCGGACCGAAACGTCCCCCTTCCCATGAGGTTTTAGTCACCCCCACACTCCCGGCTCATACCTGCTGTCCACAAGGCTCCCATGTGGCCGCCATCTTTCTTTCCAGAGAGGAGAGGGCGATTGGGTATCAATTATACAATGATCAAATACCCATCCCTCCACCAGTGCCCATTTCCCACCACCACAGATCCCAGTATCCCTCAGGCCAGAGAGACAGCACAGGCAGTAAGGCACTTGCCTTGCATATGGCCACTTCAACTAGATCCCTAGTTTGATTCCTGGCACCACCATGGGGCATCCCTGAGCACCGCTGATTGTAGCCCCCAAATAGACACATCATCTCAGAAGACACAGTTCCAGTTCTCTAGCTGGTCCTGTCCACTCCCACCACTCCCCATCTCTTTTGTCACCTCCTGCTCCCCAGTTCACTATCTGGATGGAATCCGGTGCTTCTCATCCCAGGCACGCTTATAGATTTCACTGTGTGTCGTGGTATCCAGCTGTGTTTCCTGTCCTGGCGTCACCTCTGGGGATGGCTCCCCAGTGCCCAGTTCCAGTCAGTGTGTGAGCGTGGCAGGAGGTGGATCCTGGCAGCCATCTCTGGATTCCACCTTTAAAATCAGGAGAAACCCTTCCTGTTCTCTTTCTTGAAACCTTGTTTCCAGTTAGAACAGGGAAGAAGGGCCAGAGTGATCATATAGCAAGTTGGGCATTTGCCTTGCACACAGCCGACCCGGGCATCCCACAGGGTCCCCCAAGCACTGCCAGGGAGTGATTCCTGAGTGCAGAGCCAGGAGTAACCCCTGTTTATCACTAGTGTGATCCAAAAAGCCAAAAAAGAACAGGGCAGACTGAGGGACGGTTAGCCTGCTAAGACCATACTAAATGCAGGAAATGCATTATGGAACAGTGGAGTGACAAGACAGAAAACTCCTGAGCCTTCAGGATTCCAGCTGTCCAGTCTTCTGTCTTCCACTTATGGAGGGACTTTTGTAAGACAGCCTTATGTATGTACGTATATGGCTGTTCCTTTAGCTCTTACAAACATACATATATATGCACATATATATAGTTCCACTTGTTATGGAACCACACCCAGCAGTACTGAGTGCCAAGAGCAACCTCCCATTCCTCAGAGAATGTGCCACCCTGATTCCCATGGACCGTTGGTGTGAGCAGGTTCCATGGAGCAAGGCCTCGCTGGCCACATTCTAGCCATCATGCCCCCCTTCTCCATGGAAAGCCACAGTGCAGCTGCTTCAAGAAAAAGATGGGGTGGCCCTCCCCACCTCACCTGTGTTTGCTCAGTCTCCTGGCAGGGCCCATTTTGGCTGCACATGCTTGCTTTCTGATTTCCAGAGTTTTGTGGGGTGGAGGTTGCAAGTAGCCCTTGTAGCCCCAAGGTAGCTGAGATATAGGGCTGGAGCAATAGCACAGTGATAGGGCGCCTGCCTTGCACATATCCAACCCAGGTTTGGTCCCCAGCATCCCATATGGTCCCATGATCACTTCTGATCACTGCTAGGAGTAACCTCTGAACATCACCAGGTGTGGCCCAACCCCTCACCCTCCAAATTAGATAAGAGAGAGGGAAAGAGAGAAAAACTCCTGAATAGATAGACAGATGGGATGTTTGAATAGATGGATGAACACATGGAGAAATGGATAAATAAGTAGGTAGATAATGGGTGGGCAGATGGATGAATGGACGAACAGACGGGCGGATGATATATACAGGTATAGACTAAATTTATTTTATTATGAAATTGGTCCATGCAGTTCTAGAAGCTGAGGCTCATAATCTGTTCTCTGCATGTTGATGGCAGACCCTGGAGAGCTGGTGGTGCAGCTTTAGTTCAACTCTAGTGTCCAGAGAATTTAAGGGCATCAGTGGTGATAGGAGAACAGTAATGTTGGGGTCATAAACAGACAGAGGGTGGGCGGGAGTGATAGTACTGTGGGAAGGATGCTTGCCTTGCCTCTGGCCAACCTGGGTTCAATCCCCAACACCCTATATGATCCCTGAGTCCACCAGGAGTGATTCCTGAGTGCAGAGCCAAGAGTAAGCACTGGACACCACCAGATGTGACCCCCCAAACAAAACAAGAAATGGAAGAAGGGAGAAATCTCCTTCCCTCTGTCATCTGTGCTAGTCATGGTACAGAGGGCAATTTTCTTATCCAGCTATTGAATCGAGTGTCGGTCTCATCTGGACACAGACCCACAGACATGCCAAAAGGAATATTGAATCTGCTCTTTGGGCTGCCAATAGTCCAATCCAGCCGATGCATAAAGTTCACCCTTGGGGGAAGCTCACTCATTTGTTGATCCTCATGCTTGCTCCATCCTTCTGTTGGCTCCAGGACCCCAGACCTCTCAACCATCTTCCCCTCCTTGGCACTCTCTGAGGACTGGATGAGGACTTGGGGGAGGGCAGGGGCACTGTGAACGGGCCTGGTTCCTCTCCTCCTGCAGAGCGGAAGCAAGGAACTCCCATCTGACCTCACTCTCGTGCTAGTTTGTCTGACCTGTTGGAGAGCTATGCAGTATTTTTATAAATATTGTGTTTCTTGTTATTTTCTTTTGGTTTTATTTGGGAGGGCCACACCCAGTGGGTGCTCAGGGCTTATTCCTGGCTCTGTGCCAGGGATAACTCCAGGTGGAGCTCAGGAGACCAGAGGCGATACCAGGGAATGAACCAGGATGGGTCATATGCAGAGCAAGCACCGTCACCTCTGGACTCTCTCTGCAGCTCTCTGGTTATTTTTGTTATTGGGATCTCACCCAATGGTGCTCGGAAGCAGGGAACACCCCCACTGATAGTTGACTCAACCCTGTGGTCCTTAGGGCCCATCAGTGCTGGGACCTACCGGGTCTATACCCAGGAGGGTTCGGAATCCAAATCAGGACTTTGCACAGGCCAGGCATCCACCACATCTGCAGCACTTCCTTTGTTATTTATTCACTTCATTGGGTTTGGCCCTCCACCCAAGCACTGCCCAGGGGTAGCTCTTGATTTTGTGCTAGTGAATCCCTCCCAGTTATGCTAGGGGGACTACGTGGTGCCCCTCCTCCAGGCAAAGCCTGTGTTCAGCTCTTTCTGGTCCTCCTTCAGTTACCATAAGTCCTTTGCAACCTTAGCTGATCCTGTGAGTACCTAGAGGTTGTGGAGCTCGTGGAAAGATCAAGTCACGGGAGACAGAACCCTGCCGCTTCCTGCCTGGGGTGGTCTTGACTTTTGAAACTTCAGTGCTCCCTGAGGTAAGATCCTTGTTGATACTTGCCCAGTGGTTTCACAGAGTGCATTGATGATCGGCAAGAGAATGAATTATGTGAAAACCCTTGGTCACGTAACTCAGTGGAGATGCAGAAGTGCATCTGGGTCAGAGCCATAGTCCAGCAGTTAGGGCATTTGCCTTGCATGCAGCTGACCCAGGTTCGATTCCCAGCATCCCATCTGGTTGCCCAAGCACCACCAGGAGTGATACCTGAGTGCCAAGACAGGAGGAACTCCTGAGCATCACTGAGGTGCCATCTGGGGTTGTGCCTGATGAGAGTGTAAGTGGTAGTAATAAATGATTGTGGGGTAAGTAGTCAGGGAGGTTCATTTCTGCATACCCTGTACAGACATACAGACTCAAAGACTGGATTTGGCATTGCAGCCTCATATCATCTTGAGATTCCTTCCTGGTAGTAGCCCAACTCTCTAGTAAGGAATATGCATCTATTTTCTGGTTTGTTTTAAGAATGAATTGATTATTACTATTATCAGAGAATATACCCATGAACAACTTGATATATGAAAATAATGGGAGAGTTTTGCTTATCTCTCATAGAATAACTTTGCCAAATCCCTGCCAATAAAGTTGCATTTTCTTTAGACCATGCCAATTCAGAGTCATGAATTTGTACTTTTTAAGCCTACATAGGATTGTTCAGTAAGAAAATTGTGTTTTAGAGAAGGCCATCAACATGAAGTCTAAAGGGTGGCCCATTTCATCTAGACTGCATATCATTAACTTGCCCAAGGGTTGAAATGTCTTTTAGATTTTTGTACAGTTTTAGGCTGGGATAACAGCACAGTCCATTTGTTCTAGCCCAGGTTGGTTCTTTGGTATTCCATAGGGTACCAAGCTTTCCCGGAGTGATCCCTGAACTCAGAACCAGGAGTAAGCCCTAAACATCACTGGGTGTGGCCCAGGTTAAAAACAAAACAAAACAAAAAACATGCAGTTCTTTTTTGATGATGAGTTGTGATTATTTCACGCCAATATTGAAAGTGGCTTACTGGTTTGAATAATGGAAGGTGACCTTGTATGCTACGACCTTTTGGGTCATCATGAGGGAACCAAGGTTTTCCCCAGTACCCCAAACATTTGAGATGGCCAGAGACTGTAGCATGAAACAAATGAGAGTTGACCAGATTCCAGGCAAGTCTCTTTGTGAGATTTGTGAGTGGCAGCTGACTTCTGTCTTGCTACATCCTTGTTTGTTCAAGGACTTTATTCCATGGAATTAGGAACAGAGACTCATGATCCCTATGAGATCCTTGTTGAGGGTTTATGCTTCTACACTAAAACTCAGGGCTGTGTGGGGTACCGATGCTCTGCTTGAAGGATAGAGAACAACTCTTAGCTTGCATCCACTTCGGAAACTTTGCAAGACGTTCCTCTCCCTTCCCCAGAACTCAGGAGACACAGTTCTGAAGAGAACCTCTTTATTCTGGTGCAGTTCCACAACTGCTGTTACCTTACACAGGACAAGATGATCACCTTTTTTTCCCCTTTAATTTTGGTCCTCCCCACACGACTTTAAAAGGAAGAAACAAAGTTCTCCATTTCTCCTAGGAGAAGTTAGTGGAAGGATCTTTTGCTTATCTGCATCCCCTTAAGCAGAGACCCCAGAAGGTGAAGGGTGGGTACATTTCAGTCACCCATCTTTTCAGGTGAGTCCGGTGTATTTAGTACATCATTTGATAATGGTAAAGAAAAAAAATTAAAGCAGTGTGAGACTAAAGGAGAAAGAAGATGAATGTTAGCATTCCCCTGGGGTTCATGGGTGAAGGAATTAACACAGCATGGCACTCTACCCTAGCTGTGTTTGTTTCCATGGCAACAGCTACGTACATGTTTCAGACTATCTACAGTGACACAGTTGCAGAAATAGTAGCTTGCAGGTTTCTGATATAACATCAGTGGACAGGCAGCACGCACTATATTAAGTAAGTGTAAAAGAATTTAAAATATAGCTTGGATTCCAATGTCTGTGAGCTCGGCTGAGTTATGTACCTGGGTTTCAGTTCTCATGGCAGCAAAAATTCTGGAGAAAGTTGCAAGAATTCCAGGCAGACAATTGTCCTTGCTGGGGGGGCAGATATCATCAAATGTGAGTGAATTGCACAGGTAAGAACAGCAGGTGAGCTAGGTCGGAAGGATCTGGCAGCTTTGGGAGGTAGACTTAGTGATAGGTAAGGCAGGAAGGAAAAGCTTTGGCTGGAAATAGCTGTTGTGGATGTGCTGCCGAATTTTTCACTGCTGCTGAGTTTATGGCAACTGAGGTCTTTGACTGTGTCGTTGTAGAAATTGCTTTTATATAAAAAAAAATGATCAGGTGAGAAGGGGAGAGGTTGATTGGGTGAGCAGTTAAAGGCAAACTGAGCTGCATTGTCTTTTCTGAATGGCTGATGTAAATATCGCTCTTGTTGCCCGATGACCCTGGTTTGTCTTTGACATTGGCTGCTACTTTTTTGGTACCAATGTCTGGTCTCTGTGTCTCTGTTATGCTGCCTGCCGCGTCGTATAGGCTGATAAGACTTCCGCGTCGGTGAGAGGGCAGCCAAGGAGAGCTAGACTTTGTGTGTGACTTTGCAATCAAATCACACCGTAATTTAGGAGAAATGTTCCAATGGGTGTTTATTTATATGCTAGACCTCTGCTTTTGAGCAGCAGTCTAGGTATTAGGTTAATGGATTTCAATGTGCACGTTATGATTGCCGGAGCTTTCAAGTATGTTGTAGTTCAATTTATACTGAGTTTTTAATGTCAAAATATTTTTATTTATGCCTATTATTCAGCCGAAGCCTGCATTTACCTTATAGTTTTATTATTCATGTATCAGTGAAGAGAATGTAAAATGGCAATTTAAGCTAACCTGTTCATTTGAGGAGGATTCCTTTTTTCTGGCCATAGGTGGACTTTTACTAAAAGCGGCATGAATCATACAACTCTATGCATATCAGACTTCTTTCAGTCTGTGCAGGGAACAATTGGTCGCTCCTTCTGCACGTTATTCTTTACCGTTTGTTTGTTGATTTGATGTTAAGAGAACATCTCTGGAGAGTCCCGGACTGGCCCAAATGACCTGTGCATGTGGACATCAGGGGAAGTTTTTAAGTTGCAAACCAGGAATCTGAACCCTCAAAGGCTTAACACCTCAGTGGACAGACAGATTTTGCTTCTAAATAAAGTGATGCAGGGGTTGGAGCGATAGCATAGCAGGTAGGGCATTTACCTTGCACACGACCGACCTGGGTTTGATTCCCAGCATCCCATATGGTCCCCTGAGCACCACCAAGAGTAGTTCCTGAGTGCATGAGCCAGGAGTAACCCCTGTGCATTGCCAGGTGTGATGCAAAAAAAAAAAAAAAATTAAAAATTAAATTAATAAATAAAAAGTGATGCAGAATGCAGTCAAAGTTGCCGCCACCCCTGTATACTCAGGTATAGACTGAGCAACCCAGAGAAGGGATATGGATGGATGCCCACTCACTGTCTCCCTTCCCCCCACCTCTGGTTTGGGGGCCACACCCAGCAGTGCTCAGGGCTTACTCCTGGCTCTATGCTCAGGATCATTCCTGGCTACTGAGGGATCCTTTGCAGTGACAGGGATTGAACTCAGGTCAGACATATACAAGCATACCCCTTATATGCTGTGCTTGTTCTCTGGCCCAAGTTGGTGCCTTCTCTGGCAACGGTTTCCAATGCCTGAAAGTGCTTCCTTCCTCAGAGCCCAGCTCCTCCACCCCCTCCCCATCTATGTGGCAGACACCAGCCCAGTGTTGTCCTGTCTGCTCCTCAGTTTGACTTGCTTCTTGACTAGGGCCTTGTGTGTCTCGGCAACAGTTGCAGAAAAGGGGACTTGTGCTCTCCCCCCTTGGGCCCCCACCAAGGAAGAGGCACGAAATATCACTGGAAAAAGGGTTTATGTGACCTCATTCTGCTATTCCATTTGCTAAGGACTGGCAACCTTGGGCTCTGAGTCCAAAAACAGAAAAGTTTCAATGAATTCTTTTGGATGTTCAACTTGTCTCTAGGACCAACCTTTTAGCACTTGGCATGTTTGGGTTTTTTTTGTTTGTTTTTTGTTTGTTTGTTTATTTTGTTTTTAATTATTCAGAGATATTTTCTAGTGTTACACACACACACACACACACACACACACACACACACACACCACAACAACAACCCGCAGTCTATGCCCATGTTATTTTAACTCTTTTGTTTGAAGAAAACAAGCCACATGAAGCTAAATGGAAAGCCCTGGGCCCCACCAGTCATTCCGAAGTAAAATCCTGCCAGTTGCCAGGAGGAAACTCAATTGCTTCCATTTGAAGGGCCAGGAAATTGATTTGGAAAAAAAAAATTAATTTGAGGCATTCCCAAATAGTGGCAGCATGAAATGAATGAGAGGAAAATGAGGGTACAGACGGATCTTATTACCCATCTGAAATGGGGGGACAGTTGCCAAGACCAACTGCCCGGCTCACAGGTCCTCAGCAGCCTCTACAGTTGCTGCCACTTGGGAAGCCAGGCGGATGTGGGGAGAATCTCATCCCCAGGCTGGGGGCAAGGGAGGGGAGAGTCTTTCCCACACTTGCCCCTACCATTCTTTCCTCTCACCACCACTCTTCTTTGGGGGCATTCTGTAGCACTGCCTTCAGGCACTAAGTTCTGGGACCTAGCCCTGTCCAGAAATTTCTAAGCCTCGGGCTTAGATACTACTGTGGGTCAGGTGCTTGCCTTGCATGTCACCGACCCAGGTTCAATTCCTGGCACCACATATGGTCCCCTGAGTCTGCCGGAAGTGATCTCTGAGCACAGAGCCATGAGTGAGCCCTGAGCATCTCCGGTGTGATCGAAACGAACAAAAAGAAGTTTCTAGGCCTTTGCTCTTGCTGCTGCCTCTGCCTCTGTCTTTCCCCTCCTCTGCTTTCGCAGGTCCAACTTGAAATCTAGCTCCTCCTACAATTTCAGATCTGAGCCAGGAGAGAGAGCTCAGTGGGTTGAGTGCAAACTTTGCCTGCAAGGAAGCTCAGGGTTGATCCGCAGTATTCCATATGGCCCCCCATGTGCTGCCAGAACTGAACCCTCCTCTATGGCCGGAAGAGCCGCTGAGCACTGCTCAGTGTGACCAAACAAGCAAACAAACAAACAGGAAACCTCAGGTCTTCCCGTCATCCCTCGTGGGGGCAATTTCCCACCATGAAATAACAGATTATTTCTGTTGGGCCTGAGAGAGGTAAAGACCTTACCTTGCACACAGCCAACTCTGGTTCAATCTCCGAGCATCACCAGGAGTGATCCCTGAGCACAGAGCCAAGGATAAGCCCTAAGTACAGTCAGATGTGCCCCTGCCAAGAGAAAAAAGAAAAAGATTAGTTATGTTTGACCCTAACTGAGCTGTTAATGTATTAAAGACAAAAATCACAACTTAGCTACTGTAACTTCAAACTGATGTATTTTATCACATTAAAAAAATGGATGGGGGGGCTGGAGTGGTAGCACAGCAGGTAGGGTGTTTGCCTTGCACACAGCCAACCCGGGTTCAATTCCCAGAATCCCATACGGTTCCCCGAGCACCGCCAGGAGTGATTCCTGAGTGCAGAGCCAGGAGTAACTCCTGAGCATCAGTGGGTGTGACACCCCCCCCCAAAAAAAAGCAAAAAAAAAATTGGAGGGATATACACAGCTATTTTCAGGATTTCCTCTTAGCTATGCTCTCTGGGGTCACTCCTGGCAGTGCTCAGAGGACCCTATAGGGTGTTGGTTGTTGAACCCAGGTTAGCCACATGCAAAGAAAGCTCCCTACCCACTGTACTGTCTCTCTAGAGTCCTTTGTCACTTTCTTAAAACCTCATCCAGATAGACATCATAAGGAGATCTTTATATGCTGTGATTGTCACTTTCTAGGGCCTGGACTGTCCCAGCATGGAACATCTGGATCATTCCAGACCCTTGGAGATGTATGCCAACTATTGGACACCTCTAAGCACAGAAGTCAGGGGAATGAGCTATTTGCTTGGATTTTTTTTTTTTTCCTGTCACCAAATCATGAGATTATAAAGCTGGAAGCCAAGAGTGCTAAACTCCTATTGGAGGGAAATAATGGCAAACCTGAAATATCAGTGACCATGAAAAAGTCTCGTGATTGGTTCCGGGCCTGGGTGCGTGGATCTGCCTCACGCTCTCCTCTGGGCTGCACCAGCAGTGGCCGTGGAGTCCCTAACTCACTTGGTGCTTTCTTTTTTTTGAAAAACAGGCAGCATTTCCGAGTGAGCCGTGGATGGCGGCCCAGTTTCCCCAGCCCCTTCTCCCCCTCTTGTGACTTGCTGAACCAGAACGCCGAGTGTTCTTTTTCTCCAGAACGAGCTCATCTGTCAGGCTTGCCACAACGACCGACCGGTGCTTCCCTGCCCCACCAACAAATGCAGTTTGGCGTTCTCCTCAGCACCAGCACCAGCACCAGCTTAAGGGGATTCCGAGTCTGTCTGTTTGCGACTACAAGTAGGGCCGGTGATCACCAGTTCTCCTCTCTCTCTCTCTCTCTCTCTCTCTCTCTCTCTCTCTCTCTCTCTCTCTCTTTCTTTATGAGTCATACCTGGAGCTTCACAGGGGTTACACCTGGGTCGGCCACATGCAAGGCAAACGCCCTACCCGCTATCACTCCAGCCCCTCACCTGGTGCTTTCTTGCTCCCTAACGGGATGGGCTATACTTTCCCCATGTCAGATTGCCCTCCGCCTCCCATCCCCTCACCACGTGACTGAAAGGCTGTTGTCTTCGGCAAAGAGTTGACACAAAGTGGGCTGGGAGTTGAGCTCCAGGAGACGGGAGCCCCTCTGATAATTCATTAGCCCTCACCTCACGGAGGAGAAGGCAGCAGCTGCTGACTTCGGTCAAGTTCAAACCCTTAAAAAGAGTGGAAAAAAAGCACATACTTTCCAGGGCCTGGGCCCTGCACAGCCGGGCCAGCTGGGCGCAGCCCCGTGGCGGGAAGAGCTCTCAGTTTCAGAAACCTGAGCCCCAAGCTAGCACTCAGCGTGAGGAATGTGGCTCCAGCCCGGTCTGATTTGGCACAGTTCCAGTCTGGGCAGACTTCTGCTCTGAGTTCTGTCAGACACCGCTCGGATGGGAAGGGACCAGGCCTCTAAGTAAGCTGGCGGGAGAAGTGTTCTGTGTGAGCACATGTATGTATGTGTGTGCGTGTGTGCCTGCGTGTGTGTGTGTGTGTGTGTGTGTGTGTAGACCTCTTTTTGAAGTTGCCATCCTATTGATAAACTTGTATAAAATACATTTTGATTGGGGGCTGGAATGATAGTGCAGTGGTTAGGACATTGACCTTGCATGCAACCGACCCAGGTTCAATCCCCGGTGACCTATCTGGTCCCCCAGGTCAGCCAGCAGTTAATCCTGAGTGCAGAGCCAGAGGGCTGGAGCGATAGCACAGCAGGTAGGGTGTTTGCCTTGCATGCAACCAACCGGGCTGAACTGAGTTCGATTCCTCCACATGGCAAAGCCTGGCAAGCTACCTGTGATGGATTCGATATGCCAAACACAGTAACAAGTTTCACAATGGAGACTTTACTGGTCCTGCTCGAGCAAATCAATGAACAACGGGAGGACAGTACTACAGTGCAGAGCCAGGAGTAAGCCCTGGGCAATGCTGGGTGTGACCCCCAAACAAAACAAATCAATCAATTTTGATTGGCAAGCATTGGCCTCTAGGTTTTAGATTTTCGTAGTTTGACTTTTTTTTTTTCTTTTTGGGTCACACCCAGCGATGGATGCACAGGGGTTACTCCTGGCTCTGCATTCAGGAATTACCCCTGGCGGTACTCAGGGGACCATATGGGATGCTGGAAATCTAATCTGGGTCGGCCATGCGCAAGGTATACCTACCCGCTGTGCTATTGCTCTAGCCCCCGTATTTTGACATTTGTATGGAAGCCATCTGCCTCACCCCCCAAAAATCCACCAGCCTATACAGTTGACATCCCCATCAATTTCATGCCTAGTACCACTACCACCCCCATTCCCTTCCCTTCTTGGCAGGCTTTGGCAGAGGAACTGTTGGTTTTCTATGTAAATGTGTATTTCCTCTTGTCCAGAGTTAGCCTGTTAAGGGAATAAGGCGCAATTCAGGACTCTAAGTTGAAAGTCTGATTAATCTCTCTGCCACTTATGTATGGAAATAAATTAGTAAATGGTCCGTGCGGGACTAAACTACTGCAGAGATGATAAATTAGCACCAGCATGTGTGTCTGTGTTGCTGAAGACTTGAGTTGGGCTCCCCGGGAGCCTCTTGGAAGATAACCGGATGCTCTCTCGTGGTCGGAGGAGTAAGATTTAGAACAAAAAGCAACCAAAAAAAATCATAAGAAAGAAAAAAAATTACCTTGGGAGAATGCTGTGGTTGATGATGCCAAGTTTGTTCTCTAGAACTGCTGTCTCTGCAAATATTTAAAAGGAATGTCCCAAGGGCATGAGCAACATTTTACTTTTATATTTTCAGAGGCCGAAATCATAACAAGTATTCATGAGTGCCCAGACATCTCAATGAAGAGGCGACTTCTCGACCTCTGC
The DNA here is from genome assembly GCF_029834395.1 of Sorex fumeus. Classification (NCBI taxonomy): domain Eukaryota; kingdom Metazoa; phylum Chordata; class Mammalia; order Eulipotyphla; family Soricidae; genus Sorex; species Sorex fumeus. The sequence goes on from NW_026606155.1 coordinate 5,917,704, forward strand.
ATGGTGGTCGAGAAATCCCGAATTCTCCTAGCGACTCCATGCCCCGCTTCTTTAAATCTCTGAGCAGGCTGGCATGTCAGCGCTTCTGGTTCTTGATTGTTGAAAGTCTGGACTTGAAAGGGTTGAGTGCCTTGCCCAGAAGGACTCAGATGGTTAAAAGGCAGCACTGGGATGTGCCCCCCCCCCCCCGCCAGAAACCGCTTATCCTGACTCAGAATCAGAGCTGGGGGTGACCTCGGGAAGCCCCTAGTCAGCCCGTCACTCACCTGCCAGCCGCAGGAAATACAGCCTTCTATCTGGGTTACTTTACTCGAAAGGTATTTTTCTCCCTCTAATTGCAGGTATGTTGTCCTGGTGTAAGGCTTTCTCGTGAATCAGATGCGCTGGAGTTACTTTATGAAAAAGCACAACCCAGGGATGTCCTCAGGAGCTTTTGCCATCCAACTTATGGCCCCTTTGCAGAACAGCCCTGGGCGACAGTGATATCCACAGTCTGGTACCTGCTTTAGACTGCTCCTTAGTGTCTTGGAGGAGGGGAGGCGGGGGGGGAGTAACCCCTCGCTGCAAAGTGCACTCAAACTAGCAAACTGGGTGTATCAATAGTTCTGTCATCTCCTTTGTCTCCTATATTTTCATGTTCTCAACATAAGTCATTTCAAAACCCCAGACGATCTTTTTTTTCCAGGGGAGGGTCACACCCGGCGATGCACAGGGGTTACTCCTGGTTCATGCACTCAAGAACTACTCCTGGCGTTGCTTGGGGGACCATATGGGATGTTGGGAATCGAACCTGGGTCGGCCGTGTGCAAGGCAAATGCCCTACCCACTATGCTATCACTCTAGTCCATCCCCCTCCCACCCCCCTACCCTGCCCAGACAGTCTTCGCCCAAGAAAGAGAAGCCACTGACCACCCAAAGAACTTACCTGCCTGAGCTTGGATACGAGCTCCTTCTCTAGCTCTCTCTCAGGGTTCCCGAGGCGCCTTCAGTCCTGACTGCTCCCTGTGTTTCCTCCCTGCCACCCCATGCCCCAAGTCTGGCTTCAGCATCTGCCTCTTCCCATGCACCAAATCCCATCCCAATCTCCAGCCCCTTCCTCACCGCTGTTGTCCTGATACTGGGCTGACCGGGTCCCCTACCTCCACCAGAAACTTGTATCCGCCAAAACCTGTGCTTATTAGAGCAATCTGTTCCTCTCCCTCTGACTGATTTCACTCAGCAAGATACTCTGCATGTCCATCCGTGTATAAGCAAATTTCATGACTTCGTTTTTTCCCTAAGAGATATGTAGTGTTCCATTGTGTAGATAGATGTTCCATCATTTCTTTATTCAAACTTACCTGTTCTTGAGTACTTAGATTGTTTCCAGGTTATGACTATTGTGAATAATGCCGCAATGAGCAAGCATAGCATGATTGCTCTCATTTGTGGGATAACACACACACACACACACAAAACCCATAGTATGTGAATAATACCCAAAGACAGTATTGTAAAGGGCCAGGAGGACTGGTCCTTAGTAGGATGCTTGCCACCAAGGGGCAGGGGGAGTGCAGTTAGGACAGAGAAGGGACCACTATGACAATGATAGCGGGAAATGATCACTCTGGACCAAAACTAAGTGCTGAAATGAGGTAAAGTGATATGCATGATACCCTTTCAGTAACAGTATTACAAACCGCAGTGCCTAAATGGAAAATGAGAGAGAGAGAGAGAGACAGAGACAGAGACAGAGACAGAGACAGAGAGAGGAAGGGAGAGGTATCTGCCATAGAGATGGCAGGCTGTGAGAGCAGGATTGGGTTGGTGGTGGGAGGGATACTTGGAACATTGGTGGCAGAAAATGTGCACCGGTGGAGGGATGGGTGTTGGAACATTTTATGACTGAAACTCAATAATAAAAAAATTTTTGTCACTGTGTATCTCAGGGTGATTTAATTAAAAAATAAAATTAATTTTTTTTTTAAAAAAGGAAAGACCAGATCTCTGTATTTGGGTAGCAGTGGGCCTGCCTGATCTCTCAATACCTTTCTCCAAAGTGGGAATTTCATCATTTTCTCTCTCTGACCCTTCCTCCCTCCCTGATCCACAACTCAGTACTTTGCCCTTGATGGGGGTTCACATGTGCATGTGCTTTTTTTGTGTGATCTTAGGTGTTTTGAATGCCGGAGAGCAAACCCAAGACCCCACACAGACAATGATGAATTTGCTCTTCCCCTGAGCCACCAACATAATGAATTTATTTCTGAACATTCTCATTCTCTGTCTCACAGGGTAAATATCTTTATTTATTTTTTTTCCTGAGACTCTGTGTATTTGTAGTCTCAAGGTGGTCGTTGGTAAAAGTGCTGTCACAGGTGGCTAGAGAAGAGAGAATCTTCCCTGGCCTGAGGGTCTGGTTCATGCCCAGCAGATCTCAGGTGATGTGACCGTTTCTGCATACTCTAGTTTTCCAGAGAATTCATGCATAATCATGATGGGATGAAGGGGACATGAGTGGGGAGCAGCATACAACAGACAGGCGTGGCCTGCACAGAAAATGGTAGAGAAATGTTTGGGGGGGGGGTGCTTTTTAGTTCAGTGATAAGAAGAAGGGGGGTAGGGGGCATGGGGGAAGAAAGACTCCATTGCCCAGTCTGTACTAGCCAGAACTGGAATTGTCCTGCCGGAGGCCTGGAGTCTGTCCACATATTTCTGTGAAAGTTTCCTTCATAGCTCAGAGACCCAAGAGGGCTTCTCCCAGGGAGGGGTTATCACATTCTCTAAGCTGCACATCTCTGGCCAATCTGTTTTAGCTTTTTCTAACCCCAGAGTCCTTCTAAGTTTTGCTTGGTTTTGTTTTTTTGAACGCGGGGGGTGGAGGGGCAGTGTTGCAAAAAAGCTTTGATAAGATAGGGCCAGAGGGGCTGGAGCAATAGCACAGTGGGTAGGGCATTTGCCTTGCACACGGCCAACCTGGGTTTGATTCCCAGCATCCCATATGGTCCCCTGAGCACTGCCAGGAGTAATTCCTGAGTGCATGAGCCAGGAGTAACCCTTGTGCATCGCCGGGTGTGATCCCCCCCGCCAAAAAAAAGAAAAAGATAGGGCCAGAGAGTATAATAAATAAGACACAGACCTAATCCAACCCGAATTTAATCCCAGCCACCAGTTACGGTCCCCCAAACTCACCAGGAGTGATTTCTGAGCACAGAGCTAGGAGCAAGCCCTCAGCATAGCCTCATGTGGCCCTCCAAACAAACAAACAAACAAAAGATTTGATATGTAGACCAAAGGGGAGGATCAACTTTTCCCATGGAAATTCTTTTACAATCTCTCCAATGCATCATCTTTCTTATTTTACAAAACTGCTAAGAGTGATAGGCTGGAACCATAGCATAGCACAGTGGATAGGGCATTTGCCTTGCATGTGGCCGACCCAGCCAACCTGAGTCCGATTCCTCCGTCCCTCTCTGAGAGCCCAGCAAGTTACTGAGAGTATCTCGCCCACAAGGCAAAGCCTGGCAAGCTACCCATGATGTATTCGATATGCCAAATACAGTAACAAGTCTCACAATGGAGACGTTACTGGGCCCGCTTGAGCAATTCGATGAACAATGGGAGGACAGTGTTACCATGCTACAGTGCTACTAGGAGTGGTAACCTGATGACGTGGGACTCTCTTAGATGAACTTGATGTTGTCTTGGTCCCCAGGAAAAGAGCCTGGATAGTTTGACTTTACAACCAGGAAAAGAGACATTTCAACTTTGGAGCGTGGGCTCCTGCGTCCCCAGGGAGTGAAGGCTGGTCCCAGGGTTGGGGGACTGTGGGTCTTGAATGTTTCTTGGGGGGGGGGCTCTGACGCTTTTCCATTTTTAGAGAAACATGTTTCAGTGACAGTGGTCCCAAAGGTTTCAATGGCAGAGGACAATAAGATCATCTCCCAATGTCTATGGCATGTCTTTGTAAACCTCCGGGCCCTTTTTAGATCCCGTGGGTCAGTTGGAAGAACTCTTATCACTTGCCTAAAGTAGAGGGAGAATAAGAAGGAAGGTGCCCGATGCAGAGGCAGGGGGTGGAATGGAGTGGGGGTGGCAAGAAAGATACTGGGAACATTGGTGGTGAAAAGTGCGCCCTGGAGGAGAGATGGGTGTTGGGTCATCATATGACTGAAACTCAATCATGAACGCTTTGTAACTGTATCTCACGGTGATCCAATTAATTGTAACTGTATCTCACGGTGATCCAATTAAATAAATAAATCACAGCCCTCCCGTTGTTCATCAATTTGCTCGAGTGGGTCCAGTAACATTGTGAGACTTGTTACTGTGTTTGGCATATCGAATACGTCACGAGGAGCTTGCCAGGCTTTGCCGTACGGGCCAGATACTCTCAGTAGCTTGCCAGGCTCTCCGAGAGGGGCAGAGGAATTGAACTTGGGTTGGCCATGTTGGCTGTGTGTAAGGCAAATGCCCTACCCACTGTGCTATCGCTCCAGCCCACAAATAAAGAAATAAATTTTTTTTTTTATAAAAGGACTCTATCATGAAGGACCCAGGGCTTCTAAAACTTTCCAACAAAGACAGAGGTGCTGTGGCAATGGACAAGCTCTCTGAAGTGAGCCCTTTCTAGAACCAGATCAGAGATGGCAGGCTTCCTGGTGGAGCAACCCCTCCTCTTCTCTCCTCTAATCCTGCCTTCCTCTGCTCCTCCCCAGCTTCTAGAAGGATCATCCCTCAAAGGCCAGCGTTCTTGGGAAGATGAAGGCCTCTCTCCCCTGCCTGTGAGTGAAGCAATGCTGACCTCTGTCTCCTGGACGTTCTGACTCAGGTAAGCACACCGCCTTCCCCAGCCTTCTACCCCTCAAGGAAACGGCACTGAATCAATGAAATATCGAAGGTATATTTAAATGTAAATGGAACATTGATTGTTTCTTCACCCACTGGTGTCCTCCTCCTCCCTTCCAATCTTCTTAATGATCAGTTGATGCAGTGATCAGACTGACAATGTGGTCAGTGCAATTTAGACATTAAGATAATGAAAACACGCAGGGTCCACATCTTTATTTAAAATTGTGCTGTGGGGGCTGGAGCAGTAGCACAGTGGGTGGGGCGTTTGCCTTGCACACGGCCGACCCGGGTTCGATTCCCAGCATCTCATGGTCCCCTGAGCACTGCCAGGAGTAATTCCTGAGTGCAGAGCCAGGAGTAACCCCTGTGCATTGCTGGCCAGGTGTGACCCAAAAAGTAAAATAAAATAAAATAAAATAAAATTGTGCTGTGGAGCCTGAGAGAGAACTCCACAGACAGCTGAGCCCATGTGTTGCCTGCTGGAGGCCTTCCTGCTATCACGTGGCCCCCCAAGCATTATACGAAGCAATGCCCCATCTCCTCCCCAACCCAGGGTCTGGCCCCCAAATGAAGCAAGAATGCAAAAACTGTCACTGTCACTGTCCTCCCATTGTTTATCGATTTGCTCGAGCAGGCCCAATAACATTGTGAGACTTGTTACTGTGTTTGGCATATCAAATACATAACGGGTAGCTTGCCAGGCTTTGCCATGTGGCAAGATACTCTCGGTAGCTTGCCGGACTCTCCGAGAGGGGCGGAGGAATCGAACTCAGGTTGGCCGTGTGGGCCACGTGCAAGGCAAACGCCCTACCTGCTGTGCTATCACTCCAGCCCAATGCAAAAACAAAAATAGTAATATTGTACTGTGTATTATGAGCTCACAAAGCAGAAGAAAAGAGCATTGCTGAAAAGATTTGTGTAGGAATGTGTTTTGGGGGTATAGAAAGATGGCAGGGTAGTTAAGACACTTGTCTTGTGGCCTGCTGACCCAAATCCCTGCTTCTTCATATACTCTCCCAGACACTGCCAAGGGTCACTCTCAGCACAGAGCCAGGAATAGCTCCTGGGCACCACCAGGTGTGGCCCAAACACCAATACCTCCCTCCAAAAAAAATAATTACCTAGTTTCATCAAGAGTTCTTCTCGGGGCTGGAGTGATAGCACAGTGGGTAGGGCATTTGCCTTGCATGCAACCGACCCGGGTTCAATTCCCAGCATCCCATATGGTTCCCCAAACACTGCCAGGTGTGATTCCTGAGTGCACCACCAGAAGTGACCCCTGTGCATTGCCGGGTGTGACCCAGAAAGCAAAAAAAAAAAAAAAAAAAAAGAGTTCCTCTGAATCATTTTCTTTCCCCTGGTAACATGTTTTGCCTTGAATTATTCTAATGCTTCTCATGTACCTTTTGAGTCAGTGTTACTGAGTATCAGTGATGTGTTTTTGGAACAGATGGGGATAAAGGATGCCAGGCATGGAGTTAGCCACACGGAGCTTATGGCTTAGCCAAAGACCCGGGAGTCACGCCTAAGAAAATGACAGATGGTGTTGCTCAGTTTCGGGCTGGACCGGGTACCGGTTCTCTGGTTCAGGAAATGGAGCAACTGAGAAGGTTGGGATGCAAATTACCGGGGAAGAGCTTATGGAGGCGGGGAGGGCTCCTGGCAGGCGTTGTGACGGAGGCAGGATCTAGAAGAGGAGCAGCAAGATCCGTGGATGTGGAGTGGGACCTGAGCTGAGAGGACCAGGGCTGGCTGCAGATGCTCAGCGGAGGTCCCTGGCACCTCTCCCAGCCAGAGGCGGACTGTCCTGCAGGTTTCACTGGGGGAGGGGGGGGACACACCTGTCCTGCTACAGAGGGGCCTGGCAGAGAACAGCCATCAGCATCCTTGTCACCACCTGGCAGGCCTTTTCTGCTCCCCCAGGCCGGTCCTCCTCTGCCCTCTGCCTACCTGCCTTGTTATTGCCTCTTCTCCCACACACCGGCCTCCTCCCCTCCCAGTTCTTCCTGGCAGCTGTGACTTGACCAGAGCCTGGAATGTCCCAGAGCCTCTAAGGTCAGTGCCGCACAGATGGAGCCCCTAGAGGGAGTTTTCTGCAGTTAGAATGCAGGGAGGACCTTCAGGCTGATGCCAGGGGCCCTGGGCAGGGATGAGGAGCCATGTGCCCTACTCACTTGGGGTGGTCCAGCCAGTCTCACCCACACTCTTTTGGATAAAGCAGGATGGGCTTTCACTACCCTGGGTCTGATGGTGTTCTGAGAGTTGCCTGCCCTAGCCACCCCCCGCCCCCACCTGGGTTTGCTCTGTGCTCCTGGGGTTGCCCTGGGACCTCCCCAGAAGCAGTTCCCACCAGGGAACAGAAGGGCTAGAACGACTTCCTGCATGGTTGAGGCTGGGTCTCCTCCCATGGCTCTCCCCTAGGCCAGGCCAGGGCCGAACACGTCAAACCTGCTGCTGCTTTGTGTGTGACAGACAAGTTAAAAAAAAAAAAGAATGGGAATCATCCATACTGTTTTCCAAAAGGGTTGGACCAGTCGGCATTCCCACCAGTAGTGAAGGAGGGTCCCTTTCTCACCACATCCGCGCCAGCACTGGTGGCCTTGACTTGGAGGCCAGTCACATGTGCTAGGGGAAAAGGAAGCTCAGATAGAGAAGGGAGCATCAAATAAAGGGTGTTGGGAGGATCCTCCCAGGATGGGAGATGCATGCTGAGAGTAGACTATAGACCGAACATGATTGCCACTCAATGTCTTTTTTGCAAACCACAGCACCCAAAAGGAGAGAGACAACAAAAGGGAATGCCCTGCCACAGAGGCAGGGTGGGATGGGGAGGATGGGGGGTGGGAGGGATACTGGGACCCGTGGTGGTGGAGGATAGGCACTAGTGGAGGGATGGTTATTTGATTATTGTATAACTGAAACCCAAGCACAAAAATTTGTAAGTCTATAACTGTACCTCATGGTGTCTCACTAATAAAAATAAAATAAAATGTCATAGTTAATGAAGACATACAGTTAAACTAAAAAAAAATTTTAAAAAAGAATGGTTCTTTGCCTTTTTTAATCAAGGCTAACACTTTGTGCCTTATGGAAGTTCTGTGGAATTTAAATTTCAGTGGACCCACATAAAGTTTTACAGGAACATGGGTTCGCTCAGATTATCTGTGGCAGCTTTTGTGTTCTGATGCTGAGTTGAAGAGATGTAACAGGAAACAAACTATTTACGTTCTGCCCATTGCAGAAAAAAAAATGAGCCACCCTTTGGGGCTGAAGATATGGCTTGCTGGTAGCATGTGAGATCCTGGGTTTGATCCCTGGCACTATTTACTACCTCCGCCCCCTTCCCCCCAAAAAGAGTGCTACCCTCTGGCCTAGGCAGTTGTGTGGCATTAATATTTGCAACGTTTAAGGTATAGAACGTTTCCCTAGGAGGAAAATATGACTGAAGAATGAGTAGGATTTTCATTAGGAGAAGAAAGGAGAAGCATCTTCTAGATTGAGCCAGAGAACTGAGTTGGAATTTTCCATTCATCCATTTAACTTTCAATTAAATGTAGAGAGGACATTAAGGACAGTTTATTTCAGGAACCTATATATTAGGGTTGTCTTTAAAATGAGGCATCCAGGCTTCTTGAATTAACCTAAATGTTGAAACAAAGCACCACATTAAAACACAAGCTGCATTCTGGAATTTTCCCACTTTTACTTGGCCCAAGCTGCAAACTATTTTATTTTATTTTACTTTATTTGATTTTTTGGACCACACCCAAAAAAATGGTGCTTAGGAGTTTCTCCTGGCTCTGCACTCAGGGATCACTCCTGGTGGGCTGAGGGGACCATATAGGATGCCTGGGCATTGAACTTGGGTCAGTTGTGTGCTTTACCTATTGTACTATCTCTCTGGCCCCAACAAACTACTTTATTTTAAACTTAATATTTCATTTTAAATCAAGCAAGCAGTGAAAACTTGACATTGAATAGACTACAGCATTTAATCTTGGTGTTGTGCTCAGAGTCTGGTGGGATTTGGTGGTATTGTTGAGTGAAAATTTCGGTGAGAGTTGGAAATGTGGGTTCTCATTCTGCTCACCAGCAGAGCTAGCCCAGTAGCCATGAGGGGGAAGCAGTACTCTCCTGAACTGGGCAGAGTGATAGCACAATGGGGAAGGCACTTGCTTTGCATACTACTGACCCGGGCTGGAGTGATAGCACAGCGGTAGGGTGTTTGCCTTGCACGCGGCCAACATGGCCAACCTGAGTTCGATTCCTCTGCCCCTCTCAGAGAGCCTGGCAAGCTACCGAGAGTATCTCGCCTGCATGGCAAAGCCTGACAAGCTCCCCATAACGTATTCGATATGCCAAACACAGTAACAAGTCTCACGATGGAGATGTTACTGGGCCTGCTCGAGCAAATCAATGAACAACGGGAGGACAGTGACAGTGACTGCTGACCCAGGTTCAATCTCTGGCACCTCATATGGTCTCCCAAGCCCTCCAGGGGTGATCCCTAAGTGCAGAGCCATGAGTAACCCCTGAATACCAGTGGATGTTGTCCCAAAACGTACCAATAAAAGTACTCTCCAGATCTCAAGACTCAAAACGTATTTCTCATTTAGACTGTACCAGTGTGACAGTCTTCTGTTTAGCATTTTGAGGTACCACCATCCCCCAAATTTTGGTGCTTTTCGCTACAAGGACTCAGACCAATCCCATAACCACAGCCCATTGAGCAGGGCAAGTCACGAGTTGTGATCTTGCAGGGAAGGAAAGAGGAAGATGAGGAGGCTTGGGGGCAACATTGCCTCTCTGGGTGACTGTGGGGAAGCTTTTATTTCTCAGAACCAAAGAGTAAATAGGCCAGGGCTAGGTGGACTCACGTAGTTTATCAAAGGCACAAAGAAGGTGTCTAAAAGAGCTTTGCAATGGACTTCAGAGTAGAATGGTTGCCCAGTTTCTTTACTAGGGTATAAAATCCCCTTCCACCCACCCCCAAGGCCCCCCTTGGGCTGGAGGCAGCATAGTCACAACATCCACAGTAGGTGCCTAGGGCCACTCTCGAATCCGCAAATGGTCCAACATGACACACACTCACTCTTCTTCCCTTGTCACTTAATCACTTAATCACTTAACTTCCCGTTAGTCGTCGATTTGCTCGAGTGGGCGCCAGTAGCGTCTCCATTTGTCCCTGTCGCGTGCTAGTGTAGCCCAATGGCATCTGTTCGCTCCGGGAACATGAAGGGCCTCAAACCGATCGTTCATGATCTTGACGAAGAAGTCTGACCATCTGGTAGGTGGGCGGCCACGCGGTCTCTTGACATCCCGTGGAATCCAATTAGTAACAGCTCTAGTCCAACGGTCATCTTTAAATCTCATTACGTGACCAGCCCATCTGATTTTCGACACCTTGGCAAATGAGACAGCGTCCCTGATCCTTGATCGTCGACGGATGTCAGAACTCCGGATTCTTTCTCTCATTTGAGTGAAACGTAATATTCCAAGCATAGCTCTTTCTATTCTTCTTTGGGAGACCTGAATAGCGTTCTCATCTTGTTTGCGTAGGGCCCAGGTCTCTGAGGCATATGTTAATGCAGGAAGAACAGTGGAGTCAAAGAGATGTGCCCGGAGCCGGAGGTTCTTCGTCCTCTTAGCTATTTCTTCGACGTTCTTGAAGGCGTTCCAAGCCGCTCTCTTCCTCCTGCGCAGCTCGGGTGCCAGGTCATTTGTCATGTTGACCTCTCGACCTAGGTAGACATAGCTGTTGCATTCGGAGATGGTCGTTCCATTAAGAGCGAATGGGGCGTCAGGAACAAGGCTGTTTCTCATAAACATTGTCTTCGTAAGATTCAGCTGTAGTCCTACCTTTCCACACTCACGGTCAAAGTCGGCCAGCATTTGTGCCGCTTGGCTGATGTTTGGTGTTATTAAAACAATATCATCAGCAAAGCGGAGGTGGTGTAATTGCCGACCATCTATCTTCACTCCCATTCCTTCCCATTCCAGTCGTCGCATGATGTTCTCGAGGGTGGCACTGAAGAGTTTCGGTGAAATGGTATCACCCTGCCGCACCCCTCTCTTGACATCAACGATCACTTCTTCGTAGAATGGTGAGATCCTGGTAGTGAATCCGCAATACAGCTCACGGAGGATCCTGATGTATTGGGCTTGAATGCCCTGATTGGCTAGGGCTTCAATGACCGCTTCCGTCTCAACAGAATCAAAGGCCTTCTTTAAATCAATGAACGTTAAGCAGAGCGGCATCTTGAACTCCCGAGAAACCTCAATGAGCTTGGTTATTGTGTGGATATGGTCGATGGTGCTGAATCCTTTGCGGAACCCTGCTTGCTCGCATGGTTGTCCTTCATCTAGTGTTCTCCCAATCCTATTCAGGATGACTCGAGTGAACAACTTGTAGATGACAGACAATAGGCAGATCGGGCGATAGTTGCCAATGTCATGGATGTCTCCCTTCTTGAACAGTAGTACGGTCCTGCTGGTTTTCCATTGGGACGGAACCTTGCATTCAGACAGGTAGCGAGTGAAGAGCCGAGCCAGTGTATTGATGAGTACTGACGGCAGGTTCTTCAGGTGTTCAGGTCTGACCTTGTCTGGGCCGGGTGCTGTTTGTTTCTTTACCGACGAAATGGCGTGTCGGATTTCGGAAGGGAGAACATTGGGAATGACATATCCATCCTTTGGAATTTGGTATGTTGGCAAGTGGACATGGCTATCGAAGAGATTTGAGTAGAAGTCATGGATAATCTTCTCCATTGCCGTTCTGGAGGATGTGATGGATCCATCAGGACATCGGAGGGCAGTCATCTTGGTCTTATAGTTGGCGAAGGACAGGCGGGCCTTACGAATACTTTTCCCGGCTTCTGCCGCATCTACCAGTACTTCTGCTCTTCTCTCTTTGAGGTCTTCCTTGATCGCATCTCTGCACTGCTTTGCAAGCTCGGACGTTAGCTTGCGGTTGCCTGAGGCATGCGCCAAACCACGCTGGCGAATTAGCTCAAGAGTTTTCGAAGATAGGCGACTTTTTGTGGCTATCTCTCTCTTGGCATTCCTCGCACATTCATGGAGGTGCTGAACCAGTCGATCGTATTCCTCGTCAATGTTGTCAACAATGGCATCTTCCCATGTTGCTGCAATAGTACCAAAGAGTTCCCAGTTGGTGGTCATTCTGGGAGTTCTCTTTTTGAACTTTGCAGCCCTTTCTCCCCGCTCTGTGAAGTAGAATTTTGCACGAAGGAGACGGTGGTCCGATCCCGTTCGAAATTTTGGGACAACAGTGACATCAGTCAGGCAAAACCGTCGATTGAATATGATGTGGTCTATTTCGTTGTGGAATCGTCCACCGGGAGACTCCCATGTCCATCGTTTAGATTCTGCCTTCTGGAACTGTGAGTTACCATGGATGGTCTTGGTCGACATGATGAACTCTGACAGTCTCTCACCCTGTTCGTTCCATTCTAGGCCATGGGTCCCGATGTGAAGTTCTTCAGCTGATCTTCTCGGTCCTATCTTGGCATTAAAATCACCCACAATGATCTTGTAGAAGGTGTGGTCTTCTTTATAGAACTTCTCTAGCTCCATGTAGAACTTCTCGATTTCATACTTCCCTTGTCATACTCAGAAATACCCCAGTACCAACCACAAACCTGCTATTTCCCCGCAGGTCCTGCTACTGGACTGTTGCTTGATATTGTTTATGGAGCTTTTTCTAAGAGGCAGATACTCTCCTAAGCTTTTGCCTGAGTGTTTTTGGTTTAATCCCTGAGACAAACTTGAAGTAAGTTCCAGCAATCTCATCACAGTGCCAGCAGTGAGTGACCATGCTTGGCTTTGAACCTGCTTTTTCTTTCTTTTTTCTTTTTATTTTTGGGTAACACCCGGCAATGCTCAGGGGTTACTCCTGGCTCGGCACTCAGGAATTACTCCTGGCGGTGCTCAGGGGACCATATGGGATGCTGGGAATCAAACCCGGGTCTGCCCGGGCTTGCAAGGCAAATGCCCTACCTGCTGTGCTCTCACTCCAGCCCAGCGCTTTTAAAAAATTATTTGGGTCCCACCTTGTGGTAGCTTGGAGGCTTTTTCGGGTGCAGCCTTCAAGGGACCAAGCCCAGGAGTACCGCCTGCAAGAGCACACACTTCAGCCCTGAGTCAGCTCCCTGCCCTGCCCCAGCTTGTAAGCGTTCTGAGGGGTTGGTTTGCTGATCCTTGGTCACGTGTAGCCCCACTTCCCTGACCCTGGCACGGGGAGCCCAGGTGTGCTGGTAGAAAGGTGCAGAGCTCGAGTGTGAACCAATGTGAGCTCACTCTAGGCTTCTCTGGACAGCCAGTAGCGAGGCCCCGGGCTGGCAGGTCTATCTCTGACTTCCTGTCTGTCTCCTGCTCCACCTCCCTTTACACTGACATTCAGCTTGTTTGGAAGCTGGGTGCTGCTTTCTCCATGAGGGTTGGAAAGAGAGGATTTTGAAATCGAGGGTGGAGTAGACCACTAGCCAATGAAGATTTGCCATGTACTGTTGATCCCAACCAGCACCTTCCCGACACAAACAGCAGAAGAAGTCCATTTCCAGGGAGTTTATTTACAAATTTGTTTATTTATTTATTTTTTTTTAAAAGCCACAACTGAAACCCAGTTTGTTTGCAGAATAACATCACATATTGAGCCACTTACTCACAAGGTGGCATTCATTTCCCTAGTCCCTGGGTTTCCTAATCAGTGTTTCAAAGGAAGCCTGTGGAATCAAGGGCAGAGTCAGTAAGAAAGGGACCAAGTGTGGCTGAACCATTTACTGAATTACTTGCTTCAGGGAACGCCCCACCTCAAAAAAAAAAAAATTATACATGTGGTTTCTAAATGTACAAAGAAAATGAAAGGAATTCCATTATGGAAGAAAAAAAATGGATGGAAATTTCTCATCCTGTCTCATAAACAATATAGGAATAACTTTAAAGTCTTCTGCTTTAAGCATGCATTTAATTTGTGCTCTGGGAACCAAACAACGTTGCTAAGATAAAACATTCTAATAATGATTTATGTAAATTTATTTGTACAAAGTAATGGTGTAGTTGCCTATAGCAAATTGCTTGGAATGCAAAATGACATTTATGAGGTGTTTCCCCCCCCACCCCCCTTTGAATGAATACAATGGAGAAAATGAGAGACTCCAGCTAGGAGGAAAGAAATTTGCGTTCAGGATGGATTTTGACGCTCCCAGAGGCAGGGACAGCTGGACAGAATGTAGGGTGTGCAAATGGTCCCCACACTTATCACATTAGATTCCCAGGTGATGTTCTCATTAATTAAGCTATTTTAAAGGCCAGGCCAAGGGAGCACGTGTTCAATTCTTAAAGGCCAGGTTCTGTGTTCAGTGATCATAAACTGCTCCAGCACAAAAATCCCTTTCCCGAGTAACCAGTGGCAAAACACCTATTTTATGGTATACCATGACACTTAACAATCCAGAGTACACCCCGGGGGAGAGAGGGGGGCAAACATAGCCTAATAGGCAACTTGTTTCAGCTACTTTAACACTGAGGAAAGTTAGGCTTGAGTCAGAACCAGAGCCCAAAAATTTCTCCCAAGGACTGAATCACAGACCCAGAGGGAGTTTTCCTATTGAACAATCAGTTAACACTTTTGATGATGGCCCTAGGTGTTTCCCAGGAAGCTTTAATTAAGTGGAAATCCCCACTTAGGTAACAGAGAATTTCTGGAATGAAACCTCAGCCAGAAATGCCCAGTCTGATTTGCATAACCTGTAGTGTTCGGAAAAGGTCTGATATTAGCACATTCATTTCGGAAGGCATCACTTTTATTTTTCGCTCAAGAGCTTTCTCCTCTCACTCGGTGACTGCAGTGACTTCTGCGAAGTGGGTTAAGAGGTTATGGCCTAGCGAGAGGGACACTGAGCCACAGATGTCAGGGAATGAGATACCAACATGGGCTTCCCTCTGCTGACAGAGGGCACAGCTCTCCTGCTCTGTTTTCGTATGTGAAGGCAGGAGAAAGAGCTGTGTGGGGCTTCTGGGGAACTGGTCTTACTTCATTTATTGTTTTATCTTATTGAATCACTGTGAGATACATTTACAAAGCTTTCATGTTTGAGACTCAGCCATACAATGATTGAACAACCATTCCTCCACCAGTGCACATTTTCCACCACCAATGTCCCCAGTATCCCTCCCGCCACCCCATCCCGGTCCTCACCCTGCCTTTATAGCAGAAAAATTTCCCCAATACTCTCTCTCTACTTTTGGGCATTATGTTTTGCTCAAATTTTCCCACCACTATTCATTCAAGCCTACCTGCCAGGGTCAGACGCTGGATAATATATTTTCCATTGCTCATTTTGGATATCATGAGAGCTCGTGCAGCCACAAAAGCAGCCACATGCTTCTGGAATTCTAGTTTGTAAATGGTTGGGTTCCAGAGACATCTCTGTAGGGCACGAATCCATTTTGGGATTCAATTGGGAGTCTCTGGACCAGGGCTGTTGGTGCTCTAAGATGGGGCCTGAAGTCACATTGTGGGTGTGACAGCCAGGCTGCTGAGTGGGCCAGGAGTCAGGGAGAGATAGCCTTGCTCCTCTGCTGCTGTGCAACCTGGAGATTTAGTCCTGGAATCCATATACCTGGGCCTAACTTGTGGAAGCTCTTGGTCACCGAGATTCCATCTAGGGTAGGTGGGGAGACTGCACCTGTTCCATCTGGGGTGCCCTGGTGAAATGGTCTCGGTATGGGGCCTGGAGAGCTCTCCAGTGCTGTGGTATCTTCTGTGACTCGCTGCTGTGTCTCTCTGGTCTTACTTCAAACCCTGTTAGAGTTTTGGTTCCTCTGGGTCACTTTGGGATGCCATGGCTCTCCTGAAAGAAAGGGACTGTTTCCATGTACAGCAGGCCTGTGAGGAAGAGTTAATACCTTGGGAAGGCCAAAGCCTGAGGGCTGACATTGGAGCTCTGGGTAGGCAGGGCTTGAGGTGCACCCAGGCCTTTATGGCCCAGTGGAAACTGCGCTGGCTGTGGAGAGAGAGAGAGCATCCACCCCTTGTTCAAGGACAAGGGACCCAAACAGTGCAGCTGTCTCCCTGCTAGGGAAGTGGCCCGAGATTCCTAGTCTGAGGTAGTGGGTGTTGAGGTGAGAAGAACAGCCTGACTTTCCGCGTCCTTCCTTTCCTAGCAGATGGACTCTGGGTGTGACTTCAAGGCTGTGGTTTCCTGGAAAGAAACATCAGGTATCTAAATCTCCATATTCCCATCTGTGAAGGGGGAATAATGGTACTCCCCTTAGAGAGATGGTATGAGAAGTCAGTCAGATCGTTCTTTTTGTTGTTCTTTTTGTTAGGGGGTCACACCTGGCAGTGCTCAGGGCTGACTCCTGACTCTGATTCAGGGATGACCCCTGGTGGGGCTTGTGGGAGCCTATGGGATGTCGGGGATCGAAGCTGGGTCAGCCGCGTGCAAAGCAAGTGCCTTTCCTGCTGTATTATGACTCTGGCCCCAATGAAATAACTCTTAGAAGTATCCTATAATGGGGCTGGAGCGATAGCACAGTGGGTAGGGCGTTTGCCTTGCACGTGGCCGACCCAGGTTCGATTCCCAGCAAACCATATGGTCCCCTGAGCACTGCCAGGAGTAATTCCTGAGTGCAGAGCCAGGAGTAACCCCTGTGCATCGCTGGGTGTGACCCAAAAAGAAAAAAAAAAGTATTCTATAAGAATTCTTAGAAGCATCGTAAAAGATACTTGGCACAGTGCTTAATGGAGAGTGAAAACCCCATGATATGTCCCAAAGTGATGACCTTTGTTCTTCCTTACGATTGTGTGGCTTGGGGCCAGAAGTGGCTTGAGCTTAAACTTTGCATGCGAGAGGCCACATTCAACTCCTGTCATCGCCTGCTTTCTCAAGCACGAAGCAGGAGTAGCTCCTGATTTCCAGATGTGGCCTGAAAATCAAGAGCAAACAAAGGAAAAGAATGTATGGTCCAGACTGATCGTTGGAAGTGGAGGTTAAAATGCATTTGATGAGACTCATCCTAAGGGTTTCTAAACAGGTTGTTTTCATGGCCGGAAAGAGAACGAGGGACATAGGAGGTATCCCTGGGTATCCCAAGGCACTTGACACTGACGGTCGTTGGCAAGCTGTTCAGGAGAGGTGACCAGGCCCGTGGCTGTCGGGTGTCCTGGGAAAGGCTCCACATGGCCACTGCCATGCAGGTCTCCAAGAACTCAGGAATGAGGCTAGTTTGTCACTTTGCCCTGGTCTCTCGTGTACCTACTGCTTCCTTTCTGAACAGTCTCTCAGTGCCTATGTCGTGATGAGACAGAGAAGCCTTTGGTCCTTGGTTCCTTCAGCTGCCAATCATGTTCTCTGCACGTGCGCCTGGCCTTGGGGGGCCTAGTTCCTCTACAGAAGGGGTCCCTGAGCTCTTTGGTGAGATTTCCTTTCCCTTAGAAGCATATAGCCTGCCGCTTTCTTATCAAGAATTGAAATGAATACCATGGTGAATGTTTATTTTATTTTTCGGAGGCAACTTTATATCCCCTTAGAAGAGGTGTTTCACAGAAATCCTCTGAAGGAAGATAAGGACATATTGAACATTCTCCAGTGAAATAAGAAAATAAGGAACACATCTCAGGTTGGGGATGGTTTATTTCAGGGAGCCCCACCACCCAGCGATTCCTGTGTCAGGCTGTGGGGGATTCTGAGGGGTGGGGAACAGTCAGCCTGCCTTAGGTTTGTGTTAAATGCACCCACCCCTCAGTCCAAGACAATGAGAAAAATAGGCTCCTGATAGTGAGTTCATTCTCCTTATGTGGCAAGATAAAAAGTCGGTCAATTGCATGGGTCTACAAAACTGTTTTGGGGGAAAAAAAAAGTGTTGTTTTGGAAGGCCATACAAGACTGTGTTCAAAACTTATTCCTGGCTGTTCACTCAGGGGACATTATGGTGGGCTTGGGAGACCTATGCAGTGTTCGGGATCAAACCCAGGTTGACTGCATGTAAGGCCAGTACCCTACCCACTGTGCTGCCTCTCCAGCCCCTGATTTTGAAATTTTATTGCAGTGTAAAAGTTATCATTTGGGGGGAACTTCCTGCATTGGGGTTCTGCCCCTTATCTAGAGTGGTGCTCTCACTGGGTCCCCTTCCAGACTCCCTCTACTGGTGGCCACTGGTGCAAAGCCTGTGATCTGGCCCCCCTTATTCAAAAGGAGGAGGTTAGAGAGTGTTGGAGACATAGCAACAGCCAAGCCTTCCTTCCTGGGGAATGGGACAGGGTAAAAACAATGGTTGAAAAGATGGAGTAGCCATCTGTCCATGGCACCCCGGGTCGAGATTCCCAGTCTTAGCTGAATAGAGAAGGGATCACTAAGACAATGATGGTTGGAGGAATCATTCAGGATGGGAGATGTGTCCTGAAAAAAGATAAAGGACCAAACACGATAGCCTCTCAGTATCTGTATTGCAAACCATAATGCCCAATAGTAGAGAATATGGGGGAAAGTGTCTGCCATGGAGGCAGGAGGAGGGCTGAAAGGGGGAGGGGGTACACTGGGGACATTCGTGGTGGAAAATGTGCACTGGTGGAGGGATGGGTGTTTGATCATTGTAGATTGAAACTCAAACATGAAAACTTTGTAACTGTCGTAACTGTATCTCACAGTGATTCAATTCAGAAAATTAAAAAAAAAGAAAGAAAGAAAGAAAGAAAGAAAGAAAGAAAGAAAGAAAGAAAGAAAGAAAGATTCCCAGCCTTGGAGCTGGCAAGGCAGTACTCACCTTGCATCAGATGCCCACCACCACATAGCCTCCCCAGCATCCCTGGAGGTCCCAAGTACCACATCATAGTCTGGATAGGCCCTCCCGTTGATCATTGATTTGCTCGAGTGGGCCCAGTAACGTCTCCATTGGAGACTTTGTTGTTACTGTATTTGGCATATCGAATACTCTCGGTAGCTTGCCAGGCTCTCCGAGAGGGGCGGAGGAATCGAACTCGGGTCGGCCATGTTGGCCGCTTGTAAGGCGAACGCCCTACCCGCTGTGCTATCGCTCCAGCCCTAGTCTGGATAATCCCTAGCATTTTAGGATTGAGTTGAGCAGTCCTGGACTTCTGGAGCACTGCTTGGAAAACATAATCGCCTCCAAAACTAAGATGCATAAACTTCTTCCTGGTGAACCCTGGCTGGTTCTGGTTCACCGAAAATGCCATCTTGCATGAGCTCTTTCCCTGAACTAGAGGTTTGTTCTCTGGTGTTGGTGGAGGGACTCCCCAGAACTCCTGCATGTTTGCCAGGAATTGTCTCATCAAAGTCCAGACTCAGAACCGTGCTCCTAGTGTGTGTGTGTGTGTGTGTGTGTGTGTGTGTGTGTGTGTGTGTGTGTGTGCATGTGTATAGGGGGTGGAAGTTGGGATAGTGCAGGGGGAAGCAAAGCATAGTTGATACCCCTTTAGTTCAAAAGCTCAACTTAAGACTCCAAGAACAACTGGACCTCAGAGCAAGGCCACGCTCAGGGCATGGAGGAGGAAGGTCTGCTGCAAGGTAGCTTCCCCTAGAAGGAAAGAGGCTGGAGTGATAGTACTGCAGGTAGGGTGTTTGCCTTGCACGTGGTCAACCTGGGTTCGAGTCCCAGCATCCCATTAGGTCCCCCAAGCACCACCAGGAGTGATTCCTGAGTATATCAGCCAGGAGTAAACCCTGTGCATCGCTGGGTATGACCCCCCCCCCAAAGAGAGAGAGAGAGAGAGAGAGAGAGAGAAGGAGAGAGGCCTGCCCACCCATCTCGTTCCTGACAGTCCCTCATAGAGGGTACGCATCTGTCAGAGTATCTCTCCAGAACATGGGGAAATGGCCTTGGAGCTGCTGACTTGTGAGTGACACTCGACCGCTGCAGGAAATGAGTCTGTGAGATGAGCACAGCTGATGGAAATGCTGAGGGCTGTGCTGGAACCAGGGAGGTTTCATGGCCTTTGACTTGCATTTCTCCCCTGAACGCCATTACCTCACACTGGATACATATGGGTGTATGAAGAGAGACAGGAAATGGGTTGTAGGCACTCCTGGACAGTTCAGATTTCCCTCCCAGTTAGAGTTGATGAACTTTTCCTGGGAATAATTTCATCTGGTAAGTGGACACTTCTCAATCTTGGGGGACCTGGTGGGCAATGTTGAGTCTTCTTTGGGAATCGTCTATCTTCTAGAGTGTTCTATCAGAACCTCTACTGGAAAGGAGGTCAGAGCGATAGTACAGCAGGGAGGGCGCTTGCTTTGCATATAGTTGATCCGGGTTCAATCCCCAGCATCCCATTTGGTCCCCCGATCACTGTCAGGAGTGATTCCTGAGTCTGTGAAGCCAGGAGTCACCCCTGAACACTGCTGGGTGTGGCCCCAAAACAAAACCAAACAAACAAGTAAAAATTTTGTTCGTGTTTTCTTTCCATTCATAAAAATAGGTACTAATACAAGTTTTCTGTAGAAATAATCTTCAAAAAGAAGGCATGCCGGTCTTTGAGTAACATAGTGTATGTGCCTGTGTGGCTATTATGACATTCTAGCAGGAGTCATTGTTTTCTTCAGATGTAGAAATATCAAAATTCCCTCTGTTGTCACCCGTTCTACTTTTACATTGTTCAGGCTCTCTCCCTTTTGTTGTTCATCTACCTAGCCCCTGGATGTGTGTGTGTGTGTGTGTGTGTGTGTGTGTGTGTGCACGTGCTTAACTCAACAAAAACTGTCAACAAGCTGCTATTTGTTTTCTTAAACAGCTTGAGCCGAGATGTTTGGCATGATTGCCGGAAGTTGTTAGCTTATCACTGAGCTGTCCTGATGATTCTTCTGATTCAATTTGCATTGCTCACGATAATAATTATTACTACATAAAAAAGAACACGAGGCTTGTATTTGTACAGTTCGTTCATTAATCATTTAATTGACTATTATATCCAAGTGGTTCTGCTCTACATGCATCAAAGTTCTTAGGCTGTGGATACCTCGGAGAATCAGAATTCAGGGATCAGTTGTGAGGCGTGGGAGCTGGGGCACAGGTGGCGGCAGGATCTTTGGCGGGTTGTCTGTGACCCCACGTATTTATTTCCAGGCACTTTATTTAATTGCCAGCAGTGACTGATCTGATTGCTTTAACACCCTAAAACATTAGATTATGGCATAGTTATTTTGATGACAGAAATGACTAGATTGGTGCCGATTTATAAAGGAAACGGATAAAGATGGCTACAAAATAAATCTGATCCTCAATGACTGAATAAGTGTGTTCATGTAAACAAAATCTGCTCTTTAGAACTATGAAGGTTTTAGTGTCCACTGCTTAGCTAACATTCCTAGATGACACTGAATATGTTAAACCTACTTTGAAATACAACTTTCGATAGAAAAACTAGTTTGTGTTTTTTATGTGTTTTCTGTTTATTTTTATGTATTTCTGGTTCTTTGTTTGGGCCACCTGGCAGTGCTCAGGGCTTACTTCTGGCTCTGCACCCAGGAATCACTCCTGGTAAGGGCCCAGGAACCATATGGGGTGCCAGGAATTGAACCCAGGTCAGGCACGGACAAGACAAGTGCTTTCCCCACTGTAATATTTCTCTGACCCTAGGAGCTGCATTTTAGAACTCTGGGTTCACATTAGAGACAAAGTTCACACAGGGATTCCCACTGGGTCACATCAGCCTGAGTTCAGAGGTGTGGGCTGAGTGTCACAGAGGAAACCTTCCATGTTAGGGATTCGAACTGGTGTCTTTTCTTTTCTTTTCAATTAATTAATTTACTTGTTGAGATTCTGTGATTTACAATGCTACTAATAATGATTTCTTATGCATATAATTCCAGCAGCACACCCATCACCAGTGTACCCCTTCTCTCTCCTAGGGACCCCATGACCCCTCCCTCTCAGCCCCCTTCCCACTCAGTTGTGCGGATCACTTCAGTTGTGTTGCCTCTGGCCCTTTGTTGCTCTCTTTCTGTGTATCTTTAAGGTCCATATATGAGAGATCATTCTGAATCTGACCCTTTCCTCCTGGCTGACTTCATGCAGCATGATATCCTCTCCCTAGTTTCATCCACATTGCTGCAAATCACATGTTTTTGTTCTTTCTCAGAGCTGCATAGTATTCCATTGTGTATACAGAACAGAACTTCTGTATGACCCGGTGATAACCACTTCTTGGCATCTATCCCCAAAACTCAAAAATATTAATTTGAAAGGATATATGCATATCTGTGTTCATTGCTGCACTTAGTACAAGAGCCAAGAGATGGAAACATCCCAGACACCCAACTCCAGATAACAGGACTTGGAACTGTTATCAGGACACCCCTCTCCTCTGCTGGCGGTGTAGTTGGCAATGTGGGAGAGGAATCAGGGGTTATGGGAACTGTGAGCCTGGTTTTATCATTTTCCTTTGGGAAAGGGATTGGCTTACTTCTAATTAAAACTCACATCCCTTTTGTAATAAATAACCAAGCTTCTATTGTGAATGCTAAAGGTATAGGCACAGTCTCTTAATGCAGGTGCCACCCTTTGACAGTGAGTTCATGATCTGTTTGGAAAAAGGTCCATAATCTGGCATGTGTCCTACTCAGGCAGGCTGATTCTGGGATCACAGATCACAGCACCTATTCCCAAATGCAGGGATGTAGAAAACTGACGGTTGATATCTTGCTCACTCTACATTGCTGTTGGGTTCACTGGGAACTCTGCTCTGTATAATTCTTCTTGTCGTCCTCTGTGGAGGTAATGGAACATTCTCCTGTCTCCGTGGCTGAGGGATGGGATAAAGAAAACATGAAAACTCACACAAACTCTTAACTTCTTCAACAATGACACCTATCATTTCTATTTTCACTTTATTGATCAAATCTAGTCCTATTCCCAAACCTATGCTCAAGGTGATGGCGAAATAAATATGTCTGTGTCCTGGAAGAGAAGCTGAAATATCTGAGTTTCTTTATGAAGTCCCACTTATATGTCAGTGTTCTTGAGAATAGCTAGACACCTAGCTCAAGGGAAGCCAGCAAGAAATGAGTCAGAAAGAGAGAGACAGACATAGAATGACTGCACTCATTTGTGGACTATAAAATAAGATAACATGGGACAGACATCCGAGGACAGTAGACACAAGGGCCAGGAATATTGCTCCATAGTTGGAAGCCTGCCTCATGAGCTGGGGGAGAAGGCAGCTGGAATAGAGAAGGGATCATTAAGTCAGTGATGGTTGGAGGAATCGTTTGGGATGGGAGATGTGTGCTGAAAGTAGATAAAGGACCAAATGTGATAACCTCTTAGTATCTGTATTGCAAACCATAATGCTCAAAAGTAGAGATAGAGTATGGGGAATCATGTCTGCCATGGAGACTGGGGGAGGGTTAGAAAGGGGGGTATACTGGGGATATTGGTGGTGGAGAATGTGCACTGGTGGAGGGATGGGTGTTTGGTCATTATATGAATGAAACGTGAACATGAAAGCTTTGTGACTGTATCTACTGATGATTCAATTAAAAGGATAAAATAAATAGTTGAAGCAAAAAAAAAAAAAGGAAGCCAGAAAGAGTAGAATTTCTTTTTCTTTTGGGTCAGGCCAGGGGAGTGATGCTCAGGACTTACTCCCTCCTGGTTCTGTGCTCAGGGATCCTGGCAGCCTTGGGGGACTATACAGGGTGCCTGGGATTCAACCAGGATCCACCACCTACAAGGCAAGCGCCCTACCTCTGTACCATCGCTCCAGCCACAAGAGTAGAATTTCTTGCATCCTTCCTTCAGAATAGACTGGTCACTGGCGGTAGGCTTACTGCCCTCCTCGGTGCTGTTTTTCCAGGGACTAACTCAAGGGGCTGCCCAGGCTCTGCTCCTATAGTCTCCCATCTCACTCTGCCACTCAGATGAACCTTCTGTGCACTGGCCAGGGAGAGGCAGCGGACAGCCCAGCAGCACCTCTCAGCACCTCCTCCACGGACTCCAAAGTGGCCATGGCCCTTCTCCCCCCTTCTCCAGCTCTCCCGTGGATGGTCCCAGTGTTTGAAGATCATCCTCTCGGTTTCCTTTTCCTACCTGGCCCACTGCAGCTTTCTTCTTCCCCCATTCTTGGGGGGCCCTTGGTTTGTGTCTCCAGCAAAGTGATCTCTTACCAGCTTGGAGAAACATTGGTGGCCCTTGTCTCTGTCTGTTGTCTCTCACAGTCTCCCCCAGGCTGCTCCCGGCACTTGCTCAGCCCCCCCACCCCACCACCACCACCCTGGGAACAGAATGTTTGGGTCAGGATTTGGGTTGTGAGAGCAGTCAATTCCATGAGGGCCTTGGTGATGTTCTTCAAGGCCCCAAGGGGAATTTGTATCATTACAGAGCCAGCCAGTTCAGCTCTCTGGAATAGAGCCAGGCATTCAGAAGGAACAGAAAAATATCTGAGGATAAAACAGCCTTCATCGGGGCACTAGACTTGAGTCAGTCTTAGCTGACATTGTGTTTTTGGGCCACACCTGGTGGTGCTCAAGGCTTCCTCCTGCCTCTGAGCTCTGGGGTAACTCCTGGCAGGACTGGGGAGACCACAGGAGGTGCTTGGGACCTAACCCAGGTCAGCCACACACAGGGCAAGTGCCCTCCTTATTGTACTATCTCCCCAGTCCCTGGTGTTGTGATTTTCTTGGGCCTATCCCCAGTGCTACTTAGAAGCTACTCCTTGGATTGGTGCTCAGAGCTTGTTCTGGAGGTGGTCAGGGACAAACCCAGGCAAGCCTCTTGGATACAAAACATATGCCTTTCACCTACCTCTTCAGCCCCTGGTATTGTATTTTGTTTGATTTTGGGGACCACACCCAGCTCTGCTCAGGACTGGCTTTGCACTCAGGGACCCATCCTGGCAGTACTCAGGGGGCCATTGAGGGGGCATGAGATTGACCTCATGCGAGTCAAGCACCCTGCCCACTGCACTATCTCTCTGGCTCCCTATTGTATCAATATTTCTCAGTCACATGGTTTTCTGATTCACTTTGCGTTTATCATTGAGAACAGGGAGGCTGTGAGTGGTTCAATGGTTTACTTCAAGTCTCAAGGCTCTGAGTAGTAAAATGGGTTCTGAGAATTGGAGACTTAGAAGGATAATCAGTGTTTATGATGGTGGCAGGGAGATAAGGCAAATGTTGAACTGTACTTAACACTCATTTTTTAAGGAAGTAGTAGAGAAATATGCAATAATTATAGGAGTCCCTTCAAAATAGCCACCTTTGTTTGAAAATTCTAGTGTGCCAGGAATATCCATTCGTTGAAGAAGTCCAGTAAATGGAACTAAACTTCCTGCCCTGCCAACAAATATGAAGTTCCAGGAGTTTTGCTGAACATCTGGTTTTTCTGGTACATAAATAGACGTTTGTGGAAATTTTTTTTTTGCACCATCAGGAATAAACATCAACTCGGACTGGGTCATGATCAGCCCAGTTCTGGCATGCCGGGGTGGAAGGCCGCTGACTGGAGGAATGTTTTCAGGAATAGCCCATCAGCACCATTGAGACCAGATACTTCTGTTCCTTCCTGGAAGCCAATGGTGACAACTCATGGACTTTCACTGAGATCTTCTGTTTACCTTGGGCTTCCAACTTTCAAAGCATGACCAGCTTCCTTGACGGACAGCCAGGGGCATGAGCCGGCATGGTGCCCTCTCCGTCATCCAAGCGAGACAGAAAGAAGCTGGGAGCTGCCCCCTCCTTCTTTTTCTTTCTTAATCTAATTTTTAGAAAGTAGTTTACAATATTTGAATACATTTAATATTCGAACACCAATCCCAGCATCATAACACTTCTCAGCACCATATTTTGGATGTTTGTATCCCGAACTCCAATCCCTGCCCCAAAGCAGAAATGAAATAATTCATTTTGTATTGTTTGTTATGAATAAACCACAGAAAATGGTCCCCAAAACTTTCCTTAGAGGAAAGTGTGCGACGATTGTTGTATTTCACCCAGGGGTCATTAAGCTCTTCTGGCAGGAAGGATTACCATACATGTTGTCAAAGGTTGAGTCTTATGTGCATATATATATATGTATATATATGTATATGTATATGTTTATATGTACATATATAACTGTCACCGTCACTGTCCTCCCATTGTTCATGGATTTTCTCAAGCGGGCCCAGTAACATTGTGAGACTTGTTACTGTGTTTGCCATATTGAATACGTCACGGGTATCTTGCCAGGCTTTGCTGTGAGGGCGAGATACTCTAGGTAGCTTGCTGGGCTCTCCGAGAGGGGCAGAGAAATCGAACTCGGGTCAGCCATGTTGGCTGTGTGCAAGGCAAACGCCCAACCTGCTGTGCTATCGCTCCAGCCCCAACATATATAACATATATGTAAAATTATTTCCCTCTAAGGTTGGTTGCCTTCTACTTTAAACCCCCAAATGTGGTATGCTACTCTAGGAATATTAGTGGTGTGAGGACATGTCATACGGCCACATTTGCAGCCACGTAGTCCAGGAGAAAGTTCACTCGTGGGTGAGGCCCGGCCAGAACCTGTGGAGACTTGCCGTGAGCCTGGTGGTGGTTGAGTTCTGGAGGTTTTCACTGCCTCCTCCTTCTAAGGCCATAGCCCCTACAAGAAGCAGATTGGAGCCCCTGACCCTGTCACACACACTCACCCAAGCCCCTGGCCTTTCTGTAGTCACTGTTCAGACCTGGTGCAGGACACCAGAGGTGGTTAAAGGTGATGCTTTCCTTTCTCCAAAGAATGCTGCCCCAGTTCTAAAAAAGACCAGTTCCTCTTAGGGCTGGAGAAATAGGACAGCGGGTAGGATGCCTGACTTGCATGCAGCTGACCAGGTTCAGGCCTCTCTGCTGAGGATCCCTCTGAGCCCTGGACACATCTTCCTTTAAGAGCCGTATTCCCCTTCAGAGAGAGAAGCCCCCAGCTGGAGTCTGGAGCTGAGGTGGAGGGAATACCCCCCCCCCAGGTGCCCAGAGCACTTCCAACCCACTTGTGTCCTTTATTTTATTTATTTATTTATTTATTTATTTTTGCTTTTCTGGGTCACACCCAATGATACTCAGGTTTTACTCCTGGCTCTGCACTCAGGAATCACTCTTGACGTTGCTCGGGGGACCATATAGGATGCTGGGGATTGAACCCAGGTCAGTCGCGAGCAAGGCCTTCCTGCTGTACTATTGCTTCGCCCCCCCCCTCCAGGTGTGTCCTTGAGTTTAGGAGAAGACAAGGTCAACCACTGCTATCACTGCTCCTTCTGGTACTGTGCGGGTCCCCGTCCCAGGACCCCCAGGCTCAGGTCCTCTGAAATTAGTGCAGGGTTCAACTTTCAGCCAGAATAGAGGGACCCTTAGGCCTCTAAATATCTCACCTGCCGATTAAATAGTTCTCTGCTCAGTCATGATTTAAAGAGGTTTGAATCCAAACAACTAGGAGGTCCTACTGGTCACTGTTTGCCTAGCAAATATTAAGAGGCGTGAGAATTCCATACCTGGGGACTGGCTGGGAAAGAGTTCAGTGCTGGGCCCGCTGCTGGGGTGGCCCAGGAGCACATTTGAAAATACCGATCACAGTCGAGGTCCGAAGAGGCAGCACATCTCACCCTTCGGAGTAACTCCTCCGGTAGAGACAGCAAAGCATGAAACAGGGCGAGTGGGAGTCTCCACAGTGTCCCAGGCAGAGGGGCCTGTCACTGCCCTCAGCGCTCTGCACTGGAGCCATGGCCTGGCCACTTGGATTTCTCCCAGCACATGGCATGTCCCTCCACAGACATGTAGAGTTGGACCAGCTGGTGAGAGGTGCCAAGCACACCTGGGCAGGTACAGCCGGGATCATGGATCACAGCCTGTCTACCCGGGACTTCCTGGGATGGCACTCATTATCGCCTTTACTCCCTCCCTCCCTCCGTCTCTCCCTTCTTCTTTCCTTTTTTCCTTCCTTCCTTCCTTCCTTCCTTCCTTCCTTCCTTCCTTCCTTCCTTCCTTCCTTCCTTCCCCCTTCCTCCCTCTCTTAATCTTCCCTCCCTTCCTCCCTTCCTTTTCCCCTCCCTTTCCTTCCTTATCTGCATCCTTTCTTCTCTCCTTCCTCCCTTCTTTTCCTTCCTTTCTTCCTTCCCTCCTTCCTTCCTCCCTCCCTCCCTCATTCCCTCATTCTCTCCTTCCTTCCCCTTCCTTCTCTCCTTTCTTTTTTCTCCTTCCTTCCTTCTCTTCTTCCTTCTTTCCCTCTTTCCTTCCTTCTCTTTTCTCCTCCCTCCCTCCCTCCCTCCCTCCCTTCCTTCCTTCCTTCCTTCCTTCCTTCCTTCCTTCTCTCTTTTCTTTCTCCCTTCCTTCCCTCGTTCCCTCCTCTCCTTCCCTCTGTCTCTCCTGAGCACTGAACAAGGTGTAGCCCCTGAGCATTGCCAGGTCTGCCCCCCCCCCACACCCACACCCACACACCCACCCACAAAAAAACTTTGGGACATAAGCATAGGGCTGGAGCAGCCCTGAGCCCTGCCCTGCACAGCTCAACCCCCCCCCCACCAAAAGGAGCTGTGGACAGTGCCAGGGGGGTTCAAGAGAACCGGTACCCACTGTCCCCTGGTCTGGCCTGTGGCACACAAGGTAAGAGCCAGCAACTTTGAAACTACCCGGCCTGCAGCCTTTAAAGGAAGGGACAAGAGACAACTCGAGCTGCAGGTCAACTGCCCTGGAAGTTCATTAAGCACTTGGGCCCGCCTGCTCGTTTGAAGATCTGTGCCGGGTAAGCACTGTTCTCTCTCTCTCTTCCACAAGACTGGATCAGCAAGCTGGTTGGTGTGGCAGGACAGTTGATACTGGTGGGAGCGTGCCACCAGCTATGGCCTGACCCCTCAGTGCCTCTTTCTCCAGTGCCGAGCACGGCAGGAAATTGGAAAGTGATCGTCATTGATCACTCAGTTGATTTGCCCTTTGATCATTCCTTCTGAGCACCGAAGGAAGGCAGGGTCGGCCCTGCGGAGACTCCTGGGCACACACCCTCGCAGGGTCACCTCCCATCCCAACCCTGCCGGTAGAGCTACAAGCAGCTCATTCATTCACCCTCCACGCCCACTACTTGGCCCCGAAGGGCCTGCTTGCATATCGTTGACATTTGTGGTACATGAAGAAACTGGACTTTGGATGCTGTTTAGATGTTTCCTTCAAGTTTTCCGAAACGCAAGGAGGGTGCCTCTTGGTTATGGGATCCACGTAGATTCCGCAGCACCCTTTCACCCTGAGAGACTTGTTCCCATTTAATTGAAGTGCTTAGTACTCAGCTGTGACCCATTGAGTTCAGGGGCTGCAGCCCCCCTTAGCCTCAAGCTTGCTTGGCTCCACCGGAACGCCAGGGAAAGAGGTGTGACGGACCCAGTCTTTTAGAACTGCATGCAAGAAAAAATAAAAAAGGATGCACCCCGGGCAAGCGGGAGTGTGGCTCTGTGGAGTGGGGAGTGGACAGTCTCCCTGGGCGGAGGCCAACTGCAGGACGGCGTGTCAGATGACTCCGGGCCCTTTCCAGCTTCTCTGCTCCTGCCGGCGCATGACCGTCCCAAGCTGGCTGCCGCCCCATGCAGATGTGTATCCCATTCCCGCCCACATTGCAGCTGTTCTGTGAGGCCTGGGGCCCGAAGTCGGGGTTTGCAGTCCTCGGGTGATGAGGGCACGATACTGCCCACGCAGGCCTGCGCCTTCCCAGCAAAGGGCTCTGGGCTTTGTGCTGATGGACCCGCTTCTGAGCCCAGGCTGCACTCACAAAGAAAGTGCAGGCACATGCGTGCGTGCATACGTGCTTGTGTGTGTGCATGCATGCATGCATCTGCGTGCGTGCGTGCTGCGTACCTGTGTGCATGCGTGCATGTGTGTGTGCATACGCGCTTGTGTGCGTGCATGTGTGCTTGTGCACGTGCGCTTGTGCACGTGCGTGCGTGCATGCATGCGTGTATGCATGTGTGTGTGTGTGTGTGTGTGTGTGTGTGTGTGTGAAGTGTCCTTCTTCCAGCTGCATCCCTTGCAGAGACCCCTATCCAGGATGGGGGAACCAGGAGACACTTATAGCCTAGAACTCTCTACTGCTCTCTGGGCGGGACCAAGCAAGGCACTTGGGTGGCAGGTGTCATGGGTGTCAGGGAGAGTTGGACAGGGGGACAAACTTCAGGTCTCTTCCCTGCCCCAGCCTCTGCATATTTCAGATCAAGTCGTTCTTTGCACCAGACCGTGTTCCCTATCTGTAATGATGGTGGCACTGGGCTTATAATCGCACATTTCCCCAGAAGCAGAGATGGCATCCCCGGGATCCAGAAGCGGTGTTTTGGGCACAGAGATACAGCTGTGCTGATTCAGAGGGCTCTGTGTTTGGACCCGGCGACTTAGCAGATCCTCAGGGAGTACTGTGACTTTTCAGGAGTTCCCTTTCTGGGGATGTTCAAATTTTTCACTGGTCCTGCAACTGTGTCCTTGTTATTTTAAGTTATCATGAGGCCATTTGAAAGAGCTGCAATGTTGTCTCCACCTCCCTTCCCTTCGTTGTGGCAGGACTCCGGGGTGGTTTTGTGTGTGGGGGGGCGGGGGAGGGGGATGTACACATTTGCTTGTGGCAGCAGGAATCCCACCCAGCAGAACCATCCTAGGCTGCATTTGGCACAGTCACACGGGTCTGCCACTGAGCCACCCGTCATGTCCCCTGATTCTTCCTCCCCTCCCTGCTTCCTCCTTTCCACTTTCCACTGAAA
Source organism: Sorex fumeus (assembly GCF_029834395.1). NCBI lineage: Eukaryota > Metazoa > Chordata > Mammalia > Eulipotyphla > Soricidae > Sorex > Sorex fumeus. The sequence goes on from NW_026606155.1 coordinate 5,948,245, forward strand.
GTGCGGTTCTGCTTAGATATCCACCCGCACAAACACAGACACCCTATGCTCTTTTTTTGGAAGGGGGGGTGACACACTCGGCAACACTCAAGGGTTACTCCAGGCTCTGCACTCAGGAACTATTCCTGGTGGTGCTCAGGGGACCATATGGAGTGCTGGGGTACGAACCTGGATCACCCAGATGCAAGGCAAGCACCCTCCCCACTGTATTACCTCCCCACCCCCACCCTTTCTTTAATGGACACCACGCCCCCACTACCACCCCCCCCCCACTCTGCCAAACACTAAAAGAACCAACCAAGACTTTGTCCTTCTAAAATCTGGAAATTCCCTCAAAGTAAGGACCGCCTTACATAGAGACTGACCACATAAGCGGAAGAGAATTGCTTTTTCTGCTCTGTTTGGAGAGCTTGCAGATGAAATTTGTTTCCTTTTGTCCTTTTCCGCTCGGCAAACATCAACTTTGACTCTGGGCTGTGAGTAGGGCTGAAGGGAGAGTGGCTAATCTCTGTTTAAGGGCTTTATCTTCCCCGAGCTGGAGAGGCCAGAACCTCCCTCTGTGCTCTTGGAAGGGGCCTGGGCGTGGGGGTGGGGGACTTCAAGGAGGGGGTATGTCCTGATAGCGCTGTTCACAGGGACTCACAGGAACCCAGGCTCTGGACACCACTGGAGACAGAGTAGCTGGCAGGCTGGCAGGGCAGCTGGACAACTTTGGGGTGATTGCTTGTTTCTGAGCCTGCCAAGACCGCACTTGAAACATTCACCAGCAAATTGCCCAGTGGCCCGTCCACGCTGCATCTCCATGCTGGGCTGCAGAGGAGGGGGTGGTTTCCTGAGCAGCGTGTTGGTCAGTGCTTGGTCAAGGGGCCTCTCGGAGGCCGTGGGTGTTCTGCACTACATCTGCACTCTGAGACTTGGGGCAGGACAGGACGTTCCTCCCAGGAACAGAGAGTCCCAGAGTCTGTCTCCTAAAATGTCCCCTGTGTGTCTCCAATGTTGCACCCAACACACAGAGCCTGCCCTGCGCTGGGAAGGGAAGAGATGGGGCAAGTGAGGGCAGTTTCAGTTTTGTTTTGTTTGGGGGTCACATCCTTGCTCTGTGCTCAAGGGTTCCTTCTTGTGGGGCTCAGGGATGGGGTGCTAGGGATCAGACCTGGGTCATCCACGTGCAAGGCAATCACCTTACCCTCTGGCTTATGATGGATGTTTCTTTTTTTTTTTTTTAAAGTTTAATCTTTGGCTTACAATACTATTAATAATGGCTTCTCATGGTTATAATTTCCAAGGAACCCAGTCCCCCTCCCATTCACCCTTCCCCCCCACTCATCTGTATAGGTCCCTATTACACTGCTGTTGGATCTTTGTTTCTCCTTTGCTGTGTGTCTTTAAGGTCCATATATGAGAGAGTCTTCTGTATTGACCCCTTTCTTTCTGACCAACTTCACTCAGCGTCCTGTCCTCTGGTTCCATCCATGTTGCTGCAAATGGCATGATTTTGTTATTTCTTAGAGCTGCATACTATTCCATTGTGTATGTAAGACCACAACGTCTTGATCCAGTCATCCATCATTGAGCATTTGGCTTGTTTTCTTATCTTGGCTATTGTACTAAGCGCAGTGATGAACTTGGGCATACATATATCCTTTGGAATGAATGTTTTTGTGTTTTGGGGATAAATGCCAAGAACTGGCATCTCTGCATTGTCTGAGAGTTCTAGTTCTAGTTTTTGGAGAAATCTCCGTATTGCTTTCTATAGAAGTTGAAACAGAAAACTTTCCCACTGATGGTGGATGAGGGTTTCTTTTATCTACTGATTGGAACCAACCCCACCAACTCTGGCTATTTCCAGGTTTTTATTTTTATATGTGCCATTCTCACAGGCAATGACATGGGGACTTATTGTTGTTTTAATTTGCATTTCTCTAATTATGAGTGACTATGAGCACTTTTTCATATGCACTTTTTCATTGACCATCTGGATATCTTCTTTGGGGAAGTGTCTGTTGATCTTCTCTCTCCATTTATGGATGGAGGTCATTGAACTTTTTTACTGGTTACTTTAGTGAGTGACTGATAGCACAGCGGTAGGGCGTTTGCCTTACAAGCGGCCAATATGGCCAACCCGAGTTCGATTCCTCCGCCCTTCTCGGAGAGCCCGGCAAGCTACCGAGAGTATCTTGCCCGCACGGCAGAGCCTGGCAAGCTACCTGTGACGTATTCGATATGCCAAACACAGTAACAACAAGTCTCTAATGGAGACGTTACTGGGCCCGCTCGAGCAAATCGATGAACAACGGGAGAACCGTGACCATGACCGTGACCGAGTTTAGTGAGTATAGACCTTGGATATCAAGCTTTTCGGAAGTATCGTGTGCAAATACTTCCTTCCATTCAATACGATCACGACCATCCTGTTATTCATCGATTGTCTTGAGCAGGCCCCAGTAACGTCTCCTTCGTCCTAGCCCTGAGATTTAAAAAAAAAAAAATGCCATATTCAAGGCTCTTTCAGAGTTACGAGAATGAGACCCGTCATTGTTACTGGTATCTGGCATATTGGGTATGCCACGGGGAGTTTGCCAGACTCTGCCATGTGGGCAGGTTATATTCGGTAGCCTACCAGTTTGTCCAAAGTAGGAATGAGATAATAAAATGTCATAAGAAGATGTTGCGCGTACGCGAATGCGGCCATGCGGTTCCGGGAGCTGGGTTTTATAGTCTCTGAGTCTTGGCCGCTGATGGGATTACACGGCCCCAGAGGGCCAGTTGGTGGGTGTGACCCCTGCTTACTGGAATTTGGAGGATCTGGGTGGAGGATGCTTAACCCCGATCCGAGCAGGCTTGGAGATCTCAACCCCGGGACCCACATTCAATACAGTGACTTTTTATTAGACCTTGAGTTTCTTTCTCTATGCAAAAACTTTTACACAGTGATAGCTCTTTCTTTGTTTGGTTTGGTTTTGGGTTTTGAGTCACACCTGGCAGTGTTCAGAGGTTGCTCCTGGCTCTCCACTCAGGAATCACTCCTGGGAGTGTTCAGGGTACCATGTGGGATGGTGGGGATTGAACCTGGTTGGCTACATGCAAGGCAAATGCCCTCCCCACGGTACTATCTCTCTGGCCCCTGGTGGCTGTCTCTTAAGGTGGAAACATCTGGGAGGGCAAGTTGTCAAGGCCCCCAGAGGCCAGAGCACTGTCTCCCCTGAGCATTGCTGGGGTTAGCCCAGGATATCTCTGAGCACCACCGGCATCCACATCACAGGGCTTGAGCACAGTATCTTCTTTTTTGTTTGTTTGTTTGTTTGCTTTTCTTTTTTTTTTAAATTAGTGAATCACCGTGAGGTACAATTACAGACTTACAAACTTTCTTGTTTACATTTCAGTCATACAATGATCAAGTACCCATCCCTCCACCAGTGCCCATTTTCCACCACCAATGATCCCAGTATCACTCCCACCATCCCCATCCTGTTCCCCCCAACCCCACCCCGCCTCTGTGGCAGGGCGTTCCCTATTGCTCTGTCTTTCCTTTTGTGTGTTGTAGTTTTCACTGGAGGCATTGAGTGGCCATTGTGTTCGATCTATAGTCTACTTTAAGCTCACATCCCCCAACCTGAGCTGGTCCTCCAAATACCCTTTACTTGGTGTTCCTTGCTCTATCTGAGCTGCCTTTTCCCCCAGCATTTGAGGTCGGCTCCCAAGTCTTGGATTAAACCTCTTGGTCCTTTTATCTACTATTCTTGGGTGTTAGTCTCCCATTCTGATACTTTATATTCCACAGATGAGTGGAAGTATCTTTTGCTGTGACATTGAACCCCTGACTGTGTTGACCAAGTCCTTCCAGGAATGGCCCCCACCTCCAAAAAAAGAGCCACGTGCCTGGGCTCAGGAGATGGGTCAAGAGGTCCGAGGACAGGCTTGGCATACGGAGGCCTCAGTTCTGTCCTTGGCACTCAATGCCCTTCTGAACCACACTGGGAGATCCCACCTGTCTCTCCCAAAAGAAACCACATGCATGCAGATGAGACACATGTCCCGTGGGTGTGTCAACTTCGCTCTGAGCTCGCTCTTGCATGCTTCCTACTTCCCTGAAGACTTGCTTGTCGGGGGACTCTGCTCTTCAGAGCTCCCAGCTCTTCTTGAAAAATATGGGGCAGGAGAAATCTGCTGACCTGGGGTTTATGATGCTCCAACTGCCCCTTGGTTTTGTGGCTCCCTCCTCACCTTCTTTCACTTCTTGGTTCATTCCACTGACCTGTACGCTGGGCACCATGGACCCTGAAGGTGTGGCAGTGGCCACAGCAGTGAGGGCTGATGCTTGCCACATCACGGGATTTGCTTATTGTCATGGGACTTTGGGACACCTACTGAAATGAAGAACCCCATCCCTCTGTGTGCTGGCGGTGGGACTGTCACCCGTTTCTCTGAGATACCCATAACCCTAGTTCAATGCCCTTCTCTCCAGTTAGGGAAACCCCAACTGATGAAGGGAAAGGAGGTAGCTGGAGGAAAGATCTCTGCTCACCTCAGTTCCAGGCCATCATTTCAGAAACGCTGAGACCATCACTCCCTTTGGTTTGTGCTTGCTCTCTTGGGTGAGGCACCACCAGGTACCCACAGCGCATGCGTGGATGTAGTGACCCCCACAGGGCACAGCTTATGCTTCTCCTGCACTCTCCCAGAGACGATATGGCATAATCTTATGAATCATGACAGTGGCCAGCCAGTGAGACAGGACAGGGATTTAAAACGGGATTTGAAATTTTAAAAGGTGGGGACCAGAGCAATAGTACAGCAGTTAGGGCATTTGCCTTGCACCCGGCCAACTAGGGTTCAGTCCCCAGCATCCCATATGATCCCCCCTGAGCAATGCCAGCAATGAGAGTAGAGCCAGGAGTAACCCCTGAGCATTTCTGACCCAGAAAGCCAAAAAAACAATAAAAATTTTAAAAAGCAGAGGATAGGGACTGGAGTGATAGCAAAGCAGGGAGGGCATTTGCCTTACACTCGGCCAACCCGGGTTCAATTCCCAGCATCCCATGTGGTCCCCTGAGTGTATCGCCAGGATTAATTCCTGAGTGCAGAGCCAGGAGTAACCCCTGTGCATTACTAGGTGTGACCCAAAAAGGGAAAAAAAAGCAGAGGATGGAGACTGGGGAGGTAGTACAGTGGGTAGGGTGCTTGCCTTGCATGCAGCTGACCCTAGTTTGAGCACCGGCACCACATCTTGTCCCCCAAACTCTTCCAGAGGTCACTCCTGATCTCAGAGCTAGAAATAGCCCCTGAGGAGGCTGGAGTGATAGCACAGCGGGTAAGTTGTTTGCCTTGCACACAGCCTACCCGGGTTTGATTCCCAGCATCCCACATGGTCCTCCGAGCACCACCAGGAGTAATTCCTGAGTGCATGAGGCAGGAGTAGCCTCTGTGCATTGCTGGGTGTGACCCCCCCCCAAAAAAAAAACAAACAAAATTAAAACATATATAGAAATAGCCCCTGAGTACTGCCAGGTGTGCAGCCCCCTCCAACACCTCCACCCAAAAAAAAGGAAGTTTCAGCAAAGATAGTCACCCCAGAAAGGGCTTTCTCTAGAAGATTCTGCTGAGGCTGGTTGATTTTCCACAGAGTGAAGAGAATGACAATCTCCTGCTGTCTCCTCCTTTCTCCCCAGGCAGCCGTTGATATTGTATGTACCCTGTTTTCCAGAGAACCCGGGGGCTTCTGATATTTAAATCACTCAGCTGGACTGTGAAGGGTGGTCTGAACCTAAGCCTCTTGCTCTAGCACTCACAGTTGAACCCCGAGACTTGTTGAGTTTTCTCTGGTGAGTGGGCCCCCGGATTGGGAGGCCACATCAGAATCAAATCTCAGCAGTTTGGAACCACAACCCTACAGGGTCCCCTTGACGAATTTCCTCGCCTGCTGTGGTTCCCACTTGACGGGTACAGCTCAGGTTGGTTCTCTGCAGTGGGTGGCCGCTGGCGTTGTTCTGAGGGGGCTGATTCTCTGTGGTGAGTAGCCCCAATGGTGTTCTGAGGGGGTTGGTTCTCTGTGGTGGAGACCCCAGGAGGTGTTCTGAGAGAGTTGGTTTTCTCTGTTTGGGGGCCCCTGGTGGTGTTCTGAGGTTGTGGTTCTCTTGGTGGGTAGCCCTGGTGGTGTTCCAAGAGGGGTGCTTTTCTGTGGTAAGTGGCCCCTGAGGTGTTTTGAGGGGGCAGCTTACAAAGTGAAGAAAGGAATTCTGTGTGTGAAGACAAGGGTTACCATATTTCGCTGTCCGATTGCTGCCACCTCATAATTGCCACGCCCTTGTTTTTCAGGTAGAAAATTGGTTTATAACACTTTTTAAATTTAGTATCATGATTTACAGATGTGTCCATAATCGAGTTTTTTTTTTAATTTTTATTAGTGAAACACCATGAGGTACAGTTGTAGACTTACAAATTTTTGTGTTTGGGTTTCAGTTATGCAATGATGGAGTTCCTATCCCTCCACCAGTGCCCATTCTCCACCACCACTGATCCCAGTGTCCCTCCCACTCCCCCACTGTACCCCCATTCCACCCTGCAACTGGTTAAAGAAAGAAACGTTGGTATATTTGCACAATGGAGTACTAGGTAGCTGTTAGAAAAAATGAAGTCATGAAATTTACGTACAAGTGGTACTACATGGAAAGTATTATACTAAGTGAAATGAGTTAGAAAGAGTGGGATAGACATGGAAAGATTGCATTCATCTGGGGAACATAAAGTAACATAATGGGAGACTAACACCCAAGAATAGCCGAGATAAGTAACAGGAGCTTTACTTCATGGCTTGGAGGCCAGCTGCACACGCTAGGGGAAAAGGCAGCTCGGATAGAGAAGGGAGCACCATAATCGAGTTTTAAGTCTGCTTGACCACCAGTGTCAAGCCCTGACTGCCTCCCCCCTACACACACAAACACACGCATGCACCACCTCCACCCCACTAGCTCGTTGCAGGTTCCCTCCGATCTAAGTTTTCCATAATGGTCGCAGCCTACATTTTTTTTTTCTTTTTGTGGGGCCATACTGAGTGGTGCTCAGGGCTTACTCCTGCCTCTGCACTCAGGAATCCCTCCTGGCAGGGTTCAGGAGATCCTGTGTGGTGGAAGGGATTAAACCCGGATCAACTGTGTGCAAGACAAGTGCCTTACCTGCTGTGGTAGGTAGGTAGGTAGGTAGGTAGGAAGGGAGGGAGGGAGGGAGGGAGGGAGGGAGGGAGGAAGGAAGGAAGGAAGGAAGGAAGGAAGGAAGGAAGGAAGGAAGGTTCCATGAGAGCTGCAGTGATTATGCAGTGAAATACAGTATGGTGGGCTAGGGTCACAGGCCCAAGCCCTTGGACTTGCCACCCCAGCTTTGCCTACAAGGACCTCAAGTTCGATCCCTTTCACCCTGCAGTCCCCGGAGCAATGCTGGGAGTGTCTTTCCTCACCCACATCCCATACCCTTGCCTCCCTGCCCCCCTCCCCACCCACACCCAAGAAGGGACTATCACTGGTTTGGTTATTAACTAGTGCCCCCAGAGAGCATGGTGGAGCTGAGTTGTGTAATGTGGCTGACTGCTGAGGGTGGGGAGGGAGGCCTGCATGGGTTGGGAGTTGGAGGTGTTGGTGATGTTGATGCAGAAGTGTTTCCCTTTCCTGAGAACCTGCCATACCTTGGGGAGCTGGAGGCCCTGCTGGGTGTATTCACCTGATTCCAATTTTCCAGAGCCCTCTTAGATAATGATGGTTCTGCTTCTGGTATGAAGACCCAAAGGCTCAGAAAGCTATGTGTGCCCAAGGCCACACACATCCCAGTGAACCCTCTGCTGGCTGGCCTCTGAGGCGGTGACCACCCCACCCCCCATACACACCCTTCCTGAATCATTCATGAAATAATTCTTTCAGAATTATTTACTGAGCACCTACTGAGAGCCGGCCATTATTCTTGGTGCTGGTAGTGGCCTGAGGAATGTGGTCTATACCTGAGGGTCCCTGTGAAATGAGCTAAACAGGAAAACAGGGTTCAAGCTGCATATGATTTTTTTTTTCCTTTTTGGGTCACACTCAGCGATGCTCAGGGTTTTCTCTTGGCTCTGCATTCAGGAATTACTCCTGGCAGTGCTTGGGGACCATATAGGATGCTGGGGGATCGAAACAGGGTTGGCTGCATGCAAAGCAAATGCCCTCCCCACTCTACTACTCTACTGTCGCTCAGTCCCTGCACATGAAGGCCTTGAACCTGCAGGGTCCACAGCCTCCTTTGTGGTTGGGATTCTCACCTAAGTGATGGGGATTCTTTACAGAGGTTTAACAATTCATTAGCACTTGTCAAAGGGAACAATGGTTTGTGTAGAGTTCTTGTGGAAGGTCCAGCAGGGCTGTTTGGGGGTTCAGCAAACTGCATTTGGAAGGAGAGGGGAGCAGAGGGTGACATCATGGCACTCATGTCGTGGTAGGCTTACCTCCTGGCTTTTCCTGCCTTTCCACCACTGTGTGCATCCCCCAGCCCTGTCCCCCAATCAGGAAACTCAGGCCCTGCAGAGCCTCCAGATGAATCCTCCAGCCCTCCACTGGCCCCTCATCTCATGGGGCTCCCCCACCTTCGTGGCACGCTGCAGCATTCCTGAATCACCCCCACAAAATGGGGGTGACCTCATCTGCATGGAATTCAACAGGATGGGTGCTAGCAAAGGATGCTTCACGTGTAAGAGGCTGCAGCTTGATCCCTCACAGAGGATGGTCCCCCTAACACTGCCGGAAGTGACCTCTGGGCACAGAGCCAAGAGGAGCCTCCAGCACTGCCAGGCAGAACCTCCAAACCATACCAAATCATCCTGCAGATTTCAAATCATCATCCAGACCTTCCTTCTGTTTCCCAGTCGAGAACCTCAGAAATGTGCTTGTCTGCCCCCCGCGTCTAGTCTTACCCCTCTCTTCCCTAGCAGATCCTACACCAGGTTTGGCTGATGCTCACTGGATTGTTCTCGATTCTTCCCTTTACTAATCTTCTGATTCTAGGCCCATCTCTGACTTCTAGTATTTCACTCAGTGCCCACTGAGAACTGCTCTCAGAGAGGGCTCAGGCATCCCAGCTGAGAGAGTATTGGAGGGGATGCACCTAAAACCTTCAATTGCCGATGAAGCAACTGCAAAGGGTGAGGTGAGGGGGGTTGGGGAATTGGCCCAAGTCGACACTGTCCAGACCCAGCCCTGCCTTCTGTCCATTGGCCACTTGTTAGGCACACGGTGTATGCAGTGTAACGATTGTGAGGAATTGGGGATTCTAGCCATTGATCAGATACAGTGCCTGGGATTAAATCCAGAGTTTGTAGCACTGTCCTCTCTTGAACTGCTAGAATCACGTTCTTGTTCCAGTTCCAGGATAAAATAAGGGGCAGGGGCTGGAGCAATAGCACAGTAGTAGGGCATTTGCCTTGCACGTGGCCGACCCGGGTTCGATTCCCAGCATCCCATATGGTCCCCTGAACACTGCCAAGAGTGCAGAGCCAGGAGTAACCCCTATGCATCACCGGGTATGACCCAAAAAGCAAAAAAAAAAAAAACCCCACAAAGTTAAGGGAGTTTGTTTCTTGCTTCTGATAACAAGTTATTTCATGCTTAAAAATATAAAAACACTCAAGTCCTAGGTTACTTAGAAGTGCTTGTCATGTGGAGAGATTGAAGTCACCCATGACCCACCTCTGAGCTGCCGTGCTCAGACTCTTACACACTCAACTGCCGTGCTCACTGACCCGTACACACTCAGCCGCCGTGTTCACTGACTTACACACTCAGCCACGTGCTCACTGACTCTTACACACTCAGCTGCATGCTCACTGAACTTCCACGCTCACCCCCAGTCCCACTGAAGCTTGCCCTAGGGGGGGGATCAGGGTGGAGCCACACCTGGCAGGGCCCAGGGTGCAATTCCCATGGTGCTCAGCGGATCGTATGTGGTGCTGGGGCTTGGATCTCTCTTGGCTGCCTGCAAGGCAAGTGCCTGAACCCTGTACCATCTTTTCAAGCCTGTTTTCCCTCTTTGTTGCACTGTCTGGACATGTGCTTTTGCTGGCTTGCACTTTAGTGGTGGGGCACACCAGTGGTGTTCAGAGGCTACTTTGGCTTGTTTTGTTTGGGGGGGCACATTGGGCAGTGCTCAGGACTTACTCCTGGCTTTGTGCTCAGGGATTGGTCCTGGCGGTGCTCAGGGGACTCTGTGGGGTGTGGGTGGGGGGAATCAAACCCAGGTTGGCTGCATACAAGACAAGTGCGCTACCCACTGTACTATCTCTCTGGCCCTAAGGTTCTCTTCATTTAAACTGTCTAATAACCACACGCACAACCGTCAGATGCTTTAGATGGTGTGAGTGTGTACACTCAGAGGTGAAAAAGTGAATCTGAAGTGTTAAGACAGGCAGGCGGGGGGGGGGGTGACGATTGAACGGGTGGCACTGTCACCTTCCGGTGCTCATGATTCTCCGGAAGGCCACAGAGCTGCTGCAGCACCGGCTCATCAGGCTGAACTGGGACTGATGCTGGCGTGCTGACATATTCCTGACAGGTCTCACAGAGCATCGTGAACGAATCAACCCACACACCAGCACAGGTGGACACCTGGTGAGATCAGACCAGGACCAGTCTGGAAGCTCCCTTCCCAGCATGCGTGGTGTGGGTCAGCATGTGTGGGCCACTGTCCATTTGGGGGACAGCGGTCCTGGTTTGAGGAGTTATGTTTCCTGATCACCAGGAGGAACACTCGGAGTATTGAGTTTTAGGTGGTCTTTACCTGTTATTAACCAGCTTCTAAGGGATGCCCCCAGGACTCAGTAGTTGGAGGAGAAATGGCCAACGTCCGCTCATTCTCTCTAGCTGTCAGCAATGACCCGACGTCCAGAGCACCATGAAAAACCATCAGTTAGTGTCTTCTTTGTCCTCCCACCTCCAGTGACCTCTCTCTTCCAATGCATCTGCTTTGCTTATGGTAGCCATTTCCGGTTGATCCAGTTCTTCCCTTTCATGGCAAAGTGGAAGATGAGGCATGATTCTTGACATGGAAGATCAGGGCCTTTGCTTTCGGACTCAACGTTTATCCATAAACACCAGGAAGTCAAGGTTGACCATGGGCACTTGTCTCCAGTGCTCCATGGCCACTCTGAGTGGAACAGATGAGTTTAGGAAGTGATTTCTGTCAAAGACTCAAGAGGCAATATCGCAAAATAGAGCACATCCATTTTCTCAGCTGACCCAAAGGTTGGAGAAGAGCCCTTCACACCCTCCATTGGCAGATGAAGATACGAGGCATCGGAGTGGCTCAGGGCAGGAAAGATAGTCCAGGGCCAGAACACAGGCTTTGCATGACATGAAGGAGGCCCGGTTAGATGCCCAGCATTGCATGGTGCCCTGAGCACTGCCAGGAGTGACCTGAAAACCCAAAACTGCGAAGCCAGAGTGATTCCAGGACTTATTCCAGGGACAGAGTCCCGAGGTCAGCCTGTGGCAGGTGAGCTTGGACTCCAGGGAATGACCTGGAAAAGGAGAGAGAGGGGAGTTCTGCCGGCATAGCCCTGGATTCCGAGGCAGCTGGGAGAAAATGTAGCTGGCAGCTGTGGGCATCAGGACACCTACCTTTGCCCACCTGCACCTCGGTAGCAGATAACAAAGGGGTCCACACACACTTGGCCCTCTAAGGCGTTAAAGTGCTGTAATTCACTTAGTGTGGAACCCATTGCACAGACACAGCTCTGGAGACCGGGAGAACATGAAGACGCCCTGAAATGAGCTGGCACTGGGCCTTTCCCACAGCTGCAGGGGCAGAGCTGTCCCAGGCAGCTACCCTGGCACCAGGGCCCCTTTTTCCCCTTTTCCCAACTCTGGTAATGCAGGAAAGGGTGTGTCGAGGGAGCTGCAGGCTGAGGCCTTTGCCAACCGTGGGTCCAGAGCACTTGCCTACCCAGGGGACAGGCGGATGGCCCAGGCCCTGGCCCTTTCCCCATGCAGGCTGAGCCAGATTGCATGGGCTGTGGCTTAGGACCCAGAGGGCATGGCCCATATTAGGGGAGCCCTCCTGTGGGACTTCTGTCATGTCCTCTTGCTACATTCCCCACCAGGCTTGATCCCCGAGCTGTATTCCCTGTAACTCAAGTCATCTGACCTTTCAGCCCACAGCGTTGTTTTGTCGGGCTGGCGTTCTGCCTCTCCCCACCAGCGCCTCCCCAAGAGGCTGCCTGATGGCTGGCTTCGTTTTCCTTCTGAGGAAGCCCCAGGCCCTGGGCAAGGCTGGCAGACCCCCATGGTGAGTTGGCTGTGTTGTGTGCATATGGGGTGTAGGCCTAGCAGTGCCAGGGCTCCCAGTGAGATTGCAGAATATTCTCGAAGTTGGCCTCCTGCCCCCCCCCCCCAACTCACGTGGCAATTCCAAATGTCACCTTGGCATTTCCTTCTCAAATAAACTCTGTCTTGTTCCTATCACAGGAGACCTGGAAACATGGGTTTCAGAACTCTGCGTTTCCCTTTCTCGGTGCTCTGACTGACTTGCTGGGTGACATGTTGAACTATTCCATTTCTTTTCACAGATCGATGTGAACATGGGCTTTGAGATTTTTATCTGTTGAGTATTGGAGTCCTGGGGTTTATTTTGAGTTAAAAAATATATAAAATAAGATTGAACTTCTGTATTACATGAGTGTGCATGGGATTATTGTGTGTTTATGGTAAAAGGAAATTAGTTATAAGGTAAAAAGTAGCTAATATTTCTTGATTGCCCTGTGGGGATTTGCTTTTGTTTTTTTCTGAAATCACAGGTGGCTCAAATGGTTAGGAAATACCCAGGTGGCACTGCCATCAGAAACTAAGGCCCAGGAACGTTTGGGTGGAAAAACTGGTTTTGCTTTTGGGTTTTGGTATATTGGCACCACACCTGGCGGTGCTCAGGGCTTCCTCTTGGCTCTGTGTTCCTGGATCTCTCCCGGCAGGGCTCAGGAAACCATCTATGGTGTTTAGGATCGAACCTAGATCAGCGACATGCAAGGCAAGTGCCCTACCCATTGTACTAACTCTCTGGCCCTGGGTAGAACTGTGTTCGCTTTGTGGGGGGAGTGGGCATGAGGTCTGCAGTGCCAGGGATCAAACACAGGGACCCACACTTGTGAGGCAGGTGCTTCACCACTGAGCCACATCCCTGGCCCTTGTGTTCTTGCGAAGGCAATAAGGGAGGCCAAAAACTGACCCAATGGGCTGAGCACATGCTCTGCATGTGGGATCCCTGGGGTCAATCTCCCACATCGCTGGGTTCCCCGAGCACTTCTAGGAGTAAGCCCTAGCACTGCTGGGTCTGGCCCAAGAACCAGAGGGAAAAAAGAAAGAAAACATAACAAAACCCAAAAAAGTCCAGTGAATCGATTTTTGGCCTCTGAAGACCCAAAGAGATGTTTGCACTTTGGTCCTTGGCAGTGTTTTTGCAGAGCACCAAAGAGACAAGCAAAAGTGCTCCCATTTTGAAGATGTCAGAAGAAAGTCCAGAGGTTAGAGATAGTTCTCCAATGGAGACAGAATTTGAATTCAGGAATTCTTATAAAAATGTTGAGGGTTGCGGAGGATGGAGCAAGAGTACAGCGGGTAGGGCATTTGCCTTTCATGAGGCTGACCTGGGTTCGATTCCCAGCATCCCATATGGTCCCCTGAGCACTGCCAGGAGTAATTCCTGAGTGCAAAGCCACGAGTAACCCCTGTGCATCACGTGACCCAAAAAGCAAAAAAAAAAATGTTGAGGGTACTTCAACTTAATTTTTTTTTCTTTGCTTGGCTTTTTGGGTCAAACCCAGCGATGCTCAGGGCTTACTCCCAGCTCTGCACTCAGGAACCACTCCTGGAGGGACTCGAGGGACCATGTGGGATACTGGGGATCGAACCCGGGTAAGCCACGTGCAAGGTGAACTCCCAACCCACTCTATTAGCTCTCTGGCCCAGTTTGATTATTTTCGTCTTTCTTTCATTTTTTTGTTTTCCTCTTTGTCTTCAGGCCCTGGCCCTGATCAGGTACTATTCCTTGCCCAGTGCTCAGCTTCTGGCATTGTTCAGGGGAGCGTGTTATACTGGGGATCAAACCCGGGCCTCCTGCATGTGAGGCTGCTCTCAGCCCGTTGCTCTGTCTCTCTGGCCCAGCAATTTTTCATGTCTGACTCTGTGTGAACGGGCCTTGGAGAGGAACTCAGGGTGGCCCTGGCTGGTCAGTTCTGCCCACTGGGGGGAGTGCTCAGAGACGCCAGGAGGCCGCGGGGGCGGGATCTCTGTCCCCCCCAGTCTTTTGTGGCAAGAGTGTCTTTCTCACACTCAGGCTGGTGGGGTGCCAGGAGCGGGAGCGCTTGGAGATCTGGGAGTTTCCTCGCCGAGATGCCAGCTTGTGCCAGCTTCCAAGTGAACACCAGCTACTTAGAATGAAGGCGTGGCGCTCGCTGCATTGGGATCAATAGATCTATTTTAATTCATTGACTTAATCTCTTTATTTGCTCATTAAATTTTGTTTTATGTAGCTCTCTTTCCTTCTGTTTTCCTATTTACCGATGACCACCAAGGGGGGCAGTTGGTCAGTGCATTCTGATAACTATAAGGCATGAGCAATGTTTTCTTCTGAATTTTTTTTTTTTGGAGGATGCTACACCCTGCAATGCTCAGGGGTTACTCCTGGGTTTATACTCAGGGATTACTCTTGGCAGTGCCAGGGGAACATGTGAGATGCCGAGGATCGAACCCAGGTCAGCCATGCGCAAGGCAAACATCCTCTCAGCTGTCCTATCACTCCTGTTCCTCATTTGGATTTTTGGTTTTTGGCACTACACCTGGTGTTGCTCAGAGCTTCCCTTAGCTCTGGGCTCAGAGATCACCCTGAAGGGACATGTATGATGCTAGAGATTTTTCCTTGGTCAGTCACAAGCAACGCACATACCTTCTCCTACTACTATCTCTCTGGCCACCCGGAATTGACTTTTTTGGTTTGTTTGTTTTGAGGTCACACCTGGAGATGCTCAGAGGTTACTCTTGGCACTCTACTCAGGAATTACTCCAGGTGATGCTTGCGGGACCATATGGGATGCTGGGGATGGAACGCAGGTTGGCTACATGCAAAATAAGAGCCCTACTTGCTGTGCTATTACTCCAGCCCCTGAATAGTGACTCTTTTTTTTTTTTTCCTTTTTGGGTCACACCCAGCAATGCACAATCCTGGCTCTGCACTCAGGAATTACTCCTGACAGTGCTCAGGGGACCCTATGGGATGCTGGGAATCGAACCCAGGTTGGCCACGTGCAAGACAAATGCCCTACCTGTTGTGCCATCGCTCCAGCCCCTGAATAGTGACTTTTAATAACATATACTTATGGAAAAATCAACCAAAACAGATTTGGTGCCAGAAACCTAGATTTGGTTTGGGATATTGTTTATATAGAAGGTGGTTTGTTTTGTTGTATTTTTTTTTGGCAGGGGTTCCCTAGGAACCAGCTCACCTGGATGAGTGCATGGCTGGCCTGCAAGTGGCCCAGGCTCAGTTCCTGGGCATCGCCGGGTATGGCACTACTGTGCCCTGCCAAAGTAAATAAGAAAGAAACCTTCTGGACTGCTGGGGCCTTTCCTGGCCAAAGCGCTATTGAGGTGAAGAGGAGTTGATCATGCTCATGATCTCCCGTGTCACACAGAAGTTAGAGGGAGGCTTGGGACAGATACTCTGCACTGTGGCCTTGGCAGACAGCTAACGAACCACAGTCCTTCCCGTCCTTCCTTGTCATGACACCTACTGAAAATCTGGGATACCACATTTTGGTGGGGAGCCACATCTGCTCGTTTCTCGGGGTTGGTCCCATCTCTTGGAGGACCATTCTGTGCAGAAAAGCAAACTCAGGCCTCCCATATGCAAGGCATGTGCTCAGCCCTTTGAGCTCTCTCTGGCCCGGGCTTCTGCAGTTTTCGCTTTATCTCATGTACTCATTCCTGGAGGAAACGCTCTGCTTTCTCCCTCTTCCCGCAGGAAGGAGATGGGTGAGGATCGTGGTTCTGGAAGATAGTTTGGCTACAGGTATGGGGATGTTCTGATGGAACACTCTGATGCAGAGAGCAGGCTTAGAGCCTTTCGTTCTTAGGACATGGGACTGCATTCAGGGTGTGTGGTAGCTGGTGTCCATTCCAGAATGCCAGCCACCAGCCTGGCCCTCCCTACACAGCCCTTTCCCGAGGGCCTGGTTGGTGCCCAGGCGTGGTCAGTATGATGCCAAGTCATCTCCCCCTGGAGCTCAACCTTTGCTTTTCTCTTCTTTTCTGTTTTTCTTCCCCCCCTTCTCTTTTTCTTTTCCTTTTTTCCCCCTTTCATTTATTTATTATGGTTTGGGGGCCACACTCAGGGGTACTCATGGCTTATTCCTGGCTCTGCACTCAGCCATCACTTCTGGCAGAGGTCAGGGGACCATACGGGTGCTAGTGATTGGAACACATGCACGGCAAATGCCCTACCGACTGTACAATCTCTCCATCCCTTCTTTTCTTTCTTTCTTTCTTTCTTTCTTTCTTTCTTTCTTTCTTTCTTGCTTTCTTTCTTTCTGCTTCTTCTTCTCGTCCTCCTCCTCCTTCTCTCAATCTCTCTCTCTCTCTCTCTGCCTCTCTCTCTTTTTCAGCCACACGTGCTAAAAGGCTAATCCTGACTCAGAGTTTTGGGGTCACTCCTGGCAGTGCTGGGGGAGGCCAGGAGGTGATTGGAATCAAACCCAGGTCCCCCCTGTGGAGAGCCTTTGTACCAGCCCTTTGAGCCATCTCTCTGCCCCTTCAACCCCAGTGGTGTTTGCACCTTTGCGGCCATGCTTCCTGCTAAGAGACAAACTCTTCTCCAACCATCAGAACAGAGGAAGGAAGCCAGGAAAAAGGCAGAAAAATGCGAGGGCTGCTGAGATCCATCAGGCAACACAACCCTGGGGACTCGAGAAATGGAGAGGCTTGGGAGGGCTGAATCTGATGGAACCTCCTGGAAGCAACTAGGACTGACTTATGTGGCCTGTCATGGGAGATTCTAAATGAGGAAACTGGGATTACGGAGAGCAGAGAGAGAGAAAGAGAGAGAGAAAGAGAGAGAGACAGACAGACAGAGAGACAGACAGAGAGTCAGACAGAGAGAGACAGACAGACAGAGAGAGACAGAGAGAGAAACGGCCTCCTTCATATATAGACCCTTATCTTCTGCTTTTGATGTCAAATATCATCTACGGTAATGTCGTGTCTACCTCTCTCTCCCCAAAGAGTGATGATACAATGCCAAGAACTGATGTTCGTTGCATGAATGTTTTCCTTAAAATACTTTTCTTGTTGGGCACCAGCTGTACTTCTAAAACAAATAGTAAAAGATTATAGGACCTAGAGGAGAGGGACCAAGAAGATAACTTAAAGGACTGAGCATTTCCTTTGCATGCGGAAGGCCCAGCTTTGATTTCCAGCATCATGTGGTATTCCCAAGTGTTTCCTCCTGTGCGGACAGTGAGATGAGTGGCACTGCTGGGTGTGGCCCTCCAAACAAAAACAAACAGAAAAGAATGTTGCAGGAGAATCATCACTAAAGCATGTGTCTATAGTTTGGGAACCACACCCCAGCTGTACTCAGGCCTTACTCCTGGCGCTGTGCTCAGGGATGACTCCTGGAAGTGCTAGGGTGTGGGGGTGGATCATATGGAGTGCGGGTGATGGGAACCAGGCCGGCCATATGCAAGGCAAATGCCCTACTGGCTGTACCATCTCTCTGGCCCCGTATAGTTCATCTTTGTGATTCATCTGCTGTATTGCTAGCCAAATTGATTTTTCTAAAAATACCACCTTCACGATGTCCTCTCCTACCTTCCCTAGAACATTCAGGAGCTCCCCATCATCTGGGATGGAGTCCAAGCTCTCGGTCTGGGGTTCAGATTGCTTCCTAATCCGGCTCCAACCTTCCCTCCCCGCCAGCTGGCCTGTTCTTTCCACGGGCAGCCCTGCTGCCTGCCTGAGCCAGCCTGTTCTCGGGGTTTCTAGCCGTGCCCTTGACCTTTCTCATTCCCAGGTTTCGTTTGCAGCCTCCCAGCAGTCAAGAACAAGGTGGAATGTGCTTCCCTTTTCCTTAGCTGAGAGTCATAGGTGTCTTTTCAGTTACTTTCCCCACTGATTTTTCAAAACTTAGAAATGATCATTTCAGGGCATGTCCCAGCCAGAGGACCCGGGTTTCTCTCATCCCAAGCAATGCCATGTCATGCAGAGCTGTGACCGCGCAGGTCCCATCATAGGGGATCCTTTAGCCACTCGATGAATGAAAACAACGTGTGCTGTACAGGTGGCCCAAGAGGAATGCTCCCGGGCCCAGCCCTAACGTCTTGCTTTACCAGGAGCCTTCAGAAAGCCAGTTCTTCCTGCCCCCTGGTCCAGATTCCCAGGTGAGGGGTATTCACTTGCTTATCTATCATCCATTTGCCAGCCAAGATGAATCCTACTTTATGAATGGTTTGGAAGCAGAGAGGTGAGGGTGCTTGCCCTAGCATGGAGCCACTGAAAGAAAGAGCATTGAACCCCAATTTTCGTTGCTCTCTTCTTAGGGGATTGCTCCTTCTTAAACCAGGGCTCAAAGGCCATCAGGAACTTTTGTGACTATTCTGGTAGCTTCTGGGCTGGAGCGATAGCACAGCTGTAGGGCGTTCGCCTTACAAGCGGCCAACATGGCCGACCCTAGTTCGATTCCTCCGCCCCTCTCGGAGAGCCCGGCAAGCTACCGAGAGTATTCGATATGCCAGACACAGTAACAACAAAGTCTCCAATGGAGACGTTACTGGGCCCGCTCGAGCAAATCGACGATCAACGGGAGGGCCTTTACCTTTTACCTTTACCTGGTAGCTTCTGTCTTCTCTCTCCTTTTCTTTAAGGCAATTGTCTCAACCGTTGATCCACGGATCACTGCTGGTGCTCAGGTGTAGCACCATAGCACTGTTGTGAACCCGTTGTTCATCGATTTGCTCGAGCGGGTACCAGTAACATCTCCAATGTGAGACTTGTTGTTACTGTGTTTGGCATATCGAATACGCCACGGGGAGCTTGCTAGGCTCTGTCGTGTGGGCGGAATACTCTCAGTAGCTTGCTGGGCTCTCCGAGAGGGACAGAGAAATTGAACCCAGGTCAGCTGCAGGCAAGGCAAATGAGCTATCCACTGTGCAATCGCTCCAGCCAGGTGTAGGGCTGAAAATTTCTAGGCTACCACCTTGGTTCTAGCTGCCAGTTCCTGAGCACTTGTGCAGGACAGGAGCCTGTCTACAGGAGTGAAAAGGCTGAAGGCACTCTCGAAAGGGCCTGATGTTAAATATTTCAAACTTCACAGACTTTATGGCATCTGTCACTCAGGATGGAGTAAAAGGTGACATCACAGTCATTCCACGTGGCTGTGTCCAGTTGCAGTTGACTAACAAAACCTAGCAGTGGGCTGGTTATCTGCTTCTATTCTCTGAGGGAGCCTGTGTGAAACCCTCCACTTCATATCCTCTTGTTTAATTTATTTGGGTCTTACCTGTGGATGCTTGGGGGGGCCATGCAGGGCCAGGGACCCAACCGGGACCTCCAACACGTGAAGCACGCATCCCCCAAATTCCACCCCTGAAGGGATAAGCCATTAGCAGTTTGGCGGAAGTGTGGGAAGGCTGTGACCCATCTACATCTGGGTAACCAGAGAAGTGCTTTTGTTGCAAAGAAGGCGTCTCATACACCCAGGAGTTTCTGTCGTGGCTGTGCTCCACTGGAACCACAGGGTTTGGGTCCTGAAGAATCAGGGGTCTGGAGGAGTATCCCACGTTGACTTTTTCCAGATCTTCTCTACAGGGTGGATGACAGGTCAGCGGGACCAGGACCAGAAGGATGTGTGGGTGATCTTCAGGGAGCTGTGGAACGTCCTGAGCAATCCTGCTATGCTGCGGGCTGAAACGTCAGTGGTGTCTGGATAACTTCTAAAGAAAGGCAGGGAAGGCTCAGTCAGTCTGCTTGAAGAGGAAGCAGTACGTTTCAGACCACGGTAGTGGGGACAGTGATAATTGGCGTCTCATTCTGACTCTCCAAACAGGAGTAAACACTTGGGAAGCATTTGCCGGGGCCCGCCTCCCCGTCCTCCAGTTTGGGATGTCTCCTTGGCCGCAGGAAGGATGGGGCATCCTAGAACCTTTTTACAGGAAGACATAGTGGTTGTCCACTGACTTGCTCCGGGCTCGGCCGGCTGCCCAGAGCCTGTGCACTGACCCCTCTTACTCACCACCTTCCCCTCATCCTTTAAAGTGAACTGTTGACAGTCCCAGTCAAAGAACATCCCTCTCCCCCTGTCTGCAACCTCCTCAGCATCGCCTGAGCCATAAAATACCAACAAAGGGTATTGCTGCCTGACTGACCGACAGCTGAGGGCAGAGGCCACCTGCTCAAGGACACTGTTTGACCCCGGGCCGTGTAGTGAGTTGAAGTAGGGCTCTTGCTCTTGTGCTCTCTCTCTCTCTCTCTCTCTCTCTCTCACTCTCTGACTTCTCTCTCTTCTCTATGTCTCTCCTCTCTTCACTCTCTCCTCTCTCTCTCTCTCTCTCTCTCTCTCTCTCTCTCTCTCTCTCTCTCTCTCTCTCTCTCAGCATTCGAGGTACCCCTTTTCCTCCAAACTGGACTTAGAAGCTGTTGCAGCCCTCCCTGGGAAGAAGGCCCTTTTCTTTCCAACCTAAGTGGAGTGTTCACTTAGCGCAGCAGAGCTAGAGGGGCGGGTGGCACCTCCCTACCCCTCCCCTCGCGCAAAGCCCACTATGGTTCCGACGGCAGGACTGACCCTCTGACTTCTCCTGGGAAACCCTTGGGCAGCTGCTGCGCACGTGTTGCATGCTGGCATCTCTCAGCTGTCAAATGGGTGGAACTGTGCCTGCCTCCGAGAGCTGTTGGCCGACTCTGAGGAGACCACCTGTGAGGGGCAGGGAGACCACATGTGGGGCAAGAGGGTTGGAAGGCAGGCTTTGTGCATCCTGGGATCAGCTCAGTGTAGGGCAGTGATGAGGCTTGACTGTAGGGCACTTGCCTTCCAGAGGGGAGGCCTCTGAGCTTGAACCACAGTGAAAAAATGAAAGATGGGGCTGGAGCGATAGCACAGCTGGGAGGGCATTTGCCTCGCACATGGCTGACCTGGGTTCGATTCCCAGCATCCCATATGTTCCCCCAAGCCCTGCTAGGAGTAATTCCTGAGTGCAGAGCCAGGAGTGCATCGCAGGGTGTGACCCAAAAAGCAAAAACACAAAACAAAACAAAAACAAAACAAAACAAAAACAAAAGACAGAACTGGAGATAGTACAGTCAGGAGGGCGTTTGCCTTGCATGCAGCCAACCCATGTTCTATCCCTGGCAGCCCATATGGTACCAGGAGTAGTTCCTGTTTGTGGAAACAGGAGTAACTCCTGAGCATCACCGAGTGTACCCAAAAGTCAAAGAAAGGAAAGAAGGAAGGATTGGCCACGTGCAAGGCAAGTGTCTCCCACAGCACTATTGCTCTGGTCCCTACACATATATTTTAAATCTGACCATCCAGAGCTGAGAGATAGCTAACGAGGCAAAAGCACTGCCTTTGCATGCGGGAGGCTGCATAGTTTCTAAATCCTGATGGAGTGGCTCAAGCACCAGGCCAGGAGTAGCCCCCAAGCACCTTTGGGCATGACCCCAAAGCAAAAAATTAACCCCCCCCACACACACACACAAAAAAACAGGCTGGAGTGATAGCACAGCGGGTAGGGCGTTTGCCTTGCATGCAGCCGACCCGGGTTCAATTCCCAGCCTCCCATATGGTCCCCTGAGTACCGCCAGGAGTGAATCCTGAGTGCAGAGCCAGGTGTAACCCCTGTGCATCGCCAGGTTTGACCCCCCCCCAAAAAAGAGTTGAGGCTCCCAACGTCACAGAATCCAGAAGGATTGTGAGTGAGCATCACACATCGCGTCACTTCTGTGTCCAT
The DNA here is from genome assembly GCF_029834395.1 of Sorex fumeus. NCBI lineage: Eukaryota > Metazoa > Chordata > Mammalia > Eulipotyphla > Soricidae > Sorex > Sorex fumeus. The sequence continues at coordinate 5,970,239 of NW_026606155.1, forward strand.
GTTCTGTGTCGTCTCTTTGGATGCCAGCGCTTTTAGAATGCTGTTTTCTCAGAATTACCTGGTTAGCCAGGGCTTGTGTTTCATTACTGAGAGTTTAGGAAAATTGTTAAGCATCGCCACTGGTTATTGGTAAATTTTCAGGATTATTGGCAAAACTTTCAGGATTACTGGCAACTTTGGGGAAAACTCACTTCATAAATATTCTTTTGTGGGGGTGGGTTTTGGGCCATAGCTGTGCTTAGTCCTGGGTCTGACTCAGGGTCACTCCTGGAGGTGTTCAGGGGGCCATATGTGGCACCAAGGGTTGACCCAGAGTTGGCATATGCAAGGCAAGTACCTGCACTCTTATGCCCACTCTAGCCCCACTCATATTTCATATTTGAACGATAAGGTTTTTTTTTTTTTTTTTGCTTTTTGGGTCACACCCGGCGATGCTCAGGGGTTACTCCTGGCTCATGCACTCAGGAATTGCTCCTGGCGGTGCTTGGGGGACCACATGGAATGCTGGGAATCGAACCTGTGTTGGCCATGTTGGCTGCATGCAAGGCAAATGCCCTACCCACTGTGCTATTGCTCCAGCCCCTGAACTATAAGGTTTTATGGCCTCCTGTGCTTATGTTTTGTTTGGGGGCTATACCCAGGGTGCTTAGAGGTCCCTGCTGGTTTGTGCTTGGTGCTCCCAACTGTGCCTTGTAGTGCTGGGGGTGAAACCCGGATGCCTGTGTGCAAAGTCTGCCCCAGCCCTCGGAGCCTCAGGGTTGTGTGTGCAGCGACTGATCCTAAATTCTGAAGCTGCTCAGGCCACACTTTTCTGGGAAGAGCTTTGGGAAGGACTAATGGAAACGAGGGGTCCTGAGTATTTCTTGGTATTTCTTCAGTATTTCTTGGTAAATCCTCCTGATTTGTACTCAATAAACATGAATATGTAACATTTTTCTATTTGATTTCTTGACACACCGTTTACATTTTATACTTTTTGAACTTGAAAGAATATATTCCGATAGACACCGAATAGCATCTGAATTAGTTCAGTGTGTGCAAGGCAGGTATCATAAATAAATTTTGATAATAATAAATAATTTAAATGATTATATAAATAATAATAAGCAATAAATGAATATTTTTGTTATTAATAAAAGTTATTCAGTGACCTTTGTTCACTTACCTATTGTTTTGATCGCGCTTATTCGGGGGGAGGGTGGACGGCACCCAGCAGTGCTCAAGAGACTATTACTGATTCTGTGCTCAAGGGGCTCTCTCTTGGCAGTGCTTGGGGACCAAGTGGTGCCAGGGATGGAGAGATGGCCAGTTGCATGCAAGGCAACCATCTTACCTGCTGTATTATTGTGCCAGCCTCTACTGCCTTCTGGTGATCTTGGGAGCAGACGATGATGTAAATCAGATAAACTACTTAGTTCAATGTTTGCATGTTGTAGCTGCTCAATAAACACAGTCATTCTCCGTCATCTCCCCATTCTCCATCCTCATTCTCCTGCCCTGAGCAGGCAGAGGCTGGGGACTCAGGGATGTGGAGATGTTGTGACCCTGGGAAGCAAGACTCTGAGATAGAAATGCCTTTTCCTCAGCACACTGAAACTGACAATGGCATCGGTCTCACCCCCCACCATAAGGCATGGTGATTCGGGGTACTCTGAGGAAAGAGCAAATCCCCCTCATTCTGACTGTTGGCCCCTAGTTACCTCCCTCTTTGGGTGTAGATGAGCTCATTCAGTTAAAGGCTGGTTGGGTACCTTTAGTCAAGTCTGTTCTGAGGATAACTTTTCAGATTTTACTCTCTGTGGGCCAGAGCATAGCGGGTAGGGTGTTTGCCTTGCACGTGGCCAACCTGGGTTCAATTCTTCCACCCCTCTCAGAGAGCCCGGCAAGCTACCAAGAGTATTCCGCCCACACAGCAAAGCCTGGCAAGCTACCCATGACATATTCGAAATGCCAAAAACAGTAACAAGTCTCACAATGGAGATATTACTGGTGCCCGCTGGAGAAAATCGATGAATGGGAGGACAGTGCTACAGTGCTACTTTCTGTTCACATGAACTGATTTGGGGAAGAAGAATTAGACCTTTTCTGGCAGGGACTGGAAAGCTCAGGATGCAATTAGCAAATCCTCAGCTCTGTGGAGATCAGGGATAAGCCAGCACCAGCCTTAGTGACTTTCTTCTTACCCTTGAGTTGCCAATTTTGATCTAGAAAAGCAGCAGTGGAGGGTGTGAGGGTGTCTCTCTCGGAAAGAACCGCAGTCCTGCCTTCTGGAGGATTCTGGTTTATTCAGAGACGTGGGACAGTCTGGGAAGGGCTGGTTTTTCTCACTTGGACCCTGGGAAGCTTATTCCTGAGGAGCCCCAGAAGCTAAGAGAGGCGTCATTGGCAGGCGGGGAGCTGGTACCCGCTGATGGGCGGAGGAATCAGAGCCCCGTGGGGAATGCAGGGTTGCCTTCTCAGAAGGAAGCTGTGCACCTCAACCCCCCTTGGTCTTTCCTGCACCCAGTTTGTATGGAGCCTACAAGATTTGAAGGAAGTTCCCATAGTGGCAGCAGGAAAGTTTTCAAAGGCACCTCTGGATTGGGGCCGAGGACATGAAGTCCCCGTGCGCTGAGACCTACAGGAGCCTGAGGCCACCGTGTAGGAGAGGGCAAGTGTGTGTCCCTCTCAGTCTCCGGTGTCCAGGGCCGGTGTGGAGACATGGGGACCTGATCAAACCCTCCTGCCCAGGCTTAGGAGAGAGAGGATTCATCCCATGAGGAGTTGCCGGGGCACAATGGAGGCCCTCTTTTTTTTTTCTTTTTTGGGTCACACCCGGCAATGCACAGGGGTTACTCCTGGCTCTGCACTCAGGAATTACTCCTGGCAGTGCTCAGGGGACCATATGGGATGCTGGGAATCAAACCCGGGTCGGCCCCATGCAAGGCAAACGCCCTACCCGCTGTGCTATTGCTCCAGGTCCAACAGAAGCCCTCTTGCACCCCTTTGGGGGTTTTGATTCTTTGCGGTTGTTTGGGTTTGGGGTCCATAGCCAGTGGTGCTCTGGGATAATTCCTGGTTCTCAGGGATCACTCCTGGTGGGGCTTGAGGGACCATATGTGTGCCAGGGATTGTGCCAGATGGGCTACCGGCTCAGCAAGCACCATGGGTGCTATAATATCTCTCTGGCCTCTGTGGTTTAATTTTTTATTTATGTAATTGGGGGGAGGCTTGGGGCCACACCTGGTTGTCTTGAGGGGACAGTGTGGGATCGAGAATTGAGCCTGGACCTCCTGCATGTCAAGCATCATCAGACTGTTGATGGGGCTGTCTCTGCCTCTGCCCCAGGAACTTGTTGGTTGGTTGATTTGGGAACCACACCTGGCAGTGCTCAGGGCTTACTCCTGGCTCAGCATTCAAGCATCACTCCCAGTGGTGCTCCAGGGGTGCACCAGATGGGGCGCTGGGGATGGAGCCCAGGTGGGCTGCATGCAAGGCAAGTGCCCTCCCCACTGTCCGATGGTTCCAGCCCCCGGAATTTTTGTTTTAAACCATTACCTCTCTATCTCTAACAAGTTTACTTACCAGGATCCTTCAGGCTGACACATCCCTGGGTGAATTCCTTGGGTGCTCTTAACACAATCAGCTCATCTGAGTTGGGCCTGTTATCTCTGGATCTTAGCCACATAAGCCTTATGGAACCAAATCAGTTCTTTCTCTTGTTTGAATAACAAGAGATGATTCGGAGTGACAAACCCAGATTAATAAACACAAATAAAAGCACTGCACTCCATGTTCAATCTCTGACTCAAGCATGTTTCAAATTAAGCCATGACATGTTAAATTTTTGTCTCCCCCCCTCATTAATCAAAATGTATCCCTGATCATGTTAAACAAAAGCTGGTGTGTGCGTGTGTGTGTGTGTGTGTGTGTGTGTGTGTTGGGGTGGGGGGGAGTATTTTCTATTTTATTCTTGTTTAGAATTTCCATAGACCCACTTAGGAATCAGTTACATAGAAATGAATTTTGGTCATGCCACAGCAAAATGAAACCCAAGTGGAGAGACATGCCATCATACATATAGGCACATATGCATCTGGGTTTTCGTGAAAATTTCAGCCCTGTGAACTAATTTTAAAGGAATAACCCAGGGGCTGCCAATCTTTGTGAAGACACAGGAGTTTTCATTAATCCCTCTTTTCATTAATCCTAATAAGAAACCACTCCTTTCATTTGCATTTCAAAGAATGGGTCTTGGTAGGAAAGTAGGTAGCCACAGAACATTTGCATCACAGAGCGTCTCCTCTGGTCTCCGGTCTCCGGGGCTGGGTGTTTTCTTTCTTTCTAGTTTCTCGGAGATGGAGATGGGGCACGGGAGTTTTTCCGGGAGCCGCCCTTTGGTCCGTGAAGCCCTCATTTAATGAGTTGGGGTGTGGCGCAGCCTTAAAGACAATGCCTCACTTGTGTGAGGCCCTACTTTCATCCCTGGATGAGCAAAAAAGAAGAAGAAAAGAACGATTTCATTTTCAAGACAAAGATAGCCCACATCCTCAAAGAAGTGGGGTTACCACCTGTAAACGGGCCTGCCCGTCAAACTCCCATTTTTCTCTAGTATGCCCAGAGAATGTGAGAACTGAGTTTTTCATCCTCTGGAGTAAGTGTCCCCTTTAACTATGCATCCAGCTACTATTAAACTCCTTAGAGGGATAGCACAGAGGTGAAGGCATTTGCCTTGTGTTTAGTTCAAATCCCAGCACTTTGGGGTGTGAACACCTCCACCCGAAAATAAAAACAACAGCTACCCATTGGACAACACGGTACAGGAGGGAAGGCACTTGCCTTGCATGTAGACTCTTCAGCACTTTGAACCACTACCCTGATTCAAAGCCTCAGCATTGCATAATCCTGAGCATAAAGTTTGACTCCAACTGCCTCTCCATGCCGGAAAAACAAACAAAAAACCCAAAACCCATTGGAACTGGTATGTGACTGTGGTAGAGCACCTGCCTTACTGTGTGTATGAAATACATGCCATCCCAGAGTGCACTGCCGGTGTGTTCTATAAAGCTGCCAGTGTGAAGTTGCATTCAAATCCATGACCTCCATACCAGAAATGTATGATGCCCCACACCACCACTGCAAACTAATACATAAAATATACATGAATTTAGGGGGTTGGAGAGATACTCCAGTAGGCAGGTTGCTTGCCTTTCACATGGTTCAATCCCTGATGTCCCATAAGGTCCCCCGAGCCCACTTGGAGTGATTCCTGAGTGCAGAGCCAGGAATAAGCCCTGGCTTACAAAAATCCAAAAACATTGAATTCAAAAACCTCATGAGACCTAAGTCTAGCTCCAGTCAAAAGATAACCACGGAAACAACCTAGATGATTCCCAAGGGCAAGCAATAGTAAAGCCTTTTCTCTGTTCAGCCATATTTTGAGATTAAGCCTAGTTCTCCAATGACAAGAGACAGAGAAGAAACTCAGGAAAGGCCAGAGTGCTTGCTTTGCAAAGGGCCAACCTAGCTTCGAGCCTTGCCAGGAATGAGCGATCCCAGAGCACAGTCATGAGTGAGCCACCATGGGTGTGACCCCACTCTCTACAGATAATAATAAAACAGTAAACTATGATGAACCAGAGATAGAATAGGGGGTAGGGCGTTTGCCTTTCATATAAGTTACCTGGGTTCCATCCCCAGCACTGCTAGGAGTGATCCTTGAGCACAGAGCCAGGAGTAAGTTCTAAGTGGTACCCATTATGAACCCAAAACAAAATAAACAAAGGTAAAAGATAGTTAACTATGATATATCTCACTAAAAAATTAAAGTCCAAATAAGGCCAAAGTAATAGTACAAGCAGGCAGGGCATTTGCCTTGCATGCGGCTGACCAGGTTCTATCTCTAGCACTCTATGTGGTTCCCCAGGGGGCCCTCGAGGAGTGTGATCCCTTGAGTGCAGAGGAAGAATTAATCCCTAAGCACCACTGAATGTGCCTCACCTCCCCCCAAAAGAATTAGTCCCAATAAATAATGGACCAAATCCTTATGCCCAGAGTTACCCAAGAAACTCACTTCACCAGTATCAACATTTTACTTTCCAAAAGTTTGGGCCACTAAAAACCTTTAGTCAATTGAAACCAAGCAACAAGGTTTGTAGACCAAGTCTTATGAAGTAAATAAGAAAGACAGAAAATAATTATCTTAATGGGGTGACAAACCAATATGAATATTTTAAAGCCAGAAATTTTAAAAAGCCGCCTTACCAAGTAACTACTTCACCCAGATTTTGCTCTCTTGCCAGTCTTAAATTTAGACAGAGAAACAAAATATCTCTTACCATTTGGTTTTCATGGCATGTCTGCAGAAAGAGATTGATTTTAGGAACCTCATGTGCTCAAAGTCTTGACCTTCCTCTCCAGTCTGTTGACATGGTTGAACTTCAAAGAAAATCAAGGCTCTCCTCTGGAAGTCAAGTATTAGATATATTGATGAGGGAAAATAAGAAAAAAAACAAAACAAAACAGGGGCCTGAGCAATAGCACAGCAGGTAGGGTGTTTGCCTTTCATGCAGCTGACTCGGGTTCAATTCCTAGCATCTCCAATGGCCCCCTGAGCACTGTCAGGAGTAATTCCTGAGTGCCCACCCAGGAGTAACCCCTGAGCATTGCTGGGTGTGACCCAGAAAGCAAAAACAAAAACAAAGAAACGGGGCTGGAGCACTATAGCACAGTGGGTAGGGCATTTGCCCTGCACGCGGCTGACCCGGGTTCGATTCCCAGCAACCCATATGGTCCTCTGAGCACTGCCAGAGGTAATTCCAGAGCCAGGAGTAACCCCTGTACATCGCTGGATGTGACCCAAAAAGCTAAATAAATTAAAGGTAAAGGTAAAGGCCCTCGCGTTGATCATCGATTTGCTCGAGCGGGCCCAGTAACGTCTCCATTGGAGACTTTGTTGTTACTGTGTTTGGCGTATCGAATACGTCACGGGGAGCTTGCCAGGCTCTGCCGTGCGGGCGAGATACTCTCGGTAGCTTGCCAGGCTCTCCGAGAGGGGCGGAGGAATCGAATTCGGGTCAGCCATGTTGGCTGCGTGCAAGGCAAACGCCCTACCGCTGTGCTATCACTCCAGTAAAAAAAATAAAAGAAGAAAAAAACAGTACCTTTCATAACGACAAGTGGAACCTGTGATACAGAAAGACTGAGCCAATGACCTGTAGCTTTCAGCACCAGTTGAAATCGCTGAGCTTAACAAGGAAGGCTCTGCTGGAGAGGAAGTTAATCAGTTTGGGGGGTTGCTGAGGCCAGTACTGTAAACAAAGGTATGTGGATTGAAGTTCAGCCTTCTCCTTTGCAAAGAGATAAGATTAGGTCTTAAGGTAAGAAAAGCAACTGGGGGAGGGGGGGTGCAGAGCGATAGTGCAGAGGGTAGGGCATTTCATTTTCCTTACAAGATTCACCTGGGTTTGAGCCCTCGTAGCCCATATGGTCCCCTGAAAGCTGCCAGGAGTAATTCCTTAGCACAAAGTTAGGAGTAAATCTGAGCATTGCCAAGTATGGCCTAAAATTTAAAAAAAAAAAAAAAAAAAAAACAGACAAACTAGCAGTTGGTCCTTAAAAAGAAGGGGCTAGAGCAATAGTACAGTGGGTAGGGCGTTTGCCTTGCATGAGGCCGACCCACGTTGATTCCCAGCATCCCATATGGTCCCCTAAGCACCACCAGGGGTAATTCCTGAGTGCAGAGCCAGGAGTAACACCTGTGCATCGCCAGGTGTGACCCAAAAAAAGTACAAAAAAAAAAATAAGAAATCTTCCTGCCTTCAGAGATCCAGTAGTGACCAATGGCATTCCTAATGGTGAAGTAAAACTCTTGCCAAGAATCATATTTGTTGCACTGGTAGAGGGATGGGTGTTAGAATGTATGACTGAAACTCAATCATAAACAGCCTTGTAACTCTGTATTTCATGGTGATTCAATTAAAAATTTTTAATAGGGGCTGGAGCGATAGCACAGCGGGTAGGGTGTTTGCCTTGCACGCAGCCAACATGGCCGACACAGGTTCGATTCTCAGCATCCCATATGGTCCCCTGAGCACCGCCAGGAGTGATCCTTGAGCATCGCCGGGTGTGACCCAAAAAGCAAAAAAAAAATTTTAATAAATAAGAAGATAAAAATATTACTGAAACAAACTATATACCATAGGTGTGGACTTGCAGTACACACTTAAAGACTTTCCTAGAGTAGATATCAGAGTTCCATGTTAAACAGAGGTAACTGGAAAAAGCAAGGTCTCTTTATTTTTAAGGAATGTAATTTTCGATTTGTAAGTACATTAAGCATGACAATTGTGGCTATGTAAAGTTCATTATGATTATTGTTATTAAGAAAATCATAATTTGATAGGCCTTTTGATTAAGGTCATGGGGATTTTGATATCAAGTTATATAAAATATATTTTGCAAGAAAACAAGAGTCGTCATATTTGGGATTGGCGAGAAACCTCAATAGGCTAGAATACATATTTGGTTGATTTTGGTTTTAATTTTTGGGTTACACCTGGCAGTGCTGGGTTGGGGATTGGGATTGGCTAATCCTGACTCTGCTAGGGAGTGACCTCTGGTGATCTGGAGAGTTGTAGGAAGGGGTTGGGGGGAAGGACAAATGTAGTGCCAGGAGTCAAATTGAGATCTGCTGCCCGCAAGACAAGCACCTTACCTCCTGTGCTGTCTCTGGCCCTTAGGATAAACGCTTTGCATGCAGAAGCCCCAGGTTTGATCCTCATCACTGCATGGTCCCCCAATCCTGGAATCAGGCCCTGAGCACTGCCTGTGTGTAACCCTAAAATAAAGCAAGAACAACAAGACAAAAGGGCGTATTTGGGGGTAGCAGGTATTGCTCCCTACTTTGGCTATTTTCATTGTGGGTGGCTAATTTTTTTTCTTGCTTTTTGGTTCACACCTGGTGATGCACAGGGGTTACTCCTGGCTCTGCACACAAGAGTTACTCCTGGTGGTGCTCAGGGGATCATATGGGATGCTGGGAATGGAACCCGGGTCCGCTGCATGCAAGGCAAACACCCTACCTGCTGTGCTATCTCTCCAGCCCCTGGGTGGCTAATTTTTTAATGTATTAATAGAGTTGGCAAAGATTGATCTGTGTCTTGGTCTAATTCTCAGTAATTTAGCTTTTGGAAAACAGTTCTGAAGTAGTGACCAATGGTATTCCTAAGCTTCCAGGGGCTAGCACTGCACTGTCCTGCCGTTGTTCATCTATTTGCTCGAGCGGGCACCAGTAATGTCTCTATTGTGAGACTTGTTGTTACTGTTTTTGACTTATCGAATATGCCACGGGGAGCTTGCCAGGCTCTGCCATGTGGGAGGGATACTCTCAGGAGCTTGCTAGGTTCTCTGAGAGGGATGGAGGACTCGAACCTGGGTCAGCCGCGTGCAAGGCAAATGCCCTATCTGCTCTGCTATTGCTCCAGCTAAGCTTCCTGGGAATAACCCCCTAATACTGTGAGCCATGTATGAGAGGGAGAGTTTGAAATGGCTTTCTAGACCCGTGCTTAGGAGCATTTGCTTGAAATAAAACCACAGCTCTTTATTCATGTGGTTATAGGAGATTGAGAAAGTCGCACTGGTTGCATTGGGGGAGGGGAACCTTAGAAAAAGATCAGATTGTTTCTGTGAGGTGTCTCATGGATACTACTCTAGCTGCTCTTTTATTCTGAGGGTTTGGATGGACACAGGGATAGACTTGGCGTTTTAGGCCTGACCTCTGGAGTTGTCAACTCTTCCAAGATTTTTTTTTCCCCCAAGGTCTCAGATAAGTGCTCAGGGCCATGTGCACCCATTGGACATTTTGCATTTATGTTTGTCCATCCACAGTGGCTGGTGTCCATCCAGATATGGACATCAGGAGCTGAGCCTGTGGGAGTAAAATGTTGGCCTTTGTTAGTGGCTCGGTTAATGGATGCTGCATCAAAAAATGAATCATACAGAACCCCGGAGTGCTGACAAAGCACACCCCAGATGCTTCTGAATATAAACAGGGATTCACCTTCTGTGATCTCAGATATCAGACCCTGCCGAGTAAAGGGAGTGAGTGCAGGGGACTGTCCACGTTTGGTCACTGAGAGATGACTCGCGTTCTTTCAGCCTTGGTATCCTTATCTGCAAAAGAGGGTGTCAGCACCCACTTGGCCCGAGTAAGTGGATGGACGATAGAAATTATCTGGGAAAGGCTGGTTAGCCTGGTTGCTGGCATGTGGGAAGCTCCAGGGAGCTTGGGTTCATGGAATGGTTTACCTGGTGTTCATGCTTTGGGCATGAACCAGCTCGGTCCGACTAAATAGTGTCCATAACAACTGATACTAATGTACATAGTGTAACACTTTAGCTGATGAAGACAAATGGGAAGTCCATTTTTTTTTTGCTTTTTGGGTCATACCCAGAGATGTTCAGGGGTTACTTCTGGCTCTGCACTCAGGAGTTACTCCTGGCGGTGTTCAGGGGACCATATGGGATGTCGGGAATCTAACCCAGTTTGGCCGCATGCAAGGCAAATGCCCTACCCGCTGTGCTATCGCTCCAGCCCTTTTCTTTTTCTTGTATTCTTGCCCTCCCCTCTTATGAAATGGAGTTGTGTCCCCTTTTCCTTGGTCCGGATGCCCTGATGGCAATCCCAAAGAAGAGATGCTTTGATGACCCTCTACCACAAAATAAGAAGTCCTAAGTTTCAAGAGAAATGCTGTAGTCTCTTGTCCTGTACAGCGGGCACTCGGGAATAAAAAAAAAACCCATCACCAATGTTTTTCAAGTTTCAGTCACAGTGCAAAAGAGTAACTGATACGTTTTAAAAATCAGTTATAGGAGAGAAAAATAGTTCAAAAATAGTGACTGGAGCCATAGCACAGCGGGTAGGGCGTTTGCCTTGCACGTGACTGACCCAGGTTCAATTCCCAGCATCCCATATGGTCCCCTGAGCATCGCCAGGGGTCATTCCTGAGTGTAGAGTCAGGAGTAACCCCTGTGCATTGCCGGGTGTGACCCCCCCCAAAGAATCAATCAATAAATAAAATAGTTCAAAAATAAATGTATACTTCTGTGGAGGGTGCCTTAGGGTGGAGAATGTCGCTGGAAATTGACATTGCTTCGCCTCTGGAAAGTTGGAAAGATTAGGGTAGTCTCTGGACAGGTCCTTTTCACCACCACTCCCCCCCCCCCCACTCTCAATTCTCCCTGTGAATGGGAGAGGCAACCCTAACTGCTGGGCATCTTACTTGAACAGATTAACACATTAGTCTGAAATGGGGCTATCCCATTTCAGAGGGATGTTTTGCTTTGTTTTTTTTGGGGGGGAGACCACACTCAGCGATGCTCAGGGCTTACTCCTGGCTCTGCACTCAGGAATGATTTGAGGCAGTGGTCCGGGGGAGAGATCGGATGCCAGGGATCGAACCGGGGTTGAGCCTACCTGCTGTGTCATCTCTCTGGCCCACACAGGAATGTTTTGCCCTCACCCTTTTGCTAAGAGATGACAAGAAACTGGTCAGCTAAGAACTGAACCAGGACCCTGCCTGACACACGAAGGTGAAGCCAGTTTGGAATCGGACATTCCTGCAGATGGGAACCAGTTCTCTCTCTTGCTGGATCACAGGGATCAGCTAAAGTGTAAGGAGAGCCAGGCCCGCGGTGAGGGCGGCACAGTGCCTGCGTCCAGCACACCCCTATTAGTAGGTTCCCGAGTCCTGGGGTACCAAGACTGCAGGGTTCTATTTCAAAACTGCTTTGCATTTCAGACAACAGTAGTCTTGGACCTGCCGGGAGTTCCTGCTCCAGAAACTGAAAACAATCTGAAAGCTTTTCCTTAAATGGAGAGCTTGGCCCAGACTCAGGCTGGAGATGGAGCCTCAGGCCTTGGCTGGAGTTTGCCTCCGAGCTGGAGGGAGATGGCTGAGCTCAGACCGTTCCTTTGCACCTTGTGGGCTCCAGGAGGGTGGGGGTGGGGCACCTCTGGGCCTCAGCCCTGTCTGCTTTCACTTTTGGTTAACTAGACCCTCCTCCTTCTGGCCAGGCTTGACTAGGAATGTTTTCTATGGCTCGTTTTCAAAGTGCTCAGAGCAGTTTAAAAATAGATAATGTTCAGTGACCTGACCCGAGGGCTAGTGTAAGTATTTACTTGGAAACTCCTTTATTCTGGGCTGTGGGGGGAAGGGATGCCAGGGATCGAACTCAGGGTCTCATACATGCCAAGCATGTGCTCTACCCTCTGAGCCACATCCCTGGCCCCTGGGGATGATAAGATGATGATGATGATGATGATGATGTAAATCTGTTTAATAGATTTGAAACTCTTCGCTCAGTATTGGGTCTTGGAAATATATGCGAAGATTCAGGAAGGTTTGCAAAACATGAGACTACTTCTCCATACTCATCATGCTTTTAGCCGCGACAGTAGTCACAAATAGCACAGTTTATAAAAACACAAGAGCTCGAATTCTTTATTTAATATTAAACAGGAAACTGAAACTCGTCTGCAGCAATGTGCCGGCTTTCCAACAGATCTGCTGCCGTGTTTATCTGCGCCTAATGAGACACTTCTCGTTTTTTTTTTTATTTGGGGGGAGATTGTGAGTTTCATCTTGGCCCAGACAGGACCAGTGGGAGCCAGTTCTGTACCTCAAGGTTTGGGAGTCCCCCCTCCTTTGCACGGGAACCGAAGGGAACTTGGAAGCAGAGCGCAGAGCTCCCCAGGAGAAGCGTGTGGCACTTGGGTTTCGCCTTTACGCAGGCCTGTCACTCCTCGGCACATGAATAGTCTTTCTGGAGACCTGGGCTTCATTTTAAGGTCAGCCTTCAATTTCTAGAGAATATAATTTGCCGCTATTTTTAGAGCACCATGATTGCTCGTAATAACTAATGGAAAAAACTCAACAGAGAAATAAATGTGTAACAGCTGCGTCTGCTTAAACTTGATTAAAGGCAGAGGGGGAAAAAAAAAGTAAACAGAAGAATGACAGTAACAATGGAGCCGGGAGAGACAAGTGTCCCCGTCATTGTGCAAAGTTTCACAGGCATAACTTGCCGTCCGTCGGAGGCCGGCGATGTCTGTGTTGAAAGTTGACTTTACTGTTTGTCTTGAGTCGGATCCGTGTTGTAGTGAATAATTTATAGCCAGCATGAATGAGCTCATTAGTCACCTTTTCAGACTTTAAATGAGTTTTGTGGTTGTCATTACTGGAGCCTTCTGTTCAGCGCCGAACGAAATGACAGTTTGGCAGTTGGCTGCCTCGCCGTGGGCACCCTGCTTCCCTCGAGGTCTGCCTCGCTTTTGTCCTTCTGCGCCAACCTTCTCTCTCCGTCCCCAGGCTGGCGGGCCCGGGACTCTTATATTTCAGATACTTGTTGCCCCCCAAGTTTAAATGGGAAGCTTTCAGGAGATTGGAAGAAAAAAATCTTTCAGTGGTGTGTGCAGACTTGCTTTGTTCGTCCATCAGAACTCACCCTGACTTCAGTACCATGCACGTGTGCTTGAAGAAACTCACTCCAGCAAACCTCCCCTCTCTTTCGGAGGGGAGGGGAGGGACGGGGAAGGGGAGTTGTGGGGGGAGGGAGGAGGAGTTGGTGGCATGCCCATCCCTGCTCAGACCACTTCTTGCTTCTGCTCAGAGGACACACTCTTGGGGTGCTCAGGGGACCCTTTGTGGTGCTGGGGATTGAATGAGAGTCAGCAACATGCCAAGCAAAAAATGCTTTAAACTTTGCACTCTCTCTCTCTGTTCTGCCACCCCCCCCCAAATTTTTTTTTTCACTTCTTGGGTCACACCCGGTGATGCACAGTGGTTACTCATGGCTCTGCGCTCAGGTATTACCCCCGGCGGTGCTCAGGGGACCATATGGGATGCTGGGAATCGAACCCGGTTCAGCCGCGTGCGTGCAGGGCGAACACTCTACCCGCTGTGCTATTGCTCCAGCCCTCCTCCCCATATTTATCTTTCAAAGGGGTCCACGAGATGGCCTCTGAAGATAGTATAGCCCACACATGGGTGTCCTCCCACTCTGCCCATCTCTGCATGTTGTATGTGGCCAGCCTCCGGCCCCGGCAGAGAGAAGATATCAGTGGAATTTCTTTGGACATAATCCACCCGGTTCAAAACTCACTTTGATTTTTCGGGTTGGTTTGTTTTTTGTTTGGGGGCCACATTCAGCTGTGCTCAGGGCTTTGTCCTAGAAGTCTTGGGGAACGATATAGGGTGCCAGGGATTGGACCCGGTCAACCCTGTACCAGGCCAGCGACTGTCTTACCTGCTGTACTAACGCCGTAGCCCCTTGTGTCTCGCTTTGAGCCTGGCCAGGGCAGCTTCTGGAAAGCTCTAGCATCTACGCTTTGGGCCTGGACTCCCTTGAAGCCCTGGACACCGAGGAGGTGGGCCATCTGGGGTCCCCTCTGCTGGCACTCGGGGCCCATGGGGGCTTGCCCCTGGTCACCTGGACGTGGCACTGCAAGCAACAGGCACTCACCGTGGGCAGCACCTCCTAGCGGGCTCCATATCGTTCGACAGCTGGCAGAGCCGGGTGGCAGAGTCGCTGCAGCTTCCTCTCAGGAAGAAATGCCAACTTGAAAAAGACGCCTGCTTGTTTGGGGGCCAAATCTTTGAAGCCAGTGAGAGTTGCATGCCTTGGCTCACGGAGAAAAGAGGTGAGGTGCTGTGCATGTTACCCCCAAAGGGAGCAGTTCCCGTCTGGAGGGCTTCCTCCCGGCCCCTACTGAGAGGTGGGGGTGGGGGGCACTCGTAGGCTCCGATCTCTGTTTCTGGGCACATGTTTGCTTGCACCTAAACCGCAAAGTCAGAGAGGCAGCAGAGATGCTATTTTTGGAAGGAGTGGGGGTGGGGTGGGGTTCGAAACAGCGCCCCAAGGTGAACTTCCCCGCCCAAGAGAGAAGAGGCTCCAGGGCTGGCCGTTAAAATATGCTGTTTGCCTTGCCAGTCTCCAAGCTGGATGGCAGGGAAATATGTTGGTCCTATTTTCATCTCCATTCTGTTTCCCAGAGAGCTTATCAAATGCGGAGCCTTTTGCTTTAGTTTTCAAAACACAAGTCTTCAAGAAAAGAATGGATTGTTTTCCTTCACATCCCCCGTGGGGGAAAAAAAAAAGTAAAAGGAGAGAAGTTGTTTCTTGGCCTGGTTAAGTCTTTGGCAGTCGAAGCTACCTAAGCCCATGAGATTGTGGAACTTGGTATACTGGCTGCAGAGAGGAAAACAATAAAAGCTCTTGAAAACTTTGGAGGAAGAAAAGGTTGATGATGCTACTTTTCTTTGACTAAGCTGGATGGTAATTAGATAGAAACTGGGAAGAGATAGGAGCGGGCTTTTCCCGTTACACGCTCGGGATTTGGGATTGCCTACATCAACATGATGTGTTGCAGAAGAGAAGTTAAAACGGTCTTTGGGGTGGTGCTTGCCTTGCATGTTTGCCTTGCATGTTTGCCTTGCATGTGACTGATCAGGGTTCGATACCCAACATGGCGTTTGGTCCTTGGAGCACCACCAGGAGTGATCCCTGAGTGCAGAGACAGGAGTAAATCCTAAGCACTGCCGGGTGTGGCCCCCCCCCCAAAGAAAACAAACAAAAACCAGGGTCCTTGGACCAGAGAAAAGCTCAATGAGCTGAGTATATGCCCGAGTGCATCTGGGTTTGGTCCAGTGAATACTGAATACTGTTGGGAGTGATCCCTGAGCACCATTGGGTATGGACCCCAATTCAAACCAAACCAAACCAAACCGAAACAAGAGTTCTTGCCTCTGAGGTACCTCACAACCAACCCCCCCCCCCCCCGTCATTATCTAATTGGTTTATTTTTAAAACTTTAATCACTCTGGGTTACAATAATATATCACTTGATCACTTGATATCCTGTTACTCATCGATTTGCTCGAGCGGGCACCAGTAACATCTCCATTCGTCCCTGTCGCGTGCTAGTATAGCCCAATGGTGTCTGCTCGCTCCAGGAACATGAAGAGCCTTGAACAGTTTGTTCAGAGTCTTGATGAAGAAGTCTGATCATCACGTTTGTTCAGGGTCTTGACGAAGAAGTCTGATCATCTTGTAGGTGGGCAGCCATGAGTTCTTTTGATGTCACGTGGAATCCAGTCGGTAATGGCTCTAGTCCAGCGGTTGTCTTCAAATTGCATTATGTGTCGAGACCATCTGATTTTTGACACCTTGGCAAACGAGAGAGCATTCCTGATTCTTGATCGTCAACGGAGGTTGGAACTCCGGATTCCTTCCCTCACTTGAGTGAAGGATGATACTCCGAGCATAGCTCTTTCGATTCCTCTTTGGGAGACCCGAATAGCGTTCTCATCCTGTTTTCATAGGGCCCAGGTCTCTGAGGTGTATGTTAGTAAAGGGAGAATGGTGGAGTCGAAGAGATGTGCCCAGACCCATAGGTTCTTCATCCTCTTAGCTATTTCTTCGATGCTTGTGAAGGCATTCCACGCTGCTGTCCTCCTCCTGTGAAGCTCTGATGTCAGGTCATTCGTCATGTTGAGTTCTCAACCTAGGTACATATAGCTGCTGTATTCAGAGATGTTCATTCTGTTGAGAGCAAATGGAACATCAGGAACTTGTCTGTTTTTCATAAACATTGTCTTCGTGAGATTCAGCAGCAGTCCGTCCTTTCCACACTCACAGTCGAAGTCGGCCAGCATTTGTGCCGCTTGGCTAATGTTTGGTGTCATTAGAATGATGTCATCAGCAAAGCGGAGTTGGTGTAGTTGCCGACCGTCTATCTTCACTACCATTCCTTCCCATTCCAGTCTTCGCATAATGTTCTCGAGGGTGGCACGGAAGAGTTTTGGTGAAATGGTATCGCCCTGCCGAACCCCTCTCAATGTGATGATCACTTCCTTGTAGAATGGTGATATATATAATGGTGATAATGAAATATTTGATAAAGTTTCATGAATATAATGCCCAGCCTCACTTCCTGCTACCAGGAAGGAGATAGGAGAATTAAGGGTTGTATCAGGGTTCCCCTCCTTCAGTCTCTTCGTTTCTTCCCCCCATGGTAAGATCAGTTCTGTAAACCATTTCTCAGGTTCTATTGTCTTGGGCTGTTTGTTATTCCCCTATTACGCTTCTTTAGAGCCCACATATGAGTGAAATCATTCTCTCTGCCCCTCTCCTGGTTTTACTTCCCTACCATGATCCCCTCCAGTTTCACCCACGTATTGGCAAATTGCATGATTTCATCTTTTCTTATAGGAAGTCATTCTCCATTGTATACATAGATCACCATTTCTGTTCTAAGACACAGGTTGTTTCCAGATGTTGGGTTTTGTGGCAAGCGCTACAATGAACACAGTACTGCAAATGCTTTTTTTTTTTCCTCAGTAGAGTTTTTGGGCCATTGGAGTAGATGCCCAGAAGTGGGATCTCTGGGTCATCTGGAAACTCAAGCCATAGGTTTTTTTTTTTTGCTTTTTGGGTCATACCTGGCAATACACAGGAGTTACTCCTGGCTCTGCACTCAGCAATCACTCCTGGCGGTGTTCAGGGGACAATATGGGATGCTGGGAATCAAACCCATGTCGGCCGTATGCAAGGCAAACTCCCTACCCGCTGTGCTATTGCTCTAGCCCCTCAAGCCATAGTTTTTAAAGAAGTGTCCATATCATTTTCCAAAGAGCTTTACCCAGACAACATTCCTTACCAGCAAAGGTTGAAGGTCCTTTCCACGTCCCCAATCTTTGTTTTGTGTGCCAGTTTCCCTGGTGTGAGGTGGTATCTCATTATGGTTTTGATTTGCATTTCCCTGATGATTGTCTACATCATGTTTTTTTCCATAGTGCATCACTTTTTTCCATATACCTATTGACCATTTCTACGTCTTTTTTGATAAAGTTTCTATTTATTTCTTTCCTTCAGTTTTTGATGGGGTTGATTATTTTTTTTTCTTTTCAAGTTTTACAAATGTGTTCTATCTTGGACGTTAACCCTTTGTCAGATGAGTGGTGGTAATTTTTTTGGTGGTTACGTAGAGACAACAGATGCTATTGATTATGGCACACAGGAGCTGGGCTTATTTTTGCAACTCGTCCCTTTTCATTCCTTTGAAAACTCTCCTTTTCCTTCATCTCCTTTATTTCGTGGTCCTTGTTTTTCCTCTCTTGAGCCTTAATTCTTCTCTCTCCTTGAGTCCTCCCAAATGTTTTCTGAGAAAAAACTTAGGATTGAGCCAAAGTTTCCCTGGGTTTCCTCCCTGAAAGCCAGGTTGTGTGGCTTCAAATCCAGCCTCAACATTTCCCTGCTGTGTGGCCTTGGGCAGGTGTCTGAACCTCTCTGTGCCTCACGTGAGGTGCCTCATCAGATGGGTGTGCTCACTGTTCCTGTGTGGGGTGTGTGTGTGTGTGCAATGCTCCACCTGTTTCTAAGTGCCAGCAGGGTATGAAATACACAGATCTTCACCTGGCACTGGGCTGCCCTGTGCAATTTACAGTATTTGTGCAACATTTCTGTAGCCCCCCCCCCCCCCCCCAGACCCATACTTGGTGCTTTCATTGTCCTTGGTGAATGTGGACAGAGTGTCAGAATAATCGCTGTCACTCAGTGCAAGTTCCCAGCTGAGAGAACAAAGCATCTCTCTGTCCTGCCTCAGCTTTCCTCTAGTAATAAAGTATCTTTTTTTTCTGGCCTACAGATCCTTCATTTTCTGTTATTTTCGTTGGTCATTTTACTGTTTACAGTGGGTCCCAGTTGAGGTCAGAGAGATAGGACATGAGGTCACTTGCGTGCAGGTGATCCCTGTTTAATCCCCTGCATGGCACATGGTCCCCACCCCCGCACCCCAGCACCTGAGCACAGAACCAGAGCACTGCCGGGTGAGGCCTCCCAAAATTACCACCACCACTAAATGAAACAAAAATCCCATTTTCTTCCCCCACCGCCCCATACGGGCCTCTATTGTAGAGCTGTTTATCCTGTTGTAGTGTCAAAATGGCCTACAGGTTCTGCTGGCTTTATGGTAAAAATGTCATGTTAGATGTCCTTCCTTTATTCACACAGGAGTGTGGTGGTGTCAACCATGAGTTCGATGTTAATGAATCAACAATTTACATGACCGAGATGCCTTTAGGTGAAAACATGGTGGCATTTACCTTGCATGTGTAACCCCTGGGCGCAATTCCCAGCACTACCAAAATGAATGTCTAAATGAACAACTAAATGAAGGAATGTAGAACCAGGGTAACAGTAGAGTGAGTAGAGCTTCTGCTTTGCACAGGACTGACCCGGGTTACATCCCTGGCACCACATATGGTCCCTCATGTCCCACCAGGAATGATCCCTGAGCTCAGAGCCAGGAGTGAGCCCTGAGCACTGCTGGTATGGCTACAAAACCCAAATTTAAAATAACACACACGAAAAACCTTCCCCCCCACACCCCCAAACATCCCTGGGATTGGAGGGATCATACAGGAGGTAAGACGCTTGCCTTGTGTGTGACTCTGGTGAGAGTGACCCCGGTTCGAATCCCCAGAAACACATTTGGTCCCCTGAGCACGTCAAAGGTCACTCTCATGCACAGAGCCAGAAATGGCCCCTGAGCACTGCCAGGTGTGACTCAAAAGCAAAATCACACAGTGAGATACCTCCTTCTGGAAAATTCCTAGGAACTGGGAAGTGAGAGGGGCACATTCCTGCCCATTCAGTTTTCACTACTTTGGCCCTCCTGAATATCTGGCTTTGTTCCTGCCAACAGCCACCCCAGTGCTGGTGTGGTTATTTATTTAAAGACTGGGCTAGGGGTTGGAGCGGGGAGGGCGTTTGCCTTGCACATGGTCGACCCGGGTTCTATTCCCAGCATCCCATATGGTCCCCCAAGAACCGCCAGGAGTAATTCCTGAGTGCAGAGCCAGGAGTAACCCCTGTGCATCACCTTGTGTGACCCAAAAAGGAAAAAAAAGTCTGGGCTACTGGTTAGGGTGTGTGCTTTGTATATGCCCCACCCTGAATCAATCTTTGGTACCACCTGAGCTTCCCCTCGCCCCCCAGAACTGCTGGGGTAGCCCTGGGAATCTCTGACACCACAGGCCCCAAGTAGCATCCCTGAGTCTCTCTAACTGACTAAAGATGGGTAGGGGGGAACTCCTGGACCCTCTGGACATGGCATCTCTGGGGCCCCAAATTGTAAAATCTGGGTTCCGTCGTCTTATAGCAGAAATGATACATCACACTTCCCTTAATTTGCATTTCTTTTGATTTGCTTGAGGCAAATGTTTTCAAGGAGAGAGGTCAGATTGGTTTTTCAAACTGTGGTAAATTTGCCCCTTTTTCCACGAAGGTGAGATTATTTCCTTTTCCTTTTTGAGATGTAAGAGTTATAAATTTAAATTTCACATCTATGGTGAAGATTTCCTCTTTTTCAGTCTCCCCTTTTATCTTGATTCATGCCCTGTGGCGCTCTACATAAATTTTAAATTGTGGGGAAAACATGTTTGCCTTTTCCTCTTGGTATATTTACTTAATGAAAAGAGTGTAAGGGCCAAGGTATCATCATTGTTGGGTGCTTTTTACAAGTATTAATCACAGCCCTATTAAATAGATCTCCCTTTAATTTTCCCTGTTTGCTTTTTTTTTTTTCCCTTTCAGATGAGAAAACTGGGTAGAGAGAGAGAAAGAACTTCAGTCTTTTGACGAGTGTCAGCCAAATAGTGAGGGAGGGATCAGGGGTCAGTGAAATAGCGCAGGGGTCAGTAGCACTTGCCCTGCATGCAACCCACCCCAGAACCACATCTGGTTCCCTGAGCACCTCCAGGGCCGTTCCTGAGCACAGAGGCAGGAGTTCCGGGGTCTGGCACTAGGCACTAGGCTTCACTCCCTTCGACCCTGGCTCTATGTGATAGGGCTTCCTTTTTGACTGTTTCACCGATGTTCAGAGACTCTCCTATCCTCCAGGGCAAGAACGGGTTCCTCCTAGTCCTCTCCTCTGTAGTAGACTGGTGCAGTCTTTCCTTAAGTGGGGGATACTACCTCCTCCCCACCTGCCCCAGGGGGCACTATAACCATAGTGTCAGGTGCCAATGGGGGACACTTTCTGTTTGTTCACTTTTTTAAATTAGTCACAGTGAAATGGCAACATTATTTACAATTGGGTTTTGGATGTTTCATTGTTTCAACAGCAATCCCCTCACCAGTAGCCACTTCCCTGCCAATTTCCAGTAGCCACTTCCGGTAGCCAATTTCTCACCCTGCGTTTGCCTCCAACCCACCAGTCTGACTGTATGACGGACACTTTTAAAATAGTATCTAAGTTTTTGCACTGTGGTTTACAGTACTATTGCTGATAAGGTTTCATACATAACACTTCACCTTTCAGCATCATCTCCCCCTCCTGTCTATCTTCCCGTGACCCTAAATGTTACCCCCACCCCCTCCCCGTCCTGTCTCCATTCAGGTGGCGTGTTTCATACTGAATACCAGTCCCCATGTTCTTTGTTGCCACGTCTTTGGGTGTTCATTATTTCCCCATTATGTTTCCTTATCCTCTGGTATCAAAGTTCATTCTGTGTGGGCGACTCCCCCTCTGACTAACTTCACTCTGTGTGACACTCTCCAGTAGCAGCAAACTGCATGACTGTTGCTCCCTGTAGCAGCAAACTGCATGACGTTATCTTTACTTCTGGCTGAGTAATATTCCACTGTGTATATGTGCCATGATTTCTGTATTCACTCCTCCTCTGCTCCTGGATACTTGGGTTGTTTCCAGATTTTGGCTCTTGTGGAGAGTGCTTAGGGGTGCGAATGTCTTTTCTTCATTTGTTTTGGGTTCTTGGGATAGATTCTCAATTCCTAGATTTTCTAAGGAATGTCCATATTGTTTTCTAAAAAGACTGGACTAGTCAGCATTCCCATCAACAATAAATGAGAGTCAATTTCTCCCCACATCTGCGCCAGCACTGGTTGTTCTTGTTATTTTTCGACACGTGCCAGTCTCTGTGGTGTGAGATGGTACCTCATTGTAGTTCTGATTTGCATCTCCGTGATGATTAGAGCGTTTCTTCATGTGCCTTTTGGCCATTTGTATTTCTTCTTTCAAGAAGTTTCTGCTTATCTCTTCTCCCCGTTTTTTGATGGGGTTTATTTATTTATTTATTTATTTTTTGGTAAAGTTCACCAGTGCTTTGTTTATCTTGGACATTAACTCCTTATTGGATGACTGTTGAGTAAATAGTTTCTCCCACTCCATGGGTTGTCTTTGTATGCTGGTCATCGTTTCCTTTGAGGTGCAGAAGCTTCTTAGTTTCACACAGTCCCATTTGTTTCTCTTTGTTTCCACTTGTTTGTTCTTTGGTGTTTTATCCTTGAAGATGCCATTAGCTTCCCTGTCATGGAGACTTCTGCCTACATTTCCCTCTTTGGGCCTTACGGTTTGGGGCCTGATAACCGAGGTCTTTAATCCATTTTGATCTGACTTTTGTGCATGGCATTAAGTGGAGGTCTGAGTTCAGTTTTTTACAGGTAGCTGACCAGTTTCCCCAGCATAATTTGTTGAAGAGGACTTCCTTGTTCCACTTTCCATTTTTTTTTCCGCTCCTTTATCGAAAGTTAACGGATCATCTATCTGAGAGTCTGTTTCGGGATTTTCAACTCTATTCTGTTGATCTGGGGTTTGTCTTTATTACAGTACTATGCTGTTTTAATTATTACTGTATCGCAGTACAGTTGGAAGTTGGGGAAAGTGATGTCTTTTATCTTTCCCAGTCCCAAGGATTGCTTTAGCTATTCAGGAGGAGTTACTGTTCCATATGAATTTCAGAAAAGTTTGATCTATTTCTTTAAAAAATGTCATGGGTTGGGGGGATGGGGGTGGGAGGGATATTATCCATGGTGGTGGAAAATGGGCACTGGTGGAGGGATGGGTATCTGATCATTGTATAATTGAAACCAAAGCACAAAAAATTGTAAATCTACAACTTTAAAAAAAATAAAATAAAATAAAGGGAAAAAAAACAAACAAACAAAAAAAAAAACAAAAAAAAAAAATGTCATGGGTATCCTTATAGGGATTGCATTGATCGGTTTGTTCACTTAAATAAGGTAGATTTCCAGAAGGAGATGCCATATATATATGCCATATATATATATATATATATATATATATACACACACACACACACATGTGTGTGTGTATTTCCTTGAGTGGGCACCAGTAATGTCTCCATTGTGAGACTTGTTACTGTTTTTGGCATATTGAATACGCCACAGGGAGCTTGCCAGGCTCTATATAAAATTTATTTATTTTTCTGAAAAAGGGGCTTGTTTTTATGCCACCCCTCTCCACCTCCCCAGGTAACATGGGAACCTCTGGACTAGCTAGCTGCTTGCTAAACTAGCCGAGGCTGAAGGGTCTGAGTTTGGATCTTGGCTCATCAGCTCAGCCAGTGTTTATGCTCAGGAAGGAGTTGACAGGTTCTCGAGTTGCGTTTTGCCTCCAGCAGGTGATTTGATAAGCTGGGCTTTGGCTAGGGCACCCTCATGCTGGAACGTGACTCCACTGGTCCCATGGACTTTCCCTTACCACACCCCTCCCCTTCCTGGCCTCCTCAAGGGAGCCTCTGGGCTCAGCTCCCTGCCAGAGAAAAAAGAGCAAGCCTTTTCCCAGGTTCCACCCTTCCAACCTGTCACTCCAATGAGGCACTCTTGGGGGGAGGACCAGAAATCCTCCCCGTGTTTGAGCAAGCCTTGAAAACCCCCAGGGCCAGAGGGTCTTCCCTGTGAGAATGTGTGTGTCTTCACCTTCCCCCTACACCCCCCCACCCCCAGAAGGGCAGGAAGCCCCAGGTTTAATTTTTTTGAAACAGCATTCTCACGGTTATCTCAAAGACTCTCCATCAGCCCAGTTTCAGAGTTATCTTCCTCCCAGATCTCGCCCTCCTTCTCATATTCAATCATCTGACCAGTGCTTGTGGGTCTTCCTTTGTAGGTTCTCATGCATTCATTTTTTCCAGTCACAATAACTCTACTATGGTGATTCTCCAAGTGGGGTCCCCAGATCTGCAGCAGGGGGACCAACACCTGGGAGTTTCTCTCAGTCCCCCAGTGCCCACCTAAACTGGAGATTTCCCTCTCCTCCCACCCAGCAAGCGGCATTTTCAGAAGCCCTGTAGACATTCTAACGTGCCCCCAGGTTTGAGAATGTGCCAGTGCGCCCCCTCCACCTTATCATTAGAACATTATAAATATTCTCACTGTTCACATTTGGAAAATACAGACAATATGAGAGAAGTAGGCAGGGGGAAAAAAAAGTTACACCCTAACTCTCCCACTCATAGGGAATTACTATTTTAACATCCAGGCAAATTTTTTTTTTCTAATTAAAAATTAGAGTACAAGGTTGTAGAGATAGTGCATTGGCTAAGGTGCCTGCCTTGAACATGGCTGATCCAGATTTGATCCCCAGCACCTCTGAGCCCCACCAGGAGTGATCCCTGAGCACAGAATTGGGAGTAGGCCCTGAGCACTCCTGGGTGTGACCCAGAAACCAACAAAATAAAACTGGAGATATATTGGACCAGAGAGAGTACAGTGGCTAAGATCTTGTACATGGCCACCTGGGGTTCAATCCTCGTCACCACGTATAGTTTCTTGAATCCCACCAGGAGTGATCCTTGGGCACAGAGCCAGGAATAAGCCCTCAGTACTGCTGGGTGTTTCCCCTCCATACCCCCGCCCCTGGACCTCCCCCCACACACACTGCCAAATGAGCAAATAAAGTAGGAGATATATTTGATGACATACAATTTGGCTCAGATTAAAGTGCATGTCCTATTGCTTTGATATATTTATATTGCAGTATGATTGCCACGGCAGTGTATGCTCACATCTCTGTACGTCCCATAATTATTATTTCTCCTGGTGTTGGGAACAATGAAGATCTAGTCACTTAGCAAGCTTAAGGTGTCATTTTGTCACCTCCGATCACTCCTGTCCAGAGAATAACTTTACCAATTGTGAGTCATTTTAGGAGTTATTCCTGGCGGGCCTGGGGGGGCTGGGGTGGGGGCATTTAGAATGTTGGGGATCAACCCTGGTCAGCCACATGCAAGGCAAGCACCCTCCCCACTGTACTCTCTCTCCAGCTCTATGTGAGCCGCTCCTAAAAAGCATGCTTCTGGTGGTATAGCTGTTGCACTCAATATGAGTTCCTTTTGTCCTCTGCATAAGGCCATATGTGAATATGTTCACGTTAGCATTCACGGAGCTTGTGACACGTGTTTCCACTCTTACCTCCTAACATCCATGCTCCATCAGGGACCTTATGTGCCTGGCATCTTACACGATGCCATATACTTGGTCGGCATTCCGGAAATTCTAGCTCAGTGACTGTGTCTTTTAACGCAACCATGTTTTAGTTGAGAAATCTGCCGTGGGATTCCTTTCTCCGACCTTAGAACAGCAGTTCACGCTGGAGTGTTTTCTTAGAATGCACATCCCTGCCACCCCTCCTAGCAGATTCTGATCACGTAGGTGTGGCTTCCTTTTCGAGAAGTTGAGAAGCCCAGGTCCAGATATTCCTTCCCCGTTTCCATAGGTCAAACACTGGCCTATCTTTGTTAGATTGTTTCTGTCCAATCCTTTCTCTTCCCCAGACCTGTGATATCAGTTGGTTCCTCTTGGGCCTGGCCTTGACTCTCAGCCAAAGAGGAGGGCAGAGGGTGGTGAGGAGTCACCTGATGCAGGCTAAGCCAATCAGATGATTTCTCTGAGAATTTGGCCTCCTTGGACAGGACTGATGCTTGCTTGCAGCCTGAGGCTGGCCAGAAGGTCTTTGGACTTGGAGCTGGCAAACTTGTGTAGTCACCAGGGAGCCCCTGGTAGGGAGAAGAGTGGAACAGGCCTAGAGCAGGAAGTGGAGAAGGCAATGTGGTCTCAGAGGGAAGGAAAGGAAGGGAGAGTGGCCAGGCCTGCTGACTCCTCCAGTCCATGGTTTCTGGCTCTGCTGCCTGTACCCCAGTTTCCTTTTGTGCATCCTTTTCACAGGAGGCCACGGAGGGGCCAGGGGGCCTGTCTTTCAGGCCTGCCTCGGCTTCATCCCGTGTCTCAAATTCCTTTGCCTCTTCCCACTACCTTGACTCTCTCTCAGCTTCAAGAGGATTATGGGGCTGGACTCTGAACTACCATAAAGAATCTGCTGGTTGGGGCTGGAGCGATAGTACAGCAGGTAGGGCTGTACTTGCACCCGGCCGACCCGAGTTTGATTCCCAGCATCCCATATGGTCCCTTGAGCAGCACCAGGAGTAACTCCTGAATGTAAAGTCAGGAGTAACCCCTGTGCATTGCCAGGTGTGAGCCAAGAAAAAAAAAAAAACACCAGAATCTGCTGGTCAGGTAACCAGTGCTGGGGGAGGGACTTCCTGCTCCCTGGCAAGGAAGAACGTATGTGCAATCAAGGGGACCACATTCCTTCCCCTGCAACCGGGGACACACTGGGCTGAAGTGTGGTCCCCCGCTCCCAGACACATGATCTCTGGGGCCCCTGTGCAGATGTGGGCTGCGGAAGAGACCCAGCAAGGCCTGCTTCCTCCACAGGGAGTTCCTGGGGACCCAAAGAATTCTGCACTGACACACACTTCTCAAACAATGGTTTCAACAGTTGCACAAACTCTTTGAGATTTTTCTGAGGCTCGGGGTACCTTCTGAAAGTTTAAGAGGGGATACTGAGAATGAGAGGTTCTGAAATGTAGCCCCTGCGTTCTTTTTCTCAGGGAGCACGTCTTGGAACCAGAGTTCTGTGGAATTCCAAGGTAGAAATTCCTAGGCCTTTCAGCAGAGGTCAGGATTCCTCCCCCCCCCCCCCCCAATTTCAGATCGCAGACGTGTGCACCCCACTCTCCACATGAGGCAGGGCTGGCCCACCACTTCCTCTTCAAGCCCACACCACCTCACATCTCTTGCCACACTTATAATGGGGGAGACATGAAGAATGAGGTTTGTGAAGGTAAGAAACCGGAAATCTGCAGAGGTGAGCTCATCCATGTGATGCCCCGACCAGGTGCTCCACCCTCTGCCTCGGGCTGCTATGGCCCAAGGCTGGCTGTGTCTCCAGGTTCCCTTCCCACCCGGCTGGTTGAGTCCCTGCAGGTGCTCACAACAGCCCAGGAACCTAATGCCCTCCAGTTCCCTGCCCCTCATGCTCTATGCGGAGGAAGAAGGAGGGATCTGGGCTGAGAAGTAGTCCCACCTCTCCCTAAATGAGTGTTGGTTGGGGGGTGCTTGGTCTTCTTGATTGCTCTGGGGCATCATTCAGCACCTGAGCTACCTACCATATGGGGAGGGACACTGCATTGAGCTCCAGTTACCACCCTGGATTCTTCGACTCTGACCCAGAGATTCCCAGTTCTCTCTTTCCTTTTTGCTTAGGGATTTTGGGTAGGTCACTTCAGGTGCTGGTCTGAAAGGGGCGGGGCCAGATGACCTCAGGCTGCCTGAGGCCTCCACCCCTAACTCATGGGTGTGACCAGCCTTAAGTCAGGAGTAAGGCCTGCTGTCTGGGGGGGGGGGGGGGGGGGGGGGGGATCATCCCTACTGCCACCTTGGAACCCTGCTGAGAGATGGGGCTTTCCTTAGGTTCTGAGATGTAAGTCCCTCAGAAGCCCTGGGGGTTTCTCTCTCCCTTTGGCTAACTTAGCCCTGTAGTGCAGGGGTTTCTGAGGGAGACCATGCTTGGTCTTTTCTGCTGGGAGCTTCCTAGTGGCCCGTCCACTGGCTCTCATAGGTTCAAGCAGGGGTAGCCCCCAGAATGAGTCGTTTCCTCTTGTGGGGGAGGAACCTTCTCAGTTTGGATTCACTGCCATCCTGCTGATGTGGCTACTTGTCCAAGGCACCGACTTTTGTCCTTTACTTCTGCCTGTAGGTGGCCACTGGGTGTTCGAGGCTTCCTGGAGGCACCCAGGGTCTGGGGTGGCTGTAGAACTCGCTGGATGAACCTGCACACAGTCCCCCCTATTATTATTATTTGGGGGGGCACACCTAGCTATGCCCAGGGGTTTTTCCTGGCTCTACACTCAGGGATCACTCCTGGGGGTGCCCCTGGGGGACCATACGGGATTATGGGATGCTGGGGATGGAACCTGGGTGGGCCACGTGCAAGGCAAGCAGCCTCCCTGCTGTCCTATGTCAGGGGTGGGGTGGAGTGGGGGGGGTGTCACCCCATCTCTTCCGAACTCAAAACGTGAAGGACCCGAGACTTGTTTTCTTCCTGGAGAAGCCGATGGCAACCCAGCGGAGAGCGCCCCCCCCCCCCCCAGCCCCCGTCCCCGCCTCCCCGGGGAAAAGGGGGAGGAAGGGGGTCCGTGTCTCGGTGGTGGCCCCGAGCGCCCGCGCCCGCAGACACCCAAGGAGCCGCCACCCGGGCGGGCGGGTGGCGGCCGCGTCTTTGTGCCCTTGCTCCGGGGATTTGGGGGGCACGAGGCGGGCGCGGGAGGTGAGGGGGGAGCGGCCCGCCGGACTCGGGGCGCCGCCACGGGACCTCCCTCTGCTCCCCGCCACCCCCCCCCCCCCGCGTCCCCCGCCCCCGTCGCCAGCCTCACCCGCATCGTTCCTTCTTTTTTTTATTTTTACTTTCGAGCCTTGTAAGGCAGGCGGACGGGGGCCCGGGCGTTCCGGCGACACGTTGCCAGCGGCGCCGCCGCCGCCGCCGCCGCCGCCGCGCCGGCCCGTCCGCGCGCGCTTGTGGCCGGGGCGGCGGGGGTGGGGGTGCGGGATCGGGGTGGGGGTGCGGAGGCCGCGCCCCGGGGTGGGCAGCGGGCGCCGATCCCCGCGGGGGGCGGGCGGGCGCGCGCGGGTGGGGTGGGGGGGGGCGCGCGCGGGGGGCGCCCGGGCCGCCGGCGGCCCGGCCCACGTTTTCGCTCTCGCCCGCTCCCTCCGCCCCTCGCGCGGCCCTGCCCCCCGCCCGCCCGCCCGCCCGCGTCTCCTCCTCCCGCCTGGTCATGTGTCGCCTTTTTTTGTTTGCAGTGGAAACAATTTCTCGCCGCGCGGCGCGCCCCGGCCCGACTGCGCCGCGGCGGAGGCGAGCGGGAGGCGGGACGGGGCGGGGAGAGCGGCGGGGCCGGCGGGGAGGACGCGCGGCGCGCCCGGCGGACGCCGCAGGTCCCATGCCGCGCCGCGACCCCCGCGCCCCTGCCGCCCGCGCCCGCGGCCGTCCCCCGCCGCGCCGCGCCCGCGCGCCCCTCGCCGGGCCTCCGAGCCATGCCCGCCGGGCGCCCGCGAAACTTTGCCGGCTGCCCCTGAAGGGCGGCGCAGCCCCCCGCGCCCCCGCGTCCCCGCGCCGCGCTCCGGCCAGGTGAGTTCGCTCGCGCCGGGCCGGCCCGGCCGGGGCGGGGGGCGTCGGGGCCCCGCGGGGCGCCCGTCCTGGACGCGACCTCGCGGGTGCCCGGGGAGTAGGCGGGGGGGACACACAGACACACGGTGGGGCAGCGCTGCGGTGCCCGGGCCCGGGAAGGGGTGTTGGCGGCGCGGGGTGGG
The DNA here is from genome assembly GCF_029834395.1 of Sorex fumeus. Lineage (NCBI taxonomy): Eukaryota > Metazoa > Chordata > Mammalia > Eulipotyphla > Soricidae > Sorex > Sorex fumeus. The sequence continues at coordinate 5,999,747 of NW_026606155.1, forward strand.
GGTGGGGGGCGCCCCCCACCCCCAGAGCCGTCGGGAAGTTGCCGGCTGCGCAGAGTTTCCTGCCCCGAAGTGGGGGGCTCGGTTTCCGAAAAAGACGCCCCGAAGAAGGAACAGAGTTGGTATTGTCTGCGGAGGATGGGGGGGTCCCCGGCGTTGCAGGCAGCGGAAGGGGTGCGATCAAAGGGGAGACCCCCCTCCAAAAAATAAAACCCCGAGAAGCGGGCTCCGAACAAAGCTCGCCCCCCAAACTGTGCGGGCTTGGCACGCGCCGCGAGCGTCTCCCGAGCGGCCCCCGACGCCGACCCCCTCCTCACCCCGGCGCTCTCTGGAAGCCCCCCTCGGGCCCGGGAGGCGTGGGGGGTGGTGGTGGGGGGACGGCGGGCTTTTATGGATGTGTTTTTAAGACGTTCGGCGGTGCGGCCAGTAAAAGGTTTATGACATCTGAGCGGCAGTGAAGGTATGCGAGCTCGCGATCGCCCTGTAGACGGGGAGCCGAGCGGTTTCCCCGTTGCCTGGCAACGCCGCTGATGGACGCGGGACGCAGCCAATGGCCGCCCCCGCTGGTCCCCTTGAAATGTTTTTGACAAGTACAGTAGCCGGGAGTGGGGCGCGTGCGTGCGTGCGTGCGTGTGTGTGTGTGTGTGTGTGTGTGTGTGTGTGCGCGCGCGCGTGTGTGTGTGTGTGTGTGCGCGCGCGCGCGCGCCCAGGGAGGCTCCTCAGACCGCCCCCCCCCATCTCCCCCCAGCCCCTCAACTCGGCCTGGGGTGGATTGCTCAACTTTTTTTGTTTTTGTTTCTTAAGTTTACGTTGAACATCTATGCCGAACTGGGCCAGTCAGGGCTTTTGTCAGTTATTTGGAGAACGTCTGAGAGATGGATACAAACTAGCCTCCCTGCGGTATAGTCTTAAAAAGAAAACCAGATCGCTACACCGCAAGTCAGAGAGAGAGGAGAGAGGAGAGGAGAGAGAAGAGAAAGGAGAAAAAGAAAGGAGAGAGAGAAGAGAAAGATAGGGAGAGAGGGGGAAAAGAGATGGAGAAAGAGTGGGAAAAGGTGAAAGAGGTGGAGAGGGACAGAGAGAAGTGGGAGGGAGAAAGATGGGGAGAAAAGAGGTGGAGAAAGTGGGAGAGGGAAAGGGGGGAAGAGATGGAGAAAGAATGGAAGAGGGGGAAAGAGGTGAGGGGAGAGAGAGCAAGAGCGCGCAGAGAGGGTATGTGTGTCTGTATGTGGGGGTGGGTGGAAACATAACCCACAGCAAACCTCAAAGTTGTAAGGAGGTCACTAGTTAACAGTATCTGGCGTAGCATCCTATTGGCAGCTGATGAAAACTGTTTGCTGAATTGCAGACTGACATGATCCAGATCCCCTCCCTTCTGCCCCCCCCCCTTAAAATAAGAGAAAAAAAAAAGATTGGTGAATTATGTACTAAGAGTATAATAATGGAAAACTCCTCAGCTGTGATTTCTGGAAACTGATTTTTAAAATGGAACTGTAATGATCAGTGTTTGATACTGTTGCTGTAGAATGCGGGTGCATCGGGGTGCGTGAACGGTTTGGAGGGGCTGCGGAGGGTGGAAACGACATAACAGGCAAAGGATCTACGGGTCCCGAGCCTCCGAAACCCTCCTTTCTTGAAAGTGCCATTTTTCTAATAAACCATATTGTGGGCAGTGTTTGTTTAAAACAAAAGAAAACATGGAGAATAGCGTGTTAGTTCCTTCGGGAAGCTACTGACAAATAAGCAAATTAAAAAGAAAGAGAGCAGCATGTTGTCATAGCAACAGTGCAATTAAATTACTTTACTGTCAGCCATGATATAATTTTCCTGTTTGTAAGCTCAAGAGACAGAAAACTTTCATCTGGAGCGAAAGTTGACTGCCGTGTCTGGGTCGTTGTTCTTTCCTTGTTCTCTTTTGTACTCTGCGGGGTGGATATGTTGGGTTATCAACAAATGTGTGGTTTTTTTTTTCCTTTTCTTTTTTTTTTTTTTCCTGATTGGGATCCCAGGAAACTTTGAGAGACATGCAGAGCTTTGAATAGTCCACACAGCAAGTCAAAAAAACAAACAAACAAAAAAAATGAGCACATCAAAAGCCAAGATGGCAGCATTTAAGGGTTCCAAGTGCCCATGCACACAACACCGAAAATACTGAGGGTGGTCCTAAACCTTAGGTGATCTGTGCATGTGCAGAGTCCGGGGACCAAGTGGAGGAAATAGGTGTAGGAACTGCCACACCTGGGGATGGGGGTCCCTGAGCCCCAGGGTGGTTTACTCCCTGCTTATTTTGTAAGGTTCTTTGTGCCAGGCTGGGTTCCTGTAGCCGGAAGTTGCTACACCTGCGTGCACCCTTGGCTAGCCGTGGCCTGCCTCACTTTATGCTTTCTAGAATCCCGTTCTAGAGCTTCCTGAGCTGAAGTGGCAGTTATTTTAGGTGTTGTGTTCATGGACAATTGAAATCCTAAAACGCTTCTGTCTTGGCTTTTGATGTGCTCAGTTTTTTTTTTTCCCCTTTACATGTATGATGTCTCACAGAGAGAAGCATAAAACAGGCGTGGCTTAGCGCCGTGTGTGGCGGTTACTCTGCTTCCTTTTTCACGTGCAGAGCCCAGGGTGCCCAGCACTGCATCTGCTGTGCTGGGCTCCTTGAGTGTGTGTGGACTTGCCAACTGCTCATTTTCTTGTCTCAGCCACTACTTCACGCCTGTTCTAGGTCACTGATAAAAACAGCCGGGTGGCTGAAGCCCGGAGTGGGGGGCAGAAATGATCTCAAAAAAATTTGAGCAGCTTTCTGTTTTGTTTTGTTTGGGGGCCACACCCGGCAGGGCTCAGGGCTTACTCCTGGCTCTGCACTCAGGAGTCCCTCCTGGCAGGGATCCGGGGACCACATAGGGGACCGGGGATGCAACCCGGGTCATCAGTGTGCAAGGCAAGCGCCCTCCTTCCCTGCTCCAGCCCCATCTGTAGCACTGCTGTTTATTTGTTCATTTGGTTTTGGTTTTGGGGCTACTCCCTCCCGGCCTTACATAGGGCTTACTCCTGACTCTGTGCTCCCTCCAGAAGGCTGCATGCAAAGCAGGCTCCTTACCTGCTGTGCTATCTCTCACCCCTCTGCAGCCATCTTTGTTGAATTTGCTCACCTGCCCTCAAAACCTGCCTGTGACTCTTCTGACTTTTTCTAGCAAGCCCAATTTCAGCAAATGGCCTGTCTTTTTCTTTTCCACTGATGTGTATGCTGTCTGAAGTTACCGTTTCACTCTGGGGGTGCGGTCCCTGAAGTGAAGCTGCTTCTCCTCCCAATTCAAATCCACAGAGTTCCTTATCAATCTTCTTCTTATTACTATTTTGGACTGGGTTTGGGGCCTGCACCTGGCATTGCTCAGGGGTTATTCGCATTGGTGCTCTCGGGACCAGGTGACTTGGGCCGGGCTTCTCGCCTGTAGAGCGCACTCACTAACCCTTTCTGATTTCTCTCTCCCCAGCCCCTGTTAGCACCCTTTAGCCTTTAGACCCGTCCACTGGAATTGAGGTTCTGGAATGTTTGGAAGTTCTTTTCTAAAACTTTCTTTTGTTGCTGTTGAGAATCAGATCCGGGGCCCTCAAAAGCAAATCTCTACCATTGAGCTGCGTCCGCCGTCCAGAGTTCTGGAATTTTTGGTCATGACTTGCAAGCTAAAAAATAAAACAACACCCACCCCCAGATGCCTGTCCCCTATGGCCACTTTTTAATTCCAAGGCGTTTGTGATGGTCGTTGTATAGAAGCAGCTAGACTTACTCGAAAACAACTGACAACTAACATCAAACTGTTTTTTTTTTTTGGGGGGGGCTGGGGCCATACCCAGTGCTCAGGGGTTACTCCTGGCTCTAGACTCAGCGATCTCGGGGGGACCATATGGGGTGCCAGGGATTGAATTCAGATTGAATATGTGCAAAGCAGATGCCCTACCTGCTGTCCTACACTATGCTGCCACTCGCCTATAAACTGAACTTTTTTTAAAAAAAATTTGTTTTTCAAGGACTAAGGGGCAGGAGATATGTGTTGTGCCATGATTATTTTAAAACATAAAGCCATTTCATAGAATGTTTGTGCATTCATGCCTGAGAGGGAAACTAAGAGGCACCAGCGAGCACTGTTTCCTAGGGTCTCAGGCAAAGTCTTTTCTGAACCAGAGAGATGGCCTGGTGGGATTTCCCCCTTAAAAAATTTTTTTTGTGTGTGTGGGTGTTTTTTGTTCTGTGTTTTCAGCCACACTTGGTGGTGCTCAAAGCTTACTCCTGCCCTCTGTGCTCAGGAATCACTCCTTGCAGTGCTCAGGAGACTGTGTGCGGGGCCGGGGATTGAACTGGGGTCATCTGCTTTCAAGGCATGTGCCCTCTGCACTCTCGGTCTCTCTAGCCCCCTCGCTGACGCCCCCTTCCCCCCCACATTTGTATGTTTTCGGAGCTACGTGTCTTTCCAGGTGGGCTGGCTGCATCCTGCTGCCTATGCTGTGGGCGGCTGGTGTGATGCAGTAACACAGTCTCTCTCATTGTGGGGGTGGGGGGGATGGTGGTGGGCTTGCCAGGCTACCCTGTGATGCGGGGGGGCCCCCAGCCCCATGTCGGAACAAGGCTTGTCAGCCAGAACCAGCTGCCTGGGTATCTCTGGTGATGATCTGGGCCTTTTGTCTGTCCTGGGCGGCTACACTGGGCCATGTGAGTCCCCGTCCTGAGGACAGGCTGTGTCTGACACTGTTGGGACGGGGCGGGATGGGGTTTGGGAATCTCACAGAGTTCCATTCCCAGTGTATCCATTCCTAGCAGGGTAATCTTGAAAAAATTCCGTTCCCTCCAGAACCTCAGGTTCTTCGTCCTCAAGCTCAAGCAAGCAGCACCCACCCTCCGGTGGGGTGCTCGAGAGAGTGGCATAGCAGACATGGGCTTAGCTTAATCTCTCTGCTCAGAGCCTCCTACTGGAGGCCAGGAAGGGTGGTGGTGGTGGGGTGGAGGTGATGGGGAGGCAGGGCGGCGAGGTGGGCGTGTGACGGCCTTGTATGTGGGGTCTTCTCTGCTCACCTGTCCCCTCTGTTCTGCGATCCCCAGGAGCCTTCATGTAAATGGGCCCAGTCATGCCGCCCAGTAAGAAGCCAGAAAGCTCAGGAATCAGCGTGTCCAGTGGGCTGAGTCCGTGTTACCGGGGCAGCAGCTTCTCCCAGGCCCTGCAGGAAGATGATGACCTCGACTTCTCTCTGCCCGACATCCGCTTAGAGGAGGGGGCCATGGAAGATGAGGAGCTCACCAACCTGAACTGGCTGCACGAGAGTAAGAACTTGCTGAAGAGCTTCGGGGAGTCAGTCCTTCGGAGCGTCAGCCCCGTCCAGGACCTGGACGATGACACCCCCCCTTCCCCCGCCCACTCCGACCTGCCCTACGATGCCCGGCAGAACCCCAACTGCAAGCCCCCCTACTCCTTCAGCTGCCTCATATTCATGGCCATCGAGGACTCGCCCAGCAAGCGCCTGCCCGTGAAGGACATTTATAGCTGGATCTTGGAACATTTTCCCTATTTTGAAAACGCACCGACGGGGTGGAAAAACTCGGTGAGACACAACCTGTCCTTGAACAAGTGTTTTAAGAAAGTGGATAAAGAGAGGAGTCAGGTAAGCTGGAGTTCCGCGCGGCGCAGGCTTCTGAATTTCTCGCCAAATAAAAGTGTCACTGCACGCCAGCTTGTCTCTCTGCAAGTTGCAGTTCTTGGGGGGATCATTCTTCTTCGTTTCCTGTGGCCTATAGGAAAGACCTTTCTTCTTCCCCACAGCCTGTTGTTCTTGTGTCCCCGTGCTGACCGAAGGGTTTCCCAGCTCTGATTCTCATTACCGAGCCTGTTCTGCACCATCCTGGGCTTAAATGGTGCCCCCTCTGGGTTGGAGGGATAACTTTTGTTTTTGGGTAACACCTGGATGGTGCTCCGGACTTGCTCCTGAGTTTGTGCTCAGGGATCGCTTTTAGTGGGGCTGGGGATTGAACCTGGGTTGCTTGCCAATGCCTTGCCCGCTGTACCGTTTCTCTGATCCCGAGGGATCCTTTGGGATTAAGAGTCCAAGCCGAGGTGCGGATGCCAGAGGCTGCCAGGAGCCATGAGGCACGTGTGTATATAGTATCTGAGGAAAAATGCCGCCGATGCCAGAGGAGAATGGCATTTGTTTTCTTTCTGAATATCACCTGGAGACACTCAGCTTCTTCAGGGTTCTGGAATAAATGGACAGAAATGGCCATCGGGAGCTCACTTGTTGTACTTAAAAACTGGGGATGAAACAGCAGTGTGAATTACCAGGATGTTCTAAAGAGCAGGCAAATGGTTGGGAAGTACTTGGCCATTCTGAAGCCCTTAGGATTTTTTTTTCCCACTTTATATTAGGTTTTTGCAGTGCCAGGGATCAAACCCAGTCCTCCTGTATGCACAGTACCCAGCTTTTGAGCAATCTCCCTGTATCTTGCTCCTCACCCACCCCCCGCTTTTTTTTTTTTTTTGGCCGACTTGAACCCAGAATTTCACACATACAAAGCAAGAGTCTCATTCCTGGTACAAAGTTCTCATTAGAAACTGACTTAAAAACAGGGTGAATTTGAAAAAGCTCATACAGCTGGTAAGGCACTATCTTTGCATGCGGACAACCAGGTTTGAGCCTACCAGAAGTGATCTGTTTTGTTTTGTTTTTTTCTTTGTTTTTGGGTCACACGCGGTGATGCACAGGGGCTACTCCTGGCTCATGCACTCAGGAATTACTCCTGACGGTGCTCAGGGGACCCTATGGGTTGCTGGGAATCGAACCTGTGTTAGCTGCGTGCAAGGCAAACTCCCTACCCGCTGTGCTATTGCTCCAGCCCCAGGAGTGATATCTGAATGCAGAGCCAGGAGTAAGTCCTGAACACAGACAGGTATTCCCCCAAATCAAAAAAAGAAAGAAAAGAAAGAAAGAAAGAAAGAAAGAAAGAAAGAAAGAAGAAAATTAAAAGGAAAATGGAAAATTTTTTTGTGATGTTGGGGAATCAAACTCAGGTGTCATCCATGTAAAGGAGGCACATGCTTTGCCCCACTGAGCCACATCCTTGGCCAACTGAGATGGAATTTATTTTATTTTAATTCTATTTTTTAAATTTAATTATTTTTTAATTTTTAAATTATTTATTTTTTATATAGGAGTACTGCTATTTATTCAGCCACTGATTAGCTGATTGAATTGGGCATGAACTCCACTTTAATTTTTTTTTTTTTTTTTTTGCTTTTTGGGTCACATCTGGCGATGCACAGGGGTTACTCCTGTCTCTGCACTCAGGATTTATTCCTGGCGGTGCTCAGGGAACCATATGGGATGCCGGGAATCGAACCCGGGTCGGCCACGTGCAAGGCAAACGCCCTACCCACTGTGCTATCTCTCCAGCCCCTCCACTTTAAATTTTTTAATGAATCACCACGAGATACAGACTTACAAACTTTCATGGTTATGTTTCAGTCATACAATGATCAAGTGCCCATCCCTCCATCAGTGCCCATTCTCCACCACCAATGGTCCCAGCATCCCTCTCACAACCCTCCACCTCTACCATCACCTCTGTGGCAGGCACATTCCCTTCACTCTGAGATGGAATTTTGACTTTAAACCTTTAGCTCAAGTGTCATGACTTGCTTAGATGGGGTTGTGTTCTTGTTTTTGTAAAAATGGGGGGAGGGGAGAGTTGGGGTCACATCAGGGCTTCCTCCTGGCTCTGTGCTCAGAGATGCTTCTGGCAGAGCTTTGGGGAGTCCAACTCGGGCCTGCTGCAAAGCAAGGCAAGTGCCCCCCGCTGTCCGTACTATCTCTGACCGCAAGATCTGTTCGGTGATTAGCTTTGCCCTTCTTTCATGGGATTGGATGGGTACTCTGCAAACAGCATCGGCCTATTAGAGTAGGAAGATGTGAGCTCTGAAAAGCTTGGTGGCTGCAGTTAAAACAAAGTACTGGAAAATGTCTCTGAGCAGGTTCCACGGGGCTGTGGTTCCCAGCGTCCCCTGGCACGGGGACAGCGTGGCTGTGACCCCGCAGGCCGGCTGCTTTTCCTCTCTGGGAAGTGCCAGTGTGTGCTCAGGGCGCCCAGACTGTGCAGTGGGAGTTTGTTTCTTTATTTCCTTTTGTTCAGGGGAACTGGGGCTGCTCTTGGTGGTCCTCTGCCTGTTGGGCCTGATTTATTACAGTTCTGCCCCTTGGACCCAGGAGTGCCGGGACCCACATCTAGTGATGCTGCGGGCGTTGTGGTGCTTGGGCCTGAACATCAGGTCTTTTTTTTTTTTTTTTTTTGCTTTTTTGGGTCACACCTGGCGATGCACAGGGGTTACTCCTGGCTCATGCACTCAGGAATTGGTGCTCGGGGGACCCTATGGGATGCTGGGAATTGAACCCCGGTCAGCTGCATGCAAGGCAAATGCCCTATCTGCTGTGCTATCTATCGCTCCAGCCCCTGAACTTCAGGTCTTGAACATGCAAAGTGTGTGCCCCTGGTCCCTCTGGTCTCTCCTTGCCCCTCCAGTGAAATTCGGAGCCAGAGACGGGAGCAGGAAATGGTGCTTCTCCTGCCTGCTGCAGGCTCTACTCTTCTCCCAGAGTTCACTTTTGTTCCTGAGGGTGCTGCAGGGTTGGGTGGGGTGTTGCCTTGGACTAGCAAATAGTGGCCTCCAGCACTGGAGCCTGAGCCTTTGAGTGTAAATCCAGTGTACTCATGTATTCTGGACGCCCCCTTTTTCTCCATATAGTTTGTCATCACGATCACGATCATCCTGTTGTCCGTCGATTGCCTCCAGCAGGCCCCAGTAACGTCTCCTTTGTCCTAACCCTGAGATTTTAAAAAGTGCCATATTCAAGGCTTTTTCAGGGTTAGAAGAATGAGACCCATCATTGTTACTGGTATTTGGCATATTGGGTGTGCCCCGGGGAGTTTGCCGTGTGGGCAGGTTACATTCGGTAGCCTTCCAGGTTGTCCAAAGTAAGAATGAGATAATAAGATGTCGCTTCCGGGAGCTGGGTTTTATAGTCTCTGGGTCTTGGCCGTTGATGGGATTACACGGCACCGAGGGCCAGTTGGTGGGTGTGGCCCCCACCTACTGGAAGATGGAGGATCTGGGTGGAGGATGCTCAGCCCCGATCCGAGCAGGCTTGGAGATCTCAACCCTGGGACCCGCATGCCGTTACCTTCATGCGTGTGGAGGTGGTCTCAGCATGGTTGTGGCTGGTTCTGGAGGTCTTTGGCTGCCGGGACTCTGCTCGGGGCGGGGAGGGAAGCTCAACCTGCCCCCATCCAAGGGGCCCCGGCGAGGGCAGCCAGGCGCGGGGGCAGGAGACTCTGCACTGTTCTCTTCCCAGACCTGGGTTTATAGTCATAACTGAAACAGTAAAAAGATACTGCTTTTATTTTTTAAATTAAATGATTACATTTTATCAATTTTTTTTCCGGGGGTGGGGGAAGTGTGGTGACAGTGTCACACTTCAGTGATGCTCAGGGTTTACTCCTGGCTCTATGCCTCTATGCTCAGGGAATACTCCCTTGCAGTGCTCAGAGGACCATCCATGGTGTCAGGGATTAAGCCCTGGTGAGCTGTGTGTAAGGCAAGCACACTATCCCCGTTTTTTTTTCTTTTTTTTTGTTATTTTGGGTCACATCCAGCGATGCACAGGGGTTACTCCTGGCTCTGCACGCAGGAATTACTGCTGGCGGTGCTCAGGTATCCGCGGTATTATATCTCTGACTCATTTGGTTTGGGGGCTGCTCCGATGATGCTTTGGGCGTCATACCCGCATCTCCACCTGCAGAGTGTGCCTTTCAGCCTGTGCTGCTATTTCCGTAGCTCAGGGTGCTGCTTTGACCTGGGAGGTCTGCGACACGCAGCTCTTACCCCTTCTCCTCCCCTCCACTTGACTTCTGGACTGGACAGTGTTGTTTTTTGTTTGGAGGAGGAGGAGGAAGAGGGTTGAAACCATACCTGGCAGTGCTCTTAGGGCTATTCTGGTTCCGTGCTCAGGGATTGCTTTCAGCCATGCTTGGGGGAACTGTGCGGTGCCGGGTTGGAGCTATAGCACAGCGGGTAGGGTGTTTGCCTTGCACGCGGCCAACCCGGGTTCGATTCCCAGCATCATATATGGTTTCCTGAGCACCTCCAGGAGTAATTCCTGAGTGCAGAGCCAGGAGTAACTCCTGTGCATCACCAGGTGGGACCGCTCCCCACAAAAAAAAACAGCAAAAAAAAAAAATGGGGCTGGAGCGATAGATAGCACAGCGGGTAGGGTGTTTGCCTTGCACGTGGCTGACATGGGTTCAATTCTCAGCATACATATGGTTCCCTGAGCATCTTCAGGAGTAATTCCTGAATGCAGAGCCAGGTGTAACCCCTGTGCATCGTCGGGTGTGACCCAAAAAAGCCAAAAAAAAAAAAAAAAAGTCGAGTGCCTTAACCCCTGTACCTGCTCTCTGGCCTCTGGACTTGTTGATTGTTTTGAGAATCTTTTGGGGACTCTGAGTCATCGTTTCGCAAGCCTTTGGTACCGACAGCTTTTGTAGAAGCGAGTGCTCGCGCCACGAGCAGACAGCCTTAGAAAGCAGTTCCAGGTGGAGAGAGAGAAGGAAGTGCAGAATCTCCCCCACAGCCCCTCGTCCCTGAGGCAGGGCTTTGGAGGTCGGAACCCCTTCTGCAGGACCCTGCATGCTGGGGCCTCTGTGCCCGCCCTCTGCAGTCCTGGTGCTAAGGCACACACTGAGGTGCACGCCAGACCAGTGGGGAGGTGGGCAGTGACACAGGAGCGATAGGAGTACTGTGGGTCTGGGGGAAACGCGCTTGTGGTGGACAAATGCACTGTGAACCCCCCTTCCCCCCACACCCCTTTCTGTGTGTTCCCGGATGAGGGTCGTTATCTGCAGCCCTCGCCCCGTGGGAAGGTTCATCTTGGAGACTGTTGAGTCTGGGCTCGGAGCCCAGCCGACCTGTGTGGACACGCTCCTGATCCAGTCCCTGTCCGTCCCGTGCTGGGGTCATGCCCCAGCGTCTGCGGCGCTGTGAGAACCGAACCTGGCGTGTGTGCTTTCTCGTTTCTGCTGCTTCCTTTTTCGGGGGACCCTGGGGCGAACCCCGGCCAACCCGAGGTGCTCTGCAGTGCTCCCAGTCGCCCCGGCACCATCATTGGGGGTTTTCTGCTGCGGCTGTGTAAAGCGGCAGGCATTCCCCTGACACTTGGCCCAGGGACACCCGTGGGCTTTGCAGGTACACTGCCCCAGCCCCCCCAGGGAATTTGACCTGGTATTGCCTCCTGCTCCGAGATGTAGCCTCAGCCCAGTTAGGGTGGCTGTGTTCAGTGAAGAAGGGGAGAGCAGCGGCCTCACGGGTGCCCCCAAAGTTTCTGGGTCCCCATGCTGCACTTCAGAGCCAGGTTGGAGGTTCGAGGTGATCTTGTACCCCAAAGGCTTGAAACTGGGTCCCTGCTGGACACTTGTTTGTGCCTGAGCCGTCGGGCGGGTAGCATGGGCGATTGCATCAGTGTCACCTGTGGCTGGGCCAGGTGTGTGTGTGGGGGGGTGAGGCTGGTGGACAGGTGCTGGTGGACAGGGGGCTCGGGTAGTCCACTCTCCCGGCTCCCTGCCAGAGGGGAGAATCCTGAACTCGGATGCCCTTTTGGGTTGTCTCTAGAGTGCGATTTCATCAGGAACATATTCTCATGAATGAGTAAGGCAGGGGAGAATAGACACTTCGGCTTCCGTTTTTATCTCTCTCTCTCTTTGGGGTTTTCGCTCTTCAGGGACCTAAAAGATAGGTTTATTGTTATTATTATTATTTTTTTTTAAATCAGGGCATGCTCGCACATGCACCGTAGCAGGGATAGTACAGTGACTCTCTAAACCCGTTACTGCCGTTGCCCACGTGGAGATGCTGAAGCTCAGAGGACTAGCTTCTATACTTCCTGCTTTTTATTTTTGCTTTCTTTGCTTTTTTGGGCCACACCCGGCGATGCACAGGGGTTACTCCTGGCTTTGCATTCAGGAATCACCCCTGGCGGTGCTCAGGGGACCATATGGGATGCTGGGAATCGAACCCGGCTAGTCCGCGTGCAAGGCAAACACCTTACCTGCTGTACTACCTCTCCAGCCCCCACGTGCATTCTTTTTTGTTGGGTGCTTCAGGGGGTGGTGGAGGGAACCAAGCCATGGCCTTGTACATGTGAGACATGCTCTGAGGCATACCATCCTGCCCCAGCCCCCCATGCCTTTGGAGCTTTTTGTTTGTTTGTTTTTTGGATTTCTGGCCACACCCAGGGGCACTCAGAGGCCCATGGAGTACCTGAGCTCAAACCTGGGCCTCTGCATACCAAACACCTGCTCCAACCTGCTGAGCTCTCTCTCCAGCCCCACGTGCTTTATTTCTGTTGTTGCAGTTGCATATGGTTTTTTTTTTTTTGGTCCAGTATCTGATGGTAATTAGGAGGGTGCTGGGGGGGGGGGGGGAACCATATGGGATGCTGGGGCTCGGACCCAGGTTGGCCGCACGCAAAACAAACACCCTGCCTGCTGTACTCGCACTCCAGCCTCTGCTTTAGAATTTTGAAGCAAGCAAGTCCTTGACCTCCAATTATTTCATTCCAACACATTTTAGTCGGTGAATAAGAATAATTCATGGTTTCTTACATAACCACAATGCCAGTCACCCTTAACAAAATGAATAGTTCTTTGATATTGCTTAATACCAGGTCATATTCACATGTCCCTAATGGCTTGCAAAATGTTTGCTTGAATTAAGATCCAAACACGATTACGCGCCGTATTTGGCTGCTAGGTTTCTTTGGGGTTTTCTTTCCTAACATTCCCGTCGCCCCACCTGTTTTGGGGTTCAAAGGCCGCGCTGCTCAGGGCCCTTCTCCTGCCTCTGTGCTCAGAGATCGCTCCTGGCGGTGCTCAGAGAATGCGAAGTGGAAGGCGAGACGCTGCTCTGGTCCCCGGTATTCCTCTCCCTTTTTCATGCTCCTACTTGCTAGAGGGCTGCCCTGCCCCCACCCGGGGATGGACTCTGGAAGGGGCCCCGGTTCAGTCGGCTCTGTAGGAATGTTGTTTTGTTGTTTTCATTTGTTCCTCTTTCCGGGCCAGAGAGATAGGACAGTCGGTAGGTCACTTTACCTTGCACGGGGCCAATCCAGGCCTGATCCCCTGCATTCCAGATGGTTCCCTGAGTGCAGAGCCAGGAGTAGGCCCTGAGCACAGCTGGGTGCGGCCCATCACCCTTCCCCTGCCACTACCCCCAAAAGGAAAAAAAAAAAACACCACCACCACCACCACCACCACCGAATCATAGCTTTTTCCTCTTTCTCTTCATTTTGTATGGAATGGAGGGAGGTGCTTGAGGTGGTTTTTTTTTTTTTCAATTAAAAAAAGTTTTTTTTTTTAAATTTTGTTTTGGGGCTGGAGTGATAGCACAGCTGGTAGGGCGTTTGCCTTGCATGTGACCGTCCTGGGTTCAATTCCCAGCGTCCCATATGGTCCCATGAGCACCGCCAGGAGTGATTCCTGAGTGTAGAGCCAGGAGTAGCCCCTGTGCAGCGCGGGGTGTGACCCAAAAAGCAAAAAAAATAATAAATAAAATTTTGTTTGGGAGTAGCACTGTAGCACTGTCCTCCCGTTGTTCATCAGTTTGCTCGAGCAGGCACCAGTAATGTCTCTATTGTGAGACTTGTTACTGTGTTTGGCATATCGAATACGTCATGTGGAGCTTGCTAGGCTTGCCTTGCAGCGGGGTTCTCTTGGTAGCTTGCCGGGCTCTCCGAGAGAGACAGAGGAATTGAACCCAGGTTGGCCACATTAAAGGCAAACACCCTACCCGCTGTGCTATCGCCCAGGTGTTTTGGGGTAACACCTGGCAATGCTCAGAGGTTACTCCTGGCTCTGCACTCAGGAATGACGCCTGGTGGTGCTTGGGAAACCATACGGGATATCAGGGATCGAACCGAATGGGCCGTGTGCAAGGCAGACGACTTCTTTGCTGTCCTATGGCTCCAGCCCCTGGAGGTGGCTTTGTGAGCCAGGGAGCATTGTCATAGGACAGAGCACTTACTTGCTTTGCCCGAGGGAGGCCTGGCATCTACCCCCAGCACCGTGTGGCCCCTGAGCACCACTGGGGTCCCCCAAGTCCGGTGCAGACACACAGAAAAGCAAGATGATTCTCTGGCTCCTCCTGTAACCCCCAGTGCCTCTCCCCTCCCCCCCAAATACTTTGCGGATGTTCTCTGTCTTCCCACACTGGAAGGTTGGACACCCCACTCAGGGATTTCTGTGATGTCAGCTACCCCCCCCCCCCGCCCCGCCCCTCTGAAAAGCATCCCATCAGCCCTTTGTCACGTAGTTTGTCTCTTGATGACCTGGGCCTGACTCACCCGAGATAAAGTATCAAAGTCCGCCCTTAGACTTGTCTGCCCGGCGCAGACGTGGGCTGGGGTGGGGTCTCGCTGCAAGGAAGTCTGTAGGCAGAGATGGAGCAGGTCTGGAGTTCCTAGCTCTGGGCCTTTTTTTACTCGCTCTCCTTGTCCCTTGAGCAAAACAAGCAGAGTTGGCCGAATTTTTTTTTTTTTTTTAAAGAAAACGCCTTAGGAAACTGGTGAGCTGGGTTGAGTTCTCAGGAGGCCAGTGTCCGAGGCCCTCCCCTGTTCTGGGTGCTGCTGGCACCCCCGGGGCCTCTCCTCACTCACACAGAAGCAGGAGTTTGTCTTTGCTTGGGGGGGCGGGGCTCAGCAGAGAGTCGGAAATTGCCCGCACACGCAAGGTGACTGTGCCCGTTGCAATTTCCTAGAGGACCCCCAGATTTGTTTCATTTTATTCTTTTTTTTTGGTCTGCTTGCTTTTGGGGGGAGACTCCTCTTGGTGATGCCGAGAGACTAATTCCCAGCGGCACTCAAGGAGCTATGCAGTGATGGGTGGAATGGTTTTTAAAAAATCATCTTATTTTCTTATATTCATTTTTGGGTTTGGGACTGCCCCTGGCAATGCTCAGGGCTTCCTGCTCAGCAATCACTCCTTGTGGGGCTTACAGGAAACTATAGGGTGCCTGGGGGTGAACCTGGGTTAGCTGCATGCCAGGCAAGCACCTGTACCATCTCTAGCCTCCATCCCTTTTTGGTGGGGGGGGATTTGGACCATACCTGGCAGTGCTCAAGGATCATTCCAGGTGGTGATCCTGTGTATTGGGGGGAGATTGAGCTGGGGCAAGGCAAGCCTACTTGCAAGGCAAGCTCCAGCTCCCATGCAGGGCTGGCCATTGAATCCAGGCTCTTTCGTGCAAAGCTTGGGCTCTATATCTCGCCAGGGGCCGGAGCGATAGCACAGAGGGTAGGGCATTTGCCTTGCACGCGGCCGACCTGGGTTTGATCCCCGGCATCCCATATGGTCCCCCAAGCACCACTGAGTGCAAAGCCAGGAGTAACCTCTGAGCATTGCTGGGTGTGACCCAAAAAGCAATATATATATATATATATATATATATATATATATATATCCCCAGCCCTCACATTGTTTAGAATTTTTTTTTTTTACAATGTTAGGGATTGAACCTAGGTAGGTCTCTTATATGTGAGGCATGTGCTTTGGTACTGAATCACAGCCCAGGCATAGTTTTTATTATTTATTTAATTTTTCAATTTTTATTTTCATGAAGTTGTTCACAATAAGTACATTCAACATATCAACACCAATCCCACTACCATTACACCTTCCTACCACCATTATTTCAGATTTTCCCGCCATCACTCAAGCCTGCCCTATGGGCAGATGCTAAATAATTTATTTTGCATTGCTTGTTATGAATAATATGAGATGTCGTGTGGCTGTAAAAGTGGTCGCATAGTCCTGAAATTTTAAAATTTTAAAAGAATTGGGGTCCAGAGACGTCTCTGCAGTGTGCTGCTCTCTTCCAAGATTCATTTGTGGGGACCAGAGTGAGAGCACAGCGGGTAGGGCGTTTGCCTTGCACGTGGCTAACACAGGTTCGATCCCCAACATCCCATATGGTCCCCCAAGCACCGCCAGGAGTAATTCCTGAGTGCAGAGCCAGGAGGTACTCCTGAGCATCGCTGGGTGTGGCCCAAAAAGAAAAAAAAAGATTCATTTGTGATTCTCTTGATGTGGCTGTTGATGCACTTAAATGGCACCTAGAGGCAGTTTGTGGGCATGACTGCCAGGGAACAGGAAGGGCAGGGAGATGAGGGGAGGTCTCCCATTCCCGGCTCCATGAATTTTCAGTCACTGGTCTCGCATACCTGGGATTTTCAGCGGATTCATTCTCATGCATGGGGGACCCAGGAAGAGCCTGTGAAGGTTGGCTGTGTAGCAGCCATTGGGTTCTGGAGGTTTGCGGCTGCCGGGATTCATTTGGGGCAGGTGGAGGGACAATACCTGCTCCCCTCTGAGGTCCCCCAGTGAAACCTGCCTGGCGTGGAGTGGGGAGGCATCTCTGAGGTGTGTAGCTGTCTTCTGAGATTCATTTATGAGTCTCTGGATATTGGCCGTTAATGCACTTAAATGGCACCAGAGGCAGTTTGTGGGTGTGACTGCCAGGAAACCTGAAGGGCGGGGAGATGGGAGGAGGTGGCCCATTCTCCCAACTCCACAGTTTTAGATTTTTGGGACGTGGGTGGGGGTTGACACCTGTTGGTGTTCAGGATTCACTTCTCGGTAGTGCTCAGGGATTGAATCTGGGTCTGCCACAAGTAAGGCAGATGCCTTCTCCTCTACACTCTCTCCGGCCCCTAGTTTTTATTTTTTTATTTTTTTTATTTTTTTTGTGTTTGGGTCACACCTGGCTCATGCACTCAGGACTTACTCCTCACGGTGCTCAGGGGACCATATGGGATGCTGGGACTCGAACCTGGGTTGGTCGCATGCAAGGCAAACACCCTACCTGCTGGGCTATCACTCCAGCCCCTAGTTTTTAGATTCTTAAGGGGGCCTCTGATGGAGGAAAGGTGGAGATCCACTGTAGTTTATGACTATAGCAGTGACATTGATAGGACATCCCTTGGGGACTCCCATACTGCAGTGTTCCCTGTCTTTGTCACTATACTAACCCAGTGAGGTAGATCCTATGATTTTTCCCTTCTTCAGATAGGGAGCTAAGCTCAGAGTGGACAAGGAAATACTGGTGGCCATATAGCTAGTCAGAACAGAACTGGAATTCACCCCAATTCTCTCCAGTTTTGAGAGGTACACACTTGATTCTGGTGTGTAATTCTTTTTATCTTTCTAGTATTAGTTAAAGCCCCCTCTTGGTTTGTTTATTATTGCATGTTACAGCTGTTTCGTTTATTATTTATTATTGTTGATGTCTGCTGTACCTAATTTGTAAGTTAAGCCTTACCATAGGCACACAGTATTGGAAAAAGTTTCAGTTAGCTAGATGCGGGTCAGTACTGCCCTGGGAGGGTCTTGGAACAGATGTCCTGCGGATATAGGCGCCAGTTGCAGATGGCTTCAGTGTTATTCCTTGGAGTGCTCTGCAACCATGAGTTCTAGGAGGCTGATCGTTCCCTAGGGTTGCAGGACACGGGGGTCTGTGCTGCGGAGTCGGGCCGCATTGTGTTGGCTGCCAGGCGGGAAGTTCTCCACGCCGTTGGCATGTGCCTCTCTCCTCCTGTGGGCACGGCACACAGGTGCTCTCAGCTCCTCATTCCCAGACACTCCCGGGTCCCCTTCACCAGCCAGCGCCAGGAGCAAAGACCTCCCCCCCACCCCCCTGCATAGTCACTGTACTTGTTACCCCCACCCCCACCCCTGATTTCCACTCCTCTAACTGTTCCTTTTTTCCCATCCTGGTGGCAGAAGATCTTTTACAAAGTCTGTTGAAAAGACGATTAAAAAAATTAAGTGCCAGGGATCAACTTCGGGACCACACACACACACACACATACACACACACACACACACACACACACACACACGACAAGTGCTCTATCTCCCCCGAGCCACATCCCCCACTCAAAGGCGGGAGCTTTTGGTTTGTTTGGGTGTCAAGCCTGGTGATGCTTGAGGAACCTTGTGGTGCCAGTGACAGAGCCTGGGAGCTAACCCTTTGGCTCTCTTCCCGGCCCCTAGATTAACAGGCTTTGGGAGTGCTTGCCCCAGTCAGTACCCAGCAGGCTCACTATGTCTGGTGCTGCAGTGTTGAGTGAATTGCAGCATTGCCTGGAGAGCACCGGGGTCCCAGGAAGCTTAGCCCACAGAATGTCCGTGCCAGAACTTGGCAGGGTACTCCTGCATTCAGCCCACTAGCCTGTTTCTGTCTCTCCCACTGTTGCTTCTCTGGCCCTTCTGATGCGAGAATGCATGACTCTCTTGCTGTGATCCACCTTCGCTGCGTGGGGGCCATGCAGAATCTTCTGGAGAGCTTGGCTCTTCTTCGTGTGAATGGCGTCTCCCCCTGGATGATCCTCAGATAGGTTTAGGGTTCAACAGGACCTTCAGCAATGGCTGCTTGGCTAACCAACCCACAGGAAATAGTTCTCAGAACCTCCCTGGTGGAGTTGAGGTCACTCCTGGATTTCCCCTTTGAAGTCACTTGGGTGGCAGGTTTGTCCTGCGCAATGAATACCTGGGAGTTGGCACACTGTTTCACCTCGTAGCTGAAAGCCCCGGGTCCTGCTGTCTCACACATAATGCAGGGTTGTTTGCATCCACTCCTCTGATTGTGGAGCCCCGAGTCATCTTAAGTCACCCATGAGCTCTGGTAAGCTGGCGGGAGACTTGAGAGTTTACAGAAAATACCAATGCTTTGCCAACCGGCACTTAATTTTCTTTTTCCCTTTTGTTTGCATCTGAAACAGAAGCTGGGTTCATGTATTTTTTTTCCTTTTGGGCTTTGGGGTCACAACATGTGCAGATGCTCAGAGGCTCCTCCTGGCTCTGTGATTGGGGTTGTTTCTGGCAGTGCTTGGTACCAGGGACTCAGCTGGGATTGACTGCATGCAAGGCAGGCTCCTTCCTGCTGCATTCCCTCTTTGGCTCCTGTGGGCTAATGTTCTGTTGTTTTGATATCATTCTATGCATGAGGAGGGCTATTTATTTATTTATTTATTTTTGTGAATTTTTTTTTGGGGGGGGTCACACCCAGTGATGCTCAGGGGTTACTCCTGGCTCTGCACTCAGGAATCATTCCTGACGGTGCTCAGGGGACCACATGGGATGCTGGGGATCAAACCTAGGTTGGCCATGTGCAAAGCAAACACCCTTCCTGCTGTACGATCATTCTCTCCACTTGAGGCAGGTTTTTTGAGTACAGATTTGGGCTTTTTTTTTTCCCCTTCCACTCCCCTCCCTCACCACAAGTATTTTATTCCTCTTCACTCCGAACTCTTTTGCCCTTTGTTTACAACAAATACATTTCACTCGACCCTGTAGGGAGTTATCAGGAGTTATCACTTGGTTTCCTTTGCTTCCTTAGGGTCTGAAGTGTGCAGACAGGGGAACCAACTCTAGTTGTTCTTGTGGAAATGCCTGTCTGTTCTAGGCCGTTGGTATCTCATCATCCATCAGTCCCGGCCTTTTGAGGGCCCATAGCGTATGAGCTCACCGAGTAAAATTACGGGTGAGGTCACAGGTGAAAATAAAAAGTGAGATTTGGTTCTTGGCTTGGAGGAGCATATATTCCAAGAAAATGGGAAACTTAATACAAATCCAGGAAGAACAAACCACTGAGGGTAGGGGGGTAGGGGGAAAAAGGGGTGGGGGTGGAGGGTGGGGACGAGGGCAGTGCAGATCAGTCTGTGATCAGTGTCAGTTGACCTCAGTCAAGGAAGTGTCCCTTCCCCGAGGAGATTTGGAGCTGCGATAAGAGATAGTAGCAAGTTTTGAGTTTCCTTCTGTGGAAGTGCTTGAGTACATTGTTGACAAAGCATTCTTTGCTGAAGAAGGAGCGGGAGGCCCCCACAAATGGTTTCCTTAGGATGAGAGATTTGGGTGTTTGTTAGAAAAAATGAGAATGAGATAAGCTAGCGGTGTGTTCCTCTGTTACGCAAAGTTCAGGCCTTCAGACTTGGACATCCCTTGTGCCTTTCTGCTGGCTCTTCTCTGAGGCTTGCTGGTTTCTCTTCCCATACTCTTCTCATTCTCGCTGGTTCTTGCTTTAGGAAGGTGGAAGGGGCATGCAGGAAAGAACAAAGGGTTTTTTGGGGGCGCCAGCCAATGTTCAAGTGCTTTCACAGAGCTCCACACTCAGCTTTCATTTCATTGGCCAGACCGTGAAAGTATGTTCACATGACCCCTCTTGGCTGCAAGGAAGTCTGGGAAATGTAGTCTTTGAACTGGACCCATTATAAACCCAAATGAAATGTTGGTTCTGTTAGCAAGGGAGTGTTTTTTTTTTTTAAATTAATTTTTTTGCTAGAATATTCTTAGGTGCTTAGGAGATGAATGTTGCCATGCCCCAAGGATATGATAGCCTTAGAGAAAAAGGAGAGAGGTGGGTGGTCTGGTGGTTATAAAAATAAGTATAAGGAGTTGGTGGGGGAGAAATGGTGCTAGGGAGAAGACTTTAAATTGCTCTAGTGATTCAAATAAAGCAGTGCCATCAACTCATTTTCTTAGGGTTTTTTTTTGGGGGAGGGGGAGAACATATGGGTGCCCAAGTTCAGACCTGGGTCAGGTGAATGCAAAGTAAGCACCTTACCTTCAGTATTCTCTCTTTGGCCCCTGAACCCACTAAAAAAAATACCCTAGTTAATGAAGATTTACTTTAAGACTTCCTGGTTAAACTGCATTTAATATCTGTTTGGTATTTGGGGGGCCACACCTGACAGTGCATAGGGGTTACTACTGGGTCTGAACTCAAGGAACCACTCCCGGTGGGTTCAGGGGACCATAAGGGATGCTGGGCATCAAACCCAGGTTAGCCATGTGCAAGGCAAGTTGTACCTGTTGTTCTATCATTCCGGCCCTGCATTTAGTATCTTCAGAAGCATTAGACTGGTAGAGGTAAAGATTCATTTACGCCAGAGGACGAGGAGAAGAGGACTCCGGGCCTGAGCAATAGTACAGTGGAGAGGGCATTTGCCTTGCGTGAGGCCCACCTGGATCTGAACCTCGGCATCCCATATGGTCCCTCAAGCACCACAGGGAATAATTCCTGCGTGCAGAGCCAGGAGTAACCCCTGAGCATTGCAGGTTGTGATCCAAAAAGAAAAAAAAAATGAAGAGAAGGACTGACTCTATGTCTGTAGAGTGAAGTCAGACTAACGTGGCTTTTTAAATCGTGACTTCATGGTTGACTCCCTGAGGCTGAACACAGCTCCTCGAGCAGAATGAAGCTTTGGACTTGGTGTGCGTACATGCCGTGCGTGCAGACAGCTGTAACCCATCCTTGTCACAGTACCTTTAGTGTCCTGGACCCTCCAGGAGAGCTCTTCAGTTCCCCTTCCTTTCGTCCCCATTGGACCTGCGGTTCCTCCCTGGACCCCGGCAGATGGAGGTCTTCTACTGACAGAGCTCTGTGAAGTGCTGTGTGGGAAGCTGGGACTGTCCTCCGGGGACCCGAGCAATAAGCGATTTTACTAATGTCATCAGACAGGAAACAGTCAGCCAGCAGCACGGTCGTGCACGCTTTGTTTTTAGAAGAAAGGACCGAATCCTGTGTGCACTCTCTCTCATCGTGCTGGAGGGGGGTGGGGAGAGGTCCCCCGAGGTCCCCCGACTCTCCAGGCACCAGCACAGGCAGTGTGACCCCAAGCTGAGGGCATAGGCACTCCGGAGTCCTCAGATACCTCCCAGAATGCTGAGTTCCTTCCAGAATCTTCCGTAGATGCAATTAGCGTGGGAACCTGTACTGAACACAACACAGTGATACGGGCAGAAGCCTCAGTTTGCCAATGAAAAATTCATCTTGACCCTCCAGAGAAGAAAGACAGACCAGGCCCAGAGATCAGATAAATCAGGGTACCCTACAGGGGCCCCACGCCCCCAGTAGCCCCTGAGCACTGCCAAGAGTCGCTCCACAAAAAGAACAATAAAATAAGAAGCTGCCATTGTGTGTAGACTCCTTTTGCGTTTTGGAGCCCGCTGTTGTGTGTGTGTGGAGGGGTGACTGGTGTGGACTGCGGTGTCCCTGGTTCTCCTAGACCCTCCTGGGGGCAGGGTGACGTTAGTGGCTCCATCCTCAGACTAACCTTTTGACTGAAATTTGAGAGGGGTGTTGAGCGTCTTAAGGGGAGGAACATTATCAGTGGGAGGTTGGCTGTGCGAGTTTTAGGCTTAACAGAGAAATCCGGTAGAGGCATAAATCTGGGATGCATTAGTGCCTAGTTGGTGGAAACGAAAGAGGATTTTTGGATTACCTCTCGGTCAGAAAGGAGGTGAAACCAAACCTCTATTTCAGTCCTAACATTCTCTTGCCATGAACACTAGACCAGAGCAGGCTTCCCCAAAGAGGCCAGTCACCAGAGCGACCCGGAACGATGGGGAGGGGACTGTGATGACCAGGGGGTGCTGGGATGGTGGGGAATGAGAGCTGGGGGTATTGGGGGGGGATGGAGGGCGATCACCAAGGGTGCTGGAAAAATAGGGTTGGGGTAGTTAGTGGCCTCCCATGCAGGTGGTGGGGGACAGGAGCACTCTGAGTGTGTTCTCTTAAAGAAACTCGATTTCCATTTTTTCATTGTTTATTTTTCCTGAAAGAGGAGGCAGTGTTCCAAGTAAGTTTGGGTGCCTCCAGGAGATTCATTTTGAGGTATCTTTAGCGGATGAATATAAATAACAACAACACAAAGGTGATTAGATGAAGAAAGAACAGCTCAGAATCATTTCAGAAATAACTTACCTGCAGCGAATGGGGTGACTGTAGTTCTGCAGGTGGAAGAGAACAGTTCAGACCTCGGCCTTTTGTGAAGAGAAGGGGGCGCCTTCCACCCCCATTCGGACCAGTGCACTGCACCCCAGTAACCCGCCCCTGTAGCAGAGCCCCCAACCTGTGACTTCCGTGAATTCCCTGCCATCTGGTCCCTGGCTGCAGAGAGGAATTTTTCTTGTGTATGTGTCTCCATAGCAACGCGTTCGCAGTTGATATGGAAAGTAAGCAGTTGCCTTAGCAACCGAGTCGCTGATGGGGTGGCTTCCTGGCTCTCCGGAGCTGGTAAGCCGGCCACACTCGTTGAGATGTATCGCAGGGTGCGGCCATGGAGGCAGGGCGGAATCAGTCCAGTGGGGAGAGAGAGAGAGAGGAGACAGAGAGAGAGGGGAGACAGAGAGAGAGGGGAGACAGAGAGAGAGAGAGAGAGAGAGAGAGAGAGAGAGAGAGAGAGAGATCACAATCCCTCCCTCTTCCCGAAGGAAGGGCTCGCCGAGGTAATAAATCAGACCCAAGTAGCTGCCGTCAGTGGAAATAGATTTAAAGGGGGATCTCCTGGTGGAATTTATTTAGTTTCGTTTAAAGGAGAATGTCTTAGTCAGGGCACATTTGGGGCAAGGACAGGGAAGAGGCCCAACGTGGCTTAAGTAAAAGAGTTGCTTGTTCGAGGGCCCGATCCTCAGTCCTGTGGGCCGGCGTGGAGGGTGGCGATGCTCTCAGGTCCCTGGGGATTGGGACAGCTCCTGGGACCCTCCGTGGCCCCCTGTGTGCCATCCTGGCCTGGCTCGGGAACTCCCTTTCCACCTGCTCCTGCAGCCTGGCTTTCTCCCTCTGCACGTCTTGGGGTGCTGTGTTGGTGGGTGCCAGCTCTGGCACTGGATATCCCCCATCCCCAGCAGTGTTACCCTCAGCCTCTGTGCCTGTAGATCCCGCACACGCGTGTTTGTTCTTCCCATGTTGCACCCTGACTTGGGCTGGGTGTCATTCCCCGCCCCCCTTCCCGCCCCCGTATCCTGGCTGCAGGTCTTGATGGAGCCTCAGCTGCAGTGGGGCTGGAGCTTAAAGCTTTTTCTGGAAGGCGGGGTCTTTGGAGAACAAGCGAGAAGGAACTCTGGAGTCTCTGGTGCTCTATGTTCTCATGGGGCACCACTCACAGTCTGGGGACAGGGGCACAATGGGGAACTTCCTTTTATGGGGGGGGGGGGGTCACACCTGGTGATGCACAGGGGTTACTCCTGGCTCATGCACTTAGGAATTATCCCTGGCGGTGCTCAGGGGACCATATGGGATGCTGGGAATTGAACCCGGGTCGGCCGCGTGCAAGGCAAACGCCCTACCAGCTGTGCTATTGCTCTAGTCCTGGGAACTTTCATTTGATCCTTGGCTGTCGTCTCTGGGATGATGTTGTCTCCCTTGGTCATTCCCAAGCCAGGTTTCTCTGGGGGTTGGATGGGGTTGGGGTGGGGGGGCTCCAGCGTCCTGCCCACTGTCCCCAGAGGGCTTTGTGATTCCTGAGTCGGACGGTCGTGAATAATGATGACTTCTTGTGCCCTGCTTGAGACCACAGTCAGCAGCACCCCTCGAGTAGGCTCCGTCTACATTTCAGGATCAGCATCTCACAAGGTTGGTTCGAGCTAACCCCGGGGTGCCAGCCCGAGGCATGGCACTGATGGTTTGAGAATGGGGGGCAGGGATGGTGGGGATTAAAAATGCCCTTGGGGGACTGGACTGATAGTACAGCGGGTAGGGCGCTTGCCTTGCACATGGTCGACCAGGGTTTGATCCCCAGCATCCCATATGGTTCCCCAGCAACACCAGGAGCGATTCCAGAGTGCAGAGCCAGGAGTAACCCCTGAGCATCACTGGATGTGACCCAAAAAGCAAAAATAAACAAATAAATAAATAAATAAAATCCAGCAAGCTTTTTTTAAAAACAATGCCCTTGGTTGGTGTTTCTCCATGTGGCCCCCTGAGGGACTCCCCAGATATTCCAGGGAGGGCACAGGTCGAAGAGGCACTAGTGGGGAGTCTCAGCACAAGGTTCTGGGGGGCCAGCCGATAGGACAGGGGTGGGGCGCAGGAAGGAAGCAAGGTCGGAAAGGGATTGAGAAACAGGACAGCGGGCCAAGGACCAGTCCTCGAGATTGCAAAAGCCCAGTCAGTGCTGGGGCCGGCCGAGCAGAGATGAAAGGGGACCGGGAAGGTTAAAAGTGACCTTTGCCAGTTGCCAAGGGATTGGCCAATGACCAGAATGACGCGGTTTTGTTCCCTCGAGAAGAACGTGACTTGGAAGGGTTCGAGAGCCTCGGAGGCAGCTAGGACGGGAGGCCGAATTTCTTTTAGCCCGACCTGGCAGGGACAGCACCTTGTGGCAGGGAGCCAGGAGATCATTTGTAACAACGGTGCCAGGGGGACATGGTGGGGAGAATGAAGTCGCAGGGGCTGCTGGAATCTGCTGGCAATTGGGCGAAGCCCCTGACTCCCGAGGCTCAGAGACGTTGCGGATTGCTGAAGCCACAGCCAGATGTTGAGCCAAAGCTTCCGAGTGTTTCCTCTGCCCCCCATGGCTGAAGCAGAGGGCTGCCGGTGTGGAGGGGGGGATGGTTCTGGGCCCTGCCACTTTTTTTTTTTTTTTTTTTAGGGCTACATCTGGCGGTTGCTCAGGGCTTACTTTTGCTTCTATGCTCAGGGATCATTCCTGGTGGAGCTTAGCTTACCTTATGGGGTGCTGGGGATTGGACCCTGGTCTGCTGTGTGCAATGCAACTCTGAGGGGGCGCCCCGGGGTGGGCTCAAACTACTCTGAACCCCACCCTTGGTCCCTCAGAGCTACTTCTGAGACCCTAACCTGTAAAAAAACTCCAGGGGTGCCCAAGGGTGGCCCCAACTGCTCTTCCCCTGGCCGCCCAGGTTCTTGGGGCCCGGGCCGCTCCCCCAGCCTGGGGGAGACGGTGGATGAAATGAGGGCCAATCCGGTTGATTGATCAGATGCCGTTTATTCCATTCTCATCCCCGTTCGCTCCTGTGTCTCTCTTTCCTTCTCTCCCGAGCCCCAATCTGGAACCCCTCTTTCCTGGCTCTGGCTCTAGCTCTTGATCCCCCCAGTCCATACTCTTAGAGTCTAGTTAAATCCCCACAACCCAGGGGTTGGGGCTCACACAGAGGTGTGGTCACAGTCAATAGGGGTAAAGTTCTTTCCCTCAGGAGATGCTTTTTCTAGGACAGATTCTCTTTCAGCTGGAAGATTCACCCAAGGGCGGAATCCCATGGGTGTGTTTCTCCAACAAACACATAAGCATTCATAATATTAATCATTTTGTATGGACACAGTAAGAGATGCATTAAGCTTATAGAATTGCTCTCCTGAGGTCATCTCAATCTCAGACCACAGTGCTCAGGCCAGATAGTTTTTCCTATCCCTAGCAGGGTCCTAGTCTCGTCGTTACTTTTGGATCATGACAGCATTTGTCCATGATCAAACTCTTATAGTTAAGAATTGTGGCACTTTGGCCTGGCCCATCTTGATGTCAGGGTAGCACATAGCTTACCGCTGGCCCTGGCTCCATCCAGTCCCTCTTTGGGATCCTGCTTTTGGGGGCGCTAGGAAGTGAGGGCAACTGAGGCTTAAGTTGAAAAAGCAGATGCCTGGGAATGAATAATATCAGAAGCCAATTAAATCCCAAGTTACAAAAGCATAATATTAATTATCTTCTTATGTCTATTCAAAAGGACATTGCTTTAAGTAAACTATTCAAAAGATATAAGGAAAGGAGAAAGGCAATATTAACTTACAATGTAAGTTCAGTGTCCTAAAAAGATCTGACCTTACAAATTAACAGGAACTGATTAGGGGAGTAAGCTGATTAACTGTTTGGGGAAGAGAGCATGGAGAAGTGGTTACAAAGAAACAAAAGAATGGGAGCACTTTGATGGGTCACTGTCACTGTCACTGACCTCCCGTTGTTCATCTATTTTCTCGCGGGCCCAGTAACTTCTCCACTGGAGACTTTGTTGTTACTGTGTTTGGCATATCAGATACGTCATGGAGAGCTTGCCAGGCTTTGCCGTGCGGGCGAGATACTCTCGGTAGCTTGCCCCGCTCTCTGAGAGGAGCGGAGGAATCGAACTCGGGTTGGCCAGTTGGCTGCGTGCAAGGCAAATGCCCCACCCACTGTGCTATCACTCCAGTGGTAATATACTTTGATGGGTGTGACCCGATAAACCTAAGCTCCTTGTGGCAAGGGAAAAAGGACAAAGCAGTGTTACCCTACACTAGCCCACTGTACTATCTCTCTGCCCCCTCCTCTGTGGCTTTGTGAGTGTTGTCCCAGCGCCTAGAGTTGACCTGGGGGCAGTGGGGACCTCTAGGGCAGAGCCCTGGCATATGCAGATGCAGAGCAGAACCAAGCGGTTCCTGTGGATGCCCAAGATGTTTGATCCAGTGTGACTTCCTGCCACCCCTGGACGTTTATGGAGACCGAGGCATCAGTTTCCCATCAGTTTTGCTAATGGGATCACGGCTGTATGCAGACACAAAAAGCAGCCTATGACTTGTTTCTAGCCCCCCTCCCCCTTTTTTTATGTCACACCCAGCAATGCTCAGGGGTTACTCCAGGCTCTGCACTCAGGAATTACTCCTGGTAGTGCTCGGGGACCATATAGGGTGCTGGGGATTGAACCTGGTCAGCCGCGTGCAAGGCAAATACCCTACCCACTCTATTATTGCTCCAGCCCTTTGTTTTCCATTTTAAGTGTTTAGCTCTTTAAAAAAATTTTTTTGGTTCATGGGGCCTAAGTCTGGGAACTTGCATGTTTTTCCATGGGGGTTGGTGGTAATTTGTTTTCTATCATTTGGGCTTATGGAAGGGGTCATTCTACTTTGCGATAATGGGAGAAGCCTATCTTGTGCTCAGAAGTTACTCTTGGCTCTGTGCTTAGTATTTACTCCCACAGGGCTTGGGGGGGACTATGTGGGATACCTCGAATCAGCCGCATGCGAGGCGTTGCCATATTAGCTGTGCTACAGAGAAGCCTGTCTTCTAAAACAAACTGCGTCCTGAGTCCACTGGTGAAGTCTGGGGCCCGGTGAGAGGCATTCTCTCCCGTTAGGAAGACCGATGCCTCCGGCTCCTTTCAGCCACTGTCCAACCAGCCATGTGCCTGGCCCTTCCTCTGCACCTCTCGTGCCTGGCATCCTTCCTGGTGATGCTGTCACCAGCGCTGTGTCAGGAGTGAAAGAAAGGAAGAGAGGACCCAGTGCTAGCACTGCAGGAGCTCACCAGGGGCTCTCACCCAGTGGTCAGAGAAAGAGGTGACCAGGCAGCCCGGACCTGATGGCGTCCCATGATGTTGACTCAGCCCTGGGTAACATCCAAGGGTGCTTGGGCTTTCGTCCTAGCTTCTCTTCTTCTTTTTTTAATCATTAATTTTTTGAATTGAATCACTGTGAGCTACACTTACAAAGCTTTCATGTTTGAGTTTCAGTCATACAGTGATCAAACACCCATCCATCCACCAGTGCACATTCTCCACCACCAATGTCCCTAGTATCCCTCCCCCATCCCACTCCTCCCCCTGCCTCTCTGGCAGACAATTTCCCTCATGCTCTCTCTTTACTTAAGATTTGCAATACAGATACTGAGAGGCTATCACGGTTGTTCCTTTATATACTTTCAGCACACATCTCCCATTCCGAACGATCCCTCCGACCATCATTGTTGACTTAGTGATCCTTTCTTTATCCCAGCTGCCTTCTCTCCCAGCTCATGAGGCAGGCTTCCAACTGTGGAGCAATCTTCCTGGCCCTTGTCTCTACTGTCCTTGGGTGTCAGTCTCATATTATGTTATTTTATATTCCAAAAATGAGTGCAGTCATTCTGTGTCTGTCCCTCTCTTTCTGACTCATTTCACTCAGCATGATACTTTCCATGACCATCCACTTAGAAGCAAATTTCATGACGTCATCTCTCGTAAAGGCTGCATAGTATTCCATTGTGTAGATGCATCAAAGTTTCTTTAACCAGTCATCTGTTCTCAGGCACTCAGGTTGTTTCCAGATTCTGGCTATTGTGAACAGTGCTGCAATGAACATAAACAGGTGCAGATGTTTGTGCAGATGTGCTTTTTTGCATCCTCGGGGTATATTCCCAGAGTGGTATTTCAGAGTCCTATGGACTAGCTTATGTTCTCCTCAGCTCAGCACTTGTGCCAGCCTTCCTAGACTCCCCTTCCCTGGGCCCCAGGAAGGTGGTGCTGGCAGCGAGATGAGGGGTCTGAGACACACGGACTTGTGGGCAGTTTCTGCAATCGTGTCCCCGCCAAACCAGGGTCTGTGTGCCCTCGAGTCTGACCTCTCTTCTCTCCTCATTGTACTGCTGCCACCGTCAGGACCCCAACTGACTGGAAGTGAACATGAACATTTACATGCAATTTTCTCTCCTTCACGTGTCTTATTTTGTCACCGAAAGGAGCTACACTTTTGTAAGTGATTTATCATGGCTGTGTGTGACCTTTGCAGATACGTTCCAACCCAGCACATTTTTGTTTCATTAATTGTGCAGAGCA
Source organism: Sorex fumeus (assembly GCF_029834395.1). NCBI lineage: Eukaryota > Metazoa > Chordata > Mammalia > Eulipotyphla > Soricidae > Sorex > Sorex fumeus. The sequence goes on from NW_026606155.1 coordinate 6,029,166, forward strand.
CCCTTGCAGGTTGGTCTCTGAGTGAGGCTGTGGGCATGTTCGAGGGGCCCGCGTGAGTCTGACTGCCTGTGGGTAGATCATCCTGCATCTTCCCTGCTGAGTAAAGGACCTGATCCTATTTGTAGACATGTTCTGCATGGAGGATGCAGATTCCAAGAAACAAATCTTTATAAGTAGCACTGTACCATGTCCTCCCATTGTTCATCGATTTGCTCGAGTGGGCTCAGTAACACTGTGAGACTTGTTACTGTGTTTGGCATATTGAATGCATCACGGGTAACTTGCCAGGCTTCGCCTTGTAGGCAAGAAACTCGGGGTAGCTTGACAGGCTCTCTGAGAGGGTGGGAGGAATCGAACTGCGGGGTCAGCCCCGTTGGCTGCGTGCAAGTCACACACCCTACCCAATGTGCAACTTTATAAGTATCTTTTTCTTTTTTCTTTTGTGGTCACATCCAGTGATGCTTATCTTAGCTCCTGGCTCTGCGTTTAGGAATTGCTCCTGGTGGTGCTCAGGGGACCATATGGGATGCTGGGGATTGGACCTGGGTCAGCCGTGTGCAAGGTGAACGCCCTACCTGCTGTGCTGTTGCTCTCGCACCAGAATCACAAGTCTTATCTGTTGGGTTTTATTATTAAATTTTTTAGTTTGATTATCATAATGGTCTTTTGGTTCATTTTGTTCCTGCTGTTTTTTGGGGGGCCACACTCGGCCATGCTCAGGGTTTGCTCTGGTTCTGTGCTCAGGGAGTCCTCCTGGCAGGGCTCAGGGTACCATATGGACTGTGAGTGCTGGGGATCGAACTAGGGTTGGTCACATACAAGGCAAGCACCCTGTTTGCTTCATTATCACTCCACCTCTCCAACCCCTATATCCTTTCTTTTAAATTTTATTTTCATAAAGTCGGCCACAATAATTTATTACATTCAATATTCCAACACCAACCCCACCACCTTTATACCTTCCCACCACCATTATTTCAAATTTTCCCACCATCCCCCCAAACAAGCCCCCAAAGCAGGACCTAAGTCATTTACCTTGGATTGCTTCTTATGAATAATCCACTAAAATGATCCCAAAAAGTTTCCTTAGAGGAAAGTGTGTGAGGATTGTTGCATCTCACCCTGGAGACATTGAGCCCTTGTATAAAGATTACTAACATCCAACCCCTGTTTAAAAAAAAAAAATTGTGTCTTGATGAATTTTACATTCATTCTCCTTATCCCTGGCTCTTGGGCTTCTTTTATTTTCCTGTTTTTATTCAGACACCAAGACTTGCAGTCATGTTCGTATTAGAGTGGCAGACTGACAGTGCTCCAGTTGCACACCCTCCACCAGTGTATCTAGGCGCCCCCCCCCCCCCCCCCCAGCAGGCCCAGTTCTGTGGGCTGCCTCTCACAGTCTGGCACTGCAGCCTGTTGGTGGCCCCTGTTGGTGGCCCGTACCATGCTTCCCTTTATCCTGCGTCTGAGAGAGCGATCCCTGTCTGTCCTGCTCCCTCAGCCTGACTTCACTCAGCGCCATCCCTCCCAGGTCCAGTCACTGGCAACAGATTGCTTCATGGTCTCATCTAGTCTTCTTGCTCAGAGTTCTTTGGCTTCTTTTAGTTTTTTTTATTTATTTAATTTTATTGGATCACCGTTGAGATACAGGTTACAAACTTTCATGATTATGTTTCAGTTTTACAATGATCAAGCACCCATCCTTCCACCAGTGTGCATTTTCCACCACCAACGTCCTCAGTATCTCTCCCGCCACCTCTGTCTACCTCATCCCACCCCCTGCCTCTGCGGCAGGCACCTTCCTTCTTACTCTTTCTCTCTCTCTACTTTTGTGCATATTATGGTTTGCGATACAGATACTGAGGGACCATCTTGTTTGGTCCTTTATCTGCGTTCAGCATACATGGACTTGGTGGTCCCTTCTCTATCCCAGCTGCCTCCTCCCCCAGCACGTGAGGCCCGCTTCCAAGCTGAGGGGTGACCCTCCTGATCCTTTTCTCTTCTGTCCCTTAGGTGTTGTCTCGTACTATGTTACTTTATTTATTTATTTTTTGCTTTTTGGATCAACCTGACGATGCTCAGGGGTTACTCCTGGCTCTGCACTCAGGAATCATTCCTGGCGGTGCTTGGGGGACCATATGGGATGCTGGGAATCGAACCCAGGTCGGCCGCGAGCAAGGGAAACGCCCTACCCGCTGTGCTATCTCTCCAGCCCCCTATGTTACTTTATATTCCACAGATGAGTTCTTTGGCTTCTTCTAAAGGTTTCCCCCATCCCGTCGATCAGTTCAAATCAAGTGAGATGGTTTCCCTGAAATAAAGTTGATGCATAATAAAGTAGTAATGCCCCCCGTGCGTCACACCCTGAGCCATCTCACAACCCTTCATTTAATCCTTTGCAAATGCTGATTTCATACATAGAAACGGGCTTTGTGCCAGTGGAGGGGGGGCAAGGGAGGCCCGTGGGGAGGCAGGGGTTGTGAGCGATGATGCCAGCCATCTGTGCCAGCCACTTCCGGGTGTGACATGTCAGGTGTCTGGTGCGTACAGGGGACGCTTAAGTCTGGGACCACTGCTTCTCTCTCGTGCACTTGAACTTCCGCTTTGATCAGAAGTGATTTGTCATCCATTCTGGTGGGCTTTTTTTCCCCCCTCTTGCTCCTGTTTTTGTTCGTTTTGGTTTGGGGTCACACCCAGCCATGCTCAGGAGTTACTCCTGGCTCTGCACTCAGGGATCACTCCTGGCGGACTTGGGGGGACCATATGGGGTACTTTTATTCTGGCCCCTCCTCCTCCTTTTCTTCACCTTCCCACTTCTCCTCTTTGAGGCATTTTAGAAAAAGACTGGGCTGGAGAGACAGTCAGTGGGTTGGGAGTTTGTCTTGCATGCGGTTAACCTGGGTTCAAGCTCTGGTATCCTGTACGGTCCCCTGAACCCTCATGAGTGCTCTCTGAGCACAGAGCCAGGAGTAAGCCCCGAGCACTGCTGAGTGTTCTCTCTGCAGCGACAGGAGAGGACATGCACACGGACCACAGGACAGCTCTTTGTGCCGGGAGGTCGCTCGGAGTGGTGCACCAGGAGCCTCGCTTGCTGGACTGTTTCTCTCAGACCCTGTGTGACCCCTGGGCTTGGAGAAGGGCGAGTCCCATTGGGGATGGGTCCATGCCTGCCTTGGAGTGCCTCTGAGGGTAGCACCAAGTCTCCGCATAGAACCTGCATAGCGTCCGCGTGTTCTACTCAGTCCACACGGCCCCTCTGACTCAGTGTTTGTCTGACCTCAACTTTCCCGAACATCTGAGGCACACTGATGGGGTGTCCACTGTGCACCTGCAGCCTCACCTCACCTCTCTTTGACGGCCGGGCCCTTTCCCCGGCCTTTCTTCTGTGATAAACACTCATTTGCAATGGGGACTGGAGTGATAGCACAGTGGGTAGGGCATTTGCCTTGCATGCAGCCAACCCGGGTTCGATTCCCAGAATCCCATGTGGTCCACCGAGCACCGCCAGGAGTAATTTCCTGAGTGCAGAGCCAGGAGTAATTCCCGAGCATCGCCGGGTATGATCCAAAAAGAAAAAAAATTATTTGCAGGCTGTGACTAGCTCTGGTCCGTCTCGGGCTGGCTGGCTAAGGGCAGCTGGTCTGTTCCTTGAGGGTCTCAGTGCTTCTCTTCCGGTTTCATGCCCTTCCACTGGGCCCGGGAAGAGCCTGCACAAACTCCCAGAGGGAAAGGCCACCCTCTTGGCCTCTGGTTCCAGCTACAGTGTGCCCGAGAGCTGGAGAGAACTTAATTTATTTGCTGTAGTGTTTGAGCCCCACCCGCTCTGCTCAGGGATCATGGAGGGTGCTTGGGGGTGGATGGGGTGAGGGTGGGGTGGGATTGAACCAGGGTCAGCTGCATGCAAGGCAAGTGCCTTAACCCATGTAGTCTCTCTGCGGCCCTGGAAGAGAACTTCCTACAGGTTCTGTCTTTGGCTGATCGCATTTGGGGCTTCCTACCTCCTTTCTTTAGGACTGTTCTCCTAGGTTGTAAGTTCAAGACCGCCTGAGGGAACTGGACTCCTTGTCCCCCGGAAGAAGGTCTCATGCTGGCCAGGGTGGGCTCCATCTCCAGGGTACCTCTCACTGTCTCGCCAGGAGCCATCTGGGCCTTGGGAGGCATTTCTAGAGATTTGGGTCATTCAAGGGAATTCAATTACTCGGGCACTTCTTTGCACCGTTTTTATTTTCTTTAATACCTTGTATTTTATTTCACTCCGCTTTCCCCCCCAGCCCCCAGCTTCAGCATAAAGGCACCTTCAATAATAACAATTCTCTTACAGCCAATACAAAATGATACTATGTGTCAGTTTGAAGAAAAAGCAAATTGTCTGCGCTGTGGATTGGGATCTCCCCTTTAAAAAAAAAAAGCAGCTTAGAGCAAATCCTTGAACATAGAGTTCTGATTGAAAATATATTAGTGGATTTTGTGGCTTTGTCATTTTCTTAAAGTAACAGTTTCTCTTAAAAACATTTTAATGTAGTATTGCTGTTGAAACATGTTTTTGGAGCTGTTGTTAATAATCTTTCGTGAGCATCTCAAACTCAGAATAAGCCTTTATTTTGTGCAAAAGTGTCTCTGGAGATAGCCGGATTGATTTTCAAAAAAAATTTTTTTTTTTTTGCTTGGGGGCCACATCCAGCGGTGTTCCCAGCTCTGCTTACGGGGACATGGTGCTGGGGTAGTACCCGGGCTTCCCATGTGCAAAGAGGGCACTTGGCCTGGTGAACCTTCTCTCCAGCCTCTATTTTTCGGACCATACTGGGGGCTGCTCCTAGCGTAGTGCTCAGGGCTGGCTCCTGACAGTGGAGGATTGTGCGGTGGTGGGAAGTAGAACCTGGGTCCCATGCACGCCTGTGTTCAACCTGTTGAGCTATCTCTGGCCCTGAATCTTATTTTTTAAGTTTAACAGTTTGCTGTGAGCCAAGGAGCAGATATCCCCATTGGGCTGGAAGCACAGATTATTTCTTTCTCTCTCTCTCTCTCTCTCTCTCTCTCTCTCTCTCTGTCTCTCTCTCTGTGTCTCTTTTCTTTTTGGGTCACACCCGGTGGTGCACAGGGCTTACTCCTGGCTCATGCACTCAGGAATTATTCCTGGTGGTGCTCAGGGGACCATATGGGATGCTGGAAATCGAACCCGGGCTGGCCGCATGCAAGGCAAACGCCCTCCCTGCTGTGCTACTCCATCCCCTTTCTCTATCTCTCTGGATTTTGTTTTTGGGACACACTCAATGCTGCTCAGGGATGATCCCAGCTCTGCATTCAGGCATCACTCCTCGCGTGGGCTCAGGGGACCCTGTGGGTGCCGTGGATCTAACTCAGGTCAGGCCCCGAGGAGGGCGAGCATCCTCCCCACTGTGCTGTTGCTCCATGCTGGAGCAGGGAGCCCCAGTCATTTATGAGGTTGTCGATCTTCCCTTTTCTGTCATCTTCACCCCAGCAGACAGCTGGGGTTGCTTCAGGCCACCCCCTTTTCCATCCCTGTCTTCAGAGCATTCCGTTATTTTTAAGTGCAGTCTTCTGGATTGTTCATCTGCTTTGTCCTTTTTTATATATTGGCGGTGCCCAGGAGCAAACCCAGGGCCTCCTAGTGCCAGGCCAGTGCTGTGCCATCTCCCCCGCCCCCCACTTGCCTTTTTCTTTTTGAAAATGAAGCTTCAGAGTTACGTGAGTCATAAGAGCTACACACAGTGAGCGACAGTCCCATGAACCCTTCCTTGGCGGAGAGAGGCATCGCTGGCTTGCCTCTCGGGTTGGGACTGAGGAGCTGCGGGGTTGGGGGTGCTGGTGCCGGCGAGGGGGGGATCCCAGGAGGTACATGTGAGGCTGTGAGCAGGTTTTGGCTCTGCATTGGTCTCTCTGGGCATTTGGGGGTGTGCAGGGCACCTCCTGGTTTGTTCTCTCTGTTCCGGCAGGGGCCCCTGAGCTCAGAGCCAGGCGGAGCCTCTGAGCATCATTGGAAACTTGCCCAGGGTTGTTCTAGTTCCGGTAGGGACCTAGGTTGTTCTACTTCCGGTAGGGACCTCCCAAGGTGCCTCCCCAGGACGCGGCTCAGAACCTGCAGTGGTACCTGGGTTACCTGGCGTGGTGGGGGAACTGCATGGAGCCGTGCACCCTAAACCCCAATTCTGTCTCGCTGTTCTGTTGGTGGGGGGTTGGGGCCATATCCAGCTGTGCTCGAAGGCTGTTCCTGGTTCTAGGATCAATCCTGGCACTTCTCGGGAGATGTCCGTGGCGTGGGGGGTCAACTGCACTGGAGGCGATTGACTGGTGGACTGTCAATCTCTGGCCCTTGTTTTTGTTTCCACTTGTGCCGGGGCCACACCCAGTGGTGCTGGCAGAGAGGGTGGGGGAATTACAACTGACTCCTTCTGCTGGGCCACTCCCTACCATGCTGGTGGAGCCCTGGGGTGCCTGGGCTCAAACCCAGGGTTCCCGCACGCTAAGCTCATGCTCCAGCTCTCTGCGCAGTCTCCCAGACCCGGACCATGCTGCCAGCTACTCAGGCTAGTTCTCGTGGGCTTGTTTCCCAGAAAGCCTTGCAACGGGGGGAAACAGGTCTGCAGAGAGGTAGGGGGGAAGGAGGAAGACCCCCCGCAGCTGCTGGAAGCCCCCCGTGGGCTGCCCCCAGGAGCTTTCTGGATAAATGCTTCCTCTCCGTGCTTGCAAGATAGCCTGGGCCGGCCCACGTCACCCCTGTCCCCTGCCCTGCCTCCCTGCTGCAGGTCTCAGGCTTTTCCCTGGGGCCCAGGGAGCTGTCCCTTGGCCAGCGCTCTACCCCTTCGCCCTGTGTTTCTGCTGTGTAGGGTCCATCTAGACTGGAGCGATAGCACAGCGGGTGGGGCATTTGCCTTGCACGTGGCCGACCGGGTGATTCCTCCACCCCTTTGGAGAGCTCAGCAAGCTACCGAAAGTATCTCGCCTGCACAGCAGAGCCTCGCAAGCTCCCCATGATGTATTCGATGTGCCAAACACAGTAACAAGTCTTACGATGGAGATGTTACTGGGCCCACTTGAGCAAATCGATGAACAACGGGAGGACAGTGCTACAGTGCCTACAGGGTCCGGCTGGGTACCTGGCAGCCTCCTCCCTCCTCAGGCTTTGCTACCTTGTGGGCATCTTGGTCTTGATTGGGCATCTGCTTCTCCCTTTGCCCGGCACCTTCTTCCCTCTCTGGCTTCCACCCTCCACGTCTGCCCTGCTCCGGGAAGGCCTCAGTTAGCTGCTCACACTGTCTCCTGCATTGCAGGGTGGGAGGGTGAGGGGTGAGTGCGGGCACCCCCACTTCTTCCTTGGCACCGAACCCCCGGAAAGGAAGCCTGCAGTGGGCTTCTCTGAGCCATGTCGGCCACCCCTTCATCCCGGAGTGACCCGTGGCCCTTTTGCTGCCTCCTGCACCCGAGCACGGTTGCTCTGCTCAGCTACCCTTGGCGCTACCCACCATGGGAGTGAGTTCCTGCCCTCCTCCTGCCTTTGCAGAGTCTCCAGAGTCTGTCTTCACCTGCTCTGTTGGCTTGCTTTCAGGCTGTCTGTGCTGACGCAGGAGACAGGCGTCTTCATCCAGGGACTCACGGATCCCACCAGCGGGTGCGGCCTCTGCTGGAGAACCCAGCCCAGCCCTGTTCTGAGGGTGCAGGGTGGAAGCTCCGTCCCAGCTCTGCACCCCTTTCCCTGGGCCCTTGGCATTTATAGGTGATGCAAGGAGCTCAAGGCTTGCTGGCAGACTCAGCTCAGGATCTTGCTTTTGCCTTCTTCTTTTTTTTTTTTTTTTTTTTTTTTTGCTTTTTGGGTCACACTCAGTGATGCACAGGGTTACTCCTGGCTTTGCACTCAGGAATTACTACTGGCAGTGCTCGGGGGAACATATGGGATGCTGGGAAACCTGGCTCCACCGTGTGCAAGGCAAACACCCTACCTGCTGTGCTATCGCTCCAGCCCCTTGCCATTTTTATTATTTGATTATTATTGAGCTGGAGCGATAGCACAGCAGGTAAGGTGTTTGCCTTGCATGCGGTCGACCTGGGTTTGATTCCTCTGCCCCTCTTGGAGAGCCCAGCAAGCTACCGGGAATATCTTGCCCACACGGCAAAGCCTGACAAGCTACCCGTGACGTATTTGATATGCCAAACACAGTAACAACAAGTCTCAAAATTTGTTGAGATGTTTCTGGTAGCCCCTCAAGCAAATCGATGAACAACAGGACAGTGCTACAGTATTATTATTATTCCATTATTATTATTATTTTGGGGGACCAGACAGTTTAGGGTCACATCTAATGGTACTTGGAGGCTACTCCTGGCTCTGTGCTTGGGGGTTTCTGCTGGTGGTCCTTGGGGGACCTTGTGGGCCCCGACTTGTTCATGCAGAACCTGTGCTCCGGCCATTGAGCTCGCTCCAGCCCTGCATTTTTGCTGCCTAGGGCGGTTCCCGTTAGGAGCTCCTGGTTCTCCTTGCACATGGCTATTGGGAGGCCCAGGGACAGGATGACGGTCAGACTCCCGGAAGCGTCGACACTTCTCTGCACAGTTAGGTGGTCCTGAGGGCCCTTTCCCCCTGGGTTGGTGCTACAGACACTCCATTCCCCTGCCGACCCCCGTGGGGCTGGAGTCGAAGAGAGAACCTTTAGGAGGTTGTTGAGGTTGAATGGGTCATAAGAGGGAGAAGGATCTTTGGATCCTTCCTAAGGGATCTTAGTGACTTTCGGCCCCTTTCTCTGTGTTGTCACTGACTTGTGGAGATGGAACACTTCCTGGAGCCTTGAGCCACAGCCTCTGGCCCTTAATCACCTTTTCTGGAAAGCAGCGCTTGAGGTCTCTCTCCACACTAAGGCTGATGAGGAACAGAGACCTGCCAAGCTGTGTGACCCCACTTGAGGGTTTCTGTCCTACGACCTCTGCTCTTGCCTAAGGCAGACAGCGCTTGCCGAGACTGGTGACCAGGACAAGCTGGTGACCGGGCACTGTCTCGACTCCATCCTTGTTTGGGGCCCGGCTCAGAAAGTAGCTTAGCTCTGTGTCCTTGGCAAAGAGGCATGGGGAACCGCTGCCCTCGGGACGCCTGCCCTTCCCCAGCCACCAGTGAGGAAGCCCTCGAGGACAGGAGCAAGGCCTCGTGTTCCGTCTCTAGTGGCACTTAGCCCGCATGCCGTACTGAAGGAAGCAATTAAAAAATAATTTGTGGCTGGCTAATTTTCCCCCGGTAGTCGGGTCTCCTGCTTCTGGGCAGAGGGGGCGGTTTTCCCAGCTCCCCTGAGCTACCAGCCGGGGTGCATGCGTGCGTGTGGAGTGGAACCTGCCAGGGACCGCTGTCCTCCCTGTGCCATGCAGGTGCTCCACTTCCGTGAGTGAACCCGGTTCTCTCCCTCTTGGTGGCGGGTTCAGGGGTGGGGGAGTATTTACAGGGAGAGAACTGGGTTCAGCCGAGTCTGGGGGGCTCTTCCCGAGACTGGTCCTGCTGGGGGGTCTTGACATGCTGGTGGTCTGCTGGTTCTTCTCTCCTTCCTCTTTGCCTCTTCCAACCCTCTCTTCGTGGAGCTGAATTCAAGAGACCATAGAGGGCCTGAGCCAGCCCTTGCTCTGCTCCTTCCACCTGGGCCTTTCATTATTCAGAGAGCGGATAGATGGCTTCCCCGTCCTCAGGACCAGGCTGACGCTGTGGAGAATTCAGTTTCTCTTTCCTCTCGGAAGAGGTTTGGGCTGCTGATAAAGATGAGCCATGTGGAGTCTTAACGTAGGATCAAGATTGTAGCCCTGGAGAGCCAGAATGTAATGGGAATGGCACCTGCCTTGCATGCAGCTCACCTGGGTTCCACCCCTGGGCCCCAGATAGTCTCCTGAGCCAGCCAGAAGTTATCCTGGCACCTCAAGCCAGGAGTAAAACCAGAGCACTGCCGGGTGTGGCACCCCACCTCAAAAGAAAAATAATAAGTCTAGCTTGATGGGCTCGAGCTTTTTTTAAAAAAAAAAACTATTTATTTATTTATTTTTGCTTTTTGGGTCACACCCGGTGATGCACAGGGGTTACTCCTGGCTCTGTGCTCAGGAATCATCCCTGGCGGTGCTCAGGGAACCATATGGGATGCTGGGAATCGAACCCGGGTCGGCCGCGTGCAAAGCAAATGCCCTACCCGCTGTGCTATCGCTCCAGCCCCAAGGAGTCGAGCTTTTGATCTTCTGGTTGCGTAGGTGCAGTGACCCATGTTCCTTCTATATAGATTTAAAATCTGCACCCCACTCTCTTGTGATAAGGATTACCTAAGACTCCTCATTAAGGTTTTCACTGTGGAGCTGTTCGAGTCCAGGATCCTCTAGGGAGGGGGAGGAAGGAAACATTTCTAGTTCTGGACCTGATACTACTGCCACCATTGAGCGAGCCGGTAGCCACGGCTGAGGTGGATGGAGAAACAGCAAGGTCCACAATTCTGTTTCTGGGCCATGTGGTAGCTGAAACTCTACAATGGAAGCTAGAGCGATAGCACAGCAGGTAGGGCGTTTGCCTTGTATGCGGCTGACCTGGGTTTGATTCTCAGCACCCCAAATGGTCCCCAGAGCACCGCCAGGAGTAAGTCCTGAGTGCATGAACCAGGCGTCACCCCTGAGCATCGCTGGGTGTGACCCAGAAGGAAAAAAAAAAAAAGAAAGTCTACAATAATAAACTAGGAGTAGCACACCAGGTTAGGGCGGGATGTAATGTAGAAGGGAACCAGTCTCGATTAACAAACTGTGAACACACAAGGCTCAAGCTGAAACAGCATCTTAGTAATTTCTTATACAAGGGCTTCATGGCTCCAGGGTGACATACAGTAATCTCCACTAGCTTTCTTCTAAGGAAACTTTTTGAATATTATCTAAGCAAATTGTATGTAACAAGCAATATCTAATAAATGACTGAGGGCCTTCGACGGGGACAGACTTACGGGGTAGTTGGGGAAATTGGAAATAACGGTGGTGGGAAAGTGCAATGGTGCTGGGATTGGTGTTGGAATATTGAATGTCAGTCACACATCATCATGAACAACGTTGTTAAAATAAAGAAATAAAAATGATAAGCGGAAGTGTGGGGCATGGGGTGGGAGGGGAAGACCCTGGAGTTAAACAGAGTCAGACTTGCATTCTGAGGTGTGGGGTCAGCGCCAGCCTGAGTATCTGAAGCCGCAAGTGAGCCCACCTCCCTGTGTGGTTCAGTAACGGGCTGGTTCTATTTGGGATGAGATTTGACTTGCTTTCTGCTTTTTCCCCTTCTTTATTATGAAAGATTTCGAGATCTACAGATATGTGGCAGGAGTGAGCTGTAACACCCTCCCCCCGAATCTGCCCCAGGACCCAGAGTCGGGCCTCGTTAGAGCCGCTTCATCTTAGATGCAGTGACTCCTTTAAAAGAACATCACAGGCTTCCAGGCCTCAGCTCAGGCCCCCCGGAGAGCTCAGCAGCAGAATGCCTGCCCTGCAGACCCGAGGCTGCAAGTCTCTTAACAAGATAAATAAAACTTGAGCATAAATCTCTTAGGCAAAAAGACGTTCCTCCCGAGTAACCGCACACGAACATCATCCCTAAGAACATGGAAGGCAGTTGCGTACAGCATCTGACAATCCAGTTCATAATTGAGATTTCTCCTCTTGTTTCTAGAGTCTTGAATAAGATCTTTTGTATTATAAAACAGAACAAGGGAGCTGGAGAAATAGCACAGGGGGAATGGCGCTTGTCTGGTTTGTGACTGACCCGGGTTCAATCCTCAGCATCTCATATGGTCCCCCGAGCCCACCAGGAGTGATCCTGAGCACAGAGCCAGGAGTAACTCTGAGCATTGCTGAGTATGGTCCAAAAATCAAAAAAGAAAGGGAATAAAAGGTGTGGGGGTCTGAAAGATAGTACAATGGGTAGGGTGCTTGCGTTGCAGGGTGCTGAACGGGATTGTTCCCCCAGCCAGGAGGTATCACTAAAGGCAGAGCCAGGAGTAAGCCCTGAGCACTGCCGGGTATGGTCCAAAACCCAAACCAAGACACAACGAAACACAGCCACAGAAACAGAATGCAGTGACATCCCTCATTCATCATATTGTATCTCATACTTCCTTAGTGTAGAATTATCCTGTGGCCGTTTTGAGCAGACACTGACTCTCTGGGGTGTCCTTCCATTCCGAATCCGGAGGGGGATTTCTTGGTTGTTTTTACCTGTTCTTCTGCCTATTCCTGTGTTCTCTGCAAGTCAGATCCCAGTGCTTGTGCAGGTTCAGGTGTATTTCAGCAGTTGCCAGGTGGTGCTGGGAACTTCCTGAAGCCACCAAGGTGTCCCCTGGTTAGTGATGCCAGGTTTGAACAGCGTCTGGAAGCAGAGATGCCAGCTCTCTCCCTTGAGTGGGCCTTTTGCAAGTAGCTTATAGTTAGTGGGCGGGGTGTGTGTGTGTGTGTGTGTGTGTGTGTGCGCGCGCGCGTTTGTGTTTGTCCCCGACCCTGTTCATTGATGATTTGTGTGTGTGTGTTTCTGTCCCTTTTCATTGATAATTCCTGCCGTAATTATTTCACTAGAGTTTGCAAAATTCTGATTCTGTCTTGTGTTGACATTGGTTTCCTTAAAAGGGATATATCATGACCAATTTTTGGCAGAAAGGACAGGTGCAATAATCACCTCTAGGGGCACATAAATCTCCGAATACTATAATGGACTCATGGTTCTCCTTTAGTAGGTTTTGGTGGGGGTTGGGGGGCAGGATTGGGCTACACGTGGCAATGCTCAGGGCTTACTCCTGGCTCTGCATTTAGGGATCAAGTGGTCTTGGGGAACCAGATTGAACCCCCCCGGCATTGAGCCTGGGTTGACCACTGTGCAATGCTAGCGCTGGGCCCCTAGTAAATGTTTCTTAATCAGTCATACTTAGTACTTATTTATTGTTTTGTGCTACACCTGGTGTTGTTTAGGGAACCACGTTCAGTGCTGGGATGGAATCTAGGGGTGGCATTGACGAAGAAAGCACCTTAGCCCTGTCCTAGTCTGGCCCATGCTCATCATCTCATTCTCTTCATGTCCAGATGACCCCAGATATGGCCAGTGGGTTCCATCAGGTTTTACCTGGGTCCTTTTTTTTTTTTCTTTTTTTGGGGGGGGTCACACCCGGTGATGCTCAGGGGTTATTCCTGACTCGGGGGACCATATGGGATGCTGGGGATCAAACCTGAGTTATTTGCGTGCAAGACAAATGCCCTACCCACTGTGCATTCGCTCCAACCCCTGTACCCGGATCCTTTGAACTCACTATTTTAGTCCCTGACTACTTTCTTGCTTTCTGCGTACAACAGTCTGGGGGCTCTCTTTATATTATACTTGGTACCCTGAGAAGTGTGTGTGCAACCCTCAAGGACCCCCAGGTGTGCACCCTCTGAAGTACCAAACCCTACCCCCAACCAAAAGTAACCAGAGGCCCCCAAATAAAATAAAATCTTTGATTTTTATTTCTAATTCTTCAGCTCCCAGTGCAGTTTCTAGAGTGATTAACATAAGTTCTTTTCTGCATCCTTCTACCAGACTCATAAAATAGTTTCAGGATGGTATCATGTGATAGTAAAGATCCTGTGGGTGACCGAAGCATTGTTTGCCTGTAGAGTCCGTCTGCCCCTGTGTGTCCACCTTCTAGGATGGAGAGTTGGTCCTGCCTTCCAGAACCACCTGAAGGAACTCCTTTCCCTCTGGCATTACTTGCCAACTTGATCCTCTAGGTGATTAGTTCCCTTTTTTTTTTTTTTAAATTAAGATTTTAGCTGGGCTAGAGAAACAGTACAGCTGGTTGGGTGCTTTTCTTACACATGGCAGACTGGGGTTCGATCCCCTGTACTCCATATGGTCCCCTGAGTCCACCAGAAATGATCCCTGAGCACAGAGCCAGGAGCAAGCCTTGATTTTTATTTTTTATTTTTGTTGTTTTTGTTTTTTGGGGTGTGTTGTTGTTGTTGTTGTTGTTTTTGCTTTTTGGGGTCACACCTGGCAATGCTCAGGGGTTACTCCTGGCTCTGCACTCAGGAATTATTCCTGGCGGTGCTTAGGGGGACCATATGGGATGATGGGAATCGAACCCGGGTCGGCCGCGTGCAAGGCAAACGCCCTACTCGCTGTGCTATAGCTCCAGCCCCAGGAGCAAGCCTTGGGCACTGCTGGGTGTGGCCACAAACCCAAGCCAAACAAAATTAGACATGAGCTTGCACTATTGAGGCATAATTCATACGTGTATAATAAAATATACCCAAGCAGTGTTTCAACTAATGTGTGTACTTTTATGTAATAATCATTTCCAGAATGGGGATAATAACAAGTTAAGCCCTACAAAATTGTTCCTCTGCCCTTTATTTTGGGGGTGTATGTGTGGGGTCTCCTCTCCCCACCCAAACCCTCTGACAGTCACTGGTGCCCTTCGCCCTTCGGTTTACCTTTTCTACAGGTTCCTGCTAATGAAATCCTAAGAGCCTGCTCTCAGGTCAAGCTGCCTTTTGCACAGTTGCGTCTTTGAGGATCCTGAAGTCAGTGCACCGACAATCCTTTCCTTTTCACAACTGAGTAGTCTTCCACCGTAGGGCTCATTCACTTTGGTCTGGTCACCCCGGGATGAGTTTTGGGTTTTGTTATGAATAAAGCTTATCTGAATATTGTACATGTTTCTTCTGCCTGGTTATATGAACGAACTCATCATGGGTCAATAGTTCAGTCCCAGGGTGAATGGTGAATGCAGATTTAGCTTTTTTGTTGTTGTTTTGGGTCACACCTGTGGCTCCTTGGCTTTGTGCTCAGTGGTTGGTCCTGGCAGTACTCGGTACCCTGAGGTCCTAAGGGTTGGACGCAGACCTCCTGCATGCAAAGCATGGGCTGACCCTGTTGACCTGTCTCTCTGGTCTTGCATATTTAAACAAAATGTTTAATTTTAATTTTTGTGGTTTTTGGTGGGGAGGGCCACTCTCTGCTATGCTTAGAGTTTGCTTCTTCCTGGGTCTGCACTCAGTGATCACTCCTGGCAGGGATCTAAGGACCATTTGGGGGGCTCGGGATGGAACCCTGGTCTGCAATGTGCAAGGCAAACACCTTTCCTGCCTCGCTATCTCCCTGGCCCCTGGCCCTGCATATTAATGGATTTGTGTTTGGGGGCCGTACCCAGTAGTGCTCAGTGCTCCTGGCTCTCCTCAGGGATCACTCATGATAGTGCTGGAGAACCATATGTAGGTCAGTTCCCATATTCTGGGGATCGAACCTGGCCATGTGCAGGGGAATCTTCCTTACCCACTATATTAACTTTAAATCTGTGTATTTAATTATATAAGGAACTGCCAAGCTGTTTGTTTCCAAAACTTTTGTGCTCATTTGCGTTCCTCAGTAATTCAGTGGCATCACGTTCCGACCATCTGCTTTGGCATGGCTTTACTTTTAGTCGGTTTGTAGAAATTAGCCCTCTGAGGGAAGTAAACTAGTAAAACTAGTGACTAGTAAAACATCTCTTTGTTCTGAAGTCGGCATTCTGTGGACAAGGTGTCTTTAAGTGAGACCTCAGATCTGCTCTGCTCAGCTGTGGTTGAATGCTTGAAGACTCCAGTAGGCACCTACAGGGGTCTAAGCCCGGGGTCTAGAACAAAAGAAATCCGCAGGCATCCAGATCATCCAGCCGTCACACCCAGCCCCGCATGTGCTCGGCTCCGGGCTGTGTAGTTGAGAGGGAAGGCGCGGAGGTTTGCAGCTCATCGTGATTTCCCAAGAAAAGAAGTTGTTGACGTGCTGTCTTCCACAGAACCTGTTGCACAATTTCTGAGATGCTGTCAGTCTGGGACCTGTAGCAGCAGGCTCAGCCCCGGGAAAGGAAGGTCACCTGCAGCGCCCCACCGGCGCCCAGGGTTGCTGAAAAGCGTGATAAGCCTTCATGGATGCTCTCGTAGAGTCGTAGAAACTTGTTCCTCGGGAGCCCTGGCTGAGGCAGGCTCCTGCTGGCCTTCCAGCAGACTTTGCAACACGGGGTTTATGGGACTTATGTTTATCCTCCGTCCCTTCCTCCCGCCCCCCCTCCCTCCCTTCCTTCCATCCCTTCCTCCCTGCTTCCTTGCTTATTCTTCTTCCTTCCCTCCTTCCCTCCCTCCCTTCCTTCCTCCCTTCCTCCCTCCCTCTTTCCTTCCATCCTTTGCTGCACCTGGCACTCAGGGGCTACTCACGGCTCAGTGCTCATGGATCATCCTGGCCGTGTTTGGGGGACCCGTGCTGGGGAATGGACCTTGGACATTCTGCCTCTGAAGCTTGCACCCAGCCCACTAAGCTCTCTCAGGTCTTATATTTAATTTCATAAAACTCATGATATCTGAGAGATCAACACTGGAATTTGATTAAAGAGCACCACACCCATGCCTGTTTGGGCTGCTTTTTTATTGTTTTTGGGGAGGGTGGTGGGGAGGCAGGGATGTATTTGGGGTTAACCCTGGTAGAGCTTTGGGATTGCTTCTAGTTCTGCAATCAGGGATCATTCCTGGCATGCCAGGGATCGAATCAGGGTTTGACGTGTGCGAAGTGTCTTAATCCCTGTGCTACCTCTCTGTCGGTCCCCCTCACTGTATCCTGCTAGATATAATAGAGGTTTGGTGGTGATCACACCGTGTCCCCCAACAACTTAAACTTTCTAGAGCCCATTTTGGTTTTCTTTAGTCTCACTGGCAGTGAGTGATCTGCAGGCTGAAATCGACTGTTTAAGTATTACGGTGGTAGAAATTTGGATTCTGTGTCGTTGTTATTTTTGTAGTAATTGAACTCATACCCTGCCGTTACCTACTCCAGAAAGTATTTTTAGATTAGATGCAGCTTCAGGCTACAGTTGGAAGGGCCCTGGCCCCTGGTCCCATTTTGAATGCACTGTTGGAGCGGCAGAAACACTAGTCATCACTGGTGGCACGCTCGTAAAGGAATTCCATAGAGAAACTTTTAGAAACAGCATCCTTGACTGATACCATAATCGGATTTTCCTGTTTGAAACCTTATTTCACTTTTTAAGCATAGGAATTCTGCTCTTTCAAGGTATGTAATAAAGTAAATTATTATGTAGGTGTTGGTGGCTTTTTCGCCCCCTGCCTGATTGCTATCCTCTCTGCCTTGGAGAAACAGCCAGGGGATTATTATGTACAAACCGTGGCATGCAGATCTCAAGAGTGAAATTCTATGGTAGGCAGTACCATTTATGTTGCCTCTCGTTCTCCTGGCAGGAGATCTGAGGAGCCTTTATTCCCAAGGCTCTTTTATTTATTTATCTGAGCAGAAGCTTTTCAGTTTGACACTGGCCCATTTGTTATTTCTGCTGTTGTGTCTGTGGGTGTTACTGAGACTCCTCTGACATCACCGAGACTCCTGACATCTCCGGGACTCCTCTGATGTCACTGAGACTTCCAAAGTCCCCTGGATTCCTTTGACATTACCAAGATTCCTCTGATGTCATTGAGACTCCTGATGTCTCTGGGCTCCTCTGATGTCCCCGAGATTCCTTTGATGTCACTGAGACTACTGATGTCACATAGGCTCCTCTGATACCACTGAGACTCCTGATATCTCCGGGAGTCCTCTGATGTCAAAAGACTCATCTGACATCATCTGAGAGTCATCTAACGTCACTGAGACTCCTCTGATGTCACTGAGACTCCTCTGATTTCACTGAGATTCCTCTGGTGTCACTGAGTCTCCTGATGTCTCTGGGACTCCTCTGATGTCATGAGACTCCTCTGACCTCAGAATTATGGAGTTCTGGCTGTGCTTTCCTTGGTGTCATTAATCCACATTGAAGTTAACTTTTGAATATGAAGTGAGATTGGGGTCTGGTTTGGTTCCTTCCCTCCCTCTGTCCCTCTCTTATGCAAGAGTCTATGCAGTTTCTGCAGCACAGTTTGTTGTTGATACTTTGTTGAAAAAGTATCTCCTTTCTCCACTGCATGTACTTAGCCTCTTTGTTGTAGATTAACTGTCAGTGCATCTGGCGATATCTCTCTAGCCTTTCAGTCTGTTCCATTGGTCTAAGAGTCTCTGTTTACTCATAGCGCGCAATTTGGGTTACGTAGCCACCACTCAATTTGGGTTACTGTAGCTTTATAATGTAATTCAAGGTCAGACATTAGAGCATGCCTCCCATCTTTTCCCGCCTCTAGAATTGTTTGTTCTGAGAGTTTTATGGTTCCATAGATAGATATATTAGAATTATTTGCTTTAATGTCTCAAAAAAAGCTATAGGAATTTTTTTTTTCTTTTTGGGTCACACCTGGCGATGCACAGGGCTTACTCCTGGCTCTGCACTCAGGAATCACCCCTGGCGGTGCTCATGGGACCATATGGGATGCTGGGAATTGAACCCGGGTTGGCTGCGTGCAAGGCAAATGCCCTACCTGCTGTGCTATTGCTCCAGCCCCTATATGAATTTTTTTTGATGGAGATTCCATCGTGTCTGTAAATTACCTGTTGGGTAATTTACATTCATTTTGGTCCCTCCAAACCATAAACAAGGTGTATATTTCCCTGTGTCTTTTCTTTCTTTCTGTTGGTGGGATCATTGTCCTGTTGGCCTTTACAGAAAATAGTATCGAGATTCCTCAGAAATCTATTAAGAATAGGACTTTCATATCCCTTCTATGGGCATCTACCCCAAGAACCTGAAACCATAATCTACAAGGATATTACCACTCTATGTTCATTACAGCATTATAATAGCCAAGGTCGGTCAGGAAATAATCCAAGAGCCCAATAATTGTAGTGTATGTATGTATATGCTAGATATATGTGTGTGTATGTGTATGTGTGTACACACTGGCATATGACTCAGCTGTGAGAAAAGGTGAAGTCATGCGTCCTGGATCTTAGTCATGCTCAGTGAAGTGAGTCAGAGGAAATAGACAAATACAGATGATCCAGGCTCATCTGTAGAGTCTAAAGAAACAAAATAAGGGCTTAGATCGTCCCCGTAGGAAAGGAGCCCAGAGCCATGGTCAGCAGAACAGACTGAGACGGCCATAGTGGGCGTGAGACCCTGGAACAGTGGTCCAGGGTGGTTGCCACTTTGTCGGAGTGAAGTAGCCTTGGAGGTGCATAGCAATAATATGGAAACTGCTGTGCATCACTTTTTTTTCCCAGTTAGAAAAGCAGCCTGTCTCCTTGTGCTGGATGCCGTGGGCAGGGCAGGCTGAGGGAGTAGACCAGCCCTCGGTGTCTCTGCTAGGCTCTTGGATTTCGAGATGTTTCGAGAAAAATGCCTGTCATCTGAGCCGGTCATGAAACAACTCCAGAATCGCTTCTTCCCAGTGACCACCCGCTGAAGTGATGTGGAAGGACCCCTGTTCCTCGGGACCGGTGTGTGGCCGGCACATGGCGATGGAACAGGATGGGCTCGGCCAAGTCTGCCTGCCGTGGGTCCAGGTGCCTTGAACAGCTAGTGGGTATCCAAGCTGAGGCAGGTGAGGGAGAGGGCTGGGGTTTCCAGCGGTCAGGCGGATGGGTCAGTAACGGGGAGTCTTTCATTACCTACGGATCTCTCTTTCGTGCAGAATCCCATGCACAGCTTCACACTCCAGTCCTGGTCCTCTTCCCTTCTAGGAATTGGAATACGGGAAAGGCAGAGTTTTGCAGGCTCATCCCCACCCCCCCGGAGTATAGTCAGTTCCACCCTAGTGGTCACCTGCCTGAAACCCAGCCCCAGACGTCATGCAGGCATCTGTGCTAAGAGGGCACTTGCCTTTCCAGAGTGCCTGACCAGCTCTGTGTGGCTTGCTGTACAACAGAGCCCTGGCTTTATTTATTTATTTATTTATTTATTTATTTATTATCAGTATTATTCTCCCCCCTCCCTTTTTAAAGTTGATTCACTGTGAGATACAGTTACAAAGCTTTTGTGTTTGAGTTCAGTCATCTGCACTACACTGCACTGTCCTCCCATTGTTCATTGATTTGCTCAAGCAGGTACCAGTAACATCTTACAACAAATTGTGAGACTTGTCGTTACTGTTTTTGGCATATCGAATACATCACAGATAGCTTGCCAGGCTTTGCCGTGCGGGCGAGATACTCACGGTAGCTTGCCGGGCTCTCTGAGAGGAGCGGAGGAATCGAACCTGGGTCGGCTGCCTGCTAGGCAAACACCCTACCCGCTGTGCTATCGCTCCAGCCCAAGTTTCAGTTATACAATCGTCAAACATCCATCCCTTCACCAGTGCACGTTTTCTACCACCGAAATCCCCAGTATTCCCGCCCTCCCCCCCAGTACCAACCCTCCCCTGCCTGTGTGGCAGACAGTTTCCCCCATACTCTCTCTCTACTTTGCTTGCATTTGCCATTTCGACTCCAGACCCATCACCACCTGTTTTGTTTTTTGGGGGGACAGTCATATCTTCTACATGGAGCGACAGGTACTCCTGATTGGTCTTTGTAGGACATCTGTCATAGAGAGATGCAGTACTTTACTTCTGCCATGTGGATGCGTGGCCTACACGCCGTGTGGCAGATGTGCTCTCTCTGCCCATGGGTCAGACTGCGGCTGGCGTTGGGTCTTGGCTTTCTCTCCCCTATTTTGGGCCCCGTCCCTTGCACTAACGCCCTTTCTCCCTGTACTCCCCGTCGCAGTTTCTCTGAGGCTCTCCATGATTTTGACTCTGTGGGGACCATGTCAGCACTGCGGCCAGTAAAACGAGGGGAAGGTTTTGCCTGGAACCCGGGGTTGGGGGAGCGTCACTGCATGGCTCTGCACCAGGGTGTCATTTCTGCAGGTGTGGGCACTCTCCATGCCTGCCTGCAGCAGAGAAACCATTTCCAAAGCTGGAAGCAGACCTGAAGACGGAGGTTTGCCCTTGGCTCTGCTGGTGGGGCTGATTTTTTTTTTTTTAATTTTGTTGAATCACTGTGAGATACAGTTACAAGGTTTCATGTTTGAGTTAGAGTCATACAGTGATCGAACACCCATCCCTCCACCAATGCACATTCTCCACCACCATTGTCTCCAGTATACCCCCCCTTTCCAACCCTTCCCCTGCCTCCTTGGGAGACAATTTCCCCCATACTCTCTCTCTACTTTTGGCTATTATGGTTTGCAATACAGGTACTAAGGGGCCATCATGTTTCGTCCTTAGTCTACTTTCAGCACACATCTCCCATCCCGAGCGATCCCTCCAACTATCACTTTCTTAGTGATCTGGAGGGGCTGGTTCTGACTGAGGCCCAGCCTGTCTGTGCCCACCCTCTCATCCCCCCACACAGCCTCCCTCATTGGCCCTGCCTTGACTGCATTTCTGATTTCCCTGCCATGCTCAGGGCCACCATGAAAGGGTTGCCATTGGCTGTTGACCGCACAAACAGGAAGGTGACGCATGTCTTCAGGTTGGACGCCAGGCACGCATCTGCAGAGCCAGCCACATCTTTGCCACCACTGCCCTGCCCTGCCCTGCGCCTGGGGTTCTCACTCCAAGAGGAGGGTGATGAGCGAGAGACCAGGAGCGCGAGCTGGCAGAGCACCCTTCCGGGAGGCCTTCGAGGCCCACGCCCCCTGAAGGACTGACTGGGCCCTGTGTGCTGGGGTCAGTGCAGCCGCTGCCCAGCAGAGGTCCAGGCAGACGCGCACTCGCTTCTCAGCCTGCTTCAGGTGGTCTCCGGGCAGCCCCTCAGGCCATTGGAAACACACCTTCCTTACGAGCTATAGGCTCATAACTTTGCTCCCAGTGCTCGGGGAGGATTCCATGGCCATGCTTTGGGTGCAAGGGGCACTTGGCCATTTCTCAGTGTGATCACCTCTTGCCACGGCCACCTTTGCCTCCACCTGGAGTTCCAGGTGGGACCAGCCTGTGGACCAGGTGACTCAGCCCCAGATGGGGCAGGTGGACATTCCTTGTGCTTTCCCTCCTGGGGATAGCCTGGCATGGGCTGTTTGAGGAAACTGCCATTGGTTATCGGGGTCTGAGCTGAGAGAATGGCTGAGAAGTCCCACTTGCGTGTTCTTGGGCCCCATCATATCCAGGGGTCCTGTCCCCTGACACCACCACCCCCCCCCACACACACACTTGGGCTTGGGAGAACCTGGCTTTCAGAGCTCATCTGAGATCCAGGTCAGGCTGAGGACAGGGTGCCCGGAGCGAATTGTGCTGTGGCGTCCAAGCCTTTCCCTGGCCAGAGTAACCCAGTGACCAACCCAAGTCCCAGCCCAGCTGCTGCCCGCTTACTCAGTGGTTTGTGACTGCACTGTCTCTGCGGGCTGGGTCTTCTGTTCTGCAGCTCCCGTCACTCAGAGCTCACAGTGAGCGAGAGGTACTCAGGGACAGGAGGGCTGTCCCCAAGGCCCGCACAGCCCTGCCACCATGGACAGAGCCCCCGCGATTTCCCCATAACGGCCTGTGGTCGCCTGTGGTCACCTGCGGCACTCCAGGCATGGAAACGTAGCTGTCTCCAGGAGTGAGTTGCACACGGTGGCGAGGGACTAGGGGTGTGGGAGCTTTCGGATGGGTGAAGAAGATGCTAGGGAAAGTGGGGGATCCCGAGCTCGAGTCAGGGCTCAGTGCCGAGGGGGACCATGCAGTGTCACGGGGATAGAACTTGGGTTTTCCGCACGCAAGGCAAGCGCTTGGCCCTGCAAACTGTCTCTTTGACCCCATCATGGTGTATTTATTTATTTATTTATTTTTAAGTAAAAGTCCTTAGTGATCAGGTGCCCGCCTGTTCTGGTCTGTCCACTCGCTCCCGACACTGGAGTGTTCACCGAGGCCGAGGACATGTAACAACATTTCGTTTTGGAAACGAGGTGATCAAATGATCTCTGCCTGTGCCAGGAAGATAAGACCGTATTGGAACATTTAAAAATAGATGAGTAACCGCTGGCAACCAGCAGATACAGTGACCCTTGGTGGGCCGGCTGTAACCCGGCCGCCTGGGTCACACCTGCCTCAGTTACCCTCCTTCACGCACATCGTTGTGCTAGTGATCGTTGGTGGCATTTGATTCCATCGAAGAAAGCAGAGCCGTTGGGAAGCCCGTGTGTCAGATCAGAGGCAGGGCGTGCTTGCCTTCTCCTTCGTCTGAAGCTTCATGCAAGTCCTCGACTGGGTCATTTTTTCTCTCTGGTTTTGCTCTGCTGGGATCAAAACCAGGTGACAATTTCTGCCCCTTTGGCTGGGTTTGGAACTTTGAAGACAACTTGAGTTTTTGTTTTTATTGTAGTGTATGATCTCTTTGAACTCATCATTGCTAGCTTTGCACCCCGGTGCCTTTCATCTATTGTTTAATTGTGTACTTTTCAGGGAGCCCCTCTCCGGGGCTGGGCTGTTCCCAGCTTCGGTGCTCAGGGCTCACTTCTGGAGGTACCCAGGGACCACGTGGTGCTGGAAGTGGAACCTGGGCCTCCCACATACCCAGCATGTGCCCCAGTATATTGAGACATCCCTCTGGCTCCCAGCCTGCCTTTTATTTTATTTTTTATTTTATTTTTTTTAATTGTTATTAGTGAGACATCATGAGGTACAGTTGTAGACTTACAAATTTTTGTGCTTGGGTTTCAGTTATACAATGATCAAGTACCCATCCCTCCGCCAGTGCCTATTTCCCACCACCACAGATCCCAGTATTCCTCCCACCCCCCATCCACCCCATCCCACCCTGCCTCTGAGGCAGGGCATTCCCTTTTGTTCTCTCTCTCTTATTGGGTATTGTGGTTTGCAAAAGAGACATTGAGTGGCAATCATGTTCGGTCTATAGTCTACTTTCAGCATGCATCTCCCATCCTGGGAGGATCCTTCCAAGACCCTTTACTTGGTGTTTCCCTTTTATCTAAGCTGCCTTCTCCCCCAGCATGTGCAGCTGGCCTCCAAGTCTTGGAGTAAACCTCCTGGTACTTATCTCGGCTATTCTGGGGTGTTAGTCTCCTATTTTGTTACTTTATGTTCCCCAGATGAAGGCAATCTTTCTATGTCTATCCCTCTCTTTCTGAGTCCATTTCCCAGCCTGCCTTTTAAAATGGGGGGGGGGGGGGGAGAGAAAGAAGACATGGAGAAGGAAATTTCATAGATGCCCTTTGTTCCCCTGTTATGTTTCTATGTTTATTTATTTATTTATGGCTTTTTGTGTCACATCCAAAATAAGTGATAAATAAGTGATGCTCAGGGCTTACTCCTGGCTCTGCACTCAGCACAATTCCTGGCGGTGCTCAGGGCACCATATGGGAGGCCAGGGTTTGAACTCAGGTCAGCAAAACTCCCTCTACCTGGTGTACAATTGCTCTGACCCCTATATTTATTTTTCTTCTGCAGTTTTTTTTTGGGGGGTGGGGAGACTTTTGTGCTGCACCTGCTAGTGGTACTCAGGAGCTCCTCTGTGCCTGGTGCTTGGGGGTCATTCCTGGTGGTGCTCAGGGGACCTTGAGGTGGTATGGGTCAAACCTAGTTCCCCTGCATGCAAAGGACATACTTGGTCCTCGGAGTAATTTCTCCACAAAGCGCGTTTCTGAGCGATTCCTCCAGCCCTGCTAAGGCAGTTTTGACCTTCAGATTGTGAGTGTGAAATTAATGAGTGTTTCCAGACCTACAACCTGGACAACTTGGTCCCATCATTTCAGGCTTCTCTTTCACACCAGGAGGCTGAGAAAGTCTGTTAAATGAGCATGTCGTGCGTCTCAGCAGTTAAACATCCATGAAGAATTTATCTGCCCACGCATCTCATGTGTGTGTGTGTGTGTGTGTGTGTGTGCGCGTGCGCGTGTGCAGTGACTCACCATGTCTTATATTGATTTGTGTGCTAGCGCTGAAGTTGAGTAGTGTGGCCTGCATTGGAAGTGTTGGAAACAGGCGACTTCTTCCTTCCCCGTGTGCTCTGTGGGGCTAAAATTAGGTTCCGCTGCCTCTCCATCCGTCCACTCCTCCTTGCCCAGTGACACGGTCAGGTCTCAGTGAGGGCAGCCTAGTTAACCTGGGTCTTCTCAGGACCCCCAGAGGACAACTTCGTGAAACTGACTGGGGAGGAGGCCGAGGTTTTGTTGGGTAAAAGCAGTGATTCTTGTCCTATGTGGAATGTGTGTGTGTGTGTGTGTGTGTGTGTGTGTGTGTGTGTGAGAGCGGATGTGTATGAGTCCGTGTGTGAGTTTGTGTAAGACTATAGTTGTGAATATATATAGTGTGTGTGAGAGAGGGAGAGGGGGTGGGAGACAGACAGACACACAGACAGACAGACACTAGTGTGGGTATTCATAGGTAGAGGTGATTTGCTGTCTTGGTGCTCGCTGGTAATGCAGAACCCTGGCCAGTCTCGCCATCAGGGGATGAGTCTCCGGGGTCTGCAACAGAGGGTGAGTGTCCAAACCTACCTGACCTGTACCCTTTCACTACAAGAAACCCCTCAGGGCCTCCCTGGAAACCGTGTTCTTTAAAAATTGAAGAGAAAGTACTCCTGTCGCCCCTTACCACTCTCCCCCCCCCCAATACTCCCAGATTTGCTTGACTCCGCTGAAGGGCAGGTGGTCGTACTGCCTATTCTGGGAGAGGCTGGCCTAAGAAGGCCATTAGCCTTGCTCACGCCCACAGCCCATGTATGATCTAGAGTTCAGTCAGTAACTATTTTCTGGGGTAAAGAGAGAGTGCAGTGGGAAAGTGCTTACCCTGCACACGACCAGGTTGGGCTGCATCCCTGGCATCCCATGTGGTCCTCTGAGCTCCATCAGGAGTGTCCTCTGAGTGCAGAGCCAAGAAGCAGCCCTCAGCACCCACGATGTGTGGGCCCAAAGCTGGATATAAATACTAACCTCTGCTGCCTTGGGCAACCCCAGACCTGGCCCTGATCCCCTACCCCAGTCCTACCTTGCCAGATGCACCCCACCAGCTTTTTTTTTTCCTTTTTGGGTCATACCCAGTGATGCACAGGGGTTACTCCTGGCTCTGCACTCAGGAATTACTCCTGGCGGTGCTTGTGGGACCATATGGGATGCTGGGAATCGAACCCGGTTCGGCCGCGTGCAAGGCAAACGCCCTACCCGCTGTGCTATCGCTCCAGCCCTACCCCACCAGCATTTACCAGTTTGGGTTTTAGGCCAAAGCTGGGGGTGCTTTTGGTATTATTTGTGGTTTCAACTTTTTGACCCTTTTTTTTTTCCACTCGCCCTACAGACCGGTGACAGTAGGGCAGCTATTTCACAGATCCCCACTGGAAATCCACCTTCTTTAAGTGAGCAAACAGAAATCCCCCTTCCGCCACCCCCCATCCCCGAATTGCACCCGAATAAAAGCTGATACTTCCGGTTAGAATGTGTGTGTTCCTATTTCTCGCAGAACCACTGTGTGCCATGACAGGAAGGCCTTGTGGGCCTCACAGGCTTGGCTTGGGACCCCCGGCAGGGGTGCTGGTACTGCCCCCCCCGCCGCACGTGTGGACCCTTCCCGCAAGGATCAGTTCCCCCTCCCCACTGCCCCCCTCCTCCCTTCCTGCACAGCCGGGCTGTCACTCCAGGGGAAGTGTTTCCATTGAGTCACAGCACTCCTCGGCTCTGCCTTAGTCCAGGACCTCTGCCTTAGTGCAGTGAGGATCCCCCCCAGCCCGCCAACTTCCCAGGCATGCCGTCATCGCCAGGCGCCCTCTGCAAGGTCCCAGCGGGCTCACGGCAGAGGCTGCAGCTACAGAGTGACCGTCCCCCATCCCCCGCCCTCCTCCCAGTGAAGCTGACCCTGCCTGAATGCACCAGGGCCGGAAGGTTCATCACAGGAAAGGGGTGCTGGGGTGCAGCTTTCTCTCCAATCCGTCAGCTCCTGGGGGACAGGGTCGGTGTTTGCAAACAATACCCAGCCAGAGGTGGTTTGGGAAATCCAAGTATCTGCCCTGCCTTCTCTTTTCCATCTTTGTTTCTGGAGTCATTGTCTGCTTAGGGGAATAAACAATGATGCATCTAGAAAGAAATTCTTGGCGATCACTTTGGTGCTCTCTGGTCCCGCCCTGTGCATATTTATTTCTTCCGTGTACTTGGCGAGTTCCGCTGTTCACTTCCTAAATACTTGGAAATTTAAAAAATTTCCCCATCCCTTCAAGCTTTTTTGAGGCCAGGAGGATAGAATTGTGAGGCTAAGAAGCATCTCGCACTCACCAGAGAGTCTGGGGTGGTGTGAGGTCTTGGTTGCGTGTTAGAACAACCACTTTTCTCCCTTTATTCAAACCCCACCCCCACCCCCTACCCCGAACCCTCCAGCTCTGCCCGCGATGTCCCTGGACTGGAGTGAATCCAGATACCCCTGTTGCATGCTGGATTTGCCACGAGATGCAGCCAGTGCAGCCTGTTGGAGAACGTGGGAGATCTGTCCCAGAAAGGCCCACTGGACAGCTCAGGGGTCATTTCCAGAACCCCGCAGGGAGCAGTATAGACTCGAGTCAGCCATTTGTGGGCACAAGAAAGCCAGGGCATTGTCCTGGCCCCTCTGGTGAAATTGCAGCAGGCGTCACTTTGAAGTGTTGGCCTCTCATGAGTCTGTGGGCCCACTGGTTCCTGTGGTCAGCGGAAGCTGGGCTCCACCGGGGAGATTATGACTGAGTGTGTGTGTGTGTGTGTGTGCCATACACTCCTGCACGCGTGGACGCTGCTCTTCCCTGCACGGCGTGGCCTGTCTGTCCCCCACATGCTGCTCTACCCCCTAGACCAGATATGCGCTGACGCTGTTTCATCTGCACACTGTACACGCGGGCTGGGGTGTGTGTTGGTGATAAGTGTGAGGGACAACTGCCTTCCAAGGAGAGACCTTGACTCTGGCTGTGAAGCGTGAAGGGCTGTGTGACACTCGGGGTCTGCCTTCTGTCTTCAGACGGTCGGTCTGGGGGGAGGTTTATCCCTGCCTGCTCCTCCCCATCTCCCCCTTCCTTAGGCGCCCCCCCCCCCCCACACACACACATACCCGCCCTACACGCCACTTTATCCCAGATTGGTCCTGAGGAGCAGGGATGACTGGCCCACAGGTGGCGGGGGACAGAAACAGAACTAGCCTGGCCGTGGGCTCCAAGGCACCCGTGGGAATGAGCTCTGAGCACCCTGAGATGAGCTGAGGACCCAGCCTTGCTCTCTCAGCCCCTGCATGCCCTTTCCTTGGTCTTGGGGTCCTGCATGCGAGCTGGAAGCCCATGTGCAGGGGCGGGAGTGGAGGGGTGGCTGGCTAGGGCCTTGTTCTTTCCAGTTCAGTGGGAGCCGCCCGGCTCCAGGTTTTGTCTGTACTTGTGTGTGCAAGGGCCGCGTAGCTGCCACGGGGATCAGCAGTGCAAGCTCAGATATGTACGAGCACGGCGGGCTGAGAGAGCCCAGCGCTTAGGATGCTTGCCTCGTAAATGGCCCGCCCTGGTCTGGTCCCCCCCCCCCCCCCCGACACCACCAGGGGTGACCCCTGAGCACAGTCCTGAGTAAGCCCCGAGTACCACCGGGTGTGTGGCTCCTGCCCAAAATATCGGCTCCGACTCTTTTGTTTGTTGTTGCTGCTGTTGTTTTGGGGGAGCATCTGGTGGTGCTTGGATTTGCTCCTGGCTCTACGCTCTCAGATGCTCAGGGATCCTTCCTGTGCTCAGGGCGGAGGCATGGGGGGATCCTCTGCCGTGCTGGGGATTTGAACCTGGGTGGGTGGCAGGCAGAGCGCCTGAACCCCTGGGCTATCTCTCTTGCCCCTCTGGCTTGTGTGACCCAGCCCTGCCTGGGACGGCCCTTTCTACATCCCTGAGTGGGGTTCTCAGGTGCGGGGGCGGGGTAGTGTGCAGGATTGAGAAGAAAAGGGACTCTGGGACCCTGTGTAAGTCTTATGCACCCGAATCCATCAGCCCTGCTCTCTCTCTCTCTCTCTCTCTCTCTCTCTCTCTCTCTCTCTCTCTCTCTCCTCTCCCTCCCTCTCTTCCTCCCTCCCTCCTTCCCTATCTACCACCCACCCCTTCTCTCTTCCCCTCCCTCTCTTCCTCCCTCCCTCCTTTTCTCTTTCTCTCCCTCTTTCTCTCCCCTTCTCCCTCTCCCTCCGCCTTTTCCTCCCTTCCTCCCTCCCTTCTTCCCTATCTACTCCTCTCTCTCTCCCCCTCTCTCTCTTTCTCTCCTACCCCCTCTATCCCTCCCCTCCCTCAGTCCTCCCTCTCTTTTCCTCTCCCTCTCTTCCTCTCCTCTCCCTCTTCCTCCCTCCCTCCCTCTCTTCCTCTCTTCCTCTTTTCCTCCTTCCCTATCTTCCCCCTCTCTTTCTCCCTCCCTCTCTCTCTCTTTCTCTCCCATCCCTCTCTCTGTCTCTTTCTCTGTCTCTGTCTCTCTCTCTCCTCTCTCTCTCTCTGTCTGTCTGTCTGTCTCTCTCTGTCTCTTTCTCTGTGGCGCATGTGGGGTCCAACCCCAGTCTCATGCATGCAAGCCATGTGCTTTACATCCCGGCCAGGGATCTCCTGTAAGCTGCCGCCTCCCAGCTGTCTCCAGATTGTGTCCTGGGCTCTCCCCTTTGCCTGGGCTCCTCTCTGAGGCTGCCCTGCTGCTGCCACCCAGCCCCCCCCTCCATGTCCATGGCAGATAGTACCCACCCCCCTCTGCCCCGGCTCTCCACTTCCATTGCGGGCGGCGTTGCAGCCTGCTGTCCTCCTGCTTCCTGACGTCTTCTTCACGTGGGGCATGGAGCAGATGTGCCAGGGTGGCCGGTCTCGGGGACCCCCCTAAAGTGGCCATCAGCAGCACACCAGGGCAGGAGAGGTGCATCCGAGCACCCCACTCTACTTGTGTGGTCCCGCCTCATTCTCTCCAGGCCCCCTGTAAAGGGACTTTATGAAACCTCAGAAGTGCTGGGAGGGGAAGGGGGAGAAGGAGGGTCCAGAGAGAGCCCCAAGGGCTGAAGGCAGGCTCAGGCACTGCATGCTTCCTGCTGGGAGCGACCCCCAGACAGTTGGGAACAACCCCTGAGCACCGTAGGAGGGGCCTGAAGGATGGCAGAACAGCTTCTTCTCTTCTTTTTGATTTTTGGGTCACACCCAGTGGTGCTCAGGGGTTACTACTGTCTCTGCACTCAGGAATGACTCCTGGCACTGCTTGGGGACCATATGGGCTGCTGGGAGTCGAACCAGGGTCGGCCGCATGCAAGGCAAACACACCCGACCCCCAGTGCTGTTGCTCCGGCCCCGCAGCTTCGAGCAGCTTTGCCCAGGCGCAGGGCCTGACTCACCTCCTGGTGCATGCCGTGCCGGGGCCCTGCGTGATTATCAGCCGCTGTCTGTGCTGCGCGAGGGCCCTGGAGACTGGGGGGAGTGTGAGCAGCAGCCCTCGCCAAGGCAGCTGGAGCAGCACCTCGAGGACGACGCTGATGCCCGCAGAGAGGGGAGGGGAGTGAACCTCACGGTGTTTGCCACCCTCGTGGGCTCAGACCGCCAGGAGGAAGTGTCCGTGCCCGCGTGGACCAGCCGGGGAGCCCCAGCACTCACCAGCATGTGCCCATGTGCTGCGGGCCGGCGTATTAGCTAGTGTGGCCTCTGCTGTTGACCGCACTGAGAGCGTGCGGGCGGACTGGGCCGGATCCGATCAGCTTCAGTGGCCCAGTGGCCCAGGGCTTGGAAGCAACAGGGAAATGTGGTTCTTAGTCACAGGAGCCCAGACGCTCACAGCTGTCACCTGGCTCCAGATTGCGTGCAGCGGGGGTGGGGAGCAGTGGGCTTTGGGGGATGGATGGTTGGGGGCAGCCAATTCCTGCCAGGCCTGGGGCTAGATCTAGGAGGGAGGAAACAGGGAAAATAGGGTTATTGCTGGATCTTTGATCTAAGGTTTAGTAGTTCTTGTTCTCTCTCTCTCTCTCTCTCTCTCTCTCTCTCTCTCTCTCTCCACCTCCTTCCCCACCTCCCCCCACCTTATAAATAAGTGTTTCTGTGATCAAGGCTCCCCTTTTTTTTTTTTTTTCATTTAGCAGAGAGTTCGTGTTTATTCATTTCTTGGTGCTTTTCAAGTAAAACAACAAAAAAACTTAGCTTCCTTCATATCTTTGTTTTTTCCTTTCTACTCTTTACAATCATTTTCTCCAACTGCCTGTGAAAAAATGTTTATCTCTACGTACATAATATATATATATATGTATACATTCACATACAGATGTCGTTTAAGATTAAAATATGTCTATGGATGGAGGTCTTTCGTGTTATTTTGAACAGGGGGTGGGGTTGGGTCCTACCCAGTTGTGTGCTCCTGGCTGGTTCTGTGTTTTGGGGAGTCATTCCTGATGATGCTGGGGGTGAGGGGATCTTTTGGTGTTGGGGGTGGAACTGGGTCTGGCTACAGACCCAGGCAAGTCCCTTCACCTCTCTTGTCTCTGACTTTCCTCCCCCCTCCATCCATGCAGTGCTGGGATTGAACCCGATTTCTTGGTGATAGTCTGCCGCTGAGCTGCAGGCTCTGGTTTGAATTTTTTTCGCCTTTAATTGTCCGTGACTCTCCACTTACTAAAGTTAAAATAGTTTCTATATTTCATGGGGCTTGAGCAGGTGGAGCTTCGCTGGGTGCTTGCCTTGCACGCCCCCAACCCCTTTCAATCCCTGGTATCCCATATGGTTCCCCTGAGCATCGCCAGGGGTGATTCCTGAGTGCAGAGCCAGGAATGACCCCTGAGCATCTCTGGGTGTGACACCTGCGGTCCCCCTCCCTCCATTTTCCCTTCCTCGACATGGTACAGTGAGTAAAGCAGTTGTCTTGCACATGGCTTGTTCAGGTTTGGTTGCTGGCCCTGCACATTGTCCCCTGAGCAGCACAGAGCCAGGAGTAGGTCCTGAGCACAACTGGGTGTGGCCCCAAAGCAGAACAAAACAAAAGTCCCTAATTCTTGAACCCAAATGTAAGTCAGGGGAATAGTAACAATAACAGTAATAATAATAATAATAATAATAATAATAATAATGTGTCATTACAGACTCATTAATTTGTGTCTAGTGTTCTACACTGCTGTGTGATGTGACTACTAGGAGGGAAATGAATTTGGGGGATTAAAGGGACATGTGGGGGGAATAATTCTGGATTCTTCAGATGAGATGCATATCTTTGTAAAAGCCCTGACATTCAAGCTTATTACCTGGCTAGAATCAAATAACTTTTTTCCCCCCCTTCTTTGTTAGGAATACTAAAGGTAATTTTTCCTGGCCAAAGGAACTTAAGCATTCTCTCTTGCATGTTCCCATTTTTTAAAAAAATGCTTGAGAGCTGCCCCCTCTGGGTTCATGTGCTGTCATGGGAAGCTGGAAGTCAGATTTGCTGATCTGGAGCTGAGCCTTCCCGGGGTGCCCCTTCCAGCTTGCCCCGCCCTCTCTGACTTGAGACAGCCCCTGCACCCAGCTACAGCCAGAAGATGCAGTCTCTGTTCTTTTTTTTTTCTTTTTCTTTTTAAATCTCTCTTGGAAACTTTCAGAACGTGCTACTGATAGCCGTGAATAGTCTGTTGGAACCTGGCTTCTCACTGTAAGATGAAGAGCTAGTGGGTCTGGGTTTTATTTGTTTTTTTTTTTTTCTCCCTCTTTTTTTTTGAAGGGGGGATTTTTTTGGGGGGGTTTGGTTTTATTCTTTTTTGTTTCTCAGCTTGCTGTTTTGACTCCCAACTCCACCATGGGGTTTGAGCGGAGAGCCCTGATTCCAAGGGACCTAGAAGTTAAACCCTTGGTTTGAGTTCTTTTGTTTTCCTTGGGAAAGGTGGTTAAAGATTTCCAGCTGAGGCTTAAATGTCTGTCTTTTGTGAGGTAAGATGGTGGGGGAAAGGAAAGATGGTGGGGGAAAGGAAAACAAGGGGTAGATTACTTTTCTGTTTTGTCAAGTAGGACCTCTGTGAGAAAGACTCTCATCCCTGGTTTTTAGGAAGAATCTCATCCCTCGCTAAGGGGAAGGGCGCAGGCCCCATTCTCTTTCCGTGTTTGAAATCTGACAAACAAAAAGCAGAGTTTTTAGAAGAGAACGATACATATTCATCATCATGGACCCACGAGAGGGAGGAGGAGAAGGAGCCGAGGGCTTGGGTCGCGGTGATGTGAAAGTCATGATATTCTTGTGTTGGCATTCCTGGGAATAACCTGCTCATTTCCTGTCAAACTGGAGAAAGTGTTTCAATGTCGGATCATAAGCTTAGGGCATCCTAGGCTAGCCAGCCAGGGTGAAGCTTTCAATAAAAGAAGTAGAAGGAATCCTCAACTCTTAGCTTCAATGATTGCAGAACAGGGAATGCATCGCTCTCTACTAATCACTTTTGCATTTTCTTTTTTTGTTTTTTGCAGAGTATTGGGAAAGGGTCCTTGTGGTGCATAGACCCAGAATACAGACAAAATCTAATTCAGGCTTTGAAAAAGACACCTTATCACCCACACCCACATGTGTTCAACACGCCGCCCGCCTCTCCTCAGGCATATCAAAGGTAAGGCTCTCAGACTGCGCTATCTCCAAAGTTGTATTATTTGGGCCAAGAAGAGCCCTGAGTGAAATACCGTGTGTGCTGTGTGTGATTTTTATTTATTTATTTTTTAGGGGGCCATGAAGTGAATTATTGTGTGCTGTGTGATTTTTATTCATTTATTCTTAGATTTTGGGTCATACCTGGTGATGCCCAGGTGGTTACTTCTGGCTCGCTCTGCGCTCAGGAATCACTCCTGGCAGTGCTCGGGGGGACCATACGGGAAGGATACAGGGTCTGGTGCGTGCAAGGCAAGGGGACTGTCTCTCCGGCCCCCATCTATGATTTTTAAGTGACCACAGGTAAACAAAAACGACCTTAAGTGCTGTGGAAGGGATATTGTGGAAATTCCTCCAAACCTTACCTAGTCTTTGCTGCGCCGGAGGACCATGTTTCCAGAAGATTCCATGGTGGGTGAAATGTCTTCCTGGGTAGAAACATTGATGGGGAAAGGCGTCCGTGTAAGCGTCTCGTTGTGTCATGTTGGTTGGGGTGAAGATGATGGAGTGAGGCAAGTAGCTGATCTCGCCTCAGGCCAACCTGCCGTCTCCCCCAGGCCTTCCCCGGGGCTCGCTGGCTTGTTGTCCTTCCTGTCTCCATGTGGACACACACCCTGGTGATCACTGTGTTGTGGTTACTCGCTGTTTGCCTCTTCAAGGAAGCCGGCAAAGAACAATGGAGACTTTCTTTCTCCCTTGCCTGCCTGTTCCCTTTTGAGACAATGAGGTTATGGGTGCCAATTACCAGAGAGAACTGTAGGGGAGAGTTCGCCATTCTATTGCTTTAAAGAAAAAAAACAAAGTCACAATGTTTGAGTCCAAACCCTGATCACATGCCACAGAGCCTGATTTTAGACTTGATTATAATCATACCCAGTGTTTACATGGGAAAGAATGCCATGTGTCCCCCCCTACCTGCCCCGCTACCCCCCAGATCCTATGCAGAATACTTTAAAAAAAATGTAAATGCATGGAAATGTTTTGTAATCCCCAGATAAGAGAAGGGATTCCGGGACTGCAGATTTGCGGAATGAACTCCGAGTTTAGCTTCCTAGTCTACTTCTTGGGAGGGTCTTTCTCGGGGCTGCTGCCTGAGGTGCAGCAGGGAAGCTGCGTGGTCCTGGGAACGTGTTAAGGATGTTCTGGAGAAGCATTCCATCACAGACCCCAGACAATCAGTCTTCAGCGAGAGCCGAGAGCCGGGGAGGAACAGCTGGGCTCTCCGAGAAGACTGCTGTAGGTCTGCCTTTGCTAGGCGATTAGCGTGATGGTGGCCATGGCAACGGCAGCGTCCCCATGGCAACGCGTAGTCCAGACAGGTGCAGTTGCATCACAAGCCTGTTTGTTGCCTGGCAAAAGGACAGGCCATTAGTGCTGAGATATACGCTGTTGCCTTAGAAACAAATAACCCTACACAGCAACTACAGCCGGTCTGAAAGATTTTTCGGGGGAGGGTTGTAGCTGCTTTTTGTCTATGTTCATGGGAAGAAAAAAAAAATCAGCGCAAGCACTCATTATTGGAAATGACAACTTGAGGTCATTTCACTGTCGGAGATAAAATAGGATTTTCCGAGGCAGCCCCGCCAACATTATAGAAATGTCCAGAAGGCTAGAGCCATATGGTTGGTTGTTTTCCTTGCGGCTGTAAGCATCTCCCTAAAATGGAAGGGAGGTGGGATAGGGGGTGGGCTGGGGGTGGTGAGTTGCTGGTATATGCGGGAGATGACACTGGTCCTGGGTGTTTTTCACCCCGGGTCTGGTCTTTCTTCCCCTCCTCAGTTTGTACCCTCAAATTATTTCACGTTCTTCTGGAAGTCGCGAGTCTCCCCGAGCTGTTCACGGGGTCACATTGCCGGTTCATTTAGACTAGTATTTTGTTACCAGTTGTGACCCTGAGGGAAGCACAGTAATTATTTAATAATTTGAAGGATTAGAGCTCAGCTCTGGAGGTTGCTGGAGGAACGCATTCCCAGGCAAGAGGCTTTCAGAGCTGGCCGAGCTTAATGACTTCATTTGATTTTTTTTTTTTAATAGAGGCATAAAAAATACAGCCTAAGCAGAGCTTTTGTAATGAAGATCATTTCCACAGGAATACTTCGGAATATGCCCGGCCCCTTTCTCCGGGTCCCTAGCTGCCCTCAGGACACTGGACGTGCCAGGAGATGACAGACCAGCTTCCAGCCTGCCTGGCCAGCTTCAGTGAGAAGGGCTGTCCCTATCTGCCCTTCATGGGGAAATGCTGGTCATAGTAGCATGCACATGTGTGTGTGTGTGTGTGCGCGCGCACGTGCACCCACGCGCATGCCACATGTGGAGGGGGAAATAACAGGGAATGAGCCCACAGTGTTAGACCCTCAAGGCAGGCCCTCTGTCAACTGAACCCTGATCCTGGACCCCTGGTACGTCAAAGCTTGCCTGCTGATGACCTCTTTGATGAGTCTTCCTAAATCAGGTCACATGCTGCCTTCCTGTTCTAGGCGTTTGGGCTGATTAGAAACCCAGAGGCAGAACCTAAGGAAGTATTCAAGAACCAGAGAGTGGGGCATATAGGGGACCCGGGAGCCACCCTGACCCCGACAGTGCTCCCAGGGGGCCTGGCAGGACAAGCTGAGCCACAGAATAGTGTCGTGTTGAGTTATAACTCCAGCTAGAAAATACCCCCTCAAGTCCATTCCCTCACCTGAGCAGTTTTGTAAATGTCTATCTCGCAGTGATTCATCTTTAAAAAAAATCCATAACAACAGCAATTATAATAAAATTTTTAAAAATCCATACCAACAATCGAATCAAGAGAGCGATGGTGTCTGGAGCGATAGCACAGCGGGTACATTTGCCTTTCATGCAGCCGACCCAGGTTCGATTTCCAGCATCCCACATGCACCCCTGAGCACCGCCAGGATTCATTCCTGAGTGCATGAGCCAGGAGTAACCCCTGTGCAATGCCCTGGCAATAACCCTACACAGCAACTACAGCCCAAAAAGCAAAAACAAGAAAAAAGGGGGGAGGGGGAGTGATGGGTTTGCTCCCTAGGGGAAACATTCTCTGACATACCCAGTCATGGCTGGGGGTGTGTGGCGAGGCTGTATAGCTCTCACTGGATACGTGTGAGACCGGCTACAGCTCTTGGCACCACCATCCAAACAAAACACAAACACCTAGCAAAGAGAAGAACAAAAGTAAAAGGCAGACAAGCTTTCTTCTTCCTAAATTTCCAACCAGAGCAGCTCCGGGCTGTCAAGGCCATTCAAACCGGGTGACGTCTGAGAAACTGACCCAGACCCCAGAAGGCAAAGGGGACCTGCCACGACGAATCTCTTAGTGATGGGGTAGCCACTAAGGAAGCACGCAGGACTGTGGAAGATGTGGGTGGGTTAGTGCCGGGGTCCAGCCTTGTGTTCAAAGAACCTGAGCACTGTTGGGCCACACGGTCAGCATCAGAGAAACTGTGCAGGACTCTGTGGGAACTTCCTGTAACTTTTCTAGGAAAGAAAAAGCATCCTGCTAACACACGGATGAGTTGAATTTATCTCTTTAAAATATGCAGCTCCTTTTTTGACATAATGAAAAGTAAAAAGACTGCATTGCTGAACCGTCAGTTGCCAGACCTGCTGCAGCTCTCTCTGTGGCCTTTGCAGCATAAGAGCTGATGGACCAGTTGCGCCCCATGGGGGGCATCCTTGTAATTTGGGTATTACAGTTCTTGGAGCTCCGCATGAGTGAATAGACACTCAACCCAGCCTGGTGGGGTTCCCAAGGCTGAGCTCAGGGAACTTGGACCAATTGGCTTCTCGTAGGCCTCGGCCTCTTTTTCCATGGTGGTTTTCAAATCCAGATCGGGAAAGAGTAGAGAGAGATACTTGCCATCTTAATGGTTAAATTGCTTATGTCTGTCCTTCCACGACATGGAATTTCTCCTGATAGGACGCATGTATCTTTCTTTTTTTTCTTTTTGCTTGCTTTTTGGGTCACACCCAGTGATGCACAGAGGTTACTCCTGGCTCATGATCTCAGGAAATACTCCTGGCTGTGCTCGGGGGACCAAATGGGATGCTGGGAATTGAACCCGGGTTGGCTGCATGCAAGGCAAACTCTCTGCCTGCTGTGCTGTCACTCCAGCCCCAGTATGTGTGTATCTTGATGCTTTTTCTATATCTATTGCCAGGGGGCACCTTTAATCTCTTCCTCCACCTACTCACCACCTTTTGTTTTTGTTTTATTTAATTTTGGGGGGAGGGGTCACACCTGATGATGCACAGGGGCTACTCCTGACTCATGCACTCAGGAATCACTGACCGGGTGGTGCTTAGGGGACCATAGGGGATGCTGGGAATCAAACCCGGGTTGGCCACATGCAAGGCAAATGCCCTATCCGCTGTGCTATCACTCCAGCCCCCTCTCACCACCTTTTAAAGGAACTTTCCGTTTTCTAAGCTTCCACCAAGTGTGCTAAGATAATCTTGATGATTTTGATACCGAATAATGGGGACAGTTATACTAGGTCAGATTATTATCCTATAATCAGATTATGAGAATGGAGTATTTTCAAAAATGCTATTGATGTTCAAAATTGCCACCATGCCCCCGGCCTGACTCCACTGTCTGAGGACTGACCTCACCAAGGTATAATCTGCTGAAAATTCAGGTATGCGGATTTTGTAACTGAAATCTCCAGACTTTCTTGGGGTTGGGATGGGCTACCATCCCCCACCTCCCTGTAATTCTGGAAGCCTTGGCAGTCACATCTACTCCTCAATGCCGCCACCCAACTGAAAAGCTACTCCCACTGTACCATCCCAATATAAATACTGAATGCCCTGAACAAACACCATGATCTCTTGGCACCTGTTTTGCAAACCATAATGCACAAAAAGAAAAGAAGAGAGAGAGAGCAAGAAGGAAACATAGAGGAAGGCTGGGGGTGGGGGGTGGGGTTCTGGGGGATGGTGGTAGGGAAACAGAGCTCTGGTGGTGGGAGATGTACACTGGTGGAGGGATGGGCGCTGTATCATTGTATGACAGCAGTTCAAGTATGAATAGTTTTGTAATGGTCTATCTCATGGATATTCAATTAAATTATTAAAAAAAAAGTAATGTGGAGTTCCTGCCCAACTCAATCAGCATAATCAATAACTGAATAAAAAGCAATACTCCGTGGCAGGAGGGATACTGGGGATACTGGGAAGATTGGTAGTGGAGAATGGACACTGGTGGAGGAATGGGTACTTGATCATTATATGGCTGAAATATAATCACGAAAGTTTGTAAATCTGTAACTGTATCTCACGATGATTCATTAATAATAATAATAATAATAAAAGCAGTGCTCCTACATTAAAAAAATGGTGTCCATGGATCCTCTATAGAGGTGCTAATCCCATATTCCTTGGTAGAGAAAAAGCATTTAAGTCATCCATCGCCAAAGGTGAGGAGAATGATCAGTTTCTGGAGAAGGGACATGTAATGACATTTAGCTGGGACTTCTTATATCGGAAGTAGTATGTGTGGGAGCTGGGGCAGTGTAGTTCCACACTTCCTCCACCACTAAACCTCTGCTTTCTATGCTGCTCTGTGAGTTCTAGCTGAGCCCAAACCTTGACTGAGGACATTTTGTAGGGGTTCTACCCAGTGGGCACCTTCTTGCAAAAAATAGACACCAGAGACTTTGGTTCCTGCTGGTAAAATACCTTCCCTATAAAAAATAATGGCAGCGTATTTCATATTTTGTATAAAATATTATAACCTAACCTCCAAAGATAGGAAAATCCACTGGGGTTGACTGTCCCTAAAAGTTTGCAGTCAAAACATTTCAAGAAAGATTCTACTGCTCTTAATTTTTTCTTTTTCTCGAGAAACAGAATCCTAGACATTTCAA
Organism: Sorex fumeus; assembly: GCF_029834395.1. NCBI lineage: Eukaryota > Metazoa > Chordata > Mammalia > Eulipotyphla > Soricidae > Sorex > Sorex fumeus. The sequence goes on from NW_026606155.1 coordinate 6,068,452, forward strand.
CTTAACCACTTAGCTCTTTATGATTCTCTTTGCTTCTTCTGAACAATTTAATGAGCCGCAAAATATACGCTAATGGCCTCTCCAAAGAATTTGGCCTTTCAAATATTGAGGATTTTAATGAAAATGGGCCAATTTTTAGTGCTGACTCAGCAGAACGTTTTAGTTTCTTCTGCTTTCTGCTCAATTCATGAGTTTGAATTTATTCTTCATAGATATGGTTCTTATATATGTTTCTGTGTGTATGCATATTTAAATGCATACATAGAGTAATACCACAACAGAAATTGGACAGAGTGGGCTGCATATATTTGACTTAAGGAAATGGTAATTCTTTCCCAGAGAAGGATTTCAGATGCAGCTGGTTAAGGTTAGGGGGTATGGAGGGGGGCTAAGGAAATTACTGCATCAGGAAGAGATAGGACAGGTAGTGAGATGTTTGGGGAGCTCATCCTTTTAAACAATTAGAAGATTAGAAAATCCTTGCAGTGCTAAGCTTATTAACACAGTCATGTTAATTCGGCCACTAAAATGCTGAATTGGCACACAAGGAATAGCTTACTCATTGTTTGGGCAGCTTTTTTTTTTTTCCTTTTTGGGTCACACCCAGCGATGCTCAGGGGTTACTCCTGGCTCTGCACTCAGGAATTACTCCTGGCTGTGATCGGGGGACCATATGGGATGCCAGGAATCGAACCCGGGGCAGCTGCATGCGAGGCAAATGCCCTCCCTGCTGTATGATCGCTTCAGCCCCCCTTTTTTTCTGTCTTTAAACTTGTAAAGCACCTTTCATTCCAGTCATCCACACCTGTGTGCGTGTAATGGTTGGCAGACAGAATGCCAAACCACAGTAAAGTCCACTTGCGTTGAAGGAGTTTGCCAGACTGTGCATTGCCAGCTTGGGTTGACTTTAGGTTAGTTGCATCACTGTTGCACTTCTTATGTTGTAAGTAGCATATACGATGGGAAGTATGAACAGGTTTTTATATGCCTCTCGTACTTAATAACTTGGTTGTGTAAGTTTGCCAATCCTATTCAGGATGACTCGAGTGAACAACTTGTAGATGACAGACAATAGGCAGATCGGGCGATAGTTGCCAATGTCATGGATGTCTCCCTTCTTGAACAGTAGTACCGTCCTGCTGGTTTTCCATTGAGATGGAACCTTGCATTCAGACAGGTAGCGAGTGAAGAGCCGAGCCAGTGTATTGATGAGTACTGACGGCAGGTTCTTCAGGTGTTCAGGTCTGACCTTGTCTGGGCCGGGTGCTGTTTGCTAGATGAAGGACAACCATGTGAGCAAGCAGGGTTCCGCAAAGGATTCAGCACCATCGACCATATCCACACGATAACCAAACTCATTGAGGTTTCTCGGGAGTTCAAGATGCCGCTCTGCTTAACGTTCATTGATCTAAAGAAGGCCTTTGATTCTGTTGAGACGGAAGCGGTCATTGAAGCCCTAGCCAATCAGGGCATTCAAGCCCAATACATCAGGATCCTCCGTGAGCTGTATTGCGGATTCACTACCAGGATCTCACCATTCTACAAAGAAGTGATCGTTGATGTCAAGAGAGGGGTGCGGCAGGGTGATACCATTTCACCAAAACTCTTCAGTGCCACCCTCGAGAACATCATGCGACGACTGGAATGGGAAGGAATGGGAGTGAAGATAGATGGTCGGCAACTACACCACCTCCGCTTTGCTGATGACATTGTTTTAATAACACCAAACATCAGCCAAGCGGCACAAATGCTGGCCGACTTTGACCGTGAGTGTGGAAAGGTAGGACTACAGCTGAATCTTACGAAGACAATGTTTATGAGAAACAGCCTTGTTCCTGACGCCCCATTCGCTCTCAATGGAATGACCATCTCCGAATGCAACAGCTATGTGTACCTAGGTCGAGAGGTCAACATGACAAATGACCTGGCACCCGAGCTGCGCAGGAGGAAGAGAGCGGCTTGGAACGCCTTCAAGAACGTCGAAGAAATAGCTAAGAGGACGAAGAACCTCCGGCTCCGGGCACATCTCTTTGATTCCACTGTTCTTCCTGCATTAACATATGCCTCAGAGACCTGGGCCCTACGCAAACAAGATGAGAACGCCATTCAGGTCTCCCAAAGAAGAATAGAAAGAGCTATGCTTGGAATATCACGTTTCACTCAAATGAGAGAACGAATCCGGAGTTCTGACATCCGTCGACGATCAAGGATCAGGGACGCTGTCTCATATGCCAAGGTATCGAAAATCAGATGGGCTGGTCACGTAATGAGATTTAAAGACGACCGTTGGACTAGAGCTGTTACTGATTGGATTCCACGGGATGTCAAGAGACCGCGTGGCCGCCCACCTACCAGATGGTCAGACTTCTTTGTCAAGGTCATGAACGATCGGTTTGAGGCCCTCCATGTTCCCGGAGCGAAGAGATGCCATTGGGCTACACTAGCACGCAACAGGGACAAATGGAGACGTTACTGGCGCCCGCTCGAGCAAATCGACGACTAACGGGAAGTTAAGTGATTAAGTGATTAAGTGTAAGTTTAATTTAAAAGGCGAGGTATCATTGTATAACTGAAACCCAAGCACAAAAATTTGTAAGTCTACAACTGTACCTCATAGTGTTTGACTAATAAAAATTAAAAAAAAAAATAATAGGGGCTGGAGTGATAGTCCAGCGGGTAGGGCGTTTGTCTTGTACACAGCCAACCTGGGTTCAATTCCCAGCATCCCATATGGTCCCCTGAGCACCGCCAGGGGTAAGTGTAGAGCCAGGAGTAACCCCTGTGCATCACCAGGTGTGACCCAAAAAGCTGAAAATAAATAAATAAATAAAATAAAAAAGAAAAGGTGGGGTATTCTATATTTTGAAACAGTCTTTTTGTGAGCCATTCCTTGAAGTAGTGCTGTCACTGTCACTGTCCTCCCGTTGTTCATCAGTTTGCTCGAGCGGGCCCAGTAGCATAGAGAGAATTGTTACTGTGTTAGGCATATCGAATACCTCACGGGTAGCTTGCCAGGCTTTGTCGTGAGGGCGAGATACTCTCGGTAACTTGCCGGGCTCTTCGAGAGGGACGAAGGAATCGAACTCGGGTCTACCATGTCGCCCAGCCGGGTCTGCCATGTTGGCCGCATGCAAGGCAAATGCCCTACCCTCTGTGGTATTGCTCCAGCCCAACATGCAGCTTTATTGTGCTAAATATGTAGAAAACTGTGCTAAGTTACTGTGAAATAGATATGGGATTGAATGACAAGATGGTTAAATAATAGTGCTTGCATGTCTGAAGTTAATTTTGTTAATGAAGGGAGGGACAGATGATATTAAAAAAAACTTTAAAGTTGTAAGACTGTATTTATTTTTTTAATCCGCAATTTCATTTACAGAGTGAACTTAAAAATTTAACCCTCCAGTTCGCTCTAATTTTATTTGCATATCGAGTCACATTATCTCTTGCCTTCCATTGTATTTTCTGAGTTGCTCACAGAATATTTTCGATCTCAGCATTTTGCCTTCAGTATATTGGGCCATGTACATTTCATTCTCATTCAGTCCTGCATGATTTGATTTAAATGGAAAACAGCCCCCGTTATCTTCGATTGCTTACCTAGAAGGCAGGACACACGAATATTGTGCCCACTCGTTCAATTTCATTCTGTTTTCACACTCACTTTGAAAGTGGAATGTTTAAGCAGATTGATTATATCTATTTTACTCAGGTGCTGCGTTAAAAAAAAAACACCCAGATAACTCATGGTATGGTACAGTTATATTTTTATCCTCTGAATTCTGGGGGTGCAGTCTCCTTCAGGTTTGTATGCAAATACATAGCAGTAGAGTCAGCATCTCTTTAAAAACAAAAAGAATCTAGAAACAAATGTCTGTAACTCAGCTGCTGTGATGTTGTGTGGCAAAGACGTGCCTTGTTACTTGGTGGTCCCTTCTCTATCCCAGCATGTGAGGCCAGCTTTTAAGCCTAAGCCGTGGAGCAATCCTTCTGTCTCTTATCTCTAGCTTGGAGGGCTCACTCAGGATGGGAGATGCGTGCTGAAAGTAGACCATACATGATGGCCACTTAATACCTGTACTGCAAACCTTAACACGCAAAAGGATAGAGAGAGAGTAAAAGGGAATGTGCCTGCCACAGAGGCAGTGGGGGAGATGGAGGGAGAATGGGGTGGGGGTGGCGGGAGGGATACTGGGAACATTGGTGGTGGAGAATGGGCACTGGAGGATGGGTACTCAGTCATTGTATGACTGAAACGTAATCGTGAAAGTTTGTAAGTCTGTAACTGTGTCTCACGGTGATTCATTAAAAAATTGAAAAAAAAATAAAACAAAGACTTGCCTTTGTTCCTAATTCTTGATGGTAGAGTTGAAGGTTAAGGTTAAGCATTCCCCACCTTGGAGGGGTCTCACTGATGAGCCCTTGTGTGTTTGTTGGGATTTTCTGAGTACTTACTAGACAGGGCTTCCCCGCCCTGAGCCTCTCCAGCATTGCAGAGTGGGGAATATCTGCAAAGCGGGGCTGACCTGCATCCTGCATTTTTTTTTTTTTTGTCAATCTTCTCCTGTCCCCTGAGGGTGGGGGAAATTGATCTCTGCATTAAGAACTATGAAAGAACTGTCAGAAATGTAGGAGAACAGTGATGGACAGTGTGAAACGCCAGGCAGCGTTTTTCTTGGCTTCTCAGCGGGGGGGAAACAGGCAAATTTTTCATCACCGTAGAAAAGGAGAAGCTCCCGCGGCTTCATCTGAGTCTCTTTTTTTCTCTGACTTCTACTTATGGCCAAGTCCATGGGGGAGTTTATGGATGACAAGAGGACAAGGGTGCTGAGGTGGCGGTGTAAAATAATCCGGGCTGGACAGGGGAGCTGAAGTCACTGGGCCCCCATGGGTGGCCTGTGTGAGGAGACGGTCACTTTCTCCCACCTCTGCCACCCTGGAACTGGCTGGGAAGGCCAGGACTGATGAAGTCTGCTAGGGAGCCCCTTTGGGGGGGGGCCCTTGACTCCCCGCCAGCCCCATCAGGTGGCCGTCAGCCACACCTGTTTGGTCTTCTCAGCATAGGAGTTCATCCCCACCACCCGATTTTTCAGCCGCGGACTCAGGCTGGAGTGAGGAATTGCTCGTTGCAGGAAAGGAAAGTCAGCCCTAGCCCCTACCCAGGGCTTCCAAGTCTTTGTCCTGTCTCACAGAAAGGAATTTCAGGGTAGACAGCAATGAAGGAAAGAAAGATTTTATTTGGAGGCTTTTTAGGAAGGGGAGGGAAAGAGAGAGAGAGAGAGAGAGAGAGAGAGAGAGAGAGAGAGAGAGAGAGAGAGAGAACTTGGGCTTCTCCAAAGAGAGCCCTGGTACACAGCTCAAGAGGGGAGAAGTGGGTCCTGCAGCATATATTTGCACATGCTTCCTTTGTTCAAGGTCGCTTCTATAGGGCTTTTCTGAAGCTGCCCCACGTGCATCTATGAACTATCGCCATCTATCTGTCTGTCTGTCTGTCTATCTATCTATCTATCTATCTATCTATCTATCGTGCATCTATTGCCAAAGAGGATAGAGTTGGATGCTCTTCTTTGAAAACTCCTTTTCTTGACCTGTGTTTCCACAGGAGCTTCTCTGCAGGGTGGGTCCAGCCTTCTCGGGTCGGGGCTAGCTCCAGGTAAAGGTCTTATCAAGTCTTAGTTGCTATAGCCACAGGTGGGTGCTGATGGATACTGACTACCTTAGGATTAGGTGGTTTTCGGACTCCCCAGGAATTCCATTGCTTTGGTGGGGAGGTGGGCAGGGGGGCTTCCCTCATCTACCTGCCTACCAGAACCGGTTCCTAAGAGATCTGAGGGAGAGAGCTTGGGGGGACGGGTTCCTTTGATGTCGGTGGGCCCCACGGGTGACTTATGTGAAGCGGGGAGGAGAAAGACGGTCACTCTCACCCCAACCTCCTCTGCCACCCAGGACCCATGGTTACTGGGTTCCTGTCTCGCCTCGCAGAAAGGAATTTCAGGAGTAGACAAGCAGTGAAATCGATAGATTTTATTTGGAGGGTTTTTAAGGTGTGGAGGGGGAGAGAGAGACACACACAGGCAGAGACAGGGACACACAGAGAGACAGAGAGAGACAGAGAAAGTAACGTACTCAAGAGAGAACGCGGGTTTCTCCACGGGTGGAGAGAACCCCTACACACATCCTAACATTAGACACGAAAGCATGAAAGTACGCATCTCTAGAGGGGAGATGCGGGTGACACATGTGCTTGGGTACCACATGTGCTCGGCCACGTGGGCACAAGCAGCACATGGGCTCTAGCAGCATATGCACACCCTTCCTTTTGTCCAAGGTGTCCTTTATAGGGTTTCTCCAACCTGCCCCCACGTGGGGCTTCTTCCCAGGTAAAAGTCCATTACTAAGGAGGTTACTAGGGAGGTTTGGAGTGCTGATGGTCTTCTTTGGGCTGATTCACTAAAGTTAATAAGATTGAAGGAGAGGTCCGAGGGAATTCGAGGAATCTCCTTCATGGGGAGGGGGTCCAATCTCCTCAGGGTCCGTTGCTCAAGATCTTATCCATATCCACAGAGTGGATCATCAGCCTTGGAATTTTTCTCCCAGAATTTTTGCTGACCTGTTTCATCGTCCAGGGCCTTTATCTATCTACCTGCCTACCTCACCTTTACCCTGTGTCCGTGGGGGATGTGTGTTCAGCTGAAGGGGGGAGTCTTGGGAAATGTGAGTGAGGATGAGATGAAGAGTAGAGAATGCAGCTGAGGTGGTGAATGCAGTCCTAATTGTTTGAGGAGAAGTAGGGCAGGGCAGCCAGGGCTGGGGGAAACGTTTCCTTCAGTGGGATGCTGCGGGAAGGTGAAAACACCTGTTTGCTTTCTTTAGCTGGGGGTGGGGGAGGCGTGGGTGCTGTGTTGGGTAAAAGGTATGCTGCTGGGAATACAAAGGGAAGAGCTGAGCCTTTGTGGGTGTCATCCTTTGCATGTCCGGCCCATTCTCCTGGGATTCCATCCTGGGAATTTTTCTCTGGGGGCATTTTCTTTTCTTAATCTCTGGCCTCTCCCTTGGTGCCTGTATCTCTGCCCCAGTGGTCTGACCTCCCTGGTGCTGTTTCTGCTCTGGTGGGGGAAGGGTGTTGGGTGCCACTACTGTAGAGCCAGCAGCACTGAGGCGGGCCAGCCACCTTTAGCTTCTGCTCTGGGGGATATAGAGCTGGTGGGGGGGGGGGGGGAAGATCACGATCACGATCACAATCGTCCTGTTGTTCATTGATTGTTTATTGATTGTTCGAGCAGGCACCAGTAACGTCTCCTTCGTCCTAGTCCTGATCTCTCTTTTTTTTTTTTTTTTTTTTTTGCTCTTTGGGTCGCACCCGGCGATGCTCAGGGGTTACTCCTGGCTCTGCACTCAGGAATTACTCCTGGTGGTTTTCAGGGGATCATATGGGATGCTGGGAATCGAACCTGTGTCAGCCGCATGCAAGGCAAACGCCCTACCCACTCTGCTATCACTCCAGTCCCGAAAGATCTCTTTCTTTATGCCCTGTTCGTAAGCTGGAGGGGAGGTCCCACAGGTGAAGGACTAGGGTTTTCTTTCTTTTCTTTTTTTTTATTTTTATTTTTATTATTGAGACGGGCTGGAGCGATAGCACAGCGGGTAGGACATCTGCCTTGCACACAGCCAACATGGCCTACCCAAGTTCGATTCCTCCGCCCCTCTTAGAGAGCCCGGCAAGCTACCGAGAGTATTCGATATGCCAGACACAGTAACAACAAAGTCTCCAGTGGAGACGTTACTGGGCCCGCTCGAGCAAATCGATGATCAACGGGAGGGCCTTTACTTTTTACTATTATTGAGACATCATGAGGTACAGTTGTAGACTTACAAATTTACAAATTTTTGTGCTTGGATTTCAGTTATACAATGATCAAATACCCATTCCTCCACCAGTTCCCATTTCCCACCACCATGGATCCCAGTGTCCCTTTCACCCCCCATCCCCCCATCCCACCCTGCCTCTGTGGCAGGGCATTCCCTATTATTCTCTCTCTCCTTTTGGGTGTTGTGGTTTGCAACAGAGGCATTGAGTGGCAATCATGTTTGGTCTATAGTCTTCTTTCAGCATGCTTCTCCCATCCTGGGAGGATCTTTCCAACACCCTTTATTTGGTGCTGCCTTCTCTGAGCTCCCTTTTCCCCTAGCATGTGTGGCTGGCCTCCAAGCCATGGGGCAAAATTCCTGGTACTAATCTCGGCCATTCTTGGGTGTTAGGACTAGGGTTTTCTGGGTGGCTTTGAAGAAGGAGAGGGGCGGTGGACTAGAGAAGGGCGTCTACCGCTTCCCTCTCTACCCACCTCTGTTCCCCACCCCACGCCCCCAGAAGGTGCCTGGGCAAGTCTCAGACGGAGGAGAGTCTGCTCTGAGCACCTGCACAGCCTGGATTTCACATCTCTTCGGCCCCCGTGAGGCAGCCGTCAAACCGCACCTGGCCCCCACCTGTTGCACCCAGCGTGGGGAATGATTCTCTGCACCCGTTTTCCCAGGGAGTGATGGGACCCAAGCTGGAGTGAGGAATTGCTCCAGCAGGAAGGTCAGTCCCAAAACTTACCCCCGGCTTTCCAGGGACATCGTGTTGGCCTTCCATCATGGGAAAGAATCTCAGGAGGAGACAAATAGTGAAGTAAAACAGATAGTGAAGTTGATTTGGATAATCAAGGGAGGTGGTGAGAGAGGTGGAGAAAGATAACGTGCTCCAGAGAGAACAGGGGCTTCTCCGGAGGGGACAGAGCGAAGTGCACATCCCGGGCAGGGGTGCGGCCGAGGTGCCCACGGGAAAAAGCTCCATCCCAGGGACATGTGGCACACGCGTGCCTGTTTCTCTGCCAAGTACCGTTAAGAGATATTGTCCCCTAACTGCCTCCCAACACTTACTGCTAGAACGGTTACCAAGGGTGAGAGCAGTAAGCTGCTGGCTGTCTTTTTTTTTTTAATTATTATTTAAGTTATTTTTATTTTTTTAATCGTTATTAGTGAAACACCATGAGGTACAATTGTAGACTTACAAGTTTTTGTGCTTGGGTGTCAGTTACATAATGATCGAGTGCCCATCCAATGATGGATGGTTATACAATGACCAGTGCCCATTCTCCACCACCACTAATCCCAGTATCCCTCCCACCCGCCTCCCCTATACCCCCCATTTCACCCCGCCTCCGTGGCAGGGCATTCCCTTTTGTTCTCTCTCTCCTTTTGGGTGTTGTGGTTTGCAAAAGAGGCATTGAGTGGCAATCATGTTTGGGCTATAGTCTACTTTCAGCATGCATCTCCCATCCTGGGAGGATCCTCCCAGCACCCTTTACTGCAGGCCGATATCCCTTTATGAACACGGGTGCAAAAGTGCTCGCGGTCTTTTGATACTCTCTCTGCATTGTCTTTGTTCTGGTGTGACGCCTCTTCTCCCCCAGGTCAAGTCATGTCCTGGGCCCGGAAGCCTGGAGATTTGCATCTCATGGCTTTCCACGGTCCCAAGCTGGCCTGTTTCTAAGGCCGTCACACCTTTAGGTGTGAGGTTGAGGTTCCAGACAGTGTTTTATGTCCCCCTCCCACCCTCCACCCCTTACACATTCCCAGTGGGGGCCCCCCACCCCCGGCAACAGCATCTAATAACCTTGTGCCAGTTCCATTCCAGGAGCCGGGCAGAATGTTCGGGTTGATTGATAGGTGAATGAGCTACCCCAGGGGGAGTCGAGTAGCCAACCTGAGAGCAGTGTCAGGGTTGCAGGAATTGCACCATTATCCCTTCCAGCCCTGGACCTGCTCCCGCAGAGCAAGCCCGGAGCGTGGCTCCCCGGGGCGCCGGCAGGATAGACAGACACACGCAAGGGCCGCTCCAAGGAGAGAGAGTGCAGTCTGGAGGATGCAGAGTCTGGATTTCGAGGCCATGCTGGGGCGGATGGAGTGGACACTCCCGTGACGGTCAGCTTGGGGGTTCGGGCTCTGTCATTACTTCCCTGGTTTTGTGGCCCTCTCTGCCTGTCCCTCCGCGTGAATAAAGGGATCCCAGCCGAATTTTGCCCAAAAGAAGATCATTTCCAGCAACCATCCATCAGATCACTCATCACTCGGAGCGTCTCTGCGGTTCACTGATGGAATGAGCGTGGATGCAGCCCCTCGGGGCTCTGCTCACTTTAAGTCCACTTGCCTATTCTACTGTGTGGCCGGGGCGCTCGCAGGCACGCCGAGGCCTTTTGCTGACTCAGGCTGATTTTCAGGTCACCTGCAGAAGCACCTGCCAACTGTTTTGGACGTGTGTGTGTGTGTGTGTGTGTGTGTGTGTGTGTGTGTGTGTGTAATCTTTATACTGAGTTGCTTCACACAGTCCAGTTGAGACCTGTTCTCTCTGGGCTTATCTGCTTGTATGGGGAGAACTTTGGGCAAAGTCTCCTCACCTCCGCCCCCACCTCCGCCCTCTCCCCTGCGAATTGGGCAAACATAGAAGGGAAGGGGAAAATAGGACATTTCACCAGCTTCTTCACTTCCCTCTGCTTCTCCTTTTCTTTCTCTCCCCTCCTTTTTCTTCCCTCCCTCCCTCCCTCCCTCCCTCTCTCCCTCCCTCTCTCCCTCCCCCCCCTTTTTGCTTATTTCTTCCTTCTTTGCTCTTCCTCTGCCTCACGCCTTCTCTCCCTCTTCTTTTTTTTTTTTTAAATTTTTATTAGTGAAACACCACGAGGTATAGTTGCTGTAGACTTACAAATTTTTGTGCTTGGGTTTCTGTTATACAATGATCGAGTACCCATCCCTCCACCAGTGCCCATTCTCTATCATTTACATTTTTTTTTTAAATTTTTGTTAGTGAGACACCATGAGGTACAGTTGTAGATTTACAAATTTTTGTGCTTGGGTTTCAATTGTACAATGATCAAACACCCATCCCTCCACCAGCGCCCGTTTTCCACCACCACAGGTCCCAGTATCCCCTCCCTGCCCCCACCCTGCCTCTTTGGCAGGGTATTCCCTTTTGTTCTCTCTCTCTCTCCCTCTTCTGTCTGCAGTTGTGGGCCTTCTGGGTGAAAGGATGTCCTTTCCCCTTTTTCCATCCCTTTTTTTCTTTACTTTTCTGCCACACCCAGCAGTGCTCAGGGTTAAGGGCTCACTTCTGGCAGACTGAGGAACCGTATGAGATTGTTGTAGGTGGACCCCACAGGTGGCTTTATGTGAGGCAGGGAGGAGAGAGACGGGCACTTTCTCCCACTCTCCCTCTGCCACCCGGGACCCTCTGGGAACACTAGGACTGGTAAAGTCTGCGATGAGCCCCTTCTCGGAATGGGTCGGAGCCCCGCCAGTCCCACCACATGGCCGTCAGGCCACACCTGAAGTTTGCATGGTCTTCTAGACACAGGAGTTGATCCCTGCCACCCGATTTCCCAAGGAGCCATGGACTCAGGTTGGAGCAAGGATTTGCTCTTTGCAGGAAAGGAGAAGCCAGTCCCAGGCCTTATCCAGGGTTTTCGGGGTTCTTTTCTTGCCTCCCAGAAAAAAATAATTTTTAGGAGTAGACGAACAGTGAAGTAAATTTATTTGGTGGTTTTTTTTGGGGGGGGGGGGAGAGAGAGAGAGAGAGAGAGATTGGTTCTCCAAGGGCGGAGAGAACCCCTGCACACATCTAAGTATTAGACAAAGTACACATCTCAAGAGTGGAGATGCGGGCGACACATGTGCTCAGCCACGTGGGCACAAGCAGCCCATGGGCTTGGGCAGGAGCAGCATATGTGTCCCTTTCTTTGTGACTATTATAGGGTTTCTCCAACCTGTCCCCATGTGGGGCTTCTATCTAGGTAAAAGTCTGTTGCTCAGGGCGTCACCAAAGGGGGTAGGGTTGGGAGTGGTGATGGTCTTTGAAATTCCTTTCCTGGCCTTTTGTTTCTGCTGGAGCTTCTCTGGGAGGGGGGTCCACCCTTCTCTGGGTCTGTTGCTGGCCAGGTGAAAGTCTTATCAGGCCTGAGTTCCTGTTTTCTGCAAGGTTGCCTTTCGCAACCTCAGGGCTATTACTTCCAGGGGAAATTGACTGCTATTGCCTTGGGAGGGGGCCTTCCTATCTGCCTGCCTGCCTACGTCCGTCCGGATGCCGAGGATCTAACCCGGTTCAGCTGCATGCAAGTCAAACACCCAACCACCATGCTATCCCTTCAGTTCCTGTATTTCTGTTTAAATGCCAAGACTCTTAGAATCCTTCGGCTCCCTTAGGATTCCTCTGAGGTGCAAATGGACCCTCCTTTGCACCCTCAAGAATGAAGCACCCATGGGGCTGGAGCAATAGCACAGCGGGTAGGGCGTTTGCCTTCCATGTGGCTGACCCGGGTTCGATTCCCAGCATCCCATATGGTCCCCTGAGCACCTCCAGGGGTGATTCCTGAGTGCAGAGCCAGGAGTAACCCTTGTGCATCGCCAAGTGTAACCCAAAAAGCAAGGAAAAAAAAAAGAAGGAAGTACCCAGTGTCTCTACCTCTTTCCTGACTTCGGGCAGTTACTTTCCTGCTGGACGCATGTTTCGGCTGACTTTGATGGATGCTCTGGGTCGCCATCCCCTGCCCTGGTGTGGAGGGGGCCGCGCTGGTCCAGCAGGTAGCCAGCCGCAGCCTCAGCCCCATCAGAGAGGTGGGAGAAACGGGAATATCCAGAGCTCCCCGGCTCTGCCCCTGCTGACCACCCGGCCTTCTCCTCACAGCCTCCCAGCACCCTCCGCCACCTCCCAGGAGATCAGAGGTCACACAAAGCATCTCACCTGGGCTGCTCTCTGGTGGGGTTTGGGGCCTGGGGTGTCCCCACTCTCTTGCTGGTGCTGGCTGAACTTGGGGAGGTAGGATCCCAGTTTATCCCGACTGCTCATTCTCCAGCTAGGCCCAGTGCTAATCCCAGAAAGTCTTCGAGAAAGAGAGCGAGCGAGCGAGCGAGAGAGAGAGAGAGAGAGAGAGAGAGAGAGAGATCGCTCAGAGGACACCCGGATTGGTCAGAGGACATCACCAAAAGCTGCTCTGAGCACCAAGCCAGGAATAGCCCTGAAATAGAGCCCCCAAACACACAGTCTCCTGAACGTCTCACTAGCTGTGTGACCTTGGACAGGTTACCCAGATGCTCTGAACCCACCTTTGTCATTTGCATTGTATATAAAACACCTGGTCTGGAGCCATAGCACAGCGGGTAGGGCATTTGTCTTACAGGCGGCCAACCTGGGTTCGATTCCTCTGTCCCTCTCGGAGAGCCTGGCAAGCTACTAAGAGTATCTCACCGCAGGGCAGAGCCTGGCAAGCTCCCTGTGGCGTATTGGATATGCCAAAAACAGTAACAACAAGTCTCACAGTGGAAATGTTACTGGTGCCCGCTTGAGCAAATCGAGGAACAACAGGAGGACCGCCTACAGTGTATATAAAACACCTGTGTCCATGGAATCACTGCAGGAAAAGTCAGCTTTCATTTCCCCCTTCTCCCCTTCACAAGACCTTTCTGTGGAGAAGTGGGACCCCTCCCCTCCCCTCCCTTCCCCTCCCCTCCCCTCCCCTCCCCTCCCCTCCCCTCCCCTCCCCTCCCCTCCCCTCCCCAAGAGATGATCAAATGCTGGATGGTCAATTCCAGGCTGTTGGTTCCAAGGCCAGTGGGCCACACTGAACACTCTCCAGCCTCAGGAAATGCCAATGTGTGCAAGGTGGTGGCCGTGGCCGGCCCGGCCCAGCCCTCTTTGTCTCATCCCTCTTGGCAAGAGCCTCCTGTCGCCTCCTGTCGACTCAGCAGGGCTGAGCTTCTGAAGGGTGTCAGGCTCGCTCCCGGAGGCCTGCCCTGCCCTTCTTTGGATGGGAAAAGTTTTCCCAGCCACTGGCCCAAACAGTCAATTGTGTTCTTTCTCCTCACCCATCCATAATCCGCGTTGAAATCTCCTGGCAGGCTCATTAGTTTCCCCCCCTGCATTCTTTCCTGCTTTGATGAGAACAAAGCCGGGCTCCTCCCCACTCCAGATCTCGCCTCTCTTCTCCCAGGAAATCTCCTGTCTCACTTTCATCCCTCCAGAAGAAAGTCACCCAAATGTTCGCCTGCCCTGCCTGCTACGAGGTGGAGAGTTTTGATTCTCAGTGCTTTGAAATCTGCCTTCAGAACTCTCCCAAGGGGGCTCTCACAAGGCCCTGAGTTGTGCAGAGGGTGTTCTGGGGACACCCCGAGGAACCCCCCCCCCCCCCAGCTCAGGACCCCTGGCTGGGGCAGTGCCCCCTCCCAGCTCTTTAGCGCACAGTCCTTGGGAAAGGAAGGCAGGGCCACATGGGTGGAATTTTGTTCTTATTGGAGCCCTTTGAAGTTCCCACTCTCCGACACCACCCCCTCTTACCCTGGCCTCTTAGATGAGGCGTCTTCTGTCGCGAGGGGTGTTGAAGTCAAAGCGAGAGGAAAAACCCAACCTGAATTTCTGTCGAACAGCGCTTTGATGCAGGGTAAAACCCAAATCGATTTCCATCCGATAGCTTAGACTTCTGAGAAATGAACGAACTCTATGGATGGGAGCTTTGTAGCGGGAGGGGCTTGGAAAGAATTTTAAAGTCAGCTGGTCCCGGCTGCTTTGCTTGAGCCAGGCTGGGTTTGGGGTGGGTGAAGGGAAATCTCGCCCCGGTCGGACGCCTGCTCGGTGCCAGGCTGCGTGGACCAGGCTTCGGCTCTGCAGCCTCCGAGGGGTCGCTGTCTCCAGGCCGGGGAACCCAGGCTGAGTGAGAGTGGCTGCCGGGGGCCTGCAGGTGGGGGTCTCTGCTTCTAGCTCGCAGAGAGAGCACTGGGCAGGAACCCACGCGAGCTTGGATTTTTCAGCAACCCAGCTGGGAATGGAAGGCTGGTCTGGCTCCCTCGGAGAAACATTTGAGCTTCCACAGCCTCACGTGGTCGAGATGGGGTAGCCCATGAGGAGTCACCCACACTTTATCCCTTTGGCATGGATGGTGGGAAATAGGATGGAAGTAGGCGGGGGAGACAGTTGGAGCAAGAGCGTGCCCCCCCCCCCCCGCCCTCTCCAGGTGGGTGGGAAAGGAGCTTGGAGAGGGTGTGTGTGTGTATGTGTGTGTAAAAGGATCACTTATGCTTTAGATAAACTAGAAAAGTTAGAGTGGGGTGGGGGAGAATTACAGATTTTTTACAAATAACTTGTGATTTGTGTTTTATGGTTTTAATGATTTACTTCTTTTATTTTTTTTTCTTTTTGGGTCACACTCAGTGAAGCACAGGGGTTACTCCTGGCTCTGCACTCAGAAGTTACTCCTGGCGGTGCTCAGGGGACCATATGGGATGCTGGGAGTCGAACCCAGGTTGGCTGCGTGCAAGGCAAACGCCCTACCCAGCTGTGCTATCTCTCCAGCCCATTTCTTTATTTATAGGGCTGGAGCAATAGCACAGTGGGTAGGGTGTTTGCCTTGCATGCAGCCAACATGGCTGACCCAAGTTCGATTCCTCTGCCCCTCTCGGAGAGCCTGGCAAGCTACCGAGAGTATCTCACCCGCACCGCAAAGCCTGGCAAGCTACCTGTGATGTATTCGATAATGCCAAACACAGTAACAAGTCTCACAATGGAGACGTTACTGGGCCCGCTTGAGCAAATCGATGAACAACGGGAGGACAGTGACAGTGATTTATAGGCTCCGTATGTAGAATATTTGTGATTCTGTGCTCAGAAGTGACCCCTGTCTGTCCTTTGGGGAACCTTATATTGTACCAGGGAATTGAACCATGGCTTTTGCGGTGCTCTTAAAGCAAGTGCCTTATCTCCTGTATTATCTCTTTGACCCTTGTACTGATGGTTTAATTAAGAAAAAGATAACTCAGCTCAGAATGTAAGGGGCCTGCCTGCCTTCTGCGTGAACCCTGTCTTAAAGTTGGTTGGGTTTTGTTTTGGTCCGTTCTTTAGACCTGCTTAAATATATCCTCATCCTTAGAAATAAGTAGCTGTACTTAAACCATCTTTGTTGTGTGTCATCTTCTTCTGTTTTCTTTTAACAAAACACCATGTTTGTAAGAAGAACTAACAAGGGCTGACGGAGGACTTCTTAAATGTGAGCATTTTGCGGGGCGGGGGCGGCGGGGTGGGGGGGGCGGCAGTCATTGATGAAAAAACAAGTTTGTTATTGCTTGTTCTCTTAACAAAGTAACCAAGAGCTAAAACTTCCAATGTGTGTAAATTCAGTAAATATTTATGAAAGTAAGATAAATACATGTAATTAGCATCTTTGAATAATTATAATTAACATCCTTGACATTTAAGTCATAAAATAGATTAAAGACGGAGAATTAATTTTATTTTGTTAAGGAATAAACAGTGAGGAGTTTTCCAAAAATACCTGGCTCATTGTGGTTGACCCAGATGTATAAGAATTAAGCACTAAATAACAGTCAGTAGAGTCCCCTGAAGTCGCATCGTTGCTGAGGCCCAACTGAGGTGGCAGAAAATGGGAAGCTTTAATGCCCTTTTTGATTGTGTGAGCCACTGAGGGGCCTGCTCAGACGTGTGCCATAGGGTAGTGAGGGTTCCGTGTACTCATTCATTCATTCACTCCTGGATTTGGGGGCCACACTTAGTGTCGGGAGGTTCTACAGGGACGTTCAGGAGAGCATGCAGTGCCGGGGACCCGTCGCACACATGAACGAACCATGCTTGGACCTTTGAACTATGTCTCCCGCTCTGGGGGATAGGTTCTGGGATATAGTCCGTCAGCCAACCGTCTCCTTTTGCAGGGGAAAACTTTACTCAGAGCTCCCTGGAAATCGACCTTCTTTAAGCAAGCACAGTGCTCCCCAGTTCCACCCAAGACTGCTCCCATCCCCCCCTGAATTGTTGCCCCCACACCCTACACCTGTTCATCACTCATCAGTAATTCGGACCAGGGTTTCCTATTACTCTCTCTGGAAAACGCTCAAGAGGCACAAAGAACGGTACAACGGCTGGGGGAGTGAGACATTGGGCGCAGTGAGTCTCGGAGAGTTTGGTTTAAGCAAGGTCTCTTAAGTCAGCACCAAGGTAAGGAGCATCAGAATCAGGGAACAGTGCTTTCAAACTCACGCAGGCTGTCAGCTAGGGGAGGCTCTGCGGGCGAGCAGGGGCCTTTTGGGCCAATTTGTCATGAGCCAAAGCTTCTTTGCAAAGTAAAGCCTGGGGTTCTGGAGCAATAGTACAGCAGGTAGGACCCTTGCCTCGTGTGCAGCCAACCCCTATGGTCTCGCAAGCTCTGCCAGTAGTGATTCTTGAGTGTAAAGCCAGGAGTAAGCCCTGAGCATAGTCATGTATGGACCCTCAAAAATAAATAAAAAGGTAAATCTGAATTTTTTTTTTTAAAGACGTGTATGTATATGTTTCCATGACTTTGGAGAGTCAAATACGGTCTTTAAAATTCACCACCCTTGACTGTGGACCAAGCATGATTGCCACTCAATGCCTCTGTTGCAAACCACAGCACCCAAAAGGAGAGAGAGAACAAAAGGGAATGCCCTGCCACAGAGGCAGGGTGGGATGGGGGGATGGGGGGTGGGAGGGATACTGAGATCAGTGGTGGTGGAGAATGGGCACTGGTGGAGGGATGGGTGTTTGATCATTGTATAACTGAAACCCAAGCACAAAAATTTGTAAGTCTACAACTGTACCTCATGGTGTCTCACTAATAAAAATGAAAATAAATAAATAAATAAAATTTACCACCCTTGGGAAAGTGTAATGGTGGTGGGATTGGTGTTTGAATATTAAATGTAATGAAATACTGGGAACTACTTTATAAAATAAAAAAATTTATTAAAAAAATAAATAAAATTCACCACCTTTGAGGGCCACAGAGATAGTACAGTGGGTAGGGTATTTGCCTTGCAGGCCCAGCCTGGGTTTGATCCTTGGCACCTCCATGAGCACTGCCAGGAGTGATCCCTGAGCGTAGAACCAGGAATAAGCCCTACACACTACTGGTTGTGGCTCCCACGAAAACTAACCAGCAAAAAAGATCGCCACCTTCATGGCCAGTTACATTGACAAGTATCGGCCCATCTTGGAAGCAGCATTAGGAACATCATGTTCAGAATTCCTGTTCTGAATCAGAAAAGAACCCTGACAGCACCCACTTCAGACCCCAAATGTGAACGAATGAACAACAGTTCCCAAAGACATTAGGTGTATATTTTGAAGATGTGTCCAGTTTCCCATGGTCTGCAGTTCATCATAACATCTTTCTCAAAAGCTAGTTCAGATGCTTCCCACGCTTTTTTAAATGCACTTTCGTCAGCATCCTTGTCAACATAACTTGAAGGAGCACTGGTTTGGGAGAAAGTCATTTACTGGGGCTGGAGTGATAGTACAGCGGGTAGGGCACTGGCCTTGCATGTGGCTGACTCTGGTTAGGTGCTTGGAATGTAGAGCCAGGAGTAAGTCCTGAGCGATACCCAGTGTGGTCCTCCCCCCACCCCCAGGCTACCCCCTCCCCCCTCCCCCCCAGAGTAGTACTGCACTGTAGCACTGTCCTCCCATTGTTTATCGATTCACTTGAGTGGGCACCAGTAACATCTCACAACAAATTGTGAGACTTGTTGTTACTGTTTTTGGCATATTGAATACATCATGGGAGCTTGCCAGGCTCTGCCATGCGGGCGAGATACTCTCCGTAGCTTGCCGGGCTCTCCGAGATGGGTGGAGGAATTGAACCCAGGTCGGCCATGTTGGCCGCGTGCAAGGCAAATGCCTTAAACACCTCCCTCCCCCCAAGTAAAAGTTCTTTATTTTTTTTTCTTTTGGATCACCCCCAGCCATGCTCAGGGATCACTCCTGGTGTTGTTTGGGGGTCCCTGTGGGGTGCCGGGGGTTGAACTCAGGTTGTCCTTTTGCAAGGCAAGTGCCTTATTTGCTTACGATCTATCTCTCTGGCTCCCCCAACAAGTGTTTTTGTTTAAAAAAATAATTCTTTTGTATTGAATCACAGTGAGAGACACAGTAAGATACACAGGGTTGTTCATGGTTCGGTTTCAATCACATGCTATTCCAACACCCATCCCTTTACCAGTGTACATTTCCCACTACCATTGTCTGCAGCTTTCCCCCGCCTGCCTCTGTGACAGGCACTTTTCTTCTTATTCTCTCATCTCTTTATTAAAAAAGAGTTGTCTTAAATATGACTTAGGTGTTGACTTTTGGATTTTGGTCTTTGGGCCATACCCACCTGTGCCCAGGGCTTACTTCTGGCTCTGCACTCGGGATCACTCCTGGCCGTGCTTGGGGTGATCATATTGGGTGTTGAGGATTGAACTGGGGTTGGCCATATGCACAGCAAGTGCGCCCCCCCCCCCCCATGACCCCCACCACGCCTTCTCTCCAGCCCCTGAAATCCAGTGTTTCAAAGAGTGGTTTGCTGAGCCCTAGCAGGTCGTGAAGGGAGTGTCTATTCACTTTTTAAGGAGAGGATGGGCTGGGACAGAGGCAGCGTTGTTAACCCTGGAGACAGGAGGACTTCCTCCGTGAAACGTTGCTCCATCCTACATAGTAGATGTGAAGTAGGGGTGAGCTAAGGAAAACCCGGGAGACCTAAAGAATAACTTACCTCATGGTCCATACTCCCCCTTTCCATTTTTATTCAGTTTTTTCTTTTTTCCTGGAAGGGGAGGGTGTTTGAATCATACCAGCCATGCCCAAGGCGCTTGCTCCTGGTTCTGTGCTCAGGGACCATTTCCGGTGATGTTCAGGGGATTCACACAGTGTCAGGGATCGAACAAAAGTTGGCGAGGAAAGTGCTTGAACCCCCCTGTCTTGTCTCTGCAGCCCTGCACAGAGCAATTTGAGACCAACAAGACAGGCCCCCTGTTCTTAGGAATCCCTGGGACTGAGTCTGGTCACGTGTGACCTTGGATCTCGAATCCCTGGCCAGCGACAGCTGCGTGCGTTTCCACCCTGATGCCTTTCAGGGCAGCAGGCTGGGGTTGGCCGAGGCCTTCCAGGGCTCGTCTCTCTGCTTTTCCAGCTTCAGCATTTGGATAAGTCAGCGGCTTGCTTTTGGAAGGCCAATCAGAAGCGTGTCTCGTGGTGTTCTCTGGGTATCTCTTTCCTCTTTGGTTGCTAGCGCTGACCCTTCCCGGAATAGCTTTTCTGCCTGTTTCCTTTCCTCTTTCTCCACCCAGACCTCTAGGCAGGATGCCAAGAACAAAGTTCATGACAGGCTGTCTCTGCCCCCCCGCCCTCCTACCCCCACCCCCACCCCAAGTTGGTTTTTGAGACTTCAGCCCCATCTCCTTCTCTGGTGCACTCGGGGATGAGAGTCAACCTGGGTGAGCCAGAAGGGAGGGCCGAAGCCATTGATAGCAGATTGGTTGGGAGTTTCTGCCTGGGAGCTGACTCAGGTTTTTGGAACTTGAAATGCAAAGGCAGTTTCTGCCCATAAAAGTTGACAGCCGATGGGAGTTGCCCGTTGGCTCTGTGGAAGGACTTTGGAGATTTCTTCTGCCTTTGGCTTCTGGTCCCTCTACGGGTACTGACAGGCAGTTAGTCAGAGCACGTAATGACGCTGCTGGAATCCTCTCTCCTGAAACTGAAGCTAATACCCTAACCCAGCCAGCAAGGATTGTTCATCATATCACTGGGAGCCAAGGACATTCTGCAGAAGCAATTTACTTTTATGCTACACTGAAATGTGCCACAAATGATGGGGTGTTGAGGAGTGGACTGGATGATGGATAGACGCTCCCCCCCCCCTTTTTTTTTCTTTTTGGGTCACACCCGGCATTGCACAGGAATTACTCCTGCTTCATGCACTCAGGAATTACTCCTGGCGGTGCTCGGGAGACCATGTGGGATGCTGGGAATCCAACCTGAGTTGGCCCCATGCAAGGAAAATGCCCTACCCTAGACTCTTCTTGAATTGGGGGCCAGAAAGATAGTACAGAGAGTAGGGTGCTTGCCTTGCGGAAGACTGACCCCAGTTCGATCCCGAGCACCACCAAGAGTAATTCCTGAATGCAGAGCCAAGAATCACCCTTGAGCATTGCTGGGTGTGTCCACAAAAAACGAAGCAAAATAAAAAACCAAACAAGACAGAATGAATCTTCCTGAGTCGGGTCTTTCCCTGGGGGTATTGATCTCGGTGCTCTGTGTGCATTGGAAGTGAGACCCAGTATTCCTCAGCCTCAGCACTGTGGACGTCTATGTAGCCAGGCAGGTCGTGACTGTGGGGGACTGCCCCACATGTGGAGGGAATTTCCAGTGTTCGTGGCTTCTCGGTCCACCCTAGTTGCGCCTCCACATTGAGATGTTCGAGAGTGTGCCTGAGTGTTGTCCGGTGTCTGTCTCAAAGAACCACGGGCAGGCCCCAAGGACGGGCTGGCCGGCTGCTGAGTTTTGGGTATGGAGGAGTTTGTGGTTCTTGAAACAGTGGATGTGGCTGAGGGTGTTTCTTGATGACTTAAGTCCTACTTTCGTGCCAGATTCAAAATGTTCGGTCCCTGTAAGTCTCCTTGTCCTTGTAGTCAAAACCCAGGTTGGTCCCGCCAGAACCAGGGAAAACTGCGCCGGACCTTCTCCTGTGTTTCTTCAGTACCACCTGGCATGTCTCCTAATGCCAACAAGGCAGGTCTTGCGGCTTCATCCGGCGATCCAGTCACTCACCCAACATCAAAATAAATGTGCCAATGTCCCCGGAAGCAGCTACACGCTGTTTCTCCTCTGGCACGGTGGTCCTTGTCTGCCGGTGCCCCCACTTCGCCACACGGAAAGTCAGCGGGCAGGCGGAGGGCGGTCAGGGCTCACACATGTGTGTGCTTTAGTGGACGTGCCCGTTAGATAGCCGGTAAATGGTGGAATGAATGGATGGATTGTGGTGTCAGGCACGGGGAAGCACTCAATAAATAGTTGGAGAATTGGGCCAAATTGTAAGCGGTTAAATATTTCACAGTTCTCTGGTCTTGCTACTCTCTGCCACTTAGGATGGGCTGGAAAACAAGATGAAGCTGTGCGCGCCGTAAAGTGGTTCCTGGTTAGCTGGGGAGCCCTGGAGCGTTGAGCTATTTTACAGCTCTGCTTTTTATTTTTTTATTTTTTAAAATTTTTTTTAAAGCAGTGTTTATTATTTCTGGCCATTATGTACACTAATATAAAATTTTAATTAGACCCTTTCTTTTCAATTAATGATTACAGCCCTGTTTGTTTGCTCTCTCCACGGAGTCAGCATCAGGGGGACAAGAGAGATCAATTTTCTAATCACGAAATTCATTACTTTGGACTAAAGTCCAGTGCGCGGGGGAGCGTGTGCCACGTCCTCTCGGTGGCGGGTGCAGGGGCAGCGTTCGAGAACGGAGCCTGCGGAGGCGGGAGGTTCCGTGCTATTGTCATTGTCCTTCTCCTAGCTGCGCCCAGAGCGAACACGCATTCTCTGCCAAAGCCGCGGCTGAAAGCACGCGCGTGACTTTCCATTCATTCCTCGTGGCGTAGTGTGTTCAGGAGTCAGCGCTGGAGTTAGAGGATGCGGCCGGGTTTGGGCTCAGAAGAGGTGAACATTGCTGCTCTAGCCAACGTTCAGGTTATTTTTGTCACCACCTCGGGTTCCACACGGTGCCTGGCACCCGGTGGCTTTTTAGTCCCTGTCTGTCGAACAGGAATGCGGGACATCAGAGAGAGAATACAGCCGGTAGGGTACAATGCCTCGTCATGACTAAACTGTGGCTGCCCTGGGCAATCCCCACATTCCATATGGTCCTCGGAGCCCTGAGCCTGGAGTCAGGAATAAGCCCTGGGTATTGTTAGATGTAAACCAAAATAAAAACTCCCCCAAAGGAAAATAAAAAAAGTTTTGCTCCATTTATTTATTTATTTATTTATTTATTTTTGGCTTTTGTTGGGATGGGGGGGTCACACCTGGCAATGTTTAGGGGTTACTGATGGCACTGCACTCAGGAATTATTCCTGGCGGTGCTAGGGGGACCATATGGGATGCTGGGAATCGAACCCAGATCGGCCACGTGCAGGGCAAATGTCCTCTATCGCTCAGGCCCTTGTTTTGCTTCTCCTCATTGCTCCCGGGTAGTTTCTGGATTGAAGGCTGGTTGTGACCCATCCCCAAGTCTCCTGGATACTTCTCTGTGGAGGGAGATCGTCTTCCCCTCCGGAGCGACAGCTGTGGGGAGGCTTCCTCCTACAGACACCCAGGCGCTGGCCCCCTGCCCAGCCCTCTCCTTCCCTTCCTTGCCTTAAAGTTTCAGCAGCGAGTTCCTGCAGTCTGGAGGGCAGTGGCTGGGCCTGGCTCCCTGTGCAGTCCATGAGGGGCCCAGGGGCAGAGCATGGCTGGAGGTCATCCCTTGCCTGAAGCCACCTGACTCCCTCCAGCTCTGTCCATGGGGGCAAGTTGACTCACTTTGCCTGGCCTCTCTGTTCATTGATTTATATGAAGTTGAACCGCAAGGCCAGAAATACAGTCAGAGGGTAAGGCACAGGCCTTGCATGCAGGCGCTGCTTGGACCCATTTGGTCCTGGGTACCACATGGTCCCCTGAGCATCGCAGGGTATAGCCGGGAGTTCCCCTAGCGCCTCCACATTTAGGGTATCCTTGACACCAGGACCCAAGAAGCACCACAGCCTCGGTCCGTTGCATTGAACCTTGGCTGAGAATCACTAGAATGGACTCTCAGACCACCTGAACACCACTGGAAAGATTCCTCCCCCACCCCCCAACCCCCCAAGGAAAAAAACAGTTGGGGCAGTAGTAGCTGTGCATGTTCAGTGAGGTGTCAGGTGATGAGACAGGCAAGCTCATGCTCACATACACTAGATACCCAGCAGCAGTGCCCTGTGTTCCCGTGGCAGTTCTCTGTTCTCCGTGCTGGACGGTTACCCTCTTGCTTCTGCATGCAGTGGGGCAGAGAGGAGCAGGGGCCTCGTGCCTTGGTGGTCTTTAGGGATCTTTGATGTGATTCAGAGTTTAAGGGTGTGTGTGCGCACGTGTGTGTGTGTGTGTGTGTGTGTGTGTGTGTGTGTGTGTGCCCATTGGGGGGAAGGGGAACATGGGGAGATTGGCATCAGGGACAGCAGAAACCCTCAGCACATTCTCTGGTTGTGGGAAATGGTCTGTCCGTGGGACCCAGCGCACGGCCACTGGCAACTGAGCTCTCAGGACTTGGCCAGCTCCATTAGGGAGCTGAGTTTTACATTTTTGTTTGTGTTTGAGTGTCCCCCTGCGGTCCTTGACCGGGGCATGGGTCAGCTGGCTCCCGGCCTGCCCGTCTGTACCCCTTGAGTCAGTGAGAAGCTGGATGTCAGCCAGCAGCTGAGAATCAGAAGCTGCTTTGAGACCAAGAACCCCCAGCCCATGTTTGGGCTCATTGGGGTTTAACAGGCACAGGTCTGGCCTTCATGCCGTTGAGTTTGGCCCCCACTCGCCTGGTCAGTAGGGCCAACGGGGAGAGGAAGACGGGCCGGAGCCCTCCACGTGTCCCTACACCCCAGGGACCCTGGGACCCCAGGAAGTTGGCCTGTGCCTCCCTGTAATTAAAAGATCAAAGAGAAGTTTTCAGAGCTTTTAGCTCAGGATTAAAAGCTGTTTTTGCCTATTCCTCTTCATAAACCTCCTTAATCTCTATATTACCTTATTCTTTTCCCAAAATGCAGCTTTTATTGTATCTTCTCATCCATCCCTCCATTTCTGTTATTCTTAACACTTTGTCTTGAGCTGGTAGAGATTGTGGGTGTACAAACACACACACACACGCACACGCACATGCTTTCTGGATGTTTGAAACCACATCAGTGTATTCGTGGCCCTCTTAATGCTCTCAGCATTCTGACTTGTAATCAATATTTCAGAAGGATAAATAGCATTTTCTCTTCAAGTGACATTAGAGAATGTTTCCCACCTCCCTGCAAGTCTTAATCATTTCTTTTCCGTCGTAGTGCTCCTTTAACCAGTTGACATAACGGCAGGAAACTTGGCTGATATCTTTGGCATCCTACGGCCCCGCGGTTGCTTGGATCCGGCCGACGGTAACCAGGACCGGTGACTTAACAGCTGGAGGCTCTGGGCTCTGTCCCCACCGGGTTTGAGGACAGCCCCCTCCCAGGCAGTAAGCACACCAGATATTGTCCTTCTATCAGTGGCAGGCTGTACAACCTGAGTGGGCTGCCCGGGGAGCCGCCAGCGACACTAGCTGGAATCAGAGGCGGCAGGAGACTGGCCACCAGTACTCCGGGCCTCCCAGTGCAACTTGGAAGGAGGACTCAGGCAAATGGCGGGGCTGGAAATGGACCCTGGACGGCTGATTTCCGGTGCTCGGTACTGCCCCTCGGTGGCTGCCCTTGCTCTCGGCAGGGCCGGCCCCGCTCCCACCCACTGTCTGGCCTCCCCGTGGCATTGACTTCTCTGCGCATCAGATTCTCACTGCTCAGCTCTTGTTTTCCTCTGGTCTTTGCTCAGATGCTGCCTCCAGGATGGATGTCTTAGCTGCTCTCTGTGTGCCCGAGTTGCTCACCGTGACCTCAGCTCTCTTTGTCTCTCTGTCCCTTGCCTTGTCATCGTCACCTGTGCCTCCTAGATTTCTTTTTTAGCTATATCTCTCCAGAGCGGGGACTTTGTCCCCTGCCGCCCCTTCCAGGTCTGGGTTCTCTGCAGCCATCCTGGCACGGGAGAGCTGTTTTTGCATGCGCCAGCAATAGGGTGCATGTGGGACTGACTCACTGACTGACTGAATGAATGAATGCCTGCCTCACTGACTTGGGAGGCTGCTGCCCTATGGAGCCCGAGGATCCATCTGAAGCTTCCGTCTGTCTGCCCAGCAGACTTTCCAGAAGCTCCTTTCTACCTGAGAATCCCCTCTCCCCAGCCCTTTCCTTCTGCTTCCAACTGTCTCCTCTCTTCTTCGGCCTTCGCCCGGGGTTCCCCTACAGGCCTGGGGCCCTGGCACCATCCTGCCCCCTCTTAGACATTACAGCCATGTCCTCAGTTGACCATCAGCCTCCCGGGGGCAGGAACCTCCCCCTTCTTGGCACTCCCCACTTCAGGCCAAGTGCAGCCCCCAGCAGGCTCTGGCCACCTTGGGTCTTGGACTGCGAGTGAGGGACCCTTGGATCGTGCAAGCTAGGTCCCTGTAGAACTTGCTGGAAGCAAGCCTTGCGTCTCTAGAATTAAACGTTTCTTTGGCACCACGAGGTCTTACTGTTCAAGCTGTGAGATTTAACAACAAAATGCTTCCTGCTAATTATTAACAGTTGCCCTCTAAGAACACAGCCATTATGCGGCCCTGAACCCTGGCACACTGCCCCCCCCCCTCAACCCCCCCCCCCCCCCCCAGCTCCCGCCCCGAACAGGGCTCAGGGTTGAAGAGTGGAGAGGGGGCGGCAGAGGCAGAATGGCCCTGGCACCACCAGCCCACAGCTTACCCAAAGAGGATTGCCATCTCGGGCCAGGGGAGTCGGGAGTGGGTGAAAGGATTTGAAATGAGATTATAGGACCTACGCACGCTTTGCTTTTGTTCAGGAAAGAAGTTAGCAGTTTCCTACGAGGCGGTGAGACAATCGTGTTTCACAACCGTGTTTCAGCCTGGAGTGGTCGGTCCGAGTCTGGGAACGCGGCCCGTCAGATGCGTACAAATAAGTTGATCAGCAGCCACACCTCCTGGGCTTCTTGTTTCAAGGGGAGGAGGGGGCGGGAGATGCCCAGAATGGGAAGGACCAAGCAGCTCATAAACATACTCGATGCAAACACACTGGGCGAAACAAACACACTGGACGGAGGATCCATTAAGAGCCCGCAGAGGCCTTCTAAGGGCAGCTTGCTTGGTGGGTATGTCTTGGGGTCACATCTGGACTGAGGAGGGATACAGAGTTTCTGCCTGCAGTGTCTTCATGGTTCTCCAACTCTGAAGGCTGGGCTGCTGCCCCTGCCCCCTGCATTCCAGACCCCCGCAGACCCCCATAGGAGTCAGGAGGAACTCAGGTACGAGCTGGAGGGGTGCTGACTCAGCATCTGTGTCACCGCTGGGGCTTGGATGGCTTCACTTGGGCAGCCCCTGGTGCTGGGCTTGGTTTGGTACCTCACGACCATCCCTCCTCACTCAGTCCTTCACCAGTCCCTCCTCACCAGCCTTCCTGCCCCTGTCCTGCCATCCGTAGAGTGTGTTTTTGCTAGAAAGAGGAACTTTGAGGGAGCCAGAGCGATACTACAGCAGGGAAGGCATCTGCCTTGCATGTGGCCGACCCAGGTTTGATCCCTAGCATCCTGTATGGTCCCCTGAGCACCACCAGGAGTGATTACTGAGTGCAGAGCCAAGAGTAAGCCCTGAGCATCACCAGGTGTGACCCCCCCCCCCCCAATAAAGAGGCTTGGCGGGGCGTGGGGGGAAGCTGCTTTGAGCTCTAGGCCTTCCTCTGTCTCTGAGGACCAGAGGGAGACCCACCAGGATTCCTCTCACTGCCCTGATTCCAGGCTCTGATTCTTCCTCGATGTTTGGGGACTGTCCAGCTCTCTGAGTTGTGCAGGCAGGGGCCAAGTCATGTGAAACGCAGGGAAGCAGGATTCTTTGTCTCCCAGACTTTGAGGCACTCACCCCAGCGTGCTCTCATTGCAAGTCTACAGCCAAGGGCCAGAGAAACAGTGGCTATGGCACTTGCCTTCATGCCACCAACCTGATTCAATTCCCAGCATGCCGTATGGTTCCCTGAGTCCACCAGGAATAAGCCCCGAGCACCACCAAACGTGGCCTCCAACAGACAGTAAAGCAAAGACACTTATGGATTTCCATGTTGGAATTTCCACAGTCAGCTTTCCTTTTCTTTAGTCTATGGTCTCTCCTGGGCTGGAGCCATAGCAGAGCAGGTAGGGCGTTTGCCTTGCACAGGGCTGACCCGGGTTTGATTCCTCCATCCCTCTCCGAGAGCCCGGCAAGCTGCCGAGAGTATCCCGCCCACACAACAGAGCCTGGCAAGCTCCCCGTGACATATTTGATATGCCAAACACAGTAGCAATAGTTCTCACAATGGAGACATTACTGGTGTCCTCTCGAGCAAATAGATGAACAACAGGAGGACAGTGCTACAATGCTCTGGTCTCCCTTCTGCCTCTCATTTCTGGGAGAAGGTGTGCTGGCGGCTGTCGCATCTTCCGTGTGTGACCGGTAATGGTGCTGATGCCACACAGGGTCCTGCTCCTGAGCATCCCAGGGAGTGAGTGTTTGGAAACAGCCCCAAGAAAAAGCATCTGTCCGGGCCCCTTGCTCTGAAAAGTGAAATCATCTGTCTCCCTCTTGGCCTTCCCTCACTGCCTGCCGAGGTTCTTTATTTGAGGATGGTGTGATCGGGTTTCAGTTAATTAAAGTTTTAATCGTATTTGATTCTGTAGCTGACCAGTGTTTACTCACCTTCGAAATGAAAACGCCAAGCGAGCGTCGGCTTCCAGCTCTGTCCCTGACTAGGCAGCAGCGTTCCGGGGCGGCCGGGCCTGTCTGCTGCCCTGTCTTTGGAGTGATGTTCAGATCAGAGCAAAGTGCCCAGTGAAGTTCAGTGGTCAGAGTCTCCAGCATGAGTCTGAGGGGGCCGGAGAGGTAGTGTGGTGGGAAGGGCCCCCATACAACCGGAATGATTCCCAAAGGCAGAATTAGGAGTTAAGCCCTGAGCACTGCTGGGTGCGGACCTACATCCCCTAGTAAAAAATTTAAAAAAAAAAAAGAAAAAGAAAAAGAAATGAGTCTGATGTGAGGCTACAGAGATGGGCAAAGCACTTGTTTTGCATGCTACTGACCTGGGTTGATCCCTGGTACTACATGGTCTCCCCGATGTGGCTGGAGGCCACCAAATCCTCTCTGGGGTGACCCAGGTAATCCTCAGGGCCTTAGCATTGAACCACTGGTTGACTGAGAGTTGCCAGATGCCCCGCCGTCCCCCCCCCCCCCTTCCAGGAACCCAAGTGTGGATTGAGAGAGCTCCATCCCCACCCCAAAAGAAAAAAGAATTGGTGTGATGTCTACAGTGTAGGCTCTTTGCGCTGAATGTCGGCCTGGCTCTATACCACATGTGCACCTGTGCTCAGTGAGAGGTCAGGACCGAAGCCAGAACCATTTTTCGGAGCAGGCCCTACCGGCCTGCTGAGGCCCCGCTTGGTGCTCACAGACCTGCGTTTCTGGAGGACTCATGTGTTTCCAGAATTGGCAGTAACCATGTGCCTGGTAAAAGCAAGGTCTCGATGCCTTTTAAGCTGGTCTGGTGGCAGCGAATAAGGGGTCAACGAGATCACTGACGTTAAACACATATCCAATGAAACACCAACCGTACGGGGCTGCTAAAAGCTGACACACCTCCCACAGGATAGAAATGCAATGTCTCTTTCTAGTGTGTTTCTCTTATTTTCCCCAGCATGAGGATAGCTCATAACATTTTTCTGATCTCTAATGTCAACACGTTCACATGTAGAATGGGCAGACAGCAAAAGAGTATCTGCGGGGCTGGAGTGATAGCACAGCGGGTAGGGCGTTTTCCTCGCACGCAGCCAACATGACCGACACAGGTTCGATTCCCAGCACCCCATATGGTCCCCTGAGCACCGCCAGGAGCAATTCCAGAGCCAGGAGTAACCCCTGAGCATGGCCAGGTGTGACCCAAAAAGCAAAATAAATAAATAAATAAATAAAATAAAATTGTTAAAAAAAAAAGAGTATCCGGAACTCAATAAAAGTACACACGGTTTCATGCGGTGAATGTTTATGGGGCAAAATGATTCAATTGCCATAGAACACGCAACCCCAGCAAGTCTCTGCCTTTTCCCTTGTCACGTGTCTGGAGCCAATGGCCTTGGCAGAAGCAAGTGAGTCCAGCCGCAGGACTGTGCCAGCTGCAGTCCCGAGGCGCTGAAGCTCTCCCCAGCCCTCAGCAGCCTCCGACTTCTGCTGTGTGTCTGTCTACTCTGGGGCAAGGCTGCTGGAGCTGGAGTGGCACCAGGTGTCACCTACGTATCTGGTTTAAGTCACGGAGACGACTGTCCTCAGGGTGTCTGAGGGCCACATTTCCCCTCTGTGGGATACACAGTTGGTCTGTCCATTCAGCTGGGGAGTAAGGGAGAGGGTGGGTGACTGTTGATGACCTGTCCCGTCTGCCTCCAGGCCTTCACGAAGCAATGGCTCTGGCTTGTTTGTAATGTGCATTTTTATCAGTAAAACGGCAGCACCTTTTGGGTATCCCAGCTCCTCGTGATGACTGGCCAGGGTATTTGATGCTCCTTCCCGGGGGGGGGGGGGGGGGGGGGGATGCCGGCACTCTTGTATATGTTTCTGTTCGTACTGGGCCCTTTAGATTGGTTTCCTTTATGAATCGTTCTGTGACTCCCTGACCCCTTTGCTCTCCCCGCTCCCCACCTTTCCCTAAGGTAACCTGACTCTGTTGTTAGTGTCCAGCAGGGTTTTTTTTAAAAACATTTCCCGGGGCTGGAATGATAGCACAGTGATTAGGGAGTTTGCGTTGCATGCAGCCAACCCAGGTTCGATTCCCAGCATCCCATATGGTCCCCTGAGCACCGCCAGGAGGAATTCCTGAGTGTATGAGCCAGGAGTAACCCCTGTGCATCGCCAGATGTGACCCAAAAAGCAAAAATATATAAATTCCCTTGATCTCTTCATTGGTGCTTTTTCTCCTCTGGCGCACACAGGTGGAACCACCTCCCACGCATGTGTCTGTCTTCCGCAGAATCCCCTGGTGTCCTTCCGTTGGGTTGTGAAGGGCCAGCCCTAGTTTCTTCCCCTCTTCCCTTCCATGCTGCGGGTCAGACTAGCCAGCTGTGGGACCCGCACCCCTTGCTGGGGGCTCATCGAGGCTTGTGCCCACGTACTCGCGGGTGTCACCCTCTTCATGCTGGTGCTTGTCGGGGGTCAGTGTGGTGCACCCATGTGCCCATTGCTGGCCGCCCTCCTGTGCCATGGCTCCTGCACCTCTTGGTTGCGATGTTGGTGAAGTCACAGCCCTGTGCTGGGGGGCACTCACCCCCCTGGCTGCTGTGTGGCCAGAAGTCACCCCAGCACTGCAGCTTGTGGTGTGTCCCAGCTCAAATGGCAGCCCTGCTGGAGCCCTACCAACTACAGGTGGGACCCAGGGGATTCGAACTTGGGACCACCCACTCGAAAGGCAGGTGCTCTGAATAACTGAACTATTCCTCTGGGGCCTGTATAGTTTATTTTGGTTTGGTTTTGTTGTTGTTGTTTTGGTGGCGGTGGTAGTGGGCAACCTTGGCGGTACTCGGGTTACTCCTGGCTTTGCACTCAGGAATCATTCCTGGCAGTGTTCGGGGGACCATATGGGGTGCCAGGGATCAAACCCGAGTCGGCCACGTGCAAGACAAATGCCCTCTCCGCTGCAGTATCATTTTAGTCCCATTATTATTGCGTTTATTATTTGCCCTATTTGTTGATTCTATTTTGTCATCTACTCTTTTTCTGCTTTTTTTAAAACCCATTTAAATGTTTTTCAAATTTTATTTATTTTTTTCTTTTTGGGTCACACCTGGTGATGCACAGGGGTTACGCCTGGCTCTGCACTCAGGAGTTACTCCTGGCAGTGCTCAGGGGACCATATGGGATGCTGGGAATTGAACCCGGGTCGACCGCATGCAAGGCAAACACCCTACCTGCTGTGCTATCTCTCCAGCCCCAAATTTTATGTATTTTTTTAATTGAATCACCATGAAATGCACAGTTACAAAGTTGTTCACAATTGGGTTTCAGTCATACAATGTTTCATCACCCGTCCCTTCACCAGCGTACATTTTTTTTTTTCGGTATTGAGAGCTTGAGTTTATTGTGAGGCTTTAAGACCAGTGTACATTTCCTACCACCACCGCCCCCAGTTTTCTACCAGCCCCCCTCCCTGAAGCCTACCTCTATGTTATTTTCCTGCTTTTCGAGGTTGGAACTGCACATCTTTAAATTCCATGTTCCCTTTTCTAACCCTGGCCTTGGTTCACATCACTGCACGCTTTGTCATTGGCCCATGGGTGTAGGAGCCCTGACTCACATAGCAGGTGGAGGTGCTCCCTTCGAGGCTGTAGAAGCCCCTCCTTGGGTGTGGGTGCAGCCCTCGCATTCTCTGTAGGTGTATATCCGGGTCCTGAGGTGGGCGCTTCCTAGGCCTCTCCCATCACCTCTGCACTTACAGATGAACAAAGAGTGTGGGGAGATGCTCTGTGACTCAACCCCCACGTGCCCTGGGCAGAGGCAGAGGGTGAGCTGGAAACCAGCTTGGCACCATTCCCGTGGCAGCAGCTGCTGAGAGGGTCAGATCCTCGACTCTCCATAAGGTTCCCCAAGCACTGCCAGGAGTGATCCTTGAGCACAGTCAGGAGTAAGATCTGAGCCCTGCTGGGTGTGACTCCAAAACCAAATAAAAAAAAAAAAATCTGGTAGAGTGTCAGCCATCACTTAGAATACCAGTGTCCTAAATATAACCATTTAAAGACAGTTCATAGCAGAGTGGATCAAGAAAGAAAACCCAATCATATTTAGACTACTGGAATATAAAGATACATAAAAAGTTAGTATATAGACATGTTACATGTAGCACTGTAGCACTGTCCTCCTGTTGTTCATCGATTTGCTTGAGCGGGCCCAGTAACGTCTCCGTTGTGAGACTTGTTGTTATTGTGTTTGGCATATCGAATACATCATGGGTAGCTTGCCAGGCTTTGCCATGCGGGTGAGATACTCTTGGTAGCTTGCCGGGCTCTCCAAGAGGGGCAGAGGAATCGAACTCAGGTTGGCCAAGTTGGCTGCATGCAAAGCAAACACCCTACCGCAGTGCTATTGCTCCAGCCCATGTTACATGTAAATGGATAAAAGAAAATATTACCTTCCCCAGCGTGCCCCCTACCCCCCCCCCCCCCCCCCACCGTTCCAGGAAAAAGAAGAATGTGTAACAGGGCTGGAGTGATTAAGTACAGTAGTAAGGTGTTTGCCTTGAATGTGCCTGACCGGGTTCAATCCCTGGAACCACATATGGTCCCTTGAACACTGCTGGGTGTGAGCTGAAAAAGCTGAAGATTGGAGCCTTTGAGAAAATGAACATGGGGAACAAAGGAGTAACTCAACTCAGACAACAAACTTGAGAGGAAGAAAATTTTATCATGGATAAGGAAGGGTATTGCCTACATATAAAAGGGTCAGTTCTCCAAGAAGACATGACAATCCATAATGTATAGGTATGTAACAACGGAGTGTTAAGTCCTGTTGGGCAAAATACACTACAAATGCAAAGAGAAGCAGGTGAATACACTCTCATAGAGACTTCAGTACCTTTTTGCCAGAAATGGAAGATCCAACCGGCAGAAAGTCAGTCAAGATACAGATGAACTCAGCAGATACCACCGCTCAGCCAGATGCACTAGCCCCATGGGATGATTTCATCCAGTGGCTGCAGATTCCGCATTCTTCCGAGGCTCACACAGAACACTCACCAGCGTAGACCACATCTGGGGCCATAAAACATGCCTCAACAAATTTAATAGCATTGGAATCATACGGTGTCTGCTCTCAGACAACAGAGGAATTAAACTTGAAATCAATAAAAGGGAGATAATTGGAAAATGACAAGACCCACCAAGAGAGAACAGCACACTTATAAACAAACGTATGGGTCAAGGAAGAAAGAATGAGAAATTTTATTTATTTATTTATTTAAGAATGAGAAATTTTTAAAAGAACTTTTTAAGCTGGATGAAAATGAAAACACAACTCGGTCAAAATCTGTAGACATTTAGGGGGTGCAGGGTTTTCCCCTGAAAAGATGGTAGACCAGACAAATTTGGATACCTCTGACCTAAATGAAATGGCCCAATTCTTGAAAACCACAATTTGCAAAAACTTAGTTAAGACAGTTCAGACAGTTGAATCAGCCTCTATCCTACTGAAAACATTGAGTGTGTAATTAGTGATCTTCTGTGACAGACAGTACCCAGCCTAGATAGGCCCAGTGGTGCGTTCCTTAACATGTAACACAGAAGATAATCGGGCAGTTTTCAACAACCTTTTCAGAGGATAGAATCAGAAGGAATAATTTCCAGCTCATCCTTTGAGGCCAGCATTGTCCACTCACCCAAACCAGACATGACCAGAAAAGAGAACTGTTGGACACAGTCTTTCATGAACATAGTGCAGAAATCCTTCCCAAAGACCAACATATAGAACCCAACACAGTATGAAAATTATGGCTTACCATGGTCACGTGATCCCAGGAATGGATGGAAGATGGAACCGTCTTGAGAATTAAAGTAGTACAGTCAAATACAGTCTCTCCCCATGAGCAACAGTGTGTTCAGGCAGTGTTCTCCCCATGCAGTAGAAGATCCAGGTTTAACTTGACTCTCAGAAAGGTAAGAGCTGGTATGGTACAGTTGATCAGAGCCCGGCCTATAACATACACCAGCAATTGACACATACTTTGTTCCATGTAATGTATATTGAATATTGTACGGCAGGCTAGAGGAAAGGAGGTATTAGGAATGTCAGTCATTATTAGTGATGATTGGTGATGATGAGAAAGTGAATCATCAGAAAGGTCTTTGTCCCTATCACTCTGTTCTGTCCTCTGAGGAGCCTGAGGAGAGGGAAAGTTGGAAGAAGGATCGAAAGGTCTCAGTCGACCCACCCAATTTAAACTTGCCTGGTGTATAGTTTGCTTGTCATGATCTTTCCCCAGAAGCCAGGAAAGCGTGAACCCGAAACCTGTGGGCAGGGCCTGGACCTCCAGGCCAGCAGGGGTAGTGCAATCAAGGGTGGTTTCCAAGAAACCTGGAAATTGCTCCCAGCCATGCTT
The DNA here is from genome assembly GCF_029834395.1 of Sorex fumeus. Taxonomy (NCBI): domain Eukaryota; kingdom Metazoa; phylum Chordata; class Mammalia; order Eulipotyphla; family Soricidae; genus Sorex; species Sorex fumeus. Next base: position 6,103,238 of record NW_026606155.1, read on the forward strand.
GGGGAATTGTGTGATGCTGTGACGGGAACCAGGGTCAGCTATGTACAAAGTTTGTTTACTATCTCCCTGACTGAATATACCATTTGGGGGGTGGGGGCGCACACCTGGCAGTGCTCAGGGCATACTCCTGGTTTTGCACTCCGGGGTCACTCTTGGCAGCGTTGGGGGACCATTTATGGTGCCAGGGATTGAACCTGGGACAGCCATGTGCAAGGCAAAGCACCCTACCTGCTGTTCTGTTGATCCCATCCCAACACACCAATTTTTATTATTTTCCTGGTTGTTGTTGTTGTTGTTATTATTATTATTATTATTATTATTATTATTATTATTATTTTGCTTTTGGGTCACACCCGGTGATACACAGGGGTTATTCCTGGTTCATGCACTTTGGAATCACTCCTAGTGGTACTCAAAGGACCATTTGGGATGTTGGGAATTGAACCTGAGTTGGCCACGTGCAAGGCAAACTCCCTACCCGCTGTACTATTGCTCCAGCCTTACTGGTCATTATTAAGGGCTTTTCATCCAAAATGGATACTGTCTTAAAATGCAGACACAACTTTTGTTTTCCTTCCTAGCTCTTATGTCTGGTGGGGGTGTTCAGAAGTTATTTACATAGAGCTAGCAGTCAAATTTTTGATCAGCGGAGAGTGTTCAAGGATTTATTCTAAGTGATTCTGGAGGGCTTGAGAAAATGGGACTTTTCCTAAACCTCAGCTGACAGAGGAACTGGGAAGGATGGCGAGAAGGTGAGGACTCACAAACTGTAGTCTGTAGTATGATACAAAACACGTGTCTTAATGTTTCAGCGGGTGTAGACTGCAGCTGGCTTCCCAAAAGAACTGGGCTTGGTGAACCAAGGACCCAGGGGACAGGAGAGGAAAAGCAGAGAGATCTTGGCCTCTTTCCAGCTAGGAGATGTTCAGAGTTTGGTCTGGTCACTTTGCTCGAAGTGTTCAGTACAGTATGATTGGGGTGGGGTGGGGGTGTAGAGGAGGCTTACACACAGTCTTAATTCATTCCGTATTTCTCTCAGACCTAAAAACAGTACTCCAGTTCGTCTTTAATAATGAAATTATTTCCGTTTAGGAAATAGGGCAGATTTCCATAGACTGTCTGATGCGTAACCCAGATTGTTCCACTAATAACCAGAGAGAGGAGAAACAGTCTAAAAAAACATTTGTGGAAGAGAATGTGTGTGTGTGTGTGTGCGTGCGTGTGTGTGTGTGTGTGTGTGTGTGTGTGTAGGAGGAGGATTGGTTAAATGAAATCAGAAAGATTCCAAGTAATGATTATTTAATTTTATACTAATTAAGTTAACATTCCATCGGGAACTGTTTTCAGGGGGAATTTTAGTGGTGCCGTCTCTAAACATTCCAAACTCAAGACCATTTGGTTGGGAGTATGACTTACTGGCTTTGTTTTGCCTATGTTCAAAGTTAATCCAAAGTGCATTTCTTTTTCAAGAATTAAAATAGTATGGGACTTTTGTTTCCACTTTAGAGGTCTCTGAGCCTTTGAAAGTTGCATCTCAACCACTTACGTGCAAAAGCCATTCTTATATTCTGGCCACAATTTATGCAAACCTTTGTCTGGTTCCTCCTTGACCTTTAAAGTTGATTTGTCTCTGGGACGGAAGCTTCTTAGATCTTGATATGAGTGTGTACGTGTGGGTATGTTTTGAGGTCAGAGAATATATTCTTATTTTGTTTATGAAAAGCATGCATGCCTCTGTGTGTGTGTGTGTGAGAGAGAGAGAGAGAGATTGTATGTGTGTATGTGAGTGTGGGTGTATGTGTATGTGTGTATACGTGTATATGAATATTTGTGTGAGTGTATATGTGAATGTGTGAGTGTGAGTGTGTGTTCATGTTCGCATGAAGGGCCCCTGCTTCTCCAGCAGGGTGTGTATGTGAGTGAGTGAATGTGAGTGTATGTGTGAATGTGTGAGTATGAATGAGTGTGTGTACACATGTGTATGAAGGACCCCTGCTTCTCCAGCCATACTTGTACAAGATGTGCATATCAGCAGGTTTCAGCTGTGGACAATAGTCTCATGGAGTCTGAAAAATCTGTCATCTCTCCAACCACAGAAATTAGGTGGACATTTTACCCCCCTCACTTAATGTTTGATTTGGGCTCTTGGGACACCTGGTGGTACTCAGTAGCTCTTCTGTCTTAGTGCTTAGGCAGTGTTCTGGGGACCCCCGGGTGCCGGGGATCCAAACCAGGGCTCCAGCGTGCAAAGCATGCTTTTTCTTCACGCTTTCCCCCCCCACCTCCGGGGGACTCTTCAGAGTGTGGGAACTCAGCGTGCGGACAAAGATAGACAAACCGGAGTGTGGCACTTTGGAATCTTCTGTCTGGAGTCCAGAGAACAGCAGCCATCTGGTTGGTTTCTGGACCAGTGTTTGTTTCGGAATGCCGTCTCCTGCTGCTGTTTCTAATTTATTTATTTTTGTTTGGGGACCACACCCAGTGATGCTCAGGGTTTACTCCTGGCTCTGCACTCAGGGATCACTCCTGGTGGGCTCAGGGGACCATATGAGATGCTGGGGATCAAACCCAGGCTGGCCGTGTGCAAGGCAAATGCCCTTCTCACTGTCTTGTCACTTTCAGCCCCATTTACCCTGCTCTGCCCTTATTTTTAGAGGAGTCGGCAAAAGTTTTTTTTTTTTTTTGGTTGTTTTTATTTTTTATTTATTTATTTATTTATTTATTTATTTTACGAACTGTAAGCACATGGTTTTGCTTAGTATACTACTTAGGGAAATTAGGAAAGTTGCAGAGAACATGTAGTTTTCCTAAAATGATTCTCATGACATGTGACAGAGAAGCAAAGCTAGAGAAACCCAATTTGTAGTTAATTCTGTTTCAGAGGGCTCATTCCTGGGGGGATGCCCCCACCCCAAACCCTTAATCAACATAAAGCTTTTGCATATTTGTGCCGTTTTGTCATTAGCCAAGGTTCAACAGTGGCTTTTCCTGAGGAAGCATGTTTGACGGTCACCAGACAGCAGTGAATCATGGCTTTGACTGCCAGCAAGCTGTTCACAGAAATTGTAAATTCTTTTGTCTTGTTAACCAAAAAATGAGCGTTAAAGATACAGCAGTCCATAAAGTCTGTCCTGCTGTTCAAATATATATAACTTAGGTGATAAATTCCTGCTCTGATATAGCTCGGGCGTGCTGCTACAGTTCAGAGGGTATCTGGGAGAATCCCAGTAGCCCTGTCCAGGGACCCCAAGCCCGTGGGAAGGGGCAATAATGTTAAGAGGGGCTGTCTGCTCAGGGTCTCCCAAAGGGAGTCTGAGAGGACTAGGACACAGCTGTGGACTCGGGGCATGCACTGTGAGAATTGGGGCTGCAAGCTGGAGCACCCCTGATCTCTGGCCATGCCAGATGCAGCACAAGCCTTCCGGGATGGAACTTCACAATGAATTCTCCCTTCCAAAGCAGACGGGACCCGAGTCCTCATGGGGCAGGTGAAATGAAGAAGGAAGGGAGGGAGCTTGGGGGAAAGGGCACAGTTTCTTTGGCAGCTCCATTTCTCTCTCTCTCTCTCTCTCTCTCTCTCTCTCTCTCTCTCTCTGTGTGTGTGTCTCTGTCTATCTGTCTGTCTGTCTCTCTCTCTGTCCCACTGCCTCTCTCTCCCTCTCTCCTCCTCTCTTTCTTTCCACCTCTCTTCCTCACCCTCTCTCCATAGCCGACATGCTTTTCTGGTTTCTAAAGGATGGGGAGGATTGTCAGCTTGGGGATGCTCGCTGGCTGCTGTCATAGGCATCCAGACTTCACCCTCCACTCGCTTCCAGGCCAAAGGTCAGCCAGAGGGCAGGTCCTGTGGGCTGCAGACAGGGCGGGGAACTGGGATGGATGTCCGCCTTCTCTCTGGGTCTCTGTTCCTAGCTTTGCTGTGTTGTTGCATTGCAATTGAGAGGAGGGGGTGGGGGGGGGGGGGGCTTCTCGACAGGCATGCAGAGAGATCCGGTGTCTGCCATCTGCTTAAAGGCATCAGAGGGACCACTCAGAAAGCCACGAGGCTTCCTGCCTCGGATCCTGGATTTCCAGAAACAGCTCGGCAATGTTGGCGACCACTCCAAGGAACGTCCCTCTCACTTGCTTGGCCTCTTCCCTGCCCCAGCCGCACATCCTGTTCCTATGGCAGTGGGGCTCACAGCCAGTTTTCCTGTCGAGCTGGGCTCTGGGGGGATTTTCCCTGCCACCCTCCCCGTCTTCCCGGCACTTCCGAAGAAGAGGCATCACCAGAGGCCGCAAGCCCACTTCCGTGTGTGTGTGTGTGTGTGTGTGCGCGCGCGCGTGCGTGTGCGTCTGTGTTTCTCCCCTGTTTTTACTATGAGCAGAGCTACTTGAGCGTCATGTAAACACGCTGGAGTATGTTAACAGCTGCCTCTCTTTTTAAAGCTGAACCGGCTCAGAACTAAAAGGGAACTTGCTTTCAGGTTCTGCGCAAGTTGGCATGTGACAGCATCAAAAGCTATTTTTAGTGGAGTGATCACCAGCAAGAAACTGAAAACGGCCGCTTTCAACTATCAACAGTGGAAAGAAAGGATCATTTATGCACTGCCGGCTCTTGAGTCCATTTATGTGGCAGACAAAGGGGTGTGTAAATCTCTTCGGCAAAGTTATGCAGGCATCTTGTGCCTGTTGAGAGCCCGTCTCTGCTCTGCAGAGAAGAGTGATGTTAATTTAGCGCTCGGCTGCCCGGGGGCCCGGTTAAATGAGATGCCCGGATAATAGTAGTCTCCTGAAAAGAGGGCCATGTGTGGATGCTTCGAAGCGGCCAGCAAAATTTTCTTAGCTGCAGTTCACAAAAACTCAAGGGTCCCCTGGAAAGGAAGAAGAGGTGTGGTTTATTGAAAATCTCAGCAGTTTGAAGCCCAAGCCCCAGACCTGGGGACACCAGGATTCTTCATGAAGTTTTCTTTTCCTTATTTTATTTGTTTATTTATTTATTTTTGCTTTTTGGGTCACACCTGGCGATGCTCAGGGGTTACTCCTGGCTCTGCACTCAGAAATTACTCCTGGCGGTGCTTAGGGGACCACATGGGGTGCTGGGAATCGAACCCAGGCCAGCCGCGTGCAAGGCAAACGCTCTACCTGCTGCGCTCTCACTCCCGCCCTGCATGAAGTTTTCTTAGCCGCAAGACGAGTGTCCTTGTAGGCTGTGCTTGTTGCACAGGGATTGACTCCCTGTTCTAAGCTCGCCACGGAGAACCAGAGCCTAATCGCACAGGTGTCATCCCGAGGCCGCGTCTGCTCTGGGCATGAGAGCGGCAGAAAGCAAAGTGGAGCAGAACTTTCAAGAATGAGCGAGAGGTCAGCAGTCGGAGCACCCACCACCCCAGCTCTGAACCTGGAGGAGCCCCCAAGCGTGGCCACATGTGGCCAAACATTAAAGAGGAAAAGAAGGAACACACACCAGAGTGGGAGAAACAGTTAGAACAGTGCTACTCTGGAGCATCAGGGGAAAAACACCCTTGTGGCAAGCAGACGCACGTGTGCGCGTGCGCACGCGCGCGCGCGCGCGCGCGCACACACACACACACACACACATATCAGGGGACAGCAGGAGATGAAACTGAAAAAGTTGAACCCGTCCCGGGAGTGAATGAAAACACACGATTGACTGATCTGTACAAAATGCAAGTGTACGCCTGGAGCCATAATAGGAAAGCACAGCGGGGAGGGTGTTTGCCCCGCACACTGGTGACCCGGGTTCGATCCCCAGCCACCCATATGGTCCCTCGAGCACTGCCAGGAGTAATTGCTGAGTGGAGAGCCAGGAGTCAGCCCTGAGCATCACTGGGTGTGACCCCAAAAGGGAAAAAAAATAAACAACCAAAAAACACAACAAAATGCCAGTGTAAGAGCATAAGTGTTTGTGGGGTGGGATCCCTGCCGGCACAACATGCTAAGCCGGGGTGTGGGCAGGCATTTGCTAGGGTTAAAAGGATCTGTGTTGTAAAGGTGATGCCTGGGCCTGCAATCCTGACCAAGACCGGGTGATGGCATGTGAGGGAGGGACTCACAAGGTGAACAGACAGGCACTTGGCACATGCTGGAAGGCTCTGGAGCGTGACCAAGTGCTGACCCCTGTCAGCAGTTAGTTGGCACAGAGGTTGTGGGCCCAGCATATGTGTTGTGCCTCATGCCCATGGTCAAGTGAGCACAGAAAGCTGACCAAATGGTCTTGGCTTTACTGCAGGGGCCCTGGGCTCCTCTTCCGGGGCCCGTCTTCCGAGACCCTCCTTGCTGCAGGAATGCAGAGCGGAAGTGTGGGAAGGGAACGCCGCACCCCTCCCCACCCCCACCCCAGCCCTGCTCCTGACTCCGCTGTGGGATGGGCCCCACAAGTGGCACCAGACCTTGTGACAGTCAGTTGTGCATCCCACACCCATTGTCCAGTGCCTCATTGGAAACTCAGTGCTTGGAATTTAATACTGCCTGGAAAGTTGAGCTCCGTTATTCGCTGCATTTTTTTTCCTGAGGGAGAGGACCGGGCACTTTTCTCTAATCCTTGTAGAGAATCAGAGGGGTTTGGGTGTAGAAATCCGCTCTTAATCTCAGGCTTCATGAGGTGGGATGAGGACCATTGCAGCTGTTTCTTGTTTGACTCGGGGACACCTGGCACAGAGTGGTCACAGGGAACAGGGGGTGACCGGGCTTAGATGGAGAAGCCCCCTGAGGGCACAGGCAGCTCTCGTGGCCCAGTGGGAGCATTGGGACAGAGGTGCAATTTGGGGGTTCATGCCAGTTACATCATTTGGCCTTGGCACACTGGAATTTCTTTTATCACACTGAAATTTTTTTTTCTTTTTTGCTTTGTGGGTCACACCTGGCTATGCACAGGGGTTACTCCTGGCTCTGCACTCAGGAATTACCCCTAACTGCTGGCAGGGGACCAAATAGGATGCTGGGAATTGAACCTGGGTTGGCCATGTGCAAGGCAAATGCCCTACCCTTTGTGCTATTGCTCCAGCCCTGGAATTTCTTTCATTCATTCTTGCTTGCTTGCTTGCTTGCTTTTTTTGCTTTCTTGCTTTCATAAAAAATTGTAATCACTGCGAAGCAAACATTTCCCACAAACCCAAACTGTGTGCTGTGCTGTGCGACTTGGATTTGTGGCGGTGGGTGGAGGATTTAGAGAATTGTGTCTCTCTGTGTCTGACCGTGTCCCCGTGTCCCGCTGTCCCACGCTGAGCGTGCTGGTCCTGCACTGCAGACATGGGGCTCCCCAGCGCGCGTGTCCGTGACCCGTGTTTATGCTGAGGTATGGGCTGGGTGCGGGAGGAAGGGAACCATCCAGGTGCGGCTTGCTGTTGCCTGGGTATTTTCTTGTCAGCCAGACTGTCCATGCTGCGGCGGACACCCAGGGCCAGTCAGTGGCATTGACCCTTCGACTTCCCAGGTCAGGCAAACCTCGGGTCCGTGAGCCAGTTTTCCACAGAACTTCTCTCCCGGTTCGGTTTGCTCCTGCCTGCCGTGGCCTTGCCAGCAGAACTGCCGGGTGCTCGGGGCATGCGCTGAGGTGCCCCTGCCTGGCACCGTCCTTCCTGCTCCCTGATGAAAGGTGCCCAGACATTTTAGAAAATGAGCCAGGAGTTCAGGGTGCTGTAGACAATCGTCTCCCCATCTCAGCAACTTCAGTTCCTTTTTTTTTTTTATTTTTATTTTTGAGTCATACCCGGCAGTGCTCAAGGGTTACTCCTGGCTCATGCACTCAGGAATTACTCCGGTGCTCCGGGGACCAAATGGGATGCTGGGAATCAAACCCGGGTCAGCCACATGCCAGGTAAACGCCCTCCCCGCTGTGCTGTCGCTTCAGCCCCTCAGTTCCATGCTTGCTCTCAGGAGTCACCTGCTGGTTCCACCTCCCTTTTTTCTTGTTCTTTATTTATTCATTTATTTTTGGTCTGTTTTGGTTTGAGGCCCATTCCTAGCAGCGCGGCTTCGAGCTCGTTCCTAGCTCTGTGCTCAGTGATAGACCCCGGGTCGGCTGCTTGCAAAGGAAGCACCTGACCACTGCACACTCTCCCACCCGTCAGCCGTTTTTCTTTTACTCTTGCAGAACTGAAACTCCATAACCAATCACTTTCCTTCCACCCCTTCCCGCCAGTCCTGGGAAACCACTGTGCTGCTTTCAGCTTCTCGGAATTAGACAAGATTTCTAATAATTTCTAAGTCTCTATATAAAATTTAATTGGAATCTTCCAGTATTTGTCTTTTGGGGACCGGTTTGTCAGGTTTCTCTCATGTTGTCACATAGGTCAAATTTGACTTTTTTTTTCCTTTTTGGGGTTCACCTGGGGGCTGGAGCGATAGCACAGCATGTAGGGCGTTTGCCTTGCGTGCAGCTGGCCTGGCTGAGCTGGGTTCGATTCCTCTGCCCCTCTCGGAGAGCCTTGCAAGCTACCGAGAGTATCTCGCCCGCACAGCAAAGCCTGGCAAGCTACCCATGACATATTTAATATGCCAAACACAGTAACAAGTCTCAAAATGGAGACGTTACTGGGCCCACTCGAGCAAAGCGATGAACAATGGGAGAATGGTGACGGGTTACCTGGCAATGCACAGGGGTTACTCCTGGCTCTGCGCTCAGGAATTACGCCTGGTGGTGCTCAGGGGACCAGATGGGATGCTGGGGATTGAACCCGGGTCAGCCGCATGCAAAGCAGTTCCCTACCTGCTGTAATATTTGGGGGCTCTAGCCCCCAAAATTGACTCCTAAGGTGAAATCATCTTCTGTTTTCTTCCTGCTGCCATGGGCGGGAGAGGTGGTCCCGCTGGTGAAGGAGTAGGGTTCCTGGTGGGGGGGGGGGCTTATGTGACTTGGGGAGGAGAGGGGCAGCAATCGCTTTGCTCTCAGTCCCCTTTGTCTTCCTGGAACATACCTGGGGGGGGATCTTGAACTGTACCTGCGTGGTCCAGACCTCCGGTCTCATCAGCCCTGCAAGGCGGCCGTCAAATCACACCCGAGTCCCACTTGTTCTACCTGGTGCGGGAAATGAGCTTGCTTGCACCCAATTTCTTGGGGGAGCCAGGGAACCCAGATTGGAGCAAGAGATTGCTTTCTGCAGGAAAGGAAAGTCAGACCCTAAAACTCACCTAAGCTTTCCAAGGAGCATTGTGTGGCCTTCTATCATGGAAGGGAATTTCAGGAGAAGTAAAAGGAAGTTTACTTCACTAGAGGTAGTTGACTAGTGAGTAGTAAAGGGCTTACTTTAATAGTGAAGTAGAGGAGGTTTCCTTGGGAAATAGGGAGGGAGGGATGGAGAGATAGACAGAGACACAGAGGGGGGGGGGCCGACGCCTCCCACCCCCACCCCCAGTCTCTGCAAGTGTGGCTGTTGGAACTGGGAGCTGTAGATGATCTTTTGATACTCAGGTTGGTCTTTGTTCCCGGGCTGGAGCCTCTCTGCTCCCAGGAGGTCTGGGCTTGGAAATTCCGCATCTGAGTGTTTTTTCAGACTGGGCTCCTCAGACAGGGCCTGTGTCTCAGTCGCCTTCCTGCCTCTGGGCTAGTGTAGGTTCCAGACAGTGTTTTTCCAAGGTCTGTTACCCACGCCGCCCCCTCTCTCTCTGCTGGCAACACTTGGATGCCTTGGTGGACCCGAGGCTGCGTCTGCTTTTCCTATTATGAATAGTCTCGCTGCATCCCTATGTGCTCACACCTCCGTGTTCTCACGTTTCCTCTCCTTGGGGTGTGGAGACAGCCGCAGTCGGACTGCCAGGTGGTTGCTGTTGTGTGAGGAACCTCCCTGCGTACCCTGTCAGGTGGTGTCTCGGTTCCCGTGTGTATGTCTGAGGGTTTTTGCGTTTGGTTTGGTTTTCAGTGCTCAGGGGTTACTCAAGGCTCTGCGCTCTGGAATCACTCTTGGCAGGGCTCAGGGGACCATATGAGGTGCTGGGAATTGAATCCGGATCTGCCTCCTGACAACCGAGTGCCCTAGCGCTGTTGTAAGAACTCCAGCCTCAAAGTATGAAGCCTGCTCAGTTATTGTCTTCTGATGGCGGTGTGTGTGTGTATGTGTGTGTGTGTGTGTGTTAAAATCTGGTCCTATCTCATTGGACTGCCCGAGGGTGAGGGTAGCCAATCGGGAGGTGGGGATGGGCTGTCAAGAGCTATTTTGGGGGTTGTTTTGGGGACCACACCTAACACCGCTTATGCTTACTCCTGGCTTTGTGCTCAAGGATCGCCCCCAGCAGTGCTCAGAGGACCTTGTGGGAGGATGAGGATTGAACCCAGGTTTGACTGTGCATAGGGCATAAGCTTTACCAGCCTTAGACAGCGTAGGAGAAGCCTGGTTCATCTCCTCAAAGTAACTGGCTGCTCTGGAAGGTCACAAGGAACAGTTTTTAAAGGAAACCGGACTACAAGGACACACTTTTTTTACAAGGAGTGGTTGGGAGCTAGCAGGTACAGTAAAATCCCCTCTGGGGCTGGTCCCCTGAGGCACTCTTAGACTTATCTAATAACCTAGAGAAAGTAAGGATTAGGCTGGGGGGGGGGGGGGGGGGGGAATGATGATGGTTTGCATGGAGGGTAAAGCCAGGACCTTTGTCCTTGCCTAGGCAAGTTTGCTGGTTTCTAATTCTGCTCTCTGGCCGGTTTCCAAATAGGTTTGGGCTCAAGTGATAGGAAGCTACTTCCTCTGTCTTGACCACCTTTGGGAAAGTTGAATTTATGTCCATGTCCTCTGGGAAAGACACCGGCTACTCCAGAGAGGAAGCTAGAACCCCAGGGCCCTGAATTTAACTCCAGGAACAGCTGCTCTCTGCTTTCCTCAACTCCACCATTTAATTGTGATTAGTAGGTTCATTTGCATCTAAAAGGAGTAGGGTGGTTTGTTCCCCCCCTCTTATCAACACCATTGAGTTGGGAACCAGTGTGCTCCATTTATATAGAGTGGCCCATTTTTACCAGGCCCATTAAACAGTAAAAGTAAATGTGGGTGTTTTACAAATGCAAATATATCATGCAAATAATGTACTTTATGCTGAATGATGGCTTGGTTTTCATATGTAAAATTAGAAACTGTGTAGCACAAAGATAATGATAAACACCTTTGCATCTGTTCATAAGATGTATCCTGAGCTGTACGCTTGCATCGAAAATTGGAGCCGAGACTTCATGCCATTTCTTCCGTAGATCCAAACGTGCATCCCATATTATCTAAAATACACATATACTTATCCAGTTATTTATATATTCCTAAGTAATCAAGAAATCATAGAAAAGACTCTTCCCAATTACCTAACACATTACTTACCATCAATGAGGAGATTCGTCATTTTCTTTCCATTTTTTAAAGCTTTTATCCATGATTGTAGTGGAAGACATACTACTGTATATCTTTGCTCCTTTGTAAGAGACTTAATTATGCCTGAGGGTTTTTTTTTCTTTTTTCCCCTCAATCCTGAAGGTTTGAAATAATTCTATTTGATTAGGTGGATGGCATTGCGGCTGTCCTGTGAAGTCCCTTAGTGGAATAAGAACATTCATCTTCTTTGTGAGGTGAACTTGGCCAGGCTCCAGGAGGGGAGGGGTTGGGTGGGGGGGGTTGTCCTTGACTTAGTCTCTATGCATGGAGGGTTGGTTCTTAGAAAGGAAAGAACACACACACACACACACACACACACACACACACACACACACACACACCCCTATGGAAAATGGAATAATTCTGGAAGAACAACCAGGAGATGCTCAGCTCAGTATGTCATAGCAGGGATAGGCGCTTAGATTCTTGTCCTCAAGCTGTCAGTTGAAAGTGAGGAACTAGAGACTAGAGCTATAGCACAGCGGGGAGGGCATTTGCCTTGCATATGGCCAGCCCAGGTTCGATCCCCAGCATATGATCCCCCGAGCACCGCCAGGAGTGATTCCTGAGTGCAGAGCCAGGAGGAACCCCTATGCATCGCCCAGTGTGACCCCCCCCCCCACACACACACACACACATACTCGATTTGCTCGAGCGGGCCCAGTAACGTCTCCATTGGAGACTTTGTTGTTACTGTGTCTGGCATATTGAATACTCTCGGTAGCTTGCCGGGCTCTCCAAGAGGGGCGGAGGAATCGAACTCGGGTCGGCCATGTTGGCCGCTTGTAAGGCGAACGCCCTACCCGCTGTGCTATTGCTCCAGCCCTTTACACACACATACAAAAGGAAAAAAAAAAAGAAAGAAAGGAACTGGAGAGAGAGCAAATGGCTGAATTTAGAAGACTTTTCATCATTTTATTTTATTGCTTTCTAAAACTTTTTAAAAAATGATTAAAGGGCCATGATTTACAAAGTTACTGATAGTTGTGTTTTAGGCATACAGTAATTCAACACCTTTCCCTCCACCAGTTTTCCCAGATTCCCTCCCGACCCCAACCCCACTCCACCCCACCTGTCAGCTTCACAGGCACATTACAGAGTTTCAGGGGATGCTGCCCACATCTCATGTGTTTAGTTCTGTTGCTGAATCTGTGATTTGGATCTCTGGCTCCACCCCTCACCCGTATCCCTGGTACAACTGAGGCCCCCATGGATGCCTGTTCACCCATTACTTCCCATTCTCTTCTTCTGCCCTTGATTTCTTGCCTTCTCTGTCTCCTCTCTAAGCACTGGGGTCCAGGATGATCTAAGCCTCCCCCTTTCATTACAGTACGTTTCCTCTTCCGGGCTGGAGCGATAGCACAGCAGTAGGGCGTTTGCCTTGCAGGCAGCCAACATGGCCAACCCGAGTTCGATTCCTCCGCCCCTCTCGGAGAGCCCGACAATCTACTGAGAGTATCTCGCCCGCATGGCAGAGCCTGGCAAGCTCCCCGTGATGTATTCGATATGCCAAACACAGTAACAACAAAGTCTCCAATGGAGAAGTTACTGGGCCCGCTTGAGCAAATTGATGAACAACGGGAGTTCAGTGACAGTGGCAGTGAACTCTTCCTCTTCCAGTATGCTGTACTCCACAGATGCGTGCCATCACCCTGTGTGTCTGTCTGTCTTTTTCTGGCTTCCTTCCCTCTGCACGCTGTCTTCCAGTTCCAACCAGGTGGTAGCAAATTGCATGAAGAGACTTTATTTAAGGAAACGAAAAGGGAGGTGGGGAAGCTCCTAGCTTATGGGAGGGGTCTCCAAAGGCAGGATCCCAAAGAAAGGCTGAGGTCTTCCCCGTTTATACGTTTTCAGCCAAGGTGAGTGGGTGAGCGTCTCTCTATTCTGCTCCAAGAGTATGGGCCATTGACATGGGGGAGGATGCTGAGAGGATTCTCTCCTGGGGTGGGAGCCTGAAGGGCAAGTGGGCACCTCCTATGCTACGCTTGTGGCCTTCTCTGCCCCGTGAGTTCTTTGCTTAGCAATCTCTGACACCCCTAACCTTGCCCTTCCCATTCCCCTTTGGTCTCTGTCGCGGGACACCAGATCTTGTCTTTAGGCAATGGCTGAGGATGCTGAGATGGTTCTCTTCCAGTGTCCACTTTGGGCCTAGGTCATCCAGGTTCTCGGACATCACCCCACCACCCTTGTGACAGTCTTTCCTTCCTTCCTTTCTTCCTTCCTTCCTTCCTTCCTTCCTTCCTTCCTTCCTTTTTTATTTATTTATTTTATTTTATTTTTTTTGCTCTTTGGGCTATACTCCCTAATGCATAGGGGTTACTCCTGGCTATGCACTCAGGAATTACCCTTGACGGTGCTCAGGGGACCATATGGGATGCTGGGACTCGAACTTGGGTCAGCCACAAGCAAGACAAACGCCCTACCCGCTGTGTTATGTGACATTCCTTTCTTTAGGGCCATATTCCTCATCTGGCCCTCTAAATGTCCCTAATCTTGCCCGTCCTGTGTCCCTTTCCTCGCTATCACAGGCACTCCGGGTCTCACAGTGTAGGGTTCGGGGGAGGAAGGTGGGACACCGGCCAACTGACCTAGAGGTGACAGGCACAGCAGAATGACTGGAGTTGGGGGGAGGGGCAGTGCCTGTCACTTTGGTACATTAAGAGGAGGCTGTGAGAATCATTAAGGAGATTTCTATCCTAGAGAGACTTTCCTTATCTAAACCACAGGATTTACCTGACCTCGGTTGCCCACATTTGCTCAGTCCCCGGCGTCTACTCAGTTTTCAGCCAAATCAAGGTCAGGATAAAGAGGAGATTTGGAGGGAAGTAAGCTGGATATTCAGGCTCCTGCAGTAATACTCAATTATTGGATTCTCTGACAGCTCCGAGTCCGCTGTAATGAAGTCCTCAGTTTTTAAAAATATCTTTCGAGATCAGGTGATTCCATATTGGCAACAGCTAGCTTGCTATTTCCTGCGGAAAAAAAAAATAAGATGGTAAAATCCCCAGGAGCTGGCTGGAGTTGTTAAAAGATAATCTTAAGCGTTTTAATGCGCATTATTCTTCATGCAACTCGGAGCCTTAAAAGCCTCAAAAACAGAACCAGAACTGGAATGCGAAGGAAGAGAAGTCAGCTGGCCGGCAGTATCCCGTGGGCCAGCTCTGCTCCATGCTCTGTAGCCGGGGCCACGTGAGGGCCCATGATGTCCACGGCCGAGAGGCAGGGGTGCAGGTGCCCGAACCCAGATGGGCCATACACACACTCTAAGGGCGCACACGCATCTCTGCAGGGTTTGTGTGTGTCCAGTGTCATCACATGCTTAATAGTGGTGCTCACAATGGTTTACAGCGTGGCCTGGTCACGGACCAAGGCCTGGTCCCTGCCCTACTGTTTGTTTCTCCGGGAAGGGCACATTGACCAGCAGTAAGGTGCCACTGGCTTTTCTATGACCTCTATAGTCTGTACGGCCAGAGACCCCGTGACTCCGTGACCAGGAAAGCGCTCAGAGCATGGCCTGTCAGATTCCTCAGCCCCGGGTGCACACGTCTGCAACTTACACGAGTACCCGCCAGCCCCACTGGCCTGTTCGTGCTGCGCTGACCATTTGGCTGTCTGTACCGTCCTTTGGCAGAAGGAACATGCCCTGGGCAGAGTCATCGTTTTGACTGTTTTCTAATATTAATCTCAGCTGCTCTTGATGTTGCAGAGTCTGCCTCCCGCTCTTGGAAGCTCTTGGGCCAGGACCCGTGTGGCTACCAGCCGATTTAGTGGGTGTTGTAAAGCGGAAAGTACCCTTCTGTGGGCACAGGAAAGGGGCTTGGGGATCTGGTGCTCTCTCTCATTGTCTTGCCTCTCTGAAGTAGTACCAGACTCAGGGTAGAAACAGAGCTGTGAAGTGCTTGCTAGGAGACAGAGCACTGTGCTTGAGACCGTGCAGTTGAAGACAGGCTAGACCGTGTGGCTGGCGGATGGGGGACGTTCGACACGGTCCTATCCGTTTGGTAAGGATCGGGCGGTGGGGTGAAGCCTTTGCATTTAGGAAGGGCAGGGGACTGTAGGAAATGTCAGCAGCCTACAGATACTGGCAGTAGTCTGTCCTTTGCCACGTAAAAATGAAAAAGTTGTCTGGGTTAGCAACCCTCCTCAGTGACGCGCTGTGAGACGGAAGCTTGAGCTGGCCCTTGGTTTACTGGCCTGTAACTGCAGTGCCCGGGAGGCGCCAGGGTTAAGACTGGCACTGGCTGGTGTGTGAGCCCTGGCTGGTCTTGCCCTGGGAACGGGGAAGCTTGTGGATATCAAATTCACTTCATGGTTTTACAGAGAGGCGTTCCGGGGACCGGAGAGATAGGGTGAGGTGCTTGCATTACACACAGCTAATTCGGGCTCAGTCTCTCCCCGCCCCACGGTCCCCTGAGCTACGCATCAGGAGTGATGCCTGAGCACAGAACCAGGAGCAAGCCCTGAGCAGCTCCAAGTGTGACCCCCACAAAGAAACCGATTTTATTTATTTATTTATTTATTTATTTGCTTTTTGGGTCACACCCGGCGATGCTCAGTAGTTACTCCTGGCTTTGCACTCAAATTACTCCTGGCGGTGCTCGGGGGACCATATGGGATGCTGGGAATCAAACCCGGGTTGGCCACGTGCAAGGCAAACGCCCTACCTGCTGTGCTTTCACTCCAGCCCTGAAGTAAGATAGTTTTAACCTATTTTTTAAGGTATTTCTTACAGTTTGATTTTATTTATTTATTTGTTCATTTTGAGTCATGCCTGGCGATGCTCAGGGGATTTTTTTGTCTCTACTCAGGAATTACTCCTGGCGGTGCTCAGGGGACCCTATGGGATACTGGGAATCGAACCCGGGTTGGCCGCGTGCAGGTCAAGTCAAATGCCCTACCCGCTATGTTATCACTCCAGCCCCCAAGAAACAGTTTTTATTTTTTTTTAATTAATTTTTATTAGTGAAACACCATGAGGTACAGTTGTAGACTTACAAATTTTTGTGCTTGGGTTTCAATTATACAATGATCAAATACCCATCCCTCCACCAGTGCCCATTTCCTACCACCACGGATCCCAGTATCCCTCCTACCCCCATCCCCCCACCCCACCCTGCCTCTGTGGCAGGGGCATTCCCTGTTGTTCTCTCTCTCCTTTTGGGTGTTGTGGTTTGCAAAAAGGCATTGAGTGGCAATCATGAAGAAACAGTTTATAAAATAGGCTCTTTGGGGCAGAGTAAGGGGGGAGCTGGTAGGAAAGTATTCAGAAGCCAGCGCGAAGTGGTGTTTTGAAGCAGCGTGCCCTGAGCATGGGCCGGGGAAGTCAGAGGCGGGCGCTTACCCTCTTCTCTCTTCTCTTGCAGCACACCAGGGCCCCCCATCTGGCCGGGCAGTACCTTCTTCAAGAGGAATGGAGCCCTGCTACAAGGTAGGCCTCTCGCCGCCCCTGGGGAAAGCCGGGCCTACTGGGGAGCGGCCATCTCTGTGGGTCGGGTCTGCTCGTACATTTCTCCGTTTCCTCCCCGCTCAACCCTCCGGCTCGCTGGGCCGGGACGGTGGGGGCCGGGACTGTCTCTCGGCACTTGCGGTCGCGCTGCTGTTCTGGAAGTGCTTGCTTTGCTGGGGCGAAGTTCGAGTCACAGGAAGGTTGCTTGGGAGGCCCGCCGGCCGCAGCAGGGCTAGTGGAAGCCCAGGGTGGGGCAGAGCACGCGCCGCCCACGCTGGGACCGTAGGGCGTGCTCCCTGCACCCCGCAGACACTTTGGATCTGTTGGACCATGAGCGATGTTCCTGGCGTGTGGGTGTGTTCTTGGCCGATCCCTAACGATTGTGCTTCTGGAAAGGAGACCATTGCTGGCTCTGGGACTCAGTTCCCCTCTTGTGACCCTGGCGGACGGGGAGAATCCCTTCGTCTGTTGTTTAGCCAGAAGGAATGTCCCGGGTGCTTGGGGTACTCAGACCATTTTTCATCTCATTTTGGCCACTAATAAGTGTCTGGGCTGATGCACCGGAACGTATGGTTAAAGTGACGATCTGGTGCACTTGGTCTTTACAGAACTTAACATCCAGTTGCCCAGCCCTGTTTTGTCAACGTGCCCCGCAGACAGGCGGTGACTGGCCGACCCCCAAGGACCTCCCTGCGTCCTGTTCTCTCAGGGTCTCTTGGCACAGGCAGGTGACTTGAGCCGTACCAGGAGCTTGTGTGGGTGCCGGTGCGTGCCACTGGTGGCTCACACTTACATGTGGCTTAGTTTGCACCAGCACCAGCACCATCAGCGTGTTTCATCAGGGCAGGGTTTAGAGAGAAGAACTCCAGCGCCTTTGAATCAGTGTGGAGAGGAAAGGAGACCTCAGCCAGAGAGAGCACAGAGCTTGCCGGTGCATCTGGCCCACCTGGTTTTGATCCCTGGTGCCCCATACATCCCCCGATCACACCAGGAGTGATTGCTGAGTGCAGAGCCAGGAGTAACCCCCGAGCATCGCTGGGTGTGGCTACCCAAAAAATAGAATGGAAAGAAGGAAAGAAACAGGAGGCATCTATCTTCAGATTTCTGGAGCACCTCACACAGTTGAGGAGAGAGGCCCTCGCCCTTGCCTTGTTGCTTTATAGGCTGTGCAATTGCATATTGTCTCTTAATTGCCTGTGAAATCGGAAATGTGAAGGATTTCTTTGTGGTCTGACTCGGTACAAGTGAAATGTAGATAGACAGGTTTGATTGATTCCAATTTTAACGACCATTGAAGATACCCTATTTTTTAGAATGGGGAACTCCTGCTCTCAAAAACGAGTATCTCATTCACAAGACGCCCGTTTTGTTCACCCTTTCACGAGCATAAGTAGAAACGGATGCTGATGGGGTCCTTTGGTTGTTTTTAGTCAGTGTTTTCAGTTACTCAGATCTGTTTTCTTACTATCTGTGATGGTGACATGAATATCAGTCATGTTTTGAGTTTCAGAGGTAGAATTTTACCTTCTTTATTTTTAGTTTCGGGACCACACCCAGCTGTGCTCAGGGCTTACTCCTGACTCTGAGCTCAGGGAATACTCCTGGTGGGCTCAGGGGACCATATGGGATGCTGGAGATCAAAGCTGGGTTGGCTGTATGGAAGGCAAGTGGCCTACCCACCACTCACGGTACTATCACTTTGGCCCCTAGAATTTTACCTTCTTAGTGTGTTTTGGTATTTTATTTCATTAAGTTCCACATTGGTAGAATTTGCTTTAAATATATTTGGAATTATGAAGGAAAAGCATGGGAGAAAGACCAATATACTTCCAGAAAGTGAATGATTTCACTGGATGAACCCAGCTCAGGGCTAGTATCTCTTTCCTTCTTCCTGGTAAGGTGAGAAATTCCAGGCACTAGAGTGAAATTAGCACACTTGAGATGCTCACTGAATTCATTTGTGATCTGCTGCTGCCCATTGATTTTGGGGTAGCACTGTAGCACTGTAGGACTGTTGTTGTTCATTGATTTTCTCTAGCCGGCACCAGTAACATCTCCATTGTGAGACTTGTTGTTACTGTTTTTGGCATATCGAATGCGTCACAGGCTTTGCCATGTGGCGGGATACTCTTGGTAGCTTGCTGGGCTCTCTGTGAGGGGCAGGGAATTGAACCCAGGTCGGCAGCGTGCAAGGCAAATGCCCTACCCCTATGCTATCACTCCAGATTCTGGGGTACACTTGTCACTCAGGAGAATCTGGGTTGACTTTAGAAGTGTGGGCAGGGGATCTGTTAACTTTGACTTTTATGTGATGTTTTCTCATTTGCTCCACGCAAATAAAGCTCTAAAAGGACATTTTTCTGATGATTAGAGTTCTCAAAGTTTGTGTTCCTTTGACGTCCTCAAAGGATGTTCTCCTGAGTTAATATTTCCTAGTCCTTGGTGGGTGATCCCCATCCTCCAGAAGTTGCCCGTGTCCCTCTGCTGGCATCTAACCAAGCCAGCTGCCCAGTGGTGCCAAGGAAAGGTCTCTGGTGTTGGTGGAAGCAGATCTTGATTGCTGCCAGCTCTTCACCTCTCTTATCCTTGGCACTTCTGGATTCGGCACTCTGCCATTTCTTGCTTTTCCTTGTGGCACGTTGGAGAGAGCCCTTTTCTTGGTAATCACACCAGGAAAACTCTCAGCCTCTAGGTTCCAGCTGTAGGACTTGGGCCAGCAAGATACGGACTATTTTCCTGTGCCCTCAAGGACCTATTTCTTACAAGTGAGGCACAAGGTGGTCACAAGAGTCCACCAGGGTCAGAAGCCCCCCTGCATGTAGGTGTCAGAAAACTATCAAGAGCAAGACTCGGGCAGGAAACTGCTGGGTGAAGGGACCCAGAGGCTGGACACCTAAGGGACGGACGCCAGGAAGCTCAGTCCAAGAACATGTTGATTGGAAAAGAGACTGATACATGGGGGAAGGGTGCGGATGCAGGGATGGTCACTTGGGGGCGAGGGGGGAGAATAGACACTTGAGCAAGGGGCCTGCCTGGGGGTGGAGTGAGATAATAAAGGGGCAAAGCACTTGGGATAGCACCTCTGGTCCTATCCCCAGACTGCTGGGAGCATCCTGGAGCCCTGGGCAGCCCTGGGGTGTCTCTGAGAATCCGTGGCACTGCAGGGCCACCATCAGCGCCACATTTTCAGACCCTGGCATTGAACTGAACCGCCTGGTTGCTTAAGAGTCACCAGCACAGGCCCCAGGTCTGTGGAGCATCACTTTGGAGGTTCATCTGTCTTCTGCCAACTGCCCTTCCCTCCCAATGGAAAAATAAACAGAGAGAGAAAGAAATAGTTGTGGGCATGCGGATAGGACAAGGGTCTGCAGTCAGGGTAGGAATGAGCGTGTGCGAGTGGGCCTGGCACTTTGTGGTTGGCATGGTCCCCACTGCCCATGTGTGGGAGAGAACGTGGCACTGCGCTGCAGAGCATCCGTGGACAATGGAATCTGGAAGGCGTGGAACAAGTGACAGCATTGACTGGCGGGGCCTGCCTGTGTCCTTGGACCCGGATTCGACGCCAAAGCGGCTGAGCAGTCAGTTTTCACGGCGCAGGCCCCATTGTAAGAATTACCCGGAAGTCCTCAAGGGCCCTCCTCCACCGCTCGGGTCTGAGGATAATGGGTGAGATTTGGTTCGGATCACACCGTGTCCGGGCACTTCATGTAATTGGTCGTTTCATCAATTCACAGTATTTATCTTCAATAGCGCTTCAGCTGCTGGGGACCGCTGAAACGTGTTGGTGGTTTCAGGGACCGAGAGCACTTCTATAGATGGCACACAGTGCCAGGAGGGGACACACCATCATTAAGGGGGACCCAGGGAGGGGCCACAGAGGTGAGTGCAGTGACACACACCTCCAGCCCCGCATCTCTATGTGTCGGGAAGACTTTATGTTGTATCTCTTAAGAGCGTCCGATTTCTTCACGAGGAAAGTAAAGTTTTTGCTTCTCCTCCTCTAACCCCCCACTTGCTACCCCCATTTAGTACTTCAGATTAAAATCAAGTGCTCAGGGATCACTCCTGGCTGCACTCAGGGGCGCAGGAGCCGGGAATTGAACCTGGGTCTGCTGTGTGTAAGGCAAATGCCTTATCTAGCCGCTGTATTAGCTGTATGTCTGTAACCCTAAATTTTTTTTCTCTTTTTTTCTTTTTGGGTCAAGTCCGGTGATGCTCAGGAGTTACTTCTTTTGGCTTTGTACTAAGAAATAACTCCTGGTGGTACTCGGGGGACCGTATGGGGTGCCAAAAGTTGAACCCAGGTGTGCTGTGTGCAAGGCAAATGCCCTACCCATTGTACTAGCGTTCCGACCCCTGAGTCTTTATGTTTAATGAGTCCCCACATTGTAGACTGCTCACCCCCTGTCTGACTCTTTATCTGGCCCCTGTTGGTTCACCTTGAGCCCTGTTGCGGCTTTTCTGTATCTGTTCCCCCAAAGATGCTTCAGCTCTTCTGGCCAAGCTTGGCCAAGTTTCCCTTCCTTGGGGCCTCTCTCACCCCAGGCCACAGGACTGCTGGAGTTGGGCCACAGAGAAGCTACTGCCTTGATGAGTCTGCATCAGGACCTTTTATTTCCAGGTCGAGCTTGGAGAAGGTCTTCTTGGGCCCTTTGTACCAGAGCAGGTCACTGCTGCCCCCCTACACACACACACACACACACACACACACACACACACACATACCCTTGCAGGCATTTCTTATAATTCTTCTCACTCTGCAGGGCATGGGGTTTGTTTGACCCAAAGATGCCCTTTGAGCCTTCCAATCCATTTCGGAACCCACATCCCAGCCTTTCCTGCATCACTCATCTGCATCCTGTTGCCCCCCCCCCCCCCCCCAGCCCCCATAGCCCTCCCAGCTATCCTCCCATCTGTTTCCGTAGCACAGAGGGGTGGAGTCATCGTCAGTTCCAGAACATGCGTGGCAGGTTCTTTGCTCCTCATTCACATCGGACAACTCTGGACAGAAATCCTTCATGGACTTTTCAGAGACCAGACTGCGAGTAACCACCCACAGTGGAGAACAGGACCCCCACCCCCCACCCACCCCAGCTTACACCTCATTTCTGCCATCACAGGCAAGCTCGCTGCGGGGGACAGTCTCGCTGGGAGCCGATTCTCATTGTTCGCTCACATATGGTTGGGGGGGTGCCCATTTCCAAGCCCTGGGTGACAGCATGGGTGCTTGGCCCCTTGGGGGACTTTTTCTCGGGGTTCTCTCGTTATGCTGCTGAGGAGAAGGAGGGGATTGGCTCCTGGTGGCAGCCCCTGTCTGTGCATGGCACCTTTCCCCTACTCCTGGGTAGGTTTCCCTCAGAGCTAGTGCAGGGCAATGGGGTTGCTCCAAATGGCGCCCACATCTGACAGCGGCTCCTGTTAGGGCCACTGGCAGGGCTCAGTCATCCTAGGGAGCAAGTGTGTGTATGTTTGTTGGAGGGCGGGGGGTTACATGCACCCTGAAAAGGGATCCTAGTCAGGGGTGGCTCCTGCCTTCAGCCCTGACTGTTCCAGACCCTCTCTGTCCTCAGGAGAAATTTAAATTAATTAATTAATTAAAGGCCCTCCCGTTGTTCATCGATTTGCTCGAATGGGCCCAGTAACGTCTCCATTGGAGATTTTGTTGTTACTGTGTTTGGCATATCGAATACATCATGGGTGGCTTGCCAGGCTCTGCCATGTGGGCGAGATACTCTCGGTAGCTTGCCGGGCTCTCCGAGAGGGGTGGAGGAATCGAACTCGGGTTGGCCATGTTGGCTGCATGCAAGGCAAACGCCCTACCGCTGTGCTATCGCTCCAGCTTATCTCAGGAGAAATAAGGAGCTGGAATGATTGGGTTGGAGAGTGAATGAAAGAGTGTACATGAGGGGCTGGAGCGATAGCACAGCAGGTAGGGCGTTTGCCTTGCATGCGGCCAACCCAGGTTCAATTCCCAGCATCCCATAGGGTCCCCTGAGCACTGCCAGGAGTAATTCCTGAATGCAGAGCCAGGAAGAACCCCTGAGCATCACTGGGTGTGACCCAAAAAGCGAGAGAGAGAGAGAGAGAGAGAGAGAGAGAGAGAGAGAGAGAGAGAGAGAGAGAGAGAGAGAAGACACGCCTGCTTCCTGCTCCAAATGTTCCGAGTATCAGAAGTCTGGCGTGTTTCTGTGAACGAAAGTCTGACCCAGGAGCTCTCCTGTAGCCAGTCAGCTCGAGGCAGACCTGCTTCTGTCCTGGTGTGCTGGGCTCTGATCTCTGATCCCCTCAGGGTGCTGCATGTACCCCGTGCTCTCTGAGGGCTCTGCTGCACGTCCCCATGCACACGCACACCCCCACGTCTCCGTTGTGTCCTGTGTCCTGGGAGCTAGTTCTCAAGATGTCAGCTGGGGGGGGGCGGGGTAGAGAGGACCTGGCCACGTCAGCACTGTGGTCTTGCTGGGTCTTTGTGCTCACGAGAGTGGAATGGGGGGTGGGCTTCAGGGAGTTGGGGGCTGGGATACCAGCTCTGTTCCATTTTAGCAGTCTCCTTAGAAAGACATCAGGCTGATTTGGAGGATTAGCTCCAACTCAGTGGAAAGAGCTTCCTCTGGCCTGCCCGGGGATTCAAGGAGAGGAGAGAAGTTTGTCTGGTTGGGGGTGAGGGCTCCTATCACCCCAAATAGCACAGGGACAGCTGGTGAGGAGAAAGGGTCCTTGCAGCCACGAAAAGGTGCTGCAGTTGGAAATGAAGGCCATCAGCACAGGCTGGAGGACAAGATCCCGGACAGGGAGGAGGAGACTTGGTTCTGGATCAGAGAAGAGAGAAAGATGGAAAGATGGCTGGAGCGATAGCACAGCGGGTAGGGCGTTTGCCTTGCATGCAGCTGACCCGGGTTCGATTCCCAGCATCCCATATGGTCCCCCAAGCACTGCCAGGAGTAATTCCTGAGTGCAGAGCCAGGAGTAAGCCCTGTGCATTGCCAGGTGTGACCCCCCTCCCCCCCAAAAAAAAGAGAGAGAAAGACGTCACAGTCTATGCATATTCTAGCAGTTTCCAGGAAGCACGTGCATATTTATGGGGGGAATAGTGCACCTTCCATGCATAGTGATCACAGGGAAACGTCAGGGGGTGTGTTGGTGGAGTGAGGAGGACTGAGGTGGGTGGGGGCTGAGGGTTCGGTGTCACCTGGCCTCCGTCCCGGTTCTCATCAGTGCTCCCATGCTCTCAAGGTGCCGCTAGGCCACTGACAGTCAACAGGGTGCAAAGGGGCAGCATATTCCAGGGAAGAGTCACACCCTCCACGCTGCAAGCCTCAGGTCAGGCTGTGTCAGCTTTTCTTTACCCCAGAACTTTCTGAATTTGGTTTTGGGGCAGTGGAGGGGTGTCGGGCTGGAGGCAAAGTTGTACAAAGTTTGGGTCTCCAGAGGTCTGTGGAATCTTAGGGTGACTGTCTAGTATTGATTTAGACAGCCTGGAAGTGAAGCGCATCTTGACTTGGAGGCCTCCCTCCCCTTTCTGGCACTTGTCTCACTGGGTTCCTTCGAGGGCTATGTGAGTCCCCAGGAGTAAAGGCTGAGCAGCAGTGCGGGGTCAGTTTCCAGTGAGAACTAGTCCCCGACACGCGGCAGAGGGCTCAGGCCTGCGGACCGGGTTCCCCTGTCCCGCCCTGCCCCAGTTGCCCACAGTAGCCCCTGGTGTGGGGTATTCCGATGCCGGTGAAGTCTGTGGCCCCCGGGGCCTATGGGCTCTGCCCACCCTCGCCAAGTTCCTTCTCAGCAGTGGCAGCTCCCAGACACCGCCTGTCACCCACCCCTGCCCCCCACTCGTGTGCCGCTGCAGGCGTGTCCGGGAATGACCCATTCCAACATGAATTCCAACCCTCCCCGCACTCATCACGGACTCGGGCTGGGCTTTGCATTGTCAGCAGGCACGGGGGTGCCCTTGGAAGAGACTCGAGACAAATGTCCTTAGGACTTGAGCGAAGGTGGCTTCGGATCCTGAATCCTGAAGGGCTAATGGGACCAAGTGTCAAAACTCTGACACGTTCGCCTTACCCACCCCCGCCGTCCGGACAGTGCTCCGAATGCTGCCAGCCATCTGCCTTCTGCTTTCTTTCCTCAACCTTCCTCTTTCATCTGGGAAGGGCAGGTTTTGTTGGGGGTTACCCTGGCCCTCCCCCATCCCTTTCTTCCCCATTGGGTTGTAGCCCCTGGGCTTCGGACTTCTTTCATCCAATTTGCACCACACGCTGATTCTTCGGTCCAGTTAGCAAAGGAGGCCACCTCGCCAATGCAGAAACTCCGTGGCCCCAGGCGCTCCTGGTTCAAAGAGAAACGGGGATCACAGAAAGGGAAACCAATCTGTCCGGTTGTCCCCCAGTCTTGAAAGCCTTCTGTCCCCTCTGCACCTGCTATGTGTGGGGAAGGAGGGGGGCAGCCCTGTTTTCCTGACCACTGCCTCTCTGCCCTGATTTATTTTTCAAGACATTGATGCAGCTACAGTAATAAAGACGATCAAGTCGCTCCCTCTGCTTGTTTATGACGGGTGAATTTAAAGGGATGCTGTTCTACTGATCACTCAAGTTTTGCGGGCTTTCCCAGAATGTGCTCCTTTGATTAAAAAAAAAAACATACAGGGGGCTGGAGTGATAGCACAGCGGGTAGGGCGCTTTGCCTTGCAAGCAGCCGACCCGGGTTCGATTCCCAGCATCCCATATGGTCCCCCGAGCACCGCCAGGAGTAATTCCTGAGTGCATGAGCCAGGAATAACCCCTGTGCATCACCAGGTATGACCCAAAAAGAGAGAAAAAAAAGCATACAGGGACCCCAAGAGATAGGACAGTGGGAGTGTTTGCCTTGCATATATCTGACCCCGGTTCAATCCTCAGTATCACACATGGTCCCCCAAGCACCGCCAGAAGTAACCCCTGAGCATCACCGGGTGTGACCCAAAAAGCCAAAAAACAAACAAACAAAAAAACCTCCAAGAGATTCATAAGTGGAGAGTTAAGATTGCAGAATTAGTTGAAGACAAATTATGTAACCATAAATGCCTTTAGGTGGGGAAACTGAAAACTCATTAGCAAAAACTTTTGTGATCCTTGCTCAAAAGACAGAGGTAAATCACGCGCACTCAAAAACTTCCCTGAGCAAGTGCAGGCTTTCATTCCTTGCTGTCTCTCGATAGATAACTTATGTTGGGGAAGGAATAGATTTAGAAATTAAATTCGCAGTTCTATTTAAGGAAATTCTCACTGAAGCCTTGGAACTGAGGAAAACATGTTTGAAAACTGAGGAAAAAATGTTTGAAAACAGTTGAGACCACGAAACCAGACCCCTTCCACTGGGATACGAACCAGGCTTGGGAAATTGGAGTAAAAAAGATCTGTTTAAGCTTGAAGTGATAGTGATCATGGTCATTCCTTGACTGTGGGTTTAGAACTATTCCCGTCCTCGGCTGCGTTTGCCTGAGTGATGAAGGTGTCTGGGGAAGCCTGTCAATTCACCCAGCCATTTGCTAGCTTCAGTTCAACCCCTGGTTGCTAGGCATCAGTCTCTTGCAAATACTGAGCAGCTACTACTGCCTCTTCCATTTTCAAATCTCAGGAGAACGTGTCATAATAATAATTTTTAAAAAGCACTTATAGCATCACTTTTATTTATTTTTAAATTTTTATTAGTGAAACACTATTGAAGTGATAGCACAATGGGTAGGGCGATTGCCTTGCACACAGCTGACCTGGGTTCGATTCCTCTGCCCCTCTCGGAGAACCCGGCAAGCTACCGAGTGTATCAAAGAGTATCAAAGTACCAAGGCCTGGCAAGCTCCTCGTGATGTATTTGATACGCCAAAAACAGTAACAACAGGTCTCACAATTTGTTATGAGATGTTACTGGTGCCCACTCGAGCAAATCGCTGAACAACGGGAGGACAGTGCTAGTGAAACACCATGGGGTACAGTTGTAGACTTAAAAATTTTTGTGCTTGGGTTTCAATTATACAATGATGGAGTACCCATCCCTCCACCAGTGCCTATTCTCCACCACCACTGATCCCAGTATCCCTCCCTTCCCCATCCCCCCATCCCATCTATCTCGGTCCAGTTAGCAAAGGAGGCTACCTCGCCAATGCAGAACCCTTATGTTCTCTCTCTCCTTTTGGGTGCTGTGGTTTGCAAAAGGGGCAATGGGTGACAATCATGTTTGGTCTATAGTCTACTTTCAGTATTCATCTCCCATCCTGAGAGGATCCTCCCAGCACCCTTTATTTGGTGCTCCCTTCTCTATCTGAGCTGCCTTTTCGCCTAGAGTGATAGCATCACTTTTATATTAATACTCAGACCTGGATCATTATGTCTCCCGTTTTGGGACAGAGACCTTTGTATTTCAGCGAGAGAGGGGATCTCAGATGTCTCAGATTTGGTCTTTCCAAAGAGTCGCAGCATTTGAGAGCAGCACGTTCTCTTGAGTTCAGGAGGGAATGCACTTATGACTGCTTTTTTTTTTTTTTTTTCAAATTTTATTTTATTTCAAGTAAATATGTCCTTAACACTAAATGATGATTAATATCCGTAGCACTTAGGTGTAACGTTTCCATTGGAGACTTTGTTGTTACTGTGTCTGGCATATCGAATACTCTCGGTAGCTTGCCGGGCTCTCCGAGAGGGGCGGAGGAATCGAACTCGGGTCGGCCATGTTGGCCGCTTGTAAGGCGAACGCCCTACCCGCTGTGCTATCGCTCCAGCCCATGACTGCTTTTAAGATGTGTCACTGCGCCGTGTCTTGGCATCTTCCCACCCCACATTTCTGGGTACTCGGGGCTGTGTTCTTTCTCTTGGCATTTCCACCAGGCTTTGCGATTTCCATGGTGTGGTCTACACCTGTGTTAGGGCTCTTTCCTTTTCTCCCAGTGCTCATTTGAGCAGGTACAGACCCTGGGTGCGTGGCCTGGGTCAAATCATTGTACACAGGTTTAATTGTTCGGAGAGTCTTTCTTTTTTGGTGTGTGTTTTTCTTTGGCTTTTTAAGCCACATGGATCACCCCTGGCAGTGTTCAGAGGACTGTACGTGGTGCCAGGGGTCAACGGTCGGCCCCATTGCAAGGTAAGCACCTTAATCTTTGCACTGACTCTCTGGCTGGCCGTGATGCTTTGTCTTAGAGTACTCAGAGATACAAAAAAGATGTGAATAAAGTCTGGACTGGCCTGAAATCCCAAGCCATCACGCAGACCCAGTTTCTCTTCCCAGAGGCCCGGCCAGTCTCTGACCAAAGCTTTGTTTCTCTCCGGGCCTGTGAAATGGGAAAAAGGATGGTGCCCTGGGCTGGGTTGCTGGAGACAGCTCAGTGGTCTCAGCACATGCCATTCGTTGGCCAGCTCCGTCTCTATCTCTCAGGCCCACCGTGCACCCATTCAGCAGGCCTCTCTTTTCTTTCATTTCCTTCTGGGACATTCCATGCTGCAGCCCACCCTGGGCTCCAATCTAGCACACTGCTTGTGCATTGGATACCGAGACCTACCCTGCATCCATGAACATCCTTCCCTCTCTCGTCTGATCGGCGGCCCTCTGGCGTCAGGTGGTGGATGCCTTGGAATATCTTGGGGCCCCCGGCTGAGAAACACTGTCCCACCTGGTTCGTTTTCATACGGATGGGACCTAGACAGACTCTGAGCATGGGTCTGCTGCAGGGGGGCTCAGAGTGGGTTTCAAGCAAGTTGCAGGCAGCTAGGTTTTCTGTGTGTGTGGCATTTGAAATCTGACGTAAACATTTTCATCATCTCAGAATGTTTGCTATGCAGTTCAGGTATGCTTCCAGATGTTCTGCGGCAGCTGGAGCCAGGAGGGAAGTTTCAAGGCGGGGTAGGGGCGGAGGGGGGGAAGCTGACCCCCAAAGGCACCAAGTTCCTTCTGCGTCCTGATGTCTGCTGTGGCACTCCTTTCCCATCTGCCACGGGCGACGTGATGGACGGCCCGCATGTCAGTGGCTCTCTCCTCCGCGCTGCGTTCATCTGACATAGCCGTCTTGCTCCAAAAAGAATTTGCAATAGTTTATAAAGGAGCAATGTACTAGAACTTTCTTTTTTTCCTCCTAAAGGAAGTGCAGAAATCGAGACAAGGGGAAATAAAGGCAGGAACTCCAAGATAAAGCTAGAGAATAGCATGCCAGTATAGTCACGTGCAGGTGAGAGTTCTGAATTTGACACCTGGTACACTACATGGGCCTCCAAGCATGGTTGGGCGGGGCATGTAGCCTGGAGGATCCTGCATGGCCCTAGGGGTCCCTGCCACCATGGGCTTATGTAGACCACGGGGCTTAAGCATGCCCTCTGGCCCTGGCACAGAACTGCCAGCCTGATTGGCCAGACATTGCTAGGAGTGGTCCTGATTCACCACTTCCCCCACTTGGGAAGCTCCTCCTCCCCAGTGAAAAATATCAAACTATGAAGTTACTAGCATCAGTTCTATGTAGAGTTGAGTCATCCCTTAGGAATTTGACTCTGAGCTTCTTAGTAGTGGAGGCAAAGGGAGAAACATGGTCCCTTGAATGGCTTAAACGTTCAAAAGGAGGAAGCAGGTTTGCGTCCCTGAAACAAATTTGTCTTTTGTATCCAGAGACAGGCAGGGAAACCAATCTCCTTCAAGGACATGCTCACATACACTCAGAGTCACAGAAACACACTCATACACATGAACATTCTATGTACACTCACACATACACACTCAACATATACATACACTCATACAGACACGTGCCTTCACTGACACAGCATCTTCCTAATGCGGCTCTTACCCATTTGGCTCTAATCTGTGCTTGTTATTCTTTTTTTTTTTGGGGGGGGGTGTTCATAACTAGTGATGCTTAGGGGTTACTACTAGCTCTGCTCTCAGGAATCACTCCTGGCAGTGTTCGGGGGACCATATTGGATGCTGGGGATTGAACCCATGTCGGCCCGTGCAAGGCAAACGCCCTCCCCACTGTATTATTGCTCTGGCCCCTGTGCTTATTATTGTTGATTTCAGTCAGGGGGGCTGAAAAGGATCATTTCGGTCACGGTCACGGTCCTCCCGTTGTTCATCGATTTGCTCGAGCGGGCCCAGTAACATCTCCATTGGAGACTTTGTTGTTACTGTGTTTGGCATATCGAATACGTCACGGGGAGCTTGCCAGGCTCTGCCGTGCGAACGAGACACTCTCGGTAGCTTGCCGGGCTCTCCGAGAGGGGCGGAGGAATCGAACTCGGGTCGGCCATGTTGACTGCGTGCAAGGCAAACGCCCTACCGCTGTGCTATCGCTCCAGCATCATTTTAGTAACCAAGGATTATTTCCTGTTTCATTCTTTTTTGATGTCTCCTCGACTTACAGAGGAAACCAGTGGAAGTGTGTGGCCCTGGATTGCGTGTCCAAGGTGTGCTCAGAATGTGCACACCAGGGTCTCTGGTGCTTGTATTGTGCACTGCTTTGTGTGGTGCTGAGGATAGCCCCTGTCCACCAGGCGGAGACCCCTCAGGCCCTCCTTGCCCCTAGAAGGAAATCCACCAAAGCCAAGTTTCCTACTTTTCATGGTGAAAATGCAACCTGGGAGGTTTCAAGCTTTTCTCATCCAGCCGCTTCCTCCCCCAGGAACGGATTCTCGGCAAATTGGTACTTCCAGGTGGTAATTAGTTCTGTTCTTAAAAGATTTCTCTGGAGGCTCGTTTTACGACTTTCTTCAATAGTCTGTCTCAGCCTGAATTTCTGGAAGAAACCTCTCACGGTTTAATTTGAACCTCTCTCTTCTGGTTTAAGCACAATCTGCTTTACTTCTGTGCGCCTTGAAGAAGAAATCAAGCAACACGGCGGGTTGGTCCAGTCTGGTGCTAGTACCCCCCACACTGGGCCCACCCCGGGTGCGTGGAAAGGCGGACTTAGCCTCCAGCAGGGGGACGGTCACGTGTCCTGACGGGTGCAGAGGAGTCAGTGCAGGGATTGATGGTGATGTTTATTGGGATTACCATCTCCAGTCCCTGCTCCCAGGAAACTCTCTTCCGTCTACTCCCACCCATCCACCCACCTACCCCAAATCTTCCCACTGTCCCCGCCACAGCCCTATAGAAGGGTCGCCAAGGAGAGATTCCTGGTCCAGTTCAATCAGCAGTGTGCCTCTCTTCTCCAAGTTTATGCCAGGATCCAGCCTTTGGCTTGAGTCATGTGCCCCTGATAAATGCCCCAAATAACTTCTTTTTTATGGTTCTGGAGAGAGAGTACAACTGGTCAGGTATTTCCATGGCACACAACTGACCCGAGTTCGGTCCCCAGCACCCCGAGCTTAGGAATGATCCCAAGATGGCGCAGCCCGGAGTAAGTAAGCCCAGAGCACTGGCCGGGTGTGGCCCAAACACAAACAAAACAGAAAGCAAAAAAAAAAAAAGAAAGAAAAAGAACAGTCTAGTGTTTGCTGAATTGTCTGTGAGTCCAAAGGATGCTTCCTGAACGGGTTCTGATTCCTGGTACGAAGGCTTCCGGGTGCCCGCCCACTCCGACACCTGCTGGCAGCGTGTCAGTTTTTTCCTGCACCATGAGTGAGCCAGCGTGGAGCACATCAGAAATAGCTGTGCTTCCCTGGAGACACTGGCCTGCCGTGGGATGTGGGCTGGACACAAGAGGTTGTAGGCCGGGGCATCACCCACTGCAGCCACATCCTTCAACTCTCCCGCCCTGAGGAGAGGAGAAACGGAGACTGGACTCTGGCAGGAGCCTGTAGGGTCCCAGCCTGGGCCCTCTGTTCAACAGCTCCTTCTTGGTGGTCAGAGATGTGTTTCTGGCACAGACCTTTTGTAGTCGTCGAAAATCCCACGTTGGCAGTGGTGGGGCTGAGCTGGACTTGCCAGCCCTGCGGACTGTGGGTCGTGGCCTCGTGGGGTGAAGTTCACGATCATACCTCTGCATGCCTCCATGCCTAACTATCTAATGTCCTGCTGCACCGGCAAGGTGGGGGCCTTTTGGCAAAGACCATGAAGCCTGGAGACCCCAGCTTCTCACTGGGTCTCACTTGGAGGAAGCTTGGTGTGCCTGGGGGTGGGGGGGGGGGCACCATTTTGCAGGTGCGTGCGTCACTGAGATGCTGCTTGAGGATGCTGGCTGGTGACCACGGTCACCTTGGGCACTAGCACAAAGAGGGGCAGGAGATAGTGGGCAGGGCAGGGCAGGGCCAGCATAAGTACTGCCCTGACAGACACTGAGTCAGTCGTCCTCACATTGAGGGCATTGCTGGTGCCCCCTGGTTGTGTGTTCAGACCCCTCCAGGTTCTGCCTGAGTCTCATCACTGTTCATGGGGGGCTTTGTCAAAGCCTGACTGCTCTCTGGGGGTCGGGGTGGGGGGCAGTGCGTGTGCTCTGTGTGCTGAAGGCAGAGAGTCTCACGGGGACCCAGTCACACACTTGCAAGAGCCGACTGGGACCAGGACGTCAGCTTTGACCTTGGTTCTCTTCAAAGGTTGCCCAAACCCTTGCGCCCTCAGGTCTGACTCTGGGTCTCAGGGTCTCCGGGATGGGGGGGGGGGCAGTGGGGGTAGAGCATTGTCTACTGTCCCACCTGTCCCTGGAATCCTGTGTACCTGAGTAGACACACCCGAGGGAGCACTCAGTTTCTCCCGCCGTTCCATGAGTCTCAGCGTGGGTCCAGTGTTGAGTGACATTGCTGGAGGAACAAAGGCCCAGGAGGATGGGTGAGTGACCAACTGCACTCAGACCCACTGACCTGACCTCAGAGGCAGCCAGGCCTGCATGGGAGAACTTAACTTCCTGATATCTGATTTGAAGAGCCTGGTTCTAGTCGGAATGAGCGCGAAGAACTCAGGCTCGGCCGACAGAGGGTGTTTCGCGTGTCCTCCTCTCCACAGCTCCCAGGACACAGGGTGCCTGGCCTGGGCCTTCCTCCAGAGACCTGACAGGACCGAGCTCCGGTTCCAAAGGGAAGTGCAGGGCGCAGCCCGGGCCTCTGGGACCCGCCGGCTTCTCTGCAGCATCACAGATGCGCTGCGTGCGGGAAACCCAAGTGGTTGGGATAAAAAAAGCTCCGAATCAATACGAGTGTCATTAAAGCACTTAGCCCTCCTGCGGATCCCCGCTAAGTGCCCCTAATGCGTTGTTGGGGGGAGCGGAACCCCCCAGGAGGGTCAAGCTTGGGCCTCGGCTGCCAGAGCATGGTGGACAGAGGCAGAGGCCTGGAGAGTACCGGACCTGAGCTGGGGAAAAGGACTGATGGCCCCATGGAGCTACACGGACAGGCCTCGCATGGCCTCACTCAGAGGCGCTGTGGGTGGAGGACCCCACCGTCCTGCTTTGGGGGCACGCCGGGGCTGAACTGGGGGATGAGCAGGAAGGAAACACAGGCCCAGGAATGGATTTCTGTTAGATGATGGAGCGATAGCACAGCGGGTGTCTGCCTCGCACGCGGCCAACCTGGTTGGCCCAGGTTCGATTCCTCTGCCCCTCTCGGAGAGCCTGGGAGGCCTCCGGGAGTATCTCGCCCGCAGGGCAAAGCCTGGTAAGCTCCCCGTGACGTATTCGATATGCCAAAAACAATTACAGCAAGTCTCACAATGGAGATGTTACTTGGTCCACTCGAGCAAATCGATGAGCAATGGGAGGACAGTGACAGTGCTACAGTGCTGGAATTGAGCGTTCAGTGCCGTTGTTCATAAGACAGGACATTCCAAGGGAATATGGGGATTACTGGCTTCTCACCCTCTTTGGCTTTGGGGTCACGCCCAGCTGGACTCAGGGCTCGCTCCTGGCTATGGGCTTGGGGTCACACCTGACAGGGTTTGTGGGGGTGAGACCCGGCGTGGTGCTGGGTTCTAACCTTGCATCAGCTGCATGCTTCACCTGCCGTGCTGTCTCCTTGCCCTTCTGGGAGGTGGGGGAACCCGTCACCTCCCCTTAAGCAGCCGCTGCCCAGAGCCTGCAGCGTCCGGGGGGCACACATATCTTACCACCCCCCACCCCTCAGCTCTGCTCAAGCCTGTGTCCCTGCTTCCGGCTCTGTGGGGGCGGGGAACAGTCTGGTTTGGGCCACAAAGCCAGCCCCGCAGGAGGGAGACTGTGAAGGCCTTGATGGTGCTGAGACATACATGGCCCCTCCTCCCCCTCCCCCACCAAGACCCCCCCCCCCCAAGCCTGGCCCGTGCCCCCCACCAACTCACAGCCGGGCCCCAGCGACTGTTGGGTGTGGCCCTGGAGGCATCCCCTCCCTCAAATACACAGAATTGCTTACAAGCCTGTGACTAGCCCTTTAGAGATGGTCATCTACATGGTTATAAATTTAAGTGGCACTTTCCATTATCCAAAGTTCCCAAATTTGAGATTTGATCTATCTCCCCCATATAAATAAAAAAAAATATTCGGCATCCCTCCTCAACCCCCCCCCTCCTCGAACTGACCCTTATTTCTTTGTGGTTTGGGGGCCACACACAGAGGCGCTCAGGACTCACTCCTGGCTCCGAACTCAGGGCTCAACTCCTGGCAGTGCTCCAGGGGATGGTATGTGATGTTGGGGAGCAAACCCCGGTCGGCCGCATGCAAGCACTGTGCTGTCACCCCCATCCTCCTCCCTCTGACCTCACCCCGCTCTTTTCCCCTGGGCCTGATACTGCTCGCAAGGTAGGCAGGCACGTGAGCCCCGGGATCTCCTGAAATACTTTTTTCCATGGGGTAAGAAGTCCTGCTGGGAATTGGGCTCAGACACCAGGCACTGGGGTCTTGGCCCGCGGGGCTTCCTTCCAGATTAGTCTGTCCGTCCTCTCAGCCCGATGTCTCCTTGAGGCTACAGGACCATGCTTTGAGTTTCCTCCCAAACATCTCAAGAGTGGGTAGCTTGTGAGTGAGACCCGCCCCCAGACTCCGTGGGTGAAAGGTAGGGGTGGTCCCCGGGCAGCCTGTGGTGCAAGCTTCGGGAAACAGTGGCCAGCTCCTGGATCCTCTCGCAGTCTGCGGGCTTGAGCTGCCCCTCCAGCTTCTCAAGGGTTGCCACCCTGTAAGGTAAACTCCCACCTGTCAGCCGCAGTCCTCGGGGGTACGCAGCTGCAGACTTGAGTCTGATTCTGGGACAGAGATGATGGGAGACGACCTGGGGGAGGGTTTGGAGGAGGATGGAGAAGGGGCGGGGGACACCATGGGCAGCAGCTTCAGGCCATCCGCGTTCCATGTGAGTTCATGATCACGTGCTTCTGAGAGTCCCGCCCATCTGTCAAATCCAGACCCCCAAGAGGCTCCTTTGAATGCACCCCTGAACTACTTGTTCCCCCCACCCCCCAGCCCTCAATCTCCAGTTTGTATTTGAAGGCAAGAGCACCTCCCAGGCCACTGAGGAAGGAGTAGGAAGGAGTATTGCTGGGACGTTTTAGGCTCTGGTGTTCATGCCTGAGCCTGGCAGAGAGAGAGAGAGAGAGAGAGAGAGAGAGAGAGAGAGAGAGAGAGAGAACAAGGGGGGGGGGTGGAGAAAGGGAGGGGGAGGGAGAGAAAGAGAGAGAGGGAGGGAGGGAGGGAGGGAGGGAGGGAGGGGAGGGAAGGAGGGGGAGGGAGAGACAGAGGGAATGAGGGAGAGAAAGAGACAGCGAGGGAGAGAGGGAGGGGAGGAGGGAGCGAAAGAGGCAGAGGGAGGGAGAGAGAGATAAAGGAAGGAAGGAGAGAGGGAGGGCAGGAGGGAGAGAAAGTGAGGGAGAGAGGAAAGAGAGAGAGAGAGAGAGAGAGAGAGAGAGAGAGAGAGAGAGAGAGAGCGCGCGACCTCCTAGGCCTTGCTGGGAGAGATGTGTGCTCAGAGCTTGCTGTCTGGGGGATATAGGGTGCCAAGAGCACAAAGCAGAAATTACAGCCATTTACTTGTGTATTATTTTCTCAATTTGAAGCCCTTGAATTCCAGAGCTCTTAAATCAAGAGGTTGAATTCCTGGCATTTGAAAGAAGACCACTTGAATAAGCTGTTTAAACCATTGGAATCGTATTTTCAAAGAGAAGTCTCCCGTTTCTTGGATCATACGCACTGGAGATTGACTTAATTGAGGTTTTTTCCGATGCCTTTCACTTCATATCAAACTGATTTCTGGAGTTAAGCAGCTTTAATTTCATTCCTATGGCTCGCGTCGCTTTCCTCCTCGGCTCCCGTGCCCACAGGGTGAAGGCGGGCAGCCTCCTGCAAACCTCACACGCGGGACCATCCTGCCAGGGCTTAAGCTCTCGACTCATCTTCGACTTTCCTCAGGCAGCTTCTCTATGAATATAGCAGTTGCCTTTTTAGGGTACTGCCTCCCCTCCCCCCCACATACACACATATACACACTCCCCAGTTCAGCTCCAAGTTGAAAGTTCACTGTATTGTCGGTCCCAAGGGAATAGCAGTTTCCAGGGCATTTATAGTGTAGTGGAAAGACAGAAAGTAAGTAATGTATTTGACCTGAGATAGAGCAAAGTTCCGCAAAGAAGAAGAAATCAAGTGAAGGGGAGAGTGAATACTGGTCGTAGAGTTTTATTTTAGGTAAGTGAAAACCCTTTGTGAAAAATTAGGGTAGAGGACAAAATGGCGAGAAGATCCCAGTTGTATTGTCATTGAGGGCAGAGCTTGCTGGGCAGAGGGCAAGTGAAAAGGTCCTGTGGCAGGCGCAAACTTAACTTACCGGAAGAAGCACAAAATCAGAGTAACTGATCATTGGGATGAGCAGAACGGAAGATAAGTTAAAACAGAATTGGGAGTGGCAGGCAGAGACCAGATCATTGTAGATCACGACAAAGAGCCTGGGATTTTGTAAAGATCTCCCTGGAGAAGGATGGAGGAGGCGGGCTGGGGGCAGGGAGGTCAGCCTGGAGGTCAGTTAAGAGGGCTTTTGCGTCATCTCGGTGAGGAAGGTGGCAGATGTGGTTGGAACCTCTAGCTCTCAGTGTGCTTCATTTTCTTCTTTCACAACACATCAGACCTATCCAACAACCTTCCAGAATTGTCTTTTTTGACAAGCTTTTGACAAGTTTTTGACAAGCTTTTTGACAATTTTGACAATTTTTTGACAATTCGAACCTCTGCGTAAGATATAATTCGACATCTGCCATTGATTCTTTCCTGCCCCCCCACCCCCACCCCCCCACGCCTCTCATGGGTTCTAGAAGTCTCCATGAGCATCCCCAGGGTGGGGCTTTGCTCCTGGGAATGTCCTCAGTCTTCAGGCTGGAGTGAGGAACAGCCCGGGAGTTTCTGGCCCGGGAGTGGGCATAGTAGAGGGGGCAGGTCTCATTGTGGTGATCACACACACACACACACACACACACACACACACACACACATACACACACACCCCAAGTCATCTGGGCGCCGGCCAGGCATGGCCACTCTTGGCACTTTGGTTCTCCTTCCCACTCCTTTCTGAAGCCAGAAATCAATGGTGACTGTTGGTTCTCACGTTCAGACCCAGAGACTATGTCAGTCCTGGTGTGTCTTGTGCCCAGAAACACTTTTGTTGTTGTTGTTGTTGTTGTTGTTGTTGTTGTTGCTGCTGCTTGGGGCTACACCCAGCAATGCTCAGGGGTTACTCCTGGCTCTGTGCTCTAGGAGTACTTACTCCTGGTCAGCTCGGGGGACTGTCTGGGACACCCGGGACCGAACCCACATCGGTGTGTGCAAGGCTGGCGTCTTACCTGTTGTCTGTCGCACTGGCTGGCCCCAGGAACACTTTAGTTAGCATTTCGGGTACCCAGGGCAAGGCCTCATGGTTGGTCAGGGTCATGAGGCAGGAAAGTGGAGCAAGCTTCGGTGGGTTCAGCTGCTTCCCCCGCGGGCCTCTGACCTCTGTGTATCCTCGACCCTTGAATGTTCCTTTGTCTTCACTCGCCCTCTACGACTCCTGTGCTGCATGAAAACTTAAAAACCTTCAAACGGAGGTAGTTCCACAGTGCCTGCAAACAGCCCGTCGATGGTTGCAACAGCAGATGCTATGTCTTCAGTACACTGCCTTCCCTGCAGCCTGCCTTCGTTATTGCCCCTCTTCTCCTCATACCCCCCTCCCAGGGTACCCCCAGATCTTTTGCCACCCGCACAGTTTGCCCAGAAGTTAGGAGAAGCGCGTGCTTGGCCCATGGAAGGGGCGGGGTTAAGACAGATCACGTGGTACGGAGGGACGGTGAGGACTTCCCAGGAGTCGGATGCTTCAGCTGTCAAGATGCGTTTCCGTGGGGGATTGCTCAGCTCACCCAGGGCCTACTCAGAACTTGGTGTGTGTTTCTTTGCTTCTCTATAATCTTTTTGTTTCCTCGAGGGTGGCTGGGGTCTCCCAAGCAGCCCTCCAGAGGCCTGGGGGCCCCGCTGGTAATTCTCAGTCTACCAGGGCCTTGGTTCGGAGTGGGGGGCCCATTCATTTTTTAATTAATCACCATGAAATACAGTTACAGACTGACAAACTTTTGTGATTATGTTTCAGTCATACAGTGATGAAGTACCCGTCCCTCCACCAGTGCCCATTCTCCACCACACCAATGTCCCCAGTATCCCTTCTGCCACCCCTACCCCCTGCCTCTGTGGTCGGCACATTCCCTTTTACTCTCTCTCTCCTTTTGGGTGTTATGGTTTGCAGTACAGGTCCTAAGCGGCCGTCCTGTTTGGTCTTTAGTGTACTTTCAGCACACATCTCCCATCCCGAGTGAGCCCTCCAACCATCATTTACTTGGTGGTCCCTTCTCTATCCCAGCTGCCTTTTCTCCCAGCGTGTGAAGCCAGCTTCCAAGCTGTGGAGCGATCCTCCTGGCCCTTATCGTTAGGGAATCTCCTTTCTTGTCGCTGAGAACAGTTTTTCTTGCCATCTCCTTTGAATTGAAAATCTTGTACCTCTGGCAAGACCCCTCAGGGAGCCTGATCATTCATTTAGTTGTTGGAGGGGTGTGGAGTGGAGCAGGAGGCAGTGCCATGATGGAGCCCAGAGTCTCAGGCATGCAAAGCAAGAGCCCTACTACTGAGTCCCATCCCTGCAGTGACATTCTCCCACCTGTCTTATCCTGAAGGGCGAACGCCTTCCTGTGTGCCTCTGTCCGCTGACACATGATGGTGACTCATGCCTCAGACCCATAGCAAGCAGAGCCTGTCCTACCCCACCCACTGTAAAGTTTTCAGGACAGTTGGTAGGTGAACTCTGACCTACCAACTCTCACCAGGAAGGTGAACCTTAGGTGGCCACAGGCGGATTCCTGCGTCCCTTCACCTACCAACCATACAGCCGAAGACCTTGGAGATGGCATCTGCGTGTGGGGACGGTTGGGCAATGGGGATTAGTTCGAGGTTCACGACTCCTGTGGGGAAACTTGCCTCAGTTTTGCATCTAGGTTAGACGTAGCTCTGTAGCACTGTCCTCCTGTTGTTCATCAATTTGCTTGAGTGGGCCCAGTAACGTCTCCATTGTGAGACTTGTTGTTACTGTGTTTGGCATATCAAATACGTCATGGGTAAGATACTCTCAGTAGCTTGCCAGGCTCTCCAAGAGCGATGGAGGAATCGATTCTGGGTTGGCCACATGCAAGGCAAATGCCCTACCCTCTGGGCTATTGCTCCAGCCCATAAAAAAAGAGCTTCTTGCCCATATGAGTATGTTGAAGAAAGCAGTTTTTCTCTTGGGGGAAACTTGGTTTCTTAGTCTTTGGTTTCTGGGTGTCGCGTGAGAATCGCTGATGTTCAGATGGGCGTGTGTTCCGATCCTCTTCCTGTCCCTCTACTCGTCCAGTGTGAGCTGGGTTCTTACAGGATGAGCGTCAGGATTTCCAGGATTCCTAAATTCTTACAGGATTTCCTTGAGCGTCTACCTGATCATCGGTGTGAAGAGATTTGTGTGTGTGGAAGTAGGTCTGAATATAGCCCTGCATTGTTTCCATTGTCCTGTGAGACGGAGCTTTAAGGGGCCCTTCTGTGAACTGCAGCATCCCAGTGGGAGGACACACATGCTTTCTCGGCCCTGGCCGGGCAGCAGCTGTGTTTAAACCTTTCCCTTCAGTGACCAGGGGCCCCTTCGTGGTGCTCCCTCACCTCTGTAGGTCACAGAAAATGGCAAAAGTAGGATTGTTAAGGCAGGTTTTTTTTTTTTCCCCTTTGGAAGCACTATTATTATGGTTGAAATTGATCATTTGCTGCTTCGGTTGTATTCCACGATGTCAGATTTAGTGCGTTTATCTGTCGAGGGAGGAAAATAAACTCGTTCCGAAGAGAAAAGGGCAGCTTTATTATGTGTTCGTGTAGTCATGATACGGCCTCATTGTCTACCAGGGCAGCCAACTCAGAGGTGTTCTTATGAAACCGCACAACAAGGCCGATGCATAGAGATGAAGAAAGAACGTACAGGGGTTGTCAAAACTCTATCTAGGTTAAGAACCGATGCTCTGCTAGCAGCCCTCCTTAGAAGAGGCTATTTATAATACCTGGCGGCCGTTTGCGCTGCACACACCAGGTGCATCCCGAGTGAGGAATCAGCTCTTGGGGCAGAAAAAGAAAAAAAAAAAAAGAACATTATAAAAATAAAACCCACATTGTCAGATTCTGGTGTCCTCTGACAGAAGAGACAGCTGTCTGCATGCTGTCAGCCACCACTCAGTCCCCAAGGTCTCTTCGAAGCCGCTGCCTGCTCCTGAGATATTTAGAGGCGATCGCTGGACTTGGCTTTCTCTTTTTATCTTTCGTCTTACAGATGAAAATATATCGATGTTCCTAACAGCCACTTGGCACAAGCTCTCTTCTTGTTGGAGCCAGTTTTGTCTCCTCTCCTTTCTTTTTATTTTTTTAATGGTTGTTTATTTGTTTGTTTGTTTGTTTGGGGACCACACCTGGTGG
Organism: Sorex fumeus; assembly: GCF_029834395.1. Taxonomy (NCBI): domain Eukaryota; kingdom Metazoa; phylum Chordata; class Mammalia; order Eulipotyphla; family Soricidae; genus Sorex; species Sorex fumeus. The sequence goes on from NW_026606155.1 coordinate 6,143,853, forward strand.
TGCTTAGAGCTTACTTCTGGCTCTGTGCTCAGGAATCATTCCTGGTGGGGCTCAGGGGACCCTGTGGGGTGCCAGGGATTGAACCCGTGTTGGCCAGGCAACCCCCCTCTCTTGTCTGAGTTAGCCTTGTGGGGGGGTCGAGGTAAGTATGGACCCCTCCTCCCTTACACACCTCCACCCCACCCCCCAAAATCCCTGGCTTCCTGTTTGAGCAATTCTGCTTCTCCCATGGGGGCAAAGCAGGTTAAAGAAACACTCACATGAAGTATAAAGTTTAGGTGAGAGAGAGAGTGCAGGGTTGGGAGGGGCGGGGTGGGGGAAGTGTTTATCTCGAAGGCAGGTGGCCCAGGGTTCGATCCCTAGCACCCCTATATGGTCCTAGTGTGGTGTCAGAAAACTAACAAACAAATTTTAAAAAATATGAAGTTGATCTCCGTAGAGCTATTCCAAAAAGAAAGAACCAGCATGGTGAAGAATAGAAGGCACCACCACTAAGGGCAGGCTCCCAAGTGGGTTTTTTTTTGTTTTGTTTTGTTTTTTGCTTTTTTGGGGGGTCACACCCAGCGATGCACAGGGGTTACTCCTGGTTCATGCACTCAGGAATTACTCCTGGCCGTGCTTGGGGGACCATATGGAATGCTGGGAATCAAACCCAGGTCGGCCGCGTGCAAGGCAAGTGCCCTACCCGCTGTGCTATCACTCCAGCCCCCCAAGTGGGTTTTTAAACTCCCTCTTCGGCCAAGGGTGCGGCTTCAGGTGTGTCCCCGTGGGCTGTGGGGCCGTCTCTGAGCGGCTCCCCGGGGAACGCATGCACTATGGAAATGAGAGCCCCGCCTTTGCCCCCCTGCCTCTGTTTCCCGACTTTCTCCCTGGTGCTTTCCCATCAAGTCTCGGGCCCGCTCCCCGTGTAATTGTTGATGAAGTGCTGCGCATCCCGCGATGATTAGGAGAAGATTGCTGTATTCAGCGTTTAATCTTGTGAGTGTCAAATATTTTACTGTAATGGTGTCTTTATTATTATTATTCATAGCTCTTTCTGTTTGAGTAATGCAATCAGGCAAAATAAAGGTAATGCCACAAATTTGGCATTCTTATCGCCGTTCTTTGTCTCAGAATGGGAAGTGCCACCTGCAGGCCGCGTGCAGGGAAAGGGCTTCGCAGTGTCGCAGGATTCTTGGGCAGAGGGGCAGGGGGGCAGGGGAGCAGGGGTGAGGGTTTTTCAGTGTGCCAGGAGGCTGCAGCAAGGGGCTCTTGGGACCCCAGGGAAGTGGTCGGGGATGCAGGGGCCGGGAAGCAGAGGGTCGCCGAGATGCTGGCCACCCTGTGTCCTCTCTCAGGAGTGTCTTTGGTTTGCTGGAACCTTGGCAGACTGACCACAGTCCCTGGTAGACAGACAGTACTGACTGAAACAGGTGAAGGTACGTGATCACTCACCCAGCCGGCTGACCCTGAAGAACCGGGCCTTGAAGTGAGAATATGGCGACTGTAGTCTCTACCCATGGAGCTGGGAGGGGGCCGGCACCCTTGGACACACTAAAGACCCCCCCTTTTTTTTTCTCTTTTTGGGTCACACCCAGCAATGCACACAGGTTACTCCAGACTCATGTACTCAGGAATTACTCGTGCGGTGCTCGGGGGACCATATGGGATGCCATATCGAACCTGGGTCGGCAACGTGCAAGGCAACGCCCTACCCACTGTGCTATCACTCCAGCCCCACAAAAGACCTTTTTTGTGTGTCTCGTGAGCAGGACCAGTCTCGGCCTTCTTCCTCAGGCAGCCTTCACACACCCGCTCTCTCCTCCCGGCCCCAGAGGCCACCCCTAAGCGTCTGGGAACCCTGGCAAATCACGCAAAGCCATTGACCCTCTGCGTGGGTGTTGGCCTGGGCGAATCCAGTTGCCTTTTCCACAGAACCAGCCTCTTCCCAGTTCTCTCCTGAGTTGTTGCTGTTTCTCCTGAACATCCTGTCAGACACAGAACCCCAGCTGCACCCTTGTCCTGAATGAACCCCGAGTGCAGGCCCCAGTCCATCTTGTTCCACCCTCAGGCTAGGTTGGAGGCCCACCGCTGCCTCCTCCTCACTGCTGTGTGTGAACAGGAGGGACCGGTAGCTCTTGGCCTGCAGAGTTTCCCAGGGTAGTCCGTGCATTGATTAAGCTCCAGGCACGCTGTGAGCGTTCAGCCTTGGCAGGAACTTCCTGCCCAGGAGCCAGGACATCCATCAGGCCATCCGGGAGTAACGGGATAGTTTGGCAGGGAGAGAGTTGCCACCAGGGTCCAGTTCTGTCTGGCCCCTGTCACTGTCATCACCCTTGACTTGTCACTCAAGCCATGTGAGGGATGGGGGCCGGGTGGCGCTCATTGGGAAGTTGAGGCTCAGCGGAGTCAAAGCTGACCACCCGAGTCACACTGAGAGGATGGCTGATGGCGGTAACCGAGGGAAAGCCCCGGGAGCCAGGCCCCCCTCTGCTCTGGAACCCACCTGGGACCCCCTGGCAAGTGGGCAGCTGTCTGCCCTGCTCAGGGTCCCTCCCTGTCCTGTACCATCCAGCAGACTCGCCTGCACGTGGGGTTCTAAGGAGAAGGATGGTGGGGTGTGTAGGGGCCACGCCCTCAACTGGGCCCCCTCATCGCCACTGGGGTACCGCAGCCCCAGAGCCAGCCAGCTGCCGTGTGATGATATCAGGCTCAGCTGCGCCAGGCAGACGCCGATTCTATTTCTTTTCTTTCTTTTTTGTTTTTTTGCTCTTTGGGTCACACCTGGCAATGCACAGGGGTAACTCCTGGCTCTGCACTCAGGAATTACCCCTGGTGGTACTCAGGGGATCATATGGAGATTCAAGGAATCGAACCCGAGTTGGCCACATGCAAGGCAAATGCCCTACCTGCTGTGCTATTGCTTCAGCCCCCGATTCTGAGAGCCAGGCAGCTGGCAGGAGGGGCCGGGCCTGAGTCTGAAGCTCCTGAGACACCGATGCTGGACTGGACCTGGACCGCACAAGCCTGTCACAGAGGACGCGGTGTGGCTCCCACTGGCCAAAGAACCTCGGTCCCACCCACGATGCTTTCAGTTGTCTCCTCATTTCCTCGCCAGCCTTGTGCCGCGGGTGCCAGAGAGCAGACGTAATTCCCTCCCAGGGCTCTGGGAGAGGGGTTTGACTGGACTCTGCTTGAATGCTAAGTTGGGGGAAGATGGGAAAAATGCTCCCCACCGCCCACGAAGGCCCCGGGAACAGGAGGCAGGGGGGTGGGGGGCGGGGGGCAGGAAGAGTCCTCTCTGGCCTCCAAACTCCACGCCGGAAATTAGCACAAGAAGATAGATGGGCTGAAATCAGACTCCGAGGGCAGGGATGGGCGCCTCCTAATTGATTCTCACAGAGCCGCTGGTTATTTACAACTAGGAAAATTGCCTGCTAGGAGCAACCAGTCCAGCTCTCCCGGAACACCACGGGCAGGCAGGAACCCTTCCCTCCGTCTTCTTCCAGCGACCCAGGGAGAAAGGGAGTGAAGTGAATCAACAGCTGACTGTTTAACACCGTCCCATTCATGGGTTTCTGCCTCTTCCCCCGAGTGGATCACTCCGCCGTCTCCTCCTTAGTATATAATTGTTCATTTTAAGTTTTCTTGTTTGCTGTAGCGGGGTGTGTGCTAATTACCAGCAGCCTGTAATTATGTTGTCTGTTTGTCATTTCTGTGGCAGCCCGGGGTAAGTCGTAAGCTTCGAGTTTCTCCCCCTCGCAAATGCGATGATTTATAATCTCCCACCCCCACGTAACCGTTTAGAAATTGATACATTTCCCTCCGGCTCTTGCTGTGTTATCGATAGCCATCGACAGGCTTCAGGCTCGAAACTGCCAGCATCGCGTCGACATCCCTGGAATTCGGGTTCGGGTTCAGTCGTCTGGCCCACAGCGACTGGGGGAGCAATCCCAGTGCTTGAGGAGCGTACGGCTGATGTCTGCATGGAACAGGGACCAATAAAGGGACCCGCTGTTCTCACGCTTACATCCCGCTGGCCAGAGACTCTGAATGTGTGTCTCCTCCTTGTCATAAAGGAGGGATATGGTAAAGACTTAGAAGCCACTGCAGTTAGAATTAGTATTCCATACTACTAAAGGTTCCCTCCCACCCTGCCCCACCCGATATATTGGCAGCTGAGACATACTTGGAAAACATCATAATTTAAAGATGATCCGATTAGTTCCAGACATCTCCAGGATTTGTGTGCAAATTAAATCAGAGGCACATCAAATTGATCCCATAAGACCCAGGGCTGGGCGTGGGGGTGGGGGCAGGGCCGAGCTCAAAGTGGACCCACACGGACTGTTCCTGGTAGGCTCAGACTCATCCATCCTGGTGCTCAGAGCGTGGACGACTGAGGCACGGGAAGTGCTGAGAGTTGATTGAAAGGCAGCTGTTTCAGCCAGGCAGCCTCTGGTAGGAGCTGGAGCTGTGGGCATCAGATTGAGAACACCCCACTGCAAAGGCCCCTGACTGCATTTCCATATGATTCCGTAAAATCCTTTTTTTTTTTTTTAAAGCACTGTAGCATTGTCCTCCCGTTGTTCATCGATTTGATCGAGCAGGCACCAGTAACATCTCAACAAATTGTGAGACTTGTTACTGTTTTCGGCAAATCGAATTATGTCCGGGGAAACTTGCCAGGCTCTGCCGTGTGAGTGAGATACTCTCAGTAACTTGCCAGCCTCTTCGAGAGGGGTGAAGGAATCGAACCCGGGTCGGCCGTGGGCAAGGCAAATGCCCTACCTGCCGTGCTAGAGAGTACTCAAGAGCCTTCTGCCCCCATGGAAGTCACATTTCACTGGAGACCACAAAGCAGGCCTGTGACAGAGAGAGAGGGATGCGCACCTGTGAGATGGCTACCCAGTTGACAGTGCTCTGGAGTCTTAGAGAGCAGGAAAAGCAGTCAGGGGGGTCCAGATACTTTCCTCATCCTTCCCAGGGCTTTCTGATTCTCAGTGTAAGAACATGGTGGGGGAGGGAGGGCGGGGAGAGCCTGTTTTTGCTTGGTTCTGTTTTGTTTATTTTCTCTAAATTAGTACAAGCACGCACGTGCATGCACTCGCGCGCGCGCACACACACACACACACACACACACACACACACACACACACCTATCACTGATAGCTAACCACGTGCAGTGCAGGCAGCATTTCCGAGTGAGCTGTCGAGCACTGAGTGTTCTTTTCCTCCGGAATGGGCTCATCTCACCCGACTTGCCACAACAGCCGACCAGTGTTTCTCCACCCCACCAACAGAGGGTGGTTTGGCATTCTCCCGGGCACCAGCTTGAGGGGATTCTGAGGCTGTCTGTTCGTGACCATGTGTAGGGCCGGTGGTCACCAGTTCTTTTCTATTTCCTCACCTCTCACCCAGCCCGGCCATGGAGGACCAGTTCCGTGGGATTGAAGCCGGCCCTCTGGCTCCTTCCAAGGCAATAATGCTCTCTCAGCACTAGGTCTCTGCTGGGAACGATTGTCTTCCTCGTGGCAGGGGCAGCTAGAAGAGTTTTTGCTTCTGTTGAACTTTCTAAAATTATTTGTTTCTTTGGGGCCCATACCCGGCAGTGCTCAGGGGTTATTTCTAGCTCTGCACTTAGGAATGATGCCTTGTGTTGCTCAAGGGACCTTATAGGATACCGGGGATTGAACCCAGGTCGGCCGCATGCAAGACAAACGCCCTCCCCACTGTATCGTCACTCCGGCCCTGTTGAACATGTTGAGATCGTTGTAGACTTTTCTGTAGCTGTGATGCACGTAGCACCGAGGTAGCTTGCTGAATCTGTGACTCAGTTTCCCCCAAAGGCAGCATCTCACAAAGCTCTAGTGTAATCTGGATCATTCCGTCTAGCGAAAGAGTATCTTACTGGTGGTGGGTGGGAGGTGTCCTTGGACTGCCCTCAGACAAGTGTATTAATTTGTGGGACCAATAGCAGTTTTGCTCTGTAGTTGCTTGCTAAAGCCTTGAATGTGGCAGACCTCTCCCATGCTTAGTGTCTAGCTCTTCTTTTTGGGTCACACCAAGCAATGCATAGGGGTTACTCCTGGCTCTGCGCTCAGAAATTACCCCTGGCAGTGCTCAGGGGACCATATGAGATGCTGGGAATCGAACCCGGGTCGGCCGCATGCAAGGCAAACACCCTACCCGCTGTGCTATTGCTCCAGCCCCTTCTTTGCTTTCTTTTTGAAGCTTCAGCATTTTGTAGTTTTTCTATACTTTGCTAATCCACACCAAATATTTCCCCTTCTTTGCACAATCATAAACGGTGTTTTTTTTTCTTCCAACTTTGGATTTCACTCATTTATAACCAGCATATAGGCATACACTGTTGATTTGGTGATGATTGATTGTGTATGTTTGTCTAACTTCCCCGAGACGTTGACAAATGCCCTTATTTGTCCTAGGAGTTGTTTTTAGATGTTGTGAATTTGTAGATAATCTGCTATCGGGACAGTTTGGGGGTCTTCCTTTTATGGGGTGGGTGTTGGTGCTTGGGAGCGTTGAATCACAACCAGAATTGCACAGTTCCTGGCTCTTGCCCTGGGGTCACCCCTGGTTGTGCTCAGGGGCCCTATTGATCCAGGGTCTTAGATGCTGCAGCCTGCATAAGAGACAAGTGTCTTACTTCCTATATTCGCTCTCCAGCCCTTATTTTTACTTGTGTACTTTCATTTTCTTGCCTTACAGCACAGTTCGGGCTAGAGCGATAGCACAGCGGGTAGGGCGTTTGCCTTGCATGCGGCCAACCCAAGTTCGATTCCTCCGCCCCTCTCAGAGAGCCTGGCAAACTACCGAGAGTATCCTGCCTGCACGGCAGAGCCTGGCAAGCCACCCGTGACATATTCGATATGCCAAACACAGTAACAACAAGTCTCACAATTTGTTGTGAGATGTTACTGGTACCCGCTTGAGCAAATCGATGAACAGTGGGAGGACAGTGCTACAGTGCTTCTGCACAGTTCAGAGCTTACAGTCTTAAGTGGTGACATCAGACATCCCTGCCCTTGCTCCTAGTCATCATTCACTATTGATGATGTTAGTGCCTGTAGGATATTTCATGGGTGTTTTGGACAAGTTGGATAGGTTCCCTGTTATTCCGTTTGCTGAATATTTTTAATCATGATGCCATATTGGGCTTTCACCTGCTTTTTCTACGTCACTTAATATGATCTTCCACAGTGGTAGGGCGTTCGCCTTACAAGTGGCCAACATGGCCGACCTGAGTTCGATTCCTCTGCCCCTCTCAGAGAGCCCGGCAAGCTACAGAGAGTATTCGATATGCCAAACACAGTAACAACAAAATCTCCAATGGAGACATTACTGGGCCCGCTCGAGCAAATTGACAATCAACTGGAGGGCCTGTTCTTGGGCTGGAGCGATAGCACAGGGGCTGGAGCGATAGCACAGCGGGTAGGGCATCTGCCTTGCACACAGCCAACATGGCCGACCCGAGTTCGATTCCTCCGCCCCTCTCGGAGAGCCCGGCAAGCTACCGAGAGTATTCGATATGCCAAACACAGTAACAACAAAGTCTCCAATGGAGACGTTACTGGGCCCGCTCGAGCAAATCGACGATCAACGGGAGGGCCTTTACCTTTACCTTTACCTTTAATATGATCTTCTAAGTTTTGTCTTATAGCCTGTCAACGTGGTTGCTTACATTGATTTACTTTTGCTTGGTGGACTAGCCTTCCCACCTGGAATAAACCCCATTTGGTCACGGTTCTGTTTCGATATTTCTGGCTTATATTTGCTCAGATCGTGGTCTATAGGTTTATGTCTATAGGCATACAATGTGTTAACTGATAATTGGGACCTTTTTCTAAAAAAAAAATGTTGTTCTCTGGTCTGCTTTTTTCTCTCCAGCTTTCAGTCATCTTACTTTTGTTTTCTATTTCATGTCAAACATTTTTTTCTCTGTGTTAAGAGGGCAGAGAAGGGAGATGCACATCTGTCTGCTTTGGCATACTTTGAAGGAGCGAATGCTCCTTCCAAAAGAAAATGAACATCTGGGTTCAGGTTCCAATCAAAATGCCTGGCCGGTCCCCTGGTTTGATGTGCTCGCTCCTTCCAGCAGCTGAACCAAGAGCTTTGGGCCGAGGTCACTAGGGAGAACTGTCCTGGAACTGTCCCCCAAGAGTCAGGACATCACACGGATTCATTCGCCCAGCAGCTTGGCCCGCTCTGGTGGGGCCTTCTGCCGTGTTGGCCAGTGCTGCTGGGTTCGACGGGGTTACCCGTAAGGTGTTGGTTAGGGACAGGAGTGCTGAGCCTTAAACACAGGCTCATGATTTGTCAAAATGTGCATCGGAGGTGACCTGAAATGTGGGCCCGGGGAGCTTGCCTTCTGCTGTTGCCGGGCATTGGCGGCTGATAGAGGAGATGGGGATCAGCCACTGAGATACTGTCTGCTTAAAGAGCCAATAGATGACGAGCTCTTGTTCCTCCTAGAGGGCTCCTTGCCCTCCATCTGCTCCTCCTCCTCCTCCTCCTCCTCCTCCTTCTCCTCCTCCCTCCTCCTCCTTCTCCTCCTCCTCCTTTCCCCCCCCCTTTCTATACCTATATACAGAGTTGAGTAAAAGTTCCGTGGATGAAAAGGGTGATGAGTGGAAAAGATTGAAGGAGCCCTGAGCTAGGAGAGTCTGGGACCTAATTTCTGAGCAGCAGCAGCCTCAGTTTTCCCTGTCCCATCGCTTTCTAACTGGAGATTAGGATCTGCGCATCTTTGGCAGGAGGTGTTCTGCAGACCCCCCCCTTCTCAGAGACCCCTTCCCAACAGAGCCTGTGGGGGGCCCCTGGGAGGACGCCTCCAAGGCCAAAGCAGCAAGGCAGGGCCCTCCCAGGGGCCACTAGCTCTTTCCTTTAAATGGTTAGCTTATCTGTGGGCCCCACCTGTGAGTCCGGAGAAAAATAGGGGCTGGGCTCAGGTCACTGAGATTCAGTGAGGAAATCAATAGGCCACAGGCTTCTAACAGCCTTGGGTTTCAAAGGTCCCTCTCCATGGTGAAGTTTTCAAAACAGCAGAGTTTTTTTTTTTTTTTCTCTCCATTCTCCTCTTATCTTTCTGCTGATGAGTCTGAGCAAATACTTGCAATCACCTCCTGTGAGTGCAGGGGAGGAGAAAGAAAGAGCCCTACCCGGGGGCGGGCAGATAGGCAAAGGAGGGGCCCCATAAGCTCAGTTCCAGCCTCACCACAGAGCAGAAGGAGGCCAGCAGAGGTCACAGATGGTGACATTTGAGCTGGTGCTTCGAGAGTGATTGGGGATTCAGCTGGGGGTGGGGGGATCAGGGAGAGAAAAGCATGTTCAGAGAGCCCTAGCCCAGAAGCCAAGCACCCCACTAGAGACAGAACCATAAGACCTTCAGAGCGAGACTTCCTTTTCCTTTCTCGCCGCTGCATCTGAACACTCAACATCATCACCCAGTGTTAGGAATTGTCTGAGGCTGAGCCTGCCCCTGTCCCCGTGAGGGTGAGTGAACGCACTTGGGTCTTTGCAGGTGTCCTCGAGCAGAGATGAACTCCTGGGGGTGGGCCCCGCTCCCTGGGGCCTTAGAACAGGAGGGCAAGGTGGATGCAGACCCAGGAGGAAGAGGATATGCAGATGACAGGCAGGTCTTGACTTGCAGGTCAGGGAGCGACAGACACCCCATGCCCACAAGTGGCCGCCACCACGGGGAGACTGGGAAATGATTTCCCTGGAGGCCGGGCTGAGCAGTGGGACCCACTGTCACCAGGACTGAGATATCCTGTGTGCATTGTGTCACATGGCTTAGTTTGCAGGACTCGGTTGTGGCCAGCTTAGGGTCTAGGCTACTTCTGCCATGCTGACTAAAGTCGGTGAGGTCACATCAGGGGCCAGATGATATCAGGGACAGGGTGACCGCAGCAGAGAGACGCTTCCTCACATGTAGGCTGCAAGAGTGATCTGTGTAGGGGTGGGAACGAGCAGGCAAGGCTTCAGTGTGTGTATGGGGGTGGGGGGGGTCATGCAGAGAATCCCAGGGGCAAAGGCTGTGACCGATGAGGCCGGAAGGGACCCAGCTTCTTAGCATGACAGATTCAGACATTCCTTCTCCCCCTCCCCCCACCTGCAGACGTTACCCGTGACACCAGTGTGAGGGGTTCAGCTTTCCAGATGGGCCGTACGTCACACGTGACGTGAGAACGGCGGGCAGACTCATGGCATCCATGACCTCTTGGTGTGATGCAATACACACGTGTATGTATCCTTACACTGGGCCTATGAGTCAGGCTTCAGGCAGACCCGAGCGGGAACCGTGGGGCGAGGTGGCCCGTGGTCCAAGGGGCAGGGTGTGCCTTTCGGTTCCTCCTCATTTCTTGGCTTCCTCCAGGAAACATGCTCCGTGGCTTTCACAAGTCTCTGTGCCAAGGTTTGCCATTGTGTGTGAGCATTGTAAAATGGCCATTTGGGTGTCCACTTGCTGAGGACCCGACTGTGGCCATGCCAGGCCCGAGAGAATGGCCTCGCGGAGAAATGACTGCACCCTTTTTGATCACACCTGGTGATGCACAGGGGTTATTTCTGGCTCTGCACTCAGGAATTACTCCTGGCAGTGCTCCGGGGACCATATGGGATGCTGGGCATAGAACCTGGGTCAGCCACGTGCAAGGCAAACGCCCTCCCTGCTGTGCTCTCGCTCCTGCTCCCCGTTTTTTTTTTTCCCACCTCTGCCTGGTGACTACCGGTGGGCTGTCACATTGACAGACTGCCACCCTGAAATGGGGTGGCATCTTCCGCCACCACCGTGGAAAAACAAGGGTAGAAGAACCAGGGCTCTTCTCGCTGATGAGGGAGTCAGTGAGATTAGTTAAACCAATATTGAAAAGGGGGTTGGGGACTGGAGCAATAGCACGGCAGGTTGGGTGTTTGCCTTGCACGTGGCCGACCCAGGTTCGATTCCCAGCATCCCATATGGTCCCCTGAGCACCGCCAGGAGTAATTTCTGAGTACAGAGCCAGGAGTAACCCCTGTGCATCACTGAGTGTGACCCAAAAAGAAAAAAAAAAGGGGGGGGAGGAGGGGGTTTGCACAACGCTCCGTGGCAGCTATGGGGTCGCTTTTGAAGAGACGCACACTTCAGCCCTGGTTGGTACCGCTGGAGTTATGGCTGCCCCAGGCCCCGTGCTAGCTCATCCTTCCCGGCTCTATAATTAAGGGTCCTGTTCTCCCTCGCCCTGGTTTGCATCGATTGAAATGGGGAGAGACGGTGGTGGCTGCAGTTCATAGCTCCTTCATAGCCCAGGCAAGTCCTTCCATTGATTAAAACCCACGGGGTCTATTGGCTGTCAGGTCGCCTCTGTTGCTGGCTGAAGTCCGTCTGTGGGAACCGTTTGTGTGTGAAGAATGCTCAGTGAGTTGCAGACACATAGATCACGGGCCGTTGGGAAAGCATCGACCTTCCCATTAGGGCTTACGGGAACCTAGTTGGTGAGAAAGCCACAGCGGAAGTGCAACACGAGCGAGGCCTGGCCTGGATACGGCGAGGAAACATGCCAACCGGGCACGGGGTGGGTGGGCTCCTGGGAGCCAGGCCTGCGCACGTTCCTGCGGCCCTGAGCTGCCCCTCCTGCAGGCGTCAGCTGCCACCCCCCACCCCCAGGGCTGCCCAGTGTTGCGTCAGTCACATAACTGGTGCCCATTGCCACCCCCACGCTTCTTGACCATCCGTTTCACAGACCCAGAGATCATTGCCCGCTGTGCGCCCAAACCTCTCCCCCTCCCCCGCCCTGCCCCCGAAGGATCACAGCTCTGTGCCCTCACAGAGAGGCTCAAGGGGGATACACAAGAAGGGTCCAGAAAGCAGCCTCACAAAGGGGCCACCATGCAGATCCCTCCCTGACCTCCGCATGACTCCTGTGACCTCCCACCCCCACCCCTAGGGACAGGCATCCAGGTCCTAACACAAGTCCCTCAGTTAAACCGTGAAGGAGGGTCCCCTTTTCCCTTCCAAGCACATCAGACTCTTCCTTGCCCCTTGGACCTGAACCCTTGGGTTTATCTTCATCCTCAGCTAGAACCTTCCTCGGTGCGGGGCCAGACAACACCTCCCCCCACCCCCCATCCCCCCCCAGCTTGCTCTGCTCTGACTTCCAGGATAACATGTGTTCAAAGGCCAGGCTGTGTCCCTTTCTACAAAACAACGGTTCTTCACCCTTCTAAACAAAGCCGGCACGGAGTGCTTTGATTTTCTTCTTCATGTGCATCTTCTCTTTCATCATCATCATCATCATCATCATCATCATCTTTTTTTTTTAATGATGAACATGCATTTCTAATTGGAGAGACAATATATTAAAAGAGCAGTTGGGAAGACAGAATTGGGGGCAGGGGGAGCCAGCAACTTGCCCCCCCCACCCCACCCCGCTCTCCCCACCGAGTAATCTTTCTTTGTCAGTCGAATAAAAACAACAACAAAACCACCCAAGGTAAATCGATGCAAAAATATTAGGCAGGCCGGCTCCTCCTCATCAAGGAGTAAATGGCCTTTCACAGGTGGGCCGTGGGGGCGTCATCATCATTATCATCAACCCCGAGCCCTGAGCCTTTTGCCAAGCTGCTGGGGACGCTACTCTAGCAGACACCATGGGGATTTATTACAGGGTTGTTGTGAGGCTCAAATGAGAAAATAGATGTGAAAGTACTTTATAAATGGAAGCTATTATTTTCAACAAAAAGTAGAGAGTTTTCATCCACACCGGGGGACGAGGCAGAACCCCGTGAGGCTGTTTATCCGGCTGAACACAGAGTAAGACAGGGGCCCACCACACAAAGGACCGGAGCTGGGTCGGGTCATGTCATCAGCATTTATTGGCACCGACCACGTAGCTGGCACACGTTCTTGGTGATGGCGATTGGTCCGAGAAGAAAGCAGACACAAAGCCTTGCTCCCCTGGAGGGCCTCGGGGAAGTGGCAGGTGCCAGGCTTTAAGTAGAAACGAAGTGGCATTAACTATTGGACCACATTGTCGGGAGACGGCGACCACCTCCAAATCAGAGATGTGTGGCTGAATTTTGAGACCACCCCTTTCCCCGGAACTTCGCTTCCAATAGCCTGCCTTTGGCCTTAGCCCCTGGAATGGGTCCACGTGTCTTGTATGTTATGTGTGTTAGGGTGGTGTATTATTACAATATCTATTGAAACTGTTCTTAAGAAAAAAATCACAAAAGATAGCATTGTGGCACTAAAGCTCATCAGTCAGGACACATCTGTTAACAGCTGGCACTTGATTGATCCTTGAAGGCCAGACCCAGGGTCACTTCCCTCCCACCCCTACTCCAAGCTTCTCAGTAGTGACTTAGGCTGGATGCCAGGCCGCTTGGCCCGTCCACACCTGTGAGAACCCTGCAGACACTTGTTGCCCCGTTCCCACCCCCTTTCCTGTGGGTGCTGGTGCTGTTTCCTGTGGGGCATCTTGCCACCATCTCCATGATTTGCCAAGATCCCATCCTTTGCATCCTCCCTATACTCAGCTCTGTACCAGGACCTCCAGCCCAGGATAGCGAGGGTCAGCCTCAGCCGTGGCGTTTGGTCCCAGCCAGGTACTTGTGAGGGGCCCAGCTGCGCTCTTTGCCACCTATGTTCATGGCCCCATCTGGAGACACAGTATCTGTCTACTGAGCTCTCGCGAGCAGTCAGTGGTCAGTGGTCAGAACCGACCTGGACTTTTTTTTTGGGGGGGGGTCACACCCGGCAATGCACAGGGGTTACTCCTGGCTCTGCACTCAGGAATTACCCCTGGCGGTACTCAGGGGACCATATGGGATGCTGGGAATCAAACCCAGGCCGGCCTTGTGCAAGGCAAATGCCCTACCCGCTGTGCTATCACTCCAGCCCCTGAACTTTTTTTTTTTTTTAATTGTTGTGCCAATCTGCTTCTATTGTCTGACACAGCCGTTAGGAGTCTGCCTTATCTCTGTCTCTGCCCTCGTGCAAGAGTCAGAGGTGAGTGTCCAGGATCACGAGCAGCTGCCTGGGTTTCTCTGAGCCTCTGGTTCCCAGTGAACCTCCGTGCAGGCCGCTCTCTTTCCCGATTGGGGCAGTTGAAGGGAATTTCCGTCCTTGGGTGTGGGTTGCACCTGTTTCAGGGCAAGGTTCCTTCTTGGCTGCTAATCCTTTCCATCGGCAGAGCGGCCCCATGCGAGTACCCAGACCCCGAGAAACAAAAGCCACATCCTCCTGGGCGCATGGCTAGTGCAGAGCAGAGGAAGGACTTTCACCCGATGTTTTGTTTTGTTTTTTTAATTTAATTTGTTTTCTTTCTAATATATCTCACCAAAGGCTGTTCAGTTAGGAGATCAATATCTTTATTAGTGTGTTATTAGTTTTGAACACATTCTTGCGTGTGTGTGTGTGTGTGTGTGTGTGTGTGTGTGTGTGTATGTAAATGAACCAAAATATCTCCCACTTCAAACATGTGAAAGTGTCCTAGTCCCTGCTTCCGGGGGGGATATTGTTATTCCTGTAATTAAGGTACAAGAGGCAAGCAATTGAAACTGCCTTCTCCTCAGATCCATGCTTTCCAATCTTTTAAGTAGAAGATGCTAGAATAGTGGCTCTCTCACAGATTAAGAGCGAAGCAGAAACTTCTATTTTAAAACCCTTCAAGTAGGTGAGGTTTCTACAGTTGCAGGGTGGAGGGGTTCCCCGTGTTCTGAGCTGTCAGGGGAAGTCTGCCAATAGCTGCTGGACACCCCCTTGGGACTCACCCCACAGCCTTCACACAGGCCCTTGTTCGATGGCAGCTGATTTCTCCAAAGACAAGGCTCTTCCTTCTGCCTGTGGCCGCAGTCTCACATCCTGTCACGTAACCTCAGGGCTGCCCTCCCCACCTCTGCACTGTTAACTGGAAGCAAGTAGCACCCATCTGCAGCCCAGGGCTGCCGTCCTTTGGGTGGATCTGTCACCCTTGGAAGCTCGAAAGAACCAGTGCTCGGGAACTTCCAGGGGAGGGGACACACCCGACATGATTCACGTGCCACCAAGTTGCATTAGTTCCCTGACCAGTTGGTTCCATCCAGAGGCAGAAGCAGGAAGTGACCAAGTGGGGAACTGTTTCTGCCGACAGTGTGTGGCCATGTAGGAGACCTGCCACCAACTCTGCCTGTGCTTGGTGGCAGGCACAGTTCATGTCTGTGGATTTTTTTTTTTTTTTGAGGCAGAGCATCATGGTTTAATGGTTAACGCCACTTCATTTCTACTTATACAAATCGGGGGCAGCCACATCCCAGACGGGCTGAAAACTCCTCATTCTTGACCACCATGGGCCAGCCATGTGATAACTGAGAATATTGTTGACTGAGGATATTCGTTTATCCTGGAGTCTTACTTGAGTTCTCGAAGCACAGGGTAAAACTGAGTATGAGTGGGTCTGTAGCAGATTCAATGGGAAAGCACCAGGGTTGCTTCTTCCTTGGGCACTGTGGTCTCCTGTATTTGTTTCCTGGAGCTCATCTGACAAAGTACCAAAAGCTGTAAGCCCGGGGTGGGGGGTGGGGGGGTGAGGGGGGAGTAGGCTCAGCCCAGCAGGCGCCTTAACCTTTTTACTCTTTCTGGCCCCAAAACCAAAAAGAAAAAGCAAACAGCAACAGCAATAGAAGAGCACAGGCTGAGCCGCTGGGGATTTGGCTCTCTCCCAGCCCCGGAGGCTAGAGGGACAGTGAAAACCTCGGGAAGGAAGGATGTAGCCAGGCCCCTCGCTAGGACACCAGCCAGAATGGAGCGGGGGCCCACCTCATTCTAGAATCACCTCATCTGAGCTCCTTCATCTATAGTGACCCTCTGTCCATGTGGGATCGTGCTCTCGCATCCGGGCTCCACGTGTGAATTGGGGTGCCCCTTCAACCCGTGGCACTAAGGAAGAATAATTCAGATCTTCCTGGCAGCCCCTTTGGACTATTGGTAGCAAAGACTTCAGTCTCTCTGGCGGATTGAGAGCCAGACATACATAACTCCAACGCTCCAAGCCCAGTGGGGAATTTGCTCCGTTCCCACCCGAAGGGAACGCGTGCCTTCCTCTGCACTTGACTGAGAAGCATTCTCTCTGCGGACACGTACACCAGAAGGCTCCTCTGGGTCCGGGGATGCCTAAGTACACCCAGCAGGCCCCCCTGGAAGGCCAAGACTGCTGGGGGCCGAGAACGCAGCCCACATAGAAAGGAATCAGAGCACAGAGGTCACAACCCTCATAAAATAAACCCTTTCAGGCTGCCGTGTAGATGGCACCTCACTTCACTTCGCTGACCTTTCCGCAACACAATTCTAACAGAAGTTTCAAGGCTCTGAACACCTCCCAGGGCCCGGAATCGTGCATGTACCTCTCTCACACCAGGCGGGGCACGGAGGGCATCTCGGCTCTGCTGAGGGCACCTCTAGCCCGGGTTACCTCAGAGACTGAGTCCCCTGGGAGTCTTCCCTGAGCCTTCCCCCAAATTCCAGAAGCTCAGAAGTTCTTCATTGGTCCAAAGCTTCTCCTTGGTCCCCTATCCTACCAGGTGTTTCGAAGGCCTGTGTATGTCCTGCACAGTTCTCACCTACAAAGTGCTCAGTAAACTCAGATGGACTCACTGGAAGGGTGCCTGTGCAGAGTTTGGGTGGAACTGCGAAGCATCCTGAGCAGCCATGATGATTCCAGTTTTTACGGCTATGCGTTGACTCCCCACTTTGATGCCCCAGCACGCTTGGCCACGGTGCTTACTGACTGCACACCTTCCACAGTGGTGCTGGCACACGTTCTGGTGGGTAGCCCCCCTCACCCCAGCTAAGGCTCACACTTCAGTTGGGTGCGCGCGCTCTCTCTCTCTCTCTCTCTCTCTCTCTCTCTCTCTCTCTCTCTCTCTCTCACACACACACACACACACACACACACACACACACACACACACACTCCCCTAGTACTGCACTGTCACAGAGTTTGCAGATCTGCTTAGATGCAGTGTGGCTAGAAAGCGTCTGTGCTGGCTTCACGGGGGTCCAAGCTGCCAGCCTGAGGCTCCAAATCAGACTCGTGAGACACGGGTGAGCTCTAGGCACTGGACCATCTCCCGACCTCCTGACTCAGTCGTTCTTTTCCCCCTCATGCCGAGCGCAGACTCAGTGGCTCATACCCAGAGAGCATGCGCTCTTAGCATTGGGCCACCTCCATAGCCATAACATTCGCTTTTTATAATGGATTTTTTAAAAAGTTACAAAATCCAAGACCATACCTTTCCCCAAGCTTTTATCAACTGGCCAGAGCTCTCATTCTTCTTTTTTATTTAGAAGCCTAGCGATTTTTAACAATCACTTTTAAAGGGGGCCTTTTATTAAAGTTTGGTCTGATTGCAAACACAGGTAATTAAATTCCTTTAAACATTTTTAACTGCATTTGTAAAGGAAATCGAACATATTAAATTTATAAGTACTCAGTGACCTGATTCAACAAACAAGCCTCCCAGAGCACTTAAGCAATTCTTATAAATCTAATTAAGCTTATAAGTATGTTATACCTTTTATGTTTTCTCATACTGTATTTGGTCTTACTGAGATGTTTTGACTTAAACTATGCACTGGCTATTCAGTTTTTAAGTTGACATTTCACAACTTGCCTATTTCTCTTATTTGCCGAACCTCTTAAGGAACTGCTTAAAATAGTAATTCTGCATTGGTTTGTTTGGGAGGACGGGCACAACCACTGATGCTCAGGGATCACTCCTAGTGGTGCTCAGGGGACTGTATGTGGTGCCAGGGACCAAACAATGGTCAGTTAAATGCAAGCCAAGCACCTTACCCACTGTACTATCTTTCCTTCCCCTGGATTTTTGGGGCTTACTATAAAGCTTAGGTTGACCTTGTGACCACTCACTGCTTTCGGACTAGTGATAGCACAGCGGGTAGGGTATTTGCCTTGCACGCAGTCAACCTGAGTTCTATTCCTCCGTTCCTCTCGGAGAGCCCGGCAACCTACCGAGAGTATCTCGCCCGCACGGCAAAGCCTGGCAAGCTCCCCGTGACGTATTCGATATGCCAAACACAATAACAGCAAAGTCTCACAATGGAGATGTTACTGGGACTCGCTCAAGCAAATCAGTGAACAACAGGAGGACAGTGCTACTATAAAGTTTATTTCCCACATCTTTCATAATACTCAAAAGCCAGGGAATGAGCTCCATGGACTACGAGTGCGCTTTGCACACGGCAGGCCCAGGTTTGGTTCTGAGCACCCATAGATGTGGCCACCAAACAAAAACAAAGCCTCGCTCAAGTTGTTCATTCAGGAAGGGAAAGAAAGAACCGCCTCTCCATGCCTTCCAGAACCATCTCAGGAATCTTGGGAAACTCAGATTTCTTTACTGCCATCTTCGCCACCCTGTCCTGTCGTTGGCTGCCTGGGGGAGAGTGACCAGAATCACAGTGACATGCTCCTGGTGTGGGGGCCGGGCCAGGCTCCTGGCCACCAGGAGAGACCTGCAGCTTTGGGGCACTGCCCAGAGCACAGGCCACTTATTCTGGCGCTCTGATTCCTTCTTAGCCTGGACAGGGACCTGCCCAGGCCGTCCATGCTATGGTGACCAGCATTCTGCCTGCTCATAGAACAGGGCCTGGGGGAAGCAGGCTCCAGGCTAGGGGTCCAGGCTGTCCCCCTACCCAGGTATTCTCAGGGGACTCTCTGAGCTGGCCAGGCTGCAGGGCTCCACAGCTAACCTTACTTTGTTCACCTGAGTCCCACCTCCTCTTCCAGTGCTCCCACGCAGTGGACACGGTGGCCAGAGTCCGACTAGTACAATCATTCAAATGAGTGACCGTGCTCTGCCAGCTCTGCCCCTGGTTTATGTTTCCTGAGATTGGCACCCAGTCTCCTCTGAATCTTGAATGTGCCCTCAAATATCACTGTATCACTGTCATCCCGTGTTGGTCGATTTACTCAAGCAGGCTCCAGTAACGTCTCTATGCTTCCCAGTACTGAGATTTTAGCAGCCTTTCCATACTCGTCTTTCCCAACGATTGGAGGCTCCTTCAGGGTCAGGGGAATGAGACTTGTTATTGTTACTGTTTTTGGCATATCAAATATGACACGGGTAGCTTGCCAGGCTCTGCCCGTGTGGGCAGGATACTCTTGGTAGCTTGCCAGTCTCTGATATATATATATATATATTTATATATATAAATATATATATTTATATATATAAATGATTTGTTTTCTAATGTCTGGACCCCATCAAATATGGTGTGGCAATTATGGAAAATGGGTAGGAAGTGTCCCATGATGTTGTGTCATGGCTGCACAGTCTGAAAAGCAGCCTGGAGCATGGCGGTGGTTGGGTAGTGGAGGTCGGCTGCCAAGACTGGGTCCCATGGGGCAGGGAGCCCTCAAATATATAGACACCTAAAGTAGATATACAAGCACATGGGTTGCAAATCATTAAAAAGTTTTTTTTTGTTTCTTTGTTTGTTTGTTTTTTTAATGTTTGGTTTGGGTACTCGGGACTTACTCCTGATACTCTGCTCAGAGGTCACTCCTGGTGGGGCCCAGGGAATCCTGTAGGGTGCTGGGGATCGAACCCAACTTCGCTGCGAGCACATCAAGAGCCCTACCCAGTGTACTGTTGCTCCGACCTAAGAAATTCATTTAAAAACACTTCACAAGCCCCATCTTCAGACCCATGGCCCCCTGCTAGGTTGCAGCCCAGAGTTTAAGAAGCTGATGGCATCCAAACAGAACTTCTTCTCCCCAACAGCAAGTTAAATAAATGGCTGTCTACATTTTCTTCTAAAAAAAAGAGAATCATTCAACAGTAAATGTGAAGCTCAACCATGTAGGTCCAAATAGGAGTCGCCGCAGATTACACCGAGTCCCCGTTTGTAAAATTTAAACCAAAATAAAATGAGACACTTTCTAAAAGGAAAAGAAAGCTTGTCACTAAAGAACCGTCAGGTAATTTGGGGTATGGGTTCCTCAGTGGATTTGGAGGACCTGCCTTTTCTGCTTGCCCCGGGTTAATGGCCAGCGGGTTTTGGCCCGTATGCATGGAACATCAGTGCAGTAGCCCCCACCCCCCCGCCCCCTGCTTCTGCTTTGGTTCTAGGGAGCCAGCCCAGGGCCTCACACATGGGAGGCGTGTGCTCTGCCTCTGAGCCACAGTATCCCTGTCAGTGATCAGCTCATAGATGAGGCCACCACATACAGAAGCAGTTTTGGCTGACTCGCATCCCTTAGATTCGAGGTAATCTAGTAATCTAGATTGCTAGATTATTCTGTCTACGCACAGCTCTGTACCCCTGCATCTCTGGCTGTCATTAGTTGGGGTGGGGTCACACACACACACACACACACACACACACATACACACATACACACACACACACACAGTATTTTGCTGGGCTGAGATCCAACAGCTCCACCCCTCCCCCATCCCCACCAAATACAGGAACTGTGTTCCTGACAGTTTTACTAAATCCCTGGCTGGGGGTTTACATTTTCTGCATCTTGATGTATGTCTTTCTGCAAGTGGCCCAGACCTTGGAACTCTTCAGAATCGTGCATAATTTTCATAAACTGCTCAAGACAAAAACAGGCCTGGCCAGTGCTGCCAGCCCCACCAAGACCCGTCCCTCCACCAGTGACATCAGCCTTTGAGAGTATCCGGCTTTACATTGAGGCCCAGGGATAGGTTTCCATGGTGACCACGAAGTCCTCAGGACAAGCGCTGTCGAGAGGGAAGTGTAAGAAAGGGAGTCTTTAAATCGTGTTAACATATTTTAAAGGAAAGGGGGGAGGGTGAAAACATGTTTCTAGGGGCAGAGCTGCAAGCATTGGAAGTCTCTGGAAGAAAATGCTTTCTTTTGGGACTGGAGCGATAGCACAGCGGGTAGGGCGTTTGCCTTGTATGCAGCCAACTCAGGTTCGATTCCCAGCATCCCATATGGTCCCCTGAGCACCTCCAGGGGTAATTCCTGAGTGCAGAGCCAGGAGTAACCCCTGAGCATCCATGGGTGTGACCCAAAAAGCAAAAAAAAAAAGAGGAAGAAAATGCTTTCTTTCCCAACAAGCTTGCTCAGTGAGTCCCTACAGAAGGAAACAAACATTTGCAAAAGTCCAGGGGCCGGGACCTGGCTTAGTGGAGAGCACCTCCCTGGGTTCCTTCCCCGGCACAGGGCTGGGGGAGGCAGCTCTTGATCGATCCACAGAGGAAGTTGGTCAATCCAAGTTCTTTAAAACCACGTTGCAGAAAATCCAGGATAACAGTTGTTATCACTGACGCGTTGTAAAATGTTCAGACGTTCTCAGGGCTTTCTGGCTTCTGCGGTCTCTCTCACAAAACTGGCTGTAAGCACAGGTTGTATATAATAGGGTGTGGTGAATAATGCATGGAGCGTGATCACAGAGAGAAAGAGAAGAAGGTGGCTTTTAAGTACAGTCTGGTATTTCCTTTCCTGCCCTGGTGATACATGATATAGTGCTCTGTGGTGTGCAGAACGTGACTGGTTGTCATGGCGATAGAATACCATCCCCAAGAAAAGAGAAAACAGGCCCAGGACACTTTGCGGGACTAGAAGAAACACTGGCACGTTGTTGCCGGCCTCGCTTTTGTTCTTGGCTGAGTCCAACGCATGCCGCATTTTTCTTTGGAGTGATGCTGAGATTCCCTGACGCCACCCTAAGGTTCATAGGACACTTGCCTCTGCCCTGGGGAAGCTCTAAACAGGCTGATAGTCCTTCCTTCTGGCTGCCTTTCAGCCACAAACCCGGGCCCAGACGCTGCAGGATTTGAACACCTTCTCCCCCACAATGCCCTGTGATGAGTCTCCCTGGTTCTCCTTGCCATCTAGGTGACCACTCCGGGGTCCCTTTGTGGCTTTATTGATTCAGATTAGATCATGAGTGAACAGGGGTGCCCACTGGAGGGGGCATTTGAACCACCACACAAAAAGTTAGGATCGTTTTGGCGGTGGTGGTGGTGGTGGGGGGGGGGGTTCCCTAGATAGAATTGCTAGAAACAGATGCAATGATTGGTACTGGAGATTGGTTGGTTCCGGAGATTTCCTGGGGAGCCATGGCAGGGTCAGTGTTTGACAGGCTCTTCATGAATCTCTCATCGTCCTTCCTGCAAGCAGTGAGCAAACAGTCTCACCCAGGGTGGTGGGGAGGGGGCCGTGGTGGAAGGGGGCATGCATGTGTCCACGCCCAGAAGAATCCATCATACCCCCGAAAAGCATAGCTCATACTGCAAGGTGACTTCTGTGGGTATGACGGTGCTGGTGTTGGCGGGCTCATAACAGTTTCAGAGATGGTGATTCCTTAGCACCTTCTGAGCCCCAGAAGTTGTCCACACCAGCCGCACTGCAGCCCATTTGCCGCTAGCAGAACCAACCTCCCTCCCCCTGAGAGAAACTTAAGTCAACAGAACTAAACCCACAGTTCCAGTATCAGCTGGCGCTGGAATCTCTGCTCCCACCCGCCACCACCCCAGGCCTGTGCTGAAATTCAGATGTGACCCAGAGAACTTGGCTCTTCCTTGGGACAGTGCCGGGACCCAGGTACCAAAGGAAGAGGAAAAATATGGCATAAGCAAGGGGGAGGAAGGCGGGCACTTGGAAACCGAACGAGAAAGCATTTGGTGTCTTGCTCAATGCAAGATAGAATAGCAAGCTCTGCACACCTCTCATTATGCCATGAAGCGAGGCAAGGTTGTAATAACAAGAATAATAAACCATCGACTGGTTAAGGTGCCGTGATGGCCCCGGCGTCTGGGTGTGGTGACAGGCGAGGGGATTAGACCCTCCCCTGTGGGACTGACGTTCACAGGAGCAAGTTTGCACGCAGCCACACACGCACCCATGCACTCACACATACACTTACATATGCATGCAGACACTCATGTAATCACACATACGTGCACGCCTTGCACACATGAGCGATCAGCCCTTTCCTGGGAGATGGGAGTTGACAGACCAGTCGCCTCAAGAGGAGCTACATGTGCTAGGTGAAAGCCGAGAGCCGGTTTAAATGGGCTCAGGATGGGAGGATGCTGGAACCCTGAGGGGTGTCCTAGAAGGGAGTGGGGTTCAAAATAGAAGAGTCATGGGGAGCAGGACTGGGAGTGAGCTGGGCCCCTCACTCAGGCTGCGGGCTCTGCAGTGGGGCACTGGGTGTGTGTGTGGGCGGGGGTGGGCAGAGGGAGGCAACACAGGACACTTCAGAGTTGACCAGACTGACCATAATGGAAATGGAGATCATTGTGACCCGCCCTCCCAATTTGCATATGGGGAAAACAAAGCCTTGAAGGTTTCTTCAGGTGTTTTTTTGTTTTTTTGTTTTTTTTTTTTTTTGCATTTTGGGTCACACCCGGCATTGCACAGGGGTTACTCTTGGCTCATGCACTCAGGAATTACCCCTGGTGATGCTCGGGGAACCATATGGGATGCTGGGAATCGAACCCGGGTCAGCTGCGTGCAAGGCAAACTCCCTACCCGCTGTGCTATCACTCCAGCCCCTGAAAGTTTCTTTTTCCAAACTGAAAATGACCTAAATAAATGGCCAGGCCAGGGAAGTGTTAAAATAAATCATGCCACCTGAAGAAGACACGGACCCTCTGCACGCCAGATGAGTCAAGGCAGACTGTTGGATCACCACCAAAAAAAAAAAAACAAGTTTTCAAGCCATGCTAAGTCTTCATCTAAGACAGTGAAATAATTTGGAAAGATGCAGATTCAGTAGTTTGGGAAGATGCAGGTTCTTGTTTTTACAGCAACACAGCAAACTCGTAGGAAAGGTTATCTGCAGGGAAGGGGCAGGACCACAGGGTTGCCTATTTCTGTGATGGCCTCATTTAAAAAAAAAAG
Organism: Sorex fumeus; assembly: GCF_029834395.1. Taxonomy (NCBI): domain Eukaryota; kingdom Metazoa; phylum Chordata; class Mammalia; order Eulipotyphla; family Soricidae; genus Sorex; species Sorex fumeus. The sequence continues at coordinate 6,167,719 of NW_026606155.1, forward strand.
TCATTTGTCTGATATTATTTGTGTAGTTAAAAATCAAGCTAAGAGTGGAAAGGTTTGTTAACATGGCAGCTGGTACATGTTGAGTTCGTAGAAAAGTTGAAACTGATCAAGTGCCCTGCCTGGTTCCTGACCCCCACCTGAGCCCCCAGACATTCAAAGCATCTTGGAAAGGGGGGCCGGTGTGAAGAGCTTTGTAACCAGCAGTGCGTTGCTCCGGAGTTTCCAGAAACCGTGCAAATGTCAGTGAGCTAAACAGGGTTTTGCTAAATGAGCATGTGTTTTTCAAAGAAGATTCGGATTTTCAGGGGCATTAGTATTCCAAGCAGCGGAATCCCTGGCTGGAGAAAGGTACAAATGCTGATTGCTCATTAGCAAATAGAATACAGATGTTAGGTTCATTTGGCCTGAGTGCTTGAGCACCTTGGGGAGTCATGGGTGGAGTGAGCTGAGCCCCTCAACCATGCCTCGGGCTCTGCGGGGGAGGAGGGGAGGGGGGTGAGAGGGGTTACACTGGCCACTTCAGAGCTGGCTGGGCTGGACATGCCCTTTTCCTTTGAGAGTTTGTTAGTTTCCTTTTTAGTGTTGTTTTGTTTTTGAGCCATACCTGGCGGTGCTCAGAGCTTATTTCTGGCTCTGTGCCCAGGGATCACTTCTGGCAGGCTCTGGGGGACCATATGTGGTCCCCAGATTAGCTGCATGCAAGGAATCCAACCCAAGTCAGCTGTAATCAAGGGAAGCACTCTGCCAGCTCTCGGTCTGCTGGGCACCTGGGTAGTTTCCTTTGGTAGCACTTGCCTTTGGGCAGTTTGTAGAATGGTGGCTGAGGGAAGGTGATACATAGTTTTCAGTCTTGGTTTGCATTTGGGGGGGGGGGCATACCAAGCGATGCTTAGGGGCTTTTCTGGACTCTGTGTTCAGTACTTATTCCTGGTAGTGGCCGGGATTAAGCCTGGGTCAGTATGAATGCTCAACCCATTGAGGGAGGGAGGGAGGGAGGGAATTTGAATCTCCCCACCCATTTCTCTTTTTTTTTTTCTTTTTGGGTTACACCCAGTTTTTTTCTTTTTGGGTTACACCCTGCTTTGCACTCAGCAATTACTCCTGACTCGGGAGACCATATGGGATGCCCGGAATCGAACCCAGATTGGCTGCATGCAAGGCAGACACGCTACCCGCTATACTATCGCTCTAGCCCCCCACACCCATTTCTTAACAGTCATCTAATAAACTAATCTGCACACTCTTCTTTGGAAAGAATACCAGTTCACAGAGGTGCGGTAATTGGCTCGTAGTCACACCCCTACTGAATAGTAGATTCGAACCCATGTGTGCCTGGCTCCGGAGTCCCGAAGGTTGTCACTGGCAAGTGTGGGTAAGACCATGTCCTGGAAACTTCCACATGGTTGAGGATGATGGATAAGAGGTGGCAGGGGCTAGGGATGAATGGTGAGCTTGGGCTGGCCACACCTGGGCAGGGCTAGGCAGGGTGAGCCGTCCAGGGTGGAGATGGGGCTCTTGATCTGGTTGCCTTCTGGCACAGCTGGACAGTTGGGACTCATGTCTGCCTAGACATTCTCCTTGAATATTATCCCACCTGGGTAAAGTTGAAGATTTAAAGAATTTGAAATTGGGTTTTAGTGGTTTTTTATTTGGGGGGTGGGGGCACATCCAGTGGTGCTCCGGGATTGCTCCTGGCTCCTGGCAGTGTTCCCGTGATCATGTGTGGTGTTGTGTTTGCTACATGCAATGCAAGTGCTGTAACCTCTGTACTATCTCTCTGACCTCCGGTGTTTGGCTTTTACCCTACAGGGATGATGAAAAGTTTATGCCTGATCAGTAATCCACCTCCCATCTCCTGCCCTATGACATACTTAATAAAGTGTGCTTGTCTCCCCCCTCCCCCAAAAAAAAATCCTCTATAGATGACTATTTGCATATCTAGTGTGGGTGTCAGCCTGGGGGGTACCTTCAGCCCTTGCCCATAAAAGGCGTTTGGGAGGCTCACCCAGCCTCCTTGCTCATTGGTGGAAAGGGCTCACTACCAGCTTATGATGGCAGCAGTGGTATTGCTGTAGACTCACTCTCTGGAGTGCTGAGTTGACTCTCTCTCCCTCCCCTTTTTCCCTTTCTCTCTCTCTCTCCCGCTCCCTCTCCCTCTCCCTCTCTCTGTCTCTGTCTCTCTCCCTCTCTCCCCCTCCTTCCCTCTATTTCTCCTCCTCCTTCCCTCTCTCTCTCTCATTGAGGCTGCCCTTGGCATTGTGTGGGGAAGGGGCTTGTGGCGCTGGGCTAGAACCCAGGTCCTCCCACCTGCAAGGCCTATGCCTATGCCTTGCCTCCGAAACATACCCTGACGAGAATGGCTTGCTTTAGAAGAGCCTGGCCTCTTCTCTGAGTGAAACGAGAAGAGTTTTCTCTCTATGGAGGCATTTATCATTCCACCAGCATCTGCCCAGCTGTTAAAATTTGAAGACAGGGAGTCATCCGATGTTTCAGCTGTGTCGCCACCACCAGACACAGCATCACATGTCACCATAGGTCCCTGGGTCCAGCCAGTTCCCTTGATTGTCATGCAGCAGATAACACGCATGGCAGCCTCGTCTCTGCTGCCTTTGGACAGACAGAATAAACAGTTCGGCACCCGCCTGGTATGGAATCCAATTCCCACTCCCAGAAGCCCCTGGTTCTGACTTCTGGTTCCAGGCAGGAAGTTTTCCCACTTCCCCGGATCGCCTCCCCCAGGAACTTTCCTTTCCTTATTAAATGACTGCCTTCAGTGTGGTCAGATCCATTCTGCCCTGGGGGTATAAAATTAATTTCGAAATGACATTTTAAATAGTGGGAGCCTTTTATATAATGATGTGAAAATTGTTCTGCTTTTGAAAATCAAAATCAAACATGAAACAGTATGTGTCTCGGGAAAGAAGTCAGATCGCTTGCTGGGATATTGCTTTGGCTCTGCGCCAAGAAACCAAATCTCTGTTGATCCTCCGAACTCTGAAGAAATGAGGCAAAAAGGTATTTGAAGAAGGAGGGTGGGGTGGTGGTTGTTTTATCCTCCAGACTCAAGCCGGAATTACAAAGCTGGTACTTTCTGTGGGTGGGGGAATCTGCAACAACAACAAAACTCTAATCCAGACAAAAAGAAAAAAAAAATAAGGAAAAATAAAAAAACCTGGGGCTTCTTCGCCAGCTAGACCTTGCTAAACTAAACTCTAGCCAAGGGAAGCTTGAAGAACGAGTTTGGATCTCGAAAGAGAGATCTTGCTGAAGGCACCTTATTACATAACGAACTCACCGGTCCTGTTTTTATCTGATGGAGACTTCTGGCAGAGTCATTTTCCAGGGAAGACAGGGCTCTCCCCCTTTCCTGTTCCCCATCTGAAGGTACATTCTTCGAATTCCCTCACTTTCTCTTGAGGGCTTGACTTGCCTCGCCTGACCCAGCACGCAGCCTTACTGTGCTGAGCAGTGTCTGGCTCAGCGGCAGGAATCAGAAAATGGAATCGTGGCACTTCAAGTCGATGCTGGTAGCCCATGCATGCTTTTCAGCCCAGAAAATACTGTTTAGATGGAAAATGATTTCATTGCCATACCCTCCCCCTCCTCGGGACTGGGAGAAAAAAAAAACACATAAATATCTGACACATTGCAGAAACTCGGGTTTGTTTCCCTCCAAGGCCCAACCCAGGGAGAAAGAAAGGGTAGCTGGGGGTATGGGGGGGTGGCTGGATCATAGGCTCAGGAAGGCGCCTTTGCCTGTCTCCATCTTTCCCTGCTCTTTTTTTTTTTTTTTTTTTGCTGGAGCGATAGCACAGCGGGTAGGGCGTTCGCCTTACACGCGGCCGACCCGAGTTCGATTCCTCCGCCCCTCTCGGAGAGCCTGGCAAGCTACTGAGAGTATTCGATATGCCAGACACAGTAACAACAAAGTCTCCAATGGAGATGTTACTGGGCCCGCTCGAGCAAATTGATGATCAACGGGAGGGCCTTTACCTTTACCTTTTTTTTTTTTTTTTTTTTTTTTGCTTTTTTAGGCACCGGGGACCCAATGGGATGTTGGGAATCGAACCCCGGTCGGCCTCGTGCAAGGCAAACGCCCTGCCTGCTGTGCTATCGCTCCAGCCCCTTTCCCTGCTCTTAATTGAGTGAAAGATAGCACCAGCTTGACCTACAAAAGCGGCTGTTTGCTCTCCCCTTGTGCCCCAAAGCAAACAAAATAGGCAAGTTCCCAATCTGAAGCCTGCAGCATGCAGCCCGGCCTTTGTTTGCTCTTGAGTTGTCCCGGGCAGCAGAGCAAATAGATGTGAAGAGATTAACCAAACAAGAAGGCCCAGCGCTGGCCGCCCTTTCTGGCCAGCCCGGGAAGTGCCACCAGCAGGCCCATGGCAGGGGAGGAGAAGGGCCCCCCTCCCCTCTTCCCCGGGAAGGTCTCTGTCGTGGACCCCATGGAAAAGAGGGGAGCCCGGGAGATAGAGCCTCCTTATCCTACAGATGACGAACCCGGCCAGGATGGCAAGGTAGATAGTAAAATAGGTGGCCTCAAAGTTAAGAGCCACCAGACAGAGTTGTTCTTCTTTGGGAGTCTTCTAGAAGGTATTGTGATTTCGTCCCGTTACTTGCTGCCCTCTTCAGCCCCCAACCCCGCCAAGAGGCTTGGCTTTTCAAGTTCTGCAGGTTTGTCAGAACTGTGCGAACAAAGAACAGGGGCAGAGAGAGCGTCTTCTTCAGCCCGGTGTCACAATGAGCATAGAGAAGCAGCGGTTGCTGAGTCAGCGGTACAGTCAGCCCAAGAAACAAGCGCACCGGGCGGGTTTGTTTCTTTGTGTTTGTTGGGGCTTTTTAGGTCTGGTTTTGGGTCACACCCAGCGATGCTCAGGGATCACTCCTGGATGACTCTGGGGATCGTATAGGATGCGGGGATCGAGTCTGGGTCGGATATGTGCAAGGCAAGCGCCTTGCCTGTCCAACCTCTTGAATTTTCTCAAAAAACACAGCTGTCATCCTTGCTCTGGGTAACACTCTCTGTGTTCTGCAGAACGAGAATGGACTTACTTGGCATTCCTCGTCAGTATTTTTCACTGAGGTGAGGCGGGGGTGCAGGTGGAGGTCTATCCACAGTCCAGTAGCTTGCCCAGAGCTCATGTTTTGTTTCCCCATCTGTGTCAACGAGCTCCAGCCAAAAAACTGAAAAAAGGAAGTGAGTTAGTAATGCTGAAACAGCAGTATCAGCATCCTTAGTGTGGGGTATATTTTTTCTTTTAAGTAGTGCTGTGAGAAGTAACAGGAGAAGGCGGCTTTGAGGGGCTATGTTGCAAGCTGGTAGAACAACTGGTTGCTTCAGCACTAAACTCTTGAGCTTCCCGGTAGCAAAAGCAAAGAGCGAAATATGCCGGTTCACCCAGCATTGATTTCTTGTATAAATACACACACGCACACCTTCATACAACGCTTGACACTAGCAAAACAGGGGAACCTGTCAGGGCTTTATGGGAAGGAGGTAAAAATTGTGCCTCGACAGAATTTAATGACAGGCTCAGTTTCTATTCATGCCCTTTTTCAAAAGGCTCTTAGTGATGAGCAAGCATTTGGTGCTGAGGTAGTCTCCTGGATGTGCAGTGTGAAGGAATGGGGAGATGGGGGACAGGTGTATACTCACCCCAATTATTAGCTCTCACACTTTCACCTCGAAAGAACCTTTATACCTATACCTGAGGATACTGAGTGGCTTCCTTTGATAGCCCAGAAGGTGCATGTTCATGCATGGGTGTGTGTGTCCGTATGTGAGTATGTTGAGGGGGAATAGTGAAGAGATTCCCCACTCCCTCTGCCAACCACATAAAATAACAGGCATCTGGTCTACCTTTGAGTAGCTTATGAAATTTTCTCAGGTTAAAAGAGCTGAGCTTACTAATCTATCTCTTTCATAGCAGAGAGCTGCAGAAATGAATTGATCTTAAGTAGCCCTAGTTTAAGCAACTGACTTGGGCCCCCGGTACCCTACCTGAGGGATACAATTCACTGTAGCATCTGATGATGCCCAGTTCCATAGTCTGGGATACAGAGGGGGAAATGACGAGTGTTCTGAGTGCTTGGTGCAGAAAGGAAGGCCAGATAGGGAATTAAATTGTTGGAAGGGCTAAATGGGAGGAAACCAGCCTGGCTTTTTGGGAACAATTCCCAGAACCCTCTAGAACCAAGCTCCAGAGAAGTCATCATTGGAATTTTAGGTCAGTCACCTGCCTCATGTTTATGACCCAGACGCCATGATTTTTTTTTTTTTTTTTTATTAATGATGGGCTGGAGCAATAGCACAGTGGTAGGGCATTTGCCTTGCATGTGGCTGGCCTTGCCGACCCAGGTTCAATTCCTTCACCCCTCTCAGAGAGCCCGGCAAGCTGAGAGTATCTCGCCTGCATGGCAAAGCCTGGCAAGCTACCCGTGACGTATTCCATATGCCAGACACTGTAACAACAAGTCTCACAATGGAGACGTTATTAGGCCCACTCAAGCAAATTGATGGACAACAGGAGGACAGTCAGTCATTATAGTCATTTTTTTTAAAATGATACAACTGCTTAACAGCCAGAGAGGGCATTGGGGAATGGACTCTGAACTACTGAGTTCAGAAGGCCAAGCATCCCCCTATCTGGGGAGACGGTCAGAAAGTAAGGAGGAACTTCCCTCCCTTACACTTTCATCTCATGATTGCGTCTCTATACAACTGAATTCACAGGACTCTAGCTGCAAGAGAATGAAAACTCATTTGATAGCATCCTGTTTTTTCCCACTAGCTACCTGGTGGAACAGAGGTTGAATAATCCACCATGTTGGCTGTGGAAAGTTCAATAAATACCATACCACATTCACCAAGGAGTGTGTCTTGGTCACCTTAACACAATGCAGCAGACTGAGCAGCTTCAACAGACATGTAGTCCCTCTGTCTGGAGGCCAGGAAGTTCAAGATCAAGATCCAGCAGGATGGGGCTGGAGCGATAGTACAGCGGGTAGGGCATTTGCCCTTCACGTGGCTGACCCGGGTTCAATTTCCAGCATCCCATATGGTCCCTGAGCACCACCAGGAGTAATTCCTGAGTTTAGAGCCAGGAGTAACCCCTGTGCATCGCCGGATGTGACTCAAAAAGCCCCCCCCCCCCCAAAAAAAAGAGCTGGTTTCTTTGTACATCCAAAAGTGCTGCAGGTTTGGGCTCCTGTCCTCCCCGTGTGGAAGGCTGCAGGAAGTGAGACATGGAGGAGGAAGGCAGAGAGCCTGGTGGGGTGGGGTGTATTCCCAGTGACAGGCAGACTGTGAAAGAATGGGCTGTGTTAACAACTTTGTGTGAAACGGAATCAATAATATTAAGTTAGCTTTGGATTCATTCGCTGTCGTTTGGCGGGGGTGGGGCAGGGTGTCTGATGTTTGTGCAGAGATGAATGAAATAGGCAACTAGAGGGTGTGAAGATCCGTGCAGTTGCATTCTCTCACCCCAACTTTAGTTTGAGAATAAAATAAAGTAAAACAGAGTGAGTGAGCTGGGTGTGTAGCTCCAAAAAGGCTAGGGTTTTTGGATGCAGAAGGAGTGCTTGGGGTTTGGGGTTTTTTGTTTTTTGGGTTTTTTTGTTTGTTTGTTTGTTTGTTTTTTGGCTTTTTTCTTTTTGGGGCACACCCAGGGCAATGCTCAGAGGTTACTCCTAGCTCTGCATTCAGGAATTACTCCTGGCAGTGCTCAGGGGACCATACAGGATGCCGGGGATCAAACCCAGGTCAGCCACATGCAAGGCAAACACCCTCCCCACTGTGCAATCGCTCTGGCCCCAAGTGCTTGACTTAAAAGTTCTCAGTCTGATGAACCACCAAAAAGAAGGGACTAACTTGCTAGTCACCCCCTCTATCTTGGTCCTGTGAGAATGTGTGTGAAGGGGAAGAGAGGGAGGAAGAGAGAAGTGCTTTAATAAGATTTTTATTAAACCTTATTTAGAAAGATACGAGGAGAGAGAAAGGAAGAAGTATATGTTCAAGAGAAAACACAGGCTTCTCCAGAATGGAAATAAGCAAATAAACATCCATAAGTAAATGAGATGCATGTGCAAAACCAAACCTCCCCCCTCCCCCCCTTTTTGTCAACCCTCTTCGTTGCCAGGTGCTGAGGCAGCCAATGCAGCGGCTGACAGATAGCTAAATGAAGTAAGTATGTAGTTCAGATTCCAAAATTTAATTGAAATAGGAAACGATGGTATTTAATTTGTGGCTTGTTTGGGTAAATTAATGCAGCAAATAGCACTTCGGGATAAATACAGTGGACGCTGATGTACTAAGTAGTAACTCAAAGCAAGGGGGAACCCAGTCTTTGATGGTTGACAGCAGTACTCTCGATGCCGTGTCAAATCTCAGTTCTGGAACTGTGATACACAGACGTGCTTTTTGCAAAACGCATGTGAAGTGTGGCATCAGAGCGCCCCAGCCCAATAGCGACGTGAAATGTTGGAGAATTGACCACTAAACATTCCACCCATCTCTTACAATGACTAGAGGAACTTGATCCATTCACATGCTTCGGTATATAATGCAGTGTGACTTACATTGAAATGCAAATAAACTGGCCTCCATGAAATACCTTTGTGGCCGATGTATTAAATCTTCTTCCTTAGATTTCTCCAACTGGAGCGCGAGAAGATGGGGTAAAGTTGTATTTCTTAGTAGTGACATGCCCATAAAAGCAGGAAGGCAGTTACTCTTGCATTTAAACTTTAGTTTTGGACACCATTGAATAGTGGTGAAGTTTTTCTTTCCTGAATAGAGGAGCTTTTATAAATATAGGAAACCATCATTTATTCCCTGGCTATTTTATTCAAGAAAAGTAGATTTAAAAAAAAAAAACCTATATTTCTCAGAGCTCTTTATTTGAAATGTGTGCCTGGGTGGGAATCCTCTGGCTGTCAGTGTGACTGGACAATGTCCAGTGTGTCTGGACAGTGACACAGCTTTGATCAAACTGGGGGATTTTCCATCGTGTCTGTTGGCCAGGAAGTGCTGAGTCCAGGCTGGGGCCTTGTTCCTCCCGGTTTTCCGGTCTTTTTTTTTTTTTTCCTTTTTGGGTCACACCCAGCGATGCACAGGGGTCACTCCTGGCTCTGCATTCAGAAATTACTCCTAGCGGTGCTCAGGGGACTATATGGGATGCTGGGAATCCATCCAGGGTCGGCCTCATGCAAGGCAAACGCCCTACCCATCGAAGCGAAGTGCCTTTGCTTTGGCCCTGGTTTTTCAGCCTTGACTGAAGTCAAGAGGAAGAAGGTGGCTCTCACTGGGGGCTCCTTACTGGCTACTGGTAAAAGTCGAGGCAGCCGAGGGGGAAGGACCACTGGACTCTCCTGTCTGGAACAAGCGTTTGGGGTTAATATGACTCCCACATTTAAGCCACTCGCCCTGATATGGAGTCCTGAGTGGCATTGGTGCCCCTCTGTCTGGACCAGCCTCAGGCTTTCCCTCTGAGGTAAGTTCAGTTGTTCCCCCTTTTGCACCCATCTTTTTATCTAGTTCTTACTCTGGAGAACCTGGCAGGCTACCAAAAGTATCCTGCCCACATGGCAGAGTCTGGCAAACTCCCCGTGCTGTATTCAGTATGGCAAAAACCAGTAACAGTGATGGGTCTCATTCTCCTGACACTGAAAGAGCCTCGAATGTGGCACTTTCTAAAATCTCAGGGCTAAGATGAAGGAGTCGTTACTGGTGCCTGCTCGAGAAAATCAATGAACAAGAGGATGACAGTGATAACAGTGATACTTCTAGTTCTGGGTCAGGGGTGCGGGTCAGTGATCAAGCAACGGGCTTGCCTGTATGAGGTCCTGGGTTCTTGCCCCCCTCCCCCCGCTCCCCGAAGCCCTGCAATTCTCTTATTCTAGGCAGACCCGGAAGCAGTCGGCCAACCTCCAAGTCGAGTTTATTTCCCCACAGAACGATTCGTTCTACATGATTCAGGCTCGCTATGCTAGAAATAGCGCCGGGCGAGGCCGATTATGAGGTGTAATAAAATAACAATAAATCAGAATTTTTTTTAAGCGGAGTCTCTGTAGTAACTTTACAAACCCCTAACGTGGGAAAATGATGAGGAATTGATCTTCCCGACTCTGTCTTCACGTGGCTAATTAGACGGTAGGTGCACATAATTACCAGCATATTAATTTGAGTGGTTACTTTCACCTTTTCCCCTGTGGTCCAAAAAAAAGACTATGTAAAGAGTTGCAACTCTTTAAAGAACTTAAACATTTCTTGGAGAAAAAGGATAATTAGCGACCCCCCAAACGGATCCAAGTTCTGAAGGGAGTTAGCAGGAACCCCTGCCCTCCCAGCCCGCCCGGTACAGTGACACTGGACACGTGGGAGGGACCAGCCACTGTCCCTGTACTTCCCCGTGTGTGGGCAGCGCTGTCTGCAAGGGTCACTTGGGAGGCCCTGGTCACATTTTCAACAGAGAGGCGTAATTATGACCTCTAATTATGTACAGTTCTGCCTGCTGCGTTAAAGATAATGGCATCTCCTGCTTGGAAGTGTAAAGTTAATTGCCTACAGGGGCCAGAGGGGGGGCTGACCCTGTCCCTCCCTGCACACACTCCCCCAGCCTCAGCCAGACCCACCCTGCAAGATAGGCTAAATGGAGCCTGCTGTTTCACTGCTCTTGAACGCTCTTTCCCGCAGAAGGTCAAGTTTTAACTAGTGTTCAGGAGGGAAAGAAAATCAGCCTCTCAAGTTTCAGGCCCACCCGTTGGTTTTTTGGTTTTGTGGGGGTTTTTTTTGTTTTGTTTTTTGTTTTTTTTTTTGTTTTTTGTTTTTTGTTTTTTTTGTGGTGGACAGAGGGGCATAATCTGCGATTCGGGTGTGTTTTGTTTCTGAGTATCACTTGCTTTGGTTTTTCTAAGATTACTTATGTTTTTTACTTATTTATGACTTATCTTTTCTAGATTACTTATGTGTTGTTGGACCTTATCAGGTTCCTGATAAGGTTGTGTCATTGTATCTGATTATCAAGTCTTGTGATGTGAGCTGTTGATGATCACTGCTCAGGCAAATTAGAGATGGTAAATTGGGGTTATAAAGGTTATACTTTTATTACTCCCTTCCCCACTCCCGCCATGTTTTCTGAAATAACATCTATAAAGAGAATCACCAGGTATGTTTCATATACGAAAGGTTGCTTTCAATTGTTAGTTTTTGTTTCCTAGAGTTTTTGTATTTTTTATCGTTGTGTTTGGATCACACCCAGAGTTGCACAGGGCTTATTCCTGTTCTGCACACAGGGATCACTGTTGGCAGCCTGGGGGACCATACAGGATTCCAGGGATCAAACCTGGGTCCACCACATGCAAGGCAAGTGCTCTACACGCTATGCTATAGCTCTAGCCTGAGTTTCTGTATTTCTAAAAATAGTGTCATGCACTACTGGGTTTAAGTGTATCTGATGGGTTTCATTGGGGCATTCTCATGGGAGTCCCTACTGCCCCCCTTTGGCCAGCAGGGTGCTCTGCAGTTTCTGAGTTGTTCAGCATGACGTTTTAGATGGCATTCTTGTCCTCAGATATCACCCAGTGCTCTGGGCTCACTATGTGTATTGCCGGCTCTAGACTGGATGTCAGCTGTGTCTTTAAGGAGCCCTGGTGTTTTATTTTGTTTTGTTGGGGGTCACCGGTGATATACGGGGGTTACCCCTGACTTTGCACTCAGGAATTACTCCTGACGGTGCTCGGGGGACCGTATGGGATGCTGGGAATCGAACCTGGGTTGGCTGCGTGCAAAGCAAACACCCTACCTGCTGTACTATCGCTCCAACACCAACCCTGGTGTCTTAAAGGGCAAAGGATAGAAGCTATGCCATGATTGATGTCATGACTAATTCTGTTTTCTTTTTGGTTTGGGACCACACCAGGGTTAGAGCCTGAGTCGACCTCGTGCAAGGCAAGCACCTTGACCCCTGTGGTATTCTCTCTGGCCCCAAGCACTGCTAATTTCAATCATGTTTCTCTGCTTATAAGTAGATTTTTATTTAGCACCTTGACGATACATGTGGCTTCTGTTTTTCAAGTGTTGGGGCATGCCCAGCAGTCCTCAGGACTTACTCTCTTGCCTCTGTGCTCAGAGATCACTCCTGGCAGTGGTCAGGGGATCACTGTTCTCTCCCTCCGGCTGGCCCTCTTCAGAGACGAGCTCATACGTTCCCAAGCACATCTCACTGGTGTATGATTATAGGCTGCTCTGGAGACCAATGTTTCTTTCTCCTGTCAAGGGGGTGTGACCGGTTAGCCAGGGAGATGGAAGCAGCAGCCCTGAGCTGGCCCCAGGGAGTCTCTAGGATCAGGTCACGTGGTGGCTTCTAGGCTAAGTCATGGGGCCCGGGGACGTGGGTGAGTGGGGCTTCTTCAGAGCTGGCCCCCCTGCCCTTCCCAGGTCCTCTTGACGGGGACCAGCTCTTGATGGTCGTAGCGACTAGCAATGTCTCCGTGCCACCAGTCCGCTCTGACACTACAGGCGTGAAGAGGTTCTTCCCAGTGTCTCAGTTCTGCTCTGATAGTGCTCTCTGGAGGCCATCGGAGGTGTGGGGTGACTCCGTAGTGCTCACTGCTGCATCAGCACCTTAACAGCCGGGGTCCCGGGCCCCAGAGAGAGCTCAGAGGGGGCGTCCTGTGCCCTCATAAGCAAGGTCCCGAGTTCCATTCCCCTCTCGGTGCCCACCATGTGCAGCCTCATGTGTGTGTCTCCCCTCCTCCTTCATGCGCCCCCCTACCAAATTTCTGGATCTGAGCTCCAGACCCTCACCAGTGGCTCTCTGGCCCCCCAAGCACCGCTGGACAGCCCACCTTCCCAAAAGCCTGGAAATTCAGTGGAGGAAGGAATTTTAACTTTCACCGAAGTGCAAATGAGACACATTAGCAGGGAGCAACTCTTCCAGAAGGTGAATGTGTGCTGGCTTCCCGTCAGGACTGTGAAAGAAACTCGGGGCCCCTACTGGCTTGAGGGACCTTTTTTTTTCCTCCCAATTTTTTATTAGTGAATCACTGTGAGGTACAGTTACAGATTTACAAAGTTTCATGCTTGCATATTAGGCGTACAATGGTCGAGTACCCATCCCTCCACCAGTGCCCATTCTCCACCACCAATGATCCCAGTATCCCTCCCACACCCCCTACCCTGTCCCCTCCACCCCATCCCACTTCTGTGGCAGGGCATTCATGAGGGACCATTTTTTTAAAAATTTTTTTTTAAAAATTTATTGAATCACCGTGAGATATAGTTAGAATGCTTTCATGTTTGAGTTTCACTCATACAATGATCAAACACCCATCCCTCCACCAGTGCACATTTTCCACCATCAGTGTTCCCAGTGGGCTGGAGCGATAGCACAGTGGGTAGTGTGTTTGCCTTGCACACGGCCGACGCGGGTTGGATTCCTCCGTCCCTCTCAGAGAGCCTGGCAAGCTACTGAGAGTATCCAACCCGCACGGCAAAGCCTGGCAAGCTCCCCATAACGTATTCGATATGCCAAACACAGTAACAAGTCTCACAATGGAGACATTACTGGTGCCCGCTCGAGCAAATCAATGAACAACGGGACGACAGTATCCCGTCCCCAGTATCCCCCTCCCACCATCCCACCCCTCCCCCTGCCTCTATGGCAGACAATTTCCCCCATACTCTCTCTCTACTTTGGGCCATTATGGTTTGCAATATAGATACTGAGAGGCTATCACGTTTGATCCTTTATCTACTTTTACACACATCTCCCATCCCAAACGATTTCTCCAGCCATCATTGACTTAGTGATCCCTTCTCTATCCCAGCTGCCTTCTCCCCCAGCTCATGAGGCAGGCTTCCAACCATGGAGCAATATTCCTGACACAAAGGACCATTTCTTTGGGGGAATTCCTGTGTCTGTAGGAGATCCCGCCCTCCCCTGGCAGGTACCCAGGAGTGGAAGGTGAGAAGGCTGAGGGTGAGGAGGAAGTGACCGCTGCTGTCCAGCCTTACAGAGTGGGCGCCTGGCCATACGGCTCCTGAATTTCCACATACTTTCTGATAGGGTTCCCTGCTGTTGTCACCCCGTTAACTCCCCACCAGCGTCAGCTTCTAGGGGTAGCGGGGAGCATTCTCCTGCAGGTTCACTGAACAGAGGCTTGGAAGGTGCTATCCCCAAACACTGTGGCACTATGACACTGTCCTCCTGTTGTTCATCAATTTGTTCAAGCGGGCCCAGTAACGTCTCCATCCTAAGACTTCTTGTTACTGTGTTTGGCATATTGAATAAGTCACAGGGAGCTTGGAAGGCTTTACCATGCTGGCGAGATACTCTCGGTAGCTTGCCGGGCTCTCCGAGAGGGGCGGAGGAATCGAATCAGGACGGACCAGGTCGTTCACATGCAAAGCAAACGCCCTACCCGCTGTGCTATCACTCCAGTCCCCCCCTTTTCTTTGGATTTCGCCATCCATTGCATTCGCGCAGAGTGGCAGAAGGCAGGAAAACTCAGGAAAGGCATTTTCAGGAAATGCTCTGAAAAGTAGGGGTGTTTTGATTTTAGGTGAGATTGGCTCTGTGAAGAACACTCTTTTCTTCCTTCACTAAAAAGCAAGAACTCTTTAAATACAAATCTCTTTTTTTTTAACCTGGGTGAAATGGAGTGAGGAATAAATCAGAGTGGCAGAGGGAGGAGGATAGTGTATCGTCAGCCTTTTCTCTCCGTAAGAATTCAAGGTATGTGGGGCTAGAGCAATAGCACAGTGAGTAGAGGGTGTTTGTCTTGCATGCAGCCAACCCGGGTTTGATTCCCAGCATCCCATATGGTCCCCTGAGCACCACCAGGAGTAATTCCTGAGTGTGGAGCCAGGAGTAACCCCTGTGCATTGCCAGGCGTGACCCCAAAAGCCAAAATAAATAAATTTAAAAAAATTTTTAAAAAGAATTCAAGGTAGAGCCCTAGAGCTTTGTCCTTAGCCTGAGCCCCTTCCGCCCCTCGCTGCCTTCATCCCCTTCTGCAGCAATCATCACGGAGAAGAGGGCCGGGGGGGGGGGGTCGTCCTGCCTAGCAGGGTGGGCTGAATGCCCCTTTCTAAGCATTGCAGGGGGCGGAGGAGGGGGAAAGACTTTCAAAAACAGACCTTGGCGGTTTCTCCACACTGAGCTGGGTAGGGGCAACAGGTGTGCTTACTTCGAGGTTCCCTGCACATCCTCCAGAAGGCAGTTCCCCAAAGGGTCAGTGGCTGCACTTCTCTCAACACAGGCTGGGCTCAGGTTTAGCATCATCCCAGGAAAGGCCCGTGGCAGCCCTTCCTAGAGGGATCTAGAGAGTGGGAAGAGGACTGGCAACAGAGGCGGCTCTGTGAGGGGGTTCATCTGTCCCTGGATTTCTTTGGTTTTGCTGGGTCAACAGTTCTTGTCCGTCCCCGCTGGAGTGATGAAATGTGCCTCTCCTACAGAGGGAGGAAACCCGAATACCCAGCCCGCCCCCTGCACCCCCCCCCTCCACACACACACACCAGCCACCTTTGTGCAGTTTGACCTTTAGCACTTAACTGGGTCTGTTGCTGCAGGTTGGCTTTTCCCAGTCACTCCTGGTTTCAGAAGAAAAACCCCCACAAAGAACTACCACGCCCCGTATCCAAACGGAAAACCTTTGTTGCATTTGAGCCTCTCTAGTTATGGAATGGGGCTGGAGCGATAGCACAGTGGGTAGGGCGTTTGCCTTGCACATGGCACAACCTGACCAACCCAGGTTCCATTCCTCTGCCCCTCTCGGAGAACCCGGCAAGCTACCGAGAGTATCTCGCCTGCACAGCAAAGCCTGGCAAGCTACTCATGACGTATTCAATATGCCAAACACAGTAACAACAAGTCTCACGATGGAGATGTTACTGGGCCTGCTCAAGCAAATCGATGAACAATGGGAGGACAGTGATAGTGACAGTTCTGTAATGAAGGTGGAGCGCCTACAGGAGGAATCCGGCCGGGCTTTGAAAGCAGCGCCAGCTCTGTGTTTGGACTCAAGCTCGTGTCCTTAGGAGCTTGGGCAGAGGGCGGGGGGAAAAGGGTCAGTGTAGACCATCTGGCTGGACCACCAGCTCAGTGGTGAGTGGTGGTGGTTGTGTGTGTGTGTGTGTGTGTACACGCGCGTGTAGTGAAAAATCCCAAATGGCAAGGAGCCTTTCAGCGTTAGACTTTTCACAGCCAAAGTTCTCATTGCCGGAATAATAGCTCTTCCCCAAAACCATTCTGGAAATTGTGTTTCGAAGTGATTCCCCATGTGCCCACCAGAAATCAGCCCCTCCCTGGATGTTCAGACTCAAATGTAAACCCAAATGAAACATTTCCCTTGCCCCCAACTACTGCCTAGGGCTCTTGGAATAGGGGGGTGATCTTTGCTCTCCCAGAGCTTGTGGCCGGTACCCATCTCTCTCCAGGAAGTACAGTGTTTGACTCTTCGTCAGGGAAGACACTCCTGTGGCTCCTTGCATTGGCTCCCAGGCAACTGCACCCAGGCTTTGCCTCCTCTGGCCGGTGTTATCAGGGACGAGCGGTCAGCGCTGGGGAAATTCAGGCCTTGGACCGAATCCCTGTTGGAGACTAGTGGGCGGGGGCCTGGGCCGCGTGTATATTGGATGGGCGGCTTAGGAAACTCAGACCGTGAGATGCAGGCAAGCGGAAGGCCACCTTGAGAGACTTGGGAGCAAACTCTTTCTGCGTGCAGGGAGAAAGCAAATATTGAAAGCGTCTACAGTGGATGAAAAGCAGCACGGGATTTTCACTTCTCAAGCACAGCAGGGGCGAGGGACTCAGAGAAGGGCCTCCAAGACATCCCTCCCCCCCCCCCCCCCCCCCCGCCCCCGAGACCCTGAAAGCACACGCTCTGGCTCCCGGCCCAGGATGCACTCTGAGTGCAGTCTTTACTTTCCAATGCTTTCCCTGGAGCCCCCTTCGGCATGAAATGGAATTAGGGGTGGTGGTACGCTAGTGGTTTGCACTCATGCGAGCAGGGCTCTCCATGCCAGTGCCCTCTTGGGGCAGGCCACCGAGCTCTTCATGTCATTCTTTAAGGAGAGTCTGAAGCACGTATGTGAAGGGGACCCTGAGGGCTCCCCAGAGCCACGGGCAGATCAGCAGCACCCCATCTCCGACTGGATTGGAAGGATCTTTTGTTGCAGCCACCAATCATTTCCACTTGCTTAACGATTGGCTTTAATTTACCTCGTTCCTTCAGAATAGACGGAGTTCGAGGTTCCTTCCAACTCAGGTTTTGGGAGGACCAAGGCCACTCTGATGTTCTCTAGCTCCCTCTCGTCATCCCATTTTTTTCACATCGCAGCTTGGGGTCCAGCTCGGCAGCAGGTGGTCACTTCCTAAAATCCCTTCCATCCCGAGGATTATTCACAGAGGCTCTTGTCTCCTGTGTGGCCACGGGAAGCAGCAGACATTTGCCGCACAGAGACATTCATACCCAGCCGCTAAAGGGGGAGCGGAAGGCTCTGGGTAGTCACTGTCCGAGGTAGTAATGGTGTCCACCTTCTAGGTCAGTGCTAGTCTAATACAAAAGATTGCTCTAGCAGCCCGAGCTCTTCCAAAGACAAAGCTATCATAGTTCCGTAAACTAGCTCCGGTTATTTGGTAAACAGGGTCCGGGGAGGAGCCATCTGCCACCCAGGGAATGTTCCGTGTGTTTCCCTTGGATGCATTCCCACAAGAGGTCATTTGGTGCAAAGAATCATTTGACTGGTCCACAGTCACAGCGAGGTGAGACAGGCTTTCGCAGTCCAGGCACTCTTAACATTTTGCACTGGATCATTCTGGGACCCTGGAGGGGTCTCCTGTCTGCGAGGGTGTCGAGTGGCACCCACCCCTGGCTGTGCTCCCCTTCTTTGTAGTCTCGGCGAAGTGTGCAGGACTAACCTGACACTGCGCGCTGAGCGCAGTGCAATAGTATGTGTTCTCCAAGAGAAGAGAGTTGGAATCGTCTTGGAGATGTGTGGCTGTTTCTCGGTCTCCAACTGCAGAGAAGAGGCAGTGTGCTAAGACAGCTGCATTAAAGATGAAAATGGGTCTCTGGGAACCGGTCCAGAGAAGCAGCAGCATTTTCTCCTGAAGTATGAGCATTTTTGTTGAAATAGGGGATTTGAGATGGGTTTCGTGTGGAGGAGGGTCATGACTTTATTAAGCGTCCCTGGCAGATGGTTGTTGTTGCCCCAAATTAGCCAGGGGTCAATGGACTGGATTCCTGGCTTAAGGCCCTGAATTCAATACTACTGGGAGACTGCCCCCCTACAAATAGAAAGGGGGTCAGGTCTCTCCATCCAGCTGCACCCTTCTGTGTCACCCCAGTTCCCCAGAGATACAGCGTGAAGAATACTTCGGCCAAGATGGTGTTCATTCCAAAAAAGTTCTTGGCCAAACTGGCTTCCACCTTATCTTATGCCGATAAAAACTGGAAGGAATCATCTGAAAGGGATGGTTCCCTCCCTGTTTCTCTCCCTCCCTCTCTCCCTCTTCCCCCCACCTCACAATTGGGAGGCACACCTGGCTCTGTGCTCAGGCATCACTCCTAGCAGTGCTTGGAGGACCATGTGCAGTGCTGGGGTCTAAACTCAAGCTGCTGTATGCAAGACAAGTGCCAAGCCTACTGTGCTAGAACTCTAGTGCTAACTATCCTGTCTCCTTAGCCCAGTACCACCAACGCATTGAACACACACACACACACACACACACACCGCCCCCGATCTAGTCCTGAATCCTTCACCCATCACAATCCACTGGACCTCGGAAATGAAAGCCACCCCATCCTCTTAACACATCTGTGACTCCAAAGCTCCAAAGTCATTCTCCTCATTGCAAACCATCATAGCCACGAAAGGTGGCAGCTAACCCCACCGATCCCTCAGATGTGACCTCCCCCCCACCCCCACCCCTTTCTCCTTGCCTGTGGGAAGAAGCATAGGAGGGCAGTGCGGATGCTTTGTCTCAGCTTCTGGTGGTCTGCAAAGAAAAGAGGCCTGGGGACGTGGTACAGGGATTGGGGCCCCGGGTTCAGGTCCCAGCACCAGTTGGTCCCCTGAGCACTGCTAGGGTGGCGATGGGCCGGAGCAATAGTACAATGGGTAGGGCATTATGCCTTGCACGTGGCCGACCCAGTTTGATTCCCAGCATCCCATATGGTCCCCTGAACACCACCAGGAGTAATTCCTGAGTGCAGAGGAGTAACCCCTGAGCATCACTGGGTGTGACACCCCCCACAAAAAAAAAGAGAGTGACCTGTGATGGTCCCAGCTTTGCAGGATCGGGGCCCTGCGTCCTTGGGTCCTTGCACCAAAGAGAAGAAAAGGAAAGCAAGTGTAGTATGACTATTGTGGTATGTTTGTATACATGGAAAAGTCAGCTGGGAAGACTTGAGATAACATAGATAAAAGGGTGCCAAACGGTTATTAAGTGACAAAGTGCTGGCAGAGCGTTCGGAGTGTTTTCCCTAGAAACCCTGTTTTCCAAAGGCCAGATCCATGTGCCGGAGTGTGAATAGCCATGTGCCGGGGTCTGCATGAATAGACATACACACCTGTCTAGACGGTGCTCTGGTGTGCGTATTGTGGCCTGGCGTCTGCTGAGGGGGAAAGTGTTTGCTTCTCACGTGATATTCACCTCGTGCTGCTTTGTTCCAGTGGAATATGCCGACTTCTGTGATGCTTTTAAAAAAGGGAAAAAGCAGAGACATTTTAATAATAGATAAGGCTAAGAATGTCCACACCTGTTTGGTGCACAGAGGACCCAGGTGTGCCCCAGAGGGTGGGGCGGGCAACCCCAGACGGTCTCTCCAGCCTGTCCAGAATGCGTCTCCATCGGAGCAGGTTAAACCGAGTCTTCTCTCTCGGCTGCCCACTGCCCCACTGCCCCTTTGGCGTTCCTGAAGCCACACCGGGACCCTCTCTTGCTGGTCTCTCCCTGGCTGGGGCTCTGTACTCAGCCCAAGTGGGGAGAGAGGGCTCGCTGCATTGTTTCCCCTTTCACTTACCTGTCAGCCTGGCCATGGACCCCAGCTGGCATGATTTTTGGTCGAATGACAGGGAAGAATTCCAAAGTGGTCACAAAAAGCATCTGCAGCTTTGAGGGAGGCGAAAGATGTCTTAATTGAGGGCCTGGAGCAATAGTACAACAGGCAGGGCGCTTCTTACCTTGCACGTGAGCTGACCCGGGTTCCATCCCGGGTACCCTGTTTTGTCTCCCGAGCCCTGCCAGGAGTGAGCCCTGAGCATCGCCAGGTGTGACCCAGAAACAAACAAAAAAGCATATCTAAGTTGGGACACACAAAAGACACAAAAGAAATGGATCAGTTGTCTGTCTCCAAATATAAAACTTCTGGGCGCTCCACACTGAAGTAAAACATAGACTGCAAAACAGACCTCCCAGTGGACTTAGATACAGAACAGTTAAAGAAACTGTACAACTTCATAATAAGACGTTGAACTGCCCAATTGAAAAAAGGCACCAGGTCTGGAGAGAGAGTAGAGATTAAGGTACACTCTGGTTTGATGCTTGGCACCATTTAGGGTCCCCTGAGCACCACCAGGAGTGATTCCTGAGCACAGAGTCAGCCCTGAGCACTGCTGGGTGTGACCTGAAAAAGGAAAAAAAAAAAGACACCAACTAGAATGGGCTTTTCACAAAACACAGTCTATAAGTGGCTCGTGAAAAGGTTAAGTACGTGAAATGATGTGTTAGCCTCGTTTGTCAGTACAGATTAAAAAATCACTGTGAGAGGCTGGATCAGACAGCAGGTAGAGCGCTTGCCTTGCACACAGCTGACCCAAGTTTCATCCTTGACTCCTAGATACAGTCCTTCAAACCCTGCCAGGAGTTATTCCTGAGAACAGAGCCTGGAGTAACCCCTGAGCGTCACCGGATGTGGCCCAATAAACAAGTTAAGAAATAAGAACCACTGTGTAGTGTCTCAAAAATCTCTGTGTACCTCTACTAGAATGGTTATAGAGTAGCAGGACTGGCAGTTTGAAGCGTTGGCCAAAATGTAATGCTACTGGAACGCTCATTCATGGCACCACCACCTTGAAATAAAATTGGACCATCCCCAGTGAAGTGAAATAAATACTTTTCATTTCCCCAAGGGAACTAAAAGCACATGTTCATCGAAGACTAGTACCAAAGTTCATAGAAGTTTTGCAACCCACGACTTCATCTGCAGGTGGATGGATTAATCAGTGGCATTTCCACACAGTGGGAGATGGCCTGACCACCTTGAAAAGGGGCAAAGTGATACCCCTTTGTGGGAGTAGTAGGAAGTGGACCCAGGGCAAGGCTCAGTAGGATGGCAGGAAGAGGCTTTGGGTATCTGGGATCAGTATTTTAGTTGCGATTTTGTTCTTGCCAGTTGTGCTGTTGTAAAACTGGTCAGAGCTCCTCAAACGACACTGAACACAAGGGCATTTTATGTCTGTACGGCCCATCCTAAAGTTGTTCTTTAGCCTCCCAGAAACTGGCCCCCGGGCAGGATAGATAGAGCGATTAGGAATGAGATCGGGGGTCAGCCTCGACAGGGCCTGGAGACCAGGCAAGTGCCCCAAGGCCACCTCAGCTCTTGCGTGGATGGAGGCCACTGGCATGGCGGTGTTGACTGGAAGGCAGGGTGGCAGCCGGTCCCAAAACTCTGCGTTGATTTATTGAGCAATTCCTATGGGGGGTTGTGGGTGGCTGTGATGTGGGCCTCGAGCACAGCGGCTCTTGGAACCCAGCCTAGTCCACCCTGGTTTGCCTGCAGTGCTCACAGCCTCAGAAATGGCCAAGAGCCTTTCCTTGGTCAGAAGCAGCCAGAAAGGGACCTGTCTTTAAAAGCGTAAGTAAGGGGCCACCGTCTCTGTTTCCTAGACACCCCGCAGAGCTCCCTGGTCCCTGGAGCATGCGAGGTGCCAACAAGTTCCCAGGACAGTGAGTTCTGGGGGGGGGGGGGGGGGGCAGGGCCTTGGGAACCCCAGATGCAGCGAGGAAAAAACTGGAAATTTTTTAGCTTATCCTTCAATAAGTACACACACATGCTTCACACAGCCGCACACGTATATATTTAATATCGGTGGGGAGCAATGACTGTTTTAGGAATTTCACCCCAGGAGTCGCCAAATAGTTAATTTACCTGTCTCTCACATAATGTACTTATTAAAATAAACTTTACTCTATTATGGAGTGTAAGTAATGGGCCTCCTGCAGGCAGAAGGGAAAAAGGCCTGCAGAGTTGAGCTTCCTTTACGTGTGTGTGTGTGTGTGTGTGTGTGTGTGTGTGTGTGTGTGTTGGGGAAGGGAGGGTGTTACTGGAGAGGGTCTCTGTTAGAACCAGCATCATCTGTGTTATTCATCACTTGTAGGACTTACCCTGCATTGCTCCTTTAGAATTAACTGCACAGATATACTACAGAAAGAAAAAAAAACTTTTAAAAACATTTTTAAAAAGACACTGATAACCTCTCAGTGTTTGTATTGCAAACTGTAATGCCCAAAAGTAGAGAGAGATTTTGGGGAATCATGTCTGCCATGGAGGCAGGGGGAGGGTGGGAAAGGGGGGGTATACCGGGGAGATTGGTGGTGGGGAATGTGCACTGGTGGAGGGATGGGTGTTTGATCATTGTGTGATTGTAACTCAAACATGAAATCTTGTAACTATCTCCCAGTGATTCAATAAAAAAAAATTTTTTTTAAAAAGACATTTTCTAGCATAATTCTCCCAATAAAATGTCACAGGACCATTCTTTGTAAATTGAATTATGGGGTGGGGGGTGGGGGAAATCTGTAAGTCATACCAAAGATGACAACACAGCAGCACCCCCCTTGCTCCCAGCCTCACGCCCTGGGCTTGGGGAGTATCCCCAAGCCAGCAGACTGTGGGTCCACATTCTGCCATCACCCTCACTTGCTGTCTTCATTTCCTGGTGCTGACACTGGTCATGCCTCGGTCATGCCATGTCTCCTGCCACTGCCCCAGGCAGCTGGGGAGCTGTGCCAGGGCTGATGTTCTTTTCTGCCTATTCACTAACTGTTCTTAGGGCTTGTTTACTGTTGCTATGGTGACTTTCCTTTCCAATAGCAGTCCCAGCACTGTTTCTCAAAGGAAAATGAATTTAGTTATAAAAGGATAATTTTTTTTCTGTCCCTCCATAACCTGCCATCTGTCACCCGGTGGACTTAGACTTCAGAAGCCTATTGTAATTACAGCAATGAAGCAGTGAGTTTGGGGGGCTTTCATTTGGGTTCTGTTGTGTTTGTTTGTTTTGTTTGTTTGTTTGTTTGTTTTGGTCCCACGTGTCTAGCAGGAATAGATGTGGAAGCCAGTGAAGCGCCCTTGACAGCAGAACTTTCGTTTTTTGTTTCTCATTGGGGTGTGTGTGTGTGTGTGTGTGTGTGTGTGTGTGTGTGTGTGTGTTTGTGTGTGTGTGTGTTTCAAACCTTGCCCTGTCCCGCTTCCACACTTCTGTGAGCCAGTGCACACAAACACACAGCCTTGCACACTCTGCTTCCGATTTTCCTGAGCAAGGAAAAGGACCAGGTGTCTTGCCTGCATTGCCCAAGAAGCAGGTGGAGTCCATGCTGTCTGCTCATGAGGCTGTGGCCATGCCGTGCCCAGCCAGGATCAGGATCCCCGTGGGCTGAGCTTCTGTTCTCACCCTGCTCTCTTCCTCCTGCAGCCCAGGAACACGCCCTGGCGGGGAGCCAAGATCAGCCCCCTCACAGGAACATCCTCGCAGCTCAAAGCTACGGAGTGGCCACGGATAGATGAAGGGCCTGGGTCTGAAGAGTTTACAGACTGGCCTCTTTCTAGAATGTCTTTCTCTCAGATCCAAAGAGGGACGTCAGCCGCCTTCAGGAGCTGATGGCTCAGCCAGTTCCTGAATTTCCCTCCCTTCTCTCTGTTTTATTCATAAGCTGTAGCTTGCAGGGGGAAAAACACACACACGCACAGCCCTGTTGTAAATAATGTTATTTATTGGTTGACTTTTCCAGATCCTGACATTGATGCTGCCAGTGCCATGATGCTTTTGAATACTCCCCCTGAGATACAAGCAGGTTGTGAGTAGATATTTCTATAGCCTACAGCACCATAGTCTGGGAACCTAATCTTCTCATTTATATACCAGGTCCTAGGAAGAACTAATGTTCAACTAGAACTTTCCAGGTAGAGTCACTCCCAGGCTCCCTCCTTGCATGCAGACGTGCCTCTGCATCTAAGCATGCATCCATGCATATGGATGAATGAATGCAGATATGTGTGTCTGAGAAAGTTCTAGTGTATTCTCAGGGCTTAGGACTCGGGGGAAGGGAAGCAGATCCCATAAGGAGTCCCACAGAGAAACCGTTCCTTCTCCTGCAGAAACCGTTCCTCCTTGTCATTTCTGCTAGAGGACACTGTAGCTTTATGGAGTCAGTGTGAGACTGAAGGAACCGAAACAATTTTAAACATTTCTTTCTCTTTGGGGGACTTCATTAATATCAGGCTATCATTTTTAAGAAAGTGGAAGAGGACTATTTGGTGAGGCAGGTGTGCAGGAGACTGGGATAGCCTTGATACGGTTCCTTACGTCACACCCAGCTAGCCATGCATGGCGTACAGGAAGAGGCAAGGATGGCTCACTTATAAGAAGGGCTTCTGCCTTTACTTCTGGTTGGCCACCGAGCAATGCCAAGCTTGAGGCAACTCTTTTCCTTACTTGAGATTCTCTTCTGTCTTTCACCTGCAGCTTTTCCAAACTAATCTCCCACCCTACCAACCCCCTCCTCATCCCCGGATCCCCCCCAAAAATTTAAAAAAAAAAAAAACAAGAGCTAGACTTTTTTGTTGGTGTTTTTGTTGTTCTTTTTGGCCACTCCTCCTGCTGGGCTTAGGGGACCATATGGGATTCCTGGGATTGAACCCATGTCATCCATGTGCAAGGCAGCTAGCTGCCTAATCCACTATACTGTTTCTCTGGTCCAACCTCTGAAACTAGACTTTTTAGAAAGATCTCCTTCTCTCCTGAGGAAAAGTGATCCTAACTGGAAATAACAGTCTTTCCTTATCCAATCTTGAGACTACTTCCTCCACTCACCTTTATCCTCTAACTGTAAGCCAGTTGAGCCACCAGCCAACTGGTCTACCACTGTCTGTGCTTCTCATCTCTCTGCTGCATTAACTCTCCTCTTAATGAAGTTAACTATGTGGGCCTTGATGGGAAGTGCTGGTCTCCTCCTCACTTCTGCTCCCCTGGGATCACATGGCCTCTTGCACAAGAGGAATCCCCACTTTGGGGAGCCGATAGCATGCATCCTTCCTCAGATTCACAGGATTCTTGTTAACAGCTGATAGGGAATCCAGTGCTTCCTTCTCAGCCCCTCCACATGTCAGGGCCTTCCCAACAGCGCCGGGCCATAATGCTCCCCTTTATTACTTGTTTCTTTTTATTACTTGTATCCTCAAGGAGACTTGTCCCTCTGCCAGAGACTGCCACACTTGCTCCTAAGGGACAGAATTTTCAGTGTGTCTTTGCTAAGAATTTAAGCTGAGATCCAGCGATTAAAAGGTTAGGCTGCTCCCCTGAGATGCAGACACTGCAGCTGAGCCAATGTACAGCCAGAGCTGGCCTGTAACAAGCACTTAACCTGTGGTTTCAAAATGACGTTTGCCGTTACTGAGAAATAGAACTTTATAAAATTAAAAACAACAGTAGCAAGCAAATGTCCACTCTCAGATAATAGCACAGGAGTACAGACCAGCCTGTCACCATCTTACTCTCTGAAATGGTTCCTCTAGTCAAGTTGCCTCTCTCGTCATAGGGAATCAATGGGAAATTACAATCATGCCCCATGAATTTTGGTCCCTTCTTAGCGCCTACCACTATCC
The DNA here is from genome assembly GCF_029834395.1 of Sorex fumeus. NCBI lineage: Eukaryota > Metazoa > Chordata > Mammalia > Eulipotyphla > Soricidae > Sorex > Sorex fumeus. The sequence continues at coordinate 6,193,606 of NW_026606155.1, forward strand.
ACAAGTTAACTCTGGTGTGTACCACTGGTGGCTCACACTTGGGTGTGACTTAACACAAATAGCAGTGTTGGGGGATCTGCATGTTAAAAACCACTTTTATTTAATTTTTTTTATTTACTTAAGTTTTTGGATCATTCCTGGTAGACTCAGGGGACAATATGGAATGCTAGGGATTGAACCCAGATCACCGCATGCAATGCAAGCATCCTACCCACTGGGCTATCTTTCTGGCCTCCAGAAAACTGACTTTGGATGAGCCAGAATCATGGGGCTTAAAGGGAAAAGCAAGTGGGTTAGTCATCAGCTGAGCCTCTGCAGCTTCCATACAATCCCAGGATTGCTGGATTCTTAGCCCCAGCTAGAAAAGGTAGCCCCTAATTACTTGACAGGTTCATTGTTTTGACTCTTACTGTTGGTATTCCCTTTCCTCTATCAGTTTAATGCTTGAACTATAAATGTCTTTTCTTTTTTTCACATATCCAGAGTCTTCATTACATAGCAGTGCTGAATATATGCACTCCACCAGCTCAGTGTACTTGTATTGAAGCTATAGATTCATTTGTATTTATTTTTGGTGTGTGGGGACTCCTAAGGAGGTCTTGGGAACCCATTGGTGACTTTCTGCCAGTTGGGCCCACAGTTTGTGCAGTGCTGCCTGGATCCTGCCATGTCCAGGCTGAACTGAACCACCCTGGCAATGGTTTGGGGGTTTCTAGGGCCAGACCCAGTGATGTTCGGGGTCCCGCAGGCTGCAGTCCATTTAGGTGACCATATATTGCTGTGATCAAACCAGGGTTGGCCACATTCAAAGCATGCGCCTCAACCCCTGCGTGCGCACATGCACGCACACACTCTCTCTCTCTCTCTCTCTCTCTCTCTCTCTCTCTCTCTCTCTCTCTCTCTCTCCATCTCTTATTAAGACTGTGCCACTTCGCAACAGGAACTCATGTCTTGGCATGTCCTATTGACACATCTGGCAGTGGGGGAACCAACTTAAGGCATGCAGACTCACGCTCTCTTGAACTCTGGAGATTGCTTCTGTTTAGACCCACTGCCCACCTACTCCCCACCCAGCACTGCTGGGTAGATGAACTCCAGCTCTGTGTGTGCCTGCTGTGTCCCCGTGGACAGCCCACGAGAGCCCCTTAACCCAGAGGAGGACTGGGTGAGCGAGGCGAGCGCTCCTAATCATCCTGGAGTTGGAATGTTGTGGGGCGGGGGGCGGGGGGGGGCGTGCAGAGAAGCAAGGCAGAGCTCTGTTCCCCATCTGGGCTGGGCGAGGTGTCAGGTGCACCAGGCTGCCCAGAAGAGCTGAGAAGTCAGTGCCTCTGGGTGAGCCCTGTCCCCAGCACCCTTCCGCGTAGACAGGTGGGAGAGCAGCTTACAGGAAGGGCAGGAGGGCGAGAGGCCCCTGCCGCTCGGCGTATGGTGCTGGCAGCGTTCCTGGGGCCTGCCCTCCCAAGGCAGGCAGGGGTCCCAGGGTAATTTTAGAAGTGACGGGAATCAGGAAAGGGAAGCATCCGGAGGGAAGTCAGAACTGGCCCGAGCTGGCCGGCGTGGGGAGAAGCGTGGCTGGTGTGCGGAGGTCCATGCCCTCTACTGACCGCGAGTGGCTCCTGGTGAGCATTGCTCTGGGATGGGTTGCCTGGGTGCCCCCCTTCTTGCTGGTCAGAGGCAAGGAGGTTCGGGGCTGCTATGACTTAGAAGAATGTGGGCCATCTGCACAGACTCTGGTGCCTGTGACCTTGACCCTTCATGCCAGAGATCTGTCCATCTCAGAAGTGCGTTTTCTTAGTTGTAGAACTGGAACTGATCTATTTGAAAGAGGAGGTCTGCAGCCTTTGCTGGTGAGAGCCACCTGTCAGAAGTTGAATCCAAAAGTCTAGTCTCCCAGCCCAGCACTTACCTGGCTGGGGCAGCTGGGCTGGGGTTCAGGTGTCTGGGCTTTCTTGAAGGGAAGAGAAGGGAAGGAAAACATCACACAGAGCCAAGGAGTGGCTCCCGCGACTCCCTGATCTCCACAGAGAAAGGGCATCAGAGTAGCCCTTTGAGCCCCTTCTCAGACTTGTTCAGAAGCCCCGTAGTGGCCCTTGGGGGACTCTGAAACAGGAAGGAGGAAAGTTGGGGAGCATTGGGATTGGCAGAAGCTGCTGGGCTCAACTCATTTGAGAAGGGGCTCGGGAGATCTGAAGAAAGCCTGTCACGTGTTGGAGAGGTTCAGGAACCTTCCATACTGAGATCTCACTCTGTTCGGGACATTCCCCGCAGGGAATCCAGCCCGTCGGCAGCGGGTGACGGGATGCAGAGACAGTGCTGGAGAGATGAGCTGGGATGTAGGGGGACCAGAATCGGCAGGGTGAGCTCATAGGAGTCCCTCGATTGATGCATCTTTCTTAATTCCCAAACAAGCCCAGCGGGCACATTTGCACCTAGTGAGGAAACTGAGGCACAAGAGCTAGTGGGAAGACAAGAATTCCCATAGGGGCCTGTGGCCCAGAGCATGGCCCCGAATCTGCTGCAGCGTGAGCTGTGTCCACGTTCTGGGCTAGGCGGGGCCAGGTGCTCGGGACCTTCAGGTATGAGCAGGAAGATGTGGGATCACAGAATTGTAGATGTCTCAGCTCTTGCACTGCCTGGGGTGGGGGTGGGGGGCGGGGAACCATCTCTCACCTGAGAATCTGTTAGCCACCGTTGCTTTTTTGGCCCACTTTGTTCCCTGGAAGATGGCTCAGTTCTTCTAGCTTGCGCTGTTAATATATATCAGTTGGTTTGGGAGCGGCCACCTCCAGCGTGTTCAGTGGTCATGCTGGTTCAGTGCTCAGGAGTGACCCTTAGCCATGCTCAGGGCGTGTAGTATTGGGGATTTGAACCAGAGTCACGGGATGCCCATCTGCAAGCAAGGCAAGTGCCTTCTTCCCTCCTGTCCTAGCTCTCCAGCCCGAGTCTGACTTCCTTTTCGTTCTGTTAATCCGTCTGACTTGCAGTTCACCTGAAGGGAAAAACACAAGCTCCCTCCAAAAAAAAAAAAACAAAAACAAAAACAAAAACAAAAAAACACAGGCTCAGGGCTGGAGTGATTGCACAGTGGGTAGGGCGTTTGCCTTGCATGCGGCTGACCCGGGTTCAATTTCCAGCATCCCATATGGTCCTTTGAGCACCGCCAAGAGTAATTCCTGAGTGCATGAGCCAGGAGTAAGCCCTATGCATTGCCAAGTGTGACACACACCCCCCCAAAAAAAAGCAGACTCCCTCAAAACAACATAGGCTCCCTCAATAAAACATGCACCAGCGGATGTGGAATGTGAAGGATTTGACAGAAACCGCATATCTCTCCCAGTACTAGAGCCTTTATTAGCTCAGTTAAATCTCCAAATACTCCACAAGATTAAATGGCATTTTTGTCTTTTACCCAAGTGGCTTGTTCAGGCAGTAAGTGGCCAACGGGACAGCGGATCCCTACCTTTGAGCCCCAGTCTAGCTCGCGCTTGACCATGAAGCTGCAAACCCTTCTCTGCTCCAATACCTTTCGCCAAAGGTTTTCCAAACACCCACGAGATGGGTCCCAGGGCTTCTTGTTCCTGCTCGAAGAATCTGCTTTAGGTTCTTCAAAGCAAAAGGGCCTTTTAGTTGCATGAACAGCATATTTCTGTGACCTTCCAGGTCTTGTATGTGCCAGTCCTCAATCTCCGAATCCCCACTTCATGGCGATTCTTGCAGGAAGTCTTCCCAGGACTCCTGAATCAGGCTAGGTTCTCCACGCTCTCTGCCTGGAGGCTTCCCACCCTGGCACTTTGCATGGTAGATTTTTATTTCCTCGTTCGTCCTCTGTTTCTCTGTGGTGAGCCTAAAGCCCCTTGGCGAATCTACTAGCAGGTATTTGGTTAAAAAATTCAGTCCGTGATTGGATCTGTATATGGATTGTGAATCATTCCTACCGCCAAGAGTTTCAACTGATTTGAAATATTTAAACTATTGGTGGGTCGGTCCATTCTGTCAAACATGCTTGATGTTCTCGTGGGGCATACTTAGTGATGGGTGGTGGAAGAAATAGTTTCAGAACTAAACCGAACCTGTCATTACATTTTTTTCTGGGCAAATACTACGTGGAAATTTTCTACCATATCCTCCGCAGACAAAAGCCTGCCTTTTCGGGCAACTCACTGTAGGCCAACCCCCTTTCTGCAGAGCCCAGAGTTCCCTGGGATTTGTTGCTCTTCTCCCTCTTATAACAGTATTTCCTTCTAGAAGTTTTATAGCTTTAGTTCTCACATGGAGAGCTGCATTCTTTTTTTCTTTTGTTTTGTATTGGGGCCATACTCGTGATGCGCAAAGGTTATTCCTGGCTTTATATTCAGGTATTCAGGGAACGATGTGGGATACCAGGATTGAACCCAGGTCAGCTGCATGCAAGGCAAACGCTCTCCCCACTGTCCCATCGCTCCAGCCCCTCCTTTGCTAACTAACCCTCATGTGTAAGATGAGATGACGATCAAGCTTGCCTTTGGGGGCTACCATATATATCTTCAGTCCTTAACCACCCCCCCCCCCCGCACACGCACACACACACACACACACACACACCAGAGACTTTTGTCAACTAAAAGCACACAACCTCGGGATCTGGGCCTGTTTTGTTCTCCTAGCCTCTGTCTTTTCTCACTACCACGCTGTAGCCTTGTAGGAAGTCCTGAGATCCAGTCATAGACGTTTTAGGCATTCCTCCCCCTAAAGAATGCCACTAAGCAGAAAAATAGGATCTTCAGGTGCATCAGGTACCATCCTGGGTGCATCTCCTGGAGGAGTTTGGAAGCTTTGCACCAAGGCACAGCAGGGGAAAGTGACTCTGTCTCCCCTTGCTGTCATCAGTGATGTGTGCATAAGACTGAGACTCTTAGCTGAGGTAGGAGGTCCAGGAAGACAGACTCTCAGGGCTGTCTTTGGCTGTTCCCTCATGGACATCCTCAAATAGAGTCATGTCAAGGTAGAGGGGGGTGAGACCGCTAGCGGGTTGCTGGGAAATGGATGGGAGCTGGTGTCCCCTGGCAGAGAGGTACAGTGGTGAGAGATGCTCAGATGTGCTGGGGGAAAGCTTCAGGACTGGAGGGAACCTGCTCTTGCGCTGGACTCTGGTGACTGTGAGTCCAAAATGGGCGCCAGCCTCTGACTCATGCATGACCTCCCTTCGGAGAGGCCTTTCCTCAGGGCACTGTGACCATGGTGAAGGGGAATCATGTGGAGAACTTGAAGGATTGGGCGGTGTGTGACAGTGACTCTTTTCGCTGTTGAGACTCTGCTTTCCTGGTAGATCAGGGCGGGAGGAAAGGCAGCGTAGACTTCAGAGCAGGAAGGCGCAGCAGAGCCGCGATTTTCCCCTGCCTTCTGCTAGGTCAGCAGGGACATCTGGCCAGGTCTGATGGGAGAACCAAGTTTACAGCGAATCATGACATACAGTAGCTTTGAAGTAGCATTTAAAGTTACTTTTAAAAGTGTAACTTTGAAAAAATAAATAAATTAGCTGTAAGCTGTTGGTCTGATCTGACTGACCCAATCTCTTAAGCCTTTATCTGTCTACCGCCCCCCTCTTGCCTTCTCTCTCCCTCTCTTCCTCACTGTTCCTTTCTCTCTCTCTCACTCACTGGAACTCTTCAGTCGAATTCATGTGTGATTTCTTTGTCCTTTGTTGCTTTTCCAGTTCCTCCCGGAGTGATACAGAACGGAGCTCGAGTCCTGAGCCGAGGGCTGTTTCCCGGAGTCCGGCCATTGCCAATCACTCCCATTGGAATGACGGCCACCATGAGGTAAGGACTCGGTGTGTGCCACGGGGCTGGGGGGGACGGGTCGGGGGTGAGCAAACAAAAGTTCAGAGAATATTGGTCCTAGTATCAGCAGCTGCTTCTTGGGCATCAGATTACTCCATTTTCTTTGCCGTTGGAAAGAGGTGGATGGATCCAATAGAATTTTTACCATAGAAGCTCGTGTAGACAGGAGGCAATGGCGAGAGAGTTGTTCACTAGAGGCTAGACTAATGGATCTTACTCTAGACCTCGTCCTGTCACATACCCGTCCACTAATCTGTGGCCTGACCCTCTGGGCAGATGGCTGACTGCTCTGGCCACAGTTCCCTTAGTCAGAAAGTACTTCTACCCCTTCAAAGGGGGCACAAAGAGTGTCAAATGCCCGGCCATTGTGTGAGAAGTGCTTTGGTGGGTGATGTGGAAGGAACAAGGTGTCTCCTGCTTCTGAGAGGTAGGCTAGTTACCTCCGCATCTTGCCATTTTCGCTAATGTCCACCTCATTGTCCTGACACACACTGCATCTTCCCTGTTCCCTCGGTCAATTTAGTTCCTCAGATATGTCCAGTTGGGCCTACTTTGTTCTTTACCATTTCCTCTGTCCAGACCTCCCTCCTCCTCTTCATGCATATGTCATGTTCTTCATAGCCCATCCCGAAACGTTTCTTTCACAAGGCTTTTCCAGAAAGCTCCTTACCTTTGACCCTGTAAGCTTATTTGTGACCTGTGGACAAGTGGCCCTGTGGTTAAAAATTTTCTGTCAAGGGTTCTGCTTGTGAGCACTAGACCGGGTCTCTCTCCATTGGTGGATAGGCAGCAATGCCTGGTCTGGCTCTCTTAGGAAAGCCCCGTTCTGCAGAACTCCACTTGTTCACGGCATCACCTTCATCTTATTTCTGTTCCTGTGGATCAACCTCTGCAGAAGGGCATTTTGTTTTCCTGGTATTTCTTATTCCAGTGAAAACCATCCCAGGAAATTAGTTAACTGGGACCTAAGGGCCTAAGGAAGACTAAGCCCAAGTCTCAGTGTCCACCAACCAACCACGTGGAGCTGGTCAACCTACTTTCCCCAGGACCAGGAGCAGCTCCACAGGGCAGGCGCTGGCGTCTGGCACCTGATGAGAAAGGAACCTGGCAGGAATTAAGCAGTGGACTTGAATTGTGGTTTGTCATTCGTGCTTCTCATAACCTGGTGGTATTTCCAGAAAACTTACAGGAAGGCCTTTCTCTCATCTTTTCCTTTCACCCTTCGACAGCCAGGCCGAAGTACTGTTTCCCCGTGTGTTCTTATAATCTCCCCCACTTCACGTACCAGAGACTGTTTGCACACAGGACAGCAATCTCCTCATTGGCAGACTCGAAACATAGGCTTCCATACTGCTGCCCTGACAAGTTCTTTTTTGTTGTTGCCACAAGCCATCCTGTGGTCTTGGGGTGTCGGGGGGGAGTACAGAGGAGCCAGGAAGAGGAGGAGGGAAGCTTTTGGCCATTTTGACATTCAACAGGAACTGTTAGCTTATTTTCATTATTGCCCTCATAGCATGTATCATTTTACCAGTGACTACCCTCTTGAGAGCCTGGCAAGCTACTGAGAGTATCTTGCCCACACGGCAAAGCCTGGCAAGCTACCCGTGATGTATTTGATATGCCAAAAACAGTAACAAGTCTCACAGTGTTACTGGGCCCACTCGAGCAAATTGATGAACAATGGGAGGACAGTCACAGTGACCCTCTTGAGGCACTATTAAAAATAATTTAATTTTTGATTTTTTTTCCTTTCTGACTGTTGTTCTGGTAAGGAAACAGCACTGTGGCAGAACAATGAAGTCTCGCTTTTGGTTAAGGAGCCGGCACTCCTTCCAGCCCGTGTGTGAGTCCCTGTGCCTCCTTCAAAGCAGAGGACTGCAAACACATTCTGGGGCTAGGTATAAAATTGTAAAGAAAAAGGTCCAGTCAGGAGGTAGGAATGACACCAAAACTGGAGCAGAGAGAGACTGTATGGTTGGCATCAGATACTTGGCATCCCAGATACTTGGAGGGTTAGAAGACAACTCGGGTATCATGGGAGAGCAACTGTAGGACCACACCTGTCTCTGCACTCAGGCATTACTCCTAGCGGTGCTCAGGGGACTATCTGGGTTGCCTGGGATCGAACCTGGGTCAGCTGCCTATAAGTCAAGGAAGCACCCTACCCACTGTACTATTTCTCCATTACACACACACACACACACACACACACACACACATACACACACATTAGACTCCAGTATCAATAATTCTAACTCTTAGAAAATGAACTCAGAAACCCCCAGATCTCTGCCCCTCACACTAGAGCTTGAGTCACCTCTTGGTGGTGTCCTGTAACCAGACCTACAACACCCTGGGGTGTGTGACGGCGCCTTTACCCAGTTCTCTCCTCAAGGCCTGGCAAATCTTGGCCTGGCAAATCATGTTCTCAGGAAGAATGGGCACCCGCGTAGTCACACAGGTCATTTGCAGTCAGTGTCTGTATAAAGCCATTACATGTTAGCGAGGGAAAAAATCTCGTTTTGTGCTTTCACGTTGGTTGTAATTTTTTTTTTTTAAGTCTTAATTTGGCTGCATATACATGCAGCCTGAATTCACAAAGCTTCAAAGAAAAGCAGTCCAGCCAAGAGTGTCTTTGGCCAGACCATGTGGCAGCCACCTCGGCTTGGGGGGTAGGGGGTGGAGGGGGTGCAAATATTTACACCCTGCGGCTACCCCCAGTTCAGCTGAGCTTGAAGGAGGCCCTGAGAGCCATTAGCACCCACTAAAGACCAATTTCCTACTCTGCTCTGTGTGACAGGTTCTCTGTGTGATTCTGAGCGACTTTTTTCTTAAGTGAAAATATTTGTCTTTCGGGAATCTTTTTTTCCCCCTCTTTTCCTCCACTGAGTGGCAAAGGCCATGTTTGTTTGTCTTAACTCTGAAACGGTTATTGACATAGATGAAGTGTTACTTTTATTAGCTGATCATTACACAGCTTGTATTTGCTGGGTTCCTTTGCATATAATTATGATGTGAAATCTCCTTGTAAGAGTATCTGTCAATAGTGTAATTGACTTTACAGTGTTGACTCTTTACTCAATAACCTCAGAGATTGGCCCATCCTGCGACACTGGAAACCTGCTTATTTTTAAATTTGTCTTTGCACAGAGTCCTTAAGACACATTATCCCCACAGTAACTGCTCACACGTCTTAAAGTTTTATGTCTGTGGCTTCTGCTGCCCTGCGGTGCAGTTGCTGGCGGAGAGAACAATGAGTGCGATGCAGCAAAGCACTGTTTTGTGGGCCTCGTGGGACACAGGAGCCCCCGAGCTTCTGACATCACAGTATTATGGGCTGCCTCCCAGGTTGGGGCCATCGCCATAGCAATTCTTCTGATCCACTTGATCGTGATGCTTAGGTATCTTGGACCAGAAATAGAGAAAAATGAGATTTCCTGAGGTTTGACAGAGATTGGGAGAGAACTGATGGGAGAGACACCCTTTAGGCCGCAACAAAGCCTAGAAATCATGCTTGTGAACTTGGAAATCACATTTCCTGGGTCCCCAGGCAGAGCGAGAATACGGTGGAAAGGGTGCTTGCTTGCATGTGACCAACTCAGGCTCAGTACCCGGCATCCTATATGGTATACTCCCTGATCACCGCCAGGAGTAATTTCTCAGGGTTGAGCCAGGAGTAACACCTAATAGCACTAGATGTGGCCCAAAACCAACCCCTCATTCCCCGCCCCCCCCCCCCCCCCCAAAAAAAAAGGTTTCCTGGGTCCCTATTCTATTGCTTAGGATCTTGGGCAAGTAAATTCAGGCTTCTCATTAGAAAATCCAGCACTTGTCCTCTAGGGTTATTAGGTTCAACACACAATTTTGAATGGTTGTCCAGGCATTTGATTGGTAAGTAATCAGATTCTTAAGTTAGCAAAGGACTTAAATAGTGTTTTCTCCCAAGAAGACCCACAAGTGACCAGTAGGCACATAAATAAGATGTTCAACGCCCCAGGTTAAGGAAATGCAAATTGAAAATACACTGAGATACCACATCAGGCCTATGGGTTTGTCTGCTACCCAGAGAGAAGCAGCAGTCACGAGGGTGTGGAGAGATGGGATGCTTCCTGCCCTGTTGGTGAGACTGTGAGAGGATCCAGTTGCTGTAGGAAACCGGAACTCATGCTCGAACTCCCGGGCAGGGCCCAGCAGGGCCCCTTTGGGGAATGTAGCCAAAAGCGGCATCTGGAAAGCATGGTTTGGTGCTCTATGTGTATCACAGCTCATGCACAACAGCTAACATGTGTAAGCCACACCAGAGTGTTCTAACAGATGAATAAATAAGCTAACAGTAGCATAGATGTACAGTGGAATATTATTCAGCATTAAGAGGGAAATTTGGACACTGGCTCCATGGTGGAGGAACCTTAAAACCATTTTTTTTTTTGCTTTTTTTGGGGGGGCGGCGGGGTGTCACACCCAGTGATACTCAGGGATTACTCCTGGCAGTGCTCAGGGGACCATATAGGATGCCAGGGATTGAACCCAGCTCGGCTGCTTTCTAGGCAAACGTCCTACCCACTGTACTATCGCTCCACCTTCTGGAACCATCATTTTAAGTGAGATAAACTGGTTGTAAGGGACCGAGACTCTCTGATCGCCCTTTGATGAGGAACTGAGAAGAATCACACTCGGAGAGGCAGAAAATAGAACAGCAGCAGCCAGGGGCTCTGGGGAGGAGGAATGAGGGGAAAGTTATTGTTTAATGGGTGAGATGAACTCTGGAGAGGTCTGCATGTCAATACCCCTGGAACACACACGTCAAAGGCATAGGTGGGGGCTCAGGGGCGGGGGCGGTTAATGTTAGTTTTGAGCAGTGACAGCAGTAATCGACTACAGCATCAAGGCCGCGCCATCCTCTTTGAGAACTAAGAAAGTTCCAGCTAATCACCCTTCGACACTGCTTAATTGTGTTGGGCTCTCACAGGCTCTCAGTGAAATCGATCCTATTTCAAGCGAAACAGGTCAGTCCCGTGAATTGTGCAGCAAGTCAGGGGATTCAGAGTCCAACTGCCGAGAATGAGTGTCAGAGTAGTGCTTGGGGAAACCCCCATCTGTCCCCATCTTCCTGCTCCCCGTCAGCTGTCCTGCTCTTCTCCCTGGGAAGCCAGGCGTGACCAGAGTCCAGGAAGCCAACAGTATTCAGGATTTGGCACCCATCTTTGTGTGTATGGGGTTGGGTTGTGCTTCCTTGGGGGAACAAGAGAGATGGAGAGAAACAGAACTCCCAGGAGAATCGGAGTGTGCTTCAGCGACCCTTTGGTTTGCTCTTTGCTTTGGACTTACCCGGTCACCTAGTCATTGGCAGGGCACTCGCCATGAGGAATCTGCCCGGTGTCCTCGAGTTTCCTTTCCTCTAACCAAATCAGGAGTGTTGGCAAATGGCTTTGGGCCATGCCGGCTGCAGAGCCGTGCTGGGAGAAGAGGTGGAGGAATATTCTTATGTGTGTCCCCACCCACAACCCTGGAGGTGATTGGCCAGCTAGAACACGTGTCTTTCACAGAAGGGATGCCGCAGCTGGAATGGGCATTGGAATGGGTCCCCAACCTGCTAGACCCTCACTTCTTAAATGGTAGATGGCCACCCCATGAGTGGGTCACATAAGTGTTTAAAAAATTGTTTTCACTAAATGTCTCGGGCCAGAGTGATAGATCAGAGGGCTGAGCACATGGTTTGCTTACAGTAGGCTGGGGTCCCCTCCCTCATGACGCCCAAGCTGGAAGTAGCCTCAGCATTGCTGAGTGTGGCCACCAAATCCAAAAAAAAGGGAAAGAAATTCATTTCTTTATGACTTTTTTTTTAACCAGTGTTTGATTTGTAGATCCATTTTATTGCAGGAAACCTTCTCAGGTGAATACAAGTTGTGATTTAAAGAGTTAAAGAAGGCTCGTGCTGTGCTTACACTTTGCGTTTAATTATAAGACTCTAATGAATCCACCACCCAACTTGAAATTTTACCCATGCCTTTGTATCTGTCTTGGGAAGTAATCATAACCCCAAATTTTGCATTTTTTTGACCCCAGATTTTTCTCCCCTCTCAACCCCCAGGTTTCTTTTAAGTTTTGGGTTTCTTTTGTTTGTTTTAATGTCATGTTGTATGGCTTTGCATGGTTTTACATCTTATGTAACTGGCATGATACAACTTGTCTATTTCTAGTCATGAAGTTTGTCTGTTCTGCTATGGTGTGATAGGATCGATCATCTTCACAGCTCTATCATTATACAACCCTGCTCCAGTTCTTTTTGAAAATACTTGGGTCACTCATAGTTCCTGGCTACTGCAGAAAACACTGCCATGGAAATTCTCGTACACAGGCCCAGTTTCACTGAAGGTGCCTTTTCCAGCATGACGTTGCTTGTTGGTAGGGTATGAACATGTGTGACTTTACAAGGTGATGCCAAATTGTTTTCTAAAGTCTTTTTAGTCCTTTATGCTCATACCACCAGAGTTTGATAGTTCCCGTTTCTTTCCTTCTTCATAGATATTTGGAATTGTCAGACTTGTCTTCTCAGTGAATCTAGTGACTTTGGGACAGTGCCTCCTCGTGCTTTTGTTTATATTTCCCTGGTTACTAAAGACATTTGGTTTTTTTTTGCAATTGTTTTGTGGTGCCAGGGATTTTTTTTTTTGCAATTGTTTTGTGGTGCCAGGGATTGCATGTACAGCCTCACACATGGAAGGCAAATCCTGCCTTTGTGTATTTAGTTCGTTGCTTGCTTTTTTGATGGATTGTGCAAGGGTTTTGCTCATCTTCTCTTGGGCTGTTTCTTTTTCTTATCTTTGTAGGACATCTTTGTATTTTTTAGATATTAATCTTTTATTGAGAACATTTGCTGCAGATAGCTTTTCCAAGTCTATGTACTGTCACTTTACTCTCCATAATCATATCTCTTTAATGTTCTTAAAAGCTATTCATGCTCATGCTTCGCAATTATTTTTATTAAATAGGCCATCTTAAAGAAAATAGTATTTTAAGTTTACATAGTTCTCTAACTATATAAACTACATAGTTTATATAGTTTGATCTAAAAAGCTTTGATTTTTTTTTTTACAGTTAAGTCTAGTCCATCTGTAGCACTGTAGCACTGTCCTCCCATTGTACATCGATTTGTTCTAGCGGGCACCAGTAACGTCTCCATTGTGAGACTTCTTGTTACTGTTTTTGGCATATCGAATATACCACAGGGAGCTTGCCAGGCTCTGCCATATGGGCAGGATACTCTCAGTAGCTTGCCAGGCTCTCCGAGAGAGACGAAGGACTCGAACCCTGGTCGGCCGCATGCAAGGTAAACGCCCTATCTGATGTGCTATTGTTCCAGCCCTTGTGGTTCATCTGTAGTTAATTATATGTGTGTTGATTCCCATCCCACCCCCCAGCAATATTGCTAAATAGACTGTCTTAGTAATTCTAATAATAATGGTAACTTTCTCCTAATTTTTCTTTCTGTTGTTTGTTTTGTTTTCTTTTAAGGGGTGTTGTGGAGTAAACATTGCTCAGGGCTTCTTGACTCACTACTCAGGGACTATTTCTGGTCATTTCTGCTGAGGCTTGGGGAACTATATTTGATGCCAGGTCTTGAACCTGGTTCCGTTGCATGCAAGGCAAGTGTACTAGTACCTGCTGTACTGTCGCTCTGACCCTCTTCTAGGTCTTTCATTTTTCTGACCCTGTTGCACTGAGCTAAGTTTAGGCTACTGACTAAAAGCAATAATAATATTCATCTTTATGTTGTTTCTTACTTTAAAGGAAGCTATATGTTATCGATTCACAATTCATTTAATGTTCTAGGTGTTTTTAGGAAATACACTATATCATAACAAAATCACTCTATTCCTGATTTTCTAGAATTTATTATTAATGGTCATTGACTAGCATTTTAAAACATTTGTATCACTTAAGTCACACTAAACGTTCATTTTTTTTTTCACTTAGTGTTTTACTGTGGTGAATTATATTATGAATTTTCCAGTTCTGAATTTACTTGCTTATGATACATTATATTACATACTGCTAGAGTTGGCGAACTCATGTATTTTAAAAAGCTCTTTTGTATGGATTTTGCATTTTTATACACACTCCATGTTTTTCTAGTGCTGTCCTTATCTAATTTTAGTGTCAAAATTATATTCTCATAAAATGAGTTCAGGATGAGCAGGATGAGTTCATAAGATGAGTTCATCGTAGAGTCTCTGAAGAGAGTTGATGTAAGATTAGAGTTCACTTCCTTAATATTTGATGGGACATACTTGCAAAGAAATCTGGGACTGGTGTTTTGTGTAATGATTCTTAACTGTTGATTTAATTTTTAGTGATTAAAATATGACTTATTTCGGGACTGGAGTGATAGCACAGCGGGTAGGGTGTTTGCCTTGCACGCGGCCGACCCAGATTCAATCCTCAGCATCCCATATGGTCCCCCAAGCATCGCCAGGAGTAATTCCTGAGCGCAGAGCCAGGAGGAACCCCTGTGCATCGCTGGGTATGACCCCAAAACAAAGAAACAACAACAACAAAAATATGACATTTCTTTTCAGATTCATTTTGATAACTGTTGTTTTTCATTTTACCTAAGTTTTAGAATATATTAGCTTATATAGCTTATATAATATATTTGTCATCTTTTCTGTTTTGTTTTGTTTTGTTTTAAGATGGGGGAGCACCTGGCGTGCTCAGGACTTTCTCCAGGCTCTGCATGTAGGGATCAGTCAGGGGAACCATGTAGGGTGCCGGGATTGAAACCAGATCAGCTAAGTGCGACGCAAGACCCTACCTGTTGTACTCTCTCCAGCCCTATTTGTCATCTTTTATAGTTATGTCCTTTTTCATTATCTTGTTTTATCATCTTTTTATTTAATCTTGGCGTAGTTGGTATTATTTCTCTCAAAGGGTCCCCCCACTCCTCCCAATTTGTATTTCTTTGGTCTAGTTTTTGAAGCATGTTTTTAAAATTTCATACCTCCAAGAGGTCATGATTAACTTTTTTGTTCTTTTCAGTTACCTCTTCAGCCTAGATTACTAGTTACGCCCTGTGGTCAGAGAATTGATTCATCAGAAAGTGCTTTGCAATTTGTAGAGACGTTCTCTGCTCTAGTGTATGTCAGCTTTTATAAAATATCCTCTCCAGACTTCAAAATAATATGCCTTCTCCATTATCAGCACATGTTCTCTCTTATCCATTAGATCATATCTTCTTCTTAACCATCGTGTGTGCGCGCGCGCACATGTGCACACGCACTTCTGGGTATGTGTAACGAGAGAGATGGGTGGGGGGTCAGGGAGGCGCAAAGAAATGAGAAGGAGAAAGCACCCTTGCTGAGCTGAATACTGAGGATATGTTTAGGTCTCTCATTAAAAGGGGCTTGATCCTTTCTCCTTGTAGCTCTTTCCATTTGGGGTGTATGGATTTTGAGGCTGTCTTTCTGGATGTATCCGTGTCTAGAAGAGTTTTATCTTCCCGGTGAATCGAACCTTTATGAATGTTTAATGACTCTCTTTATCTGTGGTAATGATTTTTACCTTGGAAAAAATCTGTCTTACCTGGTTTGAATGTAGCTACATGAGCATGGCCTACGAGCATCTTTTTCTAGCCCCTTATTTTAAGCCATTCTTTCTCCTTATGTTTTAGGTTTGTCTCTTGTAATAGCATATTGGATTTATTTCGGGGGGTTAAAGAAGACCATCAGCCCATATGTATTGATATATATTTGAATTTCTCTAATCTTACATTTTGTGTCCCGCATTTTCCACCTTCTTTCTCCCTTTTTCTAACAGTATTTTCATTCACTTAGATTATCTCTCTCCTCTCTTTTTTTAATCCTTGTAACAGTTTGGGAGTCGTACATTTTTCAGTTCTTTTAGTGTTAGCCCTGGAACTTTTAGCATAAATATTTTAAAATGTTTAAAGTTAATCAATGCATTTAATCTCTGGATCAATACCAGGCCCTTGGAATGCTTTTATTTCTATCCTCTCCATCTCCTAAATGATTATGCCATGTTTGTCCAGCGCTTCATTTCTATTTCAGTTTCTGGTTCTTGCATTGTTCTTGATATTTTTAAAAGTCACTTAGGCGTTGTTGTTATTATTATTATTATTATTGCACTATTCTGTCAATATTCAATTGCATTTTCCTGGCTTGCCATTTCCTCTTATATCTCTCACATCCTTTCTCTTGGGATCGTTAAACTCTTTACTTGAAATAGAGTTTTAAGAAATTTCTACAGTGAGTGTGGGCTTTGCATTATAGCTCGAACTTCTTATTTCAAAATGTATTTATTTTACCCACTTTCTTAGAAGATAGTGTTAGTTACTGATCTAGAGTGTGTGATTGTTTTCTCTCTCACTTGGAGAATATTGTTCAACTTTCATCCGTCCTATTGTTTTATCTTAATTGATACCTTCTTTAGCTTTCTGCATCATTGGTTTGCATTGTGTTTGCTGTGTACTGGCAGACTGGGTGGTTTTAAGTTCCCAGCTTCTTCTCAGTTATTTGCCTGCAGTTCCAGGAGTCTGGCAGATCCACCGTAAGGGGTACCATGGCCTCTTGGCTCCCACATCCATCTCCCTGTGTGCCCCTCCCCTCACCCCCAGCTCCTTGGCCTGGACTCTGGTCCCCATGTTCACAGTAGCATTGGCTCGGGGGTAACTGGCTTCAGGGAGTGCCTGCTGCTTGCATTTCAGATCTTGTCCTTATATATTCCATTTTGTCATTTGTCTGTGCGCAGTTCTTCTGGTGCATCTGTGCATGCATGGACCTCTACATTCCCCCGCTGCCTGGCATGGCCTAACCACGGCTTTGCAACATGTAGCCGGTCTTGGGCTTGCTCTTGGAGCCCATGTTCTTCCTTGAATGTAGAAGCTTGCTTGTCTCTGTGTTTCTTTGCTGCTTGTTTCTCTCCAAAATACATTTCCTCTCTTTCTCTCCTTTCACATTTTCCTAAGTTTGTTTGGGGTATTTTTTTGGGGGGGGTGGTCACACCCAGTGATGCACAGGGATTACTCCTGGTGGTGGTGGGGGACCATATGGGATGCTGGGAATCGAATCCAGGTCAGCCGTGTGCAAGGCAAAGGCCCTACCCACTGTGCTATTGCTCCAGGCCCCTAAGCTTAAGTTTTGATCAACAAAAACTACCTTGCTTCATGCCCCTCCACCCCAAGTGGAACTGGACTTTATCTGGGGTCTCCAGTAGGATCTTTGAAAGACGCCCCCCACATTCTTCCTCACCACCCAGCTGGAAGTGGAAGCCACTGATCATTACCTCGTCCTGTGCCTTTGTGCATCTGCCTATGTTGGGACAGAAGCTCTCTGCGAGCTCCCACTTGTGGCTCTGCTTCCGCAATCCCAGGAATCCTACCTCCTCTTTATGCTTGGCCAAGATCAGCATTCCCCCAGGGCCTAGATCCCTTGGGAGGGCCACCTCACCCGAATCGTAGCCTCTGGGTTTAAAGCCCTCCATTCCGGAGAGAGTCCCAAGTGATGGGAACATAACAGATCAGCAGGTGGGGAAGACAGCGGCATGACCTGTCTCATCAAGAAACCTTAACTTGCTCAGGGCAAGCTCGGCCCAAGCTAGTAAATCACTTCTCCCCTTTCCGATTTCATATGGCCCATCCGTCTGATGGCAGAATGGATGCCGGGATTTTGCATGAGGTTAATGATAGGGTTTTGTTGAGGCCTGGTAAAATCAGCTTGAATTGATGCCCACACAGCCACCGTGGGTACTGTTACCCGTGCATTCAGCTTCAGCAGAAACATTGCAGGCATCTCTTGAGTTAAACACCTGTTGAGGCAAATGAAGGGTTTGAAGAAGAAGGTAGAGATGGGCCTTCCCACCTGTGCACGATGGTCAGCTTTCTCTGGTTAGTGTCTGCTCACCCGCATTTGGTGGTTCCGCTGCTGCATGGCGTGCTTGTCACCAGGTCAGGCCAGCAGACTGGCGCTGCCATGGGCTACACTACATTGGTTTGCTCTTCCCCAGTTGGTTGCTCATTGCTTCCAGCTAGTGTTTGTGTGTGTGTGTGTGTGTGTGTGTGTGTGTGTGTGTGTGTGTGTGTGAGAGAGAGAGAGAGAGAGAGAGAGAGGAGAGAGAGAGAGAGAGAGAGGGAGAGAGAGAGAGACTGAGAGAGAGACTGAGAGAGAGAATTGGGAGCTTCCACAACCATCTCCGGGAAAGTTCATCTTCGCAAGTGGGAAAGGCCTATTTTATATTTGAATTCCAACTCCCTGTGGTCCTGTCTGCATGCCTGTTTTCACCTGGAGACATTGCCCGTGGACACACTGGTTTTCTGTCTTCTGTATACCAAGCCTCCCGATTGAGAAGAGAGGCCAGGATTTTTCAGGCTCCTGCTTGAGCAGTCTTTTAGAACGAGCTGGAACTCCTAGGGCCCATGCCCAGAGTTCCCTGCATCGTTGTGGGGTTTCTCTGGAAGGCGGCTGTGTGGGGCCGGTGCTCTGCGTATGTTAAGGAGTGTGTCCGGGAGGGTGGGGACACGCAACCACTCTGCACAGGATTGAACCCTGCATTGTCAGAAGGTTTCCTTTAACTCCTGTGGTCTCCACTAAAAGAAAGTCATAGTTTGGTTCCAGTGTATCTTTAGTGTTTCTCATACACTCCCCCATCTCTTCTAAGAAAGAGAAGCTCTTGCTTTGGTCGGTTTGGGGACATAGGTCAAAGTGCTCGTGTGCAGGCTTTGCATGCTAGAGCCGGGGTGCCCTGCATGGCCTCCTGAGTGCCCTCAGAGTGATCTTCAAGCATTATACCAGGCATCCAGGCATGGACACTACTCTCTGCCACCCCACCCCCCCGCCCAGCTGTTCCTCATCCCCACCCTCACTTCCACCCCCCAAAAACCAGGCATTCTCAGACTCCAAAGCTTCTGGTAATGGTCTGGAGCTTAATTAATATTACTTTCATTTTGGTGTGTTTCTCCCACTCCAAACTTGGTGTTTAAAAAACATTTTTATAAACTCTAGAGACAAAAACACAGTGAACACCCTTTCCTAGCTCTGCCAAGCCCTCACTTGCTTATTTCTCTTATCCTTCAACTTCAACACTCTCATTCCCTCCCTCTTCCTTCCATGGAAAGGCAGCCAGTCCTTCCCCGCTGTGGGACTGGAGTTAGTCACAAGCACCGTGTTTAAAACTAAGAGTAATGATATTATTACAGGAGCTAGCTCCAGGGACAGAGCACGCAGAGGCTGACCAGGGTACCCCCCTCATTGCCTAGCCAAGCATCACCCGGCATCATCCCTTGAAAAGAGAAATAAGCAAGAGTACGGAACTGAGTTGGTTTCCTGAGACTTGGTCCAGGCATTTTCCCTGTGCAGCTGGCAGCTGGGCTCTCTTGCACTGGTTCACATCTTGTTTCTTTTTTTTTTTTTTTTTTGGTCACACCCAGCAATGCTTAATGGTTGCTCGGCACTCAGGAATTACTCCTGGCAGTGCTTGGGGGACCATATGGGATGCCAGAGATTAAACCCGGGTTGGCTGTGTGCAAGGCAAATGCCCTTCCTGCTGTACTATCGCTTTAGCCCCTCTCATCTTGTTTCTTGTATGAGTGAGAAACAGCAGAGATCAAAACCATCACACACTGTGCTCATTGTCACTGGCTTTAATAAGTAGGTCCCTGGATAATTGGTGGCATTGACCAGTTTTCATATTCCATACACCCCTCTGTCCTCTTGTTCTGGCACTGGGGGGCGTGCCAGGCGACAGCAGGTCTGCAGAGAGCAGATGCTGGGGACGCCCTTCCTCACGCTTAGGCTGAGTGTCCTGTAAGCCCATGCGTGAGTGACAGAGACTTTCTCCCTCCAGGCTTTCCTTTCTGCTGCATCCCTGTAGTCTCCCAAACCAGAGGAGTAAAAGAATAAGAGACCACTCGAGGCAGGCACATCACATCCACAGGATGCAGTTGTGTGCCGTTGGACAGGACAGCAGAGGAGAGCCAGTCAGAGTATTCCCGCCCCCTGCAAGCCAAAAGCTCTGCTCAGAACTCTCCATTCAGTGGCTGGAGCAATAGCACAGCGGGTAGGGCGTTTGCCTTGCACGCAGCCAATCGAGGTTCAATTCCCAGCATCCCGTATGGTCCCCTGAGCACCGCCAGGAGTAATTTCTGAGTGCAGAGCCAGGAGTGACCCCTGTGCATTGCCAGGTGTGACCCAAAAAGCAAAAAAAAAACCCTCCCTGTTTGACCCTCACACGGCCAGGGGAGTTTGATGCAGAGCATTGCTTGAGGTTACCAAGAAGTAACACTGGCCTGTTATGGAAAGTCTGAAAGGCCAGACTCAATCTAGAAATTTCCGGAAACATGGTGTGGCTCTGGGATCATACCATGCCGGCCACCCACTGAACCTGCTGGAGCTTCACTTACAAATGCCTGCGCACGCGGACACACACACATACACACACAGTGGTAGTTGGAGGGTTCAGAGCTGAATTCTAGGGATCAGAACTTGACTCTAGTTCTGAACTGCTGGTCCTGAGGCATCGAGTGAGGGTTGGTGTTTGAGTGCCTTTTTTTGCTGTGCTTTATGGACGGGGAAGCGTACAGGAAACCTGGCAGCCTGTGAGTCCAAAGCCTGTGGCCTGCTCATCCCGGGACAGGCACCTTTTGTCCCAGGCCCTTTCCTGAACCTACCCTCTGTGCCTCCAGCTCTCAGTGGCTCTCCTTGCTGTGGTCGTGCCTCTCTCTGGTCCTATCCCACAGCTCAGTGCATGAGGGGTGCTGGAGGGTCCCCACCGGGACAGAGGGGCTATGGAAATGAGGGAGCGTTCCCTCTCTCCCACCCCCCACCCCCCACCCAGGACATTGTCAGGCACTCAGGCACAGAGTGGGACTTTGATTCTGATTTCACTGGAGGCCGTGCGGTTTCCAGGAAGGCTGCAAAGCATCTGCGGCCTGCACTGTCCGTGTCTGTCTGAGAAGCGAGCTCCTGAGTGGGTGAAAGCGAGGGGCCGGTACAGGGCCGGGGTGGTCACTGCGTGGTCGGGGATCTTGGGGTGGTGCAAACCATACACACATACACACACACATACACACACACACACACACACACACACACACGCACACTGAGTCTCCTGAAGGCTGCTAGTCCCAAGCTGGCATTGAGGGTGACATTTTCAAAGTGAATGTGGGAGGGGACAGCTGTCACCCCATGGTAGGCACCCTTGGCTTAAATACTGTGGAGGAACAACTCCTAATGGAGCTTTGGAAGAGAGCGGTGGCTTTTTCCTGCCCTTCAGAGTCGTGAGCCCATAACTCCTCCGCAGCTTGGGCCCGTGGCATGCAAACACCAAACACAAGCTTGGTTTTGAGGGGATTTCATTTAGTTAGTTAGTTAGTTAGTTTGATGGGGGGGGGGGCACACCCAGTGATGCTCAGAGCTCAGGGATCACTGCTGGGGCGATGATATGGGCTATCCACAGTCACCACCCCCACCACCCCCCCCCCCCCCATGCCCCAGCTTGCAAGGCAAGTGCCTTATCCGGGGGTTTAGTGTTGCCTAGGAGAGAGGCACCTCAGATGCCCTCCTGCCCCCTGCAGTGCTGTTTCCATGCAGTGGGTAGAGTGGAAATGCCAGGGATGGGAGCCAGGGATGCTGTCAGCCCCGAGTTGACAGATCGCTGTCCCGGGAGGGGCTGTGGTCGAGCCCAGGGCGGGGGCTGCCAGGGCGCCCCAGAGGAAGGTGCTAATGCGTGTTCTCCCGTTGTGTGCCCCCCCATCCCCACCCCGTGTCTCCTCCACCCCGCAGGAACGGCCTGTCCAGTGGCCGCGTGCGGACTGAGAGCGAGCCCCCCTGCGGCTCCCCGGTGGTCAGCGGCGACCCCAAGGAGGACCACAACTACAGCAGTGCCAAATCCGCCGCCGCCCGGAGCACCTCGCCCACCAGCGACTCCGTGTCGTCCTCGTCGGCCGACGACCACTACGAGTTCGCCCCCAAGGGCGGCCAGGAGGGCAGCGAGGGCAGCGTGCGGAGCCTGGAGAGCCCCAGCGAGGCGGAGGAGGAGGAGCAGAGACGCAGCGCCAAGGAGGCCCCCGGGGACGGCGCGCCCCAGCACAAGAAGCGCCAGCACCTCGCCAAGGCCAGGAGGGTCCCCAGCGACACGCTGCCCCTCAAAAAGAGACGCACGGAAAAGCCCCCCGAGAGCGACGACGAGGAGATGAAGGAGGCGGCGGGGTCGCTCCTGCACCTGGCAGGGATCCGCTCCTGTTTGAACAACATCACCAATCGGACGGCAAAGGGGCAGAAGGAGCAAAAGGAAACCACGAAAAATTGACAAACAAGTCACTGATTTGTTTTGAACTTAACGGCCATTTGGTTTCAGCATGTCAGGAGATTTCTAATGATTTGTGGCAATATCAGCGATTTGCTTTCGTTTGTTCTTCTTTTGCTTTCTTTTCCTCTTTTGGTTTGGTTTTCTTTTTTCTCTTTTCTTTTTTTTGTCTCTTTTGTTTTTGATTTAATTTTGCGCCCTTCCCCCCCACCCCGTTTTGTTTTGGACCCTTAAGAATTTTATTTTTAAAGGAGATTGAAGCCATAGAACTCATATTGACACTCAGCTGTTTTACAAAAAGCTTTTCATTATCTGAAGACAAAACCGAAAAAGCCAAAATTACCATTGCTTCCTCCGGCTTGCAGGGAGTCAGCGGAGGCCCCGAGAAGGCGCCAGGCATGCAGGCGGAAATGGTTGGGAGGTCCGCCCAGTTGGGTACCTCTGAGCAGTCCCCAGTGCACTCAGGCAGGTGGGCATCAGGCAGGCGGGAAGAGGAGGAACCCTGGGCCCCCTTCTCTCCACCAGAACAGACCCAGACTTGTAGCACCAGGTGCATCTCGTTGCTCCTGGAAAAAAAAAAAAAAACAGCAACAACAACAAAACGCCAGGCATTACCATGCAGGGCCCATGGGGGGCTGTATCCAATGCTCCCTGCCTTTACCCCAGAAGCCTCATCACATCTCCCTCCCAAGGGGACACTGGCCAGTCCAGATCCACCAGGTACCAGTGGCCAGTGAGAAGTGGGATGCATTTTTAGCAAAGTCGCTAATCATCGAATTCTGTTCCACATTCAGTTAAGGGAGTGTTCCACGGGGCATAAGGCTGAAGGTTGACCCACGTGCGCTCACACCAACGCACACTCACACACACATGTACACACACACACACACACACACAAATACATGGACACATACACACATAGACACAAATACATAGATACATACACATGTACATGCATGCAGACACATGCACACGCACACAAGAGAAAAGAAGCCCTCTCGTCTTCATGGCCCAAGGGAAGAAGTCCCAGAAAGTTCAGCAGCTGTTAAGAAAGGAAATAATGGTACAAATCTTTTTCTGTCTGTCAAAACTCTTTGATCCAAGTTTAAAAAAAAAAAAAACTTAAAAAGCTATGGAACCTGCCATTAGTATTGTGATATATTTTTAAAAGATTAAAGGCACATTGATGGATTAAAAGTAAAGCTTGGCAGGGGATAGGGAGGCGGGAGGGAAAACTCCTATACTGCCCTCAAAATGGAGTTTACAGTTCATGTCAGTCAGTCAGGACTCATCTTTGCAAAAAAAATCAGTGATTTTCCACATCCAGCAAGTGTAGCCAGCCGATTTCTGATCCACAGTGCATGGATTCCTTTGAAAAAAGAAAAAAAGAAAAAAAAATCATAAAAAACACAAACTTTTTTTATTAAAAAAAAAATAACAAAGTTCTTGTAAGGTAAATAATGTATTTAGCATGAAGCATGAATTATTTTCATATAAATATAGAAAATAGAGAACAGGCTATGCCTCTAATTTTTAAGCCCTTGGGCTTAGAGGTTCTTTTGGTTTTCCTCTTTTTTTTTTTTCCTTTCATGATTTTCTTTCTTTATTTTTTTTGTTTCGTTTTGTTTTCCTTATGATTTGTGTTTTGGTTGTTTTGAAGCAGGTGTTTAAGGTTTAACCTTCTTCAGGGACAAATTCTGACTGTTGGGGAACTAATACTCTGCAATATAAAATCTCTTCATGTTCTGGTCGGGCCTGGATGGTGGGACTCTGTACTGCCTCGTCTGCACTGCAGCCCCCAAGCCCCTCTGATTCTCTGTTGAAAAGTGTGTCCTTTCTCTTTGTCTGTCCACGTTTACCACGACGCAATAATTTGAGGGCAAACTTAGGAGTGAGTGTGTGCGATAGAGTCAAGAGAATTGCGGGACGCGGAGTGGAGGGAGGGAGCCTCGGTGGTGAGTGGGTTCCAGAAAGAAAGCAGTGACTCATTATGCAAAACTCATCAGGAGAAAGGGGGACCCCCGCTCACGGGCCTTATGGGATGAGGGTGCAAGTTAGGGTTCACGGGATGGAGGAAGTGACCGAGGTGTGGGCAGGACCAGCCTCCCACCTCCCCCTTAGGTGGGGCGCAGGGGCGTTCTGCAGCCATCCACCGCCTCGGCACACAACCCACCCAGATTGTGACAGTCTTCAGACCATATCTGTCACTAGGGCCAGAGACTCCTGATAACCTTTGCCGAGGTGGAATTAACCTGGGGAGATCCAAAGAGAAAACTCTACGAGCATCTGATCTCCCACATGGAGGGGAATCTTAAAACACAAACCACACTCACAACCGTGGCTCAGGATGTGGTGGGGGTGGGGGAGGTGAGAATGAGGGTGATTTTTTTTTTCCTTAAATGGGACAGTGGAGGAAACCTCCCTCTGCCAGGACCTGGGAGTGGTTAAGGAGACAGCCTAACAGATGGAACCCCCGGTCCAACAGGCCGAAAAATCTCTCCCAGACCCCAGTTCTCCCATATGGTTGGGGAACCGTTTCGGAGCAGGATGCAATTTTTGAAAAGTTCTGTCCCTTGCATCTTCCCAGACCTCTGGCACACCCCTAAAGCCATCCACAACCGCGGGGCCGGGGCGACGCTTTGTAGGGTCCCTGACCCAGCGCCCAAAGGTCTCCCCGCTCCCCACCCGGTGCCACATAATTCCGACTTCCCTCCTGAAAGGCAGAGGCGAAGGTTCAGGGCTGTCTCTGGCAGGACACTTCCTCCCGTGAAAACCCCCCACCGTGGGCTGCTCCCCTTGGGAGTTTTCTAAAGGAGCAAAGGGCCTCTTTTAGGAGATAATAAAATGCAATGTGTGTGATTTACTTTTCTGATCTCTTTGAGAAATAGATAAATATAAAAGTGGGTTCTTCTCTCCAGAACCACTCTTTTTGCATAAATACCTCATTGGGCAGCTTTCTAAGTGTTATTTTCCCGCGTGCCCCTCAGCGGCGCCTTGGTGGGTGGGTTGCCCCCGAGGGGTCCGCGGGGAAACTTTAGTGAGGGTACCTTTTTCTATTTTTCTTCTGTTTTTGGAGGCATACACATGATGCATAACCAAAACAATGGCTCAATTGTGTTGAACTTTGTATCTTGATTGTTGAGAAAAGCAAAAACAAACAAAAACAAAAAAAAAATCTCTGTGTATGTGGCCGTGTGTAGTCAAGTCCACGGCGGACCGCGGTCCCGCCCTTGCCAGGCCCAGGGGCAGCCGGTGCCCTCCTCCCCTCCCTCCTCCTCCTCCTCCTCCTCCAAGAGCAGTAGAGAACTTAAGCACAAGCCTCTTTGTGAAAGACTATTTTGCTCAAGTGTAATCCACTTTAGTCTTGGAATCCCTTTCCCACACGTCAGGTGTTCTTTTTAGCTTCCAAACTAGCGTCTCTGTATCCTCGCGTCTGACAGGCGCCCGAGTGCCGGGCAAGAAGTGTGCTGTCTTTTGCTTTCATTTCTCCTGCTGGGAGAAGTGGCCTTTCGTGTGTCATTCCAGTATCTCACATACTCACCTGGGGCGGGGGGAGGGGGACGTGGGGAACTATAGCAATATTTAAAGATGCTTCGGGAAACCACCGTGTATCCACATCCAGCACCATAACATCTGCGAGTACTTGCCGTTGGCCCTCGGACCCATTTAAGAGGAGGAGACCGTGGCTCCTTCCTCTTAAGGGATAGACACATAGTTATTTTTATGCTACTCCGGTTGTCTCTTATCTGTATCTAGTACTCTGTGAAAAGGGTTTGCATCCTCCATCTCCCCCACAGCCTTATACTATCCCACAAGCTCCTAGTCCCCTGCCCTCTCTAATCAGTATCCTTTTGAGAGTTCTTTGGTGATGCTGTCTGGAAACGGGACGACCAAACCCAGAGTGAGATGGGGGTTTCGCCAGACCCCAGTGCAGGTAGCCCGGCAGGGCTCAGCCTGGGCTCTGCGGGTTCCAGAAAGAATGTGTTGGAGGCTTCCCCCAGGGACCGAATGGTTCTTGTCGAGAGATGCTGAGCTCAGAGTGCCGGACCCTTGTGGACATGGCACACATCCTCAAAGGACAGTCGGGGGAGACTGCACCTGGAACAGGCTGCCCAGGTGGGCGACAGTTTCAGGCCATGGACTGTGTTGAGGACCTATCTTCTGATTGGCTAGTGTCTGGCTCCATCCTGGAACATGGCTGGACACCAGAGCTAGGACTGATCCCATGACCTGGGGGCAGGGGTGGGGGCATGCAGCCCCTCATTGAAGGATTCTTGGAAGAGGAGTCAGTGGAGGGTTTCCAGATGGCATTCGATCCATCCAATGTGATTTCTCTTGCCCTTCAAACTTGATTCAGGTGGGGGTGGATATTTCTGGTGGTGGGTCACAACTGCCCAGAAGTGGCCATTTCTTTTTCTCTCTTTCTTTTAAAAATGTTTCTCTAGAAAAGTTTTTTTCTTTTCCGTTCCCTTTCTCTTCAGGATTCTCGCCACCAAAAGAACACATTAAACTCTGTGTCCCTCTTGATTGTGACTTGCCAGTGTTGACAGTTAAATCCTTAGTGTCTAGGTTCCAGCCCTCCAATACTATATCAAACACTGTTATGCACATAATGCAGCACTGTGATCTAATTTAAATAATACTTTTTTATTATTTATACTACTATATATAATATACATCCACACTTTTGCTATATAACCTAAGTGATAACCCTCTTTTAGTTACCTGGACTTTGGTTTCTATTACAGTTAACACAGTTACAAAGTTGTAATGGTGTCTTTTATTTCCCCCACCCCCTCTTTGTAAGGGAATGTGTAAATCAAATTATATTCCTGGTGTGGTGTTCTTGTTCCTGGAGTTTCATGCGGATTTACACATGGCATTCAGTGTTGTGTATAGACCCACTGCCTGGTGACTTCCTCTGTTCACCCCTCTTCCTTTGAGAGAGCCCGATAATGGTGGTTAACTCCTTGTTCCTCTCTCTCTCTCTCTCTCTCTCTCTCTCTCTCTCTCTCTCTCTCTGGTTATTCTTGAATTAAGCACAGACTCATCAGCTCGGTTGCTTTATCATGAATAATGCGTGTGATCCTGCGACTCTTCCACAGTTCAGCAGACAAGTGCTAGCCTCACTGACCAAAAACTAAGCAAGGAAAATGACGATTTTTAACAACCATCCATACGGCTGAAACCGAGGTGTTTATGGTGCTGCCTCTTGCTGTCTAAGCTGTCCTTTTGGCAATCAGATCTGAATGAAAGATCACTTCGGACTTAACTGTGATATGCTCACAAGTACCCTTCCTGTTTGTTTTGTTAGCGTTGAAATCAAGACTATTTATTTGGAGAAACATCAAGCTGTGTTTCCCACTGTATTTCATTTGCAAAACTTGAGAACCGCCTTCTCCAGCTTTTGCAAATAATTGATATTCCATATTGGATTCTCAAAGACTTCGATATGGTGAACCTAGGAAACCTAGAAATTGTATTTCATCCTTTTCCTGACTTGGCCTGAGTTCCCCAACAACACCCCATCCCTCACTTTTTTTTTTTTAAAGATGAACCATAGCACAAGTTCAGTTATTTAAATATTCAGCGTTTCTTGAGTCTGTCTGTCGAGGCCATCAAAGCTCATAACTGATTCAATAACCAGTTTCATGCTGACATTCTCACACCTTACACTGCCCTGGTATTAGTGGGGAGGAAAAAGTATCCGCGCGTGTCCGGGAAGCATTCTACACTTGTATATTTTTTTATACTCTGATTCTGTAGCATTTCTGGGTTGCGTTTTTTTGTTTCACAGAAAACATACTAATAATAACAGTGATAAAGCAATCAGAAGACCCAAGAGGTTTACTGTCGATGCTTGGCATCGTCTGACCTTACCTGGCCAATTGCAGTCTGTGGCCAAATTCATTGACTAGAGTAATAACTTTTCAAAAGCCAATTTTTTTTTCTGTATTTTCTGTCTGAAACTGCCAATATCATGAATAGAAAGGGAGAACGCTAAGGGAGAAAGAAAGCGATGTCCCATTGGATTTGTGTCACCTATAGGAACAGCCTGGAGTGTGATCAGCCAAACTTTAGGGACCCGATGGTGTTGCTTTGGAGGCGCCCATATTCGCATTTTGCATTCTTCATATGTAATCATATTGCCAAAGACAAACTATTTCATCATTTATTGTAAATAACACTTTCCCCCCAGACCTACCATAAAGTTTCTGTGATGTATTGTCTTCCAGTTGCAATAAAAATTACTGAGTTGCATCAATCGAAGAAAAAAAACGCCACGTCGTATTCTGTGCCCTGCGTCTCCAGATGCATATGCTGAGCAGTAAAATGATTTCTCTTTCTTAAGCTGCACTAGGCTTTGTGTGCCTTTTTTTTTTTCTTACAAGGTCTGGCTATAGGGCCTCGACAGCACCTACTGCATGCATCCTCATACAGGTTTGCTTCTGGTGGGAACCCTGCACGTCCTCTGTAAAGGCACATGTGCAATGTCCAACATGTCTCAGAATTCCAGCTCTGGTCTCCAAAAATAAAAATCCTTGGCCAACAGTCCTCCCACTGGGAGTTTTTGGACTTAGGCTGAAGACAGATGATGCCTTTCATTTGAAAGTTGTTGAACAGTAAGTGAAAACTGTATGTGAGGATTGAAACCTGCTGTCTAGGTGCTTAAATGTGTCGGGGTGAATTTCCTTCCCCAGGAAATTCATGATCAAATATCCAATTTATATGAATATAAAAATTAATAAATATAAAATTATTAAGATATTATCAAATGTCCCATTGGGCATTCTCCTTTCCAGTGCACACATGCACACACACACACGTAAACACACACACACACACACGCCATGCCCTATCCCTGGAGTGAGCAGGGAGCAGGACGGGAGGAAAGAGCAACCACAATTATTGGCTCAGTGGTAACGGTGGCCGGCAGTCCACTGACCCGAGCTGAGGAAAGAGATTCTCTGCTACATTTTGTGACCTCTAATTCTGTGGACCTAACCTGCAACCGGAACCCCAACAGGACTGGCCTCCATCTGGAACCTTCCCTGGAGCCTCAGGAATGCCCTGGCTGTACTTCCTGTGGGTCAGGGGTTTCAGTAAGGCTCAGCTGTCCAGACTAAATTCCAGTCCAGATTCTCAAAGTGGTCATTTCATCATCTCCTCAAGCTTTTTTTCTGGTCAGTCCAGCTCCATTTTCGCAGTTGGGCTCGTCCTCAGAGCTCTGAGGTGTGCTCCCAGATAATTGGTTTTCAGGTTGGACGAAAATAGATTGGAACAATCACAGCACCCAGGATCCACCAGGGGTTAATTCAGGCCAAGCATGAGGTGTGGCCTCTGTTCAGCCCATCCCAAACATTTTTGTAAGTGTCGAGGTGGCTGAAAATGAGCCACCCATTTAAGGTTGAGTAGCAGAATCCTTGAGGACACCCTGTCAAGATGGTGGCACCCCCAAACATCCGGCCTCCAGGGACTCTTGGCCATCCTCCAGAGGGCTGGGTGTGGGGGGACATTGCCACCTGGAGAATAGTTTCTAGTTAGCTTCCTGTCCCCTGCTGGAAAGAATCCAGTGGAGGGCAGACCTCTGAGTTAGGAGGTGGCTGAGAGGGGAAAGAGAGTTGAAGTAGCAACGCCTGACCGGAAATCAGGCCACTCCAGTCAAAGTCATGTTTGAGCATGATCTCATTCTACACTGTCCTCCCCTCCATTCAAGGAACTTCCTGTCCACACCAACTTGATCCCTGCAGTTGCTGGTACCTGACCTGGAGCAAGGCAAGCAGCCATGGAAGGTGGCACTCACTGCACCCCACCAAGGATTGGGGTCTCCAGTCACATGCAGCAGAGCTTCCCAAGGCTTCAGATGCAGCCAAAAGGCATCCAGAGTCCTGTCAGGTGGCTGACTGCTGGGACGTTGCTTGGATGTGTTTCCAGCAGCTTCTATGCGTGTCTGAATAACACTACTTCCTCCCCAGGGGAAATCCTCCCTACCCCGGTTCTTAGAACTCCAGTAGTTCTCACACCCAACTTCTCTTCCTCCCACTTCAATTCGTGCTCCAGTTCTTTATCCATGAAGATAAAGAAATGACCAAGATCTTCATCTGATTCAGAACAACTTGATATAAAATGGAAAGGGGTGGAGGGATTGTACACTGGGTGACACATGACTGCATGTGGCTGACCCTGGGTTTGGTCCCCAGCACTATATATAGTCCCCAGAACCCTTCCAAGCATGCTCCCTGAGCACAAAGCCCTGAGTATTATTGAATATGGCCCACGTCAAAATAAAATACAAAGAGAGGGCTAGAGCGATAGCACAGCGGGTAGGGCCTTTGCCTTGCACGCAGCCAACCCAGGCTCGATTCCCAGCATCCCATATGGTCCCCCAAGCACCGCCAGGGGTAATCCCTGAGTGCAGAGCCAGGAGTAACCCCTGTGCATCACTGGGTGTGACCCAAAAAGGAAAAAAAATGCAAAGAAAGAAACCAGAGAGGAGGGAGGGGCCGGAGTGATGGGACAGTGGGTAGAGTCTTCCACACATTCAACCTGGGTTTGGTCTTTGGCATCCCATGTGGTTCCCAAGCCCTGCCAGGAAGGATTCCTAAGCACAGAGCCAGGAGCAAGTCCAGAGCACTGCTGGGTGTGTCCCAAAAAAGCAAAAGGAAGGAAGGAAGGAAGGAAGGAAGGAAGGAAGGAAGGAAGGAAGGAAGGCAGGCAGGCAGGCAGGCAGGCAGGCAAGCAGGAAGGAAGGAAGGAAGGAAGGAAGGAAGGAAGGAAGGAAGGAAGGAAGGAAGACAAGTGTACTCATAAAGTTCCTGCTCACGTCTGACTTTCCTTCCTGCCATCGTTTGAATTATTTTAATGTTTGTAAGGACATTAGTGTTAGATGATATCTTGGACATCCTGTCACGGGGTAGAAGCTAATCAGGAACACTGTAGTAAGGAATCTGAACATTTTCTGTAGTTGCCGTGGTGTACAGGGAGTTGGGCAGGAGAGCTGTGTGTCTAAAGTGTGTTTTCTTTGAGTCGATTCAGAACTCAGAAGATGCCCTCTGTGTTGCAGTGCTGTGTCACTGTGTCATTTGCAGACTTAATGATATGTGAACCCCTCTCTGATTTGTAGGTGCTGTAGACCTGGGATACTCCTGTGTTTTTTATTCTTCCTGGACAAATTGAAGGGGGTGGTATTAGCACGGTTATTTTCTGAGAAGATTAGACAACACTCTCTTCAAAGTCACATGAATCCTCTGATCAATGAAATATACGTTCCCAAACATGTCCCCCAACCCCCCCCCCCACACACACACACACGCATTTCACCTCTAGGTGCTCAAGACCAAAAGGCCCCTTTTGTGTTGGCGCAACTGGTGTGTGTGTTGGGGGGGTGGGGAGGGCACTGCTACCCTGACAAATTCCTCCTCTTGCTCTGCCCGGTGAAAGGAAAGTGTGCTGAACTCAGAGAGCAGTGTCCTTCTAGAAAGTTAGGAGCATATGAGGAGGATTCCCTAGCGAGTCTGACCCAGCTAGGAGCATTTGGTGATGCTGAAGGTTTGTGGCTGCCTCCCTTAGGCATGAAATGGTCCCACATATACACAAACAAATGTGTTTTGATCATTATTTCGTGGACTAGAATATAAAACCAGAGGTTCAGGAACTGGGTGAGACTTCAAATATAAGTATCTGCATTAAATGTTTGTTCCTGCCCTTTGTTTTGTGTATAGATCAATCTACCCAGAAAAGTGTGTTTCAATAAATAATACGATGGTGCCTTGATCTGAGATTTCTTGGGTGTTTTTAGATAAAGTATCCCAGGGACTTGAGTACTGCTCATTGTTACTCACAATAAAGGACTTAGGACCCATATGGCTAAATCTTCAAAACATAGCAATTTGCTTGAGAGGGCTCAAGGAATTCTATTTTTTTCCTCCTCTGTTACTCATTTCAAAAATTGATTTCTAAAAATACACGCTATGGAATAAGTGTGGTGCAGTACAGCAGGGAAAGGAAGACAGTCGCTGGTTTCTGCTTCTCTGGAAGAGTTTTTCCACGTGGGTTCCTCATTTTCACACCATAAAACTAGTAGGGACATCAGGATTGTGCAGCCTCACCACTTCCAAAAAGCAGGTTGCAGGTGCTCCCGAGTGGGGTGGTTGCCTTACAATGTAGCTGACTCAGGTTTGAATGCCCATCTGGTCTTCTAAGCCCTTCCAGGAGTGATTCTTGAGCACTGTGGGGGCCAGACCCCAAAACAAACCAACAAAGAGCAAATTGTTGAGACACAGGAAAGTTGAAGGATTTCTCCACCATGACACAGCTAGCTCGTCCTGGAGCTGCATGTGTAGAGGAGACATCTTCAGGCCTGGAGAAGAGCAAAACCATGTCAAGTGACAACCTTGTAAACCTGTGTTCTGGACTCCAATCTTCAGAGTCCCATGCGCCCACCATGAACCTGGCAGCTCTGCTCCCTGTTATCCTCACAGCCATGAGTGATTTCCAGCCACCCAAACGAGGTGCAGCCTTGGAGCAAACACGCAGCTAAGAAGAAGAGCGAGCACCATAGCCAGAAGGTGCAGCTTCTGTGAGATGGTATGAGAGCACCCCAGTAACCCCTGGGAGCACCACAGCTATAACCAGTGCCCCTTGACTAGGAGTGCGAGCCCTGATGCAAAGACAAGCATCATGACTCAATAGGTGCCATGTCAATAGGTGCCACCTCAATGAGCAACCCCACTAACGGTGAGCAGACCCAGCATCAGGCGCATGTGTAACCCCTGATCTCCAAAACATCAATGACAATAATGATAACAACAGCAAAGGGTAGAGGGGTGTGGGGGCAGTAAAAAACAAAAAGGTTTGGGGGCTGGAGTCATAGCACAGTGGATAGGGCCTTGCACACAACTGACCTGGGTTTGATTCCCAGCATTCCATATGGTCCCCTGAGGACTGCCAGGAGTAATTCCTGAGTGCAGAGCCAGGAGTAACCCCTGTGCATCACTGGGTGTGACCCAAAAAGAAAAAAAGGGTTTTTTTGGGGGGGTAACTCCACACCTGGCTGTGCTCAGAGCTTACTCCCAAACTCTGTGCCATCAACTCTTAGTGTCCCAACTCTTAGTGGAACTCAGGGAACAGTATGGGGTGATGAGGATCAACCTGGATTGGCTGTATGCAAGGCAAGAGCCTTGCCTGCTATACTAACTATTTCTCCAACCCCTAAAAACAAAACAAAACATAAAAACACTTTTTCAGAAGAGGACATTCCCTTCCTGATCTTTTGCAACTTGCGTTTATTTGGTATGTAATCATAATCACCTCATGTGCAGAATTTCATAGCTGGCCATTCCTTGCACAAGTAGACTTTATGTTGTATGCATTTCTCATAGATATGAGGATCTTCCTAAATGACATAGGGGCCTGGTGGAATGAGTAGTCTGTCACCTTTAGCTGTTATCTTCCTTTCCATCATTTAAGTTGCCACCAGTTCCTATTATAAGTAATGCCTTCAGGCAGATGGTTGTTCACAATATTTTCAAATTATCTTTGTTTAGTTTGTCCATCAGATTATCGGAACAAACATATCATCAATTTTATAACTCTTCACACATTAAAAAAAAAGCATCAGTATCAATAGCAATGAACAAAAATCCTTTTATTGCTATTTGAGCTTTCACTTAATGCCTAGCAAAGTTATATTATTTTCTGTAAGTTATTGGGCATTTCTTTTCTTTTCTGAACCACCTGTAGTTGACTGTTCCAGAGAAGGAAAACAGGTTTATAGACTACTTTCTACAATGTTCCTGATTGGCTGCTACCAGTGTCAGAATAATCCCCTACATCATCTCCTGCCCCCGCACCTGGCTGTCCTCACTGGGGTCCCTTGGAGGGGGGCAGGTTGAGTTTCCCTCCCCACGCCGAGCAGAGCCCCAGCAGCCAAAGACCTCCAGAACCAGCCACAGCTATGCTGAGACCACTCTCCACACATCCGGATAAGCCTCACGCATGAAGGAACTGGCAGAGGAACCCAGGCATGTGGGTCCCGGGGCTGAGATCTCCAAGCCTGCTCTGATCAGGACTGGGCCTTCTCCATCCAGATCCCCCATCTTCCAGTAGGTAAGCGTTACACCCACCAGCTACTGCCGGAGCCAGGTGGTCCCATCAACAGCCAAGACCCAGAGACTATAAAACCCAACTCCCGGAAGCACGCGGCACATTCTCCGCTGCACGACATCTTATTATCTCGTTTTTAATTTGGAGAACCCTGCAGGCTACTGAGAGTATCCTGCCCGCACAACAGAGTCTGGCAAACTTCCCATGTCATACTCACGGTCACGGTCACGGTCACGGTCCTCCCGTTGTTCATCGATTTGCTCGAGCGGGCCCAGTAACGTCTCCATCGTGAGACTTGTTGTTACTGTGTTTGGCATATTGAATATGTCACGAGTAGCTTGCCAGGCGCTGCCGTGCGGGCGAGATACTCTCAGTAGCTTGCCGGGCTCTCCAAGAGGGGTGGAGGAATTGAACTTGGGTTGGCCATATTGGCTGCGTGCAAGGCAAACGCCCTACCGCTGTGCTATCGCTCTAGCCCATGTCATACTCAATATGCCAAATACCAGTAACAATGATAGGTCTCATTGTCCTAGCCCTCAATAAGCATTGAATATGGCTCTTTTAAAATCTCAGGGCTAGGAAGAAGGAGACGTTACTGGTGCCTGCTCGAGGCAATCCACGAACAACAGGATGATTGTGATTGTGATCATCTAATACCAAGCGGTTCTTTCCTCCTCACACCTTAATGCCATCCCTGAAACTTTTACTTGAAGGCGCTTGAACTAGCTTGAAAACCACGGAACTGAAAACCTAATTCATCTTGCATGTGGTAACCATTTGTATGAGAACAATATGACTTTTCCTTTCTAAGTCCCATGGCCATCCTGAGTGGTGTAGACTGAGGTGTGCAGTATCAGGGACTAAATCCAGTGCCTCTCACATGCAAAATCACCTTTAGGTACTCAGCCACTTTTAGACCACATCACTCCCAGTTTGTCCTAAGTCTTTTCCAGAAGATTCCAACAATATGTACATCCTTTCTCTCTTCTGCACTGTGTGTGATCAGAACTAAGGGGGCCAGGGAGTTAGAATAAGGGGTAAGGCACTTGTCTTGCATGTGGTCGACCTGGATTTGGTCCCCAGCACCTCATATGGTTCCCCCAAGCATCACCAGGAGTGATCTCCGAGCACCGGAACAGGAATAAGCCTTGAGCATTGCTGAGTGTGGCCCCCAAATAAAAGCAAAACAAAAATGAGAGAAGTACTAAGATCTGAGTTCAAGGCCAGAGTCTGAAGGTGAGAAGCCATCCCTTCTGGTTTCCTTTTAGAATGGAACCAAAAGATACATTTTTTTTTTCAGAAGTGCCTTCACAGCACCAAATCACATTGAACTGGCAATTCATTAAAACAGTGTAAGTCCCAGATGTTGGTGGGCATCTCCGGATCCTCATTTTGGACCAGAGTGCGGGATGATTTGGTCTTTTGTTCTATGTCAGTTGTTATTAGCAGCGGGGTGAGAGTTGGGGATGAGGGGCCTGATTTTTGTCTTCTGAAACACTTGGCTTTTTCTCCAGGTGTCATGTGATTACAATCTCGAATGTGTCTTCTACACATTGATTAGGACACTCTGCAGCCAAGCAGCATGGGTCTGGAGACTGCCCCTTGGAGGTAATTAGTAAGCTGATTCTTTGTGCACCTGGATATGAAGATATAGCCTACATTTTCCCCATCCAATCAAAAGTTTTTCAAATATATCCTTGATCTCCAAGTATGAGTGCAGCGTCGTCCTTTATATATTAAAAAATAAAAGGAAATTAGAGCCATACTCTATGTTAATACGAATTATGCAAATGTGAAATGAAGAAATGGAAAAGAATCAAGTTTCACTTAATGTTCAAAACTGGAAATCGTGTAAATCCGACTTTATTCCTATGGGGAATTAATCTTGATTCCTGCAGGTATTAAATTATATGAGGTCTTAAGGACTGTCACACAAAAAGAAACCACAGTGTCTTCATCGATTCCTTCTTTCTTTCCTTCAGTGCTTCTTAGTGTGTACAAGCTGACTTCCTGGCTGAAAGATTACAAACCATTCTTCACGAACCCATGCAAGAATTTCACCTAGGGCTGTGTGGAATCTTAAGTTTGCTGATACAGTATTCTAGTTATAATCAGGAAGTTTCAGTCTAACTTCTGAATGTGGTCAAATATATTTAAAATAATGGACTTTCTTTAAAAATACATCCTCAGATAAGGGGACCTCAGGTTGATTCAGTGGCAAAAGAGCTTGCTTTGCAGTCTTAGGACCTTGAGTTCAATCCCTGCAGTTACCCACATATGTCGAGAGCTGTCCCAGTGGCTCTCTCTCCTGGGTGCTCAAGCAGGATATGGTGAAGTCTCAGGCGTGAGAGCCCAGATGAACACAATTTCCAAGTGAGACCAGGGGTCACGCAACAGCAAGAGAAGGGAGGAGACAGGAAAGAATTCCAACAGTTTGGTTACTTTCAGCACCTATTTTTCTAAGTTATTGACACTACCCATACATATATAATATATTATATATTATACATAATACACTCTCCTACCTAGTCATGGGCATGCAAAACGAGAGACATCAAGCCCAGGAGCTAGGGAGGGCACCCAGAGGTGATGAGGAGTGGACCCTCCTTCCCCAAGAAACTGGAGAGAGGGAGAGGGTGGCGGCATAGCAAGGGTGCTAGGGGAAGGGCGGGCACCCATGGGGCTGGTTTGGCTGGTGAGATAGTCCCTTTCCTCCTGCCCCCTTTTTCTCTGGCTCTGCTTCCTCAAATACACACAGCTGATCGCTGGTTGGACAGTCTGTAGGGACAGCCCTACAGTGATATGGAGCAGAGCAGAGGAATGGCCAAGAAGGAGGCTGTGGGCACCAGGCTTGCTTGGAGCAGAGCATCAGTCCCCAGCACCCAGCTGGTGCCTTACCTTGCCCAACAGCCTCCCCCAGCCTCCCCTCTGGGCTCTGACTGAGAACCTGCTTCCTGCCACACGTACCCTTAGTCTGTCTCTATACCAGAGCCCCGGTGCCTACCGGATATTCTGTCTGCAGGTAAGTATCATCTCTAGAATGCTCCCTGGGATCACAGACTGCCCTCTCCTCCTGAAAAATTCAGGTCTTCCCTCTGTGTTCTACTTCCTCTCTGCTGCCAAGGAAACTTGTAGTTAAAACTCCTCTGTTCCAGCACTTACCCCATTTTTGAAAGGGGTGTGTGTGGCCGAGTGGGTGCAGTGCTACTGGTTGCCCCATCTGTTCCTGCCAGGTCTCCCTCTATATGTCTCTCTCTCTCTCTTTCTCTCTCTCTCTCTCTCTCTCTTTTTAAATAAATAGATTTTATTTGGAGGATTTTTAAGGTGTGGAAGAAGAGAAAGTGAGAGACTAATGTACTAAAGAGAGAACATGGGCTTCTCCAAGGGTGGAGAGAGCCCCTACACACATCCTAGCATTACACATCTCAAGAGGGGAGAGGCAGGCGACACATGTACTCAGGCACCACATGTGCTCGGCCACGTGGGCACAAATACACATTGGCTTGGGCAGCATATGCGCGCTATATCTCTCTTTTTGAATTTTATTTTATTTTGTTGAAATTCTATGGTTTACCATACTGTTAGTAACGGTTTCTCATGCTTATTAATTCTAATAAGTCTCCTGCCTTCGCGCCTGGCTGTCCTCACCGGGGCCCCTTGGAGGAGGGCAGGTTGGGTTTCCCTCCCCACCCCGAGCAGAGCCCCGGCAGCTGAAGACCTCCGGTTCCAGCCAAGCCATGCTTAAGACCACTCTCCACATGTTCAGACGAGCCTCACACATAAAGGAACCGGCAGAGGATCCCAGGTGTGCGGGACCTGGGCCTTAGATCTCCAAGCCTGCTCAGATTGGGACTAGGCCTCCTCCACCCATCTAAGATCCGGAGTTCCAACCTCCGTCGACAATCAAGAATAAGGGACTCTGTCTCATTTGCCACGGAGTCAAAAATCAGGTGGGCTGGTCACGTAATGAGATTTAGAGACGACAGCTGGACTAGAGCCATTACCGACTGGATTCCACGGGATGTCAAAAGACCGCGTGGCCGCCCACCTACCAGATAGTCAGGATTCTTCATCAAGATCATGAACGATCGGTTTGAGGCTCTTCGTGTTCCTAGAACGAACAGACGCCATTGGACTACACTAGCATGTGACAGGGACAAATGAAGATTTGCTGGCGCCCGCTCAAGCAAATCGATGATTAACGGGAAGTCAAGTGATCAAGTGAACATTTTAGGATACAGAAAGCACGTTCATAAAAAAGAAACCACATTCATACACCTTTATTATGGTATTATTTTAAATGTCCAATTTCATTATTATTTCCAGTTTCTTATCATGACTAATTTATAAATTAAACTTGATCCTATGTAGGGATGCGCATATATACAAGTGTGAATCCATGGATGTATGAATGAATAGGATAAAGCTTAACATCCATAAGCTTCAGGACACTCCCTGGTTCCCAGGGATCCACTCATGGTCTTGGGATGTATCCCCACCAGTAAACAGGGCAACAACTATTCTGTGTTTCAAAGATATTGTGCAGAAGAAAAGATTAAACCCTCATGAATTCCTTTTAAAATATTGGTTACATATTATTGTATAGATCCAATAATATTTGGATCTATCAGGCTATTCATAACCTAACATTAAAATGCCTCGCGTATCACCAGGAGTGTTCTTTGTTGAATTAAACTCTCATCCTCTCCTTTGTTTCCTGTCAAATCTTTAAACTGTTTAAATACTTGTCCATGCCTCAGAGATGAAAGTGATATTAGTGGAATAAACCTGTTGTATGGATGAAAAGTAAGATTGTTTTTGAAAATAAAACCAATTGTACCTGACATTTTTTCTTAAACTAAAATATTAATGATTCATGATTTTAATTTATTTCTCTTGCCCGGTATGTTCTCTAGGAGTTACTTACGAAGACTTCCCATGAGAGAGCAGGAAGCTATCCTTTGTAACAACAAAAGGCAAGAAACAATCCCCCCCCAAGAAATCCCATCTTTAGTTTCTATTTTTTAAAAAAAAACAATGGCAAAATAAAACATCATTAATGCATCCCATATTACCTTTCCACTCCTTTTAGTTTTCTGATACTAATGCCACTTGAAAGTCATTCATTTGCTTCTTCCCCAACTCCACTGCCAAAGTTCACACAGCTGCCTCTCCATCCATGTCCACAGCCTGTCCAGCTCTGCGCTCTTGCTGTATCTCCTCCTTCACCCTCCTCTCTGGACTTGCCTTTTCCTGTTTATTTTCTGTGTTAGCATCTCTGAGGAATGGGTCTCTGGTTCTGGCTCCCAAGGACATGGCTGGAGCAGAACCAATTGCCATTAACCAAAGCCACCAAAGACTGATGAGTAACCCAGATTAGCGAAGGGTGCTTTCCAGGGGCTGTGTATACTCTCTGCATTCAGACCTGATGCTACGTTTGTATCACGGGTCCTCTGGGCTGTGCACTGAGCAAAGTCAGGGGACACAATAATATCTCAAGGGAGATTTCTTTATCAAAGCCATGAGAAAGTCTGGGGGACTCTCCATGCTCACAAGCCAAATGTCACGACCAGAAGGCCAGAGATCCAGAATCCCAGTTTACCTGCTCTCCCTCTCACCCAGGGCTGGGTCTGCACAACAAAATATTTTTTTAAATTATTTTTTATTTTTGAATTTTTATTAGTGAAACACCATGAGGTACAGTTGTAGACTTACAAATTTTTGTGCTTGAGTTTCAGTTATACAATGATCAAGTACCCATCCCTCCACCAGTGCCCATTTTCCACCACCACGGGTCCCTGTATCCCTGCCACCCTCAATCCCCCCATCCCACCCTGCCTTTGTGTTCTCTCTCTCCTTTTGGGTGTTGTGGTTTGCAAAAGAGGCATTGAGTAGCAATCAGGTTTGGTCTACAGTCTACCTGACAGGGGAGACACCATGACACGACAAAATATTTTTTAATGAATCACTGTTAAATGCAGTTACAAAGATTTCATCTTTGAGTTTCAGTCCTACAATGATCGAACAACCATTCCTCCACCAGTGCACATTCTTCATCAGCACTGTCCCCAGTATCCCCATCCCCATCCCAACCCTCCCCCTGCCTCTATGGCAGACGATTTCCCCCATACTCTCTCTCTCCTTTGGGGCATTATGGTTTGCAATATAGATACTGCGGAGCCATCATGTTTGTTCCTTTATCTATTTTCAGCACACATCACATCTCCCATCTCGAGCGATTCCTCCAACCATCATTGACTTAGTGATCCCTTCTCTATTCCAACTGCCTTCTCCCCAGCTCATGAATCACCTTCCAACAATGAAGCAATATTCCTGGCTCTTGTGGCCACTGTCCTTGGGTGTCAATCTCATATTATGTTATTTTATATTCCAAAAATGCATTAATTCTATGTCTGTCCCTCTCTTTCGGACTCATTTCACTTAGCATGATACTCTCCATGACCGTCCACTTATAAGCAAATTTCATGACTTCATCTTTCCTAACAGTCTTTTGCCCCCACGCCTGGGTGTCCCTCGCCGGGACCCCTTGGAGGGGAGCGGGTTGAGCTTTCCTCCCCGCCCCGACCAGGGCTCCGGCAGCTGAAGACCTCCAGGACCAGCCACCACCATGCTGAGACCACTCTCCGCACACATGAAGGTACTGGCAGAGGGACAAAGCCACGCGGGTTCCGGGGCCGAGACCTCCAAGCCTACTCGGATTGGAGTCAAGCATCTTCCATCCAGATCCTCCAAATTCCAGCAGACGGGG
Source organism: Sorex fumeus (assembly GCF_029834395.1). Classification (NCBI taxonomy): domain Eukaryota; kingdom Metazoa; phylum Chordata; class Mammalia; order Eulipotyphla; family Soricidae; genus Sorex; species Sorex fumeus. The sequence goes on from NW_026606155.1 coordinate 6,234,616, forward strand.
GTCACACCCACCACCTGGCCCCCTGGCACCGTGTAATCCCATCAGCGGCCAAGACTCAGAGACTATAAAATCCAGATCCCGGAACCGCACGGCCGCATTTGCGGCCGCGCGACATCTTATCAGAACTTTTTTTTTTATGACATCTTATTATCTCATTCCTACTTTGGACAAACTTGCAGGCTATCGAATGTAGCCTGCCCACAGGGCAGAGTCTGGCAAACTCCCCGTGGCGTACCAAATATGCCAAATACCAGTAACAATAATGGGTCTCATTCTCCTAAAGAGCCTTGAATATAATCTCAGGGCTAGGATGAAAGAGACGTTACTGGGGCCTGCTCGAGGCAATCGACGATTAACAGGATGATGAAATGAAAAATGAAAAAAAAAAACAGCTGCATGGTATTCCATTGTGTAGATGTACAAAAGTTTCTTTAACCAGTGGTCTGTTCTCAAACCCTCAGGTTATTTCCAGATTCTGGCTATTGTGAACAGTGCTGCAATGAACATAAAGGTGCAGATGTCATTTCTACTGTGCTTTTTTGCACCCCCAGGATATATTTCCAGAAGTGGTATTGCAGAATCATATGGAAGCTCAATTTCTAGTTTGTTTTTTTTTTAAGAAATGACCATATTGTTTTCCAAAAAGGCTGGGCCAGTTGGCATTCCCACCAACAATGGGAGAGAGTCCCTTTCTCTCCACCTCTGTGCCAGCACTGGTTGACAGACAAATTCTTGTTGCTGCCGTTGTCTTTTCCAGGCTACTGGAGGAATCATGCTGTTTCAGTGACAATGTACCCGCCAACCTGGACAGGAGACATGGAATCAGGTGTCATCTCAGTGGCGCATCAGCTCTCCCTGAAGAGCCGGCAGCTTGCCCTGTGCACAGCTTACCCATGTCTATGGTTGCAGTTACACACTGAACAATCCCCCCACGCCAAATCCATGTGGAAGTCCCAGCCTCCCTTTCTTTAGAGTGACCTGCTTAGTAAGCAGAGTCAGTGTAGTTAAAGGGGTTCCTATTGGGGTTAGCTGAACTTCAAATCCAAGATGACTGGAGTCTTTACAAAAAAAAAAAAAGGTGATATGGCCAGTGTTTTGAGGAGAAGGACAGAAAAGGAAGGAAAGCAAGAGAAGAAGAGAATGGGCAGCAATGCTTGAGCAGGCATCAGGGTGTCAGTTATACTGGTGATATAAGTGAGTGGTAGAGCCATAGATCCAAAACACAGACACAACAACAATGAAAACACAAGATCTAAGGGGCAACCACAGGAACCTTTTTTTTTTCCTTTTTGGGTCACACCCGTCGATGCACAGGGGTTACTCCTGGCTCATGCACTCTGGAATTACTTCTGGTGGTGCTCAGGAAACCATATGGAATGCTAGGAATAAAACCTGGTTCTGCCTCCTGCAAGACACGCCCTAGCCACGCCCTACCCTTCCAGCCCCAGGGAACCTTGTTATGTGCCTGTCAAGTTGACACTCAGGGATGGGCTGGGGGGTTGGGGACAGAATCTGGGAACACTGGTGGAGGGAAGTTGACAGTGAAGGTGGGATTGGTGTTGAAATATTATATACCCCAAAGTCAACAATCAATAGTTTTGTAAATCTCAGTTATTTTTTTTCCTTTTACTTTTTGGGTCACACCGGTGATGCACAGGTGTTACTTTTGGCTTTGCACTCAGGAATTACTCCTGGTGGTGCTCAGGGGACCATATGGGATGCTGAGGATCAAAGCCGGGTCGACTGCGTGCAAGGCAAACGTCCTCCCCTCTGTACTATCGCTTCAGCTTTATAAATCTCAGTTCTTTAATTAAAAAAAAAACATGGGGACTTGGGACGCAGACACTCAGTGGCGGGGGCTCAGGGGCAGGTTGGAGAGATGCTGTCACATGCTGAGAAATCTTTCCAGAAGCTGCAAGAATGCACCAAACACACCATCCCCTAATGACACTGGGGAATGTGTCATACTTTGAATGTGGACTCAAAGCCTCCAGATTCGTCTCTGTGGCTGAGGCCACCCAGGCAGCCTCGGGATGATTAACACAGACACTGGGACTCAAGCTGTCCTTGGAAGACTTGCGGATATGTTGGCCTTTTGAGCTCTTTTTTTTTGTGTGTGGAGGTAGGGCAACGTTGGGGACTGTTGGGTCATACTCAGCAATACTCAGGGCTTCTTCCTGGATTTGTGCTCAGGGATCATTCCTGGAGGTGCTCAGAGAGTGATATATGGTGCTGGGGATTGAACTAGAGATGGCCTGTGTAAAGCAAGCACCTTGCATGCCCCCTGCACTGGCTCTCTGGTCTCTGAATTCACCATGCCCAGGAACTATAGCTGAAGGTTGAGGTATCGGCTGCTATCACTTATACACATGGATCCCACTTGTTGTTACAAACACAATCTTCTTAAAAAAGAAGATTTATATTCTTGGCTTTATTTCTACTATAGATTCCTAAATATTTCTAAAGAAAAGTCCTTCATTGTGTTACTCAGATTTACTAGGCACTCATCTTGTTCTGAGAGTGGATCACAGAAGCTGTGTTTGGGATCAATGGCCTTTGAGCATATTGGTGATCAATTTACTTGAGCAACCCTGAGCTAAAATCTCAGACACCCATGACAAAATGTTTGCAAAGCCAAGAACCTGTTGGGGTTTAGTTTCTCTCTCCCCACCCTTGACAAAATGGTTGATTGCCTCCAGCAGGCCCCAGTAACATCTCCTTCGTCCTAGCCCTGAGATTTTTTTTTAAAAAGTGCCATATTCAAGGCTCTTTCAGAGTTAGGAGAATGAGACCCTTCATTGTTACTGGTATTTGGCATATTGGGTATGCCACGGGTTGTTTGCCAGACTCTGCCATGTGGGCAGGTTACATTCAGTAGCCTACCAGTTTGTCCAAAGTAGGAATGAGATAATAAAATGTCGCGCAGCCGCTACACTTCCGGGAGTTGGGTTTTATAGTCTCTGAGTCTTGGCCGTTGATGGGATTACACGGCGCCAGGGGGCCAGTTGGTGAGTGTGACCCCCCTGCCTACTGGAATTTGGAGAATCTGGGTGGAGGATGCTCAGCCCCAATCCAAGTAGGCGTGGAGATCTCAGTCCCGGGACCCACATGCCTTTGTTCCTCTGCCGGTACCTTCATGTGTGCGGAGAGTGGTCTCAGCATGGTGGTGGCTGGTTCTGGAGGTCTTCAGCTGCCAGAGCCCTGGTCGGGGTGGGGAGGAAAACTCAACCCGCTCCCCTCCAAGGGGCCCCGGCGAGGACAGCCAGGCGCGGGGGCAGGAGACAAAATGGTATCCAGTGAAAATGCACGGTATGCGTGCTGCTCTTCACTTTTGCTTTTAGTCTACTCTGTTGGAAGCATGGCGTCTCATCACTTGAACTTCCCTCCATCAAGAGTTCCATGTAAGTTTTTCTTCTTTTCCTTTCTTTTCTTTTTCTTATTTAAAAAAATTGTTGTTGTTATTCTTACATTTTGTCACACATTTGCTCATTTTATTTACATCTGGGGGATGGGGGTTCCAGGGGTCGAACCCAGGGACTCTTTCAAGCAAGGCATGAGCTCTGCCCTGAGCTGCACCCGGAGCCCTTTATTTCATCTTGGATTGTTAGTTTGCTGTTGGTTTAAGATGACAATGTGCTACCTCAAATCTTTTTTGCAAGCAACCAGATATGGACAAACAAGTTGAAGTTAAGAGCCAAAGCCGAAATGGTTGGAGAGAGTGTGATTATATCATAAGCCTCATATTTTGGTTTTGTTTGGGGGCCACACCTGGCAGTGTTCAGGGCTTATTCTGGACCCTGTGCTCAGGGATCACCCCCAGCAGGCTTGGGGGACCATGTGGGGTGCTGGGGAATCAAACCCTGGTAGGCCGCGTGAAAGGCCAGCTCCCTACCAAACTGTACAATCTCTCTGGCCCCATAAACTTCATTTTTAAAAGAAAATCACCAGGAAGATTCTCTGCAGCTTCCTCAAGAATCCAGAGCTACGGAGGGAAAGTCAGGCCAAGCCAGGGATGGAGGCAGGAGCCCAGCAGTCTGGGAACGTGGCCCAGTCCCCTCCATTCAACAGTGGAGGGTGTTTTCCTTCTGACCTGCCAATTATGGGCTCTGGGGTGACAGAGGAAGTAGGGAGAAGCCCTGGTGCTGGCAGACTCGGGAGTCTGGACTGGCTTTAGGGGCTCTGATGCAGAGGGGGCTCTAGGAGCTCACTCATAGGAGAGCGTCACTGCCCCCCCGCCCCCACAAACCCCTGTAGCATACATGCTCTTGCTCCCAGCAAGGGGACTGCAAGCCCATTCCCACAGGCTGGTAAAGGAACTTCTCACTGTGGTCTGAGGGCTGCGGCAGTGCCCCCTGCAGGCTTGCTGGAGCGCAGGCTCCTGGGCTCACAGTGGGTTTTTGCAGCTGGTTCTGTATTTTTCATTGCACCCCAGGAATTTGCTGCACTCCTGAAAGTTTAAGAAGCACCAGCCTCTGTATAGGCATGAGGAAGATTATGCCCATAATGGTACCCGGCTCCTTGCCCCACCCTATCTTCTACGAAGCTCCCACACTGCCGCAGCTTTCTTCCCTTCTTCCAGGGATCCACTCTCAGCGCTGTCTACAATATCTGATCCTGGGACATCCGACCTCAAACCCGTTTGCTCTTTGGGACTAACTAATGGCTGGGTGGCATCGCGTATCTCTGCCCAAGCTGCACAGTGCTGGCGACTGAGATGGGGGCAAGACTGGGATTCAGTGCCTAGCATCCCTTGACGGATTCCATGAGATCCTTCCGGAGAAGAGTTGCACTGCAGGGAGTCACACAGTAGCCCTTCTATAAACGCCAGCTATTCTGACTCTTGGGCAACGATGAACCGGGCTCATCCCCATATTCGGTTCTCAGGTTCTGTAGGAGGCGTGAGTAGAGCCGGGAGAAAAAGTGCTTGAATCCAGGGGGAACTGCAGCAGAGGAAACTAAGCCTTGGTCCTCCTGTCTGTGCAGTGGGGTTCTAAGTGCCCAGGTCCCAGGGCTTACGAAGTGTCCCCGTCTGCTGTGGGGTCTCCCATGTGGTGGGTATGGAAAACTGAACTCCAGAGAGGAGAACGAACAGTCATCTGCTAGTAACAGAAAGTGAGGTTTGCTTAGAGTGGTTCCAGTTCTGTGAATTCTCTCTCCAGTAAATGAGGATTTTTTTTCCCTCCCTGGAAAAGTACCTTGTAACATGCAAGGCGTCTGCTCCTCCACCAAGCAACACCCCACCCCTCCTGACAAAGGACTATTTAAATTGCAAGAAAGCAAACACCCACCCTTTAGTAAGTAAAGGTATTTTTAAATTACAGGGGGTCATATTTTATATTTCCTTGCCTAGGACATTTCCAGTGTTTCTATTTCTTTGTGTAAGGCCATATTTCTAGGTGGTATCGAACTTCTTCTGCCTAAAGTACGTTTTATAACATATCTTGTGATGCAGTTCCACTGGGGGTTAATTCTTTCCGTCTCAGTATATCAGCTTTTGATTATTGACAGAGATTTCTGCTGGGTATAGAATTCTACTTGATAGCTGTTCCCCCCACGGTGTGAAAGATGTGACCCACTCCTCCCCACGTTATTCTCTGTTAGACGTTATATAGTATTCTTATCATTATTCCTCCTACATGATTGTACTCTGTCCTTTAGCTGATTTTAATCTTGGTTGTTGGCCATTCTACCTTGATTTGCCTTGTTATTTGTCGTTTTCTTCCTGTTTCTTGTGCCTTGTGTTCCCTGAGTTTCTTGTATTGGCAAGTTTATAGTTTTATTTTCCAAATATGGAAAAATTTCAGCTGTCTTTTTTTCCCAAACATTTTTCTGCTCTCTACCCTCCTTCAGAGATTTCAATTATACATCTGTTAGACTATTTGAAATTGTGCCATGATTCATTGGCACATTTTTATCCCACTAATTTCTTTTTCCTTTTCAAATTTTGGATAGTTTATATTGTTGTTATCTTTAACTTGATTAATAGTTTACTCTGCAGTGTAATTGTTCATCTCACCCAGTGTCTTTTATGACAGATATTGTATTTTTCATCTTCTGCATTTCTTTTTAGAATGTCTTTGCTTTCCTTGCCCTTTTAAACACACAGGATATAGTGAAAATAATGGTTTAATGTTTTTGTCCATTAATTGCACCATCTGTGTCATATCTGGATCTCTTTCTTTGATTTTTGCTACCTTGTTTTGGTTTATATTTTCCTACCTTTTAAAAAAATACTGTCTCCTCGCCTACAAATAGCCTCTCTGGCTCCTGATCAAGCTGATTAATGGCCATGATCCCAGAGACTCAGAAACAAATCTTGAAACCCAGCAGCTTTTGGCAGAAATGCATCTGGACTGCATACCATCTTGACCGTGGCTCCAGAGGCAAAAGGACTTAATCCAGAGCCCGGCAGCTTGTGGCAGAAAAGTGAATAGACCATGCATTAAACTATGACGCCATGCCTCCCTGGGAGGGAAAAGATGTTGCTCCCTTCTGCCTTTCTTCCCCGCCCCCGCCCCCCCCCCCCCCCCCCCCCCCGCCTGCAGCAGCAAGGTGGCCGCTGCCTCAGAGCTTATTGGAAAGCCAGGTATGAGCCTGTGGTGATGGGGCAATGCAGTCTCATGGGAAGGGGGGGCGGTACAGGCTCGTCCTTCACACCCTACCGAGGTCCTGAGCAACCCATGAGCGGCTCTCCAGCACAGCCATAATACCAGATGCACAAAAACCAATCTTGTAATTATCTGGCTCTTTGCCACACAACATTATATGATTCTCATAAACAGCTGTAGAAAACAAAGTATTTCACAATGCCTTTTCAGCAATTCTGATTGTTGGGGGGGGGGGGATTCTAAACAATAATGGTGCATCTTTTGTCAAAATAATGATTGTAATCAATGTAGAGAAGAGTTAAGTGGAAATCATCTGCCTCACATGCATTGGGAGGGGTGGGGGGTATATTGGGGCTCTTGGTGGGGAAAAATGAGTACTGGTGAAGGGAGAGGGGTTTGATCATTGTATGACCGAGACTTAAACCTGAAACCTTAGTAACTTTTCCCACAGTGATTCAATAAATAAATATAAGACAAAAAAATAAATAAATGAATAAAACTATGAAAAAAAAGTAAGGTGGAGTTCATACCCAATTCAATCAGCTAATCAGTGGCTGAATAAATAGAGTACTCCTACATTAAAAAATGTAAATAATTGTGGACCCTTTTATTTGGAAAAATAATTTCTGACATCACCGTTTCCTAAACATCTTATTATTAATTTTACTTTCACATTAAAATGGCTTACCTTTTGACTATAAACTGTCACTGTCACTGTCACCCCATTGTTCATCGATTTTTGCTTGAGCAGACCCAGTAACAATGTGAGACTTGTTACTGTGTCTGGCATATGGAATATGTCACGGGGAGCTTGCCAGGCTCTGCCGTGCGGGCGAGATACTCTCGGTAGCTTGCCAGGCTCTCTGAGAGGGGTGGAGGAATCGAACTCGGGTCGGCCATGTTGGCTGCATGCAAGGCAAACACCCTACCCGCTGTGCTATCGCTCCAGCCCTTTGACTATAAAACAAAACAAAACAAAAAATACTGTCTCCTTAAACATATTTAAACTTTATTCTGAGATGTGGCTTTGGATCCTTTTGGAGATTTGTCCTTAAGCCTTGGTTGATGGCATCAGCAGGCTTTCAGGTAGGACTAATTATTTTTTCCACAAGTGAACAACGCCTTCTGGAAACTCCGTGCCTGGTGAGTGATGACCCCCAACTCCCCCATTCTGGCATATTGGAACATAAACTAAACCTGACCCTGGGTGAGTCCCCATGGCAGGTCTAATTTGCTTTTTTTAAAGTGATTTGCTTAATAAGAGAGAGAACAAAAGGGAATTCCCTGCCACAGAGGCAGGGTGGGATGGGGGGATGGGAGGTAGGAGGGATACTGGGATCCGTGGTGGTAGGAAATGGGCACTGGTGGAGGGATGGGCATTTGATCATTGTATAATTGAAACTCAAGCACAAAAAGTTGTAAGTCTGCAACTGTACCTCATGATGTCTCACTAATAAACAAAAAAAAGTGATTTGCTTTCTAGCCTACATTTTTAAAAAGTCTTTTTCTTTTTGGTTCACACCTGGACGATGCTCAGGGGTTACTCCTGGCTCTGCACTCAAGAATTACTCCTCGAGGTGCTCTAGAGACCATATGGGATGCTGGGATTTAAATCCAGGTCGGCTGAGTGCAAGGAAGACACCCAATGTGCTGGATTATAGCTCCGGCCCGTCTAACCTGCTCCTTATTGACTCTTCTTGACTCATGATGACTCAAGGCCTGGCCCACTGAGGGCTACCCCCTCCACATGCCCCACGTTTCCTATTTTTGTAGCTCTTTCTAACAAAACGACTTTGAGACCATTTATGTACGATTCCTGCTTTCCTTGTTCCCTTCTCTTTTTTTTTTTTATTATAAAATGTTTTAATAGTGAGACATCATGAGGTACAGTTGCAGACTTACACATTTTTGTGCTTGGGTTTCGATTATACAATGATCAAACACCCATCCCTCCACCAGTGCCCATTTCCCATCACCACGGATCCCAATATCCCTCCCACCCCCCAGCTCCCATCCCATCCTGTCTCTGTGGCAGGGCATTCCCCTCTGTTCTCTCTCTCCTTTTGGGTGTTGTGGTTTGCAAAAAAAAAATTGAGTGGCAATCATGTTTGGTCTATAGTCTATTTTCAGCATGCTTCTCCCATCCTGGGAGGATCCTCCCAACACCTTTATTTGGTGTTCCCCTCTTTATCTGAGCTCCCTTTTCCCCTAGTATGTGTGGTTGGCCACCAAGGCATGGAGTAAAATTCCTGGTACTAATCTTGGCCATTCTTGGGTGTTAGTTTCCTATTTTGTTACTTTATGTTCCCCAGATGAATGCAGTCTTTCTATGTCTATCCCTTTCTTTCTGAGTCATTTTGCTTAACATAATACTTTCCATGTAGTACCACTTGTATGTAAATTTTGTGACTTCATCTTTTCTAACAGCTACATAGTACTCCATTGTGTAAATGTACCAAAGTTTCTTTAACCAGTCATCTATTCTTGGGTACTCAGGTTTTTTCCAGATTCTGGCTATTGTAAAGAGTGCTATAATGAACAGACAATTGCGGATGTCACTTCGACTATACTTTTTTGCCTCTCTGGGATATATTCCGAGGAGTGGTATTGCTGGATCAAATGTGTTCCCTTCTCTTTGCTGTTTCTGTGATGTGGGGTGGGCACCCTTTCACTGCAGGCCCTGCTCACATGCACAGAATCTCCATGCTCTGGGGCTTGGAAGGGGTGGCCTTGCACGCTTTTGTTTGGATGTTTTGCACTCATTGGGCTGCGGTGCCTTGAACATCACGTGCTTTATGATGGTGCCAGGAATCCCGAACGGCACAGCCACTATGGTCACACTTGTGGGGTGGTGCCAGCACTGAACGCTCAGCCTGCCCAGCCTCCCACTTGCAGAGCAGATTCTCTTCGTCAAATCTCCCAACCCCTTCTCTGGAGCTCTTTCCTCTCCTCTCTCAGGTTTTCTGCCTTTGCCCTCTTGGTATCTTGGTCTTCTTGACTCAGAAAGACCATCCAGGGGAGAGAGCAATAGTACAGTGGGTAGGGCACTTGCCTTGCACGTGACAGATCCTCAGTATTCCATATGGTCCGCCGAGCCCTCCAGGAGTGATTCCAAGACCACCAGGTGTGACCCAAAGCCCACCAGACTTGGCCCAAAAACAAAAAAGAAAAAAGAAAGAGCAAACATCAGGTCCTCTTTGGGTTTTCAAGTCTGTACTGTAGCACAAGAAACTCTTGCTTTTATTTCTCATTTTTCGGGAGCGATAGCACAGCGGGTAGGGCGTTCGCCTTACAAGCGGCCAACATGGCCGACCCGAGTTCGATTCCTCCGCCCCTCTCGGAGAGCCCGGCAAGCTACCGAGAGTATTCGATATGCCAGACACAGTAACAACAAGTCTCCAATGGAGACGTTACTGGGCCCGCTCGAGCAAATCGACGATCAACGGGAGGGCCTTTACCTTTACCTTTACCTTTTCGGGGTTCATTTTCGGCCCTACTTATTGTCTATTATCTGGATAATGTTGTTTCAGATACTTGTCCAGTTTTTTAGTTGTTAAAGGCAGAAAAGTAAATTCAGTCCTAGTGACTCTATCACAGCTAGAAGCATCAATTTGCGTAAGTTTTTTGCGGGAAACGTTTTTACTGTAGTACTATGTGTATTAAGCTATGACTCTTCCCCTGGTCAGTTTCTGTTTGAGCTCAGTGGCTTTAAGTACAGTCCCTTTCCCTTAAAGTTTCCAAGTAGTGGAAAACATAAGCTTTATTGTTTTTCTTCTAATATTTACTAAGTTCTTTGGTGCTTCGTGCTGCCACTGAGATTGTGGCTCTATTCATTTTAAAAACAAGGCATGTGAAGTCTAGAATGGTCCTTGCTCTGGGTAAAGGGTAGGGTTGGGATGTGGTCCCCTAGAATCAGGCCATGAGCTTCATTAGTTAGGGATTCCCCAAATCATGGGCTTTCACTCATTTGTAGAAACTTCTGGAAGCTGTTTCTTGGCCTGGAGCAGACATTGCTGAAGTCAGCCCCCCTGTAGCCTGTTCCTGCAACTGCCAGAAGAATATGGCATGGAGCGAAGTCCCCTGGGAGCCAAGACACTGGCCCCTGGGACGCTGGTCCCAGGAGGGACCCATTCTTGCAGGGTCAGGTGCCCTGGTGTCTGTCTATGCTGCATCTGGGGCCCTGAGAACAGAATGCAGAGACAACCACTCACCTCTTGTGTTAAATGCCAGCTTTATTTGCATCCTGGCTTATCTTAAATCACAGTGACAAACCTTTGGAAATCCCTCTTTAACTTCCTACCAGCTCCAAGTAGGCCCTTCGTGGCCATTGATCTGCCCATCAGGGATTCTTGGCTTCAAGGAGGGGCACTCCTTTCAAGTTCAGGAATGAAACAAGACTCTTTCTCAGAAATACTCCACAGCCTCTTGGTAAAGGTGGAGGTCATTTGCTCCCAGCCGTTCACAGAAAAGCCCGGAAGCATGAGTTTTTGTAGGCAGACATCTCTCTGTCTCTCTGTCTCTCTGTCTTTCTGACTCTTTGTCTTTCTGATTCTCTCTCTCTCTATGTGTCTCTGTCTGCTTGTCTCTCTCGTTCTCTGTGTGTGTCTCTGTCTGTCTCTCTCTATGTATCTGTCTCTTTTTGTGTCTTTGTCTCTGTCTCTGTCTGTTTCTTTCTCTCTCTCCCCTCCCCCACCCCCTTAGGCAATGTGGTTTGCAATACAGTTACTGAAAGGGTATCATGCATATCACTTTACTTCCTTTTTATCACTCAGTTCTTGTCCAGAGTGATCATCTTCAACTATCATTGTCATAGTGGTCCTTCTCTGTCCTAACTGCACTCCCCCTTCCCCTTTGTGGCAAACTTTCTATCATGGACCAACCCTCCTGGCCCTCTACTGTCTCTGGGTATCATTATGTGATTTTGTTTGTCATTTCTCACTAGAACCTAGGCAGGCTGGAGCACTTTATAGAGAGCCTTTTCCTCAGGAGAACTACCATCAAGGGACACTCACACTCTTAGTCCCTGACATCAAGGGAGGATTGCATCTTCTCTCTCTTCTGGGAACCCCTGCTTGCTCCTAAGGCAAATTTACCCTCACATATCATAAGGGGCCCCTTGGTCTTTATGGGATACTGATCTCTGTGATTCGTCTTGATTTCCTTCCTATTCTGAAACAGAGCCCCAACACACACTGGGGTAAAAGTATCCCACCCCATCACTGTCTCTTCCTCTTTCAATAACAGCGGTATGGGGCCATCAAACACATCATTCACTTCCTAGCCAGAGAGCACTGGGAAATAAACAGACTGAATTTTAGTTCTCTTTACCAAGCACAAAATTTTAATTGAGCCAAGCTCTTTTTTACCCAGAGTCAAACTCAAGTCCATAGAGACACTAGACAAGACACAACTCTGCAAAAGTCAACCTCTCCAGAATAAAAATATAAGAGTTAAGAGCACTGAACCTGGTAAATGAGTTTTTTTTTTTTTTTACAAAAAGGTCTGGGAAAGTTGGGTGAGTAGGTAGTTCAGCCAGTAAGGCATTACCTTGTATGTGGTCAACCCAGATTCCATCCCCTGCACCACATATGTCCCCTGAGCCCAACCAGGAGTGATCCCTGAGCATAAAGATGGAAGTAAGCCCTGAGCACTTCCACAGTGGGAAAAAATCTGGGAAAGCACCTTTTCTGGTAGCTGAGGGTCATGGTTTTCTGGGTATGTAACTGTGTCAGGGCTGAATAGCAGGGATGGAGCTAATTTTCCAATCATGAGGAGTAGGTGAGGGCTGGGTGATGGAGGATGGAGTGGCCACTTGCGAACTGCCCTTCTCTGACTGAGCAGACTGTGGCTCCACTATGCAGCCTCACCCTTAGTCATGGAAGGAAGCCACCTCTGGACAGTGACACCCCCAGATCACAGCACTGTTAAAGCCAGAGCCTATCTTTCAGGGTGACCTGGGCATCCCCCATGCTCAGGAACTGAACTGGGTTTAACACTTTCCTGGGGCCATCTTGAAATTTGTCATCATTTTCACACAAGAGTCTTGTTCTTGCTCATTCCCAACCTGTCTCTCTTGGACCAAATTATTTTCATTCAAAATCCTCAAATGAAAGGAACAATAGTACATAGTATGGTCAGAAGAGAAATGGAAACCTCGAGAATAGCCTTTGACTGCACTTTGTATGTGGAATATATAATTATTAAAAGACAACAATTACAGTACAAAAAAGGTGCAAGTATCAACTATTTATTTAATTGTTTTGATATTTACCTATTTATACATGTTCCCTTTGGTTGCAGACTAATAGGATAATATTTTCTGAAAATAATTATCCAGAAAGTAGTAATTATTTGGTGATGTTTTATTTTCCTGTGCTTTGTTTGGTTTTTGAACAATCCACAATTTAAAAAAGGACCAATTTCAATTTTAAAGAGAATGTTTAAAGTCAATAAACTGACTCAACCATGAACTACACATTTCAAAATATTTCAAAATAAAGCAATGCCTCACAGTTGGTCTTTGTCTCCTCTTAAACTGAAACTCAAATAAAAATTCCAGGAGGTGGCATAGAATGAAGTAATTTAAATTCTGTGCTCTCACTATTAATTTAAAGCCATGATTTATTTCTGTTTTATTTACACTCAATCATCTGTGGCACTGTGGTGTTGGCAAGATAAACTGAACCCCAAGTAAACTCCCTGAACTTTAGGGGAGTTCCAACTTCAATTTCCATTACCAATATAATTTTTTGATGTGATATTGGTTTATAAGAGTGTAAATGCTGATATGTTTTAGAAGTACAATATCATCATCCCCTGCAAAGTGACAATATCCCAGCATGGCTGTTCATTTGACCTGTCCAGCTCACTTCCCATCCCCACATGGAAACCTCATTTCTATAGTTAGAATTTAGGGGTTTGTTTATGTGCCAATTTAATGTTGGGGGAAAATAAACCCTAAGTAGCTCTCCACCTTTGCCCTTGATGTGGAGGGAAGGGCCAGTGCAGAACTGATAGTTCCTCATGTTAACGCCCATCGATTTCCTTCAAGGGTAAGTGAGGAAAATGCGTTCAGGCCACAGCCACCCTATCTTTTGAAACTCACAATAACCCCAGCAATTATTTTGAAATTAGATCCCAACAAGCTGTCTTTAAGAAGTGTTTATTACTGATAATGTTGATTATTGTTGCTCCAGGAAAGCACGACAACTTTTATACATTTTATCACTGTTTTAAAAATTTCCCATGGACTGGAGAATTGATTGGTATAGCAGGTAGAACAATTGCCTTACACTGGGATCACCCGACCGAAATTCAATGCCGGCATCCCATATGGTGCCCCAAGCACTGCCAGGGCAATTCCTGAATTCAGAGTCAGGAGTTACCCCTGAGCATCACCAGGTGTGGCCCTGAAACAAAAACAAACAAATAAATAAAATTCCCCAAGGACAAGTTAACTGTGGAGGCCAGAACCTCCAAACACCAACTGGGGTTATTTTGGCTTCAAAACTCACATATATTTTAGAAAAGTGACACTAATAGCCAATATTGCCGAGGGATTATTGTAATTTAAAAATGATAAGAATAGCCTGATCAACGTGGCAAAATGTCAAAAGTGCATACTCTATGACCTTAAATTTGTGCTTCAATGGATCCATGGTTGAGTAAATCCTGGAATATTCATGCATTTGACTATGGGGCAGCCACTTTCCAAACTGTTGCTTGAAAATATTTATGCATTCCAAACTATTATCTGAAAATAAAAACATTTACGGTTAGGGGAAATCTTGTGTGCCATGTGCTTCCACCACAGTGATCATCAATGAAACAACCAGGTTATAAAACACAATGTGCGAGGTCGGGGAGGTAGCTCAGAGTTGTAAAAGCACATTGGATGGCCCTTGGGCTCCATCCCCAGCGCCCCCAAACCCAAACAACAACAAAAATCCCACAATATATTTCACTTCCCACTTAAAATTTATCCCTGTGGTTAGTATGTGCCACCTGCTTCTCAGCTGGAGCACAGAATTAGTTTTTATGCTCTTTCTTCTCCAAATTAGAATGTTCCTAGACTCCTTAGCTCAGAGATGCAGGGAAGCCCTTCTCATTCCAGTTCTCCTCCAAGGTCGTTCTGGGAAGCGAGGGCGCATGTTTGCCAGTGCCCGTGGATTGCTGGCTCTTGCCCTTGCTTGCTGCAGGGCAGTCCACGGTAGCTGTTTCCCAGTTGCTGGCTCCAAGGGTCCTTATCCTGCTCCACTTCCAACCTGGACTGGTTCACCCCTCCTTAGGCAACCTGGAGGTCCTCCGCTTCCGGAGTGTCATTGTGCCACCACGCTGTGGTAGCTGCCTCTAGCCAAGCTCAGAAATGGAACGAATCTTCATGTAGTGCGTGAAGACATGGCTGAAGCAGAAGATGCCACAGCAGCTGAAGCACTATATCCCTTTGGAATTCGGGCCAATGCCACCTGCAGTGCCATCCCAGAGAGGAAGGGAGGAAGGGAGAGAGAGAGGAAGGGAGGGAGCGAGGGAGAGAGAGAGAGGAAGTGAGAGAGAAAGAGGGAGAGAGAGGGGAATGGAGGGAGAGAGGGAGGGAGAGAAAGAGGGAGGGGGGAGGAGGGGAGGGAGAGGGAGAGGGAGGGAGAGGGAGGAAGGGAGAGAGAGGGAGGGAGAGAGGGAGGAAGGGAAAGACAGAGAGGGAGGGAGAGAGAGAGAGGAAGGGAGAGAGAGGGAGGGAGAGAGGGAGGAAGGGAAAGACAGAGAGGGAGGGAGAGAGAGGAAGGGAGGGAGCGAGGGAGAGAGAGAAAGGAAGTGAGAGAGAAAGAGGGAGAGAGAGGGGAATGGAGGGAGAGAGGGAGGGAGAGAAAGAGGGAGGGGGGAGGAGGGGAGGGAGAGGGAGAGGGAGGGAGAGGGAGGAAGGGAGAGAGGGAGGGAAAGAGGGAGGGAGAGAAAGAGGGAGGGAGGGGGAGGGGAGGGAGAGGGAGAGGGAGGGAGGGAGCGAGGGAGAGAGAGAAAGGAAGTGAGAGAGAAAGAGGGAGAGAGAGGGGAATGGAGGGAGAGAGGGAGGGAGAGAAAGAGGGAGGGGGGAGGAGGGGAGGGAGAGGGAGAGGGAGGGAGAGGGAGGAAGGGAGAGAGAGGGAGGGAGAGAGGGAGGGAGAGAAAGAGGGAGGGAGGGGGGAGGGGAGGGAGAGGGAGAGGGAGGGAGAGGGAGGAAGGGAGAGAGAGGGAGGGAAAGAGGGAGGGAGAGAAAGAGGGAGGGAGGGGGAGGGGAGGGAGAGGGAGGGAGAGGGAGGAAGGGAGAGAGAGGGAGGGAGAGAGGGAGGAAGGGAAAGACAGAGAGGGAGGGAGAGAGAGAGGAAGGGAGAGAGAGGGAGGGAGAGAGGGAGGAAGGGAAAGACAGAGAGGGAGGGAGAGAGAGAGGAAGGGAGAGAGAGGGAGAGAGAGAGGAAGGGAGAGAGAGAGGGAGGGAGGGAGAGAGAGAGGAAGGAGGAAGGAGGGAGGGATGGAGGGAGAGAGAGAGGGGATCTGTTTCCTCAAGCAGAAATACCCTAACAACTCCCTCTCCCCCCAGCATATAGACAAGCATGCAGGGTTCGCCTGACCTCTCCACCCTAGTTAAAGCAAAACCCGCAGTTGTCAGCACGATCCTCACAACCAGTTATATAACTGTAAATACCACAAGGGAAGGAGCACTGGCTGCCCAGCCTAAATTTCCACTCATCTTCCGCCTCATTAAGGGCACCGTCAGGTTCAAAGAACGGCCCTTTCCCGTTAGGACCATGTCAGCAGGAACCGCCTGCCCCATGCTGATGGTGACTTTGCCACTTCCTGTCACATCCTAAGTCCTTTCTGTCTGTGTAACTGATGGGCCCAGGAGGGACATTTTTCTAAAAACATTAGACATTTGCTCTGCTGTGAGACAGAAATGCCCTGTCTTTGGAAACTGAAAGCTGACGCCATATTCTAAATGTTCTTGTTCTGGTTACAAATGTCCTCAAGGAAAGGAGGAGTTCCAGTAGTCATCTTTCTATTGGTTGTGTGTGTGTGTGTGCATGTGTGCATATGTATGGGTGTACATACGTGTGCATGTGCATACCTATAAACATATGCATTGGTACAGGCATCCAAAACTGGTTACCTGGTGTACAAAATCACAAAGAACTGCACTGCACTGTCTGTAGCACTGTCCTCCCATTGTTCATGAATTTGCTCGAGAGGGCCCAGTAATGTCTCCATTGTGAGACTTTGTTGTTACTGTCTGGGGAGCTTGCCAGGCTTTGCCGTGCGGATGAGATACTCTCAGTAGCTTGCTGGGCTCTCCTAGAGGGGCAGAGGAATTGAACTTGGGTCGGCTGGCCGGGCCAGCTGCATGCAAGGCAAATGCCCTATCGCTGTGCTATCGCTCTAGCCCTACAAAGAACAGTGACATCAAAATCAAGAGGTTGTAGGCAAGGTGAATTTTCTTTCTGCCTTTTAGGTTTTGTCTTCTTTAATTTCTAAGATTACAGGCAGTCTCCCAGTGAATTATAATGGATATTATCTAAGATTTCGAGGCTTTACAAATGGTGTGTGGTCTGCACCATTCAGCAGAAACTACTCTTTGACTTTCAATCTTTCCATTTCCTAGGATCTCCACACACAGTCTTACTCTTAGGATGCTGGGTAGCGGCTGCCAAGTGCTCCCCAGTAAATGACCAAGACACTGTAGCTTTCTAAGCTTCTAGTGCTTTCTGGAGATTGAATTTTGTGGTCTCGCATCCCACCTTGTCTATAAGCACACATCGTGTCTCCTGCTTCTGATGAGACAAAGAAAGCAGCAATGACTCAAGATGAAATTCAAGGTTAATTCCATGATAGGCCTCTAGACCTGGTCTGAGCACATTTAAGTTGACAAGGCTGAGCTGTGTGTGGAGTTGGATGGGTTAGGAGTATGTACTGCATTGTTGCTGTAGTATGCCTTCAACTTTCCATGTGTCAGGTTTAGCAGGATATAAACCTGCTGTAAGTTGAGGCAAGCACAAAGCATACAATCCAAGACAGCTTTAAGCTGCTTTTTGTTGGTTTTTAAACTCCTAATATTTCATTTTCTCATCTCTTGATCTAGCGCCTAATAAACAAAGCTCCAAATGTCTGATTAATTAAGGTTTTTAGTTCATCAGATTTTATTAGGCATTTTATAGGTTTTATAGACAATTGTCCAGAAGTTGGCCCAACATAGAATGACAGATGGGGACTGTTTTATCCTACAGAGGAGCTGGATAAACAGCGTCTGCTAAAATGAGAAGGTGGCCATTTAAATCAATGGGATACGGTATGGGAAGAGTTTGCTTTTGAAAAAAACAATTCTTCATTTTAGCAAATGAAAGCTAAAATGAAGAGTGGAAGCTCATGATATTAATTTAACACTGCACAATGAGTGTCAAGCCACAGAACACCTTGAGGAGCTTGCCTCTGCCTCCCTTTCTGATCTTTAATCTGATTTTCTAAAAACATTCATATTAATCTTAAAACTTTACAGCAATTGTTTTTCTCTATGCTGGAGCAGTTTTCCGTCTGTCAAATGGCAACAAGACTGGTGCTTTTTAGACACTTTTAACAAAATTTGAATTACCCAAAGAATACATATTCATTGATGAAAATACACAAATATAGAAGATCCCAGATAGCTGCACCAGGTTGTTCACAAAAGAAAGCTGTTCTTTGGAAGCATTTACTTCCAGCCTATAACACACACACACACACACACACACACACACACACACACACACACACGTGTGTGTGCGCAAACAAGCCCACATTAGACACATCTATCTGAAACGCTTCCCTGTACTTAGTAAGTGGATTGTCCTAGGCACCGTACTTTGTAGCACTGTAGCACTGTCCTCCCATTGTTCACCGATTTGCTCGAGTGGGCACCAGTAACGTCTCACAACAAATTGTGAGACTTCTTGTTACTGTTTTTGGCATATTGAATACGCCACGGGGAACTTGCCAGTCTCTGCTGCAGGGGTGAGATACTCTTGGTAGCTTGCCAGACTCTCTGAGAGGGGTGGAGGAATTGAACCCAAAGGGCCGTATGCAAGGCAAATGCCCTACCTGCTGTGCTATCGCTCCAGCCCCCGTACTTTGTAAGCTGTTTAATTTAACAATCTCTTGTAGACCTATCTTGAGATATTTTTAGCATCTCTTAAAGGGCTACACTCATTAGATTGCTGGGTATTCAAATTATTTGTTTTTATTTTTTCTTTGGCCTTTGGGCCACACCTGGCAGTGGTCAGTGCTTACTCCTGGCTCTCAGCTCAGGAATCACTTTTGCAGCCTAGGAGGACCATATTGTGATGTCAGAGATCAAGCCCAATTTGGTCATATGCACGGGAAGCATCCTATCTCTCTGGCTACTTAAATTATTTCTAATTCTTTGTTATCATGGTGGCTACTTCAGGGACATTCATATATTGCATATTCATGTTTTTTCCAGTTATATATTAAATATTCATTCACTTATCCCTGTTGCCTTTAAAGAATTTCCTGAAAGTAGACAAGACAAAGTAAATATGCATTTTCAAGGTTCTGGGTACATACTGACACATATTTCTCTTGATAAGTTATACTTAAGAACACTTCTGCAAATCTTCTGTGCCTCAAAAGAAATGGTGACCAGGATGTAGAGACAGTCCACAGAATAGGAAAATTTATTTACCCAATACCCATCTGATAAAGGGTTAATATCAAAGATATATAAGGCACTGGTAGAACTTGACAAGAAAAAAATCCAACCCCATCAAAAAATGGGGAGAGAAAATTAACAGAAACTTCCTCAAAGAAGAAATACAAATGATCAAAAGGCACATGAAAAAAAAATGCTCTTCATCACTAATCATCTGAGAGAAGCAAATCAAAATAACAATGAGCTATCACTTAACACCACAGAAACCGACACATATCAAAAAGAACAAGAACAACCAGTGCTGGTGTGGATGTGGGGAGAAAGGGACTCTTCATTCATTGTTGGTGGGAATGCCACTGGTCCAGCCTTTTTGGAAAACAATATGGACATTCCTCAAAAAGCTAGAAATTGAGCTTCCATATGAACCAGCAAATACCTCTTCTGGGAATATATCCTGGGGGCCCCAAAACAAACAGCAGAAATGCCATCTGTACTTCTATGTTCATTGTAGCACTATTCACAATAGTCAGAATCTGGAAACAACCTGAGTGCCCAAGAATAGATGACTGTATAAAGAAACTATGATACATCTACACAATGGAACATTATGCAGCCACCAGGAAAAAATAAGTCATGAAATTCACTTATAAATGAATGAACATGAAAAGTATCATGCTGAGTGAAATGGGTCAGAAGGAGAGGGACAGATAGAGAATGATTGCACTTATTTGTGGGATAAAAAAAGAAAAACCCTAGTGTGAGACTAATACCCAAGGACAGTAGAAACAAGGGTCAGAAGGAATGGTCCATGGGTGGAAGCCTGCCTCAAGTGCTGGGGGAGAAGGCAGTTAGGATAGAGAAGGGACAGTGAGGACAATGATAGTTGGAAATGATCACTCTGGATAAAAACTTTGTGCTGAAAGTGGGCAAAGGATTAAACATGATAACCTCTCAGTATCCGTATTGCAAACTATAATGCCTAAAATAGGGGGTGGGGAGTGTTTTCTTGCAGGTTAAACAGATATCTTATTATCTCTTTCTTGCTTTGGACACCCTGGCAGGCTACCGAATGTAACCTGCCCACACGGCAGAGTCTGGCAAACTCCCCGTGGCATACCCAATATGCCAAATACCAGTAACAATGATGGGTCTCATTCTCCTAACTCTGAAAGAGCCTTGGATATGGCACTTTTTAAAATCTCAGGGCTAGGGCGAAGGAGATGTTACTGGGGCCTGCTCGAGGTAATCGACGAACAACAGGATGATCGTGATCCTGAATGCCTAAAAGGTGAGAGACAGAGAGAGGGAGGGAGGGAAGGAGGGAGGGAGGGAGAGAGAGAGAGAGAGAGAGACAGAGACAGAGACAGAGACAGAGACAGAGACAGAGACAGAGACAGAGACAGAGACAGAGACAGAGAAAGAAAAGAAAAGTGTCTGCCATAGAGGCAGGCTTGGGGGGTGGAGGTGCAGAGGGAAACTGGGAACATGTACACTGGTGGAGTGATGGCTGTTGGAACATTGTATGACTGAAACCTGATCATGAACAACTTCGTAACTGTGTATCTCACAGTGATTCAATTAAAAAAAAATGAACACTCCCCAAACCAAAGATAAGAACAAGGACTTCTCTTCTGACAGCAACCTAATATTGGGGATGGCAATTTGGTTGTTTGTTTGTTTGTTTGTTTGGGGGCCACACCCACCAGAGCTCCTGGCTTTGCACTCAGGTGTCACTCCTGGTGGGGCTTGGGGGACCATTTTGGATGCGGGGGATCAAACCCAGCTCTGCTGCAGGCAAGGCCTAGTGCGCTGGCCTGTTAACATACGTACTCATGGAAACAAGGACTCATGTATTGAGTGCCAGGGTGGGGAAGCAGAATTTGTGTTCAACGAATTGCCGGCTGATTCCCTGCTTGGGACTGTCGAGGCTGGCTTATAACCAGCACATGTCGCAGAGTCCATCTGTCTCATGTTTTGCAACTAACCTGCTGGACAGAGGTTGAAAGTGCCAATCCGACTGGCTTTATTGTGGTCAGTTACCACAAAAACTTGAATAATTTGGTTCCAGAAATACTTGCTTTTAGAAGTAGAAAGGTAAAATAGGACTTGCAGGGTGCTGGAGGAAGCCTCCATCATGGGGGTGTTGGAGACGGAAATTCAGGATATTGCACTGAAGATTTGCTTGGACTCTAATGGCAGGTCAGTACAGTGATGGTGAAAGGATCCACCCAGAGCTAAAGGCCAGACTCCAGCGACCCAGGTGCATTGGAAAGAAAGGTCTCTGCGGCGAGGAGAAGGGCGAGTGGCATGTGAGACTCCATGCATCATGCTCTGCCCTGAACCCCACTTGCCTGAGAGCTGGGTGGACATCAGGCTGCTCACTGGCTGCCTCTTGTTCCTCGTCCATGTTTGGTTTGGGAAGAGAGAAGGTTGGGGAAGGACCTTTGGGCACGAGAATGGTTGTAGAAGGACAGGGGATGCTGGGTATTAGGAACTGATTTCCTTTCCTGAGGACGGTCTCATCCGAGGCTGATCTGTCTTGGCTCTTTCTGCTCCAGAGGTGGGTGGCTGAGTGCTCACTCTACCCACCCTCACCCCGCCATGCAGGGAATAGCCCCTCAGAGCTAGAACAGGGCTCCACTGTTATCTGGGCACATGGACAGCCAACCTAGGTGCCATGTCTCTGCCCTAATCCGGCAGTCGTTAATGACACGACCTTGTCATCTTCCCTTGGCTGCTCTCTCAGCCTCTGACTTTAAAGCAGGCTCAGTCTCCAGAACAGTTTCCAAATCTGCATGCAATCATAGATGCACATGCAATAAAGAAAAAAAATGGAGTTGATTTGGACGGGCTTTGCTTTTATTATTCTCTTATGAGACTGCAAAACATAAATTGATTGTCCTCTATAAAATAGAACAGAATAAAAAGTATCTGGGGGTCAGAGCGATAGTA
Source organism: Sorex fumeus (assembly GCF_029834395.1). Lineage (NCBI taxonomy): Eukaryota > Metazoa > Chordata > Mammalia > Eulipotyphla > Soricidae > Sorex > Sorex fumeus. Next base: position 6,256,840 of record NW_026606155.1, read on the forward strand.
CATTACATAGGGCACTTGCTTTGCATGCAGCTGGCCCTTGTTCAATCCCCAGTGTCCCATACGGTCCCCTGAGTATCGCCGGGAGTGATCCCTGAGTGCAGAGCCAGGAATAAGCCCTGAACACCACTGGCTGTGATCCAAAGAACAACAACAAAAGTATGTGCTACGCCATAGTCTTCCCACACAATCGTTCACCTTTGCATTCACCATCATACGATGGGCAGTGTCCTCAAAAGGGTGCTGTATTGGCAAAACCCTCCATGACATTGAAGCTAATGGTATCTTCAAAGATGCCACGCCACTGGCCGAGCAAGTGAAAACAGAGATAGATAAATGGGACTATCTTAAACTAAGAAGCTTCTGCACCTCCAAAGAAACAGTGACCAAAATACAAAGACAGTCTACAGAATGGGAAAGGATATTCGCCGAATACACATCTGACAAGGGGTTGATATCCAGGATATACAAAATACTGGTTAAACTCCACAAGAAGAAAACATCCAACCCCATCCAAAAATGGGGCAATGAAATGAACAGAAACTTTCTCAAAGAAGAAATCCGAATGGCAAAAAAGCACATGAGAAAATGCTCTACATCATTAATCATCAGGGAGATGCAGATCAAAACCACAATGAGATACCATCTCACACCTCAGAGACTGGCCCACATTCAAAAGAACAAAAGCAACCGATGCTGGCGTGGATGTGGCGAGAAAGGGACACTCCTTCACTGTTGGTGGGAATGTCCACTGGTTCAGCCCTTCTGGAAAACAGTATGGACGATTCTCAAAAAATTAGAAATTGAGCTCCCATTTGACCCAGCAATACCACTCCTGGGAATATATCCCAGAGAGGCAAAAATGTATAGTCGAAGTGACATCTGCACTTGTTTGTTCATTGCAGCACTCTTTACAATAGCCAGAAACTGGAAGAAACCTGAGTGCCCAAGAACAGATGACTGGTTAAAGAAACTTTGGTACATCTACACAATGGAGTACTATGTAGCTCTTAGAAAAGATGAAGTCATGAAATTTACATACAAGTGGTACAATATGGAAAGTATCATGCTAAGCGAAATGAGTCAGAAAGAGAGGGATAGACATAGAAAGATTGCATTCATCTGGGGGATATAAAGTAACAAAGTAAGAGATTAATACCCAAGAATAGCTGAGATCAGCACCAGGAGGATTACTCCATAACTTAGAGGCCAGCCGGGTATCCTAGAGGAAAGGGCAGTTCAGATAGAGAAGGGAGCACCAAATAAAGGATGTTTGGAGGATCCTCCCAGGAGGGGAGATGCATGTCGAAAGTAGACTATGGACTGAACATGTTTGCCACTCAATGCCTCTTTTGCAGACCACAACACCCAAAAGGAGAGAGAGAACACAGGGGATTGCCCTGCCACAGAGACAGGGGGGATGGGGGGATGGGGGTGGGAGGGATATTATCCATGGTGGTGGAAAATGGGCACTGGTGGAGGGATGGGTATCTGATCATTGTATAATTGAAACCAAAGCACAAAAAATTGTAAATCTACAACTTTAAAAAAAAATAAAATACAATAAAGGGAAAAAAAAAGGGTGCTGTAGAGTGAAGGTGGAGAGGACACCGGACAGGTGAGGAATGGTTCCCTAGGTCCTATCAGCTGTAAAACAGGAACAGGTGGACCCATCTCCTGCCCCTTCAGCAATGATGGTCAGCCTCAGCTGCAGGTGGGCTCACCTGTGGTGTTTGGAAGAAACCAGATGTACAGGTGATTTAAATGTACTCTCAAAGTTGAGAATTTCCGGACTGGAGAGATAGGAGAGGGGCTAAAGCACTTGCCCTACATGTGGCTGACCCTGGTTTGAATCCATGGCACTGTATATAGTCCCTGAGCACTGCTAGTAGTGACCCATGAGCATAGAGCCAGAAACAGACCCTGTGGATGGCTGGGTGTTGGATGTGCAGGCCCCTGCCCCCCCCTAAATAAAAAGAGTCAAGAACTTTTATCTCAACCTCAGTATCACCTGGAGGGGTGTGGGCCTGGAGGGGAGGTCTTCAGTGGTCATGACTGTATCCTTTAGTTCTTAGGGTCCTTCAGCAGAGAGGCCTGGTCTCTCAGGCTCGAGGTTGGCTTGTTACTTCCAAGGCCTCTGTGAATAGTGTAATGGGGCTAAAAGGAAATTGTTCTGTGAAATAGCTGAAAATAAAGGGCCAGTCCAATGTTTTTATTCATTATTTTCTTCTATTTCACATTTTTATTGTAACACTTATTTACCAATTTATTCTCAAGACAGTTGTTTCAGGCCTTCAACGTTCCAACATCAACCCCAACACCAACATCACTTTCCCTCTACCAACATCCCCAGTTTTCTACCCACCACCCCAGCCTAACTTCTTGCAAGCACAAACAGATTTACTTCATACTGTTACCCTAAGGTTACCCTTCCAAAGAGGAATCGAAAGAGCTATGCTTGGAGTATCACGCTTCACTCAAATGAGAGAAAGAATCCAGAGCTTCGACCTCCATCAATGATCAAGAATCAGGGACACTGTCTCGTTTGCCAAGGCATCGAAAATCAGATGGGTTGGACACATAATGCCATTTGGAGACAACTGCTAGACTAGAGCCATTACCGACTGGATTCCACAGGATGTCAAAAGATGGCGTGGCCGCCCACCTACAAAATGGTCAGACTTCTTCGTCAAGAACCTGAACGAATGGTTTGAGGCTCTTCATGTTTCTAGAATGAGCAGACGCCATTGAGCTACACTAGCACTTGACAGGGACGAATGGAGACGTTACTGGTGCCCACTCGAGCAAATCGATGCGTAACAATGAGCAAATCGATGAGTAACGAGATGTCAAGTGATCAAGTGATCAAGTGTTTGTTACCACACAAAGGCAAATAGAAGTATCAGACCTTAGATCAACAGTAGTCAATTTGTGATAATTTTAGTAACTGGTGTTACTAAAGTCATTGTCGGAGAATGTCTTATGCTGCTTGGTGCCAGCTGTGCCTCCTGGGTTATTGTGTAGGCTCACTGAGCTTGGTGGTCTTCTATGCAACTCCCCCAGTGATTTGCTGGGATCCTACAGGGCTGACTATAAAATTACTGTGAAATTTTGAGGCGTTCATGCAGTACAAGACCTATAGACCTGGAGCAATGTTGGGGCTTGGCAGTTTGCTGAGGTTCAGCTGCAGAGCTGTGCTGTTTCTCTGTCGGGTGAGCATGTGGGCAGCTGTGTCAGACAGAAAGAGGAATCCACCCGCCCCCATTCCGAGAAGGCCTCAGAGTTCCCAGCTGGGACCTGGGAAGATTCAGCGATATATCATAGTTTCAGGGGCTTCTGGTTTTCCCTGTGGTGGGGGAGCAGGTGAGGGATTCGCCTGCCCTCATTCAGAGAATACCCCAGAGTTTTCAGCCTGTAGATTGCTCCCACCTGGGGAATTCAGCTGCTCATCCTTTTGTGAGATTACATGTGTCGCTGGGCCATTTCTATCAGTATTTATTCATATTTTAATTTTGTTGTTGTTGTAGTGTAAACAACACAGATACAACAGGGCTAATGTATTATGGTTTTGGTTTTTGTTTAAAACAAAAATAAGTAAATAACTAAAACCCTGCATATTTGGAGTGGTGCTCAGGGCTTATTCCTATCCTGGCAAGGCTTAGGGGACTATATGAGGTACTGGGGATCGAATGGGCCTCATGCAGAGCAAGTGCCCTCCCCACTGCGGTATTGCTCCAGCCCTGTATTACGGGTTTGATGTCCAGGTTTTGCACTGGCACCACCACCCAGGTGCCCAGGGCCTGCCTTATGCCGTATGCTGTTTTGGGTCCTCTTCAAAGAGAGCCTTTGGAATTGGAGGTGCATCGAAGCTGATAATACTGATTCTACTCCACTGTTGCCTTTCATTTGATTTTAATTTTGTGCTGCCTTTCATGTTCAAGTATTCTTTTAGGTTCTCCTGGCTGGGTCACTGCAGGGGGTGGGGAGGTCTTCCTGTCTGAGGTCCCTGCAAGACAGAAACCCCCAAAGACAGTCTTCCCAGTTAGTGTGGAAGGGTGGGGTTGTGGGGATTCCCTGCTTGGTCACTGCGCCCATGTAGTGGGGTAGGCTGGGAAGGGAAAGGGAAGGGGGGGGGGGCGGTGATGCAACAGTGAGTGGCTGCAGCCTGCAGACCCCCATTTCAGAACTGCTGCCCGGAAGTGTGTTCCGTAAACACTCTCTGGGGATAAGACTCTCGGCCTTGGGATGTCTCCTCAGGTTCCTCTGAAAAGTGAAGACAGGCTCTGGATCGAGAGACCCCTGAGGTAGCTGAGATACTCTGGGAGGTTTGTGTGAGAACTTGGTTGCTGACTGGCTGTGAGGAGGGTAGAAAGCAGAGGCCTTTACTGAGTGGAGAATGTTCTGAAGGATTCGGAGAAGAAACAAGGGAGGCCACATGACACTAGAAAAACTACGGGATCTCAGGACACGAGTGAGCCTGGGTCCTGGGGCTGCTCTGTCCCTACCCACATCTTCCCCTCATGACACAGACACAGACAATAGCATGGGACTCGCTTCTGTGTAAACTCAAAAAGACATCACCCAGGGACACCAGATGTGTAAACTCAAAAAGACCGCAGCATCTCTATCTCTCCTGCTGCCCGCTTTCGGTGGTTTCACGCCAGTTCCCCCACCCTGGGGAGGTCGATGGTAGTGGGTAGGTGAAGGAAGGAAACGAGTGCCAGGCTGGTTCGTCTTAGTTGAAGTTCATTCCAATTCTCTCTCCATTCATTCTTGTCTCTCTCCTCTGCATCCCCCATGCTACTTCATTCTCCTTCTCCATCCCCCTTCATTCTTCTTCTGGCTCTGGAATCTGGATCCCATTTCTCCTTCTCTTTCTGGAGACTGGATCCTGATCTTGGTTCCTCAGCCCACTCTTACAGTCTAGTTATGTCCCCAAGCATGAGGGGTTGGGGTAACAATTACACACAAGTGTGGTCACAATCAATAGGGGTAAAGTTCTTTTCCTCAGGGAAAGCCACTTCTAGGACAGATACTCAGAAGGATGACCCACCCTAGAGCGGAATCCCCTGGGTGTGTTTCTCCTCTCCTTGTCCAACAAACGTATAAGCATACATAATATAAATCATTTTGTATGGATACAGTAAGAAATACCTTAAACTTATAGAATTGCTCTCCTAGGGCCATCTCAACCTCAGACTACAGTGCTCAGGCCAGAGAGTTTTTTCTATACCTAGCAGGGTCCTAGTCTCATCGTTACTTTTGGATCATGACAGAATTTATCTATGATCAAACTTTTAACTTATAGTTAAGAATCGTGGCACTTTGGTCTGGTCCATTTTGATGCCAGGGTAGCTCATCGCTTGCCCTGGGTCCATTCAGTCCCTCGTCGGGACCCTGCTTTTGGGGTGCTAGGAACTAAGGGCAACTGAGGCTTAAGTCAAGAAAGCAGATGGCCGGGAGTGAATAATATTCAAAGCCAATTAAATTCTAAATTACAAAGCAAAATATTAACTGTCTTCCTGTATCTATACAAAAAGGACATTGCTTTAAAGTAAACTATTCGTAAGACATAAGGAGAGGAGAAAGACAATATTAACTTACAATACAATTTCAGTGTCCTAGAAAGATCTGACCTTACAAATTAACAGAGTCTGATTAGGGGAAAAGGCTGAGTAACTGGTTGGGGAAGAGAGCAGAGAGAAGTGGTTACAGATAAACAAAGGAATGGGAGTGACTCGGGAGCACTGTGATGGGTGTAACCTGATAAACCTAAGCTCCTTGTGGCAAGGGAGAAAGGACAAAGTAATGTCATCCTACAGGCTTCCTTGTCCCTATCCCCTCCCCCACCCCTATTATCATGGACACAACTGACCCAGCCCAGCGAGATGTGTGGTTTTGTGCAGTGCCCACCTCCTTCTTTGTTCTCACCCCATCTAGAGGTGCTGCACCACGGGGGACATGTAAGGAAGGACCCAGGTGGGGGATTTCTGTTCTTGTGGGGCTCATCTCAGGAGCAAATCTCTCCCTCCTGCCATGGCTCCTATGCTAAAGGACACCCTCTCCTGCTTGAAAGTTCTAGAGCCCTTGGTTCCTATTTCTTCAAGGAGTTCGAGAACAAATTCTGAATATGACTTGTTCCTGTCTAACGGCTCCTGTGTGAGGATACAGGAAAGTCTGGTCCACCTCTTTGTTCTGACTCTGACAGAGAAACTTAGTGGGAAAGGTCTGGTCATTGCTTAAGGTAAAGTCGGTTTTGGAGGTTCTGGATGTGCCTGAGGCTCTTTGATTTGTCCCACATTACTCATTACGGCCCTGTCATCTCCAGAAACCCTGCTGAGCCCTCCTGGTACTTACATATTCTTTTTGTCTTCATTGGATTTCGAGTGATAGAAGCATCCCTGGATGCATGATAGAGTTGTTATAGATAGGGAGTTCCTGACCACACGGCAGAGCCTGGCAAGCTAGCCGTGGTGTATTCTATGTGCCAAAAACAGTACAAATAACGGGCCTCATTCCCCTGACCCTGAAAGAGCCTCCAATACGTTGAGAAAAACAAGTAAGAAGAGGCTACTAAAATCTCAGGGTTGGGACGAATGGACTCATTACTGGTGCCCGCTCTAGTAAATTGAAGAACAACGGGATGACAGTGATACAGTGGACTCAAGTGATAGAGTTGTTCCCTGCCATCTGTCTGCTGAGGACCCTGGTTGGGAAGGAACTTTCTCTGTAGAAAATTCTCTGCTGGGGTTCTTGCCTTGATCCCTAAAGGCTCTGCACCTGAGCAACGTCCTTTCGTGGCGCTGAGTCTAGCATCCTATTCTAGAAAACAAAACCAGAAGCCACTGACATCCCTGTTCACGGGACAGTGTTCTGAAGGTGGGAACCTCTGCACTGCTGGCATCCTCAGGGCCTATCACAAACATTTCACGAGTGATTGTCACATGGAATAGATGAAAGGAGATGACATTAGTGATGACACCTCTGGAAAGGACAGAAATGTTAGTGGCAAATGCCCGAAACAATCAAACCACCCTAAGCAAAAATCAACCAAAGAGTGTCTGGTTCACATCACATGGAAGCCCGACTGGATCTCTGGGGCTCCAGGAATCCCCAAGAACACAAACCATTTGAGCAAAAAAACAGTTTTGCCAATTTGGGGGTCATAGTCCTGCAAGAGTGTGAAAAGCTAAGAAGATATTTGGGCTTTGCATCCAGCTCTATCCCTTCAAGTTAACTGATTTGAGGTGAATCACTATTTTCCAAGGCTTTTGGCTCTCCTAAGAGGGGGGTAAGAATACTTGCAGAGTATAGGGAGGAGAAGGAAATAAATAGAGTGAAGGGGGAGGGGGAGATAAAATTGATGAGAAGCCACGGGGGCAGGGGCCAAGGGAACTCAGGCACGTTGGGGAAGTTAAGGAATGACAGAGCTAAATATTCAAACAACAGTAAACAACACTGAAATCGAGAGACTCAAACTTTAATAAGCAAATTTAAATGGTGACTGTCAAGATGTCAAGATGGAAGGCTGGGACTGGGGTGCCTGTGTACAAGAGAGAACCTGGGGACACTGGTGGCAGGAAGTTGACACTGGTGGTAGGATTGGTGATGGAACATTTTGTGTCAAAAACCCAACTATGAATAAGTTTGTAACTCACGGTGCTTTAGTAAAATTAAAATTTGGGGGGAGAAAAGAAAGATTACTTTCATTGTGGGCCAGGGAGACAGCCCAAGTGATGAAGACATGCCTAGAGTGTACAAGACTAGAGTTTGATCCCCACCCCAGCACCATGGTATAACCCCAGGAATAACCCCTCCACCCCCACCACTACTATTGAGCATGAATCACAGTGCAGCCTCAGGCCGAGCACTAAACTATGAGGCCATGTCTCTGGGCATGGCCCCAGACCTCCCTCTACACTGTCACCATCAGCCCTGCTAAGTATGGGCCCTGTTAAAACAAACAAAAACCAAACCAAACCAAAACAACAACAATAACAACAAAAACTCAAAAATGTGCATTGCATAGAGTGGAGGTAAAATGGGAAAGAAGCAAGAGTGTGAAAAGTTATCGCCTGTCTTAAAGTAATTTCAGTGCCAGGCGGGTGACATGTGTATTATTATGGGTTTGAATAAGCATTGACGCCTAATTGACTGTGCAGGAAATTCATTATAGGAAGGGCGTTAGGGACTCCTGTCTACTTAAGCCTACTTGTGCCGACATGGCCCAGTGTTTACTGAGTCATTTACGTGGCTGATCTCATTCATCCTGAAGAACTCAATGTGGTGGAACGCTACCATGATCTGTTTGAAGACGCAGAAACGGAGGCTTTCTGTGGGTGAGTCCCCCTGCCAAGTTAGCTTCCGCTCCGGCTGGAGCATCCTGCATGTGTCCGACCTCGGGGTGCCGCCCCCCTGCTCTCTTCTGGTCCCTGGGGGACTCCGAGAGCGCAGAGGAACCCTGCTGCTTGTCTTTCTGAGGCCCAGCACCACCAGGACGAGGCCCCAGAGAGACAACCTTCCCATCTCCATTCTGCATCTGCCAGAACTTGAAAGAGAAAGCCACAGCAGTGTGGAGCAAAAGAAGGCATTCCAGGAGAGTTTACAGATTTGCAGAAGAGGAGAGATGCGGGCTAGTGCCGGGCCCACAGCAACGATGCCTCCTTCTGGCTTTGGAACTGGCCAGCTGCTCTTTCAACACTCTCTGAGCACTAGAGTCACCCCTAATCCCACCAGCGCCGCATCAGCGCCTCTCCCAGTCCTAAGAGGAAACCTCCCACGCACAGGCGCCAACAAGCCCTGGCCCCCTCTCTAACGCCGTCTTCCTGCACATACTAAGGTTCCCGTCCCCATCTCTCCAAAGTCACATTCAGAGTCTGGCTGGGTGCATTCGATAGACTGGATCCCGTCCATCCGTCTGTCGTCTGTCCGCCCATGTCCTCGCTGTGAGGGAGGGTGGGAAGCGAGTGTCTACAGATTCCATCCAGGCTTTCGCATTCACAGCAACAGCGCCACCCATACGCAGAAAGGTGGTGAGTTTCCTAGACTTCCAACTGGAGGATTGGATATTCTATTGGATATTGATTGAGTGAAAGTTGATCTTGGCAGAGAGACTCATCCACATAAAGCCTCAGTTTCTTCATCTTCAAACAGATCATGGTAGCGTTCCATTACATTGAGTTAGTCAGGATTAATGGGATTATCTGTGTAAACTACTCAGTAAACACCAGACCATGTTGGCACAACTAGACTTATGTAGATAGAAGTCTAATACGTAGACAGTATCTAATTGGATATTCTACCAGAATGTGTGCTCCTTTAATTTAATTAAATTTTTTTTTTTTTTGCTTTTTGGATCACACTTGGCGATGCTCAGGGGTTACTCCTGGCTCTACCCTCAGGAATTACTCCTGTTGGTGCTTGGGGGACCATATGGGATGCTGGGAATCGAACCTGGGTCAGCTGCATGCAAGGCAAACGCCTTCCCTGCTGTGTTATCGCTCCAGCCCTGAATGGGTGTTCTTGACACTGAACGAACACCTATGTTTTAGCCAACACGGGTTCCCTCTGCTGCTTCCACTCTAGAGCTGAAAAGTCACTGTTGTTTTCTTGGCTGCTTCCAGGAGTTAGAGCTTGTGTCTTGCCCGAGTTTACAGAGGCCCATTGTTGTTCTCTGTGAGGTGCAGCTGTGGCTTCTGTACTGTCTCCCCACTGAATTTATGGGCATATGGTGCTGAGTCATGTTATTGTCACAGAAGTAAAAATATTTTGCATGGAAATGTAAGGGATGGAGGCTTGGAGTCATCTCCCGCATCCCTCTGCCCACACAATCTCTCACAGGGCCTTAGGAGACGATGGGAGAAATGTGTTTGAGGTCCACACTACCTCTATGGCAAGCTGGTGGAAGTGAAGGCCAGGCTGCCTCTCTCCTGTGCCTGCTGGGGTCTCTCTCCTTAGGCCTTCCTCCTCCCCGTGTCCTGACCCCATTGGGACTGTGGGACATGGAGGAGTAGAGGTACCGGAATTGAAAGGGGAGCTTTCTCAGAAACCAGAAAATGAGAGAACGCCTGAGGGCTTAGAAAAGGTGGGTTCGGAGTTTCTGGCCAGTCATCTGGCACTGGCAAACTCGGAGCAGGTGAAGTTTTCTGCCTTTAAGGGGTGGGCTCTGACTTTATCTGAGGTAAATATTTTTCACAGATGTGTCATGTGGTATGTACCACACGTCCGTAGCATCTCTCTCCTCAGACATGCCATCTGCTGCTCTCACAGAATTGCTGCCCATCTTAGGCAGAGGGGACTGATGTGGTGACCCATCTCCAGGCTGATTCTTGGGGTTGTGAGGACTGGAATACAGCTGTTTTGACTGACCAGAATTATTCTGAACCAAAGATCTTGGGTTGGAAGGAATGTTGGGGTCCCCCTCAGGTTACGGTTAGAAAAACCATGGCTCAGTTTGGTTAAATAATTCATAAACTCAGCCAGGTAGTGCTGACTGTGCTTGGCCCAGAGCAGGACTCTGAGAGCTCACCAACCCTGACTCAAATCCCACTCTCCCCCTTTGTGCCAAATTGCCCACCCTTGTTCATGGGCACAGTTGTAGTTGGCATCCAGACTTGCTTCCCATCCTGCCTAGCTCCTAATCCAGTGCTCTTCCACTGCTGACTCTGCATGACTCCTCCTGCCTTTCTTCACTCCCACTCATTCAGTCTCCTGGTTTGTTTCCTCATATTTTGCATGAAAATGTAAGGCATGGGAACGCCCAGTTAAGCATGATGTCTTTGATGAAATGGCGATCCGTCACAATCATGGTCCTCCCATTGTTCATTGATTTGCTTAAACGGGCCCAGTAAGGTCTCCATCGTGAGACTTGTTACTGTGTTTGGCATATTGAATATGTCACGGCTAGCTTGCCAGTCTTTGCCGTGAGGGCGAGATACTCTCAGTAGCTTGCCGGGCTCTCCAAGAGGGGTGGAGGAATCGAACCTGGCACGGCCAGGCCGGCTGCGCGCAAAGCAAACGCCCTACCACTGTGTTATTGCTCCAGCCCACTGATCTGTAATCCCAAGCAAACCACATAGGTTTGCTCACAGAGGTGCTCACATCACAATACAAGAAATCTTCCTTGAAATATCCAGAAAAACAGACGTAGATCCCAGATCTCTGAAGCAGTGATTGTTGTCTTCAATTTTCCAGCTTCTCATTTGGGTAGGGGGAGTGAGGGCTTTAGCCATACCTGACCATGCTCAGGGTTTACTCCTGACTTGGTGCCCAGGGTACCATATGTGGTGCCCAGCATCAAACTATGGTGCATGGCAAGCACCATAACCTTTGTGCTATCTCTCCATTCTCCCATCTTGCCATTTTCAGGGCACTCATGGCCCCTGCATTCCGAGATGGTGACTTGAGTGACTGTCCCTTCTTCTTCCCTCCCACCCAGATTTGAGGCTCTGTGATGTCTCCTTATATTCTAAAGAGCTTTCCAGAAGGCAGGGCACCATGGTTGCAATTAAATCTGCCTCTGTAGCAACACTGTTCTTAAGCAAAATATATTGATCGCCCAAGCTTTGAACCCACTTTAATCAAGTAATCTAAACAGGGCTTAAGCTTCAAAAGCTGAGCGATATGCCCGGCTTCAAAGCGCTTACTTACACAGAATTAATTTACCCGGCATAGACTAATGCTCCCCACAACCTTGTGGATTGGAATGTTAGAGGTTGCAATCAGGGCTCTGATAATATCCCCAAAGCCCAGCCTCTATTGATTGCCATGTAAAAAGGCACAAAGGGAAAGTAGGGGAGGGGAGGAAGGAACAAAGGGATTGGTTTTGATTGAGTAAGACTAAAGCCGCCCAGTCCACTGACATCCCAGGCCCTTATTTCTACCCCTGACTCCCGGGGCTACTTCCAGGGACCGGATGGGGAGGAGATTGCAGGCCAAGGTGTGAGACATTAGCAAAGAAAATTATTGTCACGTGCTCCAACTGTGGTGCTGAGTGGAAACCAGAAGGATGATGATGATGATGATGATGATGATGATGATGATGATGGTGTGTGTGTGTGTCTATGTGTGTGTGTGTGTGTGTTTTGGGGAAGGAAAGGAAACTGAGCATTTGCTGTTCCAGAGGCCAGCCCTCCAGTTTCTTACTTGCTGGTAGTTGCCTCTCCCTGTCACTTTAGTTCCTTGACTTTTGATGGGGGCCTTCGCTTTTGATGGGGGCCCCATCCATATGGCAGAGCTGGAGACTGACCTCTGGCTGTTCATTCATTCAACAACCTACTGAGAACTTGCTCTGCGCCAGATATAATTCCAGGCTGTAAATAGGGCAGAGCAGAAGCCTCGGTCTGATGGAATCGTCTTTCTTCTGAGTGGCACTGGGGCAGTTACAACATCCTGTCCTTTCATTCATTTATTTGGTTACAGTCTGATGGTGAAATGTGCTCTCAAGAGAATATGACAAGGGACAAGGATCAGGAGCTGGCGAGGATGTCGGTATCTGGCACCCTCCCTGGGAAGATGACATTGAGCACAGAACTGAAGGAGAGGAGGGAGGGAGTCAGGAAGGCTCCTGCAGGAAGCATGGCATTGTGGTGGAAGGTGTGACCACACAGGTCCTGCAGTCAATCTCATCTGAAGGGGCAGCAGGGAGGCCAATGTGTTTGGACAATGTGGAGAAGAGAAGTGACCGGATGACATGAAGTTTGAAGGTGCCCAGTGCCAGTGGGAGCCCAGAGTTCACGAAGTGCCCATCTGGTTGGCCAGAAGAATGTCCAGTTCCAAGGTGTGCTTGTGGCCTAGACCATGAAGCACAAGGGCTAGTCATTAGCAGTCACCTCAGGCCACATTCCATGGGCACGGGAGCCCAGAGATAGGTGACATCAAATCTCTGAATCCTACTAAGCCTGAAAATGTCACAGCACTTGGATTCAGTTTTGTTAAAGAGATAAATGTGATTTCTCCACTTCTCCTCAGCATTGGGCATAGCTAACATCTCATTGATTATTTTGCTCACCCAGCTGCTCTGTCAACTCTGAGTCCCTTTTGTGAGCAGCACAGAGGAGCCTGCATAGCTTTGTGCTTTGTCTTTCCCTTCTGCCTGCTGCCAGGAGTTCTGGTTCAACGTTCTTCAGTGTTGGTGATGGAGACATTTATCCCCCACCCCCTGCCTTCAAGATTAAGCAGCCCTGGCTCCAGAAACAAAATTTGTCTTTATTACACCCATTTTAATGATGCAAAATATGGATGTTTGCTCCATGCTAGGTGTGTGAATAACCTGTCTAATCTAGCAAAGCTTGTGCTCAAGGTGGTGTGTGTGTGTGTGTGTGTGTGTGTGTGTGTGTGTGTGTGTGTGTGTGGTGGGGGTGGCTGTCACCAATCAAGTGTCAGGATGGTAAGTTTGTGTTGTCTGCATGACAGCACTGTGAATGGACTATAACCGTGTTCTTGTGTATCCTGATACCTGTCCACCCAAGTTCATTGTGTGTTTCCTATGTGAAAGCACTAGGCTGGGATGGGAGTGGGGAGTGGGGAGGAGGTTGAGAAGTATAAATGACCCCATCTCAAAGTTGTTCAGTGAATTATAGTGGAAATACAAGCAATCCAAGAAAGACAATAAATCCCCAAATTCTTTACCAGCTTATTAAAGGAGAACAGTGACTATGAACTTCATAATAAACTCCTGGCAAAGTTGCTTACTATCTCCTCCTCACTTTTTTTCCTATTGCAAAATGAAGAGAATAATAATATCTCTCCTATAGGTATACTAAAGGTGAAATGAATCAATACATGTAACTTTTCTAAAACAATTTCTGACATATAAGACACACCCAATAAACATTAGCTATGATGATTCAATTACATACGCCATGCTTGGCCAACAATGATTTTACTTGATAATTGCCACATCTCTTGGTTGATGGGGAAGTTGAAGCTCAAAGGTGAAACGACCTTTTCCACATCACATGGCCATTTTTGGCAGAGGATTCTAAAGTATGTCTATGTATGCAGGTCTGGTATTGTTTCCAGAAAGTTCCAGCTCTGAGTTGAGAGTGGGGGAGGGGGGTAAACTGTCATGCAAGGTTATTCTTTCTTTCTTTCTTTCTTTCTTTCTTTCTAATTTGGCAGTGACTTGGAGTGGAGTACATTCTATTTAGGAATGGATAAAAAGAAAGGATCATGTAACTAAAACAACTAGCTGTCCACCAAAATCCATTCTCCTCCTCTTCTGTGGGGATCGTATTGCAACAGAACTAAGGCTGTCCCACTGGGAACTATATCCCCCAACATCCCTTGGGGAGGAGGGGTGGCAACCATATTGAAAAGTACTTACCAAAGGTAATGTGAATGGAAGAAAATTAGCTACTCCCAGACTGGCTCCTTAAGACGTGGGACATGCATGTAAGCTCATCTACCGGTCTTGTTCCAGAGACTCATAATTAAATCTTGAAAAATACCAACTAGCTGCAAAATTTCTCTACTGCACCAGTCCCAGCTGAGACCACGAGACAATCTCAGGAGTGAGGAGAGTCATGTTCCCACCCTACCAAAACCCTGGTAGCAGCTCTTACACCCCAATAGCTGTCATCATACCTCCGGCCTGATTCCACTGACTCACAACTGAGCTCTACAGAGATGCCAATCTGACAAAAATTTCAGGGACACCAGGTTTTTTGGGGGGCTGGAACTTCAGGCCTTTTTTTTTTTGCTTTTTGGGTCACGCCCAGCAATGCAAAGGGGTTACTCCTAGCTCTGCACTCAGGAATTACTCCTGGTGGTGCTCAGAGGACCATATGGGATGCTAAGAATGAAACCCAGGTTGGGCGCATGCAAGGCAAATGCCCTACTCGCTGTGCTATTGCTCCAGTCCCCAACTCAAGGCCTTCTTGAAGTTGATCACCTTCCCCCACCTCCTCATACTTCTGGAAGAACCAGTGGCCAAACTGACTTCCCACTGCAGCTGCCATGTAAGTACACTTGTCCAGTTAAATTTTCTGGACATATCCAAACTCTACAATATTAATAGCACATCAGACTGAATGGGAATGTAATTTAGAAGCCAACTAAGTTCAGCTAATAAAAACATTAACATAGAAGGCTTAACTAGCAACAACAGCTTAGTAAAACCTCAGATGAAGAATTTATTAACCCCATGCTGAGATACACCGATTTTCACAAATTTCCTCTTACTGGAGTATTTTTTGATCATTCCACTAGCCATTTAGTAGTAGCAAACAATACATAATGAGGTATGTGGGCCTGCTAGCAGAGGAATAGTTGGGAAAATGGAGACAATGGTGGAGGAAAGGTGGTAGTGGTGGTGAGATTAGTGTTGAAATAGTGAATGCCTCGAACAAATCATCATGAATGACTTTGTAAACCATATTGTTAAAATAAAATGGAGGAGGTATGGTGCCACCAGCAGGTCAATCTGTGCCTGTGAGGTGAGTGCATCAGCAGCCTGATGGCACCTTCAGATGTCCAGATACCCCAAAATTGCTGTTGTGCCTTTGGCCAGACCCCAAAAACTTGGGGCAAAGTTTACCAAGAAAGTAAACGGTTAAAAGTTAGGTATGTGGGAAACACACCCACAAACCACCTCCGGCTCAGCTATATAATTGGAGGCATGGCCTCTCTGGTTCCTGATTGAATTGCTTAATGGCCATGATCCCAGAGACTCAGAAACAAATCTCGAAACCCAGCAGCTTTTGGCAGAATTGCATCCGGTCCTTGCAGTAGGTTACCGGTGCTGGGCCAACCCAGGTGGGAATAGGTTTCATGCCTTGGCCTGTTCCCCCTGGCGGCCCAGTGGCTGCCATCCTTCAGAGGCCACTGGACAGTCAGGTTTGGGCACCCAGTGACGAGACACACAGGGCCTCACGGGATGGGGGTAGAGCCGGGCTTGTCCTCCCCACCCCAACGAGCCCCCAAGTCATCGCCCACGAATGGCCTCTCTGCCTCCTGATCAAGCTGCTTAACAGCCATGATCCCAGAGATTCAAAAACAAATCTCAAAACCCAGTGGCTTTGGGCAGAAATGTGTCCGGACCCCACAGTAGGTTACTGTCGCCAGGCCACCCGAGGGAGGGAAGGGTTTTGTCCCTCCGCCTGCTCCCCCTTGGCAGCTCGGTGGCCATCATCCTCCAGAGGCCATTGGACAGTCAGATTTGGGCCACAGTGATGAGACATTTTGGGCCTCACGGGATGGGGTTGGAGCCGTTCCTGTCCTCCCCACCCCAACGAGACCCCAAGTCATTTCCCACGAACGGCCTTTCTGGCTCCTGATCAAACTGCTTAATGGCCATGATCCCAGAGACTCAGAAACAAATCTTGAAACCCAGCGGCTTTTGGCAGAAATGCATCCGGACCCCGCAGTAAGTTACTGCCGCTGGGCCACCCCAGGGGGGAAAGGGTGTTGTCCCTCCACATGCTCCCCCTTGGTGGCTTGGTGGCCGTCATTCTCCAGAGGCCATTGGACAGTCAGGTCTGGGCCCGCAGTGACGAAACTTGTTGGGCCTCACAGGATGGGGCTGGAGCTGGTCCTGGTCTCCCCATCCCAATGAGACCCCAAGTCATCACCCACGAATGGCTTCTCTGGCTCCTGATCAAGCTGCTCAACGCATGATCTCAGAGACTCAGGAGCAAATCTCAAAACCCAGTGGCTTTTGGCAGAAATTCCTCCAGATTTAAGTGTTAAAATTTCGGAATTTCAAAATCACATGGCCCTACTGCAGCCATGCGACATCATATAATATTCATAATCAGCAATAGAACACAAATTGTCTACTGTTGCCTTTTCAGCAGATCTGAGTGTTGGGGTAAAATCTCAAATAATAATGGTGGGTCTGGTGTCGAAATATTGAATGTGATCAAAGTAGAGAGAGAGTAATGTGGAAATCATCTGCCCCACAGGTAGGGGGAGGCTATGGAATGGGGGTATACTGAGGTTTTTGGTGATGGAGAATGGGCACTGGTGAAGGTACGGGTGTTTCATTGTATGACCGAGACTTAGACCTGAAAACTTTGTAACTGCTATCACAGTGATTCAATAAATAAAATGATAAAAAATGAAAAAAAGAAAAAAATAAAGTGGGAAAAAAGACATGAGACATGTCTCTTGCCTGTATTTCTACTTGGCTTCAAAATTGATCAGATTATTGGGACCTATGATGGTACTTTGCAAACTACCTGTGTTAAAGAACTCAATTTCTGTTCCATTTTACCCCAAGATCATGACCTTGTTACCAAGCAGTTCTTGGCCTGCATTTGTTGCAGCCCACAATTTAAGAAGTACTGGCCCCAAAGAATGCAGAGGCAAAGGTGGAAAAGAAGTCACCATCATGACTTCTGCCTAGAGCTGAATGCCTATTGGCCTAGAATGTGCCAACCAGAAACACAACACACAGAAGAGAAAAAATTAGAATTCAATAGTGTTCTGTGGCTGTATCTTAGGCTACCTTCCTTTAGCCTAACATGGATGAGTCACACCACACATCAAGAGAAGACTAAGGTTTTCAAGGTATTTGCACTCCTATATTCGTTGCTGCACTATTTACAGCAGCCAAGACCTGGAAGCAATCCAAGCAATCCAAGCGCCCAAGGACTAATGAGTGGATGAAGAAACTGTGGTGTCTGTACACAGTGGAATACTGAACTATAAGAAGAGATGGAATCCTGGAGTTTTCTGCTACATGAACAGAACTAGAAGGTATCATGCTGAGTAAAAGGAGTCAGAGGGAGGGGAGCAAATAAAAAAAATGATGTCTCTCATGTGGGAACTTGTGACATTGGTGGAGGGATGCTGACACTTTGGTTATGGGTAGGGCATTGGTGTTTGAACACTGTATGCCTGAAGCATTATAATTAGCATGCTGTAAATTATGGTGTCTAAATAAAAAGTGAATCAAGGAAGAAGAAGGAAAAGGATAGGAGGAAGAGGAGGAAGAAGAAGGTGGAAGAGGATTTGAAAACAAGAAGGAGGAGGAGGAGGGTTTTCAAGGTATTTGCACTCCTATATTCATTGCTGCACTATTTACAACAGCCAAGACCTGGAAAAATTCCAAGAGGAAGAGAAGGAGGAGCAGGAGGAGGAGGAGAAACAACTCCTGCTATAGCCAATGTGATATATATGTTGGCTTAGAGTTCCGCTTAGAATATAATCTATAGGTTCTTGGTATGTATTCAAAGTATTTGGTCCCAAATAAATCCATGTTTCATGTCTGGGGCAGCCATGAAATCATAGATGCTGAAGTGCTTTAAAAGGATAGTAAATACATTTCAGTTCATAAAGCAGCTAAAAATGGGAGGAGATTGAAGCAAGAATTTAGGGAGCCTGGTGCAGACCCCCATGAGATCCACCACAAGGCAGTGGGCAGGGCCTAAATTCAGAACTGGGATCACATTTCTGTTGAGGCATAGCCTTTAGGTTCCAGCTGAGTTGCTGGGTGAGTCCTGGAGTCGTCACTTATGTGGAGAGGAGGATTGTTCTGATGACTTGGTGGAGTTGGAGGAGGTCTAAGATAAGGTAAGAAAACACCAGAGTGTCCTGCCAGCTGGGGCCCGGCAGGAAACAGATGGCGCAGTCAAGCTGGGTGATTTCTGGAGAGTAGATTCAAGAGACAATTCCCAGAGGGGGCGGCTGGGATGGGTGATAATCAGGAGCCGAGAGAACTTGGGTAGCTGTGGTGTGCATGGGGTATAGGTCCCTCCTGTACTTCCTCCAGGTCTGAAGGGAGATGAGGGTGGAGGGTAGTGATCGGAGTCCCCAAACCACGTTTCCATGCAAGTGGCGTGACAGGGAAAGCCAATCCAGCAGGAATGAAGCTTGAGGCAGATGCCACCAACTGTGGGTGTGAGCTGGGCTGTGAAAATCCTGACTTTCCTCTCTTCCTTCCTCCCCACCCAACTCCTGCAGCCGCCTCCCGCTGGCTAGGTTTGGTGTAGTGTTGAGAGAAAGGGGTTCCCCAGGCAGTTCAACTTCCAAGGCTCAGAGGAAGATGGAGAAGCAGAAATGGGACTCAGAGTGTCGACCACTTATGTTCTCTTCAAACCGGTGTCTGGAAGCTGCTCAACGCACAGAAGAGCTTGTCTTCTTTTCTTAGAAGGAAGAATTTCTAATCTGGGGGTGCTACTGCAAATGAGAAGGTGCATGCTTCCTCGAAGGAGCCACTTCATTGAAAATCCTCCTCCTCTGGGAGACACCAGCGGGCAGGGCTGGCCTCACCCAGAGCTGCACAGAGGCTCTGCCATGGCACTTTCTGTGCTGGCCTCTCGCCAGCTGCTTTGCCACCTCCTTATTCCTCCTTCTCTGTTGTCCTTGCTGAAGGAACCGCCATCTGGCAGCAGCCTGCCTCGGGAACGGATTGGTGAGTTGAGGACCCGGGGTCTGTCCCCCGCTGCCTTAAGAGATGATTAGTGGCTGCTACTTGCAGACGTAGCTCAGAAGCATCTTAATATCCCAGTGTCCCCTCCTCCCCGCAGGCTGCTGCGGACGGTGGAAGGTGTTTCACACTGAGAGCCCTGATTGCTGCAGCCCTAATTTCCTTCAACAGCCATTAAAACACTCCTGAATGTGGTTTTACAAGGAGAGAGAAGAGGAAGAGGTTGCGGGGGAGGGCGGGAGTCCTTCCTCTTGCCTGCAAATGTCAGTGTTCACAGAATGAACTCCAAGCTTTGTGTGTGTGTGTGTGTGTGTGTGTGTGTGTGTGTGTGTGTGTGTGTCTGTGAATTTCCAGGGTTTGCTGGGATGAGCACATGGTCAGCCCCTGCCTTGGACTCAGAGCTCAGCAGGGACAAGTGTGTGGGGACAACAATGGAGAGGCATGATGTTTGTCCTAGACACCCCAAGTTCCGGTGCAGACCGAGCCTGGTTTCCCCTTGGGATGGGCCACATTTCATATGCTCCTGGGCCTCCCGTGGTCCAGAGAGAGGTCGTGTCAAATCTCCAAGGTGTAATGCAGCTTCTCAATTCAGCTCCAAACAGCTGCTTCTCTGGCCAGTTTCTGCACTCGGTCTATTGGCCCATTTACTAAACAGTGGGCAGACGACCTGACCGTCCTTCACTCATGCAGCAGTTTTATAGGAGGGCAACCGGGTTCCAGGGGCGACTCCAGATGCTGCAGAAGCCACAGGGGTGACTGCAGAATCTCAACAGCCATCAAAGCCTGACAATGACCAGGTTGAACAAATGCCAGGTCAAGGGGCTGAAAGGGGTCCTGGGAGTCTCCAGGCTCTTAGCTCAGAATCGCAGGCACTGAGTCCCAGATCCCAGGAACATCTGGGGCTTGTGGGGGCAGGGGAAAGGATTGTCAGGGCTGCGGGGGCCACTCAGTGCTCTGGACAGAACTATGAATGGGCCAGGAAAAATTTCAGCCTGCTGTCATAGCACTGTCCTTCCACACTCGGCAGTGATTTCCTGGCAAGCAGGTAGAAGCCACACAGGTCATTTCCGTGCTTATTGCAGGGCTTGTTTTAAAATCTTGTAGCTAGAGAGAGAGTTTAGGAGGTCAGATGCTTGCCTTGCACGCACCCACCCTGGATCAATCCCTAGCACGCTTATGGTCTGCCAATACCGTCATAGGTCACTTCTGAGCACAGACCCAGAAATAGCCCTTGAGCACCATGGGGTGTGGTACCCAAACTCAAGCCAGTCAAAACGAAAACCTTACTCCCAAGTATGGACAGTTCTATACTAACCCAATTTTGAATCTTAAAAAAAGCTAAGTTAAAAATTTTATTTTGGGGGCCCGAGAGATAGTACAGCAAGTAGGGTACTTACCTTACACACGGCCAATCTGGGTTCAATCCCTGGCATCCCATATGGTCCTCTAAGACCTACCAGGAATGATCCCTGAGTCATGAGAAAGTCCTGAGCACTTTCTGGAGTGGCAAAACCAAACAAAAAATTAATTTTAACCAAGTTTCAAGCCACTAAGGCATGGGGCTGTTCATGAGAAGTTTTTGTTCTTCACTGAAGGGACGATGAAATGACACCTGAGCCTGACCTCACAGTTTCTGTAGGAAGCACATCCAGAAGCTCTTCCTCGAATCCTGACAACCACCCCACCCCACCCCACCCCACATTTAGATGTAAGGGGCAACTGTTTTGAAGGAGAAACGTGTTCTGTTCCCCTTTGTTGCCTCTTAGAGTGAACATCATGCACAGTGGTGATGTCAGGTTGGCTTTCTCTCCCTGTCTCTTTCTGCTTTGAAAGCTCTAGTCTATGGTCAGGACACTTGTCTCATAGTCACATATTGCCAAGGAGGATATCTGATTCAGGGAATAAGCATTACCAATTACAGGGCTAGTTTTATCTCCAGAAAGGAAGAACCATAAAGCATCCCTTGTCCTTTTCCTTGACCTTGTCAAGGTCAAGGTCATGAACGATCGGTTTGAGGCCCTCCATGTTCCCGGAGCGAAGAGATGCCATTGGGCTACACTAGCACGCGACAGGGACAAATGGAGACGTTACTGGCGCCCGCTCGAGCAAATCGACGACTAACGGGAAGTTAAGTTAAGTTAAGTTAAGTCCTTTTCCATAAAAGGGATCTTGCAAGTACGTTGGAGAGTCATTTTTCATTAAGTGACCTGGGATTTCTGGGTGCCCTTTGTTCTGATTGATGCTGCTGAGAAGGCAGAAGTGCAGAGCAGGGATTGGAGGGTAGGGGCAATGTGGTTCACCATTTGCAAAGAGAGAAAAAAGGAGCATTCTTTAAAATATCACCAAGGGAAGGAGGAGATGTCATCTTGTAATCTGTACTCTTTTGGGTTACTTTGAGATAAGTCCGCACTGTGACCTCCACCCTCACCCCCTGTCCGAATCCCTAAAATCTCTATCTACCCACCTTTATTTATTTATAAAATAAAATTTTTTAAAAAATTTTGTATTTTATAAAGTAGTTCACAGTATTTGATTACATTTAATATTCAAACACCAATCCCACCACCATTACACCTTCCCACCACCATATTTCAGATGTTCTCATTCTCTGTCCCAAAGCAGAACCAAAATAATATATTTTGTATTGTTTGTTATGAAAAAACCGCTGAAAATGCTACAAAAAAAAAGTATCCTTAGAGGAAAGAGTGTGAAGATTGTTGTATTTCACCCAGAGGCCATTAAGCTCTTTTATAAGAGATCAGTAACGTGTTTTTAAAGGTTGAGCCTTGTGTGCTTTTATATATATTTCTGTAAAAAATATATATATATTTCCCTCTAAGATTGGTTGCCTACTACTTGAACCCCATCAAGTGCGGTGCGGTACTCTTGGAGTATGGGTATGGTGTTTCCTATGAAGTGTCCGTGCGGCTGCACGGTCCAGTAATAGGTTCACTCATGGGTGAGGCTCTGCCTGAGCGTGTGGAGAGCGGCCTTGAGCATGGCAGTGGTTGAGTTATGGAGGTTTTTGGCTGCCGAGGCTGGGTCCCTTGGGGCGGGGAGGGCCCTTGCCCGCCCCCCTCTGGGGTGCCCCGGAGTCTGGAGGCATGGTTATGGTGAGCGACATGTTATGCTCCCTTCCGGGAGAGAATCTATCCACTTTAGAGTCAAGAGAAAAACAAGATGCAGGACAGAGAAACAGTAGGGGCCATTTGCACCAAAGGGAAAGGATAGGGCCTGGGCTTCAATCTCTATACCTTCTGGTCCCTTGAACCAGAGAGGGGTCACTGAGTGGACCCCGTGACTGGTCATCTCAGCACAGCATGGAAGTAGCCCTGAACACCAAACAAAGGGCAAGGTATATACTGTAGCACTGTCCCTCTGTTGTTCATTGATTTGCTTGAGCAGGCCCAGTAACATCTCCATTGTGAGACTTGTTACTGTGTTTGGCATATCTAATACGTCATGGGTAGCTTGCCAGGCTTTATCATGAGGGCGAAATACTCTCAGTAGCTTGCCGGGCTCTCCGAGAGGGGTGGAGGAATTGAACTTGGGTCAGCTGCGTGGGCTGCGTACAAGGCCTTACCCACTGTGCTATCCCTCCAGCCCTACAAATGTGTATAAATAACACTAGGGTACATGCACATGGCACCACATAGTAAATGCAGGAAAGATGCGATTTCCTTCAGATCTCGGAGATGGAAAAAGGTTTGCATACTCTGTGTGGGCTACCTCTCATTAGGCTTCCTCTTGACCTTAGTACCCAGGAAACTCTAATGATGGCTGTCCCTGCACCCTCCACCCCACCCCCAGGTCAGTAACTTTCAACCTTGGCTGCAAGTTAAAACTTCTTGGGCAGTTTTTAAAAAACTCCCATGCCCAGGGGCTGGGAAGGTAGCCCAGGGGTGAAAGATCATGTCTTGCATGCACCTGACCCAGGTTTGATCCCCACGACCACATGATCCCCCAAAGCAACACCGGGAATCACCCCTGCAGGGTCCTAACAGCACCACACCCTCCAGCTCTATTTGCTGATCTAACTGGCCCAGAATCACTGCCCATGACCCCTGATTTCTTAAATGCTGCTTGAGAGATTCCTCCCAGTAAATTAATTGTAACTCAGTAAATTAATTGTAAAACTCCCATGTCCAGGTCAGAACAATTGTCAGAAGGAATGTGTGTGTGTGTGTGTGTGTGTGTGTGTGTGTGTGTGTGTGTGTGTGTGGTGGGGGTGCAGGTGGGGGTGAACATATAATTCTATTTAAAAAATCTCCAGATGATTCCAATGGACAGCTGCAGTTAAAACCGTCACTCTGGCCTGTAGTCTGCACTTGTATTTGCCCTTAGAAACATGAAAAACTGACTTTAATGGGCATTTCCCCCGGATCTGATTTTAATGCATGTTAAAATCATTTGACTTTGTGCATTTTAGGAAATGGCTTCACATTCTCTCTGGGTGGGGGCAAATACAGCAAAAGTGATACCCTTCTGTCAGGCCAGAGGGGTGCTGTGGTCCTGTGAAGAGTATTTTCCCCACAAGGGCACTCATGGGTGGGGCTAAAGGGGGTGCTCTGGAATCGCATTTGCCCTGGGTAAGGGTGGGGTTCACCATGAAGAAAAGTTTGTTCCACCTCCACCTCCCACAATCAAGGAGAAGAAACACCCCCCAGTGAGCTTACAGGGAGCTCAGTGGGAGGCGGGGTGGGGGGGAGGCTTGGAGGGAGGGAGGGGCCAGCTCTCCACCCCCAACATTCTTTTCCCTCCTGGTTCTCTCAGAAGGCCCTGGCTTCAGTCCATGTGTAGAGCCCACGGCCGAGGAGAATAATGCCTGGATACCTCATCCCTTCCAGGGGAATGTCCCCTCACTGTTGGCTCCAATGAGGCTGATTAGAACTTCCACCATAAGGGAGTCTCACCTGTGCTCATCCCCAGAGCAGAGAAATCTGAGCAGGCAGGTGAGGCTGTGAGGATGGGCGGGGAGCTCTCTTAGGACATCCAGGACAGGGGAGGGGGCATTTGAGGACAAGGTAAGGTGTTGGGAGAGAAGGACTAGAGAGGAAGGTGTTCTGCAAAGAGTGGTTCTGCCTCTGCTTTGGCATTCTCCCCAGGGCAGTCACCTGACTCCTGGCTAGCTTCCTGTAATTGAGAGGTCCTCCTCCTCTTCCTTCTCCCCTCCTCCTCCTCCTCCTCCTCCTCTTCCTTCTCCCCTCCTAATCTTCCTGCTCTTCCTTCTCCCCTCCTCCTCCTCTTCCTTCTTCCCTCCTCCTCCTCTTTCTCCTCCCCTCCTCCACTTACTCCTTTTCCTCCCCATCCTCCTTTCCTCTTCCTCCCCTTCCACCCTGGCCATGCTCAGAGCTTACTCTTGGCTCTGCACTTAGGGACCACTCCTGGCTGGGCTTGGGGGACCACATGGTATTCTAGGGACTGAACGCAGGTCAGCAGCATGCAAGGCAAGTGCCCTCCCGACTGTACTATTGCTATGACCCCATCCTTCTCCTTTTCCTTCCCTTTCTCCTTCTCCTCCTCTTTTTCTCTCTTCTCCTTCCTCTCTCTCTTCTCCCCTCCTCCTCCTTTTTCTCTGAAAGGAGTCCCCAGAAGCCCTCACTCCCATGGGCCTCTGCCCCTCTTCCCACTCTGGGGAGGTTCTCTGTGCGTTCAGTTATGGATGGAGGGGAACACAGCCCCAGACCTCTAAAGAGAGTCCCCGAGCTGCCAAGTGCCCCTACCCTGAGGAAGATGTGCTGTAAGGGTGTGATCTCAAAGTTTCACAAGGAGACATTCTCCCGTGGACACTAGCTCGATTCATTCCAGATAGCCTCCCCCTCCAGCTAACCCACTCTCCATTCAGAACCCTAGCCCTATCTGGGTGTAAGACAGTTGGGAGGACATCAAGTGCCCCCTCTCCTCAGGTGCCTACACCCAAGTGCTGTCTTTCAGTTTGTGTTTGTTTGAAGCACATTCCCTTATCTCTCCCAGACCAACCTGGCTCAGGTAGAAACCTCAAACTCACTATCTTGGTGGCTGATATGACCAGGCAAGAGAAGGGCATGCTGGGAAAGAGCCCATTGGCTACTGAGAATGAGCAGGAGCATCACCTTCGTGCTGGGGACTCCACAGTGTCACCCATCCCTGTGACACCTGGCATGGAAGCACCCCTTGCCCACAGGAGGGACAGCTTCCCTCTGGGATATTCCCCAGGCAGGAATGTCCAGACGTACCTGGAAGGAGACAAGGCTCACCTTGGTGAGAGGAGACGCTTCCAGAACCGGTGAGACTGATATTACCCGGCTTATTGCCCAGGAGACTATCCAAGAGAACTTAAAAATAGCATCTTCTATAATTGCTTGTGTCTCTGGGTGTTTAGTAACCATGTCTGGCAGGCTATACCCAAGGCAGGCTGGCTGTGGGGAAAGCCATTGTTAAAATAAAATCATTAGCTTAATAGGCTTGATGAAAAGGGTAGAGAGCTGGGAATTTCCTCTCGCAATATGTTCTCCACTCCAAACAGCCTCTGAAACCAGTAAGCCATGTTAATTATTGACTGAAATACCCCAGTATCTCTCAAGCTGCTCTTCTCTCGCTCATGTCCTTAATAAACACAGCTTCAGAAATCGACTGAGCAAAGTCCCAGCCATTGGAATGTTCAGCCGGGCTCTCTGTCCCCTCACACCTTTCCTCTCCTCACCTATTGGTCATTTGTTGCCTGGTCACACAGACACAGACTCACGCATGCACACACAGGTTCACACTTGCCT
This sequence comes from Sorex fumeus, assembly GCF_029834395.1. Taxonomy (NCBI): domain Eukaryota; kingdom Metazoa; phylum Chordata; class Mammalia; order Eulipotyphla; family Soricidae; genus Sorex; species Sorex fumeus. The sequence continues at coordinate 6,282,961 of NW_026606155.1, forward strand.
TCTCCCCCCAAAAAAGAAATGTCAGCCCTGGGCTAGAGCGATAGCAAAGGGGTAGGGCATTTGCCTTGCACGCGGTCGACCCAGGTTTAATTCCCAGCATCCTATATGGTTCCCCAAGCACTGACATGAGTGATGCCCGAGTGCAGAGCCAGGAGGAAGCCCTGTGCATTGTTGGGTGTGACCCAAAAAGCAAAAATAAAATAAAATAAAAATAAATGTCAGCCCTGAAGGCATGAGGTCAGGAGGGGGCTCATTGCCACACCCCCATCCCATTGATCCAAGAACATACCAGAGGGGCCAAAGACACAGCTCAGTGGGGAAGGTGTTTGCTTTGCACAACCAACCCGGATTTGAACCTCAGCACCACAGAAGGTCCCTCAAGCACCACCAGGATCCTTGAGCACAGACGCAGGAGTAAGCCCTGAGCACCACGGGGTGAAGCCAGAACCCACCCCACTTCCCTGGGAAAAGCAAACAATAACCCCGTAATGTGTGAGAGGATAGTGTCTGGCGTTAGAGCCCTGGCCACGCAGAGCTGCTGAGGATCAAGCCCTCCCCATCCTTCTGTGTGGCACCAAATAAAGTCAGAAAGTCCCTGTCCAGCCCCACCCCGAGCCCCAATGAAAGGTGGGTTTCTCCCCTCTGCAGCTGGGCCTGGGGCTGATCTGGCCCAGCCCAGTCACTCTTGCTACTTCTGTGCCTGGGGCCCTGGATGATGTGGCCATTTGCCCTCAACACTGTCACTCTGTGAACCTACACTGCCAGCGAGGAAGCCCACCCACCAGTCCGGGCTGTGGCCCCATGGCTGCCGGAGAGGGAGATGGTCCTGTACCCTGGGGCTGAGGGTCCAGCTCACTGTCCACCCAGCTACCCTTTACCTGCCAGCACCTAAGACAGTGCCCACCCCATCCTTCAGAGAGTCCCCAGGCTAGCCCCAGCTGGCCCAGAGTGGAGCAGAGCATTTCTCCTCTGTGCAAAGTCTTCCTGGCAGGAGCCATGCATAGGGCAAGCTTCCAGAGCGGGTGCCCAGTCAGCACCCACCCACCCCTGGGGTCTGGGACAACTGCTCTCCTCCTGGATTCAAAGTTCTTTCCTCAATGGACCTGGAGCCGCACCACAGGCCCCAGAGTACAGAAACTGTGTTTTGACAAAGCAGTCAATGAACTGTTGGTGCAGTGCAAGGTGGCTAGCCTGCAGGGCACAGACATGGGCCAATCCCGTGTCCAGGGCCAGGACCTCGGCGATGGGGCTCAGTAACACAGCCCATGCTTTGTCTGTCGGAGGCCCTAGGTTCCATCTCCCCACCCCCACCCTGGGCGAAGGTAGCACTGTAGCACTGTCCTCCCATTGTTTATCGATTTGCTTGAGCGGTCACCAGTAAGGTCTCCATTGTGAGACTTGTTACTATTTTTGGCATATTGAATGCATCACAGGGAGCTTGCCAGGCTCTACTGTGAGGGCGGGATACTCTCGATAGCTTGCTGGGCTAGCTCTGAGAGGGACGGAGGAATCGAACCCAGGTCGGCTGTGTGCAAGATGAACGCCCTACCCGTTGGAGCCAGACAGATAGACAGACCCAGAGTGTGGGGGAAGATCATTTCACCATCTCAGCACACCCTTCTGCTGGCCAGTATCTAGAGACTGAAGGATGACCCCTGATGCCAGTTCCTCCTGGAGGCAAAGGAGAGTGACTTGCCCCGACCTTTGTGGAGCAGGGAGTTACATGCAATGCCTTGGGCCAGCCCTGCTTCCCTGTGCGTCCCCTCCTCTGCTTGGAGAGAGGCCCTGCCAGACAGTCTTCCTTGGGATTCTTGAGACCCATCTTTTCTATTTATAGTAGCAATATAAATCTTAAGTCTACTGTTATATTTATCTTTAAAATTTCAAGATAGAATATAGCCTCTCCCCCCAAAAAATAATAGAAGGAAGGACACTCGGGGGCTGAAAGCTCCTGTGTTTACTCCCTTTGATAGAAGCAGAAATGTGCCACATAAATGTTTGAACAAGTTCCTCCCTCCCCACCCTGCCCCATCAGAGATGAGCATGGCAGGGGCAGTGACTGTGGCCTTTCTCCTTGATTTTCTGATGCCTGTTTCACCCACCATCTGAGCAGTTTCCCTGGAAGATCACAGAAAACCATTTGCTCCTTACTTAATGAGTCGGGATAGAGAGCACCTATTGGATTTGAATACACTGAGAGCTTTCGAGGTGGGGGGAGGGTGAGACGGACTTTTAAGTCATTGGTTATTGTTGATCTACAGAGGAAACTCGCAGCTGCCACTTCAGAGGCACATGAAGGTAGCTCGAAGGGAAAGTTCATGGTACAGTTGACCTGTTGTTTTCCACGTGGGCTGAAAAAGACTTAAACCGCTGAGAGATGAAAAGCCTTCTCATCACTGGGAATTGTTGAGCACCAGAATCTGCCGGAGGGGCCAGGACATGTTTTTCATGTATGTGTTTTCCAGAAAGGTTTGAGAAGGAGAATATTTGAAGCCCGGAAGTCATAACTCTGTTATTCATGCTACACTTGCACTCTAGTCCCTGTTCATTTAGTTTTAAAAGAATAGAGGCATGTGGTTGAAACTCAGTTAGGTGGTGATATTGAATCCCTGGCACCTCAAGGGTTTTTGAACAACACGAGGGTTAGCTCTGGTGGTCTTCAGTACCCAGTAAGCCTGAGCATTGAACCATCCTACCCACACAGAAGGGTTGAGTACTTTGGAAGAGGTCTCCTGAGCAGTGTGTGGACACTTCTTCACGAAATAATAATAATAATGAGAAGGAGGAGAAGGAAGAAGGAGGAGAAGGAGAAGAAATAAGAAGGGGGAGGAGGAGAAGATGAAGACACAAACAAAGAAGACAAAGAAGATGAAAAAGACAATGAAGACAAAGGCAAAGATGAAGAACATGAAGAAAAAGAAGTAAATGAAGAAGACAAAGATGAAGGAAAAGATTAAGACAAAGAATATGAAGAAGAGGAAGAGGAGGAAGAGGATGAGGAGGAGGAAGAAGAAGAAGAAGAAGAAGAAGAAGAAGAAGAAGAAGAAGAAGAAGAAGAAGAAGAAGAAGACCAAAAAGAAGAAGACCAAGAAGAGGAAGAAGAGGAGGAGGAGGAGGAGGAGGAGGAGGAGGAGGAGGAAGAAGAAGAAGAAGAAGAAGAAGAAGAAGAAGAAGAAGACCAAGAAGACCAAGAAGACCAAGAAGACCAAGAAGACCAAGAAGACCAAGAAGACCAAGAAGACCAAGAAGAAGACCAAGAAGATAAGGAAGACAAAGAGGAAGAGGAAAAGAAGAGGAGAAAGAGGAGGAGGAGAAGGAGGAGGAGGAGAAGGAGGCAGTGACAGTGGTGGCGGCGGCCACCTGGAAAAATAACACCAGGGTTTAGACCATTTGTGTGCCAGCACATGGTCTGAATTTGAGTCTCCCAGGTTGCCACATGCACAGAACCTGCAGAACATGATCTAAGCAGTCTGCTGTCTGCAGTCCCTGGTACCATCAACAGTTATCTGCCACATCACAGCCAGGTGTGTGTTAGCACCACAAAGGGGTGCCAGCCCCAGTGGTTGCTGCAACTAATAGAAGTGCCAGCATCGTGGGCAGAAAGTGTACCTCCAGGCAGCACTGGGGGAGCAATGCAGAGACCTTGGGTGACATTACAACCAGAATTCATGGGCCTCCACTAAGAGCATGGGCCCAGTGAACACGTGTGCAGTTTCCACAACAAAGGAGTGCAAGCCTCGGGAGCACTGTGGCTGAGCACCCAAGTTCACAAGTCGTCCCACCGGATGTGAGAGGTCCAGCAAGCACCATAGCAAAAATGTTTGAACACCGCAGCCAGGCGTTGTTCAAGTCCCAGGAACTGCAGCAACAACATCGTCATTGATATCAACAACAACAACGAAGGTACAGGGGGGGAATTAAAATGCAGAGAGAAGCTGATAGCGCTGGACCCTGAAGGACCATGTGAACGGTCCGTCAATGAGAAACACTTGCCTGGGAATATCCCGACACTGGGAGGTGAGCATGAAAAAAACAATAGCGTTGAGGTGCTAAAAGCCAGAGACCTATTTGTTACAGCAGCTGCGTTACACCGATGCCCAGGATATCTCTATCAAAAGCAGATTCAGATTCTCCCTTATGCCCACACACACACAACCAACCTTCCAACTAGCGGGACATTCATTTCTTGAGAATTAAACTTTAGGTTCGATGTTCCTTTTTGCCTCTGATGGGAAGGACTTTTGCTCTGTGGCCCTATGTGACACCACGAATGGGTGGGTTTGGCGGAATGACTTCTTGCCTTGTACAGATTATTAATTTTGTTTGCTTCTCTACTTTCAGGAACTCTTGGGGGTGCTGTTGACATTTTCCACATGAGCCATGTTTCACTTGAATTCAAGGTGCCGTCTTGGTACTGGAGTTGCCTTGCCTTTAAGCAGTACCTTATTTACTCCAGAACCCCCAAAGACAAAGCCTCTGCAGGTGGGTGCTGGGATGAGGGGTCTGATTTGGGAGGCAGTGGGGGGAGCCATCACGGGTTCTCTGGTGGGGAAGGGTATGATCAGAGAGGTGTTTTAGGAAGATGAATCTGAGGGGCAGATCCCAGAAGAAATGAGAAGGGAAAGAGCAGAGGTTGGGGGACTCACTCTTCCACAACCTTGTTGAGAACTAACAAGGGCAGGCTCAGGATGGTGCCAGCTGGGAGAGAGACCAGCAGTCAGATGAGGTTGGAGAAAGGGAAGAGCTGCCTTGAGCCACTGTTCTCTGCTCTCAGTACCTCTATCCAACCCCTAACGGTTCTGTCTCCCTGGTTCCCTCATCTTCCCTGCAATAGTCTGAATATGGATATGATGTATGAAGGGTATGTGTGTGTGTGTATTGACATTATTAAGGGAAAAGGGAGTTGAGACTAGAGAAACAGTGCAGGGGTTAAGATATGTTCTTTGCATGCCACTGACCCCTATTCAACCCCAGCACCCCATATGGTCCCCTGAGCCCCACTAGGAGTGATCCCTGAGCACAGAGGCAGGAGTAAATCTTAAGCATCAGCGAATGTGGCCCAATTCACCCAACCACTCACCCAAAAGGGAGTCCTGACTCTCTTAATTATAAGAGAAACAGATAAACTATTTACCAGCATTGTTGTGTGAGTGGGGTGAATTCCTTTGTAGAGAGGTGAAGGCTACTTAGCTGGAGGGGAAATGGTTGAACCATGTCAACAGGTTGGAAGAAGTGACCTAGTGACCCGGTGCAGCTAGGAAGGCAGGGAAAGAAAAGAGCGCCTGGCCATGCTCTGGATGCTTGGGAAGCAGCCTCCATGGACACTGTGCTGTGGGCATTGTGGACCGCACCCCTCCCCCTCCCCAGCATGGAATATTGGCTTTGCCATGCACCTGTCTGTGGTTGGCATCCCCCTAGTTCCCCTGCCCATGGCTGCCTTCTCCAAAACACATGCTCTGACATTGGAGCCCAACTCAGCTCTCTACTAGGTCTGGCTTCTGTTCTCTCTCTCTCTCTCTCTCTCTCTCTCTCTCTCTCTCTCTCTCTCTCTCTCTCATTTTTATTTGTGAAACACCATGAGGTACAGTTGCTAACTTACAAATTTTTGTGCTTGGGTTTCAGTTATATAATGATCGAGTACCCATCCCTCCACCAGTGTCCATTCTCCACCACCATGGGTCCCAGTATCCCTCCCACCCCCCCATCCTCCCATCCCACCCTGCCTCTTTGGTAGGGCGTTCCCTTTTGTTCTCTCTCTCCTTTTGGGTGCTGTGGTTTGCAAAAGAGGCATTGAGTGGCAATCATGTTTGGTCTATAGTCTACTTTCAGCATGCATCTCCCATCCTGGTAGGATCCTCCCAACACCCTTTACTTGGTCCTCCCTTCTCTATCTGAGCTGCCTTTTCCCCTAGAATGTGTGGGCTGGCTGCTGTGCCGGTCTTCTGTTCTCTTAAAGTTTCCCTGGAACTGCCTACTGGAGCATTTTCCCACCTCCTGTTACTCAATGGTCCCTTTCCACTATCCTGTTTTTCACTCTTCCTGAACATTTATAGCCATGATTTTCTCTTCTGTATGTGCTTGCTTGCTCTGCTGTCTCTTCTGCTAGCACGTAAGCACCTGAGAGACCATCTCTGTGTCTGATTCTCAAGTTCATTTGAGCTGCTGCTCATTCTAGAAAAAAAATGTCAGCAACCTCCCCCATCTACCTTCTTTAAGATTACAAAGAGGAGGTGCCCTCCATTGTACCATGGCTGATGTGGTATCACTCATGATGGGAAGTGCTGATCTAGAACAGTGTATCCCAGTTGAGGCCATCTGGTCCACTTTGAAAACCCCACGATAGACTAAGGAGAACACAGGTGAGAATGAAGTATTGGAAGGCTATGGCATAAGACTAGGAAATAACCTAGAAAAACAGGGGAGGTTCAGGAAGAAAACAAGGCAGAAGGGGCCCATGGTGAGATAAAGGTGGAGAAACACTGATATAGAAGATTCCTACAGTCTGTGCAGTCAATAAGCATTGGTACTTCACCGAGTGACTGTGTCAAGAATCATCAAAAAAAAAAAAAACCACTCTGCATGAATTTCCTTGAATAAACTCTTTTTTCAAAGGCATTTACTCTAGGTTCCCGTGGCAACTTTTGATAAACATAGTTTCTAATCTGTAATTCAGATCAGACAGCTAGGTTCTTGAAATATGCACGGCTTCTCCTGGGGCAAGGAGAGAGTCCTGGATTCTGCTCACAGCCTCTGTGTTGTTGTCTGGTTTCTGTCTGTTTGCTTCAGGATTGTGCCTCTCCTGGGGTTATGTGAATCTTCCCAAGTCAGGAAATACTGCTGAGCTGGTATTTGTGGTCTGTGCTGCTGGGTGTGACTAAGCAGTCCTGGCACAGAGCAGCCTGGGCCCCTGTCTCTTCTCAGCAGACTCACATGCTCTCGTCTCTGTTCTCACAGCCTCAGTTTATTTGATTCTGTAATCACCACAGTGTACAGCTCCAAGGATACCCATAATGGGCACTCAATTAAGTGGATGCAAGGATGAACAGGATTTGAATTATATTAGGAAAACTGTAAGGATGGGGACAGACTTGAGAAATCATCTCAGTCATGTTTCCCAAATTTGGGTAATTTGCCTCTCCCTGGGCATACTAGGAGTGCTTCCCCAAGCCTTGACATCAGCCTTCTGACAAGGCAGCACTTTTAGAGAATCTTTACATCAGTCATAAATAGAGAACTGTTTCCACTGGCCAGAGAGAGCACACAGCCACACTCCTCCAAAGACCAATGGATACTCAGTAATATCTTTAAAACCAGGACAGGTATTGGGGGCTGAGTTGCATCACCCACTTATTGCTCTGTGGAAGATTGATGTCCCAGAATGTGCCCTTACTTAGAGACTGAGTCTTGGCAGTGAACTCATAGAGCTGGGCAGGTCCCAATGCAGAGACCAGGGTCTTGAGGGGAGAAGGAGATCAGGGCAGTGATCAGACAAGTTTGTACACAGAAATACAGACAAGAAGCAAACCCGGGGAGAGCTTCTGAGAAACCAAATCTGCCTGGAGCCTGGAACGGCAGACCCCAGGAGGACAAGAAACTTCATTTCTGTGGTTGAGTCTCCCAGCCTATGGAATCTTGTCATGGGAGCCCTAGACACACACTGGGGACAGTCACTCCTGGGAAATGCTGAACCCAAAGTCTGCTCTTCTTGTATCGTTGCAAAGCCAGATGAGAAGTGTTTAAGAATGACAATCCCCAACTGTGATCTGCTGCCCCAGGAATCAGAAGAACAAAGGAAAGTGTGAAGAAAACTATTTTCCCATCCCACAGTGACATGTGCACCAGTAAGATAGAAATATACCTTGTGGAAAAAAAAAGTTGCCCTGTCCCAGTCCATTTCGAGCTTAGGGCTCATTCCTGCATGGATGTCCCCACAGGTTGGCAGTCTTCTCTTCCAACCAGTCATCCAGGGCCCCAGGCAGATGAGGAACTGTGGGGAGCTGCCCCATCTGGAACCCACGGTGCCCTCTGTTGTCGCCCAGGCCAGAGAGAATTGTGCACGGGCTTCCAGGGGCTCAGCCTGGAAATGATGGACATCATTTCTACTCCAATTTCCTAGGTTGGGGCTAGCCACTTCGTAGCCAGTGGGTCTGGAAGTATATGCAAACAAACAGACCCTCTGGGATGAGTTTCTCTTCCACAGCTTTTATGCCAGCTGATGCCACATTCCTTGGCTTTAGAAATCATCTTAGCAAGAGTCCATGCTCAGAACAGAACAGTAAATAATCTACATCTGTCTCTTCCTTCCTCACCTAACTGCAGTGCACATGCTTGTTTGCATGGACAAGACCCAAGCCCTGTCCTCCGAGGCCTGTCTTGAAGCCTAACGTGCTGCCCTGTGGTAGCCACAGGGACCTGCATGTTTGTCTCTTTTTCAAGAAAGACCCCTATACCATTAAGGTAAAATAATAATGAGAAATATTCTACATGTCCCCACCGACATGGAAATGTGCAAGCAACTTGGCCCATTTAACACTTCATCCGGAACGTGCCGAGACCTTTCCCGCCCATGTTTGAGGGGAATACATCTGCAGAGTCAACGAGAACGTATGATGGCTCTGTGTAGTCTGGTTAGCGTCCAATTATGTACAGAGTGTTTATTTTAAATTTGGAAGACGCACACAAGAGATTTCCAGGAACAAAATGAGAAGAAATTGGCTGTGCACCGAATGGAAAAAATTAATGACTTGAATTATACAGCCTGTGAATCGAAGCCGACATGAGGGAGAGAGAGGGGGAGAAAAGAAGGTGCCTTTGCTCCCCTAAACCCTGCAAGGCTTCTGGACACAGTGTGAAAAGTGGCTTTCCTCTCCGCACCTGCGACGTTCATCATCTTTATGGCAAGATCAGGCTGTGGGAGTCACCAAGGTGTCCCTGTTTGGGGGTCATGGACTTCCACTGGACTCTGGTTGGCAGGGTGGGCTCGATCTCTGTGTCAGCTCTGCTGCCCCAGAGGGCAAAGACGAAAGTCAGGGTAAACGATGGAGTGAAGATTAGGGTTCGGGTAACTCTGCAGATGGGGGGAACCTCATCTGCCAAGCTCCTCTCCTGTGCAAACACCTATTCAAGCCCAGAGCGTGCATGTACATTGTCCCTTACATTTCCAGAGATAAGTGTTAATTTTAGATGCAAAGTCTCTGAGGGCAGAGTTGGTTGCCTTGATCCAGGTGAAACAATGTCTTCTTAAAAAAACACCCATTAGGGAGTATGATGCTGCCAGCAGGTCAACCTCTACCTGTGGAGTGAGTACATTGGCAGTCTGATGGTGCCTTCAGGCTTCCTGGTGCCCCCAAATTGCCTCTGTGTCTTTGGCCAGACCCCAAAAACTCAGGACCAAGTTTCCCAAGAAATGAAATGGCCAAAAGTTATGACTGTGGGAGTCACACCCACAAATAACCTCCAGCTCTGCTATACAAGCTCATTCATCGGCCTTGCTTCAGAGACCTATAAATAAATCTTAAAAGAGATCCAAAGCTGCAGTTAATCTCAGACCTGCACAAGGCTGAATAGACCGGGGTAAATCAGAGGGGGTCAGGTCAGCCTGGTGCCCGCCCAAGCAGAGCATCTAGCAGCCGCTTGCTCCCGCAATCCAAAATCTCTGCCATGACCCCAACCAGACTCCACTGTCTCAGAATGGACCACACTGAGATATTAACCTGTTGAACTTTCAGATATGCAAGTTTTGCGACAGAAATTTTTAGGCATTCTTGGAGTTGGGATGGGCTACCTCCCCTACTTCCCTGTACTCTGAAAGCACTGGCAGTCACCCCTATGAACCAACTCCAGTGCCACCATGTAAGCTCTACTACCACCCTTGCTTCAGAGACCCATAAATATACCTTGAAAGAGATCAAAAGCCACAGATAATGTTAGACCCGTGCAAAGCTGAACAGATTGGAGTAAATTAGAGGGGGGCAAGTTTGCCTAGTGCCTGCCCAAGCAGAGCCCCCAGCAGCCACTTGCTTCCACAGTCCAAAATCGCCACCATACTCCCAGCCAGACTCCACTGTCTCAGGATGGATCTCACTGAGACATAACCTGCTGAAAATTCAGATGTGTGGGTTTTGTGACTGAAATCTCCAGGCTTTCTGGGGGGAGTCAGACTGAGCTACCTCCCCCCGTCACCTGGAAGTCTCAGCAGTCACAAAATTACTTACCTTCCCAATAAAAATACTGAATACCATGAACAAATACAATAACCTCTTAGTATCTGTTTTGTAAACCATAATGCACAAAAGGAGAGAGAGAAAGAAGAAAAAATTGTCTGCCATAGAGGCAGCTGGATGGAGGGATATTCGGGGATGGAGGGAGGGGGGACATTGGTGATAGGAAATGTACAGTGGTGGAGGGATGGGTGTTTGATCATTGACTGAAATCCAATCATGAACATCTTTGTAAGGGTTTATCTCATGGATATTCAATTTAAAAAATAAATTAAAACACACACACACCTGTTAACCCTGGCCCCAGTACCTCACAAAGTGAGCTTAGTTTGGAACAGGTACACTGTAAATGAGGGGATTTGGATGAGGTTAGGTGGTAGTGTCCCAGATGCCATATAACCTGTATCCTTACTAAAAGAAAAAAATTTGGAGACAGAGAGACACACAGGGAGAAAGCCACATGAACATGAAAGCAGAGCTCAGGTGATGTATCTACAATGAAAGGAATGCAAAGATGACTAACAGAACCCCAGAGGCGGGAGTACATGGGCTCGATCCACCCCCACCCCAAGTCCTCAGAAAGAATCGCCTTGCCTCAGTGGCTGCCAACCTCCAGAGGCCACTGGACAGTCAGGTTTGGGCCCTCAGTGATGAGACCCGGAGGGCTTCACGGGATGGGGGTGGAGCCGGCCCTTTCCTCCCTGTCCTAATGAGACCCTGAGTAGCCACCCATGAACAGCCTTTCTGGCTCCTGATCAAGCTGCTTAATGGCCATGATCCCAGAGACTCAGGAACAAATCTCAGAACCCAGCAGGTTTGGGTAGAAATCCCTGCAGATTTAAGTGTTAAAATTTCGAAATTTCAAAATCACACAGCCACTACTGCAGCCATGTGACATTATATGTTATTCATAACCAGCAATAGAAAAAAATTGTCTACCGTTGCCTTTTTAGCAGATCTGAGTGTTGAGGTGAAATCCCAAATAATAATGGTGCGTCTGGTGTCAAAATATTGAATGCAATCAAAGTAGAGAGAGAGTAATGTGGAAATCATCTGCCCTACAGGTAGGGGGAGGGTGTGGGATGCAGGTATACTGGGGTTTTTGGTGGTGAAGAATGGGCACTAGTGAAGGTACGGGTGTTTCATTGTATGACCGAGACTTAAACCCGAAAGCTTTGTAGCTGCTCTCACGCTGACTCACTAAATAAAATTATAAAAAATTGAAAAAAAAAAAGAATCATCTTTCCAGCCTTGATGGTGGGTTTGCAACCTCGGAACTCCTGAGCCAATAAACACTGTGGCTAAACACCTGCCACTTCCATCCCAGCAAATAAATCCAATCTGGTTTCAGAGCCGGGGCTTCCTCTGCCTCTTGTCTGGGGGGACGGGGTCCTCCCCCTGCCTTGCACTGGCTGTCTCCCTAGCACATAGCCTGCCTGGCATTCAGAGGGTTCTCCTCATTTTAGACAAGGAGGAAACTGTGGTCCAGAGTCACCAGCCTTTGCATGCTCTTCACTATAACATCATGAATGTTTTCATTTTGGTTTCAATTTGGGAAATTGCAGGACTGATTTGATTGATTGGATTGGTTTGCTTGGCAGCAGAAATCATAAAACAAGTGTTCCTGGTTTTGGAGGGGGGCGGGGAGAGACCTGGAACCTTAAATCTGAGCGGGCTGCGGGGAGGAATGAGGAAGGATTGGCTCAGGATTCGTCATTTCAAGTTCTGGCCAGAACCTCAGGTCCTGCAAAGGGAGACTGGGCCGGGTTGAGGCTGAACCATGTGTCCAGGGCATGTGGCCTGCATCTCAGCATCTTTGTAAGGGCTCATGTTACTGCACCGCTCGCAGACTTACAATGCCGACACAAAAGCGCTTTGCCAGCCATGTGAATGTGATACACATTCAGGAAATCTGTCCTTGGAACCGTGCACCAGGGCATCCTGTTTTTTCACTTTCAGTGCAGTTGTTGATAAATTACAAGATATTCAACACTTTCTTATCAGATAGGCTTTCTGTTCAATTATGCTGCATAATGGTGGGGTCAGACACACACCAGACACTCATAAACACACACACGTGTGTGTGTGTGTGTGTGTGTGTGTGTGTGTGTGTTTTCAGTGTGTTTAGTCTTGGGGGAGGCCAAGCTATTTCATTCAGTAGGTTTGGGGGATTAAGTGCATTTTCTTTTCCTTTCTCTTTTTCTCCTTCCCTCCCTCCCTCCCTGCCTGCCTCCCTCTCTCTCTCCCTTCCTCCCTCCCTCTCCCCTTCTTTCTTTCCTCCTCTTTTTTCTTCCTTCCTTCCTTCCTTCCTTCCTTCCTTTCTTTTTTCCTTTCTTCCTTCATTTCTTTTTTTTGCTTTTGAACCACACCCTGTGGTGCTCAGGGATTACTCCTGGCTTTGCACTCAGTAATCACTCTTGGTGGTGCTCAGGGAACCATATATAGTGCCATGGATCAAACCCAGGTCAGCCACATGCAAGGGACTCTTCAGCACCATTAATGCATTTTTAATGTACCATATTATTGAATCCCACTGGATTTATCAGGGTGTAAGTTGAGGTAGACTTGCTGGTACCCATCAGACACAAATTTGGATGAGATGGTAAAGGAGATTAGGGGTTTGAAGAGGGTTAACTTTTCCCTGCACATCTCCCAGGAGAATGAACACCCATGAAGTCCCTACTATGTGCAGACCCTGGGTTGAGATGACACTTTCATCAATGAATGAATGAATGTGTGAAGAGGAAGGAACATCATAGGTAGACATTAACTTTCTACCTTTGTTTTTGGTGGGGTTTGTTTTGCTTTGGGGGGCAAACCTGGAAATGCTCAGGGGTTACTCCTGGTTCTCTTCTCAGGAATTACTCCTGGCAGTCTCCGGAGGATGCTATGGGATACCAGGGATTGAACCTTGGTCAACTACATGCAAGGCAAATGCCCTACCCGCTCTACTATTGCTCTGGCCCCACCTTTCTTTTACCTTTGACTTCTCATCCAGGTGATGGGTGAGGAGGCAGAGGGCATTTCCCCTGTACAGGATGGGGACAGGGTGAGGCATAAGGTTTCAGTGATGGGCAGTAACTTAGGAAGGTGATGTTGTCACTAGAGAAAGGAACTTGGAGCTCCCTTTTCTGTATTCCTGAGGACACAGACATGATGACCTTTTCCCCGCCTGCCCCCCAGCTCCATTTACTAGTTGGATTTCTGGACAGAGCTCCATTGCCTCTCTAGAGTCCCGTTTCTTCTAAGTTGAAAGGGGACCCCTGCAGTTCCTCCTTCCTGGCTTGTTGGGAAATCAATGTGGGGTGTCAGGTATGAAAGTATCAGGCTGTCACCTGGCAGAAAGGACCAGGTCCCTTACTGGAGAAGGCTCAGGGTGGGAAGTGCCTAGGACCTGCCCTATGACTGACAGATGGTAGCAGCTCAGCCCTCAGGCACGCAAGGGACGCCTCCAGACTGGTCCGCAGGTTCTTTAGAACTTCGGATGAACCCATCATTTCAGCCTTCCAGGGATCCAAAATTAAGTTGGGGAATGAAGACATTTTAATTGCTACTTTGAAGGAGCAGTGCATGACCCAGATGTCAGCCACAAACTTAAGAGTCTTGCACAATCTCACCAAGATTTGCCTAAAATTCCCATGCCGTGCCTTTTGCAAGCCCAAGGTTCGTGGGACATTCCGGGAACATCACAACCCCTAAGTTGCCTCTCGGCTTGCTTGGGGACACGCTGCCTGCATTAGATGGGATTATTGATTTAATGCTGACACAATTCTCAGACTCCTCCTGGAGAAACTTAACTCTCCTCAGACAAAATATTCCTTTCCCAGCGGATATCTCTGGGGTGCAAAGAAGCCACCCTCCTTTCTCTAGTGACACTTTCTTCCATGACCTTTCTTTAGTGGCCTCCAGGGGATGAGAGGGACCAAAGGGCGTATAAGAAACCCAGCTTAGGTGACAGTCGTAAGTCACCATGAGGCTGAGACCTTCCCAGGCAGATTCCCACAGGGGTTTAGGGTCAGGAAGAGGAGCGAGGAGCCAAGAGATCATACACCCTGGTGGACCAGAAGTAGAGATGTCACACACATATATATGATACTAACTTGCACTTAGGTGTACTCAACTTGCCTAAGCATGTATTTGCACGTGCTCAATAGTGCTTACATGTACTCAATATACAGTCTACTTCTCTCTAACAGCACATTCTATTCTGAGGAGTAGACACAGTGTAGAGTGTCCTGTGTATAATGCCTTCACTAAGTCTGGATCCATTCAGAGACACACACATGAGAGAATCATACTTATATGTGAATGGTTCCAGGTATCCTCCTGAGCAGAAGCAGTCTGGATATCAGCACCCAGGTGGGGAAGCAGAGTGTGCCCGCCCCCACCCCCAATTTCCCTTTTGGTCACCCTGCTTTTTTTTTGCTTCCCTTTTGGAAGCACTCCCCTCACTGCTAATTGCATTGATGTACCTGACCCATTTTTGTACTCCACAGCAATGGATTCCAGTGGTCTATTTCTTTGATGTCTGAGGAATTTCCTTCTTCGGGTGTGTGAGATGCACCAAATTTGCAGCACAGTCATACAGAGTCCATCCTCTTCATGGTGGTGGCAGTGGTGTATATGTGTGTGTGTGTCTATGTGTACATTCTTATGTGGATAGATGTGTGGGCTTGGCTTCCCTGTATGACCCATCATGACTTGACCAAGGCCCATTACCCTGGGGAGAAACAGGCCACACAAGAGTCATTTGTTCCTTCGGCCAACACTTGCAGGGTATGCCAGGCGAGAGGGCAAGCCGTGGAGCCTGACAGAGAGCAAGGGCCTTACGAAGCAGCCCTTTTGAGACTGACCGCCTGTCCACCGATGAGTGTGTGGACAACAGAACAGAGCAAGATTCAAGTCTGGTCAAGGTTGGGCCAGATGCCAGCAAAGCAAAGCTTGAAGGGAATCAAGTAAAATCTAGAGACTGGCAGGTAGGGCTGGAGCGATAGTTCAATGGGTCGGGCATTTGCCTTGCATGCAGCCGACCCAGGTTTGATTCCCAGCATCTCATATGGTCCAACCTGGGTTCCATTCTTAGCATCCCATATGGTCCCCTGAGCACTGCCAGGGGTAATTCCTGAGTGCAGAGCCAGGAGTAACCCCTATGCATTGCTGGGTATGACCCAAAAAGAGCTAAATAAATAAATAAAGAGAGAGAGAGAAAGAGAGAGAAAGACTGGCAGATGTATCCAAGGTAGAGGAAAGCCTGTGTGAAAACCTTGTGAGACCTAGAGACTTGGAGGGACGTGGAAGGTACAATGCTGACTTTTTTTTTTCAATTTTTATTAGTGAAACACCATGGGGTACAGTTGTAGACTTACAGATTTTTGTGCTTGGGTTTCAGTTATACAATGATCGAGTACCCATCCCTCCACCAGTGCCCATTCTCCACCACCACTAATCCCAGTATCCCTCCCACCCCCCCATCTCCACATCCCACCCTGCCTCTGTGGCAGGGCCCTCCCTTTTGTTCTCTCTCTCCTTTTGGGTGCGGTGGTTTGCAAAAGAGCAATGCTGACTCTTAAGGGACTGGGCGAAGGTGGGGACTTTTCTAGAGGACATAAGAGCTTCCTGTATGGAGATGTTTTGCCCTTGGAAGCCGTGGTGTGGGCTGGCTGGGAGGAGGCGGGCAGTCAGGCAGGAATCATCTGAGCAAGGACAAGGGAGTGGGCCTGAGACCCTGAACCCACCCGCCCCACTGTGCAACCTCCAAGGAACTTCGCTTGCCAGAAACTAAGATGAAAGGCTCCTTCTCTGGCCCCACCTGCTCAGGGAATCCCACAGGTCACTTCCCCACCCTCCTTGGCAAAGGCCTGCCTGAACTTCTTGCGTTTCCAGAGCCCTGTCTTCCCATTGGGAGCCCGACCTCCCAGGGGCCATTTGCTCTGGGGACACCGGGGTTGGCGGCTTGGAGACAGGGAGTCTGGGAGAGGGAAGACTGGGTCTCGCCTCCTGGGGAAAGAGGCAGCTGCTGGGCCATGTTTCCTCCCGCCTTGCTTATTCTGCACTTTTGGGTGAGCTGTTTTTGTTTAATGTAAGCAGAGCAAATCCATCCATAGCAAAATCAGAGAAAATAACTTGTTGATGTGTAAACCGGGATGTCACAAATAACCCTGTTTGTTTAATTATAGCAGACGGAGTGCTGTGTGCAAGGAAGAGGCTGGCGGTCGGTCGCAGGCGGGTGGGAGGGGACTCGGGATATCATTGCCTGTCCCAGCCACTTGCAGATGAGTCCTTGGAAACGGTGGGTGCGCCTGGAACCACATGGGTAAACTTGGGGGGACATCCGGTGCATGAGTCAGGGGCTCACCCGAGCGGGGAGTTGGCTTTGGGTGCTAGTTGGCTTTGGGAGATGCTAGACAGGAAACACGAGAATAAAGGTTCCAAGGAGAGAACAGATGGAAAGGAGAAGTCCATCCCGATAAAAATATCGAATGTCCTGAACAAACACCATGACCTCTTAGCACCTGTACTGCAAACCATAATGCACAAAAGGAAAAGGAGAGAGAGAGCAAGAAGGAAAATGCCACCCATAGAGGGAGTCTGGGAGTGGGTATGGAGTGGGGTGTAAGGGGGTGGTGGTAGGGAAACAGGGAACATTGGTGGTGGGAAATGTGCACTGGTGGAGGGATGGGTGCTGGATCATTGTATGACTGAAACCCAATTATGAACAGCTTTGTAATGGTCTACCTCATGGATATTCAATTAGAAACAATTTGTAAAAATTTTTTTTATTAGTGAAACACCACGAGGTACAGTTATAGACTTACAAATTTTTGTGCTTGGGTTTCAGTTATACAATGATCAAATACCCATCCCTCCACCAGCACCCATCCTCCACCACCACGGGTCCCAGCATCCCTCCCCCCCATCCCCCCCCCCCCCCCCCCGCCTCGCCTCTGTGGCAGGGCATTCCCTTTTGTTCTCTCTCTCCTCTTGGGTGTTGTGGTTGCAAAAGAGGCATTGAGTAGCAATCATGTTTGGTCTATAATCTACTTTCAGCATGCTTCTCCCACCCTGGGAGGATCCACCCAACACCCTTTATTTGGTGCTCTCTTCTCTATCTGAGCTAGGAGAAGGCTGGGAATGGAAGGCTTTCAGCGTAAACATGCTCTCTACATGTGTTCTTCGGGCAATGCAGCAAACTGGTAGAGGACAGAGGGTCTGGAGCAGGTGGGGATGATGCTCACCCCGTTTGCCATTGCTCTTCTTCCACTTCAAGAGGAGCCTGCAAACCTAGACCATGAAGAAGCCAGAAGCAACGCAACTTCAAGTTTCGGTTCATGGGCTTTGGATTCAAGGAGGTCTGGGTTCAAGTGTGGGTTGGTCTCTCTTGACCACTTGACAGTGCTCCAGCTGGTCATGGAGCATTGACGTGATTCAAGTTAGGAAGCAGAGATGAGCGCTTAGCCCCATATCGGACACAGAGGGAAGCATGTGTGCATAAGATCTCATAATTAGAATGAGAAGTCATGATGAATCACTATTCAAATGAGAAATGAATAAATGTAATGAACAAGCTTGTGCATCTGGAAGGGGGAAGTGATCTCATTCCTGCACATCCAGAAAGGAGGGACTCTTCATATTAGAAGAAGGCCAGGAACAATAATAATCACTGTCACGGTCCTCCCGTTGTTCATCGATTTGTTCGAGCGGGCCCAGTAACGTCTCCATAATAATGTAATAATAATGAAATGCTCTTTTATTTTTTTAAGTTCAATTATCCTTTTGTCCCCACAGTTACAAAGTTGTTCATGACTGGGGTTCAGTCGTACAATATTCCAACACCCGTCCCTTCACCAGTGTACATTTCCCACCACCATAGTCCCCAGTGTCCCTCCCTGCCCCTGCCTGCCTCTATGACAGACACTTTTTAATTTTTTTGGTTTCATAGTGGACTTTATTGGGAAAAAGTGTTAAAAATGTCAAATTCATAAAATTTAAATAGGACAGTAAAATTATACCTTGCAGCTATAGTAATCACGATAGTAATCACAAATAAGGTAAAGGCTAAATTATTGACAGGCACTTTTCTTCTCTGTCTCTTTCTCTCTGTCTCTGTCTCTGTCTCTCTCTCCTTTTGGGCACTATGGTTTGCTATACAGGTACTGAAAGGTAATCATGTATATCCCTTTACCTCCGTTCAGCACTCAGTTCTTGTCCAGAGTGATATAATCTTACTTATTCGACGATAATGTAATGATGATATAATATAATGATAATATAACCGATAATATAATGATGACATAATACAATGATAACATAACAACTTTATAACTCCTAGCAGCCACTGAATAGGAAATGCTCACTGAGAATAAAATCTTCATAGCAGGAAACAGAGCCAGAAGACAGGCAGAAAGATGGTTTCCTGATGACATAGCTGAACACTTGGGCCCAGCTATGCCTGAAGCTTGGGATTTAAGTTATAGGAACCAATGGCTTGCCTTTCCCCCACCCCCTTGCTTGTCAATTCAGATGTAGGTGTTTTTGTTTTTATGAATGAAACAAAGGATTCTATCTAAGCTGTTGGCAATCTTAGAACGGTTTTTAAAACATGGATGAAATAAACACGTGAAAGTCAGAGAATGTTTTCGGCCCAAGTGGAGTATGAGAAGGAGCAAGAGAAGGCTCTGAGCCCAGCGAGTACTTGAGAAGCTCAAGTACTTGAGCTCAGTGCACTCAAGGAATTTAATGTCCATCTGCTTTTTTGTCCTTTGTAGTTAATCCATTGGGGTGTTTTTTTTTTTTGTACTCTCTGGAACTTTTTTTTGTTTATTTCTAGAAATTTTTCCAATATTCACTAGTACCAACATCCGTTACACTCTTCCCCCACATTCTTTTCAGTACTTTGTGAATCCTTTTAGATAAAGACCCGAGTATCTCTTTAATTTTGAAAAAAAAATGGAGGGATGTAACTTGCTATATTATTCTCTCTGTCCAGTTGCCTTCTGAATATTCTTTGAGACAGGTTAAAACTCCTGTTCTATTTTTGTTGTTTCTTGTTAGTTTTTACTTTCACTTTTTTATCTCCTATTTTTTAAACTCTTGGAATTTTGCACTAAGTCCTGATTGAATTGCTTGCCTCAACATACCAATTTATTAACACACCCCTCAGCTGAATGCATTTATTTATCAGTTTGTCTTTTGCTGGAATGTTTTTTTGTTGTTTGAAAAAGTTCTGAACCATAGAAAACTTCAGAGAATAATATAAGCAAACATCTCTGACCCATCACTCAGAAATAGAAATATCTTGGGGCCAGAATGATTGTACTGTGGGTAGGGTAGTTGCCTTGCATGTAATAAATGCAGTCTATCTGGGTTCAATCACCAGCACCCCATATGGTCTCTTGAGCCCACCAGGAGTGATCCCTGAATTCAGAGGCAGGAGTCAGCCCTGAGCACCACCAGTTGTCACCCAAAACAAAAACTAACATAAAAGAAATATAAACATCAACATTTTGTCATATTTGCTTTAGTTCCCTCTTTATATTACCAATACAATGGTTTCTTACTATATTAACAATAAAATTTCCATCCCTTCAATTTCTCACTCTACTCCCTTTTTCCAACTTTCCAAGAGATCATAAACATCATATGTTTATAGGTAGATTTTGTCATTCCTCAGTCTTTCATAGATTTTTTTTTGGCTTTTTGGGTCATGCCTGGTGATGCTCAGGGGTTACCGCTGGCTCTGTACTCAGTACTTACTCCTGGGGGTGCTCTCGGGGCCTATGAGAAGCCAGGGATCAAACCAGGGCCAGCTGAGTGCAAGGGAAACACTCTACCCATTGTATTATTGCTTCAGCGCCTTTCACAATTTTTAGCAATTGAAGATAAAAACTATCACGCTAAAAACTTAGCTTTCTGAAGCTTGTTTTTTTTTTATAATACTCAACAATAAAATTGGAGATATTTATTTAGGTTACTTGTGTATCTCATGCATTTGTTCATTTTAACTACCTTAGCAACAGACCCCTGTAGGGATAAGTGCAATGTATTTATTTATCCGACATTAATGGTTATTTAAGTTGTACCTAAGTTGGTTTTGTTGTTGTTATTGTTGTTGTCAAAAACAGCATTATTATTTGTGCGAGTTTCTCTACCATTTAACTAGGAAGAACTGATAAGATGGTTGATAAACACATTTTTAATTCATTTAAAAAAAATAAGCTGGTCTTCAAAGATAGTTGTGCTTGCTATATACTTCACATATTTCAACCTCCAGTCTCCAGTGTTTGAGAATTGTGGTTTTCCACATCTTCACTGACTCTAGAAACGGTCAAATGTTTTCATCTGGGCAACCTTATGGTGGAACTCTTCTTTCCTACTAGGTTTTGAGTTAATCACTATTTTAGTTTTCAGAATTCTTTTTTTTATAAGTTTGTCTATGTAACTCTTGCAAATGTCTCTGTAGATATTAATTATATTTATTATAAAGGTGTGTGTGTCTGTATGTGTGTGGTTTTCACATTGTGTAAGTTTTGTTTCTTTGAACATAAATTTTCTTGGTGGTAGAGTTAATGTTTCTCTCTTATTCTGTTAGCCTTTCTAAAAGTTTCAGTGATTCTTGGCTTTTTGCTCGTCTGTGTACCTCTGGCTAAAGAGGAGCCCTGAGCCTCCAGAAAAACTCCTGCCCACCCATGAAGGTATTGAGGGGAGAAGCTTGCCTCTCCCTTGTGTGGGCCATGGGAGAGGGGTCCATGCTGTGAGTGCTGTGGCCTGTCCACTGTGACACCTATGAGTGCTGCTTGGCTATTAACTTCCCTGAATTGTTGTCATCTCCCAGGAGTGCTTACCTGGCCTGGCTACTCTCCCAGAATCTGCCTCTTCTCCCTCCACCAATTGCCTCAGTCTTAGTACTTGTGTTGGTCTGTGAGGGTTGTGGAATAAATACAACTATCTGGGTGGTCTACACAACATGTGTATATTATCTGATGGTTTTGGATGTCTGGGTGACAGTAAGGTTGGTCTCCTTGCAAACTTGTAGATGGCCACCTTCCTCCCTGGTATTCATATAGGAGTTGGAGCAGAGGGTTCAATACCGCACAGAACAGTACGATTTTTGTTATTCTGCTAGTAAACACTCTCTTTTGTGTGAAAAAGTTCTTGTTGTCCTATATTACTTATGTTTTGGCTTGGCATACGAACAAGAGGATTTCCTCTGGCTAAGTTGTTTAATTAGATCAGGTGATTCACCCCCACATCTTTTGGATACAGTCTGAACAGTGAAAAAATATATATATATAAATTAATGTTCATAATTATTTCTTTCTACACAAATTTTTATGATTCAAATTAAATCGCATACAGCAGATAAATCCAAGGAAATTATTTGCATCCTGTGGATCACTCTTGATTACAGCTCAAACACCTAGGGAGAGGTAGCAGACGGGGGGAAACTATGGAATAATCTGGAACAGACCAGAGAGCTTCTGGAGTACTGATAATATTTTTAGCTCAGGCCACTAGTGACAAGTCTGGCTGGTAGAAATACATTGAGTTATATGCTTGTGATAGATACTGAGTTCTGTATGGATACTATTTTCCAATAAAAATTAGAAGAAGAGAGCGAGTGTGTAGGAATACAATTACTCAGTGCCATTGCTTTGTTGGCACTGCATTTCTCTAAGACAGTTATGAATTACGTGTTATGTGACCATCTATTTCAATGGTCTGGTGGTTCTCAACTCTGGCTGTACATTAGAATCCTCAGGGGACGTGTGTTAAAAAATACTGCTGTCCAACCCTGCTCCAGATCCGCTAAATCAGAACCTCTAGGGGTGGGACTTCAGCATCAGTGTTTTTGTAAAGCTCCCTGATGAATTTAATGTGCAGCCAGGTTTGAGCCAAAGATGTTCTAGAAATGGAATTAGTTTGATCACCTGTGTTCTGTTCGGATTTGTTCCATTGTTTCAGATAGGTTCATCTGCTGAGACCAACAGCTTCATTTTGCAACGATCAAAATGCACATCGAATCAAAATATACTTTATCACCCAATATTTTCTGGCTGGGAAGGAGAAAAACAACCGCTACTATCAATGTGAATTTAGCACCTACCTATGACCCTTTTCTTTTCAAGTTATTGAAACAACATCTTTAGCAAAGTCATTTTTGTAAACGCAGGAATGTGGTGATTGTAGGGGAGAGAGGATTGCATGCTTAGGATGCATTCTGGGGAGTAAATTGTTGGTTCAACAGTTGTTTATCTTTCAGCTCTGGTATTGCTGAAAGATCTTCTGGGTTTTCTGTGTCAGAAACTGCTGCATGCAAATCTCTGGCTCCCTCCTCCCTCTTTTTTATTTTTAAAGAAAAATATGACCATTAGAAAAATTCTCGCTGGTTTTTAAGCTGGTTTTAACATTCTCCTTAGTGTATATAAAACATTAAGGAGAATATTAAAACCAGCTTAAATTCTTCCTTTCACATCACGATTCTGGGCACAATTCCCCTATCCCCCACCCTTTGATCATTTTCTAGAATATGGAGGCAGAAACAAAGGCTCTCCCATCCCTTCCCTTCTACACCATTGTGTTCAAGATAGATGTCTTCAGCCAGGTTCTAAGAGCAGTATCATTTTATTGTATTTATTTATTGGTTTGGGGGAGCCACACCTTTCCATCGGCTACTACTCCTAGCTCAGGGTTTGGGGGTGCCTCCCAGGGGTGCTTGGGGGACCAGGCAATGCCAGGGATTAAACCTGAGCCTTCCATATGCAAATAATGTGTTCACTCAACCCTGTGAGTCATCTCTCTTCTCTGGGCAGGGGGCTCTATGTGGTATCAGGGAATCAAATGAGGTCGACAATGTGCAAGATGAGTGCCTTAATGGGTGCTGGAGCAATAGCACAGCGGGTTGGGCTTTTGCCTTGCACATGGCCAGCCCGGGTTTGATTCCCAGCATCCCATACGGTCCCCCCCCCCCCCAGCACTGCCAGGAGTAATTCCTGAGTTCAGAGCAGGAGTAATCCCTGAGCATTGCTGGGTGTGACCCAAAAAGCAAAAGCAAACAAACAAAAAAAGATTAGTGCCTTAAGTCCTGCACTAGTTCTCTAGACAGAGAATTCTTATTATGAAAGAATTCAGAATATCATTATTTTAGATGAAATATGCATCTGTTTATATACACATGCATAGAAATGCTTAAGTCCATATGTATATATAGATACTCAGAGTAAATACATGTTTTTCTTAAAGATTCATCTGATGGGCTTTTTTAAAAAATTGGTTTTACTTAGGTGTTTCAGGGAAATGGCAGCCCCGATCTGCTTCTTTTTCTTCCTCCCCCACCACAACCCCCCACCCCTGTGGCCAAGGCTGAATGGAGGAGAAAATTGGCCTTCTGCAGGCTCCTGAGTCTGTGGCATTTCAAGACAGGAGAGGGGCATGAGCTCTGGGGACCTCCTGGGAGGAGTTTCTCTGCAGGTAACTCACACTGAATATAAACATCTGAATCCTTTGCAATGAAGATTCTTGCTGGTTTCCCAGGCTGGGCCTCTGTTGGTGGCATCCCTCAACGCAGAAAGGAAATGTATAGGCCCCTAAGGCATCTTTTGTCCCTAAGCATCATCTGACCTAGGTGCCCTGATTCCACCCCGCTGATCTCTTTCCTTTCTGACCATCCCCTTCAGGAGCCAAAATTTTTGTGGGGATAGGACTTTACCTCTCCTCTGCCATCTTGATAAAATGGGGCTCTACCTTGATTTAAAAGAGCAGGGAACTTTAGGCAAATTCAAGGCCGTATTAATGGACTCAGCCCCCTTTCTTGTCCAGGTCAGAGATACTTTTTTGGTCATTTCCCAGAATGCCTGGGTCTGGGTGGGCATTCTGGACCCCATGACAGAAAAGTTTGTCTGCAGGAGGTTGTCCTGCAGTTGCTGGGAGAACCTCAGGGCTGCCGCCTCCATTCCTTGAGGTGGGGGGTGGGGTGGGGTGGGGTGGAGGATGGAGGAGCTGGAGGTGGAGGGTGGAGGAGCTGGGACTAGAGGATGGAAGGAGGCAGTCATCCATTCTTGGATTACCTTACTGGCAATTATTCTGACTGGCACACATCAAAGTGAACAAGAACAACCAGTGCTGGAGTGGATTCAGGGAGAAAGGTACCCTCATTCATAGCTGTTGGAAATGCTGACTGGTCTAACCTTTCTGGAAAACAATATGGACATTCCTCAAAAAACTAGAAATTGAGATCCCATTTGACCCAACATATTGATTCTAGGAATATAACCTGGGGATCTGAAAAACACAGCAGAAACACCATCTTCCCTTCTATGTTCATTGCAGCACTATTCACAATAGCCAGAATCTGGAATCAACCTGAGTGCCCGAGAACAGGCGACTGGATAAAGAAACTATGATACATCTACACACAATGGAATACTACACAACTGTTAGGGAAAAATTAGGTCATAAAATTTGCCTATAACTGTATGGACTTGGAGAGTATCATGTTGAGTGAAAGAGACAGAGGGAGAGGGACAGATACATAATGACTGCATTCATTTGTGGGAGATAAAAAAAAAAATAGTATGAAATGAATATCCTAGACCAGGGAAAATGGGTCAGGAGGACATGGTCAATGGCTGAAAATTACCACAAGGGTGTGGGGGATGGAGGGTAGTTAAGATAGAGGAGGATCTATTATGACAACATTAGTTGGAAATTATCACTCTGGGCAAGAACTGAGTGTTAAGAGTAGGTAAAGGGATATATATTTAAATATACATATATATACATATATATTAACCTTTCAGGATTTGTATTGCAAACCAAAATGCCTAAAATGAGGAGAGAGAGAAAGATTAAGAGAAAGAGAAAGAGAGAGAGAGAAAGAAGAGAGGTGCCTGCCATAGAGGCAGTGTGGCTTGGGGCTGGCTTGGAAGTGGGTGGAAGGGAAACTGGGAACATTGGTGCTGGAAAATTACACTGGTGGAGGGATGGGTGTTGGAACATCGTATGACTGAAACCCAATTATGACCAGCTTTGTAATGCTCTATCTCACAGTGATTCAATAAAATAAAAAACATTTTTAAAATAAACTAAATAAAAAGAAAAGAGAACTTTTCACCAATGATGAACGTTCTTGAGATGGGGAGGTATTGCCCCATGTATTTAGGTTGATTCCTAATTGCAGTGAGTATCACATATCCTTACCAAAGAAAGTCATCGGGCGGGGTGGGGGTGGGGGGCGGATGAGACAGCCATCAAAGGCTGCATGGCCAGAGAGGCAGGGATAGGAGTGATGGGGACACAAGGATGGGTCCAAGATCTCCAGAAGCTAGAAGAGGCAAGAAACACTTTCTCCCCTTGAGCCTCCAGAGGGTGCAAAATAGAGAGAAACTAGCCCCGAGACTCAGTACAGGAAGAGAGGCTCTTGCCTTGCTCACAGTCAACATTGGTTCCATTCCCAGCACCACACATGGTCCTCAGGTAACAGAAATCTGACCAAGAGGCTGACTTCTTGGAGAGGTCCAATGGAGTACCCCCAGATTAGTTACACACACAGATTCCACCTGGCTATTGTCCAAGCCAGCTGAGCCTCGCATGCAGTTCACAAAGGCCTTTTATGTGCTAGTTATGAGCTACATTGCTTCTAGGGAAACATTTTTCATTTAACATACACAGTGGTTGCTAACACATACAATAATTGGTACAGCCAGTGATTAATATAATTTGTCTCAAGTTCCCCACAGACATTTCCATATTATTTCTGCTGCTCGGCTCCTGTTCCTGAAACCTGATCGGACTTGCTCACTTGTTCTGTTTCTGTCGAGCCTTCTGAATTTACGACTGATTCATCTTTGCCCAGTTCCTAGAATGGGTCACTCAGAGGTCCTGCCTTGAATTTTCCTACTTCATCCTAACTACCACTTTGTGTGGCCTAATCCTCTCCCAGGGCCCCCCAAAAGGTAAAAGAATAGTGGGAAAATGATATACCCTAAACATTTCCATTTAAATAGAGAGAGAATCTATTTTATGGAAATTGCTGAGTACTGACTATATTGGTTTACTAGTCAAAGCCACTGAGGATGCAATGAGCAACAAAAAAGATAGAACAGTCCTGCCCTCATGGTACGGACATCCGTAGGGAGAAGATGAAAAGGTCCAAATGCAAAGGTAGTGGGCATTGGAGGGAGCATAAAGGAAGAGGGGTTTATGCGGGCACAAGGCCTGCTTCCTTTTAAGGCAATGGACCAGGGTGGGATAGGGAAAGGTTCTAGGCCTAGGTGACATATAAGAAGTTTGAAGGAAGTAACAGATGAGGCAGCCACAAGCTTCTGCAGGGGAGAGAGCTCCAGGCAGAGGGAAAAGCTGGGGCGGAAGTCTGCAGAGAGGGAGGAAGGCTGGCTTGGCCAACAGCAAGTAGGTGAACTGATTCAAACTGCTTGTTAGTCTAGTTGAACTAGGAAACAGACCAGCAATAAACAGAGGTGAACCATTCCAATAAAGCAATTTCATTTGGTATTAGATCTCTATGATAGTCATTCAGTTGGTGGGTTGTTCCCCCCAAAAAGAGATGGATACTCTGATGGATTGAATAGAATTTGGGATAGGAGAAGAAAAAAAATTACACACACACAGACACCACACACACACACACACACACACACACACACACACACACACTCATTTACATATTGACAAAGACTTCTAAAATAATTCAGAAAACAAAGCAGGGCAAGAAGATTAAGGCAAGAAGAAGAAATAATGAATCGGCCCCAGTTAGAAGCAGTGGGATAAGGTTGGCTGCCATGTTGTTGTATTTTTGCATGTGTTTGTTTTTGGTGTTTTGTAACTGAATCTGTAGAGTAAG
This sequence comes from Sorex fumeus, assembly GCF_029834395.1. Lineage (NCBI taxonomy): Eukaryota > Metazoa > Chordata > Mammalia > Eulipotyphla > Soricidae > Sorex > Sorex fumeus. Next base: position 6,310,036 of record NW_026606155.1, read on the forward strand.
TTCCCAACGTTCTCATTACACATGGGTGATAAGCAACTGTTTGTCTTTGGAAACTCAAGACAGACACGGAGCTGCTGAGGTTGAACCTAGGAATGTGGCAGCACCACATGGTCTAGACAGACCTCTGGGCCTTGGGGAGCCAGAGAACCCAAGGATCTGGAGGAGAAGGTAAGCAAATCTGCTCCCTGTAGACCTGGAAATCCCATGCCTCAAATGCCATTAGGATGCCTGTGCTCAGCAATCTGAAAGTAATAAATTCTAATTAAACTCCATAAATGGATACAACCAAGGGGTCCCAAGAGTAGTCATACAGGGGGTGGAGAGATATAGCAGTGGGTAGTGCACTTGCCTTGCCTGTGGCTGACCAGATTTTGATCATCCCCGGCATCCCATATGTCCCCTGACCACTGCCAGGAGCCATGCCTGATCATCACCAGGTGAGGCCCCCAAACAAATAAGTAAACTAAAAATACTAAGTGAACAAGAAGGCTTCTCCTCTTGTTCCCCACCACTGCCAGAGAATTGGTCCAGCTTCACAACTGATCTCAGGAATGCCAGAGCGACACTGGGAGCTGATCGTCCCAACTCCAAAGCGCCTGAAGCATGTGGCCACAAATGCGGACATGTAACACCTCCAAACTTCACAGAGCTGATAGTCAGTGGAAGCACAGAAAATTGGGCGGGAGAATTGAGTAGAAGCCCACTAAGCTCAATGAGTGAAAACAATACTACAGAAGGCCCAACTTGCACCTAATGGCTCAGTAAATCCTCAGGTCATGGTCTTAGCAGCACCATTATGAGATATGAGTTGTAATAAGCAATATAAAGGAAATAATTCTGTGCTTGCTAAGGAAGAAGGTTAGGAGGGGGGGTGGGAAACTGGGGAAATTGGAGGAGGGAAAGGCACATTGATGGTGGGGTTGTTGTGGGATAATTGAATACCTGAAACAGCTGTATTGTGGACAACTTTGTAAAACATGGTGTGTAAATAAAGTTTTATTCAAGGCTGAACTAAAAAGACAGGTTGTTCAGATTTGGAGCTCGAAGGCAGTGCCCACCTGGCCTGGACTTCAGACTCTTTCCTGACTCCGTGATCTAACCCAGAGCAGCCTCATTCATGAACACCAAACAAAACACAGAGTTCTTGCCCTGAGAACTCAGATTCCAATGAGGGAATTAGAGTCCAGCCAAGGCAGTGAAGGAAAGACAAGAAGTACATGGGGGCACCTCATTGGGGTTGAGTGCAGGGAAAGTTGCCCTGGGAACTGGGAGGGGAGGCTCCGGCTCCCTGGGAGTCCATTCCATGGGTAATCAATGGAGGCACAGGTAACATCTCTGTCATCCTGGTATTTCCCACCCAAGAAGAGGAAAAGCCTTCTTGTTCATTTAGTCTTCTTTCCTGCAGGGTAAGTTCTATTTTCTGGGCTCTGATTCACTTTTGCTATTGGTAAATAAGAAGTTTATTGAAAGCAGGTGTGATTCACCATCACTTCACCTCACCACCCCTGGGTCCTGCTCTAGAGGCCATGCCTCCTGCCTCTATCCTGGGAGCTGGGGGTGTATATGCTGAAGCTTATATTTATGATTCCCTGGTCTCATAAATATGAGAGAGAGAGAGAGAGAGAGAGAGAGAGAGAGAGAGAGAGAGGCCTGCCCCAGATACATCTCTGCACTATCTCTCCAGTCACCTAAGAAGTGTGTGTGTGTGTGTGTGTGTGTGTGTGTGTGTGTGTGTGTCTGGATGTGGGTGTGGATATGTGCCTCATCCGGTGGTGCTCAGGGCTTACTCCTGGCTCTGCATTCGGAGGTCACTCTTGGTGGGACTTGGACAAGGACCATATGGGCTGCCAGAGATGGACCCTTGGGCCTTGTAAAAGCAAGTGCCCTGTCTGTTCTACTATTGCTTTGGAAAAATAGAAAAAGTAAGATTAATTTTGGTGGGTTGGAGATAAAGTACAGTGGGTAGGGTGCTGGCCTTGTACACTGCTGACCTGGGTTCAATGTTTGTCATCCCATATGGTCCCCTGAACCCTGCCAGGAGTGGTTCCTGAGTGCAGAAGCAGGGGTAAGCCCTGAGCACCACTGGGTGTGCCTCCCCTGCCCCTGAAAGTTTAGTCTTGGCTCCATTGATAGGAAGCTAAAGGCTCGATGACTTGAGTAGGATGACTTCTGTCACCACTAAATTGCTGTGATCAGGATGGATTGTACTGTCCCAGGCCTGTGACTTCTTTCTGTTCAGCTCTCGAGCTCTTAGATCAAGACCCTTATCTTCAAAGCCAGCAGCTGGACCAGCTTTATGTGAGGGGTCAAGAAGCTATACAGTCGGACCCCACCAGCCAGAGCCTGCATGCAGTTTTCTTCTGCATCATTTGTTTTGGGATAAAAAAAAAAAGTTCCATAGTGAGGCCTTCTCGAGTTGGGGCGGGGGGTGGGGGGACAGGGGCGACCTCTCCCCAGCCTTCTGGACTTCCTGAAGCCCCGGCAGCCACACCCAGGCCCAACGCTGCCACCACGGAAGCTCATCTACCAGCCTCGTTCCACAGAGACCGACGAGCTGCAGAAACTTCTCGGACACCCTTTCTGCAATCTGTTGGATTTTCTGGAGCGACATCTCCAAACTCCATAACACTAACATCCCAGTAGGAGCACACCAAATGGGATGGGGTGCAATGTGGAAGTCGGCTAAGTTCAACTAAAAAAAGCATTAACACAAAAGCTTGACTTGCAGCAACAACTTAGTGAACCCTCAGACAAGGACTTAATGTCCCCAGGGTGAAATACAACTTTTACGCAGTTTCTCCATGGGAATTGGGTTGGAGCAATAGCACAGCGGGTAGGGCGTTTGCCTTGTATGCGGCCGACCTGGGTTCAATTCCTCTGCGCCTCTTGGAGAGCCCGGCAAGCTACTGAGAGTATCCTGCCCACACGGCAGAGCCTGGCAAGCTACTGTGGCGTATTTAATTTGCCAAAAACAGTAACAACAAGTCTCACAATGGAGACGTTACTGGTACCCATTGGAGCAAATAGATGAATAGTGGGAGGACAGTGCTACAGACAGTGGTGCTAAACAGATGCTCCTGGTTCTGTGTTCAGGGGCTGCTTCTTTCGGTGCTCAAGGGAGGGTGTAGCACTGGGAAAGAACCTGAGGCTTCTGCATACGAAATATGCACCCAGCCCCTGGGGCATCTCTCCGGCCCTGTCATCATGTCTGATCACACACGCTTCATGTACACCAGAGGACATATTGTCCGTGTTGCTGCATTCTTGAACTTGCCTATCTGTAGTCCCAGGTGGTGAGCTTGCTTTTAAAAAAGTGCTTCGTAAATAGGAGACTAACACCCAAGAATGGCCGAGATTAGTACCAGGAATTTTGCTCCATGGCTTGGAGGCCAGCCACACATGCTAGGGGAAAAGGCAGCTCAGATAGAGAAGGGAGTACCAAAGAAAGGGGGTTGGGAGGATCCTCCCAGGATGGGAGAAGCATGCTGAAAGCAGACTATAGACCAAACATGATTGCCTCTCAATGCCTCTTTTGCAAACCACAACACCCAAAAGGAGAGAGAGAACAGAGGGGAATGCCCTGCCACAGAGGCAGGGTGGGATGGGGGGATGGGGGTGGGAGGGATACTGGGATCCATGGTGGTGGGAAATGGGCACTGGTGGAGGGATGGGTATTTGATCATTGTATAATTGAAACCCAAGCACAAAATTTGTAAGTCTACAACTGTACCTCATGGTATCTCACTAATAAAAATTAAAAAAAAAAAACACGTGCTTCGTAAAAAATAAATAAATAAATAAATAAAAATAAAAAAGTGCTTCATTCACTCAGCGCTGGTCTGGGAGACTGCTGGGTGACAGTGATGGTGAATGCAGTGCCAAGGTGGTGCCCTGTGAGCGGCAGGAAGGGGCCACAGTGGGAGTCTATTCCGCAGGTGGCAGCTGGGGTTGCCTGTGACTCCCGGGTGAGTGCGTGAGTGTTTCCCGGGCTATTTATCTAGATGTGGATTTACAGAGTGGGAGGGAATTTGCATCTTTCATTTGAATGAGAATGTCCAAACTGGGCCTTGGGGTGTAGCCCTGGGGCAGAGCTGCTGCCTTGCAGTCGTGAGGTCAGTTTGACCCCAAACTCCATCCCTTGTGACGAGAGACATCCCAGCGGTGCCGGTGCCGGGAGAGTGTGGGACTCCCAGAAACTGTAACAACCAGGATGGGAAGGGCAGGGAAGGAGAAAGAGAGGGGAGGGGAAAGAAAGACAATGCTAACCCACTTCCCTCAAATCCTGGAACCGCTTGATGCCTCTGCTAGAAAGGCAAGTAACTCCACCTTCCTGCTGGCTTCTTTGGGTTCCTTGCTTTTAGTTTATATTTTAGCCCCGTCTGGTGGTATTGGGGGAGGGATAGAGGTACTCCAGGCTCAGTGCTCATTCCCAGTGGGACTGGAGGACCATGTATTGACAGGAATTCCTCCAGAACTCCTGCCTGCAGAGCGTGTATTCTGACTCTTGGAGTTATCTCTTAGCCGTTGGTCCTTTGATTTTCTATGTAAAATTTATTTTTTATTATTATATTTTTTGTGCTTTTTGGGTCACACCCAGCGATGCTCAGGGGTTACTCCTGGCTCTGCACTCAGGAATTACTCCTGGCAGTGCTTGGGGGACCATATAGGATGCTGAGAATCGAACCCTGGTCGGCCGCGTGCAAGGCAAACCCCCTACCCGCTGTGCTATCGCTCCAGCCCGATCTATGTAAAATTTAGAAAAAGTTTGACCAATTCCAAGAAAAACCCTAGTAGGGGCAACCCACCTATTCACGTTTATGTTGTTATAAGAAATTGTGGTTTTTGAAAAACTGTATTTGCTTAGAGCTCTGTATGACTGAAACTGACCAAGGGTGGGATTTGTAACTTTGTATCTCACAGTGAGTCAATGAAACAAAAACAAAATCAAAACAAACCCTTATATTTGCTAAATCTTTGCTGTTGATATACAAAAAATCAATTGCTTTCAAAGACTACTCTTTATCTTCAACTGGATTATCACAGTTTCTTGAATCTGATCATTTGTATATCTTAAATCAATTGCTTTAGAAGATGACTCTTTATCCTTCAATGATATCAAACCAATTTATTACATCTGAACATATGAGAAATTGGGGGAGTTTGCTGTACAATTAATCATGTCAGGAGTCAGCCAGAGATACGACTCAAATGGCAGAATGCATGCGGTGCATGTCTGAGACCCAGGTCCCCAGAACCATATGGCAATCAGGTCACCTTTGGATATAGCCTTGGTGACCCCCACAAACACTGCTGGACCTGAGCCAAACTGTCAGGCTGGCATCACTGGGCGTGGCCTGAGCTTCCTGGCACAGCTGGATGTGGCCCTTGTAATTAAAATGAATTTACACTTTCAATCATTGTCTACTTTGTTTCTTCAATTCAAAATTTGCTGTCTTTTATTTATACCTTTAGTATAATATATGGGGTGGGGTGGGGGGGATATTGGGGAAAGAGTGCTATTTTATACGATTTTTTGGTTTGTTTGTTTGGGGGCCATACCTGGTGGTGCTCAGGTGACCATATGGGATGCTGAAGATCAAACCCAGATTGGCTGTGGGCAAGGCAAATGCCCTACCCGCTTTGGAATATCTCTCCAGCCCGAGAATGATATTTTAAAATGTTTCACCTATAACCCTGATGTTTGCTTTTGGTAGATGATCTGCATTAGGAAAATTTCTTGCTATTTTGTGTTTATCAATTTTGTTTTGCAATTTTAAGATGATGTTGGTAGGTCTGGATTGGGTTTTCTTTGTTAAGGTAATAGATATCAGAACTGGTGTATAAATCAATGAGAAAAGGTTACAAAGAAGAAGACATTGAAGAAGCAAAGGGAAGACAACCAAGCTTCCTGCCTGCGGAAAGTGTGATTCTTTTTTTTTCTTTTTTTTCTTTTTTTATTAGTGAAACAACATGAGGTACAGTTATAGGCTTACAACTTTTGTGCTTGGGTTTCAGTTATACAATGATCAAGTGCCCATCCCTCCACCAGTGCCCGTGATCCATCACCATGGGTCCCAGCATCCCCCCCCACCTCCCATTTCCCCCCCCCCCCCAATCCCATCCTGCCTCTGTGGCAGGGTATTCCCCCTTGTTCTCTCTCTCTTCTTTTGGGTACTGTGTTTTGCAAGAGAGGCTTTGAGTGGCAATCATGTTTGGTCTATAGACTACTTTTAGCATGCTTCTCCCACCCTGGGAGGGTCCTCACAACACCCTTCATTTGGTGCTCTCTTCTCTATCTGAGCTTCCTTTTCACCTAGAACGTGTGGCTGGCCTTCCATTCATGGAGCAAAATTCCTGGTACTAACCTCAGCCATTCCTGGGTGTTAATCTCCCTTTTTGTTGCTTTATGTTCCCCAGATGAATGCAATCTTTCTGTGTCTATCCTGCTCTTTCTGACTCATTTTGCTTAACATGATACTTTCCATGTAGTACCACTTGTATGTAAATTTCATAACTTCATCTTTTCTAACAGCTACATAGTACTCCATGTCATGCCACTGGCCGAGCAAGTGAAAATAGAGATAGACAAATGGGACTATCTTAAACTAAGAAGCTTCTGCACCTCAAAAGAAACAGTGACCAAAATACAAAGACAGCCTACAGAATGGGAAAGGATATTCACCAAGTACACATCCGACAAGGGGTTGATATCAAGGATATACAAGGTACTGGTTAAACTCCACAAGAAGAAATCACCCAACCCCATCAAAAAATCGGGTGAGGAAATGAACAGAAACTTTCGCAAAGAAGAAATTCGAATGGCAAAAAGGCACATGAGAAAATGCTCTACATCACTAATCATCAGAGAGATGCAGATCAAAACCACAATGAGATATCATTTCACACCACAGAGACTGGCCCACATCCACAAGAACAAAAGCAACCGGTGCTGGCGTGGATGTGGCGAGAAAGGGACCCTCCTTCACTGCTGGTGGGAATGCCGGCTGGTCCAACCCTTTTGGAAAACAGTATGGACGGCTCTCAAAAAATTAGAATTCGATCTGCCATTTGACCCAGCTATAGCACTCCTGGGAATATATCCCAGAGAGGCAAAAAGGTATAGTCGAAGTGACATCTGCAATTGTTTGTTCATTGCAGCACTCTTTACAATAGCCAGAATCTGGAAAAAACCTGAGTGCCCAAGAACAGATGACTGGTTAAAGTGTGATTATTTTAATGCCCTTGATATACCTCAACATTACCCTGGTCACAGTAGCTTTTTACTGCCATTGTGCATATATTATATAAGATATATAGGTTGGCACATCTTTAGCCAGGTTGTTATTGTAGTAACAGTTGGCAATGATTGGGCTTAAAATAACACAGACTTGTTCTCTTGCAGCTATGGAAATTAGAAGTTCAAAGTAGTTTTCTAGGACTCAAATCCATGCTACTGGGCTGCATTTCCTCCCAGAGGCTCCACCCATGGGCGGTTCCTGATCTCTTTCTGCTCCAGAGGTTGCCAAAACCCCTGGCTTGTGTCCCCTTCCTCCACCTTCCAAGCCAGCACCATGGCACCTTGAATCTCTCTCTCCTTTCCCTGTCACTTGCCTTCCCTCTCTGTAAGGGTCCTTGACAAGGGCAAGACGCACCCAGTGACCCCTCAAGCTGTCTCTGTCTCAGACCCTTGCAAGCTCTGCAGAGACCCCCTGGCCACTTAATTTAACACTCACAGCTGCCAGGAGGAGATGTGGACTTCTTGGGGGTCCATTATTCAGTTTACCTTTACTAGATTAAATATGTTCAAGGTGAATATACTTCAAAGTGAAAGAAAAGGAGGGGGTGAATATTGACAATTCCATGTGCGAGAACCCAACATTTCTCAATCACCAGTACGCTAATACTGAAACGAGCCGGTGAGCTCACTGTTAACTGCTGGCTCTTGGTCTGTCTTTGCTCTCTGTAGTTACAACGCCTGGGGAACCTCAAGCAAAGCCTGGTGGCATCAAGGCTTCCTATGTCAGAGATGGATTTTGCTGCTCAAGGCCACCTGTTACCCCCACAGTCTTGGAGGCAACCTACAGGTTGAGAGAGGACTGTTGAAAGAGTCTCATTCTGCAGAGTAGGGGGACCCCTCTGCCAGCCATAACACCCTCTACCCCGGGGGCTGGGGAAGATAGTAGTACAGCAGGGAGGGCACTTACCTTGTACACAGTCAGCTGGGGTTTGATCACTGGCATCCCATATGGTCCCCTGAGCCCTGCCAGGAGTGATTCCTGAGTTTAGAGCCAGGAGTAAACTCTGAGCACAGCTGGGTGTGCCCCCACACCAAAAAAAAAAAAAAAAAATAGAACCTTAACCCTATAGTACGAGCAGCTCAAAAAGCCTTCCATGACCAACATAGGCGGACAAAGTCCAAGGTTGAGACCCAAGGACAAACAAAACTTCCTAAAACTAATCCTGTCCTTATTTCTGAGCTGGGCAATTTGGGCCTCCCCCGGTAGTGCTCAGGGCTCACTCCTGGCTCTTCGGCTCTTCGGCTCTTCGCTCAGGGCTTGCTTCTGGGCTGGGGGTGGGGGTGGGGCGGGCAGAAGGTAAGGTGAGGGGTAGTTGGGGAACCATAGGGGCTGCTGAGATTGAACTAGAGCCTGCACACAAAGCCAGGGTTTTATTATTTGTACTACAGCTCTGTGGGCTAGAGCGATAGCACAGTGGTAGGGCGTTTGCCTTGCACGCAGCCAACATGGCTATAAAAGCCGGAGTTTGATTCCTCCGCCCCTCTTGGAGAGCCTGGCAAGCTACCCGTGGTGTATTCAATATGCCAAACACAGTAACAACAAAGTCTCCAATGGAGACGTTACTGGGCCCACTTGAGCAAATCGATGAACAACGGGAGGACAGTGACAGTGACAGTGACTACAGCTCTGGTCTCTTTTTGTCCTCATTTAAACTCTGGTTATTCTTTTAATATGAATTTTTTTGCACTATTAAAAATTCTTGCATTAAAACATCATTTATCTTTTTTTTTAAATTAATTTTTATTAGTGAAACACCATGAGGTACAGTTGTAAAGTAAAGTAAAAATAAAGGCCCTCCCGTTGATCATCGATTTGCTCGAGCGGGCCCAGTAACGTCTCCATTGGAGACTTTGTTGTTACTGTGTCTGGCATATCGAATACTCTCGGTAGCTTGCCGGGCTCTCAGAGAGGGGCGGAGGAATCGAACTCGGGTTGGCCATGTTGGCTGCGTGCAAGGCAGACACCCTACCCGCTGTGCTATCGCTCCTTGTAGACTTACAAACTTTCGTGCTTGGGTTTCAGTCATACAATGATTGAGTACCCATCCCTCCACCAGTGCCCATTCTCTACCACCAATGATCCCAGTAACCTTCCCACCCACCCCCACCTCCTTCCACCGCCCCCCTTGCCCCGCCTCTGTGGCAGAGCATTCCCTTTTGCTCTCTCTTTCCTTTAGGGTGTTGTGGTTTGCAATAAAACATCATTTATCCTGACTACTGATTTCTTATCTTTTCTCCTCCCCTGATGATTCTCAGCCAACCGGGCGTTTGGTTAGGTGGTTAGTGCAGGGGCCAGAGGATGCTGCTCTGGCCCTGCAGTGCTGGACACACCTGGGCCCCTTCCCACCCCGCTGTCCCCCTGGCTCCAGGGCTGCACCCAGTGATGCTCCCTGGCCCATGTAGTGCCAAACCTGGTCCAGCGCATGCCTTACCACTATAATCATCTCCCGGCCCCAATTACTGATTTATTTTTGGCATTCCTCTAATTATTGCTCCCTAGACATCACTCTGTTCCCCTTATTTCCTGCCTTGATCTGCGGGTCTATATTTATAACCATTTTTACAAACACAGTTTCAGTGGACAGTTCTGACCAAAAAAAAAAAAAAAAGAAAAGAAAAGAAAAAAAGGTGTCAACTTTTGGGGCCAGAGCAGCGATAGTACAGCAGGTAGGGCATTTGTCTTGCACATGGCAGACTAGGGTTCGATCCCTGGCACCCCATACGGTAGTCATTCCAGGCGTGATTCCTGAGAACAGAGCTAGGTGTAAGTCTTGGGTACTGCTAGGCGTGGCCCCCAAAACAAACCAAAAGAGTGGCAAGTTTTTCTATCAAGAACCTAAACAAGATGTTTAGAATAGACTGAGATTCCAAGCAAAAGGAACCCTCGAAAGTGCCCAAACCCGAGCGACTCTCTTTGCTGCCAATTGCCTCCGCCAAGTGAGAAAGAATAAACTAATTTCATACCTATTCAGTCCAATAAGGCTCATTGTCCTACCTCTCCCCGCAGTGATAAGAGTCAGGAACAGTTCATTTTCCATTGCTAAGCAACAACCCGGGCCCGAGCGCAGCCTGCGAGCCGGGTGGCGGCCCCCGTGGGCCGATAGGGATCAGTGTCTAAAGTTCCTGTTTGCATTCTGAAGTCAACAATAATTGCGCTTCTCGATTAGTGTTCATTAAGTTGGTTTATGGCTGGACGGACTCCAATCTCCACTTGGCCGTTTGCAAGCGTTGTCCTCCCCGGGAAAGGCCGGCTCTGGCACCAGAACGCCGAGGCCACTTCCCCCACGCCTTTCCCTCCGGGAGAGGCTGGGGGACCGTGGTCACCCCGCGCGGGTCCCCCTCAAGCTCCCGGGATCAAGGCTTCAGTTGAAGCTGCTGCAAGAGTGGGGTGGACGCCAGGCTGGACACCTTGGCCTCCGTCCACGTCCACTCGCCGTTGCAAGCGACTCCTGGAGCTAAGTGAGCTACCCCGGTGCCCAGAGAGAGGCGTTGTTCAGGGAAAGGGCCTCGAGGTCCTGCTAAGAAGCCCCCACCCCCAAGCCCCTCATTGGAGACCCCTTCCCAGGTGCTGCCTGCTTGCAGCCCTCCCCGTTAGGGGACCTGCCCTCACTCCCCGCTCAGTCCTGGGCGGCTGGGTCTGCTCGCAAAGGAGAGCCCGAGGCCCGCTACAAGCCACTTAAGGGGGCTGGTTCTCCATCCTGAACCCTCTCCCCAAGCCTCTCCACCCGCTCCATCCCTCCGCGTTTTGCCTCTTGGCGCCTTTCTCTGCAGCTCTCGGCGGAGCCCGTGCACGGCAGGCCCGCTCGCGCCCCCTAGCGGACCCGGCGTACAACGCCCATTCCCGGTCGCGTCCCGGGAAGCCGGCACTGGAAGGGGTTTGGAGAAGTTGAACCTCAGGATGCCGGGTGGGGATAGGAGCTGGGGTGTGGGGAACTTGGGGACTCATTGAGGACAGGTACCGGAGACCACGTCTCCATTCCGGATTTCTTTCAGGACCCAGGAAATTGTCCGTCTTGGTTTTCCTCCCTTGCTTTCTTAGCACTCACCTCTTTAGCTTGCCGTGTAGATTGACAGTCTACACCTTTTCACACCTGTCCCCTGGCGCTTGTCCTTGCACCGATGTTTGAAGAGCGCTGCTCTAGGTCAGATGCTCCCTGGACCGCGGGGAAAATGAGGGCAGAGCTGTCCACTATGCTTCTGCCTTAGAGAGATGCTCTAGAATGACCCAGAGCTTGCAGTGGGTTGATGCAGAATCCTGATACTTGTGGATCCGAGGCTCTTAAGTCGGAGGTCATTTGCTTTGGTACCATGAACAAAATATGCACTCACTTCTAGGATGAAGAGAGGTACCCTACAAAAGTGACCCCTGTCCCCCCACCAAGGGACAGGAAAGCTGTGGAAAGGGGAGAAGAGTTTTACCAGCATCCTCACACCCGTAGTTCTGTAGATCTCCCTTTGAAAGGCAAGCAGAAGGGAGTGTTGATCATTGTGAAAAATCAACAGTGGGCAGGATTAGCCAGGGTGGAAAGAGAGAAGGGGTGTGGTGTGGGTGGAAAGAATCATGGACAGCCAGGCTGAGGAGATATTACAGCAGGTAAGACATTTGCCTTGGGACTGGAGCCATAGCACAACGGGTAGGGCGTTTGCCTTGCATGCAGCAGACCCGGGTTCGATTCCCAGCATCCCATTATGATCCCCTGAATACCACCAGGAGTAATTCCTGAGTGCATGAGCCAGGAGTAACCCCTGTGCATCACTGGGTGTGACCCAAAAAGGAAAAAAAAAGACACTTGCCTTGCATGTGGCTGACTCCTGGCATGCATATGGTCTCCTGAGCCCTGAGTACAGTTGATTCCTGCCCATAGAGCCAGGAGGAAGTCCTGAGTACCACAGGATGTTTCCTCCAGCCCCCCCCCCCCTACAAAGAGGTGGGCCATGGAGAAGGGAAATAGTTGGTTGGAAGCATGGGAAGTTCTAGATTTTAGCTTTGTTTCTAAGGAACTCGAGATTTACGTTTCCAAGACTTCTAAGAATGAGTATACAGAATTTCAGTCCTCAAAATGTTCATTCAAAAAGGGAAAACCCAAATGAAAACTTGGAAGCTCAGAAGACATCAAACCATGAACATTCATAAGAGTGCAGTAAAGCCATATGAAAATCTATGATTTCTGGAGCTACTTTTGAACCCATCCATTCATTCTTTCATCTTTCCATCAACCTGTCATCCATCCATCCATTCATCCATCCTGGGAAAAACATCTGCATATGTCAGCTGTTATTGTTCTTGATTTTTTTTGATTTATTTATTTATGTTTCTTTTAAAACAATATTACTTTTACATTTTGTTTGGGATCACTCCTGGCTCTGTGACCAGGGATAACTCCTGGGGGCTCAAGGACCATCTACAATGCCACGGATTGAAGGAGGGTTGGCTGCATTGCAAGGCAAGCATCTTATCCACTGTTCTATCTCTCCAGCCCCTGATTTATTTATTATTTATTTTTTTTGCTTTTTGGGTCACACCCGGTGATGCACAGGGGTTACTCCTGGCTCATGCACTCAGGAATTACTCCTGGCGGTGCTCAAGGGACCGTATAGGATGCTGGGAATCAAACCTGGGTCGGCCGCGTACAAGGCAAATGCCCTACCCGCTGTGCTATCTCTCCAGCCCATCCAGCCCCTGATTTTTTCCCCCTTAGTCAGCAGGGATACTTCTCAGGAGGAACAGGAACCTGGTGTTAACACTGTAATGTTTGTGGATTTGCTTGGAAGGCTTCTTATTTTTGAGACAAGGCAGATCTTTCTGGTCTTGACCTATAGAGTGAAAGCTTAGATCAGTTAGATTGGCCTTTTAGACTTCTGGGCACTTTGAAATTTCTCATCTCGCATTTAGTGAAGCCACTGCCTTTAAACCCCTGGACACGTAGCCCTAATCGTTTTCTGAGTTAAACTGACAGTTTCAAAGCAGTAACAATAGGATTGTGTCAGGGAGAATTACCTGGTGACCCAGGTGTACAAAAATAGTGTTCAACTGGATGACTTAAGAAAAATTAGTGGGAAAAGTTGGGCAGACACCCCCATGCCTCAGACTCAAACCCCATCTCCAGGTAGGGAAAAGAACAAATGTTTTTCTTTCGGGAAATGCACGTTTTTCACCCTTCTGACCCTGTTTCTCTACAGTCACTGCCTGACCTCCGAATGAGGAAAGAGAAAACCAGAGACAGGTGATAAATAAGCAGGAATCCCTCTTTTCTTGGCTGAGAATGTGTGTTCTAGAAAGCTCTATTGATGGGTATTGGGGCGTAGGTACTGCAATGATGTAAGGATGGTTCAGAAGGAATCAATGGGGCCAGTGCAGACCCTTCACAGTCCCAGCGGTGGCCCGTTGTCCCTTTAGCATTTTCCTGCATCCCACATCACACCCATGGACCGGCCGCCCAAGGACCAAAGACCGTTGTTTCCCAGTGCCTGCTGTCCTTCTGGAAAGAAGGATCCCAGAGCTACTTGCTCCCCATTTTGAGGACGGCAGGGAGTATCGAGTTCCCTGTGCCCAGATCCACTACACCGATGTCCACTGTGTAGTGCCGTTACAGAAAAGGGTTTGCAAAGCACACGGTCTCCAGCCGCCTGCCCCCACGCACGCATCCAAGAAGCGGAAGGTGGCTCCCAGGACGCCTTTGTCAGGTCTGGCATTCAAATATTTAGTGGCTGAGTAATTACTGTAATAATTAATTTCCGTTGCTTAATCCAGCAATCAGGCATGTCGTTTTACACATGGGAAAACATTGCTGCGTGTGTATGTGCACGCCTGTGTGTGTGTGTGTGTATGTGTGTGTGTGTGTGTGTGTAATGGCAATTGCTATTAAGATCTGCTCCTGAAATGAAAATGATGCTTCTCAGTTTGGTTTTGGTTTAGAGGTTTGGGAGAAAAGTAGAAAGGTAAGTAAGGAGACGCGATGAGCGGCCTGGTACCCAGGGAGCCGCCTTCCTTGGTAGCAGGAGCTGGAGATTTCCGTCCCCATCACTGGCCCCACTGGCCCAGTGCGATCCACAGAACACCGGCAGTGGTGGTGCTACAACACAAAAGGGTGTGAGCTCCAGCGTGTGTGTGTGTGTGTGTGTGTGTGAGAGAGAGAGAGAGAGAGAGAGAGAGAGAGAGAGAGAGAAGAGAGAGAGAGAGAGAGAGAGAGAGAGAGAGAGAGAGAGAGAGAAAGTGTTCCCCTCTACACCTCTCCCCCCACCCCTCACTGCAACAGTAACAAAAAGGCAACTACCTGGGGAAACAAAATGAAATGCCATCTTTTTCAAGAGACCTTTTCTAAAGCAGAGTCTCTTCAAAGGTTTTAGGTCACAACTTGGAAACTGGCAGCTTGAAAGCGGGACACTCTTGTCCCACTCCCTGCCTACTGCTTTCCGGTGCCCCCTGCCCAGAGGATGTGGAAGCCCACAGCAAGCTGTTTGCAAGCTGAAAGTTCCTAGGAACTACTTTAGGTGGTGGTGAGTGGGGTGGTAAGTAGGGGATAGGATGTTCGGGGCCACACTCGGCAGTGCTCAAGGATCACTCCCCGTGGTACCTGGGAGATCAAACCAGGGTCAACTGCGTGCAAGGCAAGCTCTGTAACCGCTGCCCTCTCTTTGGTGCGAGTCAGGTTTTTAGAAAGTGAAGCAAGATGTGCTGAAACTCCCTTTTTTGGTTTGGTTTGGGGGACCATACTCTTCAGCCCTGAGCACCTTCAGCAGCCCACTGCACTTTTATTTTTTTTGCAAAATAATGGAGTGTAGCCATTATGTGATGCTTTTAAACGTAACATTGTGCTGGCATTACTTAAAAATGGTAGCACCATTCTGCAGTGAGATATGATACTCCTGGTCCAGTGCTCAGGCATGGAACATGCTCAGTAGGCCGTGAGATGCTGGGATGGCACCCAGGTCTGTGGCCTATAAAGTACTTAGCCAACCTACTGAGCTGTCTTCCTGCCCTCAGTGATAAAATTAATATAATGTGATCATGATCACAATCATCCTGTTGTTCGTCGATGGCCTTGAGCAGGTACCAGTGATGTCTCCTTCTTCCTAGCCCTGAGATTTAAAAAGAGCCATATTCAATGCTCTTTCAGGGTTAGGAGAATGAGACCCATCATTGTCACTGGTATTTGGCATTTTGAATATGACACAGGAAAATTGCCAGACTCTGCCGTGCAGGCAGGATACTTTCGGTAGCCTGCCGGGTTCTCCAAAGGAAAAATGAGATAATAAGATGTTGCGTGACCACGAATGAGGCCGCGCACTTCTGGGAGCTGGGTTTTATAGCTCTGCGTCTTGGCCGTTGATGGGACCAACCTGGTGCTGGAGACAGCTGGTGGGTGTGACACCTACCTACTGGAAGATGGAGGATCTGGGTGGAGAAGGCCCAATCCCAATCCGAGCAGGCTTGGAGATCTCAGCCCCGGGACCCGGGGTTCCTCTGCCAGTTCCTTCATGCCTGAGGCTTGTCCAGACGTGTGGAGAGTGGTCTCAGCTTGGCTGTGGCTGGTTCTGGAGGTCTTCGGCTGCTGGGGCTCTGCTGTGGGGAGGGGAGGGAAACTCAACCCACCTCCCTCCAAGGGGCCCCAGTGAGGACAGCCAGGCGCGGAGGCAGGAGACTCTAATACGATATAGGAGACTATAATAAGATAGCTACAGAAAAATTTTATTTCAGAATAGAGTTGAGGGGCATGTCCAGGGACATGACTGAGTGTCAAAGCACATACTCCCCATATGAGGTGCTGGGGTCAGCTGGAGCCCTGAAAAAAAGCGCGCTCTCTCTCTCTTTCTCTCTCTCTTTCTCTCTTTTCAGTGTGTGTGTGTGTGCTTGCATCACTTAATCACTTAACTTCCTGTTAGTCGTCGATTTGCTCGAGCAGGCGCCAGTAACGTCTCCATTTGTCCCTGTCGCGTGCTAGTGTTGCCCAATGGCATCTGTTCGCTCCAGGAACATGAAGGGCCTCAAACCGATCGTTCATGATCTTGACAAAGATGTCTGACCATCTGGTAGGTGGGTGGCCACGCGGTCTTTTGACATCCCGTGGAATCCAGTCGGTAACAGCTCTAGTCCAGCGGTCGTCTTTAAATCTCATTACGTGACCAGCCCATCTGATTTTCGACACCTTGGCAAATGAGACAGCGTCCCTGATCGTCGACGGATGTCAGAACTCCGGATTCGTTCTCTCATTTGAGTGAAACGTGATATTCCAAGCATAGCTCTTTCTATTCTTCTTTGGGAGACCTGAATGGCGTTCTCATCTTGTTTGCGTAGGGCCCAGGTCTCTGAGGCATATGTTAATGCAGGAAGAACAGTGGAATCAAAGAGATGTGCCCGGAGCCAGAGGTTCTTCGTCCTCTTAGCTATTTCTTCGACGTTCTTGAAGGCGTTCCAAGCCGCTCTCTTCCTCCTGCGCAGCTCGGGTGCCAGGTCATTTGTCGTGTTGACCTCTTGACCTATGTACACATAGCTGTTGCATTCGGAGATGGTCGTTCCGTTGAGAGCGAATGGGGCGTCAGGAACGAGGCTGTTTCTCATAAACATTGTCTTCGTAAGATTCAGCTGTAGTCCTACCTTTCCACACTCACGGTCAAAAGAATAGATGTGTGCTTGCATGCTCAATAGAAAATTTTTAACCATATATTTTGTGTTCTCTCTCTGTGTCTCTCTCTCTCTGTCTCTCTCTCTCCCCAGTGTGTGTGCATGCTCAATAAAAAATATTAACCATATATTTATATATTTTGTGTTTTCTCTTTCTCTTCAAAATCCTTTAAATCGAAGGTTTTTTTTTTTCACATATTCAGTTTGAAATTGTGTTACTCAGCTTCACTAAGCACATTTCAAATGCCTGAACCTACTCTAGAAGCTTCCCTATTAGACATCACAGAGCTCCTGGGAGCTGAACAGATGGACCTCTATGAAGTCCTGACGTTAGAGATGTGTAACTTGTAGAGAGAATTGCGCTGTTTTGCGGGTCAAGATCTGGTCAGATTTGACTTACGGGGCACTATCAGGACTGAGGCAGTGACTGCAGCTTTCTCATCTTCACATTCATTTTCATCTTCCAGGTGGAGATCACTGTGGGGACCAGGAAGCTGTTGCCCTGTGTGGTGTGGGGGAGGAGCTCTTCACCAGGCAGTCAGGGAGGGCTTCTTGGTAGAGGTGAGGCAGCAGCTGCTGGGCAGAGTTAAGAGAGAGGGTCCAACTCTACACCCGCCAACCCCCCCCCCACCCCCCCCCACCCCCCCCCCACAAAATGGAGTTAAGGGAGATGGGCAAAGAGCAGAGAGAGGAGTTGGGTCCATTCATCCAGAGGATGCTACATGACTGAGCATGAGTGGCATATGGAGGTGTGACCAGCAGTGGGGTGCTAGGCTGGGATGGAGGAACAAGACCAGTATTCGAGGGGCCCAGTAACTATGGTAATGGAGATGCAGGCATGGGCTGGCCAAGAACTAGCCAGGGCAGAGAGAGGTTTTGGCCAAGGATTACCTGGATCTGTCTGCATGTGTCTGGGCATGAGAAAGGTTGTTTTGGTCACATAGGGCGGGTTTAAGTGTGTGTGTGCTCGATTCAGGCAGAGTCCCTCCTCTTTTTCCCAATCAGCACAGATGCAGAAACAGAGGTCAGGGGACAGAGGGCCGATGAGAGATGAGGGCCCAGAGGGAGTGGAAGACCAGTGTATTATTGTTGGAATTTTTAAAAATTTTATTTATTTATTTTTTTTGGCCACAGTCGGCAATGCTCGGAACTTAGTCCTGGCTCTGTGCTCAGGGATTACTCCTGGCAGTGCTCAGGGGACTGTATGGGATGGTGGGGATCGAACCTGGTGGTGCAAATGCAAGGCAAATGTCCTCCCTGCTGTACTGTCTCTCTGGCCGCAAGACAGGCGTTTTTAAGTAAATGGGGGGTCAAGGGTGGAGAGTCGTGGGGAACAGTGAAGAGAAGTGGAAGGTGCAGAGGTCAGGGAGAGGGAGGTGACATGGACGAGACTGGTGGAAGTGACAATGTCGGGGAGGCCAGGGATGGACAGGGCTCCCTCTGACCCTCAAAATCCTCACTCAAATCAGTTTCTGGGTGGGCGTGGGCTGGAGAGATGGGGTATCCACAAGGCATGAAATCTAAAAAGGATCCAGGCCAGCCAAGAGAAGTGATAAGTTGGGGGAAGGGTGTCTGAGAGCCGGAGTGATAGTACAGCGGGTAGGGCACTGGTTTTGCACGCAGCCAACCTGTTTTTTTTTTCTTTTTGGGTCATATCCTGCAATGCTCAGGGGTTAGTCCTGGTTCATGCACTCAGGAACTACTCCTGACTGTGCTCAGGGGACCATATGGGATGCTGGGGATCGAACTCGGGTCAGGCCGCGTGCAAGACAAACGCCCTACCTGCTGTGCTATCACTCCAGTCCCCCAATCTGTTTTAATCCCTGGCATCCCATATGGTCCCTTGAGCCTTCCAGGCATGATTCCTGAGCACAGAGCCAGGAGTAAATGCTGAACTCAGCTTGATGTTCCTAAAAAAGAAAGAAAGAAAGAAAGAAAGAAAGAAAGAAAGAAAGAAAGAAAGAAGAAAGAAAGAAAGAAATGGTGGATGAATCTGAGGTGATAAGCAAAACCAGTGCCTTCACAGAAAGACCTGGTAAACCTGGTACAAGGAAAAGAACTTTGCTGGAATCCACCTGGGACCCAAGCCAGAATCTCTTAAGGGATAAGGACAATGATGGAGAGAGGGAGAGCATCACAGCACAGGGAGAAGGGACTCCTCCAGGTAGCTGTGTTTCTAAGGCATCTTTGAATGATACCCAAGATGAGTGGGCAGGGGGCAGGCTGGGTGTAACCTGTGAGTGTGTGAAGAACTTCCAGTTTCAAATATTGCTTTGTAAGTCTCCCCAGGAGAGGTTGGGAACTAGTAAAATATTTTTCTTCATCGAATGAGTGATGTTAATAGTATGTGGATGAATAAAAAAAGACCTACATGCATACCGGCATGCTTGCAAGAAAGTAGCACTATTAAGCCAATGTCTAGATCATAGGCTCCCCAATATTTTTGGGCTACTACCCTCTTTTCAGAAAAATAAATCCCTCAGTGCCCTGCTCTGGAAATACACCTCTTTTTTGTGCGGTGAGGAGCACTTAGGAGGCTTTCCTCTTAGATGAAGCAGGTTAACTTTATTATCATTGCTATTATTATTGAGCTGGAGTGATAGCACAGGGGGTAGGGCGTTTGCCTTGCATGCACTGATAGGTGTTCGATTCCTCCGCCCCTCCCGGAGAGCCCAGCAAGCTACTGAGAGGATCCCTCCCTCCTGGAAGAGCCTGGCAAGCTCCCTGTGGCGTATTCGATATGCCAAAACCAGTAACAAGTCTGACAATGCAGACGTTACTGGTACCTGCTCGAGCAAATCAATGAACAACGGGAGGATAGTGCTACAGTGCTATTATTATTATTATTATTATTATTATTATTTTGGTTTGGGGCCACATCTGGCCATGCTCAGGGCTTATTCCTGGCTCTGTGCCTGAGACTTCGCAGTGGAGACTAAGACGACTAAGACTAACTAGGGTCCCTCGATCTTTCTCAGCCTCAGTTTCCCTGTTCCTAAGGATGCCCCGTTAGCCTGGTCTGTCCCGAGCCAGCAAAGAAGCTAAAGCTCCAGGAAGGCGGAGCAGAGGGCGCAGCGGGAGGGACGCGGGAACGTTACTCCGGGGGTTCTGGGGACAGGGCAGACAATCCGGGTTACAGGACGACCCTCCCTGTGCTCCCCCGACTCCCCGGGCCACGCCAGGCAAGCGGCGGGCACGGCGCCCCCGCTGCTCCCCGCGCGCCGCCAGCAGGCAGTGCGGCAGCGCCACCGTGTGGCCGCGCGGCATCACAGCGCCGCCGCGGCCGCACTCCCGGATTCCCAGCCGCTCCCCGCCTCCAAGTCCATGATCCCCACCACAACAACCACAAGAGTTTTCTTGCATTGGGTCCCTAAGGGGAGCCGCTTGCACCCCCAACGCAGAGGGGCAGGCACTGGGCGCACCCTCTCCCTGTACTTGGGCTGCTAGCATGGACCCCGAGGAAGGAGTATCCTGAGCTGCCGGATCCCATTCTTGGGGGACAATCAGGGTCACCCACGGCCTGAGTGGACGTTGTCGCAGCGTCCGAGAGCTGGAGCCACGCCAGCGCAGACACTCAGGACACCGGACGCGGGGAGTCTTGGTGGGCTTCGAAGCTGATTGAGCCAGGGAAGAGAGACCCAGCAGGGGCGTTCGCTGAGACCTCTGAGTTGGTTGATCTGGTCTGCCCAGATGGTCAGTGATGGTCAGTGATCCGGATTTGGAGCTGCTGGCTTCCAACGTTGTAACCCGCGCTCCCCTGCCACTGCTGAATACAGTGGATGCCTTTGAAGCACTCGTCAAAGCGAACCAAGAGGGATCTGTGAATGAACACAGGGGTTCCAAAAATTAGAAGTGGTCTTCTCCAAACTATTGTCCCTGCAAAGGAACCATCCAGCAAACAGGGTTTCTGCAGATTTCTACCCAAGGCAGTTCACTCCATGACCCAGGACATTGCAGGACTGGAGACAGAGCACAGCGGGCAGGGTGATTGCCTTGCGTGAAGTCGACCCGGGTTCAACCCTGGGCATGCCTTATGGGCCTCCCGAACACAGAACCAGGACAAAGCTCTGAACATCACCAGATGTAGTCCCAAAACAAAACAAAACAAAACAAAACACCAAACAACAAGAACCAAGCCACTGCTCCTCCGCGGGTCCCTTTGGTTCTATGAGAGGAATATGGTCTCGGAGGCTGGAAGGATTCTACCCCGTCCCCCCAGTGCCCCCCTCCCCCAGTGCCTCCCTCCCCCACAGAAACCAGCACTGAGTGCCCCGGCTGCCCTCCAAACATGTGTGTCTTCTATCATATAGGAGGTGGTGCTGACCTGTGGGAGAAAGGTCTTTATAGAGTCTTAACCTGTGGGAGAAAGGTCTTTACACGGCCGCTGAATGTGTGCCTAGCAAACCTCTCGTGGAGGTACAGACTCAACCCTGGCAGTGTTGTGTTCTTCCAAACACCACTGAGAACCTGGACTCAGGGCCAGGAAAAGCATCTGAGCTTCACCGGATGTGGCCCCAGATGCTGACATAAAATCCACGGTAACCACGGTCCTCCCATTGTTTATTGATTTGCTCGAGTGGGCTCAGTAACATCTCCACCATGAGACTTGTTGTTACTGTGCTTGGCATATTGAATACATCACGGGTAGGTTGCCAGGCTCTGCCGTGCCGTGCGGGTGAGATACTCTCGGTAGCTTGCCGGGCTCTCCGAGAGGGGCGGAGGAATCGAACTCGGGTCAGCCCTGTTGGCCGCTTGTAAGGCAAACGCCCTACTGCTGTGCTATCTCTCCAGGGCTGACATAAAATCAGTCTTCATTTAAAGTAGTTGGAACCAACCAATGAAAACCCCCATGTTTGGCATCTTTGTCCCTCCCTGGAGACTGCTGCGAGGCAGATGGTATTTCCCACCAGAGGCCACGGCTATGCACCCTTACCACCCTTACCACCTTCGCCCCCATGAGCTCCCCTGGAAGCTGGATGGACCAGTCTGGCTTCTCTCTGCCCTCTGCCTTTGCACACAGTCACCGTGGGCTTTTGTGACTCCCTTTGCCCACCCCACCCCCCAGGCAGAAATGAACAGGAGCTGCTCCTGAAGCAGCACTTGGGTTGGGCATCCCTGGGACTCTTTTTGGGTCTCAGCTGCTGTGTCCTGGGGGGGTTCATCAGTCTCTTGGACCCTCCCAGGTCCTTGCTGACAGCATCAAGCTCCTGAGGTGACCAGATGACTGAGTCTGCAGATATTGGAGCCCCAACTTCTGAGCTACAGGAGTCAGTGATGCCACAGGAACCAGGAGGACCCGACCCTGCCCAGTTTTGCCCACAGCTGAGGGATGTCCATAGACCTGCTTTAAGCTGCTAGGTTTGTCTTGTTGTGGTAGATGCTTGGAACACATTTTCCATGCTTCCCCCCATCGGTATGAATTGTTCTGCAGGGAATGTCTTTACTGTATGACACGGCAGGGCTCCCTAGGGAGAGAACCAGAAGCAGCATTGTTGAGCTAAAGCATACAGCCTAATGGGAATATTATAGAGTGGTAAACAGGGAATCAGTTGTACCAAGGCCTAAAAATATGGGCCCTTCCTGATAACAATGTTAAGTGAGACACACAAATTGTGAAACTATACAATGTGGTATTTACAGAAAATTCCAGGACACTCAAAACAACATAAAGCTTTGTTTATTGTCACATGTCACTTGTGTCAGGATGGATCATATATACAAATAATGGTGGTTTCTGAGGCTAGTTGTGTAGTAAGTGGGTTATGGCATCTAAGTTTGTGTCATTACTCTCCATGATGCTTCTAGAACAAAATCGTTTTTAAAAATTTTTTAATTTAATTGGATTTTTGGTTTTGGGTGGGAGACCATTTGGCATGCTTAGAGCTATTCCTAGCTCTGTGCCCTCATGGTGCTCCGGGGATCATATATGATGCTGGGGATTGAAGGGGGATCGGCTGCATTCAAAACAAGAGCCTCAATCCTTGTACTATCTCTCCAGTCCCTAGAACGTATCTTAACAATGCATTTCTCAGACTATATCGCCGTTGCTAAGTGACACACAACTGTAATAAAAAAAAAGTGAAAGCACAGAGGGAGAGACACACCTAAGGTGAGGCCTTAGTGATACTCATGAGACTTCATTTAAGTTTTGAAGTTTTTTTTATAATTACATAATCAGTTTGTTATTAAAGTGTTAAGGAACACCTCAAATCAAAAATGATATTCCCAGTCATTTCATCACTTATGATTTCTCCTTTTACCTGATTTACCACATAACGGTATATCTGTTTACCGCAGACCTTTGGCCTTTGATCAGCTGATCCGACCATCACCCAAATTCCTTAGGCCCTCTCTCAGAAACTTTCCCTTTAAGAAAGAAGTGGGTGCTTCACCTTCCCAGCTTCACAGGTGATGGTGCCTCTGCCTTGAACAACATTTCGCAATTCCATTTCTGGTGTCATTCTCGTCATTCTGGCTGAACTTCACCCTGTGTTAGTAATAACGGATTCTATTGACTGATTGATGCCAAGCAACATATCAAATACTTTGCAGGTATGTTCTTTTTGAAATTTGGTTTTGTTAATGCGGTCTTTTTTCTTTGGCCACCAAAAAGACATTGGTTTGAATGTTAGTTCTGGGGCTGAAATGATAGCACAGTGGTAGGGCGTTTGCCTTGCGCGCAGCTGGCCCGGCTGAACTGGGTTCGATTCCTCTGCCCCTCTCAGAAAGCCCGGCAAGCTACCAAGAGTGTCTTGCCCACACGGCAAAGCTTGGCAAGCTACCCGTGACGTATTTGATATGCCAGACTCAGTAACAACAAGTCTCAAAATGGAGACATTACTGGGCCCGCTTGAGCAAATCAATGAACAACGGGAGGACAGTGACAGTTGAATGTTAGTTCTGAGGCCACAGTTCAGTGGGTTAGGCACTCACTGTTCACATGGCCAATCCAAGTTCCATCCTTAGTATCCCAAATGGTCTCTCGGGGCTCTACAGGAGTGAGCCCTGAGTGCAGAGCCAGGAGTTAAGTCCTAAGCGCTGCCTGGTGTGGCCTAAAAGCCAAAAACAAACAAATAACCCGAACACGCAAGAACAACCCCACATAAATGTTAGTTCCCCCATCACTGCTGTTGTGATGGGATGTGGTGATCATTCTTGGTGGCCACCCAAGGTTACTCCCAAACCGGCTGGGCGCTCACACCTTTGGCCACTAGATTGTTCATTTTTATTCTCCAATTTCAGAGGCAGAAACAGATCTGGAACGTGTCTCTTCCCTTGCCTGCCTGATGAATTATTCATCCTCTGGTGGACGGGATTGTCTCCCTGGTTTGGAAGTGCTCACCCAGCGCGCCAGGTCAGAGCACTCCAGACCACTCAGGCTTTTCCGAGTGTCCATCTCCTGTCTTCTGCTGCTTATCAGCTCGGAGCTGCTCCAAGACGGAGGCTGGCCAGTGCACATTGGTATTCCCTGCACCTCTGACAGCACCTGGCGCAGTCTGGGCGCCTCCTGCTTCCGGAAGTGAATATTGATTAGCACCTGCTTCGCTCAGCCCCAGAGCTTCACACACGCCATTAACTCTGGTGAGCCATTCATTTCAGCCGCGTGCCTAGGGCATAGTTTGTGCAAAATGGCTTACAGCCATCCTGCTTCTTCTCTCTCTAATGCAAAATCAAGACGTCCTTCTCCTCCGCACTCAGGAAACCCAGAGAACTGCCAACTTGAGAGCTTAGATTCATAAATACCCTGAAAGGGCCATAAAAATCATAATAGAAGAAGAATGAACTTGTTATTGGACATTTAGTATATGCCGGGGACTGCTAAGTGTTAGACATGAAATTTGTTTTTGCAAAAAAAAAAAAAAAAGAGCTTTTCTCTTTTCTTTTCAGCAGTGAGTAGCAGGTTCTGGTTTTTGATGTTGGTGAAGACTCAAATCCGAATTTGCAAGGGGCAGACTTGGAGCATGGGATGTCTTTACTGAAAAGCTTTGTCATGTTCTCACTGAAGGGAGACTCTGGTGGGACAGCTTTTCTGAGCCGAGGATGGCATTTGTCATATCCTGCAGGGGAAATCATGGCAGCACCATTTAATGATGCCAGCGTGCCATGGCACATCATGATCTCTTTCCAAGCTGCGTCTCAAGGTGACAGGCAATACTGGGTGGGTGGAAATTTTTGCATTGTGACATCAGATACTGACAACTTATTTCTGTTACTGACCTCACTTTGGTCCTGAAGTTCTTAAATGATGTTGGCATAAAACCAGTTTTTTTTTTCTTTTGTCACCACGTTCGATGTACTCACTGAAACCCTCCAGCACGTTGCATGAGGGAAGCTCATAAACTCTGCAGGGACAGCTGACACTAGTGACTCAGGGACTCCCCAGAGCTATGTCAGCCACTTCAGCAAAGTGTTGGTGCCACTGCCTCTTTGCTGCTCAGCGCCCCCTTCCCCACGGGAACGGAGTGCTGTGTCCAAGTTTCACATCTGACGATTTTGCTATAAAGCAGAGAGGGGCTGGAGGAGGAGGTAGTACAGGCCCAAGGCACTTATTTTACATGTTGCCAACCGTCGTTCAAACCCCCTCACTGCATCTGGCCCCCTGAGCACTACCAGCAGTGCTCCCTGGTCTCAGAGCCAGTAGAGGAAGGCAGAGTAAACATATCAAGTCTAAACCACATAGTCTGTGTTTTATCTTTCCTGTGAGGTTTTAAAGAAATTTAAGGCTTGGTTTCTGCCCTCAAAGAACACACTATCTGACTACTGTGGCAAAACAAAAGCTTATCGAGGAGCTTACAAAACCACTGAGTTTGATGTTTTATATCCACATTCAAATGTCCATGCTTGTGGAATTAAAAATGGAAATTTGTGGAAACTAGGGTTTGGTCAAAATGGGAGTGGAAGGGGGAAGTTACTTATTGTAACTCTGTCATCTTCTCCCAAGGTTAAAATAAAAAACAAACAATAAAAAAAAAGATGGTCATTAGATTTCATTTTGAATCTTCCCAGCCCTCATCATCTTTTTTTTAAATATATTTTACCTTTATTATTTAAAAAATTTTTTTATTAGTGAAACACCATGAGGTACAGTTATAGACTTATAAATTTTTGAGCTTGGGTTTCAGTTATACAACGATCAAGTACCTATCCCTCCACCAGTGCCCATCCTCCACCACCACAGGTCCCAGCATCCCTCCAACCCCCCATCCCCCCTGTCCCACCCTGCCTCTGTGGCAGGGCATTCCCCCTTGTTCTCTCTCTCTTCTTTTGGGTACTGTGTTTTGCAAGAGAGGCATTGAGTGGCAATCATGTTTGATCTATAGTCTACTTTCAGCATGCTTCTCCCACCCTGGGAGGATCCTCCCAACACCCTTTATTTGGTGCTCTCTTCTCTATCTGAGCTTCCTTTTCTTTCCCCTAGCACGTGTGACAGCCCTCATCATTTTAAGCAGCAACCACCATCAGTCCTTCAGTATCAGGGAAGTGACCCCCCACCCCGCGCCCCTTGCCCAAAGTATACTTTATCTGGGCTTCTGGTACAGGATAAGCTCATAGATTTATGGGAAAAGTTCTTTATCTTTCAGATATTTCAGAGTTAGCAACTAAGACAACTTGGGTGCTTCTTTCTTGCATGGTCTGATGTGAAAAGTGAATGAAATGGTTCCTAGTCTTCACCCCAGAAAACATTGGAGGATGCATTAGGAAAGTACTCCTTATGTCTACAGAAAAAAAATTTTGATTAGAAATCAAAACTTTTTGATAAAAATACTCCCCAAACTGCATGTTCAAAAAAGTGTGAGCGCAGGCTGGAGTGACAGCACAGTGGGTAGGGTGTTTGCCTTGCACGTGGCTGACCCGGGTTCGATTCCCAGCATCCCATATGGTCCCCTGAGCACTGCCAGGAGTAACCCTGGTGTGTTGCCAGGTGTGACCCAAAAAGCAAAAAAAAAAAAAAAAAAAAAAAAGAAAAGAAAGAAGAAAAAAAAGAGTATGTTCGGTGGCCATAAGCCACTTCCTCATCCCATGAAAGAGGGAACAGGGCCGCCAGACTGGTTGGTGATCAGAGTCACTGTTTATTCCAATGGGGCTGGAGCAATAGCACAGCGGTAGGGCATTTGCCTTGCACACAGCCAACATGGCCGACCCAAGCTCGATTCCTCCGCCCCTCTCGGAGAACCCGGCAAGCTACCGAGAGTATCTCGCCCACACAGCAGGGCCTGGCAAGCTCCCCATGACGTATTCGATATGCCAAACACAGTAACAACAAAGTTTCCAATGGAGATGTTACTGGGCCTGCTCGAGCAAATCGATGAACAACGGGAGGACCGTGACCGTGACCCGTCCCCATACCAGACTCACAGTCCTCTCATCCCAGTCTCACACTGACCATCATTCCCCGCCGACCCCCCCCCCTCCCCCCCCCCCCCCCCCCCAGTCTCACAGCCTTAGTCATCAACCCATTGACCAATCAATCGACCAATTGACCCCAATTGACCAATCAGGGTAGCAAATACACGTAGGTGGTAGCACAATCAACATATGAAAAACCCTTTCTTCTAGGGAAGCTTTTTCTAGGACAATATCTCATCCTGCTAGATCTGCCAAAGGGCAAAATTTTATCTAAGGGCATATTTCTCCTTTCCTTAGTCCAAACCCATTTAAACTTAAATTTACTTAAATTACTCTTAAATTTACTTCTTAATTTTTCTGGTCATTCTGCATGGACACTGCAAGAGATTTACCAAGCTTAAAGGATCTCTCTCTATATCCCAGACTATGGTCCTCAGGCCAGACTAGTGCTTCCTAACCCCAGCAGGGTCCTTATCTAGTTACTCCTTTTTAGATGATGACAGAGTTTGTCCATGAGCAGCTCTTACCTTATAAGTTTTATGAGCGATAGCACAGTGGGTAGGGCGTTTGCCTGCATGCAGCTGACCCAGGTTCGATTCTTCCACCCCTCTTGGAGAGCCCAGCAAGCTACCGAGAGTATCTTGCCTGCACAGCAAAGCCTGGCAAGCTACCCATGATGTATTTGATATGCCAAACACAGTAACAACAAGTCTCACAATGGAGACGTTACTGGACCCGCTTGAGCAAATTAATGAACAACGGGAAATAATACAGTACAATACAAGTTTTATGACACTTGGCCTGTCCCTTTTCAATGCCAGGGTAGCTTACAGCTTGCCATGAGTCCATCCAAGTCCCTTCACCAGAACCCTCCTTTTGGGGTACTAGGAACTAAGGGCAACTGAAGCTTAAGTCTATAGATGCCCAGGAGTAAATATTATTCGGGGTCAATTAACCCCCAAGTTACAAAAGCATAGCATCCACTGTCTTCCTGTGTCTATATGAAAAGGACCTTGCTCTAAAGTAAATTACAAAGGACATAAAGGAAAGAGAAAAGGAATATTTCACTTACAAATACAAAATCCAGAGATCTCTGAGGAATCTGACTTTACAAATCACAGGTTCTAATCAGGGGTAATGAACGATTAACAGATTGGGGAAGCAGAGCACAAAGAAGTTTAAGATGTATGCTGAGGAAATGGGAGTATTGTGATGGGTATTACTCAATAAACCTAAGCTTCTTGTTTATACTCAATAAACTTAAACTCCTTGTGGAGGAGAAGAAAGAAGCACCAATGTTATTCAACACAAAACTATCAATAAAAGGGAGCTTTACCAAATGATAGCAGGTATTCCTAAAAACACACAGCTAGTATCATTCAAAATGGTGAGTGATTGGTTTCCTTGTAAGATCAGGAGCAAGAGAAAGACAGGTACTCATTAATTCTGTTCAACATTGTACTAAAGGTTCTCATGAGGGCAATGAGTTCAGGAAAAGAAATAGATGCACCCACGGTGGAAAGGAAGATGTGTGTGATATGATCTAATAAACAACAAACAAAATCCTAAGGAATTCACTAAAAACAAGTAGACTAATAAGAAATTCAGCAATGTTGCAGAGTCTGAGATCAATATATAAAAATCAATTGTATTTCTGTACTCTAGCAATGAACAAGTTGAGAGTGAAATTAAGAAAGCAATTCCATTTGTAATAGCATAAAACACTTACAAATAAATTTATCATCAAAAAGTGAAAATCCTATACTCTTAAAAAAACTCTGAAATAAAGCAGAAAAGGCCTACATGTGAGAGAGAGCCCAGGTGTGCAAATGGGACACCATGATATTGTGAAGGTGACAATGATCTCCAGTTGACCTATAGATTCAACACAATCATTTTTACAGTCTCAGCTGCTTTTTTCCCCTCACAGGTTTTGATAATGCTCCTAAAATTCATATGAAAGAACAAGAAACTTAGAATAGCTAACATAACGTTATAAAAGAATCAAATTGGAGAACTAACATTTCCTGATTTCAAAGCTTTCAGCAGGCCCAGAGAGAAAGCTCAATGGGTTGAGTGCATGTTTTATGTGTAAGAGGTTCAGGTCTGATCCATGGTACCACATGGTTCTCTGGTCACTGCCTGTAGTAATGCTGAATATTTAGCTGGTAGTAATCCCTGAGCACTGCCCATGTGTACCGCCCCAAACTCGGAGAGACAGAGAGGAAGAGAGAGAGAGAGAGAGAGAGAGAGAGAGAGAGAGAGAGAGAGAGAGAGAGAGAGAGAGAACAGAACTTTGGAACATAGCTTTGTAACTAAGACAATATTGTAATACTTGAAGATAGACATGGAACAATAAATTTGAATTGAACTTATTCTTGTTAAAGAATAAGTTCTCAATGACTGCCACTCAATGACTCTTTTGCAAACCACAACACCCAAAAGGAGAGAGAGAACAAAAGGGGGGGGAATGGGGGGTGGGAGGGATACTGGGATCTGTGGTGGTGCGAAATGGGCACTGGTGGAGAAATGGATAGTTGATCATTGTTTAAATCGAAACCCAAGCATAAAAATTTGTAAGTCTACACTGTACCTCATGGTGTCTCACTAATAAAGTAAAAGTAAAGTAAAGGCCCCTCCCGTTGATCGTCGATTTGCTCGAGCGGGCCCAGTAACGTCTCCATTGGAGACTTTGTTGTTACTGTGTCTGGCATATCGAATACTCTCGGTAGCTTGCCGGGCTCTCCGAGAGGGGCAGAGGAATCGAACTCGGGTCGGCCATGTTGGCTGCTTGTAAGGCGAACGCCCTACCCGCTGTGCTATCGCTCCAGCCCAGCCCTACAATAGCACAGCGGTAGGGCGTTCGCCTTACAAGCGGCCAACATGGCCGACCTGAGTCTCACTAATAAAAATTAAAAAAAAAAGAATAAGTTCTCATATTCATGATGGTTGATTTTAATTTTGACTTTTGTGTCATATCTGGTGGTACTCAGGAGCTTTGCACTCAGGAGTCATATGGGATTGAGCCAGGGATTGAGCACGGATTGACTGCATGCAACTCAAGGACACTATTTGCTATAATATCTCTTTGCCTTCTTGGTGAATTCATTTTTTAAGAAGAGTTCCAAGACAATTTAATAAAAGAGTAATCTTTTTGATAATTGATGCTGAGACAACTGGATCCATATGCAAAAGAAAATTTGAAATACTACCTTCCACCATATACAAAAATTAACCCTACATGAATCAAAGTCTGAAATATAAAAATTCAAACTGTAAAATTCTATTTTTTAAAAAATGTTATAAATTGTTTTGATATTACATTAAGGCATGATTTCCTAGCTATGGTACCCACAGTAGAAGCAACAAACCAAAAAAGTTAATAAAAAAATTTTTTTTGCATCAAATAACAATGAAAGGACAAAAAATCAAAGGACAATGAAAAGACAAATAAAATGAAAAGACAATTCACAGAACGAGAGTGTCAAATATGTATGACAAACACAGGGAGCTTGCAAGAAAGGCAGTTTCTAGTAAGATCACCTCACACTAGTGAAAATGGCAGATATAGAAATGACCAGAAACAATCCGTTTTGGCCATTCGGTAACGTGGGGCAAATAGAATTCTGATTCACTGTTGGTGGGAATGTTGCCTGGTTCAGCATAGTGACTTCTCAACAAAGAACAAAATTTCCATCTGACCTGGTGATTCCACTTTCTGGGTTTTACCCAGTAAGCACAAAAAATATTGACTTGACAGGTAGATGTATACCTCAGCATGCTGCAGCACTTAGTAATATAGCCAGGTTCTGAGGATTGCCCAAATAGCCATCAACAGATCAATTGATAAAAAAATTCCAGCATATACACACAAAGAAGGATGCAGCTATAAGAAAAGAGGAAATCATGTAGTTTGCTGTGACTTGGATGGAACTGAAGCGTATCATGTTAAGTGAAGAGAGTCAGAAGACAAATACCAGATAATGGCCCTCATCTGTGGAATACAGAGACAAAACAAGGGAATAGACAGCATTGAACAATAATTGATTCCTGACTCTGGATTACAGAATTTAGAGTGCCAAGTCAGGGGAAGTGGTGGAATGATAAAGTGGATTGGATGCAACATAATGACGTTGGTGGGAGATCTTGGACATTTAATGTTGGTGAGGAGAGCAAGCTGTGATCCAAACCACTGACCTTAAAACTACTGTTAACGGGTGACCCAAATTATAAAAATTTAATTTTAAAAAGTGAGTTTCCCAGGGGAGAGAGTAGGTGGATCTTAAGGACAGCCATGGAGGGACACTGACACTGGCCATTTAAAATAACAATATAGAAATAATAAAACAATAATCCATGACTTATACTCAGATCTCTTTGATAGCCATGTCCATCTGCCCACATACCAAATTCCGCAGGATGGATATATCATTCCCAATGTTCTCCCTTCCCAAATCTTACATCCCATTTCGTCGGTAAAGAAGTGAACAGCACCCGGCCCAGAGAAGGTCAGACCCGAACACCTGAAGAACTTGCCATCAGTACTCATCAATACGCTGGCTCGGCTCTTCACACACTACCTGTCTGAATACAAGGTTCTGTCCCAATGGAAAACCAGCAGGACTGTACTACTGTACAAGAAGGGAGACATCCATGACATTGGCAACTATCGCCTGATCTACCTATTGTCTGTTGTCTACAAGCTGTTCACTTGAGTCATCATGAATAGGATTGGCAGAACACTAGATGAAGGACAACCATGTGAGCAAGCCGGGTTCCGCAAAGGATTTAGCACAATCGACCATATCTACACGATAACCAAACTCATTGAGGTTTCTTGGGAGTTCAAGATGCTACTCTGTCTAATGTTCGTTGATTTAAAGAAGTCCTTTGATTCTGTTGAGATGAAGGCGGTCATTGAAGCCCTAGCCAATCAGGGCATTCAAACTCAATACATCAGGATCCTCTGTGAGCTGTATTACGGATTCACTACCAGCATCTCATTCTACAAAGAAGTGATCATCAATGTCAAGAGAGGGGTTCGGCAGGGTGATACCATTTCACCAAAACTCTTCAATGCCAACCTTGAGAATGTCATGCAACGACTGGAATGGGAAGGAATGGGAGTGAAGACAGACAGTCGGTAACTACACCACCTGCGCTTCGCTGATGACATTGTTCTAATAACACCAAACATTAGACAAGCGGCACAAATGCTGGCCGACTTCAACCATGAGTGTGCAAAGGTCGGACTACAGTTAAATCTCACGATCACAATGTTTATGAGAAACAGTCTCATTCCTGACGTTCCATTCGCTCTCAATGAAATGACCATCTCTGAATGCAACAGTTATGTGTACCTAGGTCAAGAAGTCAACATGACATTATGATTTGGCACCTGAGTTGTGCAGAAGAAAGAGAGCGGCTTGGAATGCCTTCAAGAGCGTTGAAGAAATAGCTAAGAGGACGAAGAAACTCTGGCTCCGGGCACATCTCTTCGATTCTACTATTCTTCCTGCATTAACATACACCTCAGAGACCTGGGCCCTACGAAAACAGGATGAGAATGCTATTCAGGTCTCCCAAAGAGGAATTGAAAGAGCTATGCTTGGAGTATACACTTTACTCAAATGACAGAAAGAATCTGGAATTCCGACCTCCATCGATGATCGAGAATCAGGGATGCTGTCTCGTTTGCCAAGGCATCGAAAATCAGATGGGCTGGACACGTAATGCGATTTGGAGATGACCGCTGGACTAGAGTCATTACCAACTGGGTTCCACGGAACGTCAAAAGATCACGTGGCCGCCCACCTACAAGATGGTCAGACTTCTTCGTCAAGACCCTGAACAATTGGTTTGAGGCTCTTCATGTTCCTAGAATGAGCAGATGCCTTTGAGCTACCCTAGCACACAACAGGGATAAATGGAGATGTTACAGGCGCCCACTCGAGCAAATTGATGAGTAATGGGATGTCAAGTGATCAAGTGATCTCTAAGATGAACCCCTAGGAGTTCAACTGATAGAGAAACTGCTAAATTTAAAAAAGCACATTTCACGCTTGATAACGATTTCCTAAATGCCCTACCAGTCTGGAGAAGCCCCAGGTTCACTCAGTGTGGAGCAAGCTTTCATTTTGCTGGGCTGCATTATGACCCCAGAGATTTTAGATCCTAATCTCTGGAATCTATGTATGTTACTCTATGGGCTGAACACCCAATTCCACATCATTGTCGTGTGGGCTGGGGGAGCTTCTACCAAACAACTCTTGGACATCAGCTGGGTATCCTGCAGTCTACTTAGATTCTACCTGGTTGCCCATCTCTTCAGATGCCAGTTGCCAGGGGTCAATGTGCTTTCAACCAGCTGGCTAGAAACCTGAGCTCACAGTCCTTCCCAGTATCTAATCTACTGTCATGGCTCACAGTATATGGGGATGCTGGTTCCTCTTGGGATTACTGACTTACTGCAAAGGAACACACAGGACATTAATCACCAGTGAAGAAAAACACAGTCCCATGATACCCAGCTGATGTCCGGGGGTTATTCAGGTAGAAGCTCCCTCTCTTCCTGCCCCCCTCCCGCCTGCACTCTACACTCCCTGAAGCCCTGGAGAACAGAATCAATTTAATTCCCCTTCTGGACAACTCTCCATTTTGATGTTTTTATGGAGGCTTTGTTGTAGGGGAAAAACACTGGTCATCTATTAATGGTTTACTGGCGTGTCCTCCACCACCACCAAAATCAGGAGGAGTAGAACTGAGCATTCCAACCCTCTAATGATGTGGTTGGTGTCCCAGACATCCAATCCTCTATTTACGCCAAAAGCATTGATATCACGTGACATACTGTTCTCATTCTCATCACAGGAAACTCCGAGGGTTTTAGGACTTCCACTTCAGAATTGGGGTCAAAAATTATATATAAGTATATTTCTTATTATAGATCACAGTACTTCAGCCACAAAGTAGCTTTGAGATTTAATCAGACATTTGGATATGGGAAAATTCCGAAATTCACCCAGGTGGACCGAAGGAAACTAGTAGTGTTTTCCTAGGTGTGAGACAGGGAGGTTGATGATAGGAGAGAAGCTTATAATGGCAGAAAGGGAAACAGACTTCCAACGTTAAGCACGAGGCTGCAAGCCAAGATATGCAGCATAAAACTTGGGACAGGTGGGGACAGGAAAGATAGTACAACAGGGAAGTTTCTTGCCTTGCACACGGTTGATCCCAGTTCAATCACCAGCATCCTATATGGTTCCCTGAGCTCTCCAGGAGTGATCCCTGAGCTTAGAAGCAGGAATCAGCCATGAACATCTCTGGAAGTTGCCCAAATTGGGAAAGCTATGGAAACTGAGTATGGTCTCTGGAGAGAGCATAGCTCTGTCAACAGCTAGATTTCAGACCAATAGAACCATCTCGAGCATTTGCCTTATAATCTCATAAGAGAATAAATTTCTGCTGCTTTTAACCCCTTAGTTTGTGGTGATTCGTTATGGCATCAATGCATAACTAATTAGAGATGGAAGATTTAGTGCAGTCGAACACTCTGGTCTCTGACCCCCAACCTCGCAAATTCAGAGCAAATTCCCATCTGGGGGATTTCCCAGACCTGTATCCCTTATCCAGAGGAATAAAAGCCTTCCTAACACTTTCTTTCCTCTCCCTTTATTTCCAGGAGTGCTGAGTACCCCACATAGATTGTTCTTGGGGGCTGCAGGTGCACATAACAGGGTTTCCCCCACCCCTACCTCCAGCACTAGTGTTTTGTTTGTTTGTTTGTTTGATTGTTTGGTTGTTTTTGCTTTTTTTGGATCACACCCGGCGATGCACTGGGGTTACTCTGGCTCATTCACCCAGGAATTACTCCTGGTGGTGCTTGGGGGACCATATGGGATGTTGGGAATAGAACTCGGGTTAGCCGCGTGCAAGGCAAACGCCCTCCCCACTGTGCTATTGCTCCAGTCCCTTCAGCACTAGTTTTGAAGTTCCCAAAAAGCAATGGGAAAAGTTGAAGCTGCAGAGTCACAGGGGGATCATTCTCAGTAAATTTGGGTTAACTCTGCTCTTCAGTTTCTGGCAAATGAGAAGTCTTCAATTGAAACTTTTTCTGGTCTCTGGGGTAGAGAAGGCAATCAACATTCATGAGGATCTGAGAATGAGCGGGTGCAGATTGGGAAAGCAAATCTGAAATGTAATATATGTTTCGATAGCACAGAGGGTAGAGCGTTTGCCTTACATGCAGCCAACATGGCCGACCCAAGTTTGACTCCTTCACCCCTCTCGGAGAGCCCGCAAACTACTGAGAGTAACTTGCCCTCATGGCAAAACCTGGCAAGCTACCCGTGACGTGTTCGATATGCCAAAAACAGTAACAAGTCTCACAATGGAGACGTTACTGGGCCTGCTCGAGCAAATCGATGGACAACGGGAGGACAGTGACAGTGACGACTCATATATGGTTGGTTGTAGGACATTCCCAAGGAAAGGAAAGGAAGAGAACTATCCCAAGGGAAAACTCCATGTCCAACAGAGTATATTGGGATTGATGAGTCATGGAAGATGCTGTGGTTTGCAAACAGATGGGGTGGGGTTGCTTGGTCAATATAAAAATGAATTATATAGAATAAATGTGTACTACTGTTTTGAGGAAAATATGTAATTATTTAATTTATGTAACACAACACCTTTTATTGAAGCTTAGTAAGTATAACATAAAGTCTGCAAGTGAAATACCTGCAAACTCAAGTGATAACTTGAATAACAGTTCAACATTTTCAGGTTTATGCCTAACAGTTCATATTATTTAATGTAGTTACCACACAATATAAATAAACTGAAACATATTAGCTATAATTTTTTTTTAAAAAGGCATGTTGGGCATTTTTAGATGGGAGGATTATGGCCCCTTCTCCTATACCTGTTGGTTCTAGAAAACCACCCTGTGGTCTGGGCCTGACTTCAGGGCTTGCTCCCTCCAACCAACACCTGTTAGAATCATCCCAGGCCCTTCCACAGGCCCCACCTGACAATTGGAGCAGGCCAGGCGGCAGGCTGGCAGTCTAATTATCCCAACCATCAGAAACTTCTTCTGCATCTTTAATCTACCTTGACAATCCGGTGGTTTGTCACTCCGAGGCCTCTTAATTGACTACGTGATTGACAGGAGTGTGGGGGCTTTTTATTTTAAGAATTGAGGAGAGTCTATGCCTGCTAAATTAGCTCAGTTATCTGATGGCTGAGACCTAGTTTGCACCCAACCTGGGCTCCAGTCTGATTTCTGCAGTCACTCTGATCCTGGATAACTAGCAGGAAAGATGGGAAGGTAAGAAAGAAAAGGAGAGGCAACTTGCTGTATTAATTATTTATTTTCTCCAAAGGGTCTCTCAGACCTGGACTGACCTGGCATTTTTTCCCATGGCATTGTGGGAGGGAAAAACTATCAGGGTCTGATCACAATCACGACCATCCTGTTATTTGTCGATTGCCTCGAGCAGGCCCCAGTAACGTCTCCTTCGTCCTAGCCCTGAGATTTTTTAAAAAGTGTCATATTCAAGGCCCTTTCAGAGTTAGGAGAATGAGACCCATCATTGTTACTGGTATTCGGCATATTTGGTACACCACGGGGAGTTTGCCAGACTCTGCCGTGTGGGCAGGTTACATTCGGTAGCCTGCCAGTTTGTCCAAAGTAGGAATGAGATTCGCGGCCGCGCGCTTCTGGGAGCTGGGTTTTATAGTCTCTGAGTCTTGGCCGTTGATGGGATTACACGGTGCCAGGGGGCCAGTTGGTGGGTGTGACCAACATTCAGGGTCTGAATGTTGGCATAATCCTCCAGAATTTGGGGGATGAAATCTTACCCGCACTACCCTCACCCAATGATGGCATTAGAAGTAGTGGGTTTTGTGGGGTTATTAGGCTAAGAAGGTGGTATCCTTCCTCATGACTAGGATTAAATATTTTATATATAAATAAACCTCACAAAGAGTTCTCCAGTCCCTTTCCCTCGCACTCCTGAGGACCCACCAAGAAGTCAGTGAATCTGAAACTCAAAAGGCAGGTTTTCTTCTTTCTCGGAAGAGAGCATAACACGACACTGCGATAGCCAGGACACCTGACCCCTCACCAGGCTGCTTCATTTGGGCATCCCTGAGTGGGGCAGGTGAAGGCTCCTCCCTGCCCCAAGGGACCCAGTGCCAGCAGCCGAAAACCTCCAGAATTTAACCTTTGCCATGCTCCCGGCCGCTCTCCACACACTTGGGCCACGCCACATCCACGAGTAAACTTAGTGGACCTTGAGACCACTTTTGGCACCTTATACTTCACACCACTCATACTCTAAGAGTAGTGCACCACATTTGATAGGGTTTAAAGTAGAAGGCAACCAATTTTAGAGGGAAATATATTTTTATAGATTATATATACATATATAAATACATATATACACACATATGTGTATATATACACACACACATATATATAAGCACACAAGGCTCAACTCTTTTTTTTTTTTTATTTTTGGGTTGCACCCGGTGATGCACAGGGGTTACTCCTAGCTCTGCACTCAGGAGTTACTCCTGGTGGTGTTCAGGGGACCATATGGGATGCTAGGAATTGAACCCGGGTCGGCCGTGTGAAAGGCAAATGCCCTACCCACTGTGCTATCTCTCCAGCCCTAAGGCTCAACTCTTAACAACATATTAGTAATGTCTTAGAAGGGCTTACTGGTCCCTGGGTGAAATACAACAATTTTCACACACTCTCCTCTAAGTAAAGTTTTTTTGGAGCATTTTCAGTGGTTTATTCATAACAAAAATTACTGCACTGCGCTGTCCTCCCGTTGCTCATTGATTTGCTCAAGTGGGCCCAATAACGTGTCCATTGTGAGACTTCTTGTTACTGTGTTTGGCATATTGAATACGTCATGGGTAGCTTGCCAGGCTTTGCCGTGTGAGTGAGATACTCTCGGTAGCTTGCCAGGCTCTCTGAGAGGGGTGGAGGAATTGAACCTGGGCCGAACGGGTCGGCGGCATGCAAGGCAAATGTCCTACCCGCTGTGCTATCATTCCAACCCTGTGCTATAGCTCCAGCACAACAAACAATACAAAATAAATTATTTCTGTTCTGCTTTGGGTCAGGGGTTGGGGTTCGGGATGGAAACACCCGAAATATGGTGGTGGGAAGTTGTAATGGTGGTGGGATTAGTGTTCGAATACTAAATGTAATCAAATATTGTGAACTACTTTATAAAATTGTAATAAACAAACAAAAGAAGGCAGGCTTTCACCAGAAACCAATGCTGCTGGCATTGGCACCCCTAGTACTGTAAAAAATGAATTCCTGTGGATCACATTCTTACCAGTCTGGGGAATTTCTTACAGCAGCTGGACAGACTGGAACTAAGACCTGTGGCATTTCTTGAACAGATGTGCCCCTGATGCCTGATTCTGCCTGGACTTTCTATTGATCAGAACTCTGTGTCTGTAAGTGACAGAGAAGTAAGTAATTTTTGTTCTGTGTTCTCTGTTTCTCTGAGTTTGGTGTTTGTAGATTTCAGGCCTGAGGGGCATTATCTAGTTTTGTCTTTGACTTGTTTCACTTAACCTTATATGGGACCGATCTTTGCTGTATCTTTGGGAAGGTTACTCCCTACAAGTCTCCTGAGCATTTGGTGAAAAGGGTTGATTCCCATTCCTGGTGGTCACACAGGCTATTCTTTTCTCCCCTACCCATCGAAGGTCTTCTAGGGGCTCTCTGCTGAAAGTGGGATCCTGATGATGTGACAAGAATACCCCCTTCATCCACAGAGAGCAAAGACAGGGCATAACCCCCCAGAAGTCAGAAGTAAGGACCAACCCCCAAAGTGAAGGCTCATGTACTTTTGGAATGTGGAGACAATCTCTTCGTAGAAGGTTGTAAGTGGAGAACTCTCTGCCCGAACAGAAACCTACAAAACACACATCATACACAAACACACATGAACTGATAGAACGAATCAGAGTATTGCGAACCTCATTTCTTCGCCCCCCCCCACCCCTACCCCATCATGGGTAAGGCATGTTCCCTTGACCCACTAGCTCTAACATTGGCTGCATGACTTGATCAGTGAAACATTCTCTGATGGTCTGTGAGCAGAGGATGACAGGTCCTTGCATCGTTGTCCTGCCTCTGCTATCTACCAGGAGAAAATGTGCTCTGGGGGCCACTCCTTCAAAGACAATGGGAAGTGACATTTCTCCTTGAGACTTGGTGTCGGTGTTGTCTAGTAGCAGATTTGTAACCAGCTTGGAACAAAGCCTCAATAGCCCCTAGCAAATCCAGCTGAATCAGAGCTAAGCTACAGAGCAGCAAAGCAAATAAGTAAATAAAATCAACACTTGTTGCAGGAAATCTCTAGTTTGGGGCAGTGGTTTATTATACAACATATTGTAGAAATGTGCTCACAATAAGGAGGAACTCAGAGGTCTCCAAAAGAAGTTAACCAGGTGCCTATGATTCTGTCTGCCTTGGAGGATTGCCCACTAAAAAAAGTAATTTTATGAGTCGTGGGTCATTCTAGCAATTGTGGGAAAATCAAAGAATCACTATGTGGGCAGCACAGGTGAGAGCCTTGAAAATTCTAGGCCAGTCCAGCCTCCACTGTGGTTGAAAACTGCTTGTCAAGAATTAGAGATTTGGGCTGGAGCAATAGAACAGTGGGGAGGGTATTTGCCTTGCATGCAGCCAACCCGGGTTCGATTCCCAGCATCCCATATGGTTCCCCAAGCACTGCCAGGAGTAATTCCTGAGTAAAAAAAGAATTAGAGATTTACTAGGCCTCTGCTACCTCAGGATGCTTTTTGGTAGGGCCAAAGCGTAGTACAGCAGGGAGGGTGTTTGCCTTGTACTCAGTCGATTCTGATTTGATCCATGGCACTCCATATGGTCTCCTGAGGCCTCTGAGACTGTCAGGAGTGAGTGCAGAGCCAGGACTAAGGCCTGGGCAACCCCTCCAAACCCCCACCAAGTGGTGATAGGTAAATTGGGTGTTTGCTTTTTCACTGTTCCTTCAAATATATTATTTTAATTATATTCTTTTATGGGCTGGAGCGATAGCACAGCAGTAGGGTGTTTGCCTCGCGCGCAGCCAACCCTGTTGATCCGGGTTCGATTCCTCTGCCCCTCTCGGAGAGCCTGGCAAGCTACTGAGAGTATCTTGCCCATATGCCAAACACAGTAACAACAAGTTTCAAAATGGAGACGTTACTGGGCCCGCTCGAGCAAATCGATGAACAATGGGAGGACAGTGTTTGTTTTGACATATTCTTTTATGGGCCACACCCAGCACTGCTTAGGGCGTTGCCCTCAGGGATAATTCCTGGTGGGATTCTAGGGACCCCATATGGTAGTAGGGATCAAACCAATGGCTGGCTTCGAGCAAGGCAAGCACACTCTCAGCTCTACTGTCTCTTTAGCCCTCAAATACATTACTTTAAAAAATCAGTACAATTATTTGTCAATTGTGCCTCACCACAGCTGAAATTATATAAGTCGCAAAATAAGAAGTGGGATGTGAAATCACTGTGCAATTAAACAAACATTCAGCGATCTGAATTTTAGTCCTGAGCTACCTCAAATGCTAAGCAACCCTGAACCAGTAATTGACTTAGCATGATAATTTTCTGCTGTCAGTTTGTTTGATATTACAGCAAACTGCAAAAAAGAGACTTTGTTTTATTTTCTCAAAGTCATATATCAGCAGTGAATATATTCATTGCATAACAAATCCAAACTAAGTACATTTAAAATTTATCTCCAGGGGCTGGGGATGTGATTCAGGTAGTAGTACATCTATCTACCTTGCATGTGCGAAGCCCTGGGTTCAATTTCTGGTACAGAATGTCCTCCAGACACAGCACCACTGAGAGTGACTGGTAGGCCCCGAGTACCACCTGCTGTGACCCCCACGACAACTTAAAAATTCTCCATCACAATAGATGATTCTTTTTGTATATCTTGATGCCTATAGTTTTGGTGGTATCAAAATTTTGCATAAGGGATCAGTCCAACACACTGCTCTTTCAACTCCTTCACTGTCTCAGTTTTTAGACTTTATTTTTTCTTTCTGGACTATTTAATTTTTTAAAAATTTTTAGGAAAGGGGCTGGAGTGATAGCACAGTGGGTAGGGCATTTGCCTTGCACGTGGCCGACCCGGGTTCAATTCCCAGCATCCCAAATGGTCCCCCGAGCACTGCCAAGAGTAATTCCTGAGTGCAGAGCCAGGAATAAACCTGTGCATCACCAGGTGTGACCCAAAAAGCAAAAAAAAAAAAAAAAACCTTAGAAAAAATGTCCCTTAGAGGCCCAGGGTGGCTCAGTGGCATTAAGAAGTGCTTGCATCTAATCTTTGATAAAGGTGCAAGTAATGTGAAGTGGAGTAAGGAAAGCCTCTTTAATAAATTGTGTTGGCATCACTGGACGGCTACATGCAAAAAAATAGGCTCAGAACTCTGCCTAACAC
This sequence comes from Sorex fumeus, assembly GCF_029834395.1. NCBI lineage: Eukaryota > Metazoa > Chordata > Mammalia > Eulipotyphla > Soricidae > Sorex > Sorex fumeus. The sequence goes on from NW_026606155.1 coordinate 6,351,805, forward strand.
CATGTACAAAAGTAAGATCAAAATGGATTAAAGACCTCAACATCAGACCAGAAGCCATAAGGTACATTGAAGATAAAGTTGGCAAAACCCTCCATGACATTGAAGCTAATGGTATCTTCAAAGATGCCACGCCACTGGCTGAGCAAGTGAAAACAGAGATAGATAAATGGGACTATCTTAAACTAAGAAGCTTCTGCACCTCCAAAGAAACAGTGACCAAAATACAAAGACAGTCTACAGAATGGGAAAGGATATTCACCGAATACACATCTGACAAGGGGTTGATATCCAGGATATACAGAATACTGGTTAAACTCCACAAGAAGAAAACATCCAACCCCATCCAAAAATGGGGCAATGAAATGAACAGAAACTTTCTCAAAGAAGAAATCCGAATGGCAAAAAAGCACATGAGAAAATGCTCTACATCATTAATCATCAGGGAGATGCAGATCAAAACCATAATGAGATACCATCTCACACCTCAGAGACTGGCCCACATTCAAAAGAACAAAAGCAACCGATGCTGGCGTGGATGTGGCGAGAAAGGGACACTCCTTCACTGTTGGTGGGAATGTGGACTGGTTCAGCCCTTCTGGAAAACAGTATGGACGATTCTCAAAAAATTAGAAATTGAGCTCCCATTTGACCCAGCAATACCACTCCTGGGAATATATCCCAGAGAGGCAAAAATGTATAGTCGAAGTGACATCTGCACTTGTTTGTTCATTGCAGCACTCTTTACAATAGCCAGAAACTGGAAGAAACCTGAATGCCCAAGAACAGATGACTGGTTAAAGAAACTTTGGTACATCTACACAATGGAGTACTATGTAGCTCTTAGAAAAGATGAAGTCATGAACTTTACATACAAGTGGTACAATATGGAAAGTATCATGCTAAGCGAAATGAGTCAGAAAGAGAGGGATAGACATAGAAAGATTGCATTCATCTGGGGGATATAAAGTAACAAAGTATGAGATTAATACCCAAGAATAGCTGAGATCAGCACCAGGAGGATTACTCCATAACTTAGAGGCCAGCCAGGTATCCTAGAGGAAAGGGCAGTTCAGATAGAGAAGGGAGCACCAAATAAAGTATGTTTGGAGGATCCTCCCAGGAGGGGAGATGCATGTCGAAAGTAGACTATGGACTGAACATGTTTGCCACTCAATGCCTCTTTTGCAGACCACAACACCCAAAAGGAGAGAGATAACACAGGGGATTGCCCTGCCACAGAGACAGGGGGGATGGGGGGATGGGGGTGGGAGGGATATTATCCATGGTGGTGGAAAATGGGCACTGGTGGAGGGATGGGTATCTGATCATTGTATAATTGAAACCAAAGCACAAAAAATTGTAAATCTACAACTTTAAAAAAATAAAATAAAATAAAGGGGAAAAAAAAGAAGTGCTTGCAATGCAAGTATGAAGCTGTGATTCGGATTTCAGTCCTCTGATCAGGATTTGATTATGTTCTGAGCAGGATCCCAACAGCTCTTTTATTTGAGACCCTTAGCACCATTGGGGCCTTTGATCCAGGCAGCCATGTGCATGTCTCTTCTCTCTCTCTCTCTCTCTCTCTCTCTCTCTCTCTCTCTCTCTCTCTTTCTCTTTCTGTAGCCTCCAGGGCTCACTGCAGCATGAGAGTACAGGAACGAAAGGAGCATGTCTCCAGGTAAGAATGTTTATGAGGCCCCAAGCAAAACGTGTGTGCACACCACAGTCAGGCCAGTGTGTGATCCCTAGTCACTGCAACAACAGTGAAGGGAAGGAGGAAAATAAAAGTTTAAAAGTTTTTTTCGATATTAATGGCATCAGGGTAGGAAAGGAAGAAATCAAGCTCTCACTATTCGCAGATGATATGATACTATACTTAGAGAACCCTAAAACCTCTACCAAGAAACTCCTAGAAACAATAGACTCATATAGTAAAGTTGCAGGCTGTAAAATCAATACCCAAAAGTCCATGGCTTTCCTATATGCAAATAGTGAGAGAGAGGAAAGTGACATGAAGAAAACAATCCCGTTCACAATTGTGCTCCAGAAAATCAACTACCTAGAAATTAGCTTAACTAAGGAAGTAAAGGACCTGTACAAAGAAAACTACAAAATGCTACTTCAGGAAATAAAAGAGGACACGAGGAAATGGAAAAATATCCCCTGTTCATGGATCAGGAGAATTAACATTGTCAAAATGACATACTTCCCAAAGCACTGTACAAATTCAATGCAATCCCTATTATGGTACTCATGACATTCTTCAAAGAAATGAAGCAAACACTCCTGAAATTTATATGGAACAATAAGCCCCTATGAATAGCTAAAGCAATTCTTGGGAAAAAAGAAAATGGGAGGAATCAACCTCCCTAACTTAAAACTCTACTAAAAAACAGTAATAATTAAAACAGCATGGTACTGGAACAAAGGCAGAGCTGCAGACCAATGGAACAGGGTTAAATATACTGACATCTCCCTCCAAGCATATGATCATCTAATCTTTGATAAGGGGGCAAGAAAAGTGAAGTGGAGCAGGAAAGCCTCTTTAACAAATTGTGCTGGCAAAACTGGACGGCTACATGCAAAAAAAGTGGGCTCAGATCTCTGCCTAACACCATGTACAAAAGTAAGATCAAAATGGATTAAAGACCTCAACATCAGACCGGAATCCATAAGGTACATTGAAGACAAAGTTGGCAAAACCCTCCATGTTATTGAAGTTAATGGTATCTTCAAAGATGTCATGCCACTGGCCAAGCAAGTGAAAACAGAGATAGACAAATGGGACTATCTTAAACTAACAAGCTTCTGCACCTCCAAAGAAACAGTGACCAAAATACAAAGACAGTCTACAGAATGGGAAAGGATATTCACTGAATACACATCCGACAAGAGGTGGATAAGAAGGATATACAAAGTACTGGTTGAACTCTACAAGAAGAAAACATCCAACCCCATCAAAAAATGGGGCAACGAAATGCACAGCAACTTTCTCAAAGGAGAAATCTGAATGGCTAAAAGGCACATGAGAAAATTCTCTACATCATTAATCATCAGGGACATGCAGATCAAAACAACAATGAGATATCATTTCACACCACAGAGACTAACCCACATCAAAAGAACAAAAAGCAACTGGTGCTGGCGCAGATGTGGTGAGAAAGGGACCCTCCTTCACTGCTGGTGGGAATGCTGACTGGTTCAGCCCTTTTGGAAGGCAGTTTGGACAATTCTCCAAAACTTAGAAATTGAGCTCCCATTTGACCCAGCAATACCACTCCTGGGAATACACCCTGGAGAGGCAAAAAAGTATAGTTGTAGTGACATCTGCACTTGTTTGTTCATTGAAGCACTGTTTACAATAGCTAGCATCTGGAAAAAACCCGAGTGCCCGAGAACAGATGACTGATTAAAGAAACTTTGGTACATCTACACAATGGAGTATGTTAGAATGTAGCTGTTAGAAAGGATGAAGTCATGAAATTTACATACAAGTGGTACCACATGGAAAGTATTATGCTAAGCGAAATGAGTCAGAAAGAGTGGGATAGACATAAAAAGATTGCATTCATCTGGGGAACATAAAGTAATAATATAGGAGACTAACACCCAAGAGTAGCTGAGATAAATACCAGGAGGTTTATTCCATGGCTTGGAGGCCAGCCGCATAATCTAGGGGTAAAGGCAGCTCAGATAGTGAAGGGAGCACCAAATAAAGGGTGTTGAGAAGATTCTCCCAGAATCTTCTCAAACTGAAAGTAGACTACAGACCAAACATGATTGCCACTCAATGCCTCTTTTGCAAATCACAACACCCAAAAGGAGAGAGAGAACAAAAGGGAATGCCCTGCCACAGAGGCAGGGTGGGGTTGGGGGATGGGGGGTGGGAGGGATACTGGGATTAGTGGTGGTGGAGAATGGGCACTGGTGGAGGGATGGATACTCGATCATTATATAACTGAAACCCAAGCACAAAAATTTGTAAGTCTACAACTGTACCTCATGGTGTTTCACTAATAAAAATTTTAAAAAAAGGTTTTTTCCCCTTTTTGGGTTTATTTATTTTTATTGATATTGAAGTATCACAATTTACAATGATGTTGCTGTTTATACACTGGGGCCTTTTTAAAAAACAGAAAGAGTTTGTGTTATAATAGTATATGTGTCATTAAAATCAACATCTGTTTGTACTACACAATGTCCACCTAAGAGTTTAAGAAAACTTGTGTTTAGGAGCCAGAGAGATAGTAGGGTATTTGCCTTTCATGCTATGGGCCTGTGTTTGATCCCTGACATCCCACATGGTCCCCTGAGAAATTCTGAGGATGATTTCTGAGTAAAAAGCCAGGAGTAACCTCTGAGTATTGCTAGGTGTGACTAAAAAAGAAAACCAACAAAAATTGTGTTTAAATGACAGAAGAACTCAAAGTATACAACTGAATTTTTCATATTGCCTTTTTTTGATCTTTTTGAGTCACACCTGGTGATGCTCAGGGGTTATGCTTGGCTCTGCACTCAGGAATTACTCCTGGCGGTATTTTGGGGGGGGGTATAATGAATGCTGAGAATCAAGCCTGGATCAGTCGCATGCAAGGCAATCACCCCACTGTACTATAACTCTGGCCCCCAAACACTTTCATTCATACCTCAGGATCTTTGCTCTCACTACTTCCTCTGACTCTAATAAACTAGGCTAAGACCCAGGTCTCATCTGGAGAACCAACTCCTGAGAGAAACTATCTTTGACCACTCAGCAATAGTAGACACTTCTTGCTCTGATTCATTCATATCTCACCATTCCCCCTTTATCTTTTAGGATTTTCCGACACCTGGGATGTTGTACATTTAGTTACTTGTTTGTAGACTTTCTGCTCCACTAAATTGCAGACTTACCAAGAAAGGGATGTTGTGTGTTTTATTCATTATGGTGTGCTGCGCAACTCAAACAGTGCCTTTCTGGTCATTGTAGGTACTCAGAAAATGTGTGTGTGTGTGTGTGTGTGTGTGTGTGTGTGTGTGTGTGTGTGTGTGTGCATGCGCACACACGTGCAATGCTGGGAATCAATCGAAGCCAGGGCCTCACACATTTAAGATATGTACTATATGCTGTTACCTCTCACGACATCCCTGATTATAAGTAATCTTTTTTTTTTCCGGTCAAGAGAGAATTGTTACATAACATTAAATTAACTTCTGGTTAATTTAACAACATAACATTTAACAACATAATAACTTTATGTTTGTATGAAACAACCACAAGAAAAAACCTAATTTCTTCCTTGTCAGAGAACTTTGAAGATCTGCTCCCTCCTTGGCAACTTCCGAATAATTACCGTACAGGAGTGTTGATTATAGTTACCATGCTATGTGCAACATCTTAGAACTTATCAGTAAAAATTTTGGATCAATAGCCAAGGTGCTTACAAGGAGGCAACAGGGGAGGGCTGAAGAGTGAGAAAAAAGTGTATGATCAGGACTAACCTTCCTGTGGTGAAGGTGTGTAGTGTTATCTGGGAGTTGATTGGGGGAGGGGATCTTTTATTTAACTTACTTAAAAGGTTGGGGCTGGAGCACAGCGGGTAGGGCACTTGTGTTGCATGCAGCCGACCCAGGTTTGATTCCTCTGTCCCTCTTGGAGAGCCCTGCAAGCTACTGAGAGTATCCTGTCCGCACGGCAGAGCCCGGCAAGCTCCCCGTGGCATATTCAATATGCCCAAAACAGTAACAACAAGTCTCACAATGGAGACGTTATTCGTGCTTGCTCAAGCAAATCAATGAATAATGGGAGGACAGTGCTATAGGACAGTGCTACATAAAAGGTCAAAGAAAGTGGACTGGGTTGGTATGACAACGCCCCGTCCCCCAGCCTCAGTACCCAGATTCATAGTAGCTAGTTGCTAAATGAGCCTTAGATAGAACCTCCATTTGGGTGCCACTGCCCACCCCCTGCCAGGGTACTCTGGCTCCTCTGGTGTCTGCCTGTAAGCAGGTGGGGTCGCCAACCCATCCCAGCAAGGGCTGGGCTAAGAGACTGCACTCATCACTCTCCTGCAGGTCCCACCAAGGAAAACTTAGTCATATGGACTGACATAAAGTCTAAGAGATTGATCTTAAGTTGAATCGTCACGTTCTCAGCTAAGAAAGTCAGTTTTCCTAGGAGGGGAAAATGCATAGAGCAGTATCTGTCTTTTTTTTTTTTTGCCATAACTCCCAATCTTCTGCCCTGTCCAGTTTCCATATTTGGAAATCACGTCCCAAGCTTTGGCATCTACAAACGAGGTAAATTTACTAGAACTACCTTGTAATCTCCAAAATGCTATCCAAACCTGTCACCAGTGGTAAGTGAGTCAAGAATACCAACAAAGGGTTTATGAAATCATAGAATAAAGGGAGATTAATTGCAGCTGTAATGATTGAGAAGCTTATGGAGCAAGTCCTTTTAAAGCTAAACATTGACATACTGTTAGCCATTTATTGGGGAGGGAAGTAAAAGGAAGGGGGCATAACCTGACTGGTCTAGCCTTCTTGGAAAACAATATGAGTATTCCTTCAAAAACTAGCAATTGAGCTTCCATGTGACCCCACAATACCTCTTCTGGAAATAATATCCCAAGGATGCAAAAAAGCACAGTAGAAGTGACATCTGCACTTGTAACATTGCAACACTGTTCACAATAGCAAGAATCTGGAAACAACTGAAGTGCAGCTGACCTTTTAAAGAAATTTTGGTACATCTACACAATGGAATACTATGCAGCTGTTAGGAAAAATGAAGGTGCAAAGTTTGCTTATAAGTGGATGGTCATGGAGAGTATCATGCTAAGTGAAATGAGTCAGAAAACGAGGGACAGTCATAGAATGGTTATACTCATTTGTGAAGTATGAAATAACATAATATGAGACTGACACCTAAGGACAATAGACACTAAGGCTAGGAATATTGCTTCATAGTTGGAAGCCTGTCTTATGAGCTGGGCGAGAAGGCAGCTGGAATAGAGAAGGGATCACTAGGTCAATGATGGTTGGAGGAATTGTTCAGGATGGGAGATGTGTGCTAAAAGTAGATAAAGGAACAAATGTGATAGTCTTTCCATATCTGTATTACAAACCATAATGCCCAAAAATAGAGAGAGAGTATGGGGAAAATTTTCTGCCATAGAGGCAAGGGGGAGAGTTGGAAAGGGGGATATACAGGGAACATTGGTGGTGGATAATGTGTACTGGTGGAGGGAAGGGTGTTCAATCATTGTATGATTGAAACTCAGACATGAAAATTTTGTAACTGTATCTCATGGTGATAGTTATCTCATGGTGATACTCAGCCTGGCAAGCTACCCATGATGTATTCAATATGCCAAAGACAGTAACAATAATGGGTTTCATTCCCCTGACCCTGAAAGAGCTCCCTATATGCCATTGGGCTATGCTAGCATGTAACAGGGACGAATGGAGATGATACTCACGCCTGCTCAAGCAAATCGATGAACAACGGGATCACAAGTGATATAAGTGATCTCATGTTGATTCAACTAAAAAAATTTTTTTAAAAAAGGAAGTGGCATAATGTCTGCCAGGAGAGGGGAAGAGCAAGATCAACCAAGAATGAAAGAATTTACCAAACTGAGAAAGATGTTTCAGACAAACAAATAAAACACAGTTGCTTCTTTGGGTTATGAACAAAAAGTCTAACAGCCCAATGAATGCAACTTCAGTTCAATCCTAGGGAAGCATTTCTTTTCCTTTCTGGAGCCCAGGGTTTATTTTTTTCTTAAATTTTTATTAGTGAAACACCATGAGGTACAGTTGTAGACTTACAAATTTTTGCACTTGGGTTTCAGTTATACAATGATCGAATACCCGTCCCTCCACCAGAACCCATTCTCCACCACCACCAGTCCCAGTGTCCCTTCCACCCCCCTTCCCCCCATCCCACCCTACCTCTGTGGAAGGGCATTCCTTTTGTTACCTTTCTCCTTTTGAGTGCTGTGGTTTGCAAAAGAGACTTTGAGTGGCAATCTTGTTCGGACTATAGTCCACTCTCATCATGCATTTCCCATCCTGAGAGGAACCTCCCAACACCCTTTATTTGGTGCTCCCTTCTCTTTCTGAGCTGCCTTTTCCCCTAGCGTGTGCGGCTGTCTTCAAAGCCATGGAGTAATCCTCCTGGTACTTATCTCGGCTATTCTTGGGTGTTAGTCTCCTATTTTGTTACTTTATGTTCCCCAGATGAATGCAATTTTTCTATGTCTATCCCTCTCTTTCTGACTCGTTTTGCTTAGCATGATACTTTCCATGTAGTACCACTTGTATGTAAATTTCATGACTTCATCCTTTCTGACAGCTACATAGTATTCCATTGTGTAGATGTACCAAAGCTTCTTTAACCAGTCATCTGTTTTATGGCACTCAGGATTTTTCCAGATTCTAGCTATTGTAAACATTGTTTCAATGAACAGACAACTGCAGATGTCACTTTGACTATACTTTTTTGCCTCTCTGGGAGCCCAGGGTATTTTAACTCACCTGGTGTGTGTGCCTGGGAGAGATTGGGCTTGACACAGTGATCTCGTGCTAATGAGGGAACAGAAGGCCATTTCTTTTTCTTTTCTTTTCTTCCTTGAGACCCTTCTCTGGTGTGAAGACATCCAGGCGTGGGAGCTCTCAGTTCGACTCTGAAAGATTTTTTCCAAATTCTGTTTAGAGTGACAGACATTGACTTAAAAGACTGACTTGTTGCTGAACTGCAGGTTAAAAATGAAAACAAGGCTATAGGAGAAGTGGGGAGGAAATATTTTTTCCTTCTCAAATTTCCCCGTCATTAAAATACGACTCAAAACAAGCAAACTGATTCTGTTTAACATCACCCTGAGCATTTTTGTGAATCATGGAAGTTTCCAGGGGGACGTGCTACTAGGAGATGCCTCCTCAGCCAAGCATGGCCCTTGGCCGTCCCTGTTCATGCTCTAAAACAGGCAATGATTGTCTCCTGGGCTTGGGAAGCATATCACAAGTTGGAGATTTGATCTTGAACAGCCAAGCTGGGAGGCAAACTTTATCACGCATGTTTGCTGTTTTTATGTTTATCTTGGGATCCTGTCTAAAAGTAGTGTTAATTTATAATCCAGCAAAGAAGAGTAATTAAAATGTAACTAAAAAAATCATGCTAAGTGAAATGAATCAGAAAGAGAGCAACAGACAAGAATGACTGCACTTATATGAAATAACGCCCAAAGATAGTAGAGAAAAGGGCCAGGAAGATTGCTCCACAGTTGAAAGCCTGTCTTATGAGCTGGGGGAAAAGGCAGCTGGGATAGAGAAGGGATCACTAAGTCAATGGTGGTTGGAGGAATTGTTCAGGATGGGAGATGTGTGCTGAAAGTAGACTAAGGACCAAACATGATGGTCCCTCAGTATCTGTATTGCAAACCTATAATGCCCCAAAGTAGAGAGAGAGTAAGAGGGAAATTGTCTGCCATACAGGCGGGGGGTGGGGTGTGGTGGGGGTGGCGGGAGGGATACTGGGGAAATCGGTGATGGGAAATGTACACTGGTTGAGGGTTTGACCATTGTATGACTGAAACTATTGGTTTGATCATTGTATGACTGAAACTCAATCATGAAAGCTTTGTAATTATACCTCACAGTGATTCAATGTGTCCAGTAGCACTGGACAGCTCTGTCCAGTAGCACTGTCCTCCCTTTGTTCATTGATTTGCTTGAGCTGTCATCAGTAACGTCTTCATTGTAGACTTGTTGTTACTGTTTTTAGCATATCAAATCCGTGGGGTGGGGGTGGGGGTGGTGGGGAGTTTGCCAGGCTCTGCCATGTGGGCGGGATACTCTCAGTGGCTTGCCAGGCTCTGCGAGAGGGGTGGAGGAATCAAATCTGGGTTGGCCACGTGCAAGGAAAATGCCCTACCTGCTGTGTTATTGCTCCAGCCCTCAACATAGGAAACCTCACCCGGCCCGGACACGGACAGGATTGACAGGTTGATAGCTCTTTCTCGATTCTGTGGGTGGTGGTGCATGGACGTTGTTAGTTGGTAGAGCGATTTGTCTGGTTAATTCTGATAATGAACAAGACTGGCATGCTAACTAGTTATGCAACCTCCGAGTGGTCAGCATCCCCCAACTTCTTAGAGGGACAAGTGGCGTTCAGCCACCCGAGATTGAGCAGTAACAGGTCTGTGATGCCCTTAGATGTCTGAAGCTGCATGCACGCTACACTGAAAAAAGAAAAAGGTAACTAAAATAATCTCTTTGCATATCTGAGAACAGCAATATTGGACCCTTTTACACCTGCAGGCCAGGCCTTTTACACCTGGCCCTGCCTACTGGTCAACAGATTGGCAGTTACAACTAAGGCACTAGAGTAGTGGTTTTCAAATTTTCTACACACGCCAACCTGCAGTGGTCTGTGGGGCAGTGAGTGAAGGTCATTGTCTTAGAGACTATCAATAGCTGAGGTCAATCATGATCTATTACCATGCTTTATAAACTTCTCTCTCCCTATCCCAATATCCCTATGCCATCTCTCTCTCTCTCTCTCTCTCTCTCTCTCTCTCTCTCTCTCTCTCTCTGTGTGCATGTCATTGCCTCTATCTTAACATGTAATACTACTTTTGAATGGTAGTGAGCAAATGAGTATCATTTTATTTTTAATGATCTAGGGAAATGAGTTTATGATTTTATTGTACATTGCAATTCTTTGAAGAAAATGGTGAAATATAAAAAGTCCTGGAAAAAAATAAAACCTCAAGACCTTTGAATCCATAAATTTAGGAAAATAAAGAGCATGTATCTTATTATTATGAGACTGATTGAGGTACTATGATTTTTTTATTGTTAGTGAAAGGGAAACTGAGAGTGTTCCTATATTTCCATTTTATTGTTAGTGATGGTTTCCCGTGTATTTTAAAATAAATAATCCGAGCCTACACTGATGTAGCGATTTGTCATTTCTAAAGCATGTCTGGGTCCATAACTCCTTTAGTGATCACAGCAAGAAAAGCATTGGGATTATTACTGCCATTTTTACAGAAAGGGTACTGGGATTTGGGCAGGAAGAGCTGCCACCTCAGCCCAGGTTCCAATCTTGAGAATATCCGTAACACGGACAGCGGTCCTATTGTCTCCAAACTGCAACTGACTTTAGACTGAGTGTTGTTTCTTAGGAGATGTGTGTGTGTGGGAGGGGGTCTGTAAAAATTCCATGCTATAGTCCTGGAGCTGGGAAAAGACAGGTGAGGTTCCTATGGTGAGTAATTTAGGAGGTACTTGGGGTGGAGAGGAAATTACCTGCCCCACCTCCCCACCCCCACCTCGGCTCTCTTGTTATTTTTTTTTCCTGGTTGGTCACCCAATCGAATTAACAATTCGGAGAAAAGAACACATTTAATTACATACATATAGAGAATCGACATAGAGAAAGATTGTACAACCAATAGGGCGAAATTAGTGTATAGATCTAGAGTTAAGAATGGGAGCGGGAGGAGGGTGACTCATAGGAGAAAGAGCAGATGCTCTCAAATTATGCACTTACCCTGCCATATGGAAAGGTTTCTCAGACAGAAAAGTCATTGCTGGTGAGAAAAATGGAAGTGAAAAAAAATAATCCAATGCTTCTTCTGGGTGAGATCCCCAATTCCATGGTGCTAAGTAGTGAAGGCTGTGGCAAAAGTTTCTCATGAGACAGTCATGACTTCTGGATGAAATAATCATGCCATAGTGCCACATTTGTGGGAGGTGGTCCCTCTCGGATCTCTTGAGGCCACCTGCCTTCATGCTTCCCTCACCCCTGTGAACACACATGATCCTTATATGGTACGTCTCCCCTCACTTACCTAAGGAGCATGCCCCTGTCTGGTTTTTCCAGGGGACAGGGAAGGCACTCTCTGCACTTTGCTTACCACAATAAACACAACCTGCCTGGCTTTGAAAGAGATGAGCAGTGCCTCATTCACTCCATAGCCGGACGGGCGCTTTGGTGGCCAATGCAGAACTTCTGCCCACTCCAGCTGGGGGAGGGAGAACATTGTGGCTAACTTTCTTGAGCTCTGGGTGGTGTGCGTGGTTCCATTTTATTTACCGTGACTGGAGAGAGCTCATCGATGAGTTCAGTCTGAAAGGGTGTGGCAGCTGGCCTCTTTCTCCTCTCTGGCCACTTTCTCCCATTCTTTATCTGGCTCTCCCTTCCCCCTGAAAGACAAAGTGAGGACTTAGCACTGTTCTTAGCACTGTTTTGACCAATGGTGTGTAGCAGAAGTGATGCAATATGGCTTTTTTTTTAATTTTTGCTTTTTGGTTCACACCTGGCAATGCACAGGGGTTACTCCTGGCTATGCACTCAGGAATTACTCCTGTTGGTGCTCAGGGGACCATATGGGATGCTGGGAATCGAACCCAGGTTGACTGCGTACAACGCAAACGCCCTACCCGCCGTGCTATCGCTCCAGCCCTCCACATGGCTTCTGGGCCAGGCCCTGAGTACCACTGTAAGCACTGTCCTCCCGTTGCTCATCGATTTGCTCTAGCGGGCCCAGTAACGTCTCCATTGTGAGACTTGTTACTGTTTTTGGCATATCGAATATGCTTCACGGGTAGCTTGCCAGGATTTGCCGTGAGGGCAAGATACTCTCGGTAGCTTGCCAGGCTCTCTGAGAGGGACAGAGGAATTGAACCCGGGTCAGCCAAGTTGGCCGGGTGCAAGGCAAACGCCCCACCATTGTGCTATCACTCCAGCCCCAGGCCTTGAGTAGACCTTTGCTTTTCTCTCTTTCTGGAATGATTCTGTCCTGGCAACCCAAGCACTGTGTTATGAAGAAGTTCATGCCATTGGAACACCCTGTATAGAGATTCTGCTCAGTCCCCCCACCTGCATCAGCCACCTTGCCAAGTGACACAGCAAAGCTTCAGGTGGCTGATCCCAGCCATAATTTTTGGGTTTTCCAGCTGAAGCCCTGGGCATTGTGGATGAGGGACAAACTGTTCCATCGTGACCAGAAAAATTCCTTGCACCCTGCTCCCACCCTATAAGATATAATAAATATTATTGTTGTTGTTGTTATTATTGTCTGGAGCGATAGCACGGCGGGTAGGGTTGTATGGCCTTGTATGCAGCCAACCCGGGTTTGATTTCGCCATCCCTTTTGAAGAGCCCGGCAAGCTATTGAGAGTATCCCACTCACATGGCAGAGCCAGGCAAGCTCCCCGTGGCATATTTGATATGCCAAAAACAGTAACAACAAGTCTCACAATGGAGATGTTACTGAGGCCTGCTCGAGCAAATCAAATCGATGAACAACAGGACGAGAGTGTTACAGTGCTACAGTTGCTGCTGCTGCTGTTGTTGTTGTTGTTATTTTAATTTGTGGAGTAATAGTTCCACTGCTACAGATTATCTACTTTGCCTGTAACATTCACTAAAGAATCTTTGTAGCCTGTGTTTTCTAGTGTGCCAATCTTTGTTCATGAAGTCTGTCTGCAGGCAGGCTAGTCGCCCCCTGAAATTCCTGTTTCACATATCTTTTCTTGTGGGCATGGTGGCTTATGGCCCCTGAAGGCCATGATGAGGGAACAGCAGGCCTGTGGAGAATCCCCCTGGTAGAAACACACAACAGGGGTGATCTAGGAAAGGATTAACAAGAAGTGAGGGAGAAAAGATATAGAAAGAGAAAATGAGGGGGCAGACCATGGAGGGTACAATTATTGGGGCATCTGGTGAGGAGGCTGGTGGTCTACACCAAGTGGTCCAATTGCCCAACCATCTCCCTGACTCACTTCCAGAGAGGCCCCCCTGACCCTCTCCCTTCAGGCACCGGATGAATCACACGCAGAGGCAGACAGGACGTGGGAGGGTGTCTGCCTTTCTGCTTCGAGGCTGTGGACTCCAGCAGGGCATTGTAAGGAACGTATGGAGCTGCCACTTTTTGTCAGGCTCCGTGCTGGGTTCTGGGAGGAGGAGATGCTTCAAGATGCTGCCCTCAAGGAGCCAGAGTCTTTAAAAATAATGAAAAAATGGTTCACTCGGTATTTTGGTCTTTTCTTCTTCCTTCCTTCTAGGCATTTTGGTCCTTCCTTCCTTCCTTCCTTCCTTCCTTCCTTCCTTCCTTCCTTCCTCTCTCTTTCACTTTCTCTTTCTCTTTTTATCTCTCTTTATTTCCTTCCTCCTTTCTTTCTTTCTTTCTTTCTTTCTTTCTTTCTTTCTTTCTTTCTTTCTTTCTTCTTTCCTTCCTTTCTTCCTTCTGTTTTAATAAATAGTGACTTCAGCTAAAATGTAGGCAGAAGTTGTGAACTGCTATGTGTGTGGGAGGACGTAGGAGGAGGGAGGAGGAGAGAGGAGGGGGTAGAAGGTAAAACTTCGCTCCTTGGATTTAATTAAAACAAAAATACTGATTTTTATTTTGAAAGTGCTTAGCTGACGTTCGTTAACCATCTGGGACCGATTTGATGGCTGACTCTGGGGACTTTGGTAAACAAGATGAAAGTAAATATTTTCAAATTAAGTGTATTTTGATTTAGATGGTCGGACATCAGTTGGGACATTTTATACCCACCCACCCCCAACTCCTTGCTCCTTTCCTTGTTGTTATTTTTGAGGTGCAAGGAGGGTTGGAGAGTAGGTATTGCATACTAGTTTGCAGCCCTAGAAATCACCCCAGCAGAGCCTGGGGTCACACTTGGCATGTGGGGTGGTGCTGGGGAACCAAACTCCTGGCCTCATACCTATAGGCAGACACTCTACCACCAAGCCATTTCCCAGGAGTCAGAACATTTCAAAGCACTGAAACCCAGTCAGATTGACGTGAGTGAAAAGGAAATTTCTTCACAGATGTAATAAAAGAGTGAGCTCTGGGTTCAGGCACACATAGGTTTAGAGCTCAGACACAGTGAGTCAGTTTTCTCCATCTCTAGATTGCTTTCCACCATGTTGACCTTGTCCCCATGATTCCTCATGATGCCCTTGGCAGTTCTAATTGCTCCACTCCTTACCCTCATGGTGGCAACGTGGCAGCCCAGCTCCAGCCCCTTGTCCTCTCAGAGTTGCCCTCTTTTTGCCCACCATGCTTGCCAGGAGGTATTTTTTGTTTATTCGTTTATTTTTTTATTAGTGAATCACCGTGAGATACAGTTACAGACTTACAAACATTTGTGCTTGCATTTTATTTATACAATAATTGAGTACCCATCCCTTCACCAGTGCCCATTTTCCACCACTAATGGTCCCAGCATCCCTCCCACCACCCCCACCCCACCCCACCTCTGTGGCAGGGCATTCCCTTTTGCTCTCTCTCTCTTCTTTTGGGTGTTGTGGTTTGCAATAAAAGTATTAAGTGGCCATCATGTTTGGTTTATAGTCTACTTTCAGTCCGCATCTCCCATTCCAAGTGGGCCCTCGTAGCACCCTTTACTTGGTGTTCCCTTCTATATCTGAGCTGCATTTTCTCCCAGCATGCGAGGCCATTGCCAGAAGTTTTTTCTTGTGTCATTGTCTAACTCTGAAATGTGCTCAGTGGTATGATTGGGACTAACTGATTCAGGCATATAATTTGTGTCTAACTATGCAGTTCAACGGGGAAGATGTAAAGCATTGAATGGTGATCCCATATTGGGTGCTTTCATCAGAAAAAAATGGAATGAATGGTGTTGGGGAATAAAACTAAGTGACTCACAATGTCCCAAAGACCATGAGGCTATGGAACACCCCAGAATCCATAGAAGGCAGCTCAGCACAGGAGAGTTAGGCCACCATGATTCTGGAGTCAGGTCCAAATTGGCTTCCTTCCACTAGTGTGAGAGAAAGGCTACTTACTGAGATGTATGTGTGCTTATAAACATAGTGATGTGTGTACATATATGAAGTACATTTGTTCACACTTGCATTAGAGCTCTATGAGCATTATATTATGTGGACATGTATAGGTAGACACATATTGTGTGTACGTGCATGTCTACAAGTGAGTGTTGACTGTACGTATTGTGTGTGTCTCCCCTCCCACAGGAAAGTTATGGAGGGTTATGCCTCATCTCGTCCTTCTAGATATACTGCCCCTCAGCTGCAAGGCATGCACTGAATCTTGGCAGCTAAGCCTTGCTCTCCCCCGGCATCTGCAGCCAATGACTGAGCCTGAGCCTGGTGGGGATGTGAGAGCCGTCATCTCCACCCAACAGGATTTGTCCAAGGCCATCACAGCTCTGGATCTCCCTGTGCAGAGTCTCAGCTCTGCTTTGGTTCTTGTTTTGTTTTGTTTTTTTTGCTTGCTTGGGTCACACCCGGCCATGCACAGGAGTTACTTTTGGTTCATGCACTCAGGAATCACTCCTGGTGGTGCTCGAGGGACCATATGGGATGCTGGGAATTGAACCTGGGTTGGCCGCGTGCAAAGCAAATGCCCTACCTGCTGTGCTATTGCTCCAGCCCCCTCTGCTTTGGTTCTTGATCCTGGAATCTCTCTACTGAAAGCCTACTCTGACAAGGACTCCTGCGATAGAGGTAAGCAAGCAGGAAGCAGGGGTGGGCCTTCTGCAGGGCAGGTCTACTTTCTGATCAGGAGATACACCTGGAAATGAAACCATTACCTGTGGTTAAGTTAAAGGGGCTTGTGGTGCTCTTATTCAGGCTGCTGTAAGAGATTCTTGGAGATGTTCAAACGAACTCTACCAATACATGACCTGGACAAAGCAGAAATTTATTTCTCATATAATTCAAGCTGCTGGCCCCTCAGTGTCCTAGGTCATAGATGCCTAAGATCATAGGTCTTAGGACCTTAGATGCCCCTCACATCTTAGGTCAGAGGTAACTGTCTTCTTGTAGTGTCCTCACATGACAAGAGGGTGAGACCCTTTATTCAGGGTCTCTTCAATAAAGGCCTTAATTACAATCACATTAATGAGGTCCCCACTCCCCATGACTTAAGTATCTACAAAGGCCCTATATCTGAGCACTGTTACATTGGGGATTGGATGTCAGCATAAGAACTGGGAGGGGAGGTGGAGGGGGCACATTCACTGTGTCTCACCCAGCAGTGCTTGGGGCAGTGCTCATGGAATCATGAGTGCTAAGAATTGAATCCAGGGCCTCATACATGCAAGGTTTAGTGCTCCATTGTGGAGCCACACCCCTAGCTCCTTAAATTGCTACTCTTAACACAATCAGCAAATGGCCCTGACATCCCAGTTATGTTCATCTGGGAGAATAACAGTATAGAAAAGTGTCATATATGGAAAGGGACATAAGATACCAGGGCACAAGATCTAGGAATTATAACAACAAGAAACCTCCCTGGATTCATCATCTTTCTCTCTTTGTGATGTTCCCGTGTTCCCTCCATTCCCCAACATTTCCCCTCAAAATTCATGACAAGTTTTTAATTCTAAATGTAGTTGAGAGCACAAGTATGTCCAAACCCTTTAGTCAATGGACTATAGTTTAGAAAACCAAGACTTCCCATTGGGTTTCGTTGTTGACATTCAGCAGAAAGATCAAGTCTTCTCTCTCTTTTCAAATTCCAGAACATTTTCAGGCACTGAGTAAGAAAGGGGGAAAGGAAAGGAGCCAAAGTTAAAGTTTCTTCATTCCTTGTTCAGGAGTCTCATCTTGATAAGCCAAGAATATAATTAAAATGGATTACAGACTATTAAACACAAACAAGAACAAAATGATTGCAGAGTGTGTGAGCCAGCAATTAAAGCTTTAAAAGAGGAAAAAGTCCCCATCACTTAAGATGTTTATTTGTCAAGGTTAGTAACAAATATTGACAGGGGAGCTTTTTTTCTTTTATTTTCTTCTTAGCATCAGGCTCTCAGCAATTAGTGGTGCATATTCCAGAATCAATATGGCCTCAGGTCTCAAGCAGTACGATCCATACATTTCAAAATTAGTTGTAATAACAGACTGGCTCCATAAAGCAGACTTGCTGGCAGCATCTTTCAATTAGTGCTTATTAGAAGACAAAGAGAGCAAGCCCAGAGTAGCATCCCTTTATATCAGTTTTATCTCAACAATATACTTACCGCAACCATAAAGGAGAGGCTTCTTAATAGCAAAGTATTTGATAACTTCTCTTTGCTATGAAACAAAATGCAATCCACAAAATGGAATGGTTTCTTGAAAAGTATTAAGGATTAAGAGTATAGATTCCAATCGTAACTCTATCACTTTCTGTGTGACATTGGGCAAGCCCCATCTTTCTTTACTAAGTGACAGTCATCATTTTATCTAGCTTATCAGAGATTGTCAAAAGAAAATGAGAATGAGATAATAAGTGAAAGGTCCTGGTATGCAGGATGAATTCATGAAATTTAGGCTCCTGTACTAGTCAGTATGGTAACTAGGGAAGATGCAGTAACAGGTAACTTATCCTCATGTCCTAACAATCATTTACCCCTTAAATTTTATTTATTGCTCAAGCTCTGTTCTTACATGAGTGGGTGAATGGGAAGAATGGAGAGAGGACTGTGCTTCTGAGAACCCCTGAGAGACCCTCTGTGGCAAAGAAGAAGAGGGACTGTAGAAGCCCGCTCAGAAACGACACATATGATTTCAGACATAGTTTACTGAGTACCAAGGAACCTGAACATAAACTAGGTAATAGCATGTGATAAAAAAGACACTGATGAGGGAGTTAAGTAGTTGAAAAGGGAGCAGTATTTGTACTGAGACCTGAGTGATTGACCTGAGTGAAGTGACAAGAAGGACCAGCCAGAGGCTGATTTGGAGGAGCTTTCCAGGCAGATGGAAATATACAGGCTTTAAGGATTGTCAAGGACAGTATGACTGGAGACTAGAGAGCCTGGGTGGGTGACAGGAGAGGTGGTGGCAGAAGGAAACAGGAGCCAGCACACATTTGATCTTTTAAGGATGGAAAATTGGAATGCAGGAAAGGTGGTAAAACAGGTCAGGCAGAGCTGGAAAGGAGGGCATGGGGATGGGATTGGTAGACCAGTGAGGCACTGCAGGAAGCCTGTGGGTGAGAGCAGGTGGGGTTTGAGTTGTGTTGGAGGCAATCAAGAGGGGTTGTTTAGGGGACCATATGCAGTGCCAGGGATTGAGCTGGGGTCATGGATGCCTGTACTGTCTTTCTTTCAGAGGAAACTGAATGGCAGGCAAAGCACTGGTGAAAGAGCTGCTGTCCCCTTTGTCGGGTGAGGCCCCTCCTCTCTCTTTGAGGCCACAGGCCTTGTGAGCTCCAGAGATCCTTTAGTCCCCCATCGAAAAGGAAATCCTCATTCTCTCTGGATATGGCCCTTGTCTAGAGAGTTACTACTAACCTTCTATATTGATTTCCATTTATTGAACTGGGGGATGAAGGTGGGGAGTAGGCCTTACTCAGGGCCTACTCCTGGTTCTGTGCTAAGGAGTGACCCCTTGTGGTATTTGGGAGATCATCTGTTTTCAGGGATACGACCAGGGTTAACTTCATGCAAGGCAATCATCTTGCCTTCTATATATAATCTCTTCGACTCTCTAATATTTCCTCTGATATTGTTTTGATGACCTAGTCACCCCACTTTTCCTATGGAAAGAGGAGTGTTCCTGATTCGCTACAGAGGTCTCTGAGAGGTAGGAGGGTGTAGAAGCTCTGTCTGTCTCCATGAGTTGAGTAAGTGGGTTCTTTGCTGGACAGATCCAACCCTGAGGGCTGAGGGAGGTCCTCTAGAAGCCAACTTCTTTCTTATTCTGGTATGACCCCAAGATGGATCCTGAATCCCACCAGTTCCCAAGTCAAGGGATTACATTAAGCAAAAGTTAGATTTTTTTCCTTCTCTTCCCTGGTTGGGGAAAATGTCTGCAGACACAAGAACCAGAGGGTCAAAACAGTTTCTTTCTTTAAAAACATTTTTTAAATTGAACCCATTGTGAGACAGAACATTAACAAGCTATTCATGATTGTATTTCAGTGTTCCAACACTCATACCTCCACCAGTGTATGTTTCCCAGCAACCAGTGTCCCCAGTTTCTCTTCTACCACTCCCAACTCCCCCCACATCTCTCTCTCTCTCTTTCACTCTCTCTCCCCTTTGATCATTGTGGTTTGCAATACAGATAATGAAAGGTTATCATGTATATCGCTTTACCTACTTTCAACACAGTTCTTGACCAGTCAGGAAATATGCCTATAAATGTATGGACATGGAGAGTATGCTGAGTGAAATGAGTCAAAAGGAGAGGGACAGATATAGAATGGATGTATTTATTTATGATATTATATATATTATATTAACACAATTTCTTGAGAGTAAATTCCTATGGACAAGTCCTCAGCCTGAATGGTAAGTCAATTGTTGGGGAAAGAATGTAATTGGAGAGGCAAGTTGCTGGGAAATCCAGTTGTGGAATCTTTATTTCATTCATTTATTCATTAACCAGACATCAATCGCCTAAATGGAGGCAAATGAAAGCTAAATATTTTCTGACAGTAATCTTCCATTTCTGGTATTATCTTTGTGGAGACTTGAATTTGAGTGTCATTGTATGGACACTTGCTCCATAGCTTGTCGCGTCTGAACTATTTACCCATGCCTTGCATCTGGTCTACCATAGCCACCATTCTGTACTCTAAATTTCCTTGCTCCACAATCCTACCTTGCTAGCTATAGACTGGAGCTAGCCAAACTGACTCAGGAGAGCTGATGGCTGCATTTTTAGTGCCCCCTCCCCCGCCCCAGACATCTGACTTCCTAAGAACTAGCAGTGAACTATGGAGGAAATAGTTATATCATAGAAATTGGGAACTACTGAAAATCTGGTCTTTCCCCTCCCTCTCTTCCCCCAGAACAAAGACCTCACTAATACCTTAAATAGCACAAAAACCTAAGCTAAAGAGAGGAGAGGAATGAGAGACACTAAAAGGCAGACATAATTCTTGCCTTTGAGAATATTGAAATCTTTTAAAATACTGACTTTAACTAATTGCATACTGTGTCTGCCTCAAAGTCACCCTATGATGCTCTATGCCAGAACTTCAGAGGGGCAGCAGCACATGGGGCTTCTTGGGAGCTTTGCAAACAAGCGCTGGTGTCTCGGTGCTTCTGCTTCTATTATTCTGTCCTTCAGGCTGTACCCCAGAACTTTTAACCTCCCCAGGCAATTCTACAGCACAGTCAGGAGAATGTCTGCCTGGGATATATCTGACTTCTCTCCAGTTTGGATTCACAAAGGGCTTGCACCAATTTTCTTCAACCTTTGTATTACCAGAAAAGACCAACTGCTCTAATAACCAGTCCCTGCTCAGTCATGAACAGAGTAGTGGTAGAAAATATAAAGTATTCATGTCAGATTATCTTCTGAGCTCATCATCTGTAAAATGGGCCTAATATGAAAATAACCACAATGTGTTCATGAGAATTTTAGACATATGGGGTCTATGATTCAGTCCCAAAATATCACCAAAGCCTCAACTCCCCGCTCTCAGGTTTGCTCTGACATCCTTTGGATTTTTTTTTTTTTTGTCATTATACTCAGACTTCTTCCGCATGCTCACAAAATAGCTGCCATGGTTCCAGGAACTGTATTTAGACATGGCAATGTCTGCTGAAAGAGAGAAACACTTCCTCCAACTCATCTCATTTTACTGGGGGAGGAATATCCCCACCAGAAGACCCCATAAACATTTCTTTGGATCTCAGTGGCCAAGATGGGAATGACATCTCTAGCTGCAGGTTTCTCGCATCCCAGGCCTTTACATGAGAAAAATGGTGAAACCAGGAAGAAGAAACCCAGGGAGGAATTGCTCGGGGGAGGGGGGGTCACAAAGAGGTCTCTGAAAGGACCCTGCTTGCGCTGACTCACTGCATATTGGCTGTTACTGCTCTTTGTTTTCTCACTCCATCATTCATTGCCAAGCCACCCCCTAACCCTCGTAACATCAGCAACTCTAACTTCCATCCCAGAAAACTGTCTCCCAAGACCTAAAGATTCACAGGGCTCTTCAGCTGCTCCTAACCCACAGGTATGTCTGGCTTTCCTTAGCCCCAGATACTTGGCTTCCTCTCTCTCTTTGATTGAAGCTTAAAATTAGGGAGGATTCCAGGTAGCTTCACTTCAGTAAAAATATGTGTGTGCAGACCTCCTGCATGTTCTAGCATTCAAGCTACAGGACATTGTTGTAATAGAGATCCCCAGGGCAGGCTCTCCATCTGGACAATTCCTACCTGCCAAGGTAACTCTTGTGCTAATTATTAAAACCCAACGGGCAGTAATGAACTATTCACCAGGGAGTCACATCCTCAAATTAACAACATATATGTCAGATCCCATTAGGGGCAACCCCTGAATACCTTTCAAAACCTTTTATTGCAAGGAAATTAGTCCTTTGGAATATAGCCTGAAACTAGCCACAAGCTAAGAATTAAAATGTTATATTTTGGATAATTCTTGAGCATACCTTTTAAAGTTGTAAAATATTTTTTTTATCTTGTTACAAGAAATATCTTAGAAAATGAAATAAAGATGACTAAATCACCAAAAGATCTGGTGAACAAATGCAATCACCACTGCCATTTTGGTGTAACTCGTCTTTAACATCAGAGCTATGATTGTGACATGCATGTTCTAGGTTAAATTTAAGAAATATATGCATTACATATATAGGCACAAAATTAGATGGTAGGAGTTCAGTGGAGCATTAGATTAGTAACAACATTAGACAATTAAGACATGAAATGTGATAAGTGGATTAGATTATAGGGATTATAGAAACCCATCAGACAGGCGGCATTGTAGGTGATGCCTGAGGAAGAGTAACTGGAGAAAAGTCACTGGGACCTGTAATCTGAGATCCAGAGATGCTGGGGGTCAGGCTCACACAGAGAAACTGGAAAAGTAGTTGCTCTAGAACTAAGTGTTTTTTATGATGTGGATTGTGGAAGTGACTCAGGAGTAGATGAACAAATACATGGTGTTTGGAGGACTTTATGTGAAAGTAATTCAGTATAGTATGAGCTTTGAGTCTATTATAGACTGTTTATATCTCAAAAATGTTGAAACCCTAAAGCCCAACATGATTCTGTAAGACCTTTCTGAAGATAATTAAGGTTAAATGAACTCATCAGAGTGGAACTATAATATAATGAGTCTGCAAGCAAAGGGAAAAGGAAGAAATTGATTATAAGGAATTGACTCATGATTATGGAAGATAAGTCCAAATTCTGCAGAGCCAATGTCCCTGCTCAAATTCAAAGGTTGGAAGCTGCTATAGCTTCCTTTTAAAAGTAGATGTCTCAGTTTGAAAGACTGTCAGATGTAAAGACTTTTCTCTTAACTCTGGGGAAGAGCTAGTTATTTTTTTATTCAAGCCTTCAACTGATTGGAACAGGGCCCACCCACATTATTGAGTATAATTTACTTTTGTCTTTTCACCAATTAAAATCATTTCAATGCTAATTTCATTCCCAAGCCATCTTAACAGAATCACCCAGAGAACGTTGATTAACTCCACGGGCACTTCCTGGTGCAGTCAAGTTGGCACATAAAATTAAGCATTACAGATTCCATGATGAAGAAAGGCAGGAGAAGAAAGTAGGGAGTTTGGTAGAGACCTGAGATAATAGTCAAAATAAAGAGTTTATGCTTGATTCGAGGCTAAAGGAGAATTATTGGACAGTTTTATTTATTTTTATTATAAGTTTAGATAGTGTTTACAATATTGTTCAAGTTTATGGCTTTGATGTGCAAAGTTACTGCACTCACTCACCACCAAAGTACCCATGAGCCTCTATTACTGTTCTTATGTCATCTCTGGTCTCATCTTCATTTCCTTCTTTCCTTTCCCCACTGCTTGGCAATTTGAGTTTTTTTAACCAAAACCCAACTGTTTGTTATTGTTTGTTACTATCTATTCCCTTGTATTGTTTCTGTATTCCATTGCGGACTTAGATCATTCAGTATTTGTCCTTCTCCTTTGGACTTGTTTTGTCATGATGTATTGGACAGTTTTTATCAAGTAATGTCATGTTCAGTGCATTTATTGTAATAACAGACATTAAGACTGCAGTGTATATTTAGGACTTCTCCTCACAGTTGGCCGGACTGGGGAATAAATAACTCTGCTGTAGACACCATTCTCACCCTGCTCTATGGAAATAGAACCTTTTGGAATTGTCAATAGCATAATCTGCATTGTTATATATTATGGTTCCCAAAGCACTTGAAGAGGCAAGATTGGAGGTAAGTAATGATTTTTTTAAATTTATTTATTGAATCACTGTGGGAAAAGTTACAAATCTTTCAGATTTAGGTCTCAGTCATGCAAATATCAAACACCTTTCCCTTTACCAATACTTATTTTTTACCACGAAGAACCCCAATAAAACCCCACCCCCCACCCCTCCCAATGCCTGAGAGGCAGATGAATTCTAGTTGACACTCTATCTGCTTTGATTAGATTCATTGTTTCAATAAAAGATGCACCACTATTATTTAGAGTTTACCCCCTCCTCCCAAATCAGACATGCTGAGAAAGCATTGTGGAGTGATTCGCTTTCTACAGCTGGGTTCAAGAATTAAATGTTGGTTTTGGATTTCCGCTCTTTTGCTAATTAACCCTGGAAGTATTTCTACTGAGAGTCAGATAATTAAGAGATTGGTTTCTGTGCTCTGGAGTCGTGGCCGTGCTGGTGAGCTGCTCGTGGGGGGCAACTGGTGACCTTGGTAGGGCGTGAAGGACGGACCGGAACGCCCCCCTTTCCATGAGGATTTTGTCGCCCCCGCGCCCCCGGCTCACATCTGCTCTCCACAAGGTGCCCATGTGGCTGCCATCTTCTTTCCAGAGAGGAGAGGGAGAATGGGGCAACACCCTTTCCCCTCCGGGCAGACATGATGGCCTGGATTAACGCATAGTCCGTTCACTTTTCTGCTCCAAGCTGCTGGGTTCTGCATTAAGTCCTTGTGCTTCTGGGGTCGTGGCCGTGCTGGAGAGCCGCTTGTGGGGGGCAACTGGTGACCTCGGTAGGGCGTGAAGGACGGATCGGAACGCCCCCCTTCCCATGAGGTTTTTGTCGCCCCCGCACCCCCGCCTCATACCTGCTGTCCACAAGGCTCCCATGCGGCCGCCATCTTTCTTTCCGAGGGAGGAGGGCGGAAGGAAGCAATACCCTTTCCCCCCCAGGCAGACATGATGGCCTGGATTAACACATAGTCCGTTCACTTTTCTGCTCCAAGCTGCTGGGTTCTGCATTGAGTCCTTGTGCTTCTGGGGCCATGGCCGTGCTGGAGAGCCGCTTGTGGGGGGCAAGGTAAGTAATGATTTAAGAGGTCACCGCAATCCTCTGGGCCCAAAAGGTTCTCAAATATTGCATCTGCATAGTCTTGGTTTGGTGGCTTATTGAAACTCATGGTTTACTTCACTAGCTTTTCAATGTTGTTTCCAAGCATAGTTATACTGTGGTTGTGTTAGTTGTAAACATTGGCTCTATATTCAAATGTTCCCATATCACCATGCCATTTGTCATTTCACTGGAATGTGTGAGGGCAAAGGAGGTCCCTGGAAGTACAAAGTGATTGTCGTACAGACAGGCATAAGTGACATCTGTCCTAGGCACCCCAGAATGGCTGTCTGTCTTCACTCTCCTTTTTCTATCTGGATACCAGGTTTTCTTTTTTAGAGAGTTTTATTTCTGGAAAAATAAGAGGCCCAACTTCACACAATGTACATGCCTAGTGTCAAAAAACTTCAGTTTCTTTCTGTAGATTGAAACCCTGTAATTTTTGTGCCTCAACAAAGTAAATTGCACCGTCTACATTTATTTATATTCTGTTCACATCTTCAGTAACAAGAGATAGCTAAGAACATTTCATTCTCCTCCCACTAAGTTGCTATGATTTCACAGGAGATTTTTATTTTTATTTTTGTTTTTGTTTTTATCTTGGGATGACTATAGTCTCTCCTGAAGCTTTGAAGGCAGGGTTCCAAAACTTAAGAGAGCAGAGGGGAATGAATAAATGACTGTTTTTTTTCCTCCTGTGTGTAGAGGAATATGGGAGGAAGAAAGAAGAATACAAAACCTCAAAATTATGTGACAGTCATATATAGATATGTATATAGATGGAGAATGATGTTCTCCTAACACCAGCATACTTACTTGGTGCCTATCTATTTGCCTCTGATTTTGATGCAGTTACACACACACTCACTCACTCACTCACACAGATCATCCTCATAGCAAAGAAAGGTGCCAGGATTTCTTTTTGAGTTTGAATGAAACATTAAAAGAAGCTTAAACTTGGGGCAGAGGGAAGCCACCTTTTGAAGAATATAGCAGAGGCATCTTTTTCAACCTCTACACCATACTACTCAACGTCCCTTGGAATGAGTTGTGTTCAGGCTATCAAATTGTGACAGATGATCTGTGAACCAAGATGATAACTCCCACTTTTAGATAGGACCCATACAAGCCTTTTACAAGCAAATGTCGCTCCTTTCGGGGATATCCACTTGCTGAATGGAGAAAACTCTGAGACCTTAAAGGTGAGTAGAGCTTCAAGATGGAAGAACCCTTGTTCCCCTAATGGAGTAAGGTGGTGCCCCCACCCCAAACCACATCAGAACCCTGTGTTGGTGAGAAACAAGCTCAAAAGTTGTGTAGTAGAGATGGAGGAAGTGGTTTGTGATAAGGAAACTTGCTAGCACAGAAACACACAAAGGTATCTGCACCCTGAGCTCTCCATTCAGTGACTCAATCAAAGGAAACTGAAAAAGCACAAGGAAAGCAAAGAGTGGTGTGCATGGCTATTGATTTGGGATGTCTTCATGCAGCCATTTTGTTTACCAAGAAAGAATGATTTCTTAGAGAAGACTCCAGACACAATGGCCAGTTCACATTTGTTTCCTTAAGGGGATGGCATGGTTTTCTTCTGATTTTAGAAAAGATTTTGTTCAACAAAGATCTCAATCAGCCATTTGGTGGCAAATGTACCAGTGCACCACCACAAAGTCCTCACCATGCCACCACAAAGGCCTTGCATGAAGACAGTTAACATTTCTGTTTTTGAATGAAAAAAGATTAATCAGTGTATAGGGGGTATTTAGAGAGCTCAGAAAGAATGGGTTTGAGAGAGAAATGACACTGAGCGAGACAACAAAGACCAAATGAGAAAGAAAGGGACTCACCAACTGGAGGTAAAAGAAAGATTTCAGATAGGGTTTTAATGACTCATTAAAATTATATTTATTAAATGATTAAATAATATTTTTTAAGGTAACAGTTCTTCTCCAGCTTAAGCCCCTAAAAAGATTAGTGAAGCAATGCTCTTGGGCCTGAGTCCACATACTACTGGGAAGAAACAGAGATGGACCACAGCGAACTCAGATCCACAGTGTAATGTCCTGTCATAGGGGAATGGTGGAGGCCTAGCCTCAGCTTGGGAATGGGCAGGGAACAAGACCCTTCTTTCCCTTTAGAGAGAAGAAAAACAGTGATTGTCCCCAGGAATTCTCCCCACCCCAGGGTCAATGGACAAGGTTACAGAGAGTAGGGTCTAGTTCCTTACCACCTAGCAGGGGGTCTTATTATCCCTGCCAAGCCATACAGAGGCCTCCTGATAGGATCACACATCAGGAGGGCCAGCTCAGGCATTGAGGTAAGAGGTCTAGGTGTCCTGAGGCAGGAGTTACTATTAGCCAGGCCTCTGGGAGTCCCCGAGGCATGGACTCATGAGTCTGCACAGTGCAGGTCTTGGATTCTTCGCCCAGTGTGGTCCTTGAGAACAATGAATGACCTTGTGGGAAGGAGGAGGGAGAATTCAAAGCTCAGGTTATAGGTCGGCCTTGTCATGAGGTTGTAGAAGGCATTGTCTTGATTGAAATGAAATCAAGCATTTCAATTCCTAGCCTTTCTTGCCAGCTGGGCACAAACAGGGCAAAAGTGTTAATGCTATTAGGGCAGTGAGCTGGTGCCCAGTCATTGCCTTCAGTCTGACTCACCAGCTGCAGTGCTCTCTCCGTGACCCCTCAGCACTCTCTCTGGATGCCCGCAGCTCTCTCCTTTGGCACTTGGCCAGCCTGAGTGGAAAATTCCTATGGTTATCAGTATGAAGGAGCTCACAACTCCTAACAATGAAGAAACCCCATGTCCTGACTCCAATACAGCATCTTAGGTACCAAGACTTCCTGCTTGGACTAGGATAGCTCAGTGGATATCCATGAACTGCAGCCTTTGGTATGTGCTACTGATGATGTTTTCTCCTTCTCCCCACCATTGCTGTTACTCTGACTGCCATGCTCTCTGATAATCCCAAGAAGAGGCCTGATCCTTACTGTCATGGAGATGGGTGTCTGGGCTCAATCTCTTGCCTTCCTGCTAGAGTGTCACATAGTCCCAAGGACATTGGTGTAGCTATTGTCCAGGAAGAAGGTGGAGGAACGTTTTTAGATGTTAGAGAACTGAACCTTTGATTCTTTTCTCTTCCCCCCCCACCCCTTTTCTCCTTTTAAGTCATGAACTCACCGTATAAAACACTCTTACAGTTTTGGTTTCTGTCATGATTGACTTCAAAAAATACATCTCTAATCTGAGCCCTAACGTTTTTCAGGATATGCCTTGGAAGTGCTCACAACACCTTGAACATTATTAAATGTTCAAGAAATTTGCAAGTTGTTTTTCTTAGCCATTGAATTTGTAACCAGCCATGGTAGTCATATTTATATATTTGAACTTGGTACGTGCGACTGATTAGAGTTGTTTTTCTTCAGAGGGCAAGTTTACCAGAAGACCACAAAATGACCTCTTTTCTAGACTCTGCACAGCCAACTGCTCAGTAGATGGTAGCATGTAGATCACTGCCAGATGCCTCAAACTCACTGAGCTCTATAGTAAACCCATCTCCCTTCTCTCCACAGTGTTATCCTCTTATATTTTCTGTTTTCATCTGTAACAGCAACAAACATTGGGGTCAGGGAATACAGATAACTAAAAGGATGAGTCACACACTTAGCAGAGGGATGACTTCAGAGACAGAGAAGAATGCCTCCCTTTTTGGAACCAGATGCAGCAATGGTCACCTGGGTAGAGGAGAGCATTCACAGGGATCCTTTATTAGCAGCAGAGCAGAGCCCAAGTTACTGCCAAGGGGAAGGGCTGAAATAATGCTTCAGTCTTCGCTCAAATAGGTGCAGGGATTGTTGAAAGGGAATCATTTAGTCATCCAGTAGACAGCTTAGCTGAATCTATAATTGTGTGCATTTTCTGTTTTCTTCCATTTTTTTATTCAAACAGCTGCCTATTTAAGCCCAAGCTTACCACCTCGCTGTAGTAAGAAGACAGTGAGACTCAATGCCTCCTTTGTAGACCCCAACACCCAAAAGGAGAGAGAGAACAAAAGGGAATGCCCTGCCACAGAGGCAGGGTGGGATGGGGGGGATGGGGGGTGGGAGGGATACTGGGATCCATGGTGGTGGAAAATGGGCACTGGTGGAGGGATGGGTATTTGATCATTGTATAATCGAAACCCAAGCACAAAAATTTGTAAATCTACAACTGTACCTCATGGTGTTTCACTAATAAAAATTTTTAAAAAATGACAATGTATGGAGGAAATTTTTAATATTCATAATATAATGGAGGAAATGTTACATTGTATTCACATTCAATATATTAAAATTAGCACTAAATAAACTTGCTTAGGCATGATAATGAAAAAAAAAGAAGAAGACAGTGAGAGGTTCATTCATCTGTTTCATGTGGTTTCCAAATGTCCTGAGACAGTGGGACACAGGTAGTGCTCCCTGGAGTTCAGGCAGGGAGAGGTTGTGAGAAGCAGAGGCAATGACGTGTGTGTTGTGGGTTGGAAGGGAGGTCCAGGGTACCATGAAACTGGGTACGATGACCATTTTTTCCAACACTGCTTTCATTCAAGAGCTTGCTCATCTTCATTGTTTCTTTCTCCTTCTGTGCTTTCTTACAAAACAGGCCTTGTTAATCAAACACATTTTATTTTCTCCCTGAACCTGTAAGCACCTGAGTCCTTTACAACAGTCACTACTAATCTATTCAAGGAGACACACAAAAGGAAAATCATTTTGCTATTCCTCTCTTAATTCAAAAGAAGCAAACAAGGAAATATTTCAGAACTGATATGTACTATTTGCCAATTGTTTTGAAATATAAAAATGATTTGTCTGTATTTTAAATTTTAAGTCTGGGTTTACAATATCCTCCTTTCCCACAAAATTAAAGTCATTTTAATTAACTTTTAATTTAAAGTCATGTGTACAAAGAAATTAGAAATATTCAAAAACAATTACATCTGATAAAACTGGAATCTAAGCATCTTGGCCAAAAGTGACATTTGGATTGCTGTTGATGTAGGATTGATTGACCAAACAGGATGCTGTAATTTAGAAGAATTTAATGCCTGGTGCAAAATAATGTATCCAGTTCAAAGAGGTTTTAAGTATGGTCAATAAAAAAGGCTGTGGAGGATCCCAGAGTTATAACTTGGTAGGAGGTTATAATCCACCCATGAATGAAATCCTGGGTTAGTCTGGATGAGAAACCACTCTTGGTCCACCATGATTTCCAGAAAAAGGACAAGTTGAAATATGCTTATACTCATCTGAAATCCTGAGTCCTGTTTCATACAAAGTTATAGTTTTGAATCATAAAAGTTTAGGCTATGGTTAATGTGGGAAAGTGTTGGTGACTGAGAAACATTGATGTATATGCCAGTGTATATTGTACCCTCAGTAAGAGACTCTGTGAGGCATTGTGTATCTGCTGTGAATATGTTTGTGCAGACAGTTTTATTAGTTAAGTTAAAAACATGCTTCCTTGGATGATAGTACTTCCCTTTTAGCCTCTACAATAGGGTGGTCATTTCCCCAGTTCTTGGAAGTGGGCCTCATATGCTGTCAGTTACCAGACTCCTAACTTTACCCTCAACTTCTAGGTATCTATATCTTACTCTTCTTTTCTACCATATGCCATCATCTTGAATACTTTTAACTGCCCCATACTTGGACGCAAACTTAGTAACGTCCACTTGCCTTCAAACCAATCACTGGCCCCAGACATTGTTATTCCCTGAACTGCTTCCAAAGACTAAAACTTCAGCACCTGACACTTTATTATTTATTATTATTATTTTTTTTATTAGTGAAACTCCATGTGGTAAGGTTGTTGACCTTACAAATTTCTGTGCTTGGGTTTCAGTTATACAATGATTGAGTACCCATCCCTCCACTGGTGCCCATTCCCCACCTCCAATGACACAACCTTTATTTTCAATGTCTGTAAGTAGTCTGAGAAGGGGAAATACAGGAACACTTTCAGTTTCCCTTTCACTAAAGTGGAAGTTTCTGATTTGTCTTCTTTAACCAGAGATTCTCCCTTAGGATTGACCCAGAAATTGGAACCCCACATTGGCAGGGACATTGCTGTCCCAGCAGCCTTGATTTGAGTCCTGTGTTGGTGGCATCAATCTGAGACATTATTTCAGGGTTTGGTCTATTCCTTAACCTGTCTGAAAACCTCCCCCAATATACTTTGAATAAATTCATTTTCTGCTTAACTTAGCCAGAACTGGGTTCTATTTATACCAAGGGTCCTCATTATATTCTTTCCAGTTGAGGCTGAGCACTATGATAGTGCGAGTATCTTCATTATATTAACAATTCCAGCACACACTGGGAATTCGGTAATTGTGGTCTTTGTGCATATACTGCCAGTAAGAACTAACCCAACTCAAGGAGATATTGTGGATTTAAGCATTTTCATAGTTTCACTTCCAAAGAGGCAATAATCAAGGCAGGTGATAACAATCTGTACCTTGCATGCATGGTTGGTCTCCTGCTTAAGGAAATGTTTATCAACATTACCTCCATTCTTTCACTCTTATATCTTCTACTGATCTGAAGGCTTTCTCGCTGCATACCCGGGGCTGTTCCTTCAGATGCCCATAGGTGAATGCCAACCCTACTCCCCCTTATTCCTTTTTCTTGGAATCGGAAGGTTGAGCTGCCTGTCCTTGTGGGTCTTGGCTAATGTATCCCATGCAATATTTATGCTCTGCACGTACCTGAACTTCCCAAGCTGTGCCCTGTTTATGCATTCATGAGCAAGCGCTCAAGATAATGTCATTTCATCAAATGGAGCTGAACCATGGCTCTGCTTTATGAGGGATTACAGGCTGTTTTTCTTTTATTTGTAAATGTGCCAGCCTAAAAAATGCTGTGTTTTGTCAGAGACAGCTGATTAAACACCTCTGAGTATCTGTCACTGCAAAGCGTGAGCTCATTCATTTATGCTGTGGAAAGAATAACTGAGGAATATGACTTAAGCTGGTGTTGTTTCTCTCCTCATTTGAAACAAATAACATTTACATTTTTGGGGAAAAACATTGTGAATAATCACTCTAATGGATTGATGTTTTCCAGAGGGACATCAATGGTGTCTCTTTGGCACTCATCTATTTAAAGCCTCAAAGTGGATATCTTTGAATTAAATAGTAGGCATTCTGATAGGAAAAGCTAAATTTACTTGTGCTTGGGAAACTTTTTATCTTTTTCATGTCTCCCTTTCTTTTCCTCCTTTTTTATTCACTAGTCACCATAACTCTAGCATTAGAACAATATTTTAAAATGATTTCGGCATCTTGCTAATATCTTGGCCTGGATTTGGAGATCAAGCGGTTATATGTCCTGGTGCTTTTGCCTGGTGGTTTATCCTGAATACTGGATTTTAAATATGTGTCAACCAGTGCCTCCTAGTCAATTAGGAGGAAAACAATTTTCTTTTTTTGCTTTTTGGGTCACACCTGGCGATGCTCAGGGGTTACTCCTGGCTTTGCACACAGGAATTACTCCTGGCGATGCTCAGGGGACCATATGGGATGCTGGGAATTGAACCCAGGTTGGCCGCGTGCAAGGCAAACGCCCTACCTGCTGTGCTATCACTCCAGCCCCGGAAAATAATTTTCATTCTGAAGAGAGGAGTTGCTTTATTACTCTGAGCTAAATGCTTTCAAAGTAAAATGTACGCCAAAAATATACCATTTTATTATAAATTAAATTACCTCATTGATCATTCTGATTTTCATACAGCATTTGTAGTGGCAGTCTATTTGTCTACTTTCATTCTCCAAAAAACAGTATCCAATACATTTCACAATATATTCTTATTTTTTGCCTATATTAAAATATAGGACAATTAGTTTGCATTGTTAAACCATGTAGCAAATAACTTGGTAGTTTCAGTTGATCTTCACAATAAGCTTATGAAAAAACTCAAGAGTCTGCTTTGCAGGTGAGAAACCCATATCGGTTATTTCTGAACAGTTAATCCAAGACTACAGAGAATCTGTAGTTTGACTGAGTACCTAATCATCTCACACAAAGATGAATGAAAGGCAACTTGTCTTGAAGTTCAAAATCCAGCAATTGCACAGCTGAGAATTTAGCACAGATCTTTTGATTGCAAATTGTTCTCTCCCCTTCTTCCTCAGACCTGGGGTTGGGTTCAACCTCGGATAGACTTGTTAATTCTGAAAAACTAAGGCATTTTTCTTAGTTCTGGTTCCACTACCTCGGCCTCCTCTCTTGCTGCTTTTTTCTTCAACATCATCATATTTTCCAAGCCTATCTCTCAATCCAAACTCACGCTTTCTCTTCATCCAAATATCCCTAAAAGGAGGGGAGCACTAGAGCAATAGTACAGTGGGTAGGGTGTTTGCCTTGCATGTTGCCAACCCAGGTTTGATTCCCAGCATCCCATATGGTCCCCCAAGCACTACCAGGTGTAATTCCTGAGTGCAGAGCCAGGAGTAATCCCTGTGCATTGCTGGACGTAACCCAAAAACAAAAAAAAAAAAATTCAAGTCCCCCTCCCCACCAAAATACCCAAATATCCCTATGCTAGGCACAACCCACAGAGCAGCACAGAGCAATCTGCACAGTAAGACACTATTTCTTTATTTTCGCATCTTTGTTGGGACTGAGCCTCGTATTTCTTAAGAGCACCAAAGCTACTATCCATGGTCCTGAACAGCCATACCCTGAAAGGGCATGTGTTTTCCTACCTCTGAGTAGGAATGATCCTTGTTAAATGCTTTCTTAAACTTGTAGATTTCTATGATTTGTTTTAATTTGTTTGAGTTTGGATTCTTGGGTCACACCCAAGTAGTATGCAGGGCTTACTCCCAGCTCTACACTAAGGAATACTTCTAGCAGTACTTAGGGGTCAATATAATATATTATACTAGGAATTTGAACCAAGGTTGGCCATGTGCAAGAAAAACACCTCAAATCCTGTACCATCTCTCTGACTCCTTTTTGTTTTATTTTTCTCTTAATAATATTTCTGTTCATATTACATTGTCACAACATACATATGACCCATATTCATATGACAGGATTTATGAAAAGAGGATTTTGGTGATCTACTTAGCTTCTGTGGAATCAATTTTTCCATATTTAAACGAAGAATAAGAGTAATTAGTAGTTCAGAGGATTACTTTGGGGATTAACTGATATAATGTATGCAGAATGTTTTAAATATATAATTTAAAGGGGAAATTAAATAAATTCTTCCCAGAAGTTACAAAAATAAGTTCTTGATATAAGAATTTAATTTTAGGAGTCAAATCATGCTTTTAATTCTGCTTTTTAGTTAAAAGGAAGCTGAGAAATAGATGCTCCTTCTCCTCCATAACTGAAGTGATTCAGGAAACAAATCATACGTTCTATCTTAAGGGATAATGTAGTGAATTTACTAAACATATTGTAAGAAAGACAAATCTGAAAGGAGACACATAGGAACCATGGAACTATCAATCAAAGGAAGTAGTTACCAATGTTTAGGGATAGAAAAACAAGAGGAGGAGTCAGAGTGATAGTACAATGGGTAGGGCATTTTGCCTTGCATAATGGCCGGCCCAGGTTCAATCTCCAGCATCCCATATGGTTCCCTGAGCACTTCCAGGAGTAATTCCTGAGTGTAGAGCCAGGAGTAAACCCTGAGCATTGCTGGATATGACACAATAAATTAAAAAAGAACAATTAAGGGAAAGATTAGGGTCTTCAAGCTTGAAGTCTGAAAGAGGGATGCTTCTAAAAACATGATACTTGTGACACAGATTAAGAAATTCATGTCATGCTGAAAGTAGACTATAGACCAAACATGATTGCCACTCAATGCCTCTTTTGCAAACCACAGCACCCAAAAGGAGAGAGAGAACGAAAGGGTATGCCCTGCCACAGAGGCAGGGTGGGATGGGGAGATGGGGGGTGGGAGGGATGCTGGGACCTGTGGTGGTGGAGTATGGGTGCTGGTGGAGGGATGGGTACTTGATCATTATATAACTGAAACCCAAGCACAAAAAGTTGTAACTCTATAACTGTACCTCATGGTGTTTCACTAATAAAAATAAATAAATAAAAATAAATTTAAAAAAAGAATGTGTTTCCTCATGAAAAAATGCTCCACATCACTAGCCATCAGGGAGATGCAAATCAAAACAATAATGAGATATCATCTCACACCACAGAGACTGGCACACATTCAAAAGAACAAAAGCAACCAGTGCTGGCATGAATGTGGGGAAGAAGGGACACTCTTTCACTGTTTGTGGGAATGCCCACAAGTCCAGCCTTTTTGGAAAACAATACGGAGAGTCCTTCAAAAACTAGAAATTCATGGGGGTATGGTGCCGCCAGCAGGTCAATCTGTACCTGTGAGGCGAGTGCATCAGCAGCCTGATGGCGCCTTCAGACTTCTTGATACCCCAAAATTGCTGCTGTACCTTTGGCCAGACCCCAAAAACTTGGGGCAAAGTTTACTAAGAGAGTAAACAGCCAAAAGTTAAGTACGTGGGAAACACACCCACAAACCACCTCCGGCTCAGCTATATAATTGGAGGCATGGCCTCTCTGGTTCCTGATTTAACTCCTTAATGGCCATGATCCTAGAGACTCAGAAACAAATCTCGAAAGCCAGCGGCTTTTGGCAGAAATGCGTCCGGTCCCTGCAATAGGTTACCGGTGCTGGGCCAACCCAGGTGGGAATAGGTTTCGTGCCTTAGCCTGTTTCCCCTGGTGACCCAGTGGCTACCATCCTCCAGAGGCCACTGGAGAGTCAGGTTTGGGCCCGCAGTGACAAGACACACAGGGCCTCATGGGATGGGAGTGGAGCCTGTCCTGTCCTCCCCACCCCAACGAACCCCAAGTTATCACCCACAAACGACCTCTCTGGCTCCTGATCAAGCTGCTTAACGGCCATGATCCCTGAGACTCAAAAACAAATCTCGAAACCCAGTGGCTTTTGGCAGAAATGCGTCCAGACCCCGCAGTAGGTTACTGTTGCCGGGCCACCCCAACGGGGAAAGGGTGTTTTCTCTTCGCCTGCTTCCCCCTGGCAGTTCGGTGGCCATCATATCCCGGAGGCCACTGGACAGTCAGGCTTGGGTCTGCAGTGACAAGACACTTCGGGCCTCACGGGACGGGAGTGGAGCCGGGCCTGTCCTCCCCACCCCAATGAGACCCCAAGTCATCGCCCACGAACGGCCTTTCTGGCTCCTGATCAAGCTGCTTAACGATCACGATCCCAGAGACTCAGGAGCAAATCTCGGAACCCAGCAGGTTTTGGCAGAAATCCCTCCAGATTTTTTTAAAAATTTATTTATTTATTTATTTTTTCTTTTTTTATAGGCTTACAAATTTTGTGCTTGGGTTTCAGTTATACAATGATCAAGTGCCCATCCCTCCACCAGTGCCCGTCATCCATCACCATGGGTCCTAGCACCCCCCCACCCCTCATCCCCCCCCCCCCCCGTCCCATCCTGCCTCTGTGGCAGGGTATTCCCCCTTGTTCTCTCTCTCTTCTTTTGGGTACTGTGTTTTGCAAGAGAGGCTTTGAGTGGCAATCATGTTTAGTCTATCGACTACTTTTAGCATGCTTCTCCCACCCTGGGAGGGTCCTCACAACACCCTTCATTTGGTACTCTCTTCTCTATCTGAGCTTCCTTTTCACCTAGAGCGTGTGACTGGCCTTCCATTCATGGAGCAAAATTCCTGGTACTAATCTCAGCCATTCCTGGGTGTTAATCTCCCTTTTTGTTGCTTTATGTTCCCCAGATGAATGCAATCTTTCTGTGTCTATCCCGCTCTTTCTGACTCATTTCACTTAACATGATACTTTCCATGTAGTACCACTTGTATGTAAATTTCATAACTTCATCTTTTCTAACAGCTACATAGTACTCCATTGTGTAAATGTACCAAAGTTTCTTTAACCAGTCAGCTGTTCTTGGGCTCTCAGTTTTTTCCCAGATTCTGGCTATTGTAAAGAGTGCTGCAATGAACAAACAATTGCAGATGTCACTTCGACTATACCTTTTTGCCTCTCTGGGATATATTCCCAGGAGTGCTATAGCTGGGTCAAATGGCAGATCAAATTCTAATTTTTTGAGAGTCGTCCATACTGTTTTCCAAAAGGGTTGGACCAGCCAGCATTCCCACCAGCAGTGAAGGAGGGTCCCTTTCTCGCCACATCCGCGCCAGCACCTGTTGCTTTTGTTCCTGTGGATGTGGGCCAGTCTCTGTGGTGTGAAATGATATCTCATTGTGGTTTTGATCTGCATCTCTCTGATGATTAGTGATGTAGAGCATTTTCTCATGTGCCTTTTTGCCATTCGAATTTCTTCTTTGCGAAAGTTTCTGTTCATTTCCTCACCCCATTTTTTGATGGGGTTGGGTGATTTCTTCTTGTGGAGTTTAACCAGTACCTTGTATATCCTTGATATCAACCCCTTGTCGGATGTGTACTTGGTGAATATCCTTTCCCATTCTGTAGGCTGTCTTTGTATTTTGGTCAATGTTTCTTTTGAGGTGCAGAAGCTTCTTAGTTTAAGTGTTAAAATTTCGGAATTTCAAAATTGCGCAGCCACTACTGCAGCCACACGACATCATATGTTATTCATAACCAGAAATAGAAAACAAATTATCTACTGTTACCTTTTCAGCAGATCTGAGTGTTGGGTAAAATCTCAAATAATAATGGTGGGTCTGGTGTCAAAATATTGAATGTGATCAAAGTAGAGAGAGAATAACATGGAAATCATCTGCCCCACAGGTCGGGGGAGGGTGTGGGATGGGGGTATACTGGGGTTGTTGGGGGTGGAGAATGGGAACTGGTGAAGGTATGCGTGTTTCATTGTATGACTGAGACTTAGACCCGAAAGCTTTGTAACTGCTCTCATGGTGATTCAATAAATAAAATTATAAAAAATGAAAAGAAAAGAGTGAAATGAAAGTGGTTGGACCCAAGTGGAAAGAAGGAAGGAAGGGAGAGAGGGAGGAAGGAAGGAAGGAAGGAAGGAAGGAAGGAAGGAGGAAAGGAGGGAGGGAGGGAGGGAGGGAGGAAGAGAAGAAGGAAGGAGGGAGGGAAGAAGAAAGGAAGAAAGGAGGAAGGAAGGAAGGAAGGAAGGAAGAAAGGAAGGAAGAGAGGGAGGGAGGGAGGGAGGGAGGGAGGGAGGGAGGGAGGAAAGGAGGGAGAGAGGGAGGAAGAAAGGAGGGCAGGTTGGTTCCCATGCATGGAAGGGGATTCCTAAGAGTGGAAAATCCTGTGAGGAAAAGCTGTTCTGTTCTTTTCTTTAAGATTTCTTTTATTAATTGCATAATTTTATTCTTCCTAAGAACTACATGGTATTCCATTGTGACCACACCTTCATTATCTACTACTCATCTGCCATTAGACACCTAGGTCGATTCCATAACCTAGCTATTGTGTTAAGGGTAGCAGCGAATGATGGTGTGCATATGTCCTTTTAAAAAATTTTTTATTAGTGAGACACCATGAGGTACAGTTGTAGATTTAAAAATTTTGTGCTTGGGTTTCAATTATACAATGATCAAATACCCATCCCTCCACCAGTGCCCATTTCCCACCATCACGGATCCCAGTATCCCTCCCACCCCCCATCCCCCCCCATCCCACCTTGCCTCTGTGGCAGGGCATTCCCCTCTGTTCTCTCTCTCCTTTTGGGTGTTGTGGTTTTCAGAAGAGGCATTGCATATGTCCTTTTGAATGAATGTTTCGAGTCCTGGGGGTAGATACGAAGAAGTGGAATTGATGGGTCATATGGCAGCTCAATTCTTATTTTTCTTAGAACCCTCCATACTATTTTCCACAGAAGTGGAACTGGCAACATTATCACGATCAGTGGATGAAAGTTTCTTTTTCACCATGTTCCCAACGCAGATTATTTCCAGATTTTTTGGTATGTGCCATTCTCACTGGTTTAAATGATATTTCATTGTCTTGTTTCGGGTTTCACTGCTAGGGGCGATTTTTAAGTATCACACTAATTAATTAGTATCACCATGATGGGTTTCTAAAGAACCAGAAAGATCAACATATCTCATTGAAAGGTATGGGTATTAAAAAACAAGTTACATATTACTTTCATATGTTTATTTTTCTCCCCTCTCCCAGAGCTAAAAATAGAAATGGATGAAAAACTCAGAAAAAAATATAACTTCAATTATAGAATTCTTCAATTGAATTCTTTCTGGACATTTTTGGAAAATGTATTTCAATCAGTTCAACCCAGTTCATTATGAACATCCAAATATATTAATTTTAACTTAAGCAAATAGAGAATATAATATTCACTCTTATGTTAAATATTTGAGTCTTACTATTTTTTCAGAAAAATATGCCGTTCTAAAATTTTTTTCACATATTGTAATCTCCCCAACCAGATTTTAGCTTATCACAGGCTGCTAATTATCTTTCAGATACAGTCCATTGTGTGTACATGTGTGTAGATACCACACTTTCATATCCACTTATCTGTTGTTCCATAGCCTAGCTATCAATTGTGGAAAGTGCTGCAATGAATAAGGGCATGCACATGTCCCCTTTTCTTTTGGGGGGAAATGGTGGCACACCCCGTGATGTTGCTCAGGGGTTACTCCTGGCTGTGACTCAGGAAGTACTCCTGGAGGTACTCACCATCTGGCATGCCTGGGATTGAACCTGAGTTGGCTATATGTAAGGAAAACGCCCAACCCGCTGGGCCATCACTCCAGGTCCTGTGCATGTCCTTTTGAAAAACGTTTTGTCCTTCCTAGGGATGTGAGCTGGCACTTTGATTCTCCTCATTAAGCCTAGACACTGGCGGCTATCCCACGCCCAGGGTTCCTCTAACTTTGATGGTAAGACGATAGGAGGCCGAGTGATCAGATGGCCTTCAGTTCACCCTCTTGGGCCCATTTTCCACTCTTGGAGCAATTCTCTAGTTTTACCTGCCCATCTCCGCCCCCCCCCCCCCACCTTCACTTGTTATTCCCTTGTCAAAAATAGAGCGAGATAAAGGGATAAAGTAAAATTGGCACCTCAGAGCTCTTTCATTCACTCAAGGATACATTTTAAGAGTGTGCAATGGAACATAAACTCCACTGGAAAGACATTGGTGGCCATAGAGACGGCACCGCGTGTGGGTGCTTGCAGAGCGCACACTGATGAAAGGGTCCAGTCCCGGGACCCCACGTGGCAACAGCGTGGGGGTGTGAGGAGGGGCGTGGCCTGATTTTCCAAAGCAAAGTTAGAGAGCAGTGACTAGGGCGGAGAAAGAGCTACCCCTAGAGAAAACCCGGCTTGCTCTTGCAATCCAAAATAGTCTATTTCTGGCTCCAAAAGGCTGGGGGGGGGGGGGGGATAATTAAAATCATTGCCTGAAGTCTTAAAATGATAGTATTAATAACCACCAGGATATCTCAGGGGCCTTGTGGACAGTGAGGTCAGCTTCTTTCTTTCTTTTTTAAAAATGATTGAGTCACTGGGAGATAGAGTTATAAAGCTTTCATGTTTGAATTTCAGTCATACAATGATTGAACACCCAACCCTCCACCAGTGCACATTCTCCACCACCAGTGCCCCCAGTATTCGCCCCCCCCCACATCCCAACCCTCCCCCTGCCTCTCTGGCAGACAGTCTCCCCAACACTCTCTCTCTACTTTTGGGCATTGTGATTTGCAATATAGATACTGAGAGGCCATCACGTTTGGTCTTTAGTCTACTTTCAGCACGCATCTCCCATCCCGAACAATCCCTCCAACCATCATTGACTTAATGATCCCTTCTCTATTCCAGGGGCCTTCTCCCCCAGCTTGTGAGACAGGTTTCCAACTACCAGACAATTCCTGGCCCTTGTGTCTATTATCTTTGGTTGTCAGTCTCATATTGTGTTATTTTATATTACACAAATGAGTGCAGTCCTTCTATGTCTGTCCCTCTCTTTCTGACTCATTTCCCTTAACAGTTTCTCTTTAAATCCTGTGCCTGCCTGCTATAACAGACAAGATATTCTTGGGGTCTGGGGCAGAGAGGAGGGAGGGGGCAGACGTAG
This sequence comes from Sorex fumeus, assembly GCF_029834395.1. Classification (NCBI taxonomy): domain Eukaryota; kingdom Metazoa; phylum Chordata; class Mammalia; order Eulipotyphla; family Soricidae; genus Sorex; species Sorex fumeus. The sequence goes on from NW_026606155.1 coordinate 6,393,143, forward strand.
AAGCAACTGGGACTGTGCTGCCTCCTCTGCCCTCCCTCGGCGCAGCATCGCCCCCTGCTGGCCCGGGCTAAGCTCTGGCGGTTACATAAGGGCTGGGGCTCAACCCCCTCTGAGCTCCCGCCCTGCCTGTAGAGTCCTCCCTGGGGCCGGGGCTGAGCAGGCTTATAGAAGATTTGTAGGTGGCGTTTCATTATATCCAGGCAGATTAGTTGACTCACCCAATAGGAGTCTAAAGGCCCACTTAGAGCGGCCAGCCAAGGTCTCCAGAGTGGGAGGAGGTCCTGAGGGGGCGCGGGCGGCTGCACCAGCTGGATTACCTTTCTAGGGCAGCTGAGCCTTGCAGAGACCAGAAGGTGCGTGGAGGGGCCTGGCTAGGCCCCAAGCAAACTACTAAAGCGAATGCAATAGACAGCATCTGTGGGACCGCCGGGTTTGGGAGGCGAAGGTTAAAATCGCTTTCCCTCCTCCTTTCCCACTCACCCCGCACCCCACTTGGCCTGAAGTCACAAAGGAAGTGATTAGTGGACTTTGCCTCACGGAACAAACCTGCCCATTCTATTTGGTAGAAGAGCGTCAGGCCCCTGTCTTTGGGGGCTCAGCCGGAAGAAGGGAGTTTAGTGGAAGGGACTCTCCATCAGGGGCTAGATCCCAGGGTTCCCTTAGATTTATCAGCCCCAGGGATGGAGCAAAAAATCCTTTTATAGGATTCGGACTCAGAAGCTCTATTTTCTTTTTTAACCCTTAGAAGGGAAGGCCACATTTTGCAAAGTAAAAGAGATCAAGCATCTTTGCTAAGGTAATTTCAACTCTGAGATGGTTTTATTTTCTTTGCAGGTGTGTGTGTGTGTGTTTCCTTTTCAATTTCTTAAGAGTTAGAGCAGGGGACAGCTGAGAATTGCTGAGAAGCTGGGGAAATGGATCCTGCGACTCCTTCAAATAACAGCGACATCTACATCCGTCCCTCAGAGCTCCACCCTGGACCTCCAACCTCCCTGCCAGTGGCTGCTCCCTTTAATGCATCCTCCTGGATTCTGTTCTCGTTCTTATCCTCCACTTGGTGATTGTCACACTATTTCTCTGCTTAAAAATCACACTGAACTCCATGATGGAGTGCTTCAGAAATTAATTCAATAGCCCATTGGCCCATGCACGGGGCCATTCAGTTATATCTCCTGGCTCCAGTTTACTTTCCCAGGACATCTCTGCTCTTAGCAGCCAGAGGCCATTACCTGACCCAGAACTGCTACAACATTCAATTGCATTGGCCAGCACATGGTTTCTGGCCAAACTAGCCACTATTTCCAGCATTTGACACCCACTGACACTTCTCAGCACTTGTATGTTCAAGCCATTCCCTTGGGAAGGAGTACCCTTTCTTACCCTGTCTCTAGGGGAATTGCTACCTATTCTGTAGTCTCCAACTCAAACGTCACCTCTTTCCTAGAGTCTACCTTCACGCTCCCTCTACATACTCACCCAGCCCTAGGCAGAATTATTTTGGGATTTCCATCCTATTTTACAGACTCCTTGGTGGTAGCAGTTCCTGCATTCTATAGTTATGCAGTCTGATACACTCTAAAAGGTAATGGAGTGCCTAAGAAAACTTCTTTGATCAAAATTGAATTACAAAACCAATCAGTTTGGTGGAATTAAAGTGGTTGAGGTTAAAGTGTTTGAGACTTGCAGTGTAAAAAATCTGTTTCCCTGCAAGATTTTTAGTAACATCGGTGCTTTATAGCTATCAGGGTATTTAATTGCTAGCTAAGACATCAAATTGTGCAATCAAGAAAGACAAACATGAGCCAACCCAAAAGCAAGCACTTCATTTGCCTCACATACTGCAAGCAAACAAGGTTTCCAAACCTTTAGAAATCCTTAGCCTTGGCCCTGACCTTGCCACTTTGCTGGTATCACAATGCACAAGATGGAGTAAACAAAAAACATCAGGTGCTCCAAGGAAGCAGCACTCACACTGCTGTGGATTCTCAACGAGGCTTTGTTCTCAGTGAACTGTCATCCTCATCATCCAGCACTAATCCCCAATGACATGCTTGTTGTTACCATTGGCAATCAGGGAGATACAAATTGTGATTCTTAATTCCTGACCTTATGGTCTCTATCCAATTCAATTATGAAAACTCTGTAGAAGAAAGACTTCTAATATATTAGCTTTCTGCTACATGGGAGAACTCCCTAAACAGGGATGGTGGCTTACGCAATGTCAGCACCGCAGTACTGCTGAACTTATGATAAATGTACCATGTTATCCAGGTAATGCTTTGGTTTTGACTTTGGCTAGAGCTTGCTTGGAGTTTAGACCTTTTGAGCATGAGTTGCCCACCCCAAATTTCTTCTATTGATAACAAGATTGTACTATCTTGTATGAAGATCTACTTTGCCACTAGCTCTTCTATGACACAATATTGGCTTTTTTATATAAATATAAGGGTTTTATCTATTCCTCCCAACAGCTGTGATAGAGGCTTTATTTCTGGTTCATTGTGTAGAAGAATCCTCTGAGTCTTAGAAAATTCATTTATTTCCCTCAGACAAAGCATGAAAAATATTGTTGCTAAATAATCACTCAAAAATCATTCTCCTTTGAAGTAACTTTTATTTTATTTTTTGAGATGCACTCCAAAAATAAAATTCAATTTATTTGGACGTTGATAAATTTTGAAAGTAGTTGATATTGCGGGATTTAACTACTTAGTATTACAGAGCTAATGGAAGTTTGGTTTTTTATTTTGTTTGGTTTGGGGGCCACACTTCCAGTGCTCAGGGTTTACTCTGGTTTCTGTGATCTAAGATCACTCCTTGTGGGGTACATTGAAGACAAAGTTGGCAAAACCCTCCATGACATTGAGGCTAATGGTATTTTCAAAGATGCCACGCCACTGGCCGAGCAAGTGAAAACAGAGATAGATAAATGGGACTATCTTAAACTAAGAAGCTTCTGCACCTCCAAAGAAACAGTGACCAAAATACAAAGACAGTCTACAGAATGGGAAAGAATATTCGCCGAATACACATCTGACAAGGGGTTGATATCAAGGATATACAAAATACTGGTTGAACTCCACAAGAAGAAAACGTCCAACCCCATCAAAAAATGGGGCAAGGAAATGAACAGAGACTTTCTCAAAGAAGAAATCTGAATGGCAAAAAAGCACATGAGAAAATGCTCTACATCATTAATCATCAGGGAGATGCAGATCAAAACCACACAGATCAAAACCATACCATCTCACACCTCAGAGACTGGCCCACATTCAAAAGAACAAAAGCAACCGATGCTGGCGCGGATGTGGCAAGAAAGGGACACTCCTTCACTGTTGGTGGGAATGCCGACTGGTTCAGCCCTTTTGGAAAACAGTATGGACGTTCCTCAAAAAATTAGAAATTGAGCTCCCATTTGACCCAGCGATACCACTCCTGGGAATATATCCCAGAGAGGCAAAAATATGTAGTCGAAGTGACATTTGCACTTGTTTGTTCATTGCAGCACTCTTTACAGTAGCCAGAAACTGGAAGAAACCTGAGTGCCCAAGAACAGATGACTGGTTAAAGAAACTTTGGTATATCTACACAATGGAGTACTATGTAGCTCTTAGAAAAGATGAAGTCATGAACTTTACATACAAGTGGTACAATATGGAAAGTATCATGCTAAGCGAAATGAGTCAGAAAGAGAGGGATAGACATAGAAAGATTGCATTCATCTGGGGGATATAAAATAACAAAGTATGAGATTAATACCCAAGAATAGCTGAGATCAACACCAGGAGGATTACTCCATAGCTAAGAGGCCAGCCGGGTATTCTAGGGGAAAGGACAGTTCAGATAGAGAAGGGAGCACCAAATGGAGGGTGTTTGGAGGATCCTCCCAGGAGGGGAGATGCAGGTTGAAAGTAGACTGGACTGAACATGTTTGCCACTCAGTGCCTCTTTTGCTGATCACAACACCCAAAAGGAGAGAGAAAACAAAAGGAAATGCCCTGTCACAGTGTCAGGGGGGGATGGGGGGAATGGGGGGGGGGGGGAGGGATATTATCCTTGGTGGTGGAAAATGGGCACTGGTGGAGGGATGGGTATTTGATCATGGTATGACCGAAATCCAAGCACAAAAATTTGTAAGTCGACAACTGTACCTCATGGTGTTTCACTAATAAAAATTAAAAAAAAAAGATCACTCCTTGTGGAACTCAGGGGTTCATATGTGGTATTGGGGGTAAAGCCAGTGTTGGGTGTGTGTAAGGCAAGAACCTTAATCCTTTCTGTGATTGAGAGGGTCCTCACTAAGAAATGATTTTTAAAAGAACTTTATTTAAACATCGTTACTTACAAAAAAAAGAGCCATGTATTATGGGACCAAAGATATTCTCTAAGGGAAATGTTTGCCTTATCTATAGCCACTCACTTATAATGAGGCATGCTGTGGTAGAACAGCTCGATTTTGACAAAAAGATGTCATCCTTTCCCAAGAGACAACTCAAGAAAGTTTTGATGGTTTAGAAATGGGAGATAAAAGAGGGAGAGCTAAATCAATAAGGAAGTCTAGGTTTACAGCCTCAACAATCTAGGAGATAGTAAAACTACCAAAGGAGAAGAATGACGGTAAAGGTGGAAGTGAACATTAAATCAAGATTTTAATTTTTAATATTTAAATTACAAGCAGAAATGCTAAACAGTGAGAATAAAAATGGATGCAAACCATTTTGGAAAAACAGTATGGGTCTCTTCAGGAGCTAAATCGAGCTACCATATGTTCTAGTGATCTCACATCTGGATATGCAGCAAAGAATATCAAACTTTTTGTATAACTTTTTGATACCAAAAGTTATATTCATCCCAATGTTTGTTACATTATTTACAGTAACTAAAACATAACTAAAACTGAGGAGCCCATATACAGATTATTGACTGAAGAAGGTATATATTTATACAATAAAACACTGTTTAATTATAAAAAGGATAAAAATTTGCTATTCACTGTAAAATGGAAGGAACTTGAGGGAATTGTGTGAAGTAAGGTAAGTCGGGAAAAAAAAGACATACATTGGATAATTTCATTTGTGCGTGCAATAGAAGGATATAAAATTGATGAATGTGATCCAGGAATGTAGCTCAGGGGTGAAGCAAATGCCTTGCTTGTATGAGATCCTGAGTTCAATCCCTGCCCCCCTCCCAAAGCTAATGCACAGACAATACACAATAAAAAATAGACCAATGAACATTAGCAATAAACTAAGGTTATTTAAGGGACAGAGCCAGGTGGGTTAGAGATAAGATGGCAGGGTTGGGGAATATAAATAATTCTTTTTCCCCATTTGAAACCTTTTTTAAATACAGTGACTTACAAAGTGTTTCATAATGTAGTCATTTCAATTATTCAATATTCCAATACCAGTCCTACCACAAGTATGATCTTTCCTCCACCAATGTCCCAACTTACCCTAACTGTAGCAAGTACAAAATCATTTACATTATAATGCTTGGTATAACATATATTTCATAATAATGTTACTGAAGTTGTTCTTCGAAGATTTGCTGAGCTGTTACTGAGCCTTCTTTACTGTTGTTTGCATTGATTGAGCTTAGTGGGCTTCTGCACATCTATTCCATCTAATTTTCTGTGTTCCTACTGGACTCTCAGTACTGTGAGCTTTGGAGATGTCTCGTGGCTGCGTATGTGGCCATGTGCTCCGGCAGCTGTGTCACCAGGATGAATCAGCACCGCAGCATCTAAGGCCTAGCAGGTTTAGAACTGCCTTGGCTTCTCTCTGAGTTTGGTCATGGGGATAAGCCATTAAAATGTGGGTGAAAGTGGATATGGATGACTGAAGTGCTGGGCCCTTCAACAGGGAGGGACTTGGCTGCCCTATCCTGTGAAGGTTCCTCCTACCAGGTGCAGTGGTGACTTCTCTCCCAGTATATAAGTAATTTTTGCAAATATAAGTGTTTTATTTTTTTTAATGTTAAGAAGGTTGAATATGAACCTTGAAATCTAGAGGATAGATGTGAGCTGAAGACACAAGTTTGGGAAATAGCATCATCATATGGATATAATTATAGCTTTAGGATTGGCTAAGTGATCAGGGAAAGAACAGAAACAAGAAAGCATTTTCCAAAGCTGAAGTAATAGAACAGTCCATAGGAAGCTTGCCTTTCATGTACCTGATAAATTCAGTTTCTGGCACCTCTTATGCTCCTCACCAGAGCTGCTAACCCCAGAGCACTAAGCCAGGAGTAATCTCTGAGCACCATCAGATGTGTCCCCCCTGATGGTGCTCAGTTTATATACTGTAGTTTTCCCCATAACATAGGACCTGTGTGTGTCTAGCCTTACCTCACTCCTCTGACATATTCTTTATAACTTGACTTAATAAACTGAAAACATTTTAATGAATATTATCAACTTTGAGATCTCATATGCATTTCTCTGTGATTTAGAGAATTAGTGAATAGTGGGGATTGATGGAGATTAAATAGAGTGCAATCTCTACTCCAACTCCTGACATTTCAATGAGTTGTTATTATTATTATTTTTTTGCTTTTTGGGTCACACCCGGCTTTGCACAGGGGTTACTCCTGGCTCATGCACTCAGGAATTACTCCTGGCGGTGCTCAGGGGACCATATGGGATGCTGGGAATCAAACCCGGGTCGGCTGCTTGCAAGGCAAATGCCCTACCCCCTGTGCTATCGCTCCAGCCCCAAAATGACTCATTCTTATGTGACCTTAACAGACACTGAGCACTTAGATCCATCTATACTATAGTTAACACAGTCATGGCTTGGTATTTCTCAGTTCCAAACTAATTTAAAGAGTCTTGAGAGAAATAAGTATCCCCCAAATAGCCAGTACATATATTCTGATGGGATAGCTATTCTCGATTTCTTTTCTTTTTTATTGAGTATCATGGTTTTCAGTAGTACTGGAGTCATTGTCTTATAGTTGCTGCTATCCCAACCCCTCCATCAGTGTTTCAAGACTCCTTCATCGTGGTCTCCCAGTTCCTTCCTTCCTTAACTTCTATCTTACCCTCCTCATTTTACCTATTTTGTTTATCATATCTCAGGATATGCTTCCACTGGGGATTATAATGCCATTCTTTGTTTCTTTATACTCTGATTGAGCAACATCATCTAGTATTTATCTTTTACTTCCTGAGTCACTTCACTTAGCAAGACATTCTTCAATTTCAACCAAGTTCCAGCAAAATTTCATTTTTCTCATTGCTTAATAGTATTTCACTGTGTATATATACTACAGTTTCTTTATCCACTCATCCGTTGTTGGGTACTGGGCTGTTTCCACATCTTAATTATTGTAATTAGTCCCACGATGAACATAGGTGTGAATATGTCCTTTTGAATTTATGTTTTTTGTATTCATGGGTTAGATTATCTGGAATGGAATCGCTAGGGCATATGAAAGTTCTATTTGTAATATTTTGATGTCTTCTATTTTCCAAAATGACTGAATCATCAATAGTGTCATGAGCAGTGAATGAGTTTCATTTTCAATACACCCACACCAAGATTTCTTGTTTTTTTTTTTTGAGACCATCCTCACTGGCATCACTGGTATGCAATGATAGCTCATTATTGTTTTAATTTCATTTCTCTGACAGTGATGATCAACATTTTCCCTATGTCTTTTGGCCTTTATGTCTTTATGTCTTCTTTGAGGAACTGTCTTTCTAATCTCTTCTCTCCATATTTGTATGGGGTTGTTTCTTTGGTTTGTTGAGTTTTGAGAGTGTTCAATGAGTCTTGGACATTAGTCCTTTGTCTGATGTAAGATATGCAAATATTTTGCCTGTCAGTAGGGTGTGTTTTATTTCAGGCCTCATTTCTGTTGCAGTGCAGAAACTTTTTGGCTTAATATAGTCCAGATGGTCAGTGTTAAGTCAAGACCTTGGTAATGGTAAAGAGCAGTGAAGAAATGTTTGAAACAAGACTTTGAGTAGTCTCTGGAGCAAAGAGGACTCTGTTAGTTTATAATATAAAATCCAGAATCCTGGGTTGTATTGGCAACTAAAGCAGCCATAGTGTCTCTTTCCCTAATGTCTCCTTCCTTTATAAAAGAAATAGAAGAAATTTCCATTTCTTCCCCCATGTCAGTCTCACTCACTATCACTTACTACTTTAACCCTTCATTACATTTAACACTCTCACATATAATCTTATTAATTTACTTATTGGTTGCCTGTCTTTCAATTACCAAGACTTTTCCAAATCACGAAACTTCATTACGAAAGGAATTGCTGGCATGCGGGTACCAGGACATTTTTTCCAAACTGCAATGGGGCCGCCCCGGCTCCCAGGAAACCTCTGATTTTGGAAGTCATGCCCACAACTCGCCCCCCAGCGCCATCTTACAGCACACAGCAACAAAGAAGAAAACTGGCTGAAGGGCCCCACAGCTCCCGGAGAATGCTCTGGGAGAGCTGATATCACCCCAAACAGAGCTGATATCACCGGGAGGTCCCAGATGGGGTAGGTGCTGCCGTTCTGCCTTCTCCAGATGGAATCCCAGTGACCATGAGCTTCTACAAGCATGGCTCTGGCATGCGGGTACCAGGACATTTATTCCGAACTGCATGGCCGCTTATGACATTTCCTTATATGCAAAGTGATCAATGGAAAGTAAATCATCCAACATTTCTCCCTGAAAATCAGGCTTGACTCTTTTTCAAACCACAACACCGAAAAGGAGAGAGAGAACAAAGGGGAATGCCCTGCCACAGAGGCAGGGTGAGATAGGGGGGATGGGGGATGGGAGGGATAATGGGATCCGTGGTAGTGGGAAATGGGCACTGGTGGAGGGATGGGTATTTGATCATTGTATAATTGAAACTCAAGCACAAAATTTGTAAGTCTACAACTGTACCTCATGGTGTCTCACTAATAAAAATTTTTAAAAAAAGGCATTGCTTCTGTCTCCTTTATAAATATTTCCCCAGCATCCAAAATTGTGCATCTCTGTGAGTGCACAGAATGTCTAAAATGTCATGAATGAATGAATGATTTCATTGTACAATAGGTGAGGACTCTGTATTAATTTGGTCACCTCACAGTTTATTTGTGGTGTCCAGTGTTTGAAGTGCTTTAATAGTCCATCTTGTTTTCGTCCCTTGTATCTGGAGTTGGGTAGATATGCAGACCAGAAATGGAATTGAGAGGTGCTATGAGCAGAAGAGATGATTAATTAATATCAAGGGTAAGAGGAGCCTAATAGGGTCTCTAGGCTCTGATAATTATCAGATTGTGTTGTTGTTCAGCTCTCCTTGAAAATGGGTTCCATTAAATCTCCTGTCTTCCTTGGGGAGAGTGTCAGGGAATCTGGGGCTTCTCCTGTTGATACTCGGCCAGTATAGACAATATGGTGCTGTTTGTGTTCACCGGTGTGGGGGGGGGGGGCTACCAAGGCTATACCTAGAAGTGCTCAGGAGATCATAAGGTTCTCAGGATTGAACTCAGAGCCTTGCACATCAGGATTGAACTCCAGTCCTTTGAGCTATCTCCCCAGCCCAATCTCCTAGCACCCGAGTTACAGTAATTTATCTCTACTTACAACACATTTGCTCTGAGCGACCTCGTTAAACCTAGTGTACTGTGAAAATACTCTCCAACTGAAAATTTGAATTCACAGTCTGATAAATATGGAGACGCCAGGATGCAACACTTAGTTAGGTCTGTTTAAAATATCTCATGATAACATCCCTAGCTTACCCCAAGTTTGGTAGAAAATCATTCACCTTCTACGCTTTGACCTCATGAATGATCTTTACACGGGGAAAGGCTAGGTTTAGCTTATCCACATAATTCCCAGTCTACGTCTGGTGTCCCGCAGTCTATTCAATCTCTCTTAACCATTTGGAAAAGTGGCAAATTATAGGGAACAAATGTCCCTTCCAACAGCAGGAGAGACACCTGCCTAATGAATCAGCCGTTGTGCAGATGGTGAGATGGAGAAACCAAACAGGAAGGATTTGGAGTCGGCTGGTCCTCATCAGCAATCAGTGCCAGTGTACCTTCCCCCTCTACTCCTGCTAGGCAGGACCACATGGCTCCCATACAAATGTAGGTCATTTACAATACTGTCAGCAAGCTGCTCTCTTTTATTGCCAAGACACTGGAAAACCTATAGTGACTAGAAGAAATTATTTCCAATCTTGTGCATCTCACTAAAAACAGAGAACCCGGATAGTTAAAACTCTGTTTTACCCTCTGTCGTGATTATACTTCATTGTTGCCCAATAGTTACCAACTTTGTTTATGTGCATTTTGCAGTGGGAATGGAGCTGGGGAGTAGTGGGGAAGGAGGGGAAGAAAAGACAGTGTGAGGCCCTATTGGTAAAGGCACAAATGATAATTCTGCAACTTTACCCTTCAATGAAAACATACTTGCTTTTAGAAAGAATTGTAAAACTCTTCATTTATGGCAAGACCTAAAAACACATTTGGTCTGTTGTTGGACTGAGAAAGAAAAATATCTGCTCTACTGATTGAATTTACCATTTTGCAAGAGTACTTTTGTTTAATTCATGAATTTTAATCCTCATCATGCTGGGATGTATTGCTTCTCATTAATGCTTTCTTTGAAGATGAGTGGAAAGACATAGGGTTGGGAGGAAAGAAAAACACTTTACAAAGTACTATAAGACTTAATTTGGATTTTATTATTAAATCTCATTAGTTCCCTAATACACAATTTAAGATACTTTGAGCAGAGCAGGTTGATATTTATCTTGGTATAATCTATGAAAAAGTAATTCTTCTCTGCAGGTGAACTGGTTCTCTGCAGAACTAATAAGTCTTATGAAGCTATTCTATATACTTGATAGAATATTCATTAGACACTATGTATAAATACTATGCTAATTTAAAGATATTAATATTTCATTAAAGAAGATGGATGAACATTACCACTTGACAATACTTTTCTAATTTGCTGAATGTTCCCATTGCTTATTTATTTGTATTCTACTTCCTTCTTAAAAAATAATTGAACAAGCATAATCAAATGTCTGGTTATCACATCACACAGATATAGTGAGGCAGATTTTGCCTAAATTTGTTTTTGGGGTTGTTTTTTGTGTCATAATCAATGGTTTTTATGTATTACTATGCTCAGGGGTCACTCCTAATAGGGCTCAGGGACCACAAGTGATGCTGGGCACAAACCTGGGTCGGTCACATGCAAGGCAAGCATGTGACCTACAATAATATCTCTCCAACCCTGGTTGTCATTAAATTTGGAAGATATTCTTGGAATTGGCTTTTAAAAAAGGAAGATGAATCTGAAATTCATGTTTAAAGTGTTCTGGGAAATGTTGCAAAAAATACTGTAGCAACATCATTAGGAAACCCCAAATAAGAGTGACTTCAACAAATTGAAAGTTTATCTGTGACTTACTTAAGAGAAATCCAGAGCTCACTTCGGCAGCACATATACTAAAATTGTAATGATACAGAGAAGATTAGCATGGCCACTGAGCAAGGATGACATGCAAATTCGTGAAGCATTCCATATTTTAAAAAAAGAGAAAAAAAAAGGAAAAACCAGAGGTGACTTTGTAGGTATCAGGGACCCAAGAACCCAACTTCTTTGAAACAAGTGCTGGCTTCCATTATTCGAGATGTCTCATGCTCCATGGTGTACCAGGCCAGCAAAACCACCCAGTAGGATGAAGAGAGGAAAGATAAAAGAGTTCTTCTTCCAAAGAACCAGAAAATTTGGAGCCATCTTTCTGGAAACCCCATACCAAATTTCGTATTCACATTGCCAACAAGGAAAAACTAGAGTAAATATGGCATGGAGTCAACCAATGGCTGCCATGAGTAGATAGCCAAACACCCTAACCCCTGGACAGCTGAACTTGTGGTAAAATCTGAAGGGTAAAAGTGGAAAATTTGAAGCAAATACGGTTAAAAGAATTTATGCCATTTTTTATTATTAAATAACAGCTTTAGCATTGTATTTCTGGATAAGCAGAACAAAAGGAAAAATATTATTTTGTTTGGGGGTGACACCCAGCATTGCTCAGAGCCTTCTCCTGACTCTGTGCTCAGAGATCACTCCTGACAAGACTCAGGGGACCATATGTAGTGCTGGAGATTAAATACTGATTGGCTGTAAACCAGCCTCACCTGCTGTCCTCTTTCTCCGGCCCCAAGAAAAAAATTATTTTTACAAAAGGAGGAAATGTATCAATTCTACAATAGAATGCATGTATTCCGGAAATCAATTTATAACATTGAATTATGACACTAATGTCATATATAAGCATATCAGCCAATGTTGTGAATTTTTCATTTCATTCTCATTGTTAAATATTCTATCCCCTCTTTTCCATACTATTAGCTCACCCATGCATGTCCAATTTCTGTTTTAGAAAACACAGGCACCAGCGTTATTGGAAAGAGTGAAAGGCCTAATGAAATGTTCTTCATATGTTTGTGGGAGTATAGAAAAGTGTCTGTGGGAATCAGCATTAGAGGAATCGAGGCAGAATTTCATAGTGGAATCACCCGGGGCAAGTCTTTGTCCCCAGGTTTTGAGGGATTCATCCATGCCAGACATAAGCAAGTCCTGGAAGACAGACTCAGCCTAATGGAAATGCTGGTGAGGTAGGAACAAACACCAACCTTAAATAAATCAACCACTACAAAACCAAACCCAACTTTGTTGACACTGTGCATTTTCTCCTTCTGGTTAGGATACTTAGGGAGCTGATTCTTCCTCTGAAATTACCCTTTGAATCTACCATGACAAATTTGACACAGAGGTCTGATTACTTATTACCCCAACAATGCACTTGTTTTCCTTGGCTCTCCAAGGAAATCCAAAAGTTATTTTGAAAATAAGGAGTTCAGAGACACTAAATCAGCATATTCTTCATTTTTTTACATCAGCTGACCAGCACCTGTCCTGCATACCTGTCCCTGGATGGACTCTTAAAGCCAAGATGACAAACCAGTGGTTTTCACCCTTTCTACAAGTGTGGAACAGTGGTTGAAGAAATTGCACTAACCATTTAATGGTACATGATATCACTTCACTTTCTAGAAGTGGAAAACCATAGAACCCTTCTTTGTAAGACCCTTTTCTCTAAGCTATCTGTGTTGGCATGGTCAGCACCTGCCCCTCCACTCTTATGTTTTTGAGGCTCTTGTGGGTCAGAGCATTTTTTGATGTTGTTGCTACAAATTATTAGGCAATGCATGCCCTGTTTAACTGAACACATTTTTGTCTCTTTCAGGTGAACTTTCACCCCTTTGTTCTTCATCAAGTGTTTTTCGAGGGCTAATTCTTCCCTGACAAATCCAATTATTCTGGGGTGTTGTTCTGACAAAGTAGAGGTTTTCAAATGACCTTCCATAAATATGAAGCAAATAGTATAAGAGTTTTGTGGTTGCTATTGATTGCGGGCTTACTGTGTCAACCCTGATCGGGGCAGTTTTATTTAAGAGTTTCTCATTTTAATTCCAGGCACTAAACCTTGTGGGAGCTATCATTACTCCATCTTACAACTAAGGAAACAGAAATTTGTCAAATCTATTTATTTCCTAGGGCTGCCATAAGGAATTACCACAAACAGAGTGATTTAAAATCACAGGAATACATCCCTCGTGGTTCTGGAGGAGGTAATGAGTACCAAATGAAGGTTATGACCAGCCTTTAATTGCTCAAAAGGCTCCAGGACCAAATCTATTACTTGCCTCTATCTTCTGGGATGTCTCCATCATTCTAGTCTCTGCCTCCATCACTCCATCACCTCTCCTCTGTGTGTCTCCTTTCCTTCTCTATTAAGAATATTTGTCTCAGAATCTGGAGACCACCCAGGTAACCCAGGATGATCTCATCTTGTTTCCTAATTATATCTGCCAAGGCCCATTTTTTAAGTAAGATCATACACACAGGGCTCTAGGATTTAGCACATGGACATTTTGGCTGTGTCCCTTCTTTCAACCCCCCTATAAAGAGGCTGGGTTTTGATATAGAAAACTGGCTGACTGGGTTAGTGAGGCTGGAAGGGCACAACCTAATCTCTAGAGAAGATATTTGGGATTGTGAAACTTAAAATAGGACACGCTCAGAGTGAGAGATGTGACTCAGAAGCAGTCTAGCATATGTTTTGCACGTGTGAGGCCCTAGGTTTGATTCTAGGCAGCTCCACATTAGGAAAAAAAGAAGAAAAAGGATAAAATTGATGAGCAGAGGGGAGAAGGCAGCTGGAATAGAGAAGGGATCACTAAGAAAATGATGGCTTGAGGAACTGGTCAGGATGGGAGATATGTGCTGAAAGTAGATAAAGGACAAAAATGATAACCTCTAAGTGTCTGTATTGCAAACCATAATGCCCAAAAGTAGAGAGAGAGAGAGTATGGGGAATATTATCCGCCATGGAGGCAGGGGGAGGATGGGAAAGCGGGGGGAGGGGGGTATAATGGGGATATTGGTGGTGGGGAATGTGCACTGGTGAAGGGATGGGTGGGTGTTTGATCATTGTGTGATTGTAACCCAAACATGAAAACTTATAACTATTTTACTGTGATTCAACAAAATTTTTTTAAAAAGGGAAAAAAAGAATAAAATTGACATACTCCTCCTCACATGAACCCAACTGCCAAGAACCCTTACTTCCAAATGTCCAGCTCTCTCATTGCTATAAAAGACTGTAGTGAAAAGTGATTTACTTGTTTGCCTCAACCTTTAATGCCCAGAGAGACTCATCTGCTTTGGAAGAACTGGGACCAGCACATCGGATGTCTAACAATGAGAATCATACCACAAGGAGGAACACAAAGGGTTCTTGATCCATTGCTGTATAGCCAATAGGCAGAGCTAATGGGAACCCCATTCTGTCTGACTCCAAAAGCATTCCTAATGCTCTTTCCACTACATGAAGACATTGTTCAAGGGCGAAGTTAATGAGTTAGAAGTCTGCACCCCAGGTAGTCTGACCTGGTGCAAATTAGAACTTAGAAAGCCTTGAGGGGGTGGAGCTAACATTTGTCTGGGTTTTTTAAAATATCACCTGACCTAGCAGATTAACAAGGATGGAAGAAGAAATAGCACAAGACTCTAGATTTCTCTTTCAGAATAAACCTACAAGTTGTGTGTGCTATATGGGGGCAGGAGATGATCAGATGGCATACTCTGCTTATTTTCCTTAAAACTTTTTAGTTGCGTATTTTCTCTAATAACTTAATCTTTTAACATTTAGTAGGTTAAGCTGATTCTCTCAATCTAATGAGTCAGAGAAATTTGCTTAGTATAATGTCAGGTTTTTCTCCATTATTTTAGTTAGCACCCAGCAGGTTTAGCTACCCCAGACCCTGGTATTAGGTAGGTGGGCAATACAATTCTGTTGGTCAAATTGAGTTTTCTTTGAGTACTTGTGATGAGACTAGAAAATGATGAAAAAACAATAAGGAAGTTCCTCCAAAAGTTAAAACTAGGATTACCATAGGACCCAACAACCATGCATGACTGAGTCAATGCCCAAAAGAATTACAGTCAGGATCTCAAAGAGATAATTTACGAACCTATTTTCCTACAGAGCTACTCTATTCAAAGTACTTCAAACAGGGATCCATTAATGAAAAAGAAAAGCATGGTCTACACATACAATAAAACATTGCTCAGCCTTCAAGATGAAAACAATTTGAGTGACAACAATGTTGAATCTTGGGAACATTATGCTATGTGAAATAAACTAGTCACATGATCATACTATGGCAGCCAGCTGGAGACTGGGGAAGCCACTGGTGATTTCCACAGGAGCAGGAAAGTTATCAGCCCTCACCCACCCGATCCACAAAGTTTAGCATTTATCACCTCAAAAGAAAAGGCTCCGCTCTCGGTCCCCTGATTACTTGTCTCAGAAGAGTGCAGAGGATGTATGTTTTCTTAGCAATGTTCCACAAAACAAACACGACTGTTCCAGCAGATGACAGATCCCAATGCTCACTGCCACTGACAGCTTCTTATTTTTGTACTAACGCTCTTGGGGATTGAACATGCTCATGAAACATGCAACTATGCCAGGGCATGACCCCACATTTTTGTGTACTCCCAGAGACCCCAACTCTATCTCTATGATGAGAGGGTATCTGCGGACTGGGCTTAAAAGTGAGACCTCCATGTTAAGTGAAATGAGTCAGAAAGAGAGGGAGAGACAAAGAAAGACTGCAGTCATCTGTGGAATATAAAGTAACAGAATAACATCCAAGAATCGTAGAGATAAGGACCAGGAGGTTTACTCCACAGCTTGGAAACCAACCTCAAATGCTGGGGGGAAAGGCAGCTCAGATAGAGAAGGGAACACCAAGTAAAGGGTATTTGAAGGACCAGCTCAAGTTGGGAGATGCGAGCTGAATGTAGACTATAAATTGAATACAATGGCCACTCAATGTCTCTAGTGCAAGCTACAACACCCAAAAGAAAGAGAGAACAAAAGGGAATGCCCTACCACAGAGGCGGGGTGGGGTGGGGTGGGGTGAGGGATGGAGTGGTGGTGGTGGGAGGGATATTGGGACCATTGGTGGTGGAGAATGGACACTGGTGGAGGGATGGGTACTCAATCATTGTATGACTGAAATGCAAGCATGAAGTCTGTAAGTCTGTAACTGTACCCCATGGTGTCACTGTCACTGTCCTCCCATTGTTCATCGATTTGCTCGAGCGGGCCCAGTAATGTCTCCATCGTGAGACTCGTTGTTACTGTGTTTGGCATATTGAATACATTACGGGTAGCTTGCCAGGCTTTGCCGGGCAGGCGAGATACTCTCGGTAGCTTGCTGGGCTCTCCGAGAGGGGTGGAGGAATCGAACTCGGGTCAGCCATGTTGGCTGCATGCAAGGCAAACGCCCTACATGCTGTGCTATTGCTCCAACCCCACCCCATGGTGATTCACTAATAAAAAAAAATTTTTTTTTAAAGTGAGATCTCCTACCAGATGAGAGTCAGCAGCTTCTGAAGATGGGATCTCCTGGCTGGCTTCTCTGATATTTGGAGAGAATAAAAGGTTTGTTAGCACATGAGAGGTGACTTAAGGAGCTGGAGCACATGCTTAGCATGCAGAGGCCCTATGTTTGATCCCCAGTTCCACATGGTCCCTCCCAAGCACCACAAGGGGCGACTGTGGTGGCTCCAGCAGCAAGGCACGGTTGGCTCAAGTACTGATACTGCTGACGTCTCGCCAGAGAGACCTCTGGAAGCCATGTTTCACCTCTTTCCACCTCCTCAATCTCCACTTGGAAAGAGAAAAGACCTCGCAATTGATCTATGACAACTTAGTTAAACTCAGAGTGGAATGGTGATTGCTGGGGGGTGGGAGAGGAGAATGGGAAGTTATTTTTGAAGGAATCAAGAGTTTCAGATTTATAAGATGAAAAGAGTTAGGGGTGTACAAGGACAGTAGACAAAAGGGCCAGGAATATTGCTTCATAGTTGGAAGCCTGTCTCATGAGCTGGGGGAAAAGGCAGCTGGAATAGAGAAGGAATTGCTAAGACAATGATGGTTGGAGGGAACGTTCAGGATGGGAGATGTGTGCTGAAAGTAGATAAAGGACCAAACGTGATAGCTTCTCAGTATCTGTATTGCAAACCATGATGCCCCAAAGTAGAGAGAGTGTATGGGGGGAAATTGTCTGCCATAGAGGCAGGGGGAGGGTTGAGAAGGGTGTACACTGGGGACATTGGTAGTGGAGAATGTGCACTGGTGGATGGATGGATGTTTGATCACTGTATGACTGAAACTCAAACATAAAACCTTTGTAACTATCTCTCACGGTGGTCCAATTTAAAAAAATGAAAAAAAAAGAGTTATGGGTATAAATGGTGGTGAGGGGTGCACAGCAATGTAGATATACTTAATATCACTCGATTTTTTTACAAAAGAATATGAAGATAATAAGACAGTGAATCTCATATTCTATGTATCTGAACACACACAAAACAATGGTGTGATGAGAATGCAGCAGAGAATTCACAAGTCTCTTCCCTTTTGGGGTTTTATTATTTATTTTATTTGTGTTTTATTATTTATTTTATTCTTTTTGTTGCTGTCGTTTCAGAGCCACACTTCAGGGCTGCTCCTGGCTCTATCCTCCATGTTGCTCTTGGCAGTGCTTAAGGGACCACATGGTGTGGGGGGATGGGCCCCAGCCTAGTGCATGCAAAGCTTTGTGTGC
Source organism: Sorex fumeus (assembly GCF_029834395.1). Taxonomy (NCBI): domain Eukaryota; kingdom Metazoa; phylum Chordata; class Mammalia; order Eulipotyphla; family Soricidae; genus Sorex; species Sorex fumeus. Next base: position 6,411,355 of record NW_026606155.1, read on the forward strand.
GTTTAGCCCAGTGGCCTATTTCTCTTGCCCCAGCAATTGTGTTTTAGTTAGTGCATATTTCAGTTTTAATAATAAACAGATTGATGCTCTCTCCCTGGCAAAAATAAGTTCCAGTCAGCATCCCTAGACAACACTGAAAAGAAGAATTCCAGCGGGGGCGGGGGAGGGGGGCAGGGTGGGTGGCTCAGTGGTGGAGCACATGCTTTGCTTTGTGAGACCCTGACTTCCGTCTCGGCACTGAAGAAAAAGAGGGAAAGAAAAGCAGAAGAATTCAAGTCGCGCTAATTTGCCATGAGCTCAAAGTACTAAAGCCTTCACATAATGTAATTTGGTAATTATTATTTGAATGAAAGATTGCTTTGCCTAATGTTCTAAATTTATTTCAGGTCATTAAAAATAATAGGTTCCAAGTAATAACGGAGTTAACACTGCAACATCTCATGAAAAGGCTAAATGTCCCAAAGGAATAAGTCTGTACTTGCAGCTTGCTAAGAACAGAGCAATGTGGGGCAGGTTAATAATATTCTTCTTATAACCTTTCCCCCCGCCCCCCTCTATGTATTCTTTCAAAACCCCTCTCATGCTAGCAGCCAGACTACACCAGAAGGGTTGGCAACGTTGACATACTTAGTAGCCTCCAGGTTTAGTTTTATTTATTTATTTGCTTTTTGGGTCACACCCAGAAATGCACAGAGGTTACTCCTGGCTCATGCACTCAGGAATCGCTCCTGGTGGTGCTCTGGGGACCATATGGGATGCTGGGAATCAAACCCTGCTCAGCCACGTGCAAGGCAAATGCCCTACCCGCTGTGCTATTGCTCTAGCCCCCAAGTTTGGTTTATCTTGGGGCCATTATTTCTAGGTTTTTTGAGCTTTGAAGCACTCATCTCAAGATGCTAAGTAATAATAACCATGATAATAAACCACTTAGCAAACAGTAAGATAACTATTCTGAACTAAGCACTCCATGCAAAGCACCTTCTAGCCCTTGTTCTCTCACACTTGTTTCTAAGATAACAAATTCCAGAGCACCTAATAGGCACCAGTCACTACTCTTCACCTGGAGGACATGGAATAGTGGGTTCAAAGGGGTCACCAAGTCTCTGTCTTCCAGGAGGCTTCCTGTGAGTGAATAGGAAAGACGATGCTCAAATTCATAAATAGTATAAAGAAATGGAGAAAAATTTAGGGAAAAGAGTGGGAAGAGGGAGTTTATAGAGTAAGGGAAGACTGGAATTGAGATACCAGCAGACTGACAGATGGGGAACCCCATGCTCTGATGTACAAATTGGGACATCCATATTCCTAAAGCCACTGGCTGAAAAGAAGTTATTTTTACTTGCCATTCCAGTGGGTTAACAACCTAATTCAGGTCTCACAGGGGTAATGTCCAGGGGGGACAGCTGGGCTGCTTTGCTCCTTGAAGCTCTACGAAGGAAGGAAGGAAGGAAGGAAGGAAGGAAGGAAGGAAGGAAGGAAGGAAGGAACACTTTGCTCTTCCAAGCTTTAGATGCTGCTCACAGTCATTGGCTCAGGGCCCCTTCTCCGTCCACAAGATCTCACACCTAGTTGAGTCCAGTATGTATCAACCTTTTTTAGATGATGACCCCACTGTGATCTTATTTCTTTCCTGTGTCCTCTCCGTCACTCCACCCACATCTTACTAGTTGGCTCATAATCTTATGCTGTGGCCCCTGTGAAAACTAATGCAATTTTCACCTGCCACCCCCCTTTTTATTATTTTTAATATTAATAAATTTAATATTATTTATAAACCAAGTGGGGGGCATCCTCCTTGTGAAGATTGATGGCTGATGCCTATTAGGTGTTCTGGAATTTGTTGTCTTATAAGAGAAATAAGGAATTGTCTTGTAAGAGAAATAAAGGTTGGTCTAGTCCTCCTATTGTCTTGCCCTTTCCTCTGCCTCTCTCTTCCATTTTAAGGACCCCTGTGGTTACATTTGCTCTTTGTGGATAAGCCAGGACATTCTCTTTCTGCCCATTAGCAATCTGAGTCCTATCTGCACCCTTACTTCCCTTTTCCATGAATGGGACAAAGTGATAGGCGCTGGGGATTCAGGCACCGATACCCGGTGAGGGCGTTATTGTGTCTTCATCATGGAGTTTCTGGAGCCTGTGCTCTGGAGCTGATGGAGCCAGATAAAATTAGACACAGTTGCTCATCAAGTGACAGTGATCAATTAAACAGCTTGCTGTGCCCCTCGCTGATCTGAAAATTATACCCTGCCACCTGCTTTGATGTTCTTCAGGAAATAGACCTACAGAGATGGAGCTGGGAGTTATCTGAAACCATTTGTTTAAAAATCAGGAAGAAAAATGCCCTACACTTGTAGCTTCGTGACTTCCTCAGCAGTATGAGAATCCAGGCTTGAACTGGAAAGCATTAAAATGTAGGTGATTTACAGTACTGTTGATGATAAAGTTTCATGAAAACAACATTCCTATATCACACCCTCTACCAGAGGGTCCCTACTCAACACACCCCATCTGTCCTCAAACGATGGCCAACTTAGTTCTTTAGACAAGTTCTCAGGGCCTGTTGCTGCAAAGCATTTTTTAAAAATAAATTTTAAATAAAGCTTTTTTAAAAAGGGCAGTGGTTTGACCTGAACAGGCCAAATGTGGTCCAAATAAAATTTTAACAAATCCCAAGTGTTCTCAGAGGGTCTGTTGTGTTCTGTCTCCCCTTATCCATAACTGGACCTGGTTTGACTTTAAGCACACAAAGCCTTAAAACAATTTTTTAAGATCAAGGGAGAGAACAAAGACCAAAGGGGAGAGAAAGGAAGCAAGAAAGCAAGATGGAGATGCTAAGGCTTGTTCACCAAGACACTCAGCGCAGAGGAAGCCTGGAGTGCCCAGCTCTCTGGGAAAGACATGCAAGTTCCCACTGTCTGCTTCGGTTTGGAGGGCAGGGTGCAGGGTCACACCCAGTGCTGCTCAGGACTTACCCCTGCTCTGTGCTCAGGCATCACTCCTGGCAGTGCTTGGGGCATCATATGCAGTGCTGGGGTTGAACTGAAGTTAGCCATGCACAAGGCCAGCACCTTATGACTGACTATTGGGTCCCACAGTCCTGTCTGAACCAAGACTTTGATGAGAGACCAGATCCCGGTTCTGTTCCAATTCATTCTTCCTGAGACCATAACCTCCTAAGGACACTCCAAGAAAGTGCTTCCAAGGACACACCATCGAAGAGCCCACAGCTGGCAGTTCTGCCTTCCAAGGACACCCAACTCTGCAGGCTGCATTAGGATCTTCCTGTGCAAAACTGTGTTTGTGCCAGAACAGTGGGAAGCGAAGGGAAAATAAGGGTCTCCTTCCGGTGGTTCCTTCCCCCCAAATGGAGGGGACCTATGACTCAGGGTGCCCCATCTCAGCCACGGTACAATGTTAGCCTTTCTGGTTCTGCTGAAAGAAACTACAATCTGCAAAAGCTTCCCTCGGGTAAATATCCTTTCCCATTCTGTAGATTGTCTTTGTATTCTGGTCACTGTATCTTTTGAGGTGCAGAAGCTTCTTAATTTAAGAAAGTCCCTTTTGTTTATCTCTGTTTCCACTTGGTTGGTCAGTGGAGTGTTGTCTTTGAATATATCATTAGCCTCAATATCCTGGAGGGTTTTTTGTTGATCGTGTCTTCAATGTACCTTATGGATTTTGGCCTGATGTTGAGATCTTTAATACATTTTGATCTGACTTTTGTGCATGGTGTTATGTCGAGGTCTAAGACCATTTTTTTTGCAAGTGGTTGTCCAGTTATGCCAGCACCATTTGTTAAAGAGGCTTTCCTTGCTCCACTTCACATTTCCAGAGAGGCAAAAAAGTACAGTCAAAATGACATTTGCACTTCTATGTTCATTGCTGCACTAGTCACAATAGCCAAAATCTGGAAAAACCCCCAGTGCCCAAGAACAGATGACTAGTTAAAGAAACTTTGGTACATCTACAAAATGGAGTACTATGCAGCTGTTAGAAAAGATGAAGTCATGAAATTTACATACAAGTGGTACTACATGGAAAGTATCATGCTAAGCGAAATGAGTGAGAAGGAGAGGGACAGACATAGAAAGATTGCAATCATCTGGAGAATGTAAGTAACAAAATAGGAGACTAACACCCAAGAATAGCCGAGATTAGTACCAGGAGGTTCTCTCCATAGCTTGAAGGCCAGCCACACATGCTAGGGGAAAAGGCAGCTCAGAGAAGGGAGCACCAAATAAAGGGTGTTGGGAGGATCCTCCCAGGATGAGAGATGCATGCTGAAAGTAGACCATAGACCGAACATGATTGCCACTCAATGACTCTTTTGCAAACCACAGCACCCAAAAGGAGAGAGAAAATAAAAAGGAATGCCCTGCCACAGGGGTGGGGTGGGATGGGGGGCCTGGGGTGGGTGGGAGGGATACTGGAGGACTGGAGGTGGAGAACGGGCACTGGTGGAGGTATGGGTACTCAATCATTGTATAACTGAAACCCAAACACAAAAAATTGTAAGTCTACAACTGTACCTCATGGTGTTTCACTAATAAAAATTAAAAAATTAAATTAAAAAATATTAATTCAAGCCAAAAAAAAAAGCTTCCCTCAGGAGAGCTGCTTTGGGAGACAGTGTGTTCTGGTGGGGGTGGGGTGTGGGTGTCCTCAGAATTCTCTTCCATCTGTTTATGGCTCTGGGCCCCATGTTCAGCCCTAACCCGTGACCCTAGAGGCTGGGAAGATCTGAGGGAGGTTGCCAGGGAGTGTAGCACCAGAGGTCAAATACAAGTGCATTGTACCCTGAATGATGCCAGTCAGATTCTCTTACTCCCCAGACAGCTCTGAGGGCTGGAATCCTGACTCAGCCTTCCCTCCACCAGTCAGGTGTCATTTACAGTGAACTGGACAGTTGCAGGTGTCGGGATTATTTTCTCTCCCTAACTTCCCCAGAGATAAAGAAGAGGATAGCGAAGGAAGAATAGGATTGAGAGTGATAGAAAGAAGAGAAAAAAGTATAAAAGGAGAAAGGAGGGGTGGGAGGAGAAAAGAAAGAAGGGAGGGAAAGAAGGAAGGAAGGAAGGAAGGAAGGAAGGAAGGAAGGAAGGAAGGAAGGGAGGGAGGGAGGGAGGGAGGGAGGGAGGGAGGAGGAAGGGAGGGAGGGGGGAGGAAGGGAGGGAGGGGGGAGGGAAGGAGCGAAGAAGAAAGGAGGGAGGGAGGAAGGAGGGAAGGAGGGAGGAAGGACGGAGGGAATGAGGGAGGAAGGAAGGAGGGAAGGAGGGAGGGAGGAAGGGAGGGAGGAGAGAGAGGGGAGGGAGAAAGAGAGAGTGGGAGAGAGGGAGGAATGAAGGAAAGGAAGAAGGAAGGGAGGAGGAAGGAAGAGAGGAAAAGAGGGAGGAGGGAGGGAGGGAGGGAGGAAGGAAGGAAGGAAGGAAGGAAAGAAGGAAGGAAGGAAGGAAGGAAGGAAGGAAGGAAGAAAGGAGGGAAGGAAGGGAGGGAGGGAGGGAGGGAGGGAGGGAGGGAGGAAGGAAGGAAGGAGGGAGGGAGGAAGGAAGGATGGAAGAGAAGGAAGGAGGGAGAGAGAAAAGGAGGAAGAGAGAGGGAGGGAGGGAGAGAGGGAGGGAGGGAGGGAGGGAGGGAGGGAGGGAGGGAGGGAGGGAGGGAGGAAGCAGACACAGAAACTTGAATCAACTTGAATGCAAAAGTGATTCCTTGTTTTTTGTTCTAAGTGTCCTCAGGGGCAGCTGCCTGGAATTTCTACAGGGGCCTTATTAGTTGAAATGAACCCCATCTCTTAAACACTAGCCTCACTGAGAACTCAGGTCACAGCCTTACCAGAACCCCCTCAAAGCCCCACTCGGGCACCCCTGAGGGTGTCTGAGAATGCACAGTCAAGTCCTCTTTGCTGCCTTCTGGTGGCTGCCCTTATCCTCACCTTTGGTCCAGCCCCATGGTTCAGAGTCCCTCTGGCTACCAGCAAGGCCCCTCCCAGCACCATTGGCCCCAACACTGGAGCCCCAAAGGTACCTTCAGCAACACCTTCACCCCAGGCAGTGTGGCTACACAACAAAAGAGACAGAATCAGGGAGACAGAGCCTTAAGTTTGCTCTCCCCACACCCACCCTCACCAGCCCGCCAAGCTGCTGGAGAAAAAGGGGGAATCAGCCGCTTGGCAGTTTGATTTGAGGGTTGGGATTGGCAAGGAGAAGCCTGTTTAGGTTTCTAAAGGTGAGAGACCAACTGTGGATTATGGAAATAAGCAAAGAAGCAAACCCCCCAGCAGGTGGCATTTCTACCCACAGCAGATGGGGGGTTGGGATGAGGTTGGGATCTAGGTAGGAAAGGACAAGATTAGGACAGAAAGGGATGACAGTAAAACCAGACGGCTGCCCCGGGACCCTGCAGGGAGGACATTTGGGATGTGGCCAATTCAGGGTTGCTCCCGAGCACCACATATGATTCTGCCCATCCCTCCCACTGCCCAAATCCCTGAACACTGCTGTGTATGGCCTCAAAATTAAAAAAAAAATCAAAGAATAAGTTTATGAGGGACAGCAGATAGGATGTTTGCCTTGCACATGGCCGACCTGGGTTCTATCCCTGGCATCCCATTAGGGTCCCCCGAGCACCGCCAGGAGTAATTCCTGAGTGCAGAGCCAGGAGTAACCTCTGAGAATGGCTGGGTGTGACCCAAAAAACCAAAAAAAAATGAAAAAGAGAAAATGCATGAGACACAAGCCACACTTTTAACAGCACCTCAATCAGCCACTATGTTCCTCACCTGTCTGCCTCTCTTCTTTGGGAAAGATCTTTCTGTGCATGGTCATGGTACCCTGAAACATGGTTCTTTTCCACTTTTTGAGCCTGCCCCTAGGACACCTCTGCCTGCAATCAGCACCTGATACTTCTGCATCTGAACCTCCATTTCTCTAGTAAGGAGTCAGGGATTTAAGTTAGCATCGTTATAAAGAAAAAATGAGTCCCAGGCACTTGCCTTGCACGTGGCCAACCCAATTCTATTCCCTGACACCCCATATGGTCCTTCAAACCTGCTAGGAGTGATCCATGAACACAGAGTCAGGAGTAAGCCCTGTAAATAGGTAAGCCAGGAGTAGCCACCGGATGTAAACCATAAAACAAGCAAGCAAACAACAACAACAAAACAAGACACAGTTAGCAACAATTTTTATCAAGGAGTGTTATCTCTCAGCAATCAGCTGAGAAAAAATCACAATTTTATGTTGAGATTTCAAACAAAGAAGAAATTCTTTACAAGCTATGATAACTGGGGCAAGAAAACACCCCAGTATTCATGTGCTCTTGACCCAAGTGAAGATCAGAGTAGATCATTCTCTTTCATCATATGATGTTGACAAGAAGTCAAAAAAATGAGAGAGAGAAGGAGACGGCTTCCTGCAAGCCAGAGCAGATAATTCAACCATGGTGACCACAGTGCTACATTTCAGTGAAATTGCCCACATATCTACGGGACTCATGAGTTTGGTTGGCAGATATTTACTGAGTATGAGCTATCTGCTTGGGACTGAACAGTGAGTGAGTCTGGGTCTTTTGAGAAGTAGGTATCAAAATAATGATAGGTTTGCAAGAGATGGGTTAAAACGACTGTTCAAACTTCAAGTTTGCACCTCAGTACAACATGCTCCTTTGCTCCAGGTGTAGCTCAGAGGCCCTCAAGCACCATGGGGTGTCACAGGAAGCCCCCAGCCCCATCAGAATGATCCAAGTAGTCCCCAAGCACCGCAGGACCAGAGCATTGTCACATCCTTGAACTCTTGCAGCCTGAGGCTTGCTTGAATATGACCTGGCCTGATTAAATATCCCTGCAAGTAACCATCAGGGCCGTTGAGCACTATTTGGGACTCCCCTCCCAAAATGATGAATACTTATAACAATAGACCTTGAGTAAAGCAGATTACCTCCCCTAATATGGGTGGTCACCCAATCAGTTAATAGAGGAAAAACTGACATCCCCCAAGAAAGAGGGCATCCCAAAAGTAGATAATTTTTGGGCTGGGGGGTATACCCAATGGATCTCAGGACTTATTTCTGGCTTTGTGTTCAGGGATCACTCTTAGCGGTGCTCAGGGGACCATATGGGATGCTCTTGCAGATGACTTTTGCACTCAAATTGTATCTCTTTTCTGAGTCTCTTATGTGTTGACCTCTCCTGTGAATGTTGGATTTACCAGTGAATCTTGGGTATCTGGCAACATCAGCTCATTATCCTAAAAAGGCCCTTTTCTGGACTGTTGTTCTGACATCAAGTTGTCAAGTAACCCCACACAGATTGCAGTTCTCACAAAAGCACAGAATTTATGAGAGATGCCTCAGTGCAAAGACCTGCATGCAAATGACACTTAGATTTTCACAAGCTTCACAAATGTCAAAAGCAATCTGAAAAATGTGATAAAGGGGGTCAACCTGTGCCTGTGGGGTGAGTGCATCAGCAGCCTGATGGTCTCTTCAGGCTTTCTGACACCCCACAATTGCCACTGTGCCTTTGGCCAGACCCCAACAACTTGGGACAAAGTTTACCAAGAAATTAAACAGTCAAAAGTTAGGTATGTGAAAAGGAAGCTCAGATAGAGAAGAGAGTACCAAATGAAGGGTATTGTGAGGGCCCTCCCAGGGTGGGAGAAGCATGCTAAAAGTAGTCGATAGACCAAACATGATTGCCACTCAAAGCCTCTCTTGCAAAACACAGTACCCAAAAGAAGAGAGAGAGAACAAGGGGGAATACCCTGCCACAGAGGCAGGATGGGACGGGGGGGGGGGATGAGGGGGGGGGGGGATGCTGGGACCCGTGGGGATGGATGACGGGCACTGGTGGAGGGATGGGCACTTGATCATTGTATAACTGAAACCCAAGCACAAAATTTGTAATCCTATAACTGTACCTCATGGTTTTTCACTAAAAAAAAAAAAAAGTTAGGTATGTGGGAGCCAGGCTCACAAACCACCTTCAGCTCAGCTATACAAGCTCATTTATTAGCCTTATTTAGAGACCCATAGATAAATCTTGAAAGAGATTAGAAGCCTCAGTTAATCTCGGACCCGTAAAGATTGGGGTAAATCAGAGAGTTGCGGGTTGACCTGTGCCTGCCCAGGTAGAGCCCCCAACAGCTGCTTGTTTCCACAATTCAAAATTGCTGCCATACCCCCAGCTTGACTCCACCGTCCCAGGACAGACCTCACCAAGATATAATCTGCTGAAAATTCAGGTATATGGATTTTGTGACTGAAATCTCCAGGCTTTCACGGAGTTGGAGTGGGCTACCTCCCCCCACTTCCTAATACACATGGAAAAACTGGCAATCACCCCTACAAACCAACTCCAGTGCCACCCTGTAAACTCTGTTACTGGTTTTGCTTCAGAGACCCATAAATAAATCTCGAAAGAGATCAAAAGCCAGAGAAACAGCAGCGAGTCCCGGAAGACACTACAGAGCTGGAGATCTCTCCAGGCCCTATATCGACCAATTTCACTAAGGCACTCCAGATAGAGCAGGTGCATTCTCCCCGCCTACTCCAGATGGAATCTTGGTGACCAAAAGCTTCCACAAGCAAGGCTTATGTATGCGGGTTCCAGGATTAAATGTCCATGCTGCATGGCAGCAGAGGCACTGGGCTATCCCTCCCCGGCTCCCTGCCCGCTCATCAGCCTGGCTGTCACACCCACAACGTGCCTCCAGGCACCATCTTAGCACACCAACAGCCCTGGTCCAGAGATGCCCAATTGAATCCCCAAATGGATTAGTGCCCTATAGATATGTCTCTGGAACTCAACCATTTGCAATCCAAGATTCCAGAAGTACACGACCATGGCACCCATGATATTCAAAACAAGCAATGAACAATAGATGATCTATCTAGCATCTGTCCCTGGCAGGCAGGCTTGAATGGTGGTGGGGAAATCTGAGCAAAACATAATGTCCAAAAGTAGAGAGAGACAGAATGTATTGGGGAAATTGCTTGTCATGGAGGCAGAGGGAGGGCTGGTTTGGAGAGGGTGGATATACTGGGGACACAGGTGGTGGGAAGTGGGCACTGGAGGAGGGATGGGTGTTCGATGATTATACTGCTGAATCTTGAACATGAAAGCTTTGTAACTGTATCTCACGGTGATTCAATGAAAAAAAAAAAGCAACGTGGAGTTCATGCCCAATTCAATCAGCTTAATCAATAACTGAATAAATAGCAGTACTTCTACATTAGCACTGCACTGTAGCACTGTCCTCCCGTTGTTCATTGATTTGCTCAAGCGGGCCCAGTAATGCCTCCACTGCGAGACTTGTTACTGTGTTTGGCATATTGAATACGTCACAGGGAGTTTGCCGGCTTTGCTGTGCGGGCGAGATACTCTCGGTAGCTCGCCAGGATTCTACATTATAAAAAAATAAAAATAAATAAATGAAAAGAAAAATGTTATAAAGCCAAAGCCTAGGAAATGTCAACTCTCTCCCCTCACCCCAATGCCCTTGAGCAATAATAGAGAAAATTAGCTGTAAGCAAGGGCCAGGTGCAAGTAGCTACCTAATTCTTAGGCTCATAATTTTTCAAATGTGATTCAGATGCTGCTGGTTTATGGAAGCTGCTCCTGGTGGTACTGTGGCATTATTTCCTGGCATATACTAGAGAAAGCCTTTTGGTCCATGCAAACTGTTTCCATGAATATGACCTCCTAAGGTAGGCTGCTTGGAAGGTAATTGATTTATACGTGCTCTTCAGAGAGTGCCAAGGAGATTCAAGAGGATGAAAGATAGTGCCTCATAATTTTTCAAAAGATATGAGTGGGCAAGAGCTGAGCAAAATTGCATTTCCAATTCTAACAGTTGCAGCTTCTTCCTCTACAAATCCCCAGGAGGGAGATAAGACCTTGGACCACCGTTGTTATCCCTGCCTCTCTGGCCAGGACTGGAAAAGAAACAGTTTTCTTCTAGAATAAAACACCATCTGATTTAGACATTATGAACAACACTTTGTCGCTGGGGAACTGTTTTGATTTCCGAGATTGGCAGCTACAGAACTTAGTTAAAACCCTGAGAGGTAAGTTCTAATGATACTGAGGCCAAGAAAACCAAAAGGTAATTAAAGGCTGGGTTGGCCCAATATTTTTAGCAAACAGTCAACTCGGATGCAGAATGACACTGGGGGAGTAAATTACCAAATTTCATCCAGTGACTAAGGGCTCTTATGGGTGACCAGGGTGAATATTGATCCTCTCCTCTGGCTTTTATTAGCCATCTCACATGCTAATAGATGTAATTAGCAGCTCCAGTCTTGACCTCACACTGATGTGCTGGCATTTAAGATCAGAAATCAGGAAACAGAAGAAATCTCTGCCCGTGGCATGAGGGTCAGTGGCCTCATCCGACCGAGGGGGTTCTCGGTCACTTAACCCCCTCAGTGTTTTAGAGACAATAGAGAACAATGTTAAGTATAATAAGTTATTACCAAGGGGATGGGGGAATCCATCTTTTCTTTTCTTATGTTGCTGCTCTCTGTTCTCTTCCTAAGGTTTGCTATATACTGTGTTAGCTCTTCAGGACATTTGGGGAAGTAAATTAAGGCAAGGCCCTTCCTAAGAAAGGGTGCTACATCTACTAGCCCTGCCATGTGACAAGATCCAAGCATGGTGGAAGGACATTCAAGGAATGTTTCTTCCTGGAATTAGACAATGACCTCTCGCTCCCACCAATTCTTGGAATCAACTTACTTATAATATATGCATTGTGGTTGATCTGTATGTTTAGTTCTGGGAGTTCCAGGAAAACAATGATTGGAGACTCGGCTCTTGCAAAATGTGCAGCAGGACATAAACTAGATGGGTCTGTGAGGAAATTTATGAATGGTTTATAGAAATATGAATTAACATTTACACAAACACCTAAAAATATGTTAGGCAACCAGAAACTGTAAGATAAAATAAAAACTACAAAAGCTCCCTATGAGCCCTGAATCAGGAGGAGAGTAGTGCCCACCATGATGACTAAATATGATTTATATGATTATATGATTAATCATAAAATATGGTACCCATCCAGAGGAAAAAAGTATAAGCAATCCCTTATGAGCTTCTACCCTTAACTGGGCATACGGCCCAGGGGGAAATAGGTATGCAGAAAATAATGGAAAGCATATAGAATATGGCTCCCGAGCCTGGCTGTCCCCACTGGGGCCCCTTGGAGGGGGGGCAGGTTGAATGTCCCTGCCCACCCCAAGCAGAGCCCTGAAGACCTCCAGCTGAAGACTCCAGAACCAGCCACAGCCATGCTTAAGACCGCTCTCCACATGCTCGGACGAGCCTCACGCATGAGTGAACCAGCAGAAGTAACCAGGTGTGTGAGACCCGGGGCTGAGATCTCCAAGCCTGCTCAGATCTGGACTGGGCCTCCTCCACCCAGATCCCCCGTCTTCCAGTAGAGAGGCGTTATAACCACCAACTGCCCCCAGCACCTTGTAATTCCATCAACGGCCAAGACCCAGAGACTATAAAACCAAGCTCCCAGAAGCACACTCTTGGAGAACCTGGCAGACTACTGAGAGTATCCTGCCCACAGGGCAGTGTCTGGCAAGCTCCCTGTGGCATATTCGATATGCTAAAACCCAGTAACAATGATGGGTCTGACTCCCCTGACCCTGAAAAAACCTCCAATGTGGCACTTGCTAAAATCTTAGGGCTAGGAAGAATGTAGATGTTACTGGTGCCTGCTTGAAGAAATCAATGAACAATGGGATGACAGTGATACAGCGATACAGTGATATAGAATATGATATAGAATATAGAATATGACACATTGAACCTTTGGCAAAGAATAAGGCACAGCAGGCCATTGTGGTGTTGGTTAAAGTAAAGTAAAAGTAAGTAGGAATGAGATACTATCTTACTATCTCATTCCTACTTTGGACAAACTTGCAGGCTGTCGAATGTAGCCTGCCCACAGGGCAGAGTCTGGCAAACTCCCCGTGGCCTACCAAATATGCCAAATACCAGTAACAATGATGGGTCTCATTCTCCTAAAGAGCCCTGAATATAATCTCAGGGCTAGGATGAAAGAGACGTTACTGGGGCCTGCTCGAGGCAATCGACGATTAACAGGATGATGAAATGAAAAATGAAATGAAAAGTAAGTAAAGTAAAGGCCCTCCCGTTGATCGTCGATTTGCTCGAGCGGGCCCAGTAACATCTCCATTGGAGACTTCGTTGTTACTGTATTTGGCATATCGAATACATCACGGGGAGCTTGCCAGGCTCTGCCGTGCGGGCGAGATACTCTCGGTAGCTTGCTGGGCTCTCCGAGAGGGGCGGAGGAATCGAACTCGGGTCGGCCATGTTGGCTGCGTGCAAGGCAAACGCCCAACTGCTGTGCTATCGCTCCAGCCCAGGTGTTGGTTAAACATAAAACAAAAGGTTGGGAATCTTATAAGGCAAATTAGAACCTGGAATCATTGGTGGGGAAAGAGTTGGTTACAGTTTAACAAGAAAGAATGAAGAGACCGGATATCCTGAGAGCCTTAACCCACCCAAAAAAGTGTCCTAGAATATGCAACTAAAAATATTATTGAAAATATAGTTAGATATAAATCAATGTCTAATGAACCCTTTGTGCTAATTTGACACAATTTATGAGTTGTATTTGTGTACCCTGCATGCAATGCTTGAGCAAATTATTTTTAATTCTGTGCAACCGCAGCATGTGAGACAGAAAGCGTCTTGCTTAATCTCCTGCTGTAATGAAATCATATGTTAGATGCATAGGTAGAAAATGGATACAAATATAGACACAAAATGGAATAAAGTAGATCTCCTTCAACATCTGAGAGAGTTTGTCTGTGTCCGACTCCACCAGCCCACCTTCAGGGGTTCTGAACTTTTGCCACAGCTGGACTGTGGCAAAAGGCTGATGGTACAGAGAGGCAGATGCACATTAATCAAAGAAACACACATGTAAATTTAAATTTCCAAGTATATATAATAACAGTATGAAAATAATATGTATTTTCATACATATCGTGTATCTACGAGCACTGTCCTCCCCTTGTTCATCGATTTGCTGGAGCGGGCCCAGTAGCATCTCCATTGTGAGACTTGTTACAGTGTTTGGCATATCCAATATGTCACGAGGAGCTTGCCAGGCTTTGCCGTGCGGGTGAGATACTCTCGGTAGCTTGCCGGGCTCTCTGAGAGGGGTGGCGGAATCGAACCTGGCTCGGCCAGGCTGGCTGCATGCAAGGCAAACGCCCTACCGCTGTGCTATCACTCCAGCCCTATATTTTATGTTTTATACTATATAGAATATATATTTATTTGTAAAATATACTACAAATATATAATGTAAAATATATATGAGGCCCCTCTGTCAGAAGAGGACAATGGTGGGAGGAAATCAAAAGGTAAGAGACTTAAACCCATGTGAGGAGGTGAGGAAAGATTCCCTGAGGAAGAACTATAGAACCAAGAACTGAAGGAAAAGAAAGAGTTAAACAGGGGCTGGAGTGATGGTGCGTGGGCATTTGCCTTGCATGCAGCCAACCCAGGTTCAATCCCTGGCATCCTATATGATCCCTCAAGCCCTACCATCAGTGATTCCTGAGCACAGAGCCGGGAGTAAGCTCTGACAACATTTGGGTATAGTCAAAAAACAAAGAAAAAAGCCAAATGGTGACAGTAGAGGGACCATGTTCTGGCAGAGGTGGAGGAAGATCCAGATGTGATGTGAAAGAAATAAGCTGCAGTAATTAAGGTCCATGCTATGTTGCTCTTTCAAAAGACCCTCCCCACAATGATAATAGTGTACCAGTTACTTCTCTTACTGCAGCAATTCCACTTCTGGTTCCAACAGGAATAAATGTGGGTGTCTATCAAGAGACCTGAACAATAATGCTCATGGCAACTTTATTTAACAAATAGTTGGGGGAAAATCCACATGCCAGCTAGCAGAAGAATGAAGAAAATTGTGGTGCTATCAGTGAACAGAACGAACAGAACGCTACTCAGCAACAAGAAAGAATGAGTTAGTGACATCTGATGCCGTTTTGAAAAAAAAACAATGAAGACACAAAAGATTGTGTGCTCAGTGCCTAAAAGGAGAAAGGGGGGAGGAAGGGAGAGAGAGAGAGAGAGAGAGAGAGAGAGAGAGAGAGAGAGAGAGAGAGAGAGAGAGAGAGAGAGAAAGAGGCAGAGAGAGAAAATCTGCATAGAAGCTGGGGAGGGAGTGGGAGGGAAACTGGGGACATTGAGGTGGGAAATGTACACTGGTGAAAGGACTGTTGGAACATTATATGAATGAAACTCAATCATGAATAACTTTGTAACGGTATCTCATGGTGACTGGATTAAAAAATCAAACTTGAAAGCAAACAATAACATAGAAGGGAAGACAGGTTGTGTGTTTTATTTGTATTTATGTCAAGATCAGAAAGAAGCAAAACTAGACTATGTGAGAAAAGTGGATTTCCTTACTGACTGGCAAAAGTCTAGATTTGGAAATGCTTGGAAAGCTTCTGTCTCTATTTGGCTATATTTTTATATAAGGAAGTGGCAGTGACCATGAGGATGACCTTGGAGAATGTCCTTGATGCGAGCAGTGGGGGATGATAAAGTGGGGAAGACAACTGGCCAGAATCCACATGAGCAACCGTTAAACTAAGTCAAAGTCGCCCTTGGGAGCCACATTCTAAGTATCTCTGAACTGTTTCCCTCCACGGACAAGAAGCTGGACTAGTTGGGAGTCCTGGGTAGCTGGACTAGTTGCTCCCTCTGCAGAAACCGCCCAGCAAAATGACAGAACTGTCCCCTATCCTTTCTTGCAGTGTTCACACTAAAGAAAAAAATGAACAGCTGTCCTCCAAATGGGCCTTCTCTTCCAACAAGATGGTAGCCAGTGTGAGTCCCGCAGGACGGCGCTGGGAGAGTTTGGCTGCTATTTTTGGTTGTGCTCTGTTTCCCCTTGCCACCCACCGACTCACTCCCTGCGTTGCAAAGAGGAGTCGGTTTATGGGCACGTAAATGGAGCCCAGCTGTGAGCGGCTCACAGAAGAAGGGGACTGGGAAAATCGCTCATTATTGTAGCAGCTCATTTGAATTTCATCCTAGCTTGTCCAAACAACTGAGAAAAATTGAGACATTAAATTCACCGGGAGTCAAGTGAAACTTTCTTACTTGCATAATCTAACTACGTTCTGTTGGATAGCTGTTCACCAGGGAGAGAAAAAAAAGCAGAGGTCTGGGAACCACTTTCAAAGACCACCATTGAGAGAAGGCCCCTTCAGGCTTATGTTTAAACACAAGAATGGGGCGTTATCCTTCAAAACAGCTTGGTACTGAATCTTTCCGTTTATCTTTCTTGGGCTTGGAGATAGGTTTTAATCATTGGATTAATGTAGGCCAACCAGAATCTACCATTCATCACCCTCCAAATCTATCAAAAATGAATAAAGAGAAGGCAATCAATCCTTTGAGAAATTTTGAGAAATGAGACAGTTGGAAGACTGCAAGAAAAGGGGACAGAGACAGACAGATCAAGGTTCAAATCCCAACCACCACTTACCTTTGGAAATGGTGAAAATCTCTCTGTGCTAGTTTTCTTGCTGTTAAACAGTATCTAAAGGTAAAGGTAAAGGCCCTCCCGTTGTTCGTCAATTTGCTCGAGCGGGCCCAGTAACGTCTCCACTGGAGACTTCGTTGTTACTATGTTTGGCATATCGAATACGTCACGGGGAGCTTGCCAGGCTCTGCCGTGTGGGCGAGATACTCTCGGTAACTTGCCGGGCTCTCCGAGAGGAGCGGAGGAATCGAACTCAGGTCGGCCATATTGGCTGCGTGCAAGGCAAACGCCCTACCCGCTCTGCTATCGCTCCATGCTCAAACAGTATCCAGAGACTTGATTTTCAGGGTTGTTGCATAAATTCAATAAATAAATTTATTTTACAGACAAATGAACAAAAGCATTGAATGCTAAATTGGTGCTCCACTGGGAAAGATGCTTAAATTGCATGTTGATTCTACATTATGCTCTCACAAATGTAACTACATAAACTTGGTAACAACATATTGAAAATGAGCAAAATAGCCGTTTTGAGTCTTTCTTGGCGAGGCCTATGCATGACCATATCTCAGAGGACCCTTCTCTGGGGACATGGTGGTGGGCTGACCCTTCTCTGGGGAAGTCGTGGTGGGCGCACCAGTCCAGGAGACATTCTCAGTTATTTACAGATCCCCCAAAATAATGGAAATGAAGGAGGTCACAAGAGTTATTGTTGGCATTTTCAGAGGAAACCAAAGATTTTTACCTCTAAAAACCTGCAGACCACTTGAAGATCAAGACCTATTACCTTTGTCTGGAATTAAGTCAGCCCAGGTGCTGAACAGCAGCTCAGGTTCTTTGCTGGGTTAATTGCTGAAACAGAACTAAAGAGATAGAACCAGGGGTATGGCACTTGCCTTGCATGCAACAGACCCAGTTCAATCCCCAGTACTGCACAGTTCTCTGGGCATCACTGAGAACAATTGCTCATCTCAGAGCCAGAAGTTTCCCCACTCCCAGTACTATGAGGTATGGTCTCCAAGTCTCAAAAAAAATTAAAACAAATGGATACCATGAATTATACAATTCAGTGAGATTGTATTGTACATTTGGGCTACCAAAACAGAGCAATACTGATGGGGTACTGTTCAAATAATAGCTAAGGGCCAGAACAACAGTCCAGCAGTTAAAATGCTTGCCTTATATCTGGTCAACCCAAGTTTGGGGATCCCTGGCATCACAAATGGTTTCCTGAGCCCCACCAGGAGTGATCTACAAGTGTAGAGCCAAGAGTAAGCCCTGAGCACTGCTGGCTATGGTCCCGCCCTGTCCCCCCCCCCCCCCCCCCCACTGCCACAAGAAACACATTTTTTAGAACACACAGTAGTGACTTAGAACACCTGCCTTGCAAGTATAAGGTCATGAGCCCAATCCACAGTGGGAGCCCACCCAGTGTGATCACGATGGCTCTGTCACTTGCAGTTTCTGGAGCTTTGAGGGATTTCCAGTCACACAATAGCCAGGTGAACATGAGCAAGAAAGACATGCAGGCTGGAAGTGTCAAACTCCTGTGTGAGCACCTCCAGGATCCTCGTGAGCACCACAACCAACTCTTCGCATAAAGGAGCAGAGCCCTTGTGAGCACTGTGAGTGTGCCAGCCAGCTCTGAAACTTGATGTCTGTCCCCTGGCTGACACCACCACTAAAGGTGTGAGCACCTCAGCCAGGCGTGAGTGAGAACTCCCAGTCATCACAACAAAAACAAAGGGAAGGGGGACTCAAACCCATTAAAGAAAAACCCCTTTATTTCTTAGCATTCTAGAGGCCATGAGGCCCTATTTCCCAAACAGTCATGTCTTTGCAGTCAAGGGAAAGGGGCAGGCAATTCAGGTGCTCTTCAAAAATGGGATTCATCCCACCAACTGTCATGATCCAATCTCAAAGGCCAGCCCCCTATGACCATCACCTTGAGGGTAGGATTCCAATGCGTGCCCTGAGTGGAGTGGGGTAGGGATGCATCCAAAACAGAACCCAGGAGAAATATTTCTTAGGCCTCATAAGTCAGCTGGAACCTCCCTCTCCTCAGATCTGAGGGATCTGGGCTCAGGCTCTCTATTCTAAACTTTGTGAAAATCCTGAGACACCTACAGACCCCTGAGGCCTGGTTTCCAACTGGGATGCTACCTTTTGCATTTTCTCCACTCCCACAATTACACACACACACACACACACACACACACACACACACACACACCCATTCTCTCTTCTCTGACTCCACCTCAATCTACTTTCTCAACCATCTTCTCAAACAAACTGAAGGAGGAAATTTTTTTCATCCTATTGCCTCATCATCAGATGAGAACTGCATTTGGGGAGGGGTCATGGGAGAGAACACAGTACTGAATTGCAGTGCTGAGAACAGATGAAAACTAGAAAGGAAAGGAGGGAGTGGGGGTGCAGAGGAAAAGGGGACTGCTAGGGAGAAGTCAGTAGGAGGGAGTCGGTCTGCACCTGTGTTCCTCACCTGTGTGGTCCCCAAATCTCAGTGAAGTCAGCTAAATCCATGAGATGCAAGTAGTGAAAGTGTAGAAAGGGGAGCAAATCCTGGCTTGAAAGCAGATCTTCACTCACTTACCTATGGAAGAGCTCATATCAGGTGGTGCTTCTCAGGGAGGGGTCCAAGACATGAAATCGTTGACACATTGCTGACAACTTCTCCACACCAGACCCTTGAAAGCAAAAACTCGGGGGATGGAACCCAACCATCTATGATTTGAAATATCCTCTGGATAGTTCTGCTGTGTATAAAATTGTAGAAGCAGCGATCTAGAGCTCAGAAGAATTTGAACTGAAACTAGATAGGATATCTAAACCCCATAGAGATCACATCATATTTTATATTATATTGGGTTGGATCGTGGCCAGGTGATGGAGGCTTGAGATAACCATGCCTAATTTTTTGACACATGAAAATAAATCTCCAGATCATCAACTCTTTGAAAATTTCAAGAGAAGACAGAGATTTATATTTTCTGTGCAACCACTTGATGTTGAAATAGTGGCAGCCAATTAATTTTGTCCTCCTAGGTTAATTGAAAGCCTGGCGGCATTTGCCTACATCATCTCCCCATTGAAACTGAGAATCATGGGTTTCCAAGCTATGCTCCTGGGTCTGTTGCTCTCGGTTCAATTCTTAGAGCATAATTAGGAACAATGAAGAGAAGAGAAGCGGGACCCTCATTTAACATAGATTTTTATGTCCAGCATTAAAATGGGGTTTTAAGTTAATACAGAGCTAGGGAGTAGAGAGCGGTAAAATGGCAGTGAGATGGCCATTGGACTGATGTGAAATATTGTTCCTGGGCAGCCTTTTTATTTCTGTTTGAATCTTCTCGGAGTCGCCAGGGAACCTGCATCCTGTTTAAAGCCCAACCTATAGAACATAGGCAGTGCTCTGCTGTTGCCAAGGCAACCATTATCTTCTCCTAATTCCTTTTCTTTTTCTAAAAATAAAGTGCCCTTTTCTCAAAGTCTCTATTTCAACTTTTTAGTTAAATTTCACTTTTGGCACAGGCTCTGTCTCCCTTTGACCTGGATGTGACTTTCATTTGTCCTTAGAAGAAACAGTGACCACACCTGTCCTGACCTGATGGCCAGCCCTCTCAGAGGGTTACATGTGAAGGCTATGCCGGGTGCAAGCATGGGGGGCTCGGGGCTGAGCTATCACTGGGCAGTGGTAACCCTGGAGATAGAAGGGGGTCATGGTTTACATTCCTATAGCACAAATGTCACTTGGAACAGTGTTTCTCCAGTTTATTATTTTATCTGCTGCATCCCAATAATTGTATTTTCACTTCCTAAAATAAGAACAGAGGAACTCAAGATAGGACACGGGTTAAGGCAATTGCCTTGCATGCAGCCAACCCTGTTCAATCCCCAGCACTGCATAAGATCCCCCAAGCACAGCTAGGAGTGATCTCTGAGATGGAGTCAGGAGTAAGCCTTGAGCTGGTATCACCCAAACACCAGAGAAAGATAAAATAGAAGAATAGAGAGATGAAGAGAGAGCTGAGGGCCTGGATGTTCTATGAGGGTTGTAGCCCTGCTCCCTCAACCTTTGATCCATAACTAGAGGTGAGTCCCTGGCCTACGTCCTTGTCCTTGTTGCAGGCTTCACTTTCTCTGTAGAGAGATCTTGATGATCTGAAGCATGAGAAGAACACAATGGAAGACACTATTGAGCATTAGCCCAAATTCCAGTCTCCATCCATCAAAGACCAGCCTTTGATTGAGAGGTCCTTCTAGAGATATTGCAAGGACCTTGTAAGCTAAAAAGGGAAAACCCTCATAGAACATCCTGTCTGGGGTCATTCAACCCTGTGCCAAGACGCTTACAGAGATGAGTCATATCAAGAGATAAGATTAAAAAATCTGTCCAAAAGGGAATAAAACAAACAGGTGGTGTGGTTCTTGCCATTTCTGAGTCCACACCCAAGCGAGGTAGAGCTCTTGAGTCCGACAAATGAGCAGAAACCATTCATGAAGTCAGAGACGCATCTGGTTCTCAGGAGAGTTTGCTTTGGGGTGTTTATCAGGAGTAGGCAAGTTATCTACACTTTTCACACTCTTTTCCATCTGTGGCCTGCCTGCTCCTTGACAACCCAAGCTTTTCTGTAAAGTCTCAGAGGAGGGAAGAGGTATGTTCTTCCTGCGAAGCCTAGCGGCCAAGGAAGGAATGGGAAGTTCAGCACAGATCACGACAGTTTGTTCTGGGTGACACTGTGTTCAGTGGGACTCTTGCAGTTAGTCCATTACAGATGAGAGGGTTAGATAGAAGCATTATTTTCTTTCTCTTCCTCTTGTCATTTTAAGGATGAGTTTATCCCATAGTCTATTCTATCATTTTGTTCACTTAAATATGGTCTTTTGGCTGAACTAAATGGATACCTGAGCTCTGTGATGTTTTTACTGGCAGAAGGTCAAGAAAATACTAGCAGATTGAATTCAATGATATTAAAAATATCATACACCATGACCAGATTAAGTTTATTGTAGGGCTTCAAGATTGGTTAAACACCTGCAAATCAATTAATATGAGACATTATGTATTACCAAAAAAAGCAAATGAGATCATAATTATGATAATACTGAGAAAACATTTGACAAGAATCAACACCCATTTATGACAAGAACTCAGTAAAAATGGGGACAGAT
This sequence comes from Sorex fumeus, assembly GCF_029834395.1. Classification (NCBI taxonomy): domain Eukaryota; kingdom Metazoa; phylum Chordata; class Mammalia; order Eulipotyphla; family Soricidae; genus Sorex; species Sorex fumeus. Next base: position 6,433,110 of record NW_026606155.1, read on the forward strand.
GGAACTATTAACATAACAAATGCTATATACTATAAGCTCACACTAATATAACACCCAATGATAAAAAGAAAAGCTTTTTTGTTTGTTTGTTTGTTTGTTTGTTTTCAGAATCAGGAACAAAACAAGGTTGCCCACAAGCTTGCCCACCTGCTAAGATCCTGATGGGGTGCAGAGTCTGGGAAGCAGGCTGGAGGTAATGGGTCATCCACTTGATGAAAATAGGTGATGGAGAATCAGCCGTCTGGATAGGCTAAGGCCGTGAAGTCCATGGCCATACTCAGTGCCCCATACTGTGTCTTCAGATGGGCATATTGCTTATAGAAGAGAGGCATGAACTAGGTGTTAGATACTTGGCCAGTCCTACTCTGAGGAAAATATGCAGAGTGGAGTCCTGCCATGTTGGAGAGCTGGGCATTAGCACAGAAAAGAAGAAGAAACTGTCTTCAAACTGCTTCCCTCAACCACGAAATCCCCAGACTGACTTTGACTTCCACAAATACTTTCTCTATGTCTCATTATAAGATTAATAAAATTCATGTGAATCATTGATATTAGAAACACCTGTTGGCCCGGAGTTCAATTCTCCACAGTTTCATATTCCATCCAGGCCTCTACCTCCCAACACACATACTACTGGGTGTGACTTAAGGAGCTCTGGGACCTCAAGCATAGCCTGATATGTCCCCTATAAAAATAAGTTAAGTAAACAAACAAATACTTGTCAAACAAATGCTTGAAGAACCCAAAACTACTGAAATTAGGGATCCAAACAGTTGTGTGTATATCAGCATTTGTGGCAGTGTTAGTTACTATTACCCAAAAGTAAAGCAATCCAAGTATCCATCTAGACATGAACAGGAAAAGAGGAAATGTGATCCAAAATATAAGGAAGGCTGGTTTGGTTGGGCACAGTTGCCCAGTCTCAAGGGCCTGGGGGAGGGACTGGGAAGTGGGGAAAAATGGAGGCAGCATACATTTTTTTAAATATTTTTATTAAAAGGGGCTGGAGCGATAGCACAGCAGGTAGGGCGTTTGCCTTGCATGCAGCTGACCCGGGTTTGATTCCCAGCATCCCATATGAGCACCGCCAGGAGTAACTCCTGAGTGCAGAGCCAGAAGTAACCCCTGTGTATTGCCAGGTGTGACCCAAAAAGCAAAAAAAAATTAAAAAATTTTAAAAACTTATTTAAAAAATCACCGTGAGATACAGTTACAGACTTATAAATGTTCGTGCTTGCATTTCAGTCATACAATGGCCAAGTAACTATCCTTCCACCAGCGCCCATTTTCCACCACCAATGGTCCCAGAATCCCTCCCATCACCCCCACCCTGTCCCCTCCACCCCACCCCGCCTCTGTGGCAGGGCATTCCCTTTTGCTCTCTCTCTCCTCTTGGTGTTGTGGTTTGCAGTTGAGGTATTAAGTTGCCATCATGTTCAGTCTATTTTCAGTCCTCATCTCCCATCCCAAGGGGGCCCTCCAAGCACCCTTTACTTAGTAGTCCCTTCTCTATCTGAGCTGCCTTTTCCCCCAACATGTGAGGCCGACTTCTAAGCTGTGGAGTAATCCTCCTGGTACTTATCTCTACTGTTCTTGGGTGTTAGTCTCCCATTTTGTTATTTTATATTCCACAGATGAGTGCAATCTTTCTATGTCTTTTCCTCTTTTTCTGACTCATTTCACTTAACATGACACTTTCCATGTAATACCACTTGTATGTAAATTTCATGACTTCATCTTTTCTAACAGCTGCATAGTATTCCATTGTGCAGATGTACCAAGGTTTCTTTAACCAGTCATCTGTTCTCAGGCACTTAAGTTTTTTCCAGATTCTGGCTATTGTAAACAGTGCAAGGCAGCATGTATTTCTGTTGCAAAGTCTCAGTGATGATCAGAAGCAACAAAAACTCACACCCACAAGCTCTGTATGGAAGTGGTGAGCATGAACCCTAAAGTATTAGCCAAGCTGGCTCAAAACCAGACCTGAGGGCAAGAAAGACAGAACAGAGGGTAAGGTGCTTGCCTTCCATTGTGGTCAAAATGAATTTGATCCCCGGCACTGCATGTGGTCCCCTGAGCACCGTCAGGAGTGATCCCTGAGCATACTTCAGAGTGTGCCAATGGGGAAGTCGGCAAGAAAAGTCAAGCCCCTCACCTTTAGGTCTCTGGTGCTGTATCTGTGCTAAGCAGTACAGCTACCTGCTAAGAACAAGATGAGGGAGTTAAGTAAGTGGATCTGGATTCTGACTCTGCCCCTTAGTATCTGTGTGGCTTTATTCTTACCATGCAACCTCTCTGTGATTCTGTTTCCTCAACTTTATTTTTTAGTGTTTTTATTTTTGGTTTGGGGGCCACACCTGGTAATGCTCAGGGGTTACTGCTGGCTCTGCACTCAGGGATCACTCCTGGTGGTACTTGGGGGACCCTACGGAATGCCAAAGACAGAACCTAAGTTGGCCATGTGCAAGGCAAGCACCCTCCTCACTGTAGTATTACTCTAATTTTTTTTAATTGGGAGGTGTGATTTTGGGGCCACCCCTGGCCGTGCTCCTGGAGCTGCTCAGGTGACCAAACAGTGCCAAGGATCAAACTCAGACCTCCAGCATGCACACACTCCAGCCCTTTGAGCCATCCTCCATTTCCTCAATTTTAAATAAAGATGATGAAAATATTTTCCTTGCATGTGTGAGGTCCCAACATCAGAAAAAAAATGGGGAGCCAATCTTGGTCCCCAACTCATAGGTTTGTTGTAAGGATTAAATTAGTCTTTACTCCTAGAGTGTGTTCTTAGAGGATGCTTGGCACACAGAAAGCACTAAAATATTTGATAAACAAAACTCCAAAATATTTTCAGCTCCCAGATTCAGTGTTCCTTTGATCTGCTCCTCCCCATTCCTCCTACCGCACTGCTTCCCTGCATGGAAAATTCACTCTCCGCCCAAGCCCCAACCACAAACAGATAAGTCTTTCAGACCAGATTCTTGAGAGCTAATAAAGCCAGCTTTCAGACCTCATTTTCTAGTTAGCTGCTTAATTTAGAGGCACTGTCAATTTGCGTTGCATAGAAATAAGGCAATGAGACTTCAAAGCTACTTTGGATCTATGCCCCTGGCCTTCAGCTCTGAAACTTGGTTGGAAAAATTGTGAATTATTCGGCAGTGGAAAGCTCTCCCCATGCTGAGACATTTATGATCACTGGGCTGGGACACTGTTAGGGGGTGACTATATAGAAACAGATGCCCCAGAGGGTGCTCTTTGATACCGAGAAATGGAAAGTGATCAAGCTGAGTGTCTCCATCATAATGATCTGAACTATTCACTTGCCAGTACTGTCCCTGTTCATTTCTCTTCCTTGTCTTTTTCTTTACCTATTTTATTTTAAATTTTCTAATTAAAAAAAAATCTTTGAGTCATCATGAGATACAGAGCTACAAGTCTGATCATGGTTGGGTTTTAGTCATACGGTGTTCCAATACCCATTTCTCCATCAGTGTACATTTCCCACCACCAATGTCCCCAGTTTCCCTCCCACCATCCTTCCCCCAGCCAGCCTATATTTATGGCAGGCACTTTCCTTCTTTATTTCTCTGTATCTGTCTCTCTGTCTCTGTCTCTGTCTCTGTCTCTGTCTCTGTCTCTGTCTCTCTCTCTCTCTGTCTCTGTCTCTCTCTCTCTCTCTCTCTCTCTCTCTCTCTCTCTCTCTCTCTCTCTCCTGCCCCCCCTTCAGGGCATTATGGTTTGTAGTACATTCTTTACTTATTTTTAATCTAACAAAAATCCCTGTTTGGGTTTAAGATTAAAATTAGAATGCACAAATGCATATCTCAGACTTCAAAAAAAAAATCAAAACCCAAACCCAAAAAACATTAGAAGTCCCCTAGCATTGCAACCTTTCCTAGTCACTGTCTCCTTCTAAGCACCATTTTATATCTTAGGATACAGAATTCTTTGGGCAGGTTTGATCACACACTCACAATCACACACGCTCACACACTGATATTTGCATGAAGGGAATCTTATACAGCGTGTAGCTCCATTTCAGGTTTTAGTCAACCTTATTGATAAAATTCACCCGTGTTATCTCTGTCTGTCATTTGTTTGCCCTCGCTGCTATGGAGTATTCCGTGGGCCACCAGAACAGCGACTATGCATGCCGACGATTGGGTGGACATTTGACTTGTTTCCTGTGGGGGCCATTTTGAAGAGTGGCTCTAGGAACTGTCTGGAGCATACCTTTTGGTGACTGTGCATGCTCTAGCTCATTGTGCAAGTTGTTTTCTAGGCCCTTTTTGCTATCAGTTTCTCCTTCCTCATTATGATCCACAGGTCCACCCAGAGGGGTAGGGTGTAAAGGCAGGAAGGGTGTGGAACGTCACCTTCCTCTCCCCTGGCTCCTGCTTCTCTTCCTCCCACCCCTATTCTCTGCTCCTCTGCCCCTTGTCCCAGAGCTGGGGGCTCAGCCTTTGTGGACCATGGTAACAGGTGCCAGAGCAGATAAGATCTGTTCCTGTATAGCAGATAAGACCTGTCCCTGCATAGCGATCCAGTAGGGAGTGTCTGGGTGCATTTTATAAGCACCAGGTATCCAGCCCAACTCCCTACCCCCCAAGAATTGTCACCACTTCAGGTGGATCCAGAAAGTGATTTGGATTTGGTCTCTTTGGTCCCCCTCTGTCGTCACTGGAATCATAGTAACTAAACTCCCTCAGTGGCTCAGCTGAGTGGGCTGATGTTCTCACAGAATAACACCGTTCATTAGCAGGCCTTGTTAGGTAGGTCTTTTTGGCTGCTGAGGAGAAACTGACTTTAAAAATTTTTTTTTTCAAAGTCAAACAGTACTTATCAGAGAGTTACTTTGAGGAATACGGTCTATGAGTAATCACCTAATTTCACAGTCCTTTTTTGAAGATGTAAAAAGAGGTGGGCTGGAAAATGGCACAATATGCAGTCACTTTTAAGAAGTGATGATACCTACTATATATATATATATATATATATATATATATATATATATATGCATATGTAACACTGTAGCACTGTCCTCCCATTGTTCATCGATTTGCTCGAGCAGGCACCAGTGACATCTCCATTATGAAACTTGTTACTGTTTTTGGCATATTAAATATGTCACAGGGAGCTTGCCAGGCTTTGCCATGCAGGCAGGATACTCTCGGTAGCTTGCTGGGCTCTCCAAGAGGGACGTAGGAATCGAACCCAGGTTGGCCGTGTTCAAGGCAAATGCCCTACCTGCTGTGCTATCGCTCCAACCCGAATAAAATTAAATTAAAAAAATTTAAAATAAAAGAAAAATGCCCTTCCTGAGATAAGTACTAAAATTCTTTTATGGCTTTTTTTTTTTCATTTTGGCCACACTTGGTGATGCTCAGGGCTTACTCCTGGCTCTGCACTCAAGAATTATTCCTGATGGGACCATATGGGATGCCAGAAATCAGGGGGACCATATAAGATGCCAGGGATTGGGGAACCATATGGGATGCTGGGGATCAAACCCAAGTTGGCCACATGTAAAACAAATGCCCTACCCACTGTACTATTGTTCCAGTTCCACTTTATACATATTTTTAAATGAGAAAAGTCAAGGAAATTGAGACTAAAGAAAGGTCTTAAAAGGCTGGCTTCATGACCTTCTTATTAGTGGTATTCTGAGCAATCTTTACATTTTTCTATGGCTTCTCTTACATACACATATACTTTTATACATACATATATGCAATCCTATCAGAATTTTTAGATAAGTCTGAATAATGGAAAGTGGAATCCTATGAGTGAATCACAATCACAATCACAAATCATCCTGTTATTTGTTGATTGCCTCGAGCAGGCCCCAGTAACGTCTCCTTCATCCTAGCCCTGAGATTATATTCAAGGCTCTTTAGGAGAATGAGACCCATCATTGTTACTGGTATTTGGCATATTGGGTATGCCACGGGGAGTTTGCCAGACTCTGCCGTGTGGGCAGGCTACATTCGGTAGCCTGCCAGTTTGTCCAAAGTAGGAATAAGATGTCATAATAAGATGTCATAATAAGATGGGTGGAGGATGCTCGGCCCCAATCTGAGTAGGCTTGGAGATCTCGGCCCCAGAACCCGCGTGGCTTTGTCCCTCTGCCAGTACCTTCATGTGTGCAGAGAGTGGTCTCAGCATGGTGGTGGCTGGTCCTGGAGGTCTTTGGCTGCCGGAACCCTGATTGGGGCTGGGAGATCCACCCAGATCCTCCAAATTCCAGTAGGCGGGGGTCACACCCACCAACTGGCCCCCTGGCGCCGTGTAATCCCATCATCGGCCAAGACTCAGAGACTATAAAAACCAGCTCCCGGAAGAAAACAGTGCAGTCTCCTGCCCTCACGCCTGGCTGTCCTCGCCGGGGCCCCTTGGAGGGGAGCAGGTTGAGCTTTCCTCCCCGCCCCGACCAGGGCTCTGGCAGCCGAAGACCTCCAGGACCAGCCACCACCATATGAGTGAATAGTCTGACAATAAAGTTCAGAAATGGTTTTGTAGTGGCTCCCTGGATTTCTCTAGTTTTGTTTTATCTTGGTTTTCCTGTACAGTTTTGTACAGTTTTCCTGTACAGCTGCCACACAACTGGGCTAGGGAGGGATATGCTATTCCCAGCTGATGACTTGATAGACCACATCATATTCAATCGACGGTTTTGCCTGACTGATGTCGCTGTTGTCCCAAAATTTCGAACGGGATCGGACCACCATCTCCTTTGTGCAAAATTCTACTTCACAGAGCGGGGAGAAAGGGCTGCAAAGTTCAAAAAGAGAACTCTCAGAATGACCACCAACTGGGAACTCTTTGGTACTATTGCGGCAACATGGGAAGATGCCATTGTTGACAACATTGACGAGGAATACGATCGACTGGTTCAGCACCTCCATGAATGTGCGAGGAACGCCAAGAGAGAGATAGCCACAAAAAGTCGCCTATCTTCAAAAACTCTTGAGCTAATTCACCAGCGTGGTTTGGCGCATGCCTCAGGCAACCGCAAGCTAACGTCCGAGCTTGCAAAGCAGTGCAGAGATGCGATCAAGGAAGACCTCAAAGAGAGAAGAGCAGAAGTACTGGTAGATGCGGCAGAAGCCGGGAAAAGTATTCGCAAGGCCCGCCTGTCCTTCGCCAACTATAAGACCAAGATGACTGCCCTCCGACATCCTGATGGATCCATCACATCCTCCAGAACGGCAATGGAGAAGATTATCCATGACTTCTACTCAAATCTCTTTGATAGCCATGTCCACTTGCCGACATACCAAATTCCACAGGATGGGTATGTCGTTCCCAACGTTCTCCCTTCTGAAATCCGACACGCCATTTCGTCGGTAAAGAAACAAACAGCACCCGGCCCAGACAAGGTCAGACCTGAACACCTGAAGAACCTGCCGTCAGTACTCATCAATACACTGGCTCGGCTCTTCACTCGCTACCTGTCTGAATGCAAGGTTCCGTCCCAATGGAAAACCAGCAGGACCGTACTACTGTTCAAGAAGGGAGACATCCATGACATTGGCAACTATCGCCCGATCTGCCTATTGTCTGTCATCTACAAGTTGTTCACTCAAGTCATCCTGAATAGGATTGGCAGAACACTAGATGAAGGACAACCATGCGAGCAAGCAGGGTTCCGCAAAGGATTCAGCACCATCGACCATATCCACACGATAACCAAGCTCATTGAGGTTTCTCGGGAGTTCAAGATGCCGCTCTGCTTAACGTTCATTGATTTAAAGAAGGCCTTTGATTCTGTTGAGACAGAAGCGGTCATTGAAGCCCTAGCCAATCAGGGCATTCAAGCCCAATACATCAGGATCCTCCGTGAGCTGTATTGCGGATTCACTACCAGAATCTCACCATTCTACAAAGAAGTGATCGTTGATGTCAAGAGAGGGGTGCGGCAGGGTGATACCATTTCACCGAAACTCTTCAGTGCCACCCTCGAGAACATCATGCGATGACTGGAATGGGAAGGAATGGGAGTGAAGATAGATGGTCGGCAACTACACCACCTCCGCTTTGCTGATGACATTGTTTTAATAACACCAAACATCAGCCAAGCGGCACAAATGCTGGCCGACTTTGACCGTGAGTTTGGAAAGGTAGGACTACAGCTGAATCTTACGAAGACAATGTTTATGAGAAACAGCCTTGTTCCTGACGCCCCATTCGCTCTCAATGGAACGACCATCTCCGAATGCAACAGCTATGTGTACCTAGGTCGAGAGGTCAACATGACAAATGACCTGGCACCCGAGCTGCGCAGGAGGAAGAGAGCGGCTTGGAACGCCTTCAAGAACGTCCAAGAAATAGCTAAGAGGACGAAGAACCTCCGGCTCCGGGCACATCTCTTTGATTCCACTGTTCTTCCTGCATTAACATATGCCTCAGAGACCTGGGCCCTACGCAAACAAGATGAGAACGCCATTCAGGTCTCCCAAAGAAGAATAGAAAGAGCCATGCTTGGAATATCACATTTCACTCAAATGAGAGAACGAATCCGGAGTTCTGACATCCGTCGATGATCAAGGATCAGGGACGCTGTCTCATTTGCCAAGGTGTCGAAAATCAGATGGGCTGGTCACGTAATGAGATTTAAAGACGACCGTTGGACTAGAGCTGTTACTGATTGGATTCCACGGGATGTCAAGAGACCGCGTGGCCGCCCACCTACCAGATGGTCAGACTTCTTTGTCAAGATCATGAACGATGGGTTTGAGGCTCTTCATATTCCCGGAGCGAACAGATGCCATTGGGCTACACTAGCACGTGACAGGGACAAATGGAGACGTTACTGGCGCCCGCTCGAGCAACTCGACGACTAACGGGAAGTTAAGTGATTTAAGTGATTTTAAGTGTTTTATCTTGGTTTTCCTGTACAGTTTTGTACAGTTTTCCTGTACAGCTGCCACACAACTGGGCTAGGGAGGGATATGCTATTCCCAGCTGATGACTTGAGCACTTTTTGTTTGAACATCAGCCGAGCATCCCTCCTCATTCAGTTGTACTGAAGCAAGAGTTAATTCCCTGTTCCTCCTACAGTTCTCTTGTTGCTGTTATTTGGGGACCACATTTGGTGGTGCTCAAGAAGCTACTTCTAGTTCAGGGCTCAGGGGATGCTCCCAGTGGTGCTCAGGAAACCACACAGCACCAAGGATTGAGCCCAAGGCTCCGAGGGCAAAGCTTGCCCTCAGCCCACTGAGTTCTCTCTCCAGTCCCTTATCCCGATTGCTCTGTCTTCAGTCCCTTTCCCTGTTTCACAATCTGCCTCCACTGTTGCCAACATCAGCAGTTTAGGTTTCCGGTAATAAAGTGCCATGGACTTATTTTTTCCATTTTAAAACAAGACTGGAAGAAATGGTGGTGCTGAAATTGCCTGAATTCGCCTGCTGCCTTCCATCCCCGCCATGAGAGAGAGCACAGCATAAGAAACACGACCCTTGAGGACCCAGTCTCCGTTCTGTGGTTTTGAGCAGATCAGACAGCTCTCAGAGGCTCAGTGACCTCATGTCTAGGATGGGAAGGGTAAGAACCACAATGCAAATGTTCTTTTTCTGAGCAGTTCTTATAAAACCTCTCAGACTTTGAGTGCTGGGCAAAAACACAGGGTGGAATGCAGCTCTCAGGCTCCATCTCTGAGCACCCTGGGACTCTGGATTTACAATGAGCTCCCAAACCATGTCAGTGCTGCTGCCCCATAAATCATAACTGAAGCTCAAGACTGTAGGTCAAATTGCTCATTCTGATAGTCACTGATCTCCTATACGGTCATTCCGATTTAAATGCTGAGAGTATCTCGCCTGCATGGAAAGCCTGGAAACCTACCCATGATGTATTCGATATGCCAAACACAGTAACAACAAGTCTCACAATGGAGACGTTCCTGGGCCCGCTCGAGCAAATCGATGAACAACGGGAGAATAGTGCTACAGTGCTACTATAAATAAAACTATAAAGGAAAGATAATTGAGAGGAAAGACACTTGTCTTGTGTGCCACTGGACCCCAATATGATTCCTGGCACTTCATATAGTCCCTCAAGCACTGCCAGGAGTGATCTTTAGCACAGACACATGAGTACCTCTTAAACACCATCATGTGCAGTCCAAATCCCCTACACCCAATTTTTCCTTTATTTTAAAATCCAGTTTGTTGATTGCAGCAGCCACTTGTAAGTGTTCAATAGATCCCTGTAGCTAGTGGCTACAGTATTGGACAATACACGAGAGAAGATTCCCATCACTGAAGAAAGTTCTATTGTACCATATAAGATCCATTCAAACTGAGCACCTTCCTGAGTGCTCAGCTTATTGAGACCTTCTATATGCCAGGTAATATTCTAGGTACCACTGAAAATAACAGTGGACAAAATTTTTTGCCCATGTGAAGCTTGCTTTCTAGTGTTGATTGATTTTTTAAAAAGAGATAGAAAGAACATTTTAGATGAATATGGAGGTGGCCATGCTCTTAAAAATAGACTCTAACTTCATATTTCAGCATCCTCACAATAAGCCAATACTTTTGATATCCTCCAGGGCACACAGACACCCATATAACCATAAATAAAATAAAAATATTAATCTGAAGAACTTACTGAGGATTTCTTAAAGAATGCTAAAGAGAACCTTCGATTGCTTCCCATTGTAACCCTCAAGACACCCCATATGATACTTCTTCCTACTTTTTTCCTCTTCCTGGTGTCCCACTACAAAGATACCCCAAATTTCTCCTTTTTCATGCAGTGAAATTTCTCCCTTTTTGTGCAGTGAAATTTCTCTCTGCCAATTACTTCAAAGTTCCAATTACTTCAAAGTTCCCATCCCTAAATCTCTGACTTAGGGAACCTGCCTCCCTCACTAAGAGGAATCCTTCCTGAAAGTTACAAAAATGGCCTTTGTAATGGGAAAACAGCATTTTCTGACATAAGGCAAAATGGTGAAGGCCAGAGAGAAAGCACAAGGGTTGAGGTGCTGGCCTTGCTTGCAGTAAGTATACCCCAGTTCCATCTCCAGAACCACCAAAAGTAATCCTTGAGCATAGAGCCAGGAGTAAGGTCTGAGTATCATGCTGGGTGTGGCCCTAAAACCAGAAAAAAAAAGAAAAGAACAGAGAGGGACAGATATAGAATGATTGCACTCATTTATGGGATTAAAACAACCACATCAGACTAATACCCAAGACAGTAGAAACAAGGGCCAGGAGGATTGGTCCATGGTTGGAAACCTACCTCAAGTGCTGGGGGAGAAGGCAGCTGGGATAGAGAAGGGACCACTATGACAAAGAGTTGGAAATGATCACTCTGGATAAGAACTGCAGGATGAAAATAGGTAAGGGAACAAACATGATAACCTATCAGTATCTGTATTACAAGTCACAAAAGAGGAGAGAGAGAGAGAGAGAGAGAGAGAGAGAGAGAGAGAAGGAACATGCCAGAAAGTGCCAGCCATAGAGACAGGCTGGGGTGAGGGTGTGGTAATGGTGGACGAGGGGGATAATGGGGACATTGGAGGTAGGAGATGTGCATTGGTGGAGGGATAGAGGGATGGGTATTGGAATGTTGTATAATTGAAACCTGACACCATGAACAGCTTTATAAATGTGTATCTCATGGTGATTCAACAGAAAGAAAGAAAGAAAGAAAGAAAGAAAGAAAGAGAGAAAGAGATGGAAGGTGGGAGGGAGGGAGGAAGGAAGGAAGGAAGGAAGGAAGGAAGGAAGGAAGGAAGGAAGGAAGGAAGGAAGGTGGGAGGGAGGGAGAGTGAGAGAGAGAAAGAAAGAAAGAAAGAAAGAAAGAAAGAAAGAGAGGAGGAAGGAAGGAAGGAAGGAAGGAAGGAAGGAAGGAAGGAAGGAAGGAAGGCAGGCAGGCAGGCAGGCAGGCAGGCAGGCAGGCAGGCAGGCAGGCAGGCAAAAAGGAAGAAAGAAAAAGGAAGCATTATTCTTAAGACACAGTGGTTGCTAAGTGGTGGGAGAGACATCAGGGAGACATGAGACATGACCACATCACCCCCTCTCCCACACACAACCCAGCATGTAGATACCTCTTACAAGTGAGCTTGCTTTATTGGGGATCACACCAGCTCTGGTGCAGAGTCACTTTCCCCTGTGACCATGATACTGAAAACCAAAACTATGCAGAAATGAGAAGGGGAAATTGGGTTTATCTTCCACATCTCACCAGAATTCCTGAGGAACATTCTGGAAGCATGCGACACAGGAATCAGCCTATGGTCCCCTCCACTCCGCGCTGGAAGCAGGATTGTGGAATCAAACAAAATAACAAGATCATTCAAGGGCCTTGAAAAAAGGCTCTGGGTAAGGCCAACACAACTCTGCTTTGGTTTCTCCTTCCTGTCTCGGGACATGGGCAGTGCCTCAAGAGACCCCCATCTTCATCCCTGCTGGCTTGGCACTTCTCTCTTCTATGTCCTTGGAAAGCTGACCTTGACATTCAGGAAGCCTCTTTGGCTTTGGCATAAACTCCAGGAAGCAGAAAGAGAGAAAAAATTAGAAAAGTTTTGCACTATGATTTATCCCTGAGTTCCAGCAGAGCTTTTGGCTCAGCCTGAAAACTAGGTTCGGCCCTGACCCCTGCATTATGGCTTTGATGGAGGGCCACCAAGGGCTATAGTGACTCAACTGACTGAGATGAAGGGGAAGAAGAAATGAAGCACATGGGAATGAGTCTGGCCTCGGTGGTTGCTGTTTCCCTGTCCCCTTGGCCCTCGGCTTACTCTTCTGCTCTTTTCTTCCATTTGGATCAATTGTGGGTTCCTTCTCTCCTAATTACAGTCTGTAAAGGCCAATTTTTCAATGAGTTGGCACTGAAATTGAGCTCATACTTATTTTCACACTGTGCTTCGGTTTTTAATAGGTTGAGTAAGTAAGACAGCCAACCCAGGTGAATCATCTTGCTTGGAATGAGGTATTTAGGACTGTGGGGCAGGGACTGAGGGACAGTTTGCTATAAAGTTGCCTGTTCAAAGGTAAACCCAGGGCCAGTGCAATTAGCACAGTGGATAGGGCACTTGCCTTGCATGCAGCTGGCCTGGGTTTGATCCCCGGCATCCCATATAGTCTCCCAAGCACCACCAGGAGTAATAACTGAGGGCAGAGCCAGGAGTAAGCACTGAGCAAGTAACCCCCAAAACAGAACAAAGGTAAATCCAGGTGCAACATGTTATTTAGACGTTTCAAGTTGTCTACCCCAAGCTCCCAAATTTATAGCTGGATCCCAGAGGCATTCATTTATTTTTTAAATTGAATCACCATCACAGTGAGATACACAATTACAAAGCTGTTCATGATCGGGCTTCAGTCATACTATGTTCCAATACCCATCCCTCCACCAGTGTATATTTCCTGTGGCCAATGTCTCCAGTATCCCCCCTCCATTAGCCTGCCTCTACGACTGTACGACTGGCACTTTTCTTCTCTCTCTCTCTCTCTCTCTCTCTCTCTCTCTCTCTCTCTCTCTCTCTCTCTCTCTCTCTCTCTCCCTCCAACACTTCTGGGCATTATGGTTTGCAATACAGATACCAAGAGGCCATTGTGTTTGGTCCTTTCAGCACCCAGCTCCCATCCAGAGCAATCACTTCCAACCATCATTGTCATAATGGTCCCTTCTATATCCCAATTACCCCCAGAGGCATGTTTTGTCTGCTAGAGAAAGAATTTTTGTCCTTTGAAAATTAGCCCACTATGGACAAACAAAAAAAGAGCCTTAGTGTAAACCCGATCTGAACAGTGACAAGAGGGAAGGTGGTTTAAGGGTTGTTCCCTGCTTCAGCCTTGCTGGTCACCCACTACCATTGCGCCCCTCTCTCTTCCTGGTCCCTCAGCCTTCATTTTTTCCCAGGCTCCCATTCAATACTACATCCTCATTCCCACTCCCTGGGGGACTCACAGCCATTTTCTTTTCTGACGTTTTCTCTTTTCATTGCAATCACCTCCCCAAACCCCAATCCTTCCATTTCTCTGCCGCTGCTGCATCTCCACCTCTGGCTGTGGTCGGAGAAAAACTGGGGAGCCCAGCTAGTTATTCTCACGTTCAGAGCCAGGCAGTTCAGATGGCTGTGGTGGCTGGTGCTGTCCTCTCCAGCTGGCATGGGCTGGTGCCACCCCAGCTCCTGTGCATGGTGGCTGCAGCACCTGGACAGCGGAAACAGCTTTGAACCTGGAGCTCTGGAGAGCACTGGGTCCTTTAGGAGCAGAGTCAACCGGGAACGCACAGTGGTCCTGACACCACCAAATGGGACATCAGAGAAAAGCCCAACCATAATATGTGGACCAGTGGTCTGTTAGCTGGCAGTTACCAGAACTTTCAGGAAAACCCGTCACAATAACAAGATCTAGGTTAGAGCTGAAGATCCCAGAACTGTAGAGGCAGCAGGAGAAACAGTGCTTTGTTCACAGGACTCCTGGACAGATCGGAAGAAGCTGGATTAAACATTGTGCTGAATGCTCCCCAGCGGGTGGTGCTTCCTTTCCCTATACCCACCGTTACAGGCTCCGCAGCAGGGGAAGCCAAGCCCCCCAATTCCATTAGGTTTTGCAGATAGGAAATGCCCACCGAGATGAGAAGATGGAAGGAAAGTGGACACCAGTCTTCTGCCTGAGACAGCAGGGAACCTGCAGAGAAGTGAGGCTTGGGAGTGCCTGAGCCACATTCTGCAACCTCTGGACACTGACTGATATTGTCCTTCCCTGCTTTCACCTCCCACATCCCAGGGAATGACCCAGAGTGTGTTCAGTCCTTCTTTGCCTAGAGGCTTCGAGCAGCTTCTATCTTCTGACAAAAACAATGTGCAGCCTCCATGTGTACAATAGCTTATGCTCTTAACTATCTTAAATACTTTTTAGCGCTGTCTTCTTTAAATTCTGTACCAATTCTTTAAGGTGCCAAGACTGAAATCATTGTAATCACTTTTATATAGACAGAAAAAGGAGCAGGAACCTCCACAATTGGGGTTGTCTCTTCTAAAAGCTGCATAATTTGGATTCACTTTCTTAATCCTCCTTTGCCTCCTTTGCCATTTCCCTTCCTATAATACGAAGGGCTTGGACTAAGACCTTTAGCTCCCAGTCTTTAATGCAACTCACAATAAGAAATATGTTTTGCGGGGCTGGAGTGATAGCACAGCAGGTAGGGCATTTGCCTTGCAGCGGCCGACCCAGGTTCGATTCCCAGCATCCCATATAGATCCCCTGAGCACTGCCATAGATAATTCCTGAGTGCAGAGCCAGGAGTGACCCCTATGCATCGCTGGGTATAACACAAAAAGCAATATATATATATATATATATATATATATATATATATATATGTTTTGCATTATTCCTGAATTCTTAGAGTTGTGTATGCATGTACCAAAAACCATAGTTTCATGAAAACAACACAAGTCTCTCTAATTTTCTCCCATTTATTTTATTCTTTTTATGTTCATGGTCACTGTTAGAGACTGAAAGTGTGGGTTCCCCTATATTCACACTGAAGTGTTAACTCCTCTACTGTGATGGTAGAGAAGGAAGGGTTTGGGGGAGGTGACTAGGTTATGGAGATGTAAGCTTCAAATGAGAATAGTGTCCTGGTACAGACTCATTGCTCTAGCTCTCTTATCATGATGTGAGTTGACAGCCAAAAGTCAGCCGTGTGCAGTCCTGATTGATTCTGGCACTCTGGTTCCCTAACATCAGACTTTCAGTGGGTCTGTGAGAAGTAAACTTCTGTTGCTTAGGAGACATTGTAGCCTATGTCTGAATCCCTGAAGAGACAGAAACAGAGATCTACTAGGTTGACTTCACCTCCCAAGGACTTGGGCAAGTTTCATCTGTTTCCTTGTTCCTGGTTTCCTCTGCAAAGCAAGAGAAATAATAACTGGATTTTTAGGCTATTGGTGGAATTCAGTAAGGGTCAATTCCAGCTCAGGGTTTGGCTGAATCCAACTGGCAGAACTAGATCTTACGTAGTACTGTGATTACATCAAAAATAAAGAGGCATGTATGAAAGTCCAGAGAGGGGGAAAAAAATAAAACTGTTTCCAAAAATACCAACTCCACCAAATAGTTCAGAATCTTCCCTTTAGCCAACAGTTCAATGTGGAAACATGTGGGTATAACTCACACTTGAAGGTTTGAGGGTGAAGGGGAAACAGCTTGTGTTGGAAACACACAATGCCATCAAGCAGTGCTCTAGTACAGAGGAAGTTGCCTCATTTTCAAAGTCTCTGCTCCATTCCCCTGGGGTACTTCATAGTCAAAAGGTCTTGACAGGTTCCCGGTTGCCAAATACCCGCCTTCCCTTTTTAAGTGATGTTAACCCAATAGTTTTGCTCTCCAAGAGGTTGGGAGCAAATTGGATTTTTATAAACCAGCTCTCCTGCCCCCACTGGCTGAAATTATAACTTGCAGAGATCTTGTTTTTAATTTCAGACTTGTTTTCAACCCTAATGCTTAATTGAAAGGGTCCTTGTTTCCTCTACTGCCTGCATCCGTCAGAGATCCTGGCTGAAAAAAAATAGAAGGCATGCTAATAATTGCCACAGAAAAGGATCACATTCAAAGCGTGTGGTCACATACAAAAATTCCCGGAGGGTTAGAAGCCAGCTGGCACCCTGCAAGCCCGTGGGCCCAGACTCGAGGAGACCACATAGGCCTGGATATTGTTTGTGTATCCAGAATTGGGGTTCCTAATGCTGACCCCACATTTCTTAGACCAGACCTCTGCCTTCTCTCTTGTCAAAAGCTAAGAATAAGCCCAGAGCACTGTTAGGTATGGTACCAGATCAAGCAACAACAGAAAAGGGTAACTAAGAGAATAACTAAGTCTCAGTAAAGTAGTCTTTGACACCCAGGAGGATACTATCGGGAGACTTTAGATATTTCCAAGATGTTCATTATCCCTATCTGGCGATATGGACAATGAGGTTTCTTGTGTATCTTTTCATTGACTTTTCATTTTTCATTTGTGCTTCCACCTAATTACTGCCATTTTTAAAGCAGAAGCTGTTTCACTTCTAAGAATACATCAAACAATAACCAGAGATTCACAAAGACAAGTGGAGATGAGAGTACTGGGTACTTGGGAGAAGACTCAGTATACAGGCTGTTCAAGTCACTGTGTTTAAAGAATCCGTGAAGGCAGGTCAGGGGAGGTTCAAACGAGGAAGCAGAAATCCAAACTCCTTCCCAAGGATTATGCAGCACTGTAGGACTTGGGTATTATCTGAATTTATCTACATTATCCTCCCCCTTCATCTCAAGTATTTCAGCCACCCTGGACTTGTCTCCATTCCTCTCAATCAAGTTTTTCCCCCTTGGGACATGCCACCCTCTAGTTTTGGGATCACTCTTCTCTCTGTGAAGTTTGGGAACAGTGGTGGGGATTAAACTCAGGAATCCTGCATACAAAGCATGCCCTCGACCCCTTGACTTCTTTCTCTAGCCTGGGGGTATTGTCTCTTGTTCTCTTTATTCAAAAAGATCTTTACTTGACTAACTGGTTCCTTTTCTTAGATTAAATGAAAACTTCTCTAAAAAAGTGTTCTTGGGGCCACAGAGATAGCACACCTGACCTGGATTTGATCACCAGCACCACATATGGTCCCCTGAGCTCCAAAGAGGGAGGGGGGGAGGGAGGGAGGGAGGGAGGAAGGAAGGAAGGAAGGAAGGAAGGAAGGAAGGAAGGAAGGAAGGAAGGAAGGAAGGAAGGAAGGAAGGAGGGGAGGGAGGGAGGGAGGGAGGGAGGGAGGGAAGGGTGAAATGAAAAAAGGGAAGAAAGAGAGAAAGAGAGAGAAAGAAAGAAAGAAAGAAAGAAAGAAAGAAAGAAAGAAAGAAGAAAGAGAAAGGGAGAAAGAATCCATTGCACACTGGGATAAATAGCCACCCACTTCACCACTCTTCAGCACATTTTGTTTTATTTCTTTAAGACTACTCACCATTTGTGGTGTTAGAATCATGTACACTGGAGATCATTATTAAAAATATTGTAAATAATATAACCTCAATCCAAAATAAACAGTGTTTAGAAAAGACTACATACCATTAGAGGTAATTATCTCATTTATTTGATCCCAATTAGAAACAAAACTGTTAGTCTCATTTTCTAACATAAGATTTGTGAGTTCGAAGAGTTCTCTGTATCCAGAACTATGTGTGACATACATTGCGCACTCAAGAGTTAGGGATTAAATATTAAGGGATAAATAAGAGATTTTAAAAGAGAAAAATTGGGACAAGCATTCCAGTCTGAGAATAGAAGGGTGCGTGAACAATCATGAGTCATAACAAGGTGTCATTCTAAGAAACACATTGTTATATCTTGTCAGTTTGGGAACAGTATCCATATGATTAGAGATGGATGGTAGAGACAATTATTGGGACCGTCAATATATATTTGGCCCATCATTGAATGAAACATCTTTGAGCAGTGAATGACTCATCAGCACTAAGGAGTGAAACAGCAGAATATCTTGCAGAAGAGAGGACAAAGGTAGGCAGGCACCAGTCAGAAGTCTTGTATGCCCGACTAGACAGTGAAAACTTATTTATCAGGAATTAGAGAAAAATTGAGAGGTTCTGTCTAAAGCCAAAAGGAAACCTACTGAGATGGGAACATTTGTGTGGAGACTGTCCTGCAGAGAAATAGATGATGAAAGGAAGGATTAGGGATGTTACTCCATTGTAGAGCATGTGCCTTGCATGTGTGAGGCCCTGGTTTTGACCCCCAGTAAACCAGGAAAAAAGAGAAAAAGATGATGGGCAGAGGATCATGGTTAACATAACTCTGAAGACATTGATTGGATCTGCAGTAGGCACCTTGAAAATGCCAGATTATTATATTATATATTATATATTATATATTATATATTATATATTATATGGGGTAGGCAAAGAAAGGAGACCAGAGAGGCTAAGCAGGAGTTACATAAACCTCAAACAATGTGACACAAGGGTATAATCAAAGCTGTCATCATCATAAACAATGACAAATAATGGCCCAAGGATTCTATATATATTCTATTATATAGAATCAGCAGAATTTGCTGACAAATCAGTTGTTTGTGTCAAAGAAAATATTCAGGTTCTAGTAAGTTGTCTGGATTGTAATTTGTGGGTTTTGTTCTCACATGGTGGAAAAGAACCAAAAGTTTACTTGAGACCTCTTCGATAAGGCCACAAATACTACTCCTGAGGGCTCCATCCTTGTAACTTAATGACACCCTTCCAAATATCCTATCACTGGGATTAGGACTTCAAAATAGGAATTTGGGGTGATATTCAGTTCATTTCAGTGACTTTGATCACCACTTTCCTCCCCTAGCCCCTGCCTGTTCTTTGACTTAGTTTTCTAGTCAATCCATCATTTCTGTGTCCTATCTCACATCCTGACACATTACTTTCCTTTCAAATTAGCCAAAATTGACTTCAGTGTTTGCAACCAGGAATCCTGATTAATGCAGCTCTCAATAAATGGTCTTTCAAATGAGACCAAAAAAAAAAAAAAAGAATTCAAAATAAGCACAAAATCCTTACATGCTACTTGAAGAATATAAGTAGTAGGGAAAAAAATTGAAAAATAAACTTTCCTCCAAGTGTAAGCAATAATTGCAAAACTAACTATGACTGGAGAGAGAGTGCAACAAGTAAGGTGCACAGATAAACTTAAACACATACTGACACATTCAGAATGGACAGATGCACAACCGAAAAAATGCGCATACCTTCTCTGACTTCTCCTCCCTACCCTCCCAGACTCACCTTGCGCTATTCCCCACCTGAGTGCTTGTTCTCTGATTCCTGCTCCTTGAGCAGTATGAAACATGCTTCTGTCCTAGGACTTTTCCAGAGATGTCCCCTTGGCCCCTTACCCATTATCTTACTCCACTCAACCTTGTTTAGCATTTAAACTCATTGTTCCCGCCCCCTCCACAATCCCCATTCTCCCTTACACATCTATTTTCCCAGGCCACAAATTTTCTTCTCCATTTATTATCCCATTTATTGATCATCATTTCCACATAGTCCCATAAATACAAGGCATTTTGTGTATTTTTCCCATGGCCATATCCCCACAGCCTAAGCCAATACTTAGCACTTGGTCGATGTTCAATAACATTTGTTGAAGAAATGAATGAACATCTCAGGGGAGAAAGTCTGCAAGATTGAGAGTCAATCTTCCTCATTACCTACACCGAAAACTCTGAGTAGTAGGAAGGATCGGGAGTAGATGAAATATCCATGAGAAGCTTAAAAGGGAGATGTGTTGCCCCAACCTACGTACTAGGATCAGACTTCAGGAGTTTGTTGAGTTCTGGCAAGTAAAATCTATGCTTGGTATCCTGGATAGAGTCCCAGAAAAGCCCAGGCAAAGGGGGAGATGTATCTGCATCTCAGAGGAGAGCATACTTACATAAGGGAGCATAGCAATGGAGAGACCACCACTGATGTGAACACAAGGGCAGAAACAAGAAAGAAAACCTGTGTGGCTAGAGGTGTCCTCCCCAAACCTGACCACGTGTCACCAACCCCATGCCCCAGCCCTTCATACTACCCTACAAAAGTGGATGATCATTGAAGACTGATTGGGATGTCCCCACTCCTCCTGTGGGGATTGAGGTAGAACGCATCAGGGAGAGGAGTTACGTAAAAATACGGCTCTGTTTTCTGCATGCTGCTGTTCCAACCTGCCTAATTTTATTTCATGTCAAAACAATCACTAATATTTAAAGGAAAGAAATGAATTTTAAAGACATCTTGCTCAGGCAGAGTCCAACATTGAGCCCAGAAGTCTGGGACAGGCGCTGTCTCCTGGCTGACCTCACATGCCCTTCTCCAGGGCAATCAGTTCCACAGTCAGTGGCAGCTGCACGCAGCTGAGTGATCTCCATGGCAACCACAAGCCCATCACCTGGGCTTTATCCCCAATTGCTCTGTCAAGGGTGAATTGCAGACAAGCGCCATACAAGGGAGATGGAAAATTCATATCCTCTCTTGCTATTCCCTTCTCGTGTTTGGATATTAAGTTCTAAGAGTGGCCCTTCCCCTCTTTCCCTAAAATTAGTCTGAATGCCTTTTTATTTCTCTCTCTTATTTGCCATCTGATTCATGGCTTCTTATGCCTGATGATGTGAGGGGGTGGGATAGAATTAGCACTCAGCAGTTCCCTGGGGGTCCCCCACCCCATGTCATACCATGCCACGGCTGGCAAGATGACAGGTTTCCTGAGGAAACCTCAGGGAGGCAAGGTCCTCTCTGGCCTCTCTCTCTCTCTCTCTCTCTCTCTCTCTCTCTCTCTCTCTCTCTCTCTCTGTCTCTCTCTGTATAGGGAGATGTCCATCCCATATGACGTCTGGAGGGAACCAGAACTGAGATAAGGAAGGTCAAGCTGATTCTTCCGATGGAGTTGTGTTGATGAATAAATAATGAGATACTGACCAAATCTTTGTGGATCCCTCCCACTCCCCTGACCTATCATTTAAAGTTGAAGACAGCCAACGTGAAATCCTGTGGAATATGGTGCAGGTGATGGGTTCTTTGGTTGCTATGGTGATTACTCAGCTATGAGTCAGTGTTGCCTCTAAAAACAGTTCTACCACCTTAATGAGCCAAGGAATCAACTACAGAACATGTCTAAAATGTCTGTTTCAGGGACCCTTCCCTAAGGTCTGATTTTATAGGAAGAAACACAGTAGATGGCCTAGGGATTGTCTTTAAAAGCATCCTCTCCCCAAGCAGGCTATTGCTGAGATGGGTTCTCATGTACTCCGAGAAACTCAATGTAATTAGACTCTGCTAGTACCAGGGTGCTCACTGACTTAGGAAGAGAGAAACATGGCTGTGGCAAGGTCTTGTTCCGTAATCTCAATTTATCTTCTCCAACTTCCTTATGCAGTGCTTTAGAATGCTCATGAATAAACAACGGGTACAAATTCTCTAACCCCTGAATATCAAACATATGTCTCGGCAGGCAAACCCGAGTTCATTCTAGACTGATTTATGTTAAAGTAGACATTTCTTTTTCAGACACCTTAGAATAATTTTTATTTTTGGTGAAAAGATTTCTATTGGTGTGGAAGGAAAGCATAATCTCCTAGCTTGATGTTGAGATTTCAGAAGAAATAGATTTTATATCTTCTTGATTCTACAGCTGTTGCAATAAGTAATAAAGTTTTTATGGAATTTTTTCTTATTTTGCCCTGAAGGTGTTTGCATACCCATTTTAATGTGGAAGATACAAATGTTATGTGTATGGTTATATCATTAGGTGTTGAGCAGTGGATGGAATTGCACTAATTGCTGAAACTGAATGAAGTCTGTTGTTGCTAATTATCTCTTTTTAAAAAAAGAGCAACCATATTATGCCCGATTACACCTTGTCAACAAAATTATGGATTTCAAAAGGCAGCAAAATTGAATATGTAATTTCAGGTTGGCCTAAGATATTGTCCATGCCTAGTCTTTACATTAAGAGATTCTGATTATCAGGAATGATCACTCTGGGCGAGCACTGAGTGTTAAAAGTAGGTAAAGGAATATACAGGATAACTTTTCAGTATCTTGATTGCAAATCACAATGCACAAGAGAGAGAGAGAGAGAGAGAGAGAAAGAGAAAGAGGGAGAGAGGAGAGAGAGAAAGAGAAAGAGGGAGAGAGGAGAGAGAGAGAGAGGGAAGGAGAGAGGAGAGAGGAGAGAGAGAAGGACAGAGGAGAGAAATAGAGGGAGAGAGAGGGAGAGGGAGAGAGAAGCGAATGAGAGAGAGAGAGAAGGAGAGAGAGAGAAAGAGAGAGAGAAGAAAAGTTCTTGCCATAGAGGGGGGAAACTGGGGACAATAGTAATGGGAAATGCACATTGGTGAAGGGACGGGTGTTGGAACTTTGAACAACTTTGTAACTGTGGATCTCACTGTGATTCAATAAAAAATAAATAAATAAGAGATTGTGATTATTGCATCCTAGGCAAAACTCTCACTTTCCTAATTGTGTTGTGCTAGTTTCTCCTACTGACCATAACTTGCCAGGCCCAGAGGGATTTAAATATCTTCATCATTTTGGTTTTGTCTATTCTTCCTTTGCTTGTAAGTACTTGGGTTTGATTCCTACAGCTTTATTTCAAATTCCATTTTGGCTTTTGAAAACTTTGTTTTTAGAGAATGGGGTGAGATGTAGGAAGTTGCTGAAAAACAGAAAAATAAGCTGCTATTAGACTTTAACTTCACCTCCACAACGAATTGTTTATTTTTAAAGAGATAATAAACTTATATTAGTTCAAGTTGCTATAACAAGATCCCACAGACTGGGTGACTTACGCATCAAACATTTATTTCTTAAATTCCTCGAGCCTGAGAAGTCCAAAATCAAGGTACCAGTAGATCCAACTGCTGCTGAGGGCCAGCTTTTCCATTTGCTCACTATAAACTCGTAAGGCAGAGAGCTCTCTTCCTCTTTTTATTGGGGTACCAATCCCATTAAAGGGGCTCTACCCTTGTGAGCTCATTAATTACCCCCAAAGGCCCCACCTCCACATACCATTCATCATTTCAACATGTGAAGTTGGGGGGAGCACAAACATTCAAGCCACAACCAAGGCTATGCAGCAAAAGCACTTGAAGTGGCTCAGAAAACCTGGTTCCCCTCACCAGTGATGGTCATCGTGAGCTTCCAATAGTCTGGGCAATTTCCTCATCAGAACCATAAAGGGAAGGATGAAACACTCTGATCTTCTGGATTCCAGATGTTATGAAATCTATGATCACTGAGTGCCTGAGTCCTGGGGGACTTGCAACAATGTGAATCAATGAACAAACACATGGATGAAGGCCTGAGAAGAGAAAGAAACCAGGAATTTAAAGCCTCTCATTCCTGTCAAAATATCCTCTCACTCCTACCAAAAACAACTCTTTTCAAATAAAAAAAAATCCTTCTATCGATGATAAGCATAATTGTTGAGGCACCGAGATGCATAAAATTGTTTTAGTGAAAGATATTTCAACTTGTTGACCCTTTTTTTACATAAACTTCCAAAGCAGCATACTTTCCTGAATAAGTAGCACTTATTCCTCCCATCTTCCCGTTGTTAATCGATTTGCTCGAGCGGGCACTAGTAACATCTCACAACAAATTGTAAGACTTGTTGCTGTTTTTGGCATATCCAGCACGTCAGGGGTAGCTGGCCAGGCTTTTCTGTGCGGGTGAGATACTCTCGGTAGCTTGCCAGGCTCTCTTAGAGGGGTGGAGGAATCGAACTTGGTTTGGCCATGTTGGCTGTGTGCAAGGCAAACACCCTACCCACTGTGCTATCACTCCAGCCCTTCCTGAATAACTGTCTTATTTATTATTTATAAACGAATAATAACTTATATATTATATAATAAAATTAAAATGTTTATAATTTACTAAAAATAATTGTTTCTCTTTCCACAATACCTTTGATCTTTTCACGGTACCTAAGGTTCGTAGCTTCGCATCTTATTCTCTTTCATCTTCTTTTTGTGCCCCTTCTCTGACTCTGAGCCTCCTGTGACCCCTACCCTCTCCCAAAACCTAGTTATTTTACATGAACACCTCACTCTTCAGCTGACGTGGTTATTGAAGCAGTACTGTCATCTTTGGATGGGTTTTCCTGCCTCTTTCTAAAAAAGTA
Source organism: Sorex fumeus (assembly GCF_029834395.1). NCBI lineage: Eukaryota > Metazoa > Chordata > Mammalia > Eulipotyphla > Soricidae > Sorex > Sorex fumeus. The sequence continues at coordinate 6,457,764 of NW_026606155.1, forward strand.
AACAGTCATAAGAGAGAGACCTAGATGGGCTAGTGGAGAGTGAAGGAGAGAAACAATCAGATACAGCACCTGGCCTCTTCTGGACATTCAGTAAGGGTTTGTTGAATGAATAAATAGCTGCCATGGGAATTCTCCTTCCCAGATAATGCTTTCCTCCCCTGCAGACTGATATCTATTCTCTTGCTGGCTATTCCTTTGAGTCCATGTGTTCACCACAGATATAGATGTAAACTTCGGAGCTGCACTCATTGTACCATCCAGAAAATAGCCCCTATTGCTCCTGACAGGCTTTTGTTATTTCTACGCAGACATCAGTGTAGACATGGTCCCTGGCTGGCAGTGTCTTTTTTTTTTTTTGAGTCAAAACTCTTTATCATAAAGACAAAAATGGAAAAGGCTGTAAATGAAGAGGAAGTTCATTTGCCTCACAATGCAGTGGGTAAAGCAAGTACTTTTCCAACATTTGAAAGGGTACTTTGGCATCTCTGGCAATAGAAAATCTTGTCATGGCCTTCTGTGCCCAGAAAATTCCACCTAGAAGAATCTAACAAGACATTTTTGCTTTGTAGATGATCATAAAAACCCCTTTCCAGGAGGGTTGGTCCCAATAAAGATAATGGAAAGTAATGAGAATACCCTGTTCTCTAGATGGCCATTTATGAAACTGTCCACTTAGAACCTCACAATGTGGCCTTATTTTGAAAGGGTTTTTATGGATGTAATTAGCTTAAGTGAGGTCTTCATATTGTTGGAGGTGATGAGGGGGAGGGTTTGAGCCCCATCATGCAGTACTCAGGGCTGACTCCTGGCTCTTTGCTCAGGGATTCCTCCTGGCAGTGTTCAGAGAATCATATGCAGTGCCAGGGCTCAAACAGGAGTGGGTCTCATGGAAGGCAAGCACAATGACCCTTGAACAAACTCTCTCTGCCCTGAAATGAAGTCTCATGAGTAGGCCCTAAATTCAATGATGGTGTCCTAATAAGTCAATGGGACATGCGCAGAGAGGGAGGGAGGCTGGGTGACCTTGAGGCTGGATACTGCAGTGAACAGAGAAAAGTCAAGGAATGTAGGGAGGGATAGACACTGAAGGATATAGCTTCAGAGGATGCAGACCTGTCGCTTGCCTGAGTTTAGTCCTCTAGCTTCCAGCGTACGGTTCCCTTTCCCCATTCAAATCTTCTTAAGGTCAGACAATATTTTTCTGGATTTTGTATTGTGGTATGATACTAAAGAATGTTAGATTATTAAAGCCTTGGGTCCTTTATGAGGGCAGGAAGAAAATCTGAAGTACACACTAGTTCAAATGGAAACCCCCACGTCAGATGTTCAAGATGTATAAATCAGTTTACTTAATGCTCAAATCACAATCTTATGAGATGGTGTGTTATCAGTTATGACGCTTTCAGAACCTGTCAAAAGTAAGAGACTGGGAGGTAGTTCAAATGGTAGAGCACAGGCATCGTAGGTGTGAAAGCCTGGGTCCCAGCCTGATTGCACTACTGGGTATAGTCTAGGTTAGCCTCCAACAGAACCGAGGTCTCAGCAACAAACTGTCAGGCCCACCACTGGGTCAAGCATTAATGCTGGGGGAATGCTCTTATTTTTAAAAAAGCAATGGATATAAATAGATTTAACAACAAAACAAACGAGTGGTTTGTATATTAGAGAAAAATATTTTAATAATCATAAGACAATAAACACAACACTTTATGCTCGTAGAACACATACTAAATGTAAGGCTCTTAATCTCTATTAATCTCAAGGAAAATCATTAACAAAGAAATGGTTATCATAAGTGAAATCTAAACAAGCATTATCAATAAGCATAACCAATGACTAGAGAGAGAGAGAGAGAGAAAGAGAGAGAGAGAGAGAAGGTGAAATCAAAGTACTGAATAGTAAGATGATTACATGTAAGATTTCGTGTCTTTGAATTTTGTGGAAAAAGTTGGTGACATTAAATCAAATACAAACTTGAGTTGCCTTTTAATATTAAGTTCTTACTAAAAAGACAGAAAAATTGTTGGGTTCTCAAATCAGCTCAAAAAAGTTAACGGGAAGGTTCTCTAAATTCTCTGGCTTTTCTCAAGGCCAACCTTGACTATTCTTTACCTCTGATGCTGGGGCCCATCACCTACAGAGATCCCAATTAATGCTGCCCAGCCAGTAAAGGAGCTACCCCTGGTTCCATTTGCCGTGGTGGAGAGCAGAAGGGAGAGACATGTTTAAATAGAGTCCGTGGGTGGACAGTAAATTCTTCCGTGGGCTCTGCCCATACTATCCAATCACATATCCACTTCTATTCTATGTAGGAGATTGGTGCAGCTAATCTGAGTTCTCACAATTATAATGATGGTCTTAGTTTTACAAGCAAATAGAAGTCTTTGATTTCCCAAGGGTCCCCACATAGCAAAGTTCAGGACACTCCTGAGAGTTAACTTGCAAGTTAAAACAAATGAGAATATGATCCTCCCACCATATCTACACCTACACGCGGGCCTGTGCACGCTTGCATGAATACACACACGTGGATTCACAAAGCAAACACCCTACAGAATGCCAAAGGTGTAATCTCTGTGGCACCATGTGGGCAGAAATGGGTATGTGAGTAAAACCAGCCCAGGAAGTGTCTCCAAACACTTATTCATCCTCCCACTGCCTTCCAAAAGCATTGTGTTGAGTGTACAGCTTTGAAAATGTAATGAACACTTTTACTCGTGGGAGAGCAGGTCCTGAGAATTTGAACAGGGCATGCTAGAATCAGACACAAATCCCACTGAGCACTGGTCTACCAAAGGCACAGCCCAGTCTTATCACCATTATATGGTCTCTTAGGAACATGGACACCACCAGGGCCTTAGTCAAACCTTTCATTCAATCTCCTTGTCATCATTGTTCAATCAGACTGGAAAACCCTACAGGGTAGAATCCCAAGCACTATCATGCCAAAAGTCATGCCCTGCCCAATCGATTTGAATTATTACAACCTAAAAATGGTTGTCCAACTTCAGTCCCTCTCCTGGCTTTGAGAATGGCAAGAGGAGTGTCTGAATGTCCTGGCTGAGGTGGTTGCTTTCACTGGATGGATGGATGGATGGCCTGAAACTCCTTGTCCTTAGACATCTCGTACTGAAGTCTGCTGAGGTACCTAAAGTACCATGTGAAAGAGAACAAGTGGTCTACCCAAGAGGGAGAAACATTAAAAAAATTTAAAAATCCACATTGGACAACTCTTGGGCATCATCTCAAGGGAAGAAGACACAGAACTGAGAAATTTTGATGAAGTGACAGAATTCAGAACAGGAAGTTCTGTGAGGCAGTTGAGCAGACTCTAAGCGTTGAGGGCTGAGCACTAAACAGCAGGAAAAGGAGGCCGGTGGGCCCAGTGGGCGGTGATGAGAGGCAGGTACCATACACAGTGAACTTCTCCCTCTTGATTCTCTTGAGCTGGGGAAATAGTCTGGGTGCTGCTGGGGAAGCCACAAGCTGAAACAGAGACCTTATCCTAATAGCCATTCTAGGTGAAGCAGTTTGAGGGTTATTTTTTTTTATGCTGTAGCACTGCACTCTTCTCCCATTGTTCATCGATTTGCTCGAGTGGGCACCAGTAACATCTCCATTGTGAGACTTGTTGTTAACTGTTTTTGGCATATTGAATATGCCACAGGGAGCTTGCCAGACTCTGCCGTGCAGGTGGGATACTCTTGGTAGTTTGCTGGGCTCTCTGAGAGGGACAGAGGAATTGAACCCGGATTGGCTTTGTGCAAGGCAAATGCCCTACCTGCTGTGCTATCACTCCAGTATCTTTTTTCCAATATCTTTTTATGCTAAAAGATATTTTTTTATTCACTTAGTTTGGAGTTAACTGCAACATCCATATGGCAATATTTTGAGGGGTGTTGTTGAAACCATATCTGATCGTGCTGGGGTCTACTCCCCATTCTGTGCCCAGACTTGCACCTGTTGGTGCTTAGGGTCACAGTGCTAGGGTCAAACTTTTGCCATCATTATGCAATACACATACTCAGCACATAGAGCTCTTGCTGGGCCCACATGGCTATTTTTTTTTAAATTGAATCACCATGAGATACAGTTACAAAGTTTTTGTGATCTGATTTTAGTCATACAATGTTTCAACACCCATCCCTCCACAAGCACACACCAATATCCCCCTTATCCCTCCTGCCACTCCCTGCCCAGCCTGCCTCTATGGCAGGCATCTCTCTCTCTTTTCTTTTGGGCATTATGGTTTGCACTACAGATACTGAAAGGTCTTCATGTTTGGTCCTTTACCCACTTTCAGCACATCTCCCATCCAGAGCAATCCCCTGCAACCAACACTGTTATAATGGTCCCTTCTGTATCCCAGTCCTTGAGGCAGGTTCCCAAGCATGAACCATTCATCCTGACCCTTGTTTCTACTGTCCTTGGGTATTAGTCTCTCTCTCTCTCTCTCTCTCTCTCTATATATATATATATATATGACGATCATCCTGTTGTTCGTCAATTTCCTCGACCAGTAACGTCTCCTTCTCCCTAGCCCTGAGATTTTAAAAGAGCCATTTCAATGCTCTTTTAGGATTAGGAGAATGAGACCCATCATTGTTACTGGTACTTGGCATACTGAGTATGACACGGGAAGTTTGCCAGACTCTGCCATGCGGGCAGGATACTTTTGGTAGCCTGCCAGGTTCTCCAAAGGAAAAATAAGATAATAAGATGTCGCGTGGCCGCAAATGCGGCCACGTGCTTCCAGAAGCTGGGTTTTATAGTCTCTGCGTCTTGGCCGTTGATGGGACCAACCTGGCGCTGGCAGCAGCTGGTGGGTATGATGCCTGCCTACTGGAAGATGGGGGGTCTGGTTGGAGAAGCCCAGTCCCAATCCGAGTAGGCTTGGAGACCTCAGCCCTGGGACCCACATGCCTGGGTTTCTCTGCCAGTTCTTTCATGCATGGGCCTGTCCGGATGTGTGGAGAGTGGTCCCAGCATGGCCATGGCTGGCTCCAGAGGTCCTCAGCTGCTGGGGCTCTGCTCAGGGTGGGGGAGGGGAGAGAAACTCAACCCTCGCCCCTCCAAGGGGCCCTGGTGAGGACAGCCAGGCGTGAGGGCAGGAGACTCTGCGCTGTTCTCCATATATATATATATATATATATATATATATATGAGTGATAGCACAGCAGGTAGGGTGTTTGCCTTGCACGTGGCCGACCCGAGTTTGATTCCTTCACCTTCATTCCTCTGCCCGTCTCAGAAAGCCCGGTAAGCTACCGAGAGTATCTCGCCCACACAGAAAAGCCTAGCAAGTTGCCCGTGACATATTCCATAGTAATACAGTAACAACAGTAACAACAAGTCTCACAATGTTACTGGGCCTGCTTGAGCAAATCGATGAACAATGGGAGGACAGTGACAGTGATAGGGCATTTGCCTTGCACGCAGCCAACATGGCCAACCCGAGTTCGATTCCTCCACCCCTCTCGGAGAGCCCGGCAAGCTACCGAGAGTATCTCGCCCGCAAGGCTGAGCCTGGCAAGCCACCCGTGATGTATTCGATATGCCAAACACAGTAACAACAAAATCTCCAATGAATATATATATATATATATATATATATAATCTCACAAATGAGTGGTCATTCTGTCTGTCCCTCTCCTTCTGACTTATTTTCACTCAGCATGATACTTTCCACGTTCATCCATTTATAAGTGACTTTCATGATTTCATTTTTCCTAACAGCTGTATAGTATTCCATTGTGTAGATGTACCATAGTTTCTTTAACCAGTTGTCTGTTCTTAGGCACTCAGGTTGTTTCCAGATTCTGGCGAATGTGCACAGTGCTACAGTGAACATACAAGTGCAGGTGTCATTTCTGTTGTGTGTTTTTGAACCTCGGAGATATATTCCTAGAAGTGGAATTGCTGGGTCATAAGGAAGCTCAATTTCTAATTTTTTTGAGGAATGCCCATATAGTTTTCCAAGCTATTTTAGAGAGGAAAAATCATGAGGCTTCAACTTCAAATGGCATGCCTCCAGTGGACCTCCTGAGTAGTGATCTCAACTCAGAACGTATCAGCTCCATCTTCTCACCTGTGTCTCATCCTCAGGAAGCTGCTCGCTCATCAAAGCCTTATTATGTTATATATCACAGATACAGGACAGAGCCGGGGAGATGACTCAGCAGGCTGAGAGTAGGCTTTGCATGCCAAGCTCAGAATTGTAGGGCACGCCAAGCACTGAGCCAGGGATAACCCCCCTGACCCCTCAGCAACAAAAGCTGCTGAAGCTTAGAGAAGTCAGTATGCGGGGTGTGTCACACAGCAAATTTCTCTCCAGCTACGCAAGATCTTTACCCACTACCTCTGCGACTGAGGAACCGTTTCCTGCTTCCTCTGTGGGATGTGTCCAAGATGTGCTCAATACTATTTGAAGTAGCTGAGTTTCCAATTACAGGTCTCCCTTGTTTGGGAAGTTTAATATTCTGTTAGTCTCTTTGTCATGAACAGGCTGCGTGGTCGGGAGTGTGGAAATATCCTAGTGAAGGGGGGAGTAGAAGACCAGTATTTAAGTCCCCCATCTGTCTCCGCCAGCTATGTGACTGTGGGTGGATCATTTTCTCTCGCTCAGTTTTGTTGTTCTCATCTGTAAGAGGAGATTCTTACTCCGCCCCTCTGTGCAGAGTTGCAGTGAGGGCCAGAAAAGACCAGAGAAGCACTTTGTGACCTGTAGAACTCAGGGAAGTATCAAGACTCCTGATGTAGCTTCTTGTGAACTTTGTATTTCCTGCTTCCCTTTATTCTTTATCAAGCCTATAATAAGTTGCCGGCTCCATAGTCTACTTTTGCTCATTCACCTCTTCTTAGGAGGCTGATAGAAAGAGCACACCAAGAGGCTCAGACTCAGAAAGGCTAGCATTCTCCAATCACCAGTCTGTAGACTGGTTGTCTGTGTAGAAAGTTTCATCTACTGCCTTGGTTACAACTGCTGATCAGTGGACCAATATGCAGAACTGGTGCCAGCCTGCAGATGTAAAAAAGAAACTGAAGAATGCTGAGCTGGGTAAACTTGATGTAACCATTCGGATGTTACCATCAGAAAAAAATGAATCATGGTAGTTAACTAGTAGATTTGAAAGATTATAAGCAGTACTTAATATATAATACTTATTATGATGATGCTCTTCTTCCTGGATTCTGTTCACAAGTATCTCACAAAGATTTTAAAAGCTGGGTCCTTCTGGTGAAAGTTATCACTTTGGGGGAAATTTCGGAATCTCCTGTTGGAGATACTGGACATCTCTTGCTGGAGTTTTATTAACAGATTCTTTGATAAGTATAGGGATATTTATGGGATCAATTTATTCTTGTGGGAGCTTTTAAAGTTGTGTCTTTTGAGGAATTTAATAATGAAAATACTCTTGTAAACCATCTACCCAAATTATAAGGGACATTCATATCACCACAGCCTCTCCTCATTTTGTAACATTCTCATTTTGTAACAAACATGTTGTAATAAATAGAACCACAGAGACTAGCCTAGATATTCATGCTTTTCTTTCCCTCAAATCTGTTTTGTGAAATAGCAAGAGGTCACATAATTAGTAATTTTTGCATTTGTAAGAAGACAACAGTTTTATTATGAAAATTGTTAGCTGCAAATCATAATAATTGAAGCCCCCATCTGTGACATTCTGTAGGCTTTTCCTTTTCTTTTTTTCTGCATGAGCTATGACTCTCTAGGCAAATGTTTATGCTTTTTTGGCACAGATGGAAAGATAAAAGGGTAGAAGCAAGCAGAAGTGTAGCATGAACTATCTGATCTGTTACATATGTCATGCAATTCAGATAATTGACTTAATTATCTAGTTTAAAGATATTCATTTTCACACTCTTCGTGGAAAACTTGATTTTATATGTTCTATCTATCTATTGATCTATGTATCTGTATTCCAAGTTGGATTCTAAATTACCTTAAGCATTGCCTCAAAGTCAAATCTTTCAAAATCGCCCATTTTAGCTACCCTCAGATAACATGTTAAGTCCATACTATGAAATTCAAAAATCTTCTACACTCTATAGTCCTCTCTAAGCCTTTGAATTTAGCCCTCATAGCCAGCATGTTGCTGCTACTGTCCAGCTCCCATGAAGCCCAGTTCATTTTCTGAGGGCCCACACGTGTATTCTCCCATTAGCCCAACCTGACATGCCTCCCCATAGCTCTTCCCTTCCCTGGTAGTCAAAATGTTATTGATTCTTCGAGGTTAGTCTCTTTAATCCAATGATTTAAAAAAAAGCACTTCTAGAGCTCCTAAACTTCTGTAGCACTCACAATGTCACGATGTCTATGAACATAGCAATGCATTTCAGTTTACTGGTTTTTTTTTTTGTCAGGTCTATTGAAGTATAATCTACACAGAGTAGCACTGTAGCACTGTCCTCCCATTGTTCACCGATTTGCTCAGTGGGCACCAGTAGTTTCCATTGTGAAACTTGTTGTTACTGTTTTTGGCATATTGAATACGCCATGCGGAGCTTGCCAGGCTCTGCCGTGGGCAGGATACTCTCCGTAGCTTGTCAGGCTCTCGGAGAGGGATAGAGGAATCAACCCCGGTTGGTAGTGTGCAAGGCAAAAGCCCTACCTGCTGTGCTATCACTCCAGCCCCTACACAGTCACTTGATCACTTGACTTCCCGTTAATCATTAAGTTGCTCGAGAGGGCACCAGTAACATCTCCATTTGTCCCTGTCGTGTGTTAGTGTTAGCCCAAAAGCGTCTGTTCACTCTAGGAACACGAAGAGCCTCGAACCGATCGTTCAGGGTCTTGACGAAGAAATCTGACCATCTCGTAGGTGGGCGGCCACACAGTCTTTTGACGTCCCGTGGAATCCAGTCGGTAATGGCTCTAGTCCAGTGGTCGTCTCCAAATCTCATTACGTGTCCAGCCCATCTGATTTTCGATGCCTTGGAAAATGAGACAGCATCCCTGATTCTTGACCATCGATGGAGGTCAGAACTCCAGATTCTATCTCTTATTTGAGTGAAACGTGATACTCCAAGCATAGCTCTTTCAATTCCTCTTTGGGAGACCTGAATAGCGTTCTCATCCTGTTTGCATAGGGCCCAGGTCTCTGAGGCATATGTTAATCAGGAATAACAGTGGAATCAAAGAGATGTGCCTGGAGCCGGAAGTTCTTTGTCCTCTTAGCTATTTCTTCGATGCTCTTTTTTTAAAAATTTATTTATTTATTTATTTTTTAATAGTGAGGCACCATGAGGTACAGTTGTAGACTTACACATTTTTGTGCTTGGGTTTCGATTATACAATGATCAAACACCCATCCCTCCACCAGTGCGCATTTCCCACCACCACGGATCCCAGCATCCCCTCCCCCCCCAGCCCCCATCCCACCCTGCCTCTGTGGCAGGGCACTTCCCTCTCTCTCCTTTTGAGTGCCATGGTCTGCAAAAGAGGCATTGAGTGGCAATCATGCTTGGTAGACAGTCTACCCTCAGCATGCTCTCCTATCGTGGGCGGATCCTCCCAACACCCTTTATTTGGTGTTCCCTTCTCTTTCTGAGCTCCCCCTTCCCCTAACATGTGTGGTTGTCCTCCGGGTCATTGAGTAAAATTCCTGGTACTAATCTCTGCCATATTTCCGTGTTAGTTTCCTATTTTGTTACTTTATGTTCCCCAGATGAATGCAATCTTTCTATGTCTATCCCTTTCTTTCTGAGTCATTTCGCTTAACATGATATTTTCCATGTAGTACCACTTGTATGTAAACTTCATGACTTCGTCTTTTCTAACAGCTACATAGTACTCCATTGTGTAAATGTGCCAGAGTTTCTTCAACCAGTCATCTGTTCCAAGCTGCTCTCTTCCTCCTGCACAGCTCAGGTGCCAGGTCATTTGTCATATTGACTTCTCGACCTAGGTACACATAACTGTTGCATTCGGAGATGTTTGTCCCATTAAGAGTGAATGGAATGTCAGGAATGAGACCGTTTCTCATAAACATTGTGTTCATGAGATTCAGCTGTAGTCCAACCAGTAATTACAATGGGTCTCATTCCCCTACACAATAAAACTGATTTTTTTTTTGTACAGGTGTAGAGTTCTAAGAGTTTTTCAAAAAAGTTTCATTGAGGTACAAGAACTATATGAAAACTGGTGGTGGGAAATGTACACTGATAAAGGGATGGATATTAGAATATTATATAATTGAAACCTACTCATGAACAGCCTCCATGATTGGTGGGATATATGAACTGTGTATCTCACTGGAATTAAATAAAATTTTTTAAAAAGAATTATATGAATATACATATCTATATACTTAGACTACACATTGATGAAACCATTGCCATAATTTAAATAATGAACATATCTTGAGTATTGAATGAGTTCACCTTTGTGTACATTGATAGAAGTAAGAATATAAAGTTGATAGAAGAAACAAAATTGAAACACAGGACAGTGGAACGAAAAAGCTTGCCTGAGAGGAAGACTGGGAATGGGAGGAAATGGTGGAGAGAATATAAGAGAAGATTGTGTCTTATTTGTTGTAACTGTCACTGTCACTGTCCTCCTGTTGTTCATCGATTTGCTCAAGCGGGCCCAGTAACATTGTGGGACTTGTTATCGTGTTTGGCAAATTGAATACATCAAGGTAGTTTGCCAGGCTTTGCCGTGCTGGCAAGATACTCTCGGTAGCCTGCCGGGCTCTCTCAGAGGGGCAGAAGAATCAAACTTGGGTCAGCCAAACGCCCTACACACTGTGCTATCGCTCCTGAAAATATAAAGCAAAGAACATGTTCATCACCCCATTTTCCTCATACATCCTCATAAACCCACCCTTTCTATAAAGACTCCCTCCCCCAACCCCACTACCCAATCTTGTTCCTCTCCCCAGCAATAACCACTCATATTCTGTCAATCTAGTTTGCATTTTCTACAATTTTACATACCTGGAATAAAATGCAACGCACTTCTTTTTTGTTTGGCTGCTTCTCCTTGACAAAACTAATCTGCTCTTAGCCCATGATGTGTAACTGTTGCTAATGCATCCCTCTTTGTTGCTGGGCAAAGTCCAAGAGTGGCCGTGTCACTGGCCGCGTGGCCATTCACCCGATGGATGTTTGGATTGCTGCTGCGTTGATACTACGGCCTGAAGATGCAATACTGCTCAGGCTTTACGTTTCTTTTTGGCAAATCGAATACATCAAGGGACATCAGAGTCACAGAGGCTTCGCTGTGCTGGGAGCTATGTGGTGTCACAGATCAAACTGTCACTCATGCAAAAATCTGATGACCCCATCAGCTGTTCAGAGCACAAGAGCTGCTGCCCCTCCACCAGCTCTGTGCTTGCTGCTGCCCCACCGTCATCCTGACCAGCCAAAACGTCCATTTGTTTTAAAATTAAGCTTTAATTGATATGAAGTCAGGAGAAAGAGCTGAGCACAGGTCTTTCAATTTAAATTTTAAACAAAATTTTAAATTTCTAAACAAAATTTAATTGACATGTAATATTATTTCAGATGTATGAAAGGATACTTGATATATGTGGAGCGATAGCACAGCATGTAGGGCATTTGCCTTGAACACGACCAATCCGGGTTCGATTCCTCCATCCCTCTTGGAAAGCCTGGCAAGCTACCGAGAGGATCCTGCCTGCACAGCAGAGCCTGACAAACTCCTCATGGTGTATTCAATATACCAAACACAGTAACAACAAGTCTCACAATGGAGATGTTACTGGTGCCCACTCGAGCAAATCGACGAACAACGGGAGGACAGTGCTACAGGACTGTGCTATAAAATTATCAGCAAGCTGAAGAGACAGTACAGTGGGAGGACACTTGCCTTGCACCCAGCTGACTTGGGTTCAGTAACCAGCATCCCATATGGTCCCCTGAGCACCACCAGGAGTAATTCCTGAGTTCAGAACCAGGAGTCACTTCTGAGCATCACTGGATGTGGTCCCCAAACAAACAACAAACATACAAGATGATCGACAAGGATAGTTAATATCTGTTACCACATGATATTAATTACATGGAATTATAATTTTTATGTGTGTGATGGGGACTTCTAAGATCTACCATCCTGGAAACTTTCAAATATACTATTCTCAGGGGGTGAGAATATCTGACCCACAGGCTATAAAAGGGCCATGAAATCAAGTGATATGGCCCTGGTATAAGATGGAACAGACACATGTCTCTCCTCAGTGGTCAGTACCTATATATTGCATAACCCAAAAGTTATGTTCTAAATATCTAAATGACCCTTGGCATAAAGAAAAATTTCCCACCCGTGGCATTATAAATTGTAGTTGTTATAGTGTACATTTTATCTCCAAGACTTGTTCATTTTATAACTGTGTTTATACCTTTAATCATTCGCTTACCCAAAATCTCTGCTTCTGGATACAACCAATCTGTTCTCTATATATTTAAGTTTTGGATTTTGTTTTAAATTCCACATACAAATGGGATTACATTCATAGTGGGTATTTATAAATGGGTACCTATCATTTATCATGATGCCCCCAATATCCTTGAGATTGCTATAAGTGGTACGATTTCCCACAGTTTAGTGGCTGAATAATATGCTGTTGAGTATCTATATTGATACCTTTTCTTCAGCCATTCATTTAACTATGGACACTCTGGTTGCTTCCATGTCTTAGCTACTGGAACATGGAGATACCTATATCTTTTACAATTAGAATTTTCATTTCCTTTGGAAAAATACTGATGAGGAATTGCTGGATCATGTGAGCATGTTAATTTTTGTTTTTTGAGGGACTTCCATACTAGCTTTCATAGTGGCTACACTAATTTACATCCTACCATAGTGTATTAGGGTTTCCTTAATTTTACATTCTTGTCAACAATTATCTTATCTTCCATTTTAGAATAACTATTCTGACATATATGAGGTAATGTCTCATTGTGCTTTTGATTTGAATTTCTGTGAAGGTTAATAATGCTGAGCATCTTCTATGTACCTATTGATCGTCTGTTTAACTTTTTGGAAAATATTTTTTATATTAAATGTTTATTTTTCAATCATAATATATGTTTACTATAGAGCTGTATGAGATATATTTTATTTATTTTTTATGTAGGAGTACTGCTATTTATTCAGCCACTGATTAGCTGATTGAATTGTGCATGAACTCCACCTTACTTTTTTTTTCATTTTTTATTATTTTATTTATTGAATCACTGAGAGAGCAGTTACAAAGCTTTCGGGTCTAAGTCTCTGTCATACAATGAGACACCCGTACCTTCACCAGTGCCCATTCTCCACCCCCAACAATCCCAGTATACTCCCATCCCACACCCTCCCCCTACCTGTGGGGCAGATGATTTCCACATTACTCTCTCTTTCTACTTTGATCACATTCAATATTTTGACACCAGGCCCACCATTATTATTTGAGATTTTACCCAAACACTCAGATCTGGTGAAAAGGCAGCAGACAATTTGTTTTCTATTGCCAGTTATGAGTAATATATGATGCCGCATGGCTGCAGTAGTGGCCGCGTGATTTTGAAATTCCGAAATTTTAACACTTAAATCTGGAGGGATTTCTGCCAAAACCTGCTGGGTTCCGAGATTTGATCCTGAGTGTCTGGGATAATGGCCATTAAGCAGCTTGATCAGGAGCCAGAAAGGCCATTCGTGGGTGATGACTTGGGGTCTCATTGTGGTGGGGAGGACAGGACTGGCTCCACCCCCATGAGGCCCAAAATGTCTTGTCACTGCAGGCCCAAACCTGACTGTCCAATGGCCTCTGGAGGATGACGGCCACCCAGCTGCCAGGGGGAAGCAGGTGGAGGGACAACACCCTTTCTCCCCTGGGGTGGCCTGGCGAGAGTAACCTACTGCATGGTCTGGACACATTTCTGCCAAAAGCCGCTGGGTTTCGAGATTTGTTTCTGAGTCTCTGGGATCATGGCCATTAAGCAGCTTGATCAGGAGCCAGAGAGGCCGTTCATGGGCAATGACTTGGGGTTTCATTGGGATGGGGATGACAGGCCCGGCACCATCCCCATCTCGTGAGGCCCAACAAGTTTCGTCACTGTGGGCCCAAGCCTGACTGTCCTCTGGAGGATGATGGCCACTGAGCTGCCAAGGGGGAGCAGGCAGAGTAAACACCCTTTCCCCTCTGGGGTGGCCCAGCGACAGTAACCTACTGTGGGGTCTGAACGCATTTCTGCCAAAAGCCGCTGGGTTTCGAGATCTGTTTCTGAGTCTCTGGAATCATGGCCATTAAGCGGCTTGATTAGGAGCCAGAGAGACTGTTCGTGGGCAATGACTTGGGGTCTCGTTGGGGTGGGGAGGACAGGACCGGCTCCATCCCCATCCCATGAGGCCCTGCGTGTCTCATCACTGCGGGCCCAAACCTGAATGTCCAGTGGCTTCTGGAGGATAGCGGCCATTAGGCCGCCAGGGGGAACAGGCCAAGGCATGAAACCTATTCCCACCTCGGTTGGCCCAGCACCAGTAACCTACTGCAGGGACCAGAAACATTTCTGCCAAAAGCCGCTGGGTTTCGAGATTTGTTTCTGAGTCTCTGGGATCATGGCCATTAAGCAGTTTAATCAGGAACCAGAGAGGCCATGCCTCCAATTATATAGCTGAGCCGGAGGTAGTTTATTTCCCACGTACCTAACTTTTGGCAGTTTACTTTCTTGGTAAACTTTGCCCCAAGTTTTTGGGGTCTGGCCAAAGGCACAGCCGCAATTTTGGGGTATCTGGAAGTCTGATGGCGCCATCAGGCTGCTGATGCACTCGCCTCACAGGTACAGATTGACCTGCTGGCGGCACCATACCCCCAATGAGATACATTTTAAACATTAACTTCTATTCAGATCTATGAGTTGTGATCATTTTTTGATGCAATTGTAAATAGGATTAATTTTTCCAATAACTTAGTCTATATAATTATGTATTTTTGTATATTGATTTTGCATCCTGAAACTTTACTGAATTTATTAATCCTAACAGTATTTGATGAAGTCTTTAAGATTTTAGCACTGTAGCACTGTCCTCCCATTGTTCATCAATTTGCTTGAGTGGGCCCAGTAACGTCTCTATCATGAGACTTCTTGTTACTGTGTTTGGCATATTGAATATGTCACGGGTAGCTTGCCAGGCTTTGCCGTGCAGGTAAGATACTCTTGGTAGCTTGCCAGGCTCTCCAAGAGGGGCAAAGGAATTGAATCCGGCTCAGCTGGGCTGACTGCATGCAAGGCAAATGCCCTACTGCTGTACTATCGCTCCAGCCCTTAAGATTTTAATATAAATTATCAAGTCATCTGAAAATTTATTTATTCCCTTTTTACTTAGATGTCTATTATTACTTGCTCTTGACTAACTGCTCTAGATAGAATTTTTCATACTATATAGATAAAGTGATAAGATCTTAAGGGAAACAACTTTAGCTCTTCCCATTGAGTATAAGATGTGGATTTGTTATATGTAAACTTTATTATGTTGAAGTACAATCCCTCCTGTTGGTAATTTTTATTATGAATGATGAGTTTGCCAAATAATTTTCACATCTATTTATGTAATAATATGATTTTTAATTCATAATTTTGTTAATGTGGTGTATCACATTGAATTGCAAGTATTGAATCATCCTTTCCTTACTGAAATAAATCTCATATGATCTGGGTATGTGGTCCTTTGGTTTGTTAGTAATTTTGTTGAGGAGTGTCGTGTCTATGCCCATCAGAGATTTTGGCCTACTTTGTTTTGTTTTTTTTTCCACCAAATACTTTTTTAATTCTATCGCACTTCAATTATTAGCTTATTTGCTACAATTATTTCTCTTACGCATATCTTTAACATATATCATCTAGTGATATGAAACTCACACCATATTGATGTTACTTTTGGCTAAATAGTAAACTATCTGAAAAATCATGTCCCATCTAGACTCGAGCAATTCAGAGACAAAGTTCTTATTTTCAATGGAAAACAGATCTGAAGGGGCTATCAGTGAATGTTTGTTTTACTTTGAATCCAATGTGGCTCTCAGACTTAGGCAAAAAGTAGGAAATAAGGTTCTAGAGTAGGAGAACATGAAAACTGAAGCTTATTGGAAACCATAGGCACATACGTGGTAGTTGAATGTATTTGGAGAGAAGATAAACACTAAGAAGATTGAGTGAGCACTGAAAAAGGTAAAGAACAGAACCCTGAGTGACAATATGATTTAAGACAGGCTAAAGAAAAGGAACAAAACTACCGGGTGATTGGGAAGTTCATGAGACTAAGGAATGCTCTAAGAAGTAAGAGAGATCACATTGGAGAATTCAAAGGAGGAAAGCCTTTCAATAGTGTATGCAAATGCTACAGATGATCAAGAGAAATAAAGTAAGTAAAGGCCCTCCTGTTGATCATCGATTTGCTCGAGCGGGCCCAGTAACGTCTCCATTGGAATAAAGACCAAAAATTCATCCACGGAGACATCCCATATTCATGCATTGTTGTTAAGATGATGCTATTTCCCATTTTGTGGAGTCAACGAAATTTGCTACAGGCTTTTTTTTTTTAGGGATAATTAGAAATGTTGTAAAATTACCAAGAGTTATGTTCAGCTGTGAAGATATTAAAAGTTACCAAAGAGGTCCAGGGCAATAGCTCAAAGCCATGACATGCCTCCATATGATTAACTTAATCCCCAGCATGGCCTCGTGTCCGAGCACCAATGGGTGCAGCCCTCAAGGTCCCAGCACTGTTGGGCCTGAACAATATCACAACGAGCACTGGCATGGAATGACCACAGAACATCAGTGTGGGTGATCACAGACCCCTGACAACTGCTTGTGAGGCCACAAAATACATAAAGGCAAGCAGGGGAAACAGTTTGGTGGACAGGGATGCACTGTCTGCATATGCTAGGACGCAAGCACAAACTGTAGTCCACATGGCCCCCGAACACTACTCGGAGGCCCTTGAGCATCCCCGAGTGGCCCATCTGGTTCCTCTGCCCATGGGGCTCAGGAAGATCTATGTTTGCCTGCCTTCACTCTGAACCATCCTGACCAGTTGGCCAAGTTCACAAACAGTGGCCCCCAGGTCACTCAAGCACTATTTGAGAGGATACCCCTTGAAAACACAAAATTGAAAAGACTGAAAATTGAAAAGAATATCATCCTTTAAAATAACTACATGGCCTGGAGCTGGAGCGATAGCACAGCGAGTAGAGCATTTGCTTTGCAAGGAATCGATCCGGGTTCGATTCCCAGCATCCCATATGGTCCCCCGAGCACCGCCAGGAGTAATTCCTGAGTGTAAAGCCAGGAGTGACCGCTGTGCATCACCGAGTGTGACCCAAAAAGAAAAAAAAATTACATGGCTTATAAATAATTTCTTAAAACTTATTTACAATGACCCTCTGGATTTGCTAACAAGTGACCTTACTGCCAGTGGTTTCAGTGAGGGTGGCTGGAGGCAGCCTGAAGAGGAACGAAAGGAGGAATGAAAGGAGGATGCGGAAGTCAGCCATAGCACCTGCACTCTCACGACACTGTGAAGAAGGAAGTGACAGGATGAAAGCTAAAGGAACTCTGTTCTCCTCTGCGGGTTTTTAACAGACACCAGTAAGTAAAAGTAAAGGCCCTCCCGTTGGTCGTCGATTTGCTCGAGCGGGCCCAGTAACGTCTCCGTTGGAGACTTTGTTGTTACTGTGTCTGGCATATCGAATACTCTTGGTAGCTTGCCGGGCTGGCAGGGGAAAAGGAATGGAAGCACTTGGATCAGAAATGAGGGGCTAAAGGAAAGAGAAAGAGGAAATGTGGCTGCCGCAGAGTAAGAGGGCAGGTGGCAGGGGGAATACTGGAAACATTGGTGGTGGAGAATGGGCACTGGTGGAGGGATGGGTACTCAAATCATTGTATGACTGAAATGTAATCATGAAAGTTTGTAAGTCTGTAAAAAAAGAAGAAGAAGAAGAAATGAGGGGCTAGGAAATCATGACTTTGATGTACTGGAGTCCATAGAAACGGGAGTTTCAAATACTAGGAGAATCTGTTCTTTCTTTGATTTAAAATAAAGGTGTGTGTGGGGGGGGGGGGAATCTTTCTGTGTAAAGAAAAAAATTCATGCCTGGCCGTTTGTGTTTTAAGATGATATAGTTACCTTTCCCCAGTATACTTGCTTTCCCCAAGAATTCCACCATCCACAGTTCACTAACTCTTTACTTGTCAGGGTTCAGGTTAAGGGAACAGATGACATTGCAAGAAATAGTATAGTCCCTGAAGATAATAATTTATTTTTAAACACAAATTAGTTAATCTCAAGAATCTGGCTCTAATATAAAGGAATCAAAATAACACCTTTTTAAAATGACAAGCTTGTAGTTAGCCAAAATAGAACTAATGTCATTTATATGGACAGGTGTAAAACTGTGGTTATTTTCAAGTAGACGATGTCCCCTCCACATTCACCATTGCCACCCTACCACAGACGATCATTTTGAAATTCTGGGAGTTCTTTGAAAGTACTCTTATCCATGGAGTATTCTTTTTGAATTTAAAACTATGCAGTAGCCATCTTTTACCTAAATTTGATTTCAAGGCTTATTATGAGTTCTACTGCATTATTTCTAAAATCTTTGTTGTTTTCTGAGTATTTATATTCAGTCCCTTGAAAACTCCTGATAGAAAACACTCGGTTTAATAAGAAATTTTGATCAAACAATTTGCAGAAAAAGTGAATACCTTGTAAGGCAAGGTAGAAAACATAGTCAACCTTCTTTCTTTAGAAATATTGGTACAAAGCCAGAAGTTATGCAACACAGAAATAATTTTGTTACAAAGATATATGTAGCTTCTGATACACAGTGTTATGTCATCAATCTGCCCTTAGCTATCCTGACTCATTCTTTGCATTGGTGTTCACAATGAATTAACATAAATTCAAGACATAAATCTTTCCATATCATCTTCAACATGACTCATTTGTGTGGTTCTTTTTTTTTGCTGCGTTAATATTCCCTCATTACTTAATTTTACTCGTGCATGTAACGTTCTTTTTAACTGATGATAACTTTATAAGCACCCGGCCCAGACAAGGTCAGACCTGAACACCTGAAGAACCTGCCGTCAGTACTCATCAATACACTGGCTCGGGTCTTCACTTGCTACCTGTCTGAATGCAAGGTTCCGTCCCAATGGAAAACCAGCAGGACCATACTACTGTTCAAGAAGGGAGACATCCATGACATTGGCAACTATCGCCCGATCTGCCTATTGTCTGTCATCTACAAGTTGTTCACTCGAGTCATCCTAAATAGGATTGGCAGAACACTAGATGAAGGACAACCATGCGAGCAAGCCAGGTTCCGCAAAGGATTCAGCACCATCGACCATATCCACATGATAACCAAGCTCATTGAGGTTTCTCGGGAGTTCAAGATGCCACTCTGTCTAACGTTCATTGATTTAAAGAAGGCCTTTGATTCTGTTGAGACGGAAGCGGTCATTGAAGCCCTAGCCAATCAGGGCATTCAAGCCCAATACATCAGGATCCTCCATGAGCTGTATTGCGGATTCACTACCAGGATCTCACCATTCTACAAAGAAGTGATCGTTGATGTCAAGAGAGGGGTGCGGCAGGGTGATACCATTTCACCGAAACTCTTCAGTGCCACCCTCGAGAACATCATGCGATGACTAGAATGGGAAGGAATGGGAGTGAAGATAGATGGTCGGCAACTACACCACCTCCGCTTTGCTGATGACATTGTTTTAATAACACCAAACATCAGCCAAGCGGCACAAATGCTGGCCGACTTTGACCGTGAGTGTGGAAAGGTAGGACTACAGCTGAATCGTACGAAGACAATGTTTATGAGAAACAGCCTCGTTCCTGACGCCCCATTCACTCTCAACGGAACGACCATCTCCGAATGCAACAGCTAAGTGTACCTAGGTCTAGAAGTCAACATGACAAATGACCTGGCACCCGAGCTGCGCAGGAGGAAGAGAGCGGCTTGGAACGCCTTCAAGAACGTCGAAGAAATAGCTAAGAGGACAAAGAACCTCCGGCTCCGGGCACATCTCTTTGATTCCACTGTTCTTCCTGCATTAACATATGCCTCAGAGACCTGGGCCCTACACAAACAGGATGAGAACGCTATTCAGGTCTCCCAAAGAAGAGTAGAAAGAGCTATGCTTGGAATATCACGTTTCACTCAAATGAGAGAAAGAATCCGGAGTTCTGACATCCGTCGACTATCAAGAATCAGGGATGCTGTCTCATTTGCCAAGGTGTCAAAAATCAGACGGGCTGGTCACGTAATGAGATTTAAAGACAACCGCTGGACTAGAGCTGTTACCGACTGGATTCCACGGGATGTCAAAAGACCGCGTGGCCGCCCACCTACCAGATGGTCAGATTTCTTCGTCAAGATCATGAACGATTGGTTTGAGGCTCTTCATGTTCCCAGAGCGAACAAATGCCATTGGGCTACACTAGCACACGACAGGGACAAATGGAGACGTTACTGGCGCCTGCTCGAGCAAATCGACGACTAACGGGAAGTTAAGTGATTAAGTGATTAAGTGAACTTTATAAGTAAAACATTGAGTCTTTCTCATTTTGTTGCTGGGGGCTCGGGGATGGAGTAGGTGTTGCATCCCCAGGCTCTGCTGAGGGCTTACTCTTGGGTCTGACTTTGCGCTCAGGGATCATCCCTGGTAGCACTCGGGGAAACCCATATATTTCGCCAGGGATTGAACGAGGGTTGACCACAAGCCAGCAAGTGCCTTATCCCTGTACGATCTCTCCAGCCCTTAATACAAAGGTTAAGAGCATATACAACCAGCATTTGGATGTCCAATCTTCTACTTACTAACTATATAACTCCTTGACCTCTCTTCATTTTTCTTATCAATAAAATAGAAACAACAGGACATCAAAGGACTGAAGTAGTAATTAATGAATTAATTCACATCAGTGTTTAGAACAGTGCTAGGTCCATAAAATACCCTCAGTAAGTGCTAGACACTGGCTCTTATTTGAAATCAACTTACAAAAACAGAGATTCCCTGTTGGATATTAACCTGAGGTGTTTTAGATGCCACCAGTGAATTGCCCCATATCCCCCTCCCAGAGAAGCTTACAGTGCTCTTGCAAGCATCCCTGTCACTGTCACTGTCCTCCCATTGTTCATCGATTTGTTCGAGCGGGCTCAGTAACGTCTCCATTGGAGACTTTATTGTTACTGTATTTGGCATATCAAATACATCACGGGTAGCTTGCCAGGCTCTGCTGTGCAGGTGAGATACTTTCGGTAGCTTGCCAGGCTCTCCGAGAGGGGTGGAGGAATCTAACTCGGGTCAGTCATCTTGGCTGCGTGCAAGGCAAACGCCCTACTGCTGTGCTATCGCTCCAGCCCTACAAATATCCCTAATCCTCCAAATTTATCTTTAACCTTTCCTTTGTGTTTCACCTCTCACTGGCACAGTTCCCCAAGTCAATCTTGGTTACTTAGAAGACAAAACTTTCTCTTAACTCTGGATTTTGTATTTGTAGTGAATTACTTGCTTTTCATTTTCCCTATAGCCTTTTCATATTTTACTATAGAGCAGGGCTGAAGCGATAGCACAGCAGATAGGGTGTTTGCCTTGCATGCGGCCAACCCGGGTTCGATTCCTCTGTTCCTCTCGGAGAGCCCAGCAAGCTACCGAGACTATCCCACCCGCATGGCAGAGCCTGGCAAGCTTCCCATGGCGTATTCGATATGCCAAACACAGTAACAACAAGTCTCACAACGGAGACGTTATTGGTGCCCACTCAAGCAAATCAATGAATGAAGGGAGGACAGTGCTACAGTGCAGTGCTACTGTAGAGCAATGTTCTTTTGCTTAAACACAGAAAGAGCCGTTAATGCTCTGCTTCTAATATTTGGGAGTTGACTGACTCTGAAATATATCTACTCCCAGACATTCATCATAATTACTTGACTCAGGCTTCAATTGCTGTAGTTCCTAATACCCCAAAAAGGAGGTCTTGCTGTGGGACTGAAATGGACCCGGGGTGAGTGGTGAAGCTACCCTGGCATAGAAATGGGGCAGTCTAGAATGCATAAATGCATGGTCTTGATGCAAACTATTATAACTTAAGAGACAGGACCCCCATCAGGAAGGACAAGCTGAACTGGCCTGGGGACTTAAATCTGGTAAAAGCCTTGCTTGCTCTCAGAGAACTAAGAGCCCAGAGAACTAAGTTTGAGATCTTTCTCTCTCACAGTGTTTATCCAAACAACTGCAAGTATCGGTAAGAAGTTGACTTAATGGCTTGACTGATTGTTTGATTAACTGTTTGACTTAATTGTTTGATATATACGACTAGAATGAAAGAGAAAAGCAATACAGATATCCCTGGGAGACAGAGCATCTCCTTGAGTTAATCTTCCCCAGAGAACTGCCTCTGCCAGAATGTCTTACCTCTATAACCGATCAATCAAACGGACAATCACTCTGACCCCTTCAGATGCTCTATAAATATGCTAGCAGGTCTGCATTAAAGGGGCCATTTTCATCATCAGTCTGTGGTTCCCTGCGTCTCTTTGTCTCTGCTGGTGAGGCCTGGGGAGGGTGAGGAGCTCTCACTGAATGCAAGCCTTGAGGCACCCCCAACACTTTGTGAACTCATCCCATTACGTAATTTGACTCTAGACAGCGGGTCCTGCCCAAGACCTGGCAGCTGCCTGTCTGGCTCTGCTGAAGCCCTGGCAGCCGCATCCACACCCCACTACTGCCGCCAAGCCAACAGCCCCACTCCACAGCTTCACTAAGGATCTCAGCAAATGCATCCCAGCTTAACAGATCCAGAAGTCTCTAGACTGGGTGGCTGCATTCCACAGTACTGAAATTTGAATAGGAGCACACCAAATTAGATGAGAAAGCAACACAGAGGCCAATTAAACTCACTTGTATCACTCATCATCATTGCTCATCGATTTGCTTGAGTGGGCGCCAGTAACATCTCCATTCACCCCTGTCACGTGCTAGTGTAGCCTAATGGCGTCTGCTCACTCCAGGAACACCAAGTGAGGCCCATTATTGTTACTGTTTTTGGCATATTGAATACACCATGGGAAGCTTTCCAGGCTCTGCTGTGTGGGTGGGATACTCTCAGTAGCTTGCTGGGCTCTCTGAGAGGGTCGGAGGAATTGAACTTGGGTTGGCCGTGTGCAAGGCAAATGTCCTACCCGCTGTGCTATTGCCCCAGCCCCCCAATAACTAGAATGCTCAACCTTTGACAAACAGCTAAGTAAATCCTCAGACAAAGACTTAACCTCATGGTGAAGAAACCTCATGGAACAATTTTCACATATTTTCTTTTCCTTAAGTATTTTTGATAATCCTTTTGCCATTTGGTTATAACAAGCAATATAAAACAGATTATTGTGTGTGTGCCGTAAGGAGGAAGGCATGGGGAGCGGTAAGGAAAATGGGGACAATGGTGAAGGGAAAGTCACTCAGGTGGTGGCACTGGTGTTGGAACACCAAAGCCCATAACTACTGCATTATGAACGACTTTTTAAACCATGGTATTTAAATAAAGTATAAAAAAATTAAAAACTGTCACTGTCACTGTCCAATTGTTCATTGATTTGCTCAAGTGGGCCCAGTAACATTGTGAGACTTGTTACTGTGTTTGGCATATCAAATATGTCACGGGTAGTTTGCCAGGCTTTGCCATGGGGGCAAGATACTCTCAGTAGCTTGCCGGACTCTCCAAGAGGGGAGGAGGAATTAAAAACAAAGAATTAAAAAATTGATTCTAACTATAGATTACAGTACTAGGAAACAGTGCTTAAGGAAACTCTCATGAGTTAAACTAGGACTTGGGTGTCCCGGAAAACCAGAGAGGTAAAGTTCTTAAGTGCTGGAACAAGTCATAACTATACTGTCAACTTGCAAAGGATCTCACAATCCAATTTGCCTCATCCGTTCACCTTTAGAAAATACATATTTTAGGGGCTGGAGTGAGAGCACAGCAGATAGGGCATCTGCCTTGCATGCAGCCTGACCTGGGTTCAATTCCCAGCATCCCATATGGTCCCCTGAGCACCACCAGGAATAATTCCTAAGTGCATGAACCAGGAGTAACCCCTGTGCATTGCTGGGTGTGACCCAAAAAACAAACAAAAAAAAACCCCACATATTTTACTTCCACCACCCTCTAACAATATGTATGTAAGTCTCTTACTTCATTTGTTTTTGTTCTGTAAGCTAAGTAGTACTATTTCTACAAAGCTTAACGGAAATAAATACTATTACTTAGTGTTTATGAAGTTAAAAACATGGACAATAACATGGACAGATGACCAAGCAGAAAGCATAAGCTTGGGCAGCCAGTTCCATGGACACATCTGTATGAGCACTCTGATGAGGACACCACAAAATTTGGAAGATGAAATCTGTGAGCTTTTCTAAGATTTCAGGGTGCACAGTTCTCAGGAAATAACAAAAATGGTGGGAATGATGACTTGGTAAAGGTAAAGGCCCTCCCGTTGATCGTCGATTTGCTTGAGCGGGCCCAGTAACGTCTCCATTGGAGACTTTGTTGTTACTGTGTCTGGCATATCGAATAAGATTACTGAACTCTGAAAAACTGGTTTTAGCAGAGATTACTGAAATAAAAATTCACAAAAATAACAGAATGACAGCATTTTACACACTGATTTATTTTAGAAGACATTCTATAAAAATTTAGTGTCTCGTGGAGCATCTGACAGAAAGCATTTTAAAATATAATTTTTAAGCTCTAAATAAAGTTTCTACTTACTATTTATATACACACTTTTAGCCATAAAGGTGTAATTTTGATGACCTCTTAAGCTACATGAGCACTACATTGCCAGCTTGTGGACATTAAAATACACATGTATACAAAGTTGAGGATAATTTATGTAAATGTTATATAAACATTATAAACAGATATTTTACCACATGACAGATGCATACAAATCCTTTTCTTTTCTTTCTTTCTTTCTTTTTTTTTTGAGTGACACCTGGCAATGCTCAAGGGTCACTCCTGGCTCTGCACTCAGGAATTATTCCCGGTGGTGCTTGGGGGACAACATGGAATGTTGGGGATCGAACCTGGGTAAGCAGCATGCAGAAAAACGCTCTATTTGCTGTAATTTAACTCCAGTCCCAAATCCCATCTTTCAATATAGTTTTCATTAATATATTCTTAAACAAGCACAAGTTTCTATTACACCCCTTACACATGAGTATGTGCACACATAACTTTTTCCCCCTGCATAATGATACTATAAAAATACATTTGGTGTAAGAAATAATCATAGCATAGCAAAATGCTGCTTTAACTGCTTAATTAAAAGTTGTGTATCTACATGATCTGGAAACGCAGCTTCGGACTTTTGAGCAGCAACATAGCTTCTCTGTAGATCTCCAATCTGTAAGCAAGATCAGAGAGCACAGAATGAGAAAAATGGAGCAAGGCAGTTTGGAAAAAAAGGCATCCACATACTATGAAAATTCAGGAGGTTCTTAGGGATACATCACTTGGTTATCATTATTACTTTGATTTTAGAAGTCTTTCATGTAGATTATATTTCAATCTCTTAAAATGTGTGAGAAAAATCAAATCACCAATTACATAAATAATTTCTGCTCCATTACTGCTGTCTAGTACAAATTCAAAACCCAGAGTTTTCATATTCAGTCATGATGGGATTATAAAAATAAAATGACATTTGCGTGCTGAAGCAGTCAGCTCTCAGGAGCTTTGGAAAACTATTTGTAATGAACTACAAAGAGACATATTTTGATTAGAATATTATCTTTTAGACAGAAAATTTAAGATCCAATAACCTGCTCTGGGAGAGTCTAAATAGTGCAATCACAGTAATGCTGGGACTTGACACTTTACAACGCGTGTCTCTGACTGTGGGTGAATCAGCGATCTGTGGTGCATGTGAGCAGTGGCCGGCAAATGACAACTTATGAAGGACAGCTTTTTGAGTACAGATGCCTTTGTAATATATGAAAAATAACATTATTATACTTTCTCGTAGTCTGTAAAGACTCCTTATCTCAGTCAACATTTTTTTTGACCTTTCCATTCTCTTCAAACTCTCCTTTGAGGATAAGGAAAGGTTTCTAAGTTAGTTATTAGATGCCTCTTGTCTTCTTATAAAATATGATTCTTTTTAGCTTTGGGATATAGCAGTAATGCCTTGTTTCCCTCTGTACTGTTCTTAGCTAATATAGCTTTTGCAATTATCCTTAATTCTATGGCAGTCTTGCTGACGAGTTGGTGACAATGTGATGTACAAAAAATATACACGCTTTACTTTCTGTAAAAGCCAGTTAATGAATACTTTCTAAACAACAAAATACTAGGGCTGGAGCATGATAATACAGCAGGTAAGGTGTTTGCCTTGCATGTGATCAACCCAGGTTCAATCCTCAGTATCCCAAATGGTCTTCTGAGCACTACTAGGGAGTAATTCCTGAGAGCAGAGCCAGGAGTAACCCCTGAGTATCACTGAAACCAAAAAAAAAAAAAAATTTAAAAGCCAAATAAAGTACTTAATGAGCATTTTTTGGTAACTGTCACATATATACTTAAAATGCATAGACATAAATATAACATCTATCTTTTGGTAAAGGCTATGGGTTGAATTCAAGGCCTCCCATATGCAGAGCAAGTGCCTTACACCACTGACCAACATCCAGTACCCTTTAAACATCAAACTTTTATTTTTTTTGCTTTCTGGGTCACACTTGGCGATGCACAGGGGTTACTCCTGGCTCTGCACTCAGGAGTTACTCCTGGCGGTGCTCAGGGGACCATATGGGATGCTGGGAATCAAACCTGGGTCGGCCGCATGCAAGGCAAACGCCCTACCCCCTGTGCTATCTCTCCAGCCCACATCAGACTTTTTGACATGAAACAATACTCTTTAATCTACTGAATCTTTAGTCAACATTTGTTGATGAATTTACTTAAATTTTATTAAACTGTCCCTTGAAGTGAAGGGATATATGCTACAAATATTAGAATTATCTTTAAAATTGTTTATTCCCAGAAGCTACGGTTAGAATTTCCTTATGTATCTGTACTTTAAACACAAGAAAAAGAAAGCACATCAGAAAAGAAATGTTGGAAAAAGAGAATACCTGATCAGAGATGGTTGCAAAGTTAAAATGAGGCTCGTACATATGGGGTGCTAAAGTTGATGCAGTTTGTAAAAGTGCCCTTGCCTGCATGAAAAGGGGGAAAAAAGAGAAAAACAAAGACATATAAGTACATATCAGCACAATACTTGTAATTTTCTTCTAGGGACTGGCGGAGTAGAAAGATGTGCAAAAGATCAAGCCCGAGGCTTCTGACATGCAAAGCATTCATTCTCCAACTGCCAAACATACCCATCCCTCTATATTTGTTTTCGGGAAAAAGAATTCTTTATGTAGCATACGACCTTAAAAAATGATATTGTAAAATTAGAAATTGAGCTCCCATTTGACCCAGCAATACCACTCCTGGGATATGTCCCAGTGAGGCAAAAAAGTATAGTCGAAGTGACATCTGCACTTGTTTGTTCATTGCAGCACTGTTTACAATAGCTAGAATCTGGAAAAAACCTGAGTGTTCGAGAACAGATGACTGGTTAAAGAAACTTTGGTACATCTACAATGGAGTACGATGTAGCTGTTAGAAAAGATGAAGTCATGAAATTTACATACAAGTGGTACAATATGGAAAGTATCATGCTAAGCGAAATGAGTCAGAAAGAGAGGGATAGACATAGAAAGATTGCATTCATCTGGGGAACATAAAGTAACAAAATAGGAAACTAACACCCAAGAATAGCAGAGATAAGTACAAGGAGGTTTACTTCATGGCTTGGAGACCAGCCGCACATGCTAGGGGAAAAGGCAACTCAGATAGGGAAGGGAGCACCAAATAAAGGGTGTTGGGAGGATCCTCCCAGGATGGGAGATGCATGCTGAAAGTAGACTATAGACTGAACATGATTGCCACTCAATGCCTCTTTTGCAAACCACAGCACCCAAAAGGAGAGAGAAAACCAAAGGGAATGCCCTGCCTCAGAGGCAGGGTGGGATGGGGGGGATGGGGGGATGGGAGGGATACTGGGATCAGTGGTGGTGGAGAATAGGCACTGGTGGAGAGATGGGCACTCGATCATTGTATAACTGAAACCCAAGCACAAAAATTTCTAAGTCTACAACTGTACCTCAAGGTATTTCACTAATAAAATTTTTTTAAAAAATGATACTGTGAAAAATATATATTCCTCATGATATATGATTTACTAACATAATTAAGTACTCACATCTTACCCGAATTATAATCACATACACATTACCCAAATTGTATCAATATTTATGGGTTTATTATTAACAAGTCAAAGTTTATCCCATATTTTAAAACATGAAGGAGGGACTGGAGCGTGGGACCTACAGTGGGTAGGTCATTTGCCTTGCACACAGCCAACGTGAGTTCCATTTCCAGCATTCCATCTGATCCCCCAAGCACCGCCAGGATTTATTCCTGAGTGCAGAGTTAGAAGTAAACCCTGAGCACCACTGGGACATTTCTTTTGGGGGGTGCCCCCCAAAATCAAATAAAATATGGAGGGGAAAAGGAGAAGTGAAAACTCACTACAGGGTAGATTTGCTTGTTTTTAAGTTAGGAACCATAATTTACAGTACTATTTTTCAGAATAGATTTAGTTACTTGTGAAGCTCTTGTGAAGTCTATGCTTCAACATGACATATAACTCAAAAGGTAATATTCTTGCTACTGAAAAGAAATAACACTTCTTAGTCTAGTTTTTGACTGATTTAGCAAGCTTCTAATGAGCTGTTTTCTAACGAAATATCAAAATCCTAAAAGCCATAGTTAAACTTCAAAGTCCCAAATTCTGTACTGGATGATAATAAGCATATTATTATTATTATTATTACCATTACTATTATTGTTGTTATTATTATACTGTTGACTTGAAAATAACAACTGAAATCAATTGAGCAGGATAAGTTTTCTGTTCTCTGAAGTTCTCAGAACCCTATAAGGCTGGAGCCGGTAGGGCATTTGCCTTGCATGCAGTCAACCCAGGTCCAATCCCCTGCACCCCACATGGTCCCCCTGAGCCTAATAGGAATGATCCCTGAATATAGGGCCAGGAGTAAGTCCTGAGGACCACCAGGTGTGTCCTAAAAACAGACAAACAAGTAAAAATAAAATAAAGTATACAGAACCCCAATTCACATCATTTCTTCCCATTGCAAAGCTGGCTCCATTGCAAAGTTCCATTGATAACACAAGTGCCTATGCTAGAATAATTTTTATTTATAAAAGAACAAATCTATCTTGGGGCGATAGCACAGTGGGTAGGGCATATATGCCTTGCACGCATCCAATCTGGGTATGATTCCCAGCATCTCATATGGTCCCCTGAGCACCACCAGGAGTAATTCCTAAGTTCAAAGCCAGGAGTAACCCCTGAGCATCACCGGGTGTGACCAGCCCCCCCCCAAAAAAAAAAGAACAAATCCATCTTACTTGCAGTTGGGGAATTTGTAAATTAAAGGCAACACCCAACGATGGTTCTTGTTTTGATAAAAAGTTTCTTGCTACTTTTTGGAGACCCTGTTGGAGATGGTCCTGTGGTCCTGTCTGGCTGTTCTTTCTGTCAGGGCCTGCGAGTAATTACTTCCTTGGTCTGTTTGTTCACTTCTTCTTTTAACTGCTATTAATGCTGTAGGAGTGTATTTAGCATTCTTAACTTTCTGTTACTTACGCAATAACAGCAACAGAACAATTTAAACTCACACCATGTGCTTAATAATATGCTTTTATTATGCATGTGCCTTGTACGCATCTTCTGCAAACCCTCTCAAGATCTCCGTGGTGTCAGTTCTGTCAGCACTCTATTTTCAACATTGTCCATGCTTGCCACAGATACTTACTGAACACCTACCACCGAGCAGGCCCATCCCAACCAGCGCTGCGACATGAAGTTAGAAGACAGAGAGGATCCCTGCTTGGGTGCAGCTAGCATGTCTACCTTCTACGTATGAATATGAAACAAATTTGATGGAATATGCACTGTGAAGGGCATATACAGGAGAGTGATATACTGAGCCTGAGAGTTCCTTTAACCTGAAGTGAGACCGGCTTTTCCTTTTTTTTTTTTTCTTTTTGGGTTATACCTGGCAATGCACAGGGGTTACTCCTGGCTCTGAACTCAGAAATTATTCCTGGCGGTATTCAGGGGACCATATGGGATGCTGGGAATTGAACCTGGGTTGGACACAAGCAAGGCAACCGCCCTACCCGCTGTGCTATTGCTCCAGCCCCAAGATACTGGGTTTTTCTATGGAGGTGGCAGTTACACTAAAACTTGAAAGACAAAAGAAGGATGTCACTGAGAAGCTGAGAGAAGCACTCAGGCCCGACGGGAAGAATGGTGGTGCACTGTGTAGAGCAGGAGGGCCGCCAAGGCTGCCCCCCACCATCAGTGGGGAAGGAGTGGAGGCAGCAGAGGAGATGCTAAAATTTTCTCCTGTTCAGGAGGCCACCTTTTTATCAGCTCATTTCCTTTGTAGCAGCCACAAAGCTCAACAATAAGACCCACGACCCCATCCGAAACAGGGGGAGGAGATGAACAGATGCTCTCTCAAAGAAGATAAATGGATGGCAGGTACGCATATGAAAAAATGTTCACCATCATTTATTATTGGGGAAATTTAATCAAACAATGAGGTACTATCTCACACTCGTGAGAGTGGCATATATTACAAAGACTGGAAACAACCAGTGTTGTTGGCAGGGATGTAGCGAGAAAAAAACCCTTATTCGCCATTGGTAGGAATGTCATCTGGGTTAACCTCTATGGAAAGGAATATGGAGACTTCTCAAAAAAGTATAAGAACAGAGCTCCCAAATGATTCAGTGAATTGTTGGTTTGTTTTTGCTTTTTGGCATCTACCAAAACAGCAAAAAATGTACATTCAAAGTGATATATACATACCTATGTTCATTAATAGCCAGGATATCCCAATGTAGAACTAAAGTATGAATGGATCAAGAAGCTGTGGTATACATACATAATGAACTACTATGCAGTTATAAGAAAGATGAAATGATGCACTTTGCTACTATCTGAATGGAACTAGATGACATCATGCTAACTGAATAAATGTTTTTTATAAAAAGAAATAAGATACACAAAAGAATCTTGGAACCCAGCAGCTCTATGCAGAGATGCCTCTGGACTCTGCACTAGGCCAATTTCACCGGGGTGCCTCAGATGGGAGCAGGTGTCCCTCCACCTTCCCCCTAGGAATCCCAGTGGCTGCCAACTTCCAGAACCCAATGAGAAGCCCAGTGATACACAGGAGCAGTGATGGCAAACACCAGGACTCAAGGGATAGGGGATGGGCCAGTCCTTCTCATCTCCCCATCCCTATGGGACCTTGGAGGTCACGCCCACAAACTGCCTTCAGCTGCTATTTGAGCTCCTTAATAGCTATGGTCCAGAGACACACAAAAGAATCTCAGAACCAAGCAGCTCACAGCAGAAATTTCTCCAGACCCTAATTATCTAAAATTTTAGAATTCCAGGAGTCTTATGCTATTCATAACAAGCAATACAAAATAAATTATCTAGCATATGCCTTTTCGGCAAGTTTGAGTGGTGGCAGGAAAATTCAAAATAATGGTGGCGGGAAGCTGTTATGGCGGTGAGACTGGTGTCAAAATATTGAATGTTATTCATTATCGTGAGCAACTTTGTGAAAATAAATATAATTTAATAAATAAAAATAAAATGGAGTGATAGTATAGCGGGTAGGGCGTTTGCCTTGCACACGGCTGACCCGGGTTCAATCCCTGGCATTCCATATGGTTCCTCCAGCACCTCCATGAGTAATTTCTGAGTGCAGAACCAGGAGTAACCCCTGAGCATTGCTGGATATGACCAAAAGTGCTCGAGCAAAAAGTGCAAATATATATATATATATATATATATATAAAAAGATAGGAAAGGGCCAGAGGCCAGATTAGGTGAACCCTTGCAGGCCAAGGTTTACAATCCACATTTTATTCCAAATGAAGGCAGGCAGAAGTCTTTAGAGAATGCTAATAAACAAAGCAGTCACAAAACTGATCTTACTTTTGAAAAAGTCACTTGACTGTTCTGAGGATATAAAACAGGATGCAAATGAAAACAAAGAGCAGCCAGGACACTCCTGTACTAGGCCTGGCAATAGAGGATAGCTGGGCAGAGAAAGAAAAGAAGGAAAGGGAGTCTGGAGGTGCTAGAGTAAAGAATGCAGCAGGTCCTGAATGTAGCCTTCAGGTAGGCAACAGGACTTGATGAACATGCTGGGGACACAGGATGACAGGGAGAGGTAACAGGAAGCAGGCGTTTTGAGAGTATAATGGGGTTTAAAATATGCAACCCCCAAATATGCTATACCTGGGCATCATCAACATCTACAGCTGAAGGAAAAATGCACAAAAATTGGAAACCGAAGACCTCTCTGACTCTGCTTTCTCGCTCTTACCTGTCACCTTCTTCCTTAAAACAGGACAAAATGCCCCTACATAAGAGGTGGCCTCACCAGGTCCCGAGCAAATGAGACCTCCTCTGCACCAGACTGAGGTGGCTGTCTGAACATAGCTTGGGAACCAACTCTCCTTTCTGTCAAAGTTCACCATCTCCTTGTCTCCTTGTCTCTTTAAAAGCTCCCTGTTCTTTTTTTTTCCCCCTTAAATTTTTATTAGTGAAACACCATGAGGTACAGTTGTAGACTTACAAATTTTTGTGCTTGGGTTTCAGTTATACAATGATTGAACACCCATCCCTCAACCAGTGCCCATTCTCCACCACCACTGATCCCAGTATTCCTTCTATCCCCCATCCCCCCCATCCCACCCTACCTCTGTGGCAGGGCATTTCCTTTTGTTCTCTCCTTGGAAAGTATCATGCTCATGCTAAGCGAAATGAGTCAGAAAGAGAGGGACAGACATAGAAAGACTGCATTCATCTGGGGAACATAAAGTAACAAAATAGGAGACTAACACCCAAGAATAGCCAAGATAAGTACCAGGAGGATTACCCCACGGCTTTGAGGCCAGCCGCACAAGCTAGGGGAGAAGGCAGCTCAGATAGAGAAGGGAGCACGAAAATAAAGGGTGTTGGGAGATTCCTCTCACAATGGGAGATGCATGATGAAAGTAGACTATAGACCGAACATTACTGCCACTCAATCTCTCTTTTGCAAACCAAAAGCTCCCTGTTCTTGGGGCTGGAGCGATAGCACAATGCGTAAGGTGTTTGCCTTGCACGGGGCCGACCTGGGTTTGATTTCCAGCATCCCATATGGTCCCCTGAGCACTGCCAGGACTAATTCCTGAGGGCAAAACCAGGAATAACCCCTGTGCATCGCTGGGTGTGACCCCAAAAAAACCAACCAAATGAACAAAAAAAAACCCAACTTCCTGCTCTGATCTTTTTGTGATCTTCATTCTCATGTATATTCTTCCAAATACATATTCAAATTCAACATCTGTATGCTGTTTGCCCATAAACCTTCTAGTCTGTTTTCTTATCAGACCCAGCCCGGGGGGCTTAGGAGGGTTATGAAAACTTTGTCCCCACTGAACACTGCCCCCAGGATTTGGGCTGGGGCAGAAAGACGATGGGGTGGGGATGGTGAGTGCAGAACAGTCCTCTAGGAAATGAAGGAAAGATGGGGTGGGGGAGAGGAACACAAGTTTGTCCTAAGTGGGTTGAGGATCCTGACAAGGTCACAAGGGTCCTCCGTGACAGAGCGGGAATGCAACCCCGGCCTGTCAGCCCTCAGAGCTTCCTTCTCAACTGTGACATAACCCAACATCACAGGGGACAGACAGCCTTCCTCTGAAGAGCACCAACTGTCCACCAGGTCACCAGTCAAGGTCACCAACCTGCTCGACATGGCCCTTCCGCATCTCCAGCACAGCTAGGTTGTTATAGGCCTCGGCGTGGTGGTTGTTGTTCACCAGAGCAAGCCGGAAGCACTGATAGGCCAGGTTCGTGTCTCCCACACCCTGCCAAAGGAAAACACAGACACACACACAATTCCATGCTTGGCTCCAGCTTCCTCAGATATAGACATCTGTCCTGCTGTCATAGACATTGCAAAGGGTGACTGCAGGAATTAAGTATGAATTCTGTGCATGAAGGAATATAAAATGAGGCAGAAAAAAAACTACATTGAAGGGGTTGGAGCAATAGCACAGCAGATAGGAAGATTGCCTTGCACACAGCCGACCCGGGTTCGATACCCAGCATCCCATATGGTCCCCTGAGAACTGCCAGGACTAATTCCTGAGTGCATGAGCCAGGAGGAGTAGCCCCTGTGCATCGCCATGTGTGATCCAAAAAGAAAAAAAAATACATTCGGGAAAAAAAAAACCAAACTGAACCTGGACTGGCAATAGCAGGAATTCCAGAAGTTCTCTTCAAGTGAACCTGCACCCCTTTGTTATACCAGAAGTCATATCAGAGAAACAACCTACCACAGCTATATGGCCCAAGTTGTACCAGACATCAGCTGCCTCATCTTCATTTTCAGCCAGGGAGAGGGCACGTTCAAATGAGGTCAGAGTCATATCATACTGCTGGGCATAGAAGCAGCAGAGCCCCAGATTGTTGAAAAGCTGGCAGTTGTAAACACCCATCTGCAGGAGTCGCCTTGTTGAAAAAGAACACAAATTTGGGTGTCAGCCCAAATTTATAAATGTTAAAGCTATATATAATTTACATATATTTACTGTTTGAAATGACTTTATTTTATGTAAAAAAGTTATATTTAAGCCCCACTTCCCCTCAAAAAAAAAAAAACATGTAAAAGCCAGTACAAAAGAATTATCTTTTGCAATAGTACTGGGCATGGGAAATATGTCCAGAGGCAAGGTCAGAACCGGGTTATATAAGCCTCTTTCCACAAACGCTTTGTGAGAGAACCACAGTGCGGAATAAAATAGTCGCATAAAGTAAAATCCACGCATTTGTGTTTCAGAGAGTTTTGGAGGTCACAAACAAATCCCACAGACCTAAATTAAGTTGAACGCTGCATTAAGTGTATACCTCCAAGCATTAGATTAGCTCCGCTCTGGCCTAGGTTATATGTATTTTGCAGTGTAGCAAATTAGACAGGCCCATCAGTGGGTCCCCATGTTATCCATGTGATTTTCAAGAAGCCCACTTTGCACCTACACACTCATGAGTTCCGAAAGACAAAGAACAATGGAGTTCAAATAAGTGAATGAAGATGCCGCACAGGCTGACCAGGCCTGAGGGGCATCAGCTGCCCATGCAGAGGACACCCTCACACTTTATATTTTATGCTCCTACCACACAGCAGTCAACTGTGTTATCGAAGAATAATTTTAAAATTAATTTTGAAAACCAAAAGTAGAAATAAAATAAGTATGTCTCAAGAGAGGACCAGTGAAGAAATTGAAAGCAATGTATCCGTAAAAACTGACAACGCAGGTTGGAGCGATAGTACAGCAGCAAGCAGCCGACCAAGGTTCGATACCTGGCATCCCATATGGTACACAAGCACCGCCAGGAGTGGTTCCTGAATGCAGAGCCAGGAGTAACTCCTGAGCAGGTATAACCAACCCCTTCTCTGCTCTACTCCCCCCAAAAAAAATCCAAAAAAAAATTGACAATGCTTCACCAAGAAGGCCATCCGATGTGGGGTCTTTCTAAGGCTCATAACTGTACTATACGAATCCATCACTTCCTACTCCAAGGTTCTCAGGTACACTGGGATTAATGGAGGCAATAACAGCATGAAATCTTTCAGTAACTACCAAACTGTCATTGGTTGATGACAAAATAACTCTGCCTGTGACATGGTGTCTTAGGAGGGATGGGTATTTGATCATTGTATAATTGAAACCCAAGCACAAAATCTGTAAGTCTACAACTGTACCTCACGGTGTCTCACTAATAAAATTTAAAAAAAAAAGAATCTTATTATAAAGAAGGAGCTTGTTCATTGTGTTTCACCTCCATAAGCTTTATCATTACAATAAAATTATTATCTGAAAAAAATAACTCAAGTTTGTCAACCAGGTGTTTCTGCATGATGCCAAGTATTTGCATACTTCCAAATTATTGATGCCATTTCTAACACGTTTAAAGATTGAGGGTGATTGAATTTGGGATCTCATAGCAATATGTCCTGTACCTTATTTTTTCTTTTTTATTATTCACTGTTTGTTTTACTAATATTTGACAGTAAAGTAGCTTGACAACTGGAAGGTAAAGCTGACCTGTAGAAACGGAGAGCTATTTCTGGCTGATCCGAATAGAAGTGGTTGCTCCCAATGCAAGCGATGGCCTCCACGTGAGTGCTGTCCTGTTTCAAGACTTCTTTGTAGTACTCAGCTGCTGATGATGCGTTGTTCATTTCCTACTCTCCGGGAAGACAGAAGAACAAGACTTTATTCACTGCCAAGAATTTTTTTTTTCTGATTTCACATTCATTCATTCATTCATTCAACAAACACAGCGAATCTATCATGTGCCAAACTCCATTTTAAGCCCCCCAGGGCACAAGACGGATGACAAGAGAAAGCGACTCAATCCAGGAGGTGGCATTTGGCAGGGAAGACAAACAAATGAACAAACATACGAGAGATTGCCAGGAAAAAATGAAGAAAAACAGAGCAGGAAAGGCGAGGAGGAGGAAGGGGAGGAGAGAGGGGGCTGCTTCAGAAGGGGTTGCCAAGGAACCATCTGGAAGAGGAGTCCTGTGAACAACCAATCCTCAATCGAAGGGGGACGCAGGCACATTTGGGGGAAGCTCATCTGGGCGGAGGGATGAGCAAGCCTGAAGTTGGAAGCTCTGGTTGGGTCTGAGGGGCCACACAAAGGTTGAGGAGGCTACAAAAGACAGGGGGGAGGGCAGGAAGGGTGTATGGGGGAGGAAAGAGAGGGCAGAAGGGATGGAGGGAGGCAGAAGAGAGGGAGAGACAATATACAGGAGGCAGGAGAGGCAGCCAGGGGTTTTTGACAGG
The DNA here is from genome assembly GCF_029834395.1 of Sorex fumeus. NCBI lineage: Eukaryota > Metazoa > Chordata > Mammalia > Eulipotyphla > Soricidae > Sorex > Sorex fumeus. Next base: position 6,494,890 of record NW_026606155.1, read on the forward strand.
GTAAGAACTTCAGTGTTGTTCTAAGTTAAGAGAACTTAAGAGGTTAAGGGCAGAGGAGTAACAGAGTGTGGCACCTTTTTAAAAGAATAATTTGGTGACTACACACTGGGCCCATCCAAGTGGAGAAGAAGGGGAGCAGGAAGACCAGGAGTCTCTAATCATGCATTTGATCGTTACCCAAGAATCTCACATCTTGGGACCAAAGAGATAGCACAGGGGTTAAACACTTGCCTTGCTCCACTACAACCCAATTCCCCACACATGGTCCCCGAACACCGCCAATGGTCACTCCTGAGCACAGAACCAGGAGTAGCCCCTGAATACTGGGTGTGCCCTCCCAACCAATGCAAAACATAAAAGACAAAGAGCCTCGGATCTCTCAAAGCCACTGCTGTAACATTCATTATTTATAACTGAACATCAATTTTAAACTTTTTTACAAAACACAAGACCATGGATACATTTGTTGGCTAATTACGAGCTCTCACTTTCCCAAATTTTTCATTGTTTTGTATACAACTATCCCTTAATGTTTTAATATGGAATTCACTCAAAGGTATTAAAAAGAAAACAATTGAAGAAATGTGGAGTTTTGTTATATTTTGCATAACAAAGGTCTCAAAAGAATGTGTTGTAGTTATCACACAATTATGCAGTTGCAATGATTATGCAGTAAACCATGGTAACTGATTCCAGTGTGGTCACCACCCCACGTGTATTCCAAGACCTTCCCTTCTATGGACTGAACAGTCCAATGTTATAATGAAGTTTCAGTACTCAGTGTGAAGGTGGTTGGAGGTGGAGCCTGTGTGTGTGCAGCGGAGGTGGGGGGGTTAAACGGATTATAGGTGGAGTGATCATGACTGGGATACATGCCCTTAAGAAAGACACAACTTGATCATGGTATCTCCCCTCCGGGGTAAATATGCAAACCATAATGCCCCAAAAAGTAGAGAGAGATTATGGGGAATAATGTCTTCCATGGAGGCAGGGGGAGAGTGGGAAAGCGGGGTATACTGGGCATACTGGTGGTGAGGAATGCGCACTGGTGGAGGGATGAGTGTTTGATCATTGTGTGATTGTAACCCAAACATGAAAGCTTGTAACTATCTCACGGTGATTCAATAAAATTTAAACAAAACAAAACACTGTCCTCCCATTGTTCATCGATTTGCTCGAGTGAGTCCAGTAACGTCTCCATTTTTGAGACTTGTTGTTACTGTGTTTGGCATATTGAATACGTCCCAGGTAGCTTGCCAGACTTTGCCGTGCAGGCGAGATACTCTCGGTAGCTTGCTGGGCTCTCCGAGAGGGGCAGAGGAATTGAACCCGGCTCAGCCGGGCTGGCTGCGTGCAAGGCAAACGTCCTAAAAAAAAAAAAGACACAACGAACTGGAGCAAATGGCACAGCAGGGGAAGGTGCCTGTCTTACACTTGGCCAACCCAAGTCAATCCTCAGCACCCCTTGTGGTCCCCTGAAACCTCCAGGGGTGATCCCTGAGCTCAGATCCAAGAGTAAGCCTTGAACACTTCCAGATATGCTTTCATCTCCCAAAAAGGGGAAAATATCTTTAAAAAAAAATCAATGTTATCTTGGGGCTGGAGAAATAGCACAGCGGGTAGGGCGTTTGCCTTGCACGCGGCAGACCCAGGTTCGATTCCCAGCATCCCATATGGTCCCCTAAGCACCACCAGGAGTAACTCCTGAGTTACTCAGAGCCAGGAGTGCCAGGTGTGACCCCAAAAAGCCAAAAAAAATCAATGTTATCTCAACAATAATTTTATTTAAGTTATCAAAAAAAGGACTTCTTGGGGCTGGAGCGATAGCACAGGGGGTAGGGCATTTGCCTTGCACGAAGTCAACATGCCGACACAGGTTCGATTCCCAGCATCTCATATGGTCCCCCAAGCACCGCCAGGAGTGATTCCTGAGTGCATGAGCCAGGAGTAACCCTTGAGCATCGCTGGGTGTGACCCAAAAAGAAAAAAAAAAGAACTTCTTTCCCCCCCCTCTGTGGGGACACAGGAGGAAGACATACAGCCCAGACAAGAAGAGGGTCCTCACTAGGAACCAAAGTGGTCAGCACCTTCATCTTGCAGAGCCTAGACTGAGAAATTTCTGTTGTTTTTAATCACTGTGTTTACAAACTAATACATTTTCCTTCCCAGAGTAATCTTCACATCCAGGCGGCAACATCATTAGGAAGCTTTAATGGCCCTGGAACCCGTGGAGCCCAGGATTGCCACATTTCTGATTTCTTGGACTGCCACATCTCCGCATGCTAGCTCCAGTGTTAGAGCTGCAAAGGGCAGTGTATTACGAGTCCACATGGGCTTCCATAAGCAACACTGGGTGGCTATGCCAACAGACATCAATGTTCTCACAGTTCTGGAGTCTGGAAGTCCAAGATCAAGGCAACAGCATGGCCAGGGTCCCAGGGGGGATTCTCTTCCAAGCTTGCAGGCAGCCTCCACTCACTGAGCCTTCATGTGGCTGAGGGCCCAATTTCCTAGTGTCTCTTCTTAGTAGGGCCAACGCTATCATGAGCCTACCAGCCCTCTGACCTCCTCTAAACAAGTTAGAGGACTCCAAAGCCCCATCTCAAAGTACAATTGAAGGTAAGGGCTTCAAGAGATGAATTTGGAGGCGATCAATTCAGATTAAAACTGGTGGCATCACCCCAGGGGGGAATGGGTGCTGTCCCTCCGCCTGCTCCCTCTTGGCGACTTGGTGGCTGTCATCCTCCAGAGGCCATTGGACAGTCAGGCTTGGGCCCGCAGTGACGAAACTTGTTGGGTCTCACGGGATGGGGGGGGAGGTGGAGCCGGGCCTGTCTTCCCCACCCCAATGAGACCCCAAGTCATCGCCCACGAATGGCCTCTTTGGCTCCTCATCAAGCTGCTCAACGGCCATGATCCCAGAGACTCAGGAGCAGATCTCTACACCCAGTGGCTTTTGGCAGAAATCCCTCCAGATTTAAGTGTTAAAATTTCAGAACTTCAAAACCACATGGCCCTACTGCAGCCACACGACATCATATGTTATTCATAACCAGCAATAGAACACAAATTGTCTATTCTTGCCTTTTCAGCAGATCTGAGTGTTGGGGTAAAATCTTAAATAATGGTGGATCTGGTGTCGAAATAGTGAATGTGATCAAAGTGTAGAGAGAGTAATGTAGAAATCATCTGCCCCACAGGCAGGGGGAGGGTGTGGGATGGGGGTATACTGGGATTTTTGGTGGTGGAGAATGGGCACTGGTGAAGGTACGGGTGTTTCATTGTATGACTGAGACTTAGACCCAAAAGCTTTGTAACTGCTCTCACGGTGATTCAATAAATAAAATTATAAAAAATGGAAAAAGAAAAAAAAAGTAAAGTGGAGTTCATGCACAATTCAATCAGCTAATCAGTGGCTGAATAAATAGCAGTACTCCTACAAAAAAAGAAGAAAAACAAACTGGTGGCAAGCCCAGTGCAAAGCTACTCCAGTCTGAACAGCTAGTTGTTTCAAGGTCTTTAGTTCCATAAAGGATGCTTTAGGATGCTTGTGTACTTGATTGATAGGCAGAGAATTCATTTATGTATCTTCGAGGAATTTTAGAGTGAAATTAACTTATGTTTCTAGTAACCTCATATGGTGTACTTCAAACTTGTTCTTATAAAAACATGTGCTTATATTACATAAACTTAAATACGGCAAATGGATATAAAATGAAAAGTCCCCCAAATCCTGGTCAGTGGAAGCTACTAATAGTTCCCTCAGTATTCTTTTAAAAATGTTCCTAGGACCAGAGAAATAGTACAAGGATTAAGGTACTTGCCTTGCACATAGCTCTCCCTGGTTTACTCTTGGGTAAGCGTGAATGGACCCTTGAGTACAGAGCCATTTTCATTTTCCTTTCCAAGCTCATCTTTTGTCTTTGAGCACTGGTTCATGAGTCAGAGCAGCCTAGTGGGGCACTTTCCAACTAATAGAGGTATGCCTTGGCAATTGCTGGCATGGAATCCTACTTCCTTTTGAAAGAAGAAACCTCAGTTTCCCCTTACCAGCTGCTGCCATGAACAGCTCTATTTTTGCTGTCTTCATTTTTGCTGTTTAAACATTCCTGAACATTCCTAGGCTCTTTCTGTATATAATTTCCCAAAACCATACATTCTGCCCCAGGAGAATTTAAGGGCTCACAGACGACTAGAGATAATGGGGCAATACTTGGGCATATGGTGCAATATAACCTAAAAGGTGTTAAATAGACAGTCCCCACCAGCGCAGTGGGAATGAAAGATGTTAATCTTATCTTAACCACACAAACAGGTCCTAAATTAACAAGACATCTGGGGAAGCAAATGGGAATCCTCTGAGACTTTGGTAAGAAATACAAAGACTGCCCAGCTACACAGCTAATCTCCAAAAGAATATAGTATGCCAGTATGCTGCAGACTCTCTCCAGGTAGACCAGCTGGGGCTGACCACTCTGGGTCCTTCTCAGAATGGGGGTGGGCAGATTCCCCTTTCTGCTTAAAGGCACAGCTGTCTGCACCCACTCCTTACACCCTCTGACATACAAATGGCCCAGCTCCACAACTGAACCTCAGCAAGCTGCCACACCACCAAATCATTCCAGCTCCATGAATCCTGGAATGACAAATGTGGCCTGACACCTCCAAATTTCATAGCATTGTCAGCCCAGGAGGATCACAGCAAATCTGATGGGAAAGTTGCATCGAAGCCCACCAAGCTCAATGAGCAAAAACAATAAAAACAGAAGGCCCAATTAGCATCAACTAACACATAAGTCCTCAGACAATGACTACAACAACACCATTGTGAGATGTAACAATAATCACAAATTGTCTTTTATGGATCTAAGTTTTGACAACTCCATCTGTACATGTTGTAACAAACAGCATTGTAGCACTGTCATCCAGTTGTTCATTGATTTGCTCAAGCGGGTACCAGTAACATCTCCATTGTGAGACTTATTGTTACTTTTTTTGGCATATCAAATACGCCACAGGTAGCTTGCCAGACTCTGCTGTGTGGGCGGGATACTCTCGGTAGCTTGTCGGGTTCTCCAAGCGGGATGGAGGAATTGAACCCAGGTTGGTCGCATGCAAGGCAAATGCCCTACCCACTGTGCTATCACTCCAGCCCATCACAAATAATGTGAAATAATTTTTTTGTGCCTTCTAATGGAGCCGGCTGGGGTGGTAATGGGAAACTGGGGACATTGGTGGAGGGAAGGTCACACTGGTGTTGGGACTGGTGTTGGAACATTTGATGACTAAAACTAATTGTCTTATAAATGACTTGGCAAATCATGGTGTCATAACAAAAAATTTAAAAAAAAAGACCCAGCAGTCCTATAAAAATCCCACAAAATGAGCCACACTTAATTTAGTCCTGTACTAAGTTCCTCCCTGACTGGGGAGTTTTTCTTCTACTTTTCAATAAACTTTTCTGCTTCCAACTCTGAGTCTTGAGCATCTTAACTCTTCAGTATTTTCATTCTTGAAATAATGAAGAACAAAAATATTGAACGATATTGAAGAACCTGGAAATTGTGGATGAGCACAAAGACCCGCTGTCATAGTTCCTGCATCACTCACTCCAGGTGAAAGGAATCCCTGCTGATGCTCACTTAGTTTCCTGCCAGGAAGACCAGTGGGTATAAACATACCCTTCAGAGGAAATACAGATGGTTTGAGCAGTCCCATCGTCTATGCACCAGGCACTGAGGCCTGCAGGGACCCCAGTCAAGGAGGAATGGTAGCATGGCTGAAAGCTGCTGGAATCTGGCTGTGGTCTTAGTCTTGGGGTGATCTGACATGTATGAAGAGAGTCAATCATGACTGGTAGGGAAATAAGGGCCTGGGCAAAGACCAGACTGTAGGATACCCTTGTTCCCATCAGTCTTTATATCACTGGCAAAATAAGTAAATTTGTAAAGGTGTGTGCATGCTCATTTGAGGTTGAATCTCCCACCAATCTCGAAGTCTCTTGAAATCCAGCAGTTTTTAAGCAAGGAACAGATTGGGACCTTAAAAGTAACCTCTTATCCATTCAGGGCAAGACTAAAGTTTTTTCCATTTCATTGTGGTTTGTTTTGTTTTACCATTTTTGCTTTTGTGTCATAAACTTTATTTATATTTTTGTTCTTACAGTTTAGAAAAACTAACTTTTCTGTCCTTGGGTTTATCAACATTTTCTCTTATAGTATTCTGACTTTGTCTCAGGCTTAGAAAAGTCTTCACCATTTTCAAGTATATACAAATAATTCATCTGTGCTCTCTCCTGGAACTTTCATGGTTTTAAATCTTTCAGTCACCTGGCAGTAATGGATTCTTTCAGCAAAAAAAATCATTACTCACCCAGGTCTATTTTTATCGATTAATAACCCAACCAACCAAAGGGTCCAAAAGACAATTTTTAATAACATCATAAATTTTCATATATATGAACCTATGTGGACTCTATTATTTTGGCTCTTCAACCAATTCCTGCATAAGAGTTGTTTAAATTATGGTGGCACTGCAATAAATTTTATTAAAATAGATTAAAATAGTATTTTCAAATATATAAATAACCATGATATCATTTAAGTAATTTTTATGGTGGCTATTTTTGACCCAATCTGAAAAAAACTAACTTTAATGAGATATTTAGAATTTTAATATTAAATTAAAAACATTAGAATTTTAAAAATTAAGGAAGAGAATGTTGCCATGTTTCTCAAACTCACCTCTCAGCTTAGTAAATATATAAATATCTTTTCCAAAAAATTGATGTAGATAGAGAATGGGCAGTACTTCTAAAACATAACCTAATTTTTATGATGCCCAAAAAGTATTATTAGAGTAATATGCCTCAGGTAATGTCTTCAATGTGAAACATCTCTTAACAAAGAGCAGTTCAAATAAGGACATGCCTTTTGAATGGATAAATAAAATGCCTCAAGAAATTGCAACCAAACATCCTTAACAAGGATAAACCATCTCGAATAAGTTTCTCTGAAAAACAAGCAACGAACATGAGACTGTACAACGTGTTCTTTTCAAAAGAGGAAACATTTAAGAGATACAAGACCAAAATTAAAGTGATAAATAAAAAGAAAAGCACATACAGGAAGAAAATCCCTCCGGAGAAAAGCATGGTGTACATATAAAAATCCCCAAGGGCATATGTAGTGTGGGCTGTAATGCCAAAGAACAAACTTCGCTAATTAACTCTAAATTCACTGACACATAAAGACAAAAAGAAGCACAAGAAATCTGTCTGTGTGGGGAAAGCTTGGGCCTGGGGGAAATGAACTATGTAAATTCAAGGGAAGTACTATATTCAAGGATTTCAAGTCACAACTTAGTCCGCAATCACCCCCCATTTGTGCAAGCCACATTTTCCCCACCTTTAGAATGTGTTCCTCGTGAGGGGCTGGAGTGATAGCACAATGGGTAGGGCGTTTGCCTTGCACACGGGGCCGACCGGGTTGGATTCCCAGCATCCCGCATGGTCCTCTGAGCACCGCCAGGAGTAATTCCCGAGTGCATGAGCCAGGAGTAAGCCCTGTGCATCTCCAGGTGTGATCCAAAAAGAAAAAAAAAGTGTTCCTCTCCACTCTCTTTCTATATAAACCCAAATTCTCCTTTCGTTCATTTGCATTTATGAATACAACTATAAAATAAGTTCCTCCGACTCTTAGCCAGAGCAAGGAAAGAAAGAAGGCGGCTGGTGAATGGAAGCTCGTCCCCTGGGGCTCCCCATCCGCACCCCAGTCACTCACCAACCCAGCCTGAACAACAGTGCTGGAACCCACCAGCACCATATGCCGAAAATGCCACATTCTCTGGCTCTTTCTGCCAGCACTTCCTGCCTATGCAGAGAGAGGTGGAAGGACTGGAAGAGGCAAAAGGTGGAGTCTGAAGGTCAAAGGGCTCCGAATACATGAGGATAATCATCACCATGCCTAAATTCTACTGTTTTTCAAAACTGATTCTATTTTTATTCCCTTTTGAGGACTTATGGGTCAAATTTTTATTTCACGTCTCGGAACCTGTTTTGAATCAAACAGACTGGAGCTTATCTTGAACTGCCATGTTGAGACTTCTAGGTGCAAATTAAACAGCCTGATTCAGCAACTCTGTGACTATAAAAAAACAAGAGACCATCTGCTGATCACAGCAACACAAAGCAGTTTTCTGTCAGAAGACTCCTGTCAGCCAATCGTGGACAAGTACATGGTCTTAAGAACCAATCCCCAAGTTTCCATAACAAATGACTAACTCGGACCACTTCTCGGCCTTTCCCTTTAAAATTCCCAGTGTCCCAACTCAGAGTACACTGCTTGGCACTGCCCCCCTCCATACCCCAGGCCCCGAATACTATTCCTTGTTCATGGATCCAAATCATCGTTCCTAGTCTCCAATTCCTATTTCTAGTCATTTGTATTGAATGATCAAATTCAACTTTTTTTTTTTCCTGTTTTTGGGCCACACCAGCAACACTCAGGAATGACTCCTGCCTCTGTGCTCAGGAATTATTCCTGGCAGTGCTCGGGGGATCCCATGGGAAGCTGGGGATTCAAGCAGGATCAGCTGTGTGCAAGCAAGCACTCTATCCATTGCACTGTTTCTCTAGCTTGAATGATCAAACTCTTCCATTTGTGCTTAACAAATTATATTTCAAAAGAAGTCAATATTTCTAGGTTACTAATGACAAAGTACTTTTGTTTTAATTTTAAAATACAGAAATGTTATTTATACAAAAATATGAAAAATACAGATAGTATAAATCAACGCTAGAAAAAAATTAAAGTCACTTAGAGAATGCTATTCAAATATAGTAACTATTGTAATCTTCCGTTCTGGAGAATGGAGAAAGAGCGGGACTTAGGGTACTTGCCTTGCAGACTAATCCCAGTTAATTACCAGTAGCAGTCAGGAGTAAACTTTCAGTACCACTGGGTATGGCCCAAACATCTCCCTCTCTCCAAATAAAAAGAATAAAAAGGGCTAGAACAATAGTACAATGGGTAAGGCACTTGCCTTGCACACAGACGATGTGGAATTTGATCCCTGAAATAACATGTGGTCCCCTGAGCTCCACCAGAAGTGATCTATGAACACAGAGCTGGGAGGAGGCCACGAGTACTGCTAGATATGATCTGACAACCAAGATAAATAACTTCCATTCCTTTTCTAACAAAAAGTTTTATATCATACCTACAGTTTCAATAATATCAGAGTAGAGGTGTTTGTGTACAGTACTATATTTGTCAAAAATAATAAGCAAAAAAAGAAGGAAAAAAATCATTAAAAAAATTTAACTGAGGTACCGTGATTTACAATACTGTTGATGGTGGTCTCATGTATACATCATTCCAACACCATACTCCCCACCAGATACCCAGCAGGGAGTAAAAATCATTTAAATAAAAAGATTAAAATTTCTGGGTAGATGAAGATTATTGCTGAGAAAATTTAGGAGAATCTATGGGAAAGGTATTAGAATTTTTAAAGTACTCCGTTAGGTCACTGGTATCAAAATTAATTTAAAAAAATCAATGTACTCCCACTCACCAGAAATAATAAAGTAGAAAACAGAAAAAAAAAGGACAAAACATATATAACACCTATCCAGAAAAGAGTTAGCAGTACAAATCTGACACTGTTAGTTGTACAAATCTGGTTGGCATCTGAGAACTTGACTGGTTTCCTATATTGATATAAAACTTTCCTGAAATGGGCTGGAGTGAAAGTACAGCAGGGAGGGTGCTTGCTTTCTACAATGCGCTGACCTGGTTTCAATCTCTGGCACCTCATATGGTCCCTGAGTCCAGTCAATGGAGATCCCTGAGCACAGAGCCAGGAATGAGCTCTGAGCACTGCTGTGTGTGGCCCAAACACGAGCCCCTCCCCCCCAAAATTAAAAAATAAAACAAAATTCTCCAAATAAGAGGCTCTCATAATGCTAAAGCAATTGCATAATGTGGTTTATGAGGAATCCCAGGTTTACTTCTTGGAAACTAGGATTGTAGTACCATTAAAAGGGATGCTTATATCCAGCCCCTGATTAGAACCTAGTATACCAAGCAAGTCTGTATAGATCTTCCTGATAGACAATGTTGCCTACATGCTATCATAACTCATTACTGGGAAAATTATATCTAAGTCTACCTTGTGGGGCTTCCCTAGGGGAGGATTTTTGAAAGCTTGCAATCTTTGGTTCCCTTTGAACTTTGCTTCATGTGCCTTTTCCCTTTATTCTGGATCCTTCTAATGAATCACTGAATCTCACAGTGATTTGGGATGCCCTAAACAAAACATCATTATGGAAATAAATACTAAATAAATACTAAATAGTGGGCTGGAACAATAGCACAGCAGTAGGGCGTTTGCCTTGCCCAAGGCTGGCCTGGCTGAGCCGGGTTCGATTTCTCCACCCCTCTCGGAAAGCCCAGCAAGCTAACGAGAGTATCTTGCTTGCACGGCAAAGCCTGGCAAGCTACTCGTGACATATTCGATATGCCAAACACAGTAACAACAAGTCTCACAATGGAGACGTTATTGGGCCCGCGCGAGCAAATCTATGAACAACGGGAGGACAACGCTACAGTGCTACAGTCATTAAAGACAAAAAAAAAAAGACCTAAGTAAATGAAGCATTATGTCAAGAGTGAGGAAAAATGTAATGCCAGCCCCACCCCATTCATATATTTATTGTAATTCCAATCAAAACACCAGCACAGATATTTTTAGTGATTCTTGATAAGTAAATCCTATGGTAACTATGGAACAGCAACAAGCCAAGAATAACCAACTGTGAAGAAGAACAGATGGTAGAATTCTCCCAGTCTAGGGTCAGAAGTTACTATAAAGATACAGTAATTAGACAGCAGGGAGGTTATCTTAATGGGGCTTTTTATAGAATTTGACAAGATGGCTCTAATGTTTATAAAAAGAAGCAAAGTCCAAAATAGCCAAGACATTTTGAATGAAGATGATCAAAGAGCTGTACCAAACAGTAAGTTTTATAAAACTACAGAAAGTGCAATGGCAAAACACTAGTAGTTAATAGCAATAAGAGAATAAAATGGAAAGCACAAGATATATAAGATATACGGACACTTGACATACTAGATCCTGTGGTAAGGACCAGTAAGTATGCTGGGGCAACTCTAGGAGTACTCCACAAATAAGGGGAAACATTTAAATCTCAGTCCCAAACTAGTCTCAATCCTCTTCTGTAGGCTTGAAATACTTCACACTAAAACTTGATTTGACCAAGTGCATACATTAAAGTCTCTATCCTATTGGTAAACCATGAGCAAACAATGATAATTTCATTTGCTCAGGACCCAAAGGAACCACCAACTTATTAGAAGAAAAAGCACTTAACTTTTCATCATCTATTTTAATAATAGGAATCTTACCTCATAGATTCTGGCAATTCCACAAAGTAGGGTTACTTCTCCTGGAAATCTGTCTAAGCCTTGTTTGAAAAGATTTAAAGCAGTCACAGGTTGATCCAATGAATTGTATACCTAAAACCAAGATACATACACTTCTGTGAAATTACTGGTTTTTAAGATAAGTGTTCATTCTAACAAATTTATAATTACTGCATAGCAACCAGTTAAAATTTAAAAAATAATGTTCCTCAAGTTTGGTTTGAGCTCTATTATTTAGCAATCAATCCTGAATATATTTGAGAAAATAAGCAAATTTACTTCAATACAATCATAAAGGCAATAATACATTTCTTAAAAAATCAACGTATGGAAAAATAAGTAATATATTTGGCAACAGTCAAAATAAATAAACCATTTTTTACTACAATGCAAGCGACTATCTTAATAGATGATAGTCAGAAAATGAGAAATGAGTATTAATTTCAAGCCGTCAGAAACTTCTCATGATGTTCAATTTATAATGTATAGAAGATGTTAAGCTTAATTTATACTGCATAGAAGATAAACTTAGATTCTAGATGTTCCAAAAATTTCTGAAAACCACTAGAAAGTAAGTTAATATGGCATAACTTTCCATTGGTAACCATTTTTAATACTATATTTCAAAAATAGCAGCATTTCTTTTTATATATACCTCAGCCCTTTTTGAACCTCCTTTACAACACTTTTTAATCTTTAATTTTTTTTTCTTTTTGGGTCACACCTGGCAATGCACAGGGGTTACTCCTGGCTCTGCACTCAGGAATTACTCCTGGCGTTGCTCAGGAACCATATGGGATGCTGCGAATCAAACCCAGGTTGGCCGCATGCAAGGCAAACACTCTACCTGCTGTACTATCGCTCCAGCCCCAATCTTTAAATTCTTTTTTTTAATTAGTGAAACACCATGAGGTACAGTTGTAGACTTAGAAACTTTTGTGCTTGGGATTCAGTTATACAATGATTGAGTACCCATCCCTCCATCAGTGCCCATTCTTCACCACCAATGATCCCAGTAGCCCTCCCATCCCCCACCCCATCTCCCCCCACCCCACCCCACCTCTGTGGCAGGGCATTTCCTTTTGCTCACTTTTTCCTTTAGGGTATTGTAGTTTGCAATAGAGGTATTGAGTGGCCATCATGTTCGGTCTATAGTCTACTTTTAGCACACATCTCACATCCCGAGCGAGTCCTCTAAACATCCTTAACTTGGTGTTCCCTTCTCTATCTGAGCTGCCTTTTTCACAGCATGTGCTGCCAGCTTCCAAGCCATGGAGCAGACCTCCTGGTACTTATCTCAACTATTCTTGGGTGTTCGACTCCTATTCTGTTACTTTATAATCCCCAGATGAGTGCAGTCTTTCTATGCCTGTCCCTCTCTTTCTGGCTCATTTCACTTAGCATGATACTTTCCATGTAGAATCACTTGTATGTAAATTTCATGACTTCATAGCAAAGCAGTAGGGCGTTTGCCTTGTGCGCAGGCAGCCTAGCTGAGCCGGGTTCAATTCTTCCGTCCCTCTCGGAGAGCCCAGCAAGCTACCGAGTATCTCGCCCGCACAGCAAAGCCTGGCAAGCTACCTGTGATATATTCGATATGCCAAACACAGTAACAAAAAATCTCACGATGGAGACGTTACTGGCCCGCTTGAGCAAATCAATGAACAACGGGAGGACAGTGCTACAGTGTATCTTAGAGAAGGACCAACAAAAGGAGCCCAAACCAGGCAGAAGGAAAGAGATCATAAAACTTAGAGCAGAAATCAATGATATGGAAACCCAAAAAACAGTCCGAAAGATCAATGAAACCAAGAGCTGGTTCTTTGAGAAAATAAGCAAGACAGATAAACCACTAGCAAGACTCACAAAGAAAGAGAGAGAGAGAGAACCCTAATAAACCAAATCAGAAATGAGAAGGGATATCACAACAGAAACCAAAGAAACTCAAAAGATCATCAGAGAATACTTTGAAAGTCTGTATGCCACGAAACAAGAGAACCTAGAAGAAATGGATAAATTCCTGGATTCCTATAATCTCCCAAGACTGAATCAAGAAGATTTAGAATACCTGAATAGTCCTATTAATATCAAGGAAATTGAAACTGTAATCAAAAGTCTCCCCCAAAACAAAAGCCCAGGTCCAGATGGATTCACCAGCGAATTTTTCCAAACATTTAAAGAATGGCCAGTTCTTCTCAAGCTTTTCCAGGAAACTGAAGAAACAGAAACTTTCCCAAACAGTTTCTATGATGCTCATATCTCTCTAATACCAAAAGGAAACAAAGACACCACAAGAAAAGAAAACTACAGGCCGATATCCCTGATGAACACAGATCTGAAGAGTCTCAACAAAATACTAGCAAAGAGAATTCAACAACTCATCAAAAAGATCATATACCATGACCAAGTGGGATTCATCCCAGGGATGCAAGGATGGTTTAACATTTGGAAATCAATCAACATAATCCATCATATCAACAAAAGAAAAGATAAAAGTCATATGATCATATCAATAGATGCAGAGAAAGCATTTGACAAGATCCAATCTTTAAATTCTGAAAGAAAGAGCAGGATAAGCAATACTACTCCTGGGAATATATCCCAGAGAGGCAAAATAGTATAGTCGAAGTGACATCTGCACTTGTTTGTTCATTGCAGCACTCTTTACAATAGCCAGAATCTGGGAAAAACCTGAGTGCCCAAAAACAGATGACAGGTTAAAGAAACTTTGGCACATCTACACAATGGAGTGAGAAAATAAGCAAGATAGATAAACGACTAGCAAGACTCACAAAGAAAGAGAGAGAGAGAGAACCCTAATAAACCGAATCAGAAATGAGAAGGGAGATATCACAACAGAAACCAAAGAAATTCAAAAGATCATTAGAGACTACTTTGAAAGTCTGTATGCCACAAAACAAGAGAACCTAACTATGTAGCTGTTAGAAAAGATGAAGTCATGAAATTTACATACAAGTGGTACTACATGGGAAGTATCATGCTCAGCAAAATGAGTCAGAAAGAAAGGAACAGACATAGAAAGATTGCATTCATCTAGGGGACATAAAGTAACAAAATAGGAGACTAGCACCCAAGAATAGCCAAGATAAGTACCAGGATGTTAACTCCATGGCTTGGAGGCCAGCTGCACATGCTAGGAGAAAAGGTAGCTCAGATAGAGAAGGGAGCACCAAATAAAGGGTGTTGGAAGGATCCTCCCAGGATGGGAGATGCATGCTGAAAGTAGACTATAGACCGAACATGATTGCCACTCAATGCCTCTTTTGCAAACCACAGCACCCAAAAGGAGAGAGAGAACAAAAGGGAATGCCTTACCACAGAGGCAGGGTGGGATGGGGGGGATGAGGGGTGGGAGGGGTACTGGGATCAGTGGTGGTGGAAAATGGGCACTGGTGGAGGGATGGGTACTCGATTATTGTATAACTGAAACTCAAGCACAAAAATTTGTAAGTCTACAACTGTATCTCCAGGTGTTTCACTAATAAAAATTTTTAAAAAATAGCAGGATAGCTCTGGAGAAATAGTACAGGAATTAAGGTTTGCCTTGCATGTGGCGATCCTAGGTTTGAGCCCTGAGCCCAGCACTCAGAGCAACCTCCAAGCACTTCCAGGAGGATCCTAAGCCCCATCCCCACCCCACCCACCCCAAAAAATGAACAGGAAAGAAGAGCAAGACATCCTAACTCCTACTCCATCAAATGTTTTCTTGATCAACTTGGTGGGGACAAAACTAAATTTGTCCCAACCCTGAAAATGCTTGGTGGTTCCTTGCCAGCAATATTCCATGTTGTGTGGCACAAGGGGACAGTGACTTGGCTCTAGAAGCAGAAAGACCTAACTTGGGACGCTGGTGTTTACTGACGATGGAGCCCTAAAAGCCTTACTCTTTTTGAGTGCCCTTTGCCCAGGACTCCAAAGGCAATGGTCTAACCTGCTTTGCAGGGTCGCTATGAAGGTTAAATGATACCCGACCCCATGGGATACAGCAGAGGAAACACTCCAAAGTCCCAAAGGAGACAATCCCTGTTCTCTGTGGCCGCCAATGTGCCAGAGCAAAGAGGGTCTCTGGAGAACTGCTCCCCAGGGGATAACAGCAGCCAGGAATCTCCCCTCCAGTGGGCAACCCTTCCAAGGGGTTTTCTTATTTTCCTCCTGAGTCGGTTACCCTCCATATGCTCTCACTTAGTCCCAGGCGACGAAGGAAAACAAGCCTGAACATATTAATTTGCCAAAAATTCCTCAAGAAACTGGCAATGCTCCTCGGTGCAGAATCTGAACATTTATTCTGGGAAGAATGATTTCACTTAAAATGAAGAGTACTTACTTTAGCCAAGTAGAGAAAGGTATCCACCATTTCTTGCTGCGTCAGAGCTGATCTGAACTGCTTTTCTGCGTCCCGATACATTCCCAGCCTAAGAACAGCCATTTGAAAAGTCATAAACATTTCAACTTGAACATCGGTAATCCAGCATCTAGTCATACCCTGGGAATAGCACTAGAAACAAATTACATCTATACAAGAAAGCATGAACCACAGAAAAATGTCATACACATACATTAATATTGACATATATGTTTTTATACTTGAGCAAGAAGTTTTCTGCTTTCCATATTCACTGGCGATACAAACCCCAAAGGCAGCGTGGAGGGTCATCACGGCTGCCCATAAGCCAGGTCAAGCCAGTTCACACAACCAAAGAGCTTACAATCAGCTGGACATATGGCAAGTGACCTGAATAAATATTTAGGCTCTGTTTTTTTATTAGCAGACCTAAACAGGGGTATGCCTTTGAAAGCACCTTCTGCTCTGATATCAAAACTCATTTCTTAAAGGTACCCTTACACAATTTTGATACAAATTCTAATCACTACTTGAATAATATGGCATATTACTTTTCTATTCCAAGCAGATTTTTTCCCCTATTTTTGGAACCTTACACTAATTGTTTGTAACTAACGCCAATACCCATTGTTACCAGGAAGCTGGGGTAAAGCATACCCCTGCTATCCTTAACATAGTGGGTTTCCACAACTCCTCATCCCTAACATCTACTTAGGTACTTTATGATCATACTTTTATTTTGTGAAATAGCACTGTAGCACTATCCTCCCATTGTTCATCAATTTGCTCGAGCGGGTCCAGTAACGTCTCCATTGCGAGACTTGTTGTTACTGTGTTTGGCATACCGAATGCGTCATGGGTAGCTTGCCAGGCTTTGCTGTGCAGGTGAGATACTCTCGGTAGCTTGCTGGGCTCTCTGAGAGGGGCGGAGGAATCGAACCTGAGTCGGCCAGGTCTGCCGCGTGCAAGGCAAATGCACTACCCGCTGGGCTATAAAGTCAGAAAAACACAGTTATGCTCCACAGTTCTACTTTCATTTAAAGAGTAGGAAGAATAGCTTTGATCCTTCCTAATCCAAGCCTCAAGCACTGATATGGTTACATGCAAAAAGCTATCAGAAAGTGTGGAATAAAAGGGTTTGAACAACCTCCCCACAACTCTCCAGAGAAAAAAAAAAACAAAAAACAAAAAATGCCTCAAGTTACATGAAATATAACCAGGTTGACAGCCTCACTTTTAAAGATTGTACTTTACAATAATTTTTTTAAGTCACCATGAACTACAAAATTATTTATGATTAGGTTCCAAGCATATAATGTGCCAATAACTATCTCTTCACCTCCACCAATTCCCAGCTTCCCTCCCACCCACGGCCTACTTCTATAACAGGGAATTTTTTAAAATAAATTTTTCTTTTTTGTTTTGGGGCCACACCTTGTGGCTTACTGAGCTCAGGGATCGCTCCTGGTGTGTATGGGGTGCTAGGGATCAAGCCTAGGTGGGTCACATGCAAGGCAAGCTCTCTACCTATTGTACTATCGCTCTGATTCCCCCCGCCTTTTTTAAATAAACTTTTGGCACTGTATGGGATATTACAAAACATAGAAACATAGTATGAGACTAACACCCAAGGACAGTAGAAACAAGGGCCAAGAAGATTGGTCCATGCTTGAACCAATCCTCATGGGCTGGGGGAGAGGGCAGTTGGGATAGAGAAGAGACAACTATGACAATGATGGTTGGAAGGGATCACTTTGGATAGGAGATGTGTGCTGAAAGTGGTTAGAGGACCAAACATGATGGGAGTATCTGTACTTCAAACCATCATACCCAAAAAGAGACAGAGTCAGAGACAGAGACAGACACAGAGAGAGAGAGAGAGAGAGAGAGAGAGAGAGAGAGAGAGAGAGAGAGAAGGAGGGAGACAGAGAGAAGAGAAAGAGAGAGAGAGAGAGAGAAGAAGAAGAAGAAGAAAAAGTGCCTGCCATAGAGACAGGTTGGAGTCAGGGACAGTTGTGGCAGGAGGGATATGGAGGATATTGGTGGTGGGAAATGTACACTGGTGGAAGGATGGATGTTGGAACACTGTGTGACTGAAACCTGATCATGAAAGGTTTGTAACTGTGTCTCTCACAGTGATTCAAAAAAAAATTGGCTTATATATAATACAATATACATATTATATAAGTAATATATGTGTATAACGTCAACAGAATCTGTCAGTTTAAACCAGTAGCTGAGTTTCATGAACACCTAACATCCAGGATAATCTGTGTAACATTATCTAATAAATTGTTTCAAAAAATTATTTTTAAAGAATTATAGTCAAAAGAAACATCTAAAGCAAGAATAAAAAACACAAACAGATCCATTAAAATGATGAAATGTTGGAGAGATGCCTCAAAAGTCTGGACCACAGCTTCACATGCAGGAGGCCTGGGTTTGATCCCTGGCATCACATGGTCCTGAGTGCCCCCTCAGCTCCACGGGGAAGACCTCTGGTCACCACTGTGGGTGGCTCCCCAAAAAGCAAAGTAAATAAGTAAATAAACACATATGACAATGTGAATAAAAACAAACATCTCAAAAAAACTGAAACAAAAAATTTTAATTTAAGTTTAAAAATAATTTTTTAAAAATGATCAGAGTTATCAAGCTACTGAAAACCAAGAAAGAGAGAAAGGTCAGGCTATATAATCGATGTATCCTTAAGAACTCTTAAAACTTGTAAAACTGTCTATAGAACTTCTGAAAACAAATTTACTTCTAAGGTGTTTTTGTTAAACAAATGAGGTACATATCAGGGCAGGAGAAAAAGAATAGTGAACAAGGTGCTTGCCTTGCATGTGACCAACCTGGTTTTGATCCCTGGCACCATATATGGTCCCCTGCGCAATGCCAGGAGTGATTCCTAAGCACAGAGTCAGGAGTAAGTAATGAGCACCACTGAGTGTGCCTTCCACAAAATGGGCGCGCTACATAGAAAGCCTAGAAATAATCAAAATATCAATAAAGTCCATAAACATGGATCAAGATCAGCCTCAGAGCCCAGAAATAATTCTCACCAACTGCCAATTCTTCTCCCTAATTTAATTCATTTAAACAATTCAAGCACCAACTGCCTGCATATTTCCTGGTAGTAAGAAGATCCAAAAATGAAAATAACAACCATGCCCTGAGGACACCGATAAAGACTGAAACAAAACATGTACACAAATAAATTTAAATAAGTGCAATTGTATTATCACAGCAATGAGGAAAACAAAAGGTGCTTTGAGAGCACACAGTTCTACGTGAAACACCTAAATGAAAACTAGCCTAATTTCAGCTGACGAAGAACAAGCAGCCTTTTCATTCCATTTACCTATTAGCTTTTCCTCATAGTACAAGGACAGCTACAACTCATACTAATGGGTATTCACGAGAATTGAAGCCCACCTTGATTTGTATTAGAAATATTTATCTTTATGAAATACAATTAGCCATTTGTCTCTTCACACACCTCGGGTCAATAGCAGCTAACAAGTTTCAAGTCTTCTTTACTCAATGCAAGATAAAGATATTCAAGAATCTGACTATATATTTTCTGATCTTCCGATCTGCTTTAAAAAAATATGTGTATGCATCAAATGAATCAATGGAACAATCTCAGGTTCAGAATTATGGGTATGGTAAGAAACTTGGCATCAAAAAAGCTGAGTTCAAACTTTTGCTCTGCCATTGACTTGTTATACAAGTTCAGCTAAGTCCCTCTCTCTGTCTAGAGCTATCTGTGTCACTGGGGAAGCACATAGCATCTATTTCCAGGATGCTGGGAGGCTAAAATCAGATACGGAACATACGAACAAACTCTTTCTCTACTGTAAAGCACTTTACAAACACGATGCCTCAGGAAACAAGACCTGAGAGCCAAGAGAAGTAGGAATCGAGAGACTGAATTCTAGTCCTGGGGTATTATGAGGTTCTGATGTAAATCTTAGCCTTTCCTAGCCTCTGCTTCCTCAACTGAAAAAAAAAAAAAGGTGAGACCTAATTGTCTCAAAGGTGACTTTTCTGGCTCAAAATGTTTATGACTATCACCAAAATTTATTATTCTAATTATAAAAATTTTATTTCTCTTTGGGGCAAGGGGGCATACCCAGTTATGCTCAGGGCTTACTCCAACTCTGTGATTCAGGATCACTCCTGGCAGTGCTCAAAGGAACATAAGTAAGTGTGAGGATCAAACCTGGATTGGCTGAGAGACAGGGGGTGGAGAAGTGCCTGCCATAGAGGCAGGCTGGGGGTTAGAGGGTGCTGGTGGAAGGGAAACCAGGGACACTGGTGGTGAGAAATGTACACTAGTGGAGGGATGGGTATTGGAATACCGTTTGACTGAAACCTAACCATGAACAGCTTTGTAAGGGTCTATCTTGCAGTGATTCGATTAAAAAAAAATTTAAAAACCTGGGTTGGTTTCATGCAAGGCGAGCATCTAACCCACTGTACTATCACTCTGGCCCAAAACTTTATTAATCTAAAGGGTGTTAGTTCTTAAATATACAATGTGATTGTTAAATGGACACTTTCTCCAGTAAATCCAAACATTTTTCATTGCTCATGACAAAATCTATATTCATCACCCTCCCAAAAAAAAACCCAAAACATCAGAGTTGGAAAACTCCACAATACATTGCCCCTGCTAATCCCTTCACAAACAATCAAATTTTTACCTGTAGTAACACTTTCCAATCTGTACTTTCCACCACCAGTCCTTGTACTGAGAGTGCTCTGTGGAAAGGGCGGCCAAATCCAAAGCCTTTGAAAACAATTCATTTTAGATTAGAATTTTCTTCTCTGACAATCAACAGAAACAAGAGATAATGAAATAAATGGTGTAATTAGCATCAATCAAAACATGCATTAGAAATCAGACAGAAACTCGAATTGCTCGTGTTTCCAGATGGCCCCGCCAATTTCCCCTAAATAATCAGTTCCAGAGCCAAGGGCTGACAGAAGATGAGAAGTAAACACTGATCAAAGGGAAGCCAGTGTACAATAGATTTGAATGATTTTAATATACAAGGTACACATGAGACCCTGAAATCTGTAGGGTTTTTGCCCCCTCCCCATCAAAATGCCTCCAGAGCCAGAGCAAGTGAACACTGTGTCGTGGGGGTCAAGACTGGGTTGTGTTTGTTATCCAGGTTCCCAGGGAGGCCCAGGTTCAAGATGCATGTGGAGAAATCGAGAAAGACGGAGTAAGCAGAGAGAAATTTGGAAAATAGGGTCATGAAAGAGAGACAGGAGCTGCAGTGCTTGGATAATCACCATGATCACATTAGCTGGATGTCATTTACATTCCAGTTATCCTAAGGTCAGACTTTTCTTGGCAGAAGATGCAAAAAGATCTTAATTGCTTTCATATTTGACATCTGCTTATCTCCTTCTCTCTAATGTCTTCCAGTCTGCCCCTCCCAGTTTAGTGAGCATCAGGCAAAAGAGGACTAAATGGAAATCAGGATTTTATACAGAGGAAGTGGAAACCATTTGGACAAAAAGAGGAAAGGAAATCAATCTTCAGACAAATTGGAAGCTCACAGAAATCTAACACTCATGTAAAGATAGGCTGAATAAAAACTTGGATAACTGATTAGAAGAGACTATGGAGTTTTTATAATACTTATTATTCATTCTCTGAAGGTTGGAAACTTCTGCTTTTCATTCCATGTTAATAGAATTATGATATCCAAAATTCACTTAAAGTTAACACCTAGATTTTCAGTCCTATTATCTCAGAATGCATCCCATATTGTCCCTTTTTAAATATTAACTCTTCTGAAGTTAATGCCAGAAGAGTATGTTGAATTTTCTTCTGTAAAATTAGTAACTTTTTCTCGTGTTACTTCTTTTGCTCCAGGAATATTTTTACTGATTTAATTCTAATGGTTTGTTTTTAAGAATATATATATATATGTATTTGCTTTTTGGGTCACACCCAGTGATGCACAGGGGTTACTCCTGGCTCTCCTGGCGGTGCTCAGGGGACCATATGGGATGCTGGGAATCGGACCCGGGTTGGCCACGTGCAAGGCAAATGCCCTACCCACTGTGCTATCACTCCAGCCCCAAGAATATATATTCTTAAGAAAATATATACTGGGGCTGAAATGATAATATAGTGTGTAGGGCATTTGCTTTGCACGCTGCTGACCTAGGTTTGATATCCGGCATCCTATATGGTCCCCAGTACTGCCAGGAGTGATTCCTGAGTACAGAGCCAGGAGTAACCCCTGAGCATCATCGGGTGCGACCCCGAAAGTGAAATAAATAAATAAAGAACTTGTCTTTAAAAAAAAAGAATATATATTCTTAGTACACATTCTGATTTGTGTGTGTATATGTGTGTGATTGTTTGTGTGTGTGTGTGCATGTGTATGTGTGCTCCTTCCAAGAGGTGGTGCTTAAGGGACCCTCTGACCAATGCGGCAGGCCATCCAATTGGGGCCCCCCAGGATGCAGCGCTGCTCAGGCCCTCTGGTGTGAGGGATACCTGAGATATCCAGAGGTGTCTGGGCAGGCCTTCAGGGCTGTCCCAGCAATGATCAAGAGATCATGTGGTGCCATGAACCAAACCAAGATTGGCAGCATGCAAGGCATGTGCCTTAATCCCTATACTACCTTTCTGACCCCCAGGGACAATTTTATTTTCTTTTGATCCTATTATTTTTTAAATACTTTTTAAAATTTAATTAAAGAACTCTAATTCATAAAGTTAGTTGAGTTTTAGGCATATAGTATTTCAATACCAACCCCTCCACCAGTGTTAACTTCCCTCCACCAGTTTTCCCAGATTCTGGCCACATCCACACCCCCACTCCCACCCCCACCTGTCACCTTCACAGGCACATGACAAGGTTCCAGTGGTTACCACTCAGATCTCACGTTCTCAGTGTTGTTGAGTCTGTGCTTGGGATACACATGGCCACAGCATTCTCCCACGTCACCTGTGTAACTGAAGTCCTGACCCTGTTCATCCATTACTTCCCTTTCTCTTTTACCAGAGAAAATTTGAAATAGGCACACTATTTATAAACAACTGGTATCATTATGTTTTTCTAATGAAGTTGAAAGATCAATATGTATACTTTAAAGTTATGCAAATAACTGTCTCTCTTTCATGTGATTAGTTATTAATTTGTTGGTTTGGGGGCCATACCTTGCATTTCTCAGGACTTAGTCCTGGCTCTGTGCTCAGGGATCACTCCTGGCGGGACTCATAGGACCATATGCAGTGCCAGGGATCAAATCTGGGTCAGTCAGGGGTGCAAGACAAGTGCCTTGCCATGCTATATTATCTGGCTCATCATATATTTTTCCCCTGCTCCAAAGCTAGAAATAAAAACAGCCCCAAAATGAGAAAAGCAAGCATAACTGCAATTAGCATTATCTCTGTAAATACTCAAAAGATGTACTTCCATCAGTTCAATTCATGGGTACATTATAAACATCAAAATACATTAATCTTCGCTAAATTGAGGCAAATAGATCATGCTCACTCTAATGCGGAATATTAAGGCTTTCCATTTCTCAGGAAAATATGTCATTCTAAAAATGTTTACATGCTCTAATTTTCCAAAATTAGATTTAGCTCTGCTTTCAGATATGATCCTGAAACAAAACTTCCCTAGTAACATCTATATGCTTGTGATAATAAATTAAGGAAATTGGCATGAATTGCTAATATGGCTTTTAAATGATTAAAATACACAGTGATAGAACACAGTATGTCTAAAATCCAACTACGTAACACAATTTGTAACTCACAGTTCTTTAAAAAACAAAATTTTTCAAAAATAAATAAAAGCACATTTTAGCGGTCAGGAGATACTACAAAGAGTTAAGGTGCTTGCCTTAAATCCCACTAACCCCAATTTGCATCCCTAGTACCACATACACGCACCTCAAGGACGACCAGGAGTGACCCCTGAGCATGGAGCCAGGAACAGCTCTTGAGCACCTCTGAGTATAGCTCAAAATTCAAAAGAATAAAAATAAATATAAAAGAAAGAAAAACACACTTTACCGATCATTCTTCATATGGAGGTAGGCTACTTAGACAAAACTACTCATCACTATTTCAAATAAAACTTAACTTCCCTGAGGACAGCCCCCTGCCCTACATCCCCATGCACCTGTTGTTCTGATGTGTCACTATACGAAGGTGCTCAGAATTATTTATGAATTAATTATTTACTAAACTGATTCAATCCTTTGTTTATGAACTATGTGGGAAATAACTTCTGAACCAGACAAAGCTGTCACAGAAATATGGTTCATAATTATGTCATTAACATTTGAACATTTTAAAAAGTGGTGACAGGTGATCTCTATTTCTCTAAAGACCAAATTTTTTAAAACTAATGATGACAGGCTTATATTTAAGGATCACTGGATAATTGATTCAATCAATTGAGTATCCTCAGATTACCAAAGACTTAAGAATGTCATTTTTAAAAAGCCCTGAAGTTGTGAAAATTTGTAAGTAGAGAATACTCAGGAAGATTTAGAGAGCCTGTCTGCAAATATATACAACTAGGTGTCCAAATGAAATTTCATAATTTTTTGTATTCCAATTATAATTTTTTTTTTTTGCTTTTTGGGTCATACTCAGCAATTCTCAGGGTTACTCCTGGCTCTGCACTCAGGAATTCCTCCTGGCAGTGCTTGGGGGACCATATGGGATACTGGGGGTTGAACCCGGGTCGGCCATATGCAAGGCAAATGTCCTACCTGCTGTACTATCGCTCCGGCCCCCACCAATTGTATATTTTTTAAAGGTTTTATTTTTTTTTAATTTTCACTGTTGTTTTAGTTCCATCAGTTCAGGTTGATGAAATTCAAGTGCCTAAAAATAAAGGTTGCAAAATCACCAGTCCACATGCACTCTAGTTTGGTCAATACTGCCAATAGGGCCACCAAAACGGAGTGGGGCTGGAGTCAATAACTCAGATTACAAAAAAACAAACAGTTTTCCATAATCAATCTTACTTTTGCTTAGTTATTAAACACTATTTTGCAATGGCTGAAGCAATAGTACAGTGTGTAGGGCGCTTGCCTTGCACACAGCTGACTAGGGTTCAATATCCAGGTCCCATAGGGCACTAAGAGCACTGCCAAGAGTAGTTTCTTCTGAGTGCAGGGCCAGGAGTTAACCCTGAGCACTGCTGGGGATGGCCCCCAAACAAACAAACAAAACCCCCCAATATACTAGTTACTTTGTAAATAAATAAAAATCTCCATTTGGTCTTCAATATTCTCTTTATTTGTGTGAAAGAGTTTATTTTTTTAAAAAAATTTGAAGGTCCAAAGTAACTAATATAATGACACCTCTCGGTTGTGAGCGACAGCACAGCAAGTAGGGTGCTTGCCTTGCATGTGGTTGACCTTGCACCTGGTCAACTCACTTTGAATTCCTAGTACCCTAGGACTTCAGCCTTGCCAGGAATGGCCTGAACAAGGAGTAAGTCCCAAGTTCCAACAGGTATGGCCTCAAAAATTAAAGCATAAAATAAATTAATACTAAAAACTAAAAAAAAAAGCCCAAGACGTTGGTTTTATGAATATTTCTTTTTTTTTTTTTGCTTTTTGGGGTCACACCCGGCGATGCACAGGGGTTACTCCTGGCTCTGCACTCAGGAATTATCCCTGGCGGTGTTCAAGGGACCATATGGGATGCTAAGAATTGAACCCGGGTCAGCCGCATGCAAGGCAAACGCACTACCCACTGTGCTATCACTCCAGCTCCTTATGAACATTTCTTTTTTTTCTTTTTTGCTTTTTGGATCAACCTGGCGATGTACAGGGGTTACTCCTGGATCTGCACTCAGGAGTTATTCCTGGCGGTGCTCAGGGGACCATATGGGATGTTGGGAATTAAACCCGGGTCGGCCACATGCAAGGCAAATGCGCTACCCGCTATGCTATCACTCTAGCTCCTTATGAACATTTCTAAAAAAAGATTTTCTTTTCTTTTTTTCCAGCTAAAGATGACAAACATAAAAAAGGTATAAAAATGCATGCTTTGCCTTTTAATATTACGTATCCTCCTTCCATCTTAAAAATAACATTCGTGGTAAAATCTAAACTGACATTTCAATGGAACAAGCTGATCGATAACAGAAGAGTAACACGGCTGGCCATAACAACAGGAAGACAGATACATGGCATCTGTCCAAGCACGCCACACAGTGCCAACGGAGAAAACCAAAGATTTATCGTGTTTTAGGGAATAAATAAAGCCAATTAATAGGTCAATGTATTAATGGATAAAAAAGAAACTAGGAACCATGTGCTTTCCGTGAAGTAAAGAAGAGAAGAAACCTAATTTCTTCCTTTCATTTCTATAAAATTATACTCACATGTGAAAATTACAAGCCAGGGCCAATTAAAAACATTTCAATTAACTATATTCATAGCTAAATTTATAAATGCAAAGTTGGTGTAACATTATTGTTACTAAAAACTTGAGGGGGAGGATGAATAGGAAAATTAGATTTAATCTCCACTTGTGGCAGAGATATACCTATTTTATTTACTAATGTAATCCACCTAAGTTGACACCAGGCAGGCAATCAACAGATATCCGTAGAACATATACATATTAACTTCAAAAGACTGTTATTTTCTTTTCATTTTTTTGCAGTGTCAGTGATCAAACCCAGAGTTTAGTATTACAAACTAAATGTTTCTGGGACTATGTCTAGTTATTATTAATTATGATTTTTAATGACTACATAAAGTTGTAGCATGTAATTTATTGTAATTCATTAATAATAAATCTTTTCTTTTTGAAAATGCAATTTGCTTCCCTGGTTTAGCAATTTATTTTACTGTGAAATTTATTGAGAAACAAAATTAAAGAAAGCAATTGAATAGCTTTTCAGCTACCTGCTATGCATGGTTTATTGCTTTCTAAATTATTGAAACACTTAAAATACCATAATAGATGATTAGAACAATTTACTCCATTCTTCCTTCATAGTTCCTTCAAATCTCATATATATATGACTACTGGTCCAAAATTTCTTCAAAATTTCATTGCTAATGGAAAGGGGTATACTTTTTATTAAAAGCATCTAATATACTTATTAGATGGCATTTTTTTTCAAATGTGTGTTTTCTGATATTGGGTCACTGACATAAAATTTTCTATTAAGTCAGGAATGTTTTTATATTTGGCAAAGGAGCATGCTACAAAATCAGCACACGACAACCTGTTGCATTTCTATATAAAAATAATGAACTAGAAAAGAAAGAGATCAAAAGGATAATCTATTATTTACTAGAACGAGAACTAGAAAAGAAAGATATCAAAAGGATAATCTATTAAAACTATTTAAAATAATGTCCAAAAACATCAAATACCTGGGAATCAACAAAAAAGAATGTAAAAGACATACACTGAGAGTTGAGAGTCATAGTACAGAGGGGAGGGAATTTGTGCACATGGTAGACCTGGGTTTGATCCCCAGAACCTTATATAGTCCCTCAAGCCTGCCAGGAGTGATCCCTGAGTGCAGAACCAGGAGTAAGCCCTGAGCACCTTTTGGGTGTAACCCTCCCCCACAACAACCCTGCAAAACAAAACAAAACAAAAAAAACTAAACAAACCAGAGAAGACTTATACATTGAAAATTATGTTACTATTAAAAGAACTAGGAAAGAATACGAGAAAATAAAAAATACTTCATATTCATGAACTGGCAGAATTAACATTGTCAGAAATAAAGGTGGAGGGAAGGTGTAATGGTGGTGGGATTGGTGCTTGAATATTGAATGCAAAAAATCATCGTGAAAAATTCATACAAATAAAATTAAAAAAAAAAAGAATTAACATTTCCAAAATGACCATTCTATGTAGAACACCACATAGATTCAAAGCAAGCCCCATCAAAATTCCAATAACATTCTTCAAGGACTTAGAACAAACTCTCTGAATACATGTATGGAATCCTAATACTCCCTGAAAGCCAAAGCAAGTTTTAATTTTAAAAAGGAAGGAGGAAGTTGATGGGGGGGGGGGTATAGTGAGACAGTACAACAGGTTTTGTTTCGCACATGACTGTCCGGGGTTTGATCCCAGGCACCTCATATGGTACCTTGACCATAACCAGTAGTGATTCCTGAGCACAAAGCCAGGAATAAACCTTGAGTACCACTGAATATGGTCCAAAAATTTCCCCAAAATTTAAGACATCCAACTAAATGGGAGAAAGTATTTGCAGACAATACATCAGATAAAGAGCCAATGGGAGATGGGAGGTATTGAATTTCCTGACTTCAAATTATACTATAAAGTTACCATAATCAAAACTATGGTAACAGAATAAAGACAAGACTCTATAACTAATGGCACAGAATTGAGAACACAGAGATAAACCTTCAGAGTTATGAACTGTTAATCTATGACAAAGGAGCTTGGCCCATCAAGTGGTTCTGGAAAAACTGCAGTCTGTTTTGCAAACCAAAAAAAATGAAATTAGATCTGCAACATATCTCACAATATTCATAAAAGATCATTTAAAACTATAAGAAAGACCTCAAGATTAAACCATAATCCCTTAAACATCATGGAAAACATAAGCAGAACTCTCCAGAATATAGACTCAGAGGCACGTTTTTAATGATTTGATTCCACTCGCAAAGATAAAAGCAAGAATAAATGGGACTAAATCAAATAAAAGTTTTTGCAAGGCAAAAATAAATAAATAAATAATGAGGGCTAAACTAAAAAGACACCTTATTGACGAAGACCAGACCATCTCACTCAACTCACTCAAAGATGTTCCACTCAACAATGGAACAAAGACTAGTAAAGGAACTGACAGTACAGAACAGTGACAAACCCTTGACCTTGGATTATAAAGCCAATTACCAAGCACTGTGGGGAGAGGAAGAGGGAAAGATCAGACTAGAGGTAACACAGTAACTGTGGTGAAGGGTCATGGCACAGTGATGGTGATATGGTGCAGTAAATTTGTACATCTATACCATATACTGTAACATTACTGTAACATCTTACAGAAACTATAATTAAGAAAAAAATTTAAGACATCCAACTAAATGGGAGAAAGTATTTGCAGACAATACATCAGATAAAGAGCCAATGTTAAAAATAAAATAAAAAGTTCAACAACAACATAATTACAAATACATCAAAAGTGAGAAAGAAGAGATAAAAAGGCATTTCCCCCCAAAAAAGACATATTGGTGGCCAGTGGGCATATGAAAAAGTGTTCTTCCTCACTTACTGTCAAGGAACTGTAATCCCAAACAACAACGGGATATCATCTCACACAAGTGAAAATGGTTTGTATCAAACAGACTAGCAACAATCAATGTCGGCAAGGATAGGGTGAAAAAACTTCTTATTGTGGGAATGTTGCCTAGTTCAGTCTCTATGGAAAACAGTAAGAAGAAAGTTTCCATATGTCCCAGTGATTCCACTTCTCAGCATCCACCCCCCAAAACACAAAATTATTCATCCAAAAAAGAGAGATGAACACCTATGTTCATTACAGCTTAATATAATAAACAGGATACAGAAACAAACCAATAATGCAAGAACAGAAGAATGGATAAAGAAGCTGTGGTACATATACATAGTGGAATACTATAACAGCTATAGGAAAAGATGAAATCATGACACTCACTGCATCATGGATGGAACTGGAGGACATCAAGTTAAAGGAAATAATTCAGAGAGAGAAGGTCTAATACCAGAGTTATCTCACTGATACGTGTATCAGAGAGACAAGAAAAGAAAATACCCAGTATCAAACAAGGACAAACCCCTGGTCTTAGATTACAGAATTTAGATTGCCAAGCAGTGGAAGGGAATAAGGAGATGGACCAGAGGTGGTAGATATCTGCAACTTCAGTGGTGGTGGCGCAGTAACTTCACGCATCAATACCATAAACATTACTAAACCACATACCATATAAACAAAGCTATAAACATAACCATGTTCTCTAAACTATAATACATATTTTAAATATTGGACAAAAAAAAACAAGTGTCCATCAATGAATTTATCTTCAAAACATCAAGGCAAACCTTTAAGATTTGCTAGCAATACTAGAGATCTACTCTTCATGAAATGATTGGGGTCTGGATGCTTCCTTTCAGTGACACAGTCCAGATACCTCTGCACATCACACTGAGGGTCTCTGGCCAGCTTTCTATTAATGAAAACTACCTTCGTTGGCAGATGTGTGTATAGCTTTACAGGGGTCCCAACCTTAGTTTCCTCTTTTTCCTACAAGACCAAATCCACTGACTTTTCTTTATGCCCTTGTATTCTGCAAATCTGATCCAGGCTCTGACCTCCTGCATGCACTGGTCTCTCCACTTCACTAGCCCTTTACAAATTCAAACTCAAATGACTCTGAGTGAATAGGTCAGCTTCTGTACAAAGTGACTTCCTTCTCTAACCATCCAATCGCCATTGGTCACTGCCCCATTTCCTCAGAGTGTCCTAGAGCGGCAGGCGTGTCCTGTGCCTTTTCTTCCCTTCCTCCTGCTTGAAAAGACCTCTCGGATGTTTCCATGCTTTAAGGATATGGGTTACTTATTTCTCATTTCATGTTTCATCCTTGTTTTTACATGTTTCCCCTCCTTTTAAAATAAAATTGCATTTTTAATGAATTTTTACCACTAGTACCCTTCCTGATTGCTACTAGGTAACCACTCCAGTTGGCAATAATCTCTCTAATTATCTCAATATGTCAATTTTATTTTCTCAGCTAGATTGCAAGGCTTGTTGGGGGATGGAAAAAAATGCCACGTTTTTATTAGTTTTCCCAGTACAAAATAATGTAGACATTATTTTCTTTGTATTAGACATAAAGAAAATAGAACTGAAGAAAATCTCTGTATTTTCTTGAATATTTAATGAATGGATATAAAGTTTTTGCCTGAAATAAGTCGGAAGACAGGGTGGGGGAGTGATAATAGTATCATTTAGTATCATTAGACACTGCGCAATTAATGATACTCAATTTGGCCAACTTCATGGAGTTTTAATACTATTACTCATTATTGATGTAAAAAATTGAAACAAGGGGCAAGAGAGATAGCACAGGGATTAAAGTATTTGCCTTGCATGTTGCTGACTCCAGTTCGATTCCTGGCACTGTATATGGTCCCCTGAATATCACCAGTAGTGAGCCCTGAGCACAGAACCAGGGGTAACCCCTGATAACTGCTGGGTATGGTCCAAACCCCAATTGCTCCCCAAAAGGAAACAAATGGAGAAATCTTGTGCATTATTTAAAATAAGACTTTTAAATTTGGATGCTATCAAGCTGATAGATGATGAGTCCTGATGATGGGTGGTATGGGTCCAATATACTATCCTCTGCACTTTTGCATGTTTGAAATACTCTTTCATAAAATGTTACAGAGAAGGGGGCAACCAGTAATATATGTTTAAGTAAAAACTGGATCAATCATGCTGACTACTAGTATAAAGAGGAAACTAAAACAAGCATCGTTTACAATATTTTCAGCACTTAGATCTTCTTCAGTTTTTAAGGGACAACTTTATGAACTTTTCCTCAGAATTGTCCACTTTTACTCCCATTTTTTCTACTGAATGTGTGATTTGTTTCTCAATTTTTGAGAAAGCTTTATATTTTATTACCAATTTTTTTTACACTTTTTGGGTTACACCCGGCAATGCACAGGGGTTACTCCTGACTCTGAACTCAGGAATTACTCCTGGCTGTGCTCAGGGACCATATGGGATGCTGGGAATCGAACCTGGGCCGGCCGCATAAAAGGCAAACACCCTACCTGCTGTGCTCCAGCCCCACCAATTATTTTTGCCACTCAACAACTGTCTTTTTTTTCCCCCTGAGTCCCCAAGAGGTTAAGAACCATTGTTGTGAGTTGGGTAAGTAGCTCTGGAGGTTTTAAATATTTTAAAATGTTTTTTATATTTTTAACATGTGTTTGTGAGCCTAATATGACCATTTGACCAGAGATGCCCTTTCTCTGTATTTTGCCCTCTGAAGAAAAGTTACACACTCAGGTTTCATCTCACCACCTCGTTATTCAAACAAATTTCCCTTTTGAAACTAGTAGTGGATTTGAAATATCAGTAGTTTTCCAATTACTTTAGTAACTCCATCTATTTAGAGTAAAAGACACAGAATATTTTTTAGAAGCTAAACCCCAAGTCAGAAATATTACAATAAAAACTATAGCGTGAACTCAAAACTTACTGTCTTAATGTCATTTTCATGATGAAAGATATACTCAAATAAGGCCTAAAAAGAAAAAAACAATGCCAAAGTATATTAGATTTAACTTTAGCAAAAACATCTATTGTTATATCAAAATGAAAAAGTCATTTTAACAGCAGTTGGACTGAACCAAAACAGCAAAGTAAACCTTTAAAGTACCTGGGGTTTAATGTGATGATTTTATCTATTATTTGTTATATAATCACTCATTCTAAAATATGGCTATTGATAACTGATTTCTGTTTTCATAGAAAATAAACTGGAAACTCAAATAATTTAATGGTTTTTTTTAGTATTATAGATACTATCTTATCAGTAAGAAACAAATGAAAAAAGCAAGTTGTGGAGTATCTTAAAACATTTAGTCAATTTCTTATACACTGCCTGTACTATACAGTGATTACAATCTTGATAGTTTACACAGGGGAAATCTGAGAATGCTTTCTGAAACAAAGTCGAGTTTATATATAAAGTACCTGCTTTTTGCTTACATTTTTCCTACGTTTAGCCAGGACTGAGAACCATTACCCTGACTCTGTACTTACCTTATCTGGATAAGTGGATATTTACTGATTACCTCTTAGTAGCCCTCTAAACCCTTATTTTATGCTTGCAAAGAGGCTAGCAACCCGGATGCTCTCAAGGTGCTTTACAAAGAAGGCTTAAAAGCAACCAAAATAAAGAAAAAACAAGTGAACTCTACCAAGGGGTTGGGGAGATAGCCCAGGGGCCAGGGGTGCAGGTTTTGCATACCTCTAATTAGTCCCAGGCACCACATTGGCTCCTGAGCATCCAAGGGTAAACTAGGAGGACCCCCAAGCACCGTTGGAGTTTCCCTGGTGGTTCCCAGCACCACTGAACCTGGGCAACAGAGCTCCAGATCTTCTGAGCACTGTTTGGGAGGCAACACCACCTGCCCTGAAAAAAAAAAAAAGCCTCCACTACCCCCCCACACTCACACTACCCGGCCCCGTGTGTCCTATTATAAAAAAGAATGCAGTTGGTGTGGCTGCTGCATTGAAAAGATTCTCAGGTCATCCAAGATTCAGTTTGGCAGTCAGACACTCTGGGTTATGTGCAGTACTAGCCACGAGTCCTGAGATGTATGGGATTAGTGCTACAACACATTAAACACGTACAAATTTCGGGCCAGGGAGTTGGCTCAAAGGGCAGGAGTGCTCCAGTTTTGATATCCCCAAAGCGGCATGATCCCCTAAGCTCAGCTAGGAGTCACCCCTGGCCCTGTGCTAGGAACAGCCCCTGGCTACCACTGGATGTGGCCCCAAAATGCAACCCCAGACAGTGCAGAACCCAGTCTTGTCTCATCTAGTAACAGACCAGATCTGCCCTGGAAGCATCCTAATACAACTGAGCAAAATGTCTCCGCTGACTATGCTCCTGGGTTAGCAAACCAGGTGTCCACCCACCTCGGGTTAACTGTCTGAAAGGAGGGTCAGAGAGCCCAGGTGGCAGCTCTCCTGTCAAAAGGGAAAAGAAGCAGAGCGCCAGGAGTCTACTCAACCAACCTGACCTGACCCCGGTCAGAGAAGAAATCGAGAAAAACGTCACCAGCATAAACGTAGGCTGATCTACCCCCGGGCACTTCTTTTCTGGATTTAAACTTCAAGTCTATAGGGCTAGTGGACATTTTCATACTCTCTCGTGTGTGTTTTTACATGTAGTAAGATAGACTAAAATGCTATTAGAACTGAGTTCTAATGAACTAGGAATGTTCTAATGTTCTAGGAATGAACACGGGAATGGGCTCAACACATGCGCACACTCAGAATTCACAGAAAATACAACTAAACACCGGAGTTCAGAGATTTCCAGGCGTTTTTGATTCTGAATAATTTTAAACTTCCTTCCTCTCTCTCCTCATTCTCTCTCTCTCTCAAAAAAAAAAATTCAACCTTTAAATAATTAGGATGACTAATATAATGGCCTGTCACTGTCAGCTCTCAGTAGTAATTCTGAGATTGCTAATTACTATTTAGAAGGAATATACCATTTTAAAAAATCTTTAATTGTCAAAAAATCCCACAAAACCAGAAATTAATTTTCTAAAAAGTGAAAATTATATACATATAGATCCCTCCGAAACTTTATTCCTCAAAGATCATGTTACAGATCTTCTTTGTCTATTATAAATTATAAACTGCAGTTCTTAACCAGGAGAAAAAGAATTTCCTATAATAGTTTATAAACTTTACTTCCAGTTGATTTTCCTTAATGTAAGACTAAAAGAAATTTTACATTTATGAGAAAATATTTTTGTGCAAACTTGCATTCATTTCCCACAATATTCTGATGTTTAGATTAATTCATAGCATAAAATCATTTTAAGGAGAAACAGAGAAATAATACAGCATGCAGCCAACCCCAATTCAATCCCTGGCAACGCATGGTTGCCTTAGCATTGGAAGGGATAGCCCTAGGGTTGCCAAGCACTGCCAACTGCAACCCTGCCTCCACCTCCCACCCCCAGCAGCAGGTGTGGCAGCAAAAACCGAACCCCTGGGCTCAGTTGGCTAAGAACTGGCAAAAGAGGTCCCTGGATCCCCTGAGCATCATTTCGAAACCTCTCCACTTCAGAAAAAAAATTAATTAATTTTAAGTACATACCTTTGCCAATTTAGGTTTCTGTGCATATTTTGTTAAGTTCAATCTAGATAAATTTATAAAAGGTCCATCAGCACTTGTAAGCATGGATGCCTAGGGGGGAAATGAGAACAAGAAACCAGAAACTGTTTTGAAACATAAATCACGTCTAATTGCATAAATATTGTAAAGGCAATATAGCACTGTAGCACTGTCTTCCCGTTGTTCATCGATTTGCTCTACTGGGCCCAGTAATGTCTCCATTGTGAGACTTGTTGTTACTGTGTTTGGCATATCGAATACGTCATGGGTAGCTTGCCAGGCTTTGCCGTGCAGGTGAGATACTCTCGGTAGCTTGCTGGGCTCTCTGAGAGGGGTGGAGGAATAGAACCTGGCTCGGCTGGGCAGGCCACTGGCAAGGCAAACGCCCTAACACTGTGCTATCGCTCCACCCACAATATAGAGGGAGGAAAAAAATCACTTTCCAAATCTTCCAGGGGCTAAAGCATAATCCTCAGCACAGCATG
This sequence comes from Sorex fumeus, assembly GCF_029834395.1. NCBI lineage: Eukaryota > Metazoa > Chordata > Mammalia > Eulipotyphla > Soricidae > Sorex > Sorex fumeus. Next base: position 6,530,118 of record NW_026606155.1, read on the forward strand.
GTGCCCCCAATACCCCCAGGAGTAATCCCTGAGCATAGACGGGGATTCCTGGGTGTGGCCCCAAACACTGCCACCAGCCACCCTGCCCCCCACCGCCAATCCTCCATATAATTTTCCATTATAATAGCAGTAGAAAATGACTCCACATAAGGTTCCTCTGGCAGTCCAAGGCTGTAGTAACACTGACAGAATTTACCGTTCCTAGTCTGACAAATCTCCCAGACGAGCTGACAATAGGGCGAGCTGTGTAGGTGGTTCTGGGTGTTCTGATAGCCTGTTCCATGGTGCCTGGCCTTCCACTCTGAGTACTGGGCCGAAGGAAACCTGTAATTGGCCTCCCAGCTTGAGTGATTGGCCTGTGAAGATCGTTAAAATGCAAAAAGGATCAATGCAGGAGCCCGAGTGAGAGTAGGGTGGGTAGGGCATTTGCCTTCAATGCAGCTGCAGCTGGGTTCAATCCTTGGCACCCATGTGGTCCCCCATAGCACCTCTGGGAATAATTCCTCAGTGAAGAGCTAGAAGTAAGCCCTGAACACTGCTAGATATGCCCTCCCCCCTCAAAATAAATAAATAAAAATAATGAAACAGAAACACAGAGAAATTGAAGAGCAACAGTTAAGCACAGCCTGTTGGTGTTCAGAGGCAGAGGAAAGGAAACAAGGAAACCAGCACAAACCTGACGGCTGGACTAGGCCCTCCTGTTGGGTTTGTTCCGGGGAGTTTCAGGGAGGTTCCAGGACCTAGGAGGTGAGACGGTAAATTCCATCTACAGGTTTTATTAAATTGTAAAATGTCTTGGCTAATCTAGTTAAAATGTGCTTGGCCTAGTTAAAAGAATATCAATAACAGGAAATACATTTTAAGGAAATATGTCTGAGATTATCATTAACTTATGATCTATCATGTTCTTTATTTTTTCCCATTTAATATTCACACTAAGCTGGTAGGGAGGGTAGTATTAACCCATTTAGCGAAGGCTTAGGAGAGTTAAGTAAACAGGACAATTAGGAGAGTTTAGTAAACAGTTACTACACCTGTGAATCAAATCCAAGGTTATCAGGTCCCAAAGTTTCAAGGTAAGGTAAAGGTAAAGGCCCTCCCGTTGTTCATCGATTTGCTTGAGCGGGCCCAGTAACGTCTCCATTGGAGACTTTGTTGTTACTGTGTTTGGCATATCGAATACATCACGGGGAGCTTGTCAGGCTCTGCCGTGCGGGCAAGATACTCTCGGTAGTTTGCCAGGCTCTCCGAGAGGGGCGGAGGAATCGAACTCGGGTCGGCCATGTTGGCTGCATGCAAGGCAAACGCCCTACCACTGTGCTATCGCTCCAGCCCATATATAAATGTGATAGTTCTATCCTCATGGTTTGCTTTCAATACAAACTTCTTTTCCTAATGAAAAATCACTGACCCACACAGCTAGAATTTAACTCAGGAGGAGGTGAGAAGGGAGCTTTCCAACCAGTGCTCAGTATGCCCTGGGGCTGCTCCCAGAGATTCTGTACTACTCAGATGGAAGTGGGGTTGGCTTGATGCAAAGCAGACACCTGAACCCCTGTCCTAGCTCTCTGGCTCTAGTATTTACCAGTTTTAGCTCCATAAAAGCAACATGAGGGGATAAAAGGAAATTTTTGAAACACGAAACATGTACCTTTTCCCTCAATTTCCACTGAAACTTTGAAACAGCTATTGCCTTCCAAAATATATAGCTGACTGTCACAACTAATCAAGTACAAGCAAGGCCACCATATGTCATGGCTAAAGCATCTAGTACCACTCATAGCAGCTCATCCGCACGCTGGGACTAGGCTTCCAATGACAATTCTTAGAGGCACTGAGAGCCCAGAAAAATCACCCCATGCCCTCATGCCACACATCAGAGCAAATCATCTTCAGTTAGATCAATCAGGTGATGCTTTGGAGGGAATAGTTTTTTAAAAGCCCATTTATAACACTTCTGTTATGTAGGTGCTCCTTGAGTTTAGACTCCCAGAGAAACAATCTTCTAAAATCTTAGAGGAGCGGTTCAATATTATGCATTTATATAAAATATTTTTAAATGTGTAATATAGATTTAATATAAAATTACTATCCTCCAATCTCACACCTTTAAGTTTATTTATCTATTTTTGGCATTTGGCTTTGGTGCTCAGGGACAACTCTTAGCTCTGCGCCTGGAGGTCACTCCCAGGTTGTTTGGTAATGATTTATGTATATAATATTTTGTGCTCATATAAAGTATTCCTCTACCCAATGGCATTTTAGTTACTAAACAGAAAAAAAAATATTTACGTGGCACTTGAGCAATGGCATTTTCATCCAGCATCTTTTCCGCAATTCCTTCCTGATCTACATCAATTTCATCCACATACACCATTTCAGTTAGCGCCCGTGCTTTTAAAATCCAGGCTGCCTACAAACACAAATAAAATAAAACATATATTAAGAAGTACTGCAAAGGGGGCTGGAGCAATAGCACAGAGGATAGGGCACTTGCCTTGCACGCGGCCAACCTAGGTTCGATTCCCAGCATCCCACTTAGTCCCCTGAGCACCGCCAGGGGTAATTCCTGAGTGCAGAGCCAGGAGTAACCCCTGTGCATCACCAGGTGTGACCCAAAAAGAAAAAAAAGTACTGCATAGCCATTTATTATTATCATCCAAATTCATTCCTCACATAAGTTTGGCAGTTAATCCAGTATACCGATTTAAAGAACTAGATCAAGAAACTAATATATGAAGGTAAAGCCATTATCAGTCAAGAAACAGTCAAATATAAATTACTTACTAAATAAAATTATGGTAATTACCTGGTAAGTCTTTTAACATGCCATTTTGTATATAAAATAAGATCACAGATCAGATCACAGATCATCCTGTTATTCGTCGATTGCCTCAAGCAGGCCCCAGTAATGTCTCCTTCATCCTAGCCCTGAGATTATATTCAAGGCTCTTTAGGAGAATGAGACCCATCATTGTTACTGGTATTTGGCATATTGGGTACGCCACGGAGAGTTTGCCAGACTCTGCTGTGTATATAAAATAAGATTTTTAGAATAAGTTTTGAGTAGAAAAATCATTTAAAAACAAATAAATAAAGCAATAACCAATGGTATTTCTTTTTGAAAGTCAAATTCTTCATGAAGACATCCCTGATGGTTTAAACCTACTTCCCTCATTCTTTCTCAAAGAACATCCCTTATACTTCTACTGTGATGCATGGAGATATCTGACAAACAATATAATTTCCTCACACTTTCTCAGAATGGAATCTTTTCTTTTTTAACATGGCTCACTTTTGAATTTTCTACCTACATTTTTTTTTATGCAACAATTCCCAAAATACTGAACTGTGCTATCATCAATTTGTCCCAATTCTCAATAGCTAATCGGTATATATCCTCGGGCATTCTGTAGTCTAGTCAGTTGGGAACCTACTAGAAAGTATGGGGAAGGATGAAGGGAAACAGAAATCTGAAAACATTCTATGGGTGTATAGAACTAAGTATTTCGTGATTGTTTAAAACTCGGGAATCACTCCTGGCAGTGCTTGGGGGACCATATGGGATGCTGGGAATCGAACCTGGGTCGGCCAACTTGGCTGCATGCAAGGCAAACGCCCTACCTGCTAGGGCATTTGCCTTGCACGCAGCCAAGATGGCCAACCCGAGTTTGATTCCTCCGCCCCTCTCGGAGAGCCTGGCAAGCTACTGAGAGTATCTCGCCCGCACGGCAGAGCCTGGCAAGCTACCTGTGACGTATTCGATATGCCAAACACAGTAACAACAAAGTCTCCAATGAAGACGTTACTGGGCCCACTCAAGCAAATCGATGAACAACGGGAGGACAGTGATACAGTGATACAGTTTAAAACTAGTCGGGGAGATACCTCATGCTTGGCATGAAAGAGAAATGGGTTTGATCCCTGGAGCAACATGGTTCCATAAGCAATGCCAGGCATGCCTCCCCACACCTCGAAAAAAAATTTTTTTAATTGCTTCTTTAAGTTTTACCTTTCTGCTTCACTATAGAGTAGAAGCAGAAAACAAACTTGGTGTCCTGCAGACACTTGAAGAAAAGGCAACTCTTAATTCTTGCAGCACAGAATTGGTGCTAAATAGAGGTGTAAAGGGAAATTTGGGGAGGCTCTGGATTCACCGTGCTACAGAACTGCCTCTGATGCCTGACTCAGCCAGGCTGAATGAGGGCAACGGAGGTGAGAGAGGAAGGATGAGGAGCGCGCAAACGCGCAGAGTCCTCATACCGGGGACCAGAAATGCACTCCTTCAGCCAGCAGTATTTTTCAGCACCATCTAAGTTGTATAAAGGTAAAGGCCCTCCCGTTGATCGTCGATTTGCTCGAGCGGGCCCAGTAACGTCTCCATTGGAGACTTTGTTGTTACTGTGTCTGGCATATCGAATACTCTCGGTAGCTTGCCGGGCTCTCCGAGAGGGGCAGAGGAATCGAACTCGGGTCGGCCATGTTGGCCGCTTGTAAGGCGAACGCCCTACCCGCTGTGCTATCGCTCCGGTGGAGCAATCCCTAAGCACCACTGGGTGTGACCCAAAAAGCCAAAAAGAAAAAGGCAGATGGGGGCAGCAGAAGACAGGAGTCTGTGACGCTGCCATGACGGAGACAGACTTTTGTGGGGATGGTGAGAAGTTGGTGAAGCTTCAGGTCTCGGATTTGTGATCTAGTATAATGGACTTCTTAGAGTCAAGTTTTCTGGTGGTGTGGAGGGGGACAGACTTAGGAGTACAGGATGTGTTGGGTCATATCTGGTGGTGCTTACAGATATTATGCTCAGGAATCACACCTGGCAGTGCTCAGTGGAGCATACTGGGGTGCCAGGGATTAAACAGAAATCATGGGATGCAAGACAAGCACCCTAACACTTTTACTACTGCAAAGAGAAATCTGCTTCCAATGTGGTGGGAAGTCTAGTTCCTGTCCCTCTCTTTTTATTTCTCTTTTTTTTTTTAATGATTTATTTATTTGTTTTGCTTTTTGGGTCACACCCAGCGATGCTCAGGAGTTACTCCTGGCTCTGCACTCAGGAATTACTACTCCTGGCATTGCTCGGGGAACCATATGGGATGCCGAGGATGGAACCGAGGATGGAACTGAGGATGGGGTCAGCGGCGTGCAAGGCAAACGCCCTCCTTACTAGCCTATCTGTCCTATCCTCCAGTCCTCCTGTCCCTCTCTTTGCTCATTACTACAATCAGGGACGCCTATTTCTTCTTGTTGTTTTGTTGTTGTTGTTGTTGTTGTTGTTGTTGTTGTTGTTATTTGCTCTTTTGGTTTTTTTTGGTTCTGTTTTTACAGATCAATGTGTTGTCTCACCCTGACACACTTGTGTGATATTTCCCTCACTCTGCCATGAGTAACCCTGACTCTGAAGTTCTGTTACTACAAAATCTCTAGTGGGTGCTCAGTCTTTTAGGTGCAAAACTTGCTGAGTCCTCTAGCGAAATAAAACTCTCTCCACCTCCCAGAGCGCTGCCTGGTTCCTGAGGGAGGGGAAACGCCATACTATCTCTCTGGCCCTACAGGTTAAGTTATTATTATTGTATCATATATATATATATAGTTGGCTGTTAACCATTCATACTCATATTTTTAAAACTATTTTCAAGTACTTACTTGTTATCTCTTGGTCCAGTCTACCTCACAGTCCAATTCATCATGCTTCTGAATATCCATCTTCCTACTAATTTCCCAAATATCAAGGGGATACTTTTTTTATAGTAGGCTAAAGGAAAACAAATCCACTATCTCCACCCCAACCCCCCAAACTAAAAACCCAAAGCACAAAAACTAAATCTATCTTTCAAAATTTTTATTCCATAAAAATTCACTTTTTAAAAAACCTAAATAGGTCTATTTGTTCAGTTTTTAAACTCTAACGCTTAAGAGGTAAATATCTATACATATGAATTTTAATATTAAAAGATCTGTAATAAGATCTTACTGAAAACATTATTTCATTTTCAATTTTATCTTGCATTTGAAAATATTAATCTCCCTGACTTCTGTCCTAACAAAAAATGACCTTGCAAAACATATATCACTGCCTGATTAAACATCAGATTGTATGCAAAGAACCATTCTTGGCAATGTGAACAATTCTTGAGATTTTAATAAAAACAGCAGATGGGGCTTTGGCTTAAAAAATTTTTTTTTCATTTTTATTTTGGAAACAAGCCAAGTAGTATTTTTTTTACAGCCTTAAAATTCTCTGCCTGTCTTAAAAAACAATTTCAAAACTAATCATGGTTTAAAATAAAATACATAACAAAGCACTGTGATCCCAAACTGCCCCTGGTACCCAAATAAAAACATAAACTTGGTTTTAATCAGTTATGATTAATTTATTCATAAATGCCAGGGTCTGGCAGTTTTTAAAAGCTGTTGTTTATATAAGTGCATTTAAATACCTATGGGTTGGAACTGCTGTGAAATCAATAAAAATAATAGATGCTTTAGCATTTTTAAAGGGAAAAGCATAAAAAAAATTTTTTTTTCATTTTTATTTTGGAAACAAGCCAAGTAGTATTTTTTTTACAGCCTTAAAATTCTCTGCCTGTCTTAAAAAACAATTTCAAAACTAATCATGGTTTAAAATAAAATACATAACAAAGCACTGTGATCCCAAACTGCCCCTGGTACCCAAATAAAAACATAAACTTGGTTTTAATCAGTTATGATTAATTTATTCATAAATGCCAGGGTCTGGCAGTTTTTAAAAGCTGTTGTTTATATAAGTGCATTTAAATACCTATGGGTTGGAACTGCTGTGAAATCAATAAAAATAATAGATGCTTTAGCATTTTTAAAGGGAAAAGCATGTTCTTCCCCTCTCCTACATGAATCATCATCACAGCAATTTTTTCCCCCTCTGTGAAACACTATCCCTTCTCATGCACCCGCTAAATTGACTCTATAAGACCTTACTCTTGCAGTAAGAGCTGACAACTAATCTCAAGAAAAAGCTAACTTGGTCCATCTTCCAAGAGATAAATTCAATTTTTATGATGAAAGTAAATATCTGAAAAGGTGAAAACTTTACTGGTGAGTAAAACGATTTAAATTGTTCTGGGTTGAGCCAAGAGATAGTGTAGAGGTTAAGGTGCACCTGGGTTCAATCCCCAGCACCAAATGGCCCCCAGACTTGTGTAGTATGGCCCGGGGAGCCCTTTCATACCACCTGGGTGACCTGGGTAATAAAGGCACTCCTGGGCCTGGGCAGCACCAGTCCTCACCCTCATTCAGAACTGCTGACTGAGCACTGCCAAGGGAGGGATAGAAGGGGAGCACGGCCTCCTGAGCATCACTTGGGAGAAGCCTCCTCCCAAAATAAAAATGATTCTACTGCTCTTAACATAAAATCAAGGCCAGTGATTTATTTATTTGGCTTTTGTTTTTTTGTGTGTGTCACACCCAACAAAGCTCAGAAGTTACTCCTGGCTCAGTACTCAGGAATCAGAGGACCGGATGGGATGCCAGGCATCGAACCCAGGTCAGCCACATGCAAGGCAAATTCCCTACCTGCTGTACTATATCGCTCCAGCCCCACAGCCAGCAGTTTTAAGATACATAAGAAGGTATTTGAAAAAATTATTTGAATAACTTCATGGAGCCCGGATTCCAACATTCTAGGCACCACCGGTAACATTTAACACGTCTGCCTTATCTAGGAAAATGGAAACCTAGACAGACACAGGATACTAAATTATTTTTGCAAATGCTCATCTATTTTTAAGTTGTAAAAATATATTTTAGGGGTCAGTGCCATAGTACAGTGGGTGAACCACCTGCTTTGCATGCCACAGACCTGGGTCCGATCCCCAGCATCCCCTATGGTTCCCTGAGCACCACCAGGAGTGATTCCTGAGTGCAGAGTAAGGAGTAATCCCTGAGCATCTCCAGGTGTGACTCAAAAACAAAAAATTAAAAGAAAGACAAAAATATCCAAAGTAAGCTCACAAGACTCCCTTTTAAACTACTACCCATGAGAGAGTTAAGTCTTTGAGAGCAAAACAGGAATAATGCTAAACCCGGGTTCTTCCTGGAGAAGAACTATAATGGAGGCTTGTCTAACATCCAAATACCACTTTTAGTTTATACCAACAAAGCAAATTTTGAATCTTCAATTTTAATCAAAACCTTCCACTCTTATTGAAAACTACAAACAACCTACTCTTTCTTATGAACTATGTTTTTTTTCAAATGACTTGCTACACGTGTTATGCAAAAAATAATTCTGCCGGGGCAAGAGAGATAGTAAAATAGTTAGGGTGTTTGTCCTGCATGAGGCTAACCCTGGTTAGATCCCCAGCGTCATGTATTGTCCGCTTAACCTAGTCAATGGTGATTCCTGAGTGCGGAGCCAGGAGTAAGCCCTGAGCAAATCCAGGTGTGACTCCAAAACAAACAAAAAATAGTTTTGCACCTCTAAATAGGAAATCATGATATGAACATTCCAAAAGCATCCTCTGGAATAAGTGTTAAAATTTAACCTAGTTACAGTGTTTGCTTAATACTACACAGGCAAGTACTTTGCATATTTTTTTCTTCTAAAATGTCTGATGATTACTCATGAACCCCATATGTCTTTTAAATTGTTTACCTAAAAAAAAAACCCCACTGTCAGAATTCTCTCTCAGTTGGCAGGACAAACACCTGGCAGTACTTCAGCTCTCCGGTTTATAACACTCCTTTTTCATTATTTCCAACCTTACTGAAACCCCTTTGGGTGGAAATCTTCACTAGACAGGTAGTGGGTCTCCTAACCAGAACTGCCTCTAACCCGACCCGGCTGGCGGTTCTCTCTGGCTCCCTTCTGCCTCTCACCAACTTGACCAGATTTGTGGTCTGGTGAGGGACAGGCTCTCCCTAACAGTCAGCCTACTCTTCCTCCACCGTCCTGCCCTACGCCACAGTAGAGTTCAGTCTTCTCTGCCATGTGACTCCATTGACTTCTTTCTGCCAAAGCCTCTGGTTCCTCTTGCTGCCTTCTTTATTTTTTCCTGCTTCTGGTCAATAGCAATCATTCCTACTTAAGCTCCTTGTCTTAATAAAGTGCAAGAGTTCTAAAAGGGCTATTCGTCTACAGACACAAAAGCACCAGAAACATTATAGTGTGCTACGAAGCCACAGAAGGTCTGGGAAGCACGGCTAATTTTATAACCCCACAGGGCAGCGCACAGCAAGGCCTCTAATCTGTAATGACAACTAAGCGGAAGCATCTAAAGCCTTTTCTAAACTAAAGGGTGCAGCTAAACTGTTACCTGACATACTGGTAACTCAGGATCCGGTTCCTGGGAAGCATTAAGAAGGTATCAGACATTTTTTTAAGAAACGGTTTCTAATATGAGTGAACATATTCCTGGACACATCATAAGACACTCCCTACCCATTCTCCATAATTAACACACGACATTTGATGGGGTTCAGACAGTAGGCAACAAATCATAGGGAGAAATATATATATACATGATATATACATATTTTCAGATATATATATACCAAAGCTCACATCACCCAAACTTTTAACATGCTAGTGATATCCTAAAGAATGTATTAATGGCTCCTGCCAAAATAGAACAATCTTCACACTGTTTCCTATATGAAGGAAGCATGTTTTGTAAGCATGTTCAGCAGTTCTTCATAATAGACAATACAAAACACATTATTTCAGTTGTGTTTTGGGACACAGATTAGAGCTTGGGAATTTGGTGGTAGGAAGGTGTAATGGTGGTGGGACTAGTGTTTGAAGAATAAATGTAATCAAATATTGTAAACTAACTTATAAAATAAAAAAAAGAAAAAGAAATATTTTCTAAGGGTTCCAGAGAGACAGTACAGCAAGTAGAATGTTTGCCTTGCACATGGCCAACATGGGTTCAGTTCCCAACACCCCATATGATTCCCCCAAACCCCTCCAAGAGTGATCCCTGAGCACAGAGCCAGAAGTAAGCACTGAGCACCACCAGGTGTGTCCCAAAAAGAAAGAGGGAAGAAAGAAAGAAAGAAAGAAAGAAAGAAGGAAGGAAGGAAGGAAGGAAGGAAGGAAGGAAGGGGGAGGGAGGAGGGAGGGGGAGGGAGGAGGGAAGGAAGGAATGAAGGAGGGAAGGAAGGAAGGAAGGAAGGAAGGAAGGGAGGGAGGAAGGAAGGACAAGTTCAACAAGAAATCTGACTCATAATCTATTTCTTGGTCCAACAAGAAATCAGACTCATTATAATTTTACTCATAAAAATCTTATACATATACGTTTATAGTTACCAGTCTCTATTCAATGCTTCATGTTTTATTGAGAAACTAAGAATCAGGGGGGAAAACAAAGATGGGGCTGGAGCAATAGTACAGCAGGTAGGGCATTTGCCTTGCACATGGCTGAACCCAAGTTTGACTCCCAGCATGCCATATGGTCCCCCAAGCACCACCAGGAGTAATTCCTGAATGTAGAGCCAGGAGTAAACTCTGCATTGCCAGGTGTGACCCAGAAAGCAAAAAAAAAAAAAACAAAGACAAAAGATCAACTGTTTTCTTTGCTTTTTGCAGTTCTAAAGGCCAAAACGAATACCCTAAGTATTTTTTTAAGACTACAGTAGAAGGGTGATAGCTTAGAGCCCAAGTACCTGTCCTGTAAACATGAGGCCTGAGTTTGATCCCTGACACCAACCCACATGTGAAACATGATCCTAGTAGCACTGATGTTTGTGATCCCCAACCCCACAACCAAGCGTGTGTGAGCACTGCTACTAAAGTGTGTGGGGCCCCAGGTCAAAAGGTGCATGACCCCTGACCACAACCACCAACACGACAGCAAATGGAAGGGAAGAGGGATAAAGTGAAAGAATCCATATTAGGGCATTAAGTTTTTGCTTGCTTCAGCTAACTTGCAATATTGCTTTCTGTAAAACTGCTGGGCTGCTTTGCAACCAGATATAACTTCTTGTGAATGTGAGCAGAACAGGACGTAACTCCTTGGGAAACCAAGAGTGACAGGGTTCAGGCGTATTCACTGTCCCTGGAATGCATTGTTCCTATAAAGAATCCTGCAGATGTCTTGGGTGATGAGAACCCTGCAAATGTCTTGGGTGATGGATGACCCAGGATGCAGTGGCTGGAGGAGATTACCCAAGGCTTAATGTTCCCACCATAACCTTGCTTATAATAACAATCGATGTATGTAACTGCTGACTTCTGAATCTATAGGCTATGGAATGCGCGGGCTTTGTTGTAACGGCCGGTGAAGGTCCATATAAGACCCTCTTTGAAGAAGCTCGGGGCTCTCAGCCACTGCCCACTCTGGGATATGCTGTGGAGCCCCAGCATGCTGGTCTAAATAAACCCCGTTTGTACTCCTGCAGGAATTGTGTCTGTCTGGTCTCTCCGCGCCTCCCAGGGCCAGGGGACTCCCGATCCCAACAAAAGAAGAACCAATTACAGGGGACTAGAGAGGTGCTCACATGGTAAACCCGAACATATGCAAGGGTTTCAGTTCAATCCAGTATGGCCAGGAGTGGCCCCCTGGTCCCAAGCCCCATCTGACTACGATGCACGGAAAAGCAGTTTCTTTAGCATGACAAGTGGTCAACCCTATGAGGAAAAGGTGAAGATGGGCTAGAGAGTGAGGGTTTTCCAGGGTGGGATTAGCTGACAGTCAGAGGGACCCAGTAAAATCCAGCAACTAAGAAGACACAGTAGTTGGAGGATTTCAGTGCCAGAATGCAAAAGATGGATCTGAAAAATGACCTCATTGCCAAGGTCCTACGGTCTACACTTGCTTTCTCTAAGGCACTGAGACAAGGGACATCAATTGCCCCTTCTACTTACTTGCAAGTTCTGTCTGTCCCAGGAGCTCATTTGAGTCTCCTAACACCCATCTGAGCAGGTAGGTATTATCATCCTTTGGACAGATAAGGAAGCCTAATTCAGAAATGTCCTGTAATTGACTCAAGGTCACACACAAGGCAGAGAGGAAACAGAGCTCTTTCTTGCCAGTGCATCTTGGAGATAAAAAAAGAAAAGGGGTGGGAATTGGGGTGGAAGGATTAAGACAGAAATGAAGCCTAGGACAAAGCACAGGAGAAAGACAAGATAAGGTCCACAGAGTGGGGTAGAAAATCACCCCCAGGAGATTTGCAGACATGCATAGAAAGGAAATGGAAAAGCAAACCTTGAAGGGAGGCAGAAGCCAACAATAATAAGAAAAAGCTGAAAGCTTGTTATTCTGCCCGGGGGGCAAGAAGATGCACGTCTCTCGTCTCTTAGGGTTCAAATTTAAAGTGCCAACTCAGCCTGTGAGGGTCCAGGGCCCGCTCCCAGAGCAAGCCTTCCTGTCTGCTTTGCCTTTCCGCCCCTCCAGCTGACACAAGGGATTGATCAGGCAGGTGAAGAGCTGTGGAACAGCACGTCACAGCAGAAGGTTAGAGTCAAAAATGAGACACGGGGCTGGAGCGATAGCACACAGCGGGTAGGGTAGTTTGCCTTGTGCACAGCCGACCCAGGTTTGGTTGCCAGCATCCCATATGGCCTACTGAGCACTGACCAGAGGAATTCCTGAGTGCATGAGCTAGGACTAGCCCCTGTGCATCGCTGGGTATGAACCAAAAAGCAAAAAAGCAAAAATGAAAATAAAACACATCGTATAGAAACTGTGGAGATGGAAGCTGGACTCAACTTCTAAGTGGGTGTGGGGCAGTGGATATGTCAGGGTCCCCAGCTCCTCCCGGGGCCCTGCTCTGAAAACCTGCTGTGGGAGGAAAAACATGTCATTCCCGAAATGCCAGTACGGTGATCGATTGCACAGGACTTCGCAAGAGGACAGGTGACAGGAACATGAAGGAAGGAGTCAAGGGAAAGGGAGAGAGATTATTCAAAAATTATCCAGTGGTGAAACAACATTGATAAGTTTAGTCAACGTCATGTTACCAACATTTTTGTGGACACTTATCTCACACAAGATTTCCAGGTTAGTAACATCCTTTCAGGAAACTCGAAATGACAGGATCCCACTTGCAGTTCTCTCAGGCTACTTCCGAACCACAGAAGTGGCTGTTCACCCCTCCCCACGTATCCGTGAATGGAGCCTCACAACAGTCCTTTGACCTATGTCTGTGGACATCATCCTGATCTCACAAATGAGAAGACTCTAAGGGCATGGCGCCGTGCTAGTGTCCACCAGAAACAATGGTAATATACAGGAAAAGAGGAGTTGTTCACTTATAGACAAGGGGTAGAGCTTTTCGATTAACCCCGGAGAACTTCATCTTTGGAAGTCTCACAATTAATAGTTTGTGATTGGTGTTTTTGGTTTTGGAGCTACACCTGGTGGTGCACAGTGGCCTATCCACAGGGTCGGAGACAGAGGATCGGCTGTCTACAAGGGAGGTCCCCGAACCTCCTATAACTCTATCTTCTCAACCCCAGTTGGCGACTTAAAATTTAAACCATCCACATAGGATCTACTGGGGGTATTGCAAGTTATTTCCAGGGGCGTCAACTGAGTTGAATAGGCTGGAGCAGGCCTAGAGGGAGTCGGAATCCCAGGGCTTGACCCTTGGGGAGCCATTTCGATATCTGTCCCTGAACAAGCCACACTCCATTTCCCAGCCCTCCCCTTCGAACCGCTGCAGAATGGCTCTCCCATTGAGCTATCCCGGGGTCCCAGGATAGGTTTTCTCAAAACGCACTCCCAGATAAAACATGCTCCATGAAAACATCCCTTTGGCTCTTTTTTCCAAGCACGAGAGGACAAGGATGAAGAGAGTGAGCAAAAGGCACCGCCTAGAAGCAGGGAGTACTCATTAGCATCAACTTCAATTCCCATCAGTTTGCTTCCTTCCTTCCTCCCTTCGGTTAAGGTTTTCTCCAAGGTTGCTGCTCTTCCTTCAGGGGATTAACTCTCCAGATCATTCAGAATGTGACTTCCTAATTGCCCTCAGTTCTCACTCTGACTAATGAGTCTGCCCAGTTCTACCCTTAAACTACAGCAATAACAGAAAGGGGGAGAAAATGGAAGAGAGCCGAGAACTGGATAGGTTTCTAAAGGGCGGACAGATCAAGGAACGCAGGGGCCAGATGGGGATAAATCTGCATAATTTAGCAGCACATGAAGGCATAAAAGGGAAAAATAAAAACTACTACACGAGGTCTTGTCTCCAATGATTAAGTCAGCCACAGTCTCCACGGCACAAAAGAGGAAAGAAATTACACAATCACACAGAAACATATTTTCTGGCTTGGAGCACCAAATCATTTTCTCAACCAACGACTAACACACAGTTCACTGGGGAGGCCTGGTTCCACATCTTTCATCTAAACCAGGGGTTTTCTGCCTCTTCTTTCTCTCTCCTAACCAATCACAGGAATGCCTTCCTCTCTGTAACAGCTCTCACTCGGCGCCAAGACGGAGATGGAAAATGTGAGATACAGCTCACACTCCCACTCCCTGATTTTTAGGATTTGAAAAGCTATCAGAAATCTACCCCATTAATAAAAGCAGATTGTCTTTTTTTTTAAAGCCTGAACTGCCTGAAAACTTGCATATTTTTATGAACTGTTTCATTATAGTGCAACTTAAAAAAAAATTCAGGTTTGCTTTTAAAGCCATGAATCTGACAGACGGAGAGGAAGAACAGTAATCAGATTAAGCAACTAATCAGGATGATGAGTTTGAGCTGGAGAAGCAAGCCCCCTCTAGGTTACAGTGCCCTGTGCAGTGAGTGCCGTTTGCATTTCTTCCTCTGAGAGCTTGTAAGTCTGAACCACTTTCTCTGTCAAGATATCAAGATTACTTTGAGAAGAGATAACTTCTCCTTATGAATCGCTGTTCTTACTACAGTCTCGTAATCCAGGGGAAACTGTTGAATTGGCTGTTTATCCTTCTTTATACTTAACACATCAGAACCATAATAGCCTGAGTGCTGCCATCCTGCTGCCTGTCTCTCGCCATTCTGTGCTTGGCAAATGCAATTCACAATCCCATTTTCTCCAAAAGCCCATCCCCACTGCCACACGCCATGTTATTATCATCTAAAAGGTTATTATACACCCGTTAGTATTTCTGTATGAAAACAAAAATGAATTACCCCCAGGAAACCAGCTATTAACCTTGACCTTCGTGAGAATCAAATTAAATAAAATCTAGATATCCTAATGGAAAGTACAAAGCGCTATTTACATTTTTTTTAATGACACTCCTCAACCAAACTGGTCTCTCTTAAATAGAAATAAATGTACAAGGAAAGTCTCAGAGGTAGTTTCATCCCAAACACTGGGATCAGAACCAAAATATTTTTAATAGCTCCCTAGACTGATTAAAAATACTAACAAAAAAATCATTTTAAGGAGACTCTCCTCATCTGGGAGAAAAATGTGCAAAGTCAAAAGACAAAATAAATAAGTTATTTTTGGTTGGGGAGGAATAAAATAAACAGATAAAAGCAAAAGCAAAAGCGAAAATGAATCCATTTGGCCCCCAGAAGAAATAATTTAATTTCCTTGCTCTGCCATGAATCCAAGCACTACTTCAAATCACATTTGGTCCCCACAATCAGCTTTGTGGCACAGGAATGGTAATTCAGAGTTGTAGAGGAAAAGCACTCTCAGATGGAGATGTCTAAAAACCTGGCCTGAGAGTCAAGAGGAGTGGACGAGGCTCCATCAGCGAACTGCTGGGCACTGAGGCCCTTCCAGTTCAACTATGATTGAATTTCTGTTAGCTTCCAAGAGTTTCTAGTTTCACATCATTAACTTCCTCCAAAAAAGCAGTGAGAACCCAGAGAAATCTCAGTGATGATAATTACTATTAGAAACACTCTCCTGGAGGAATTCAGTATGTTCTCAATTGATTTAAAAAAAAAAATCAAGGGGCTAGAGAGATAATACAGTGGGTAGGGCACTTGCCTTGCATACAGCCAAACTGAGTTCAATCCCCAGCACCTCCATATGGTGCTCTAAGCATTGCCAGGGGTGATTCCCTGAGTGCAAAGTCAGGAGTAAGCCCTGAGAATAGCTAAAAATAGAGAGAAAGAGAGAGAGAGAGAGAGAGCAGCACAACTATGTCTGTTTATTGCAGCAGTTTAATACGATAACCAAGATATGGAAACAACACAAATGTTCAATACTGATGACTGGATAAATAAGTTGGTGGAGCGATAGCACAGCGGGTAGGGCGTTCGCCTTACAAGCGGCCAACATGGCCGACCCGAGTTCGATTCCTCCGCCCCTCTCGGAGAGCCCGGCAAGCTACCGAGAGTATTTGATATGCCAGACACAGTAACAACAAAGTCTCCAATGGAGACATTACTGGGCCCGCTCGAGCAAATCGACGAACAACGGGAGGGCCTTTACCTTTACCTTTACATACACATAACAAAATACTATGCAACATAAGAAAAGATAAAATCTTGCAGTTTGCTGCAACTTAGATGTAAATGAGAGGAACCCTGGCAGAGGAACCCAGATGTGCGAGACCTGGAACATAGATCTCCAAGACTGCTCAGATTGGGACTGGGTCTCCTCCACCCAGATCCCCCATCTTCCAGTATATAAGCATTACACCCACCAACTGCCCTTGGTGCAGTGTAATCCCATCAACGGTCAAGACCCAGAGACTATAAAATCCAGCTCCCAGAAGAGAACAGCGCAGAGTCTCCTGCATCCACGCCTGGCTGTCCTCACCAGGGCCCCTTGGAGGAGGGTGGGTTGAGCTTCCCTCCCCACCCCGAGCAGAGCCCCGGCAGTTGAAGACCTCCGGTACCAGCCACAGCCATGCTTAAGACCACTGTCCACACATTTGGAAGAGCCTTAACACATGAAAAACCGGCAGAGGAACCCAGGTGTGCAAGACCCGGGGTGTAGATTTCCAAGCCTGCTCGGATTGGGACTGGGCCTCCTCACCCAGATCCCCCATCTTCCAGTATGTAGGCGTTACACCCACCAACTGCCCCCAGCGCCATGTAATCCCATCAACGGCCAAGACCCAGAGACTATAAAACCCAGCTTCTGGAAGCAACATCTTATTATCTAGTTCTTACTCTGGAGAACCTGGCAGGCTACCAAAAGTATCCTGCCCACACGGCAGAGTCTGGCAAACTCCCTGTGGCGTATTCAATATGCCAAAAACCAGTAACAATGATGGGTCTCATTCTCCTGACCCTGAAAGAGCCTCGAATGTGGCACTTTTTAAAATCTCAGGGCTAGAACGAAGGAGACGTTACTGGTGCCTGCTCGAGGCAATCGATGGACAACAGGATGACAGTGATACAGTGATACAGATGTAAATGAAAGATATCATATTAAGTAAAATAAGCCAGTGGGGAGAAGGGCAAATATTGAATGATCTCACCTCTCCATGGGACAAAGAGAAATAAAATAAAGCAAC
The DNA here is from genome assembly GCF_029834395.1 of Sorex fumeus. Taxonomy (NCBI): domain Eukaryota; kingdom Metazoa; phylum Chordata; class Mammalia; order Eulipotyphla; family Soricidae; genus Sorex; species Sorex fumeus. The sequence goes on from NW_026606155.1 coordinate 6,547,517, forward strand.
AGTCAACATGCAACTACTCAGCAAAAATATGGGCCTGGGCCCGACATTACAGACCTGCCATCCAGGGCTCATAGTCTAAGGGAAAGAAAGACAATTTGCACGATCCAATTAAAAAAAAATGCAAGTTTTAATCAAAGAAACTTTCTCAATTTACCAAAAGATTTTTGTTATTAGCATCGGCACTCTCACAAAAATATTTGGAAGTGTTTAAATAATTGCAAAAAAGGCATGACTTCATCAAACTTGGGGATTTATTAATTTGGAAATATTTTCCAGTTACACTGGGGAATACTTCCAAAATGAAATGGCGACTGGGTACAAAAGACAGGAACTGGTGCCAAGAGAAACCTACAGTGAGAAAGTACAGTGTCTGAAGGCTGGGTCAGAGAATCACAGCGGGAAGCAGCCCTGAAAACTTTTCAGCAGTCTCTCTAGGTATCCAAAACCCAGCTGGGGAGATAACATCAAGTGAAACTCCTATTCCTGGAGAAATGCTACTCATTATTCCAGAAATAATATAAAGTTCCTCCGCAAAGTAACTGTCTCAGCCAAACAAATCAAAAGAAAGAAGGTGGCATGATCATTCAATAAGTACAAGCATATGCATAAGTCCCAGGTTTAATCCTCAGCACATCTGGGCCCCTGAGCACGACCAGGGCTGACCTTAAGTGCTACTGGATATGGCCCCCCAAAGACAAAATAAGAAAGAAAATAAAGGAAAGAAAGGAAAAAAGTATTTTAAGTTTCTGGTACTGATTATTCTCCTAGGCCTACGGTAATAGTCATAGGTGCTAAACCTATCACCTCTTGTTCAAAGTAGCAAAAGAATGCAACAAATTAACATTTTAGACGCAAGTTTACAGTATTAGAAACCAATTATGTGTCATTCGGGTCTAAGTTGATTTCTCAACAAATAGGGCAATGGAACAAGAGAGGCCTTAACAAGAGCTATTGTGATAATGAATGATCATAAACATGTCAAATGGTTAATCTGGACAACAGCAAGTGCCCTTTTTCATTATTATTGTCAAAAATCACAGTTCCAATAATAAATAAATAAATAACTGAAAACAAGACTTAACCTTCCAAGGAAAGGGGATCAGAGAAATAGCACAGCAGATAGGGCCCTTGCCTTGCATGAGACCAACCCAGGTTTGATCGCCCCTGATATAACACCCCAAGTCCAAGTTCCACCAGGAGTGATTCCTGAGCTCTGAGGCAGGAGCAAGCCCTCAGTACAACTAAATGTGGCCCCAAAACAAAACAAAAAACAAACAAACACACACACAAAAACCCAAGTGTGAAATATTCTGTTTGCAAACAGACCTCTGCCAATTTGGATATTCCACTCTCTGGAGAAGCCTGTGTTCTCCCTAAACACATTTTCTTTCTTTCTATTTTCTCACATCTTTCTAAGCAAGTTTCAATCAATAAAAACTACCTTGCTTTACTCCCCCCGCCCCACCAAAAAAAGAGAAAAAAGACACTCCTTAACTCTTGCAAAACTAGTTTCAAAGCTATGAGTTCTCTTGAAGCTGTTGCTTTTCCATGAAGCTTTATGTTGCTCCTACAAATCTGAATAATAATCTCACTAATGAAAGTATACTGTTGGTGGGGAAAAAAAAAACCCTTTCAAGAATGTCAGTTAGACCTAATGAATTTGTAGAAGCCAAATAAAAACACCTGACTTCTAATCTTGTGTAGGAGCTAATTAGGGAGATTTTAGATGATGTCCTTGATTTGTTTGTTCTATTCTTCCAGGTCTCCAGACCTCCAGAACCAGCCACCACCATTCTGAGACCACTCTCCACACGCATGAAGGTACCAGCAGAGGAACAAAGGCATGCGGGTTCCGGGGCTGAGATCGCCAAGCCTGCTCAGATCGGGGCTGAGCATCCTCCACCCAGATCCTCCATATTCCAGTAGGCGGGGGTCACACCCACCAACTGGCCCCCTGGCGCCGTGTAATCCCATCAATGGCCAAGACCCAGAGACTATAAAACCCAGATCCCACGCGAGATCTTATTATCTCATCCTTACTTTGGACAAACTGGCAGGCTACCGAATGTAACTTGCCCACATGGCAGACTCTGGCAAACTCCCCGTGGTGTACCCAATATGCCAAATACCAGTAACAATGATGGGTCTCATTCTCCCAACCCTGAAAGAGCCTTGAATATGGCACTTTTTAAAAAAAATCTCAGGGCTAGGACGAAGGAGACGTTACTGGGGCCTGCTCAAGGCAATCAACGAACAACAGGATGGTCGTTCGTGATCATGATCGTGATTCTTCCAGGTAAAAGGAGCAATGGCAAGACCTCCTCTGACCCATAAATCAATCTCAAAAGAGAGCAATAGCTGCAGTTAATCTCGGACTCCACTCGAACAAGGCTGAACAGACTTGTAAATCAGATGGGTGGGTCAGCCTGGTGCTTGCCCAAGCAGAGCCCCCAGCAGCCACTTGCTCCCACAATCCATAATCAATATGCTATACCCTCCCCCAAGACCCTCCCCCCCAACTCCACCATCTCAGGACGGACCTCATCAAGATATAACCTGCTGAAAATTTGGGTATGTAGGTTTTGTGACTGAAATCTTCAGGCTTTCTCAGGGTCGGGATGGGCTACCTGCTCCCACCTCCCTGTACTTCCGGAAGCCTCGGCAGTCACATCCACACCCCAAAGCTGCCAACCAATTAAAAAGCTATTCCAGCTTTGCCATTCCGATAAAAAATACTGAATGCCCTGAACAAACATCATGACTTCTTAGCACCTGAATTGCAAACCATAATGCACAAAAAAAGAAAAGGAGGGAGGGAGGGAGGAAGGGAGGGAGGGAGGGAGGGAGGGAAGGAGGGAGGGAGGGAGAGAAGGAGGGAGGGAGGGAGAGACGGAGAGAGGGAAGGAGAGGGAGGGAGAGAGAGAGAGAGAGAGAGAGAGAGAGAGAGAGAGCACAAGAAGGAAATTGCCTCCATAGAAAGAGGCTAGGGGTAAGGGTAGGGGTGAGGGGTGGGAGATTGGGGGATGATGGTAGGGAAAGAGGGGACAATGGTGGTGGGAAGTGTACACAGGTGGAGGGACGGGTGCCGGATCATTATATGACTAAAATCCAATAATGAATAGCTTTGTAATGGTCTATCTCATGGATATTCAATTAAAAAATTAAACAAAAATAAGATCTCCTCTGGCCTCTTCCTAATCTTTAATAAAAACATTGCTGCTTTGCCTGCCCATTTCAAACGTCTTCCCAGGGCAAAGGGAAATATTGTCCCTCTGTCCATAGCCACACCACCTCCCTCACCCCAATGGAACCAATGGTCAAATAAGTTTCTGAGTATGGTTTAGTTAACACTGGGCAGGACTTCCTTCAGGACTTCCGACAGTTTGCACCGAAGTACACAATATGTCCAATTCCTTTACTGCTTAGCTAAAATCTAAAAAATTATAACCTAACACAAAACCCAAATGTGGTAGAAGGAAAAAGTGTCATAGGGAAAGGTCAGGAATATGACATTTTGAAAAAATTGTTATAGAAGCACCAAAAATATATAGTATTGACATTAGTATTATCATAAAATAAGTGAGATAAAATAAGTTGAGCTTTCCTCCCCGCCCCGACCAGGGCTACGGCAGCCGAAGACCTCCAGGACCAGCCACCACCATGCTGAGACCACTCTCCGCACCCATGAAGGTACTGGCAGAGGGACACAGCCACGCGGGTTCCGGGGCCGAGACCTCCACGCCTACTCGAATTGGAGTCGAGCATCTTCCACCCAGATCCTCCAAATTCCAGTAGGCGGGGGTCACACCCACCACCTGGCCCCCTGGCGCCGTGTAATCCCATCAGCGGCCAAGACTCAGAGACTATAAAATCCAGATCCCGGAACATCTTATCAGGACATCTTTTTATGACATCTTATTATCTCATTCCTACTTTGGACAAACTTGCAGGCTATCGAATGTAAGCCTGCCCACAGGGCAGAGTCTGGCAAACTCCCCGTGGCCTACCAAATATGCCAAATACCAGTAACAATAATGGGTCTCATTCTCCTAAAGAGCCGTGAATATAATCTCAGGGCTAGGATGAAAGAGACGTTACTGGGGCCTGCTCGAGGCAATCGACGATTAACAGGATGATGAAATGAAAAATGAAAAGTGAGATTCCATCTTTGTGACTCTAATAAATTATTCACCTGTACATCAGTGTCTCACCCCTAAAAGGGGAAAGAGTACCAACTTCTTTAACTGAAGATTAAATGGGATAATACAGGATGACTCTAAATCAAATGTGATACAGAATAATCAATTACTAGCTTGTATCACTTCACTTGTCATTCCGTTGCTCATCAATTTGCTTGAGCAGGCACCAGTAACATCTCCATTCATCCCTGTCAGGTGCTAGTGTAGCCCAATGGCTTCTCCAGTAACAAACAGTAACAGTAACAATTATTAGCTATTACTTTTAATAATAAAGGTACTTTCTTCGCTAAGCATAGAAATACATACAAGTTTTAGAACTCAGCTCTAGCAAAAATTATGCACTTAATAAAAAGTCTCTGAATTAAACATAGAGTCCAAATCAGAGTGCTTAGCACAAAACAAATGTAAATTCTCAAGCGCAATACCGCAAGTCACAGGGGCTTTATGTCATCAAGATTACAAGATTTTAATTAACAAAAACTCTTCTACTTTGCCTATAACATGTCCCTAGGATAACCACCATCAAGATACCTGATCCTTGCCCACAATCAAAAAAAAAAAAAAATCAGTGGTCAAATCAGTTTCCAAACTATTAGATTCCACCAACATAAGCCATTAGTTTCTTCAAAACTTCTCAGAGCACTTAGCATAAATATAAGCACTTAAATATCAAAGAAGGGAATATCTATTTCCCAAATGCATGTTAATTAGGAAACTTTTTCACTGTGCAGCTCTTGGGACTGGCATTGAGGGACAGAGAATGGAAACTTCCCTAGTTCGATGGAAAAAAAAATGCAAACAGGATGTACAGTTCTTGAAAACTACTGGGCCTGGACCAATGTCTGGAGTATCATCGGTTTATAACAAAATTTTTTGTACAAAAGCGAAGGAATCAGTAATGGGCTAAGTCTCCCCAACAATGTTGATCATGGATTGTTATTAATTATTTTAGCAACATCTATGGGACTACTGTCCCAAGAAATGCAACTGAAAAAATAAAAATAATAGTTCCTATTAAGCAAACTAACAGGAACCGAGCTGAATCTGGCATTCCCATTAATCCAAATTTTTTGGAGGAAGATGAGGATGATTTGAAGGCCAAAAACGTTTGTCTTGGATGGTTTTCCTCCATCCCTTTGCAGGTCGATAGGTCAAAGTCACACTCAAATCTAATAGTTTGGAAACTTATTTGACCACTGATTTTTTTTTTTATAGTGGGCAAGGATCAGATATCTTGGTGGTGGTTATCCTAGGAACATGTGGGCTGGAGCTAAAGCACATTGGGAATGCCGTTTGCCTTGCATGCGGCCAACCCAGGTTCGATTCCCAGCATCCCATATGGTCCCCGGAGCACCGCCAGGAGTAATTCCTGAGTGCAGAGCCAGGAGTAACCCCTGTGCACCGCCGGGTGTGACCCAAAACGAAAATAATAATAATAATAATAATATCCTTGGGACATGTTATAGGGAAAGTCACACTCAGGCATTTATGCAATGCCCCTCCCCCTCAGTGTTCCCCAACCCCCCTAAGCCTCCAACATCTCAAAATATCACTAGAGGCTGAGCTGCGAAAACAGGTAGAGTCCACTATTACTAGACGCACTAATTGCCACAGTTCCGTGCCTAATAGCCCTTGTTTTTTCTTTTCTTGGTTTTGGGCCCACACCCCAGGATGCTCAGAGCTCGGTGCCTGGTATAGATACACAAGCGCTCTACTCGCCGTATTGTTTATCGCTCAGGCCAGCTCTGGTTCTGTTTTTGTCCCTTCCAGAAACCACCTGCCCACGAGGGCTGCGCTTCTCACACACAGCACAATCCCCTCTTTATTTCATATCACTTTTGATTTGAGGAAAACTATAGCGGTAGTTTCTTTGGGTACTATATTAATCAATGACATTCTTGTCTTTTTAAACTTACCCCCTTTCTCTCTCCTAATAATAAATGTGTCTTTTGCCTTCTTAGATTCTCATGACCGCGCCTCGCCTTACTAGCCTCAAATTGCAATCAAGCCCCAGGAACAAAAAGGCTCCTTTCTCTCTTGGAATAAAAGTTTCAAGACGCGGGGCCGGAGCAATAGTGCAGCGGGTAGAGCGTTTGCCTTGCACACGGCCACCCCAGGTTCGATCCCCGGTATCCCCTATGGTCCCGTGAGCCTTGCCACGAGTAATTCCTGAGTGCAGAGCCAGGAGGAACCCCTGAGCATCGCTGGGTATGAACCCCCCCCCCCAAAAAAAAAGAAAAACAAAAAAAGAGTTTTCAGTCGAAGAGAAAGGATCACCTGTTTGACGGTGCCAAAGCAAAATAGACAGAACAGAGAGAAGAAAAGGGCCTGTATGTTTAATCACTGTTGCAGTAACGCATGGGGCAACGCGCTTAAAGGCCAGCACATGTATGTGCAAAAGTATCAGTGAATTATCCGAGTTCCAGAGCTGGAACTCTTCCTTTGAGGGACACTTGGAGGGGCTGCTGAAGCTTGGGGAGGGGGACAACCGTGGCAGAGTACTCCGGGATCATGAGGGGGACTCGGAGACTCCAGAGGGGTGGCCAGTGCGGACCAAACCCCGCCACCTGGCCCTTGAGCATTCCATCCCTCCCAGGGCCTGGGGATGCCTTCGGGGCCCTCAGCCTGGGGGTCGCCGGGATCCACAGGGCCGACTGGTAGGGGGTCCGCCCGGTACCTGGTCGTAAGGGGACTTCTCCAGCATCTGCGTGCACAGATCCGCGCACAGCTGGAACTTCCTGCGCCTGAAATAGCTCCAGGCCAGGAACAGCGGCTCCATCTCCGAGCCCATGGCTGCCGGGAGGGCTCCGGGAGGGGCACAGCCCAGCCCCGGGAGGGAGGAGAGTCCCGGGCTCCGCGAGCAGGGAGCGGGCGCGCCTTGTCCAGCTCTGCCCGGCAACGCGGAGCGGCGGGGGCCTCGCCGGGGAAATCCACACAGCGCGCCTGAAAACAGAAAAAAAAAAAAGGAAACAACAACCGAACGCGAGCTGAAGCCAGCGATGGAGCTAACAAAAAGGTAGTGTGGGGATAAAAATAGAGTACTTTGAAAAGCTACTTTTAATTTTGAGAACGAGGCACTTTGACTACTGTGGAAAGGCAGTGACTTAGACACCTCCGACTGGGGGCCTTCGTCCTCCCGGAGGGGGAGCGGTTGCCTAGCAGCGGAACGCTCCGCTTGCTCTGCAAAGGAGGCGAAGGTCCCTGGAGTTGTCCTTTTGCAGTGGGTCTCTGTCCGACTCCTCCTTTCGTGCACTCCTGCTGTCACTTATCCTCCATCTTTAGAAACACAAACGGGAAACCGTGTGTTTAATACCAATCCTGCCCGTCAGAACCCCAAACCCTAAATCCCTAGAACATTCCAGTTTATTTCTCCAAGTTTTTCACGACAAATTGAGAAAGACATTGCAGGGGATGAAGGGCTAGCTAGAACAGCGGGCAAACGCTTTCTTGCATGCATCTGACCCGGGTTCAATCCCTGGCAGTCTATATGTTCCCTGAGCCCTGCCAGAAGTAAACCCTGAGCACCAACAGGTTTGCCACCCTCCCATCCCATCCCCAAAAAGGCTTTGGAAGTCGTTTCACATAATGTAATAATTTTATATATAAAAGATGCTCAAAGGATGCAAATTATTTCCCCGAGGTTGCAAGGTATTAGGAACTGACGTGTAATCTGGTGACTACTGGCTAAGAGGGCTTGTTAATCCCACGATGCAGAGTCTTTGGATTGGTGTGGCTAGACAGCACTCTCACTGAGCAAGATAACAGTGCAAAATGTTTAAGAAGGAGTTTTCTGAAACAACTCTCTAAGTACTTGCTGTTTTTTTAAAATCACTCCGATAGAGTGATTTCTTCAAGGATAACTCTGATTTCCTCCAGAGATGAGTATCTGTAATACTTATGAAAAGAAAAATGTGACTGCACTAAATACAGATAGACTTCATTCTGAAAAACATGGAAATACTGTGTTCCTTGCTTCCTTCCACCCACAGTGAGGGATAGAAGAAACATTAACTTACTATTGAACTTTCTGGTCAAGTCTAAATCTTCTATATAGATAAAGAAAAGAACTGACAGCTACTCTTGACAAAGATAAATCGTTCCCAATTTTATCAAATAATGAGAGTACCAAAACCCAGATATTTAATCCAGATATTTTTATCTTTCCACAGATCAAAATGAAACTTACCTTTCTAAACTAAAAAAGATTGTAGATTCTTTTTTGTTGTTTTTTTTTTTTACAAAGCAATCTTTCTTGATTTTTGCTCCTTGGGGGCAATTATCTGCATTATGATTGTTATACTTCGACTTATGGATGCAGTTGGTTCATTGGCATTTCTCTGGAAGTAGAGTCATCTGTTCTAATGCAGCAGTTCATTGTTTCTTAGAAAAGGTTTTTAGATCTACACATGCTGGCTGTTTCACAAAGCCCTTTAGTTTCTGGTTCAACATAAAAAGAATGGGTAAATAATTATTAACCTCGGCTTCAAGTTAGATAGAACTTTAAAAAACACTTTTTCTTTTAGAGTAAATTGAGCTTTATGGAAAAGTTACAAAGAGAATCTCTTACCAGTTTCCCCTAGCATTAATCTTAACATCTAACACTGCTAAGATACAGATATCCTAACTAAAGAACCAATAGCAGTATATTCCTATGAACCGTTTATTATGATTTCGGTTGTTTTCCTCTAGTCTCCTTTTTCCATTCCAAGATTCCTCTTTTTATTTGTTTTTGGGCCACACCTTGCAGTGTTCAAGGATTACTCCTAGCCCTATACTCAGGAATCACTACCAACAGTGCTCAGTGGGCCATATACAATGCTTAGAGTTGAACCAGGGTAGCTGAAAGCAAAGTAAACACATTAACCCCTAGAGTACCTTGCTGCCCCCAAATTCCTCTTAAATTAGAAAACACATTTACGAATTCAGTCTCCTTCATCTCTTGTCAGTTATAATTTTTCACTTAAAAATTTTAATCTTCAGGGCTAGCGTGAAAGTACAGCAAGTAGAGTGCTTACTTGCCTTGCATGTAACCGACTCAGGTTCAATCCTCAGCTCCACATATGGTCTCCCAGACCTGCCAGGTTTGATCCCTAAGTGCAGAGCCAGGAGTAAGCACTGAGCATCACCAGGTGTGGCCAAAAACATTTTTTTAACTTTTTTTTTCTTATTCATAATTATTCTGACAGTTTTGAAGAGCCCTGATTCAATATTCTGTAGAATATTGGGAAATTTTGAAAAGTACAGATGATCAGGGCTAGAGAGATAGTATGACATTAAGATGCTTGACTAGCACACAACCAACCCTACTAGACCCCCTATTCCACATATTGTCCCCTGGACATACCAGGAATGACCCCTGAACACTGAGGAGCCTCTGAGTACTGCCAGACATAGCCCATCAAAAGTATAAATGAGGGGCTGGAGCGATAGCTCAGCGGGTAGGGCATTTGCCTTCAACCCTGGGTTCGATTCCCAGCATCCCATATGGTCCCCTGAGCACCGCCAGGAGTAATTCCTGAGTGAAGAGCCAGGAGTAACCCCTGTGCATTGCCATTGTGACCCAAAAAGCCAAAAAAAAAAAGTATAAATGACCAGAGGACAGAGCAATAATAGAGTGGGTAGGGTATTTGCCTTGCATAGACCTGACCCATTTGGCTGAGTAACATCAGGAGAAGCTCCTAGACCTCCTAAATGCTACTTGGGAGGTCCCTAAATAAATAAATAAATAACAATAAATGGGAAGTGGAGAAAGAGAGGCATCAAAAATATTTTAGGAAACATAAAATTTATCTTCAGAAGGCTAGCAACTTTTTCTTTTCTTTCTTTTTTTTTTTTTTTTACTTCTTTTATTGCTCTACACAGAGCTGGTCTGGGTTGGATCCCAGCATCCTGTATAGTCCCCTAAGAGAGTGATCCCTGAGCACATAGCAGGAGTAAGCCCTTAGCATTGCCAAGTATGAACCAAAAACTGTAGGAAAAAGAAATCCTACCCCCTCCCCTACCCTAAAACCAGAAAAGTCAAATAGAGGGTAAATTTGTAGAATTATTTGCAAGTGCAGGATGTTCGGTATAACCAAATGTAACATAAAATGTGCTTTTAAAAGATCTTAATTATTTTTATTTTAAATTCATGTTATATGTTTATGGTTAATTTTGTTGAAGTATAGATAGTTTGTTACAGTTTTTAATTTTCTAACATGCATACTGCAGAAGTCCCTAAACTAGGCTCATATAGCTGGCAGAAGAGCAAATACTCTGGTGAAAGTTTCTGGTGAAAAGGGTGAAGAGCTACTTGGGTTTTTTTTCTACCAGGGAAAAGAAGCAGAGTGGAAGCCACTTAATCCTTTTGAAAGAGTCAATTTCACAATCAGAGCTAGATCTCAGTTCAAGGATCCTTATCTATTTCTCTCTAGCAACTAGATAGTTCTTTGGTTTAATTTGGTTCAAAAGCAAACAGCTCAAAGTGTTGGAGCACAGGTTTTGCATTTGCAAGCCCCTCATTTGATCACTGTGCTGGAGCGATAGCACAGCGGGTAGGGCGTTTGCCTTACAAGTGGCCAACATGGCCGACCCGAGTTCGATTCCTCCGCCCCTCTCGGAGAGCCCGGCAAGCTACCGAGAGTATTCGATATGCCAGACACAGTAACAACAAAGTCTCCAATGGAGACGTTACTGGGCCCGCTCGAGCAAATCGACGATCAACGGGAGGGCCTTTACCTTTTTACCTTTACCATTTGATCACAGCACCACATGGTCCTCTGAGCACAAACCTGAGAACAGTCACAAGTCCGAGCGGATATGACCTCAAACAAACAAACAAACAAATAAATAAATAAATAAGAACAAAGCCAAATTCCAAAGAACACTGTATCACTGTCATCCCGTTGATCTTCCATTTACTCAAGCCGGCGCCAGTAACATCTCTATTCCTCCCAGCCCTGAGATTTTAGCAACCTCTTCTTACTCGTCTTTTTGCAATGATTGGAGGCTCTTTAAGGGTCAGGGGAATGAGACCTACTGTCATTACTGTATTTGGCATATGAATACGACACGGGGAACTTGCCAGACTCTGCCTGTGCAGGTGGGATACTCTCGGTAGCTTGCCGGGCCCTCCGAGAGGCATAAATGAGTAGGAAGTGTCTTATAATATCTGGTAAGTGGCCTGGAGCATGGCGGTGGTTGGGCAGTGGTGATCAGCTGCCAGGGCTGGGTCTCTTGGGGTGGGGAGGGCTCTCACCCACCCCACAGTCTGGCGCGGAGTCCAAAGAACATATAATTTTATTATTAATAGTATTAGTATGAGTATTATCTTGGTTTGGGGGTTATACCAGGAGGTTCTTAGGGATTACTTCTGGCTCTGTGACTCCAGGACACTCCTGGTGGGCTAAGGGGACGATAAATGGTGCCCACCATTAAACTGAGGTCAGCAATGTGCAAGACAAGTGCTTTCCCCACTATACTATCTCTCAAGCCCTAGAACATGTAACTTAAAATACCACAGATTTCATCATTTTTCATTTCATCATCCTGTTATTCGTCGATTGTCTCGAGCAGACTCCAGTAACGTCTCTTTCATCCTAGCCCTGAGATTATATTCACGGCTCTTTAGGAGAATGAGACCCATCATTGTTACTGGTATTTGGCATATTGGGTACGCCACGGGGAGTTTGCCAGACTCTGCCCTGTGGGCAGGCTACATTCGATAGCCTGCAAGTTTGTCCAAAGTAGGAATGAGACAATAAGATGTCATAAAAAAAAGTTCTGAAAAGATGTCGCACGGCCGCGAATGCGGCCGCGTGGTTCGGGGATCTGGATTTTATAGAAAATGTAATCTGTGGTATTTTTTTAAATAAAAAATACCACAGATTACATTTTCTTAAGTGCAAAATTGGGATTATTCAGACCACTTTTTTGTTTGTTCTGTGGGCACACTGGGGAGTGCTCAGGCTCTGTGCTCAGGAGTCACTCCTGGCACATATGCAGTACAGGGGATCGAACACTGGTTGGCCACATGTAAGGCAAGTGTCTAACCCACTGTACTAACTCCCAAACTAGTTAGATCATTTAAACTTAACCCAATGGAAAAACAGAAGTAAATAATCAGATATTCTCTTGGTCAAGGATTTATACAGGCCCTGCAGTTAGTAATAAGAGCACAGAGAATAGTAAGACAGATCTCCTACCTCGAGAGTACACATACATCACTATCTATCACTATCACTATCACTATCACTATCACTATCACTATCACTATCGCCCCGTTGTTCATCGATTCACTCGAACGGGCCCAGTAACGTTTCCATTCATCCCTGTCACGTGCTAGTGTAGCCCAATGACATATTGGGGGCTTCTTCAGAATCAGGGGAATGAGGACCATTCATTGTTACTGTTTTTGACATATCGAGTACGCCACGGGTAGTTTTTCAAGCTCTGCCGTGCGGACAGGATCCTCTCGGTAGCTTGCCGGGCTCTCCAAGAGGGATGGAAGCCTTTAGGGCAGTATCTAATCACCCTTACAGGTGTTCCTAGTCAGGCATATAGGCGCGTATCATACTCTCATAGCCTGCCGGGTTCTCTGAGAGTGAGAACAACAGAATAAAAGGAGCTTGGTTTTAGAGTCTCTGGATCCTGGCCGTTGATGGGGTTACACAGCAGTTGGTGGGTGTAACTGTCTAGCTACTGGAAGGTGGGGGAGCTGGGTGGAGGAGGCCCAGTCCTGAACCGAGCAGGCTTGGAGATCTCAGCCCTGGGTCCCAGGGTGAATCGTGATATTCCAAGCATAGTTCTTTCGATTCCTCTTTGAGAGACCCGAATAGCGTTCTCATCCTGTTTTCGTAGGGTCCAGGTTTCTGAGGCATATGTTAATGCAGGAAGAATAGTGGAATCAAAGAGATGTGCTCGTAGCTGGAGGTTCTTTGTCCTTTTAGTTATTTCTTCAATGCTCTTGAAGGCATTCCAAGCCACTCTCTTCCTCCTGCGCAACTCAGGTGCCAGGTCATTCATCATGTTGATTTCTTCACCTAGGTATATATAACTGTTGCATTCGGAGATGGTGGTTCCGTTGAGAGCGAATGGAGCGTCAGGAACAAGGCTGTTTCTCATAAACATTGTCTTCGTAAGATTCAGCTGTAGTCCGACCTTTCCACATTCGCAGTCAAAGTCGTTCAGCATTTGTGCCGCTTGGCTGATGTTTGGTGTTATTAGAACGATGTCATCAGCAAAGCAGAGGTGGTGTAGTTGCCGACCATCTATCTTCACTCCCATGTTTTCCCATTCCAGTCGTCGCATGATGTTCTCGAGGGTGGCACTGAAGAGTTTTGGTGAAATGGTATCACCCTGCCGAACCCCTCTCTTGATATGGATGATTACTTCTTTGTAGAATGGTGAGATCTTGGTAGTGAATCCGCAATAGAGCTCACGAAGGATCCTGATGTATTGAGTTTGTACGCCCTGATTGGCTAGGGCTTCCATGACCGCTTCCGCCTCAACAGAATCAAAGGCCTTCTTTAAATCAATGAACGTTAGACAGAGCGGCATCTTGAACTCCCGAGAAACCTCAATGAGCTTAGTAATCGTGTGGATATGGTCGATGGTACTGAATCCTTTTCGGAATCCAGCTTGTTCACATGGTTGTCCTTCATCTAGTGTTCTGCTAATTCTATTCAGGATGACTCGAGTGAATAGTTTGTAGATGACAGACAATAGGCAGATTGGGCGATAGTTGCCAATGTCGTGGATGTCTCCCTTCTTGTATAGTAGTACAGTCCTGCTGGTTTTCCATTGGGATGGAACCTTGTATTCAGACAGGTAGCGTGTGAAGAGTCGAGCCAATGTATTGATGAGTACTGATGGTAAGTTCTTCAGGTGTTCAGGTCTGATCTTGTCTGGGCCAGGTGCTCTTTGTTTCTTTACCGACGAGATGGCATGTTGGATTTCGGAAGGGAGAACATTGGGAACGACATATCCATCATGTGGTATGTGGTATGTGGGCAAGTTGATGTGGCTATTAAAGAGATCTGAGTAGAAGTCATGAATAATCTTCTCCATTGCCCTTCTGGAAGATGTGATAGATCCATCATGATGTCGGAGGGCAGTCATCTTGGTTTTGTAGTTGGTGAAGGACAGGCGGGCATTACGAATGTTTTTCCCAGCTTCTGCTGCATCTACCAGTACTGCTGCTCTCCTGTTTTTGAGGTCATCCTTGATGGCTTCTCTGCACTGTTTTGCCAGTTCGGACGTTCGCTTGTGGTTGCCTGAGGCACGTGCCAAGCCACGTTGGCGAATAAGTTCAAGAGTGTTCGAAGAAAGACGGTTTTTTGTGGTTATCTCTCTCTTGGCATTCCTTGCACAATCATGGAGGTGCTGAATCATTCGATCGTATTCCTCATCAATGTTGTCAATGACGGCATCTTCCCATGTTGCCGCAATAGAGCCAAAGAGCTCCCAGTTGGTGGTTGTTCTGGGAATCCTCTTCTGCCCCACACACACACCACAAAAACAAACAAACTAGAACTGGGACAGTGATAGGTTATACGGAAAGCACTTGGTTAAGGAAAGAGGAAGCTAGAGAACTTGCAACCGTCCAGGTTGCAAATGTGTGTAAGGGTAGGGCTAGTCACCAAGGTCAGAATAAAGAAGGGATGGGTGAACGAAAAATAAATATTAAATTCACATTGGGGCAAAATTATTTTTTAATTTTTAATTTTATTTTTTTATTTTTTTAAATTTTTATTAGTGAAATACCAAGAGGTACATTTGTAGACTTACAAGTTTTTGTGCTTGGGGGGGTGCAAAATGATTTTAAGAGTCTCAAGGACAGCAGGACAGAGATGTTCTGATGGAAATTAGAGAAACCACTGACTAGGGTAAAACATAGTTCTCTAGTATGGAGGTGATCTGAGGTAGCAGCTGATGTTTACTGTATTTTTTCTTAGGAAAAAGTGATTGACAATTTTATACTCTTGGACTTTATTGGGAAAGTGAACTCCTTATTAGCACTAGCATGTGTATATTTCTGTTTCTGGAAATTTTTAATTCAGAGAGTGACTTTGCATAATTTATAAGTAAATGCTACTTATATTACTTAAGGTAGTCACAATCTTTTTTCTATATACCAATGTAATGATGACTACCACTTATGGAACTCTGTACACTCTTTCAAATTCCCCAAGTAACCTTCAAGCTTAATTCACTTTTTTTTCTTGTTGGGTCACACCTGGCAATGCTCAGGGGCTACTCCTGGCTCTGCACTCAGGAATTACTCCTGACAGTGCTTCAGGAATAAATGCTTTATGGAATGCTGGGAATCGAACCCAGGTTGACCGTGTGCAAGACAGACGCCCTACCCTCTGTGCTATTGCTCCAGCCCCTTAGTAAAGTAAAAGTAAAGGCCCTCCCGTTGATCGTCGATTTGCTCAAGCGGGCCCAGTAACGTCTCCATTGGAGACTTTGTTGTTACTGTGTCTGGCATATCGAATACTCTCGGTAGCTTGCCGGGCTCTCCGAGAGGGGCGGAGGAATCGAACTCGGGTCGGCCATGTTGGCCGCTTGTAAGGCGAACGCCCTACCCGCTGTGCTATCGCTCCAGCCCCTTAATTCACTTTTTAAACTATAAGGATCAAAGTCTCTCTCCTTTCACAGGAAAGAAAACTGCAACTATATGTAAACAGCTCCCGGAGGAGAAGAGCGCAGTCTCCTGCCCCCGCGCCTGGCTATTCCTCGCCAGGGCCCCTTGGAGGGGAGTGGGTTGAGCTTTCCTCCCCGCCCTGGTCAGGGCCCTGGCAGCCGAAGACCTCCAGGACCAGCCACCACCATGCTGAGACCACTCTCCGCACACATGAAGGTACCGGCAGAGGGACAAAGCCACGTGGGTTCCGGGCCGAGATCTCCAAGCCTACTCGGATTGGAGTCGAGCATCCTCCACCCAGATCCTCCAAACTCCAGTAGGCGGGGGTCACACCCACCAACTGGCCCCCTGGCGCCGTGTAATCCCATCAGCGGCCAAGACTCTGAGACTATAAAAACCAGCTCCTGGAACCACGCGGCCGCATTTGCGGCCGCGCAACATCTTATTATAACATCTCATTCCTACTTTGACAAACTGGCAGGCTACCGAATGTAGCCTGCCCACACGGCAGAGTCTGGTAAACTCCCCGTGGCGTACCCAATATGCCAAATACCAGTAACAATGATGGGTCTCATTCTCCTAAAGAGCCTTGAATATAACCTCAAGGCCAGGATGAAGGAGACGTTACTGGGGCCTGCTCGAGGCAATCGATGAATAACAGGATGATCTGTGATCTGTGATGATAGATGCTTCATATTTTCTTTGCATGCTAAAGTATTCCTAGTTTAAATCACAGTCAGCATTATATGCAGCATCTTTAGAAACTTACCCAGCAAAATCTGGAAAAAAGGCTTACTAGCATTTATCTAATTTTCCTCAGAAAATTATAATCATTGCAATGAACAGAATAAGATATTTGGTTATTGAAAGGGTAGAGTAAAATTACTGTTTTTCAATTAAAAAAGTCTTTCTGAGAAATGTTATATATAAAAGCTCTTGGTTTAAAAGTGTGTATTTTGTATTTTTAATTATGTAATTTAATGATTTTATTTTTTTATAATTTTATTTATTTATTTTTCTTCTTATATTTATTTATTGAATCACTGTAGGAAAAGTTACTAAGCTTTCAGGTTTAAGTCTCAGTCATACAATGATCAGACACCTCTCCCTTCACCAGTACTCATTTTTCACCACCAAGAACCCCAATATACCCTCCTCCCTCCCCTCCCAATGCCTGTGAGGCAGATGATTTCCACTTAACTCTTCTCTACATTCATTACATTCATTATTTTGACAAAAGATGCACCATTATTGTTTAGACTCCCCCCTCTCAACAATCAGAATTGCTGAAAAGGCATTGTGAAATACTTTGTTTTCTATAGCTGGTTATGAGAATCATAAAATCTTGCGTGGCCACAATAGCAGCCTCGTGATTTTGGACTTCTGCAAAAAGCCTGATAATTACGAGATTGGTTTCTGTGTGTCTGGCTTTATGGCTGTGTCAGAGAGCTGCTCATGGGGGGCAACTCATGACCTCGGTAGGTACCGCCCCCCCTTCCCATGAGACTGCAGTTGCCCCGTCAATGCTAGCTCATACCTGGCTTTCTTATAAGCTCTGAGGCAGCAGCCACCTTGCTGCGGGGGGGAGGGGGGGGCGGGGGGGAAGGGGAAAAGTGGAAGGCGGAAGGGAGCAACACCCTTTCCCTCCCTGGAGGCATGGCGCCATAGTTTAATGCATGGTCCATTCACTTTTCTGCTGCAAGCTGTCGGGCTCTGGATTAAGTCCTTTCACCTCTGAGCTATGGCTGTGTGGCTATGCCAGAGAGCCGCTCATGGGGGGCAACTCGTGACCTCGGTAGGGTGTGAAGGATGAACTGGTACCGCTCCTCTTCCCATGAGACTGCAGTTGCCCCATCGCCGCCGGCCCATACCTGGCTTTCCAATAAGCTCTGAGGCGGTGGTTACCTTGCTACCAGAGGGGAAAAAGGCGGAAGGAAGCAACACCCTTTCCCTCCTGGGGAGGCATGGCACCGTAGTTTAACGCATGGTCCATTCACTTTTCTGTCGCAAGTGGTTGGACTCTGGATTAAATCCTTTTGCCTCTGGAGCCATGGCCATGCCAGAGAGCTGATTGTGGGGGGCAACTCGTGACCTCGGCAGGGTGTGAAGGATGAGCCGGTACTGACCCCCTTCTCATGAGACTGCAGTTGCCCCATCACTGCCGGCTCATACTTGGCTTTCCAAGAAGCTCTGAGGCAGCGGCGGTCACCTTGTATGCGGTCCAGATGCATTTCTGCCAAAAGCTGCTGGGTTTCGAGATTTGTTTCTGAGTCTCTGGGATCATGGCCGTTAATTATCTTGATCAGGAGCCAGAGAGGTTGTTTGTAGGCGACGACTCAGGATCTCACTGGGATGGGGAGGAAATGGCCGGTTCCACCCTCATCTGGTGAGGCCCTGCGTGTCTCGTCACTGCAGGCCCAAACCTGACTGTCCAGTTGCCTCTGGAAGATGGTGGTCACTAGACCGCCAAGGGGAACAGACCAAGGCACGAAACCTATTCCCACCTGAGTGGCCCAGCGCCAGTAACCTACTTTAGGAACAGGTTGCATTTCTGCCAAAAGCCTTTGGGTTCCGAGATTCGTTTCTGAGTCTCTGGGATCATGGCTGTTAAGCAGTTCGATCAGGAACCAGAGAGGCCATGCCTCCAATTACATAGCTGAGCCAGATGTGGTTTGTGGGTGTGTCTCCCACATACCTAACTTTTGGCCATTTACTTTCTTGGTAAACTTTACCCCAAGTTGTTGGGGTCTGGCCAAAGGCACAGCAGCAATTTTGGGGTATCTGAAAGCGTGACGGTGCCATCAGGCTGCTGATGCACTTGCCTTACAGGTACATATTGACCTGCTGGCAGCATAATACCCCCAGACTTTTTAAAAATGATTTTAAAAGCTATTTCATTGCATGCTAAATTCTGGAATAGAATAAATGCTTTTCCTCAGTAGTCTATTCAGAGCTATGATAAGAAGTGCATTATTTATAAAAGTGTAATACATTTCTAATTATCATAGCTAGAATAATTTTAGTTATCCACAATCCAACATTCCAGAATTTCAAATATTTGAACAATAATTTTTCTCAATCTGGTAGGAAATATACTTTCAATACTTTGCTCCTACTGGGTAAACTTCAAATTAAGAAATACTGAAAAACTACGCACTTCCCTGGAAATAAATAAAATGATTCTTAAATGCTGCACACGAGCCACAATATATTAACCTCAAATTACTGACCATCTGCCAGTATCCATTTTCCTTTTTGGGCTCTCTAATAAAGTTATTACCTGTTATTTTTGGCAAAATTCTTTTAAAAAAAAAGTTAAAATGCAATGATCAAAATTCCCTTTTATTCTAAATGTGCTTGTTTCGATCTGAATTTCACAGAAAATCACACATCTGCTAAGGTGAGCCATCTTGGTGTTCTTAGGAATATTTATCAAGTCCCTCTGATTCATATCACATTCGACAGCCTGAACAGTTTTAAGCCAAGCACATAAAGAGAACCTGATTACTTTCAATTGTTTTTTCCATCAAGCTTCTTGTACTCTGAAAATCAGATACTAAAGTCTGAAAATGAATTGATTTTCAACAATTGAAGAAAGGCTAGAACCCTGTTGGAATAAATTCCATTTATGTGACAACCACTTCTGGCTCCATATAATCCTGATAAGATTGAACATGATATAAACGAGTGCCTTGTTTCTATTTATTGATAAGGATTCAGGAATATTCTTTTAAAATATTTTGAGAGAAAAAGTAACTCTAAATATTTTTAGTTAAAAATGTATAGCAAAGGTCAAACTAAGCTCTACTAATTACATGGTACCTTTATATAGGGAATTCTGATATATATATATACCTAAAATACATCATATAAGTACTACTTTTTTTTCATATCCTGTGATGCTTAGGAGGTACTCCTGGCCCTGAACTTAAGAATCACTCCCAGAGGAGCTCAGGGGACCATATAGAATGCCAGGGTTCAAACCCCAGTTGGCTGTATGTAAGGCAAGCACCCTACCCATTGTGCTATCTCTACGGTGAAGTACTAATTTTTAAATGCAATCTTCACTATATTCCGAGATTCCTGGCTTCTACTTTAATATTCCATGGGACACTTTTATCTACATACATGGGTGAAGAGCAATGACTCAGAAAGTGTCTTCAATTTAGCTAGAGTTCTGCTCTCTAAAAATATATATATATATATAATTTAAAAAATTAAGTTCTGAGGTCTTCTCAAAGCAAGGGCAGGCATTCTTAACCCCACCCCCACCCCTCACCCCTGAAAACCACACCCACATCCCAAGCCTCTGCCAAGTCAATTCACCCACCTGCCCTGCTCCACAGATTCACAACAAACTCTCAGAAGTGATGCGAACAAAGTAGCTAAAAATTATGCATACACCAATCTCCCAGATGAAAAAACTCTGGGGCGCTCTCTGAAAGAGTGGGGGTAGGCTGAGCTCCAAACCCCCTGAAGTTCTGACAGCTGTACCCACATCTACCACTGTGCCAGTGGCCCAACAGCTGCCACCGTGCCAGTGGCCCAACTCCTTTGCTTCATAACTAATCTCTGCGGAGACACCAAACCACAAAAATTTCAGGTACATCAGTTTTCAGGCTGAGAATCTGAGGGTCTTCTTGGAGTGGAGGATACCCACATCCCATAGGCTGTGTCAACTCATTGGCCTACTTCCACAGATTCTGAGGTTTCCAATTCCAACAACTGAAATTGCAACACCTCCAAATTCTACAATACTGACATCGCAGTGGGAGCACACCAAATTAGGGGTGAAAATAACATAGAAGCTCAATAAAACAAAAGCAATAACACAGAAGTCTCAACTAGCAACAAAACAGCTTACTAAATTCTCAGACAAGCACTTAATAACTCCATGGTGAGATACAAATATTTTCACAAATTTTCTTTTACTGAAGTATTTTTTCTAATTTTATTAGTCATTTATTTGTAATGATAAATATGAAATACATTTTCTTTTTGTGCCTGCTAGGGTCAGGCTTGAGGGATAGTTGGGAAGTGGGGACCCGGTGGAGGGACTGGTGTTGGAACATTAAATGACTGTAGCAACTATATTATGGAACAATTTTGTAAATCATGGTGTTTAAATAAAGTAAAAAAGTAATTTTAAAAATATATAAAAATTAAGTTCTGAGGCTGTATAGAATGGGAATGGGAAGGAATGGGAGTGAAGATAGATGGTCGGCAACTACACCACCTCCGCTTTGCTGATGACATCGTTCTAATAACACCAAACATCAGCCAAGCGGCACAAATGCTGAACGACTTTGACCGTGAATGTGGAAAGGTCGGACTACAGCTGAATCTTACGAAGACAATGTTTATGAGAAACAGCCTTGTTCCTGACGCTCCATTCACTCTCAACGGAACCACCATCTCCGAATGCAACAGTTATGTGTACCTAGGTCGAGAAGCCAACATGACGAATGACCTGGTACCTGAGTTGCGCAGGAGGAAGAGAGCAGCTTGGAACGCCTTCAAGAGCATCAAAGAAATAGCTAAGAGCACGAAGAACCTCTGGCTCCGGGCACATCTTTTCGTTTCCACTGTTCTTCCTGCATTACATATGCCTCAGAGACCTGGGCCCTATGAAAACAGGATGAGATAGAACTCTATTTGGGTCTCCCAAAGAGGAATTGAACGAGCTATGCTTGGAGTATCACTTTCACTCAAATGAGAGAAGGAATTCAGAGTTCCGACCTCCATCAATGCTCAAGAATCAGGAACGTTGTCTCGTTTGTCAAGGCATCGAAAATCAGATGGGATGGACACGTAATGAGATTTGGAGACGACTGCTGGACTAGAGCCATTACCGGCTGGATTCCACAAGAAGTCAAAAGACCGCATGGCCGCCCACCTACGAGATGGTCAGACTTTTTCATCAAGAACCTGAACGATCAGTTTGAGGCTCTTCATGTTCCTAGAACGAGCAGATGCCATTGGGCTACGTTAACATGCAACAGGGATGAATGGAGATGTTACTGGCACCCACTCAAGCAAATCGATGAGTAACGGGATATCAAGTCATCAAGTGAGGCTGTATAATAGAGTGTTTGTTTTGCACATGGCAGACTCCCATATTATGTAGAACCCAAATCATCACCAGGAGCACTAAGCTAAGAGAAAGCCCTAACTACTGCTGGGTATGTCCTCCTCAAAAGTAAGTTCTCCTATTTTGTAACATCCAAGAATAGCCTAGATTAGTACCAGGAGGTTTACTCCATGGCTTGGAGGTGAGCCGCACAGACGGGGGAAAAGGCAGCTCAGATAGAGAAGGAAGCACCAAATAAAGGGTGTTGGAAGGATCCTCCCAGGATGGGAGATGCATGCTGAAAGTAGACTATAGACCGAACATGATTGCCACTCAATGCCTCTTTTGCAAACCACAGCACCCAAACGGAGATAGAGAACAAAAGGGAATACCCTGCCACAGAGGCAGGGTGGGATTGGGGAGGGGGGGTGGTACTGGGATCAGTGGTGGTGGAGAATGGGCACTGGTGGAGGGATGGGCACTCGATCATTGTATAACTGAAACCCAAGCACAAAAATTTCTAAGTCTACAACTGTACCTCGATGGTGCTGAATCCTTTGCGGAACCCTGCTTGCTCGCATGGTTGTCCTTCATCTAGTGTTCTGCCAATCCTATTCAGGATGACTCGAGTGAACAACTTGTAGATGACAGACAATAGGCAGATCGGGCGATAGTTGCCAATGTCATGGATGTCTCCCTTCTTGAACAGTAGTACGGTCCTGCTGGTTTTCCATTGGGACGGAACCTTGCATTCAGACAGGTAGCAAGTGAAGAGCCGAGCCAGTGTATTGATGAGTACTGACGGCAGGTTCTTCAGGTGTTCAGGTCTGACCTTGTCTGGGCCGGGTGCTGTTTGTTTCTTTACCGACGAAATGGCGTGTCAGATTTCGGAGGGGAGAACGTTGGGAACAACATACCCATCCTGTGGAATTTGGTATGTTGGCAAGTGGACATGGCTATCGAAGAGATTTGAGTAGAAGTCATGGATAATCTTCTCCATTGCCGTTCTGGAGGATGTGATGGATCCATCAGGACGTCGGAGGGCAGTCATCTTGGTCTTATAGTTGGCGAAGGACAGGCGGGCCTTACGAATACTTTTCCCGGCTTCTGCCGCATCTACCAGTACTTCTGCTCTTCTCTCTTTGAGGTCTTCCTTGATCGCATCTCTGCACTGCTTTGCAAGCTCAGACGTTAGCTTGCGGTTGCCTGAGGCATGCGCCAAACCACGCTGGCGAATTAGCTCAAGAGTTTTCGAAGATAGGCGACTTTTTGTGGCTATCTCTCTCTTGGCGTTCCTCGCACATTCATGGAGGTGCTGAACCAGTCGATCATATTCCTCGTCAATGTTGTCAACAATGGCATCTTCCCATGTTGCCGCAATAGTACCAAAGAGTTCCCAGTTGGTGGTCATTCTGGGAGTTCTCTTTTTGAACTTTGCAGCCCTTTCTCCCCGCTCTGTGAAGTAGAATTTTGCACGAAGGAGACGGTGGTCCGATCCTGTTCGAAATTTTGGGACAACAGCGACATCAGTCAGGCAAAACCGTCGATTGAATATGATGTGGTCTATTTCGTTGTGGAATCGTCCACCGGGAGACTCCCATGTCCATCGTTTAGATTCTGCCTTCTGGAACTATGAGTTACCATGGATGGTCTTGGTCAACATGATGAACTCTGACAGTCTCTCACCCTGTTCGTTCCATTCTAGGCCATGGGTCCCGATGTGAAGTTCTTCAGCTGATCTTCTCGGTCCTATCTTGGCATTAAAATCACCCACAATGATCTTGTAGAAGGTGTGGTCTTCTTTATAGAACTTCTCAAGCTCCATGTAGAACTTCTCGATTTCTCTTTCATCATAATGAGATGTTGGTGCGTAGACAACGAAGATAGAAACTGCAGGCAGTGAGCCACATCTATTCAAATGTAAACGTCCGATTCGGGTTGTTAGGCATTCGAATGAATCAATGCTCTTGGCCAAGTTTGTGTTGACAAGGACACCGATGCCTCCAACACCTCTTTTATCGCATGTTCTGAGGAACAATTCTTCTCCAGTGTCGAAAATGGCATGGTGAGATTCGTGCCTTCTTGTCTCGGTCAGACCAATGATGTCGTACTTGATCATTCGCGCTTGTACCATCAGGTCCTCGACCATATCCACACAATAACCAAGCTCATTGAGGTTTCTCGGGAGTTCAAGATGCCGCTCTGCTTAACGTTCATTGATTTAAAGAAGGCCTTTGATTCTGTTGAGACGGAAGCGGTCATTGAAGCCCTAGCCAATCAGGGCATTCAAGCCCAATACATCAGGATCCTCCGTGAGCTGTATTGCGGATTCACTACCAGGATCTCACCATTCTACAAAGAAGTGATCGTTGATGTCAAGAGAGGGGTGCGGCAGGGTGATACCATTTCACCGAAACTCTTCAGTGCCACCCTCGAGAACATCATGCGACGACTGGAATGGGAAGGAATGGGAGTGAAGATAGATGGTCGGCAATTACACCACCTCCGCTTTGCTGATGATATTGTTTTAATAACACCAAACATCAGCCAAGCGGCACAAATGCTGGCCGACTTTGACCGTGAGTGTGGAAAGGTAGGACTACAGCTGAATCTTACGAAGACAATGTTTATGAGAAACAGCCTTGTTCCTGACGCCCCATTCGCTCTCAATGGTACGACCATCTCCGAATGCAACAGCTATGTCTACCTAGGTCGAGAGGTCAACATGACAAATGACCTGGCACCCGAGCTGCGCAGGAGGAAGAGAGTGGCTTGGAACGCCTTCAAGAACGTCGAAGAAATAGCTAAGAGGACGAAGAACCTCCGGCTCCGGGCACATCTCTTTGATTCCACTGTTCTTCCTGCATTAACATATGCCTCAGAGACCTGGGCCCTAAGCAAACAAGATGAGAACGCCATTCAGGTCTCCCAAAGAAGAATAGAAAGAGCTATGCTTGGAATATCACGTTTCACTCAAATGAGAGAAAGAATCCGGAGTTCTGACATCTGTCGATGATCAAGGATCAGGGACGCTGTCTCATTTGCCAAGGTGTCGAAAATCAGATGGGCTGGTCACGTAATGAGATTTAAAGACGACCGTTGGACTAGAGCTGTTACTGATTGGATTCCACGGGATGTCAAGAAACCGCGTGGCCGCCCACCTACCAGATGGTCAGACTTCTTCGTCAAGATCATGAACGATCGGTTTGAGGCCCTTCATGTTCCCGGAGCGAACAGATGCCATTGGGCTACACTAGCATGCGACAGGGACAAATGGAGACGTTACTGGCGCCCGCTCGAGCAAATCGACGACTAACGGGAAGTTAAGTGATTAAGTGATTAAGTGACAACTGTACCTCATGGTGCTTCACTAATAAAATTTTTAAAAAATAATTCAGTTCTGAAATTCTCTAAAACCATTATATAAGCTCCCTAACAATGCATAATGGTGTTACAGATTCTCGCTCCAGTCATATCTCAGCCCATATCATCTGCTCCAACTTGTCCTCTTCACTCAAAGGGACACAGGCCTTGCTGGCTCTTTCTGTAAATTTGCAGGCAATTTTGTGTTTGTTATTTGCCACAAGTCATGCCTTTGCCCTCATATCCCTTGCTTGTCTCTTACTTCATAAATCTCCCCACTAAATAATCACTCCAATTAAAGAGGCTTTTCTTATGAGCCACCCCTATCTCGTTCCTTGCTACATTTTTCTTTGTAGCCCCTCCTATCATGTGGGATATTTAATAAATAGGCATGATATACTACCTTTATCTCTCTCGACCCCCTCTTCCCCAGAAGAATGCCAGGAGTATACTTGGCTGCATTCCCCTCAGGGAATGGACTTTTGCTTGGTAAATTGGTGACAGCTACTGTGCATTTTGGTGGTGGGGTACGTTAATTTTCTATATAAATATCACTGTCCTCCTGTTCTTCATCGATTTGCTCGAGCGGGCCCAGTAACATCTCCATTGTGACACTTGTTTCTGTGTTTGGCATATCAAATATGTCACGGGTAGCTTGCCAGGCTTTACCATGCAGGCAAGATACTCTTGGTAGCTTGCTGGGCCCTCCGAGAGGGGCGGAGGAATCAAACCCGGTCGTCTGTGTCGGCCGCGTGCAAGGCAAATGCCCTACCCGCTGTGCTATTACTCCAGCCCATATAAGTATCATCAATACTAATACTATAGCAACCATGTTACCTAAACTATAATAAGATTTTTAATTGAAAAAGGAACCAAAGAGATAGTACGCGGATTAAAGTACTTGCCTTGCATCTAGCTAACCCCAGATAGATCTCTAGCACCACATATGTTCCTCTGAGCATAGCAGGGAGTAATCTCTGAGTACAAAGCCAGGAGTTAGCACCACCACGTAAGGTCCCCAAACAAACCAAACCAAAAATAAGTAAATAATATAATATATAATATTTCAAAATAAAAATAATAACTGGGAGATTTGCTGAATTCTTTTGGTTCCAATAATATTAAACTTAATAATACAAATGGTGGGCCATTAAATGAGTTTAAAGATCGATGTGTAAACTAATATTTTTATAAATATTAACACTTGGTAATCTTAATTACTTAATTAAACACAATACCTCTATTTTCTTATAAAATGAAATGAAATAATTCTCATTTTAAGAACCTCTGCATCTTTATCTCATCCTTCCATAGTCCCTGTCCTTGGTCCTCTCTTACTGTCAAGTCAGTAACAGCACTCAGTTTACCTTTATAGCATTCATTAGTAGGTGGATGTGAGAGAGAAAGAAAGAGGGAGTCCAGAAGAGTCATCAGCTCCACAGAATAACTATCGAGGTCTATAATCCTTTTTATTTTATTTATTTTGTTTTATTGTTTTGGAGCCAGCAGTACTCAGGGCTTACTCCTATATGTATGCTCAGGGATCAACCTTGGTGGCTTTGGAGAATCAAATGTGGGGTGTCAAGGATCAAAGAGTCAGTCACGTGAAGGCAAATTGCCTGACCCTTTGTACTGTATCTCTGACCTCATATCCATTTTTTTTTTTTTTTGCTTTTTGGGTCACACCCGGCGATGCTCAGAGGTTACTCCTGGCTCATGCACTCAGGAATTACTCCTGGCGGTGCTCGGGGGACCTTATGGGATGCTGGGGATCGAACCTGGGTCGGCCATGTTGGCTGCGTGCAAGGCAAATGCCCTACCTGCTGTGCTATCGCTCCAGCCCCTCATATCCATTTCTGATTGACTTCAGTGTATGGTGTTAGAAAGGGACGTGGGTCCATTTTTCCATTTTGGGGTTTTTTTTTTTACAAGTGACTGACTAGTTTTCTCTAGACCAGACCAGCACTATTTGTTAAAAAGGCTTTCTTTGTTCCACTTGATACTTTTTTTGTACCATTATTGAAGATTAACTGGCATTACACCTGAGGAACTGTATCTGGACTCTCAGTGATTTGTCTGAGAATCTGTTCTTATTTTAGTACCACATCGTTTTGATTACTACCACTTCATAGTATAACTTGAAGGTGAGGGGGGAAAAGCCTACCATATTCTTTTTTCCTGGGATTTCTTCAGCTATTGGGGCAGGGAATAATTACTCCGTATACATTTCAACAGATTTGATATATGTCTTTAAACATGTCTTGGAGCAATAGCACAGCGGGTAGGGCGTTCGCCTTACAAGCGGCCAACATGGCCGACCCGAGTTCGATTCCTCCGCCCCTCTCGGAGAGCCCGGCAAGCTACCGAGAGTATTCGATATGCCAGACACAGTAACAACAAAGTCTCCAATGGAGACATTACTGGGCCCGCTCGAGCAAATCGACGATCAACGGGAGGGCCTTTACCTTTACCTTATATTTTTATAGAAATTGTATTAACTATGTTTAATGTTTTGGGCAAGATTGAAATGTTGACAATATTAATGCTTCCAATTCATCAACAAGGGATGTGTTTCTATTTCTATTTCTTTGTGTCCTCTCTTAATTCTTTTAGTAATTTAATTCTTTTAATTCTTTTCTTTTTATAAGTTTTTTACATCTTTTGTCAGTCTAATTCCCAGATACTTGCTTTTCTGAGGCACAATCGTGAATGGGATTTAAAATTTTTTTCTCTTTCTCATATAATTTGTTATTTGTATAAGAAAATCCACAAAACACAGTTTCCCACTCTTATCACTACCATTTAATGTAGTATTGGAAGGCCTTGCTGTAGCAATTAGGCAAGAAAGAGATATTAAGGGCATCCAGATCAGAAAAATAGTCAACTTCTCACTATATGCAGATGGTACGATGCTATACTTAGAAAATCCTAAAAATACACACACACCAAAAAAATATTCTCTTAGGAACAATAGACTTGTACAGTAAAGTGGCAGGCTATGAAATCAATGCACATTTATAGAATTTTTTAATTCTACTGCATATGCTTCTTTTTCTTCGGGATATGGTGACAGATTGTATTATTATCCCATTATTCACTCAGCCCTTCCCTGCAAGAAGCTAAACATCCTCAATCTCTTGGTGACAGAGAGTTCAAAGGGTGGAGCATATGCTTCATATGCGGGAGGCCTTAGCTCCACATGGCTCTCTGAGGATTACTTGGAGCAACACACAAATAAATCTTCACCTTAACCCTGTGATTTTTCTGCCCCCTCTAACTTTGGAGTTGGCCATGTAACCAATAGGTTATCACTTAATCACTTAATCCCCGTCATTCATTGATTTACTCAAGCGGGTGCCAGTAACGTCTCCATTCATCCCGGTTGCGTGCTAGCGTAGCCCAATGGTATCTGTTCATTCTAGGAACATGCAGAGTCTCAAACCAATCATTCAGGGTCTTGACGAAGAAGTCTGACCATCTTGTAGGTGGGCGTCCACGTGATCTTTTGATGTCCCGTGGAATCCAATCAGTGATGGCTCTAGTCCAGCGGTTGTCTGTAAACCTCATTACGTGTCCAGCCCATCTGATTTTTGATGTCTTGGCAAATGAGACAGCGTCCCTGATTCTTGAGCGTTGATGCAGATCAGAACTCCAGATTCTATCTCTCATTTGAGTGAATCGTGATATTCCAAGCATAGCTCTTTCAATTCCTCTTTGAGAGACCCGAATAGCGTTCTCATCCTGTTTTCATAGGGTCCAGGTCTCTGAGGCATATGTTAATGCAGGAAGAACAGTGGAATCAAAGAGATGTGCTCGTAGCTGGAGGTTCTTTGTCCTTTAAGTTATTTCTTCAACACGCTTGAAGGCATTCCAAGCCACTCTCTTCCTCCTGCGCAACTCAGGTGCCAGGTCATTCATCATGTTGATTTCTTGACCTAGGTATATATAACTGTTGCATTCGGAGATGGTGGTTCCGTTGAGAGCGAATGGAGCGTCAGGAACAAGGCTGTTTCTCATAAACATTGTCTTCATAAGATTCAGCTGTAGTCCGACCTTTCCACATTCACGGTTCAAAGTCGTTCAGCATTTGTGCCGCTTGGCTGATGTTTGGTGTTATTAGAACGATGTCATCAGCAAAGCGGAGGTGGTGTAGTTGCCGACCATCTATCTTCACTCCCATGCTTTCCCATTCCAGTTGTCACATGATGTTCTCGAGGGTGGCACTGAAGAGTTTTGGTGAAAATGGTATCACCCTGCCGAACCCCTCTCTTGATATGGATGATTACTTCTTTGTAGAATGGTGAGATCTTGGTAGTGAATCTGCAATAGAGCTCACGAAGGATCCTGATGTATTGAGTTTGTATGCCCTGATTGGCTAGGGCTTCCATGACTGCTTCCGTCTCAACAGAATCAAAGGCCTTCTTTAAATCAATGAACGTTAGACAGAGCGGCATCTTGAACTCCCGAGAAACCTCAATGAGCTTAGTAATCGTGTGGATATGGTCGATGGTACTGAATCCTTTTCGGAATCCAGCTTGTTCACATGGTTGTCCTTCATCTAGTGTTCTGCTAATCCTATTCAGGATGACTCGAGTGAACAGTTTGTAGATGACAGACAATAGGCAGATTGGGTGATAGTTGCCAATGTCGTGGATGTCTCCCTTCTTGTATAGTAGTACAGTCCTGCTGGTTTTCCGTTGGGATGGAACCTTGCATTCAGACAGGTAGCGTGTGAAGAGCCGAGCCAATGTATTGATGAGTACTGATGGTAAGTTCTTCAGGTGTTCAGGTCTGATCTTGTCTGGGCCAGGTGCTCTTTGTTTCTTTACCAACGAGATGGCATGTTGGATTTCGGAAGGGAGAACATTGGGAACGACATATCCATCATGTGGTGTGTGGTATGTGGGCAAGTGGATGTGGCTATTAAAGAGATCTCAGTAAAAGTCATGAATAATCTTCTCCATTGCCCTTCTGGAAGATGGGCAGATGCACGGCAGAGCCTGGCAAACTATCTGTGGTCTATGCCAATGGGTTATGAGTAGGAAAATATGCTTTTGTGTGGATGGTTGGCTTTTGCTTTCCCCACTCTGCTTGTACAGCCTGAATCCTAGAATAAGAAGATATGTGTTGAAAAACACAATCAAGCTTCAGCACTGTATGTGACCCACAACCACAATCATGTAACATGCACAGGAAGAAGATGTGGGTTATAAGATGTT
Source organism: Sorex fumeus (assembly GCF_029834395.1). NCBI lineage: Eukaryota > Metazoa > Chordata > Mammalia > Eulipotyphla > Soricidae > Sorex > Sorex fumeus. The sequence continues at coordinate 6,577,994 of NW_026606155.1, forward strand.
TGGGTATTTGTTACAGAAACAAAACTGACAAATGCATTTTTTCTCCCACCATTGAATTTCTAATCTTCATTTCTGCAACATTAGCATATTAAATTTTACTGATGTACATAGAAAGAGAAATATAAATACCACGTTCCAAGATAGGATGAGTAAACAGTGAAAAGTTGCAATTCTATTCAAATTATTCTTTGCTTGTTGTATTTTCAGTAACCTGGAGGGTGGAATCTCATCTTTATCAGGAAAAACAGTTCCCAATTTTTTTGAAACAGAGTGACAGAGTTGCTTTATAAGATATCAAAACCTACCTTAAAGGTATAGTAAACAAAACAGTATAGTACTAGAACAGCTTTATAAACAGATCAATGAATTAGTATAGCGAATCCTGAAAATGGATCCAGCATATGTGAAAAAGGTGGGGGCACACAGGACTTGAGCATTTGGCAGCCGAGAGCTGCCTCCCCAGGCAGGACAACAATGGTTGATGGATGAAGGACCTAGGGAATGGAGAAAGAGGGCCCCTGGCTTGTCAGTGGTCAGTTTATTTCTCTCTCCTCCTCAGCATAGTCCAATTTCTCCCCTTACGGCGCAATCATAGTCATAGTTTTGATCATAGTCCGTCATCATAGTTCCATCATCCTAGCCTCGCAGACTGCAAAATCCTCTACCTTGTTATTTTTCTTCCTTATCTCATCATAGTCTCATAGTCCTCTACTTCCAATTATCGTCATCATCAGTTCTTCTTATAGTCCCCAAAGTCCCAAAATAGCAGTTCTCATCCTCTCCTCTTTCCCCTTACAGAATATTTATATAGAAATCATGAAGGGTGGGGGTACACATAGGTGGGGTTGAACATTGTCATAATAACAAACAGAGGTAAAGCCCCTCCTTCAGGAGATTAACTCCAGGACAAAATCTCATCTGAGGGTTCACACTCCATATTACTAAGGAGATCTGCTCAAGAGAGGAATTCCACCCAGGTGTATTGCTTTCTCCTTTCCTCAGTTAGTAATCCATTTAAACAATCACAGTAAATTTACTTCTTATAATATTTCTAGTCATTTTGTATGAACACAGTAAAAGAAATATTAAGCTTTAAGTTTGACTCTTCCTGGGGACATCTCACTATATACCACAAACTACAGTCCTCAGACCAGGTTAGTCTTCCCTAACCCCAGCAGAGTCCTTAATCAGTCACTTCTTTTTGGGTCATAACAGAGTTTGTTCCATGACTACTCTTAACTTATACTTATGGTAATAAGTTTGTCTTGTCTCTTGTCTCCTTTCAATTCCAGGATAGTTTACAACTTGCCCTGGGTCCATCCAGTCCCTTCACTGGGACCCTGCTTTTGGAGTGCTAGGAACTAAGGGCAACTGAGGCTTAGGTCAAGTAAATATGGATGCCCAGGAGTAAATATTATTTTGGAGTCAATAAACTCCCATGTTACAAAGCATGGCATGAACTCTCTTTCTGTGTCTATACAAAAAGGACATTGCTAAATAAACCATGCAAATGACATAAACTAAAGAGAAAAGCAATATAGGATTATGAGTGTTTGATAGAATTAGATGTGCCTCAGGGGCACTGTTGTGGGAGAAACTCAGTAGACCTAAGCTCCCTGAGAGAGGATCAAAGACAACCCAGTGTTATCCAACAAGCATATATATGATGATTTGATGTATGATAAACATGGTCTTTCAAAGTAGTGAGAAATGATATATTTTCAACAGATTGTATAGGAAACAGTTTTCTTTCTGAGGGGAAAAACATTGAGTCATCCTCACCAGTGTTCAAAAATAAATACTTCCTGCTTAAATCAAATTACAGAAGCAAAAGAAATCAAAACTTAAAAGAAACAATCTAAAAGTCCGCTTGGGCAGTAAAACCTCACCAAACACACACAGAAACTCAAAAGTCAACATTGAGAAGACTGACTTATTTAACTACATAACAAACTGTAAACTACATAACAAAAGATGTCAGGAATAAAGTAAACAAATTATATGCCAGAAAATACTTTTATAACTCATGACTCAAAATATAAACATATGAAGAATTGCTACATTTCCTTTTGAACCATAAACAGTAAAAATTAAAGCAATAATTATTTTTATTCAGCAAAGAAACATGTTATATTCTTATGATATTTTATTTATACTACTTCCCCACCTCCATTCCCATGTGTATTACTATTCTTTTTAATAAGCATTACACAGTCCAGGAAATTTCTTCTTTCTCCTTTTCAAATTAGTTACATACCAATTCTTAAGCCTGGCTTAAATTAATTCTCTATGTTTTTACCTATTCCTGCAGAATATATTCCTGCAGAATTATCCTATACAAATATATTCTATATATCTGTACAAAGCAACATTTTTATTCTACACTTAACTTTTTGTTTTGCATTATGGAGCAGCATTGTTTCAATATCAGTAGAGACAACTGCTTCACCTAAACCTAAATGCCCCATTCTGGTTACCCACTAGAATCTGGGGAGCTTTTACAAAATACAAATGCCTGAGCCTTGTACTACACACCTTAGTCTGAAACTTGGAAGCTAAGTCCTTGGCGTTAACATATTTTCAAAGTTCCCTGAACTTTGAGAGGTGTAAGATAAACCTGAGTCGATGACCACCATTGTTTTCACAGTAAAAATTATGAGTTGACAGCATTCTTCCACTTTTCCAAGTCCAGTTACCAGTCACAGTTGCTCATTCAGCAGAATTCGGCCCTGTAGACTAAGCTCTCTTCCTGAAATTCCTATTTCTTATTATCCATTATGGCTTTGTCTTGTCATTGAGGTCTAAAATCACAAGACCCAGTATTTCGCTCTAGGAGCTCGCCCATCAGGGTTTACTCCTGAAGATGTCTGATGCAGTCTCACACATTAAATATCACTTATCTGTTTTGTATATTCTCCTTACCCTCATTAGATTCATAAGAAACAGATGGTGAACATCTGCACCATCAAATAGGCACCGCAGGCTTGAGACAAAAAAACCTTTCATTTCCTCCGTTTACCACACAACCTGGTCTTTCTGAAGTCTCTCCAATCTGAGAAATGCCACATTGATTCTTTCAGCTGTCCAGGCCCCCAAACATTAAATGTCTGTTGTCCCGTCTTTCTCTAACACATCCATCCAAAAGTCACCAGTAAATTCAGTTAAATCTGCCACCAAGAAATGATCTAAAACAAACACCTTGCCCCAACTCTCCTCATCTTCTGTGTAATGATCACCATAACCCTTGGGACCTTTGTATTAGTCTGTCCCTTTACTGACATTGCATTAGAGTAGCCAAAATGAGCCTTTCAAGATATTGTGTCAGTCCATATCACTCCTCTGCTCAAAATCCTTCCAATATTGACAAACAGAATTTGTTCTGCTTGCAACCCCTTTACACCTGAAAAATGAAATGCAGGCCAGTATTGCCAGAAACAGTTCACCGGCATTATGCAGTTGATTTAAAATTAATCTGGGGTCATTAAGCATTCAGTAACTTTTTTACTCTTGTCAAAATTTTCATGACCCTTTGCGCTACATTCAGTCATGAATGATACCCAGTTTAAGAAATGAGTCTCTGGGTCTGAAAGTTCCTACAGGGTCTTCCTCATCTCTCTGATTTCCTTTAATACCACTTGACATTGACTCATACTACCCAAGTCACCAAGGCGTCTGTGCTATTCCTTAAATAGATCAAACAGTATAACATCTCAGATGTTTTGCACTGACTCTTCTCCCTACCAGGAATGCTTTTCCCCAGATGTTCATGGGAATTGCTTCTTCCTTTCCTTCATGTCCTTTTCACCAAAATTGCCTCCTCAGAGTAGTCACCCCCAGACATGAGGATTAGTCACATAATTTTCAGAACTCAGTGAAAAATAAAAATGTTGAACCTCTTCCTCCTAAGCATTTCAAGACAGCAGAGCTTGAATTCTTCTATGCATGGGAGACTGTGCTGCTGCCCAAGGCATACACACGTGAAATACCTCCTCAAAAATGTCACATTTCAAAATGCAACCTCGGGGTCTGCAAGAAGAGTGTGAGGACTTCGGGAACCTGTCTTGCAAGCCTGTGGTTATGAGTTCAAATCCCAGTGTCCCCTCTACACAAAGTGTGGTGATCCTGGTAGCACTGCTGTTTGAGCCTGATAGCTTTGTTTGTAATTCCTGATTACACAAATGACTTCCAACCATATCACAGCACGGTGTCTGTAAGCACCACAAGAAGGGTTATGACAGCCCCTCCCCACAATATAAAGAAAAGAGCGATTTCACTCCCTTTTTCTCAAATTAAAAAAATATGCATTGGAGTAGCATGATTTATCTGAGTGTCGGGGTCCTGGCCAGTCAACCCTGGCACACTGGAGTACCATCCCCTGGTCGCCGGACTTACTCCCTATAGGAGAGGGAGTGGGCAGGAGAGACGCCTCTGTCCTGGCCCTCTACACACCACGGATTTCAGCCGCCTCAGAGAACCACGTGGAGTGGGGAAAGCTGGTGGTCAATCAGCAATCTGTTTATTAGCTCTACAAAGGGGTTTTTATACATGCATTTCAGGGGGCAATCCACTTGTATCATATTTACCTCGTCAGGCTCAGCACAGATGTTAGTTAATGATTTGCACCTCCAACTCTCAGGACAGGGTGTATCAACTCAGATAAATGGTAACTCTTACGCCCTTCATCCTCAACCAGAGTGCCTACATGGGTGGAGTACTGGAGCAAGCCCCTGAGCCTCTGTAAACAGGGCCAGTCTTGCTTTCAGGGGCAGGGGATTTGGTCAAAGTCTCAGGCTGGCTGCTGAGACCCCAACATCTTCATTTCAATGTTTATGTTTTTTGTGCTTCACTTCTTTTCTTTTTTTAAAATTTTTTAATTTTTTAAACATTTATTTATTTAAATTTTTATTAGCGAGACACCATGAGGTACAGTTGCAGACTTACACATTTTTGTGCTTGAGTTTCAATTATACAATGATCAAATACCCATCCCTCCACCTGTGTCCATTTCCCAACACCACGGATCCCAGTATCCCTCCCACCCTACCCCCCATCCCTCTATCCCACCCTGCCTCTGTGGCAGGGCATTCCCTTTTGTTCTCTCTCTCCTTTTGGGTGTTGTGATTTGCAAAAGAGGCAACGAGTGGCAATCATGTTTGGTCTATAGTCTACTTTCATGTGCTTCACTTCTTACTTCCTTCCTACCTTCCTGCCTTTCTGCCTTCCTGCCTTCCTTTCTTCTTCCTTTCTTTTCTTTTATGGTTTCTGGGCTACACCGGGCTGTGCTTAGGGTTTACACCTGTCCCTGCATTTAGAAATCACTTGTGGCAGTGCTAAGCAGACCGCATGCGGTACTAGGAATCAAACCTGGGTTAGATGAGTGCAAGGCAAGCCCCTAACCTTTGTGCTCTCTCTTATGCCCCTCATTTCTTTTCTTTTTCCTTTTTTATTGAGTCAAGGTGAAGTGTCAAAGTATTCATGACTGGGTTTCAGGCATACAATGTTTCAACACAGAAACCAGTGCCCATTTCCCTCCACCAATGCTTAGCCTCTCCCTCCCCACCACCAGTCTGCGCTGTGGCTTATGGTACTGCTCTGATAGGATTTTATACATAACATTTTATCACCTTTCAACACCAGCTCCTCCTCCCAGTTAAATACTTCCCTTCACCATAGGCGTTGGGCCATCTAAACCCCCAACCCCATCCTATCCCCTCAAGTGGCATGTTATCCTACTGAACACCAGTTCTCATGTCTTTTGTTTCCATTGTCTTCGAGTGTTTGTTGTTCCCCCATTTATGTTTCTTTATATCCCACATATACTTCCTCATTTCTCATCTCCTTATTCTCCTTTACTTTTCACAATCACAACCATCCTGTTATTCGTCGATTGCCTCGAGCAGGCCCCAAGTAACGTCTCTTTCCTCCCAGCCCTGAGATTTTAAAAAGTGCCATATTCAAGGCTCTTTCAGGGTTAGGAGAATGAGACCCATCATTGTTACTGGTATTTGGCATAATGGGTACGCCACGGGGAGTTTGCCAGACTCTGCCATGTGGGCAGGTTACATTCGGTAGCCTGCCAGTTTGTCCAAAGTAAGAATGAGATAATATGATGTCGCGCAGCTGCAAATGCAGCCGCGCGCTTCCGGGAGCTGGGTTTTATAGTCTCTGAGTCTTGGCCGTTGATGGGATTACATGGCGCCAGGGGGCCAGTTGGTGGGTGTGACCCCCGCCTACTGGAATTTGGAGGATCTGGGTGGAGGATGCTCAGCCCCGATCTGAGTAGGCTTGGAGATCTCAGTCCCAGGACCCGCATGCCTTTGTTCCTCTGCCGGTACCTTCATGTGTGCGGAGAGTGGTCTCAGCATGGCGGTGGCTGGTTCTGGAGGTCTTCAGCTGCCGGAGCCCTGGTGGGGTCGGGGAGGGAAACTCAACCCGCTCCCATCCAAGGGGCCCCGGTGAGGACAGTCAGGTACGGGGGCAGGAAACTCTGTGCTGTTCTCTTCCAGGATCTGGGTTTTATAGTCTCTGATCTTGGCCGTTGATGGGATATATATATATATTATATATATATATATATATACATACATATATGTGTGTGTGTGTGTGTGTATTCATGATGTTTTCCCACTAAAATAGAAGCTCCATGAAGTCAAGGATTTCGACTAATCCATTCCAACGTGCCCAACGTTTAAACCTTTAGGCTAATATAAAGTAAGTACTCAATACATATATGTTGAATGAAAATTCAGCCACAACATGTATTCATAGAGTTTGAAATACAGTTATATAAGTCCTATCTAGAATGAAGAAAGTAAGATTAGAAGTATAAGCCCTTGCCTTTGAGGATGAAAACAAGAGGAAATGACTTGCTTTGGAAAAGCTTCCGAGCTTATTTTCTGTCACTTTATTAATTGTACATTAAGCCACTGACATGGAAGGAAGACAACTAAGCTTATTAGTATTGAATAATTGTATGTTCCCATTACCTACAATAAGACCTGCTCTATGGCCATGTTTTTCAACCTCTTATAAATTGTTTGAATGGTATTTTATATGAATACCAATTCAAGATAAGAAACATTAGAATAATTAATGAGCCAAGATGTGATTCAAATAATAGAGTACATGCATTGCATATGTGAGGTCCTTTGTTTGCTCCCAGCTCCCTATGCACCATGGATGTAGACTTGGCGCAACCAAGCATCCCTGAGCACTGCCCGGTATAGTCTCCTCAAAAAAGCTTTTCTTTGGCCCTTGGAGATAGATGAATGACTAAAATCTCCTGCCTTGCAAGCATGAGCTTGTGAGTCTGATCCTGGTGCCACCCACATGCACTCAGCATACTATTGGTGGCTCTGCTGTATGTGGACCCCCCCCCCACTCCCTACCATCACTGCCACAGCACTGCAACAGTGTATGATCTCTGGCATATGGCCAGGCATGTGTAAGCAGCACAAGGAAAGACATCTGAGCACCAAGGCCAGGAGTTGGACCACTTATGAGCAAGAGTATGAGCATCACGGTGATCTCAGGTGAGCACCACAATAAGGAGTGCAATCCCCACTGAGCACATGTGAAAAACCCACAGGTAACATTGAAGCACTATCCACAGTAGCAAGAATCCAGAAACAACCCAACTGTCTAAGAGCAGATGAGTGGATAAAGAAATCATGGTAGAGAGACACACAAACTAATCTCGGAACCAAGAAACTTGCTGCAGAGATGCCGCTGGACTTTACAATAGGCCACTTTCACCAGGCTACTCCAGACGGGAGCAGGTGCTGTCCCTCCACCTGCCCCCTATAAATCCCAGCAGCCGCCATCTTACAGAACCCAATGTGGGAGCAGTAGCAGCAAATGCCAGGCCTCCTGGGACAGAGGAGGAGCTGGTCCCTCTCCTCACTGCCCCCCACCCCAGGTACTCTGAGATGATGCCCACGAACTGCCCCCAGCTACTTATTAAGCTTCTAAATGACCATGATCTAGAGACACACAAAAGAATCTTGGAAGCGAGCAGCTCAATGCAGAGATATCTTCAGACCTTAATCATTAAAATTTTAGAATTACAGGAACTCGTGGCCGCTCTTGCGACCATGCAATATTATGTACTATTCATAACAAGCAATATAAAACAAATTGTCTACCATTGCCTTTTGACCGATCTGAATGGTGGTGGGAAAATTCCAAATAATAATGGTGGGACTGGTGTCACAATATTGAATGTAATCAAAGTAGAGAGAGAGTATTGTGGAAATTGTCTGTCACACAGAAGGGAATGGTTGTGATTGGGTGGGGGGAGGGATACTGGGGATTTGGGGGATTTTGGTGGTGGAAAATGTGCACTGGTGGAGGGATGGGTCATTGTATGACTGAAACTCAGACATAAAAGCTTTGTAACTGTATCTCACAGTGATTCAATAAAAATAAATAAATAAATAAATAAAAATTTTAAAATAAAGAAACCATGGTACACCTACACAACAGAATACTATTAGGAAAAATAAAGTCATAAAATTTTTATATACACGGATGGGCATGGAGAGTATCATGCTGAGTGAAATGAGTCAAAGGAAGAAAGAGAGACAGACATAGAAATGACTGCACTCATTTGCAGAATATTTTTTAAAAAAACACAAAGAATGTAAATTATACCAAAAGACAGTATAAACAAGGGCCAAGATAACTGGTCTACCAAGAAAGTTTGCCACCAAGGTGCAAAGGGAGTTCAGTTAGGACAGAGAAGGAAACATTATGACAATGGTAGTTTGAAATGGTCACTCTGGAAAAGAACTGAGTATTGAAAGAAGGTAAAGTGATTTGCATGATACTGTCTCAGAGAGAGAGAAAGAGAAGAAAAGATCTGCCATAAAGGCAGACTATGGTGGTGGGACAATGAGGGACGGGTGGGAGAAAATCTGAGGACTTTGGTGGTGGAAAATGCATACTGTGAAGGGCTGGGTGTTGGAATACTGTTTGGCTGAAACCCAGTCATGAACAGCTTTGTAACTGTATCTCACATTGATTCAATTAATATAAAACAGGGATCCTTTTCAGGTTTATAAGTATGATGATTGGGTGTTCACACATTTGTGTGACATGTGCCTCCCTTAAATATTATTATGCACTTGGCACATTACACATCTAAAGTGAAGAAAAAAAACAGAACCACAGGGAGGCGTGTATTAACTTGTCATAGAAAGGTGGCAACCAAGGGAAGGGGGAAAAATCATGTTTACTCTGAAATTTGTGTTATTAAGTTGTATTATAATATGTCTACATACACATAGAATTTATTTGTTTTTATACTTTTACTTATTTTCCAAGATATATGTCTATATATAATATATCTCATTTTCCCCTTTCACACATACATTCTTGAAAGATTGTGAGTTAATTTTCCTTGATTATCCCTCCATAGTACCAAGCTCAGTGATTCACAGGTGGGCGTGTAATTTCTGTTTACGAATGATTATGGTGGTGCCTCTCAACCTTTCCCTTTCTGTGGCATGCTTTCAAATAGCAGACAATTTGGTGATATGTTTAAAAGCATTTGACAGCTAAAGTAACTGAAAATAAGGCCACAATAATCACAGAATATTCACTATTGTATAAAAAGTGTATCATATATATTTTTTTATTTATGTGAACATCTACAGTGGCTTCCTGCAGTTTGAGTAGAATTAATGATGTCCCCAAAAGTGTTCTGTTAAAAGCAACAAATTATTCATGTTTTTGTCTGTTCATCTAAGGTCAGGATATGCTTATTACATCTTTGGAGGAAAGGGTAGGGTTGCCCTCTAGGGCCACAGCCAGCAATGCTGAGGACCATGTAGTATAGGGGGTTCAGGCCCAGGTTATGCGTGCACCCTAACTACTACACTATCTCCAGGCCCAGAGTTTTCTTGAATGGTGATAGACCCCATTGTTACAAGAATGCAAAGCTATAGGCATCCAACAACTCTGTCCAAACCCTGCACAAAGACAGCAAACTCTTGCTGTAGAGGGGGATTCTTGGGATGACTCATCCCAGAGAGCTGAGAAATGCTCAGATAAGAGAGCTCAGCACTGCCACAAGAGTCAACTATTCCCAGAATAGTTGAAACCTGGTACAGGATGGGTCCTTGCATGCCCTCTCAAAGATACTCTATAGGAAGCTGGGAAACCTGTGTTTTCCCTCCTTCCTCTGCCATCGGAGGTGTCAATCTACCAGCTGAATGCAGTTTGGTGTGGGAGGAAAGAAATCTACATGTCCAGTCCCACAGACCCCCGGCACTGTCCCTGATAGCCCAGCCTTTTGAAGTCTGCATCCCTTTGCTCCAGGGAAGTTGAGTTCAGTTTCTGAGATTGACCCTCTTTATGGCATTCTTACTAAATACAACCTGTCCTCACCCTTCAGTGTTCCGCTTTCTCTTTCACGACATTATGCTGTATTCACTGTTACTGCAGTAGTGCATGTTGCATGTTGCTCAGAATTAGGGAGCAGCTCCTGCCAGGAAACAGACCCATGGAGGGACTCCTGTGTGCCTGCCCAATGGACTGCCTTGTCTTTGTCTTTTGGGGAACAGTTTTCCCCAACGATACCCGGACACATTGCACACCGGATCCGGGTAGACGTGGGGTGAAGGATAATGGCCGTGCGGAGAAACACCCACGGAGAGCAGCTGATACATGTTCACTTGCCAAATACACACATTTTATGGGGGGGGGGGGGTCTCAGCTTAAGAGGATGGTCCAATCACAAAAAGTTTTGCATTATTGGCTATCACCTCTCCAACTGTGCTTTGCCCTGGTTGAATCCCAATCAAGGATAGATGCTGCAGTTAGGATGACTTGCTAAGCATATGTGACAGTTTCTGTGTCTAGGGCTCTCATGTGACTAGGAGGTTGAACGAGGCCCAAGGCCAAACACCCGGTGCTGCTGACACCCTATTCTTGCCAACTTTGCCCAGATACTCCCTCTTTTGAGGCTTTGCTTCTGGGCTTCTTTGCAAGGTCAGGTCTTATCTGCACCAGTGTCTGTCACCATGCTCCAAATTTGTCATCTTTTATTTTTGGGGGAGGAGGGGGAAGGGGTCACTCCTAAACAATGCTCATGGGACCATGTGGTGCCAGGTATTGAACCCAGGTCTCCTCCATGCAAAGTACATGATTCCAGTCCTTTGAACCATCTCCCCAGCCTCTTGAAAATTCTTACTAAGCAGCAGCATCACTTCCCATTGCTTCCTAGGTTTGATTTGTTTATTCATTCTATTAAACCACTGAGATTCTGTGGTTTACAATGCTATAAATAATGGTTTCTCATGCATATAATTCCTTCCCTCCTTTCCCTCAGTCTTGGGGTCCAGGGTTTTCTCCCCAACTAAACGACAGGGCCTGAGTCATTGCTTCAGCTGTCTAGAGGACACAGACTGCAGTAGTGACTAAATGAAAAGAGAACTCCAGATGCTCTTTTAAAAAAAAAACGAACAGGTAAACACATACTCTCCAAACACATGCTTGCCAGCATGTGTTTACCTATTTCTGGAGAAGCAGAAATGATTTCCTAAAGTTTCATATACAACAGAACTACAACAGAAGCGCATATGCTTTCATAAAATACTCCAGGAACTCAAAGGAAAGCTCATGAGAGTAGAATGTGGAGGGGTGTCAGTAGTAAAAGGCAGGGAAAGGTCTGCATCCCTTTGTCAGGTCTTCCCTCAGAAGACACCTCTCACAGAGCGGCTTCTATGACAGAAAGTTTATTTTGTGGCAGCAAAACCTGCGCTAGAGTGGCAACAGCATTGGTTCCTTCTCAGGGCTGGCAGGGAGTTGTTCTGTGTCTTTTTCTAGTGGCTGTGATCATCCTCTGGACTTCCCTGCCATGCTGCTCTCATGCTTCGTTTTTACGGGACACTTTCCCTGGTGGGGGCAGGGGAGGTGGTGGTGGGGTGCCTCCATTCCCAGCCCTGCCTCTCCCTTTCTTTAATCCAACTCAAGGGATTTGCCCCCTCCTCCCATTCCAATAGGACCTAACATAACTAATTATACCTACAAAGATACTATTTCCTAACAAGTTCACTTTCTTTGTTTTTTAAAAAATATTTTGAGTAACATGGTCACAAGAGCATTAAGGTTTATGGTACTGATGTCCAAAGCACCCCACCGCCACCCACATACCCATGACTTTTCCCACTGTTCCCATGTCACCTCTAGTTCCTTCTTCATTCCTTTCTATGCCTCGCCTTTTGTTTGTCATTCAGCTTTGTAATCCAAGACCAATCTAAGGTCTGTCATTGTTCAGTGCTGTTTATTTCCTTATTTTGTCTTTCTATCTTCCATCGCTGAGTAAAATCATCTAGGATTTGTCCTTATCCCTTTGACTTTTTAAAAAAGATACCCTCTACTTCCAGCCAAGTGGTAGCAACCTGCAAGATTTCATTTTATGGCTGCATTGTATTCCCTTGTGTATATATACAGTGAAACTTCTCTACCCGTTCATCTTGGACATTTGGTTTGTTTCCATATCCTGGCTATTATACAGTAAATACAGGTATAGATCTTTTAACTGATTTTTGTGTTTGGGCGATAGATGCTAAGAAGTAGAATCACTGAGAGATATGAAAGCTCTGTTTTATTTATTTATTTTTTTGAGGAAGCTCTATGATGTTTGATGCTTGCCACTGAGGCTTAGCCAGAGGACATTTCTACCAACAGTGAGTATTTGTTTTTCACTGTATCACCGCCAATACCAGTTGTTTCCAGTTTTTTTTTTTTTTGCTATATGCCATTCTCACCAATGTGAAATAGCTCACTGTTGTTTTGATTTGCATTTCCCTAATGAAAATGACATGAACACTTTTTTCATATGCCTATTGGCCTCTTTGGAAATTTATAATCCTTTATTCCTCACATTTTTAATGGGATCATTGGTTTTTATGTTGTTGAATTTTGTTGTTGAATGCTTTTTTTATCTTGTATATTAGCCCTTTGTCTGGCTATTGTGTGCTAATACTTTCTCCCATTTGGTAGGGTGCGCTATTATATTAGCCTGACTTTCATTTTCCTTGCAAGAACTATTTAATTTGATCTCAGAGGTGAATGATTTGATTTTAGTAGCGAAGATAGCAAAAGCTCTAATGTTTATGATTACTTTCTTACTCTTTCTTAATCACTGGCTCTTCCATCTACATCAACTTAAGAAGTCCCATTTCTCATTAAAACAACAACAACCAGGGCTAGAGAGATAGTACAGTAGGTAGAGTGCTTTCCTTGCATGCAGATGATCCAGGTTTGATCTGTAGCACCTCACAGGGTGTCCCAAGCCTGGGTCAGCAGTGATCCCTGAGTGCAGAGCCATGAGTAATCTCTGAGCTCCTATGAGTGTGGCCCAGAGTCAAAATAAAGAACAAACCAATATCTCATTAGCTAAAAACTTTAAATATTTGAGGGCTGGAGCTATAGTGCAATGAATAAGGCACTTGCTTGCCTATGGCCAACCGGGGCTTGATCCCCAGCACCCCATATGATCCCCTGAGTCTGTCTGATGTGATCCTTGAGCACAGAGGTCAGACTTAGCCCTGCGCACTGCTGGGTATGGCCCAAAACAAACAAACCAACCAAAACAATTTAATATTTGAAAAGTTCTGAAGAGAGTTACATGGCAAAACTTGCAGCCGTCTTGCTGACTTTATTCCTCCCTCTTTCTCGAGCCACAAATTCTCATTTTTCATGCAGTACATTTCTGCCTACATTCAGCTGCTTTGGGATCTCATTTTCTGTGCCAAGCACACATTTGGGTATTTCTTTCCAAATACAATTCCTTACCATGAGAAACTCTGAGAAACTAAAATGCTGTCATCTTTTTACAAGTGTACTTTAAAGAACATAGAAAACATACCAATACTGGTGTAGAAACTATTCCTCATATTACAGAACTGTTAACATTTTGATATATTTTCTTTCAATATTTATTTTTGGTGTTTTGGGTGGCCATACCTAGCTATGTTCTGACTCTGTTCTGAGGAATCACTCCCTGACAGTGCTCAGGAGACCATATACTTGCGAGAATTCAACCAAGCTCTGTCGTGTGCAGGGCAAGTGCCTTAAACATTGCACTATCTCGCCAGCTTCTCCTTTTTTAGCTTTTAAAATTCTTCAGAACTGATAGAAACATTTCACATGATCTTAAGGAATATCAGAGTGGTTTAGAGGTGCCTGATTTGCAAGCTTATGGTCAAGAGTTCAAATCTCTGGTGCCCAACATGTGCAGGGCATGATCTTGGCAGCTCTGCTGTTCGTGCCTAGTACCTACTACTTGTGATTCCCAGTGCCACAAGCAATCACTGGTCACACTACAGATTGCACAAACATCACAAAAAGAGATGCAATCTATGCCAAGCACCACAACTAAAAAGGTCTGTGAGTACCAGAGCTCTCACTCTCATGAAGTGAGCACTGCAAAAAATTCTGGGAAAGCACTACCTTAAGTTGTGTGTTGCAACAAAGAGTGTGACCTCCAGCAAACACGTGGGCAAGCCCCCCCAACTAAAGGAGTATAAACCTCAATGGACACGGCGTCCATAGGTGCAAGCACGATGATCTGACCTGGAAGTCCTTGAGGACACGATGCCAAGTCCATGTGCACCCCTGGCAACTCCAACAAGAGCAGCAGCCATACAGGAAAGGGGAAAGGGAATTTTTTTAAATACACTAAAGCCATTTTTTGTATTCTGATTTTTATAATATTTTTGTATTCTACCAGGGGCATTTTCAACACTTTGAAAATGTGCTGAAAAATCTGATTTTCAATCTTTTGTGATTAAAAAAAAAACGTATTGGCAGAAGCCATTACTTACAGCTGTCCCTGTGACAGCACAGTTAAGTTTCCATATTTCCATTGTTCTAAATTATGCTTTAATAAATATTTTGATACTTAGACTTTGATCGCCATATCTGTTATAGGGTGGCAAGGTACTGGATGAGAAATGTGTCAGTCGGGCGGGAAGCACATGTGAGGCTTCAAGATGTCAGTTGTTTCACAAAAACAGAAAACTAAATCAAACACCTGGAAATTAAACAGTGCACTATTGAACAACGAGTGGATTAGACAGGAAATCAAAGAGGAAATCAAAAGATTCCTAGAAACGAATGAAAATGAGAACACGAGTTACCAAAACTTATGGGACACAGCAAAGGCTGTGTTAAGAGGAAAGTTTATAGCTCTACAAGCATTCCTCAGGAAGAAGGAGCAAGCACACATAAGTAACCTAACCTCACAGCTTAAGAGCTTGGAGAAGGACCAAAAAAAGGAGCACAACCCGAACAGGAGAAAGGAAATAATAAAACTCAGAGCAGAGATTAACGAGATGGAAACCCAGAAAACAATCCGAAAGATCAATGAAACCAAGAGCTGGTTCTTCGAGAAAATTAACAAGATCGATAAGCCTCTAGCTAAACTCACAAAGAAAGGGAGAGAGAAAACCCTAATAAACCGAATCAGAAATGAAAAGGGGGTCATTACAACAGAAACCACAGAAATTCAGAGGATCCTCAGGGAGTACTTTGAGAAGCTTTATGCCACGGAACATCAAAACCTCGAGGAAATGGATAAATTCCTAGACTCCTACAGACTCCCAAGGCTGAACCAAGAAGACCTGGAATACCTGAACAGACCTATCACCATCAAGGAAATTGAAATGGTAATAAAAAGTCTCCCCAAGCACAAAAGTCCTGGCCCGGATGGATTCACTAGTGAATTCTTCCAAATCTTTAAAGAGGACTTACTCCCAATGCTCTTTAAGCTTTTCCACGAAATTGAAATATCAAAAACACTTCCAAACAGTTTCTACGAAGCAAATATCACACTGATACCAAAAGCAGACAGAGATACCACAAAGAAAGAGAATTACAGGCCGATATCCCTGATGAACACAGATGCAAAGATCCTCAACAAACTACTAGCAAATAGAATCCAACTACTCATTAAAAAGATCATACACCATGACCAAGTAGGATTCATCCCAGGGATGCAAGGATGGTTTAACATTCGGAAATCAATCAACATAATCCACCATATCAACAAAAGAAAAGATAAAAAGCATATGATCATATCAATAGATGCAGAGAAAGCATTTGATAAGATCCAGCACCCCTTTATGATGAAAACCCTAGCCAAAATGGGTATAGAGGGGACCTTCCTCAACATAATTAAAGCCATCTACCACAAGCCTACAGCAAGCATCATCCTCAATGGGGAAAAACTGAGAGTCTTCCCTCTAAGATCAGGAACGAGACAGGGATGCCCACTCTCTCCACTGCTGTTCAATATAGTACTGGAAGTACTTGCAATAGCGATTAGGCAGGAAAAAGATATTAAGGGCATTCAGGTAGGAAAGGAAGAAATCAAGCTCTCACTATTCGCAGATGATATGATACTCTACTTAGAGAACCCAATAACTTCCACCAAAAAACTCCTAGAAACAATAGACTCGTATAGTAAAGTTGCAGGCTATAAAATCAATACCCAAAAGTCCATGGCTTTCCTATACTCAAACAGTGAGAGAGAAGAAAGCAACATGAAAAAAACAATCCCATTCACAATTGTGCCCCAGAAAATCAAGTACCTAGGAATCAGCTTAACTAAGGAAGTAAAGGACCTGTACAAAGAAAACTACAAAACGCTACTTCAGGAAATAAAAGAGGACATGAGGAAATGGAAAGATATCCCCTGCTCATGGGTCGGGAGACTTAACATTGTCAAAATGGCAATACTACCGAAAGCATTGTATAAATTCAATGCAATCCCTATAAGGATACCCATGACATTCTTCAAAGAAATGGAGCAAACACTCTTGAAATTTATATGGAACAATAAGCCCCCACGAATAGCTAAAGCAATTCTTGGGAAAAAGAAAATGGGAGGAATCAACCTCCCGAACTTCAAACTGTACTACAAAGCAGTAATAATTAAAACAGCATGGTACTGGAACAAAGGCAGAACTGCAGACCAATGGAACAGGGTTGAATACACTGACATCTCTCCTCAATCATGTGCTCATCTAATCTTTGATAAAGGTGCAAGTAATGTGAAGTGGAGTAAGGAAAGTCTCTTTAATAAATTGTGTTGGCATCACTGGACGGCTACATGCAAAAAAATAGGCTCAGAACTCTGCCTAACACCATGTACAAAAGTAAGATCAAAATGGATTAAAGACCTCAACATCAGACCAGAAACCATAAGGTACATTGAAGATAAAGTTGGCAAAACCCTCCATGACATTGAAGCTAATGGTATCTTCAAAGATGCCACGCCACTGGCCGAGCAAGTGAAAACAGAGATAGATAAATGGGACTATCTTAAACTAAGAAGCTTCTGCACCTCCAAAGAAACAGTGACCAAAATACAAAGACAGTCTACAGAATGGGAAAGGATATTCACCGAATACACATCTGACAAGGGGTTGATATCCAGGATATACAAAATACTGGTTAAACTCCACAAGAAGAAAACATCCAACCCCATCCAAAAATGGGGCAATGAAATGAACAGAAACTTTCTCAAAGAAGAAATCCGAATGGCAAAAAAGCACATGAGAAAATGCTCTACATCATTAATCATCAGGGAGATGCAGATCAAAACCACAATGAGATACCATCTCACACCTCAGAGACTGGCCCACATTCAAAAGAACAAAAGCAACCGATGCTGGCGTGGATGTGGCGAGAAAGGGACACTCCTTCACTGTTGGTGGGAATGTCCACTGGTTCAGCCCTTCTGGAAAACAGTATGGACGATTCTCAAAAAATTAGAAATTGAGCTCCCATTTGACCCAGCAATACCACTCCTGGGAATATATCCCAGAGAGGCAAAAATGTATAGTCGAAGTGACATCTGCACTTGTTTGTTCATTGCAGCCCTCTTTACAATAGCCAGAAACTGGAAGAAACCTGAATGCCCAAGAACAGATGACTGGTTAAAGAAACTTTGGTACATCTACACAATGGAGTACTATGTAGCTCTTAGAAAAGATGAAGTCATGAAATTTACATACAAGTGGTACAATATGGAAAGTATCATGCTAAGCGAAATGAGTCAGAAAGAGAGGGATAGACATAGAAAGATTGCATTCATCTGGGGGATATAAAGTAACAAAGTATGAGATTAATACCCAAGAATAGCTGAGATCAGCACCAGGAGGATTACTCCATAACTTAGAGGCCAGCTGGGTATCCTAGAGGAAAGGGCTATTCAGATAGAGAAGGGAGCACCAAATAAAGGATGTTTGGAGGATCCTCCCAGGAGGAGAGATGCATGTCGAAAGTAGAGTATGGACTGAACATGTTTGCCACTCAATGCCTCTTTTGCAGACCACAACACCCAAAAGGAGAGAGAGAACACAGGGGATTGCCCTGCCACAGAGACGGGGGGATGGGGGGATGGGGGTGGGAGGGATATTATCCATGGTGGTGGAAAATGGGCACTGGTGGAGGGATGGGTATCTGATCATTGTATAATTGAAACCAAAGCACAAAAAATTGTAAATCTACAACTTTAAAAAAAATAAAATAAAATAAAGGGGAAAAAAAAAAAAAAAGAAAAGATGAAGTCATGAAATTTACATACAAGTGGTACAATATGGAAAGTATCATGCTAAGCGAAATGAGTCAGAAAGAGAGGGATAGACATAGAAAGATTGCATTCATCTGGGGGATATAAAGTAACAAAGTATGAGATTAATACCCAAGAATAGCTGAGATCAGCACCAGGAGGATTACTCCATAACTTAGAGGCCAGCCGGGTATCCTAGAGGAAAGGGCTGTTCAGATAGAGAAGGGAGCACCAAATAAAGGATGTTTGGAGGATCCTCCCAGGAGGGGAGATGCATGTGGAAAGTAGACTATGGACTGAACATGTTTGCCACTCAATGCGTCTTTTGCAGACCACAACACCCAAAAGGAGAGAGAGAACACAGGGGATTGCCCTGCCACAGAGACAGGGGGGATGGGGGGATGGGGGTGGGAGGGATATTATCCATGGTGGCGGAAAATGGGCACTGGTGGAGGGATGGGTATCTGATCATTGTATAATTGAAACCAAAGCACAAAAAATTGTAAATCTACAACTTCAAAATAAATAAAATAAAATAAAGGGAAAAAAAAAAGATGTCAGTTGTTTAGAAAATTTTTTTCTTTAAGCAGGTGTACGAGCAGTCACGTAATTTTTACAGGTGACTGGGGCTGCAGAATATAGTTGAAATATTATTAGAATTGGAATTGAACTATGAAAACAGGATCTAGGAGAATAAGTATGCACAAAAGGAGATGGAGTCTAGGGGTAAACATAAAGAGAGTCAAAGGACTTGGGAAGGGAGAGAAATGCAGGAGCCAAAACAACCCCCTAACATTTCAGCCTGCCTAATTGGAACAATTCTAAAGTTCATAGAGAAAGAAGATAGCAAGGTGTGTACATGTAGAGGAAGACAGGTTTTAGATTTCTGTTATTTAAATTTTTTCCCAATTTAAAAAAAACACACACATACACAGCAGATAGGGCATTTGCCTTGCTCGCGGCTGACCTGGGTTCGATTCCTCTGTCCCTCTCGGAGAGCCCAGCAAGCTACCAAGAGTATCCCGCCTGCATGGCAGAGTCTGGCAAGCTCCCCGTGGCGTACTCAATATGCCAAAAATAGTAACGAGTCTCACAATGGAGACATTACTGGTGCTCACTTGAGCAAGTCGATGAACAACGGGAGGACAGTGCTACAGTGCAGTGCTATCTAAAAGATATTTGGGAGGACAGAGCAGTAGTACAGCGGGTATGGCATTTGCCTTGCATGTTGCTGACCAGTTTTGAGCCCTGAATCCCATATGTTCCCCCAAGCACTGGATCCAGGAGTGATCCCTGAGTGCAGAGACAGGAGTAACCCCTGAGCATCGCCAGGTGTGACAAATAAAAAAGATATTTGGAAATTTAGGGCTGGACAGAACATTTGTTGTCTTTACTTGCTTAGATTCTGGGGCTAGTGTTTTTTTTTTCTTCCTCACAGAGAATAGGTCTCAACTGTCAATTCAGTTAGAAGTGACCATGTGATGGGGTTGGGGGAGGTGACTCAGTGGTGAAGCATGAAGCACTTGCCTAACATGCTTGCAACCCTAGATTGCAATGGATCCTTGGCATCACACACACAGAGTTCCATGATAAAAGTAATATGTGTTTCCCCCTGAGCATCGCCCAGCAGATGTGACCTCCAAACCAAAAAACAAAATAAAATCAAACAATTTTATTTTCTTTGGGGGCTGCAGCTGGTGATGTTCAGGGGTTACTCATGGGTCAGTACTCAGGAGTCACTCCAGGTGGTGCTCAGGGGATCATATGGGATGCTGGGGATTGAACCCAGGAGGGCAGCATGCAAGATGAGCGTTCTTGCCCTCTGTACTATTTCTCCAGACCACCATAAAACAGTCTTAAAACTATACCACTTCTATTTTCTTTGAGGAGGTGGAGGGGGGAGGTCTTACTGAGTGGTACTCCGGGCTTACTACTGGTTCTGTGCTCAAAATTCACTCCTGGCTGGGGGATTTATGTGGGGTGCCAAAGACCCAGCCTAGTTTAGCCTCATGCAAGGCAACCCTAAACTGCTGAACTATCTCTCCAGCACCTTCCTAAATATGTTTTTTTATGTCTTATATATCTTGTCATATATTCCTTTTGTTGATCAATGAGTAACTAAAATTGGTTGCCAACAAATAGTTTATTATTTTATTGAATTTTAGAAATATTCCAAATGTCCAAAATATAAAAATCCATATTAGAAACTCAAAATGCAGGAAATACAGAACAAAAAATAATTTGGGGTATATATTGAATACCAAATGATTGTTCATCTAATGATAAGTGGGCTGAAGTGATAGCACAGCAGGTAGGGTGTTTGCCTTGCACGTGGTCGACCCAGGTTCGATTCCTCCGTCCCTCTTGGAGAGCCCGGCAAGCTACTGAGAGTATCCCGCCCATGTGGTAGAGCCTGGCAAGCTCCCCATGGCGTATTCGATATGCCAAAAACAGTAACAACAAGTCTCACAATGGAGATGTTACTGGTGCCCTCTCCAGCAAATCAATGAATAATAGAAGGACAGTGCTACAGTGCTACAGTGCTAATGATGAGTGAATTTGGGAAGCATTTTTATCCAGATCCTTATTTTCATTAGTTTTAAAGGGAAGAGGGTAAAACCATATCTAGCTGTAAAAAAAAAAAAAGTAAAAAACAGGATAAAACCATATCTAGCAGTGAAACTTTGACCAAGTTTACTGGTATGATATTAGTAACGATGAATTATATAAAGTTACAGAGGTGAGAACTAATCAGCTTTATTTCTTGCCCTTGTATTCATAAATGTTTCATTTTCTGCTAGCTTTGCACTTAAGCCTGGCCTTTCAAGTCTCAAACTGAGCCTGGTTTAATTATCAATGTTTTTGCTTCATACTCTACCCTTGGGTCATTAACAATCACAATGGAAAATATGATAATGGAAAAATAAATTATTAAAATATGTTATTAATAGAAGTAGTTACATACAAATCACAAGGTCCATGAGATATTGAACTGAAAATTCTGAAACAGAAAAAAAGCTTTCCTTACTCTAAAAGCATATGCAACCAGTAAGATACCACAAACGTATAGCAATAAAATATAATATTTTTTGAGTTTGCTGTTAAAATTTTAATAATCAAACTTTTACCATGATTTTTCAAGGAACTCACTATTAGTAAATATTACTACTTCTGAAAGTAAATACCAGTGACAGAGAAATTACAAGTGCCATTTCCAGGGTCCTCCAATTCCCAGAACATTTAATGGTCTCAGAGCTACTTCTTGTATGTGAGGAGGCTTTTGTCTTGTTTGTTTAGTTTTTTTTAAAATTTTTATTAGTGAAATACCATGAGGTACAGTTGTAGACTTACAAATTTTGGTGCTTGGGTTTCAGTTATATAATGATCAAGTACCCATCCCTCCACCAGTGCCCATTTTCCACCACCATGGGTCCCAGTTTTTTTTTTTTTACTTTTAATGTCTTTCTAGAAGGGTCTTCATCCCTCTTTTCTTTCTACAGTGATTTCTGTTATCCGGAGCAAAAGGATAATTATGGCATGGGCATACATATCTCCCCCCAGTCTTGCTTACCAAACTCTTCTAATTCTTGGCTGTCTCCCAGAAATTCAGACAAGTGAGGGTCTTTTCTTTATAAGAGCTTTACAGCTAATCACTCTGGATCAGAACAAAATAATAATAAATGGGAGGATACCTAAAAGCTTTAGGAATTGTGTTATTCCTGAGCACCCTGATAGGTGATTACTACAAACTACAGTGGATTTAATTTCTGCTTCAGTTTCCTGGCAGAGTTCATGGAATCTACTCACTCCTTCAGCATTGCCTTTTCATGACATTTGTACAAAATGCCTTCCTCTGAGAAGCTGTCCTTTTGTTGCAAGCTGGAAATTTATATCTTCCACAAGATAGAGAGGGGGAAATCCATCTCAGATAGGGGTGACATACCCAAATCATCACCTGGGGCCTGGAAGATAGCCCTAAGGGCTAAGCAAAGGGAGTTGGGCACTGTGTATGCCCTCACCTCCCAAAGGGACCATCACCTTTGGGCAGTCATGTTTCTTGAAAGAATGCTGATTTATTCCAGCTGTTGTCAGAGTTCTGGATTTTCATAATTCCCAGAGAAACCCAAACAGCAGCTTTAAGCCAGGGAGGATGCATATAGTATGAGTTCACTTTAATTGCAAATCTTGTGGCATCATCGTGTACCTAAAACCTTTCCTTCTATGAATTTGTTTCTGCTTTGGGGCCACACCCACCTGTGTTTAGGACTTAATCCTGGCTCTGTGCTCAGGGGTGCTGGTGGTGCTCCAGGGGGCATATGGGATGCTAAGGATTGAACCCAGGTCAGTTGCCTTCAAGGCAAGGAAGGGCCTTGCCTGGTGTACTATCTATCCGGCCCCATTTGTGAATTTTTGATGATTTCTAAAGGTATTAGTAAATCTTGGTTTCTACTCCTGAGAAAGGGGGCATTTGAAAACCAGGTAAGGGTTCTATCTCAAGGAACAGGAGAGACAGAACAGAGGGCACGGCCATGCATAAGGTGTGCCCTGGTTCAATCCCCAGCACCATTTATGGTCCCCCTCGCACTACTACGAGTGATCCCTAAGCACAGAGCCAGGAGTAAGCCTTGAGCACTGCTGGATGTGGCCCCCAAGCCACCAATACTAAATAAATTAAAACTAGGTAGGAAGTTTAACAAAACTGCCTATGCAATGATGGAAGTGTCAGTCCACGTTTGAACCCTGGAACCACAAGGCTTGGTGAGACCACTGCAGAACCAGGAACGCACAGGCGACCCTGAGCATCTAGAACCGCTGGATGGGGACCCCATAAAACGAACAAAAAAACAATACGTAGGGGGGGCAACGAACTTGGACTGGAACCCAGTGCTTTGGTTGCAGACCCGTTCTCCGAGTCCACAATGCTCAAAAGACCTTACTTCACAATCCCTAAAATGCAAGACATAGTAAGCCTTTGTAGACCATACACAAAAATACCGTTTCTTCCTTTCTTTTTAAAAAATCGGACAGAGTTGCTATTTTACTCAGTAACCGGATCTGTCTGATCTGAATTTTACTTTCAGACTGGAGGTCACCTATAGAGATCAACCAAATGCACGCGCATTGGGGGGGTGGGGGGGGGAGGATTTTCCTCCCCCAAAGTCGCGTTGTAGCGAGCGCTGCGAAGAGGTCAGAAAAACAGACAACACTTTCTCTCACACACACCATGGGAATAAAGAGGCAGCAGGCTGGTGCCCATTCTCCCAGGCATAACCGGAGCCGGGCGGGTGCAGGCGCTGCTGCTGCGTGAAGACCCCCCCCCCCGCTCCCCCGCGCCCCCAGCAGCAGCTGCAAGGGACAGCAAGGGTCTCCCAGAAGTGACGGGCTTCCTAGCGTGCGCAGGACGCGAACGGGGGCGCCTGCAGCCCCCCCTCCCTTGCGTTCGGGCCAGAGGGAAGGAAAAGAGGAGCGCGCGGGAGTTGGCCGTCCCGCCGCGGTCGGGGTCCCGAGCTCGCTGTGCTCGCTCTGAGCGCGCGCGGCTTTAGAGGAGGGGGGGTGGGAGGGGGAGCAGTCGCCGAGCGCGCGCGCGCGGCGAGGGGGCGGGGCCGCACGGGGCCGCGCGCCGCCTCTTCGGCCGGGCTCGGGGGCGCGCGCGGCGCGGGCTCGGCGGGGCTCGGGCGACGCGGCGGCAGCGGTGGGGCGCGAGCGCCGCAGGTGACCGGGGCGGAGAGCCGCGGGCTGGCTGCGCGGGCGGCCGCTGTCAGGCGGGAGGCGGGCCTCGGCGAGCGCTGCGGCGGCAGGAGACGCGGCGGCGGCGGCGGGCGGGCGGACGGGCGCGCGCGTGCCCCCCCCCCCCAATCTCTCCTCAGCGCGCGCGCCTCGCTTCAGCGCCCCTCACCTGACGGCCGGCCGGCGCGCGCGCGCGGCCGCCCTCGGCATGCCCTGCCTCGCCGCCGGGACTCTCCTCACGCCCGTGGGCTAAGGCGGCCGCGGCGCCCCCCCCACCCCCCCCCCACTCGGACGCGCCATGCACCTGCCCGGCGCGGCGTAGAGGACGCGGCGCTGCCGAGCGGCCCCGGCGGGCGGGCGGGTGGGCGCCCCGACATGGCGGCCCGCAGCGCCCCGGGCTGCCACCTGCGGCTCGAGTGGGTGTACGGCTACCGGGGCCACCAGTGCCGCAACAACCTCTACTACACGGCGGCCAAGGAGATCGTGTACTTCGTGGCGGGCGTCGGCGTGGTGTACAGCCCGCGGGAGCACCGGCAGAAGTTCTACCGGGGCCACAGCGACGACATCATCAGGTAGCCCCGGGGACCGGGTGGGGGTGGGGTGGGGGTGAGGAGGTGGGGGGCGTCGTCCACTCCCGCGGACCCTGCGCGCCGCCCCCCCGGGGACAGCGGACCAGACGCCTCGCCTGCCCCCCTCCCCCGCCCCCCACTTCCCATCCCGCGCAGCCGGACTACTCTCCCACAGGTCGGGAAGACCCCCCCCCCTCCACACACACACACACACACACACACACGAACACAAACACACACACCAAGTCCGCGGCCCCTCGGGGTGCCCGCCCGCTGCCCCTGGTCTGTCCACCCGCACGATGCAAGAAGAGACGCTTTCCCCCGAACGCTTCTTAGCACTTTCAGCCTCCCGAACCCGGCGAGGCTCTGATGGGGCCGAATTCGCCCCGTGGCCCGGGGTTCGGACCCGGGCCGGGCTGTCCTTCACCCGGTTGCCGCTGGTCCCGGGGCGCGCGCCCTGGTGGCACACCCTCGAGCGTCCTCCCCCTCCTGGCCCGGAGTCGTGAGTTCCCTGTCTGTCAGCAGCAGAATCCCTCAGCCACCTTCAGGGCAGTTCGTTGGACTTTCAGTTGTGCACGCCCCAATTGTAGGGGTGGGAGTGGGGGTCGGGGTAGGGGTGGGGGGCAGTGGCGGGGAGGTCAGGCTTCAGCTTTGTAGCAGCTGAAAAAAAGGATGCTGCTGATTGCTTGTTGTCAGGGCCCCCCCTTGTAAAGATACTCCCAAGTAAGTTTACCCGTGTATTTATTTCTTAAATCACGTGGGACGGGGAGAGGGAAGGGGAGGGGGGGAGAGAGGGAAGGAGAGAGGAGAGAAAGAGAAGGAGAAAGAGAAGGGATGAGGGAAAGAGAAGGAAAAAGAAAGAGAGGAAAGAGGGAAAGAGAGAAGGAAAGAGAGAGGGAAGGAAAGAAAGGAGAGAAAGGAGAGAGAAAGAGAAGGAGACAGAGAAGGACAGAAAGAGAGAGGGAGAGAGGGTGGGAGGGAGAGAGAGAAAGGCGAAAGGAGAGAGTTCTTCCTTGGATGGTTGTGAAATTCGTCCCAGTTGCTTGTTTTTGTTTCTTTAATGAGCGGTGTATTTGAAATGAAAATTTCAATCAGGGCAGAACTTTTGTGATAAATCAAGTTGAAAGGTGCAGAAGTTATCCAAAACCATTGATGACTACCTTAAGCACAACTAACTTCCTTCCTTCCTTCCTTCCTTCCTTCCTTCCTTCCTTCCTTCCTTCCTTCCTTCTTGTCCTTGACAGAGAACATATATGAGTTGCTTTGTTTGTATGAGCTTTTTTCTCCCTTGAGAACATATTTTTTGTGTCTTTTCTTTTCTTTCTTTTTTGAGCCACATCCAGGGATGCTCAGGGGTTATTCCTGGCCCTGCAATCAGGGATTGCTCCTGGCAGGCTGGAGCTCAGAACCAAATGGGATGACAGGGATGGAACCCGGGTGGGCCCAGTGCAAAGCAAGCACCCTCCTTGTTGTACCAACGCCCTGGCCCCAACAGAAAACATTTAAGAACGTTTTGAGACTGTTTCTCTCTTGCAGTCGTTTGTTTGAGCACAGTCTAGGGTTGGATTTCGGGTACTCACTTTTATTCTCTTATTTATGTTCGGAGGGTTTAAAAGTGGGCATTTCAATGTCGTATCTTGCCTGATGTCTAGCAGGTGAGAAGTTCTAGTACTTAAGTTCCACCAGTAACAAAGTTGTCCTATTTTATATCCCTGTCCTATAAGATCTACAAGAGAGAAATGGAGGCCTAGGGCAAAGAAAAGGTAGGGAAAGATGGAATAAAGAAAAGGAAAGCTAAAATTGGAGATTGTGGACCAGACAGTGAGGCCCTGTTTGGAGTTCTTGGGTTTATTTTATTTATTTTTTTGGAACAATGGAGTTTTTCTAGGTTGTAGAGATAACACTGTTTTGGAAGGAAAGCTAACAAGTTGTTTTTCTCAAGTTAGCATTCTTGTTTTTTTAGGAAGTCAGTGTTGCTGAGCTATTATAACAGTGCAATTTTTTTTACTTAAAAAAATCACTCAGCTAGTATTACTGTAACTTTTAATCACCCCAAGAAAAGAATTTACCCTTTATTTGACTCCTCTTCCTCATTCATTTCCAGTCTCTTTTTCATCTGTTAGTTCTTCTATAGTATCGGGGATAGTATCTTTACCTAGTTGAGGTAACCTTGATTGAAATCCTAGTCAAGATAAGTCTGTTACACTGAATTCATTTAGCGGGTAGGTGCAAAGGATTTTTGAAGCCTTCTCATAGTACATTTCTGTTGTTTTTATTCCTTGATAATTGAGAGCAACATGATAACTAAGGCCTCCCCAAACTAGATATGGTTTATTCAGTGAGGGTAAATGCTGTTTTTTTTTTCTCCCGGTAATCGTTAACTGTGTTGTTATATGTCTTGCTGCTTGAATTTTTATAGTTACGTTTCAGTAAATTAGAGGAAGATAATATTTTTGTCTTTGTTTAGAACTTACAGTGGTACAACTCATACATATATCTCAATGAATTACTCTTTATTTTATCATACTTATGATTTTATGAATAATTCATCCTTAAAATAATTTGTAACAAAAGGTTTTCTGAAAATTTATTATAGGTTAGTAAAATCTAGATCTTCTAGCAATTTGAAATTGGTAGCAAAAATTTAATGTAGACTATAAACTAGGAAATCAAAAGGCTCTGGAATTTTCTTTCAAACAGATCAGTCTTTTTTGTGTGTGAAAAGATAGATAGATGGATAGATAGATCAGGTAAATGTACAAACATTTCCATTCCCACCCACCCACCCAATTTAGTGTTTTAAATATGTGTAGAAATTGTTCCAGTAAGTTTTCAACATGTCTCATTGTATACATAAGTATAATACTTATAAATATGATGCCTGGTGGAAAACAATGTTGTAATGTTAACCCTAGTTATAAAAATTCAGTACTAATTTTTCTTCTGGTTTATTTCCTTATTTGCTTGAAAGGTAGGTGAAATTTACTCGTTAAGTATGACTTACTCTGAGGTTAAGACTGGTCAGAATGTGGAGTTCATTGTCCTCAGGTTTTTGAAAATCTGAAGGGCTAGACTGGTTCACAAAGACTAAATCATGACCAGTGTAGCATTTACTTACCAATCCTTCTGTCCTCTTACTGTCATCTAGGATTTCCAATGATGGTGCCAAATGATTGTTTTATCTATATAACTTTAATTGGCTTATTTCCTTTTACCAAGTATCTATATATACATCTCTAGCAATTTATTTGTTAGTTCTCTTTGGTGGGGGCGGGGAGGGGGGAGGATTGGTGCATATCAGGAGGTGCTCAGAAGTTACCGCTGGCTCTGCACTCAGGAATTACTCCTGGCTCTGCTGGAGGACCATATAGGATGCTGGAGATTGAACTCAGGTGGACCGGGTGCAAGGCAAATACCCAACCCACTGTACTATCACTCCGGCCCCTATCCTTTAGTTATATTTTTTAATTCTGATGATTGATTTATATAGAAATTAGTTTCACTGTTGGGGCTAGACTGATAGCAAAACAGGTAGGGCATTAGTTTTGCATCCGGTCGACCTGGGTTCAATTCCCAGCATCCCATATGGTCCCCCGAGCACCACCAGGAGTAATTCCTGAGTGCATGAGCCAGGAGTAACCCCTGTGCATCGCTGGGTGTGACCCAAAAAGCAGGGGGAAAAAAAGAAATTAGTTTCACCGTAAGAATACATGGACTTTAGGGTCATTTTAAAATTTTTCTCTGTTTTTCAAGTTGTAGCAATAAAATTCTTAGGATTTTTTTTTTTTTTGCTTTTTGGGTCACACCCGGCAATGCTCAGGGGTGACTCCTGGCTCTGCACTCAGGAATCACCCCTGGCGGTGCTTGGGGGACCATATGGAATGCTGGGAATCGAACCCGGGTCAGCCGCGTGCAAAGCAAACGCCCTACACGCTGTGTTATCTCTCCAGCCCCAATTCTTAGGATTTAACCTAAGTTTAACATTTAACATTTAAGTTTAAAACTTCCAGGTTAAATGTTAACTTATAAAATATATATTAGACTACAGTCAGCTTTAGTGTAAAATAGATATATGTAGTTTGAAATATATTTTACCATTTTTGCCAGATATTTTCTCAAATAATACCGTAACTTTCAAATTTTATTTTCTAGTTACTTCCCATCTACACATTCTTTTTTTAAATTATTTTTTAAATTTATTTTTATTACCATCTACACATTCTTGACAAGTTTGTTCTTGAAGTACTGATTGTTCATACCAATTTTCAAATATTTACCACTAGTGAAAAAAAAACACGGGTGGAATTAGACTGATGAATTTTGTTGCTGAGAACAGTTTTCTTTTGCAAGTTAACCTATATACTGAAATGCCTAACACTACTTAGGTATTTTGAAGCTAAAACAATAGAATCTGAAGTGTGTTTTTTCTCAAAATGGTGAAAACATCTCACCAGACAATGATGAGATTAAATGATATAATGCATTGGAAATACTTTGAAAAATATATACCATATTATATGGTTTCAAGTTTAAAGAATAATTACTCATTTCTTCAAAAGTCTATAAATGACTTTTTAAAAAGACAATGAAAATTGTAGTAGCTCTTTTCTTTAGTTGTCGTAGGTGGTGTTCTCCCCTTTCCCCCTTTCAAAATTGATTTCTGTAGGTGGTGCGCTTAAGCAGAAAACTGATCAAGCCTTACCAGAATCCAGTAAAAGTGGTTCTTAATTGCTCTGTGTTTGTGGTATGGAAACTTCATTCAATACATTGTCAAAATTGTAGTTGGAAAAGCAGTTCAGAATATATGTTGTTTCCATGGTGGAGCAATTTTTTTTTCCCCCATGGATTCGGGATAGCAGTTTTCTCCCCAGTTTTATGGGCTACACCTGGCCATGTCCAGGGACTGCTTTCTTTGTGATCAGCTATCACTCCTGATTGGGTGTGGGGGACTGAATTTGGTGCTGGGATTGAACCTGGGATGAACCTTACCCTCTGTATTCTCTCCAGCACTGAGATAGCAATTTTTAAAGTGTGCAAGAATTATTACAAAGCCACATGTCAACTTAGTATTTCCAGATCTATGATCAGTATTTCCCAAATTTGCAAGATCATTAGAACCACTGAAGAGATTTTTTGAAAATTTCTCTCTTTTTTTCTTCAGAAACCACTAAGGTTGGAACTGAGGAATCTGTGTTTTTTAAAAGTGCCCCAGCTAATGTTTTGAGAAGCCTGCTGCAAGTCTGGTTGCCATCATACACAGAACTACAGTTCTTAACATAAGCAGTTTGAGAAATGGTTATAAATCCTCTCCTCAAATCTCACATCAGAATTTTCCTAAACATTATATAGTTACTTTGAAGCAATATTTCAGAAAATATTAGAATAAATACAAATTTGGGGAAATGTGTATATATAGATATATGTAACTTAAATTGGGTAGCTTGGCTTTCATAGACTACGTAATAATTCTGTTCCCTCATTAAGATATCATTTTTTGTGTTTGTATATCAAAATAATTATTTTTCTGTTTTTCAAATACTTTATAAGGGATGGAATAAAGAGATCCATACAGAAAAATTTGTGATTAACTACAATACTTTAAAATTTATCATCAATATATAAAAAATGTATTTATTTAGGGAAAGTGCATAATTTTAGATTTATATTATAATTCCCCTTAATTATTTTATAATAAATAAAATAGTTTATTTATTATTTGTTGTCTTGTATTACGTATGTAGATGACTACTATAATATAATGTTTTGTATGTAAACTAAGAAAAGTATGAATTAAGAAAAGAATTTATAATAACAAATTCTTAGAAACTAATAAGTTACCATTTGTTCAAGGTCTTCTTACTCATCAAGTGTATAAAATCTCGAGGGGCAGCCAGGGGGAGGCCCGACGGTTCTCCCCCTTGCTGCCCGAATTTGGGGGGTACACAGGCTGCTCACCCAGCTGGGGCGGCCCGGGTCATGGGGCAGACGGCAGAGGAAGCAAGGGCCAAGCCGGTTGATTGATCAGATGCTGTTTATTCCATCCTCATCCCTGTTCACCTCTCTCTCTCTCTCTCTCTCTCTCTCTCTCTCTCTCTCTCTCTCTCTCTGCTTCCGATCTGGAACCCCTTACTCCTTCTGGCTCTGGCTCTGGCTCGTGATCCCCCAGCCCACTCTTAACAATCAAGGAAATTCATTGCACATTTTCTTTGTGCAAGGTGCCTTGATATATTCAGAGTTGTGGCTTTTTTTAAATATTCACAGTTTTAAGTACAGCCAAGTGACCAGAGAGATAGTACAGTGGAAAGAGACTATTTCTTTGCACATTTCCAACACAGTTGAATCTCCAGCATCACATGTGGCCCTCTGAGCCCAACCGAGTGTGATTTTTGAGCACAAAGCAAGGAGTTAGCCTTGACCATACCTAGGTGTGGCACAAAGCAAGGAGTTTGCCTGAACATACCTAGCTGTGACCCCAAAACCAAACAAAAGACACAGTGAACAATCATATAAAATCATCAGAGAGAGTGAGTGAGAGAGAGAGAGGAAGGAGAGGGAGGGAGGGAGAGAGAGAGTGAGAAAGCTCAGTAGATAAAGTAGATGCTTTGCATGCAGAATGTTCTGGTTCAATCCTCAGCACCACATGGTCCCTGAAGTACAACCAGAAGTAGCTCCTGAGCTTTTTAGACTTGGGCCCCAAACAAAAAATCAAATGAAATCTTAGAATACTCTTGTGTTCTAGGGCTACCGCTAGTGTATCCATGGTGTGGTACCCTGGTATAACAGTCTACAATGATATTTCTTAGAGAATACAGTTTCTTAGCTGAGTCTTAAAGGAAAACAGAGAGAGTCAGTTATTAAGGTAAATGAGTATTTTGGAAAGGTATAACATATGTAGTCTCATATTAAAAGAAAAATTGACTGGAGCACTTCTTGGATGGCTCTGGGAGTTCCTGGCACTGTTCAGACCCCAAAGCAGGGTTCCACACCTCAGGTCCTTGCATTAAACTCTCTGGCCCAATTTGCTGAGTATTGCCATGAGTGGCCCCTGTTCACTGCTTGGAAAGCTTCCCCCCCCCCCCAGATATTTAAAGAGTGGTTTATACTATGTTAAGTTCTTTTCTCCCAATCAGTACTGGGTACATTCTGTCTCACCAGAATAGCTCTTACAGGATCTTACCCCCTAATCCCCACACATGCTACCTATCCAGTGGTCAGTAGGTCAGTTATCTGTTCTCATAAATTTTGTTTTATCATCAGTTGCCACAGTTGGTCATTCCTAACTTAAGACACTGTAAGTGGTGTTGAGAATACAAATTATTGTAGAAATAGGTATTTTTGGTTACTTCTTTCAACTAATATTTATTATTACTTTTCAGGAACTATTTTAACACTAGATAGACATTAGTGAGCAAAATGAAGTACTTAACCTTTGGAGGGAGAATGTCGAGGGGTGCTCCCAGGGGTGCTCTGGAGACTGTGCTGTGCTGGGGGTTGAAGCCAGCCTTCCTGTGTACAAGGCTTTACTCTATCCTATTGAGCTTTCTCTTCAACACCCAAATACTCACACTTTATGAAACTTGATCAGGAAGATACAAAATAATTGTATATTCATATACATGTAAATATATAGTGTAAATAACATATAGCATTTTATGTATATACTACATGCATAATTTTATATGCAGGAGAGATATAGTTTTAGAGATATAGAGAGATACAGGTCCAAATGGTACCAGCTAAAAGAGACCCAAATAAAAATACTCCATGAAACATTCTCTCCATTTTATATAGAGATTGAGAATATTAGGAAGAGTTTAGTTATGAATTAATAAGTAATAGACTTGAAGGGATGTGCAGTGTGAGTATCTGAGGGAAGGAAGACATTGCAGGTAAAATAATTGTCAAGTGCGAACACTACAGAGGAATTTCTTATGTGTTTGAGGAACAGTAAGAAAGGATGTCTTGGGCTGGAATGATAGCACAGCGGGTAGGACATTTGCCTTGCACGCGGCCAACCTGGCTTCGATTCCCAACATCAAATAATGGTCCTCCGAGCACCACCAGGAGTGTTTCATGAGTGAAGAACCAGGAGTAACTCCTAAGCATTGCTGGGTGTGACCCAAAAAGAAAAAAAGAAAGATGTCATGAAGAGCTGTGAATTTTGGTGAAATTGAGAAGTGAAATCTAATGAAGAGATGGTGCTAGGGAAGATTGTATAGGATTTTTTGAGCAACTGAAAGGATTTTGGTTTTCTGCATGAAACTAGAGGCTTTTGGAAGAATTTAATCAAATTAATTCCATAATTACACTTAATAACTTAACCAAAGTCACTTTGGCTCCTCCCTCGAGAGAAGACTGAGAGAGGTACATGATTGGAAACATAAGATTTAGGACTCAGCTATGGTATTCTAATTGAGAGATAAATAGTTTTGGATTGGGCCAGAGTGTTAATGAAATAAATGTAATTGGAAGATTGAGGAAGCATAATATACTGATGGATAAGATATATTGTGGCCTAAAAGAAAGGTCAATGATGATAGCAGTTTTTAGCTACAGCAGCTGAAAGAATAACATTGTCAGTTACTAGTTTTTGTTTTCTTTGGGTGGATAAAGAGAAGATTATGAGTTCTGTTTTAAGAATGTTCTATTTGAGATACTAAAGGATAACCAAATGGGGTTGTAACTTGGACAGTTGAATGTATGTGTGAAATATTGGTGAAAATCAGGTAGAATAGTTGTATTGGTATAAATTTGGGTGTTATCAGTCTGTCTTATAGATAATTTGGGGGGACCACACCCAGCAGTGCTAAGGGGTTATTCCTGGCTCTGCAGTCAGGAATTACTCTTAGCAGTATATGGGGACCCATATAGGATGCTGGGGATCAAACCTGAGTGCCCTACCCTGTACTATTGCACTTGTCCCTTATAAATAATATTTAAGGTCATAAAACAAAATGAGATAACTGAAGGAAGGACTATAAAAAGTGGGTCTGAAAAGTTTTTTTAAAAATTGTTGAATTGACTGAGATTCTATGGTTCACAGTACTATTAATATTGGTTTGTCATGTTCATAATTCCAACACACCTCTTCATCAGTGTACTCACCTCCCTCTCCCAAGGACCCTGATACCCCTTACTGGATTCTAGTGTGCTAGAGAGAGTACATTGGGTAGGACACTTGCCTTGCATGCAGCTGTCCTGGGTTCAATCCCAGGAACTCCATATGATACCCTGAGCTTCTCCAGGAGTGATCCCTGAGTGCAGAGCCAGGAGGAAGTCCTAAGTACAGCTGAGTATAACTAAAAAAAAAATATTGAGGCAGTCCACCATTTAAATATAAAGGAAATGAAAAACAACCAACCAAGATATGGCCAGTCATGTCCAGAATGGCAGGAAGAAAATCAGAATTGTGTGCGGTTGTGGAAATCCAGTGAAGTGAGTATTTTCAAAGAGTGCTTTTTGATTCCTAAAGGTGTGGATCTAAGACCCACTCCATCAGCTTGCTTTATCTGGGATTCTGTTAGGAAAGCATATATTGGGCCAGAGAAATACAGTGGGTTGTCTTGCACATGGTTAACCTGGTTTGATTCCTGATACCCCATAGCCTCCCCCTCCCCCCCGCAGCACTTCCAGGACTGATCCCTGACACAGTGCCAGTAGTAAGCCTTGATCTTGGCTGTATATGGACTCAAAGCCAAAGAAGCAGTACCTAGGCACCTCTGGATGCTGCAGATGGCTCAGAAAAGTGTGCCAATCCCCACTATCTTGCTATACTACTACAGCATCTTAAGCCCCCACCAGCTCCTTCTCCCTGCACCACCACCCAACAAGGACCTCTGAATGTCACAGGATCTGCAAGGGTACCTCTCCCTACAGCAGCAGGAGTACCTTTGGACCCCCTAGATACATGCAGCTGCTAGCACAGCTATACAGTATGCCCTTCTCTATAACATGCAGGAAACTCAGTTGGACTCTGGCAGTAAATTCACAGAGAATTAGCAGGTGCAATGGAAAGCAGTGCAGAATCCTGAAACCCACCATGGTTAGTTAAGTGAAGATAGTAGTCCTCAAGACTCAACTATATAACCTTTCAGATAAAGAGTGTAGAGAGGAAATTTTGAGGATGTTCACTGAGCTCAAAGAAATAGTGCTACAGTACTGTTTAACAGACAACCAGTAAAACATAATAAAGTGATAAAATTATCAGAAATAAGAAAACTAAAGAATTTGATAGGTAAAATGAAAATCTTGATGGAAGGCCTTAGCAGCAGAATAATATCGTAGCAGAGGATAAAATCAGTGAACTTCAAGATGGGATGCAGAAAACATCTAGAAAACAGCAGAATATGGAATGAAGTCTCAAAATAAATGATCAGCAGATGAGAAAACTTTGTGATGAATTCAAAAGTAACAAAATAATTGGAATCTCAGAGGAACTCTGATGAAGAAATAATCAAGAAAATCATAACTGAGAAGATCCCAGACTTGAAGAGTGCCTGCACCCAGATTCAAGAAGTTCAAATGGCACTAGCTAAAAGAGACCTAAATAAAAATACTTTATAAAACATCCTAATCAGAATTACTAAAGCCAAGATAGAGTTTTGAAAGCAAGAAGATCAAGGAAGGAAATCACATACAAAGAAGTATCCTTAAGATTCACAGATGGCCTATCAAATGAGACCCTGTGGACCCAAAGACAATAGAGGGATATTGAAAAGAGCTATGCTTGGAGTATCTCGCTTTACTCAAATGAGAGAAAGAATCCGGAGTTCTGACCTCCGTTGACGGTCAAGAATCAGGGATGCTGTCTCGTTTTCTAAGGCGTCGAAAATCAGATGGGCAGGACACATAATGCAATTTGGAGATGACTGCTGGACTAGAGCCGTTACTGACTGGATTCCACGAAACGTCAAAAGATCGCGTGGCCACCCACCTATGAGATGGTCAGACTTCTTCATCAAGACCCTGAACGATCGGTTTGAGGCTCTTTGTGTTCCTAGAATGAGCAGACACCATTGGGCTACACTAGCACGCGACAGGGACGAATGGAGACGTAACTGGTGCCCGTTCGAGCAAATCAATGAGTAATGGGATGTCAAGTGATCAAGTGATGAGACATGAAAAAATAAAAGTTAATCAAAAACAGAAATGGAGAAAAAACTCAAGCACTTGGAAATTAAACAGACCACCACTGAACAACCAGTGAGTAAAGAGAAAAATCAAGATTCCTAGAAACAAATGAGAATGAAGATATGAGTTACCAGATCATGTGTGACACAGAAGTGGCATTAGGAGAAAAGTTTATAGGAATGCAAGTATATAGTAAAAAGGAAAAAAGGTGGGGGTATGGTGCCACCCAGCACGTCAACCCGTACCAATGGGGCAAGTTTATCAGCAGCCTGATGGTGCCTTTAGGCTTCCAGATATCCTAAATTGCCGCTGTGCCTCTGGTTGGACCCCAATAACTTTGTACCAAGTTTCCTGAGAAATTAAACCGCCAAAAGTTAGATATGTTTGAGTCACACCCACAAACCACTTCCGGCTCAAGCTCATTTATTGGTTTTGCTTCAGAAACACATAAATAAATCTCGAAAGAGATCAAAAACAGGCCATTTAAATGCATTAATGGCCATGATTCACAGACTCACAAATGAATCTTGGAAAAGAGCAGCACACCACAGAGATGTCTCCCTACCCCGTACCAGCTTGATTTTATTGGGGCACTTAGGAGGGGGGCAGATGTGTCCCTCTGTCTGCCCCAAAAGAACCCCAGCAGCCACAAACCTCCAGAACCCAACCACTGCCACACTCATGGCCGACCTTCACAGGCTGGTCCTCGTCCTCCCCTGCCCCCATGCATGAGAATGAATCTGCTGAAAAACCCAGATATGCAGGACTAGTGACTGAAAACTCTAGGCTTCATGGAGTTGGGGATGGGTGATCTTCCCCATCTCCCTGCCCTTCTGGTTTTCTGGAAGTCATGCCCAAGAACTGCCTCTGAGTGTCAGTTAAGTGCATTAACGGCCATGATTGAGAGATTCACAAACAAATCTTGGAAGGGACCAGTATGCCACAGAGATGCCTCTGGATCCCAAATATTTATAAATTTAAAAATTTCAGGAGTGCACAGCCACTTTCATAGCTGCATGACATCTCATACTACTCATGGCAAGCAATACAAAATAAATTATTTAGCATCTGCCTAAGGGACAGGCTGGGGTGACAGTGGGAAGATTCAAATAGTGTCGGTGGGAAGGGGTAATGATGGTGGGATTTGTGTTGAAATATTGAATGTAAACAATTATTGTGAATAACTTTATGAAAATAAAATTTAAGATTAAAAAAATGGTCTGGAGCAATAGCACAGTGGGTAGGGCATTTGCCTTGCATGCGGCCAACCCAGCTTCGATTCCTCCATCCCTGTCAGAGCCTGGCAAAGCTACCGAGAGTATTTTGCTCACACAGCAGAGCCTGGCAAGCTACCTGTGGTGTATTTGATATGCCAAAAGCAGTAACAACAAGTCTCACAATGGAGATGTTATTAGTGCCCGCTCTAGCAAATCGATGAACAATGGGACAACAGTGCTAACGTGCTGAAAAAAATAATTTTTTTTGAAGCAATGTAAAGATCATGCCTGCTTCCGTCAGCTTAATCAGTGGCTGAATAGATAGCAGTACTCCTACCTTTAAAAAAAGAAAAAAGAAAGAACTCACGTAAATAATCTAACTGCACAGATGAAGAAACTAGAAAAGGGGGCCAGAACAATAGTATAGTGGGTAAGGCAGTTGCCCTGTATGTGGTGGATCTGGTATGCTTGATCCCTGGAATCCCATATGGTCCCCTGAGTACCACCAGGAATAATTCCTGAGCACAGAGCCAACAGTTATCCCTGAGTATCAC
Source organism: Sorex fumeus (assembly GCF_029834395.1). Lineage (NCBI taxonomy): Eukaryota > Metazoa > Chordata > Mammalia > Eulipotyphla > Soricidae > Sorex > Sorex fumeus. The sequence continues at coordinate 6,615,777 of NW_026606155.1, forward strand.
TAGATTTGGCCCTCAAGCAACAACAAAAAGAAAAATAACAAAAAAGAAGCTAGAAAAGGACCAACACAAGGATCCAAAAACAGGCCAAAGGGAGGAAATGAGACTTAGAGCAGAAATTAATGTATTTTAATTTTAAAAAATTCAGAAGATTAATGAGACCAAGAGCTTGTTCTTTGAAAAATGAAACAAAATCAACAAACCCTTAGCAAGTTTCACAAAGAGAGAGAACCCTTAAACTGCATTAGAAATGAAAAGAGAGACATCAGCACATACCACCGAAATTAAAAAATATCATCAAGGATTACTTTGAAAATCTTTATGCCATGAAATGAAAGAATGTAGGAGAAATGGATAAATTTTTTTTCTATAACCTCCTAAGATTTACCCAAGAATACACAAACAGACCAATTACTATAAAGGAAATTTAAATGATAATCAGAAGTCTTCCCTAAAACTAAGCCCTGGCCCAGATGGCTTCATTAGAGAGCTCTCCACACCTTTAAAGAAAAGCTCCTCACTCTTTACAATAGCCAGAAACTGGAAGAAACCTGAATGTCCAAGAACAGATGACTGGTTAAAGAAACTTTGGTACATCTACACGATGGAGTAATATGTAGCTGTTAGAAAAGATGAAGTCATGAAATTTATATACAAGTGGTACAACATGGAAAGTATCATGCTAAGCGAAATGAGTCAGAAAGAGAGGGATAGACATAGAAAGATCGCATTCATCTGGGGAATATAAAGAAACAAAATAGGAGATTAATACCCAAGAATAGCTGAGATCAACACCAGGAGGATTACTCCATAGTTTAGAGGCCAACCGGGCATTCTAGGGGAAAGGGCAGCTCAGATAGAGAAGGAAGCACCAAGTAAAGGGTGTTTGGAGGATCCTCCCAGGAGGGGAGATGCATGTCGAAAGCAGACTATGGACTGAACATGTTTGCTACTCAGAGCCTCTTTTGCAGACCACAACACCCAAAAGGAGAGAGAGAACACAAGGGATTGCCCTGCCACAGAGGCAGGGTGAGATGGGAGGGATGGGGGTGGGAGGGATATTATCCATGGTGGTGGAAAATGGGCACTGGTGGAGGGATGGGTATTTGATCATTGTATAATCAAAACCCAAGCACAAAAAATTGTAAATCTACAACTGTACCTAATGGTGTTTCACTAAAAATAATAATAAAATAAAATCATGCATAAAAAAAAGAAAAGAAGAGCTCCTGCCAGACCTTCTTAGGCTTTTTCAGGAAATGAAAGAAATAGAAACCCTGCCAGTTTCTATGATACAAACATTACCCTGATACTAAAGACGACAGACACAGCACAAAAAAAAAATGAAAATTACAGACCAGTATCCTGGATGAACATATATGCAGAGATCCTCAATAAAATACTAGCAAATTGAATTCAACAACACATCATAAAAGATAATGCACCGTAACCAAGTGGGATTCATCCGAGGGATACAAGGATGATTTAACACAACCAAGTTAATTAATCTAAGGCATCATCTCAATACAAGGGAACATAATTGTCATTTGATAATATCAGTAGATGCAGAGAAAATATTTGACAAGAGCCAACACTTAGTCATAATAAAAGCTCTCAGTAGGGAAATGGATACTGGTGAAGGGATTGGTGTTGAAATGTTTTATGCCTGAAACCCAATCATGAATAAATTTGTAATTTCATGGTGACTAAGTAAAATTTTTTTGACTTTTTGGGTCACACCCGGTGATGCACAGGGGTTACTCCTGGCTTTGCACTCAGGAATCACTCCTGGCGGTACTCAGGGGACCATATGGTATGCTGGGAATCAAACCCGGGTTGGCTGCGTGCAAGGCAAACGCCTTACCTGCTGTGCTATCACTCCAGCCCCTGACTAAAATTTTTTAAAAATTATCATTAAATGGGAATTAAAGGAACTTTGTATAACATAGCTAAAGCCATTTACCACAAACCGACAGCAAACATTTTACTCTGGTGAAAAACTGAAAGCCTTTCCTCTAAGATCATGCACAAGACAAGAATTCCCACTCTCACCACTACTGTTCAGTATGGTGTTGGAAGTTCTTGCCATAACAATTGTCACTGTCACCGTCCTCCCGTTGTTCATGAATTTGCTCGAGCGGGCCCAGTAACGTCTCCATTGGAGACTTTGTTGTTACTGTGTTTGGCATATCAAATACATCACGGGTAGCTTGTCAGGCTCTGCCGTGCAGGCGAGATATTCTCGGTAGCTTGCTGGGCTCTCTGAGAGGGGCAAAGGAATCGAACTCGGGTCGGCCATGTTGGCTGCGTGCAAGGCAAACGCCCTACCGCTGTGCTATCGCTCCAGCCTGCCATAACAATTAGGCAAGAAAAAGATATTAAGAGCAAAACAAATAGGAAAAGAAGTCAAGACACTAAGAAAGCCCCAAAGGCTCTCAAAAAAAAAATCTCCTGGGAACAATAGGTATAGTAAAGTGGCAGACTACAAAATCAATATGCAGAAATCCATGGTTTTTCTATGTGTAAACAATATGATAGGAGGGAGAGAAATTTTTTAAATCCTGTTCACAATTGTGCCTCAGAAAAGCAAGTGCAATTCCTGTTAAGGAATTGTGTAATCAACAGGTGGCTAGGGAAGCCCCGAGGCTCTCTCTGGCCATCTGAGTTTGGTGGTCTCCACTTCCCCACCCAGGACGGCCAGTGCCATGGGCAGACGAAGGAGAAAATGAGGACCAGGCTGGTTGGTGATCAGTTGCTGTTTATTCCATTCTCCCCACGCACCTGCTTCAGCCTTATTAAGTTCCCTATTCTAGTCTCACACTGCTCCTCATTCCTATCTCTTCCTGTCTCTCCTGCTCATCTCCCCACTCGCTGCCCTAGTTTCTCTCCAACTCCCAGCATTGGGGGTAGCCACAACAGCTATTTGGTAGCAAAATCAACACATGAAAGCACTTCTTCAGCTCAAGGGCAAAGTACCACTTGGGGTGTTTCACCTCTCCTTTAATCGAATAACTTAATATCTTAATTCTACTTCTTAATGTTAGTTATTTTGTATCAACACAGTAAGAGATACATTAAGCTTATAGGATGGCTCTCCAGGGGACATCACACTATAGATCTCAGACTACAGTGCTCAGGACAGATTGATCTTTCCTAACCCTAGCAGGGTCCTAATCTAGAAGTTACTTTTTGGATCATGACAGAATTTGTCTATGACCATGCTCTTAACTTATAGTTAAATGTTATGGCACTTTGCCTGCCCATTTCATTGCCAGAGTAACTCACAGCTTGTCTTGGGTCCATCTAGTTCCTTGTTGGGACCCTTCTTTTGGGGTGCTAGGAAGTAAGGGCAATTAAGGCTTAAGTTGAGAGAACAGATGCCCAGAAGTGAGTATCATTCGGAGTCAGTTAACTCCCAAGTTACAAAAGCACAGCATTAACTGTTCTTTCTGTATCTATACAAAAAGGACATTGCTCTGAAGTAACTATGCAAAGGACTTAAGAAGAGGAGAAAAGCAATATTTACAAGTTAACAAAATCTGATTAGGAGACATAGGTAATTGAACAGTTCAGGATGCAAAGCACAAAGAAAGAGGTTACAAATAAACACAGAAGAATGGGAGCACTGTGATGAGAGTGACCCAGTAAATCTAAAGCTCCCTGTGGCAAGGCAGAAAGGACAAACCAACGTTATCCTATAAGGAATCAGCTTAACAAAAGAGGTGAAAGATCTATACAAAGGAAACTAATAAAACACTACTTCATTCATTTCATTTCATTTCATCATCCTGTTATTCGTCGATTGCCTCGAGCAGGCCCCAGTACCGTCTCTTTCATCCTAGCCCTGAGATTATATTCAAGGCTATTTAGGAGAATGAGACCCATCATTGTTACTGGTATTTGGCATATTTGGTACGCCACGGGGAGTTTGCCAGACTCTGCCCTGTGGGCAGGCTACATTCGATAGCCTGCAAGTTTGTCCAAAGTAGGAATGAGACAATAAGATGTCATAAAAAAAAGTTCTGATAAGATGTCGCGTGGCCGTGAATGCGGCCACTCGGTTCCGGGATCTGGATTTTATAGTCTCTGAGTCTTGGCCGCTGATGGGATTACACGGCGCCAGGGGGCCAGGTGGTGGGTGTGACCCCCGCCTACTGGAATTTGGAGGATCTGGGTGGAAGATGCTCGACTCCAATTCGAGTAGGCTTGGAGGTCTCGGCCCCGGAACCCGCATGGCTTTGTCCCTCTGCCAGTACCTTCATGTGTGCGGAGAGTGGTCTCAGCATGGTGGTGGCTGGTCCTGGAGGTCTTCGGCTGCCGGAGCCCTGGTCGGGGCGGGGAGGAAAGCTCAACCCGCTCCCCTCCAAGGGGCTCCGGGAAGGAACACCCAGGCGCGGGGGCAGAAGACTGCACTGTTCTCGTCCGGGATCTGGATTTTATAGTCTCTGAGTCTTGGCCGCTGATGGGATTACACGGCGCCAGGGGGCCAGGTGGTGGGTGTGACCCCCGCCTACTGGAATTTGGAGGATCTGGGTGGAAGATGCTCGACTCCAATTCGAGTAGGCTTGGAGGTCTCGGCCCCGAAACCCGCGTGGCTTTGTCCCTCTTTGTCCCGCCGCCCGCCCGCACCTGAGCTCACGCACCTGCCGCGGCCGCCGCCCGCCGCGCCCCCCCCCCCCGCCCCGCCCCGGCCCGGCCGCGGCCCCTCGCGGCTGCGTCACCGCCGCCCCCCCCAACATGGACACCGCCGAGGAAGATATATGTAGGGTATGTCGGTCAGAAGGAACCCCCGAGAAACTTCTCTAAAACACTACTAAAAGGAATAAAAGAGGACACAGGAAAATGGAAACATAGCACCTGTTCATGGGTAAGAAGAAAGCTATAGGGGCTAGAGACGTAGTACAGCCAGCAGTGCGCTTGCCTTGCTTGCAACTGACCTGGCTTCATTACCCAGAACCTGCCAGGAGTGATCTCTGAGTGCAGAGCCAAGAGTATGCCCTACACACAGTCAGGTGTTCCTCCCCACCTCTCACCCAGAACAAAACCAAACAAAAAAGAAAGAGCTGTTAGTTAAAGTGGTTGAAGGAACAGGATGTTTTTGGAGTTTTTGGACTCTGAGGAAGACAAATATAGTTCTGAGACAAGAAACAAATATTAAGGTTAAAGTGGTTAGAATTGGAGCTAGAGAGATTGATTGTACAGTGCATAAAGTGCTTGAATAAAAGTCCTGTCAGGAGTGATCCCTGAGCACAGAGCCAGGGATTAATTCTTGAGCACTGCCAGGTATGGCCAAACAAAAATAAGAAATCATTATAATTCGAGATCCCAGGAATGATAGTAAAACAGTGGAGGATACATCTCCACCAAAAAAGAGGTGCCTTTTATGTGAGCACAAGTTAAAAGTGGGGATGTAGGTGATACTTAGAAGTTTAAAGATGAGGTCCTTGCTCATATACTTTATGGGAGGTTTTGAATAGGTTTACTTTAGGTCTGAGGTTGGGATTGCTGTACTCTGTCTTTGTGGTCAGTGTTGGGGTCAGGGTTCCTCTTTCTCCCCTGATAAAGAACTGCCATAGTTCTTAGCTGCCCTATGTGAGGAACCAATCCACCTCTTCACCCAAGAGTGAAGAATACAGCTTGGAATCCCAGGGACAGTGATGCCGTGGGAGTTGAGAGAAGACTGGAAACATGCCCTTTCAGAGAGTTTGTAATTCTGGTGAATGTGGTCCACCTTGGTTAATTTTAACCAGTGCCAGGGTTTGTGGGGTGATAAATTTTTCCAGGCACACACTTAGGCTCAGGGAATATTTTAAAACCTGTTGAAATGAGCAAAAGAAGAGAGTATGTCTTCGCAGCAAGGAATACTCAGAGTCAGGTCAGAGTAGACGAAGGTTTCCCACTTTGAAGAGACTCAGAGTCAAGCCAGTGGAAAAGGTAATGTGCATTTGAAGCTATGTCACCAATTTTGAGAAGTTTCCTGACTTAACCTTCTGATTTGTGTCTTTAAGGTATATTTACTCTTTCCATTTTTACTTGTGATTGAAGTCTCCAGGCAGAATGTAAATGCTACTTATTTCCCAGAGCATTGGCCACCTGCTGTGTTCTCTGCAGTGAAAGAAGTTTATTTGAAAGCTGTAAGATAGCCCAAATGTTAGAATTATTTCCTGAGAAATACCTTAGTTACTCCTTGTTCTTTTTTGGTCTTGGTGAGGAATGCCTTTATCCATCTGGTAAAGATGTCCATCACAACCAGCAAGTACTTGAACCTATCTTATGGGGTCAGCTGAGTAAAATTTAATTGCTGCTTCTCTGTGTAGTATGTGTCATGTCGTTATACACTGCTGATTAATTTGGGAGACTGAACTTCCTGTGGGTTGTTGTAAATACAGATTTCAGCTCTGACAAACCGTATCCCGAATCTTAGATATTCCATTGCTGGTAAAGACAAAACAACTAAGGATACAGAGTTTATCTCTCTCAAAATGACAGGATTCATGTAAACCCTTGATGGCCTTCCATAGCAGAGGTTGGCAGGGTGTTACCCTTCCAGATCTGTCTATCCTTCTCTTAATATCCTCTTGTCAATATCCCAAGTCATACCTCCTCTATATGGAGGGAAAGGTTTCCCGCGATGTGGTTGAGGGACAAAGACCAAGAACTGCATCAGCTGTGTTTTCTGGACTAATTTTTCTTTTTTACTTCACAACAAGCTCCCGGGAGAGCACAAGGCAGAATCTCCTACCCTGTGTCTGACTATCCTCGCCAGGGCCCAACAGCTGAAGACCTCCAGGCCCCAACCAAGGCCTTACTGGGACCACTCTCCACACACTTGGATAAGCCTCAGACATAACAGAACTGGCAGAGGAACCCAGGTGTGTGGGACCCGGGGCTGAGATCTCCAAGCCTGCACGGTTTGGGACTGGACCTGTCAGTAGCTAGACAGTTACACCCTCCAACTGCCGTGTAACCCCAACAACGGCCAGGATCCAGAGATTATCACAACAAACTCCCGGGAGAGCACAAGGCAGAGTCTCCTACCCTGTGTCTGACTATCCTCGCCAGGGCCCAACAGCTGAAGACCTCCAGGCCCCAACCAAGGCCTTACTGGGACCACTCTCCACACACTTGGATAAGCCTCAGACATAACAGAACTGGCAGAGGAACCCAGGTGTGTGGGACCCGGGGCTGAGATCTCCAAGCCTACACGGTTTGGGACTGGACCTGTCAGTAGCTAGACAGTTACACCCTCCAACTGCCGTGTAACCCCAACAACGGCCAGGATCCAGAGATTATCACAACAGGGATTATCCAACCCGCACGGCAGAACCTGGCAAGCTATCCGTAGTCTATGCCAAATAGACCAAATTGATATGCCAAATCCAGTAATAAATGGATCTCATTTCCCTAACCCTGAATATGCAGAGTCGAGAAGGATATGGAAGGAGAGGCTGATAAAACACCAAGGCAGACATAGGCTGCCAAAACGCAGAAAAACAAAAATGATTGTCTGTACTTTTAATGCTTGTACGCTGGCATCTGCTGCATCCATTGAAGACCTTATGGTACAAGCACGAAAGATCAAGTACGACATCATTGGTCTGACCGAAACGAGAAGACATCAATCCCATCATGCTGTTTTCGACACTGGAGAAGAACTGTTCCTTGGAACATGTGATAAAAGAGGCGTCGGTGGTGTCAGTATCCTTGTCAACACAAACTTAGTCACGAGCATTGATTCATTTGAATGCCTAACAACCCGAATCGGACGATTACACTTGAATAAATGTGGCTCACTACCGGCAGTTTCTATCTTTGTTGTCTATGCACCAACATCCAGTTATGGTGAAAGAGAAACTGAGAAATTCTACATGGAGCTGGAGAAGTTCTATAAAGAAGATCACACTTTCTACAAGATCATTGTCGGTGATTTTAATGCCAAGATAGGACCAAGAAGATCAGTCGATGAACTCCACATCGGAACCCATGGCCTGGAATGGAACGAACAGGGTGACAGACTGTCTGAGTTCATCATGTCAACCAAAACCTTCCATGGTAACTCACTATTCCAAAAGGCTGAATCTAAACGTTGGACATGGGAGTCTCCCGATGGACGGTTCCACAATGAAATAGACCACATCATATTCAATCGGCGGTTTTGCCTAACCGATGTTGCTGTTGTCCCAAAATTCCAAACAGGATCAGACCACCGTCTTCTTCGTGCAAAATTCTACCTCACAGAACGAGGAGAAAAGAATACAAGGTTTAAGAAGAGGACTCCCAGAACAACCACCAACTGGGAGCTCTTTGGCTCTATTGCGGCAACATGGGAAGATGCCGTCATTGACAACATTGATGAGGAATACGATCGAATGATTCAGCACCTCCATGATTGTGCAAGGAATGCCAAGAGAGAGATAACCACAAAAAACCGTCTTTCTTCAAACACTCTTGAACTTATTCGCCAACGTGGCTTGGCACGTGCCTCAGGCAACCACAAGCGAACATCCGAACTGGCAAAACAGTGCAGAGAAGCCATCAAGGATGACCTCAAAAACAGGAGAGCAGCAGTACTGGTAGATGCAGCAGAATCTGGGAAAAACATTCGTAATGCCCGCCTGTCCTTCACCAACTACAAAACCAAGATGACTGCCCTCTGACATCATGATGGATCTATCACATCTTCCAGAAGGGCAATGGAGAAGATTATTCATGACTTCTACTCAGATCTCTTTAATAGCCACATCCACTTGCCCACATACCACATACCACATGATGGATATGTCGTTCCCAATGTTCTCCCTTCCGAAATCCAACATGCCATCTCGTCGGTAAAGAAACAAAGAGCACCTGACCCAGACAAGATCAAACCTGAACACCTGAAGAACTTACCATCAGTACTCATCAATACATTGGCTCGACTCTTCACACGCTACCTGTCTGAATGCAAGGTTCCATCCCAATGGAAAACCAGCAGGACTGTACTACTATACAAGAAAGGAGACATCCACGACATCAGCAACTATCGCCCAATCTGCCTATTGTCTGTCATCTACAAACTATTCACTCGAGTCATCCTGAATAGGATTAGCAGAACACTAGATGAAGGACAACGATGTGAACAAGCTGGATTCCGAAAAGGATTCAGTACCATCGACCATATCCACACAATAACCAAGCTCATTGAGGTATCTTGGGAGTTCAAGATGCCGCTCTGTCTAACGTTCATTGATTTAAAGAAGGCCTTTGATTCTGTTGAGACGGAAGTGGTCATGGAAGCCCTAGCCAATCAGGGCGTACAAACTCAATACATCAGGATCCTTCGTGAGCTCTATTGCGGATTCACTACCAAGATCTCACCATTCTACAAAGAAGTAATCATCCATATCAAGAGAGGGGTTCGGCAGGGTGATACCATTTCACCAAAACTCTTCAGTGCCACCCTCGAGAACATCATGCGACGACTGGAAAGGGAAAACATGGGAGTGAAGATAGATGGTTGGCAACTACACCACCTCCGCTTTGCTGATGACATCGTTCTAATAACACCAAACATCAACCAAGCGGCACAAATGCTGAACGGCTTTGACCGTGAATGTGGAAAGGTCGGACTACAGCTGAATCTTACGAAGACAATGTTTATGAGAAACAGCCTTGTTCCTGACGCTCCATTTGCTCTCAACAGAACCACCATCTCCGAATGCAACAATTATATATACCTAGGTCGAGAAATCAACATGATGAATGACCTGGCACCTGAGTTGCGCAGGAGGAAGAGAGCGGCTTGGAATGCCTTCAAGAGCATTGAAGAAATAACTAAAAGGACAAAGAACCTCCAGCTACGAGCACATCTCTTTGATTCCACTATTCTTCCTGCATTAACATATGCCTCAGAAACCTGGACCCTACGAAAACAGGATGAGAACACTATTCGGGTCTCTCAAAGAGGAATCGAAAGAACTATGCTTGGAATATCACGATTCACTCAAATGAGAGATAGAATCCGGAGTTCTGATCTTCGTCAACGCTCAAGAATCAGGGACGCTGTCTCATTTGCCAAGACATCAAAAATCAGATGGGCTGGACACGTAATGAGGTTTACAGACAACCTCTGGACTAGAGCCATCACTGATTGGATTCCACGAGACATCAAAAGATCACGTGGACGCCCACCTATAAGATGGTCAGACTTCTTCGTCAAGACCCTAAATGATCGGTTTGAGGCTCTGCATGTTCCTAAAACGAACAGATACCATTGGGCTACACTAGCACACAACCAGGATGAATGGAGACATTACTGGCACCCGCTCAAATAAATCGATGAATGACGGGGATTAAGTGATTAAGTGATTAAGTGACTTCTGATGTCTTTTATTTCCTAGTTTCACCTTGCTATTGTCTTGTTGGTGACCCTGGAAATATGGGATTTCAATCCTTTTAGGCAGATGTATAACTTTTAATAGTTTAAATATGTGAAAGCTGTGCTTAATAGGAATTATTTTGGGGGTCAAAAATTCCCATTCCTACCAAATGAAAGTATGTTCCTGTAAGACCAAAAAGTATACTTTGAGTCGATGTAGATACTGACATACTTGAACTCTGGACATGACTATGAGTTCAGCTAGCTAGGCCAGAGCACTGCTTTTTACTACTGCTCTGGAGTTGCCTTGTTTATAAAAGAACTGCCATCTGTGAACAAAACAGTATCTGGAATTCTCAAAAGAAGAACATGATAATCTGAGGAGGTGGCTATTAGTCATTTTAAGGTTGCCCTTGTTTTCTTGAAGAGGCATTATTTAAGGAGGAGTATAGAGTTAAGGGCTCTCCCAAATTTAAAGGCCTCCTGTGATGGCAGAAGCTGTGGCAAGCCACTACTTGTGAGAAACTAGGCTGTCATGTGGCAAACAGATTCAACTTTTTGCTCAAGTAACCCATTAGTCATTTTTCTGAGCCTAACAATTGAGTCTAGACTTCTGAGTGGTCAGCTAATGACTACTCAGAAACCTACAGATGGAAGGGCTTGTCAGGTTGTGGAGATACTTGTCTATAGAGAGGGAGCTTCTCAGAGTCATGTCTTAGCAACTGTCAATAAAGTCAGATCCATCTGGCAATCCTGGAATTTCATGTTGGCTTTTTTCCCCCCTTAGGGGTAGAGGTTGGAGACAGGTTGGACTATACCCAGTGATGCTCAGGGGTTACTTCTGGTTATACACTCAGGAATTACTCCTGGCAGTGCTTGGGGAACCATATGGAACACTGAGGTTCAAAACATGGGTTAGCCACATGCAAGGCAAACACCTATCTGCTGTACTATCACTCTGGTTCCTCATGTAGGCTTAAATTTTTTTTTAATTTCTTTTTGGCTTTTGGCCCACACCCATTAATACTCAGGGGTTAAACCTGGCACTGCACTCAGGAATTACTCCTAGCCATGGCTTGGGGGCCATATAGAATGCCAAGGATCAAAACCAGGTCAGCTTACACAAGGCAAATGCCCTATGCATTGTATTACCACTCTTGCCCCTCATATAGGCTTTTTATGTAAGGCAAAGAAGAGTTGGACATAGGGGACTCCATATCCCTTTTTGTTCTGCAGAACTGATTCAGTTCCCAAACTATTGTAGTTTATACATTCCTATTGTGACCATGTTTCCAGACTTGCAATTTATATTCTGGCCATGCTTTAATGCATTAAAAAATTGGAGTGTTCTTTCCTCAGAGACTGAGTCAAATTTCCCCCAGTTTTTTAATAGACATTTGAGGATTTATCAAGTGAGGCTATTTGGAAGTTCCCCATCAGAAACTCATAAGAAGAAGAGTGGTGGTGAAATGTCCTACCTCTCACCAAGCTGTAGCCCTGTCAGTGCTGAGTGAGTAAAAACCTAATTGCATGTATCCTATGGGTAAGGTGTTCCTGTATTCCATGGGCCAGAGCACTAAGTGGGTGAAAACCCAGTGGTACACTGCCAAATAGATGAAAACCCAGTGACGTGCAGCAGAGCACCATTGCTGAGTGGGTGAAAAACCCAGTGGTGTGATGACACTGAGTGGGTGAAAACCTTAAGGCATGAATCCCATGAACAAGCTGTCCCTGTATACCATGGGCCTGAACAGATGTCATCAGGCCCCCAGAGAATGCACTTGGGGGATGAGATCAGAGACTGAGTGTGAAAGAAGTTGTTTTGCTCATCATCTAACAGAGGCAGCTCCACATAAATGTGGAGACTCAACAATCTGCATTTTGCTGACTTTGCTGCAGTCTGTATATTTGACCTATTGGGTGAACACCTCTGGAGAAGCATCAGATGAAATCAAGAGGAGAAGCATAACTTATCTTATTGATAAGTTACACTTAGCAAATTATAAGTCCCAGTTCAGGAGCCAGAGGTATCAAAGCTATGGAGCCATCTGGTTTGTGTGTATCCCTGGCAAAGAATTTATAAGGACTATAAAGGCAAGCATTAGCTTTTATTGTTGAAGTGAAAATATAGATCTGGTATGGAACAAATGGAGTTTTCCAACCCCAGACTATAAACCAGTACAGACCAGTTGAGAAAGATAAAAGACTCAGCAGCTTCTCTGCACCTCCAAAGAAACAGTGACCAAAATACAAAGACAGTCTACAGAATGGGAAAGGATATTCACCGAATACACATCTGACAAGGGGTTGATATCCAGGATATACAAAATACTGGTTAAACTCCACAAGAAGAAAACATCCAACCCCATCCAAAAATGGGGCAATGAAATGAACAGAAACTTTCTCAAAGAAGAAATCCGAATGGCAAAAAAGCACATGAGAAAATGCTCTACATCATTAATCATCAGGGAGATGCAGATCAAAACCACAATGAGATACCATCTCACACCTCAGAGACTGGCCCACATTCAAAAGAACAAAAGCAACCGATGCTGGCGTGGTTGTGGCGAGAAAGGGACACTCCTTCACTGTTGGTGGGAATGCCGACTGGTTCAGCCCTTCTGGAAAACAGTATGGACGATTCTCAAAAAATTAGAAATTGAGCTCCCATTTGACCCAGCAATACCACTCCTGGGAATATATCCCAGAGAGGCAAAAATGTATAGTCGAAGTGACATCTGCACTTGTTTGTTCATTGCAGCCCTCTTTACAATAGCCAGACACTGGAAGAAACCTGAATGCCCAAGAACAGATGACTGGTTAAAGAAACTTTGGTACATCTACACAATGGAGTACTATGTAGCTCTTAGAAAAGATGAAGTCATGAAATTTACATACAAGTGGTACAATATGGAAAGTATCATGCTAAGCGAAATGAGTCAGAAAGAGAGGGATAGACATAGAAAGATTGCATTCATCTGGGGGATATAAAGTAACAAAGTATGAGATTAATACCCAAGAATAGCTGAGATCAGCACCAGGAGGATTACTCCATAACTTAGAGGCCAGCCGGGTATCCTAGAGGAAAGGGCTATTCAGATAGAGAAGGGAGCACCAAATAAAGGATGTTTGGAGGATCCTCCCAGGAGGGGAGATGCATGTCGAAAGTAGACTATGGACTGAACATGTTTGCCACTCAATGCCTCTTTTGCAGACCACAACACCCAAAAGGAGAGAGAGAACACAGGGGATTGCCCTGCCACAGAGACGGGGGGATGGGGGGATGGGGGTGGGAGGGATATTATCCATGGTGGTGGAAAATGGGCACTGGTGGAGGGATGGGTATCTGATCATTGTATAATTGAAACCAAAGCACAAAAAATTGTAAATCTACAACTTTAAAAAAAATAAAATAAAATAAAGGGGAAAAAAAAAAAAGACTCAGCAGCTTCCTGGAGGGCTCTGAGTGGGAGATCTGACCACCCAATCTGTAGGACTTTATGAGGTACTTCAGGGACAAGTCATCAGTACAGAGTGATATGTAAAGGGAATAAGGGAAAAACAGCTTGAAAGTATTAGTGCTTGGCCACAAACCATACAAAAACCCAAAACAGAAAGGATTAACCTGTCTGGGCAACTTGAACATAACATGGGATTAACCTAACAGATATTTCCAGCTGTGATGAGTGGTGGCCAAACAGAAGTTACCTTTTTAGGAGGGTTATTCTGGGCATCAAAGAGAAGTACTTGAAGGGGATAGGCAAAAGGATAGAGAGCAAATGAGTGGAAGGGTTTCTCAAAAGAAATAAGAATATGGACACGAGGAGATTCTCAATTCAGTAGGCCTTATCTGGATGTTCGCTGAACTCTAGGAGGGATTCTGCTAATCTCATGTGGGTATGGCTGGGGACTGAATATGTAGCTCCAGAGTCGTCATATATAGTTTTATCCTTCAGGGTTATTTGCACAGCCCCTTTCTTGCTTTGGAAAAATTTCTTCATACATTACTACTATTGTACCTATTGAATGGCTTTCCAAAATGGATTATAGCATATCTGACTTCAACTTATTATGGATAATGAGAAAAAATATCACTGACTTTTTGATGGACTCAGTAGCAGCAGAAGTAATGAGTTTAATAGAAGTTCAACAACAGCTACCACCACGATTGAGATTACAGCCCAACATAACAATCCCTGTCCAGTGACCTAAACTTATAGGTATAAATGTGTCTCCACCCCTTATCTGTTTCTGCTGTCTGATTTGTTACACCCTATGTAATGAGGATTTGTGTGACCAGACAATAAGATGGCAAATGTCCTATGAATCAATAGAATCATGTATATAAATAACTGATTTGATTACCTGGCTCCTCCATTATCATTGCTGCTAACAACCTTTTTCTGACCTTATAGATTTGCTTGTTCTCAACATACCATAAAAATGGGTTCATACAATATGTGTTCATTATATGTATGCTTTCAGTTAATGTAAGCTTTTGAAGGATTTTCTATGTTGTAGCATGTCATGTATCTCTACTTCACATTTTTTTTTAAATTCCTAAATAGTATTTCACTGCATGAATATACCATCTTTAACTTACCATTTCATCATCAGTTGGGAGAACATTTCCATTCTTGACCATTATAAATAATGCTGCTATGAACATTTCTGTGTATGTTTTGTGTGGACGTACATCTTCATTTCTCTTGAGAATTTAGGAGTAGAATTTCTAGATCTTATGGTAATTCTATGTTTAGCTTTTTGATGTTTTCCAAAGTGGCTCCTCAATTTAACAATCCCACATACGACTATGACAGTTATGAGTTCTCAACATTCTTAGTAATTTTCTCGATTTGCTCGAGCGGGCCCAGTAACGTCTCCATTGGAGACTTTGTTGTTACTGTGTTTGGCATATCGAATACTCTCGGTAGCTTGCCGGGCTCTCTGAGAGGGGCGGAGGAATCGAACTCGGGTCAACCATGTTGGCCGCTTGTAAGGCGAACACCCTACCGCTGTGCTATCGCTCCAGCCCTTCTTAGTAATACTTAATTAAAAATTAAAACACAAATTGTTTATGTGATAATTTTATCTTTTATGGAAATGGTATGTCATTAAGATTCTGAATTTCAGTCCTCTTTTGATGCAGTTGCAGTTTTCTATTGACTAATGATGCTGAGCATCTTTTTATGTAACTTTTGTATATCTTCCTTGGGAAGAATTTTTTTCAGATTCTTTGCTCATTTAAAAAATATTTGTGCAAATTCAATCAGCTAATCAGTGGCTGAATAAATAGCAGTACTCCTACATTTAAAAAAAATATTTGTGCAGGGACTAGAGTGATAGTACAGCAGGTAGGGCACTTGCTTGCATGCGGCTGAAACAGTTTCAATCCCCAGCATCCCGTATGATCCCCAAGTACCTCCAGGAGTAATTCCTGAGTACAGATCCAGGAGTAATCCCAGAGCATTGCTCCAAAAAGCAAAAAATAAAATTGTGCTTCCATTGTATTCAATGGGCTGAAGCCATAGCACAGCGGTAGGGTGTTTGCCTTACAAGCGGCCAACATGGCCGACCTGAGTTTGATTCCTCCGCCCCTCTTGGATAGCCTGGCAAGCTACCGAGAGTATCTCGCCCTCACGGCAGAGCCTGGCAAACTACCTGTGACGTATTCGATATGCCAAACACAGTAACAACAAGTCTCATTATGGAGATGTTACTGGGCCCGCTCGAGCAAATCGATGAACAACGGGAGGACCGTGACCATGATCCGTGATTGTATTCAATAATAAAAGAATTTTTTGTATTCTCAGAAAATTTATTATCTTTATGAATTATTCCATTCTTTGAGTTGTCCTTGATGTTTCATTTGAAACATTAAAATTGTTTCATTTTAATGAAGATCATTACTTTTTTTTTTACTTTTTTGTGTGTCGTATCTAAGAAATGGTTGTTTTATTTAAGGTTAGTAAGAATAATGCCTCTGTTTT
The DNA here is from genome assembly GCF_029834395.1 of Sorex fumeus. Classification (NCBI taxonomy): domain Eukaryota; kingdom Metazoa; phylum Chordata; class Mammalia; order Eulipotyphla; family Soricidae; genus Sorex; species Sorex fumeus. The sequence goes on from NW_026606155.1 coordinate 6,632,121, forward strand.
TTTGGGTTTTTTTTGTTTTTTTTTAATTTATTGAATCACTGTGGGAAAGGTTACAAAGCTTTCAGGTTTAGGTCTCAGTCATGCAAATATCAAACACATTTCCCTTTACAAATACTTATTTTTTACCATGAAGAACCCAATAAAACCCCACCCCCCACCCCTCCCCATCCCTGTGAGGCAGATGAATTCTAGTTAACACTCTATCTGCTTTGATTAGATTCATTGTTTCAATAAAAGATTCACCACTATTATTTAGAGTTTACCCCCCCCCCCAAATCAGACATGCTGAAGAAGCATTGTGAAGTGATTTGCTTTCTACAGCTGGGTTCAAGAATTAAATGTTGGTTTTGGATTTCTGCTATTTTACCTATTGACCCTGGAAGTATTTCTACTGAAAGTCAGATAGTTACAAAATTGGTTTCTGTGTTCTGGAGTCGTGGCCGTGCTGGAGAGCTGCTCGTGGGGGGCAACTGGTGGCCTCGGTAGGGCGTGAAGGGCGGACCGAAACGCCCCCCTTCCCATGAGGTTTTAGTCGCCCCCACACTCCCGGCTCATACCTGCTGTCCACAAGGCTCCCATGTGGCCACCATCTTTCTTTCCAGAGAGGAGAGGGCGAATGAATGCCTCTGTTTTATTCTAAAAGTTTCACCATTTTAGCTCCTCATATTTTGAATTTATTTTGTTAATTTTTTAAAAATATGTTCATTTTTTCATGTGAAAATTCAGATGTCCCTTACAGTCTATTGAAAAAAAAATCACTTTCAACTATACAATTCTCTTGACATAGCCCTTTTGAAAGTCATTTGACATAAACATTTTGACTTTTTTCTGGGTTGTCAGCACCACATAGTTTATTTGGTTACTTCATTGTGAATTCTTTTGGATTTTTTGTTTGTTTATTTTAGGGGCAATACCAAGTGGTACTCAGGGGATACTACAGGAATTAGGATCACTTCCATGTGCAAAGCATGTGCTCTTGCCCTGTGAGTCACCCCAGTCCAGGATTTTCTTTAAAAAATATTATGTCATCAGCAAGTAAAGATAATTTACTTTTCTTTTTTTTTCTTCTTTTTCTTTTTTTACTGACTATTCTGGCTAGACTATCTAGTGCCCTCTTGAACTAATTTGGCAAGAGCTGGCATTCTTGACTTGATCCTATACTTAGAGAACTTTTAGGTCTTTAGTGGAAAATTTAGTGTTATCTTAATGGATGCCCTTTATCAGATTGAGGAAATGCTCTTCATTCAGTTCCTAGCTTGTTACTTGTTTTTATAATACAAATAATTGAACCTTTGTGAAATGATTTTTCTCCATTTCTGTTTCTATTAGATAAACACATGAGGGGAGTTTTGTCCATTATTATAAACATAACATGGATTTATTTTCATATGTTGAAACAGTATTCCACTCCCACTGTAATTTCTTCGTACTAGTTACTCATTTAGCATGCCCTAGTTTTAGAATACCACTCCAAGACAGAAGCCAAACAAGAGTCATTTTAAACTCCTCCCTTTTGCTTACTCTTTATACCAAATCAAGTTGATTGTGATCTAATACCTTCATAACTTAGCATCTTTTGGTTTATCCTTCACACTGATGTTAAGTTTTTATCCTTCCAGTTGTATATAGTAGGGTTCATAGTATAGCAGTAGAGCGCTTGCCTTGCATGCTATTGACTTGGGTTCAATCCCCTGCACCCCATATGGTTCTCTGCCAGGAGTGTTCCCTGGAGTAAGTCCTGAGCACCACTGGTGTGGCCCCCAAACAAAATTTGAATTTAATGTCCTAAATTTATTTGTAGAAAATTTTATCAAGGGGTAGTTTATATTCGTTCACTGACCTGCTGATTTATACAGTCTTTACTGTTAGGTCTTTACTTTGTTTTTAAATATCCATTCTGTGTGTTATGGATAAAGGTTTTTTTTCTTTAAATGAGATTTGTAATCTTAAGTATTAATACTACTGGAGGAGTGATAATGCTATTTATGGACACTTAAGATTGGGTCTAATGTTATTCAATAAATGGATAAAATGAAGTAGACTTAAAATACTTAAAACTTAAAAAATAGATACTTAAGACTTAAAAAACAGATGAATACCAGATGAAAAGTGACATATGGTAGGATTGCTGCAAATTTCTTACTGTGTTTTGCTGATGCCTTGTAAAGTTATTTTCTCTAGAAGTGTCCACATACTATATAATACTACAGGTCTTACGAAGTTTGTTTGTAGCTATCACAGTATTTTTGATATGTTAACATGAATCTTTACATAAGTTATTTTTAATACAAAATATTTAAATGATGAAAGCTTATCTTTGTATTGGTTTGTATAAATATTACATATACAAAAATTATATTAAAAATTCTATAAGCAATTTTAAGTCTTTTAATATGTTTATTTTGCAGCCTTGCATTGCATCCTGAACGAGTATTGGTAGCAACAGGACAAGTTGGGAAAGAGCCTTATATCTGTGTTTGGGATTCATATACTGTGCAGACCATATCAGTTCTAAAGGATATTCATACACATGGTGTAGCTTGCTTAGCTTTCGACTTAGATGGACAGGTTTGTGATTTTTTTTCTGCCTTTGTAAAAATACGTTTTTAAAATGTGTACTATAAGAAATGGTTGAAAATATTTCAGTATTAAAATTAAAAACAGTTGATGAAAAGTATTTGTTTGTCCAAGGATTGAGATGGATTAGGTGATTAATATAGTTAGGAAAATAAAAACAGTAACAGTAATAACAATATTAACAACAGTAAAGTTAATAACAACATTCTTATTGTGTGTAAAATTTTTTATTGAATTAATTGAGGAATGAAAGGTAGAGATTCTAACTCAGTGGAATATTTTCTGGTTATTTAGAAATTGTTTGCATGTAATTCTTTTCTGGGTAGTGCATACTAATAGGTCAGATGAATAGTAAAACCTATATATATTTTAATTTTCAGTCAAGGGCTTCTATTAAAATAATATCTATTTATTGAAAATAGACAGATACCATAATGAGCTATCTTATATAAAGTCAGAGTTACAAAGGATATAATTATAATTCCACTTAAAATTCCTGAATTATTGCCAGTTTTTAGTGAATGATTTTAAAAATCTTAAATAAGGCAAGAGCTTTTTATGGTACTGTGGTGGAACTTGTTATACCTAGAACATATTTAAGAAATTTTAAGAAGTTGAATTATGCATATATGATTCATTTATGATCCTTGGAGTTTTAATTTAAAATTATACTTTAAAATCATTTGAAGGTAGTATGTCAGTATAATAATCATTTTGACTTTTAGAAAAATCTTACTTGGTTTTCAATTTGTAAAATTAATTTTGTAGATACAGACTTTAAAGAAACAGATTCAATGTGCTCTTTTCCTTTGAAAATCATAACCAATAGATGTTTTATTTATAACTCTGAGGAATTGCTTGAGTAACATAGATTAATATGATTTAGTGGCAAGAATCTGGTAAGGAATACATAAAACCTTAACTGGAAAGTTATATATTTGGTGAAAAATATGCTTCTTACAGGTTTAGTAATATAATAAACCTGTGTGGCAGTCACTGCTATTATGATGCTGAATTCCATGTCCTATTTGTTCTTATTTTCCAAATTCCTTAATCTCCACATATAAGAATTTGATTTATTTTTGATTTATTTTCTTAAGAGGATGAAAATCGTATACTTTGCCTACTTCACCAGAGATTAAATTTAATGAAACATGCAAAGTTGTTTTTGAGATTATTTGCCTGGACTAGAGAGATAGTACAAAATGTAAAGTATTTACCTTGCATGTGGCCAACCCTGGTTTAGTCCCTGGCACCTCCTATGTTCTTGAGCACCACAGCAGTGATCCCTGAGCACACAGCCAGAAGTAAGCCCTAAATACTGCCGAGTGTGGCCCAGTAAACAAGCAAAAAAAAAAAAAAAAAAACCAAAATCATTTGCCAAAGATGTTATGCAATTCAAGATATTTTAACTGTCTGTATACATTCAATATTAATATTGTCTTCTTAATTAAAAAATTGCCCTTTCTAAGTGTAATAAATCACATTGCTGAGGAATTTCTTTCATAAATATGCAGAAGAAAGCATATGCCCAGACAAAATTTTAATAATTGAAAGCCTCTCATTTTTATTATGCTAAGTAACTTATAAATCTTTGGTAGAGTATTTCATTATCACAAATTGCACACATAGTGAAATCAGGCATTGTGCTAAGCCAACATTATCTCTTTAATCGTCACAACAACACTATGAAATAGATATTATTATCTCTATTTTACAGATAAAGAAACTGAGACTAGAGAGGTTAAATAACTTCCCCCAGGTTACACAGCTAGTAAATGGAGCCAGAACGGGAACCCAGGTCAGTTATACTCCAAAGCTCATGTTTTTAACCACAATGCTCAAATGACTCCCAAAAATGGAATTTAGGAGGCTATTTATATTTCAGAAGTATTCATCCATTTTAATTACAGTTAAAGCTTGTAACAAACTGCTACAGATTGAAGATTAAGTTCAGAGTATCTCAGAAATTACGAGGAGAAAATGCACCAAGGAGAAAATTTATTTTAGAACAGTTCACTAAGGCCTATAAACTGTGTGTGAAATACCAACTAGGAAATATAGCACAGCGGTAGGGCGTTTGCCTTACAAGCGGCCAACATGGCTGACCCGAGTTCGATTCCTCCGCCCCTCTCGGAGAGCCCGGCAAGCTACCGAGAGTATTCGATATGCCAGACACAGTAACAACAAAGTCTCCAATGGAGACGTTACTGGGCCCGCTCGAGCAAATCGACGATCAACGGGAGGGCCTTTACCTTTACCTTGAAATAACTGATCAATTAAAATTTATTAAATAATTTATTTCCCAATTGATAGTAATGCTAAATATTCTTTTTCCCAGAGCTTTCTAAGTGGATTGAATACCATTTTGATAATAGAAGCCTGCCTTTGTGAAAATAATTACTGCCTGAAAAGGCTATTTAAACAAATTCATATCAAATTTGAATTGAATTTGAAACTAAAAGTTAGAAAATATAGTAAACAGAAGGAGTAAAAGGTGGAGAAATTTAACTTTTTTTACTATATTTGTCTTGAAAATGTAGCCATTGTTTATAAAATATAAAAAATGCAGCTCTTGTATTTTACAAAATATGTTATAGAAGTCTGTTAATATGTAGAATGAACTAAAAATAGTATTCATTTTTACACCTATTTTCTTGATTATATTCAGTTACAAAGTAAGGTAATTTAAGTCTATGTTTGACTTTTAGTGTCTCATTACAAAGAAAATTGTCACTGTCACTGTTCTGTTGTTCATCGAGTTGCTTGAGCGAGCCCAGTAACATCTCCATTGTGAGACTTGTTGTTACTGTGTTTGGCATATAGAATACATTATGGGTAGCTTGCCAGGCTTTGCCATGAGGGCCGGGCTCTCTGAGAGGAGCAGAAGAATTGAACCTGGGTCGGCCGGGTTTGCCATGTGCAAGGCAAATGCCCTACCCGCTATGTTAGAGGAGTTGGGGATCAAACGATAGTACAGCGAGTAGGGTGTTTGCCTTTTTGCCTTGCAGAAGACTCACCCAGGTTCAATCCCTGGCATCCCATATAATCCCCTGAGCACAGCAAGGAGTTATTCCTGAGTGCAGAGCCAAGAGTAACTCATGTGCATTGACAGGTGTGACCCAAAAGCAAAAAAAGAAGAAAGAGGTGGGAGAAGAAGGAGGGAGGGAGGGAGGGAAAGAAGGAAGGAAGGAAGGGAGGGAGGGAGGGAGGGAGAAAAGGAGGGAGGGAGGGAGAAGGGAGGAAGGTTGGAGGAGTTCACTGTTTGTTCCAAGGACCTTTTTAGTAATTTCTGATACTTAGATATATCTCTGGTGACTATTAAATTATTTTTAAGGTTTCTCCTTGTCTGTTACTGTTTCTGCTATCCTGTTGTTCTTAGAAATTAACTTCTAATGACTTGTTCTACAAATTGACCATTATTTACACCACTATTTCCTGAATGTTTGACAAAACATGTGCTTTATCCTTATAATAATGTAACAGTATCTAAATTTAACACATAAAGGCTTCCCCCACTGGAATATTTTTTAATGTAATTTTTAAGTATTTGAATGTAGTTTGCAATTGCAGGAACTAAAGAGATACTTCTAGATATGTATTAGGATAATTTTCTTTTTAGTATTTAGTCTGATAGAACTTTTTTTTAATGTATGAGTACTGCTATTTATTCAGCCGCTGATTAGCTGATTGAATTGGGCATAAACTCCACCTTACTTTTTTTTCCATTTTTTATAATTTTATTTATTGAATCACCATGAGAGCAGTTACAAAGCTTTTGGGTTTAAGTCTCGGTCATACAATGAAACACCCGTACCTTCAACAGTGCCCATTCTCCATCCCCAAAAACCCCAGTATACCTGCATCCCACACGCTCCCCCTACCTGTGGGGCAGATGATTTCCACATTACTCTCTCTCTCTACTTTGATTACATTCAATATTTTGACACCAGACCCACCATTAATATTTAGGATTTTACCCCAACACTCAGATCTGCTGAAAAGGCAACAGTAGATAATTTGTTTTCTATTGCTGGTTATGAATAATATATGATGTAGCGTGGCTGCAGTAGTGGCCGCGCAATTTTGAATTTCCAAAACTTTAACAATTAAATCTGGAGGGATTTCTGCCAAAACCTGCTGGATTCCGAGATTTGTTCCTGAATCTCTTGGATCATGGCCGTTAAGCAGCTTGATCAGGAGCCAGAAAGGCTGTTAGTGGGCGGCGACTCAGGGTCTCATTGGGACGGGGAGGAAAGGCCCTGTGTGTCTCATCATTGAGGGCCCAATGGCCTCTGGAGGATGGCGGCCACCAGGCCACCTAGGGGGAGCCAGAGGAGGGACAGCACCCTTTCCCCCCTGGAATGGCCCGGCAACAGTAACCTACTGCGGGGTCCAGACACATTTCTGCCAAAAGCCGCTGGGTATTGAGATTTGTTTCTGAGTCTCTGGGATCATGGCCGTTAAGCAGCTTGATCAAGAGCCAGAGAGGTCGTTCGTGAGTGGCGACTTGGGGTCTTGCTGGGGTGGGGAGGATAGGGCTGGCTCCACCCCCATCCCATGAGGCCCCATGGGTCTCATCACTGCGGGCCCAAAGCTGACTGTCCAGTGGCCTCTGGAGGATGGTGGCCACTGGGCTGCCAGGAGGAACAGGCCAAGGCATGAAACTTATTCCCACCTGGAGTGGCCCAGTGCTGGTAATCTACTGCAGGGACCAGATGCATTTCTGCCAAAAGCCGCGGGTTCCATGATTTGTTTCTGAGTCTCTGGGATCATGGCCATTAAACGGCTTGATCAGAAGCCGGAGAGGCTGTTTGTTGGTGGCGACTCGGGGTTTTGTTGGGGTGGGGAGGAAAGGGCCGGCTCCACTCCCATCCCATGAGGCCCCGCATGTCTCATCACTGTGGGCCCAAACCTGACTATCTAATGGCCTCTGGCAGATGGTGGCCACCGAACCACCAAGGGGGAGCAGGTGGAGGGACAGCACCCTTTCCCCCCTGGGGTGGCCCGGCGACAGTAACCTACTGTGTGGTCCGGATGCATTTATGCCAAAAGCCACTGGGTTTTGAGATTTGTTTCTGAGTCTCTGGGATCATGGCTGTAAAGCAGCTTGATCAGGAGCCAGAGAGGCCATTCGTGGAAGATGACTTGGGGTCTCGTTGGGGCGGGGAGGACAAGCCCGGCTCTACCCTCATCCCGTGAGGCCCTGTTCACTGGGGGCCCAAATGTGACTGTCCAGTGGCCTCTGGAGGATGGTGGCCAACAGACCACGAGGGGAAACAGGCCAAGGCACGAAACCTATTCCCACCTGAGGTGGCCCAGCGCCTGTAACTTACTGCAGGGACTGGACGCATTTGTGCCAAAAGCTGTTGGGTTTTGAGATTTGTTTCTGAGTCTCTGGGATCATGGCCATTAAGCAGTTCGATCAGGAACCAGAGAGCCCATGCCTCCAATTACATAGCTGAACCGGAGGTGGCTTGTGGGTGTGTCTCCCACATACCTAACTTTTGGCCGTTTACTTTCTTGGTAAACTTTGCCCTAAGTGTTTGGGGTCTGGCCAAAGGCACAGCAGCAATTTTGGGGTATCTGGAAGTCTGAAAGCATCATCAGGCTGCTGATGTACTCGCCTCACAGGTACAGATTGACCTGCTGGTGGCACCATACCCCCTAGTCTGATAGAACTTTTTAAAAATATTTCTAAATCAATTAATGGAAACAATCAAGGTTTTGTTTGGGATTAGGATCTGGAAGGAATTTAGGGCTTCTTGTTCTCTCTCTCTCTCTCTCTCTCTCTCTCTCTCTCTCTCTCTCTCTCTCTCTCTATTGCTTCTTAGTTATCTTTAGAGGATTTCTTTTCTTTCTGTACGCTTAAATATCAGTTTTTCTTAGTATTTTTAAGAGTTTTTCTGAGGAGCCTTTTTAGGGCATTTGCCTTGCACGCGGCCGACCTGGTTGACCCAGGTTTGATTTTTCCGCCCCTCTCGGAGAGCCCGGCAAGATACTGAGAGTATCTCGACCGCACGGCAAAAGCCTTGCAAGCTACCCTTGATGTATTCGATATACCAAACACAGTAACATCAAGTCTCACAATGGAGATGTTACTGGGCCCGCTTGAGCAAATCGATGAACAATGGGAGGACAGTGACAGTGACAGGTGATTTTCTAGATTAATGACTTTACAACACCCTTTGAATATCATAAATAGATATATAGATACATAGATACCAATAGAGAGGCATCTCTCTATATGTCATATATCATACACTTAAATTTTAATTTTTCTATTTTTCCAGTAGTCAAGAAATTAGTCCTAGGTACTGAATATAGTACAATGGATAGGATGCTTGCCAGTCAACCTGAGTTTGGCCCCAGATCCCCATATTGTCTTCTGAGCCCTACCATGAGTAAGCCCTGAGCACTGCCAGTTTTGGCCCCAAAACCAAACAAAGAAACAAAAACTAGGCTTCTCTAGCCATCTTAGACTCTCTGAGCTACTTGCTCTCCTTTCTTAAATCAACAAGTTGGTTGGAGTCTACCTTTTGTGATGAATGTCACAGTTGTTCCTAGATGAAGTCTGGGCTCATTTTTTTTCTTTTTGGGTCACATCCAGCAATTCATAGGGGTTACTCCTGGCTCTGCACTCAGGAATTACTCCTAGAGGTTCTCAGGGGACCATATGGGATGCTAGGAATTGAACCCAAGTCGGCTGCATGCAAAGCAAACACCCTACCCGCGGTACTATAGCTCCAGCTCAAGTCTGGGCTCATCTTGTTTATTTCTCCCAGTCTCAGGTTCACCAGCTTCATTTTCTGTTAAGTTTGTCTGGAACTATTTGTTTTATATATTTTTTGTATAATATAATATTATTGTTGATTAAGGGGATAATTCTAGACTAATATTTTCTCCTTCTTGACCAGATGTATCTTTTATATTTCTTGAACTCCCTTATCTTAATTTCCATTTCTGTTCCTGAAAAAATGCACTTGAAAGGTTCATAGTTACTATAGGTTTTTGCCCTATAATTATGTGAAGCTTTTTTGTGGCTATAAAATTTAATGCCTTATCTGCAGTTGACCCAGGTTTGATCCCTGGCACCTCATACAGTCCTCCAAGCCTGGCTAGGATTGATCCCTGAGTGCAAAGCCAGGAGTAAGCCCTGAGCATCGCTGGGTGGGCCCCCAAGCCAAAAGAAACAAAAATGTTTTTAGGGAGGGGATCAGAGAGAGAGCTCAGCAGACTTTGCAGGCTTTGCATGCAGCAGGCTTGGGTTAGAATCCTGGCATCACTTGGTCCCCTGAAGACAACCAGGAGAGCACCTGAGCACCATACTGGAAGTGTTTCCTGAGCCATCCCCAGGGATCGCAAAAATTTTTTTCAGGGAGGTTTTTCTTGCCCCTCATTCATTGCCATCCCTTCTTTGAGCTGGGAGTGGGACGGTTAATTCTAAAGAGGGCTTCTTGTTTTTCCATTACTCAGAGAGAATCACTTCTTTAGTCAAAAATCTGCATTTCACATCACTACCTTAACTTTATCTCCTATTCTTATTCAGCTTATAAGATAAAAATCAGACTTACGGAGAGTTAAAGAGAATGAAAGAGTTCTCTTAGTCTCTAGGATTACCCAAGGGAATCACTTCAGTTTATGTTCTAGATTTTAATTCCTTGACAGTTCAATGGTGCATTTAAAAAGATGTTTTAAGGGTCAGAGAAATAGTAGAAGTATTAAGGCACATGACCTGCATGCTGCCAGTCCTGATTTTTTTTTTTTTTTTTTTGCTTTTTGGGTCACACCTGGCTATGCTCAGGGGTTACTCCTGGCTCATGCACTCAGGAATTGCTCCTGGCGGTGCTCGGGGGACCATATGGGATGCTGGGAATCGAACCTGTGTCGGCCATGTTGGCTGCGTGCAAGGCAAACGCCCTACCCGCTGTGCTATCGCTCCAGCCCCCAATCCTGATTTTTGAGTACTAGCACTACATAGTCCTGTGAGCATCATTAGGTGCGGCCCTGGAAGCCCCTAAACACCACTGGGTGCAGCTTGGAGGCATGACTAATCCCGACAACACAGGGCCTGAGTGGTACCACATACTTGGATCTTGTGGTAAACTGCTCACCCTGTTGGCAGAAAATCCCTGGAAGGGACCTACTAAACACTGCATGGGAGACCCTATAAAACAAAGTAAAATAGAATGAAATTGTATTTACAGTTTATTTACTTTTCATAGTTTTTGACATGAAAGATAGAGTATTTTGTAAATTAGAAATGGTAACCTCTATTCTACTACTTAATGTGAAGAACTCTTCATATATGCAAATATTAGCAAGAGGAATGCATCTAATCTTTTCCTATTAGGTTCATAAAATATTATTGTAAGCTTTGAATTTTATAATGTACAATGAGTGGAATTTGATTGCCATTTATAATTTGGTTCTCTTTGATTCATTTGCCTTTTTATTCCTTCTTGAACTTCTTGGACATAATTCAGCGCTTGGTGTCAGTGGGACTTGATTCAAAAAATGCGGTTTGTGTTTGGGATTGGAAAAAAGGGAAAATGTTATCTATGGCTCCTGGTCACACAGATAGAGTAAGTATTTGTCTCCTTTTAGGGTTTCTGCTGGGTACTGAATGGGAAAGTGAGAGGATTTTTATATTTCTGAGTTTTGTTACTACCAGATTGTTTGTATGTAATTAGAAATTTAAAGCACAGTTGTAAATACTCTTAAGATTTTAGAATAAGTTGTATTTAGAAGTATGACTTAAAATGTAAAGTGTTAGCACAGAACTTTGAGTCCATTATCACTTCACCAAAAAACAATAAGTTATGTTAATTAAACCTCATTTTAAAAGTGGAATGGTTTATGCTTAGAGTCTCTTTAGTTTGATTTGTCACTAATTTGTTACATATGTATGTGTTATAGTTAAGGTGAAAATTTATGTAAATGTATAAATTTAAAATCTAGATTCCTAACATTTTTTTACTTTGAAAACCATGTTGAACTATATTTCATACCCAAATTATATAAAATCAGCATAAAGAACACGTTGTAGTCATTTTTTAAATTTATTGTTATACTACTTTTATAAACATATTAAAATGCTTATCATAAGCTTTTTATTATGTCTAATTTTATGTGTGGTGTTTTAAAATCCTAACAAACCAGCACAGGATATAATGGCTTTATTTGGAAACAATCTATGAATCTCTAAAAATTGTATAAACAATTTTGTGTCTATTGCATTTTGGGAAAACTTGCTATATTCTCACCTACAATTTAGGTGATTATTAAAGTACTAGTATAGCTTATTAGTTCTGTTATATTCTGCTTACTTAGATCAAATCATTTCATGTATTTGTATGTAGGATAGGACTTAGTAAATCGACCAAATATTCTGAAAGAATGATGGTGTCATCAGATTGGGGGTGGGAATGATGACTTTCACGCCATGCTCAAGAGGCCTGGGAACTACACACAGCAATAGGTGGTCTGAGAGTTCAGTTCTGCGTCATCTCAGTGGTATTGGGCCCAGAGGGTTACCTGGGTGGTGTTTGGAGCCCACCAGGACTATACCCAGTGAACCATGGGGAAGAGGAAGCCATGGGATTGAATTTTGGACCTAGTACATACATGCCCTGTAACTCTTTACATTATCTTCCTGGTTCCTTCTTACATGTTTAAACGTATAGGTACATCAATGTGTTTTTAAATATAATCTATATTATGGTAATTTGCAAAACATTGATTTGTAAGATGTATTATTTCTTCATTATCACTGAAAAGTGTCATTTTATACATGTTTAGAGGTAATAAGCATTTTTGGTGATAAATGCAGGCAGGTGACAGAGAAACTTGGTACAGATAGTGGGGATGTGGCTTAGCATGCAGGAGGCCAGAGTCTGATCCCCAGCACTACCTGGGCCTCTGAGCACCTGCTGTGTACTCCTGATCTAAGCACCAGGTAGAGCATGGCACCCACTGGGCCAGCATCACTGCAAGGGCTATCCTCAGGCGCTGAATACTGCTGAGTGCAGCCCTTATTTTAAGTATTTTAAAATCTACTTATAAAAAAGACACTATGTTAGTAAAGTAAAAGTAAAGGCCCTCCCGTTGTTCATCGATTTGCTCGAGCGGGCCCAGTAACGTCTCCATTGGAGACTTTGTTGTTACTGTGTCTGGCATATCAAATACTCTCGGTAGCTTGCCGGGCTCTCCGAGAGGGGCGGAGGAATCGAACTCGGGTCGGCCATGTTGGCTGCGTGCAAGGCAGACGCCCTACCCGCTGTGCTATCGCTCCAGCCCTATGTTAAAGTTTTTAAATACTATGAAATTATTTTTCAAATATTCATTTTCTTTTATTACTTAGGAACATATTTCTAATGCATATTTTATTTCAACTGGTTTTTTTTTAGTTTTCTTTTTAACAAAAATTGTTTGTATATATTTAGAATTTATGGGATATTAGAAAAGAATGAAGTCTGAGTATCTCCAAAATTTGAATTTGTTAATATTTTTTGACCTTAGAATTTTTGCTTTGAAATAAAAATGTTTGAGTCCAATATGTGAGTACTATGTAATACAAAACAACATAGAAGTGTTCTCTATTTCTAATTATATGTATTAAGTCTATGTTCTGTTTAGTCTCTTTCCTTTTTAGAAAGTGCAGTCACCTGTCTTCATGCCCTGACTCTGTTGAGAGATTGCAACTTTTGAACCAAAAAAAATTATTGAAAATAAAGGGACAGGAATATGAATCGTTGGTAGAGTGACTCATGTCTCATATGTGTGAAGCACTGGACTTGATCCCTAGCACTACAAAAACAAACAAACAAATAAATAAACAAATATACAGTTGTTACTTTCCATTCTACTAGTTGCTTCATAAAGTTCATAGGAACAATAGGTTTTTCCCTTATTATTTTCATAGCTGTTTTATTTCTTATATTTTAAAGAGTATTATTCTGATTATTTTTGATAGACATAATTTTATGCTAGGTAAAGCATTAGGGCTGTTAATCTTTTAGACAAGAGTATTACATGATTCTGAAAAATAACTGTTTTAACCATGGCCCTTATTTGTTTACAGATATTTGATATTTCTTGGGATTTGTACCAGCCAAATAAACTTGTCAGCTGTGGTGTAAAGCATATAAAGGTACTAGAAAAGTCTTGTTTTATAACAGTCCTATTTACTTATTCTCCACAGCTAAGCATATACCATATTATTTACAATTTCATATAGTTTTAAGATTTTGACCAAACTTAAGTTTTACAATGTCAGTGTTTTTGTGCTCATATATTCAGTCTAATATTTTTATTATATAGTTACTATGTTTCGGGTATCATAAGGGGTATAGATATGAATTGAGAATTAATAAAATATTTGCTTCCATAAAGGAATTTATAGAAATAGCTTTATGTGTTCATCTTGTTCCTTCATGTTTCAATCATAAGATAAAATATCAGAGTAGGAAACTCGATGAACTTAGTGAGAACATGGAAAGAGTGACTCTCTACATGATAGTTGGAACTGGGATCAATCATCTCTCTGAGTTCACATTTTTTCTTTTAACATGCGCACTTCCATCCACGTTTTCTCCTAAGCTTCTTTAACTTTAGCTGCATTTTTTTTTTCTTTTTGGTATTATGGTACTACTTTGACAGGTGATTCGTGTTGCCTCTTCAATTTGAAAAACATACTTAACAGTATGTCTCCTGTTGTTTATTTGGGTGTTGGAGAGGGAAGCATGCACAGCGGTGCTTAGGGCAACAGCGAGTCTTCTATTTAAGGTTTAAGACACATAGTATAAGCGCTGTAACGTTAGAAGTCTTTAATCTTGTTCATCAAGTATGTACTGGATACAGTGGTTAATGCGTTATTTAAAAATCAATTAATAAGGGAATCTTACTGCTTTTCTTGATTGCAAATAAAGCTAAAGTGATGTTTCCCAAAGTGGGTGTCACTGTCCCTTCGGGTTTCTGAAACAATGGGAGTGGAGCATTAGCCGCTGGTGCATTTAGAGTATGCTTTTTTGTTGTTATTTGCTTGTTTGCTAAAAGAAGATGAATTTCCAGGGAGTGCTAAGTAGTTTTGTTTCTGTAAAGGGGGCAGTATGCAGATAAGTTTGGGAACCTCTTCACTAAAGGTATAATATCAGATTTTAAAAAACCAACAAAGAGGCCTGAGCTATAGTGCAGCTGGTAGGCACTTGCCTTGCATGTGGCTGACCGGGTTTCAGTTCTTGGCATCCCATATTGAATTGAATTCCACCAGAATTGAATCTTGAGTGTAGAGCCAGGAGTAAACCCTGAATATTGCCAAATAAAAAAAAACTCATCTTCGCAATTATTTTTGCTGAGTGGAAATTCTCTTTTGGTAGAGGCAGTGAATAGTAGTATATAATTCTTTTTGCAGGCAGTATGTGAGGAAATCTAGTCCCAGAAATAATCTAGACCTGTTCCAGCCAGTACAGTAGCACCTCGCTATGTGTAACTATTTAGATCAATTTAAATTAAATTATTTTAACATCACGGTAATCACACTGGCAGTCCTATCTGAATGTATAACTGCCACAAATTCTGTAGTTGCTGCTCTGCTGTACAACATCTGTTATCACAGAAAGTTCTTTTGGGCAGCACTGGTCTGGATTCTAAGGTAATGGTTCTTAACTCTCACTGAGCATAAAAATCACTGGGTACCTGGGTTTTACTCTGGAGAGATGGTCTCAGTTTATCTCTGTAGGAGCCCAGTCATACCATTTTTATAATTTCTCCCTGATGATTCTACCATGCAGTGAATCCCCTATCTAAAAGAAAACAATAGATTGAAGTTGGAGTTTACTGAAAGAAAAAGAACCAGCTCCTGTTTTTGAGGGGAAGTGGAGCACATCTGGCTGTGCTCAGGGCTTATTCCTGACTCTGTGCTCAGTGATAATTCCTGGCAGTGCTCAGGGGACCATAAAGGATACCGGAGATCAAACCTGGGTCTGTCACATGCAAGGCAAGGCCCTGCCCACTTGTACTATCACTCCAGCCCCAGAATCAGCTCCTCTTATCCATAGAAATTCATGGATTTGAGGGACCTTGCATATGGTCAACCCAGGTTCAAGCCCTGGTATCCCATATGATTCCCCAGCTCCACCAGGAATGATTGCTGAGCACAGAGCCAGGAATAAACCCTGAACACAGCGGGGTGTGGCTCCAAAACAACGACAAATTCATGGAGTTTTTGAGATGTAAAAATTACTAAGTTTTATTTACTAAAACCTTCATCCCTTATTTTAATGAATGAACACCATCGTTTTCAGTTCTTTAAAGCTTCAGATTGTATAATAAGACCTGTGAGTCTTATTATGACTAACTATGACTTTAAGGATAAGCTAAGATTTTTACACAATATCAACAGATTTATTATTTTAAATGGCAGTTGACTTATGAGACTGAATTTATACTTTGGATCAAATTTCTTTATATGGAGAAATATTTGAAGTAGTTCTCCATAACGGAACTACTTCAAATCCTTGTCCTATCCCATATTTTAAATTTTTTTTATTTTAATGTAGGAATATTGCTCCCTATTCAGCCATTGATTAGGCTGATTGAATTGGGCATGAACTCCACCAATCCCATATTTTATTTTCCCTAAAAACTACTCTTTTGTTTTATTTTTATTTTTAATTTTTAATTTAATTTTCATTTCATTTTATTTTTTTATCTTTTATTTTTATTTTCCCTGAAAACTATATTTACCTCAATCCACATAAAAGAACAATCTTTCATATCTCATGAAGATTTATTTTTGACTCCCCTATATTTCTCCAAAAATGAATAATCATTCAAATGTACTGCTAAGCTTTGCTAGTAAGGGAATTGCTCATCTTTGAAAATATTCATCATAGCAATATGTTACTTTATTTTTTTATCCTTACTGCCTCCATCAGTTTGAATTCTTGGTTTGGTCCTTTTTCTTATGAATGGTGTCTTCATTATCATTGCCTATCTGTTCCAAACATTTTAATATAAATTTTGTGTAGTGTAGACTTTTTCAGAGATATAAAGAAACTAAGGGAGACATAGTATCTTTTTAAAATTCAACCTTATAATTTCTACAGATAAGAATTGAAACCAGGCTTAGCTTCTGTAACATAGTTCTGGACAGCACTAGGATAAGGATGTGAACAGTGAATGCTACTAGTATAAGTGTATTTCTAAAATAATTTGTCTCTAATGCTTTAATATAGTATCATAGTATTAGAAACGTTTTACTTTATTTTATAAACCTTTTTGTAATTTATACCGTGTACCTTTTAGTTTTGGAGTTTATGTGGAAATGCTCTAACCCCAAAACGTGGGGTCTTTGGTAAGACTGGTGACCTTCAGACCATTCTTTGCCTGGCTTGTGCAAGAGATGAATTAACATATTCTGGTGCACTCAATGGGGATATATATGTTTGGAAAGGAATCAATCTTATACGAACTATACAAGGAGCCCATACAGTAAGTATATTTTAAGTACATATTAAGCACCTTTAGATCTTTTTTTATTTGTTTATTGAATCACTGTGAGATAGACCACTCCAAAGCTGTTCATGATTGGATTTCAGTCATACACTATTCCAACACCCATAGCCCCACCAGTGTACATTTCCAGCACCAGACTTTCTTTCGCTCTTGTTTCCTCCTCCTTTCAAAATCTTTTTTAAGCACCTTTAGATCTTAACTGTTTACTTAACGTGTCTTAGAACAAAAATTGCTATTATTTAGCATTCTAATGAAATTCATTTGCTTAAAAAATGTTATTCTAACTGAATTTGTATATTTAGTTTTAAGGTTTCAATGAAGAAATACTATGTAATACATAAATAAAATTTTATATTTATTAAATTAATATAATTAATATCCTGTTCAAGTAATTACAATTTGAATAAAGCTAGTGATCATATGACTAATTTGGTGGAAAATTTGGAGACAGCTCTGGGGGGAAATACAGCTTTTTAATTTAAAAAATTTATTTTAACGCCTTGATTTACCACAGTTGTTTCCAATCCCAGCACTAGTGTGACCTTCCCCCACCAACGTTCCTACTTTCCCATCCACCACCCATGCGGCTGACCTGGGTTAGCCTGTCCTCTTAGCAGCCAGAAATAAATTTGCTTCAAATTTTTTGTTACAACACAAAATAGCCTTTTGATTTTAGTATCATTGGTTCATTAAGTGAGTGGCAAATGAATTTAATTTTTGTTCTTCATGAGCTTTTCATGTAGGTAAGTTATCAGAATGGGGGGAAAGTCTGTAATTGAATGTTTTTTGATCTGGACTTTTTTTTGGGTCATACCCGGCAATGCACAGGGGTTATTCCTGGCTTTGCACTCAGGAATTACTGCTGGCAGTGCTCAGGGGACCCTATGGGATGCTGGGAATCGAACCCAGGTCAGCCACATGCAAGGCAAAAGTACAAGGCAAACCCGCTGAACTATCGCTTCAGCCCCTGATCTGGACTTTTTAACATTTGGATCCCTCACATATGAAGGAGCTAGGGAACAGAGTTGTCACATTATACATAGTGAGACATCATGTAGAAAAGTCCCAGATGTAGTAAAGAACCACCTAAGGGGCCAGAGTGATAGTGGGTAGGACATTTGCTTTGCAGGCAACTGACCTGGGCTCAATCCCCAGCACCACTGATGGCCCCAGAGCCCCTCTAGGAATGATCCCTGAGGGTAGAGCTAGTACACCCTGAGCACAGCTGGGTGTAATCCAAAAACAAAAACAAACAAAAAACACTTAGAAGGACTTGATTTTAGCAAAAATAAATAAGTGAAATAAAAATTTTAAGGTAAGGTAAAGGTAAAGGCCCTCCCGTTGATCGTCGATTTGCTCGAGCGGGCCCAGTAACGTCTCCATTGGAGACTTTGTTGTTACTGT
Organism: Sorex fumeus; assembly: GCF_029834395.1. NCBI lineage: Eukaryota > Metazoa > Chordata > Mammalia > Eulipotyphla > Soricidae > Sorex > Sorex fumeus. Next base: position 6,650,619 of record NW_026606155.1, read on the forward strand.
GTCTGGCATATCGAGTAGGGCTGGAGCGATAGCACAGCGGGTAGGGCGTTCGCCTATTTTAATTGAATCACTGTGAGATACACAATTACAAACTTATGATTGGGTTTCAGCCATATAATGTTCCAACACCTGTCCCTTCACCAGTGTATATTTCCAGTTTCACTTTTGTCTCCCACCTGCCTGCCTCTGTGGTCTCTCTCTCTCTCTCTTTCTGTTTGTCTCTCTCCTCTCCTCTGTCTCTTTGTCTCTTTCTGTTTGTTTCTCTTTGTGTTTTTCTCTCTCTCCTCTCCTCTATCTATATCTCTCTGTCTCTGTCTCTCGGTCTGTTTCTGTCTCTGTGTCTGTGTCTGTCTGTCTGTCTGTCTGTCGCTCTTCCTTCTTACCCTCCCCCACACCCCGACTCCTTTTGGGCATTATGGTTTGCAATACAGGTACTGAAAGGTTATCTTCTTTCAGGACTCAGTTCTTGTCCAGAGTGATTGTTTCCAACTATCATTGTCATAGTGGTCCTTTCTCTATCCTAACTGCCCTCCGCTTCCAAAACACTTGTGGCAGGCTTCCAACCTAAGCAAAATTCTTAAAGATCAGATATACCAGACTCTTTTTCACAAAGGTTGTGAAATTTCCTATTTCTTTTCATATTCTTCAGTGTAGAATGTGTCCACTGTTTTAAATGTTTACTGGTCTTCTGGTTGAAAATAGTAACTTCTTTTTAATTTTATGAAATTCTGATATTGATCAGATTTTTTTTTTTGCTTTTTGGGTCACACCTGGTGGTGCACAGGGGTTACTCCTGGTTCTGCACTCAGGAATTACCCCTGGTGGTGCTCAGGGGACCATATGGGATGCTGGGAATCGAACGTGGGTTGGCTGTGTGCAAGGCAAACGCCCTACCTGCTGTACTATTGCTCCAGTCCCTTGATCAGATGTTTGAATTTTAAAAATAATTTCTGTTGCCCTTTTAATTGTTATAGATATTTTCCTTTTATCATTCAGTAGTCTATTAGAAATATTAGCATTTTCATATATATTGTAAATACACTTTATATATTATATATTATAAGTATTTCCCCAATCTGTTTTTGCTTATAAAATCTATTGGCATATGAAAATTTTTAATTCTTTTCCTCTAGGGTCTGGGGACTTGCACTGTAGAGTCCTCTGAGCGCTACTAAGGATAGCCCTGGTGGGCCCTGTATCACTGTATCACTGTCCTCCCATTGTTTATCGATTTGCTCAAGCGGGCCCAGTAACATTGTGAGACGTGTTACTGTGTTTGGCATATCGAATACGTCATGGGTAGCTTGCCAGGCTTTGCTGTGTGGGCAAGATACTCTTGGTAACTTGCCAGGCACTCTGAGAGGGGCGGAGGAATCAAACTTGGGTTGGCCATGTTGGCTGCATGCAAGGCAAACACCCTACCAGCTGTACTATTACTCCAGCCCTGGTGGACCCTAAGCATCACCAAACATGTCCCTGGTGTTGTTCCCAGCAAGAAGGTGCCAGAGTATTGGACCCCCACCTCAGACCCATTCCACCCAGCTGACCCTTCCCCCACAGCCCTTCAGCACCACCACATGTGATACCAACTAAAATAAATTGGGGGCGGGGCACTTCTGAGCACTTGCCAAGGATGTGGTGACATTTGGGCCCAGTAGTGCTGAAGATCACCAGAAACCCATTTGGTAGTGCTCAAGGGCAAAGTAGTGCCATGGACCAAACCAGGGTCAGACACATAGAAAAATGACCTCCTAAATCTTGTGCTATTGCCCCAGTTTTTTTTTATAGCATGTGATATAATAAGAAAAACCTCTCAGAACCCAAAGTTGCATAAATGTTATTCTGACTTTTCTAATATATTCCATTTTATGTTTACATTGAGAAATTCAAGCATATCTAATTCACTTTTATTAGTTAGTGTATGATTTTATTTTTTAGAGCTGCTAGAGATCAAACTCATGGTCTCCTACATGCGGGGGCATCTCCAGCCCCTAATTTTTTTAAATTTATGCCCATGTCATTAAATACTAGGTTGGTGATTTTTTTTTATTTCTGCATTTTTGTTTTTTTCTGATTTATTTTTGTTACATCAAAATATTTTAAAGTATGTTTCTACTTTGATATTGTAAGATTTCTTTTAAGTATATATTGTTTATTTCTTCTTTAGGCAGGAATATTTAGCATGAATGCTTGTGAAGAAGGCTTTGCTACTGGTGGGAGAGATGGCTGTATTCGTCTTTGGGATTTAACTTTTAAGCCAATTACTGTGATTGATCTCAGGGAAACAGATCAGGGATATAAAGGTAAGGCCAAAAGATGTGTCTCATTACTAGGCAAACTCTAAATGTGCCAGTGTTTATTTTAGTAATTATATCTTGTAAATGAGACTTATATTTGTCCCTTTATACTGTATATATTTCATTGAAATCCTGTTATAGGGAGAAATTTTGACTAAAAAGAGTCTAAGTTTACTGTTGATAGGAATTCTTTTATATGACTACCGACCATTTTATAATCAAACCTACAGAAAAATGTGAAAGCAGTTACTTACAAATGTTTTACTATTAGAATGCTAAATAAATGTTTACCAAATTGTTAAAAATAAAGTGTGTTAAAAATGTTTATAGGCATGTTTTTTTCTTTATTCTAATCCATCACAATAAGATTTTTTAAATAGATGTACCTAAACAATCTTTCACTATAATATATATTATTTACTAGTACTTTTTTATTATACAAGTAGAGTTACAAATTTTGTGGGTCTATATTTAAGCTATATTTAATTGATGTGTTCTTGGGCTAGATATTTGACCTCAGCTATACAATGGGGTGAATAAAACTATCTAATTTTATTCATATAAAGGTAGAATAAAACTGACTGGCCCCCCACCAACACTGAGTATGGTCTAAAAATAAAAAGTACATCAGTGAAGTAAGTATAAAACATTTAGAAACATGACTGATACACATCTGTTAATTTGTAGTTGTTTTGTTTGTTTTATCAATTGCCATTATATTTTAAATTTCACAAAATATTTGCCCTTTTCTGGTGTATGTAGGGTTGAAGGAAGTGGTGAGGTTGGGGGGTCTCCCAAGCAGGGCTCCTGGTGCCCAGGAGCCACTCTCAGCGATTCTCAGCCAAACCGTGCAAGCCTGAAAGTTCTGCTTCAGTCATGCAGACTGCCGTGAGACTGGCTGAGGGGATGGGTCAGATTATTACTGGAGTTGTCTAGAAAGGAGGGTCTCATTTGAAAGATAAGTAGAGGTTTGGTACATGGAAAGAGAACTATTCCATTTAGAAAACAGTAGAGATAATTGAAGAAAATGTGTGTTAGAGAGTATGTGCACTCTCTAATATGAAGAGCATGTGTATTATTTCACCTTAAATCTAAAGTATAAAAAGAACAAAAGTTAATTTTAGGCATATCAGAATCTCATTACAGTTTACTTTTTACTAGGTTTATCTGTGAGGAGTGTTTGTTGGCGAGGTGACCACATTCTAGTGGGAACACAGGACAGCGAAATTTTTGAAATTGTGGTGCATGAACGAAATAAACCTTTCCTGATTATGCAAGGGCATTGTGAAGGTGAACTTTGGGCACTTGCCATTCATCCTACTAAACCCTTGGCGGTGACTGGAAGTGATGATCGTTCAGTAAGGTAAGGCATCATAATGTAATTTTATAGGCTAGAATTTGTCTTTAGATAGACATAGACATAGAAAAATATTAAAACACTTATATTTGGGCTGGAGCAATAGCACAACAGGTAGGTCGTTTACCTTGCACGCAGCCGACCCAGGTTCTATTCCTCCGCCCCTCTTGGAGAGCGTGGCAAACTACCAAGAGTATCCTGCCCTTATGGGAAAGCCTGGCAAGCTTTCCGTGGTGTATTCAATATACCAAAAACAGTAACAACAAGTCTCACAATGGAGACAGTACTGGTGCCCGCTTGAACAAATCGATGAACAACGGGAGGACAGTGCTACAGTGCTACTTATATTTAACTTGTATTCAGTTGTAGTATAACAAAGGAACAGAATAATTCAGTGCTTAACGTTAATAGAATTAAAAACTACTTAAAAGGGAGCCAGAGCAAAAGTACAGCTGGTACGGTGCTTTGTGCATGTGACAAACGCAAGTTTGATCCCTGACATCCCACATGGTCCCTAAGCCCTGTCAGGAGTGATCCCTGAGCACAGAGCCAGGAGTAAGTCTTGAGCACTGCTCAGTATAACATGAAAACAAAACAAAATAAGAAAAACTATTAATTAATTTAAAAAAATTAAAGAAAAAATTAAAGAAAAACTATACTTTTTAAAAACTTTTATTAGTGAAACACCATGAGATACAGTTGTAGACTTATAAATTTTTATGCTTGGGTTTCAATTATACAATGATCACGTACCCATCCCTCCACCAGTGCCCATTTTCCACCACCCTGGATCCCAGTATCCCTGCCACTTCCCAGTCCCCCCGTCCCACCCTGCCTCTGTGGCAGGGCATTCCCTTTTGTTCTCTCTCTCCTAGAAAAACCATCCTTACAAGATTTTTTCTCTTAAAAATGTAAGTTGGCTCTGGTGACTGCAGTTAAATATATGCTATATGAAAGTGTGAAACTATTTCCTGGATTTTATAACATTGTAAGCCAGTAGTAAAATTTAAAAGTTTGCCTCACAAAGATCATTCAGTTGAAGTTTCTGTCCTGTGATTGACAATACTATAAATCAGGGTGCCTAAAATTTTTTTTTTTAGTGTTTAATAAAGTGGGTTAGGGATGTGGCTGAATAGTAGAGCTCATGCTTTGCATATGTCATCTGTTGTACTAAAATAATAATAAAAATGATGGTAATACAACTTAATTACTACCAGATAAGTACTGATTTGTGTGTGTGATATGCTATCAGTGCCATTTATTAATTGTGCTTCTCAATTTTATGAGAAAAGGGAGACCATAGCTCTGTACCCTATGGAAACTTGCAGTGGGTTATATTTTACTCATAGTTTTGTGATTTGCTCAGAACTATTTATAACTCTTTACATTTTAGGAGACCTGGTATTGCCAGTGCCTGATAGATGTTGAAAAGATAATTTGCTTTTTAAGAAGCAATTTCTTGTACTTCTGTTTATGTTATTGATGAGCAAGTTATTTGGAAAGAACTCTTATTTAAAAGTTAAACATACTGGTTAAAATATAAATCATCGTTAAAATGTTCAAAAAGTCAGAGATGCACCTTAGCAGTCAAGCACTCACTTGGCAAGTGTTAGGCCCTATTTAATCCCTGTCATCAAACACATTTAAAAATTATAATAGTAATGTATAAATAGAAAATGTTTTTTCATAACTAGTCAAATTAGTATGAAACTGTTCAAATATTTTGGTTTTGGTTTGGTTTTGGGGACTTGCCTTGTTGTGCTCAGGACTTATTCCAGGTGGCACTCAGGACCAAATGGGTTGCCAGAGATCAAACCAAGGTTGACCTCATGTAAGGCAAGTGCCTTACATGTACCATTTCTCTGGCCCCCTGTTCAACCAAATTGTTTATATGGGAAAGGTGGGGAGCAGGGTGAGAGAATAAAGGAAACTTAGGAGCAACAGCAGGCCAAAGCTATTTTATTTTCTTCTGTGGACACTTTTTTAGTGAATAAACCTGAGCTCTGCATATATACCTTTCTCCTGGTGCAGAAGTATGAAAAGCAAAGATCGGGGATCACCCAAGAAATGTAGTAGAATACATACACTGTTTGAACTATCAATTATGCTCTGAAAAATATATTCCGTGCAAATCAGTTTGGGAATAGATAGCTTGCTTGTTGTTGTTTTGAATGGAAGAATGGAGTGTTTGATTATACAACCATGAATATCAAAAGAAAATAGACCTTTGGAAAATTCATATTTTTATTTTATTAATTTTTGGATAATTTTATTAATTTTTCCTGTGTTAAAATGAATTGTTATCTTTAGAAGGAAGGCCAGATATCAATATCTGTTTTGTGGACCCACACATTTGGTAGTATTCTATTCTAAGACAAGTAGAATTTCACCAAGTTACTGAAAAGCACAATAATGCTGTCAATTCTTATTTATATAAGTATGACTAATAATCATGTTTCCCTGAGTTTAAGATATTTCAGGATGTTTATTTAAAGTAGACTTTTATGAGACCCACCCCCAAAGACAGTAGAAACAAGGGCCAGTCCACCGTTGGAAACCTGCCTCATGTGCTGGGGGTGAGGGCAGCTGGGATAGAGAAGGAAACACTATGACAATGAAGATTAGAGGGATTGCTCTGGATGGAGAGGTGTGCTGAAAGTAGGTAAAGAACCAAACATAATAGCCTCTCAGTATCTGTATTGCAGCCATAATGCCCCAAAGTAGAGAGAGAGTAAGAGGAAAAGTGCCTGCCACAGAGACAGGCTGAGGTGGGGGGCAGTGGTGACAGAAGGGATATGGGGAATATTTATGGTGGGAAATTTACACTGGTGGAGGGATAGGTGTTGGAACATTGTATGACTGAAACCTGATCATGAAAGTGTTGTAACTGTGTACCTCTCATGGTGATTCAATATAAAACTTTTACACCCAATCCCAAGAAAACTGGACTTAATAGGTCTAGGGTGGGGTCTAAATTTTACATTTCTTTATAAAAAATTGACGTAACATTGCATTATAACAGTATTTATATTTCAATTGTGTATTTTTTAAATCAGTGTGTGTATACAGCATTAAATTTACCAATAAGTTTTGTCTTTTCACCATATAGTTGTACCATCAGTAACCACTAATTTAATCGAACCATTTTTGTGCTTTCTCATCTGACTTATTTCTGACTACATTACCCTGTAGTTAGAAATGTTGTTGCAAATGGCAATTAATTTTTAAATAGCTGATTAATACTCAATGTATGTACACACATGTATATCTGTATAGAGATATATCACATTTTAATATGTTCATAAATGGGAATTTAGATTGTTTCTAATACTTACTGTAAAATATGTTGCAATAAACTGGGGGTACACATCAAAATTTTTTTGATAAATACCAAGAAGTGAGATAACTGAATCATATGGTTCTTCTTTACTTTTATTCATTTTTTATTTATTTTATTTTATTTTTGCTTTTTGGGTCACACCTGGCAGTGCACAGGGGTTACTCCTGGCTCTGCACTAAGGAGTTACTCCGGGCAGTGCTCAGGGGACCATATGGAATGCTGGGAATCGAACCCGGATCGGTTGCGTGCAAGGCAAACACCCTACCCACTGTGCTATCTCTCCAGCCCCTCTTTTTTACTTTTTTGAGTGACTGCCATACTGTTTTCCATTGGTCGAACCATTCCCAGCAGTGTGCAAGATCTCCTGCCCCTGTACCTCCTCTCCAACGTGTAGTGTGTTTATCCTCTTGAATAACTGCCGTTCTCACAGCGTCTGGTGATACCTCATTGTAGTTTAGATTTGCATTTCCCTGAGAATTAAAGATGATAAAGATCTCCTGCTGATTTTTCAGTTGGGTTGTTTGTGGTTTTTTGTTGTTGAGATTTATGAGTTCTTTATTTTGGATAACTCTGTCAAATGTATGATGTGCAGACATCTTTGATTCAATCATCTGGTTTTGGTGCACATTTTTTTCACTGCAGAAGCTTGTTTCAAGTTTTGATAAAGTAGAAAATGAATACAGTAGCTTGATGTTATTTAAACAGTATCCTTTGTTTTCCAAATAGCTTTACATAGCTTAAGTTTCACACATAAGGTCTGCTTGATAGTTTTAGACCCAGTTCATTGAGAAACAGTACCAAATATGTAGCCTAAGCTAGTTTCCAAAGCTGTTTAGTGTTAGTAGCTAAAGGCAGTTCCAGTTCAGAAAGATTCCGTCTTGGCTCTTTGATCAAAATCACATAATAAAAATGTTCCACTGTTATACATTCAAGCTGCTGTGCAGTAAGACAAAATCAAAATTTTTCTGCTTTTTACGGTGATAATCTCACAGAGCTGAAACTGAGCAAATGAACAAATCCACAAGAACAAATAGCTGAAACTGAGTAAACGAACAAATCCACAAGAACAAATGAAGTTTGCCATTCAGAGTATTATTTTAAAAACCTGTAGAGCTTTTTGTTGTTGTTTATGTGTTTGTCTTTGAAAAATACTTGCTAAAAATAGTATGGCAATGAACAATCACAGATTTTTAAACACCTCACATATTCTCAAGCTTTGTAAACTTGTCTGAGTCATTCTTACATATTTTTACATATTTTTAAAGTCTGATTCCAACTTTGCATTGCACTGGATTTGTACTTTCTTGATGTCTAAAAGTTTTCTACCCCAAGGCTAATTCATCCCTATTATTCATAGAAATGAATACTTCATCACTTAAAATAAAAACTGAGTAGTATAAGGAACAGCTGTTGACTCATCAAGATTCAAGGGAAGGGGGCTGGAGCAATAGCACAGCGGGTAGGGCGATTGCCGTGCTCGTGGCAAACACGGGTTCGATTCCCAACATTCCATATGGTCCCCCAAGCACCGCCAGGAGTAATTCCTAAGTGAAGAGCCAGAAGTAATCCCTTTGCATCACCGGGTGTGACCAAAAAAGCAAAAAATAGATTCAAGGAAAGGGTGCTCAAAATTATTTGCCTTGCTTTTAAATGAGCTGCCAGTATGGTACCAAAACCCTTAACTCTTTGAGCAGCTATTCTCATTGAAAGATTTAATCTTAAATTTATTTTCTCTGAAAATGCTCTACATCGTTAATCATTAGGGAGATGCTGATCAAAACAACAATGAGATATCATTTCACACCACAGAGACTGGCCCACATCCAAAAGAACAAAAGCAACCGGTGTTGGCACGGATGCGGCGAGAAAGGGACCCTCCTTCATTGCTGGTGGGAAAACCGACTGGTTCAGCCCTTTTGGAAAACAGTATGGACGATTCTCCAAAAATTAGAAATTGAGCTCCCATTTGACTCAGCAATACCACTCCTGGGAATATATCCCAGAGGCAAAAAAGTATAGTCGAAGTGACATCTGCACTTGTTTGTTCATTGCAGCACTGTTTACAATAGCCAGAATCTGGAAAAAACCTGAATGCCCAAGAACAGATGACTGGTTAAAGAAACTTTGGTACATCTACACAGTAGAGTACTATGTAGCTGTTAGAAAAGATGAAGTCATGAAATTTATACGCAAGTGGTACTACATGGAAAGTATCATGCTAAGCGAAATGAGTCAGAAAGAAAGGAACAGATATAGAAAGATTGCATTCATCTGGGGAACATAAAGTAACAAAATAGGAGACTAACACCCAAGAGTGGCTGAGATTAGTACCAGGAGGTTAACTGCATGGCTTGGAGGCCAGCCGCACATGCTAGGGGAAAAGGCAGCTCAGATTAGAGAAGGGAGTACCAAATAAAGGGTGTTGGGAGGATCCTCCCAGGATGGGAGATGCATGCTGAGAGTAGACTTTAGACCGAACATGATTGCCACTCAGTGCCTCTTTTGCAAACCACAGCATCCAAAAGGAGAGAGAGAACAAAGGGGGATGTCCTGCCACAGAGCCAGGGTAGGTGGGGGGATGGGGGGTGGGAGGGATACTGGGATCCATGGTGGTGGAGAATGGGCACTGGTGGAGGGATGGGTATTCGATCATTGTATAACTGAAACCCAAGCACAGAAATTTGTAAATCTACAACTGTACCTCATGGTGTTTCACTAATAAAAATCTAGAAATATATAAAAGTTCTATTAAGTGTTTTGTTAAAAAAAACCAAAAACTTATTTTCTCTGGACATTTCTTTAGCTGCTGCAATCCAAAATTAATCCATTACCAATAAATTGCTTTTCTTGTTTGACTAGTAAACAAGCCATTTAAACTTAGTTTTGGTGAAACCTCATATTTTGTTTTTTAAATTTGTAAGAAATTTTGCTGTGATGAGGTACTTTGTTTTAAATTTTCTAAGTATTGCTTTCCTGTGACACAAAACTATGATGAGAATTAGAGAAATAGTATGGTGTATAAGTTGTTTGCCTTGCACACACACACACACACACACACACACACACACACACGGAGGAGTACTTGATTAGGTAATGTTAATATTATTTGTATTACTTTAGAATACCTGTAAGACTAATAGACACAGTGCTTCAACACTCAATTAAATAACAATATAATCTCTACTGTGCCTTTAAAATGCAGTGTTCAAAACTTCACTTTCCTTTTATTGCTTTGACAATAATGGATATATACTAGAAATAGGACATGGAATCTTTCCATCAGATAAACATGTAGTACTCAAAAAAATCTGTCAAATTACAACCTTGTCACTGAAATTTGCAGTGTTTTGTGAACATCATATTCCTTCTCTTTTTCAGTAACTCAGTAATTCAGGTCTGTGTCTGTAGTGTGAAAGCAGCTAGAGATAACATACATACAAACGGGACTGTTTTCATGGAACTTTTTGGTGGATATTGAAGTTTTGATTTTCTTTTATTTTCTCCTGTCTTATTTAACTTGTTAGTGTGAAGGTTAGGGCTTGATCCCCAGCACTGAAAAAAAAAAGGTGAGGGCAGAGTGGCCAGGGAGAGAAGGCAAGAGAATGAATAAATACCAAAGAATGAATCTGTTACCTTAAAAACTTATATGAAAAAATAGGCTGTGGATCCAGTTTGACTAACAGGCTATGGTTTTCTGACCTCTGTGATCCAGCATAGAAAATCTTCAATATTTAAAACTTAAACATTGTAATTTTCATTTTAATAATTCAGGAAGAAGTCACCCATTTTCATCTTATTTTTCATCACGACATTCAAGTATAGACTAGAAGTTTTTGCCAGCATAGTAAGAATATTTATGCATTTATATGTATATATTTTGAGAGACATATATTTAGAGAAATATAAATCTGCATCATTAAATATGTCATAGACATATACATATGGGTATTTGAAGTAGAAAGGAATAGATAAGTCATTGTAGGTATTAGGATTTTATAAGTAGAAAATGAAAAAGAAATTACGAAGACATTTGTGAAATTAGAAAGGTTTTAGCTAATTTTCTGGATAGTAATATAACATAAAAATGTTTTTTCTTACAAAGCAGTAGCAAACAGCTATTACAAAAATATAGGCCTTTTTATATTCGCCGAATACACATCTGACAAGGGGTTGATATCCAGGATATACAAAATACTGGTTAAACTCCACAAGAAGAAAACATCCAACCCCATCCAAAAATGGGGCAATGAAATGAACAGAAACTTTCTCAAAGAAGAAATCCGAATGGCAAAAAAGCACATGAGAAAATGCTCTACATCATTAATCATCAGGGAGATGCAGATCAAAACCACAATGAGATACCATCTCACACCTCAGAGACTAGCCCACATTCAAAAGAACAAAAGCAACCGATGCTGGCGTGGATGTGGCGAGAAAGGGACACTCCTTCACTGTTGGTGGGAATGTCCACTGGTTCAGCCCTTCTGGAAAACAGTATGGACGATTCTCAAAAAATTAGAAATTGAGCTCCCATTTGACCCAGCAATACCACTCCTGGGAATATATCCCAGAGAGGCAAAAATGTATAGTCGAAGTGACATCTGCACTTGTTTGTTCATTGCAGCACTCTTTACAATAGCCAGAAACTGGAAGAAACCTGAGTGCCCAAGAACAGATGACTGGTTAAAGAAACTTTGGTACATCTACACAATGGAGTACTATGTAGCTCTTAGAAAAGATGAAGTCATGAAATTTACATACAAGTGGTACAATATGGAAAGTATCATGCTAAGCGAAATGAGTCAGAAAGAGAGGGATAGACATAGAAAGATTGCATTCATCTGGGGGATATAAAGTAACAAAGTAAGAGATTAATACCCAAGAATAGCTGAGATCAGCACCAGGAGGATTACTCCATAACTTAGAGGCCAGCCGGGTATCCTAGAGGAAAGGGCAGTTCAGATAGAGAAGGGAGCACCAAATAAAGGATGTTTGGAGGATCCTCCCAGGAGGGGAGATGCATGTCGAAAGTAGACTATGGACTGAACATGTTTGCCACTCAATGCCTCTTTTGCAGACCACAACACCCAAAAGGAGAGAGAGAACACAGGGGATTGTCCTGCCACAGAGACAGGGGGGATGGGGGGATGGGGGTGGGAGGGATATTATCCATGGTGGTGGAAAATGGGCACTGGTGGAGGGATGGGTATCTGATCATTGTATAATTGAAACCAAAGCACAAAAAATTGTAAATCTACAACTTAAAAAAAAATAAAATACAATAAAGGGAAAGAAAAAAAATAAAGAAATAACAGTAATAAATTATGGAAAAGAAAAAAAAAATATAGGCCTTTTTTCAATGCTCTTTTCCTAATCTCTTGAGTCAGATGTCTTCTCATTAAGTTGCAGCCATTGATTTTTTAGTATCTGCATTTAAACTTCCCCTTAAATACTAGTTTAGCAATATACCACAAATTTTGATATACGAAAGTTTTGTTTTAGCTTCAAAAATGAACAAATCTTTGTAGATTTTGTTTTTGTCCTTTAGTTTTGGAAGCAGAGTTAATTTTTACATAATTAGTGTTTTCTGCTTTTTATTGTTGTGAATTTCTAATTAGACTTAATTTATATATTCTTGGGTGGGGCTGCTCCTGAGCTGTGTTTAGGAGACCACAGGACCTTAGCAGCACATTGCACTGACTACACCCAACAATACCTAGAGGGTCATATAACAGGTAGGCCTGCCATCCTGTGTTACTTCTTTCTAGTTCCTGAATTTGCATATTCTTAAGTGTGTCTTTAGGTGAAGATTACATATATGCTTGTGAGTATTACATATAGTATATGCCACACATACCACACTATATTGTCTGGATTTATCTTTACTTTTGTGGCCATCTATCCTAAATATCAATGATGAGGAAAATTAATGCTATTATATTCTTGTTTTTTTTTCATGGATAAGAATTAGTTTCCCAAAAAGATACAGTTAAAATGCTAAAATTGGATATTACCAAAAAAAAAAAAAAGAAAAGAAAACTCCAGACCAATCTAACTGATGAACATGATACAAAAATTCTCAGGAAAATCTTGATAAAACAAAACTAAGTCTTTTTGTAGAATATTGTTTTAAAGCATACTCTGGTTAACTACTTTTTTTTTACTTTAAATGTTACAGGATATGGAGCCTAGTAGATCATGCACTAATAGCAAGGTGTAATATGGAAGAACCAATTCGTTGTGCAGCTGTAAATGTAGATGGAATTCATCTTGCTCTTGGAATGAAGGATGGCTCATTCACTGTACTTAGAGTAAGGTATGGTAATAGTATAAACATAGGAACAAATTTTCTAATAAGTGAGAAGAAATATGTACTATTCTATTTACTTATTTCTTTTTACCTCTCCCTAATTTCATCACGGTCACGGTCCTCCCATTGTTCATCTATTTGCTCGAACGGGCCCAGTAACGTCTTCATCGTGAGACTTGTTGTTACTGTGTTTGGCATATCGAATACTTCACGGGGAGCTTGCCAGGCTTTGCCGTGAGGGCGAGATACTCTCGGTAGTTTGCCGGGCTCTCCAAGAGGGGCGGAGGAATCGAACTCGGGTCGGTCATGTTGGCTGCATGCAAGGCAAACGCCCTACCTGCTGTGCTGTCACTCCAGTTTCATGTAATATGAATATATATGAAGAATATATCAGAAAATTAATTCAAAAATCTTGGTTTAGAACTGTTAAAAGTAGGTAGAGAGATATATACAAGACAACTTTTCAGTATCTGTATTGCAAACCACAATGCCCGAAAGGAGGAGAGAGAGAGAGAGAGAGAGAGAGAGAGAGAGAGAGAGAGAGAGGACAAAGATGAGAGATGTGTCTGCCATAGAGGCAGGCTAGGGGTGGAGTAGGCGTGATGGGAGGAAATTGGGACACTGGTGCTGGTAAATGTACTCTAGTGGAGAGATGAGTGTTGTAAGACTGTATGACTGAAATCTAATCATGAACAGCTTTGTAAGGGTCTATCTCACAGTAATTCAATAAAAAATACTAATAATAAAATTAAAAATAATCACTGTATCACTGTCATCCCGTTGTTCATTGATTTACTTGAGCAGGTGCCAGTGACATCTCCATTCATCCCAGCCCTGAGATTTTAGCAGCCTCTCCTCACTTGCCTTTCCCAATGATTGAAGGCTCTTTCAGGGTCAGAGAATGAGAACTGTTATTGTTACTGTTTTTGGCATATCAAATACGCCACGGGGCGCTTGCCAGGCTCTGCTGTGAGGGCATGATACTCTCAGTAGCTTGCCAGGATCTCTCTCTCTATATATATATATACATATATGTACATATATATACATATATATACATACTTTTCCCTATTTTCCTCTATGATGATGTGTTCAGGAATATGTTCACTTGTGTGTGAGGCTCAGTCCGAGCATGTGAAAAGCAGCCTGGAGTATGGCAGCGGTTGGGTAGTGGAGGTCGGCTGCTGGGGCTGGGTCCCTTGGGGCTCCCTGGGGAGGGCTCTCACCCACCCCACTCTGGGGCGCTCCGAGTGAAAACAGCCTGGCATGGAGTCCATTGGCATGGTTATGGTGGCCTCATTTTATGCTCCCTTCTGGGAGAAGAGGCCATGAGCTCTGGAGAGTGGCCGATGAGGAGATTATCTGGCCCAGCAGGAGATGGCTTATGGGTATGCTCCCTGGGTCGCCGGAGACTGGGGAAAGCAGGCAGAGGATCTCTGCTCCCGGCCCCATTGAACCCAAAGTGCAAGATCACAAAGTTCCGTATTACCTGGGTTCCAGGACTTTGTTCATGCGTGGGACTTTGCTCATGCGAAATTTAATATTATTTATTAAAAATAATAAATAAAAATAAAAAGATAGGTCTGCTTAGGAAAAAAATCTTGGTGTGTGGCTAGATATTATTTAGTAGATTAATAGCTAAAATCTTGAGCTAGACAGCAGTAAACCCTCAGATGTCTGATCAATTAACTTATGACAAGAAAGCCAAGAGCATGAATTGGAGCAAGGACAGCCTCTCCAAAAACTGGCACTGGAAAAGTTGGTTAGCCACATGCAAAACAAATAAAAAATAAGAAAGAAATTAGTTCCCTACCTCACATCATATTCAAAATCTTAAAAAAAATAAATGAAATCTTAAAAGGGCATTGGGATCCTTTGGGAGAGGTAGATTCACTGGTGGTGTGTGCAGTGCTGGAATTATGTGCACTAGCAGTATTATAAATCACAGAATTTCAATCAAAAAATTTTCAATTTAATTTTGAGCTATAAATTGGGGTTCTTTTTTCTGCTGCTTAATGATTTTTTTCTTTTTGGGTCACACCCGGCGATGCACAGGGGTTACTCCTGGCTCTGCACTCAGGAATTACTCTTGGCAGTGCTCGGGGGACCATATGGGATGCTGGGAGTAGAACCCGGGTCAGCCACATGCAAGGCAAACGCCCTACCCATTGTGCTATCGCTCCAGCCCCAATATTGATTTTTAAATAATGATACTTTGCCATTGAATTGTTAACAGGAGCTACATAGGTTTCTTGTTGTATGCAGCCTTACGATTTTGTTTTGTGTTAATGCCTACATCTTTTACTTTATTCAGGTAGGGCAATTAAAAAGGCTTTAAGTATTTGTTAAAGCTGTTAACATATTATGTTAAATTATAGCACAGTTCATTCACTTGAAGTCTGTAGAGCTATTAAAATTTTGTTATAGATCCACATACATTTACAAGAATAAGAACTTAGAAATTTTCTTCTCTAGTGTAATAAATGGCAGGACCATTTGTCCAATCCAGAACCCTCTAATTTTTTTCCCCTTTTAAATTCTGTGTAAAATTTAGTAGTGTTAAATATACTTAAAGGGCTCAACTGATAGTTCATGGACTGGAGTATCTGCTTTTCATGCTGGAGGCCTGGATTCCAACCCCATCACTTGGTTCCAACCCTATCACTGTATGGTCTTCCAAGCAGCACAAAGAGAAACCCCCAGCAAGGAATCAGTAATAACTGAGCACAAGCAGCTGTTGGCCCCAAACCTAAATGAAGTTATATTGTTGTGCAACCAGGAATTTAAAATGCATGTAAACTGGGGGGAAAGGCAGCTCAGATAGAGAAGGGACCACCAAGTAAAGGGTATTTGGAGGACCAGCTCGGGTTGGGAGATGCGAGCTGAACGTAGACTATAGATCGAAAACAATGGCCACACATTGCCTCTAGTGCAAACTACAACACCCAAAGGAAAGAGAGAACAAAAGGGAATACCCTGCCACAGAGGCGGGGTGGGGGGTGGGGAGATGGAGTGGGGGTGTGAGAGGGATATTGGAATCATTGGTGGTGGAGAATGGGCACTGGTGGAGGGATGGGTACTCGATCATTGTTTGACTGAAATGCAAGAACGAAAGTTTCTAAGTCTGTAACTGTACCCCATGGTGATTCACTAATAAAACATTTTTAAAATAAATAAATAAAATGCATGTAAAATACACCTAAGAATTCCCACCACACCCCGAGTTGCCACCCACGAATGGCTCCTCTGGATTCTGAACAGCTATGATCCCAGAGGCACACAAACCAATCTCGGGAGCCAGTGGCTTTTGGCAGAAGTGTGTCTGGACTGTGAATTAAGCTACTATGCCATACCACCCCGGGTGGGAAAGGGTGTTGTCCCTTTCGCCTTTTCCCCTTGGTGGCATGGTGGCCGCCATCTTTCAGAGCCTATTGGAAAGTCAGGTACGAGCCGGCAGTGATGAGACACGCGGGGCCTCATGGGATGGGGGTGGAACCGGCCCTTCTCCCCTGCCCCAACAAGACCCGACAAGAGTTGCTTCCCACAAATGGCTCCTCGGCTCCTGAACGGCTATGATCCCAGCGGCACACAAATCAATCTCAGAACCCAGCAGCTTTTGGCAGAAATCCCTCCAGACTTAATTAGTAAAATATCAGAAATTCAAAATCACATGACTGCTATTGCAGCTGCGCAACATCATATGCTCTTTATAATCAGCAACTGAAAACAAATTATCTAATGATGCCTTTTTGACAGGTCTGATTGTTGGGGGGAAATTCCAAATAATAATGGTGGGTCTTTTGTCGAAATATTGAATGCAATCAAAATAGAGTAAAGTGGAAATCATCTGCCACACAGGCTGGGGGAGGGGTGGGATGGGGTTCTTGGTGGTGGAAAATGTGTATTGGTGAAGGGATGGGTGTTTGATCATTGTATGACCAAGATTTAAACCTGAAAGCTTTGTAACTGTTCTCACGGCGATTCAATAAATAAAAATAAAGAAAAGAATTCCCACCACCACATAACCCATTAAACGTGGTTATTTTAGATACTAGGAATATAAAGCAATTGTCTCACATCTCTGAGTGCCCTGGGTTTTAATCTCACATTTACTTGTTCTTTGTTTTTTGTGGTTTTTTCATTGTAAATTTTAAAATCTTTCTCTTATTGAATCGCCATGAGATACACAGTCACAAAGTTGTTCATGATTGGATTTCAGTCATACAATGTTCCAACACCCATCCCTCCACCAGTGTAATTTCTCAGCACCAATATCTTCCTTTTTTCTGCCACTCCCCACTCCTCAACTTCCCCCCACCCCAGCCTACCTCTATGTGTGTTAGGCACATCTCTCCCTCTCTCTTTCTCTCTCTCTCTCTCCCTCTCACCCCCCTCTCTCTCCTTTTCCCCTCCCTTTTGGGCATTATGGTTTGCAATATAGATGCTGAAAGAGTATCATGTATATGTCTTTACCTACTTTCAACACTCACTTCTTGTCCAGAGCGATCATTTCCAACTATTTTTTTAAATTGTACCTTCCTCTATCTTATATTTTACATAAATTCACAGCTTTTGGGCACTTTTAATGTATAGCTATTTTATATTCATCTCTTACAGAAGGGGAGTTTATCTGCGGATCCCTAGTGCCTAAAATAGTTATATTAAGAGTTATTATTTCTTGAAGACATTTTAATCTACTTACATTGTTCAGTTAGAGACCTATTGAGAAACATCCAAATGGTTACAAATACAAAACTGCTGATTTTGTATTTAGATACATGGGCCATTTAGATGGAGACACAAAACTTTATGTGGGAAAGAAAAAAAACCTGTGTCACTAATTGGAAATAGGGATCCTCACTTTTTTTCTTCTCTTTTTCTCCTGCTGCCACCTTTTTTACTTCTAATCAACTTAAGAACTTTGGGAATTCAATGATAATGGAACTAAGTGTTTATCCTTTATGTGTGTGACTGCTAACAGTAGTACCTGTATCCTTTTAGAAGCTCTGTTACAAAGCATTGAAAATAAGAAAATAATGTTTAACTTCACCAATTGACACGGTCTATAATTGGAAAAAAATTTGTGTTCTTTTTGAAAAGGTTGAATTTGATATGAAAGTAACTAGTGGTAGCTTTATAAATATATGCATTCAAATGCATTGTCAAAGTATTATAAATCATTTCCTCCTTTAGTTGTCTTTGAATGTATTTTCTGATTATGACAGTTAACTCATTTGCAAAAAGAGTTGAAAATCATACATGATTTGAGTATTTTTCATAAAGTTAGTATCTAGGAACTTTCTAAAATTATGACTTTATTTCTTTTATCATATGCCTCCAGAAATAAATCAGAATCTCTAAAATACTTAAAAATAAAGTAACTTAGACTCTGGAATTCTACAATTTTCTGTGCTTCCAACATATTTCATTTTTTATATTTATGTTCAGCAAAATATTTCTGTATTAGCATTATGTATCATTTTGACTTCGTGATTTTTGAACATCTAATTCACTCTTATACTTAATTTAGGCACATTTTTAAAAACTATTGTAACTGTTTTCAACAGCTCATTTTCTGTATTTACAGAGACATGACAGAAGTTGTACATATTAAAGATAGGAAAGAAGCGATTCATGAGTTAAAATATTCACCAGACGGAACTTACCTCGCTGTTGGATGCAATGACAGCTCAGTTGATATTTATGGAGTTGCTCAGCGTTATAAAAAATGTGGGGAATGTGTTGGATCACTTAGTTTCATCACTCATCTGGACTGGTCCTCAGACAGTAAATATTTACAAACTAATGATGGAAATGGTAAAAGACTTTTTTATAGGATGCCAGGTAAGTTTTTCTAATAAATTCTGTATAATTTATGGATTTATAATGCTTAAATATTTTAGAACTTTACTAGAAGCAGAGTGTAAGTTACCTTTGATTACAGAAAATCAAATAAGATCTGAGCTAATCTTTCGGACAGTGTGATAAATTCTATCAGGCTGTCCTATTAAAATCCTGTTGGGATTTTTTGGGGGTGGGGAGGATCTCCTAAGTAGTGTTCCTAAGGAGACATGGGGGGCTACTTTTGGCCATTTTTGCCAGCCGAACAGTGGTTGTGATACTGCTTGTGCCCTGCAGTGCTATGGACATACAGGGACACAGCTCAACAGCCTCTAAGTGTACACCCAGCAATCCTCAGTGGACCATGTGGTGCCAGGGATAGAACTGGGACCACCTGTGTCACTTACCCCCTTACTATCACTCCAGCCCCAACATCCTATATATTTTAATTAAAGGTTTTTTTCTTGAAGGATCTTAGACAACTAGTTTATGTTAAATTCTGTGTCACGTGAATTCTGAAAGGTAAAATCCCAATGGATGTCCATATTTAAAATGACTTTTTTTTGGTGGCAGGAACAAATTAAGCATAATTAACTATAAATGTGTGACTGTAAGGTTTTTTTCCCTGTGGTTATCTTAGACAGAGTTTTTCAAATATAAGAAGATAGCTGACAAACTAAATTTGTAAATCAGATTTTCTGTAAAATATTTTTAAATGGATAAATAAAACAGAATCATCAAAATATGAGATCTCGGTCCTTTACTTAGTATTATGCTCACTGAATTCACTATTGCTTTGCCAAAAGCTTATTGAATAAGACTAGAGACATACATTAATACATCTTCCCAAAAGTTTTTATTAACATTGTGTGTATAATGGAATAACATCTTCACATCTAAGTAAATCCTTGTCCTTTCTTCATTGCTCTTTTCACTCCTATCTTTTCCTCAGCTTTGTTCCTCTCACAGTGTTTCCCTTTTCTTAAAAGTTACATGAGGGGAGAGGGGTGGGGAGGTGGGAAAAAAAAGTTACATGATCATGATTGAATTGTAGCTTAATTTTAATAGGGATGGATTTGGGGTGGGGCTATTTTGTTTTTTCATTTAATTTATTTTTATGAAGTTGTTCCCAATAAATTATTACATTTAGTATTCCAACACCAACCCCATCACCGTTACACCTTCCCACCATCATTTCGAATGTTTCCACCCTGACCCCAAACTATGCCCCTAAGCAGGACCTAAATAATTTATTTTGTATTGCTTATGATGAATAATCTGCTAAAAATTTTACAAAAAACTCTCCTTAGAGGAAAGTGCATGAAGATTGTTGTTTCTCACCCTGGAACCATTAAGCCCTTGTATAAGAGATCACGAACATGTTGTTAAAGATTAAACCAATCTCGATTTAAAAAATATATATTTTAAATCAAGATTGGTTGCCTTCTACTTTACACCCCATTAAATAGTGTTGCTATTCTTGGTATATGAGTGGTGTAGAGTATGAGAATTTGCTCTGGGAATTCTAAAATTTTAAATACTGTTATACAGCTGAGGTTAACTTAATTTTTTATTAACTCAATGATGACTTTGTGGTCCGGAGGCAGCTCTGTGGCATGTTGCTCTGTGTTGCTCTCTTCCGAGAGATTTATTTGTGAGTCGCTGGACCATGGCCATTAATGAGCTTATATGGTGCCAGAGGCAGTTTGTGGTCGTGACTGCCAAGCTACTGGAAGCACAGGGAAAAGGGGGTAGGTCACCCATTCCCAACTCCATGCATAATAGGGCTCAGGTGTTTTTTTTTTTGATAGCTCCTTTTTTTTATGTTTTTAATGAATCACCATGAGATACAGTTAAAGACTTATAAACTTTTGTGATTACATTTCAGTCATCCAATGATCAAGTACCCATCCCTTCACCAGTGCCTGTTTTTCACCACCAATGTTCACAGTATCCCTCCCGCCACCCCTCCCATTCCCACCTCCCACCTCTGTGATAGGCACATTTCCTTTCTCTCTCTCTCTCTCTCTCTCTCTCTCTCTCTCTCTCTCTCTCTCTCTCTCTCTCTCTCTCTCTCTCTCTCTCCCCCCTTTGGGTGTTATGGTTTGCAATACAAGTAGTAAGTGGTCATCATGTTTGGTCTATAGTCTACTTTCAGCACACATCTCCCATCCCTAGCGAGCCCTCCAACCATCATTCCCTTAGTGGTCCCTTCTCTACCCCAGCTGCTTTTTCCCCCAGCATGTGATACCGGCTTCCAAGCCTTGGAGTGATCCTCCTGGCATAGGGCTCAGTTTTATTCTCCACATGGGGGAACCTGCTAAGTAAACCACATTGTTTTTAAATCTGTGTGTCTCTGAAATTAGTGGGTTTCTTTTTTTTTTTTAGTTCCTTGTTATAATTTTATCTTCTTTTCATTCTCTTAATTATTTGTCTTTTCTCCTTTAACTGGGACGGGAAATTTTAAAATTAAAATTTTTCTTACTCTACCTTGTTAGCAGTATAATTTATGCATAAGTAAACTTCAAATCAAATTACTTCTTAAAGTAAGACTGTGATTTATTCTTAGGAGGAAAAGAAGTGACCAGTAAAGAAGAAATGAAAGCTGTTCATTGGGCTTCATGGACATGTGTCTCAGGTCTTGAAGTAAATGGAATTTGGCCCAAGTATTCAGAAATCAATGATATAAATTCAGTAGATGGAAACTATGTTGGCCAAGTTTTAGTTACAGCTGATGACTATGGAACTGTAAAATTATTTCGATATCCTTGTTTAAGAAAAGGTAACTTTTCTTTCAAAATTAAGTAACCTCTCTGCTAGAAACAAATTTTTAAGTTTTTGCAGAAAATTAGCCAGGAAACAAAAGAGAGCTTATATATTTTAAATTATCTGTACTGGATTGGTGAGTAGTTCAAGTGGTCTGGCACATTCCTAGCATATGAGGCCTGGATTCTAGCCCAGCACTCTATGGCCCCCCAAGCAGTGCCGGTTACAGCCCTGGGGGCCCCTTAGCATCACTGAGGTGGCTGCAGGAGCTCGCAACCACAGTGCCTGAGTTCCACACTGCAGGCCTTGTAGTAGAGCAAGCTTTGTTGGGAGCAGCTCCTAAAGAATCCTAAATAAAATCAGGCATGTGAGGACTGGAGGGTTTCAACAAGCTGAGTGCATGTGTTTCGTGTGGAAGGCCGTGTCTGATCCCTGGCATTGTTTATAAGGTCCCCTGAACACTGCCAGGAGCTACCCTTTGCCTGAGCACAGCGCTGGTAGGAGCCCCGAAGTATCATCAGGTTTGATCCCCAAAGCACAAAATAACAATAAAATATATTTCTGCTTATCTAGTGAAGAGTTTTGTAAAAATGAACATAATTAGCTTTTTTCTCTTTTTCCTACCTGAGAACTTACTGTCTGTCCTGTTATACTTGGTTTTGTTTATGAAATTATTACCTTAAAATGATTTTTGTGGACCAGAGTGATAGTACAGCAGGTAGGGCATTTGCCTTGCACACGACTGATCTGGGTTCAATCCCCGGCATCCCATATGGTCCCTGAGCACTGCCAGGAGTAATCCCTGAATTCAGAGCCAAGAGAACCCCTGAGCATTGCTGGAAGAGATCCAAAAAGCAAAAATAAATAAAATGATTTTTGTGTCTATTACAAATGAACTAATACTATGCTTTAACTTATTACATATTTTTTTACTTCATGTATTTAGATTATACAGTGATAACTATATTTTTCTTAATTATTTAATTTGTTGAACTTTTTCTTTATTCTTTGCTTTGGTGGTGCTAGAAGTCTAACCCAGAGCTACATACATTTAAGGCAAGGGCTCGACCTCTGAGATACATCCCCCAGCCAAGGAGAAATTTTTCTTAGGTCTTTCCCTGCCTGCCCCACCCACCAAGAATTCTGCTGAAATAATTGTATGAATTCAGATTACACTTGGCAACTATTAGTTTTTGCTGATTTATTTCCATGTGAGATTATGTTTTTGCTTATATCTTCAACATATGTTGTTTTGACATTTATTTTTTATAACAGTGAGGTGTATAAGAAAAACAATTCTCTCATTGATTATTTTCTCTCTGTTTTATATATAACCTCTTTTTTGCTTATCCCTTTTAATAATAATGATGTCAATAATTCTGTTCTTAGGCCTAGGAATAATTAAATGAAATGTTTTATTAATTATTTATACCATGCCTTATTCTATAAAGTTCTTAAGTTACAAATACATATAAATTCTAAATACTAGTATATAAACATGAAAATAATTATATGAATAGGGAATTTATGCGAGGGAAAATAGAAAAACAAGTACCATATTAAAACCACATAAATAACACAACAGTAGTCTAATATCAACATTGAGTTTCCTGGAAACCAAAAATAAAAGAGAGCGAAGCATAAACTATTATTGTATCTTTTGTTGTTTTGTTTGTTTGAGGGGGCTAGGCCATACCCAGTGGTGCTTAGGGCTTACTCCTGGCTCTGCACTCAGGGATCATTCCTGACGGGTCACAGGCTGTATGGAGTCCCAAGAATCGAACCCGGGTCACTTCTAGTAAGGCAAATGCTCTTCCCACTTTACTATCTCTCCAGCTCCCTATTGTAGATTTTAAAAACAGAAGCCTCCTTACTACTGAGGAAAAGCAAACTTTTGCTGGAATTTGGTTTTCAAAGTACTGATGGCCTGAAATTAAAATGCAGTTAATAAAAGGTAATTCTGGGAACCACTAAGGAATTTAATTCAAATGCATAATTTATTGATATGATACTTGTGTTCAGTTTTCCCAAAGCTCAGGCTACTGATTCTGTTGTACCTTACATGTTCACTGTCTTGATTCCTGCCTGTAAAGTGTCACTTCCTCAGATGGGGAGAGTGTGCATTGATTCTGACCACTTCAAGCAATTCAAAAAATTGTTTAAATTGGTCTTTGTATGTGTTGCATTTAAAATTTTATAGCTATATATATATACTTTTTGTTATAGGAGCCAAGTTTAAAAAATATATTGGCCATTCAGCTCATGTTACGAATGTCAGATGGTCACATGATCATCAGTGGGTTATTTCTATTGGTGGAGCAGATCACTCTGTCTTTCAGTGGAAATTTATTCCAGAAAGAAAACTAAAAGATGCTCTTCACATAGCACCCCAAGGTGAGTAATAAACACTTCCTGGATAGTTTCTCTGTCAAGTAACTAATCCATAATCCAAGTAAAATGATTTTACCATCCATGTATCATTTAGTCTCATAAGTTAACAGTATAGTTACTATTCATGGGGATTTAAAAATATTCCATCTTTTATGCTTAGAATCAGGTATTTTAGGTAAAGAATAAAAGGTACTATGGGCCAGAGAGACAGTACAGCAGGTAGGACTGTTGCCTTACATGCACCAATCCAATTTCCATCCCTGAGCCCTGCCAGGAGTGATTCCTGAGTGCAGAGCCAGGAATAATCCCTGAGCTCCTCTGGGTGGGGCCAAGAAAACAAATTAAAAAAAAAGAGTTTTTAAAAGTTTTCACTGCTTATGTTTGCTTTTTTTTCTTTTTTGGCTTTTTGGGTCACACCTGGTGAGGCACAGGGGTTACTCCTGGCTCTGCACTCAGGAATTATCCCTGGTGGTGCTCAGGGGACCATATGGGATGCTGGGAATTGAACCCGGGTTGGCCGCATGTAAGGCAAACACCCTACCCACTGTGCTATTGCACTAGCCCCTATATTTGCCTTTTAATCTGTCAAATGATAAGTGAAGAAGCAGTTCAGTTAACCACAATTTTTATTTGTGCTCTGGGAGGAAGATATATATATAGATATAGATATAGATATAGATATAGATATATAACTTACTGGGCCCGCTTGAGCAAATTGATGAACAACGGGAGGGACAGTGTTCTCTCTATATAGAGAGAGCACTGTAGCACTGTCCTCCCGTTGTTCATCGATTTGCTCAAGCGGGCACCAATAACGTCTCCATTGTGAGATTTGTTATTGTTTTTGGCATATCAAATACATCACAGGTAGCTTGCCAGACTTTGCTGTGCAGGCGGGATACTCTCGGTAGCTTGGTGGGCTCTTCGAGAGGGGCGGAGGAATTGAACCTGGGTCAGCCATGTGCAAGGCAAACGCCCTACCTGCTGTGCTATCGCTCCAGAATATATTCTGTAAATAGGAGACACCCCCACTGGTGCTGGGGTGGGGCAGTTATCTGTGGGCACTTCCAGTGGCTCTTGAACTTGGCATACTCTGGGTAGTGTACTCACATTTTTGGCACTTGGGGAGCTGCAGTTGTCATGCATATGTCAGGGATCACACTCAGGCTCTGCAAAAGCCAGGCCTTCGTTCTACCACCTGAACTATCTCTCAGACCCCTGTATATGTTTTTTAATTTATGTTTATTAAAACACCATAATTTACAAGTTATTCATAATATAGTTGTATCAGGCAGACACTGTCTCAACACCAATCCCACCACCAGTGTGACCTTCCCTCCACAAATATCCCCAGTTTCCCTCCAGACCCCATAGCAGGCACTTAACAATTTTAGTCCATCTTGCTTTCTACAAGAGAACTTAAAAGAATGGCAAATGTGGGGCCGGAGTGATAATATAGTGGATAGGGCGTTTCTCTTGCAGGTGGCCTACCCGAGTTCAGTCCCCAGAATGACAAATGCAATTATCAGAAAATCATTAAAATTAATTTTGTGGTTATTTATTGTTATATGATTTTAATCTATGTAAATAAATGTAAATAATACAATAAAGCACAACATATTCTCCTTTACATAGCTAAGTTTTCAACTATGGTATCTAAAATAAATTTAATTAACTTTCATTTTCTACTTGGATCTCATTAAGGTAGTCCATCTTCCCTGTCATCAATTTATGTTTTTTAGCAAATAAAAAGCCACTTTAGGTGGGGTTGAAGAAATAGTACAGATGGTAGAAACTTGCCTTGCTTACAGCTGACCCAGCTTTGATCTCTGGCATCTCATATGGTCCCATGAGCACTGCCAGGAGTAGTTCCTGAGTGCAGAGTCAGGAGTAACCCCTGAGCATTGCCAGAGGTGGCCCCAAAACAAAAAAAGCCACTTCATTTGGTGCATGTTATTTTCTAGCTATCTTTCAATTTTTCTGTAGATTATATTCACTTGTATTTGAATGACATTTAAATTTGATGTAGCAGTCATTGGAGTGTTGTTGAGGGGAGCCAGTGCAGGACTTTAAAGGAGCTTTAAAGGAGTTTTCAGGGAGTGGAGAGGAAGGTAATTGGTAGTATAGCTTGTTGATTGATGTCAGTGTCACTTAAATAGATCATGTCATTTGCTTGTCTTCTAATTTGTCTCCATGTCGACTGGCATAGTGAGTTCTTAATCATTCATTTTACTGTATGTTTTGCAAATGAATCTTAAGAAACATTTCATTTTTAAAATTGCAGAGAGTCTGGCTGATTCTAATAGTGATGAATCAGACTCAGATTTGTCTGATGTTCCAGAATTGGATTCTGAAATTGAACAAGAAACACAGCTCACCTACCGTCGGCAGGTAGGTTTGAATATCCTCCCCAACTCTGCTCCCACACACACACTGCAAAAAGGTTTATTTTCTTCTCTTTCTCCCTGTTGTTTATTTTTTTATTTTTATGTTTGATTATTGTATATTTTCAGAAAAATGTGGAGCATTCTTTCTCTTTTTGAGTTAAAGTACACTTATGTAAAGGGCTGAAGTGATAGTACAATGGGCGGGGCATTTGCCTTGTACACAGCTGACCCAAGTTTGACCCCCAGTACCATATATGGTCTCTGAGCACTGCCAGGAGTGATCCCTGAGTATAGAGCCTGGAGTAAGCCCTGAGTATAGAGACAGGAGTAAGCCCTGAGCACAGTAAGGTGTACCCCACTGCCCTCCAAAAAAAACAAAATAAATAAATAAAAGTGAGAGTACAGTATGTAGGGTCTTTGCATTGCACGTGACAGATTTGATCCCTGGCAATACATATGGTCCCCCAAGCCTGCCAGGAGTCATCCCTGAGCACAAAGCTAGGACTTAAGCCCTGAGCACTTCTGGGTGTGGCCCCAAAAATAAACAAAAAAATAAAGTTTACTTATTCCTTCATAAAAATGAGAACTTGATAATACTATGTACTTGAAGTCTCCCTTCACATATACAATTTTGTCACAATGTGCTCTCATATTCTTCCATTAAAATGTCTTCCAGTGAAGCATAGACATCCCCTGGAACACTAAATAAGTCTTTTTTAGTGATAATATAGAAAGTGTATATTAATTTATTTGTTCCAAGGAAGTAAATTTCATAAAGGACATTCCTACATGAGACTATTCAAAAAATTCAGTGATCAAATTAATGGTAACCATATTCTACAGGAATGTGTGAATATCTTTATTGATATATATTCTAATATTATGTCTACTTGTTTACATTTTTAAAGGTTTACAAAGAAGATCTACCTCAGCTTAAAGAGCAATACAAAGAAAAACAAAAAGATGGTACTTTTAAAAGAAGAGACCGGGCTCCAGGAAATAGTATTCGATTACACTTTATTCATGGGTATAAAATTTTTTTTTACTTATGTATTTAAATTTGATTCACACTGACTAGCTGTGTGAATTTGAGCACTCCACCTAATATTTCTGTGTCTTTTCTTTCTCATCTTTAAAGTGGAGATTATAGTACCTACTTAGAGTTCTGATAAGATAAATAAGTGACTTAGAACACTGATGTATTATAAGCACTATATAGATCTTACTAACTTAAAAATAGTTCTCACGAAAATTTAGTATTATAGTTATGGACATGGATACATGGATCTCTTACTAAAGAAATGAAAATAAGTAAAACGTAAGCTATTATCATCTCAGTTAAATATATCTAATTTGTAATGATACTGTGGTGGCTTTGGCCTGAGTATTTTGTCCCATCTTTTTATTTTATTTTTTGCTTTTTGGGTCACACATGGCAATGCTCAGGGTGCTCAGGAATTACTCCTGGTGGTGGTCAGGGGGCCATATGGGATGCCAGAGCTAGAACTGGGTCAGTCATGTGCAAGGCAAATGCCCTACCAGCTGTACTATTATTCGGGCCCATTGGTCGTCTTCTTTTAATTCAGATAAAATCATTTCTGTATTCATTTAGAATATCTGGTAGTACAGATCTCACATTTCATCCCAGCAACAAAAATTTATAATTCAATTCTTTTTATTTTTTTCATCAAGCACTCATTTTCTTGCCTGAGTAATAATACAGATTTGAAGAAGGATTTATTTAGTAAAAATGTTTTTCCTCTAGTGTCAAAATAGAAATTACTTTTATGAAGTTCTGTTTTGTATATTGTATTTCTTTGACCCAGACAATTGCTATAAATTGCTATTATTTTCACACAAATAGTAATATACTATATACATTTTCTGCACCTTTTTTCTCTTAATGTAGCTTGAAATAAACTTTTTAATCAGAACAATTTATAAAACCTTACAAAGACTTGTATTTCTGCTTTGTTTGAATTGTTCATGTAACATACGAATATTGATTTTTATACTACCTTTTTCTGTATTTAGTTACAGAGGTTATGATTGTCGAAGTAATCTGTTTTATACTCAAATTGGTGAAATTGTATACCATGTGGCAGCAGTGGGTGTCATTTATAATCGACAGCAAAACACACAGCGCTTTTACCTGGGTCATGATGATGATATTCTCTGCCTGGCTATTCATCCTTTGAAAGACTATGTGGCAACAGGCCAGGTATGTAACATCAGGCCAAATAGGTTAGACCTATATGCTCAGGGGGCTGGGGACCACTCTGAGATACTCGACAAACCAGGCTAGGTGACTCATGGCACTTAAATGGGGAACACCAGGACCACCCCAGTGGTGCTTGGGAGCCTCTTGGACTTATTCATCAGTGTCTGGGGGGGCAGGTAGTGCTGAGGACCTACTAGAATGAAACCAATTTAAATATTGGTGCTCTACTCCTGTGAGTCAGGGATGTGAGGGAGTTCAGGCCACAGTATACTACTGTTTGCCCATTGAAGGGAGGCAACACTTTGTCTCTTACCCATCTTTGATTTTCCTTGACTCTTTAATAAAAAGACAATTTCACTTAATCACTTAACTTCCCTTTAGTCATCGATTTGCTCGATCGGGTGCCAGTAACGTCTCCATTTGTCCCTGTCGTGTGCTAGTGTAGCCCAATGGCCTCTGTTCGCTCTGGGAACATGAAGAGCCTCAAACCGATCATTCATGATCTTGATTAAAAAAAAATACAATTTAGTAAGAGAAAAAAGTTTGTTGACATCCCACAGGAGAAACCTCAACAAAAAAATAACTCAAAATCGTGGCTTAATGGATGGACATGGGGAGTATCATGTGGTGTGAAATCAGTCAGAGGGAGAGGGAAAACATAGAATGATTACATTCATTTGTGGGACACACAAAAAAACCAAAATAGTATGTGGTAAATGTCAGAGACACAGAAACAAGGGCGCCAGCAGGACTGGTCTATGCTAGAGCTTTCCAATAAGCAGGAGCAGGTGTGCAGTTAGGATAGAGAAGGACCACTATAACAATGATAGTTGGAATGATCACTCTGAGCAAGAACTAAGTGCTGAAAGGAGGTAAAGTGATACGCATGATACCCTTTCAGTAACAGTATTACAAACCACAGTGCCTAAAAGGAAAATGAGAGTGAGAGAGGAAAGAGAGAGAGAAGAAAAAGAAAAGTGTATGTCATAGAGAAATATTGGATCAGGCGGTGGGGCAGGAGGACAGAGCAGGTGGTGGGAAATGTACACTGGTGAAGGACTGGGTATCAGAACATTGCATGACTGAAACTCAGTCATGAATAGCTCCGTAACTGTGTATCTCACAGTGATTCAATTTTTTATAAAAAGTTATAATTCTTGATAAAGGGAGCATTTTGGAATGAGCTGGAAATAAAGTTCAGACTGTAAATTTAAAAAATGGGCCAGAGATAATACAGTGGGGAGGGTGTTTGGCTTGCATGCATCCGACCCGTGATCAATCCCCAGCATCCCATATAGGCCCCTGAGCACAGTCAGGAGTGATTCCTGAGTGCAGAGCCAGGACTAAGTCTGAGCATAGCCTGGTGTGTCCTCCCAAAACAAAACAAAACACCAAAAAAAATTTTTTAATGGGGGTCAGAGGACTAGTACAGTAAGTAGGGTGTTTGCCTTGTGTGTGGCCGACCCAGGTTTGGTCCCCAGCATCCATGTGGCCCCCTGAGCACCATCAGAAGTGATTCCTGAGTGCAGAGCCAGGAGTATCCCCTGAGCATCACCAGGTGTGACCCAAAATGCAAAAAAAAAAAAAAGAATAAAAAATTTAAAAACCTTAGAAGTTTCAATTTTTTAGTTTTTTTTGACTTAGAATATACTGAAAGAAATAAAATTATAGAGAATTGGGAGCCAGAAAGATAGCTAAATTGACTAAACACATGCTCTGCATGCAGGAGATTCAGGTGTAATACTCGACACTGCATGCTCTGAACACTTACCTGAGTGGGTGTGGCCCATAAAAGAAAAATAATTTTTCTTAGAGAAATGGTAGGATAAAGAAAAGCAATTTTAAGCTTCTAAAGATGGCACCATGGGGACAGTATAGATACGGGAGGAGACAAATGGAGCAAGATTGTTTTGTAAATTCCTGTAGTGTCATCCTTGCATTAAAGTCTGTTTCCAGTAAAAAGAAAATTGAGGAGGAGGGGTAGGTGGGTTTGGGCCTTACCTGGCAGTGCCCGGGGCTTATACCTGGCTTTGTGCTCAGATATCACTCCTTGTGCTACTTAGGGGACCATACGTGATGCCAGGGGTCAAAACAGGGTCAGCTACATGCAAAACCAAGTGCCTTACACCAGTACTATCTCTCCAGCTCCAAAGTAGAATTTATATCCTCAAAAGGTTGTACAAAAAACTTGCACAGTATGTCTGTTAAAGCTCAATAAAATTTTAAAATGTGTAGGACCAGAATGATAGTATAGCAGATAGGGCCTTTGCCTTGCACACGGCCAACCAGGGCTTGATTTCTGGCATCCTGTATGGTCCCCTGTGCACTGCCAGGAGTAATTTCTGAGTGTAGAGCCAGAAGTAACCCCTAAGCATCATCAGGTGTGACTAAAAAAGGGGGAAAAAAACCCATAAAATGTGTGTATATATTTTGCCTTTATGCAAAAACTGTGGATTATTTCCTGACTTTGCTACTTTTAATTACCTTCAGCTCAAAATAATGTTTATGTCAGAGAGACATACTGATTTTCTTTACCATCAAGCAGTAGCTCCTTTGCTTCTGGCTTTGTGTAAACAATTCTACTTCAGGCCCTGTAGGTTCCAAACCTTCCTCCCAAGGCACAAACTCACACTGCTCCTTGCTTTCACAGTTCTTCATTTCTTAGCTGTGTTATCTCACAGCCAGTCTGAGCTGTTTATCTGTAGGCTACTCAAAAAAATGATTTCTTAAAATTGTTCAAAATTGGGGCCAGAGCAATAATACAACAGATAAGATGATTGTCTGGCATGTAGTTGATCTGGGTTTGATCTCCAGCACTCTATATGGTCCCCTGAGCACTGCTAGGAGTGATCCTGGAGTTCAGGGGCAGGAATAAGCCTTGAGCATCAGTTGGCATGGCCCAAAAACAGAAACAACAAAATTTCAAAGTTTTTTAAAAAATGTTGAGGAGAGAAAAATAGTACAGAGATTAAGGAACATGCTTTTCATGAGACCAAACGTGGTTCAGCTCCTGATACCATTCCCTGAGCACTGCGGCTGTGACCCTGGAGGCTTCTAAAAAGCACTGGGTATGGCCCAGGAGGCCCTGAGCATTGCAGGGTGTGAGTAGCACTACATCCTGGTGCCCTTGTAGTCAGCTGCTGGCCAAGAATCTCTGGGAGTGACCCCAGCACCTCCTGAGCACCACTGGGGAAAGAGAATGAAAGTACTTCTGAAGTATTTCATCTGACTACTGAAATTTGTCTAACTAATATTAATGGTGGTTTCATTCTGTTCTGTTCTGGTTTTGAATACAAACATCCCCTTTTCAGGAATTATAAGTTTGGTGGGCAGTGAAAAAAACATGGGGGAATAAAACAACAATTGTAACCTGGCATCTTATATTTCTTTTTATAAATGATACATTATATTTTTATTTTAAATATATATTTAAATGGAGTATCTTGAATGTTAAACTGGAGTAACTGGTATATCAAATTGTACCATAGCTTGGAAATCTTGTTTAATTTAGCAAATATTTATTGAATGCTTGAAAACATAGGCACTGAAGAAACAAAAAAATAACTTGGATTGGCTGCAACTATTAGGAACTAATAATATGATATAAGCATTGAGCTAATTATAGAATATATACAATTCCCCAAAAGTTCACCCTTCGAGTGTCTTGTGGACATGTTAGATACAGTGTATAAAATGGAAAGAAATGAGATTAGCCATCTTCCAAATCCTCTCATCCTTGTGTACCACTAAATGACACCATTATTAACTTGGTTGCCTAAGCCTGAGATCAGACTTGTCCTCCACTCTCCTTCACACTTTTGTGGCCAGGCATTCCTAAAATTACCTACCTTATTTTATCTCAATATAGGTAGATTCCCTACCCTGAATTTATCTTTGCTTTGTTGTTACGATTTTGTTTTATTTTTTCTCTGCTATCAGTAAAGTGCTTTATAATTTCTCAACTATTGATGTTGCCACCCAGCTGGTCTCCTGCCTTCCTTTTTTTCCACCTAGCCATTTTCCAGAGCTACCAGCACTTTTTTTATTTTCTTCAGTGGTATTAATAATTTTTTGCCTCGTGTGCCTAAACCCATTAGGATGCAACATTAGGGATTAAACTTAGGCATTAACCTAGGTTTTATGCCTAGGAATTAAACCTATCTAGCCAAATCACTTTTTAAAAAAATTATTTATCTCCTTGTAAACTATATTTCTGCTTCTGGGCTATTTGTTCAACTTGTATGATATATCTTCATGCCTTTTACTTAGTCCCCCCTCTTGGACAGTTCTTCCTTTCTACTTCTGTTCAGCCCTCAAATTTTCTAACTCCTACAAGAATGAAGAAACTTTATGAGAATTTGTCTCACTCTCCTCCCCACATTCCTAAATGAGATGCCCCGAGTGTGTTCTAATAACAAATACTACCTTTTAAATCCAATCATATCCGCTTGTGAGCTATGGAAAAATTACCCACTATCTCTAGGTCTTAGTTCTCACATATTTTAAAATAAAAATAATCTCAGTGCTTCTCACTTTCTGAAGGCCAACCTCAAGTATCATCCCTTCCATGAAGTTTTTCTCAACCACCTTCTCATCTTTAATCACGTATTACCAGGTGTTCTTGTTTAAGTGAAAAGACTTATTTTCCTCCTGAGCTTACAAATTTTGCCTGAATGTCTTAGTAATATAGGAATACTGCCAGTAATAGGTGCTCAAGATTCTCTTTATTGATGTGATACAGGATAAAAATTTCTTTATTTTGATTTGGGGGCCACACCCAGAAATGCTCAGGGTTTAGCCCCTGGCTTTGTACTCAGGAATTACTCCTGGTGGTGCTCAGAAGGACCCTGTGTAATGTCAGAGATCAAACCGAGGTCAGCTGCATGCAAGGCAAATGCCCTATCCACCGTACTATCACTCCAGCTCCAATACAGGATAAAATGTAGGAGCTCTAGGTTCTAAAACATTCCTAGAAACTCTAAGTCTTGCCACATTTGCTTTTGAATAACTGTAAGAGAAAATGTCTGCCTTTTTTTATTGTTATGTCAGTAGCAGATGTGATAGCGATTATAAAGTTTCCTGTTTTAGGATGATCTCACTTATCTGTGGAATATAAAATACTGGATGAGGAAATGTAGCGTAGTAAAAGAGGATGTTTAGATCATCCTTAACCTCAGTGTTTAGAGAGGAGACAAAGAAGGAAAGAAATCAAGGGTGGAAGAAGAAAATGAGAAGTAATGGGTGAATAAGTATCAAGGCTTCAGTTATACCAGTGATATGGGTGAGAGTCATATATCCAAATCATAGATTGAACAGAATTGAAAACAAGGTTTAAGTGGCAACCACTGAAACTTTGTAATATGCCTGGTCAAGTTCACAGGCGAGGGTGGAGTGAGGGTTGGGGTGGGGAGGCAATCTGGGAACACTGGTGCAGGGAAGTTGACAATGGTGGAGAGATTGGTGTTGAAATATTGTATGGCTAAAATATGACTATCAGTAACTTCGTAATTCATGGCTCTTTAGTAAATTAATTTTTTAAAAAGTCAAAAGTTTCCTATTTTGTTTTCTCTTAAGATATTAAATCATTTAATTGTGTGAAATGACTTTTGTAATTCTCTTTTAGGTAGGTAGGGATCCCTCAATTCACATATGGGATACAGAGACCGTTAAACCATTGTCAATATTAAAGGGCTACCATCAGTGTGGCATCTGTGCTGTTGATTTCTCAGGTATGGATATTTTCTCTCTTAGTAAGACTAATGAAAATTCAGAGATGATTCAGACAATTTCCATCAAAACTGGTGTTGCATAACTTGTTATTTAGCTGTGACCTTTCCCTTTTTTATCAAATGTGCATATTGTTGTTCTAACAGATCACAGTGATGATAGTGGATTTACTGGATGGCATATAGGTATACAAATAGGTGTACTTTTTGGTGCTCATTAAAATAGATTTATATTAAAATAAAAACGTGTCTGCAGGGGTCGGGGAGAGAATACAACAGGTAAGGCACTTGCCTTGCTTGCAGTCAATCCAGTTTTAAACCCCAGCATCCCATATGGTCCCCCTCATCACCAGGAATGATTCTTGAGTGCAGAGCCAGGAGTAAACCCTGAGTACCACCCAGATGTGGCCCAAAAACAAAACCAGAAAACATGTGTTTGCAACATCAGTAACTATCTCAGTTACCGCTAGTTGGATGTAACTCCTTTAAGAAAATTTTTATTTCATTTAATGTTTTCCAGCCACAGAGTAAACTTGGAAAATGTTTAGAGTAATGTGAGAATTGAGATTCTTGTTCAGTAACATTTCAGTGAAGTGACAATTCTAAACTTGCTTATCAAAATAACTTTTAGATTATGTTATCTCCTTGGTTTATGGTGGGCTAGAGTGATAGCACAGCGGTAGGGCGTTTGCCTTACAAGCGGCCAACATGGCCAACCCGAGTTCAATTCCTTTGACCCTCTCGGAGAGCCTGGCAAGCTACCGAGAGTATCTCGCCCGCACAGCAGAACCTGGCAAGCTACCCGTGACGTGTTTGATATGCCAAACACAGTAACAACAAGTCTCATGATGGAGATGCTACTGGGCCCGCTCGAGCAAATCGATGAACAACGGGAGGACCGTGACCATGACCGTGACCGTTGGTTTATGGTTAAATCTTTAACTACTATGTTTCCACAATGAAAGGATGCAGATTAGGAATAAGAGGGATAAGAGATAGATACAGAAATTTACATTAATAATTACAATTTTCTATTAAGAAGCAGTAAATTAGAACTGGGCCTCAGTGATGAAGTGCATGTCTGTATGAAACCCTGGGTTTAGTCTTTGGCACCACAAAGAACAAACAGATACTGAGAGGATATCATGTTTATTTCTTTACTTCTTTTCAACACGCAGTTCTTATCCAGATTGATCATTTCCAACTCTTTGTCATAGTGGTCCTTTCTCTAACCCAACTACCTTCTCCCCCAGCATTTGAAGCAAGCTTCCAACGATGGATCAATTGTCCTGGTCCCTGTTTTTACTGTCTCTGGGTATTAGTCTTATGATCACGATCACGATCATCCTGTTGTTCATCGATTGACTCGAGCAGGCACCGGTAACGTCTCCTTCGTCCTAGCCCTGAGATTTTAACGTGCCATATTCAAGGCCCTTTCAGGGTTAGGAGAATGAGACCCATCATTGTTACTGGTATTTGGCATATTGGGTACGCCACGGGGAGTTTGCCAGACTCTGCCGTGTGGGCAGGTTACATTCGGTAGCCTGTCAGGTTGTCCAAAGTAAGAATGAGATAATAAGATGTTGCGCGGCCGCATTTGTATTAGTATTAGTATTAGTCTTATATTGTGGGGTTTTTTTTTATTTCCCACAAATGAATGCTTCAAGTTCTGGGGAAGAAGAGAGTTGGGATAGAGAAGGGACCACTATGATAATGATACAATGATGGTTGAAAACAGTTACTGTGGGCAAGAAATGTGTGCCGAAAGTAGGTAAAGGAACAAACCTGAACATGATAACCTCTTAGTATCTGTATTGCTAACCATAATCCCCAAAAGGAGAGAAAGGGGGAAAGAAAGAGAAAGAGAGAGAGAAAGTGCCTAGACAGGCTGGGGGGGCCCAGGAGGCCACGTAGGTGGGAGGGAAACGGGAGACATTGGTGGTGGGAAATGTACGCTGGTGGAGGGATGGGTGCTGGAATATTGTATGACTGAAACTAGATCATGAACAGCTTTGTAACTGTGTATCTCATGCTGATTCAATTTTTAAAAAATTAAAAGCAAACAAACCCCAGTAAATTAGTGTGCTCTGACTAAAGTCATAGTGATTTTACATAGTGATTCTACTACATATCATTATCTGTAGTAGAACTTGGAAGGAAAGGAAATGTAAATATACAATCAAAGCCCTGCTAAAATTTAACTGAAACCTAAGCACAAAAAATTGTAAGTCGGGGCTGGAGCGATAGCACAGCGGTAGGGCGTTTGCCTAGCACACAGCCGACCCAGGTTCGATTCCCAGCATCCCATATGGTTCCCTGAGCACTGCCAGGAGTAATTCCTGAGTGTATAGCCAGAAGTGACCCCTGAGCATTGCTAGGTGTGACCCAAAAAGAAACAAAAAAACAAAAAAAAAATTAAAAAATTGTAAGTCTACAACTGTACCTCAAGGTGTTTCACTAAAAAAATTTAAAAAATAATAATAAATAATAATAAATTGAGTGGCATACTAAAATAGCCAACAAAAACAATATCACTAGTAGTTATAGTGAACTAATTAAAGTTTGAAAAATATATGGTTGTCCATGGCCATATCACCCTGAACACGCCTGATCTCATCTGAAAAATCATGGTAGAGTGCCAAATATCTTATTGTATTAAAATCTTTACAAACGTTTGACTTTAGCATGAACACATGCTTATTTATCAGCATGGCTAATATCACTTAGCTAAATAATTCCAATTTTTTAATACAGTTACTAACTGTTGTTTTATAATAGTAACAACAAAAGTTGTTGACCTTAACTATGTATTAATTGCAATAGGTAGGTATAACCCATATTTTTCTCATTTTTAATTTTTATGAGTTCTTATGGTAACTTTAATTAAAAGAAACCCTTCTAATTTTTCTTTTCCTTCTCATTTTCTATCTCTTTCCTCTTTCCTTCTTATATTCCCCCTTTGCCCCTGTTCCAAGTTGGTGGATAGAGACAGGAACTGAGAGCAGAGAAAATATATACAGATTATAGACTTAAAGAAACTTCTCCCCCAGCTCCTATAAATTCTGGTTCTTATTATATAGCTGTATTCATATTTACTTAAAATTTAACATGTTTTGTAAAATTTTTAACATGGAAAAATGATTTTAGAATGCATACTAAGTATGTTTTATCTAATGGTTGTCAGTATGCCTCTCTGATTAATTTTTGTAGCGGATGGGAAACGTTTGACTTCAGTTGGAATAGATGATAGCCACAGCATTGTTCTGTGGGACTGGAGGAAAGGAGAGAAGCTCTCAGTAACAAGGTAGGAAGAAGACTTGATTTGACATTGGCAATATACTGAAATTACTTGTACTTCAACACTTTTCAGTTAAAACAGTTTGAATTCAGGGCCCAAGCTAAGATAGTGGGTAGGGTGCCTACCTTGCATGCGGCTGACCCAGTTCAATCCCTGTTGTCCCATTTGGTCCCGTAAGCCCACCAGGAGTGATCCCTGAGCACAGATCCAGGAGTAAGCCCTGAGCACTGCTGGATGTCACCCCTAAAAAACAAAATTAAAAACTGTTTTTATCTTTATTAGTATAAAAAAAAATGGTTATCTTTATTACTTCAAATTAGTATAGTTTTGGTAAAAAGTACAAGTGATTTCAGAATTCACTTATAGATTCACTCCTTATAAACCCACTTCATAGTGTTGCTTTTACGTTTTGAGGGTCACATATGGTGGTGCTTAGGTACTGCCCCCAGCAGAACTTAAACCATGTACACTAGGAACAAGTTTGGACCTCTTGCAAGCAAAGCATAGGATTCAGTTATTTGAGCTATCTCCCTGGCACTTAAACCTATTTTTTAAAGTAAATATAATATGATTTTGGAGCTAACTGTTGGCTTAAGTCTTTTGTACAAGGACTGGAGGAGAGATAGTACCACAGGTAGGGTATTTGCCTTGCATGCAGCCAACCCAGGTTCCATCCCTTGTACCCCATATGGTTCCCTGAGTACCACCAGAATTCCTAAGCACAGAACCAGGGGTAACCCCTGAGCATTTCCAGGTGTGGCCCCAAAAGAAAACCAAACCAAATAAAATAGATTTCTGTGTACATGAAAAGTGAATTTTGAGGTATTGTAAACTACTGGACAGTAAAAAGTCTAATAAATTGTACATACACAGCAATAGCACAGTGGGTAGGTCATTTGCCTTGCATGTGGCCATCCCAGGTTCGATTTCTCTGCCCCTCTCAGAGAGCCTGGCAAGCTACCGAGAGTATCCTGTCTACATGGCAAAGCCTGGCAAGCTACCCATGGCCTATTCGATATGCCAAAAACAGTAACAAGTCTCACAATGGAGATGTTACTGGTGCCCGCTCAAGCAAATTGATGAACAACAGTAGGATAGTGCTACAGTGCTACATTTTGTTAAAGAAGATATAGGTATACAAATATTATAGTAGATAATTCAGATTTTTTTATTTTCTAAATTTTCTAAAATGAGCAAATATTGGGGCTGGAGTGATAGCACAGCAGGCAGGGCGTTTGCCTTGCCCGTGGTCGACCCGGGTTCAAATCCCAGCATTCCATATGGTACCCTGAGCACTGCCAGGAGTAATTCCTGAGTGCAGAGCTAGGAGTAACCCCTGAGCATCGCCGGGTGTGACCCAAAAAAGAAAAAAAAATGAGCAAATATTTTAAAATTATAAGAATAATAGAAGTTTATTTAAAAAATGATCACGATTCCATGGTTTATAGTACTATCAATATTGGTTTCTTGTATACATCATTCCACTGCCACACCCTTCATCAATGTACCCAGCTCCCATAGCAGTTTCTTTAAAGTAGAAAATAACAGTGTCAAAGACTAATTTTTTAACTTCTTGTACTTAAAATGAGACTTTGAAAATTAAAAATGAGGGACCAGAGAGATATTCTGTGATAGGGCATTTGCCTTGCATGTAGCCAATCTGGGTTCTATCCCCATCATTCCATATGGTCCCCCAAGAATCACCAGGGGTAACTCCTTAGTGCAGAGTGCAGTGTGGCCCCCCCAGAAAAAAACAGAGATGAATGCTTTCTTAATTTTTTAATAATTTTTATAATGTAGGGAATAGTATTATCATAGTGTTTAACTTTATAGTATTGATATACAAAGTAACTGCATACCACTACCACCCAATATGTGGGGAGGTAAATACCCACTTGGAGCATGTATTGCCCAAATTGAAGATAGTTTAAGAGGTACTGTGTTTTTTGGAATGATTAAGCTACACCCAAGTACTAGAAAAAATTTCTTTAACTCATTCATGCCACAACTTGTGTATTTCCTGTGTGCTTTCATCGTGGGTGTGTATAAATGAAGTTTAGTTCTTACTGTTTCTTTCATTTGGGATTCCAGTGGAAAGAGTTAACTTATTAAAATAATGGCACCGAACAAGGGAGATAGGTAGCTTTCATGGTAAAGTGTATGCCTAGCCTGTCTGAGGCACTGAATTTGGTACCTCACACTGCGTGCCCCTGCAAACATGGCCACGTATGACCCTGAAGGCTCCTGAGTACTTTCGGGTGTGGCCTTGGTCCCCAGCACCATAGCACTGGGCTGGACACTTAAACTATTAGGCCTGTACTACAGGGCCAAATAGGCCCAGGAATGGTTGTAGGTGCCCCAGCACCACTGAGTGTGACTCCTTAAAAATAAACTTAAGTGAATGAAGTAATGACACAGTAAGAGATGTGAAATGTTTGAGTGTGTAGCCCAGACCTGAGAATCGAGGGGACCAGATACCCAGCAGTTGGGTAATCAAGAAAGAGTACGGAACGGGGGAAAGATTATTGTAGAAATAATTTCTCTTTAGAATTAAAACATTTTTGTTATTTATTTCAGAGGAAGTAAAGATAAAATTTTTGTTGTAAAGATGAATCCTTATGTGCCTGATAAATTAATTACAGCTGGAATTAAACACATGAAGTTTTGGCGTAGAGCAGGTAAGCAGTGTTTTTTTTTAAACTTTGAAATTTTAAGAAATCACTACTGTTTCAGCTAAAACTACTGTTTTAGCTATGTGTCGTGTGATATATCTTAGATTGTATCCAGAAATAGGAAAGAGATTGCATACATATGGGTGATACCTAAAGAAATTCTGAAGTTCACTCTAGTGTATCAAACATGTTGGCTTCTTGGTTTTAACAAATAACTGAAAACAATACTTTTTTTGTTACGTTTCTGAAAATCTAAAATTATCTGAAATAAAATTTTTCAAAAGTGACTCTTAACTATCTTGTTACATTTTGAACAAACAAAATTTATATGATTCTCCCATTTATTTCTACACTGATATTTTTTATCTTAAGGGTGTTTTACTGAGCTGGAGATATACTCCAGGAATTAAGCTGCTTGGCTTTTAGGCTGTTGACCCAGGTTCAAACCTCAGCACTGCCAGGAATGATCCCTGAACAAAGCTAGTAGTAGCCCCCAAGCACTTCCAAGTGTGGCCCAAACCACCTAACCCCCCAAAAATTATTTTATTTATAAAATTAACCAGCTTACTTTCAAACTTCTTTCATCTTGTTAGTCATATTTTTAGACTAAATCGAAAATTAAAAATAAATTGTGAAGATTGGAGCAATAGCACAGCAGTAGGGCGTTTGCCTTGCATGCAGCCAACATGGCCGACCCGAGTTCGATTCCTCCGCCCCTCTCGGAGAGCCCGGCAAGCTACCGAGAGTATCTCGCCCGCACGGCAGAGCCTGGCAAGCCACCCATGATGTATTCGATATGCCAAACACAGTAACAACAAAATCTCCAATGGAGACGTTACTGGACCCGCTCGAGCAAATTGATGAACAACGGGAGGGCCTTTACTTTTTACTTTACTCTTTTCCACAGATGATACTGTGCCATCCATGCTTATAAATTTTGGTAGCTTATAACCAATTTCAGCCACCTAAGCCTTTCTATTAAAATATGTAAAAATAGGAAATATTTTAGAAAAGAATGAGCTACTGAGAGAGAAGGATGGATACTGGATGTTATCACTCATCTGTGGTGCAGAGAGAAACAACACAAGAGAATAGAGTATCAAATGATAACAAATCCTTGGTCTTGGATCACAGAACTGAGAATACCAAGCTAAGGAGCAAGTAGGAGGGAATGATGAAGAGGACTGAAAGGAACATATGGAGATTGGTGGAAGGCCTCAGCCAAATGTTAAAACTGTTGTAAATATGTGACCTAAATTACAATAACTGAATTTTTTTTAATTTTAAGGGACAAAATTTCAAAAGAATAAAATTCTTTTGAGGTCTGAAAACATTTCTTTTTAATAATATTCAGTGTGCAATAGTTATAATAGATTATTTGTGATTTTTGTGTGTGTATTTGGGTTGTTTTTTCTGCCATACTCATGTTGTTCAGGAACAATTCTCAGCATGAGGCTCAGGGGAGCCTGTGGTTCCAGAAATTGAACATGGGTCTCCCATGCATAAAGTGATGTGGGATAACCTTTGAGTTATCACCACAGAAGGTACTTGTGATTTTCTTATTGCAGGAGGTAAAGACTTTTCCCTCTTTATCTCCTTTATAACTTCCTGCCACTGAAGAAACAGACCTTGACAGCACATCTGTTTCCATGGGCCAGTACAAGGTGCCTATTCAGTACATTAAACTGAAAAGTATACATTTAGTGAAACATTTTCTAAGTTCAAGTAGCTTTTAGGTTGTAAACACAAGCTTACAACAATCTAGCACTGCAAATAATTCCCTGAGCACTGCCAGGAGTGATCCCTAGACATAAGGTCAGTAGTAAGCCTTGAGTGCCACCATGTGCAGACTGTAAAAACAGACCAATAAGTATTTTCACATTTGTAATTCATTTGTACAAAATTTTTATTTCAGTATCTTAATCACTTGAAATTGCAAATACCCTCTGAGTAATTCTTATTATTTCTGACTTAGAAAAAAAACCCTAAATTTCACTACTGAACACCATTGGATGTAATGCCTCACCTATCACCACACATACACAA
The DNA here is from genome assembly GCF_029834395.1 of Sorex fumeus. NCBI lineage: Eukaryota > Metazoa > Chordata > Mammalia > Eulipotyphla > Soricidae > Sorex > Sorex fumeus. The sequence goes on from NW_026606155.1 coordinate 6,693,271, forward strand.
CAAAAGAAAGACCCTTATAATGAAGAGATTTTCAATTAAATAAATTTTCCCCTCAAATTTGATTAGTTATACAATACACCTGATATTGAATTATAGAAGCATAAATGCTGAGCATTGGGTATGCATTTCAACTTGAATTTCTCATATTTGGGTTTCTAATATATGCAATTCACCTTCCATGTAGTCAATGAAGCAACCACTTTTTTAAAAAAAAATTTATTTATTTATTGAATCACCGTGAGAAAAGTTACAAAGCTTTCAGGTTTAAGTCTCTGTCATACAATGATCAAACACCCATCCCTTCACAAGTGCATATTTTCCACCACCAAGAACCCCAATATACCCCCCATCCCACCTCTCCCGATGCCTGTGAGTCAGATGATTTCCACTTAACTCTCTCTCTACTTTGATTACATTCATTATTTTGACAAAATATGCACCATTATTATTTGGAATTTTCCCCCAACAATCAGACCTGCTGAAAAAGGCATTGTGAAATAATTTGTTTTCTATTGCTGGTTATGAAGACCATATGAGGTCTCCTCATAATTGTGGCCGCGTGATTTTGGATTTCTGATATTTTACTAATTAAGTCTGGAGGGATTTCTGTCAAAAGCCACATAGTTATGAGATTGGTTTGTGTGCCTCTGGGGCCATGGCCGTGCCGGAGAGCTGCTCGTGGGGGGCAACTCTTGGCAGGGCGGGAAGGACGTGCTGGCAGCCACTTTTTTTGGTCTCACAGTGGAACCCTTTGTATAAAGCTCTGGAAACCAAGTTAAAAGAAGACGAGCATGACACTAGTAAAAAACATCTTACCCACTATCCCAGATACATGCTGTGAAACTTTCAAGTTCTGAATTTGTTTGTTTGTGTGCCACACCTAGCTATGCTCAGAGTTTGTTCCTGGCTCTGTACTTGGGGGAAAATATGTAGTGCCAGGAATTGAACCCAGGTTGGGCTCGCATAAGCCAAGTGCCTTACTCAGCCCCTGCTTATCCTTTTTATGCTTTCATTTTCACCATAGCACCCACCATCATCTGACCTACTGTATGTTTTACTTGTCATATTTATTAATTGTCTCACCACCAAGCTCCATGAACGAGGAGAATTATTTTGTCTGGTTTGTTCACAGCTCTACCCTCAATGCCTATTCCTGGCACATATAGTTCTTGAATAAACAAATGAAAGAGCTTAGTTGGAACAATAAGTAAACTATATCAGTTTGCCATGGATGGCCAATTAACAACAGAAGGAATGACAAGCTCATTAATAGAGAAATGCCAGTTAAAACTACAATAGGATTCAGTTGGTATTTCACATCTTGCAGTCTGACATTACCAAGTGTTGAAAGGTGGGAAACAGGAACTCCTTTCACTATTAGTAGGAGTTAGAATTAGAGTATCAACTTGGGAGCAATTTGACAGCAGATTCTGTCGCCCTTATTCTTATTTTGTTCTTTTTGCCATATCCTTTGACCACTTGTAAGTATTCTTAGAGAATGTCAGCCCTTACAAGAATATTTAAAACATGATTGCTTTCTATAGCAAAAACTTGGAAACAACTGAAGTGCCCATTAATAGGAAAGTGCACAAACTGTATTACATTTATATAATAGAATATTACACTGTTATTAAAATTTTATGGAGATACAAATTAACATATATAAAACCTCATAAAATTAATGAAAAAGGCAAGTACAGAATGTAGAGTGGTTTTATTGAAAATTTTAAGACTTGGAAAATAGTTCATGTTACATAAGAATTTATAAATCAGTAATAAGATGAGTTCATGAAAATAGCATTATATTCAGAGGAATAGGGTATAAAGAAGGAATATGGGATTGGCATCATGTTTTGGTTATGGTAGTAATTTTGTATAAATTGATAATATTTTTGTTTTATTTTGTTACAGTGCACAAACATGAGGGTTCAGTTCTGCACTCAATCACATCACTGGCCCCGTTTCAATTTTTATACATTTTTGTATTTTTAAGTATGTCTTTTTAAAAAGTTAAAAGCAAAAGAGGTGAGGACTGATTAAAACTAAGAATATTTTTTGTAGGGGTCACCCTGAAGGATGCTCAGAACCTCAAGGGATGTTCTGCTAGGTGATGTGTGGGCTTCATAGCTCAGTGATCTGGCCTGGCAATGTTTACAAATCACCTTTTGGTACTATGGGGTTACCAGGCCTACACCCCTTGGTTCTGATAGTGGGTAGGGGCATATAGTGCCCTGGAATTAAACTCAGAACCTTGCTCTTAACAGGCATGTGCTCTACCACTTGAACGATCTTCTTTGCTTAACAACACACTTTTTTTTATTAGACCTAAAGGCAGCCATGGATATGACTGTCTTATCTGGGCAAATTATTGCCAAAGTTACCAGTGCGAGAAATACATATTTCCTTTTTAATTTTCCTTACTGTTAATGTCTTTCAATTCAAACAGTAATAGAAATTTTACTGCTTTTTAATTTTATACATCTTGACAGTACTTTCCTAATATTCATTTTTATGAACCAGGAGGAGGATTGATTGGAAGAAAAGGCTATGTTGGCACATTGGGGAAAAATGACACAATGATGTGTGCAGTGTATGGGTGGACTGAGGAGATGGCTTTTTCTGGAACATCCACAGGAGATGTGTGTGTATGGAGAGATATCTTCCTTGTAAAAACAGTTAAAGCACATGATGGACCAGTGTTCAGTATGCATGCCCTGGAAAAAGTAAGCAACTTAATTATAATATAATTTTTTAAATGTAATCATGGCATACAGAATGTCTTTTTTTCACCTTTTAACTTCACTTTATTTAGACTTTACTGAGTACCTAACAGATTACAAGAAGGTCACTTCTGAATCAGTAATCAAAGTAGGTTGAGCAGTAGAAATTCAACCAAGAGTTTTGGATGGCATACAGAATGTCTTAACAAGTAAAGAAACATTGTTTTATCTTCGTTGGGATCCTCAGTAATTGTGATTTATGTTACCTTTATTAGATTCTTTTGTTCAAACTCAAACATAGTGGAATAGAACTGCTGTTTTCTTTAAAATTAGTAATTATCGATCACTTTGTCAAAAGTTGTAAAAGTTCACTAAATATTATCACTATGATATATTATCACTGTGGTATATGATATGAGGTAGCTGTTATTCTTTTCCATTTTTTTAAATGAATAGAATTGTAAGATGTCAGAAGAGTGTATGTAATTTGTTTAATGTGATAGTTAGAGCTCCAGATTACAAACAATTTATACAATCTTAACATTAGAATAAAATGTTTCATGTCACTGTAAAAGTTTTAACAGATTCAATATTGATGATTTAAAAAGCTTAACAAGCTTATGCCGATTTCCATTCTTTAAAAAAGAACTCTAGGTTATAAATGTTTCTTTCTCTAGAAGTTTTCAGTATACAGAAAGTCCCCCCATTTTTAGGGCTTTATTAATGTGAACCTTTTATTTTCATAGGGATTTGTGACTGGAGGAAAAGATGGTGTAGTAGCTCTTTGGGATGACTCCTTTGAAAGATGTCTCAAAACCTATGCTATTAAAAGAGCTGCTTTGGCCCCAGGATCTAAAGGTAATTTAAGACTTAATTTACTTTGTAGAAAAGGATTAATTTCTCATTCCACCCTTCTTTCCTTTGTTCTTTTTCTCAGTGTATTCCTTCAGTTAAAGCTCTGCATCACTTGCAACACTAGCCTATCTATCTGCTATTTTGCCTGTAATTTCTCTTCCTCCTCCAACTCACCCCTTCACTTTCCTACAATATAGCACAGCGGTAAGGCGTTTGCCTTGCACGCAGCCAACATGGCCGACTCGAGTTCGATTCCTCCGCCCCTCTCGGAGAGCCCGGCAAGCTACCGAGAGTATCTCACCCGCATGGCAGAGCCTGGCAAGCTCCCCGTGATGTATTCGATATGCCAGACACAGTAACAGTAACGATATAATAATTTTTCAAATTGCAAACATTTCTACTCAGATGGTTCTCTTCTCTCCCATTCTCCTTTCCTGGGTGGGTGGAAGGGAAGGGGGAGGAACAACCTTAAATTCCGTTCATCTGCTCTCACAGTCCTTTTTTCCCCTTATTATAAGTTCTAGAGGGCAAGAGCTGATTTTCCTACTTGCCATGGTGTTATTAAGTCTGCCTAGGACACAGTAAATATAAATGAATTTATCTTAAGTTGAATTAAAAGTTCCAGCTAGATTATCATACATGCTTCAGGAGAGGCAAGAGGTGGACTAGGCGTAAATAATAGAAACTGTTGGAGACTAATAGTCACTGTCACTGTCCTGTTGTTCATCGATTTGCTCGAGCAGGCCCAGTAACATCTCACAACAAATTGTGAGATTGTTGTTACTGTTTTGGGCATGTTTAATACATCATGGGTAGCTTGCCTGGCTTTGCCGTGCAGGTGAGATACTCTCGGTAGCTTGTCAGCCTCTCCAAGAGGAGTGTAAAAGTCGAAACCAGGTCGGCCACGTGCAAGGCAGACACCCTACCCGCTGTGTTATCGCTCCAGCCCAGAGACTAGTAGCAGGGTAGCATATCTGGTTTTCTATAGAATTATAAATTTGTAGTGTATAGATTTTACTTTTGAGGTTATGCTTGGAGAAACTGCAGTATATTTATTAGAATTCTTTAAGTTTATAAGAAAATTGCCTTGTGATACTTTTTTTTTATTAAAATGGCATCATGGAGGGAGCATCGAACCATAGTACAGTGGGTGGGGCATTTGTCTTACACACAGCCAACCCGGGTTCAATCTTCAGCATCCAATAAGGTCCTCTGGGAAACACCCAGAGGTGTTTGAATTACTCACAATTCATGAGTAATCCCTGAGTATTGTTGTGTGTGCCCCCCACAAAAATAACATGATTGTTTACATTTTAAAAATAATTTTAAAATAGCATCATTGACAACACATTCGCCATTGTTTTATACTAACTTTATACATCCATTAAACATTTCAGGTCTTCTCCTAGAAGATAACCCATCTATACGTGCCATATCATTAGGACATGGTCATATTTTGGTTGGCACAAAGAATGGTGAAATATTAGAAGTGGATAAAAGTGGCCCAGTAACGCTCCTGGTTCAGGTAATTTTAAATGTAAACATGATTATCTTTCCTTTCATACTAATATTATTTTATTCTTTTCTCAGTTGAGTCATTTACATAAGACCCAAAAAATGACAATTGTGAAAAATAATGTTAAATTGATAGGGAAATAGTTGTTAACTTGAACTCCAACTTTTAATATAATTACAACTAAATTTATAGATAACTGTAAACACATGTTACGATATGGAATAATATTCACTATTTAATTTCTAACTTCCAAACAGGAGACAAGAGGAAAGAAAAATCAGTTATAATTTAAACAGTCCCATTTGTTTTATATTTAACTTTATTTCTTTGAAATACATTTGTTGGACCTAAGGCAGTTGTTTTTTTCTGCTAAATATTTCAGTTGAAGTCATTCTTTTTTATGTTTCTAACTTAGAAAAATAAGTATGATAAAATATTATTACTGAATATTTCAGATATCAATGAAAATCTCAAATGAAATTCTAGAAATATATAGAAATATAAATAAGATATAGAAATAAAAATAAAATAACTGGATTAGATCATACTTAATGTTTCCATAAGGAATTCTATGTTAATTTATATATATATATTTCCTTTGTTAAATTTTTCTGAAAAAAATAGAGAGGAAGAAATCAATACTGTGAAACACATTCAGTGAATGATATGATTTCATTTTTTTCTTATTATTGAGTAGTACTCCACTCTCTGTGTACATATATGTATGTATATGTGTGTGTGTATGTGTATCCACTCATCTGTTTATCCACTCATCTGTTCTTGGACACTTGGACTATTTCCACATCTTAGCTATTATGTATATAGTGGTGAACATAGGAGTGCAATGTCTTTTCAAAATAGTGTTTTGGGACCTTGGGTAAATGCCAAGAAGTGGAATTACTGGCCGTATGAAAGTTTAATTTTTAGGGTTTTTTTGTTTGTATTTTAGAAATCTCCATACTGTCTTCCTCTCTTATCAGGGAATTGCAAATCAAAACAACAATGAAATATCACCTCACACCTGTGAGATTGGCGTACATCAGAAAGAATAATAGCAACCAATGCTGGTGGGATTGTGAGGGCAAAGGAACCACTGTTGGTGGGAATATCATCTGGTTTAGCCTTTATGGAAAAGAGTTGCAACTTTTTATATTATTAATAAAGTTGTATAGAAGGGTATTTGAAAGTCTGTCTCAAAAATTTTATTAGATTTGTTCATTATTAGTTACCATCATTATATTATCAAATGTTGTCTTTATTCTTATTCTGACTACACATTATCTTTTTATTAAATTGCTCTGAACCTGTTTGCTTTCTAGGGTCACATGGAAGGTGAGGTGTGGGGCTTGGCTACACATCCTTATCTGCCCATCTGTGCTACTGTAAGTGATGATAAAACCTTAAGAATATGGGATCTCTCTCCTAGTCACTGTATGTTGGCTGTCCGGAAACTGAAAAAGGGTAAGAGACTCATACTTGAATGTAGGTCAAGTTTTTTCAATTTTTGAATCCTTGCAAACATAAGAAAGCAATTAGAAGCATTTGAAAGTATACACCTACAAAAATAAAACTTTACATTTATTTTGTGTCTGCTTACTCATCATGCTCTATAGAAAAATCTTTGATTATACCTAATTTTTGCTTTAGGGCACCTTCTCTGATCATATATACTTGAGCCAGTTTTCATCATCACATTGGAAAAAGAAAAGAGTAACTTGGGAAAAAAACAGAAGCTGAGTTTTTAACCCTTTGTAAACGGCAATGGATTATATATAATTTGAAATCTGAAAAGAGAAGGCTCTAGTTTAAAAGAAGGGAGAATGTTTGTTTTCTAAATTTCATTTTATTTTTATAAACTTGTTCACAGTAATTCATTACATTTAATATTCAAACACCAATTCCACCACCCTTGCACCATCTCACCACCGTATTTCGAATGTTTCCACCCCAGTCCCAAATCGTTCCCCCCGAAGCGTGGTACATCAGTGGGTGTAGAATATGAGAGGCTCCTCTAGGAATTCTAAAATTTAGAATACGATTGTACAGCAGATTGTACATCATGAGTGAAGGCTGTGTTGCTCTCTTCTAGGAGCTTTATTTCTGAGTCTCTTGATCTTGGCCATTGATGAGATTATATAGTGCCAGGGGCAGTTTGTGGGTGTGACTGCTAAACTACTGAAAAACTGGGGAGAGGGGGGAGGAGGCCCATTCCACTCTGAGCGAGCTTGAAGATTTCAGTCACGAGTCCCACATACCTGGGTTTTTCTGAAGATTCCTAAAAGAAGGAAGAATTTTAAAGGATAAAATAGAATTGGGGTGGGGGTCAGAGAGCTAGTACAATGGGTCAAACATACATGAAGTCAACCGCGGTTTGATCCCTAAAACTTCATATGGTCCCTTGAGTACCTAACATAAGCCCTGAGCACTGGGTGTAACTCAGCCCACCCCCCAAAATAGAACTAAGAACATTTGTAGAAGACAAATGAGGCTACTCTAAGCACAGAGATACTTGGGGTTCACTGGTTGGTTCCCTATTTGCTCGAGTGGTTCGAGCGGGCCCAGTAACATCTCCATTGGAGATTTTGTTGTTACTGTGTTTGGCATATCGAATACATCACGGATGGCTTGCCAGCCTCTGCCATGTGAGCAAGATACTCTTGGTAGCTTGCCGGGCTCTCTGAGAGGGGCGGAGGAATGGTTTTACAAATTGCTTCAGATTTCTTACTTCAGTAAAGTATTTGAGATTATTTTATAGCATTGAGATACTGTAAAAGAAGTGCCAGTCAAAAAAGTTGTGCATTGTGACTTGAAGAAATATTTTCAGTTTTCTAGCACAGAAAATGGGCAACAAATGTGAGCAGCCATTTCTTCTATGAAAACATCGAGGGGTAAACATCTTTTTAAAAATGTTGAACTGGGGGCTGGAGAGATAGAACAGCCAGTAGGATGTTTGCCTTGCATGTGGCAGATCTGGTTGTATCCCCAGCACCCCATTTGGTCCCTGAAGCACCACCAAGAGTAATCCCTGAGCATTGCTGGATATGGCCACCAAAAAATGTTCACCTTCAATAATAGATGGATAGGTAGAACAAAGTATAATTTTTTGGGCTACACCTGGCACGTTCAGGTGTTACTACTGGCTCTGTACTCTGGAATTACTTCTGACAGTTCTCGGGGGACTATATGAGATCCTGGGGATTGAACTCAGGTCAGCTGTGTGCAAGGCAAATGCACTACCTGCTGTACTATCACTCTGACCCTTAGAACAAAAATTTTTGTTTAATAAAATAAAAATGAGATTGAGTCTAAAGATGAAAAAGGATTATCTAGCCATAATCAGGGCCAAATTGAAAGTAGAAAATATGAATTGATATTTCAGTTAATTTATTTTTGCTTCCTTCAATTGACTTAAAAGTTTGAGTCCATTCTCTCTCTCTACTGTTGTTGTAAAATATTTGACTTGTATACTTAACAAAATATCTAATGTTAATGATAATCTAGACTTGAACTTTAGTAACTAGCCTCTTTTTAAAAAGTAATTGATGTTGGACACTTTTCACTTTTTAATCTCTCTTCAACTGGATACCATTATTGTTTTGTATAGTGTTTACTTTGTTCTCTATACACTTGTACATCTCTTCACCCCTCTTATTCTTGCATCTTGGACTAATATTTCTTTTATTGTTTTCTCTTTGAAATAGTCTTAGTTTCTCTAATAAAGATTGAAATGTTTCAGCTTCCTTATCTGAATAGGTGGTAGATGGGCCTTCCTAATAGTGTTCATAAGGCGAGGGCAAATTGATAAAATGCAAAATGATTTGTTGTCATTGTTTTTCTTTAAAACTCTTTTTTTTTCTTTTTGGGTCACACCCAGTGATGCTCAGAGGTTCCTCCTGGCTCTGCACTCTCTGCACTCAGGAATTACTCCTGGCAGTGCTTGAGGGACCATATGGGATACCCGAGACCCAGGTTGACCACATGCAAGGCAAATGCCCTACCTGCTGTACTATCACTCTGACCCCTTCTTTAAAACTCTTGATGAAGTGATAACTGTTCACTTGGGGTGAATGGTTATCAACTCCCTGCCCTTCACATACTTGTGTACATTTTTTACTTTAATTATTGAGTGCTAGTTTAACTGCTGCTGAAGGTTTTGATTGAGATTTGTTGTTTCTCTGGTTTCCACTGGTCTCTTTTACATTGTTCTGCAGTTTAATAATATTGCACCTGTATCTGGTTTGATTTTATTTATCCTGTTTAGGATTTGTTGTGTTTCCTGAATCTGTGGTTTTTCTGTCTTTTGTCTTGAAAAGTTGTCCAGGAGTATTACTGACTCCTTCTAGGATTAGGTTGTAGAAAAATGCATGGTTCATTATTTTCCTTTCAAAGTCTTTACTGTAATATGGAGGTTGTAACAATAGTACAGCAGGGAGAGCACTTGCCTTGCATGCAGTTAACCTTGTTAGATCTCTGGCTCTTCATATGGTCATCTGGATCCTTCTGGGAATGAGCCCTGAATACAGAGCCAGGAGTAAGCCCTGAGCACCACACAGTGTTTCCCCCTCCCCCCAAAGAAACACAAAAAAAAACCCAAAAAAAGAAAAATTTTTTGTAATCATTTTAACTTTTAATTTTATCATTGATTCAAGGGGAAAGCAGGTGGATTTTCATAACTTCAAAGTGATTTGTATGGTTTATAATAGTTGAATTAATGTCACCAAATCACTGAAGTCAGATGACTTAAATATTAGCCAAAAACCGTTAGGGTTTTTTGCCTTAACTTCTTAAGAATTAACTATTAGACTTCACTAATAAAGGTTGTCTTGTGAGGATTTCTGTAAACAATTCAATTTTATAGTCCTATCTATACCAGAGTATTTATACTAGAATATATATATGCAACTTGAACTAATTCTATATTCCTAATGTCTATAAGCAGTTCATATTTTCCAGCTGTTTCAACTTTTCTGTGTAATTGTGTATTAAAATGTTCTTATTCAAAACTCATGGTAGCTAAACTTTGGGGCTTTCTTCGCCTTGCAAGTATGAAAACTGATGTTCGATCCCAAGTATTATTTTTTTCCTTTTTTATAATTTTATTTATTGAATCGCCGTGAGAGCAGTTACAAAGCTTTCGGGTTTAAGTCTCGGTCATACAATGAAACACCCATCCCTTCACCAGTACCCATTTTCCACCACCAAATAGTGTATCCCCCATCCAACACCCTCCCCTTACCTGTGTGGCAGATGATTTCCACGTTACTCTCTACTTTGATTACATTCAATATTTCGACACCAGACCCACCATTATTATTTGGGATTTTACCCCAGCACTCAGATCTACTGAAAATGCAACAGTAGATAATTTGTTTTCTATTGCTGGTTATGAATAACTAATGATGTCACGCAGCCACAGTAGTGGCTATGCGATTTTGGAATTCTGAAATTTTAACAATTAAATCTGGAGGGATTTCTGCCAAAACCTGCTGGGCTCCGAGATTTGTTCCTGAGTCTTTTGAATCATGGCCATTAAGCAGCTTGATCAGGAGCCAGAGAGGCTGTTCGTGGGCGGCGACTCAGGGTCTCATTGGGGTGGGGAGGAAAGGGCCGGCTCCACCCTCATCCCACGAGGCCCCACGTGTCTCGTCACTGTGAGCCCAAACCTGACTATCCAGTTGCCTCTGGAGGATGGCAGCCACTGAGCCACCAGGGGGAACAGGTCAAGGCACAAAACCTATTCCCACCTGAGGTGGCCCAGCGCTGGTAACTTACTGCAGGGACCAAACGCATTTCTGCCAAAAACTGCTGGGTTCTGAGATTTGTTTCTGAGTCTCTGGGATTATGGCCATTAAGCAGCTTGATCAGGAGCCAGACAGGGTGTTCGTAGGCGGCGACTTGGGGTCTCGTTGGGGTGGGGAGGAAAGGGCCATCTCCACCCCCATTCTGCGAGGCCCTGCGTGTCTCGTTACTGTGGGCCCAAACCTGACTGTCCAATGACCTCTGGAGGATGGCGGCCACTGGGCTACCAGGGGGAACAGGCCAAGGCACAAAACCTATTCCCACCCGTGGTGACCCGGCACCAGTAACCTACTGCAGGATGCATTTCTGCAAAAAGCCACTGGGTTCCGAGATTTGTCTCGGAGTCTCTGGGATCATGGCCATTAAGTAGTTCAATCAGGAACCAGAGAGGCCTTGCCTCCAATTATATAGCTGAGCCAGAGGTGGTTTGTGGGTGTGTCTCCCACATACCTAACTTTTGGCCATTTACTTGCTTGGTAAACTTTGCCCCAAGGTTTTGGGGTCTGGCCAAAGGCAAAGCAGCAATTTGTGGGTATCTGGACATCTGAAAGTGCCATCAGGCTGCTGATGCACTCGCCTCACAGGTACAGATTGACCTGCTGGCGGCACCATACCCCCTCCCAAGTATGTTTTTATAGTAATCTGATTGATTTTAATGCTTATTTTTGCCAACTGCATCTGATTTTCTTTGATAATTTTTTTCCTCTACTATTTTATTTTATTTTTATTTTAGTGAGACACCATGAGGTACAGTTGTAGACTTAACAAATTTTTGTGCTTGGGTTTCAATTATACAATGATAAAATACCCATTCCTCTTTTTTTTTTTTAAGAAAAAAATTGTATACCTGGCTCCAAATTTTTATTGAAATCAATGCTGTGGGGCTGGAGCGATAGCACAGATGGTGGGGCATTTGCATTGCACATGGCCCATGTTCGATTCCCAGCATCCCATATGGTCCCCTGAGCACCGCCAGGAGTAATTCCTGAGTGCAGAGCCAGTAGTAACCCCTGTCCATTGCCAGGTGTGACCCAAAAAGAAAAAAAAAATCAAGCCTGAATTTTAATAGGCTTTTTAATTCTATACTATTATTCAGACTTTGACCCATCTCACATTTTCTGTCTCTATTTTCTGTATATGAAAATTTTCTTAAGATCTTTTGAGTTCTTTTCTTTATAAGTGCTCTTTTTATCTGATACCTACATTTTTTTTATTCTCTAGTTTTGATCACTTTTTTTTTTTACTTTTTGGGTCACAGCCAATGATGTTCAGGGGTTACACCTGGCTCTGCACTCAGGAATCACTCCTGGCGGTGCTCAGGAGACCAGATGGGATGCTGGGAATCGAACCCAGGTCGGCCACGTGCAAGGCAAATGCCCTACCTGCTGTGCTATCGTTTGATTTTTCCGTCCCTCTCAGAGAGCCCGGCAAGCTACTGAGAGTATCCCGCCTGCATGACAGAGCCTGGCAAGCTCCCTGTGTCATATTTGATATGCCAAAAACAGTAACAACAAGTCTCACAAAGGAGACATTACTGGCTCCTACTCGAGGAAATTGATGAACAATGGGAGGACAGTGCTACATATACCTATTAGATATTTAATTTTGATAATTCTCTCTTTTAAAAAATGTTACTTTTCTTTATAAATTTGCCTTCACTTTTATTTTGTGTGCTTTTTGTTTGTTTCTTTGTTTTGGGGCCACGCCTGGTGGTACTCAGGGCTTAGTCCTGCCTTTGCAATTCAGAATTACTCCTGGTAGTGCTCAAGGTACCATACGGGATGCAGAGGATTAAACCCTGATGGGCAGTCTGCAAGGCAGATGCTCTAGTTGCTGTACTATCATTCTAGCCCCATGCCTTCATTTTTTTAAAAAAAATTTTGTGAGATATTTATTTTATATTTTTTTGCAATTTTTTTACACATTTTATTTTCATAAAGTAGTTTACAATAGTTCATTACAGATATTACAGATATTCATTACAGATATTCAAACACCCACCCAACCAGGGAGCATCTTCCCACCACAATAAGAGGGAAGTGTGTGAAGGTTGTTGTATTTCATTCTAGAGCAATTTAAGCTATAGTATATAAGAGAATACAAGCAAGAATGTTAAAACCAAACACATATGTGCTCTTTAGATACATCAGTGGGCTAGAGTATATGAATGCGGCCGTGCTCCAGGAAATACTGCATCTCTCTCTTCCAGGAACTTGATTTTACAGTCTCTGGATCTTGGCCCTTGATAAGATTACATGGCGCCAGGGGCACTTTGTGGGTGTGACTGCCAAGCTACTGGAAAACTGGGAAGCTGAGTGGAGGAGGCCCAGTCCCGATCCAAGCAGGCTCAGAGATCTTAGCCACGGGTCCTGCATACCTGGGTTCCTCTGCTGGTTCCTTCATGCGTGAGGCTTATTCGAGCGTGTGTATAGTGGCCTTGAGCATGGCTGTGGCTGGTTCTGGAGGTTTTCGGCTGCCTGGGTTCTGCTTCGGCCAGGAAGGGAAACTCGACCCACTCTCCTCCAAGGGGCCCTGGTGGAGAAAGCCTAGCATGGGGGCAGGAGATTCTGCCTAAAATTTTTTAATAAAACACCGTGAGATAGAATTACAGACTTACACACTTTGATGATTACATTTCAGTAATACAATGGTCGAGTACCCATCCCTCCACCAGTGCCCATTCTCCACCACCAATGTGCCCAGTATCCCTCCCTGCATCCCCTCCCCATCCCCCCTTGCCTCTATGGCAGGCACATTCCCTTTTACTCTTTCTCTCTCCTTTTGGGTATTATGGTTTGCAATTCAGGTAATATGCCCATGCCTTCCATTTTATAACCTATTATTCCTTGCTTCGTTTTATGTCTTTACCTTAACTGTACCATACAAGTAACATAAAATTTAGTTATCTGGCTATGCAGTGTTTTGCTTTCTGATGTTTATGGTTATTTTCCTACTAATTTCATCCAGGTAATCTATTTGCTTATGTTCTTCAAAATTTGGGTGGTAGGGTCAGGAAATGGCTCCAGGGTAAAGCACATGTCTAGCATATGCTGAGTTTAATCCCTGATACCACATGCCCCCCCAGCCCCGCACTGCCAGGAATTTTTCTGGAGAGATTTTGCATCTCTTTCTGTCATGTGCTTAGGACACTATGATCAAGAATAACTGAAAATTGGTCCCAGAGAGATAGTACAGAGCCTACACCGCATGATCCCACAAGCACTGCTGGGGATACCCTTCCCAGCACCAACCCAGAGAGAGAACTACTTAAAGTTAATATCTTTAGCTGCAGTTGCATAGGTCATGCGATTAGTGTAACTGCAACTATGTGAACATCCCTGTTGGTGAATTCTCATGTTGATTTTTCCCTTTCATCTAGAACCCCAGTTCAGAATAGATAAATTGTCCTCGCGTTGTTCATCGATTTGCTTGAGTGGGCCCAGTAATGTCTCCATTGTGACAATTGTTACTGTGTTTGGCATATTGAATACGTCGTCATGGGTAGCTTGCCAAGTTTTGCCATGCAGGCGAGATACTCTCAGTACCTTGCTGGGCTCTCCGAGAGGGGCAGAGGAATCGAACTCAGGTCGGCCATATTGGCTACTTGAAAGGCAAATGCCCTACCCGCTGTGATGTCACTCCAGCCAGAATCACTTAATCACTTAACTTCCCGTTAATAGTTGATTTGCTCGAGCAGGCGCCAGTAACATTTCCATTTGTCCCTGTCACGTGCTAGTGTAGCCCAATGGCGTCTGTTCGCTCTAGGAACATGAAGAGCCTCAAACCAATCGTTCATGATCTTGATAAAGAAGTCTGACCATCTGGTAGGTGGGTGGCCACACGGTCTTTTGACATCCTATGGAATCCAGTCGGTAACAGCTCTAGTCCAGCGGTCATCTTTAAATCTCATTACGTGACCAGCCCATCTGATTTTTGACACCTTGGCAAACGAGACAGCGTCCCTGATTCTTGATCGTCGACGGATGTCAGAACTCCGGATTCTTTCTCTCATTTGAGTGAAACATGATATTCCAAGCATAGCTCTTTCAATTCTTCTTTGGGAGACCTGAATAGCGTTCTCATCCTGTTTGCGTAGGGCCCAGGTCTCTGAGGCATATGTTAATGCAGGAAGAACAGTGGAATCAAAGAGATGTACCCGGAGCCAGAGGTTCTTCGTCCTCTTAGCTATTTCTTCGACGCTCTTGAAGGCGTTCCAAGCCGCTCTCTTCCTCCTGCGCAGCTCGGGTGCCAGGTCATTTGTCATGTTGACTTCTCGACCTAGGTACACATAGCTGTTGCATTCGGAGATGGTCGTTCCGTTGAGAGCGAATGGGGCGTCAGGAACGAGGCTGTTTCTCATAAACATTGTCTTCGTAAGATTCAGCTGGGTAGTCCTACCTTTCCACACTCACGGTCGAAGTCGGCAAGCATTTGTGCCGCTTGGCTGATGTTTGGTGTTATTAAAACAATGTCATCAGCAAAGCGGAGGTGGTGTAGTTGCCGCCCATCTATCTTCACTCCCATTCCTTCCCATTCCAGTTGTCGCATGATGTTCTCAAGGGTGGCACTGAAGAGTTTTGGTGAAATGGTATCACCCTGCCGAACCCCTCTCTTGACATCAATGATTACTTCTTTGTAGAATGGTGAGATCCTGGTAGTGAATCCGCAATACAGCTCATGGAGGATCTTGATGTATTGGGCTTGAATGCCCTGATTGGCTAGGGCTTCAGTGACTGCTTCTGTCTCAACAGAATCAAAGGCTTTCTTTTTAAATCAATGAACGTTAGACAGAGTGGCATCTTGAACTCCCGAGAAACCTCAATGAGCTTGGTTATCATGTGGATATGGTCGATGGTGCTGAATCCTTTGCGGAACCCGGCTTGCTCGCATGGTTGACCTTCATCTAGTGTTCTGCCAATCCTATTTAGGATGACTCGAGTGAACAACTTGTAGATGACAGACAATAGGCAGATCGGGCGATAGTTGCCAATGTCATGGATGTCTCCCTTCTTGAACAGTAGTACGGTCCTGCTGGTTTTCCATTGAGATGGAACCTTGCATTCAGACAGGTAGCGTGTGAAGAGCCGAGCCAGTGTATTGATGAGTACTGACGGCAGGTTCTTCAGGTGTTCAGGTCTGACCTTGTCTGGGCCAGGTGCTGTTCGTTTCTTTACTGATGAAATGGTGTGTCAGATTTCGAAAGGGAGAACGTTGGGAACGACATATCCATCCTGTGGAATTTGGTATGTTGGCAAGTGGACAGGGCTATTGAAGAGATACACTCCAGGACACTTTCCGGACCCGCGTGGCAGCTCTGGCTGAGACTCACGCACAACTGAAGACCCACAGAACAAGATAAGCGGAACTCTCTGAGACCTTGGACTCCAGACTCAACGGACCTAGGGACAGAGATTGTCTGCTTGCTCCCACCAACCACAGGTGACAAAGGGATTATAATCAGGAGCCCCACCCTACCCTGCCTTGTCTTCATCCACCAACCACCAGAGACCCAGGGATCGGATTGCGCACAGAAGACCCACCCTACCCCTACCGGGACCAGATAAATACCCCACTGGCAGACCTCCACTACCAACACTACCTCCACTACCCAGCCGCCGCCACACTCCAGGACGCTTTCCGGACCCGCGCGACACATCATAAGACACTAAATACCCATCTTCTGGAATTGCCGTACCATATTTGATAGGGTTCAAATATAGTAACACCTACCAGGGCGATTAGAGGTCGCCCCAAAAGCCTCTATCCCTCTCGGAAAGACTGGCAAGCTACCAAGAGTATTCCGCCCGCACGGCAGAGCCTGGCAAGCTATCCGTTGTGTACTCGATATGCCAAAACCAGTAAGTACAACTGGTCTCATTCACCAGCTCAGAATAGATAAATATAATTCCTTATGTTTTTATGTACTGCCAGCCACATTTTCAAAAAGTCAGTGATTTCCTTGAGCTATTGTAACACTGAATAAAATGACAATATAGGTATAATATAGATAGAGTCTCCTGCCTCCACGCCTGGCTGTCCTCACTGGGGCCCCTTGGAGGAGGGTGGGTTGAGTTTCCCTCCTCGCCTCGAGTAGAGCCCCGGCAGCTGAAGACCTCCGGTTCCAGTCACAGCCATGCTTGAAACCACTCTCCACACATTCGGATGAGCCTCATGCATGAAGGAACCGGCAGAAGAATCCAGGTGTGCGGGACCCGGGGCTTTGATATCCAAGCCTGCTCGAATCGGGACTGGGGCCTCCTCCACACAGATCCCCCATCTTCCAGTATGTAGGTGTTACACTCACCAACTGCCCCCGGTGCCGTGTAATCCCATCAACAGCCAAGACTATAAAACCAGAGACTATAAAACCCAGCTCCTGGGAGAGATATAAGATAATTTTATTATCTAGTTCTTACTCTGAAGAAACTGGCAGGCTACCGAAAGTATCCTGCCCGCACGGCAGAGTCTGGCAAACTCCCCGTGGCATATTCAATATGCCAAAAACCAGTAACAATGATGGGTTTCATTCTCCTGACCCTGAAAGAGTCTCGAATGTGGCACTTCCTAAAATCTCAGTGCTAGGACGAAGGAGATGTTACTGGTGCCTGCTCAAGAAAATCGATGAACAACAGGATGACAGTGATACAGTGATAGATACTTGGATATTTTGGGGGGAGGGCTTGGGAACCAAGTAGTGCTGTGATTGAATTGGGACTCTTGCACTCAGAGCCTGTGCTCCACCCTTTGAACCATCTCTCTGGCCTTGTTTTTAATTTTGGAGGAAACACCATACTATTCTGCATAAATTCTCAAGGGTTCCCTTTTTCTTAAAATGAGAAATTGTATTTTTTTAAAAAGAAGAATTTCTAACTTGTAAACAGTGGTTGATTATTTGTGTAAAATACTATAGAATTAGCTAACACACCAATCAGCTACTAACCTTCCTAGTTCTCTGAGGATCAAAGAAATAACTGGAGAGGATTCAGACACGCTTGGAACGGGAGGGCTACCTTCAGAACCCATCAATGGTGAGAAAGCTTGTAGGAAGGTTCACGCCTCAGCAGGAACAATGAGAAGCTACAGAGAGAAAAAGCTTGCCAGAGGATGCGAGCCAGAACTGAATGGCAAGGCCGCAACCTGGAAAGAACTCAGCCCAATACAAAGGTTGTTAGCTCTGAAGGATGCTGCTGTGTGGGCTGAGTATTTTGATGGAGGCTGTGAGTCACTGGTGAATCAAGACAGTTACTGTGGTAGTGGAGAAACTTCTTGGGGACTCGGTTGGAACTTCCACTGTAATACTGCTAGCCCCCTGCATGCCCCTGTCTGGCTCCGTTAACAAAATTTCACAGCAAGAGGACTCAGGAGTCCCCTTATCCTGTGTTGGACTTGTTAACCTCAATTGGCAAACTCAATATGGGTCAGTTGGAAAAGAAACGTTTTCACTGAGGCCCAGAGAATAGAGTATTTGGAACTTAGAGGCAATAAATTAATAGCTGGTACAGTTGATTCCCTTGTTTGGTCAACACACATATGCGTCTTGTTATATGCATTTTCACTTCAGCGTAACTCCAGAACTAACTTTATGTTTATGTTCTACTTGAAAAGTCTCTACCTGAAGAAATGGAGCTGTTCTTGGTACAAGTGAAGACAAGACACACATTCTCAACAGCCATTGTATCATTGCTGATTCTTTAAACCACTCTCAATTTTTTTTCTTACTCTTACTGAATATTCTATTATCTTAAGAAATAAGTGGAGTAAGTCTACAACTGTACCTCATGGTGTTTAATAAATAAATAAATAAATAAGTGGAGGCGAGGGATAGTACTATGGGTAGGTCACTTGCTTTGCACACAGATGACCTGGATTTGATCCCCAGCACCACATATGGCCTCCTGAGCCCACCGGAGCAATCCCGGAGCACAGAGTCATGAGTAAGCCCTTAGCACCACTGGGTGTGGCCCAATAACAAACCAAAATTAAGGGAAGTCTCACAACAAATGTTAATGTCTATTTCCTTCCACATTTTCTTTGTCCTTGGCCAGAACCTAAGGTGCTTCGATTAACTATGAACTCTTAACTACCAGATGAATTGAAATATAGCTCCACCGATTACTTTTTCCTGGTTGCTGTTGTTTCCATAAACCTTTGCATCTTGCCATGAAAAGTCTGTGTATCCACACGATTTCCTTAGGTTATAGCTATAGTTTCCTCTGAGTTTCCTCTTCATAATCAAGATTGATCACTTTATCCAAAAGAGTAACAACACCTCTATTTGCCTGTTGGTTCAGTAGCATAAGGAGCCTAATACTATGGTAGTCTCATTTCCTTTTCAATAAAAACATCATTATTTCCCCCAGTGAAAACATTCTTTCTGCTTTGGGGATCTAGGACTAAATCAGCAGAAGTCAGAATTGCCAGCATATCTGTGCAAGTTGGTTAATAGTCATACCAAGGGGAAGAGGCACTTCCGTCTCTGTGTCCATGTTCGCTGGCTGAGTTAGACAGCATCTGATGATAGCCTAGGGTTCAAAATCAGTAAAAAAATCCCATAAATCAAAAAGAAATATTTTTAATACTACCATAAGTTAGTTTTTAGTGAAGTTGTATTTGCAGCTTCTTCTAAGTGATAGAGATAGATAGTAAAAACAGCTCATACCATGATCATGAGCCTATTTATTGCTACTCATCCTTTGATATGAAATTAGTTCCTTAATGAAAAGGTAGAATTCTGTGGTGTTGGGTAAGGAAGGCACCTTGTGTCCACCAGAAGTGGTGCTAGAAGAAACATAATGGGAAGCAAAGACAAGTCCAGAACTCATGCCTGTTCTAGTGAAGGTGAATCTTTGCCTAGTTTAAAATGGAAAATACTTACGTAGGCACCATGTCACCATGTGCCTAGCTGTTTTTTTGGGGGGATGCCTTATCCAAACATTGGTTGGCCTCTGCTATTGGTAGACAAGACACTCAGGATTTGTGGTTGTAAGATCATCCTTGTTAAGGAGAAGTCCATGTTTTGAGACCAAGTATAGACTTTGTCCTGCCATAATAAGTCCATTGAGCACTAGCTACTTAAGAAAGGAGAATGTTGTCTGAGGAGCATATTGTTTCGTCCATTTTGTTATTGTGAGCTTCCAATACGTTGTATACCCTCTGGGGAGCATTTCAGAATCTAAGACATGAAAGTCTGCATAGCATAGATCCTGTTTGAGAGTTTCATCTACACATCTGTCTTCCAGCTTCCTGTCCCTAGTTATTGACACAGATAGCAGTAGCAATATAAATCTGTATGTCTGGTCATCTTACTATAAAAGTAGAAAGCCAAGTTATTGCTTGAAGCACTATCCACTAGGGAGTTTTACCTTTACTGTCCTTCAGGGTTACCCCAGAGCGGAGTTGAAGTGGTTTCAGAAGGGTGTCAGCATATTATATGAAATTG
This sequence comes from Sorex fumeus, assembly GCF_029834395.1. Classification (NCBI taxonomy): domain Eukaryota; kingdom Metazoa; phylum Chordata; class Mammalia; order Eulipotyphla; family Soricidae; genus Sorex; species Sorex fumeus. Next base: position 6,713,600 of record NW_026606155.1, read on the forward strand.
TTTTATTCCTGAGCTGGAGAAATAGTACAATAGATAGGACACTTTCCTTGCATGTAGCCAACCCGGGTTCTATCCCCGAAATCCCATGTTGCCCTCCAAACACTGCCAGGAATGATTCCTGAGATCATTCTCAGAGTAAGGAATAAGCCCCGAACACTGCTGAGTCTGGTCCAAAAACAAAAAATACTTTTTTAAATTTATTTTAATTTTTATTAGTGAGACACCATGAGGTACAGTTGTAGACTTACAAATTTTTGTGCTTGGGTTTCAATTATACAATGATCAAATACCCATCCCTCCACCAGTGCCCATTTCCAACCACCATGGATCCCAGTATTCCTCCCACCCCCCATCCGCCCCATCCCACCCTGCCCCTGTGGCAGGGCATTCCCTTTTGTTCTCTCTCTCCTCTTGGGTGTTGTGGTTTGCAAAAGAGGCATTGAGTGGCAATCATGAACAAACTTTTAGTCAACAGATCATGAGGAATACCCCTGAATATTAAGCCATAGAAATATATCTGGGAAAAATAAGAGATATTGCAGTAGAAATTATTGTTGGAGGATTCTGGACCACTTGTTCTTGCAAATTAGTTACCAGATCTAAGACTATCTTTTATATACCATTTCCACTTGATGATACACTACTATTGTGCATAACCCAGCCTGGACATACAGCTTTTAGTTCATAAAAGAATCGCAGGGCATAGGCTAGAGAGATAATATAGGAGGTAAGGTCTTGCATACAGATGACTTCCATTTGATCCCTGGTACCACATACTGTCCCCTGAGCACTGCCAGGGATCACTCTTGAGCACAGATCTGGGAATAGCTCCTGAGGCACTGGGTGTGACCCAACTCTTTTCTCTTCATCCCTCAAAAGAAGAATCTCAGGACACATAGTCACTTGATATTTCATATTCTCAAGAACCATGATATTTCATAGTTACATTTTAATAAGGCCTAGTAGCAAGTCAGATATTGGCTTCTCAAAAGGAAAAAGAATCATTTGTAAAAGACAGCCTGGGTTTTCTCCCAAATCTGGGATATCTACAGTATGAGTTTCCTTAGAGAGCTTTCCAGAGCTCCAGAGCTTTCCAGAGCTTTCCAGAGATCCACTGGGTCCTAATGCCCAACTGGAAAATAAGCTTGCTTTCTTTTGTTCTGGTTCCTTCTGGAAGCTGGAAATCTTAACCAGTGATGGGATGAGTAGAAGCAACTCAAGCACTTTGCTCCTTGTATGGAGTTGATGATGGGCAGTGCAACATCTTGTCTTTCCTCAGAGGGTTTAGCTTGACATATTCCAGATCATTAGTTCCCCAGAGAACTTCAATGAGGTGGCAAGTCTTTGAATTTTTATGGGGATTACCTGCCACTCTTGATTCACTTATATTTTACTAAGGCATCTAAAGTACTTGTTGCTTCCTGCTCCCCAGATCCATTCAGCATAATGTCATCAATGTAGTGGACCATTGAGATGTGTTGTGGAATGTCAAGACGATCAGGATCTCTGTGGACTGTATTATGGCAGAGAACAGGAGAGTTGAAATAGCCCTGAGGCAAGGCTTTGAAGGTGTACGCAGATACAAGCCAGGTAAAAGCAAACTGCTTCTGGTGACCCTTGCAAATCAGTGTGGAGATGAAAGCATAAACTAGGGCATTGAGCTGCATGCAAAATGTTAGAGATTGTGTTCATTTGTTCCAGTAGAGATCTGGAAGAGAAGCTTCAGTTGGAGTTAGGACCTAATTAAGTTTCTTATACACTGGTATTAAATCCATCTGATTTCAGCACAAACCAAACAAGTCAGTTTAAATGGTGTTATGACAGGTATCCCAGTCTCTGCATATTTCAAATATTTGATAGTATTTACTGCTTTTTGCAATCTATAGGCTGGTGGTTTTGCTTCTGGTTTATTGTCTGGGTAGAGAAATTTCTAGGGGTTTTCACTTAGTTGATTCAACTGGAATGACCTTTACCCCATGAGTTGTAGAGCCAGCGTGTAGTATTCAGTTGTCAAGTATATCTATCCCAGCTCAGGAATTGGGTGGCATATATAGACCACCTATGCCCACTGTGATTCAAATATGGCCTAAGATTCCATCTATCCTGTGATCTCCAGAAGGCACCACTTCTGCTGGTAGACAGTTGTAGCATTTTGTATTCTCAAGAATGTATTGATCCAGAGCTTCTGTATAGTAATCTCTGTATATGTATAGTAATGTTTAGATGTTTCCTTTTCTTCAGTTCACATTCATTCTAATAGATAATCACAGATTCATTAAAGATTCAAATTATATAATTGTGACATTGCTACAGAGTCTTTCTTCAATGGGATCTGGTCCTCCCTTCAGCCAAAGGACTCAGAGTACAACTCATAATTGGTTACATCATAACCTTCATAACCCATTTGTTGTTATAGCCCGACAAACCCTTCATAAGTTCAAAATATGTTACTTAAAACACTTACCTACCAAGCACCATAGTCTAACCTACTCAAGGCAGACCTAGGATACCCTATCTCCTTTTTATTTTTTTTTTTTTTTTGGCTTTTTGGGTCACACCTGACGATGCATAGGGATTACTCCTGGCTTTGCACTCAGGAATTACTCCTGGCAGTGCACCGGCAGGGGAGACTATATGGGATGCTGGGAATCAAACCCGGGTCAGCTGTGTGCAAGGCAAACAACCTACCCCCTGTACTATCACTCCAGTCCCCAGGATACCCTATCTTAAACATGCTTGGAACACTTAGCTTAGAGTTGGGCACAATCATCTATCAGAAGCCTATTTATATATAAAATACTGACTATATTATGTTATTTATTTAGTGTAAAAGTAAAAGTACAATGCCCTAATTCAAAATTTGGAGTACATTTTCTGTTGAATATATTTTACTTTTGAACCATCATAAAATTGTAAATTCCTTAACCACACATAGCTGGAGACTGCCTGTACACATTCCCCGCCCCCCCCCCATCAAAATCAGAACAATTGAATTTAATGTGGTAGATTATAATTTGGATAATTATAATATTTAGTAACACAAATTTTTTCCATACAAGTAAGTTGATAATATCATTTCCGAACCCCAAAATAGCCTGCAAAATCATAAGCAAAGCGACCATTCTACTTTAGATAATAGGGGAAACATGTGAATTGGCTTAGTTCTGAAAAGTAGTTGAAAATCTGAATAATAATTGTGGTCATTAAAATCAGGTGTTTGGATTTCAGGGTCAAAGCCTTTCCTATTATGAAGATCAAATGTCAATCTAGTGTTTTTCTGTTATATAGACCAAACATCTTTTCATTCCCACAGACACCATGATTAATTAGCCAACAGAAACCTACAAACCAAAACATTGTTACTCTCAGCTGCTACCATTTTTCAGTAAATTATCTGCCTTGTCTTTTTAGGTTAAATGCTGCTACTCAGCCTCTGATTTCCCAGTACTATCTTGTTGAACTAGGGCACTCACATTAACAGAAAAATCTCACATTCTTGACCTCCGTCAGAGGATAATGACAGAGCTTTTCAGGGATGCAGGTGCAGATGCTCATTAGTATATTTTTCAATGATTTCGTGAAGGACCTGATTTCTATATAATTTTGAAAGGCATGTTAGATGAGTGGGAAAATTCAAGTTAGTTATGAAAAACTCCCCCAACATTTTTATTGCTCTGAGCTCTTTTGATTCCTTTCTTTAGTTGTCATCCCATAAATTTATCCCACTTTCAGATTTTGCAAGTATTAGGTCACAGCCATGTTCATTTACTCTTGTTAAGTTGTTGAAGCAATTTGTGACAGAGACTATTTGACTTGTAAAGCTATAAATATTTACTGTCTTGTCCTTTAAGAAAAAATTTGCAGACTTTGGTGATAGCTCAATAGACTGGAACTGTGTGAGATCCCCAGCACCGGAGGGTTCCGTGAGCACTACCTGGTGTGACACTATACACCACTCCCACCCCTAAATACCAAGCTGGTAGCAGTAGCCCCAGAGCACCACCAGGTGTGAGAGAAAAATAAGCAAAATGTGGACTGGAACATGCCATTAAACATGGAGGTAGACTTCCATTAGAATACAGAAACTGACAGTGGGTCTCTGACAAGGCAGATAATTTACTTTAATTTTTTACCGAAAGACTTTGATCAGTCCCAGCATCTGCTATTTTTTAAGTCAGCCTCATATCTAGTGCAGCTTGGGGGACATGTGGTGCCTGGAATCAAACTCAGGGCCTCACACATGATACACGGGTGCTGCATGATCTTGTTTCTGCTTCCTCCCCCACCCCATACACACACCTGCTTTTTTTTCTTTTTTAAATTTTTTTTATTTTATTGAATCACCATGAGATCAGAGCTGTTCACTCACTAATAAAAAATTTTTTAAAAAGTAAAAAAAAGAAACCCAAGCACAAAAATTTGTAAGTCTACAGCTGTACCTCATGGTGTTTCACTAATTAAAAATTTTTTTATAAAAAAGCTGTTCATGAGGGGCTGGAGTGATAGCACAGCGGGTAGGGCATTTGCCTTGCACGCGGCTGACCCGGGTTTGATTCCCAGCATCCCATATGGTCTCCTGAGCACCGCCAGGGGTAATTCCTGAGTGCATGAGCCAGGAGTAACCCCTGTGGATCTCCGGGTGTGACTCAAAAAGCAAAAATAAATAAAATAAAAAGCTGTTCATGAGTGGGTTTCAGCCATACAATGTCCCAACACCCATCCTTCCACCAGTGTAATTTCCCAGCACCAGTGTTACCAGTATCCTTCCCACCTACCCCAAAACACCCCCCACCCCCGCCTGCCTCTTTGGCAGGCATCTCTCTTCTCTTCTCTCTCTCTCTCTCTCTCTCTCTTTTTCTCTTTCTCTCTCTCATTTTAGGCATTATGGTTTGCAACACATATGCTGAAAGGTTATCATATATATCCCTTTACCTACTTTCAACACTCAGCTCTTGTCCAGAGTGATTATTTTCAACTAATGTTGACATAATGCACCCTTTTGTATCTTAATATTTACCCTCCACCCTCCTTATCCTGGTAATTTCTGACCCATTTTCCCTGGCTTGGATATTAGTTTTATACTGTTTTTTTAATCCCACAAATAAATGCAGTCATTCTGTATCTATCCCTCTGCTTATAACTCATATCACTCAGCATAATACTCTCCAAGTCCATCCTTTGTAGACAGATTTCATGACCTCATTTTTTCTAATAGCTGTGTAGTATTTCATTGTGTAGATGTACCATAGTTTCTTTTTTGAAGGTAGTTGCCAGAAACCAGTGTTGTTCGTGGAATAGAGGCCTGGAGGGTAAAGTTACTATTATGACTTAGGCAAAGCAAAGGATTTTGGAGCCACTGTAGTGCAGATTTCAGGCCAGGGAAAATGGGTCAGAAATTACCAGGATAAGGAGGGTGGAGGGTAGATGTTTTGGGGAAACTCAGTTTTCCAAGACCCCAGCAAGTTACCCCACCAGGAAGGAAAGACTCTCTTGATTACCGGAAACTAGATAAGTCAGCTACTTTCCTATCCTACCAGATATTAAAGATTCATAGTGAAAATTTGGAATCACATATTTAAAACCAATAACAGAGAAAAAGGCACACATTGCTATGCTGGATAAAGACATGTCATGAGATGGCTGGAGCAATAGCACAGCGAGTAGGGTGTCTACCTTGCACGTGGCCGACCCATATTTTATTCCCAGCATTCCATATGGTCCCCTGAGCACCACCAGGAGTAATTCCTGAGCGCATGAGCTAGGAGTAACCCCTGTGCATTGTCGGGTGTGACCCAGAAAGCAAAAAACAACAAAAAAAAAAACCAAAGTCATGAGAGATATGTTGTGACAGGTGAGACTGACACATATATCAGGGTGTGAAGGTGTGCTCCCCCAATGTTAAAACATAGTAAGCCCAATTGTACACTTTTTAGGGGGGGTGTTGATACCAGGCAATGCTCAGGAGTTACTCCTGGCTCTGCACTCAGGAATCACTTTTGGCAGCGCTCTGTGGACTATATAGCATGACAGGGATCAAACTCGGGCAGGCTGTGTGCAAGGCAAACACCCTACCCACTCTACTATCGCTCTGGTCCCCACAATGATACATTTTACAAATTGAAATTTTTATGTTTACTAATTTCTGCCCTTGAGCACACTAAGAAGTTAAAGAAGTTAAAGACCAGGGACAGAGTGGTTGTGAGAGTTCTTCAGAAAGTCACACATCCCTTCATGAGGTACCTGCCTGAGGCTGTTCTCCGTCCCAGGAGTGCAAGCGTTGCAGGGCTGATTCCCACAGACATAAGAGCCTTGGATTTGTGAATTCATCCAGATGTTCCCATTCCAAGTTCCTGTACTTTCTAATGAATGTCTGATGTTCACATAGGAAACTTGGTGAAGCTGTGAATTCAGTTGACACTCTAAACATTAACATACACAATTATGTGTTGGGTTCAATGTTCGCTTATGAGATGAAGGTGCCTACAAACAATGCTCACAGGACCCAGGAGCCACTCACAGTGGTACTTGGCCCACCTGCCTGGACAGGTCAAAGCTAAGACCCATCTGAGGGCACTTCTCCAGCACCCAGTGATGCTGGTGCCACCATAGCAGGCCAGCAGTGCTCAGGGGCCACCAGGGCACATAGTGCTCAGTATCAAACTGCCCCCCACACCAACCTAGCACCCCAACCCTCAATAAATTTCATGTTTAATTTTCAGACATATTAGAGAATGTTTCTTTATTCATACCAGGCCTCTTGTTGAATTTGTATCTTTTAAATTTTTTTGTTTTAATGTTTTAAATGATTTGTTTTCATTGTAATGTTTTCATTGATTATTGGTTTAAGATATGTAATTTCAGGGCTGGAGCGATAGCACAGCGGGTAGGGTGTTCGCCTTACAAGCGGCCAACATGGCCGACCCGAGTTCGACTCCTCCGCCCCTCTCGGAGAGCCTGGCAAGCTACCGAGAGTATTGGATATGCCAGACACAGTAACAACAAAGTCTCCACTGGAGACGTTACTGGGCCCGCTCGAGCAAATCGACGATCAACGGGAGGGCCTTAATTTCAGGGTGTTGCCTTCATACTTCTATATGTGTGCGATTCTCACTACTCCCACTGCCAAAGTTCCTGTGCCATCCACCAACAAAAAAACCCTCTGCTTATACATTCGTATTCTTTTCATTGAGAAAGCATTTTTACAAAGATGTCCTTTAATTTCTTATTTATTGAATAAAAACTGAAAGTGACATCTGCACTTGTTTGTTCATTGCAGCACTCTTTACAATAGCCAGAATCTGGAAAAAACCTGAGTGCCTGAAAACAGATGACTGGTTAAACAAACTTTGGTATACATTTACACAGTGGAGTACTATGTAGCGGTTAGAAAAGATGAAGTCATGAAATTTACATACAAGTGGTCCTACATGGAAAGTATCATGTTAAGCGAAATGAGTCAGAAAGAGAGGGATAGACATAGAGAGATTGCATTCATCTGGGGAACATAAAGTAACAAAAGAGGAGACTAACACCCAAGAATGGCCGAGATTAGTACCAGGAATTTTGCTCCATGGCTTGGAGGCCAGTCACACATGCTAGGGAAAAAGGCAGCTCAGATAGAGAAGGGAGCACCAAATAAAGGGTGTTGGGAGGATCCTCCCAGGATGGGAGAAGCATGCTGAAAGTAGACTATAGACCAAACATGATTGCCACTCAATGCCTCTTTTGCAAACCACAACACCCAAAAGGAGAGAGAGAACAGAGGGAAATGCCCTGCCACAGAGGCAGGGTGGTATGGGGGGATGGGGGGTGTGAGGGATACTGGAATCCGTGGTGGTGAGAAATGGGCACTGGTGGAGGGATGGGTATTTGATCATTGTATAATTGAAACCCAAGCACAAAATGTGTAAGTCTACAACTGTACCTCATGGTGTCTCACTAATAAAAATTAAAAAAAAAAAAACTGAAGTGGTTTCAACTCCTTCTCTCCCTAAATTTTTATGTCATTGATTTTTATGCCAATTAAAGTATCTTAAATTTTTATCCATTTTATTTATTTTGAAATAAACAATAGTACTTTTGTGTGAGTATGTGTGGAGAGGGGGGCGGGTGGGGCACACCCGGCTGTGCTCAGGGCTTACGGGCTCTGTATTCAGGAATCACTGTTTGCAATGCTTAGGGAACCATATGGGAATTTGGGGATCAAGCCTGAATTGACTGAGTGCAAGGCAAGCACTTCCTACTAGACTATTTCTCTGGCCCAGTACTGGTTTTTGTTAAATTCAGAAGGAATGGTTTGTATTCGTTATCACTTAGAATTCCACGCTTGTGATCTCAATTAATAAAAACTTTATTATTGGCATTCCTGAGCTCTTTTTTAATTATAGATTATAGATCATAATAAATCAAATTTCTTTGAAATTAAAGGTTCTTTTTCAATTTTTTGTTTGTTTGTTTGAGGCCATAACCAGTGGTGCTTAGAGCTTACTCCTGGCTCTGCCCTCAGGGATCAATCCTGGCTGGCTTGGGGGACCATAGAGTGATCTGGGGATTGAACCTGGGTAAGCCACATGCAAGGCAAGCGTCCTCCTGTACTCTCTCCAACCTCTGAAGTGAAAAGTTCTTTAAGCATATTTTTAGAAATAAAATGGCCTGATATATGCTTTTTGTCTTCTAGGTGGGAGATGCTGCTGTTTTTCTCCTGATGGAAAAGCTTTAGCTGTAGGTCTTAATGATGGAAGTTTCTTAATAGCCAATGCAGATACTCTGGAGGATCTTGTGTCCTTTCACCACAGAAAAGACATAATTTCAGATATTCGTTTTTCACCAGGTAAGATTTCACTGAAATTGTATTTGTACTTGGGTATGGAAGTGAGTAAATATATCAACGTGTAAATTTTATTACACGTTTATCTTCAAATTGTACTTTTTTCAACTGAAGGAGTCAGTTTAGTAAGAAGTAAAAGCGCTGGTATTTGGATCAGGGTCAAAATAATTGGTTGAGTGGCAGTTGTGTTTTTTGTATGAAAGCCAAAGTTAATCCTCTGAACTTAAGTTTCTCATTGATAACATAAAAGTGATTGGATGATTATCTTTATTATTCTTTAGTTTCTGGGCCACACCCAGCAGTGCTTCTGGAATATTGGGATATGAACCAAGCTTCTTACCATATCTCCAACCCCTTCTTCTTTAATGTTTTTTTTTGTTTGTTTGTTTTGAGTTTGAGGCTTTTTTTAGTAAATGGAAAGAACATTTATATCCCATTATTGATGACATATTTCTTAATTTTTGTCAAATTTTCTTTGTAACTAAGGAAGTTTTTGTAAAGGGCCAACATGAGAGTTTAGTATTTTCTAAAGGGGCATTAGTTTACTTTTTAGGAATGAAACCATTTCCCCATAACATCTTCTCAGAGAGATGCACCATGACTTCATCAATGAACTCTTTGGAGACAAATCACCATCTGGCCATACACAGCTGTCTGCTCCAGCACTGATGACATGCAGCCATGTGTCAAATGAGTCACTAATATCTTATTTCCACACTAACTTTCCCATCTATCCACTGTAATATGAAGAGATTTTTTTATTTGCCTATATATATGATTTTTTAAAAATTTTTATTAGTGAGAGTGTACCATGTGGTACAGTTGTAGGCTTACAAATTTTTGTGCTTGGGTTTCAATTATACAATGATCAAATACCCATCTCTCCACCAGTGCCCATTTCCAACCACCATGGATCCCAGTATCCCTCCAACCTCCCCATCCCCCCCATCCCACCCTGCCTATGTGGCAGGGCATTCCCTTTTGTTCTCTCTCTCTTTTTGGATGTTGTGATTTGCAAAAGAGGCACTGAGTGGCAATCATGTTTGGTCTATAGTCTACTTTCAGCATGCTTCTCCCATCCTGGGAGGATCCTCCCAACACCCTTTATTTGGTGCTCCCTTCTCTGTCTGAGCTCCCTTTTCCCCTAGCATGTGTGGCTGGCTTCCAAGCCATGGAGCAAAATTCCTGGTACTAATCTCAGCCACTCTTGGGTGTTAGTCTCCTCTTTTGTTACTTTATGTTCCCCAGATGAATGCAATCTTTCTATGTCTATCCCTTTCTTTCTGACTCATTTCGCTTAACGTGATACTTTCCATGTAGTACCACTTGTATGTAAATTTCATGACTTCTGTAATATGAAGAGATTTTTTAATCCCTGAAAGTAACCATAGAGTTTCACAAGTAACCTGAGTCTCAGTAATCACAACTCTATCATTGGAACATACAGCAGGTCACTGCTGTACAAGTGTTGGTCCCAGAAGGCAGCCAAATTGGAGTGTGAATGTAAACTATGAGGAAAATTAAAAGACCCAGTTGTCTAGTCCTGGTAGACTACATGCTGCTCCAGTCAACTTGACCAATTGACTCATCTACTTTCCAGCCAACACAAGACCCTTTTTTTCTTTTTTGATCTCCTTGTTCTAATGGTGTCCTGTTCACCTGAATCCCAGAATCCTCTCTGTTCAAGGGCCATTGATCATCTTCATCTTTACTTTCTTGAGACCAGTTTGGTGTGTCTACACTTGGACCAAGGTGAATTTCTCCCCCCCCCCCCGCCCTTAGGAAGAATATCTTAGCGAAAAGCTACTCACAATATTATTATATTGCAAAAACAACCCCCACAGGCTCTCTTCTCCCCTGATGTTTATGATGCTCTCCTTCCCTTCTCAAAAGAAGAAGTTTAAGATAAGAATCCCCCCCGCCATTTTTTTTTGTTTGGGGGCAATACCTGACAATGCTAAGTTTACTCCTTATTCGTGTTTGGTGGTCACAGCTGGTGGTGCCAGGGATCAAACTTAGGCCTCCAGCATGCAAGGCATGTACACCAGCCTAATAAGTCATCTCTCTGACCCTCATCCTTGAGTTAGCTTACTAAAGATTTGGAAAGCTCTTATGCATGATAGAAAAATCTTCTAACATCCTCTTGTGAGCAGTGCTTAGGTAGCAGATTGGCTCTTAAGTGTTAGTATGCTGTTTCCAAAGAAGTCTGCAAACAGCTCTTCTATGTCCACAAATGATCTCCCTTTCTCTTTTGAAGAGATGACATTTGTACACTTGGATGCCGTCTGTCTGCTAACTTGCTCTGATTAACAGAATGCAGAAGCAGCATGCAGAGAATTCCAAGTCTAAGTCTCAAGGGGCCTTGTAGCACTTGCCTTTTCTCTTGAAAGTCAGCCACCCTGTGTGGGTTGGGCCATGATCTTTCTTAAACTTGGTAGAGTCCTGCAAGGGGGCACGCTGACTGTGCAGAACAGTTACTACTCCACACTACCGCTTTGGCCTTTCCATGCAGCTTACCATGATCATTGGTACCCCAGGAAAATAATGACTACTGCAGACAGGAACCGCCATCTAAGTGGACACATTGTACTCTGGCCAGGGTTTAAAGTTTCTGCCACCTTCTTTCCCATCCACTCCCCACCCCCACCCCATTGCTTTTTATCTGTCTTATCTACTTCCCTCCCTTCCTTCCTTCCTTCCTTCCTTCCTTTCTTTCTTTCTTTCTTTCTTTCTTTCTTTCTTTCTTTCTTTCTTTCTTTCTTCTCCCTATACTCTGGGGTGAAGGCTGATCTGGGCATCCCCCCCTTTAAACTATTGCAGTCCCTCATCCAGTTACTCAGTCACACATGTAAGTGATATCATTCTGTGTTTACTTTGTGTTCTGGCCTACTTCACTTCACATGTTGTCTTCCAGCTCCATCCATGTTGTTGAGAATTGCATGATTCCATCATTTCTTACAGTTGCGTAGTATTCTATTGTGTATATATACCACATCTTCATGTTCCACTTATCTGTCATTATTATTTCTTAATGCTTTTAAGTCAGTGATTTTGCTTCAGTTTTCATTCATTATATATGGCAAAACTTACTTTAATATAAGACTTTACTAAAACTAAGGTAGAATTTACTTCCATTGGTTTAATTCCTTCCCCCACCACACACATTATATTAGAGGTGTTTTTCTAAAGTGCAAAGTGTACCAAAACTACATTGTATAGTGTTGGACATTTGCTTTTAATTTAACCACATTACTCACGGTCACGGTCATGGTCCTCCCGTTGTTCATCAATTTGCTCAAGCGGGCCCAGTAACATCTCCATTGTGAGACTTGTTGTTACTGTGTTTGGCATATCGAATACGTCATGGGTAGCTTGCCAGGCTCTGCCGCACGGGTGAAATACTCTCGGTAGCTTGCCGGGCTCTCCTAGAGGGGCAGAGGAATCGAATTCGGGTAGGCCATGTTGGCTGTGTGCAAGGCAAACGCCCTACCGCTGTGCTATCGCTTCAGCTACATTACTGTACTTAAAAATATATTTCAGAGGCTAGAGTGCTAGTATAATATATAGGACATTTGCCTTGCACATGGCCGACCCAGGTTTGATCCTGGGTATCCTATATGGTTCCCTTAGCCCTGCCAAGAGTGATCCCTGAGCAGAGTCAGGAGTCAACCCTGAGCACTACAGAGTGAGACCCCCTAAAAAAGATTATTTTTAAAATAAAATATTTATTTTAAAAATAATCATTTTTAGAAATAATATATTTTTAATGTTTCATTTTGTTCATTATATGACATATATTTTTAATGTTATCATCTGTCATTTGACATATTGGTTGTCATTTGACACATTTGTCTTGTTATAACTAAAACACTAACAAAAACATAAAGAAAATTAATTTTGAGGATTAGAGAGATAGCACAGAGATCAGGTATATGCCCTGCGTGCTGCTGGCCTCCAGCCTATGCCGAGCAGCACCACATCCTCAAGCCTCACCTGCAGTCTCGGGGTCTCTTGACTGAGAGTCTCTGGGAGGGACCTCTGGACCTCCTGAGTATTGCTTGGAAACACCCTTCACCCCCACTGCCACAAAAAAGAAAATTAACTCTGGTTTTAAAGTATAAAAAAATATTTCTAGGACAGGAGAGAAAAGGGAATTGTAGCTCAATATCTTGCCTATTTGAGAGCCTGAATTCAATCCTGGGCCTTGCAAAACAATTGTTTCTAAAGATAGAATATGTCAAGCAATATGTTTATAGGTTATAGATTCTGGGAATTATCTCCCTATAGGAAGTGTCAAACAAATATGTTTCTCTTGTAGGTTCTGGAAAATACCTTGCTGTAGCATCCCATGATAGCTTCATAGACATATACAACGTGATGAGTAGTAAACGAGTAGGAATATGCAAAGGTGCTACCAGTTACATAACCCACATAGATTGGGATGTTAAAGGTAAGAATTTGAATAACTGACTTCTTCATGGAAGTTTTATTTGATTTAGTAAGACTATTTTAGGGAAACAAAATAGTAATTCTGGACTGGAGAGATAGTATAGGGATGGTAGCACTGTAGCACTGTCCTCCTGTTGTTCATCGATTTGCTCGATCGGGCCCAGTAACGTCTCCATTGTGAGACTTCTTGTTACTGTGTTTGGCATATCGAATACCTCACAGGGAGCTTACCATGCAGGCAAGATACTCTCAGAAGCTTTCTGGGCAGTCTGAGAGGGGCGGAAGAATCAAACCTGGGTTGGCTAGGTCGACCGCATGCAAGGCAAACACCCTACCTGCTGTGCTATCGCTCCAGCCATAGGGATTATATCATTCCTTGCATGTTGCACACCTGGGTCAGTAAAATAAATTTCAAAAAATAGTTGTAATTGGGGCCAGAGTGATAGTACAGTAGGTAGGGTGTGGACCTTGCATGCAGCTGACTCAGATTTGATCCCCGACATCCCATATGGTCCCCCAAGCTTGCCAGAATGATTCTTGAGCACTGCAAGGTGTGTCCCAAAAGCAAACAAAAATAGTCATGATTGTATAACTACAAAAAGAATATTTTATGAGCAAAATACATGATATATGTTAGTGTTTAATAAGATAAATAATAAGTAATTTCAATGCTAAGCTTTTGGGTCCAGAGTGATATTATAGTGGGTAGGGATTTTGCCTTTCACATGCTGACCTGGGTTTGGTTATATTGTAGATGGTCTCCTGAGCATCACCAGGAGAGATCCGTGAATGCAGGTGGTCTAACCCCAAAAACCAAAAATAAAATAAAAATAAAATAAATGCTAAGTTTGGGGTGTATGTTGGGAGGAGAGGTTCTGGGCCACAACTGGTAGTGCTCAGGGGTCTCATTCCTTGCTCTGTGCTCAGGAGACATTGGGTATATTCTGGGATTGACTTCATGTAAGGCATACACCGTCATGCCTATCCTGTTTCTCTTGCCTTTTAAATGGAAAGTTTTTAAGATTTTTGTCTTTTATAGTCATCTGTATAAATCTAATACTATAAATCAGAGTTTTTCCAAAATACAATTAATACATTTTTCCCACTAGATTAGATTTTTAAAGTGTTAACAGATTAAACTGATATGAAAGAAAAAGCAAGTAGCCAGAATGGTAGCACAGCAGATAGGGCATTTGCCTTGCATGTGACTTACCCGGGTTCAATCCCCGGCATCCCATATGGTCCCCCAAGCAACTCCAGGAGTAATCCCTGAGTGTAGAGTCAGGAGTAACCTCTGAGCACCGCCGGTTAAAATAACAACAACAAAAAAGGACTAAAAAGAAAAAGCCAAGAGATTTGAGATGTTGGTTACTTTTGGTTTGAGGGGAAAGTATAATGGAGGAATATGACTAGGAGTCAGTTATTGTCAAAGAGCTTTTCTTCTGTGTGGTGGTTTCCATGGGTATGCAGTATTATTTAAAAATGAAAAAATTTAAAATTTTAAAAAAATTTTAAAATGAAGAGAGGCCAGAGATATAGGATAGTGTATAAGGAGCTTGCCTTGCACACAGCCACCTGGGTTCAATCCTGATATCCCATGTGGTCCCCTGAGCACACCCAGGAGTAATTCCTGAGTGCAGATTGAGGAGTAACCCCTGAGCATCAACAGGAGTGCTCCTCACCAAAAAGAGAAAGTTTATAAGAGATAAGGTGCTTGCCTTGCATATAACTGGTCATCTCTAGGTGTGGCCCCAAACACAAACAAAACTGGAGACAAACAAACTTGGGATGGGGAGGTAAATTCAAGAGCTGGAGCACATCCTTTACTTCACTAGGCCTGTGTTCAATGCCTGGCATCATCCTCCTACATGGTCCCTACTTCATGGTCCCCCTACATCCAGGAGCAACTTCCGAGCTCCCTCCCCTGAATAATTTCATTGTACTACCAGCTGTGGCCTTATAGAAACGGAGCCAGAGAAAGAATACAAGGATGAAGTTTCTTGCCTTGCATGCAGCCAACTCTGGTTTGATCCTTGTATCTGCATGTAGTTCCCCAAGAACCACCAAGAGTGAACCCTGAGTACAGAGATAGGGGTAAGTCCCTAATATTGCTGGTTGTGGTCAAAACAAAAAGGAAAAAAAAGTTCCTGGATATTACAGACACCTAAGCTCTTTGACTCTCAAGAAGTAGAAACCTATGAGCAATCAGAGCTCTTTTTTCCCAGACAGTCTGAGTGGGTGAAAGAAAAGACTTGTGCCTGAGCTCAGGGAGACAGCACAGGGCACAGTGGAGCCAATAAAGTACTTTTTTTTTTGCTTTTGGGGTCGCACCTGGCGATGCACAGGAGTTACTCCTGGTTCATGCACTCAGGAATTACTCCTGGTGGTACTCGGGGGACCATATGGGATGCTGGAAATCAAACCTGGGTTGGCCACGTGCAAGGCAAACGCCGTACTCACTGTGCTATTGCTGCAGCCCCTATACTTCTTTAAAAGTACAAACATTTGTATGATTCTTGGCACCCCATATGGTCCCCCAAGTCCGCAAGGAGTGGCCCTTGAGTGCAGAGCCAAGAGTAAGCTCTGAACACCGCCAGCTGTGACCCAAAAACAGAAACAAAGAAAAAATGTATCTAAGGTTTTTTTACATGCACAATAGAAATTGCTCTTATGTATGAACATATAAAAATACAATCATTAATAAATTATATGGTGGTTAAATATTAAAGGCTCTTACTATAAGTTGACTGCAGAAGAAACTGCTCTTATGTTTACACTTAATTTTCCCCATGAATGTTAAACATTGTACTGTATGTGTATTTATATTTCACATGTACATATGTTTATAGGAAAGCTTCTACAAGTCAATACTGGTGCTAAAGAACAATTATTCTTCGAAGCTCCTAGAGGGAAAAAACAAACCATCCCCAGTGTGGAGGTAGGAAGATAGTGATATAATGCTGACGTGACTAAGAATGCTTACAAAACTGATGCTGCCTTCCAGTACTTAATCCGATGTGAAACCTGTCTTCAGATTATTTAAATAATTCTGTTTGTGAGTTTATCTGGTTTATGAGTTTACCACATCAATGGGCAAAGGAAGAGCTGCTGTATTAAAAAGGAATCAAGCCCTTCCTTGTCAGGTTGTAAGGACAGTCAGTGTGCAATTGCAAATAAAAGGCACGCCGGAGAAGATTGGAGCGCTGCATAGTTTTCAGATCTTCTGGGCTCTATGCACCTAAGTACCTGTTTTCAAGTTCCTGTTTAAAGAGATGAGCTTCTATTGGGGGCAGCGGGAGAGGGGTGGAGGGGGTTTGGTGGGTGGGAGAGGAGGGAGGAAAGACTCAAAGGCTAGGAGCACAGCAGGAGCCCTGGATTTCATTTTCAGCACCACAGGGTTTCCCAGGCATTACAGAAGTGGGCCCTGAGCACTGCCTCAGAAAAGGAAGAGAATGAAAGAAATGTATTCAGTTTCCTACCTGAGGTTATTGGCACATCAAGACATGCCAAGAAACTGAGGCTAAACAAATTTAGTATGAAAATGGTTTAATAAGGAAAGAGACTTAAGTAAATTTTCAATAATGATTTCTAATCATTGGTAGTTTCTGATAATGATTAATTGGGAAACATGTTTATATTGTATTAGTAGGTGTTTAGATGTGAAGGATAAGAATAAATTTTTTGGTTATTCTAAGAGTAGAAATAACCTATCACTGTAAGTTCAGCATCTAGAACATAGTAACCATGTAATCAGAGCATCTTGACTAATACCACATTAAAATTTTTCTACAGGAACTAGAAGAAAGCCACAAAATTAAAACAAGTAACAATAGAGCTGTTTTATTAAAAGTTTTGTTTTATGTCACATAAAATGACACAGAGAAAAAAATCAGATTTCAGTTCATTGTTCAACTTCAATAAAATAAACTTACAGCATTAATTTTTCTTTATAGGTGGAAAAAATTAGTTGGGCATCATGGACAAGTGTACTTGGCTTGTGCTGTGAGGGAATCTGGCCAGTAATTGGAGAAGTCACAGATGTAACTGCCTCTTGCCTCACCAGTGACAAAACAGTTCTTGCTACTGGAGATGACTTGGGATTTGTGAAATTGTTTAGATATCCTGCTAAAGTATGCACTTTTCATTAACCCTCTTAAATATTATAATTATTCAGTAACTAAAATAATTCCTTTGCATAGCATTTCATTGTTATTATTAAAAATTACATAATCATAAGGTTACAATATGAAAAATTCAGAATTATGGGGCCTGAATTATAGTATAGAGAATGGGTAAGGCCCTTGCCTTGCATGTCGCCAACCCTAGACTGATCCCTGAGCACAGAACCAGGAGTTATCCCTGAATACTGCTGGGTGTGGTTAAAATACCAAACCACCACCGCGTAAACCAGAATTATGTATCCTGTTGACATATTTGTAGATTCTAATGCAGTAGTATTATAATATATGACTCTGTCTCTTTAGTTTTGTTTGTTATACAGTTTATCTCAATATTGACAAATGTGAACATATTTTTAAGGAAATCTTCCATCTCTAATACTAACTTAAATTAGTATTCTTATGGTTTAGTATATACCTTTATCTGTAAATATAAATTGTATTTCTATCTTTAAACTTTAAATGTTCTAAATATATATACCATGAATACAATACATATAAAATCAAACTACATTGATTTGAGATGATGAATGCTATTGTTTTGCTAAAACCAAACTTCAAAGTCTTTGGAGTAGCCCATGATACTCTGTGCTGTTCAATTATCATATAGCTTTCATCTGCTCAAACTACTGGAAAAGATTAGGCCTTCAATTCGCACAAAATAAATTTTATAATCAAATCCCGAGACATTTAGTGGTCTTAAAAATCTCTCAACTAATGAATAGTTTAAGATCAGCATTTAAATAAAGTTTTGAAATTATTGGGCTGTGGGTATAGCTCAGTAATAGAGCACTTGCCTTGCCTGTGTGCGGCTCAGGATTTGATCCCTGACAAACCCTGCCCCCCCCCCAGTTTGGTCCCTGGCAACACCCCTCTAAAAAGGTGTTAACATGATAAAAATCCTTAGATTCCTAATTCAGATATGTGCCCACATGAATATCTTTTTTTTAAGGAAGGGGCAGCAAGGCACACCCAGCTGTGTCCAGGGCTTACTCCTGGCTCTGTGTTCAGGGATCACTCCTGGTGGGGCTTATGTGGTACCTGGGTTGAACCTGATCAGTCGTACCCACTGTATTTTAGCTCTATTTTATTACCCCATCTGAGTATCTTTAAATTCATTATAATCAGTACTTATAATCAGTATACATTGGGATATATTTTTCTTTTAGATGTCAATAAAACCTAGGTTGTCAATATGGACAGTATTTAAAATATCAAACATTAGCATTACCAAGTTACTTGAGTCTGTTGTAGACCAAAGTGACAAAGCTTTAAATAGACATCAGCTTTTCAAGGCTTTAATTTTTTTTCTTGTCTATGTCTTTTTGTTTTTTGAATCACCGTGAGATAGTTACAAAGCTTTCATGTTTGAGTTTCAGTTATACCATATTCGAGCACCCATCTCTTCACCAGTGTACATTTTCCACCATCAATGTCCCCAGTATCCCCACCCCCATTCCCAACCCTCCCCATGCCTCTATGGTGGACAATATCCCCCATACTCTCTCTACTTTGGGGCATTATGGTTTGCAATACAGATACCGAAAAGCCATCATGTTTGGTCCTTAGTCTACTTTCACCACACATCTCCCATCCCAAACGATCCCTCCAACCATCATTGACATAGTGATCCCTTCTCTATCCCAGCTACCTTCTCCCCCAGCTCATGAGGCAGACTTCCCACTATGGAGCAATATTCCTGGCCCTTGTGAGACTTTAAATCTTTACTAGAGTAATGTTAATATAACTATGTTATCCATAGATATTTTTATTCTGATTTCCTCAGTTGTGTCTGTTTCCAGTAAACACAGTCTGCATAGCCATTGTTTCAATAGACATGCTATTCCACTTTCCGTAGATACACATACTAATTACTACCCTTTTGAACATTGAAACTTTTCATTGCTATATGTAAATACTATGGTAATTTTTCTTTTTGCACACATAGTATTTTCTTAGTATAGATACTTTCAAAAGGAATTGGTGAATTAAAAGCTAGAATATTTTCATGCTTTTGTCAGGGGCAGGGGCATACCAGTGGTTGGTACTCAGGACTTACTTTTAGTTCTGAGTTTAGCAATCACTCCTGGTGTGGGTTGGGGGCCATATGATGTGCCCAGAATTAAATCCGGGTTGACTGCATGCAAGGCAACTGTACTATCTCTCTAATCCCTATGCATTTTTAAAAAAAAATTTATTAGTGAAACACCATGACGTACAGTTGTAGACTTACAAATTTTTGTGCTTTCAGTTATACAATGATCGAGTACCCATCCCTCCACCAGTGCCCATTCTCCACCTGCTTCCAGTATCCCTCCCACCCCCCCAACCCCCCATCCCACCCCACCCTGGCAGGGCATTCCCTTTTGTTCTCTCTCTCCTTTTGGATGCTGTGGTTTGTGAAAGAGGCATTGAGTGGCAGTCATGTTCGGTCTATAGTCTACTTTCAGCATGCATCTCTCATCCTGGGAGGATCCTCCCAACACCCTTTACTTGGTGTTCCCTTCTCTATCTGAGCTGCATTTTTCCCTAGCATGTGCGGCAGGACTCCAAGCCATAAAATCCCTATGCTTTTCATGCAAAATGCCAAGTTGTTTTCCAGAAAAATTACACCATCATAGTAGTAATACATGAAAGTGTGCAGTTTTTCCCATCCTCATCAGGTCTGGCGATTGATTTTTTTTATTCCAGTGAGTGTCAGTTTTACTTTCCCCAAGATACCTTTGTGTTGATTAATTTTGTGTCACATATTAAAGAAGTCCAAAATTATAACTGAAATTTTACCAGGAATAGAATTCTCAGAATGCTGTCTAAATTTTTTTCATCTCTAGGGAAAATTTGGGAAGTTTAAGAGGTATGTGGCCCACAGCACACATGTCACAAATGTTCGCTGGACTTACGATGACAGCATGCTGGTTACCTTAGGAGGCACAGATATGTCTTTGATGGTTTGGACCAATGAAATGGAGGGCTATCGAGAAAAAAGGTCTTGTGATAGTGAAGAATCCGATATAGATTCTGAAGAAGATGGAGGTACGTCATTTTCATAAAAAACAAAAACAAAATTAATATAACTGACTCAAACTGCAGTTCAGCAGCTAATAATTGTGATTTTTTTTTTGGTCTGTTTAACACCAAAATTAACTTTATGACTAAAGAACAACAAACTAGGATATTCTTTTTTTTTTCTTTTTGGGTCACACCCACCGTTGTTCAGGGGTTACTCCTGGCTCTGCTCTCAGGTATTTCTCCTCGCAGTGCTTGGGAGACCATATGGGATGCCGGGAATTGAACCCAGGTTGGCCACTTAGAAGGCAAATGCCCTCCCCATTGTGCTATCACTCCAGCCCAAACTGGCACATTCTAATGGCATACATTCTTGATCTACAAATATAGGATAATCATATTTAATTTTTATAATCATACTTTAAATGAGTACTGTTGAGGCTGGAGCGATAGCACAGTGGGTAAGGTGTTTGCCTTGCACGCAGCCAACATGGCCAACACAGGTTCGATTCCCAGCATCCCATATGGTCCCCCGAGCACCGCCAGGAGCAATTCCTGAGTGTATGAGCCAGGAGTAACCCCTGAGTATCGCTGGGTGTGCTGCAAAAAAAAAAAATGAGTACTGTTGAAATACATTTTGTAATACTGAAATTTCTGGTTCAAGAATTTTTATTTTCCTCAGTTTGCTAGTAAGTTTTGGAAAAATTAGAAAATAAGTTTTGCAACAAAAAATATTTATCAGCCATCATGGAAGCACAGAGAAGGTAACTTCTATTAAAATGTTGAGATATAGCCATATGGGCATGTGCATTTATATACACTGTTTTTTAACAAAAATATGAAACATTTAAATTATTTTAATAGTCTACTTATGTCACATAGGAATGCTTTGAAAATATTTTTCCATATCCTTAAATATTCTTCCACATCATTTTTACTGATTGTATATTATCTCCTCCTTTAGTTTTAAAAATTTAACTTCTTTTATGTTGTTGGACATTCTTGTAGGCAAAAGTTTTTGCATTCAATAAAGTTTATTGAATCATATTTAAGTTCCCCCATTAAACCTTTAGAGTAATTCTTATAATTCTTATATTTTGATGGTAGGCTATGACAGTGATGTTACAAGGGAAAATGAAATCATTTATACAATCAGAGCCTTATCAACAAATATTCGCCCAATGTTTGGAATCAAACCTCATTTGCAACAAAAAGAACCCTCAAGTGATGAGAGGTAATTTTCAAATTTAAAACAGATGAATAAAGAGATATTTGTATTTTAAAATGAATTTATTGTTCAACACAGTGTTTCTAAAAGTAGGAGATACTAAGCCTTGTGGAGGAGGGGTGCTGGAATGAGCCACGGGATAGTAGTAACTGTGCATGGGATTGGGTGTCTATTTCCTTAGAGAAAGTAGATTTCCAGGAAGGGCACTCACTGAGATTTTCTTTTTCCCAGAAAGGAGTCACTGTCACTGTCCTCCCATTGTTCATCGATTTGCTCGAGCGGGCCCAGTAACGTCTCCATTGGAGACTTTGTTGTTACTGTGTTTGGCATATTGAATACGTCACGGGTAGCTTGCCAGGCTCTGTCGTGTGGGCGAGATACTCTCGGTAGCTTGCCGGGCTCTCCGAGAGGGGCGGAGGAATCGAACTCGGGTAGGCAATGTTGGCTGCGTGCAAGGCAAACGCCCTACCGCTGTGCTATCACTCCAGCCCTAACGCTGTGCTATCACTCTAGCCCTACCGCTGTGCTATCACTCCAGAAAAGGAGATGTAGGCAAATACACCTGGGAATTTTTGATTTAACCATGAAATTTTACAAAAACTCAGTAATAGTAGACTTTTGCACTTTGCTTAGTAAATAGGTTTCTAAAATACTTTTGGTGGTGATACTTGGGGTTTTTGCTAGTAGTTTAGGGAATGATGCTATATGATTAACTGAATCTCTCTTGCTAACTTTTATTAATGTATGCATTGTAATTATGGGCTGGAGCAATAGCACAGCAGGTAGGGCGTTTGCCTTGCACGCAGCCAACATGGCCGACCCGAGTTCTGTTCCTCCGCCCCTCTCGGAGAGCCCGGCAAGCTACTGAGAGTATCTCACCCGCACGGCAGAGCCTGGCAAGCTACCCGTAATGTATTCGATATGCCAAACACAGTAATAAGTCTCACGATGGAGACGTTACTGGGCCCGCTCGAGAAAATCGATGAACAACGAGAGGACCGTGACCGTGATTGTAATTATAGGAGATAATAAAATTTGACACTAATTTTGGAGGCAGGTTCAATCTCTGGCACCCCATATAGTCTCAGAGTCTGTCAGAGCCAGGAGTAAGCTCTGAGCGCGTGGGGTGTGGCTCGAAAACTAAAAGAGCAAGAAAGAGAAAAATGGTTGGATTTTGTTTGTTTGAGGGTCACACCAGATGTTTCTCAAAGGTTCCTCCTGACTCTGCACTCAGGAATCACTCCTGACGGTGCTCTGGGAACCATATGGGATGCTGGGGATCGAACCCTGGTTGGCCACATGCAAGGCAAGTGCCCTATTTGCTGTACTGTTGCTCTGATCCCAAGATAAAATTAAATTTTGAAAATATCTTTCTATACATGTCTCTTTAATCAAGAATGAAAATTGTTTCAAATTCTTTCACTAGTATAGCTTTTTTTATGTGGAATCAGCTCTTCAAAAATGAGTGCTTGTGCACTGCAATTTTATGGAGAGAACTTTTTAATAAAGGTTCTGATCTGGGTGACTTGACAATGAAGAGAAGTTGTGATTGGAACAACGAATGGCATGGATTTCAGAAAGGAAATGGTATGAAGAATTGATAAAGGGTAAACATCCAGAAAAATGGGGCATACTTCAGACAATAGCAGATAATGGTGCTTGATCAGGAGCCGTGCAATTCTGGGTGCAATTCTGGGCATAAATCTGGGGCTCCCTCATGACGGTTTGTACTCCAGCCCATAGAGCCATCTCTCTGACCCCTGTTTTCATATTTAAAAAAAAATTTCTCACCATATATTTTACACATAGTTAAAACAAGTACTTACTCAGTAACTTGTATACCTAAAAGGAAAATATTTCTTATGACAGTTGACAGATTAATTGAGGGGCTGAAGCTCAGGGACTGATCACTTGCTTTGACATGCTTGAGGCCAGATTTGTCCCCTGAACACTACTAGGATTTCTCTTGAGCACAGAGCCAGGAGTAGCTTCTGAGCAACCAGCACATGTGGCCCAAAATCCAAGAGAAAAAAAAAGACAATATTTGGGGGGATCTTCTTTTTAATTCTGTGTTTTTTCTAGTAATATTGTGTAGTAAAGTCGATTTTAATGTGCCAATCAAGATTTCAGTGATTTTTTTTTCTATAAAACTGTCCAAAATAGTACAGCAAAATTTAGGCATTTGGGGGGCTGAAGAGATAATAGAGAGGTAGAGCACTTGCCTTGTGTGCAGCTGATCCAGGTTCGATCCCTGCACTCTGTATGGTCCCCTGAGCCCATCAGGAGTGATTCCTGAGCACAGAGTCAGAAGTAGAACTCTGAGTACTGCTGTATGTAACCCAAAAATAAAACAAAACAAAATTAAGGCATTTTTGTATTTTCTTAGAGCTCTAATGACATGTCTTTCTTCTGCTTAATAAGTTACAAAATATTATTGATAATCAATTTTCATATATACTTCTGCTATACTTTGTTGATAATAAATTTTCATGTATGTTTTCTTTTTTCCCTCTTGTCCCTTTTCAAGGCAGGGGGTAGTGAGGTAAGTTTCACTAAAAAACATTTTTTATTTCAAAATTTACTCTTTATTCTGTTTGATCTTTATAGTACTTATAAGTTAATGATTCCCCCCTCCCAAAACATTGAACTGCATTTGTTGAGGAAAAAGAAGAAGCTAAAATGGAAAAAATTCTACAAAAGAGTTGGAGATACATATATATGGAAATATCTATATCTCTTTGTGTATACGCACACATGGTATTGGTGTGTTGTTATGCGGTGACTATGTTTTATGTATATTGTTATGTGTGTGACTTATGGTCATTTTGTTTTACGCATGATTTTTCACAAGCTTCTATACTCATTTTAGTTTTTCCTTAAGTTTCAGAAGTTTATAAAAACAAATAATTAGGGGTCAGATAGTACAGGGATTAAAGCACTGACATTGCACATGACCCACCCGGGTTTGAGCCCTAGCATCACATACGGTCCTGAGCACAACTAGGAGTGACCTCTGAGCACAGAGCCAGAAGTAAGCCTGAGCACTAGCAGAATCCTTAGGCCATCATAAGCCTGAGTGATGTGCTGGCTGCCTGCTTAGCTGAACTGGCTGCCTGGAAAATGCGCTCAGTTCTCTTAGGAGGGGCCTAGTTTCCTCTGTGTTGTTGGCGTGTTGTTTCCGGAGGAAGGGCCATCCCTGATAGTGCCTGGGGAGAAGACTCCCCAGCAGTGCTTGGGATGGGACTCAGGCCTCCCGCTTATAAAGCATACACTGAAGCCCACTGAACTCTCTCTTACCAGCAGTTTATTTAATAGCAACTCCAATGCCACGAACTCTTTTTTTTTTGGTCTGTAAGAGAAATTTTTTTTTGTTGTTGTTTTATTAGTGAAACATCATGAGTTACAGTTGTAGACTTACAAGTTGTTGTGCTTGGGTTTCAGTTATACAATGATCAAGTACCCATCCCACCACCAGTGCCCATTCTCCACCCCCACCAATCCCAGTTTCCCTCTCACCCCCCATCCCCCATCCCACCCTGCCTCTGTGGCAGGGCACTCCCTTTTGTTCTCTCTCTCCTTTTCAATGCCACCAACTTTTAAGTGAGTTAATATTTTCTGTTATTTCTTAAGAACAAAGATATATTTTAATATTTTGTTGGGAATTAAGATTGCACTAAAAATTTAAGTGGCAGCCTTTAATGTTTGCAATATACAGAACATGTTAAATTCTCACTTAATATTCTTTGTCAGCCTTCTTCTGACTTCCCTGCCTTTAATGAAGTGAACTAAATCTTTTTGTATGCACAATAAAGCAATGCACTTAAAAATGTTTGTGATTCAGTGGTTTACAATACTATTAGTAATGGTTTCTTGCGCACATAATTCCAACACCATACCCATCATCAGTGTGCCCCCTTCTTCCAGGCACCCCAAGACCCTCCCTCATAATCCCCCAGCTCAACTCAGTTGTGTGGATCAGTTCTCATGTTGTCTTTGACCTTTGTTGCTACCTTGCAGTGTACCTTTAAGTCCCACATATCAGAGAAATCATAAAAGAATGCCTCTTTTGCATGCAATATTGCTTCTCTGCATTGAATTTGTAAAACTGAATTGTTGCAGAAATATTTTGTTTTGTGTTTTAAATTCAAACCTGTATTATAATCTTTTACCTTTTTTAATATGCTTCCAAAAAGAGGTTCCAGGTAATCTTCTGTCTTTGCTATGTTTTACAAGTCCTTGTTTTGCCTTTGTGTCATTTTTAATTTTATGGGCTTATTTATAAATTAAAGTTTTTCCCACAAAGAAAATTACATCATGACAAAGTTATATATCATGTCTTATAATATTACACATTAGGTATTAACTTGACATTTGAAGATGGGGGATTGACACATGATTGATTTAGCTTCAGTTATAAAATTAATAATATTATCTGTGATAAAAATAGTGGGGGGTTGGTTATGAAAATAATAAAGGTGGCATTTTATTTATTATGTAAATAATGATTGTGACTAAGAGGGCCAAATCCAATAGAAACCATTAAAGTATTGCTATTTTCTCCTTTATTAATATTCCCTATTTAAAAATTATTTTTAAGTACCCTTAAAGTACCATTTTACCCATTACATGAGTGTAATTGTTAGTATAGCGGTATAATGTTACCGTGCCATACTCATCAAAATACCCATATCCCTCCACCATGGTCCATTAGACCAGCATCCCTCAACATTTCTATACCTGTGGACCAGCATCAGCCTGTGGTTGAAGACCACTGCATTTATAACCTTTCAACCCACTCTCCTTCCCCCAAGACACTTCAATCCTATAGCGGATTCTAAGAATTTGTTTCTGTTGGACTCTGCCTATTATCTTGCTCAGCTTTTTTATATGCCACTTATGAGTGAGATCTTCTGGTATTTGTCTCGGGTTTTTTGACTTATTTTGCTTAGCATGACCACTCTAATTCTACCCATATTCTTACAAAATGCAAGATTTCATCTTTCCTGATGGCTAAATCACAATCATGTCTTCATACCTCAACTTTTTTATCCATTTGCCTGTCATAAAGCATGTGAGTTGTTCTCATATCCTGACTGTTATAAATAACGCTAAACATAAGTGAATGTAGGCACACATACATCCTTTTGTGAATTAGTGTTTTTGTGTTCCTTGGATAGAAACTTAGGAATAAAATGACATATATGGTAGTTCTGTTTTTGACCTTTGGAGAAATCTTCATATGGAGGCAGAACCAGTGTCCATTCCATGTGGGATTTTTATTGTTGCTGCTGTAGTTGTTGGTTTGGTTTCTGGGGGTCACTCCAGCAATGTTCAGGAGATCATGCATTTTAAGTGATCAACCTCAGGTCACTTGCATGCAAAGCATGCATTACAGCCCTCACCAAATACCTTTTTTAAAAATGGGGGAATGTTTGAGCCACACCTAGCCATGCTCAAGAGCTACTCCAAGCATAGTGTTTGGGGAAACTTGTAGCAGTAATGAGGAGACCATGCAGTGCTAGGGATCGAACCCATGCCTCTTGCATGTAAAGCATTCACTCCAGCCTTTTGAAATCGCTCTCTGATCCCTGCCTTTTCTGTTTTTTGAGCCATACCCAGTAGTGCTGGGGGAGCGTCTCCAGTTCTGTGCTCCAACACTTTTAGCTACTCTCCTACTTCCCTGTGTGGTTTTGGGGTTTTTGTTGTTGTTGTTGTTTGTCTGTTTGTTGAGGTTTTTTTTGGGGGGGGGGGTTCATTTTGTAAGTTTCAAAGTTTCTCATGGTCCCGGGAGCCATTCCCAACAATGGTTGGCCAACCTGGACTGCAGATCAGTGCTACTCAGGCCCTGTGGTGTCAAGGACCACCACAACTGCCTGAGGATGCTCGGGGATGCCCAGAGCTACACTCAGAAGTGTCCAGAAGCCCATATGATGTCTGGGACTGAACCCTAGTCAGTCACATATGATGCATTCACCCTAACCCCTAAACTGTCTCCCTGGTCGCAGTGCAGATCTTTAAAAATTAAACTGGGCTTTATTGAAGAGCTCCCATATTTACATTCCTCAGGTCAGAAACTGTGCACCTAATGGAGCATTGATTACTGATGGAAAAAGAGAAGAGAAAACTTGAAAACTGCTCTGCAGTTAAGATTGATAGCTGTCTAGTAAATAGGAGAAAGGAACAGGAAGAATTAGAGGCAGCACTTTTTCTTTCTTTCCTTTCCCTCCCGTTGATCATCGATTTGCTCGAGCGGGCCCAGTAACGTCTCCATTGGAGACTTTGTTGTTACTGTGTCTGGCATATCGAATACTCTCGGTAGCTTGCCGGGCTCTCCGAGAGGGGCGGAGGAATCGAACTCGGGTCAGCCATGTTGGCTGCGTGCAAGGCAAACGCCCTACCCGCTGTGCTATCACTCCAGCCTAATAGTAAATATATTTTACACAGAGTATTACATGGTTTACAATGTTTTGTGACTGTCAAATGCTAGTGATAGTGATTCCATGAAATACTAGAGACTTAAGCAAAGGTAAGGCATGAAAGAACAGGTATTAAATACAAACTTAGACATGATTTATATTGCCAACAGTATATAAAGCTCACAGAGAGGGCTGGAGAGATAGTACAGTGGGTTGAACATTTGCCTTGCATGTGACAGACTCAAATTTAAACCCCAGTACCCCATATGATTGCCTGAGTACCACCAAGAGTGATGCCTGAGCAAAAAGCAGTAGTAAGCCTTGAGCATCGCTGGATGTGGCCCCCAAACTATAGTTGCCAGAGGGCTGACGTGATAGCTCAAAGAACTGACATGCATGCTTTACTTGCTGAAACCCCCGGCAAGATCTCTAACACTGCAAGAGACCATCAGGAGTGACCCTCTCCCCACCCCAAAACAGCTCTCAGAAATATTTTTAAAATCTAAAAAGATGGAATTGAAAAACATGCTGTGTGCAAGATATTCACAACATTAATCCAGACTTTGTTGATGGTTCATTCTATCAAGCACTGCGGTTTACAAAACAACTGTATGCATATTTATACACAATTTATGCTTGGGCATTGCACTGAAACATATGTGAAAAAGTCGAAAGCAGAATAAAGAGAAATTCTAAGATTTTCTTTTCACTGACTGCTTTAGAAGACACCAGTGGGTACAGTTTAGTGAGGACCTAGGATGGACTGGTTTCCATGAAGGCGTGTCAGGACCTGTCTCGGGAGAGCCATGGGAACATTCAGGGGAAGCATACCTGGTCATGGTCCCTTTCCTCATCCCACTTCCCTGTTTCAGGCCCCCTGTGAGCAGGGCCCCGCCGCAGCCCGAGAAACTCCAGACAAATAATGTTGGCAAGAAAAAGCGACCCATTGAGGTGAGGAAAGACCCGCTCCCTGGTACTAGCATGTTCTTTCAGCGGCTTTCAGAATTTATTTCCATTTCCTTTTATTATTAGATATCTAAAGCTTGTTACGGTTTTATGAAAATAATTGTATTTAATGATCTTGGGGGGTATAAAAATGGTCAAGTCTGAGTTTTTGACTTGTATGCTGTTTAATTTTTTTTGTTCAATTTAAAATTTTTTTGGTTTTATTTTTATAAAGTAGTTCATAAATTTGATTGCAATTTAATATTCAAACACCAATCCCACCACTATTACACCTTCCCAGCACCATATTTGGGATGTTTCCATCTCAAGCCCTAACCCCTGCCCCAAAGCAAAACCAAAATAATTCATTTTGTATTGTTCGCTATGAATAAACCACTGAAAGTGATCCAGAAAAGTTTCCTTAGAGGAAAGTGTGTGAAGATTGTTGTATTTCACCCAAGATCCATTAAGTCCTTCTATAAGAGATTACTAACATGTTGTTGAAAGTTGAGCCTTGTGTGCTTTATATAGATATAGATATATCTGTAAAAATGTATTTCCCTCTAAAATTGGTTGCTTTTCACTTTAAACCCCACCAAATATGGAGCGCTATTCTTGGAATATTAGTCATGGGAGGTAACGTGACCATGCGGCCCAAGAAAAAGTTTTTGGGTGAGGCTTGGCCCCAACGTGTGGAGAATGGCCATGAGCATGAAAGCAATTGAGTTCTGGAGGTTTTGGGCTGCCAGGGCTGGGTCCCTTTGGGTGGAGAGGGGCTTCACCTGCCCACCCCAAATGAAACAGCCTAGCACGGGGTCCATCGGCATGACTATGGCATGTGTTATTTTATGCTCTCTTCCAAGAGAGAAGGACAGTGAGTCTCTGAATTGTGGCCATTGATGAGATAATCCAGCTTTTTTGCTTAAGTTTTTTAAAAAGTTTTCCTTGAGAGGAGGGCACTTGCCTTGCATGTGACTGACCCGGATTTGATCTCTAGCATCCCATATGATCCCCACTGCACACTGCCAGGAATAATTTCTGAATGCAGAGTTAGGCCAGATGTGGCCAATTTTTTAAAAATTTTTACATAATACCCTAAATCTTAGAGAACTTCCAATGGAAATATGTATGAACACTCTCTGATGTGACGCTTAGTGGCTTGAATTTATAAGGTGGGGATTAAATGCCTATTCTAAACCAGAAATGTTTGGAGCCTAAAGCATAGGACAGTGGATAGGACATTTGCCTTGCATGTGACCGACCTAGGTTCACTCCCCAGAATCCCTTACAGTGCCCCAAGCACTAATAGAAGCAATTCCTGAGTGCAAAGCCAGAAGTAACCCCTAAATATTGCCAGATATGACCCAAAAACAAACAAAAAATGTTAACCCTTCTGATGTATTCACTGTAGAGATCAGTAAAGATTCTTTCTCCAGCTAAAGAAAACCACAATAATTGAGTGAGCACAGAGTTCGCCCTGCACTTTGTGATCCCTGTATCTGCTGCATAAAATAAAGTGTAATAAGTCAATTGAAATGAAGATAGGAAGCCGGGAGAGGGTCATTACCATTCTCCCTCCTTCACTTACATCACTTGTTCAATAGAATTAGCCACGGGAACTCTAGTCTGAATTATCAGTGAGAGTATGCTTATTTTTAGCTTTTTTGCCCAATTGTAGATATAGTTTTTTGAGTCTTGAAAGTAAATTATGTGTATTTAATTTAACCTGAGTTTCGTATACAGACCATATAGTTTGGCTGACACTAGCACACACCGAAATCTTTTGCACACAAAATGTATCTTTGAGAGATGAAAGCTTAAGATCCAAATTCTTGGAATCAAATGGACTTATGATTCCCTTTTCCTTATTCAGTTGTATAGAGAAAAGTATGAAATACAGTTCAGTTTCCCCCACACAGGTTACATTAAAAGGTAAGTATAACTTAATTTTGGTTTAACTTTTAAAGATCAAAGATGCATCCTCAATTTTAAATGAAGATACCAGAATACTGTATGGCAATGTAGTGGTGAATATTGAGATGTGAAAATACAATGGTGTTTGTTTAAAATTTTATGTGATGTTTTTATCATTGTTATAGGACCTTGTGTTGGAGCTTGTTTTTGGCTACCGAGGCAGGGACTGTAGGAATAACGTTCACTATTTAAATGATGGTGATGATATCATATATCACACTGCATCCGTTGGAATTCTGCACAATGTTGCTACAGGTAGGAAGACCTGAGTCCCTGTCCCTGTCCCTGTTTAGAATTGCTCACTTATCTGCTAAGACTATAAATAAATTGTAGTGGCTTCAGCACATCCACATTTCCTGTTACAGAGATTCCTGATAACATTTCAGTTTGCAAGCTGAAAAAGATTTTATAACAGAAAATTCTTCTAGGTCACTATAAGAAATAAAGGTCTACAGTATGTAGAAAACATGTTCTATAGTGAAATCATTTGTGACTTCATTCTGGTCCCCTCATAACTTGAACATTAAAATGGATGGTGGAATGTTTTTTCCCCTCTAATAATAATGAAAAGGAGAATGTTGGGTTTAATTCAAGAAAATAAAAGGGCAGGCTATATGGCACAGCAATTGAGCACTTGTCTTGTGTGTATGAAGCCCAGGGCCCAATCCCCACCACTGGAAAATGGAAGGTGAACATTCTTTTGACTTTTTTTTTTGACCATGATTTCAATACTGTGATAGAGTTTCACACGTGCAGTGGTCCAGCATCTCTCCCTCCACCAGACAGGCTGCTGACCCCTGTTGTCTCGTGTCTACCTCCCAACCCACCCTCATCTCCCTGCCATGGTAAACTCAGTCCTGAAGATCACAGCTTCTGTTGCCTTTGTGCATGTGTGATGCCTTTATGTTTCTTTATATCCCTGATATGAGGAAGATCACCCTGTGGCTGCATCTCTCTTGACTAGCTTCACTCAGCATGATAATCCCCAGATCCATCCATGTGGTGGCAAATTGCATGATTTCCTCTTTCCTCATTGCCAAGTAGTATTCTATTATGTATATGTTTTTTGATGTTTAACTATCTTGTTGAAACGCAAATATACTTCATCTGATGACCATTGATGTGCTAATCCTACTAATAACATTCAGTAATTTTATATTTTTACTCCATATAATTGCAAACTTCATTCAGTTTGATCACCAGAAGTGCAAGGAGACATTATCTAGTTGAGACATTTCTGATTTTTGCCCTTCAATAAGTTTCCTCTTAAGTAGGTAAAGAGTGGAACATGTGAGTCACCATCCCCTACCTCTGGTCAGTGATAATGATCAATATGGTCTTTCTGTTTTGGTTTCCTCCAAGATCTTACCAGAATTTACAGAAATCAGTGGCAACTTTTGATTTAATGACTTAAGTCACTTAAAAATACCATTTATGAGCTTACTATAGTATATACACATGTTGATTTTTTTAATGATGCTTACCTAAAACATATAATATTAAAATGCAGTGTGACGTAAAACAAACCACTTACAGAGAAAAATCCTCTTTGAGGCTTCACACATCTTTAAGAATAGAATTAGGGAGGAAAAAGTTAAACTGAAAAGGGATGAATATGTAAACACTTTCATGTTTATGCTGGTAGTTTCTTCATTTGTTCCAATGCATTACAGATCACCTTTCTTTTGATGAAATAGAGAGAAGGCATCAGGAGCCGGGCAGCTGCTCCAGTCCCCACTGTCTGGTCTTTCACCAGTCTGAGAACACATTTCTGTGTTCAGAGTCTAGGAAAGTCTTTCCCAGCCTACAGACTTAGACGCCAGCATTAGTTGATTGTTCCTTTATGTGAGCTCTCAGTCCCGGAAAATACGAAGCACATTTCACATTAAAGAGAAATTATAAAGTCAATACTAGATATGTTAAATGTTAAATTGTCTTGTTTTCAGGGATAACGGATACAGCGAATAGGGCGCTCACCTTGCACATGACCAATCCAGGTCAATCCCCAGCATCCCATGTGGTCCCCTGAGCACCCCCTGAGTTCAGAGCCAGGAGTAACCCCTGAGCATCCCTGGAAGTAGCCCCCAAACAAACAAATATGAACCAAAACAATAGCAACAAATTGTCTTGTTCTGCTTTGCTTTTTTTTTTTCTGCTTTGCCTTTTGGAGTTTCTTTATAATCAGATCCTTTATGTCATCCTGCCCTCACTTCCCACCACTGTTTTAAACTTTGCACAAACCTACCTGAATTATTTTCTGCATGATCCAGGTCTGCCAAGGTCTCTTCACTATCACTGCTTCTAGACCAGTGTTTCCCAAAATAGGTGTTACTGCCCAGGTGAGCGGGGAAAGGAATGAGGATTGTTTTGCTGGAACAGTTCAGGGTGTGGAAGTAGCCTTGGTTGCAACTTCCTGTTTGCTTGCTTAAAGAAGGTAGATTTCCCAGGGAGCAATAAGTGGTTCTTTTTTCTCTGCAAAAGGAGCAGTAGGCCAAATAAGCAATATTACAATTCCAGTAATCCAACCTGGTGCCACCACATGCCACACTCCAGCCCCTTTGAGCTATCTCTCTCACCTCCACTTAGGATGTTATACGCATATTATATATATATATATGCATATTATATATATATATGCGGCCGCGCGACATCTTATCAGAACTTTTCTTTATGACATCTTATTATCTCATTCCTTCTTTGGACAAACTTGCAGGCTATCGAATGTAGCCTGCCCACAGGGCAGAGTCTGGCAAACTCCCCGTGGCCTACCAAATATGCCAAATACCAGTAACAATGATGGGTCTCATTCTCCTAAAGAGCCGTGAATATAATCTCAGGGCTAGGATGAAAGAGACGTTACTGGGGCCTGCTCGAGGCAATCGACGATTAACGCATATTAAGTGCTCAGTAATATGCATCAGATCAACAAGTAAGTTAAACACTGTGGCTTATTGTCCTGATTGAGTGTATCTGACTGTTATACCTTATTTACGTTTACTTCTCAATTTTTTCGTAGGGACACAGAGTTTTTATCAAGAACATAATGATGATATTCTGTGCCTCACTGTAAATCAACACCCCAAATTTATCAACGTAGTAGCAACTGGCCAAGTAGGTATGTTTCTGTATTTTTAAAAAGAAACAATTTGAACCGGTTGTCTTGTTTAAATTAATTCAGCATCCTAGGAAATTTATAAAATATATATCTGGATTGTTGAGAATGCTTGTATATATAAAGTACACGTCCAGTTTTCCGTCTCTTAGTTTCCAGGTACCTCTGTCTCACTGTCTCTCAACTTTGCTATTTGAGTTGGTTCAGGCAGTTCACAATTAAGAAAATAAAGAAGTATTTAATTGTGACTGAAATCGTTCTTTAACAGAAATTTCTGATCAGAAAAAAAGGTTTAATTTGTCAACATATAAAGTGAAAAGGCAAATTTGAGGAGGAAATGGTCAGTGTTAGGAGCCCAAAAGTAGCCAGACTAAATGATTAGGCAGCATATCTACTCCAGCCAGGCTTGGGCAAGAGAGAGAAGCAAATCAATTCCATCTTGAAAATGCTTTTTCTCTTGGGCTAATCTAATTTGTCACTTGCTAGAGATTATCTTGCTCTTTTGACTCTTGAAAATATAACAGAGGTCATAACTCTTCGCAGTGAATAGCAGGTCTATTTAGGATCTGTCTACTCATCAGTGATCACTACAGTCATATCTTCACGCTCTTGATAGCATGGAAAAAGGATTACAGTCATTCAATCATTAGGTTTACTAGTGCTTTAGTGTGCCTTGATTGCTAAGCTAGCATTCCTCTTGTCTATTTTCTTGAATAAAATCATTTGTGCTTTTAGTAGACTCCTATATATATATATATATATATATATATATATATATATATATATGAATTAAATTGACCAGTTAGAAACTTGTTCTCTGGATTGCTTATAGTCATAACCCTTTCATAACTCTTTTCTGAAAATTTTCTAGTTTTATTTTGTTTGAGTTTGGGGGCCAGACTTAGCAATACTCAGGGG
This sequence comes from Sorex fumeus, assembly GCF_029834395.1. Taxonomy (NCBI): domain Eukaryota; kingdom Metazoa; phylum Chordata; class Mammalia; order Eulipotyphla; family Soricidae; genus Sorex; species Sorex fumeus. The sequence goes on from NW_026606155.1 coordinate 6,748,653, forward strand.
CTACTTCCTGCCTGTTGCTCCTAGCAGTGCTGGTGGGGGTGGTGCTGGGAACTGACCCTGGGCTTCCATAAGCATGCACACTAGCCCTTTCAGCTATTTCCCCAGCCCCCCAATTTTCTACTTTAGACCAGTGTTACACATTATATATGCAAAACACCATCATTGCATATATGACAATAGGTCTAGTCTCTGTGCTGTTTATTTTTAATTCAAGTCCCGTTTACATTCTGCATGAGGAGTGAGATTCTTGGTCATATTACCATTTTGGTCAGGAAAGCACCTACATTGGGTCTCTGAGCATTTGGTTATTGCTCAGTTAATTTGTATTGATATATTGTTATTCAACAGATTCATTGAGAACCTACAATATATGAGGTATTGTTCCAATGCTAAGGATACAAGCATATTAATCCTCACCCCCAACAAAATCTCTATGGTAATGGAATTTACATTCTGTAAATAGAATTCTGGGATATATGCTTTATTTCCAACTTTGCCCTCCTTGTTTTTCCTCTCTCTTCAAAGCAAACAACATATTAGTGCTGTAGTTTTCTTTTGGTGAAGAAATGTCAAAGTCATAATTAATCTTTCAGGAAATCTGTTTCTTTCTGCCATGCTTTTTTTTTTTTTTTGAAAGGCAGTACCTACATAGGGAATGTGAAATAGCTGGTTATCTCCCTGTATCTCTCCTTCCAGTTCCCAATCCAGCAGGGGCTGGAGAATTCAGTGGACTAGGCGGGGCCTAAATAGAACTAAATGAAATTTAAAAACACCAAACCCAGGCAGCACTGAGGTGAACCTTAGAGCATATATGTTAACCCTATGCCTTGCCCCACATATACCCTCCACAAAACAGATAAGAAAAACTACTGGTGACTAATTGGTTGACCCAAGAGAAAACCAAAAAACAAGGAAAGGTTTGTCTTCTGTGGACCTAAAGAGACCTGAATAGTCAGTTTGCTTAAAGCTTGTTTAATACAAAACACAAAATGCTGTTTAAAATATTTACAGTAGGGCTAGAGAGAGAGCACAGCGGATAGAGCATTTGCCTTGCACGCGGCCGACCCAAGTTTGATTCCCAGCATCCCATGTGGTCCCCTGAGCACCGCCAGGAGTAACTCCTGAGTACAGAGCCAGGAGTAATCCCTGTGCATCGCTGGGTGTGACCCAAAAAGCAAATAATAATAATAAAATAAAAAAAATATTTACGGTATTTTTTTTGTTAAAAATTATTTAGAAGGTCATCACTATAGTACAGCAGGTAGGGTATTTGCCTTGCAGGCTGCCGATCCAAGTTTAATCCCCGGCATCCAGAATGGTCCCCAGGTACTTCCAGAGTAATTCCTGAATGCAGAGGCAGGAGTAATAACTCCTGAGCATTGCAGGGTGTGACACAAAAAGCAGAATAAAAAAAAATTATTTAGATCCTGGGCCAGGCACTTGTCTGACATGCAGCTAATGCTAATATGATCCTGAGCACCACATATGACCCCCCAAGCTCTTCCAGGAGTCAGCACTGAGCACAGAACCAGGAGTCAGCCCTGACACTGCCAGGCATGGCCCAAACATCTCTCTTAAGAAAAAATTATTTAGATTAGACTGAAGAGATAATACAGGAGGTAAGATGTCTGTCTTGCATATAGCTACTCCAGTTTGAATCCCTGGCACCATGCATCCTGGCAATCCCCCAAGCTTTGCCAGGAATTCACCTAAGTACTTCCATTGTTATACCGCCCACCCAATTATTTATTTCATAGAATTAAAATAATTGCTTTTGTAATAGTTTAGCCATTTAAGTTCAAATTGTACCATAACTACATAAGGCCTCTGAGACTCTTCTTTGAGTCCATTCACCCAGTGGTAATTGCAAAGTTAAAACAATCGTAAAACCAATACAAGTACTTTTGAGGGATGGCCAAGCAGTACCTGCTCACTGGAGGATGGTGATGGAGCTTGGATTTGGGATAACCAAATTTTTGTTCGTTTTGTTTTTTGGCGTTTGCATTCACACTCAGAAATCTTCAGGGGTTACTCCTGGCTCTGCACTAAGGAATTACACTTGACAATGCTTGGGGAGGACCATATGGGATGCCAGGAATCGAACCCCAGTTCGCCACATGCAAGGCAAATGATAGTACCCACTGTACTATCACTCCGGCCCCCCAACCTGGGTTCAGTCCCCAGCATTACATGGGGTCCTCTGAGCACTGCTGGTTATGGCCCAAAAACCAAAATCAAGAAATAAAATATTTAGGCCTACAATTGTAGGTCTTTATTTGTATGTGCTCTTGTCTCAAGCCCTGTAGACACTCAGGGACAGAGCCACTTTTCCACACCAAACAGCCCGAGTCCTCTAGACAGTCTTCACGACATGCTTTCTACCCCGTGTTTGAGGTCAGAGCAGGTGCAGGACTAAAAGTGATACTTCCTGAGTGGTCTGCTCTGCTGAGTTCAAGTGTTTTGTTTTCACTCCAACCTAAGTTATCAGTAAGTCCTGAAATCACTATTTTACAAGAATAGACAAATAGAAAAACCAGCTCCCGGAACCGTGCGGCCGACATCTTATTATAACATCTTATTATCTCACTCCTACTTTGGACAAACTGGCAGGCTACCGAATGTAGCCTGCCCACACAGCAGAGTCTGGCAAACTCCCCGTGGCATACCCAGTATGCCAAATACCAGTAACAATAACGGGTCTCATTCTCCTAAAGAGCCTTGAATATAATTTCAGGGCTAGGATGAAAGAGACATTACTGGGGCCTGCTCGAGGCAATCGACGAATAACAGGATGATTTGTGATTTGTGAGACAAATATATAAGAATATGTAAGGCTTTTCCAAAACCAAAAACAGTCAGGGATCAGACAATAGTACAGAGTAGGGTATTTGGCTGGCATGCGGCCCACCCTGTTTCCATTCCCAGCATCTCATATGGTCGTCCAAATCAACAAGAGTGATTACTGAGTGTAGAGCCAGGAGTAGTAAGCATTGCCACGTTTGGCACCCACCCTCCCTCCCTCCCACAAATAAAAACAAAGCCGAAAACAATTATCTATCTTAAGTGGAGATCTAAAATATTACTCCTTCTTACTACACAGTATTGCTTCTAAAATTTTTATTTAATAGGTATTCCCACCACAAATATAACACATAGGTATTCATATCTCCTTTTTGTCAGTCTTATATTCAGACAGTGAATGTTTCATCTAAAAAAAATTAAGTAGGGTAATTTGTATCCTAAATTAAGAACTTCTTTTTCCTTTTTGGTTTTTGGATCACACTCAGTGATGCTCAAGAGTCAGAAATTACTGGCTCTGCAGTCAGAAATTACTTCTGGTGGTGCTCAGGGACTGTACGGGATGCGGGAGATCAAACCTGAGTGGGGTGCTTGCAAGGCAAGTGCCCTGGCTGCTAAACTATTGCTCCAACCCTGGGACTTTTTTTTTTTAGTTTCATAATGATATTTTATTTAGAAGGTTTGGCAGTTCTTCCCTGTCAGTATAGATGCATTAAAAATTCTAGTGTCGATTATCAGGGTATTTTATAAACCAAAGCAAGTGACTTATCAATTTAAGTCATATCAGTATTATTTTAAAGGTTGTAGTAATTACAATTTATATAATTCTTGATTAAGAAGAAAAGTTTGGATCCAGAGATTGAAAGTCATGTTCAAATGCTGCTGATAAGTCTGTATAAATAAGTAGCCTAATAAATAATTAATTAGTGCCGTGAAATTAGTTTTGTGTGTGATATTTAATTATTTACACATTATTTTTATGATAGTTTTTAGCAATTTTACTTTTAATGTTATTTACAGATAATTATTTTTCTACTGGTTTTCTGTTATAGGTGACTCTGCAGACATGTCAGGTAAGGAAAGCTGTTTTCTGCTTTGGTGTTATTGCTTATTATTGCCAGCCCCCAATTGTGGCTGACAGGATGTCCTCCCCACAGTGCTCTGGGGGTGGGGGGTCACTCCTCAAATACTCAGCCTGGCAGTTTGGACCTGTGGGTGTGGTACTCTGCCCATTACTGCAGAGCTGTTCCAGCGCTGCACTGAGGGCTCGCCCATAGCGCCACCCCCAGGCCTTTCCTCTGGGTTTCTTCGAAGTGTCCACACCAATTTAGGATTGCTTGTTTTATTTTTTGTTTGGGGGGGGGAAGAGCCACACCCAGCTGCGCTCAGGGTTTACTCCTGGCTCTGTGCTCAGGGTTCACTCCTGTAGGCTGGGGTGACCCTATGTGGAACCACATGCAAGGCAGTGCTCTATCCACTGTAGTATGGCCCCAGCCTCTAGGATTGCTTTTTTTTTAATTTCTTTTTAATTTTTTTTATTTTATAAGGTAGTTCACAATATTAGATTACATTTAATATTAAGACATCAATCCCACCACCATTATACCTCCTCACCATTTTTTTACAGAGGATTGCTTTTTAATGAAGACTGTTGTTTTAGTATTATGAGATGGAACCTAATCTGCAGTGGCAGCAGGTTTTTTAAAACTAACATATTTTGATGGTTTTAGTATGGCCACCACAGCTATTAAGCGATTTATATATTTATATATCTCATCACCACAAAACTTTTTAATGTGCCATTCCCATTATTCCACATATTACACCAACAGATCATGTAGCACTGTAGCACTGTCCTCCTGTTGTTCATCGATTTGCTCGAGCGGGCACCAATAACATTTCCATTGTGAGACTTGTTGTTACTGTTTTTGGCATATCGAATACATCATGGATAGCTTGTCAGGCTTTGCCGTGCGGGCGGAATACTCTTGGTAGCTTAACGGGCTCTCTGAGAGGGGCAGAGGAATCAAACCCAGGTCAGTCACGTGCAAGGCAAACACCCTACCCACTATGCTATGGCTCCAACCCAACAGATCATGTAAAGATTTAAAATTCTTACTATTTATTTTGACCATGGCTTTATGAATTCAGAAGCTATAACATGAATTTTTTGTGCCTGTTGCATTTAGTTATTTTAATAATTAGACCTTTTCCAGCTCTATGTGGTTTGCCAAGCACTACCCAGGAGTAACCCCTGGACTGCCAGATGTAGCCCAAAAACCAGAAATAGGAATTTGAAAACGCCTGTTTTTTGGGGGGGGAAAAAACATTTGCCAGTGACTCGTATCTATTTCCTTCCCCTCATCCAGAGTACAAAGCATGATTTTTTGAGTTGGCATTAACTCCAAAGTTATCCAACACAGCAGGCAAAGGATTTGTTTTCTTCACTTAGCTCAAGAGCAGGACTTGGCAAACTACAGCCCACTATTTTGCACAGTCCAAGTGGAGCCAAATCTAGCCTCCAGCCAGTGAACTAAATAGAATTTTAACTAATTTATACTGTTTAGAGGAAAATTAAAAGAATAAAGCTGCATAACACTTGGAAATTATATGAGATTCCCATTTCAGTAGCCATTGATAAGATTGTATTAGACCCACTCATTCTGGGCACAGTGTGCTACAGTGGCAGTTGACCAGAGACCACATGTGACAGTCTCAGTACTGCTGCATGACTGTCCACAAATGACTGTGACAAACTGTTGACAAGATTTGGTTGCCATTCCACAACATTTATTTTTTAACAGCATCTATCCATCATGTCAAAAAAAGGGGGGAGGGACGTGAAAACTAGGCACATGAAAAAGGCTCATCATCACTGATTACCAGGAGAGCGTAAATCAAAACCACTATAGGATATCACTTCATACCAGCGATTCAGAATGGCCTGTTCTTTCTGACACAACTGCTCATGGGGACAGAGAAAAAGAACCCCACATTCACTGTGGTTGCAAACGTAAACTGGGTCTGCCTCTATGCAAAACAGTATGGCGATTTCTCCAAACATTAAAAATAGGTAGCTCAGGGGCTGGAGCAACAGCACAGCAGGTAGGGCGTTTGCCTTGCACGTGTTCAACCGGGTTTGATTCCCAGCAACCTATATGTTCCCCTGAGCACCGCCAGGGGTAATTCTGAGTGCAGAACCAGAAGTAACCCCTGTGCATTGCTGGGTGTGACCCAAAAAGCAAAAAAAATAGGTAGCTCAGGGGGCTGGAGCAATAGCACAGCGGGTAGGGTGTTTACCTTGCACACAGCTGACCTGGGTTCGATTCCCAGCATCGTATGGTCCCCTGAGCACCGCCAGGGGTAATTCCTGAGCGCAGAGCCAGGAGTAACCCCTGTGCATTGCCGGGTGTGACCCAAAAAGAAAAAAAAATAGGTAGCTCAGTGAACAAGAACTTGCTTTGCATGTGTGAGGGACCCACAAAAAAATGATGAATAAAAATACCTTGTGATCCAGCAATTCTCTTCCTAGAGATCTATCCCAAAAATGCTAGGTCAAAAAGATAGTTGGTGCTCATTGTGCAGTTTACAATAGCCAAAATCTGCAAACAGTGACAATGAGTGAATAAAGAAGTTTTCCTATAAATGCACAATGTCACGGTCATGGTCACGGTCCTCCTGTTGTTCATCGATTGGCTCGAGCGGGCCCAGTAACGTCTCCATTGTGACAATTGTTACTGTGTTTGGCATATCAAATGTGCCATGGGTAGCTTGCCAGGCTCTTCTGTGCGGGCGAGATACTCTCGGTAGCTTGCTGGGCTCTCCGAGAAGGGCGGAGGAATCGAACTCAGGTTGGCCACGTTGGCTGCGTGCAAGGCAAACGCCCTACCGCTGTGCTATCGCTCTAGCCCAATGTACAATGTATTTAAGAAAAAAAAAAACCTCCGATGTGACCAAACCCCTGACCTTCTGTTCTAACATGGTTGGAACTAGAGAGAGTCATGCTAAGTGAAGCAAGTCAGAAGAAAGACAAATGTCAAATGATTGGGGTCTGAAAAATAGTACAGCAGCAAGGATGCTGGTGGTTTGATCCCTAGAACCATGTATAGTACCTGAGCACAGCTGCTTTGTCACAAAAACAAAAATGTATACATCAGATAATCTCACTCTTGGTATGTGAAAAAAACAAAGCAAGGAAAGAATCCATGTCCAGTAAAAACAGAACATTAAGCCCAGATGACAGAACTGAAGTAACCAAAGGGAAGGGGCCAGGGAGTAGAAAGAAAAGATTCTTAGCAGGTGGAGGGATATGGGCACTTTGACTGGGCGGGGGGGGCAGCGTGGGGGACCTAACAGGGTGCCCCTAAAACATATAAATATTTAAACTCTTATAAACAAGTTGGGCTGGAGCGATAGCACAGAGGTAGTAGGGCGTTTACCTTACAAGTGATCAACAATGGCTGACCCGAGTTCGATTCCTCCACCCCTCTTGGAGAGCCCGGCAAGCTACCGAGAGTATCTCGCCCACACGGCAGAGCCTGGCAAGCTCGCCATGACATATTCGATATGCCAAAAACAGTAACAAGTGTCACAGTGGAGACGTTACTGGGCCCGCTAGAGCAAATCGATGAACAATGGAAGGACAGTGACAGTGATAAACAAGTTACTCAATAAGTTTCTGATATACACACATATACATATATTTATACACACACACATATATATAATAAAATGGATATAAAGGAAAGTAGACTTTGAAATCACTTTCAAGGAACAATCAAGTTTGGATTACAGTGTTATCCAAGTAGATGGTAACACACTGGTTATTGTGTAAAGACAGGTGTAGCTATGCTGAAGAGCACAACAGCCATGGACAGTCTTGCTGTGTTTCTATCAGGTACTCGCAGCTCGCAGGAAAGCAAGTGAGGAAATTAGAAGATTTAAAACAGAGGGTCTCGGGGCAGGAGAGATAGTACAATAGGCAGGACCCTGACCTTGCATGCTGCTGACCTGGGTTCAACCCCCAGCACCTCCTATATTCTCCCGAGCCCGCCAAGGCTGATCTTTGCGCACAGGGCCAGGAGTAAGCTTTGAGTGCAACCGCATCTGACCCAAAGACAAAACACAACAAACAAACAGAAAAGAGTATCTTGCAACAAAATTTCTCCAGATAAATGAAAATCGAGGGCCAGAGAGAGAGAGAGTACAGGTGTTCAAGCACCTGCCTCACTTGCAGCTGAGTCTGGTTCGATTCCTTGGTGTGGCTCCGAACAAATTTAAACTACAGCTACAGGAAACAAAGGTCACTGACTACTAGCCAAAATAATAATAATAAGGCTCCAGCCAAGGACCAGAGTGATAGTACCGTGGGTAGGGCACATGCCTTGCATGTGGCCTACCTAGATTTGATCCTGAGCACCTCATATGGTCCCCGGAGCACCACCAAGAATGGTCCCTGAGGGCAGTGCCATAAATAAACCCTTAATGCAGGTATGGCCCCCAAACCAAAATAGATGAATAGTGCTACAACTGAAGTAATTTTCCTTTTTTTAATTTCTTAAAATTGAATCACTGTGAAATACACAATTACAAGCTTGTTCATGATTGGGCTTCAGTCACAAAATGTTCCAAAACCCGTCCCTTCACAGTGTACATTTACTACCAGTTCCAGTTTCCAGTTTCCCTAATGCCAACCCTCCACAGCCAACCTGCTTCTATGGCAGGCACTTCTCTCTCTCTCTCTCTCTCTCTCTCTCTCTCTCTCTCTCTCTCTGTCTCTCTCTCTCCCCCCTCTCTCTCCTTCTCTCTCCCCCTCTCTCTCTCATTTTAGGCATTATAGTTTGCAGTACAGATGCTGAAAGGTTATCATAGATATCCCTTTACCTTGCAACACTCAGTTCTTGTCCATAGTGATCATTTCCAACTAGTATTGTCATAATGGACCTTCCTCTATCTTAACTACCCTCCATCTCCCACAATAGTGGCCAATCATTGACCAGTCCTCCTGGCCCATTTCCCTGGCCTTGGATATTAGTTTCATTCCCATGAAGAAGTGCAGTCATTCTATATCTGTCCCTTCCTTTTGACTCAGTTCATTCAGCAAGATACTCTGCAAGTCTTACCCATTTATAGGCAAATTTCATGACCTCATTTTCCCTTGATCACTTGATCACTTGACATCCCGTTACTAATCAATTTGCTCGAATGGACGCCAGTAACATCTCCATTCGTCCCTGTCACGTGCTAGTGTAATCCAATAGCGATTGCGCATTCTAGGAACAAGAAGAGCCTCAAACTGATCATTCAGGGTCTTGATGAAGAAGTCTCACCATCTCATAGGTGGGTGGCCACACGATCTTTTGACGTCCTGTGGAATCTAATCGGTAATGGCTCTAGTCCAGCAGTCGTCTCCAAATCTCATTACATGTCCAGCCCATCTAATTTTTGACACCTTGGCAAATGAGACAACGTCCCTGATTCTTGATCATCTACAGAGGTTGGCTCTCCGGATTCTTTCTCTCACTTGAGTGAAGCATGATAATCCACGCATAGCTCTTTCGACTCCTCTTTGGGAGACACAAACAGATGCATATTATTCCATTTTGTAGATGAGCCATAGTTTCTTTATCCATACGTCTGTTCTCAGGCACTCAGGTTGTTTCCAGACTTTTGCTATGGTGAATAGAGTTGCAATGAACATATGAGTGCAGATGTTGTTTCTGCTGTGTGCTTTTGGATCCCCAAGGTACGCTCCCAGAAGTGGTAGTGCTGGGTCATATGGGAGCTCTAATTTCTAGATTTCTGAGGAATGCCCATATTATTTTTCAAAAAAGTCTGGAACAGTCGGCATTCCCACCAACAATGAAGGAGAGTCCCTTTCTCCCCACATCCACATCAGCACTGGTTGCTCTTGTTCATATGAATATGTGCCTGTCTCTGTGGTATGAGATGATATCTCATTGTTGTTTTGGTTTGTATCTCCCTGGTGATTAATGATGTAGAGCATTTTTTCATGTGCCTTTTGGCCATTCAAACTTCTTCTTTGAGGAAGTTTCTGTTCATTTCTTCTCCCCCTTTTTGATGGAGTTCATGGTAAGCTTTTATGTCTGTTTCTATGCCCAAAGCTTAGTAGTGTGGTCAGTCTCTCTCCCGCCCTACCTCTCTCTGTCTCTCTCTCTGTCTCTCTCTCTGTCTCTCTGTCTCTCTCTCTGTCTCTTTCTATCTGTCTCTCTCTTTCACACACATACACACAACCTATCTTATTACATGGTAAGCATTTATGTCTATTTCCATGTAGATTTTTTTTTTGCAGTTGTGTAAGTCGTCTGACCATTTTTATATGCTATTCAAAATTAAATATGTGGGGGGGGGGATGGAGCGATAGCACATCGGGTAGGGCGTTTACCTTGAACATGGCCAATCTGGGTTCGATTCCCAGCATCCCATATGGTTCCCCAAGCACCGCCAGGAGTGATTCCTGAGTACAGAGCCAGGAGTCTGTGCATCACCAGGTGTGACCCGAAAAGAAAAATAAATAAATATCTGGTTAATGTTTTTGGTGGAGTAGAGCCCAGTTGGGCCGGAGCGATAGCACAGCGGTAGGGCGTTTGCCTTGCACGCAGCCAACATGGCCGACCCGAGTTCTGTTCCTCCGCCCCTCTCGGAGAGCCCGGCAAGCTACCAAGAGTATCTCGCCCGCACAGCAGAGCCTGGCAAGCTACCCGTGATGTATTCGATATGCCAAACACAGTAACAACAAAGTCTCCAGTGGAGACATTACTGGGCCCACTCGAGCAAATCGATGAACAATGGGAGGACAGTGACAGTGACAGAGCCCAGTTGTAGAATGGTTCAGTGCCCCAAGTTGCTACGCCTGGCGGTGCTGATTGGGATGGGAGAATGCCCTGCCAGGGAACCAATGTAGGACCTGCATGCACGCATTTTCTTCATCCCTGTGAGCTCTCTACCCAGCCCCTCATTTAATATAGTTTAACTGCTTTATTTGAAGAACAGTCAGGTTTATCATTGTATACCATAAATTGTATGTGGCGTATAATACAGTCTAAGTTTTTAGAATGTTTTCTTTAAAAACTAATCAGGATTTATTTCCACATCTTTTTTCTCTTTCATTTCCCAAGTGGTACATACTCAGAGGGCCCGAGGTGCAGCATGGTCTATGCCCTGCAGTTGGTGCGTTGGTATTTGGGGGCCACAAGGGCCACACCCAGCATTGCTTGGGGCACCGTGTGGTGCCTCGTATTGCACCAGATTGGCTGCATGCAAGGCCTGAACCCCCAAACTCTCTCTTGGCCCTGCATCATGATTTTAAGATAGCTTGTCTTATATCACATTTTTTTTTCCTTTTTGGGTCACACCCGGCGATGCTCAGGGTTACTACTGGCTCTGCACTCAGGAATTACTCCTGGCAGTGCTCAGGGAACCATATGGAATGCTGGGAATCAAACCCGGGTCAGCTGCGTGCAAGGCAAACACCCTACCTGCTGTGTTATCACTCCAGCCCCTCACATTTATTTTTTGCAAGATTTATAATTTGAGGCAAGGAGATTTTGGTTACTTTACTAAAAGGACTTTTATGCTGTAACTGTGTTAGATGTTGAATTACTGAATTAGCTGCTGGCATTTTATTATTATTATTATCACTCCCTTTGTTCTCATTGTTGCCATGTCGGGTCACACTCTGGCACCAGAGATCTTACTGGCAGCACCAAAGATCACACTCACAGCCTCAGGCTTGCCAACCTGACTAAGCCACATTCCCAGATCTCATGCCTATTAATTTATACAGAATACGGTTTATAAAATAAACACAGTAGAAACATAGGCGTTTTTAACTTGGACAAATATAGAGAACCTGGAAAAAAAAACCAAGCAACCAGAACTGGTTACACAAGAATATAACACCAAACATTTATTTTTTAGACACTGGCAAGTTTATTTCTCCCATGAAATTCTGATTAAAATTTTAATCTTAGGAAATTAGCATTTTGCCAGATAACTGTTAGTCAGTGCTGAGGTATATTTGAGATAGTCGGGATTTCCTGCCTATTGTGTTTCTCAATTTTACCTACTTCTCTTTTTTGGAGGGTGGGCCACAATACTCAGGGGTTACTCCTGGCTCTACACTCAGGAATCACTCCCGGCAGTGCTTAGAGAACCATATGGGATGCAGGATCGAACTCAGGCTGGCCGCATGCAAGACAAGTGTCCTGCCCACTGTTCTATCACTCCGGCCTTAGGCTTATCAACTTTTCATCTCTCCTTCATATGACATAACTATTTGAACATACACTCTGCATTAACCATGTAAATTTAACACGGGTCTAAGACATATATTATTTTTGAGTAGTTGAAGTTGTGACTGCCTAATTTACTTATCAGAATTAATGTTATTATCCAAGGTTATTTGGATAAAAGCCTGAGGACATCCAGCATTTTGTTCTTTTCCTTCATCAAAATAAGCCTTAGTTTCTTTTTTTTTTTTTTGTAAATTAAGTACACCTTGGTAGTTTCCTTTTTTCTTATGTTTCAGAGATAAGCACCCTCCATATGCTTTACAAATAGAAATAGTTCTAGTACTTCTGCTAGAACTTTTGTTTGTGTAGTTTTATTTTGGTTTGATTTTTGCACCACATGTGACGGGTGCTCAGGGATTATTCCTGTTTCTGCATTCAGGGATCGCTCCTGATAGGTCTCTGGGGAACCATATTGGTGCCAGGGATCAAACCCGGAACAGGCACATACAAGACAAATGCCCTGCCAGTTGTGTATCTCTCCGGCCCATAACTACTGTTTTCCATCTTTATTTAGCTACCGCTCCTTCTATCCACATCTGGGATGCCATCAACAAGCAGACCCTGTCGGTCCTCAGATGCTACCATTCAAAGGGGGTGTGTTCAGTCAGCTTCAGTGCCACTGGGAAACTCTTGCTGTCTGTGGGGCTAGACCCAGAACATACTGTCACCATCTGGAGATGGCAGGAAGGTAGGGTTCCTTTTTGCTTTGAGTTCCTTACTCACATAAGAATTATGCGGTATTGTGAATTCACTGATATTTGTCTTACCACAGTCATTGAAACCATTAGTTACTATATCCCAATGCATCATACACCATTTCCATTATCTTCTGCTATTTCCTTTCAGTAAACTGTATGTATTGCTTATTATATAATTAGTTTATAGAGGATCTTAAGAATGTAAATAGTATAATTTAAGTATAAAAAAATCAATAGCGTAATTAATACTTTAAAACTTATTATGGGGGCTGGAGCAATAGCACAGCGGGTAGGGAGTTTGCCTTGCACGCAGCCGACCCTGGTTCGATTCCCAGCATCCCATATGGTCCCCCGAGCACTACCAGGAGTGATTCCTGAGTGCAAAGCCAGGAGTAACCCCTGAGCATCGCCGGGTGTGACCCGAAAAGCAAAAAAAAAAAAAAAATTATGTATCTACTTAAAAAAATGAAACTCATAGAAACTACATAGAAATGTGTTTTTTTTAAAATCTAAAATGGCCCTCCGTCAGTAACAATGCCGCTTTCCTTGACTATATATCACTCTGAAAATATGGGACAAACCCTGTCCGCAAGAACCCTAACCCCAACCTTAACCCTAACCCTAACGCACTTGTCACTGCAAGTGCCAGGTTGGGACACAGCCTGCTCCCACACATATTTGTCTCTTGAATCACTCTTTTGAACGACTAAAATTCGTATCATACTTTGTCTGTACTAACCTAAATAATTTCATGGTATCTTTTATCAGGTGCCAAAATTGCCAGTAGAGCTGGTCACAACCAGCGTATTTTTGTGGCAGAATTCCGACCGGATTCAGATTCCCAGTTTGTCTCTGTGGGAGTGAAACATGTGAAGTTCTGGACACTGGCAGGAAGGGCTCTGCTGAGCAGAAAGGGGATACTGAGCACCCTGGAGGATGCCCGGATGCAGACCATGCTGGCTGTTGCATTTGGTGCAGTATGTCTCTTAAAATGCATGTGGTAGTGTAACTGTGAACTTATGTATTGGATTATTTTGAATTTTCTTGCCAAAGACACAATAACGTTGACTTTATGGATATATATCCAGTTAGTGATATTCATGGATTATTTCAGCTTTCAAAGTCTAGTACTTTACTTGGAAAGGTGTTTTTGAATTAACAACAACAATGAAAGAGGAGATGGATGAAGCGCTGAATAAATAGAATTTTGGAATAAAAAAAAAAAAAAGTCTAGTACTTTCAGAGATCAGTAGTGGGAATGAAAGTTAATAGGGAACATGGAGGATTATAATGAAATGTGTGAGTCCTGGGCTGGATAGTACAGCAGTAAAGCACTTGCCCTTACATGCTACTGACAAGGGTTCAATCCAAGCACCGCATGTGGTCCACTGAGCACGGAGTGATCCTTAACACAGCACCAGGAGTAACCCGAGCACAGCCAGGTGTGGCCAAAAATATTTTGAGTCCTTGGGCTACTGCCATTCTCAAAAGTATTTTGTAATCACCGCCCTAATCTTCCTAACATTTGTTTTCCTAGTAGTTTCTCACTGTTCTAAAAATGAAAGATAAGTCAAGAAATTAACTCTAACGTGTTTAAGGTTGTCTGTGGGTTAGTATTCTTTTTTCCTCCTATCATCTTAACAAACTGCTTATCATGTAGTTCATGTAGTTGGAAGCTCAGGACAATTTCTCCTGCGAGGGGAAAGAGCAGAATGTTCCAGAGCTGTCTCCTTGTCCCCCGACCCTCTATCCCCAATTCCTGTCTGTGGTTTACAGTTTACATCCCTTTCCTTGAAATCCCAGAAGTGGCAGGGCTTTGTAAGACCTTCATGTATCAAGAATCTAGAAAGCATGTAGGTATGTAATATTTGGAATAAAGAAAATTACAATGTTAGAACCTTTAAGTACTTGAAGGAGACTTGAAGAAGCTAGAGGGTATATATAGTAAGAGAGGGCGGGCACTTAGTGGCCTTGTATATGGCCACTTTGACTGCAACCCTGGTTTGGTTCCCTGGTACCATGCCATCCCCTGAGCACAGAGCAAGGAGTAACCTCTAAGCACAGCAAGTTTGGGCCAACTCTGTTCACCACCACTGCCACAAGTGAAAAGCAAATAGAAATGTTTGAAAATAAGACCACTGAAAATCAGCCATGCCAGTTCAAACTTTTTAAATATTTTGAGATCCTTTAGGATCACTAATTCCTTTCCAGAATAAAAACCTGAAGATTCAAATGCTACAATGTTATTAACTTTTTTCATATAAGATTCTTTACGAAGTTATCCATTCTCATACCCATTTATAGAAAATAAATCTGAAGATTAAAATATTCACCGTAATTGGCTTAAACGTGAAACGGCAGTAGTGAGACTCTTGTTATACAACCTGTTAGGTTGTGTGCAGTTTAATACTTTTATTAAGAATTTTAGTTTTTCAGGGGATTGAGTGAGAGCACAGCGGGTAGGGCGTTTGCCTTGCACACGGCCGACCCGGGTTCAATTCCCAGCATCCCATCTGGTCCCCTGAGCTACCACCAGGAGTAATTCCTGAGTGCAGAGCCAGGAGTAACCCCTGTGCGTCACCAGGTATGACCCAAAAAGCCAAAAAAAAAAAAAAAAGAATTTTAGTTTTTGTAAGGGTCTGTCTCACAGTAATTCAATAATAAAATCTTTAAAAATATGTTTTTAATTTTAATTTTTGGTTTCTAGATGATATCTAGCAATATTTAGGGGCTACTTCCAGCTCAGTGCTCTGAGAACACTCCCAGTAGTGCTTGCAGGACCACGCCAGTGCCAGGGATCAAGTCCAGAATTCCCACATGCATATATACACTTAGGCCTTTGAAACATCTCACTGGCCCCCTCCACTTACGCCTTTTAAAACAGCTCTCTCCAGGGGCTGGAGCGATAGTACAGCGGGTAGGACATTTGCCTTGTACACGGCCAACCTGGGTTCAATTCCCAGCATCCCATATGGTCCCCTGAGCACCGCCAGGGGTAATTCCTGAGTGCAGAGCCAGTAGTAACCCCTGTGCATCACTGGGTATCATCCAAAAAGCAAAAAAATCAGGAATAATAAAACATCTCTGTATGAGACAGAAAAGAGAGTACGGGGGCAAGAAACTTGCTTTGCTTGTGGTTGACTCTGGCTCAGTCCTCAGCACCACACAGAGTTCTGTGAGCAACTACAGTAGTGACCCCTGAGCAGAGTCCAACAGCCCCTGTCCCAAATAAATAAAAGAAATGAATATTCTCTATGCCAGGTAAGAGTCAAGAAATTCCAACTTCGGGGGCTGGAGAGATAGCACAGCGGGTAGGGCGTTTGCCTTGCATGCGGCCAACCTGGGTTCGATTCCCAGCATCCAATATGGTCCCGTGAGCACCGCCAGGAGTAACTCCTGAGTGCAGAGCCAGGAGTAACCCCTGTGCATCGCCAGGTGTGACCCAAAAAGCAAAAAAAAAAAAAAAAAAAAAATTCCAACTTCTACTCCTGAAGCATTTACATTCTACTTGCAGATAAGGAATGAATTGATAATACTCCTGGGTTACAATTCCAGTTGTTATCCAAATGTGACAGAATTTAAAGCCATTTTTCTTTTCATTGAAGCTAAAATGAAACAAAAAAAATCAGCACTTGATATAGAACTGATTTCTCCATTTCCCACTTAAATTCATATAAGGATTATAATTCTCAAAGCAAGCTCAAGAACACGTCATTAAACTTTTTTTCACTTAAGATTTGTCTTATTTTAAATTGATTGCAGAAATGCACTATCTTTTACTATTTTGATAAATCACAGAAAATGCTGATTTCACAAGTGACTAAAAAACTCTTACAGCTTTATTATTTTAGTTTTGGGGCCACAGCCAGCAGTGTGTCCCCAAAACTCTTGACTGCAGGCAGAGATCACTCCTGGTGGTGCTCAGAGGACCATATTGTGTGACAGGGATCAAACCAGATTGGCCATGTGCCAGATAAGTGCCCTGCCTGCTGTACTACTGCTCTGCCCCCAAAGTCCTAAACATTCTAGGACTTCACCAAACCTAGCCAGTTCTGATTTCCTCCTCTTAGTCCTTTATTGCTGTTACTGATGGCCTCTTATTTCTTTGTCATCTGATAAAAATTAATCTAAATGGATGATATAAACCGAGATCATATTTAAGAACTAAAAGAGACCTTAGAGAATGAATGCCCTCTTTTTATACATAAAAAGGCTAAAAAAATCTTGTCTAAGGTCATTCTAGAAAATGAGCAGACAATAGAAAAAAGTCCCTGACAAAGCTAGACCCAAGTCAGTCTCTGATCCAAGTTCAGTTTCTCCAACCATACCATGCTTTTTATGGTGAGACAGAATCGCACTTAGGGGCTGCAACGATAACACAGTGGATAGGGCGTTTACCTTGCACGCACCCAACCCCAGTTCGATTCCCAGCATCCCATATGGTCCCCTGAGCACCACCAGGAGTAATTCCAGAGCCCATGAGCCAGATGAGCCAGGAGTAACCCTGTGTGACCCCCCCCTAAAAAAAAATCACACTTAGAGAAGTAGCTTTGAATTCTACTTGAACTTTTGATGAGTTTATCTCCCCCTTCCCCTACTCCTTTTCAGAATAACTTGACGTTTACAGGTACCATCAGTGGAGATGTCTGTGTGTGGAAAGATCATATACTGTGTAGGATCGTAGCCAGAGCTCACAGCGGGCCTGTGTTTGCCATGTACACCACCCTTCGAGATGGACTCATTGTGACTGGAGGCAAGGAAAGGCCGTGAGTCCGCTTCCTTTCTGTCTCGTACCATGCGGTAACAGACTTGCAGCTATTCACTCTCAGCTACGTGAATGATCCCCATCTTCCTGAGGCTTCCCTTTCGCCTTTTATGTGCTTTCTGTTGTTATTTTGGTTCTTAAATCACTTCCATGTTTTTGTTCTGCGAACTAAATAAATCTGAACTCCAACCAGGTGCCAGTTTTTTTGAGGTGCAGATAGTCTGTCCCCCAAGAATTGGTTCCCTTAATGTCTAGAAGCCTGGGGGGCTAGAGCAATAGCACAGCAGGTAAGACATTTGCCTTGCACATGGCCAACCCGGGTTCGATTCCCAGCATCCCATCCCTGAGCACCGCCAGGGGTAATTCCTGAGCGCAGACCCAGGAGTAACCCCTGTGCATCGCTGGGTGAGACCCAAAAAGGAAAAAGAAAAAAAAAATGTCTAGAAGCCTGTGCTGAGTGACTAGTGAACCAGGGATAATCTAGACTAACCTGCTCTCTTCTAGACTCCAAACTCTATCCTAAGGAGATTTTGCATTGTCATGCATTTTTTAAAGGATAAAAGGATGCTATAAACCAATTCACATTTTGCTTTGTTTGCTCTTGCATGAAGCAGGCTTGTTGGATAAAATAAAGGCCTCAGAAAAATCTGTCTGTGGCACCTTATCCTGAGTGATTTTCCAGTCACTAAAGTAACCAGTTCTTGAAAGACTTCCTACAAACATTCCTATGTATGTTAAAATGCAATGTACCAATAAGTGATAAGTGACATCTTCATCCTGAATACAGGATTAAAATGATCATATTAAGCACAAATAAAACAGCTTTGTCTTTCACATAAAGAATATAGTATATCAGTATTTTTACTCTAAAAGTTTCTCTACTAGTAAAGAAATACCTTTTCAGTCTTCCCAAGAAAAAAACCTTGTTATATTATTTTGCCTTTATATATTGCTTTCAGATTTGTTACATGTCTTCTGGTCTTGCACACTTCCCATTCTCAGGAGGGTTATTTTATTTATTTTTTGCTTTTTTTGGGTCACACCCAGCAATGCACAGTGGTTACTCCTGGCTCATGCACTCTAGAATTACTCCTGGCGGTGCTCAAGGGACCATATGGGATGCTGGGAATCGAACCTGGGTCGGCCACATGCAAGGCAAATGCCATACTCGCTGTGCTATCACTCCAGCCCCAAGAGGGTTATTTTAATAATGAAGGGGATTCTCTTGGCCCTTTAAAATAACTTGGTATTTTTAGAGTGGCATTTATAATTCTACCACCTGGTCTTAACATTTCCATTATATCATCCTTTTAATGTAATATATGTGTGTGTGTGTATATATATATATATCACTATCATCCCATTGTTCAATTCGCTCGAGCGAGCCCAGTAATGTCTCCATTCGTCCCTGTCACATGAAAAGTGTAGCCCAATGACATATTGGGGGCTCCTTCGGGGTCAGGAGAATGAGGAACCATCATTGTTACTGTTTTTTTTGGCATATCGAGTACGCCACGGGTAGCTTGTCAGGCTCTGCCATGCGGGTGGGATACTCTTCGGTAGCTTGCCGGGCTCTCCAAGACGGATGGAGGCTTTTGGGGCAGCCTCTAATCACCTTTACAGGTGTTCCTAGTCAGGCATGATAGGTGGGTATGATACTCTCAGTAGCCTGCCAGGTTCTCTGAGAGTGAGAATAAGAGGTCACGCAGCCGCTTGGTTTTATAGTCTCTGGATGGCAGTTGGTGGGTGTACCTGTCTAGCTACTAGAAGGTGGGGGAGCTGGGTGGAGGAGGCCCAGTCCCGAACCAAGCAGGCTTGGAGATCTCAGCCCTGGGTCCCGCACACCTGGGTTCCTCTGCCGGTTCCTCATCCAAGCATGTAGAGAGTGGTCTCAGCATGGCTTTGGCTGGGTCCCAGAAGTTTTCAGCTGTCGGGGCTCTGCTCGGGGTGGAGAGGGAAACTCAACCCGCCCTCCACCAAGGGGCCCAGGTGAGGATAGCCAGGTGCAGGGGCAGGAAACTCGGCCTTGTTCTCTTCCGGAAGCTTGGTTTTATATATATACACACATGTATCTTGGGACACCTGGGGATACATTTAGTATTTACACCTGGGACACCTTAATAGCTTGTTTGCTTGTGGCAGAAAAATAAGCATTTCATTAAAAATTGTAAACAATATTTCTTAAACAGTCCTTAAAATTGCTATAGAAAATGAGTCTACCCAATAATATATGCTTATTTTGCTTTGGGCTGTTATTTACTCAGGTCCAAAGAAGGAGGAGCAGTTAAACTATGGGACCAAGAACTGAGACGCTGCCGTGCTTTCAGGCTGGAGACAGGACAAGTCACAGATTGTGTTCGTTCTGTTTGCAGAGGAAAAGTAAGAAGTTCTTTGGTTGAACTGAACTTGAACACTCATTCCAATTGCAACTTGAGGAGAAAACTTAATGGGCTTGTCAGTTGTGTCTGCCTTTCCCGTGGGTTTCTCTGCCATGCCACTGTGGACACACGTGCAGCCCGTGACCAGTTGCAGCTTGAGGACGCTGTTCTGTCTAAACACCGTATTAAAACTTTCACATTTTCTTTTCACCGGTACCACGAATTTTCCTTTCAGTGTTTGGTGGTGTTGAAGATCAAACCTGGGGCCTCACACAAAAGACATGTTCTACCGTACCAGTGGACTCATTTCACATATTTCCTTTTAGAAGTCTAAACAGTTTATTTAGATAAACTTGTGTTTAGTGTGGTGAGCCTCCTGGGAAAAGTCTCTTTCTCATTCCACTCCTCTGATTCAGTTTTCTCCAGTCCCCTGGGATCTCTTTGCAGGACTGCATTACATGTTGATTCCTACAGCACCTTGGTCCAAGCAGCTCTGTCCAAGCTTGTCTACATTCACACTTACCTAAACAGTGAGTGGCCTTGGCATCTACCCCAAAACACAAGAACATTTGAAAGAATATGTGCACCTATGTTGATTACCACACTTATTACAGGAGCCAAGATATAGAAATAATCCAAATACTCAATGACACAGATGGATCAAGAAATTGTGGTATATATACACACAATGAAATACTATGCAGCTCTAAAAAAGAACAAAACCCTGCTATTTGTAGCAACATAGATGGAATTAGGGGGTGCTGAGTGAAGTCAGTCAGAAGGAAAAGGACAGATACAGAATGATCTCTCATATGTGGGACTTAAAAGATACACAGCAACAGAGCAACAAAGGGCAAGAGGCACACAACAGAACTGATCCACACAATTATTGCGGGGGAGAGGGGGAATGCTGAAAGGGAGGTGGATACACTGATGATGGGTGTGGTGTTGTATATAAATATAAGCCATAAACTCTCCTCCCTCTTTGAGGAGCCAGGTGACTAGGGGAAGAAATTCCACACACAAGAAAAATTTGAACATGAGTACACTTGCAGTAATAAGCCTGTTTATAAACCACACACATTAGTATGCTTAGGTTAAGTAGCAAACTTACATCGTTTTTTTTTTAATTCATCCTGAGGACCACTCGTTAGTGCTGAGTCAGGTAGTTCCAGGGGACATCAGGGTCACCCTAGGTTTTACACAAGGAACAATGAATACAGTGCTGGGAAATGAATCCAGGAAGCACAGGGTTTTCTTTCCGCCCATTTATCATCTTTTAGGGGTCATTCCTGGACCACCTGGCAGGCATGGCAGTTTGCTGCTTGGGCCGAGTGATGCAGTACTGCCCAGCAGTGCTCCGGGGCCTAGCAAGGAGTATTAACTTAGAGGAAATTCACTGGCATATACTTAAAAGTTCACCCACATGTACTTTGACACCATCCAGCCCAATGATCCTGAGGGACATTTCTTGTTAAGAGAAAACTGCATGGACTAATGATTGGCTTGCTACTGGATTAGCTACAAAATTCTGACTGGCCAGTAGGGTCATTCGTTTATTATAGGCAAGAGAGCAACCATGCATGACAATGTAGTATCCACTTTGTTTCAGGGCAAGATACTGGTTGGAACAAGGAATGCTGAAATTATTGAAGTTGGAGAGAAAAATGCAGCATGTAATATTTTGGTTAACGGTCATGTGGATGGACCAATATGGGGACTGGCAACACATCCTTCCAGGGATTTTTTTCTTTCTGCTGCAGAAGACGGGACAGTGAGACTCTGGGATATCACTGATAAAGTAGGTACAAACAATTCTTAACAAATTGTTCAAGTTTCTGCAAAGTATAAGCACTAGAACAAAACTTAACGCTCTTAAGATTCGTGTTGATGGGCTGGAGCGATAGCATAGTGGGTAGGGTGTTGGCCTTGCACATGGCCGATCCAGGTTCGATTCCCAGCATCTCACATGGTCCCCCTGAGCACCGACCACCAGGAGTAACTCCTGAGTGCAAAGCCAGGAATAACCCCTGTGCATCATCAGGTGTGACCCAAAGAACAAAGGAAAAAAAAAAAGATTCATGTTGAGAATTTGGAAGAGAAAGTTGCTTATAAGTATTCTACTTAATGTAGTTCTCTGGCTCTTACAGAAGATGTTAAACAAAGTGAATTTGGGACATGCTGCTCGTACTGTATGTTATAGCCCTGAAGGGGACATGGTGGCTATTGGAATGAAAAATGGAGAATTTATTATTTTACTGGTGAGCTCTCTGAAAATATGGGGAAAGAAGAGAGACAGGCGATGTATAATTCATGATATCAGGTTAGTAAACAACGTAATTTCTAGTATGTTTATATAAATGCTCCAGCTTATATTTGAGAACCACTTCTTAGCACATCAGTAATTGTCCTTAGTGCCCTTGGAAGCTTAACACATCATAAACTGCTCTGTGGTTGATGTCCAGTGGATCTGTAAGTTAAGAATAAGTAGTCAAACACCCATATTCCTTTATAATGCAAAGTATTAAGGGACTGTTGGATGGATAATCACATTAGAATACATCTGCCCTTCACATTATCAGCCTGGAAAAGTAAAGTGATAATCCCAAATGTTTCCCCTAGTAATTTCCCTAGCAGTTTATTTCCCCTAGTAATTTAATTACAGAATTTCACTGAATTTTCATAAATATACTGTGACCCCAAAACTAAACCTTTCTTGAATTTTATTTTTCAGGGCCTAACTTTGTTTTTTACAAGTGGTTACCCTTACTTCTACTTGATCATAATAGTAATTGGCAGCCGAATCAATCAAAAGCTTGAACTTCCACTAGTAAAAACCGTTTCCAAGTGAACCCTTCCTAGAACTTCGAGATGCTACAGCAAGATAGTCTGAATTGCCCCGTGCTCTGCAGGGTCACTAGACAAACCACGTGTCATCTTCATTGGCTGCTTTATTGGAGAGCAGAGACTCCCAAGTAGTGCTCCGAAGGCCCAGGCACCAGCATATGATTATAGTTGGCCCAGCAGGTTGGGTGGGTCACTGCCGGGGCCCTTCAGTGCTGGGGGGACCACCTCAGCAGCAATGGGGGGGGAAGAGGCCTCCAGAGACAAGAGCTGTACTCAGCTTGTCTCTTAACTCTTCCTACATGACTCAGGAACGTGCCATTCCTGCAATAACCCAGAGTGACTTACTCCTCATTCCTTGACGTCTACAAAAGAATCCAGAATCCCAGTGATTTTTTTTTAACTTAGCTGCTAATGTACTGACTGTTCAAAAACATTTCTTTAAAGATGATTAGGTAATTCAGGAACCACCTAAAATTGAAGTAAAACAAAGCTATTCTATGTAAAAATATTAGTACATGTAATCAGTTATGTCTGGTAGGGCTTTTTGGAAGGTATATCCCACATCTACTTATTTTCTAGAGCAGGAGTTACTGGTCTTAAATGTTTTGTGCAATTTCATGTGGTCTGACTGATCTCTCTTATGTTGCATATACAGATTTAGCCCGGATTCCCGATTTCTGGCAGTGGGTTCTGGAGAGAACTCAGTGGATTTTTATGACCTAACATTAGGCCCCACCCTTAACAGAATAAGCTACTGCAAAGACATTCCAAGCTTTGTCATTCAGATGGACTTTTCCGCAGATAGCAGGTTTCTCCAGGTATGTACGGGCTAACCAACCAGTTTAGAACAGCTCTGCTTTGATGCTGGCATTAAGTGAATGCAATCGAAGCTTCTGACTTGTTCCGTATGAACTGTTCTTTAATTCTATTCTTTTTTTTTGGTGGGGGGGGGATCACACCTGACGATGCACAGGGGTTACTCTTGGTTCTGTACTCAGGAATCACCCCTGGCAGTGCTCAGGGGACTATATGGGATGCTGGGAATCAAACCCTGGTCGGCCACATGCAAGGCAAACGCCCTACCCGCTGTGCTATTGCTCCAGCCTTAAATAATTCTAGTCTTATCAATACTTTCTTCTACTTACCTTTTGCTTTTGAATACTAAAGATAAAAACCAAGTAGCACTTATTAGTACATTATAAACCTCTTCTGAATTTTGCCTAATAGGACTCAATTATTTTAATACAATTAAGGTCTCCACTGGTTGCTATAAGCGGCATGTCTATGAAGTGCCTTCAGGAAAACATCTTCTGGATCAAGCTGCCATTGACAAGATTACTTGGGCCACATGGACTAGGTAAATATGTCATGCAGTATTGAGAGTTGATATGCCCATGTTAAAATCCCTTTGATTAAACATATCATGCTATCAATTTTTCAAGGTAAGGAAATTTGAGTTGAGACTATACAGGGGTTCTTCAGGCTGAGGATGACACAGTACTAGTGAGCACATCTGTGTGCCTGATCCTGGCACTGCCTGTCCGCTGAGCCCCACTAGGAGCATCCCAAGTATCACCAAAGAGCTTATTTAGTTTACATACTATTTTTTTAAATTCAGTTACCAAAATACGATTTTTCTGTGTGGTGAACTTGTTTACTATAGATTTGCTTTCATTCTTTCCCCTTAGCATTCTAGGAGATGAAGTTCTGGGCATCTGGTCCAGACATGCTGAGAAAGCAGACGTCAACTGTGCCTGTGTGTCCCATTCAGGAATCAACCTTGTTACAGGAGATGACTTTGGCATGGTTAAGTTATTTGACTTCCCGTGTTCTGAAAAATTTGTAAGTTTGTGTTTGGTGTCCTATTCCAAGAAAACTCATTTTTAATATATAGGAGCATTTAATGTACTTTTCCCTTTAAATGATATTAATATTCCCAAAATACAAAATAATCTCTTGTACTGTGAGAAACACACACCCACACACCCACATTCCACCCATTCAGCCACTGACAAAGACATTTCTGTTGTTTCCCTATCTTGTTTATTGTAAATAAAGTTGCAATGACTCTAAGAGTACATAAATCTTTTCCAGTTTTTCCATCCAGATAAATACCCAGAAGAGAAACTGAAGGGAAACTGCTGACACATACTTTTTTGTTTTTGTGGGGGCTGAGTAACACCTGGCTGTGCTCAAGGATCGGTTGAGCTCAGGCCACCATATGTGATGCTGGGATCAAACCTAGGTTGGCTGTGTGCAAGGAGTCTTACTCACTGTACCATGTGCTCTCAGAACTTTCATGCCATATCCCATAAGGGTTACACCCATAAGTCTTAATTTCACTCCCAATAAAAACTATCCACTCATTAATACTTCCCTCATACATACATAATAGATTAAAATGTTACTATCTCCTGATTTGAAAACATACTTTAAAATAATCAATTTTGGGGCTGGAGTGATAGTACAGTGGGTCCGATCAGGGTTCGATCCCTAGCATCCCATATGGTCCCCCAAGCATCCGACCAGGGTTCGATCCCTAGCATCCCATATGGTCCCCCAAGCAACACCAGGAGTAATTCCTGAGTCCAGATCCAGAAGTAACTTCTGAGCATCTCTGGATATGACTCAAAAAGCAAAATTATATGTATCTTTTTTCATTGAAGCCCAATCTGTGCTCTCCAACTTGAGCCGCATCCCCAGCCCCCAAATCACTTTCTACTTGGACTCCTAACTCTCCACCATACCCTCCAGCTTCCTAAAATACATTACTCAGAAAATAAATAAAAACTATTAAAAATGTTATTTCCTCCTGCCCCCAATAAACCTTTCATCAATTTACTACCGAGTTTAAAATGCTTTTCACAAATGGGCACTGGTGGAGGGATGGGTATTTGATCACTGTATAATTGAAACCCAAGCACAAAAATTTTTAAGTCTACAACTGTACCTCATGGTGTTTTACTAATAAAAATTTTTTAAAAAATGCTTTTCACCAGAAAGTCTTCATTACTACCTACAGATACTTGACTGCCCAAATCACCTGATTTTTGTTACGTGCCAATCCAGTAACTCAGACAGCATCCATCACTGGCTGTGATCTTCCTTATTTGTTCTCTCCAGAGCCCCAAGATAGAAATGCTGATGTCCAGTGAGAAATTTTGACATTTGTGTATCAAACATTCTGGAATTTTCTTCTTATTATTTTTCAGGCAAAGCATAAAAGGTTCTTGGGTCATTCACCCCATGTGACAAACATTCGATTTACCACTGGTGACCGACACGTGATCAGTGCTGGAGGAGATGATTGCAGGTCGGTAACCTGATCAGTGCAACAACACTAACTCCAATGGCTTAAGGTTTTGGGCTCAGCTAGTTAACATAAAAAGGCAGCATAACCAGATGGCCCCTTGCAGTCAAAAACTATGTAATACAGAATAAAAGTGACTTTTTCATACATGTCTAATCTGAAAGCTGAAGTAAATTGTTAAACTAATGAAAAAAATTTTCTCTGATTACAGTTTATTTGTCTGGAAATGTGTACATATGCCTCACTGAAAGAGACAGATGCTGAGAAGACTACGTGAATAACCTTGGAAGACCAGAGTTTTGAAGAGGAAAAAAACCCAGAACCAAACCCTTCATGGTCCAGTGGTGCTAACTCAAGATTGTAATGGGGATAAATGCCCAGAACCCAAAATAGCAGAAGAGTAGAGCTGAAACATCATAATGCTGGCTATAAGCAATGGACAACTCTCCATAACCCATACACTGCCAGAATTATTTTCCAAGAAGGATCAAATATTTGGTGAAAGCCAACACCCATGTTTCTGGGGAATGTTGTGCAAGTTTGGCCAGCTCACTGGGGAGATTAAAAGGATAAGCACTCCTCAAAAAACCAAAACCTTAAGAACCCAACTTGGGCAATTTTTATCATATTAGCATAAGTTTTTTTTTAATAGCATTTATATCTTACGGTCAATGCTTATTATGGTTTATCCTTCTGTTTACACAAGGAAAAGAAAAATACCATCACCCTACCCTAAAGGATCATAGTCCTAAAAGGCAAACATTTTCACTAAGGAGATATGAGGAAGCTTGACTGGAGAATATAATGCTTAAGCATTTATACAGGCCTTTCTCCAAAGGACATTTCTCCTGGCCATTTTAATTCAGGAACAGATACGGTATCACTTTCATGGTACCTTTTCTTTTTTGAGCTATCTTTTTATGTTTGGATGTTCAGTCATCTCTATGATTGGAAAATTAAAGTATGACTATAGCTCAATAATGGATAAGTATGATGAGCTGTTTTCAGTGGTGTAGTTTTTTAAGGTTTTAGATAGCAATAGTATTTCAGATATGGTCCTACATTTTTGTTCAACCTGCAACTTGAATTAAAAATTTCATAGATTTTCTTTTTTCTATTGGGAAATTTTAGATGCAGGCCACTCCATAGGCTGACTTCCAAAATGAATGAGTACACAGGTCAGGTCTGCTTACCAGATTTGGTAAAATTTCTTTCTGGTGGATCAGGGCTGAACTCTTAGATTCTTATTTCTCTTCACTTTAAATGCTGCCAAAGATCAGTACTTGCCATTCAGGAATTTGCTATTTAGCCTATCTGTAGTCTCCTGAAGACTGAAAATTATGTAGACTGCTATTTTAAAATATATTTTTCTAAATGTGAAAGTTGATGCTCTTCTATAGGTCCTAAATTTTATTTTAATGCATTATCTTTGTAGCATAACAAACCCTTCATATTTGTTAAAAAAAAAAGTTTTGACAAGGCACATTGGTTCCTGTATCTATTTTCTATGTCTAACATCTTATAAATATTAAACAGAAGTAGCTAAATTGTATTGTATCACAGAAACTCTAATCGGTGACTAATCTTCATCAGTTTTATGATTCTGAGTAATTAAGGATTTAAGAAGCATGAAATATAAGATGGTATTCTTTCATTATGGATTCTCTAAAATTAAGCCAACATTTAGAATTCAAGATTACACATCTATTCACATATATTATAAAGGGTCAGTCATTAAGGAAAAATGTCCCCTGAACCACTCTTCATTTATGAGCAGGTTTTCCTTCTGGGTCAAATTTGCCAGCTTCTGGTTAAAGACATTCCATTTCCAGAACAGTGCAGGTAGAAACTCTGTAACTATAAGACAGTAAGGGATATGATAGCCCTACTACATTTTTTGTTCTTCCAAGTGGCCAACCTGATAAATCCAGCCTTAACCATTGTTGATAGGTTCACAACTAAAACTCATGCTGGTTTTAAGCTGCTAGGTCATCAACTTTTTTTAAAAAAGGTCAATATATGTGAGAGGCCATATAGATTCTACCCTTTATTTTTTTAGCCCATATAATTATTTTTGTGTATGATATTTGAGTAAGCTCCACTATTTGTAACCTGAGACTTCTGGCGCCTTTAGCCCCACTCTGTATATAAATAAATGCATGCCAAAGCACACTGGTGCCACCCGCTGTGTGCAGCCAGCCACATTCATTTGTTCCCTTCTTTTCATGGTGGTTCATTTCAAAGCAAGTCAACCTCACCCTGCTTATTAACCATAACTGAGAAATAAGATTAAACTTAAATGTGTTTTCCAGGCAATGTCTAATTGGGGAGACGGGTGGGGTGGGAGTTCAGATTTAAGCATGTTATTTCTGGTAATGTGGCTGAACTAAATAACGTAAAGCCCGTATTTCCCATTTATTTATCTTCTGTAACTACATACCATTTATACATAACAACACAAAAAATCAGATTCTGGAAATAGAATTTCATTTCTCCTGCAGGAGAAACCAAGTGTTTTAAGTGATACTGGAGTGAACAAAATGCCTTAGTTCGATGGTATACACTTTCGTAATGAAGTATCATCTCACTCAGACCTCTGTAAATTCACAACAAATCATAACTTATAAAATGGCTTAGTATATAAATCTTCTCCCAATGGAAAAGCAATGGCAACCAAATAGTGTTGGTTTTATGCTCTAAATTCTGAACTTTTACATGTTTTATTATCCCTTGAGTATTTCACTAAAACAGAAACAAATTTTTATTTAAATAGTCCTGAGAATATTTAAATCTTTATCCCTTTTGCACTAATTTATTCTTTTCTATCCAACTTTCAGCTTTATTAAAAAAAAATACTACATCGTCTTTAGAATCAGTAATATTATTTAATTCTAAAGCATGACACATCTTGCCTTAACAATTTTTAAAATTACACACAAAACTCTGTATATTTAACTCAATAGTCCAGAATTACAGTCCTAATTAGCAGTTCACCATCTGACCTCTGAAATTATACAGTCTGCCATTTAAAATACACTATTTTAAATCTAATTTTACATTAAAAAATTATTCTTCGGAAATAACTATTTTCTGTGGACTTATTTCTGAGAATATTTTTCAGAACGTGAGTACATATGTATAGGCATCATCTTGTGAGTTTAAAATCTGTTTTCTATATCTTATGTATAAAAAGTTGTAAAAACTTTTGTGTAATTTTATGGTAATACAGTTCCCCAAAATAATTTTTAAAAGCATACACACTTACAGTATATGAAAGAAGTTTTAAGGAACTGTTTATAATTTTTTGCATTTGCCATTACAGATGTTTTCACCATATATGAAACCACCGCCTCACTCATCCCCACTCAGGAGGCCAGGAGACCAGTCACTGGGAACCTTTTATAGGCATTCAACCTGAGAAGCCTACATTATCATGCTTTTTGAACTAATCTCAAAAAAGATTAACTAGTTTAAGAGCCTTAGCACTTCTGGACACTTATTTTCATGGTCGATTATGTTTTACATGAAACTTTGGAAAAGTCAAAGTAGCAGCCCAACTTGTGAAATTAAGGACACTGCCCAACTCTCTTTTTTATACACATAGCAGCCAGCTCTCTGTAGAATATTAGTACTGATATCACATTGTAAATGCTGATACCTGAAACAGCAGTGTAATAAGCACACCTCAAATGTTTTAATAGAACTCAACTTTTCCTTAGACTGTCTTCATAAACAAAACAAAACAAACAAAACACACCCAATATTAAAACCACTTAATAAACCTACAAACTTGAAAAATTAGACACTTCAAATAGGCATAAACTTCATATTATGAAAGCAATATATTCCAAGTTTCAAGATATGACAAGTTCTGTAGAGTATTTTTCAGCAGATGGAAACTTTCAAACTCCATGATCTTCTGCCAGGTAGGACTGGGTGTTACTCACTGAACAAAACAAAAATATTTTAAATTAACTGCTTGCATTCACATGTACCATATTCCTCAACAGAGCAAGCTGAGTATTTTTCAGACACAGACAGTATTTGTTCTATAGGTTAAAACAAAAGACAACAGACATATAAAAGGTAGTAACACATAACTGAAATTACAAGTCAAACGAAAAAATCATTTAAAACTGCTTTCAATGTTTTACCATTAGTAATATCCACGAAACTGTTGAGATTTGTAACCAGTATTTAGCTCTTGGGAAGGCCTTGGTAGAAAATTCTAACCTGCCATAAACTACTTTTCCAAAGGGACCCTGGTACAATTCAACAAAGAGTCTAAAATGTTATTCCCCACCCCACCCCCGAAACTAGTATATATCTAAGATACTACTAATTAGGAAAGTATTTGAAATGACGCAAAACCTGATTTTAAGTATTACCTGGTTTGGGGTCGAATCCATTTCAAGGCATGTCGTGGTGGCACAGCAATTGTGGGATGATAAAAGGTGCAGTCAGGCCGTGTACACTGCGTGTTAAATCTACAATGCTGAATAAATAAGTGTTTCAGCAGGTGCAAAATACAAATAAACACAAATCTGAGATGACAGTAAACAGCCTACCCAAACATTTACAAGGAAAAAGATATTTTTATTGTGGGCCAAAGAGTGTAGCCTGTACAGGTAGTACTTGCCTTGCATGTAGCCAGCCTGGGTTTGATGCTGGGAACCCCCAATGATACCCTGAGCCCATGGAGTGATCCCTGAGCACCAAGTCAGGAATAAGTCCTCAGCACAGTCAGGTGTGGTTCCTAACACCCTCCCCCAACCCCCCCCAAAATACGTAAGATCTCTATCAGTTACTTATTTACTAAGTCTTGAAATCTTACTCAGATAAACAATAAAACTTCAAAGGGAGCCTTCACATACAATACAAACTTTCTCCAATCAAAAAATAAGTCATGAGGCTGGAGCAATAGCACAGCGGGTAGGGCGTTTGCCTTGCACGCAGCCAACATGGCCGATACAGGTTCAATTCCCAGCATCCCATATGGTCCCCCGAGTACCGCCAGAAGCAATTCCTGAGTCCATGAGCCAGGAGTAACCCCTGACATCGCTGGGTGTGACCCAAAAAGCAAAAAAACAAACAAGTCATCCCTGCACATTCCGCCCAAATCTCTGAGAAGCTTCACTTACTATGCCCAACTGTAGTTTGAGAAAACTAGAAAGCCTTTCAGACAAGTGATTACTATTTTGGGCTGGAGCGACAGCAAAGTGGGTAGGGTGTTTGCCCTGCACACGGCAAACCTGCATTTGATTCCTCCGTCCCTCTCGGAGAGCTCCAAAAGCTACCAAGAGTATCCCGCCCGCACGGCAGAGCCTAGCAAGCTCCCCGTGGCATATTCGATATGCCAAAAGCAGTAACAAGTCTCATGAGGGAGACGTTACTGGTGCCCGCTCGAGCAAATCGATGAACAAAGGGAGGACAGTGCTACAGCGCTACTATTTTGGACAGGTCCTACACAATGAGAAACTAAAGTGGGGAAATATCAACTAATCTTAATCCCACAGACAAAGCATCAGTCCAAATATGGATGCTACTGAAAAGTGCTATTATTCACGTCTCAGTTCAGGAATGAAGCCGGGGTGGGGGGGATCGGAGCGGAGGAAAAAAATCACCACGAAAGGCATGAGGAAACGTAAACCCCACTAGCAAGGTAAGGACTCAACATGAACAGTTTGAGACCACTTAAGGCAACAGATGGGGGCAAGATGACATTTCAATTTGCAGGGATTTTCTAAATCTCGAAATTCAAAAATTTTCATTAAATTCATGTTAAAAAAATAAGTCTTACTTTTGGATGATAGAAGGGACATTCCATTTTCTTACAAGCTGGGAAGTAACGGCAGAGCTGACTATTAGAAGGTGGTGTTGGTGTCGTAACTGAGACAAAAAGACAAAGATTAATTAAATTTACCTGACAAAAAGTTTTCCATTACCATATTAAGTGAGGGCTCATGGGACCGATATTAGCAGACAATGAGCAGGACAGAACACCGCTCAAATGGTAGAGCACATGCTTCGGGCACATCTGAGGTCCTGGGTCCAATGAATCCTATTCTCATGTTTCCATCCCCTCGATGCCAGAAGTAGCATAAAAACAGACAAGTTTTAACAAAAACAAATTAATAAAAAATGAGGTAGTTGGAGATCACTACTCATGGCAAGTACTTCAGAACACATTAAGATAGATTTGGCGTATTTGCCTCTTGCTTTAAAAACACTGACTCTGGCAGAATGATTTTTAGAACTGTTCCTTTTTAATTCAGTTACACTCTTAAAAAAAAAAAAAAACAAACTAAAACTAAGGCAGTTGTTCACAAAGTCACTAACCTGGTTTTGGAGGCAGGACTGGAAGCCTTCTACTCAGATGAGTAAAGGGACAATCTGGTTTCGTACACTTTGCATCATATTTACAATTTGGATGAACAAACAAACATTTTTCAGCAAACTTACAATTGGGGAAAGCTCTATTAAAAAAAAAAGAAAGATTATTCACACTCGTGCTCCACATTTTTACTCTTTTTAAGAGGGATGTTACTGGTTTTGAGAAGCAGAGAAATATCAAAGAACAAAGCAATATTTGATTTCTTAATGTTAAGCCTGATATCAAAATAGGGCATGACAATCTATCCCAAAGCCTAAACAACATTATTTTTTCAACTCATCCCTAAGCCATTATGAAAGACAGAAGGGGGGAGGAGAGATTTCATCTATACAACATTAAAAAAAAATTTTTTTTTCTCAATTGAAAACTAAAACCGGGGCTGGAGTGATAGTATAGTGAGTAGGGCATTTGCCTTGCACACAGCCAACCCCGGTTTGATTTCCAACATCCGATATGGTCCCTGGAACACCGCCAGGAGTAATTTCTGTGTACAGAGCCAGGAGTAACCCCTGAGGGTCCACCTGAGCATCACTGGGGGTGGCTCAAAAAGCCAAAAAGTAAAATAAATAAATAATTCCGAAAACTAGAACTATCCCCCAAAGTTCATTCCACTAAATCATCTAGAAAGATAAACTTCACCCTAGTCCAAAATATTTCTTCATGTATAACTTTTCCCCCAATGCCTTAAACTCAATGTATACCTGTATACCTCTAGAAACAAAGCATACAAACTAGGGCAGATATCCCATTCTTCTTGAACAGAGAGAATTCTCAGGAAGCTGTTCTTTCGATATATTCCATAGGTCTGAGACAAGTAGCCTCCTACCATCATCTCCCACCAGCCAATAAGCAAGGATATTAATCTGCTCCACTGGAGAAGGTCAGAGAAAGCATCACTGCCTCGCGCTGTCCATAGGAAATCATAATAAACTATTAAGAAATTAACCTGAAACCAGGGTAGATTTGCAACTACTTACTTGCAAGGTGAAACCGGATGATGATAAGCACACTCATCCCCATTTTTACAGGCAGGCCAATACTTGCACCTCTCTAAAAGCTTTTCTGGTTTCTGTACCACACTCAGTTCGCTCATCTCAGCTGTAAGAGGAAAAGAATTAAAAGCATCTCATTAATCACGATCAATTCAGTATACCGAACCTCTAACAAAAGTCCCTTAACAGTTCTCGGGCCCGAGCAGTATAGTTCAGTGGGTAGAGTGCTTGCCTTGCACAAGTCAATAAAATGGAAACAAAAAAGGTACAGAAAAGGAGCTTGCCTTGCACACTGGCATCACATATGGTGAACCAAGCAATGTCAACAGTTATTCCTCAATGCCAAGCTAGGAGTAACTCCTGGGCACTGTTGGGTGTGGCCCAAAAACAAAACAAAAAGATGTATTTTTCAAACTATTTTCTTCTGTGTCAACAGTCACAGAAAATAAACGAGGTCTAAGGGTCTGATTAACACTAATAAAAAAATTCCTGTAAAAGATTATTAGGAAGTAAACTTCCATTCTGACTGAGAGAAGTAAATGAACAGTGGGATTCCAATAGAGTAAAAATTCTTACCAAAAACTCAAATTCCTATTTTTAGAGCTGCACTAATGTAAAAGAGAGGAAAGATGACAATGCAGGAAGTCAATAAAATGGAAACAAAAAAACAAGAGGACAGAAAGGGAGTTTGCCTTGCACACAAACAAGGGTTTGATCCTCAGCATGGCACACGGTCCACTTCACCCCTGCCAGGAGTGATCCCTTAGCACCACCCGGTGTGGCCCAAAAATGAAAAATAAAACCAAAAAACTCTATAAACACAAACTGTATGATTAAGTATAAATTCATATTTTCCCGTTTACTCAAGGAAAACAGCGTTCGCAAATCCAAGGCACTAGTTCACATGAATATCCAAAGAGGGAGGGAAGATTTTTACCTCAAAAGGTAAGCTTCAGCAGATCAGCCAGATGGAGCCTGGCTGGTGTCAGATGACCCAAGGTAGAAAGTTCTAAGGTGGAGGAAGACTCAAACACTGGCAAGAGCCAGCCCTATCCCCACAGCACACAGCAGCTCACTCAGTACATGACGATGCACATGAATGCCAATTACTTTCACACAAACAGTTTCATTTTTCAGAAAGCCCCGCAAACCTTCAGGCAATACATATGAATTTTAAATGCTGGCAAAGAATTCAATTTAAAATAAAGAAGCCAAAAATAAAATTCATATAGAACTGGCACAAGGAGGGGTGACAATTCGTGCCCCGTCATAAGTTCTAGACACCCCACCCCCGCCCTAGTTATCATGAAAGCTAGGGTAACAGACAAAAGCAAGCATCACACTTGCAACCGTATCTCTCCACATCTCTTGCCTCATCCAGTTCAGACATGCAAATTTGGTTCTGTAACTTACTGGCGCTCATTCATAAGACACCTAGCAAATGTTAGATCAAACTGTGAACTTCGGTTTCCTCAGTTATAAAAAGGGAAAATGTCTTCCTTTTAAGATTATGTGAAAACAAGAGAAACAGGCAACCAAGAATAACCTAAGAAGCATAGCAATTAGTATTCTAAGGACATATTACTCCTGGGTTTGAACCGCAGGCTTATGTCCAGGAGAGGAAAACACACAGATGCAGACAGGAGCAGAAGCTACTACTTGATAATGTTTTAAAAAGAACGAGCAGCTGGGGCTGGGGGAAACAGCACAAAGCCTGGGGCATACTTCGCAAGCAGAAGGTCCAAGTTCAATCCTCAGCACCACACGAGCCTCTGAGCACTGCCAGGAGTGACTCCTGACTGCTTGGAAGGCCCAGCAAAATAAGATATAGCAAAGCGATTGAGTAGGTTATAAATGTGGGTATGCAAGAGGCTCAGGTTCAACCCTCACCAATGTAAGGTCTCACCCCACCACCACCAACAACTGGCATGACAAGCTCAAAGTGGCCCCTAAGCACCACCCCAAAACTTTTTTAAGAAAGTTTCTTTAGTCTCAAATCAAACCAGATAGGGCCAGAAGAAACAGTTTCCATAAAACCCAAGTTGTGTTTATATCACCATGCAGAGAAAAGTGCCTTACCCTCCGGAAGAAAAGGCTCTGTGTTTTTTCCCAATTTATTTGGCCTATGGTGCCCTTTCCGGAAACCACTCAGTACCGCCCCCACCCCCGGAAATCTACATTAAGTGAACAAAGTGCCCCCCAACTGCATCCAAGGCTACTATCACTTTAGTGCTTCTCCCCAAACTCCTGGCAGATCAGCCACCCACCCTGTGAAATACTGCTTTAGACCGGTGTGTCTCTCAATTTTTTACTGACTACAGCCCCTTCTGACCTTTTCTACTTCCTGTGCCACCCCCACCTCCATCCTACTGGCTGGTCACCTAATCTCATGCTGTGCCCCACCACCCTATTTACTCTATTTTCATCCATGGCCCCTCAAAATCTCCTGGGGTCCCCATGGGATACACAACAGCATACCTGGACCGGAGAATGCAGGCCAACTGAAACAAGTTAAAAGAATACCAGAAAACAGACCAGTAGTTAAGATACTCCCAGCAAGATAGCACTAAACACACAAAAGCTTTATCTGATGAAAATGATACATCCCAACTTTGCTTTTAATAAAGCAATTCAACATTTTCCGTTGAGGCCAGAGGGGCCAGGCAGTAAGGCACTCAACCTTACTTACATCCTGCTGACCCTGGCCCCAAAGCCCAACACCACATATTTTGTGCCCAACCTTGCCACCCAACCCAATAAAACCCCCAATATTTTCTGTACCTGTTTATAGAGAAAAATTTACTTTATACTGCAAGCAACAAAATCTATACTGCCTGTAGGGTGGCTTAAAACAGATGCGTCTATGAAACAACAGAGAAGAAAAACACCAAAAGCAATTACATGGTTGGGGGAAACAATGTAGAAACTATTTCCTACAATCTCTGGCACAGCCGCACTGATCCTGAACAGAGAGATGTGACCTGGCTGGCTATCTCTGGAAAGGGTCACTCGCCTCATGCATCATCTAGCTCTTAACAGCTACTAAAGATGAAAGCAACAGTAAAGGAGGCTCGGCTTTCTCCGCAACGGGCAAAGCACAGTTCTTATTTGGCCTGGACATGAACCTTTTTTTTTTGCTTTTTGGGTCACACCCGGCGATGCACAGGGGTTATTCCTGGCTCTGCACTCAGGAATTACTCCTGGCGGTGCTCGGCAGACCATATAGGATGCTGGGAATTGAACCCAGGTCGGCCGCGTGCAAGGCAAACGCCCTACCCGCTGTGCTATCACTCCAGCCCCTGTACATGAACTTTTACTAACATGTTACTGTGTCGATGCTATGACAAATATACCAACAAAGCCTACCACGAACATATTCCTTTCAATAAAATTACGATCCTGGGGCCAGGCTTGTTGCTCAAATGGTAGCAACACATACCTTGCATGGGTGAGGCCTTGGGTTCAACCCTAGCATGCCCCTAGAAATTACTGTTAAGGGGTCGGAGCAATAGCATAGCGGGTAGGGCGTTTACCTTGCACACAGCCGAACTGGGTTCGATCCCCGGCATCCCATATGGTCCCCCAAGCATCGCCAGGAGTAATTCCTGAGTGCAAAGCCAGGAATAACCCCTGAGCATCACTGGGTGTGACCCAAAAAAGCAAAAAAAAAAAAAGAAAGAAAGAAATTACCGTTAAGTCTGGCCTGGTGGTCCCTTGAACCAGAGCACCATCCGAGACATCCCCCAAGGACAGCCAGTAGTCATCCGACAACGAACAATAATTGTAAGAAAATTGGAACCTAGATATACAAAACTTAAGCCACCAAAATAAAAAGAAAAAAAAACATAATTTTCCCATAAATTTAGACCAAATACATAGGAATCAAGAAATCAGCTCTGCTGGGGACAGTGATAATACAGCAAGCGCCCTTGAACACAGCAGACCCGATTCAATCCCCAGCATGCCATGGTCCCCCATGCATCACCACGATTGATTCCCAAGTGCACAGCCTGGTAGGAAGCCCTGAGCATTACCAGCAGTGGCCCACAAACCAAACAAAATTAAAGAAATCAGTACTGCATGACTATTACAGTACTTACCATCTTTCTGACCACTCAAAACTGCTCCTTCTAGGCCTGATTCCCCATCCCAAAAGGTTCCCCACTATGCACTACATTAGAACAGCCCCAAGCACCCTCTCCAGATTTTTCTTCCTTTTGTTAGAATTTTTAAGCCCTTCACCAAACAAAATCATGCATCACATCAATGACTCAGAACAGAAAAAAAAGCGTTTAGCTCTAAATAGTAATTATTGATGTTACTATACTCATGCATGATCTCCCCCTAAAGACTATACTTTTTTCTTTTTTTGGGGGGGGGGGTTCAAATCCAGTTGTGATCAGGGCTTATTCCTGGCTCTGCACTCACAGATCACTCCTGGCAGATCTCAGGAAACCATAAAGGGTGCTGGGGATAGAGCAGGAGTCAGCTGCATGCAAGGCAAGTGCCCTACCAGCTTGTGCTATCACTTCAGCTACTCTGGTTTATATTTTTAATGACTAAGATATTTAATATTTGCCTAATGCTGCCAAGAACTGCTTTCGAAAAATCTCAACCCACGATGATATTCTTAATACTACTCAGTCTTAATGTTCAGGTTTTTTCACCCCTGCCTAAGAAGTGTTTCTAGAAATGTTAGAAGGTGTGAGGAGCCATTATTTCCTATCATGAAAGAAAATGAACAGCAGTGTTGCAGCTGCCACTGGCAACAAGGGAACCATAAACCACAGCAATAGTACAGCGGGTAAGGGACTTGCCCTGCATACAGAGAGCCTGGGTT
Organism: Sorex fumeus; assembly: GCF_029834395.1. Taxonomy (NCBI): domain Eukaryota; kingdom Metazoa; phylum Chordata; class Mammalia; order Eulipotyphla; family Soricidae; genus Sorex; species Sorex fumeus. The sequence goes on from NW_026606155.1 coordinate 6,786,990, forward strand.
CAATCCCCAGCAGGGATATGGTACTCCAAGCACTGCCAGGAGTCATTCCTGATTGCAGAGCCAGGAGCAGGCCTGAGCATCACCAGTGTGGCCACAACATACACATACACCCAGAGAGAAAGAGAGAAAGGAGGAGTGGGAGAGGGAGATGGGGGTCAAGGGAGTGAGAGGGAGGAAGAGGGAGGGAGAAAGAGAGAGAGGCAACAATAATAAGGCTTGCCTGCCTCAAAGTCAGTGAACTGAGTTCATGTAAAATTTATATTTCAACACTAATTTTCACAGATCTTTCATAAAATTCTAATTCTAAATTCATTCACCTGTCACCTCAATGACAACAGAGTATTAGTGATTGGTGACACGGGGGAAAATAGTTTCTAAGGGTGGGGGGGAGGCAAACAAGGCACTAAGAATGATGGTTCACTTTTATAACAAGCATAATTAAGAGATAATTTTGGCTTCTACAGCTGAACTCCATTTTAGCTGGAATAATAGTCTGCTGCAAAATATATACAGAAACAGTCTCAAATTTAAGCAGATATTCTGTCAGGAAAAAGAAGAAAAAGGCCACTACTGAATTACAAATGGAAGCAAGGTCTCCCACTAACGTTCATTCAAAGGAGCGAAGCAGGTCAAAGAAACATGTCAAAGGTTTCCTGCACAAGGACAGCACCCAGAAAAGGTAAAATCTGAGCTCTCAACACACCGTTTGAAAAGCTACCATTTGGGTCATCAAGCTGCCTGCTCATCAGCTGCAGCTGCTGTGGGTGGAGGAGACCTTTGAGTCCCTTGTTTGAGGCTGCAGTTTGGTTTACAGGTTTCATTCCTTCAAAGCACATGTCCTCCTCTTGATCTGACATGTATCCTGGGGGGCTGGGGACACCATCCAGCGTCACTATAAACTTGGGACTTGCAGGTTTATCTGGTTGTACAAGATCTCTGCCAGACAGATAGAAAATACCAAAGAATTAGGGAAACAAACATAAAAAAAAAAAGCTGAGCCTAAAAGTATAAAAGTGTGCTTCAGCTGAACTACCTCAGAGGCCTCTCCAGAGTTGAGAGAGAGAGAGAGAGAGAGAGAGAGAGAGAGAGAGAGAGAGAGAGAGAGACTGGGTAAAGCTTCCAAGCAGATCATTAGTGGATTCCTGCTACCACCAGGTTACAGTCAACCACTGTGGCATCATCTCCCCTCAAGCCTGACCTTAGTCCATCTGCTCCTCAAAGGTCACAGAGAAATGATCAGAATACAATAGCCAGAAGTTCTCTTTGCTCTATTATTATGTCTGTTTATTTCTTTTTAAAACATTTAGTCCATTTTGGAAGAATCACCCCAACCTAATCTGTTCTCTCTAGAGATACCCTGATTTTGTATCACCTGGCTTTTAAAATGTCACTTCCTAGGTGAGCATAAAAAAAGAAACATATTAACAGGGCTAAATCATACTGAGTTCTCTGTAGGTTAATGGACTTCTCAATAAGAAAGATGAACTAGACTTTTTCAAAATATATCTTGGCTTGCAATCCCTGGCCCAACTCTTAAACCACTAAAGCGGTCTACACTGGGGATTAGGATGGGAAGGAGGGAAGCTGGAAACGAATGGTTAACCTGCACTATCTAATCAAAACAAATAAGCTACACAAGAAAAAGAAACAATCTACCGTGTCTGCAAAAGGTGTCCTGAAAGTACCCGAAGGGAATCTGCAGTCTTCATGCCCGCCTCTTGGTGTGGTGCGACTACTATTTCCTCAGACAGCTTTGGCTTCTTCAGAATAAATGATCTTGTGTCTGCATGGACCATGGATTCCATGTCATAGTAATCTGAGCCAAAAAAATTGGCCACAAATGTTTACTATTGAATATACCTCGCATTCCCCGACATCACACATGTGAAAAAAAGAGTCAATCTTTTATATATTCTAATTATTTTCAAAGGAAAAATTACAGTTGTTCTACTCAGGAATTCTCTTCAGAAACTTATTCAGCTGCATTTTTTTTTGTGTGTCAAACATCTTTAAAAGTGTTCCTTTCCTTGTAGAAAACATTATCATCAAGGGATTATAACGAACATTTCATGTCTACAGTACAAGTTTCCCTATGAGGCATCTAACAGGATATTAACAATATAAACTTGAAAAAACAGTATTTTCTAAAACCATGGAGAAATAGCGTTCTAATGCTCCCTAAACTTTTGATAGACTTAAAAAATATTTTAAATCTCTTTTCACCTTGAACAGTAACTCAGAGAATACATCCTGATGAAAAGGATTCAAATGGCTTTCTGGTTATAAAGATTATCTTGAAAGAAATTTTTACAATAAATAGGTAATACAACAAAGAAAACAGGATTCAATGAAAATAAACACAGCTCACATCATTTACAACATGCTATCAAACCTCACTACGTTAATACAATAATACGAAAATCTGGAAGACAGAATGGAGAGGCATACCAATCAATATGCCCACCACCCAACTGACAAAAAATAATCAATTGTATATTCTATTGAACAGGAAGTAACAGAAATCAAAATTCATAGGATATTTCATTCATGGTTTTTCACTGAGCAAAAATTTATTTAACACCTGAGAGCACTGTGCAATACAAAAAGGATTAATGGAAAAATAGGTGTATGCATACAAAATTTCCTAAGAGTTTGCTCCAGAACAGGCATAAGCAAGGTGCTGAGAGAATACAACTTATTCCAGCTGGGGAGTCAAAGAAAAGCGCTTGCAGAGGGATTAAAAGAATAAACAGGAAGAAACTAGTAGGAAAAGTGAATTTAAGAACAGAGAGAGCACTTCAGGTGAAGGAAGGCACAGGAAAGCTGGAGGCATTTCTAAATCCTCAGACACAGGGAACTGGAAGAATGTTGAGAAATGAGGTGTGGCTGTGGGGGGTGTGTATAGTGAACGGAGGTGGTGACTGCAACGAAGATGAGGCTGAAAGTATGTTGTGTATGCTAGAGAGTTTGGATTCTAGAAGGAACAAGGAATTAAGAAAAATTTACATGCAAATTATGGGAAAAAAAACTGGTTTTTAAAAAAGTGTTAAGAATGGACTGGAAACCTTGATCTCACTTCTGAGAAACAGTATGTGGAAAATGATCACACTAAATGAGGAGAAAGATCAATGGACTGAGCATGTGTTGTCATGCAGGATGCGCAAGTTTGAAGGCTGGGTCAATCCGAGCACCACATGGTCGCCCAGGAAGTGACTCCCAAGCAGTAAGTCAGAAGTGACCCCAAGCACTGTGGGTCCAAAAAAAAAAGAAAAAGAAAAAGAAAAACTTAAATTCTTAAATTAAATAACTAAATAGATTCATACGGGATAGATAGTTCAAAGGGGCAAAACACTTGCAATACAGAAAAGAAGTCTAAAGAATTTGATCCATGGCACCACATGTTCCCCTCAGAGTCAGGAGCAGCCCCTAATACAGTCCTCTCCCTGTCCCAAAGAATTCTTACCCCTTACCCTATTTTAACAGAACCAGGAGGTAAAGAAAAAACAATCCACCTTCCCATCAGTACCAGCATTTACCGGCAGTTGCATTTCCAACTACCACCCTAGGAGACCTAGCTTTCTTCCCCTCCAAAGGCAGTAGAGCTCAGAGAAATATGAGAGGAAATGGAGGAGAAGAGAAAGAACAAACTTTTAAGTACATTCATTATCTTGGGGAACTCACCCTCATCTCAACTTGGCAGTCTCCCTTCTGAAGGAGAGCTCATAACACTTTCTTATAGTTTCTTACTCCTTAAAGAAGTCCTTAAGAAGCACTTTGATTTCAAAAAAAAAGATAGAAAAATGCCATGCCTCCAAACAGACTTCATCATCCGAAACCAAGGTCACCAAGAACTAAACCTGCCAAAAATTTTAGGTATTCGGGTCTTTGTCACTGAAATCACCAAGCTTTCTCCCAAAGTCATGATGGCTACTTTCCCACAACTCCCTAAACGTCAAGAAGCCCCAGCAGTCATGCCCACGAACCACCTCCAGCACGGCCATGTAAGCTCACCTACTGGCCCTGCTCCAAACTCATACCTAAATCTTGAAAGAGATCAACCAGCAGCCAAAAGAATTCAATCACCCACTTATGGCTGAGATATCCAGGGCACCTGGGGGGGGGTCAGGCGGGAGGGGGTGTCAGTGTCCAGTGCCTGCCCAAACAGAACCCAGTGAACAATCACCATTTCCACACTCCAAAATCGCAGCCATGCCTCTGACCAGGCTCATCATCTCGAAACTGAGTTCACCGAAAAATTAACCTGCCAAGAATTTAGGCTAATGACTCAAAAGTAAGAGAAACCTCCGGACAAGAACTAAGTGCTGAAAGTAGGTAAAGGACCAAACATGGGCCATGGGCCAGAGCGATAGTACAGCAGTTAGGGCGTTTGCCTTGCATGCGGTAGAGACCCAGGTTGGATCCCCAACATCCCATATGGTCCCCCGAGCACTGCCAGGAGTAATTCCTGAGCATCGCTGAGTGTGACCCAAAAAGCCAAAAAAAAAAAAAAAAAAAAGACCATACATGATAACCTTTCATTATCTGTACTGCAAACCCATATGCCCAAAAGGAAGGAGGGAGAGAGGGAGGGAGGGAGGGGAGGAGGGGTGGTAAAGAGAGAGAGTGCATTCCAGAGGCAGGCTGGAGGGTGGGGTCGGGGCAGGAGGGAAACTGGACACATAGGTGGTGAGAAATTTACACTGGTGAAGGGACATGGGTGTTGGGACACTGTATGACTGAAACCCAATCCTGAACAACTTTGTAATTGTGTTGCTCATGATGATTAAATTAAAAAAATCTAGAGAGAAACAAATTTCAATTTTAGATTTATTAGGTTTGAAGTCTTTGTGGGATTCTTAGATGTTTAGGAATTTATCAGCGCTGATATTTGGAGGGGGGACTAACAAGTGGAAAGCGGGGCCTGGAGGTAACAGATGTAGTTAGGTGCTACCATCTCCCATTACATCCTCAGTGCGCCCAGGAAGAAGATCTTCCCTGTGTTAAAGATGACCATATTCAAATGAGCAAAGGCAGAATTCAGAATTGGATCCAAGACAACCTACTCTCCTTACTTCTCACTGTCCTCTACTCTTCCAGGCAAAGCTCTTGGGAAAATACGAAACGGATGAATGTAAACAATGCTGAAACTGGACACAGTAAAGCTAGGTTTTTTGGGTGTTTTTTTTGGGGAGGGGTCACACCCGGCAGTGCTCAGGGGTTACTCCTGACTCTACACTCAGGAATTACTCCTGGCAGTGCTCGGCGGACCACCTGGGATGCTGGGGATGGAATCCGGGTCGGCCGCATGCAAGGCAAACACCATACCTGCTGTACTATAGCTCCAGCCCCTAAAGTTAGTTTTTTAAGGTGATCAAGAAGCATAAAATGGGAGCTGCAAAGACTGTACAGTGCATAAAGCGCCTTCTATGTCGCTAACCCAGGTTCAATCTCCAGAATCCCATAGGTCATGTGAACCTGCCAGTGGTGATTCCTGAGTACAGAGCACCCTGAGCACCACTGGGAGTGGCTCAAAAACAACAAACATAGGAGGTAACAGGATAAAAAGGTTGAAGAATAGGAGCTGAAGCAGTGAAACAGCAGGCAGAGCACATTCTTTGTACAGCCAGGCTAGGTTTGAGCCCCAGCACCACATAAGGTCCTCTCACCCGAACAAACGTGATCCCTTGGGTCATGAATGCAGCCCGGGGGGGTGGAATGACAGGGAAGAAGGGGGGGAGAGGGGGAGAATTAATTACAGGGATTAGGTGCCTACTTTACTTGAGAACCCTACTTTAGAACACCTGCCATCAAATATGGTCCCTGAGCAAAGGGCTGGAGCAAACAGCACAGTGGTAGGGCATTTGCCTTGAGTGCAGCCAGCTGGGCAGAGCCAGGTTCGATTCCTCCACCCCTCTGGAGAGCCCGGCAAGCTACCAAAAGTATCTGGCCCGCATGGCAGAGCCTGCTCCCTGTGACATATTCAATATGCCAAACACAGTAACGAATCTCACAATGGAGACGTTACTGGGCCTGCTCAAGCAAATTGAAGAACAACTGGAGGACAGAGACAGTGAGCAACGTCAGGGGCTACTGGGGAGGGGGATGAGGCCACCAAACAGTACAGGGTTAAGGAACTTGCCGTGCATGGAACCAACCGCAACTTGACCCCCCACCACCATAAGGCCCCCCAACCTAGTATTGCCAGAAATGATGCCTGGGGGGCCCAGGAATAAGCCCTAAGCAAAAAAAGGTAAAAGGTAACATTTACATTTTTAAGTGGAAACTAAGTAGATCTTCAAAAGCTGCATCCTAAGCCAACACTGAAGCAATTCAGTAAGAACTCAAGAGATTTTCCAATTGTCTACAAAACTAGCAGCGTAGGCATACAGTAAAGTGGAAGCCGGGAGTGTTCTGATAGGCCGTGTGTGCAATTGCCCGCTGGAGAAGCAGTTCACCCTCAACTCCATCATATTTTCATTTGGCTCCTCACAGGTACCCCCGACCTCTATACTGAAGGCATATTCATCAGTGTTGCAGAGGCCGGTGGGTTAAGAATGCATCAAGGTCTCTGACTGGAGAGTGGACAACCAAGGAACTAAGAAATAAGAAAAACTGTTAAAAACAAAAATCCTGGTAAACCTGGATCATTTTCTCCCTTGGAAAATTAAAGATTTCTCTTAGACTCTTGAAAACGCAAAAAACAAAGGATCTTTGGGCAAAGGATGCCAGTCATATTGAAAGCAGAAGTATCCTTCTGAAAACAGGGAATGGGATTAAGTAATCATGATTATAGTAGTTAAAGTGGAGGTACGTACCCCGCCCCCCAGGTCACTTTCCCCACTTAAGATCCCAGAACCCTTACAGCCAGTCTATGACTTGAAAGGTCTTTCTTGGACTGGAGAGACAGCATAGCATGTAGGGTGTTTGTCTTGCACACGGATGACCCAGGTTCGATTCCCAGCAAACCATATGGTCCCCTGAGCACCGCCAGGATTAATAACTCCCGAGTGCATCGCCAGGTGTGACCCAAAAAGAAAAAAAAAAAAAAAAAAGAAGTCTTTCTTGGGAGAAGTCCATCAATCTAAGTGAAGAGACTACAGACAGTCACATAAGGGGCCCACAAACTAGATCCCTTTCCAACCTATATTTGAATGTAGTCAAAAGTTCTTCACTTCATCACCAATTGAGATTATAATCTACTTTTTAGTTCCACACTCAAATAAAACAACCCCAGACATCTGAGGAAAACTCATGAAAATCATCAAAACAAAGGACAAAGGAACAAACATTTAAAATGACTTTTAACATCCTTGAGGAAAAAGAAAATGACTCATGAAAATGAACTTTCATTTAAAAATGTAAACAGATATAATGAGTATGTAGAAACAAAGAGGTCCTCAGAAATAAAACATGATAGGAGGAGGTGAATGAAGAAGGTAATCATGTCTTATAAAACTATCTGATGCTTTAAAACTGTGCACTGTGGGTAAAAGTAAAAACCAAAGAAAACAAAAATATACAAAATCTGATGGAATAGATACAATTAATGCTAGCTTAAATGCCAAGTATTGTGAAAGAAAATAGTCTTATGGAGAAGACAAACTGGAATGCTGTAAGTGAGCGGGCAAAACTAAGGGTAAAGAACAAATACTTGGAGGGAGAAGGGCCAAGTCAGAACAGAGGCAGAAATTAAAGTTATAAGCAAATGCAATGCCAGAAGTGTTCCCCACTAACTAGAACCTGGCATCTACAGGTGACCCTTTGAGGGGTTAATCACATCTTTCTGAAACAAAAAGCTTTTGGGAAAAGATCAGGAACTATTAATGGTAGAGGCCTGACCTAGTGGGAAGACATCTCAGTGAAACACTTATTTGGAAAGCAGGGAGGGGAGAGGAAACTGCAAGAAAGATTTAGGGTTCCGTGTATCTAACGGCTCTCTTCCATAGACATCAGACAAGAAACCAGCAGGGGCTGGGCACTGACATACAGAACAATGGCAGTAGGCTCCAGTCCTGAAGTAGCCCATATACATGTCTGTGTGTTGAAAAGAAAGACAGAGAAATCATTAGTCTTTTGAAGACTAATAAGTTCTAGGTGTGGTCCTAGCAATGAGATTTGAAATTAAAGTGACAATAACGTTGTTCTTTAGGACACTGAAGCAGCTTAGGGAAATAGCAAGTTAAGCAGAAGGAGAGACTCAAGTCATCAAGCCATTCTGAAAGCAGGAAACGGAGTCAAAAGTTCACATTTGAGGACATCGTGTCAAAGTAAGAAAAATTTCAAATGAGGTGGATATACAAACACCAGAATGCAAACGAAAATAAAAATCTTGTCTCCTAGCCCTACTAAAATAGTTTCACAAATCTACGGCTCTAGGGAAGAATCTAATTGATACAAGATACATTAAATGAGGTGTAAGAAATGGAAAGAGCAACTGAAAATGCTAGATTACAACGGAAATTTAAGATTACTACCGACCTTGACTGAGTTGCAGATTTTCTGCCATTACTGGGTCAATTTGCAGTCGGGATAACAATTGCCTCTGCTGAGTTCCTAGAATATAAATTTTAACACTTCACTAAGGTTAAGACACAAAATCAGCACGTTCCCCAAAAGTCAGGTCCAACTTGTTGACAAGTCTTATAAAATCTTTAGTAACACAAACTGTTAACATCTATAGACCAAAGCTCTCTAAAACAAAAACGTACTGAATGAACCAAAAAGTAAAGTTTAGGACATCCCAGGTCTCCATAGGATGCCAGTTTTCTTGCATTAGAAGAAACAACACACCGCGGAATTAAAAAAAGACAAACTCTGGGAGGCAGTTCAGTTCCTCTATCAACAAAGCATGGAAACAACCATTTCCATCTCCCATAAGAAGATGCTCAGCTAAAATATCAATTCTTGAGGCTGGAGTGATAGTCCAGCAGGTAGGGCGTTTGCCTTGCACACGCTGACCTGGGTTCGATTCCCAGCATCCCACATGGTCCTTTGAGCACAGCCAGGAGTAATTCCTGAGTGCATGAGCCAGGAGTAACCCCTGTACATCGCCAGGTGTGACCCAAAAAGCAAAAGAAGTAAATAAATATCAATTCTTTAGCAAGATTATACTCCCTCAGTTATAATGCCAAATAAGAATGAACAGTGCAGAACTGACTTTCTCTACCTTCAATCTGATGGTAAGTTCTTTGAGAAACGAATAGGTTACACTTCTCCAAAGCTCACACTTCCCACTGCTTAGCTGATATTGGGTACTAACTTGCCAGTTGAAAATGAAAGTACTGCACCACAATGTTCAAAGAGGTGTGATGGACAAGGTTCCAAATACTGCAATATTAATAAGATGCTTGCATGGTAATTCTTAGTGTATCTGTTTCCAGTGGCTTCACAAGCACTAGCATCTGTATAAGTATGTACCCTGGCCACCTCTGTCCTGCTACATTTCATTAGAAGGTATTTTTAGGGGTAGGGTTAAGAACTCCAGAATCACACACATCTACCCCCAGCCCCACCCCTACACATACACACCAGCACTTGCATGCCCCATTTCTCCCCCTGCCAAGTACCAACTGGCCCAATTCATAGTTTATCATTTGGCCCAAATCACATTGTTAGGCCCCACAGAAAAAAAATATGTTTTAAACTTGAAAAGCGAGGGGCAAGAGCAATAGTACAGCAGGTAGGGTGCTTGCCTTGCACGCAATCTACCTGGGCTCCATCCCTGGCATCCCATATGGTCCCCAATCACCACCAGGAGTGACTCCTGAATAGAGCCAGGACTGACTCCTGAGCACTGCCGGGTGTGACCCAAAACCAAAAATAAATAAATCTGAAAAGCTATAATGAATTCCAACTCTTACCAGGTATTTTCTTTGTAAATGTTATATTACTCTTTAAGTGGTATACAAAAAAATAAAATAAAATTCATCTCAAAATGATCAGGGTAAGAAGAGAGTATATATACACTGAGGAACAGACCTGAAACAAAGACGGCATTTGTTCATAGTAGTATCTTACAATGTAGGAGAGGTAACAGGGATAATGCTCTTCTGATCCAAATAGTAGGTTCAAACACTCAAGTACTACAGCAGATCTTTTTAAGAGAGGCAGTAAAAACGAGGATAAAATTCTGAAAATACCATTTTGGGAATGGAGAGATAGTACAAAAGGTAGAGCACTTGCCTTGTATACAGCTGACCCAAGTTAAGAGTCCCAACTCCCCAAACAGGTCCCCTGAGCCCTGCCACAAGTGACAAAAGTACCGAGCCAGGAGTAAGCCCCGAGCACCAGCGGGTATATCCCAAAGACAAACAAAGAAAAAGAAAACAGCATTTTTAAATAATTTCATTTGATACAGGAATGACTGTTCTACAGTTCAAGCTTTGCTTCACTCTAAAGGCTCGTGCATCTTTAAAACATCTTTTTGGAGGGGCCAGAGAGATAGCACAGCAGGTAGGGAGGGCTCTTGCCTTGCATGTGGCTACCCAGGTTCGATCCCCTGCTAGGTGTGCCTCTCCACTCCCCCCAAAAAAATATCTTCAGAGACATACAATATACAGGGAAGAATGCTGATCAGTTCTAGGCTCTTAAGATTGAAATCAGAGACCAACAATACTGATCTATAAAGGTCCATAAAAAATTGACATTCTCAGTGACCTGCTGCTTCCATGTAAGAACTTGAGCCAAATTAGGATATGTCTTACCTAAAGGTCAGCCCAGACTCAGAATTTACCTTTCTCAATGTTTCTAAGGAAGCCAATTATTTTTACATCAGTTGTCCTTGACTGTGACTCAAAATCTACTTTCTCTTGAAGGTCTTTGAGCTCTCTGTTGCATTCAGATGTTGAATATTCATTCATTTTAATCTCCAAAGATGAAATCTTTGCTTCATTCTGTGACACTCTAACATTTAGATCAAAAAGGTTTGCTTCCACTGTCAAAATTGCTGCTTTCATTCCTTTAATTTCATTTATATCAGTAGATATTTTCCTTAAAAGATGGGAAATATTATCTAGCTCATTCAACGCACATGAGGAACTTGTTACAGAACCTAAGTCAACTGGTTCTGGTGAGAAGAAAATTGGTAAAGATGGTGATGGAAACCTTGAAGACATTTTCATGAAATTACCTCTTTTCCTTAATATTTGGTAATTTTTCCTTTACAGCCCATTAACTTGTTTCATCAGAAGTAAAAGCAGTGATTAAGCTGCCACTTTAAGTATCAAGAGTGAAGAGGATTTTAAAACCTATAATTGAAAAGACAGGGCCATACATTTCTAAAAGTCAAAGTAAATTAAAAAATGCTAAACAAACCAGACCAACGTTTTCTTTCCTACAACTAAGAAGCCGTAATACATAGCCCTCCGTATCCTGTAAGACCTACTTAAAGCTCCTCTCCAGACACTCAACCCTATTATTACATAGGAAACAATTCTGGCTTATGATTGGCTGAAAGGAGATGTGACACAAAAAGAATTTTTCTATTATCTACCTCATATGACAGCAGCACTTACCATCTGAAGCATATTTAAACAACAACTTCAAGCTTCATTTAGTTTATTTCAAATCCTTTTTTGTTAAATCAAGTAGAACATTTTCCTGGAAAACAGTCTAGGAAGGACTACAAAGACAGTGCAGGGGTCACAGCCAGGCTTCAATCCCAAGTACTCCTACAAGCACCACCAGCCACAGAGCCACAGAGCCAGTAGTAATCCCAAGCATACACTTCTAGGTGTGGTCCAAACGCCAAAAATAAACCCTATTTTTTTAAATGCAGAAAAAAGTGTACAATATATTTGGTATTTCCTTTGCGGGGAAGATAATTAGACATAATCACAAGATGCTTAAGAAATACATGTCAGGTTGAGGGTGACAGTGCTGGCCATGTACTGCTGACCCTTGTTCAATCCCCAACACAGTCCCCCAGCACCAGGAGTGACCCCTGGACAGAGTCAGGAGTAAGCCCTCATTACCACCACTAGACACAGCCCCAATATGCCCTACTACTCAAAAAAAGGTCATAATAATGGAATTCAACTGAAATGATCTGAATTTGAAGATATGGGGAAAAAAAAAACATGATCTTGGTTTGATACTCAGATACCTGACCTCTAATCAGATACGAATTTTCTCCCATTCTGTTGGTTTTCTTTTCTTCATAATATCCTTTAGAACACAAAAGCTTTTAATCTGGATAAAGTCCAATATGACTTTTTTCTTTGATAATCCATACTTTTTTTTTCAACAAAAGTAGACTTTTGTCATACTTTTGGTGAAGACACTATTTCCTTACCCCAGTTATTAGCATTAAATACATTTTCCTTAAGAATTTTACTTTAGGCCAGAGCAATAGTATAGCAGGTAGTGTTTGCTCTGCATGCAGCGGATCCAGGTTTCCAGGTTCAATCCCCAGCATCCCATATGGTCCCAAGGACCACCTGGGTGCAGAGCCAGGAACAGCTGGGCGTGAGCCAAATAGGCACAGAAGGAAAAAAAATATTTTAGGGGTCGGAGTGATAGCAGTACAGGTAGGGAACCTACCTTGCATTCAGCTGCTAACCTGGGTCAGGTCTCAGAAATCTCATATCTTCCCCCAAGCACCACCAGGAATGATTCCTGAGTGCAGAGCAACCAGCAATAAACCCTAGGCACTGCCAGTGTGGCCCAAAAAAAAACCCAGAATTTTATTTTAGAGGCCTGATAGGTAGGGCACCTGTCTTGCATGTGATGGGCCAGGGTTCAACCCCCAGTATCCCATATGGTCCCCTGAGTGCCACCAGAAGTAATTTCTGAGTGCAAAACCAAGAGAAACCCTGAGTAATGGCTGGGTTAAGGAGCCCACGCCAATTGTACAGCAGGTAGGGCAGGCAGCCCTGCATGCAGCCAACCCAGGTTCAATCCCCATTCCTGGCATAACATGAGCCCTGCCAGTAGTAATCCCTGAGTGCAGAACCAGAAGTAAGCACTGAACACTATTCTTTGTGACCCAAAACCTTTTCATTCACTTCTATAAATGGTCCAAGGGCTCCAACCTTTAAAAAAAAAAAAAATGTGCCTACCAACTACCTTAGGACTGTTCACTGAAAACAGTTTTTGCTCAAAAAAAAAAAAATTGTTGCAAGCCTTGCTGAACCTTAAGTGATCATAAATACACTGGTTCAAGGGGCTGAAGGCACTTGCCTTGCATACAGGCCAACCCAGGTCTAATTCCCAGCATGCCACGGGGTTCTCAAAATCCCGAGAAGTGATTCCCTGAGTATGAGCCAGGATTAAGTGCAGAGTAACACCAGCTGTGACACAAAAAACCGAAAACAAATAAATGTATTCGTTCATTATGGAATCAAGTGTTATCCCACTGGTTATTACGTACACTCAATGTCAGCGCCAGAGAGTTCTATATTACTATAAATCTGTAGGTGGTTTTGAAGTTTAGAAATATGTGCTCCAACTTTATATTTATTTCAACAGCTCTGGTTACTCTCAGCCCTTTTTTATGTCCACATAAATCTTGGGATCAACTCATCAACATTTCAAAAAAAGTCAACAAGAATTTTAATAGAAGCTGAATTAAATTAATAATCTGCGGGATGTTTTCATCTTAATGTTATTGTCTTCTAATCCATTAACACAAACACCTACCCGTGGCTTTAAGCATGAGAAAGTTCTTTCTGTTTCTCTTCCCTTCTCTTCTTCACAGTTGCTATTGCTACAATAGCCAATGGTCTTACACACTTGGTTGTGGTACTCCAATACTTGGCAAAAGTGCTCTCCTGGGATCGCACTCCTTTGGTCGTGGTGCTCATGCATTCTGGTTGCAGTGCTTACCAGCAGTCACTGTGGCACACACAATCCGTGCTCACGCCAATGATAACTCAATTCTGCTGTGAAGTCACATACACCAGGCTAGTGACTGGACCCCTCACACTTTTGCAGCATGTGGCCCCAGACAACAGAGCTGTCAGTGTAAGATTCAGGCGTGTGGGTGGCACTAGTGATCAAAGGCATGGCCTCTTACCTGCAGCAAGGCAGGTATGTTTTAGTCACTGAGCCATACCCTAGACTCCCCAAGAAAAGTAATTTTTACTTCAGGTTACCTTCCAAACACCACATAACACAATGTAAGTTGTCCAAGACAAAAAGATGCAAGATGACATACACAATTCCCATTAGCCTTTCTAGAATTCTTACAAAAATCTGTAGGTATCTGCTTCCCAATTAAATACATGCCATTGTATAGTAAGTAAAGGTGCTAAAAGCTATGTAAGAATCTTTATTCAGGGGTCGGAGCGATCGCACAGCGAGTAGGACGTTTGCCTTGCACACAGTCAACCTGGGTTGGATTCCCAGCATCCCATATGATCCCCTGATCACCGCCAGGAGTCATTCCTGAGTGCAGAGCCAGGAGTAAGCCCTGACATCGCCGGGTGTGACCCAAAAGGCAAAAAAGGCAAGAAAAAAAACCTTTATTCACTTCTCCATTCTACTTGTAGTTTCATCTAATTTTCAAACAGTTAGGTAAAATTTTTCAAATTTACAAAGCTTCAGAATCACAATGAATTTTTAAATAGCCCTGACTTCTGTAGTCTACAGTAAAAGCAAGTGTCACCAGAAAACCACGGTCCACTAGAGGGCAGCAAACACAACTTCAATGAGAGCAGGAAAGTAATAGCAAATCCCAAGGAAACAAGGATATGAAAGGGAGCCCACTGGAAATGTTGCCCACCATGCCAAGGCCAACTTAGATCACAAAACAAAAGATCCTTTCATTGAGTCCAGTATCCAGCTGAATAAAAAGTGTACAAAACTTAAAAGAAAAATGGATGTAGAAAAGTGAAAGTCAGCTAGTAAGCGACCAAGTCTTGAATGGGCAATCTGGTACACAAGTCTACTTCATAATCATTTTCATTTTATTTCCTCCAATGAGATATTAAGCAAAATAAAGCAGGTCAAGTTATACAGTGCGATTCCTATTGTATTTACACACACACATATAATTTAACTTTTTAGGAGATACACATGTGGAAAAAGTTGTCTAGAACTATATTTTAAGTATAATTCTTCCCTCTATAGAAGGCAGTAAAGAGAAAAAAAAAGGAAATTTTCTTTTCTGGCTATAAAGTCTTTACTACAAATCACTCACTGTTCTTCCAGTTCAAAATGATAGTGAATAAATATACATATATTTTTAATAAGTATATTTTTAGCCTTTCCTGCAGAGTCCATAAAAATGAACAACTTAAAAAGGGCATATCATAACACACCCACAGCAACGATTTCCAATCTGGGTTTATAAAAGTATCCACTGTGGCATTAAATTATCAGAAGCTGTGTCAGTTGAAAAAAACATCCCCCAACTCTGTTCATTTCAGCACTATTCACAATAGCTAAACTCTGGAAACATCTCAAGTGTCTAAAAACAGACAGAGAGAAAACTTAGTCTATATATTCAATGGAATACTTTTAGTTTTAAGACAAAAAATAAATAAAAATTAAAAAATTAATCTGCCACTATGTGGATGTAATCGGTGAGTACCATGATGAGTAAAGTCAGCCAGGAGGACAGATATACAATGATCCTTCTCTTATCTAGGACCCAAAAAAGCACAGTAAGAGATTATCAAAAAGGCCAAAAGCCACAGAATCAAAGATCCAGAGTTTGGCAAGGGCAAGGGATGGAGGGGATGGGATCCTAGAAGGACACTCGTGAAGGGTGCTGAAATCTTATGTGCATGAAATCCTATTGTGAACAATACTGTAAATCATGATGCCTGTAATTAAAAAGAAAATATATATATATATCAGAAATAATTGCTAACCTTAGCACCATGTTTTCAGAAGTTCTAAAATATGTTATCAGTAACTACATTAACGTAAATGAAATACAGAATCCACATCTGTTCCCCCCCCCTTTTTTTTTGCAATACTGGGTTTGAACCCAGGATCTCATAAACGTAAGCCAAAAGTTCACAGAGCACTGAGTCATATCCCCAGGCTACAGTGTACACATTTCAAACATTATTTCAGGACTGGAGACACTGGTCAGGGCACTTACCTTCTATGCACAGAAACCAGAGTTCAAATCCCAGTACTGTATATTCCTACCTCCCCCCGTACTGCCTGGCCCCAATACCACTGGGCCCGAGCAGCAGCACAATGAACCACCCTGCCAATCAGCTGAATATCGCTGAAGGCAGACGCAGGGTCCACTGAGTACTGTTTTGATGGGAAAAAATAAAATTATTGTGGGATTCTTGTCCGGGAGCTGGATTTTATAGTCTCTGAGTCTTGGCCATTGATGGGATTACACAGTCTTCTGCCCCCGTGCCTGGCTGTTCCTCGCCGGAGCCCCTTGGAGGGAAGCGGGTTGAGCTTTCCTCCCCGCCCGACCAGGGCTCCAGCAGCCGAAGACCTCCAGGACCAGCCACCACCATGCTGAGACCACTCTCTGCACACATGAAGGTACAGGCAGAGGGACAAAGCCACACGGGTTCCGGGGCCGAGATCTCCAAGCCTACTCGGATTGGAGTCGAGCATCTTCCACCCAGATCCTCCAAATTCCAGTAGGTGGGGGTCACACCCACCACCTGGCCCCCTGGCACCGTGTAATCCCATCAACGGCCAAGACTCAGAGACTATAAAATCCAGCTCCCAGAACCGCGTGGCCGCATTTGCGGCCTTGCAACATCTTATCAGGACATCTTTTATGACATCTTATCATCTCATTCCTACTTTGGACAAACTTGCAGGCTATCAAATGTAGCCTGCCCACAGGGCAGAGTCTGGCAAACTCCCCGTGACGTACCAAATATGCCAAATACCAGTAACAATGATGGGTCTCATTCTCCTAAAGAGCCTTGAATATAATCTCAGGGCTAGGATGAAAGAGACGTTACTGGGGCCTGCTCGAGGCAATCGATGAATAACAGGATGATGAAATGAAAATGAAATGAAACTGTGGGATTGGGGAGATGACTCCAGAGGCTGGAAGGTGCTGGCCCCACATTTGCTTGCAGGAGTCCAGCCCCAGAGTCCCTGTGAGCACCATTGGAAGCTACCCTGAACACTGCTGAGGCCAAAAAAAAAAGTATTTTAGTATTTTAAAAAAATAGAAATAGAAATAGCACTAATTTTGAAATGAAGGCTATGATGGGATACTTATCATAGATGAAAACTTCCAACCTCTTGAAAGCAGAAAATAATGGACAAATATGGACAGAGTGAAACAGCCACCAAGAGGGTCCACAGAGATAGAGCAGGTAAGGCAGCCTAGCTTCACAGGCTTCGTGACTTAACTCGGAAGACATGCCAAGTCAATGAAACCCACAGATTCACCAGTCTTCAGGCTGAAAATTCTGGAGCCCGAGTGGGAAGAGGAGCAGGCCAAAAGCCATACCAGTTCTAAAGATTCTGAAGCTCCTGATCAGCACCTCCAAATTCCAGTAGGTGCACAACAAATTAGAAGTGAAAATAACAGAAGTCCACTAAACTCAAGTGAAAAGAAAAAATACAAAAGTTGTTTCTTAACTAGAAACAGTTCAGTAAATCTCAGACAACGACTTTACTAACACCTCTGAGAGAAATAATTTTCACAAATTTTCTGTTACTATTTTTTTATAATTCCACTTACCATTTCGTTGAAAAGGCAATAAAATAAATTTATGCCTTCCAACGGGGCAGGCTTGGAAATTCTCAGGGTGGGAAACTGAGAATTATAGAGAAGGTCACATTGGTGGTATGACTGGTGCTAAAACATTGCTCAAAACTGAATGATGAACAACTTTGTAAACCATGATGTTTAGGGGCTGGAGCTATAGCACAGTGAGTAGGGCATTTAGCTTGCATGCAGCCAACCCGGGTTCAATTCCCTGCATCCCATATGGTCCCCCGAGCACCACCAGCAGTGATTCCTGAGTGCATGAGCCAGGAGTAACCCCTGTGCATCACCGGGTGTGACCCAAAAAGAAAAAAGAAAATAAAAACTAGGGGCTGGAGCGATAGCACTGCGGACAGGGCATTTGCCTTGCACGTAGCAGACCCAGGTTCGATTCCCAGCATCCCATATGGTCCCCTAAGCACCGCCAGGAGTAATATTCCCTTCCACTCTTAAGTTTATGTGGTGGCAGGAGTAAGTGCTATAGCAAGTCTTAAACAGAGCGAGAGAGCAACCAGTTGGGAGAGCAAGAGGACAGAGGCTGGGCCAGGCAGGTGGCTCAAAGGAGCAGCGCACATGCTTTCCATCAGGAGACCGAAATGTGGTTCCTCCCAGAAAACAAAGCAGCTACTGGAAAGGAAATAACGAGAAAAAAAGGAAACCCAAAGACTGAACAACACGAAACCAAAGACCCAGGAGACTGTAATAGTACAGGTCAGGAGCTGGAGAGCTAGTGCAACAGGTAGGAGGCTTGCGCTGCATGCAGACAATCCAGGTTCAATCCTCGGCACCACATATGGTCCCCTGAGCAGAGGGTCCTGACACCAACATGTGTGGCCCCAAAACGAACAATAACAATGAAAGAAATAGTGGCCCAAGCATATTATTACAGACATGGGAAAATGCCATCAACAGAAGCATTTAAAAGTGGGTCTCTGGGCTTGGGGCAATAGCATAGTGGGTAGGGAGTTTGCCTTTCTCTGTCAACCCAGGTTCAATTCCCAGTATTCCATCGGGTACCTCAAGCCTGCCAGGAGTGATCCCTGAATCACAGAGCCAATGTTCCAAGCACAGCCGAGAGTGGCTCAAATGAAAAATAACAAACCAAAATAGTGGTGGCCTTAGGGAACCAGTGAAAAGAATGAAGCAAGGCATGTTGCTTTTTAAAATTTTTTTAAACTATTTGGTTATGTTCTAATTAGCAAGTATTATAATGATTTAACTTTCCAATTTCCTACAGTGAACATAAATTTTAATATAAAAAACTTTATTCAAAATGTACACACATTATACATCATATGCCAAGCAGGAAAAATAAAAGTATATCCATGCCTAGATATACTGAAGTGAAACTGCAGAACACCAAAGACAAAGAGATCTTGAAAGCAGCCAGACAAAAGGATAGATCACCTACAAAGGAATGACAGACAATTAGAATGACAGACGTCTACTAAACAAGGGAACCCAGAGGACAATGGAGTAATATATGCAAGGTGTTGAGTAATAATAAACACAAGGTGTTGAGAGCAATTATTAATTCCAGATTTGGGTATCTAGCAAAACTCGTGCAAAAAAACAAGAAAAACTACAATGAAAGGTAAATACATTTAGAGGTTAAGTAGATTAAAGCTGGGAAGGGAAAAAAAAGTCAAACTCAGATAAGAGCTGCACGGAAAGTTTAGTCCTGGCTCTGAACTCAGGAATTACTACTTCTGGGAATTCATGGCTCAAGGAACCATGTGAGATATGGGATGTCCATATTGAAAGCAGGTTCAATGAAAACACCCTATCCACTGTACTATCTTTCCAGTCCCTTAGCTCTATGATAATTTAAGAGATAAATGCCTAAAGTCTAAGGAAAAAGAAGTCCATTAGGGCCTGGGGGATAGTACAGTGGGTAGGGCGTTTTGCCTTACTCAAGACCAACACAGGTTCAATTTCCGGCACACTCTATGGTCTCTCAAAACGCTGCCAGAAGTAATTACTGAGTGCAGAGCCAGGCCCTGAGCATCATGGGTATGACTCAAAAAGACCAAAAAAAAAAAAAAAAGTCATCAAAACCAAGTAGCTGAGGTAAATATTATTAAGCATCTATATTATCAGATAAATCTGACATTAAGTTATATTTTACTGATCATAAATTAAAAAAGGTTCATCAGAAAAATATATCTTTAAATATCTGTATATAGAAGAGTCAAAGTAGAGTGGGTAAGGCATTTCCTTGCACGTGACCATCTAGGTTCCATCGTTGGCACCCCGTATGGTTTCCAGTGAACTGCCAAGAGTAATTCCTGAGTGCAGAGCCAGTTAAAAATATGTACAACACTTGGGGTCAGACATGTACAATGGGTAGGGCACACAGTCTGGCACAAAGCCAAACCAGGTTCTATCCTGGGCATTATACAAAGTCCCCTGAGCCCACCAGGAGTGAGTCACAATCACAGAGTCAGGAGTAAGCCCTAAGCAGTCAGGTGTGGCCCCAAAACAACAACCATCCCACCCCCAAAAATGTACACACCTAGGTTAAGAATTACTTTTTTGTTTGTTTGGGGGCCTCATCCTGTGATACTCAGGGGATATGCATGGCTCTGCACTCAGAAATCACTCCTGTTGGGACTCAAGACGTCATGTAGAATGCCAGGGATAGAACACAGGTTGGCCACATGCAAAGCTAAGTTCTCTACCCACTAGTAGCCCCCGAGATCTTTGTAATTTAGAAATAACTGAAGCAGGTACCCAAGAAAAAGTATAGTGAGCAGGGCACTTTCTTTGCACACAGCTAACCGGGTTCAATCCCTAGTACCCCATATATTACTCAAAGACTGCCAGGAGTAAACGAGCACAGAGCCAAGAGCACTGCCTGGTATGGTCCAAAAACACAAACAAAAAACCTGAAGTAAAAAAAGTCAGAAGGAAACATTAAGATAAAATTTTCCATTACAATGAGACACCGCAAGACCTTTTCTCAATTACTGGTTAAGTTGTGCAAAAACTCAGCAACCCCAAGACCTGAACAACTAACTGCTGAGTCTATCTGTTAATTCAGAAATCTCAATTACAGTCCATCAAATTCTAGTCCATTTCCTCTGAAATGCACAAGAGTAAAAAAAGTGACTGTTAAACCAGAGGGATAGTGTAGAGAATAAAGCACTTGCCTTGCATGTAGCCAACTGTGGATGAATTCCTAAAACAGCATATGATCCCTTGAGCCAAACAGGAGTGAGTCCTGAGCAAAGAGTTAGGAGTGAGCCCTGAGCACCACTAGGTGTGGTCCCGAAAGCTAAAAAAAAATTCTCTACACCCCGAAAAACAATGTCTTACCAATTTGCAAAGAACAATACATAAGATCACATTATCTAACCACACAATAATTAAGTCAAAATTATACAATAAAAAGAACATGGGGGAACAACAACTAAAATCTTTATAAAACCTAAATGAAAAGACACTGCCAAATAACAAGAGTCAAAGATAAAAGCACTGGGCGCATATGCCTGAGCCTGTGTGCTGCTTGTGCCCGCATGGCCGAGTACATGCGGTGCCTGAGAACATGCGTCGCCCGCATCTCCCCTCTTGAGATGTATACTTTCATGCTTTCCTATCAAATGCTGGGATGTGTGTAGCGGCGCTGTCCACCCTTGGAGAAGCCTGCATTCTCTTTTGAGTATGTTACTCTGTCTCTCTTACTTTCCACTCTCTCCCACTTTCTCTTCCTTCTTCACTTCAAAAATCCTCCAAATAAAATGCTTTACTTCAAAAAAAAAAAAAAAGATAAAAGCACTAGCCAGAGAGATACCTGAATGGACAGGAATATATACACTTTGCAAGACACCCCAAGTCTGATTCCCAGTCCATGATCTCCCACGCACTGCCAGGAGCAATCCCTAAGCACCATCAGATGTGGCCCAAATGTGCTATGCACATAAAAAAAAAATGCTAATACAAGGCTGGAAGGATAGTATAGTGGGTGGTGTTCACCTTGCACACAGGAAACCTGGGTTCAATCCCAAGCATCTCCAAGCACTGCCAGGATTAATTACTGAGTGCAGAGCCTAGCGTAACCTCTGAGCACCAGCAGTGGGGCCCAAAAACAAACAAAAAAAAGAAACGGGGAAAAGAAGATGCTTATAATGAAATTATTAGCATAAATTACTATTCTTAAACATTAGAAACAAATGAGTTACACTACAAATGCTTCTGCATCTTTGATAATTTTCTAGACAACAGATATTCATTATAACTGCAAATATTAATGCTTACAATACTTAAAAGGGCAGGTATTAAAATCAGAGCTAGTACCAGTAATTTGGCTTGGTGGAAAACATAAGCTTTACATGTTCAAGGTCCTCAGTTCAATTCCTTCCTGACAGCAAAGCAAAATAAACAAATAAAAATTTATGAATCAGAAAACAAAGACAAAAAAGACAATCAAGTCAGACTAGGTATTAATTTTAAATTGCTGTGAGGACCAAGCACAGTGGTGTGGAAATGGAGGGAGCATGAAGCCCAAAGCACTGAATCGAGGGCCTTACTTGAATCCACCCTAACCTTACTGAAAAGACCAGAAGAAAAACAAACTTTCAATGATAGACATAATTCAAGACAAATGGGGCCGGAGCAATAACACAGTGGAGAGGACATTTACCTTGCATGCAGCCAACCTGGGTTGACTCCCCAGCATCCCATATGGTCCCCTGAGCACCACCAGGAGTCATACCTGAGTGCAGAGTCAGGAGCAACCCCCAAGCATCGCCAGGTGTGATCAAAAATGCCAAAATAAATAAATAATTCAAGACAAAAATAGCCCAAGTATCATGAGGTGGATAGGCAAGTAAAGATGCATCACCAAAGAGAGAAGAGAAAACTGAAAGCTCAACAGCTCCTAAGCCCATACGTAGAATTTTGGGCCAGAGCAACAGTACAGCAGGGACCTGCACACAACAGACCCAAATTTAAACCCCAAATTTAAGCCAGAAATTATCCCTACGTGCAGAGCCAGGAGTAAGCCCTGAGCACAGGGACCAGAACATTAGCATAGGCAGGTAGGATGTTTGCCTTGCACACGTTCATGTCTGATCCCTGGCACCCCATACGGTGCCCAAGCCCACAAGGAGTGATCCATGAACACAAAGCCACCAGTAATCCACGAGCATGAACAGGAGCAAGTCCTGATCAGAGCCGGATGTAGTGCATAAAAGGGAAAAAAAAACCCACCAAACCAAAACTAAAAACAAAACCAAACAAGTCATGAGCACAGCTAGTGTAACCCAAAACCAAAAGGAAAAAAAGAATTTTTTAAATTCTGTCACAAAGTTTGGTATAACAGTACAGATGTGGCCCACGGCGGGGGGAGAACAAACACCAAACCAAAACTAGAAACAAAACCAGAACAAGACATGATTACAGCCAGTGTAACCCAAAAACCAAAAGAAAAAAGTTTTTAAATGTCACAAAGCTGTAAAACAGTAATTAAGGGCCAGAATTGATAGGGTGTTCGCACTGCACCCGGACAACCCTAGTTTGACCCTCAGCATCCAGTATGGTCCCCGAGCACTGCCGAAGTAATTCCCGAGTGCAGAGCCAGGAGTAACCCCTGAGAAGGAGAGGCAGGGGGGAAGAGAAGGGGACGAGAGGGAAGGGAGAAAGGGAGGGAGAAACAATCTGACCACTATCTGACCTTATCTATACCATAAATCTTTGGGTGGGGGGTGATAGATGGAACCTGGGGACACTGGTGCTGGGAAATGGACACTTGTGGAGGGATGGGTATTGGAATTCTGTATGACTGAAGCCAATCATGAACAGCTTTGTAAGGGTCTATTTCACAGTGATTCAATTTTAAAAAGTAAAAAAAAAAAACACGTTAATTAATGGCGTGTGCAAGAATGTCACTTTGCATTTCAAATAAATGTAAAGATAGGACTGGAATGATAGTACAGAAGGTATGGCATTTGCCTTGCACAAACCAGCCTAGGTTGAATCCCCAGAACCTTATGGTCCCCAAGTCTCACCAGGAGTGATCCCTGAGTACAGAGCCAGAATCAAATTCCAAGCACTGCTAGGTGTGACTCAAACACCAAAACAAATGTAAAGATAATTAACACTCTTTCAATTTTTTTGAACCTCTTAAAAATGATATGAAAAAAGATGTAACAAGTTTATGGGGCTGGAGCGATAGCACAGTGGGTAGGGCGTTTGCCTTGCATGCGGCCGACCCGGGTTCGATTCCCAGCATCCCATATGGTCCCCTGAGCACTGCCAGGAGTAATTCCTGAGTACATGAGCCAGTAACCCCTGTGCATCGCCAGGTGACCCAAAATGGGAAAAAAAAAACATAAAAAGTTTATGGTGTAATCAACCTTTATAAGGCAAACACTCATATAAAACCAACCATGAGGATAAGAAAACAACTGGGCCAAGGAGATGTAAAGGGCTGGAGCACAAGTTTTGCAAGGGTGAATCCAGGTTTAGTTGCCAGCATCACATAGTACACTGAGCACCATTAGGAATAACCCACAAGAACTAAGCCTAGAATGGCCCAAAAAAATTAAAATCAAACTGCTGTTCACCCCTAAAGCTTCCTGTCTTTTAAACACCGTATCTAGAATTCTCAGGCTGCTGACCTAGAATGTACCAGAGACTGTATTTAGCCTGTTCCATACTTGGTGCAACTCAACCTACATACTCCTAACAAGCTGAATGACAGATTTAAAATTCAAATATTACTCAGGCCCAAATCCTCTGGGACAAGACTTAGTATTCAGAGGCACAAAATGACTGGGTTCCCTCTTTATTTTTATTATGCTGGAAATCAAACCCAGGATTCATGCATGCAAAGTATGTGCTCTACTGAACTCTACTGGCTGGTTTTCCCACTATAAAAAAAAGATTTGGGGCCATATTTGGGGCTCAAAGGGCTCAAAAGCTTACTCTGTGTAAGCTCAGTACAGGTCTTATTTTCAGCATTGCCTGGTCCCGTGAACATCACTGGGTGTGAGCCCCTCTGACCTGAAACAACATTTCAGGGGTAGAGGATGAGGCCCAGTGATAAAGTGCATACCCTGTTCTCAGGAAACCTGGGTTTGACCCCCTGTACCCCCACCCCACCACCCAATACACACAGAGACACATACACATACAAAAAACACCACTTAGTATGTAATTCTAACATTAGAATTTCAATTTAACTAGCTCTAGTAACTCTAAAAGATGCTTCCTGGGGCCAGGAAGCAAGCCCAAAGGACAGAATGCATGCATGCTTTGCATTCAGGAAACCTGGGGTTCAACCCCCAACACCCTATAATTCCCTCATTCTAACATGAAAGTGATCCCAACTGCCAGATGTGGGCCTAAAATTAAGAAAAGACAAGACAACAAAGAATACTATTTTATATAATGTGGACAACGTATTATTTTACAACTACAGTCCTACACTGCATAATCACAGATTTAATGACTTTTTCTTATATGGTTAAAAAAACAATGGAGTCCAAGCATTACACAAAACCTTTTTTTTTTTTTTAAATGCGCAAGTATACTAAAAAAACAAGGTGCAGGACTGGAGCGATAGAACAGCAGGTAGGACAATTACCTTGCACATGGTTTACCCGGGTCTGACTCCCAGCATCCCATATTGTCCTTCCCCCCCGCAACCACAGCACCTCCAGGATGTAATTCCTGAGTGCAAAGCCAAGAGTAATCCCTGTGCATTGCCAACTGTGACGCAAAAAGGAAAAAAAAAACAAGGTGCAACTATCAGTGATGATAATTAATGTGGTAAAATAACTTGTGGACTGTAGTACAAGAACATGCTCAGTTTCAGTAAGACTTTATTTATAACAGTGCATGGGGCGGGCACACAGAGCACCACTGACCCGGGCTGTGACAGATCCGTATATGGTCCCTGAGCCCTGCCAGGAGTAAGCCCTGAGCCTGGTCACTGGGTGTAGCCCCAACACAGACACGGTGGGGAGGAGGGAGCAGGTACTTATACTTGCACTACTTAGTCAGTCAGTTACACATTCTTTAAAAGAAGAAAAAAAAGGAAAAAAAGCATAAATGATTACTCTGGTCTTCAGGACAATGAGTATTATACTCTAGATAATCAACAGCACTGTAGCACTGTCCTCCCCATTGTTCATTGATTTGCTCGAGCGGCATCAGTAACGTCTCCATTGTGAGACTTGTTGTTACTGCTTTTGGAATATCAAATACACCACGAAGAGCTTGCCAGGCTGCCGTGCGGGCGGGATACTCTTGGTAGCTTGCCGGGCTCTCTGAGAGGGACTGAGGAATCAAACCCGAGTCAGCTGTGTGCAAGGCAAATGCCCTACCCTCTGTGCTAAAAGGGTTTAAATACATAAAATACATTCATGAAATCATGAAACTTTAGTTTTGGGGCCCAAAAACACGGCTGTTGTGGTCAGGGCTTGCTCCTGGCTTTGTGCTCAGAGATCACTCTAGTGGTGTTCAGGTGACCTAGAGTGTCAGGGATAAAACAGGTCAACCACAAGCAAGTGTCCAACCCATTAGACTACCTCTCTGGCCCTTAAAAATTGATATGATGAGCTTAAGTTTATAAAAATTTTTATCCATATGAAGCTCAAATCCCAGATCCCAGCTGCTCTTCACAAACTGATCCATTTGTCTTTTAAAATTAGTATCCTTCAGCTGTTTGGGGTTTTCCTGTTCCCAGGTACATTAATGACTGGAATTGTGCACAATGCTGATACGGCAAAATGCCAAAGATCTAGAGTAGTGGAACACCTTGAGGTGTCAGACTACTCTTGGCTCAAAGCTCAGGGATTGGTCCTGGCCGTGCTTAGGGAACCATGCAGTACCCAATATCAAACCCAGTCCTTCCACATGCAAAACATGCTCTCTTGAACTACCTCTGCAGGTACTCAAAGATTTTTCCTTTTTTTTCACCTGGTTTGGGGCCAAATCTTGGTGGTCATTCCCAGCTCAGTATTTAGAGGACCATGCAGTGCCAGGGAATGTACCTAGGCCTCCTGCATGTCAAGCATGCACAAAGCCCATTGAGCTATCTCTCTGCTCCTTCCCTCGAAGACTAGTTTTGTAAAAGCACAGAAAAATAAAGGGTAGAAGAAGGTTTCATGAAACAAGAAAATGTGAGATGAACCCCAAAACAATTTAAAGGGGATGGTTGAGGAATGAAAAATTGTTATTCCAGAAACATAAAAGTATGTTAGAAGTAACATACTAAGCATAGTTTTGGCAAGGCTTTTAAATTCAAGTCCTAGCAAAAGAGAAAAAGAAGAAAATCTTTTCAGACGGAAACAGAAGGAAAGGTTGAAGAGTAATGAGGAAGAACTGGGCAGACAGGGCCAGCTAAGAAAGCTGCCAAAAGAACAAGCTCAAGGAACCAGTCCCAGGCAATGCGAGGGGATGGGCGGGAGCACACAACAATACAATATAAAAATCACATGAGCCATACTTTACACACAGGAGAATGTTCCTGCAGGAGAGTTGGGATCCAGGTGGGGGTGAGGAAGCATAAAGATAGGCTGTAATGTCAGGCACAAGGAGATAAAAGTAAGGCAACTACCACACTGAGGCTGGTCTGGCAGGTCAGAGGCGGGATACTGAGAAAGGGGCAGTTTTAAAAAATCTTAAATTTAAGAGAATATGGATGAGGTTAATCAAAAAAAAGGGGGGGGGGGAGAAGAAACAAGGGAGCTATATACATCTTTAAGAAAGAGCTAAAAGATCAGAACAGCAATGTAAATATTAAAGCTGAATGACTGGATTCACTGGAATGTTATGCTATTCTTTCCACTTTTGAGAACCCCCAAAATTTCCACACCCAGGAATATAGGTGCTCAGTGGTAGAGTTCATGCCTTGAATGTATGAGGCCCAGGGTTCTCTCCACCAAAAAAAGAAAAGCACACATTTTTCCATAGTAAGATATTTTTCATTCTAAAGTGTTAGGCCTTCCTCATGATTCCCTCTCATTTTATTTTCAGGGACGAGTTGCACACTTTCTCCAGTGAGAATAACACTTTATGAATACCACTAAAAAATACTTAATGTCTCATGAAAAAAGTGTAATAGAAAATGAAGCATTTAAATTATTACCTTGACTTTTTTCTATATTATCTCCTTTTGTTTCCTCTTCTTTAATGGGGGAACTTATTCTGGGGTTTCTGCTTTGTCCCTGGACCATTTCTGCTAACAATTCTTCTTGAGAAGTTCGAGTTCTGGGAGCAACTGGAAGTGTCTGTTTCTGAGAGACTTATATAGGAAAAAAAAAAAAAGCAAATGCAATTAATATCATCAAAAATCAAAAATGAATGTCATATTTAACATATGCTTCCTTTGGCCTAAACATATGATTTTGAAAAAGCCCTAAGTGGCAACTTAGTTTTTTCTTATGCTGTTACTCTTATGCTATTACTCTTATTAAATCACAGTAATTTTTTTCTTTGTTGGGAAGGGAATACAGATCCTGGAGGTGTAATAATACCAGACCGAAAGCAGACTGGCAAAAGAAAGCTCCTATTCCAACCTCCTGCTCTCAAGCTCCACTTAACAGTATGGTAGTAATATATCAATATGGATATTAGACAAATCAGCTATTAAACTTGGTAAGAAAAAACTATACTCCATCTCAGTAAAAAGGCCAATAATTAGTAAGAAGCAAATAAGTTTCAGTTTTATTTCTTGCTATAACAATTTCAATTTTTAATTCAAATAAGAAGAATTTGAAAACTCTAACAAAAAATTTAATACCTGGGGCTTGAGAGAGTATAGTGGGTAGAGTGCTTGCCTTGCACATGGCTGAGCTGGGATAGATCCCCAGTACCATATGGTACCAGCAGGACTAATCCTTGATCACTGAGCCAAGAATAAGCCCTGAGCACAACCAGGTCCCCACTCCCTAGCCCCAGAGAAAAAAAAAAAAGCTAAATAAAATATGTGCAAATATAAATTTTAGAGTGGACATAGTTATCATACCTTATTCACAGAACATCCACTTACAACTGTAGTTTCTCAAACTGCTCAAATCTCCTTTTAAAACTGCTGTTAGGGCCAAAGCAATAGTATAGCATGTATGGTGCTGTCTTACATGCAGTCGACACAGGTTCTATCACCAGCATCCCATATGGACCCTACTAAGACCCACCAGGAGTAATCCTTGAGCAGTCAGGAGAAAGCCCTGAGCACAACAGGATGTAACTCCAAAACCAAAAATAAACTTCATCTCTTTCTAGACATCTCGCCAGCATCTTTATTTCACACCAAAGTGGAAAGCAATTATTATAGCTTACTCAAGAATTACAGAAACTTCGGTCCGCCCTTCACGCCCTACCGAGGCCACCAGTTGCCCCCCACGAGCGGCTCTCCAGCATGGCCACGACTCCAGAGCACAGAAACCAATTTCTTAACTATCTGACTTTCAGTAGAAATACTTCCAGGGTCAATAAGTAAAATAGCAGAAATCCAAAACCAACATTTAATTCTTGAACCCAGCTGTAGAAAGCAAATCACTTCACAATGCTTTTTCAGCATGTCTGATTGGGGGGAGGG
The DNA here is from genome assembly GCF_029834395.1 of Sorex fumeus. Taxonomy (NCBI): domain Eukaryota; kingdom Metazoa; phylum Chordata; class Mammalia; order Eulipotyphla; family Soricidae; genus Sorex; species Sorex fumeus. The sequence continues at coordinate 6,816,191 of NW_026606155.1, forward strand.
GGGGTAAACTCTAAATAATAGTGGTGAATCTTTTATTGAAACAATGAATCTAATCAAAGCAGATAGAGTGTTAACTAGAATTCATCTGCCTCACAGGGACTGGGAGGGGTGAGGGGTGGGGTTTTATTGGGGTTCTTCATGGTAAAAAATAAGTATTGGTAAAGGGAAATGTGTTTGATATTTGCATGACTGAGACCTAAACCTGAAAGCTTTGTAACCTTTCCCACAGTGATTCAATAAATAAATAAATTAAAAAAAAAGAATTACAGAAACTTAAACATAATAATTTACTTACCTGTAGAATAGTTAGTTGTTTTTGTTACAGATTCTTGGGCTTCAGAGATAGCCTTCAAAATCAGATTCTTGTTAGCTTGTTTAGAAGGTGGAAGTGACGGTCTAAAAAAATGTCAAGGTACCGTGATTAAATTTTAGATCTGGGCACTTCAAATGCTAATCATTCATTCTATCCTTCCTTTAGGTTTTGCACAAACTAACTTGGCTCCAGAGTGGAAACTTCTGTCATTAAAACAAACAAAAAGAATCTAGGGACTGGAGTAGCAGCTTAAGTGGTGTAGCACATACCTAGTATGTGCAAAGTCCTGAATTTTATCCCTGGTAAGGCATGGCCTGCTGAGTACAGCCAGGGGGAGCCACATGATGGTCCACACTGTGCAATGCAAACTTCTGCAGAATCATCAGGTCCACATCAATGAAAGACACCTAGCACCCTAGGCATGACCACTTAAAAACTACAAAAAATATTGAATCTGGATCCAACTCCTTTCCACTTCATGCAAATTTCCAAAATCCTCTGCAGTTCTTGAGCAGTCCTTCTTTCATCACTGAAAGTATTTCTCAAATGGAAAGTAGCCTTTCACTGCTATATTTTTTGTTTTCATGACATTCTCTTTAAGAACCCCAGAAAACTCCATCAGGAATTTAAGACTAATTTATGGATATGGGCAGGTACCTCCTTTCAGGCTTTGCTGGCACTGACACGCTGCTGGAGATGCTTCCTGTGCGGGACCCACAATCATCATCTTCCTCCTCCTCTTCTCCATCATGATTGAACTTTTTTACTTTAACAACTGAACTTACCACAGGCAGTTTTCTCTTCCGAAAGTTTTCTTCCTGCAATCAGATAAATTTACTCTTACCTAGACTCAGAAACAATCAGGTTCTACCAGAGAATATATCTGCTCTTTAAGGAAAAGCCAATCAAGTTGGAGAGAGAGTATTAAGAGTACGGTGAACGCCTAACACCATATATTCCCTTGAGCATTGCCAATTGCATCCCTGGAGGCCCTAAGCACAGCCCAAATTAACAGCTGGCACTACAGGGATCAAACTACTAGCCTGACTACTGGAATTGGTGGGATGAGCACTGAGTCTCCTACACACTACCAAGGTAGATCTTCATCCCACAAAAATAGAAAACCCAATCATACTAAGAACAAAGAGAATAATTTCTTATAAAGATGTCCTAGTTTTTTATAAAAACATTTCCTAGTCTGTAACATTACTACTGTAATTACACTAAATTACAATACTAATGTAGTTATACATTAGTATTGTAAACCATGATACCTAAAATAAATTTGGGGGGCCACACCACACCTGGCTAGGAGATTCTCAAGGCTTATTCCTGGCTCTGGACCACACCTGGCTAGGAGATTCTCAAGGCTTACTCCTGGCTCTGGACCCAGGGATCACTCCTGGTAGTGCTCAGGGAACCATATATAGTACAAGGAATGAAACCCAGGAGGGCTGAAAGCAAGGCAGGCAACTCACTTGCTGTTCTTTCTGGTCCATGAAAAATATGTATCTACATATACATATATATTTTTAGGGGCTGGAGACCAAGTATAGAGTAGGGACATGGCCGACCTGGGCTCAATCCAAAGGATTCCATTTGGTCCCTGAGTTTGTCAGAGTACAAAACCAGGAGTAAACCCTGAGCATCACCAGAGATGGCCCAAAAACAAACAATAAAATATTAAAAGGGAAAAGAAATCTATATTTTTGACCAGAGCCATGGTTCAGTGGTAGGGTACTTGATTTGCACACAGTTGACCATGGTTCAATCTCTAGTACCCCGAGCCTACCAGGAGTGATCCCTTGAGCACAGAGCCAGGAGAAAGTCCTAAGAATCACTGGGTGTAGCCAAAAAAAAAAAAAAAACCCAAAATGTTTATTTCCTTGCATATAAGGCTGACAAAAATTTAAAAAAAAGTATATAGGTATTTAAGATTTTTGTTTTTTGGGCCTCATCTGGCTTTGTACTCAGGGGTCACTCTTGGCAGTGCTTGGAGGACTGTACACGGTACTGAGGACTGTGAACCAGGATCATTCACATACAAGACAAGTGCCTTAGCCCTTGTGCTCTCTCCACAACCCCTCATTATGTGATTTAATTTTCTTTATGCATATTTAATGTGTATATACACATATATACATATATATATTTGGGGCCACACCTACAGCTTACTCCTGGCTCTGCACTCAGGAATCACTCCTGGCAATCCTCTAGAGACCATACGAGATCTGAAAATTGAACCTAGGTCAGCCGCATGTAAGACAGGCAACCTGCCTGCTATACTATCTCTGGAACCCTAATGCATACACTTTTATGTAAAATTTTAAATACATATACTTCCAAGTTTCTTTCAAAAAAATATTAGTATTCCATAGTCAACTTTTAGGCAATCAGAGCCTTCCATTCCCTTATAAACAGCATGTAACACTCCTAAGGAAATTAGTAATATGGAGTTAGTTTACTGTAGTAACTGCACTGCACTGTCCTCCCGTTGTTCATCGATTTGCTCGAGCGGGCCCAGTAAAGTCGACACATTACTGTGTTTGGCATATTGAATACGTCACAGGTAGCTTGCCAGGCTTTGCCGTGCGGGCAAAATACTCTCTGTAGCTTGCCGGGCTCTCCAAGAGGGGCGGAGGAATCAAACTCGGGTCGCCCTGGTCAGCCGGGTATAAGGCAAACGCCGTACCCGCTGTGCTATCCTCTAAGATCAACCTAAAACCTCTCTCAAAATGATATGGGGAATTAAAACCATCTCAAATATTAATAGCTCAGAAAAAAACTAATCAAGATATAAAGTATCTGTAGAAGTCAGTGATAGAAGGGAAATCTGGTTGAGATGACCTACTGAACAGTACACTGAGCATTTGTATATTTAAGTATCAAAAACTGCTAATTTTCTGACCAGAAAGACAGTGCATTGAGTAGGCAACTTGCCTTGCATGCCATCAACCCAAATCAATACCTGGTACCGGGGCTGGAGCAATAGCACAGCGGGTAGGGTGTTTGCCGTGCACGCAGCCAACCCCGGGTTCGATTCCCAGCATCCCATATGGTCCCCCGAGCACCGCCAGGAGTAATTCCTAAGTGCATGAGCCAGGAATAACCCCTGTGCATCGCTGGGTGTGACCCAAAAAGAAAAAAAAAATACCTGGTACCACAGCAGTCCCCAAGCAATACCAAGAGTGATCCCTGAGGAAGCCAGGAATAAACCCTGAGTAACACTGGGTATAGTCCAAATTTAAAAAGAAAAAAAAAATAAAGCAAAAAACAAAAACACTAATTTTAGTTGGGGGTATAGCTCACCAGAGAGTGATTGCATACGTGAGGCCTTGAGTTCAAATCACAGGACCACAAAAAGTAAATAAAACTTACTAATTTAAAGCACATACAAACCTCAATATTCATTTTTTCTGAGTTGTTTCTGAAAAAGGGACTGTAAGTCTCTTCTAAGCTGTTAAGCACTTCTGGTTCACATAAACGTCCTGTTTCATATACCCGGCTGTTCTGTACATCAAGTTGCTTGGCAGCATGAATACTGTTCTGCTGCTGTTGAAATTGAAATCTATTTAAATGAGTACTACTATCTGCATTTCGACTTGCAGGTGGTCGATAAATTTCAATAGAAGGACGAGAAGAACTGTATGTAAGTGTCACTGTAGGTTTTTTCTGAGATAAGGGATTCTCTTGTACAAAATTGAGGTCTTCATCAATGAGATCATCTGGTTCTGGCTTAATATCAATGACATCTTCAGAGGGTGCTGGTTCCCTCAGAGGTTTCACGGTTGACATTAGCCGGGTTGCAGCTCCATCATCATAACTCTGTCTATTTGAAACAACACACAAATTATATCAAGATTAAGAGTACTGGGGCCCAAGTGACAGTACAGTGGGTAGAGCACTTGATTTGCACACAGTCAACAAGGGTTCAATTCCCAGCATCACATGTGGTTCCCCCCACCAAGCCTGCCAGAATTAAGTTCTGAGCACTGCCAGAGATGGCCCCCACCAAAAAAAAGTACTTAGTATAACAGGTAGGTATTTGCTTGCCTTACATGTGGCCACCCTGGGTTTGATACTTGGCACCACATATGGTATACCCCAAGCACCTCCAGGAGTAATCTCTGAACTGAGTAAGGAGTAAGCACTGAGCACCTCCAAGTGTGAACCAAAACAAAATAAGAAGTCCACCAGGAATGTGACTCTCTGTGATGAAGTGTTTCCCTCATAAGTGTGACACAATTTCTGATGTCACACTGAGCACCATCAGGAGCAACTCACAAGCACCAGGCCTGAGGTAGGCCTAGGCACAGCAAGCTGTGACCCCTCCCCAAGACAATAAAAAGAAAGATATAGTTCAGGTTCAGCACACACACTGCATATAAGAGGCCTACGTGAATCCCCGGCATCTCAAAGTACTGCAAGCACTGCCACAACCCCCCAGCACAAAGCTAGAAGCAAACCCTGAGCCCCACCAACTCTGGCCCAAAATCCATGCCCCATAAGAAAAAGAAAGAAAAATGCTCAACCTCACTTCAATTCTTCCAAAGTCTGCAGAATACAGCAAATTAAAGATATAAAAACTAAATATCTCTCTCTCAATCTCTCTCTCTCTCACACACACACACAAACACAACACTCATTTACACAGGCATTATTTTATACCTGACATTAGTGGTTTTCTGCTCCTGTGAACTTGCAGAAACTCTGGAATCTCTTTTTTCAGATCTAGAGCTAGAAACTGCAAGGGGTGGCACTGTAGCTTCGTGCCTTCTCTCATCTCCTCGACTGAAAGTGCTCTTATTTGAAGGCACATTACTATCAAAGATGTTGGTGTCAGAAGACTTTAAACTAGAGGGATCTAGAAAGCAAATAGAGAACTTTTAAGCTGTTTTTACTACCTAAAACCTTCTTTTATGTTTAAACTATCACCAATTTAAAAGCAACACATGTACTACCAACGCATTTTAAAAGGTTAACTATTACCCCACACATAGTAATACATAAGGTGAATAAATTACTGTATTACTAATACTGCATTTCTAAATAATTTTAAGCATATGAATACTGAAACATCCTTTCATACACATCTAAATTTTCTTAAGATATGAGGCCAGAGATAGCACAGTAAGGTGCCTGCCATGCACACAGCCAACCCTGACTTGATCTCCAACAACACATACGATCCTACAAACTCTGCTAGGAATGATCCCTGAGCAGACCCAGGAGTAAGCCCTGAGCACAGTCAGATGTGGCCCAATGGCACCCCCACCACCACCCCCAAAAAAGATGTAATCACCCTTCTCTTGTTTAATGTACTGATCTTAATAGGTAAATTCATTTAAAGCGCAAATTGTTTTCAAAGTTGTTTTCTTCCCAAGACAAAACAAAAATTAGAGTAAGAGAGAGACCTGAACAAGCTCAAGCACATGCTTTGCATACAAGAGGCCTGGATTTGATCCCCAGCATCACATCGTCCCCCATTCCAACCCAAGCATCATTAGTAATAATCTTGAGCATTGCCAGATGTGGACCAAAATCAAAATAGTCAGAGAGTAGTACAGCAAGTAAAGCATTTGTCTTGCACACAGACAACCCACTCAATCTCCGGCAACCTATATGGTCCCCAAGTACACCAGGAGTGATTCCTGAATACAGAGCCAGGAGTAAGCCCTGAGCACTCCCAGGTGTGGTCCAAACGCAAAAAAAAAAAAAAAAAAAAAAAAACAAACCTTAGAAACCTCTGTCTTTATAGTACAGCAGGTAAGGCGCTTGTTTGCAAGGGACACAGCTTACCTGGGGTTAGCACCACCAGGAGTAACCCCTAAGCATTACAGAGTGTGCCCCCCTTACCCCCCAAAAAATTGGAAAGAAAACAACCATAAGTTATATTAAATTCCCAAACTATCCAGATTTTATCTTACCAGTTGTAACAGAGCGAAGTTTATCTAATACACCATGAAGCCTAAAAGAAAAAAAAGTTTTTAATAAAGAAAAATTTTATTTCAGCTGCCATTCTAAATGTGATGACACTCCAAATTATTCTTCAGATATATACTGACAAAATGTACTTAATGCCTAAGAGGTATTGAGTTTCACGTTATTATTAAACCATTCAATAAGTACAATTTATATTTATTCTATCATATAGTTTCTGAGACAACTAATTTCTAAAAAGTGTAAAACTGATCATCTCAAAATGTACTATCACTTCATTGTACTACTATTGTCAAAACTAATGCTATAAGGATACACAGACTACAACCTTGCTTATAATATAACCTATCTTAGTTTATGTACAAAATAAATTTGCCTCATAGTTCTTCCAAGAGGCCATGCCTCCTAAAAAAACAGAAAATCATGACATTTTACTCAAAACCCAGTCACAGGACCAGGAATGTAGCTCAGTGATAAAGAGTACCTGCCTTGCACATGATACCCTGCTGAGCTCAAGAACAGAGAGTAGAGCAGGGAAAGGGGGAGGGAAAATAAAAGGGGAGAGGGGTGCAAAAAAAAAAAGCCAAGAAAAGAATTTTAAAAGCTGGAGAGACAGTAAAGGAGGTAAGGCATATTGGTGGCTATATTGGTTTCATCCATGACACCAGTCTCCTGAGTACTGCCAGGTACCGCCCTGGAGATCCTCTAAAGCTGCTGGGTAGCATCACAGGGCGTAGAACAGTACAACTTTCAGTCTTTCCACTGAATAACCAGTCAGGTTGGACAAGAATTGCCTGTGACAACCCTGGCTCTCCCACCACCAATAGGAAATTAAAAGCCAGTCAATTGCCATTCCCCAAGGATAATTATTACAGAACTCCAAAGAAACAGAATAGTTTGGGCTGGTGTCAAGTAATACTTTGGAAAAGAAATATGATACAACACAGACACCATCACTTGCATCATTTAAATTCAAATTCAACTAGCCGTCTGTATAAGAAATTTTTCAAAATAATCCATCAAGTTTCCAATGCAATGATTTCAGAGAAAGTCAGGTCATAAAAGAACGTGGAACAGGGGGCCGGAGTGATACTACACTGGGTAGGGTGTTTGCCTTGCATGCGGCCAACCAGAGTTCTATCCCCAGCATCCCATATGCATCCCAGCACGCTGAGCACTGCTGCCACAAGTACTTCCTGAGTGCAGAGCCAGGAGCAACCCCTGAGCATCGCTGTGTGTGATGCCCTCCCCCCAGAAAAAGTGGACCGGGCAGAAGACAGGACTACAACGGAATGGAGCACAGCACTGTATGCAGGAGACCTAGGATCAATCCCTGGCTTTCAAGAACTCTGTAAGGACTAGTTACTGAGCAATGCTGGGTATGGCCCAAAACCCAAAACAAGTTTGATGGGGGGGTTAGGCCATACCCAACTGTGCTCAGGGCTTACTCCTGGCTCTGCACTCAGGTATCACTCCTGGCGGTGCTTGGGGAACCATATGGTGTGCTGGGGATTAAACCCAGGTCGGCCATATGCAAGACAAAAACCCTACTGTACAATCACTCCAGCCCTAAAAGTTCATTTGATTTTTAGAACACATCTGGTAGTGCTTAGGGCTTACTCCTTGCTCTGTACCCAGTGATAACTCCTTGTGATGCCTGGAGACCGTAGTGGTGGCAAGGATCAAGCCTGGGTTAGCCAGGTGCAAAACAAGTACATGACAATCCACTGTACTACTCTCAGATCCCCAAAAATTTTTAAATAAAGGGGTCACAGAGATAGCAAACAAGCTGAGCACATGTTTTGCCTGCAAAAGGCCCCAGTTTGATCCCTGGCACTGCATAGTCCCCTAAGCAGTGCAGGGAGTGACCTCCAACACAGTGCCAGTTGTAATTAAATAAGTAAGAAAGAGATGACATTTCATAAGAGAGGTCAGGCTCACTCCCTGAAATCACGTGGTTCCCTAAGCATTATAACAATGGAGCTGAGGAGGCCCAATCCTATTGGATGTGGTCTAAAGAAAGAAAATTAGGATTGGGACAATCATATAATGGGTAAGAGCAATTACCCGGGCTCAATCCCCAGTATCCCATAAAGTACCCCAAGCCTGCCATGACTGATCCCTGAGCAGAGCACCAGGAGTAAGCCCTGAGAACACCAGATGTAACCCCAAAACTAAATGGAGGCTGGAAAGATAATACAAAAGCACATGTGCTTTGAAAAAGAATATAGAAAATTATATTTATTTCTACTTAATTTCTACTTGCCTTTGTTTGGGGAGGTGGGGGTCACACTGGTGGTGTCCAGGGGTCTTGCAGTAGTACCAGGGATCAACCCAGACTTCCCACATGCAAAGCATGCCTTGCATGTGTTTCTTAGCCTGCTCTTTCTCTTGCTTCCATGACCCCCAGCCTCTTCCCCCAAAGTGGCCTATTTTTGTTTTGTTTTTAATATGCAGGGAATCTGTCTCCCAAACAGTGCAGAGGCTGCCCAGGGTAACCCCACCCCCAGTAATTTTTGACCAAGTGAACAGAGTACTAGGACACAGGCTCTAAATTGTCAGGACCCCGACCCCCTAGCAGTGTTCAGGGGAACACACGATGCTGGGGTTCAAATCAAGGTCAGCAGCATGCAAGGCACATAAATACCTTAACCCCTAGACTCTCTCCAGCCCCAATGCTGCCAATTTAAAAATACCAAGCCTTTAAAAAGTTCTACACTTTTACAACTGCTAAGCAATCTTAACCATAATAACCTAGCTGCTCCTAAGCTTTAAGTCAACAGAGAAAGCAATTTAGAACATCAATCTAGTCCAAAATATACCTAAAGGTGCCATATAATAATAGAGGTTAAAGTAGTTTCCTTGCACACAGGCTACCCCAGTTCGATCCCTAGCACCAAACTGCCCATCCAAGCACTGAGCTGGAAATAGTCCCAAGCAGTGTTGGGTTTGGCCCAAAGCACCCTACCCAAAAATTATTTTTTAAAAATCTGTGATTGGGGCTGAAGCAATAGCACAGCGGGTAGGGTGTTTGCCTTGCACGCGGTTGACCCGGGTTCGATTCCCAGCATCCCATATGGTCCCCTGAGCACCACCAGGAGTAATTCCTGAGTGCAGAGCCAGAAGTAATCCCTGTGCATAGCCGGGTGTGACCCAAAAAGCAAAATAAAAATTTCTGTGATTGGTTTTCGTTAGAGAAAGGAATAGATGAGGGGAAAAAAAAAAAACTAACTGATTTTAGAGAAAGGATTAGATGCAAAAGTTTACAAGGTTTTCAAAAGAAATTCAACAATAGTTAATATGCTAAAGAACTATTATGGGCTGAGCACGGTTACATGCATATTACATATGTTAGTAGATTTAATCCTCACAACAATTCTACATAGGTGACTTTCTCTTTCCAATGTACAGATGAAGAAAAAAGTCAAGAAGCAGATTCAGGATGCACTCTTGGCAGTATAGTTCCAGAAGGTGTATTCTCTCATCCACAACTGCCTCTCCACAATGATCCTGACTCATTTGTCAAGACCTTTTTTCAGGACTGGAGAGATGGTCTGGGATGGGTAAGGCACTTGCCTTACATGCAGTGGCAGCGGCCGTGAACCTGGTTCAAATCCCCAGGATTGCATATGGTCCCCTGAATACTGCCGGAGATCACGTCTAAGCCAGGACAGCCCCAGAACACTGTTGAATATGGCCCATCCACCACATTTTTTCAGAAGAAATGCCTATTCTGACATCTCAAATTTTGGGCTGAAAGTTAAAATATTCAGAAACATACCATACGGTGAATCGAATGGTGTTGTTCCCTAGAAACAGGGATAGGTCCTCTGTCATTTGGTCCTGACTTTTCTTGTTGGCTACCATCACCATAATGTAATCAGGAAGTTCTTCATCTAGTTAAAAAGGAAAAGTATACAAAAAAATTTTTAGGTTTTACCCAATACTTTCCTTTGCTTAGAAATCACTTACTTGAAAAATCTCAGTTCTACTGGAATTATGCCAAACAAGTTTCTTCTCTCTTCGTTCCAAAGGATAAAGGATAAAAATTATGAATAGGGGCCGAGAAATAGGACAGCAGGTAGGGCACTTGCTTTGCGCAGTCAACCCAGGTTCAATCTCCAGTACCCCATATGGTCCCCTGAGCCCACCAGGAGTTATCAATGAGTGCAGAGCCAGAAGTAAGCCCCGAACACTGCCAAGTACAGCCCCAAAACAAAAAATTTGCTTTATAAAAAATAATAATTAGAAATAACTGCCCAATTGTTATTAAATATTTTGAATTATAATACTAAACTTGGGAGAGTCTTGGGTTTTTTAAAGTTCACTAATTCAGAGATGCTTCCACATTTTAAAAAAAAAAGTTCTCAAGTATAGTAACTTTCAATTAGTTTGTGTTTATATTTCTAAATAATTATTTCTCAAGCACACCTTTATGCTTGATAAAAGAGATTATAACTGCTTAGTTTAGCAAAACTGCAACACCATCAATTAAACTTAGGGCCACAATTAAAGTCTACATTATTTAAAACTTCTAACAAGATTAATTTTAAGTTGGGAAGATAACTCAGATGAAATGTATGCTTTGTTTTTTACAGGTGCTGAGGGGTAAGGGGGGAACGAACAGTGGTAGTCAGGGCTTACCCCTGTTTCAACACTCAGTAATTACTCTGGCAATGCTGGGGGACCACAGGGGTTGCCAGGGACCAAACCCAGGTCAGTGGCATGCAAGGCAAGCACCGTACCCACTGTATTATTTGCTCATCCCAGGAATTTAAACCTTGCATGGAAACCCCAGGTTCAATCCCTGATATAGCATGGTCACCCCAATGGGAACAACCCCCAAGGATGGAAACAGGAGTAGCCACTGAGCCAGATGTACCCCCAAAATACAAAAAATTAAGATGTATGACGTAGCACTGTAGCACTGTCCTCCCATTGTTCATCGATTTGCTCGAGCAGGCCCAGTAACGTCTCCATCATGAGACTTGCTGTTACTGTGTTTAGCATATTGAATGTGTCATGGGTAGCTTTCCAGGCTTTGCTGTGCGGGCGAAATACTCTCAGTAGCTTGCAGGGCTCTCCGAGAGGGGCGGAGGAATCGAACCCAGCTCGGTCGGCCGGCTGCATACAAGGCAAACGTCCTACCGCTGTGCTATCGCTCCAGCCCAAAATGTATGACATATACTTTTATTTTTTGAAGCTGATACGGGAACCCAGCACATATTCAAAACATTTCCTACCACTGTGTTATAGCTGTGATCCTTATTCACCTTTATTTCAAATACAATGTAAAGGTGACCTCTGTTTACTAAATCAACATGAGGAAGGGAGGAGAGCTGGGAATCAGGCTCTGCGAGACCACTAGGGAACAACAAATGTGAAGCCCATGTTCTCAAGATACTTTGCCAGGACTTTCTGCCTGCAGCTCCACCACTCCATGTGAAGCTGCGGCTGCCTACTCCTGAACTGCAGACAGATCCCCTCCCTACTTGGGGTGGCCTATGCGGTTGCATACAGATCTACTCAACAAATCATACAATGCTTCTAGGCATTTGGTGAGGATGGGCAATCTCCAGCCTAATCCCTCAGCATCTTCCAGGTGATCTAACTATGAAGACACCAGAAAACCGATGAGGAAAACACATTAGTAGCCCAACAAGCTCATTAAGCGAAAACAGTATGACTGAAAACTGACTGAAGACTCCACCAACCAATTCAGTAAATGGCCAATGTCTTTATTGACCCCAAGATGAAGATATTTCATGAGCTCAAAGAAACAATGTCACAGGTAGTCAGCAAAGCACAAGAAAGTATGAGCTGAAGTTAAGAAAACTATAATTAGAAATGAAGAGCATGCTAGGTAACTCAACAGAGGAGCCACAGATAAAAGTGGGTAAGGTGCTTGCCTTGCACACAGCAGACCCCGGTTTGAACCCCAACATGGTCCCTTTAGCGCCACCAGGAGTGATTCCTGAGTGCAGAACCAAGACCTAATTCTGAGCACCACCAGGTGTGATCCAAAAACCAAAATAAAGCAAACCCAATAGAAGGCGCCAGAGTGATAGTATAGCAGGTAGGACACTTGTATTGCTGATTCAATCCTTGGCATCCCACATGGAACCATCTCACCTGAGCTGCACCAGGAGTTATCCCTGTGCCAGAAGCCTGCCCTGAGCACTGCTGGGTGTGGCCCCAAAACAAAAGAACTCATAGAAGCTCAACAGTAGATTAGCATCAACTGAGCAAAAGATCAAAGAGCTCCAAGGTGAGGAGAAGGAAACCACTGGGAAAGAGAAGAAATTATAAAATAAGTTTGAAAAAAAAAGGTACAGCATAAAAATAGACGTAGGCGGGGGGGAGGTGGGAGGGAAACTGAAAATAATGGTGATGGGAAACATATACTGGTGAAGGGACAGGTGTTGGAACATTATAGGACTGAAACCCAATCATGAACAACTTTGTGAATGTGTATCTCACTATGATTCAATTTAAAAAAAAAAAAATTGAGGCACTGGAGCAATAGCACAGCGGGTAGGGCATTTGCCTTGCACGAGGCCAACCCGTGTTTGATTCCCAGCCTCCTATATGGTCCCCTGAGCACCAACAGAGGTAATTCCTGAGTGCACAGCCAGGAGCAATCCCTGTGCATCGCCACATGTAACCCAAAAAAAAATTTTGAGGGGCCGAAGAAATAGTATATTACAGCGGGTAGGGTGTTTGCCTTGCATACAGACAATCCGAGTTCCATTCCCACCATCCCATATGGTCCCCCAACCACCACCAGGAGTAATTCCAGAGTCCAGAGCCAGGAGTAACCATTGAGCATTACTGGATGTGACCCAAAAAGCAAAAAGAAAAAAGAAAAAAAAAAAAAAGAGTACAGAATATCAGACCTACTGAGTGAGCTCAGACAGCAGACAGAACAATATAAGAATCATAGGAGTCCCTGAAGAAATGGAAGGCAGCTGTAATGAAGAAACAGTAGTTAATTCAAAATTTTCCCACAATTGAGGAATACAGGCACCAAAGTCTAATTGGCCTGAAGGATCCCCGCAAAAACCCCATAAGGAAAACTTTCAGAAACTAATATTAAATTCAAAATGAAGTAAAACAAAGTGATGGACTATTGAAAGCAGCAGGATGGAAAAAAAGGAGCTTACAAAGATCTTAAAAGATGTACATACAGGGGCTGGAGCAATAGCACAGCGGGTGGGGCGTTTGCCTTGCATGCGGCCTACCCAGGTTCGATTCCCAGCATCCCATATGGTCTCCCAAGCACCACCAGGAGTGATTCTTTTTTTTTTTTTGCTTTTTGGGTCACACCTGGCGATGCACAGGGGTACTCCTGGCTCTGCACTCAGGAGTTACTCCTAGCGGTGCTGAGGGGACCATATGGGATGCTGGAAATCGAACCGGGGTCAGCCGCGTGGAAGGCAAACGCCCTACCTGCTGTGCTATCTCTCCAGCCCCAAGGAGTAATTCTTGAGTTCAAAGCCAGGAGTAACCCCTGAGCATTAGCGGGTATGACCCAAAAAGAAAAAAAAAAAAAGATGTACATACAGTAGCACTGTAGCACTGTCCCTCCCACTGTTCGTCAATTTGCTGGAGCGGGCACCAGTAACGTCTCCCTCATGAGACCTGTTACTGTTTTTGGCATACTGAATACGCCAGGTAGCTTGCCAGGCTCTGCTGTGCAGGCGGGTTACTCTTGGTTGCTTGCCCAGCTCTCCAAGAGGGATGGAGGAATCGAACCCAGGTCGGCCTGCAAGGCAAACACTCTGCCCTGTGCATACAGTAGATCAAAAAAAGACTGTAAATCAGAAGAGTACATAAGGATATAGTAAAAAGCTCAAAGTAATGAAAACCTCACCAAGATATTCTATCCATTCAGATTTAAAGAAGGGATACAAAGTTTCGTTTTACATGATAGGGGCTGGGGGATTCACAGCCTGGAAACCAGTTTTTCAATAAGTATTGACAGAGCTTCTTTTTAAGATAGGACAAACTTCCTAACATGTGATGCAAGGTGCATATGTTAATTGACTTTACTCCTTTCTGATAATTCCATTTGCGATTCCTTGAAGTTTTGTAATATGAAATAAATTTGTTATATGCCAGCCAAGGGGTTGGGAAGTGATGGGATGGGAAGGAACCGGAACAATGGTGGAGGGAAGGGAACAATGGTGTCAGGATCAGTGCTGGAACACTGTATGTAAGAAATTGTAATGAACAATTTTGTTAACCATGGTGCCTTAAGAAAAATATGGAGGCTGGAGCGATAGCATGCCTTGCAACCTGGGATCAAACCTGGGTTTGATACTTAGCATTCCATATGGCCCCCTGTGCACTGCCAGGAGTAATTCCTGAGTGCAGAGCCAGGAGTAACCCGAGTACTACCAGGTGAGACCTAAAAAGGCAAATTAAATAAACTTAATAATCTTTTTAAAAAGAAACTTTGGGCTGGAGAGATAATACAGAAGGTAGGGAGCTTGCCTTACATGCCATCGACCCTAGTTCCATCCCCAAGATCCCATGATTTCCCCCAGGCCACCAGTAATGACTCCTGAGTGCAGAGCCAGGAGTCACCCCTGAACAATGCTGGGTATGGCCCAAAAATCAAAATCAATCCCCCCCCCAAAAGCAAGGTCCCAGAAGATCCCAGTTCTTAAGGGTCTTAAATGTGCTCCCTGACCAGCTCTACTTGACCCATTCAGGACCCCTTTGATGTGGCCAAGCAGTGGAGAGCATTTTGTGGGGAGCTTTTAGGTCACCAGCTGTGCTGAGTTTTTCCTGGCTCTACATTCAGGAATCACTCCTGGCAGTGCTGGGGGCATTGGGAGGGAGCATATGGAATGCTGGGTCAGCTATGTGCAAGACAAATGTCCTAGCTGCTGTACCATCATTCTGGGTCCCGTTGAGAGCATCTATTAAGATAGATTCTATCCCAGGCACACTTTCTTTTTTTAAAAAAAAAAAAAAGTAATTAAAGGGGAGTTGGGGGTGATGGGAAGGAACCTGGGGACAGTGGTACTGGGAAATGTACATTGGTAGAGGGATGGGTTGTTGGAACTCTGTGCAAGTGAAACCTAAACACGAAGAGCTTTGTGAGGATCTATCTCACAGTGATTCAACTAAAAAAAAAAAATTAAAAAGTGAAATCTGCCATCCCCATTCTCGCACTGTGTTCTGGAATAAATTAGACTATATATGAAAATACTTTATAAATTATAAAATGCATACTTTCACTAATTATTTTTACACTGGACTACAGTAACTTGTAACCAAGGCTTTATCGGTGTAGTTTTATTTGGCAGGGGCTATGCCTGGAGTGGGGGTTAAGTGGTGTTTCCTCCCAGCATTATACTGGTGGGTCACTCTAGCTGTGCTTCAGTGACTATCCAGTACCTTTAGGTGCAACCAACATGCTTTCATACTTCTGTGAACTAGAATTCAAGTTCTGGTGCAAAGAGGCTCAAAGGGCCGGGCACATGCTTCACGTGCAGGAGCCCTGGGTTCAACCTCTGGCACCATATGGTTCAAAGAACCACCAATGACTCCCGAAAGCACAAAATTCTAAAAAAAGGTTTTTCCATGGAATTAGATTTTGTTCCAAAACAAGTTCCTGGCACACAACTGGCATTCAAATGTTGAATGAATAAAGGAGGCTCAAGCCTATTTCACTTTTAATCTCTGAGGCTCAAGTTTTACATCTCTTAAATTTTCTAACAATCCTGACAATTATGAAATGTGGCCAACATGTGGTAAATAAGCAATTCTCGAACCAGAATGAATTCTTTTACACTCTTCAACGTTACTGAAAATTCCTAGAAATTCTTATTTATGTGTATTGCCATTTACCATATTAGATACTAAAACTGAATTTTGAAATATCAATTTATGGGGCTGGAAAGGTTAAAGTGCTTGCCTTGTAATGTGGTCAATGAACTTGATCCCTGGTCCCCTGAGCACCAGTACCTTTGAACTAACTCCCCGATCCAATTAAAAAAAAAAAATTTAGAACCAGGAAGATAGTTACAAAGAATAGAACATGCTTTACATGTGGGAGAGTCAGATTCAATCCCAGAGCAGAGAAGTCCAGAGCACAGCCAAGTGTAAAAACAAAGACAAAAATACCAATTTTTAATTCAGTTAAAATGTTACACGATTTACATTGACAGAATTTATAGTAAAAATTTTAAACCAAAAATACCTATGAAAAAACAATGAATAAGGGGCTGGAGAGATAGCACAGCGGGTAGGGCGTCTGCCTTGCATGCAGCCGACCCGGGTTCGATTCCCAGCATCCCATATGGTCCCCTGAGCACCACCAGGAGTAACTCCTGAGTGCTGAGCCAGGAGTAACCCCTGTGCATCGCCGGGTGTGACCCCCCCCCAAAAAAGGCAAAAAAACAAAAGAATAAGTGTTTAATATCCAATCAAAAGAGTAAAGATAGTTGGTGTGAGGGAGAACGTGAAAGGGCTAAAGTGCATGCTTTGCATGTAAGACTCCTGGGTTCAATACCTATACCCAAATGATCCTCTTTTACATCACCAGAGGAGCACCTCAGAGTGAGGTCCAAAAACAGTAGCTTGCAAGAAGTCAAAACCTGTTCTATTTCTGTTAAGGCACCACAGATGTACCCCTAAACACCACCAGGAGTAACCAGGACCATAGCCAGGTGTGGCACAAAACCAAAATGGTAACATCATGCATTGGTCTTTAAAGAAATACTGGCTGAGTTTGCAGCATGCTGATACATTTCACTATACATCATAGTAGAACCACCTTAATATCACTTTAATTGCAGGAGAAATTCAAAGTTATTTGTAAAGTGTCAAGATTATGAAGGTACACAGAAAATTTCCAAAATTCTGAAGTCAAATGGATGGTACAGTGGGGGTTTGCGTTGCATGGGGCTGAGCCAGGTTCAACCCGGGCCCCCCTGTAAGGTCACCCAACCCACATCAGGAGTAATTACTGAGTGCAGAGCCAGGAGTAACCTCCACGTGCCACCAGGTGTGACCCGAAAGACCAAAAATATATAAATAAATTACAAAATTTTCATTTTTGCTTAAACGTTGAACTTCGGACCAATAATTTAACTCTGGATTTAACCCCTCTTGTATGTGTATTCCACTCTGACCGCTCCCACCCCAGCACCACTAGGTCAAATCAAGCCCAAACTCCCCCAGCCCCCATAGCAATAAACTTTGTTACATTTTTGTCAATTTGTCAATACAATTAATTCATCCATTCATACTTTCCTTCCTCCCTTTTGAGAAAATGTCTGCCAAATACCCAACACACCCGCTTTTACAGAATCTAAGAGTGGCCAGTGAAAATGTCAAGCATCTGGGGCTGGAGCAATAGCACAGCGGGTAGGGCATTCGCCTTGCACGAGGCGGAGCCGGTTCGATTCCCAGCATCCCATATGGTCCCCTGAGCACTGCCAGTGGTAATTCCTGAGTACAGAGTCAGAAGTAACCCCTGTGCATTGCCAGGTGTGACTCCCCCCCCCCCCCCAAATATCAAGCATCTGTCCACATTTCTCTGCAAGCAGACCTGCCTGGAGAAAGAAGACCCTGGGCCCGAGGGCACCTGGACCCACTGTCATTAGTGGCAGTTAGGTACCAGTCGCAAGAGGTGCCAGCCCTGGGGACATGCTCAGCGCCTTCAAGCCCTAAGATCTGCCTCAGTAAGCAAGCACACGCAGAGCCTCAGTTTCCTTAGTCTGGGAAACTGGGGTTTTTATCCCCACTCCTAGTGTTCCCCTGGGTTGTCCCTGCTGTTCCTCCCACCCTTCCCCAGCCCCAGACTTGCCACCCACCATGCAAGCCTTGAGGCCCAAAATAAAGGGCTTATCCATCGCTGACCCCCCCCACCCCCAGCTATTAAAATATAAAAGGTTTTTCACCTTTCCCAGGCTTCCTGCTAGGGAAGGCCCATGCCCCACCTGCGCTGCGCTGCACTGCCCAGCCCTGCCCTGCCCTTCCTTCCTCAGACCAAGTCTCTACTGAATTCTGACCCGAGACCGGGGGTCCCGGGCGTGCTCCAACATCACGTCCGAACTGAGTGCGGTGCCCGGGCCCAGAAGTCAAACACTCAACACCTAAATCCTAAGAGAATCCAGGGGGGAAAAGGAGGCCGCACTGCAATAAAGGGGACACGTTAAGGGAAAAAGAGGGAACCCGGAGGGCGAGGGAAAGGAAGGGGGAGGGGAAGGGGGGACGGGGAAGGGGGACAGGGAGGGGGGGGAGGGGAAGGGGGAGGGGCGGTGCAAAAATCTCACCGACCCAAGGACTGGAGTTTGCAAACAGCCCGGAAAAAGCTGGAACTTGTCATTCGTAAATAATTCTGCAACAAAGATGCTAAAGAAAGAATTGATTTGGGGGGGTGGAGGGGGGAAGGATGACAGACACAAAACCTTATTTGAGGGGGGAAAAAAAAAAGCCACAAAAGACTCCAGGGAGGGCGCCGAGAAAAACCCAAAGGCCCAGAAGCGCTGGCAGGAAAACCCCAGGTGGACACAGACAGCCGCCGCCGCGGTGGCGGGGGACAGGGATGGGGATGGGGACAGGGACCAGGAGGGACTTGGGGGGCGGGGGGCGGGGCGGGGAAGGGGTCGAGGGAGCGCAGCGAGCTTCAAGTTAGCAGGCAGGATGGAGGATGGGAAGGGGGAAAAGGAGGGTCTGCACCCACATCCAAACTGAGAAACTGAGGTAGGAAAGCACGCCGTTTCTTATCCAACCCGACATCCACAGACCAGAAGAAGAAAATAAATAAATAAAGACGACCCCCCCCAAGAAAAAAAATAGATAAAATTTGGAAAGAAATAATAAGAACAAAAAAAAAAAAAAGCAAACTTACCCACGTAAGCTCCTAATTCCTGCAATTTCCCCTTAATGGCACTCTGAGGAGGGGAGGGAGAGAGAAAGCGCGCGGGTGAGCGACGCGGCCCCCCGCCAAGGCCGGGTGGGGGCGGGGCGGGGAGGCGCCCCCTCCCCCTCCAGCCCCGGCCCCGCCGCGTCCCCCCGCGCCCCCCGGGGGTCCCGCAGCCGCAGCGACGCCCCGCGGAGGAAGCCGTGAGGGGCCGGCCCCGCGGCCCTGTCCGGAACGCCCAGCGGCCAATGCAGGCCGCGGCGTCCGGACCGGGCCGGGCCGGGCCCCGCTCCGCTGCCCGCCCGCCCGCCCGCCGCCCCGGCCGGGCCTCACCCGGATCTTGCGGCTGATCTCGGTGCCGATCTCCATGGTTGCGCGGCGGGCGACGGACTCGGAGAGTGCGCGGCGCTCGGCGGCGGCGGCTCCGGCGCCGGCTTCGTCTCCACAGCCACCAGCCGCCGCCACTCAGGCCGCGCGAGCTGCGTAACCCGCCCCCAGCGGCCGGCGCGCCGGCGCTTGCGCCTGCGCCTGCGCCTGCGCCTGCGCCCGCGCCTGCGCGCTGCGGCTACCGCGCCGCCCGCGCTCTGGCGACCTCTGCTGGCCGCCGGGAGAGAGGCGGGTGGGCGCGCTTCTCGCCACATCACTCCCCCTCCTCTGCTCCCCCCCTCCCCGCCCTAGCTCTCATTGTTCTATTCATTTTTTTTTCTTTTTTCTTTTTTTTTTTGGCTTTGTGTGTTACACCCGGTGATGTCATGAATGTGGCTCTGCACTCAGGAATTACCCCTGAGTTGCGGAGCTGGGGAGGTGGAGGGAGAGGATGGGGCGAGGGGAGGACCATATGGGATGCCGTGGATCGAACCCAGGTGGGCCGCGTGCAAGATAGACGCCCTAGCCGCTGTACTACAGCTCTTGCCTTCCTTTCAAGTGTTCTTTTCTTCTTCGCGTTCCCCCCAACACACACACACACACACACACACACACACACACACACACACACATACACACACACACATTCGTTTGAGTCGCCCCTTGGGAAAATGAAGGCCTGTCCGGACAAACTCCGCGGGAAGCTTCCTGGAGCTCTGGCGTGAGGTCTGAGTTGGAAGTGAGCCTTCGCTTACCGCGAAATACCCCGAACCCGGATTCTGTTTATGGGTCACACCTGGCCGTGCACAGGATTGAACCCCCGATTGGCTGCGTGCAAAGCGAGCGCCTGACCGGGTGTATTGTTTCTCCCCTCCTTATATTTAGCGGGTTCGGGCTAGGACCACACCCGGTGGTGCTTACGGGGGCAACCCTGTGTGGTGTGTTGGATCAAACCGGGAGGTGCCACTTGCAAGGCAAGGGCCATGCCCCCTGGACTGTCTTGACTCAGATATTTACACCCTTGGGTCCGGCTCAGGTGTCCTACCTGCAAAATAGACTGACTCGTTAGATGCTTTTTAATTACACTTGGAGGAGAAGCGGAATATTCAGAGAAACAGAATCGATTCATCAGAGTCCTTTGACGCCGCAACTAATCCATGCTTCAGGCCAGACTGGTTCTTGTATTCTCTTTCTCTCTCTCTCTCTCTCTCTCTCTCTCTCTCTCTCTCTCTCTCTCTCTCTCTCTCATCCC
The DNA here is from genome assembly GCF_029834395.1 of Sorex fumeus. NCBI lineage: Eukaryota > Metazoa > Chordata > Mammalia > Eulipotyphla > Soricidae > Sorex > Sorex fumeus. The sequence goes on from NW_026606155.1 coordinate 6,836,945, forward strand.
ACCCCCCCTCTCTCTCTCCCTTCTACCCTCCCTCCCTTCCTCCCTCTTCCTCTCCCTCCCTGCCTCTCTCCCCCTCCCACCCCCCCTTCTACCCCCCTCCCTTCCTCTCTCTCTCTCTCCCTCTTCCTCTCCCCCTCTTTCCCTCTTTGGAGAATTAATTATCCACACTTCAGTTGCTACCTCTGGGGTGTTAATAACCACATTTTCAACAGAGCTGTGTTCTCACCTAAACTTTACCACCCAGTTGGCAAGTCTAGAATCCAGGAAAATAGCTTAAAGTGGCGGAGTCCTGAGGCTGGTGGATAGGCCTAGAGTTTCCTAGCAGCACTGCTTTGTTGTGTCATCCCGTTAGGCCACCAAATGCAATTAAGATACCCCTTCCCTACCCCAAGTGTGTGAGTACCCAAACAAAGGTGGGAAGCCCCTTCCCCACCCCACTCCATCCCCAAGAACCTACAACCAAGGGTATCAGCACTGAGTCCTCTTGGTCAGGCAAGGGACTGAAAGATTAAAAAAGGAATTCTTCAGGCTTGCTCTTAGGGCCTGGTATCTCGATTACACGTCTATATGTCTCTGTTGGCTTGCTTCCCCCGCCGCCCCCCCCAGAAGGCCATGTTCTCTCTTGAACACACACACATTCTCTTTCTCTCCCCTCACATCTTTCTAAGTAAGTCTGACTCAATAAAAAATATTGTGCATAAAGAAGAAATGAAAGAAAAAATTATTGGGACCTGAGAGACAGTAAAGCAGGTCGAGCACTTGCCTTGCATGCCGCTGACTCAGATTTCAACCCCTACATCCTATATTGTCCCCTGAGTCAACCAGAAGTGATTCCTCAGTGCAGGGCTAGGAGTTAGCCCTATGTACCACCAGGTGTGGTACAACAGCAACAACAAAAAGGAACTCGGAATTTTTGCCTTTCTTCACCCAGATTGGTTTCTACTCCTGACATCCCTAACTCTATCAATAATAGCTGCCTGATTCTCCCTATATAAGATCACAAAAAAAGTCCTGAAATGAAGGTAAACATGGAATGAGGTTCTTCTCCCGTATCCATCAAGCTAGAAGTGGTCTAAGTTACCCATTTCTGCTAACAAATGATCACTCATGGACAAGACAACTTCAGACAAACACATTGATCATCTGGTTTCTCTGAGCTGGGAATCTAAAAGTAGCTTAGCTGGATCCTCTGCTCACAGTGTCACCAAGCCACAGTAGAGGATTCAGGCAAGCTGAGTTCTGCCCAAATGCGGGGGTGGGGGTTGAGTAAGGAAGAATCTACTTCCGGGTTCATCGAGGCTGTCACTTCCTTGTAGGTTTGTGAGTGGGACTTTTTTCTTGTCTGGAGGCACTCTGGGACCTTAGACGTGGCTAACAGTTCCTTGCCAATTGGGCTTTGCCAATACTGCTTAAGGAAGTCCTCAAAGAGTCTCTCATAGGGCTAGGCAGATAATTCAGCAGGTAAGGCACTAGCTTGCGTGCAGTCTGAGTCAGGTTTGATCCCCAACATTGCATATGGTCCTCTGAGCACCATCAGGGGTTATTCCTGAACACAGAGACCAGAAGAGCCTCTGAGCACAACCAGGTGTATCCCAAAAGCTGACCCCCACCCCCACAAAAAAAAAAAGAGAGAAGATGAAGAAGAAGAATTCCTCAAGATTGGAGAAATAGTTCAATGAACTGAGCACTTCTAAATGTAGTATTCCTGGACTCGATCCCCAATACCATAGGGTCCCCCAAGCATCACCAGGAGTGACTTCTGAGCACAAAGTCAGATGTAGCCCCCAATACTCATGGTGTAAGACCAAAACAAAAACAACAACAAAAAGCTTAGCCAGACCTTGCCCTTTTCTAAAAAGACTTTGACTTGATTCTTTAAGGACCACCCAAAATCTTTTCTCCTAGTCAACTGAGTAACCTTCATTACAGCTGCGAAATTCTTCATCTCTGCCACTGTCATGAGATACAAGCAAGTCTCAGGTGCTGCTGATACTAGAGAGAGAGAGAGAGAGAGAGAGAGAGAGAGAGAGAGAGAGAGAGAGAGATTAGGGCTGGAGAAATAATACAGGGGTTGAGGTGCTGCCTTGCATGAAGCCAACTCATTTCCCTCTCTTCACTGCATAGTGCCCTGAACACTGGCTTGAGCACAGAACCAGGACTAACCCCCAGCACCAGCAGGTGTGGCCCACCCTAACCCCACCAAAGAGAAAGAGATTAGACAAGGTGTAAATAGGCAAGAGTCATGGACCTCCATTGAGAATCAAACCATGATCCAACTCCAGCGCCACCATGCAAGCTCTTCTACCAGCCTTGCTTCAGAAACCCATGAATAAATCTTGAAAAAGGATCAAAAACCACAGTTAATCTTGGACCCATGCAAGGCTGAATAGACCAGAGTACATCGGTGGAGGGCATGTTAGTGTGCTGTCTGCCAAAGCAGAACTCCCTACAGTCACTTGCTTCCACAGTTCAAAATCACTGCTATACACCCAGCCAGGCTCTACTGTCTCAGGACAGACCTCACAGAGGTATAATCTGCTGAAAATCCGGGCATGTGGATTTTGTGACTGAAATCTCCAGGCTTTCTCAGGGTCAGGATGGGCTACCGCCCCACACCTCTCTGTTTATCTGGAAGGCTCAGCTGTCATGTCCACACCCCAAAGCTGCCACACAGTTAAAAAACTACACTAGCCTTACTGTCCGGATAAAAATACTGAATGCCATGAACAAACACCATGATCTCTTAGTACCTGTATTGCAGACCATAATACACAAAAGGGAAAAGAAAGAGAGAGAGAAAATGAAGAAAAGTGCCCCCCATAGATGAAGGCTTGGGTTGAGGGGTGGAATGTTGGGGGATGGTGGGAGGGGAAAAGGGGAATTGGGAAATGTACGCTGGTGGAGAGATGGGTGTTGGATCATTGTATGACTGAAATCCAATCATGAACAGCTTTGTAATGATCTATCTCATGATATTCAATAAAAAAATTTTTTCAAAGTTCATGAAAAAAAGAATCATGGGCCTTCAAGGCCACCAGCCAGATAAAAATTCAACTCCAGCTGTGTCACCTATGAAAAAAATTTGGACATCTCAAATTCTGCAACACTGATAAATCAGGAGTAGCATACCACATTCGATGGTAGGAGGCAACCAATCTCCAATAACAAAATATAAACACAGAACGCTTAACCTGTAACAACATTTTAGTAATCTCTTATACAAGGGCTTAATGACTCCATGGTAAGATACACCAATGTTCACTAACTTCTTTCTTTTTTTTTTCTTTTCTTTTCTTTTCTTTTCTTTCCTTTTCTTTTCTTTCTCGTTTTTCTTTTACATTGTAGAATTATTTTATTTTATCTCATTTTATTTTTTTAAGGACATGCAAATGGACAAAAAGGAATGAACTTCAGTCTGGGAGAAAAATCAATCACACTCATGCTCTAAGTCTTGGAATCAAAGGGTTCATGCTTTTGCTTCCTTTGGCTTGCTTTTGCTGCACGTGTGTGTTGCAGGTAGGGGGACGGCGGGGGGCGGAGGGGGGAGATGAAAGCCATTACTAACTTCCTTCTAAGGAAACATTTTTTGATCATTCTTTTAGCAAATTATAACAATCATATAAAATAAATTATTGAGAGCCTGCTACGGGGGCAGCCTTAAAGAGTGGTTGGGAAAATTGGAAATAATGGTGGTGGGGTTGGTGTTGAAATATTGAGTGTCTGTAATAAATCATCATGAACAACTTTGTAAAAATAAATGTATAAAGTGAAAAAAATCTGTGTGTAATGGCCTTTCATCTTTTATAAACCACTATTTTTTCTTTCTAAATTGCAATCACAGCTATGTGGGAATTTAGCTAGCGTGAGATGCCCAGTATATACTTGTGTAATATTAATTTCATGTGTGTGTGTGTGTTTGTGTATGTATGCTCTCTACCAATACTATGAACTCCCAGAAGTTTCCAAAATTCCTTTCATCAGGCTAGACATTTGGCGCTGACTAAATATTTCAGGATAAGATAAATTACCAACTTAAATTACAAAGCATGCCTCTGGATAACTCCAATGGTCACACACTCATTCAACATTGATGAGAGGCAGCTGACAGAGAGCAAACAACACACGAGCCTGAGTGTCTGGATTTGAATCCCACCTCTGCTGCTCTCTCCCGCAACATGCTGAACTCCCCTCTCTTGCAGCTCCTGCCCTCCCCCAACCTTACTGTGGTACCAATTTCTCCTTCATAAGTTGAGACAAATTAATATTGCAAGAGGGTGCAATTAGTACCATGCTTGGTTCATAGTACTGTGTGTTGATTAAAAATTAAATGTCTTCCCAGAGCCAGATACTGTGCTAAGAGCCAGAGCTCAAAGATGAACAAACCTTGCTCGTTCGTTGCTCTCAAGACACTCACCTCCACTGGGCATCAGTATTTATTGACACATCATTTCCACTTGACTGACCCACCCACTTATTGACTTGCCAACAGTAAAATATGTGGTTTTTGCCATTACAGATACAAGTCACTTCATATTTAGATAAGTTTGAAGGAATGTTGTACTTAAAATAGTAAATGAGGGGAGGAGGGCATTTGGGGGAGATAAGCTCAATGGACTGAGCTGCAAGCTTTGTATGCTAGAGATCCAGGATCTAACCCTGGCATTGTATATACAAAATACCAAAAAGGAGTAGCAAATGCACATGGATGCAGCCTGGCCATAAGAATTCAAAGGTATGGATCACAGACAGGGCAACCCTCAATCATTTGATGTGTTGTGGAGGGTTTAAAACTATTACAGGTGCTCCCTGTGAGATGTGGCTTCATAAACTATGTCACAGTCTGTCGAGGAGGATCAGGATGACACCCTGAGAGAAAGCCATCGGGGGACTAGGACTTTTCTAACTTGAAAAAGGTAATGCTATGGGGGTATGGTGGCCACCACAGGTCAACCTATACCTGCGGGAGCGAGTGCACCAGCAGCCTGATGGTACCTTCAGGCTTCCTGATACCCCTAAATGGCTGCTGTGCTTTTGACTGGACCCCAACAACTTGGGGCCAGGCTTACCAAAAAATTAAATGGCCAAAAGTTAGGCATGTGGGAGCCATGCCCACAAATCACTTCCGGCTTATCTATAGAGGCTCATTTATTGGCCTTATTTCAGAGACCCATAAATAAAGCTCAAAAGAGATCAAAAGCCGCAGTTAATCTCGGACCATTGCATGGCTAGACAGATTGGGGTAAATCAGGGGGGCCAGGTTATGCTGGTGCCCACCCAAGCAGAGCCTCCAGCAGCTGCTTGCTTCCACAATTCAAAATCGCCCCCAAACCTGCAGCCTGACTCCACCATCTCAGGAGGGGCCTCACCAAGATATAGCACTGTAGCACTGTAGCACTGTCCTGTTGTAGCTTGTTGCCAGGCTCTCCGAGAGGGATGGAGGAATCGAACCCAGGTCTGCCGCGTGCAAGGCAAATGCCTCACCTGCTGTGCTATCGCTCCAGTCACCAAGATATAATCTGCAGAAAATTTGGGCAAGTGGGTTTTGTGACTGAAATCTCCAGGCTTCCTGAGTGTTAGGATGGACTACCTCCAACACCTCGCTGTGCTTCTGGAAGCCTTGGCAGTCACATCCATACCTCAAAGCGGTCACCCAATTGAAAAACTACTTCAGCTTTACTGTCCTGATCAAAATACGGAATGCCCTGAACAAACACAATGACCTGTCGGTATCTGTATTGCAAACCATAATGCACAAAAGAAAAAGGAAAGAGAGTGCAAGAAGGAAAGTGCCACCCATAATGGATGGGGGAGTGGGGTGTTGGAGGATGGTGGTAAGAAAACAGGGGACATTGATGGTGGGAAATCTACACTGGTGGAGGGATGGGTGCTGGATCATTGTATGACTGAACCCCAATTACGAACAGTTTTGTAATGGTCTATCTTATGGATATTCAATTAAATGTTTTTAATTAAAAAAAGTATTGTGGAGTTTATGCCCAATTCAATTGGCATAATCAATGGCTGAATAAAAATTTAAAAAAAAATCTCCCCCCCAAAAGAAAAGATAAATCTGGGCTGTAAAAATTATCTTAATGCAGGGAAGGAGCACTCCAGTTTGAGAAGAATGTCGTAGTTTGCTTGTGTGTTCCCCAAGCTGGAACAGCTGCAAAATTTATATTTGCCACAGTCGATGTCACAGGTGCTACTAACACTAAGAAAGGAGATTTGAACTGGAGAAGTAATACAGGGGTTGATGCCTTGCATGCAGCCAGCCTGTTTAATACTGCCTGGAGTGGGTCAGTGGGGTAGATACACTGCAATGATCCAGGAGGGATGGTCATTGATTAGAAACAATGGTGGGGTGGCTCACATTCTCTTTCTTTTCTTAAAGAAGTCATACTTCTAGGGCCCAAGTGATAGTATAGTGGATAAGGTGCTTGACTTGCATACAATTGACCTAGTTTTGATCCCTGGCACCCTGTATGGTTCACCATCAGCATAGGCAGGGGTGGCCCTAAATTACTTTTTGAATTTTTTTTGTGGGAGGTCACACCCGGCGATGCTCAGGGGTTACTCCTGGCTCATGCACCCAGGAATTACCCCTGGCGGTGCTCAGGGGACCATATGGAATGCAGGCAATCAAACCGGGGTCGGCCGCTGTGCTATTGCTCCAGCCCTTAAATTACTTTTTAAAAACAAATAAATAAAAGTAGATTTTCACAGAGAGCACTGAATAATAATAGTAATTATAATTACTATTATTATTTTTCCTGAAAAGGAGACAATTAAGTTTGGGAAGTCTCTAGGAGGCAGAATGAGAAATAGATTTCAGTGAACCATTGCGCTGTTAAGAGGGTCCTAGACTCTCTCTAGAGAAAAGAACATTTGTTTGAAGTCAGAGAACTCTGAAAATCTAGCTGACACCTCCAAGCCTCTCGTCTTCTCCTGGTTGCCTGGTAATTCCAGTCTCTTAGCTAGGATGCTAGCAAGATACCCAGGGGTGTGGGAGTGGGTTACTAGGGGCAGGTAGGAGGGGTAGGCTTATCTCTAAGATAGAGATTTGAAGAAGGGTTTCCGGCAGCCTGGAGTGCTGCTTTTCCTTAAATGCTTGGTGAACTTTATTTATCCTTCCACTCTCAGATGTGATCACAATGATAAACCAGGTGTACCCACCCAATAGTAGTTTGCTGACTAGAGTTTATACTTTTTTTTTTTCTTTTTGGGCCACACCCAGCTATGCTCAGGGCTTACTCCTGGTTCTGCAGGAATCACTCCTGCAGTGCTTGGGGGACCAAATAGGATGCTGGGGACCGAATGCAGTCGTCCAAATGCAAGGCAAAGGCCTTCCCCGCTGGACTATCTAGAGTTGACACTCTTAAGTAGGTCCACACACTGAATTATACATTTACCTGTTTCTCACTGGAGCCTTTGTTGTTGTTGTTGTTGTTGTTCCTTTGTTTTGTTTGGGGGCCACACCCAGCAGTGCTCAGGGCTTACTCCTGACTGTGCTATCCTGTCAGAACTCAGGGGACCATAGAGGGTGCCAGGGATCGACCTCAGGTGGGCCATGGCAGGGCAAAGTCCCTCCCCACAATACTGCTGCCCATTTCACAGGAGTCTTTAGAAACAGTCATGCCCTTCTGTTTGTTTTGTGTGTGCATGTGTGTGCCACACCCATTATGTTCAAGGGCTACTCCCGGCTCAGACCTGTGCCGGGTGTTGCTGCCTGAGGAGCTGGAGTCACGTGACGCCCAGGAGCAATCCTGGGCTTCCTGCAAGCTAAGCAAGCACTTCAACCCTTGAGCTATCTCCCCACCCTCCAGAGTCATGCATCCCATTGACCTTTATCTTGTTATCACTGCAGCATCTGGCTTCCAGATGTGGGATGAATGGACCAAATATTATAATATTTTGGGGGGCTGGAGCGATAGCACAGAGGGTAGGGCGTTTGCCTTGCACGCGGCCAACATGGCCAACCTCCGCCCCTCTCAGAGAGCCCGGCAAGCTACCGAGAGTATTCCATATGCCAGACACAGTAACAACAAAGTCTCCAATGGAGACGTTACTGGGCCCGCTCGAGTAAATCGACGATCAACGGGAGGGCCTTTACCTTTACCTTTACCTTTGGTTGGGGAGCCGTACCCCCCCAGGTGTTCAAGGGCTGGGAGTGGGGGTTGGTGTGACTAGCTACTCTTAGAAGTACTTGGGGCAACATAGGGCGTGCAAGTGAGACAAATGCCTTAATCCCTGACCTAGCTCTCTGGTTCCTAGGTCGCCATTTCTACATGCTGAGCATCATAGTCACAGCTGTCACATTTGCTGAAACTGACAGGCTTTTCTCCATTTTCTTGTCTCTTTGAACACATACACATACACACACACACACACACACACACACACACACACTATCTGATGTCCTGAGGAAGTCTCTCAGATGTTTAGGGAATTATTGCCTACATTCTCATTATTTGGCAGCTGCAAATGTACTGTACCTAGTGTATTGTGGAAGACAGAGCGTACAGTAAACATTGAAAGACTAAAGCCATTTTACCTTTCTAGACTTGGCTTCCTCTATCCCAACCCCCCAGTCATCATTCATTTGGGTGCAATCAAGTGAAGTATAGTGAGTGCTTGCCAAGCTAACATACTTTTAGAGCTCCTTCAATTTCTTTCTTGGGGCGAGAGTGATAGTACAGTGGGTAGGGTGGTTTTTTTTTGCACGCGGCCGACCTGAGTTTGATTCCCAGCATCCCATATGGTCTCCTGAGCATTGCCAGGAGTTAATTCCTGAGTGCAGAGCCAGGAGGAACCCCTGAGCATCGCTGGGTGCGACCCAAAACGCAGAAAAAAAAAATAAAACAATTTATATTTTCTTTCTCTTTTTGGGAGGGGAGTATGTGTTCCTGGTTTGTGCTACAACTGGTGGTACAAAGGGACTCCTTCAAGCTCTGTGCTCAGGGTTTGTTCTTGATAGTGATCAGAGGAAACTTCAGAGCTCGAGTTTGATTTTTTGGGGGGGTTATACCCGGTGATGTTCAGGGGTTACTCCTGGCTCTACACTTAGCAGTTACTCCTAGCAGTGCTCAGGGGACCATACGGGACACCAAAAATAGAACCTAGTTTGGCCGTGTGCAAAGCAAATGCTCTACCCACTGTACTATCGCGCCAGCCCCAGAGCTTGAGTTTGAACCCAGGCCTCTGGAATGCAAAACTTGTGGTCAGTGCTTTGAGCTGTCCCTCTGGTCCTACACACCACCACCCCGCCCCCGCCCCCACCCTGCCTCTGTTTTTCTTTTGTTTTCCTGTGCTGGGAATCAACCCTGGAACTTCATGGGTATGTGACATGTACTCTTTTACTGAACCATATTCCTGACCCACATGAATTTCTTTTCTTTTTTGTTTTCCTGCTGGTTTGGAGGCCGTAGCTAGTGGCGGTCCAAGGCTACTCCTAGGTGTATGCTTAGGAGATACTCCTGGTGGTGTTCAGGGGACTATATATGGTGCTGGGAATCAAACCTGGGTTTGTCACATGCAAGATAAGCACTTTTAATACCTGTGCTATCTCACCCACCCACCCCCCAGCCCCCCAAAATATTTTCCTAACTTTTTAGAAAATATCAGTTACCAAATAGCAGAAAATATCAGCATCACCAAAATAAAAAATTTCAGTGCTGGAGAGATAGTACAGTGGGTAGGTTGCTTTAAATGTGCCTGGCCTAGCTAGCTTCAATCCTTGGCTCCCCATAGAGTCCTGAGACCCACCAGTAGTGATTTCTGAGCGTTGCTGGGAGGGCCACAAAAATAATTACCTCCTTTTATTAAGCATCTGTTAAAATGCAGGACTATCTTTTGTTTTGTTTGGGATAGGACCCACTTGCTTTGTTCAGGACCGCTCTTATGTAGTACTGGGGGTCAAACCTGTTGTGTCCAAGGGGTGGAACTTGTGAACTAGCCCCGTAAGCTATCTCCACAGGCCCAGGACCGACTTTTTATTCTACTTATTTATGTGATAGAGATTAGGCCATACCCATTGGTGCTTAGGTGCTATTTCTGGCTCTGTGCTCAGGAGTGACCCCTGGGGATACTCAAGGGAACCATCCCGTGGTACCAGAGACTCAGGTATCAGGGTAACAGCCACTGAGTAGCATGTCCAGCAAATGCCTTACCTCCTGTACAGTCTCTCAGGCCTTCTTTTCAGAATTTTAATTAGTAGTTTTATTTTACCAAAGTAATGGTTCATAAGACTGTTGGCTAGAGAGATAGTACAACAGAAAAAAAAGAAAGAAAATATGCTTGCTTTGCTCACAGCCAACCTGGGTTCACTCCCCCGAGCCCTGAGTGATCCCTGAGCACAGAGCCAGAAGTAAGCACAGTCTTGAGCACAGCACTGTTTTGTTATAGCCCCAATCAAAATAAACAAGAGAGAGCTCATATATGTTTTAGAGGTATAGCATTGCTGTTCATGCCTAAAATCAATGTTTTTTTTTTTTTCTTTTTGGGTCACACCCGGCAATGCACAGGGGTTACTCCTGGCTCTGCACTCAGGATTTAATCCTGGCAGTGTTCAGGGTACTGTATGGGATGCTGGGTCGCCTACATGCAAGGCAAATGTCCTACCTGCTGTACTATCACTCCAGTCCCCAAATCAATTTAACAACACTTATCTTCACATGAAAATATATAGTATGGGGCTAGGAAAGTGGCTCAAAATTCTCTTCATTGAGAAGCCCCAGCTCCGTACCTCAGGCCTGGTTCTGGACTAGATGTGTTCTTAAAGCACCTCACTGGGCGGTACTCTCCCCCCACCCACCCACCCCCCCAAAAAAACAATGAAAGGAAATGTTTAATACGCCACTGGGGGTTGGGGGTGGGGTGGCAGGAGATAAAGATTCTGGGGTACAATAGCTTGGTTACAAGCTATCTCTAAGAAAATACAGAAGAATCCGGTGTAAAAATTAGCATACGAAAGCCTTATTTCAACCAGATCTGGAGGCTAAAGAGAGGACCTTGCAAAGGGCCAAGAACAGGACCCGACACGCCCTGTGTCTCAGACTGGATTCCTTGCCCTAGTGAAAGCCTTCACTGCCTGGGCGCAGCCACTCCAAAGGCTCTGTGAGGGGGTGCTGGCTTTTGATCTGGGGGACCGGGGGAAACTCAGGGCTAGCTCACCAGAAGATTGTACTTTCCAAACTACTCTGGTGTTGTTTCAGAATTAACCCACTTGTTGGTGAAATCTCTGATTGCTTTTTGTGGGAGCTCCTCGATGGGGTCACAGGTGCCCAGCAGAAGAGCTGCCACTCTTTCTAGCAGGCAAGAAAGGGAAGGAAATTTCTCTTACGTTGCTCCTAGATTATGGGTTTGCCCATATAAATAACTTCCTGATGGGGGTGGTAGGTGACTGGTTATGAAGACTCGGGAAGTAATAAAACCAAGATGTGATTTAAAGAAGTTACTCTGTCCAAGAGATAATACGAGGTTTAAATTCCTTGCCTTCATGCAGCAGCTCCTGGTCGGATCCCTGGCACTTCATAAGGTCCCTGGAGCACTGCCACAAGGACCCCTGAGCACAGAACCAGGCGTAAACCCTGAACGCAGCCAAGTGTGGCCCCCAAATCAAAACAGTTAAAAGTAAGATCTAATAGATGGAATCAGAAGGCTAGTACGATGGTTAAGATGTTTGCTTTCCATGTAGATAACCAGTTTTGATCCCTAGCACTCCATATGGTCCTCTGAGCACAGAGCCAGGAGTAACCCCTGAGCACTGCCAGGTATGCTCCAACATACCACCCACCAAAAGAAAAGAAGTACTCCATGTTGAGCCTCAAAATAGCCCCCCACAGCATGAAGGCCATACCCACTTAGTGACTACAGGAACTGAGGTGAATAAGACTAACTTGTGCCATCACTGACCCTGGGGAAGGCTGAATCCTCTCAGCAGAGAATAAATTTCAGAAGGAACAAAAGGCTGTGAGAGGGGCCAGAGAAATAGTACAATGGGTAAGGCACTGGCCTTACACAAGCTTGACCTGGGTTCGATCCCCAGCATCCCATATGGTCCCAAGAGCACTGCGGGAGTGACTCCTAAGTGCAGAGCTAGGAGTAACCCTGATCATTGCTAGGTACTATGGTACAAAAACAACACAACAGAAAACACTACCACCCCCCCTCAAAAAAAAAAAAACCTCTGTGATAAACATGTAGGAAGATTACAAAAGTTCAAGGTTCTTCTATAACAATAGCCTGATTAACTATATATTTATTTTTGGGCTTTGGGATCACACCTGGTGGTGTTCAGGGGCTATTCCTGGCTCTGTGCTTAAGAATAATCCTTGGCGGTGCTCAGGGAACCATATGTGGTGCCAAGGATTCAAACCAGGGTCACAGCTGTCACAGCTGCACTCTCTCTCTCTCTCCTATACTATCTTGCCAGGCCTGACTAACTCTCTTGTATCTACAGAATACTACAGTCCAAGGCCATTTGGAGAATATTTAGCCTGTCTCCAAAGCCATTCAGGACTTTCTCCTCTCTGGAAAAGCCTATGTACTCTCTTGAAAACATCTCTCTCTCTCTCTCTCTCTCACTCACTCACTCTCACTCTCTTCTCATAATCTTTAAATGAAACTGCTTTACTTCACACTTCATTCCTTTCCTCCTGGAATTCTTTTCCGCTAGGATACTGGCCGACCCGTATGCCTGGGTGGAGGTCTGAACTGCTTTTCCTTTTCCTGCAAAGAGCAATCCCTCCCTCTGGACTCAGGCCATGGCAGAGTGGTAGGCTCCAGTACTCTTGCTGTGATGATCAAGTGGGCCAGAAGTGCGGCTTGACAGCTAACCCTTGTCCTGGTGGTAACTAGCATCTACGCAGGGCAGCAGGTGCTCACAGCAAACTTTTTTCAATCTGAACCCCCCTGCCCTCGCCCCCAATATCCCCCGGCTGGCCACTTCCCTGGGGAGACTGAGGCAGGTTGTTTAAGGAGGTGGCAACACACTCTTTCCCCTTGCTCCGTACCTCCCTACTTTTGCGGACATCATTTGGGGATGCCCAGGAAACCTAGATCTTTTTTTTTCTTTTTGGGTCCACCCAGTGATGCACAGGGGTTATTCCTGGCTCTGCGCTCAGGAATTTCCCCTGGCGATGCTCAGAGGACCATATGGGATGCTGGGAATCTTGCAAGGCAAACACCCTACCTGCTGTGCTATTGCTCCAGCCCCAGGAGACCTAGATTTTTTGGGGAAAACTGCTCAAATCACTGACATCAATTACCTGCAATGATCAATCAGTAAGAATTCCATATCTCAGGCCCGAGAGCTAGTTTGCCGCTTGACCACTAAGGTGCTTTGCATATGGGAGCCCTGGGTCTGATCCCTGGTGTCCCCAAACACTTTGAGGATCAGTCCCCAAGTATGGAGCGAGGAGGCGCCTCTAAGCACTGCTGAGTTTGCCCTCCCGCCCCCCCCCCCCATCATAATCATTCCATGTCTGACACAGTATAGAGTTGTTCAAGCGGGTTGTCATGGTGCTGTTACTGTGAAATTTATAAAGAGGAAACTGGAGCTTAAGAACTTGGTCAGCAAATGACACTTGTGGACTGAGGGAGGAAGTTTAATTTAGTTGTCCAACATTGCTTGTGTTTTATGATCATCTTCTATTTTTAAAATTCTTTCATTTTCTTCCTGATTCAATTAACACTTTTATTTTAGTGCCTACTCTTTGCCCAGTGGTGTCTGAGGAATCCTCAGAGATATAAAAGAAGGCTTCATGAATTCATTCTCAAGTTCTTGCCAAGTTTACAGATCACTGTGGAATGGGGAGGCTAGAAAGTTGTCTTGGAAGCAAAGAAACTTGAATTAAACCTTGGGGAGGAATAGAGGGCCTAACCAAATGGAAGGGGTGCAGAAGGAACTAGTGGCCAGGAATTAGTATTATAAAGATATAGCTACATGAGCTATACCTAATACAATAAATTAGTGTAACATATAATGGTATGAATATATAATGCCATGTGTATCTATTATGTATGCAGTAATTTCACGCATATTTGGTATTATGAATATGTTTTAATCTCTCTAATATAGTAGCATATAGAATATATCACGTAGTGTCAAATGTTATGGAAAAAGAACTTTCAAATTTTCCCTTACAGTCTTCTTGGTTTCCTCTAAGTCATGTAGCTCGGGTGATGTTTGTTAAAAATTAGTTTCACATGATTCTGAAGATTTACGTCGACTACTTTTTTGTTTGTTTGTATTTTGGGTCCTACTTGGGAATGCTCAGGGGTTACTCCTGGCTCTGGGAGAGAGACAGGAATTATTCAATTAATCATTCAGAAATTTATTACTGGCAGATGCTTGGAGGACCACATGAGATGCCAGGGATCAAATCTGGATCAGCTGTGTGCAAGGCAAGCACCTTACCTGCTCTTTTATCGTTCTGGCCCCCTAAGTCCACTACTTTAGCAAAAGATTTTCTACATGGAGCTCAGATACAAATACACAATGCAGTTTTGGAAACAATTTTGTTTTTTGTTTTGTTTTGTTTTGGGGCACACCCAGCAGTGCTCAGTGCTTACTCTGAGCTCTGTTCGCTCAGACATCACTCCTGGGGGTGTTTGGGGGACCATATTGTGTGCCAGGAATTGAAGCTGGGTCAGTCGTGTGTAAAGCAAATGCTCCATGTACTATCACTCTAGCCCCCTGGAAACAACTTTGGAGTATAATGTGCAAATACAATATTTTTGAAACTAAAAATAAATATATGAATGAATATATGAATAAAATAATGTGAACCTATTTTAACCACCAATAAATCAATGAATTAATTAATAAAACCAGAGAGGCAGGGGTGAAGAGAGAAATAAAGATGAGACAAATAAGGCAGTTTAGAGAGGCTGAGAGCAGTTCAGAAAGGCCCTAGAGGGGCTGGAGTGATCGCACAGTGGGGAGAGTGTTTGCCTTGCACGCGGCAGATGCGGGTTCAATTCCCAGCATCCCATATGGTCCCCTGAACACTGCCAGAAGTAATTCCTGAGTGCAGAGCCAGGAGTAACCCCTGAGCAAAAAAAAAAAAAAAAAAAGAGAGAGAGAGACCCTAAAGACCAGACAAAATAGCTTAGTCTTGGGGGACCACTGGGAGCGAGTGATGACCCCATAGGAAAAGTAAGGTTAGCATTAGCAAGGAGAGAGAGCAGAAAACCAGAATCATGGAGACCACCCTTGTCACAATGATCCCACATAAAGTGAGGAGGGTCTGGATCAGAATGGCCGGAGCAGGGAGGGGAAAGGAGAGATGCAGGGAGGAAAGAAGGAATTCCTGCGTTCTTCCTGATCAGCTAAAGATGCGAAAGGGAAAAGTCACACAGGATTTCAATTTTCCTAGTTTGGGAGACAAAAAAGTGACTCATTTTCACCTCTTTTTTTTTTTTTAAGTGAAGCAGATTTTATTTGGAGGGCTTTTGAAGGAGAGGAGGGAGAGAAAGTGGGAGAGAGTGGAGAGTAACATGCTCAAGAGAGAACCCGGGCTCCTCCAAGGGTGGAGAGAGCCCCTACACACATCACAGCATTAGATACGAAAGCATGAAAGTACACATCTCAAGAGATGGGGAGGGGGGGACACATGTGCTTGGGTGCCACATGTGTTCAGCTACATCATAAGCAGCACATGGGCTCGGGCAGCAGATTTACCTCACCTCCTTTTTCTTTCCTCACACAAAGTGATCCCAGAGTGCTCAATTTAAACTCTGCTCTATTGGGGCCCGAGCTATAGGTGAGTGGGTAGGTTAAACAACCTTGTGCACAGTCGACCCAGGCTCTGTCCCAGTACCATATATAGTTCCCTGAGCCCACTGGGAGTGATCCCTGAAAGCAGAGTTAGGAGCAAGCCCTGAGCACTAACGCTGTTATCCCATTCCCTCCCCCCATATATATCAATTATGAACCCTATTGGTGCTATATATATTTCTAACTTTTTCTGTTAGAAATATATATATATATATATATATAATCTAACTGCCTTTATTTTTGTAATTTATTGGGAGGGGAGGGGACACCTCTGAATGTTCTCAGGGTCGCTTCTGGCCAGGCTTGGTGACCATATGTGGTGCTCAGGATCAAACCCGGTTCGCTGTTTACCTGCTGTACTATCCCTCCGGACTCCCATGTCCAATCTGGGCTGTTTCCCCACAGCAGTAAAACTCTGTGATGAGCCTCATCGTTTAGTCCTTATTTGTACTACGGATGAGCAGTGTGGCCGTATCTGCACTAGAAGTCCTTTGTGTTCCGAAACTATGATTTAAGGGTGTATGTGCTCAGTAAGCATATGCTAATTCTTGCAGAAAATAAAACGTAAGTAAAAACTTTATGTAAAAAGTTTCCCAGGGGGCCAGAGTGATAGTACAGAGGATAGGGTGTTTGCATTGCATGAGGCTGACCCGGGTTCCATCCAAGGACTATCAGGAATAATTCTTGAGTGCAGAACCAGGAATAACCCCTGTAATCCCTAAGCATCACCAGGCGTGACCCCCAAAAGCAAAAAAAAAGTTTCCCAGGGGTCAGAGCGGTAATACAGTGGGTAGGATACTTGCCTTGCACACCACTGACCCAAATTCAATCTCTCGTATCACATATGGTCCCCAAGCCCACTAGGAGTGATCCTAGAGTGTAGAGCCAAGAGTAAACCCTGAGTACAGCCAGGTATAACCCCCAAATTATAAAAAAAAAAACAGCAATCAGAAACAGAGGTATCTAGAAAAAAATCAAATGAAAATTTACATCATAAATTCTGCTGCCATCACTTAAAACCAAATGCAAGTAAAGATCAACCACTCTTTAGTGGGAGAAAGTTGGGTGGGTAAGCATTGATCTGCACACCACCAACCTGAATTCAGTTCCTAGAACTGCATAGAGCCCCCCCAGCACCACCCGAGGAGATCGCTGAGCACATTAGCTCTGAACACTCAAACCCAAAATAAATAAATCCATTAATAAATCAAATATTTGATTGTAATGGAGTCAGTTAGGGTCAAGGGGTTTGATTCCTGGGCTTAAGTATGATAATACAGTAATAACAACAAGGCAGGGTAACAATACTGTGTAATAACAGACATTGCCAATAGGGTCTAACACCTCACAAACATTTCTCACAAGTTACTAGGGAGAGATGATTACTGAGGAGAGACTATCATTACTGTTTTATAAGAGAGAAAGCTGACAGAGAAGATGAGGCAAGTTTCACAAAGTCACCGGGCTAGTAAATGTTGCTGTTGTGATTTGAACCCGGACAGCTTGACCCCAGTGCCCCCACCCTTAAAAGCTGCATTTTGTATGTCCATCTGCATATCATTCTGTTAGAGATGAACGTGTGATGCAAGACACGTCAAACTTCTTTGGGGGATGGGTGTGTGTGTGTGTGTGTGTGTGTAACAGCGGGGATTCTGCTACCCAGCTAGGCAGTGGCACCCAAGAGGAACCGGTGACTTGGAGCAGGGTATGGTGGTGATGGTGGTATTGGTGGGGGGTGGACAAGTGCCAGGGATTCAACCAGGCACGTGCAAGGCACGTGCATCAGCTAGCCCCATCCGTGGCCCCGTTTGCGACCGAGTCAATCTATCCCGACTTGGGTCTAAGCAGCGCGTTCTCCGGCTCCTGCCAATTGCGTGGAGGACGTGCCCAAGCCCCGGCGCCCAGGAGCAAACTCCCCGCAGGAATGCGCGTTTCCCAGAGCCGCGCGCACAAGGACCCGAGCAGAAACCCCGTATTTACCTGGAAAGACATCGGGCCCGCCCCTCTCTCTCTTTTTTTTTTAAATGAACATCCTGGCTGGATTTGGACCCATCTTAAAAGAAGCGGGTCATATGATTTAAATTTAAAAATATATATAATAAATAAATAGAGAAGCTAGCAAGCGGCAGCGGCAGCGGCGGCGCGCCCCCTCCCCGGCGGCCGGGCGGGCGCAGCTGTCCGCGCCCCGTCCGCGCCTCCCCCGCGCCCCGCCGCCCGCATTCCAACTCTCTGAGGTCACGGGCCGCCGCCGCCTCCCCGGATCCGCCCGGCCGGCCCGGGGGGGGAGGGACGCCCGGCCGCTCCGCTGCTCCGGCCGCTCTCTTTGTGCGGCGCTCGCGGGGTGGGGGTGGGAGGGGGTTATGTTGTGCGGGCCGAGCCCGCCGCGGCCAGGAAGTGAAGCGGCCGAGCCCCAGGAGCGCGCCCCGGCGCGGGCCGGCCGGCGGGTGCGGCGCGGCGGGGCCCCGGGAGGCGGGTCGCTGAGCCGGGCGCGCGCGGCCCCGAGGATGCAAGAGCCCGAGCAGGTGAGCGCGCGCGGGGGGACCGGGGGGCGCGCGGGGTGGGGTGGGGTGGTGCGCACGGAACCCCCCGGCCCGCACCGGCACCCGCACCCGCACCGGCACCGGCACCGGCACCGGCACCAGCACCGGCACCAGCACCGCCGTCCCGGAGGGGCTGGGTCGCCGCGTCCCAGACCCCGGGGCAGGAGCGTTTGTAACAAAGAGCAAAGTCTTTCCCCTAGGCAGGTTTATCTCCGAGCTGCTCGAGTGAATCCTCCCGAGGGGCTGGAACTTTTTCCCTGGGAATACCCGGGCCGCCTCGTTCGGTTGGAGAAATCAGGGTTTCCGAACCTTTCCCCCCCACACCCTCCCCTGGGCCGACTTGGGAGAGAAAGTCAGCGCGATGATTGCCCAGATAACTTGGGCCAGCACTGGAGCGAGCAGGGAAGCAAGGACGGTGGGGGTGACTGGCTTGTTTTGTTTGTGGATTTAAGTGTTTAAAAAAAAAAAGAAAGAAAAAAAAAAGAAAAATATTCTGAGGTTTGCAAATTCCGGCTAGTGATTTCTGCAAATCCTGGGTAGATGGGCTGCGCTTGGCATTGCTCCTCTTCCTCTCTTTTTTTCCCCCCTTCCCTCTTGCTTGCTGGGAAAGCTTCAGAATCTTAGCGTGTGCTCGCAGATACTCCAAACACGCCGGGTGACAAGCGCTGTGTTCCGAATAGTTGCCCATAGGTTTGCTTAAGCGTGGCGTGTGACAGCGACTTGACTCAGAAAATCGTTGTCTAAGTTTGGTTTCTAGGGCATTTTGGACTCGACTGTCTACGCCCAGATGTTCTGTCCACCAGAAACATATGTTTGACTTCATGTTATATAGCTCTAGACTTTACCACTAAGAAATGGCCTTTGAGTGAATTCTTTTAAAGCATCTTTGGCAAAATTACGTGGGAACTTTCGCACCAAGGGAAGGGTGAGCTTCAGAGTTAAGGTGAATTTGAGAAACCTGTGAAAGGGCATTTGAACTGTATGTATTTACAATCAAATGTATTTATAGTGGTGCCGCCTACTGAACCAGGGCCTCACACATGGAAATCCAGGGCTCTGCTGGTATGTTCCCCAGCCAAAAGCATTACATATATTCCACAACTCAATGACTGAAACATAATTTTTAAGGTGTCTGCTTTCTTATTATGTAACAGAAAAGTTTTGTGACATTATCTCCTGGTTTTTCTTTCAAAATTTTGAGTCATCTTCTCTTTAGTGTTGGCTGAAACATAATTCCAGACCCAACTATCTATTAAATGATTGCATACTATTTTACATCTGAAATAGGCAGATCTACCCCCCAAAGCATCTTCAATTTCAAATCCTGTATTCAGATGTTCATTACTGTATGACATCGTTTGGTAGCGAGTTAATGTACATAACTGAAAGTTAAGATGTGTAACCATTAAGCAGAATATTGTTTTAACACCAGCTTTAAGCAAAAAATAAGCAAAAAGCAAGCTTGAATGGGGATGGGGGTGGGGTGGGGGTGGAATGAACCTGATACAAACCCTTCAAATTTTTTCTATTACATTATAATCAGCTACCAAATAAAAACAAACAAGCAAACATGGACTTTTCCTTTTATCCCTGATGTGTAAAACATTTCAAATCTCAGGGACAACTAGGAGTTTTACTCTGTTTGCTTAATCAGCGCTCAAGTTAATAATTAAGTTATATAGTGTAGTATCTACTGTCTTCAAGGCACAGTTCTCTTTCAGCAATGAAGGGACTACCACATTTGAATACCCCTATACGCCTGCAATATTTTGTCTCTGTTATCTATGCTACTTAATTCTGTCCTGATTTCAATTATTGGCTTTGGGTGCCTTGGGCTCCATCCCTGCATTTGGGGGGGGGGGGGGAAAGACAAGAAAAAAAAAGCACATCACTTGATGAAATGGTATTTAGTATATACATTTATGCATATATATGTATAGCAATGTGAATATAAGATTTAATTTTAATTCTTGGAAGCTTTATTTAGAGAAACCGAGAAACAAGTCAGGTTGAGATGTGGGTGACTTTCAAGACGGAGAATGCGTTCCAATATACTATTTCAAAATTTATTAAAGAAAACACTACTGGCTCATCAGGGAATTTCGTTTAAAAGCTTATTAGTTAAGTCTTTCAATTCTTTATTTTTTTTCCATTTTTGCCTTCAGATATTTAAGTTTGTACCCTGCTACTGCCAACAGCATTGAGAATGCAGGTGGAGACAGTCAGTCTTTTATAACACTGATTCTTAAATTTTCCCTTAGCCTGTCTTTACGAATAGAAGGTACTCAGCAAATGTTAAAGAACACATTGCAGTAATTCTCCAGTTTGACTCCCCAACCCCCTTTCTCCCCCCCCCATGCGATGGACGCCTTATTATCAAAACTTTCATTTTTATTTTTCTGGCTCTCTTGGAAAAAACCAAAGCAAAAACAACAGACAGCAAAACAAACGAAAAAAGCCGGGGAGAGAAACCCTGCTTGGTTACTTATTAGAGATACACAGCTCTGGATGTAATTATAGCATGCTTGTAATCTCTTTTAAGGGCAGCGACAGTTGAAAGATTCATCTTAGATTTCTCACGGTTTACCCGACGACACTGAAGTGTGTGTGTGTGTGTGTGTGTGTGTGTGTGTGTGTGTGCGCGCGCGCGCGCGCAAGGAAATTCATTCGGAAGCTTGGCAAAAATCGCGTGTGCCGGCTCACAGCCCCCGCGTCCCAAGCTCTGCCATCCATCCCCCCCCTGCAGCTGTGCCCATCACCTCTGGGGTGGGCACGCTGGATTCTGGAAGGAGCTGGGCTTTGGGGGGTGGGGAGAGGGAAGGGGAGGAGAATGCAACCGCTGTAAAACACACAGACACACACACAGGGGTAAGGGGAGGAGGATGCAACCGCTGTAAAACACACACACACACACACAAAATGATCCAACCATTATAAAACACACACACACACGCACACACGGGGTGGGGGGAAGGGGAGGAGGATCCAGCTGCTGTAAAAAACACACACAAAATGATCCAACCACTGTAAAACACACACACACACACACACACACACACACACACACACAATCTCCAGATCCGCATACCCCCAGTTTAACTTCTGCCCGGGAATGCGGTTAGGACCTTTGTCAATGACGCCTTTGGGGGGTCCGAAGGCGCAACACCCACTGGCAGGAGCGCCCCACCCAACCCGCCCCGCGCCGGGGGGTTGGGACGCACCGGCTGGGGCCTTTAAAGGTTCCCTCCGGGAGTCCCGGGCGCGGTCCTTCCCCCCGCGCGGCCGTCGGGAAACGCGGCCGCAGGCCGACGGTTCCGGCGCCTCGGAGGCTGCGCCGTGGCCGGGCCACGCTGCTCTTCCGGGGATG
Organism: Sorex fumeus; assembly: GCF_029834395.1. Taxonomy (NCBI): domain Eukaryota; kingdom Metazoa; phylum Chordata; class Mammalia; order Eulipotyphla; family Soricidae; genus Sorex; species Sorex fumeus. The sequence goes on from NW_026606155.1 coordinate 6,858,630, forward strand.
GGGTGCGGGGCGCCCGGCTCTGCGCGTGCCCAGCCCGGGCTGCCCCTCGTTATCCCGGAGTGGTGCGAAACGCCTAGTCTTTGGGGGGCGGGGGCGGGGGGCCGGTAGAGGGGACTATGCCCCCGCTTAGGCGTCAGGCCCAGCCCAGAGAGGAGTCGTGGCACGCTCCCCCGCTGGAAACCGACATGTATTTTATTTGGTTTGAATTCCACATCCACTCCTTGCTAAAAGAGAACTGTGCCTCCTTTAGGGTGACTCTACTTCATGGCCTTTGAAAAAGAAAAGTTTGAGGGCCGGAGCAATGATAGAGGGGGAAAGGAGCTCTTGCTTTAGCCTTATCATCCATCCTGGGCATCCCATCTGGTCCCCTGAGCAACCTCCCCCCCCCCCCCCATCCCTGAGCACCTTCCACAAATAAACAAAAATAAATAAATAGAAGTTTGTGCCAGGAGCTACTGCAGACTCAGTCCTTGGGTTGCTCCTGGCGTTGCTCGGGGGATTGTTGCTCTGGGTGCTGAATCCGGGCCTCCTGCAAGCAAAGCCTGCGCACAGTCTGCATTTGGAGGCGTTGCAGTTATCTCACTGAAGGCCTGAAAAGTCCGGGCGTTTAGAGTAGACCAAAACATAAAATAAAAAAATAAAAAAAATTAAAAAAATTGTGAGTCCTTGGGTTCGATCCCTAGCACTGCATAAAACAAACTACAACAAATAATCCAAAATAGGAAGAGGGTCACCGAAAAGGCAACTTCTGAATTTGCAGTGGGAGGCATCTCTTTTAATCCCCAAGGGAACCCCCTGGGGTTATGTTTGTAGGTTGGATGGATGGAGGGGTGGGGGTGGAATCCCAGATCCTTGGAATCTTCTTGAAGCTCTTCCCGCCCTTCCCCCCAAATACAAGCTTTTTGATTTTTACTGTTTAAATGCCAGCTCCCAGCTGGAGAGATAGCCGTTAGGGTGCTTGCCTTGCTCCCAAGCCATTTCCCTTTCTGTCCTCGCACCTGGCCCACCAGGTGTGATCCCTGAGTGCTGCCAGGTGTGATCACAAACCAGCCCACCCACCCCGCGCCTGCCTTGCTGGTGCACACATGACCCGTGTTGCTGGTCTCTCCCTAGCACTGGCGTGGACGCTGCCTTCTCGGGGCCTCTGGAGACTCGGCTGCGTGTTGATGGCAGCAGCAGCTGCGGGCTGAGCAGCCCTGCATCCCGGATTGCATCCCTTCCCGGAGAGGACCGGTTTCTCCCTCGGCCGTCCCGCCTTGTCGCGCCGCCCTGCATTGAGGGCGGTATTTTCCCCTCGTGCCTGTCCACGCGTGACGGGAGAAGAAGATGCCACTGCCGTTCGGATTGAAACTCAAACGCACCCGGCGCTACACCGTGTCCAGCAAGAGCTGCCTGGTGGCGCGCATCCAGCTGCTGAATAACGAGTTCGTGGAGTTCACGCTGTCGGTGGAGAGCACTGGTCAGGAGAGCCTGGAGGCGGTGGCGCAGAGGCTGGAGCTGCGGGAGGTAAGCAACTGAGGCACACCGGAGGCCTCTTTGGCGGGAGGACTGTTCCCCCTTGGATAGGCAAGGCACGTACCCCTGGTCCCTCCGGCTGCAAGAGGGCTTTCCTTTGAGTTGCCCCGCAAGAAAGTTGAGAACATCTGGGTTTTGAAAAACTTTTATATTTTTCTGAATTTTATTTTTATAAGGGCTGGAGCGATAGCACAGCAGGTAGGCCGGTTGCCTTGCACGCAGCCAACCTGGTCAACTTGAGTTCGATTCCTCCGCCCCTCTCGGAGAGCCCGGCTAGCTAGGAGAGCTACCCATGAGGTATTTGATATGCCAAAAACAGTAACAACAAGTCTCATGATGGAGACGTTACTGGGCCCGCTCCAGCAAATTGAAGAACAATGGGAGGACAGTGCTATTAAATAGTGCTATTTTTATAAGGTTGTTCTGCTACAGTGCTATTTTTATAAGGTTGTTCACAATTTTATCACATTCGATATTCCAACACCAACCCCACCACCATTATTTCGAATTTTCCCAACCACCACCCGAGCCTGCCCCAGTAGTAGACCCTGACTAATTTATTTTGTATTGCATCACTGTATCACTGTCATCCCGTTGATCATTGATTTACTCGAGCGGGTGCCAGTAACGTCTCTATTCATCCTAGTCCTGAGATTTCAGCAGCCTCTTCGTACTTGTCTTTCCCAACAATTGGAGGCTCTTTCAGGGTTAGGGGAATGAGACCTGTTATATAGTTATTGGTTTTGGCATACAAATACACCACGGGGAGCTTGCCAGGCTCTGCTGGTGCGGGCAAGATACTCTCAGTAACTTGCCAGGCTCTCTGAGAGGCATATATATATATATATATATATATATATATATATTTCTGTCTATGATTTGTTGCCTACTGTCTGAACATGGTGTGGTAATTATGGAAAATGGGTAGGAAGTATCATATGATGTATCCTATCCATTGTATTACACATTATGAGTAATTCTCTAAAAATGATTAAGAAAAGGTTTCCTTGGAAGAAAGTGTGTGAGGATTGTTGTATTTCATCCTGGAGCCATTGAGCCCTTGTATAAGAGATTACTAACATGTTGTCACACGTTGAGCCTTGTGTGCTAATATGATTTTAATCGAGATTGGTTGCCCTCTGCCTTACATCCTATCCAATGTGTGCTACTCCTGGTACATTAGCAGTATAGAGCATGAGATATTGCGAAGCCGCAAATGCTTGCTTCAGGAATTCTAAAATTTTGAATAAGGTGATATAGCTGGAGTTAAATTTTTAACTGGATGGTGACTTTGGGGCCTGAGACATCTTGCAGCTTGTTGATCTCTTTTGAGATTTATTTGTGAGTCTCTAAATGAGCCTGTTAAGGAGTTTATATGGTGCCAGAGGCAGTTTGTGGGTATGACTGCCAGTCTCCCAGAAAAGGGATTGCGGGGGAGGTCGCCCGTCCCTGACTCCACTCTGTAAGAGCCTTGAGATTTTGGTTAACAATACCGACATACCTGAGGAAAAACTTTTTTTTTTTCTCTTCAGTGAAACAAATAGATTTTATTTGGAGGATTTTTAAGGTGTGGAGGGGAAAGGGGGCTGGAGAGATAGCACAGCGGTTAGGGCATTTGCCTTGCACGTGGCTGACCCGGGTTCGATTCACAGCATCCCATATGATCCCCTGAGCAACGCCAGGAGTAACTCCTGAGTGCAATGCCAGTAGTGACTCCTCTACATCGCCAGGTATGACCCAAAAAGCAAAAAAAAAAAAAAAAAAAAGGTGTGGAGGGGAGAGAGAGAGTGTAACGTACTCAAGAGAGAACACAGGCTTCTCCAAGGACAGAGAGAGAGAGCCCCTACACACATCCTAGCATTAGACATGAAAGCATGAAAGTACACATCTCAAGAGGGGAGATGCGGACGACACATGTGCTCAGCCCACATGTGCTCGGCTTCGTGGGCGCAAGCAGCACATGGGCTCAGGCAGCATATGCGCCAGGAAAAACTTTTATCTTTGGCATTTGGGTTGTACCTGGGTCCTCCGAGCCACTTTCTGTGCAGTGCTTGCGAGTACCTTCCAGAAGTACTTGGGGCATCCTGCAGAAGAATAGGGAATCAAATATGGGATTCCCACATTTAAAGCATGCAGTCGAATGCTTGGAGCTTTCTCCCAGGCACTTGAAAATGTTTACATCTTCTTCCCATGTAATATAACCCAGCACCAACTGTGAATGCATTTTGGGTTCATAGGGTTTCTGTTTTCTAATCTCAGGTGGGTTGTCTTGGTCCTGTAAGGATTCCTATTATTTGTGTATCTGCATTTATGGACTTTTCCACAAGCTGCGTGGAGGGCCTAGAGCAGGCTTTCAACTGGGGGCCATATGATTTTAACTGGGGGACCTTAGCACATTCCCAGGCACTGTAGGTGAAAATCATTTAGTGTGGGGGTGGGGAGAGACTGTGGTATGAGATTAGGGGGCATAAGTTAGGGATGGAGGGAATTGTAAGGAACAAGCTGGGAAAAGGCTGAGAAATTGATCTTGAGACATATTGACTGGGTTTGAATTCTGGGCTAGTTATTATTATTTGTTTTTCTTTTTGGGTCACACCCGGCGATGCTCAGGAGTTACTCTGCACTCAGGAATCTCTCCTGGTGGTGCTTGGGGGACTGTATGGGATGCTGGGAATTGAACCCGGGTCGGCTGCATGCAAGGCTAATGCCTTACCCACTGTGCTATTGCTCCAGCCCCTGGGCTAGTTATGTGACCCCTCCTTCATCTGACCTGGGAGATAATAGTCCAGCTCTCAGAGGGGCTTTGTCAATGTGTGTGTAATTGCCAGAGCTCTAACTAGCCTTCACAGATAGCTATAGTGATCGGAGGGAGCCTCTAGTTAGTAGGAAGTTGTGTGGATTCCTCAAATCCACACAATTACTTTTGGGGAGCATACCCAGAAAGTACCCAGGGATCACTCCTGACGAGGTTTGGGGGACCATATGATCCTGGGGATCTAAACTGGGGTGAGCTGCATGCCAGGCAAGAAGCGTATCTACCTACACTGATTCTCTGGTTCCATAATGGCTTAAATTTGAAACGATACTATGACACCTCGTGAAGAAAATTAAACCAATTAAACCTAGGACCCATCTAGCCTTTAGCTGAACGGGTCCAAGAAAGATGGAGGGGGCTGGAGCAATAGCACAGCGAGTAGGGCGTTTGCCTTGCACGTGGCCAACCTTGGTTCGATTCTTAGCATCCCATATGGTCCCCAGGGGTAAATCCTGAGCGCAGAGCCAGGAGGAACCCCTGTGCATTGCCGGATGTGACCCAGAAAGCAAAAAAAAAAAAAAAAAGATGGAGAAATGACTGATTTCCACTTAACTTCCTGTGAGATAGTTCTAAATGGAAATCCCACTCATCTGACAGTTGATTAAAAAAAAAAAAGCAGTTGGTGGTTAGTGGTTGGAATCAATCACAAGTGTGTGTGGGGCAGAGGGTAGGTTAGATAGAAAAGGGGACAGAATGATAATAATTGCTGGAAATGATCATGCTGGACAAGAACTGAATGTTAAAATAGTTAAAGAGGGCTGGAGCAATAGCACAGTGGGTAGGGCGTTTGCCTTGCACGCGGCCAACCTGGGTTCAATTCCCAGCATCCCATATGATCCCCTGAGCACTGTCAGGGGTAATTCCTGAGCGCAGAGCCAGGAGTAACCGCTGTGCATCGCCGGGTGTGACCCAAAAAGCAAAAAAATAAAAATAAAAGTAGATAAAGAGATGTATCTGATAACTTTTGAATATCTGTATTTCAAACCACAATGCCCAAAAGCGGGGAGGGGGGGAGTGAGGGGGTTGGGCGTGTGAGAGGGAGAAGGGGAGGGTGATGGGGGCGGGTGGGGGAGAGAGACAGAGAGAGAGAGAGCCCACCTGCCTGCCATAGAGACAGGGTGGGAGAGTGGAGATTGATGGGAGGGAACCTGGGGACACTGGTGCTGGGAAATGTATACTGGTGGAGGGACGGGTGTTGGAACACTGTATGACTGAAACCTAATCATGAACAATGTACAGCTTTGTGAGGGTCTCTCTCACAGTGATTCAATTAAAAAGTTAAAAAAAAAAAAGCTTCCCAACCCCCGCATAAAAATAAAACTCCTTTTGTTATTAAAAAAAAAAAAGAGGCAACTCAGCAGTTGGGCGGGAGATGACCTGCAAAAGTCAGGCTTTGCACGCAGGAGCCTGGGGGTCTGTCTCCACCCCCAGATGGCCTCCCCCCCAGCACCATGACTCCTCTGCATCAAGCTGGGAATAGCTCCCAGTCCTAATGAGTGTGGCCCCAAAACAAACTAAAAAAGCCAGCAATGAGTGGTGTGTCTGATGACCACCCAACCATGTGTCTGCTGCGGAGGAAGATGCAGTAGCAAGCTTTCCTGTACTCAAAGCGCTCACTCCAGTGTAGGTACTGCTAGAACGGAGTCACGGTCCTTGCCAAGGGACACTTTGCAGGGCCATTGATGGCTCGGGGAAGTGACTTGAAAAGGAGTCTTTGTCGATGGTGGTCTCTGGGATTTGGACTCCAGACAGAAGTGGGTAGAATCTGGATACCCAGGAGGTAACTACCACATGTTGCCGAAGGCCAAGCCAGGACTCTGTGCTGATGCTTGGGGTTTTAGTAACTGGTGAGGATTTGAACCGGGGAAGCAGGAACAGGAGAGCAGGTGTGAAATGAGATAGGGAGAGAGTGTGATGAGTTTCCTTTGGGCTTTCCTGATTTGGAGGTGCTCACGGAGGAGGTTGAGCCAGCAAAGGGCCCCTTGGGTCTGGGGTTCAGGGAATGATCAGACACGAGGGGGGAAACAGACTGTGGAGAATCCTCAGTAGAGGGAAGTTCATTGAAGCTGGGAAGAGGGCGGGAGGCTGCCTGGGGGAGACAAAGAGTGGTCTATGGTGGATGCTCCCAGTTTGAACAGAGTGGGGAGAGTCTTGAAACAGGTGCAGATCCCTGGCAGTAGGTAAGGCCTTATTTACCTGCTTACCTACTTGGCTGGAGCGATAGCACAGCGGGTAGGGCGTTTGCCTTGCACGCGGCCAACATGGCCGACCCGAGTTCGATTCCTCCGCCCCTCTTGGAGAGCCCGGCAAGCTACCGAGAGTATTCGATATGCCAGACACAGTAACAACAAAGTCTCCAATGGAGACGTTACTGGGCCCGCTCGAGCAAATCGATGATCAACGGGAGGGCCTTTACCTTTTACCTACTTGGCAGGGCAGACCCTGCTTCCATTCCCAACACCCTAGAGGGTTCCCCAAATACTTCCGGGAGTGATCCCTGAGCACAGAGCCAGGAGTAAGCCCTGAGCACTGCTGGGTGCTTTCCCAACAAAACAAAACAAAAAGGGGGGGGGGGACTGCTGGAACAGTCCTAGAAGGAGAGAGGGAGGTGGAATGTAGGAGAGCTGGCCTTAGCCTCCCTCCCTCCTTTTGTTCCTTCCTTCCTTCTTGTGCTGGGACTATTTGCAGTTCCTTGCTCCTCAGCACCAGGCATCACAGGTGCTGGAATGGCACTGAGCCTCCTCCAGGGGAAGGCTGTGCTGCTCCTGGCCCCACCAGGACTGTTTTGTTTTTTTCTTTCTTTTTGGGCCACATCTGGTAATGCACAGGGGCTACTCCTGATTCTGCACTCAGGAATTACCCCGGCAGTACTCAGGGGACCATCTGGGATGCTGGGAATCGCCCTACCCGCTGTGCTATCGCTCCAGCCCTAGGACTTGGTTTTCAAGAGCAGGGCTTGAGGTGGGGCTGAAGTAAGACAGCTCTAGAAAGAGACCCTAGAGAGTGTCTTTCCCCTAGATAGACTTTTTGCCCTTTTGGGTTAGAAAGTTTGTGCAGCAAAGTTTCCCTAGCTTCTGAAGCTGGGTTCTGTTGTTGCCAGGAAACAGATGGCTCAAGCACCGGCCTAATCTTACCAAATGACCATTCAGACAATCTGAGTCAGGGTGACACCTATTCTTAGCTTGAGTCCATAGATCTCCTCTGAGATATTGGCACCTAGCTGTCCTTTCCTCAATTTGGCTGATAAGCTTTGATGAGGGCCCACAGTTAAATTGGAGGTAACGTGGTTGGCATCTCATGGTCCCTATGTACTTCCAGAGTAACCTTCTGGGGCAGCCTACCAAGTGTGGTCCCAAAATGAAACTTTTTTTGCTTTTTTTTTGGGTCACACCCGGCAATACACAGGGGTTACTCCTGGCTCATGCACTCAGGAATTACTCCTGGTGGTGCTCAAGGGACCATATGGAATGCTGGGAATCGAACTTAGGTCGGCTGCATGCAAGGCAAGCGCCCTACCTGCTGTGCTATCCCTCCAGCCCCAAAATGAAACTTGTCTTAATTGGATACTGTTTCAAATTCTATTAAAATTAGAATAGCTATATAACATTATATGTATTTATATATATCAATAGCTACATTAATATTATAATACTGTACTCCAGGTCTTCAACTATATGAGCAGTATTTTATCTCTTCAGCTGCGTGTGGACCAAGTGTTGGTTATTCTTTGTGTATTTCTGAATCACAATCACAGATCATCCTGTTATTCGTCGATTGCCTGGAGCAGGCCCCAGTAACGTCTCCTTCATCCTAGCTCTGAGATTATATTCAAGGCTCTTTAGGAGAATGAGACCCATCATTGTTACCGGTATTTGGCATATTGGGTATGCCACGGGGAGTTTGCCAGACTCTGCCGTGTATATATGCCGTGTATTTCTGAATGCCGAAGATATTTTGTAATGCCTTAAGAATGTAAAAAGAGAAAGATCCAGTGTAGAACACTTAGATTTGAACTGCTAAGTGATTATGTTTTATTTTATTAAAAAGAAATTTTTAATGATTAGGATTTGGGGCCACACGTGGTGGGTTAGGGGCGCTATTCCAGGTCAGTGCTCAGGAACTATTCCTGGTGGTGTTCAAGGGACCATTTGGGGCTGGGGATCAAACCCAGGTCTCCCACATGCAAAGCCTGTACTCCAGTCCTTAGAGCCATCTCTCTGGTGACATTTTTTGTTTTATTTATTTTGGGCCTCACTTGGCAGTGCTCAAGGCTTACTCCTGGCTCTGTGCTCAGGGATCACTCCTGGCAGGCTTTGGGGTCCATGTTGGGTTCCAGGGATCAAACTCCTGTCAGTCAGGTTCAGCCAAGCACCCTACCCGCTGTAGTATTTCTCTGGAACCTCCCTGGTGCCTGTTTAAAATGGAAGTTAACAAATGTTTTGTTTTTGGGCTATATCTGATAGTTCTTAGGGCTCACTCCTGGTTTAGTCCTCAGGGAGTACTCCTGATGGCCTCTGGGGATCATATGGGGTGCTGAAAATCCGTTTTTTTAGGCCACAGTAGCAGTGCTCAGAGTTTACTCCTGTTGGTTCTCTGGGACTATATGGGGTGCCAGGAATTGAACCTTCGTCAGTGTGCAAGGCAGGCACCCAACCTGCTCTGCTTTTTCTCTGGTCCCAGCACTAGAAATTTTTTTTTTTTTTTTTTTTGGGTATGGGGAGGTGTCAAACCCAAGGATGCTCAAGGCTTAATCCTGACTCTGCATTTTGGGATCATTGCTGCTGGTCACGGGAGACCATATGGGATGCTGAGGCTATATCAGGGTCAGCTGTGTGAAAGGCAAGTACCTGACCTGCTGTACCACGGCTCCAGCCCAACACTGGAAAATCTTGCTGGTCATTATCTCTACATTTCTTTTAGTAGAAACTATTTTGCTTGGGGCCGGAGTGATAGTACAGCTTGTAGGGTGCTTGCTTTGCACAAGGCCAACCTAGGTTTGATCCTTGGATAATGTATGGTCCCTGACCCCGGCCACGAGCCATCCCTGTGCATAGAGCCAGGAAGAAGCCCCGAGCACTGGGTGTGCACCCCCCTCCCCAAAAATACCTCCAAAGACAAAAAAAAAAAAACCCCAAAGGCAAAACAATTTTTTTCTTAAAAAAAAAAGAAAGAAAAGTTTCCAGTTTTGAAAAGTTTCAGGTTGCTGAGGTTACTGGAGGTGCTAAGTCCCTGCGGGCATTATCACCTTAGTGCAATGGCAGAGTGCTGGTGGCCAGGCTTACCAAAGCTAATGTCTCAGGTAATAACACCTGTGTTCACTCAGCTCCCTGACAATGATGGATTAAACCCAGGCACTGGGGCAGGATGGGAAAAAAAAAATAAAGAATGCAGATTTACTGACAAATGATAAGATAGGAAGCTGCCAAGGGTCACAGGGAGCCCTTGGGGCAAACAGGAAGCTCTTGGTGAGAACTTGTACCTCAGAAGGGAGCTGGAACTGCTCCCAGAACCAGGCAGGCTCTCTGGATAGTGCTTGGGATGGGCCCTGCCTTTGTTTACCTGTTTAGAAGCCTGTTTTTTTTTCTTTCTTTTTTTTTTTCTTTTTTGCTTTTTGGGTCACACCCAGCGATGCAGGGGTTCCTCCTGGCTCATGTACTCAGGAATTACTCCTGGCAGTGCTTGGGGGATCCTATGGGATGCCGGGGATTGAACCCGGGTTGGTTGCATGCAAGGCAAACGCCCTACCCGCTGTGCTATTGTTCCAGCCCCATCTAGAAGCCGATTGACTGCGTGGTTAAGACCTTTGTCATGGGCTGGAGAGTACACCGGGAAGGCACTTGCCTTGCATGTGGCAGACCCAGTTAGATCCCCAGCGCTGCTGTGATTCTCTGAGCATCTACAGGAGTGACCCAGGAGCAGCCCCTGAGCACTGTTGAATGTGCCTTCCCTTAAACCAAAACAAGGGGCTGGAGTGATAGCACAGTAGGTAGGGTGTTTGCCTTGCACGCGGCCAACCCGGGTTCGATTCCCAGCATCCCATATGGTTCCCTGAGCACCGCCAGGAGTAATTCCTAAGTGCAGAACCAGGAGTAACCCCTGAGCATCGCAGGGTGTGACCCAAAAAGCAAAAAAAAAAAAAAAAAACCAAAACAAAGAATAGCAACAAAAAGGACATTTGTGGACCAGAGAGATAGTACAGCAGGTCAGGTGCTTGCCTAGTGCCTAGTGCATGAGCCACCTGGGTTCGTGGGTTCGATCACTGGTATTCCGTATAATCCTTCTAGCCTACCATGAGTGATCCCTGAGCACAGAGCTAGGAGTAGCACAGAGCACTTCCGGGTGTGGCCCCCAAAGCCAAAACAAGGCACCCCTCCTCCCCCCATAAGAACTGCCAGGTGTGCCCCCCAAGTTCCCCAAAATACAAAAACCAAAACAGAAAAATACAGGCCAGAGGTGTAATCAGCAGTTAGAGTTCTTGTCTCGCATACGTGAAGCCCTGCTTTTGATCCCTGGCACCGCAGGAAAAAAAAATAAAAAAGAATAAAAGGGAATAAGGAAGTTATAAATCCTTGGAAACCTTTCCAGGATTATATTTTTATTATTATTTATTTATGCTTCAAATTTTATTTTTATAAAGTTGTTCACAATAATTTGTTACATTTAATATTCCAATACCAATCCCACTACCATTACACCTTCCCACTGTCATATTTTGAATGTTTCCACCCCGACCTCCAAACCCTGCCCCCAGAGCAGGCCCTAAAGAATTTATTTCAGGGCTGGAGCGATAGCACAGAGGGTAGGGCATTTGCCTTGCACGTGGCTGATCCGGGTTCGATTCCCTGCATCCCATATGGTCCCCTGAGCACCACCAGGAGTCATTCCTGAGTGCAGAGCCAGGAGCAACCCCTGTGCATTGCCAAGTGTGACCCCCCTCAAAAAAAAAAGAATTTATTTTGTATTGCTTGTTATGGATATTCCACTAAAAATGGTCCAAAACAATTTCCTTAGAGGAAAGTGTGTGAAGATTATTGTATTTCACCCTGGAGCCATTAAGCCCTTGTACTTGAGATTACTAACATGTTACAGGTTGTGCCTTGTGTGCTGATATAAATATATATGTGTATATATATATACACATGCTTATAAATATATATATTTCACTGTTATTTTTATTTGTATTATTTATTTATTTTCTTTCTTTGTTTCTTTCTTTGTTTCTTTGTTTCTTTCTTTCTTTTTTCTTTTTGGGTCACACACTCAGGGGGTTACTCCTGGCTCATGCACTTAGGAATTACTCCTGGCGGTGCTCAGGGGACCATATGGGATGCTGGGAATCGAACCCCGGTTGGTCGTGAGCAAGGCAAACGCCCTTCCCGCTGTGCTATTACTCCAGCCCCTTCACAGTTATTTTTGGGGGCCTGGTGAAACACACTTTCTGGTGCTCAGGGACTGCTCCCCACTTGGTGCTCAGGCGTCTGTCTTGAGGTCCTGGGGTAGCTGTGCAGTGTCGGGGATTGAACCTGGGTCCCCCACTTGCAAAGCCGGTGCTCTTCTCGCTGAGCTGTCTCTCTGGCCTGATAATAGTCTGAGATTTATTATTTGTTTTTTGGGGGCCGTATTTGGTGTGCATGCCTCCCAACCTAGAGTTGAAAACATTTTACACAGCTTTGTATATTTCAAAAACAGCTCCTTTCTCTGTAAACTTCCATGTTTTAACTTTTGGGCTCCCTCTGAAATTGTTAGAAAATAAGCTAGTTTTGATAATTCTGTGAGGTAGGATTCCTTTGACCGAGTGTCAATTTTTTTTTTTTTAACTGAACTTTGATCAAATACTTTCCTTTGTGTTTTCTGCTTTATGGTACCGTATTTTGGTCTAAGGAATTTATTGGGCTAGAGAGGAGTCACACGCATAATGCCCACGATTACTCTCAGGCACGGCTTGGAGAGCGTTTTATATTAGCGTCCCAGGTATTCCAAGCATCTGCTGACCTTATATTGACTGTTATCTGAGTCAACCTCAAGAATTTCATGTACTGGCTGTTTTCATTTGGATTCTAAAAATAGCTGAAATATGTGTAAGATGAAAGTATAATACCTGCAAACTTGCAGTCCTTTCGGGCTGAGTCATTGATTACTCATTCAGGTATGTATGTCATAAAGCAGGTAATATCTAAGTATAGACAAAGATCAGTAAATAGTTTAGTTAGATCTATTGAACCAGCTGAAGCAAATATAAATCTTGGATTGGCCTGTTGAAATGGATAACGCAAGCTTTCCAAAGTACAAGGTAAAGGCCCTCCCGTTGATCATCCATTTGCTCGAGCGGGCCCAGTAACGTCTCCATTGGAGACTTTGTTGTTACTGTGTCTGGCATATCGAATACTCTCGGTAGCTTGCCAGGCTCTCCGAGAGGGGCGGAGGAATCGAACTCGGGTCGGCCATGTTGGCCGCGTGTAAGGTGAACGCCCTACCCACTGCTATCGCTCCAACCGATTATAAATGAGCAATGACTTTTTTTTTTTCTTTTTGGGTCACACCTGGTGATGCTCAGGGGTTACTCCTGGCTCATGCACTCAGGAATCACTCCTGGCGGTGCTCGGGGGACCATATGGGATGCTGGGAATCGAACCTGTGTCGGCCATGTTGGCTGCATGCAAGGCAAACGCCCTACCCGCTGTGCTATTGCTCCAGCCCCTGACTTTTTTCTTGATAGTTCTTTTTTTCTGTTACTTTTCTCATTGGATTGAGATAATTAAGAGCTAGCAGTCAGTATAGCTGCCTGTAATGCAAGTGCCTTCCCTTCTGGGCCATCTCTCTGGCCCTTTGTCCTTTAAAAAAAAAATTCAAAATGACTTTAATCCCCTTTCCCCCCCTTTTTTTTGTGCCGCCTAGCCCAGCAGTACAACAGTATTCAGGGATTTCTCCCGACTCTGCACTCAGGGATCACTTGCAGGGTTCAGGGAACCGTATGTGATGCCTGAAATGAAGCTTGGGTTGACCATGTGCGAGGCAAGCATCTTGGATGGTCATGCTAGCCCTTTTGTTCTCATTCTGACTGGGGCTTCACACATTATTGTTGTGGGATCACCAGTTGCTAGACCCACATCTTGACCTGTGGGGTGGTGCTGAGGGTGGCTCTCTCAATCAGGCCTCATGCATGCAAGTCAGACCCTCTACTGGCCAGAAACAACTCTAAATGTATCTTATTTTTAAAATTCTTATTATTTTTTGGCTTTTTGGGTTCCACCTGGTGATGCACAGGGGTTACTCCTGGCTCTGCACTCAGGAATTACTCCTGGCGGGGCTTGGGGGACCCTATGGGATGCTGGAATAGAACCTGGGTTGACCGCGTGCAAGGAAAATACCCTGCCCGCTGTGCTATCACTCCCGCCCCTAAATTTATCTTATTTTAATTAATTAATTAATTATTATTTTTGCTTTTTGGGTCACACTTGGCAGTGCACAGGGGTTACTCCTGGCTCATGCACTCAGGAATTACCCCTGGCGGTGCCCGGGGGTACCATATGGGATGCTGGGAATTGATCCCCAGTCGGCTGCCTGCATGCAAGGCAAACGCCCTACCCGCTATGCTATCACTCCAGCCCCTATCTTATTTTAATTTATTTTAGCTTTTCGGGCCACACCTATTGGTGCTCAAGACTTACTGCTGACTCTGCACTCAGGGATCACATGGTGGTGGTGGTGGTGGTAGGGGCTCAGGGGACTATAAGGAGTGCCAGAGATTAATCCTGGATAGGCCATGTTCAAGGCAAACAATATCCAATGTGCTGTCTCTTTGGCCTTTTCTGTGGTGAGAAGGAAGACAGGAGGATGAACTGAGAAACTAAGATGCAGGCTCAAAAAATCATTTAGCCTGGTGGAACAAGCATCAGGCCTTCAGTTATACCAGTGATATAAGTGAGGGGTATAGCCACATATTCAGTTGTAATGGTGATATAAGTGAGGGGTATGGCCATATAGCCATACGGATGCAATAGAACTGAAAACATGAGATCTGAGTGGCAACCACTGACACTTGGAGTGGGATTGGGGTGGGGAGGGAATCTGGGAACACTGGTAGAGGGAAGTTGACACTGGTGGAGGGATTGGTGTTGAATTATTATATGCCTAAAACACATCTGTCAGTAACTTTGTAAATCATGGCTCTTTAATAAAAATTAAAATAAAAAATTGTTTGGCCTTTTTAATCCCCTCCTGCAGTGAGCTAATTGAACTACAAAAGCTGGAATATGGACCAAATTAGATTGAGGTTATTTGTCTTTTTTTCTTTTTTCCATGAAAGAATAGTTATTATGCTAGAACGTACAGTTTGAATTAAGCTAATAAAAAGCCTTGAAAAGCCCAACCTTAGGCTTTTTGAATAGACTAGAGAGAACTTGATCTCATTTGTTTGTTGGTATGGAAGAAATGGTCCTGTGAAATAACACATTGGTTAGTTAAGATGATTGAGAAATGGGTGCTCTGGTGTACCCGCAGTTACTTGAGTGCCACACACAATGGACGCTGGGCATGGCAGTGCAGAATGCAGTGCACCAGCCTCAAAATGGAGACTGCAGTGATGAGTAGAATGCTATGTTTGTGAAAATATCCCATCTCATTGAAGTTTATTTATTTATTTTTTCTTTTTGGGTCACACCCGGTGATGCTCAGGGGTTACTCCTGGCTCTGCACTCAGGAATTATTCCTGGCAGTGCTCAGGGGACCATATGGGACACCGGGAATAGAACTCCAGTCGGCCATGTGCAAGGCAAATGCCCTACCCACTGTACTACCAGTCCAGCCCCTGGAGTTTACTTTTAAAAAAGTGCTTATATTTATCCTGTAATTGAATGCTTTTCTCTTACACTTACTGGTGTCTGGCCTCTCATTTATTTTTTGGTTTTTATTTTTTTCTTTTTGGGCCACACATGGTGGTGCTCAGGGATTATTCCTGGCTCTGTGCTCAGGGGACCACTCCTGGAGGGCTCAGGGCAGGGACTACATAGGATGCCGGGGATTGCCCCAGGGTTGGCCGCATGCAAGGCAATAGCCCCACCCGCTGTACTATCACTCGGCCCAGGCCTCCCATATATTTTGCTTGCCTCTGCACTGCTTTTGAAAAGTGAGCTCTTTGACACAGAAATAGTGACATTCATGGAATGAATAGGTGAATCTTCCTAGAACTTTAGTCTGTTTTTCTTAGCTAAAACAGTGTAATGGGTGGGGGATATGGCTCAATGATGAAATGCATGCCTTACTTGCATGAGACCTGAATTTGATCCCTGGCAACACACAAACACACACACACACACACACACACACGCACACACTTTAAATTTTTAAAAAAATTATTATTATTATTTTGCTTTTTGGGTCACACCTGGCGATGCTCAGGGCTGACTCCTGGCTCTGCACTCAGGAATCACTCCTGGTGGTGCTCAGGGGACCATATGGGATGCTGGGAATCAAACCTGGGTTGGCCGCATGCAAGGCAAACACCCTACGCACTGTGCTATTGCTCCAGCTTCCCACACACATTTTTTTAAAAGAATGGTTATACAGGGTTTTAAGGTTATAGTATTATTCTTTTTTTTTTTCGGTGAATTAATTTTTTTTTTTTTGAGGGGGCCACACCTGGCGATCGATGTTCAGCAGTTACTCCTGGCTCTGCACTAAGTGATTACTCCTGGCGGTGTTTGGGGGATGCTGGGGATCCAACCCAGGTTGGCCATGTGAAGGCAACCTGTTCCAGCCCTAAGACCATAGGATAGTATTAGAAATTTTGTTTCAATTGAATCACTGTGAAATATACAGTTACAAAGTTGTTTGTGATTGACTTTCAGTGATTATAGTATTTTTAATGTTTTTCTGTTGAAGTGGATAGGACATGAACTGTCATCTGTGGAGATAGCAACCCCAAGTCATGCTTGGGACTTCCTTTCATTACTTTCCTAGCAACCCGTTTACCATTTTTGTCTCTTTTCTTAAACAAGAATTGTGTCTTGGGGGCAGTGCCTCAAGGGACTGGGCTCATGCTTTGGAGTGGGAGGCCGGAGTTCGATCCCTGGCAACTGTGGAATCCCTCCTAGCACTGTGTGGAGACGGTATCAGCCAGGGATAGCCCCTGAGCACTGCTGGCTTTGGCTCCCAAACAGAAATAACAAAACAATATCTGACTTTTTTTGTGGAGTTCAGTTACCTGGGTTTCATTTTAATAAAAATCTCAATATAATTAGAAGACCAAGCTGGACTTGAGATATCGTCTTGAATCTTCACGTGTGCTAGAATACCACTTGTGGCTAACTGTACTGTCTGTAGGAGGGAGACGAAGGTGCTTAATTATTTATGGGACTCCCAGCATAGCTGAGCTCTGGGCTTGAATTAGGTTAATACTTATTAACTACGCTTGTTAGATGAGCTCTGTCTGGGATAGGCTTTATCTAGTGCTATCTTCTCATATCTGTTTCCTGAGGAAAAGTCTTCCCGACTTCTGCTGCGTCTAAGAAAAGCGTCAGGATAAAATTATCATTGCAATTTTATATGGGATTAACTTTGATCAAACTCAATGCAACAGTGACTGAAAAAAAAACTCTCAGCTAATTTGTGTGTCCTTCGCCAGCTAATTTGTGTCCTTCTGTGCTGCTTTAAAAATAGTCCAACTAAAAAGACTCTTAAAATAATTAGACAAGAAATGACTTGAGGATTAGGAAGGGGTTTACTTTCTGTGGGATTTAGATCTGCTTTTAATAGCCTGTGTCTCTTTAGAATGTGGTGTGGTTTGGTAGGCTGCCTTTTACCCAAACTCAAAAAATGTGTGGGCTCTCTTTTCCTCTGAACAAAAAAGCTTAATTATCAAGTTGGCTTGTTCTCAGAGTAAATGTCAGTTCATTTAAAGTAAGTCATCCATACTGTGTTTGAAAAGAAACCAACTTTTGTTTTTGCTATAATTAAAAACAGGATTATTGTTTTTTTTTTTTTTTTTTTTGCTTTTTGAGTCACACCCAGTGATACTCAGTGGTTACTCCTAGCTTTGCACTCAAGAATTACTCCTGGCAGTGCTTGGAGGACCATACGGGATGCTGGAGATTGAACCCAGGTTGGCTGCATACAAGGCAAATGCCCTACCTGCTGTTCTATCACTCTGACCCCCCAAAACAGCATTTTTCAATCTTTCTGTACCTGTGAACCAGTAATGTGGACTAGTGGACTAGTGGTTGAAGATCACTGATTTAAATTAACAGGTGAATTTTTTTTTTTTTTGGTCACACCCAGCGTTGCTCAGGGGTTCCTCCTGGCTCTGCACTCAGGAATTACTCCTGGCAGAGCTTGGATGACCATATGGGATGCTGGGGATTGAACCCGGGTCAGCCACGTGCAAGGCAAATGCCCTACCCTCTGGACTATAAATCCGGCCCCAACAGGTGAATTTGTAATTTTAGGAAGGTGGCAAAGAAAAAGCTTTTTGTTTTGGGTGCCAGTGGTGCTCAGGGCTTACTTCTGGCGCTGTGCTCAGGGATTACTCCCAACGCGGCTTAGGGACCAATGGGTGCTGGAGATCCAACCCAGGTTGACTATGTGCAAGGCAGACTCCCTGCCTGCTGTATTATGGCTCTGGCCCCAGGAAAAAAATTTTTTTTTCCTTTTTGGATCACACCCAGCTGCTGCTCAGGGGTTACTCCTGGCTCTGCACTCAAGAATCACTCCTGTCACTCCTGGCAGTGCTTGGGGGACCATATGGGATGCTGGGAATTGAACCCAGGTCGGCCGTGTGCAAGGTGAACACCCTACCCGCTGTGCTATTGCTCCAGCCCCCCCAGGAAAATTTTATGCTTTAAATTGGGGGGGTGGGCAAGATTTGGGGGGGTGCATACCCAGCAGTGCTCGGGGGCTGCTTGTGCTTAGGGGTCACTCCTAGTGGTGTTTGGGGGCCAGGTAGTGTCGGGGAGCAAGTCTTGGTATCGTGCAGGCAAGTGTGTGCTCCAGCCTTTGAGCTGTCTCTCTCTGCCCCTGGTTGGCAATACTAAGTCGACAGAACCCAGATGATTTGTGCTCAAGATAGGACTTGTGATTCTGGGAATATATCCCAGATCAAGTGATGACTGGTTACTCGTTGCAAATTCAGGCTTGCAGAGCTGTGTGTGCACCAAGGTTCTTACAGGTCTTTTGCAAAACAAATCCTGGTACATCCTAACTTTGAAGGGAAGAAATCAGTGTGTTACTTGGACCGTCCTGTTTTTCAAGGAAGAAGCATGCTTGAAATTTCATTCTTTGATTCTCCCCAGTGAGGAGAGAGTCTGTCTGCTTAGCGTATGTGCTCATAGCAAATATAATTTAAGTTTGGGAAGCACTCTTAAAACTTAGGAAATACCTGTCAACTTTGTGTGTATATGTGCGGCATGCATGAAAGTATACTCAGGGTATCAAGCTCAAGGTCACGTGACACCTGCATTGCATGTATCCTTCACCTCATCATTTAAAGAAGCAGAGGGTTGGGACCAGAGAGATAGTGTAGGGGGCCTGGTGATGATTGCCTTGCACGTGGTTGACCTGGATTGGATCCGCAGCATCCTATCTGGTCTCCTTGAGCCCCACTAGGAGTGATCCTCAAATGCAAAGCCAAAACTAAGCTCTGAGCACCGCCAAGTGCGGCCCCCAAACCAAAAAAACAAAACAAAGCAAAACACAAACCAAAACCAAAAAACTAAAAGTAAAGAAGGCGGAGTGTGTATCACTTTCCCCATGAAGAGACTGGCTGGGTGGGTTGCTGAAGACTGGGGAGTGAGGGAACCAGGACTCTGTCGCCAAGTCTGTCCTCTCGCTCCCTCTCCCCATCCTTGGATTATGTGCATCAGCATTTCTAGCAGCAATTTTTTTGGGGGGAGGGAGGTTACATCCCTTCTGTGCTCAGGACTTATTTCTGGCTCTGTGCTTAGGGATCATTCTCAGTGAACCGGGAGAACCATCTGTGTGCTGGGATCGAAACTGGGTCTGCAGCATGCCTGATAACACCTTGCATGCTCCATCTTTCCAGCCCCATCAGCAATTTTAAAAATGTATTACTTCCTTCGAAGTGTTTACCAAGGCATATGCTTGATTTTGGATGATATTCATTCTTCCCCCCCCCCCCCCCCTTTTGGGTCATACCCAGCAATGCTCAGGGGTTACTTCTGGCTCTACACTCTGGAATTACTCCTGGTAGTGCTTGGGGGATCATATGGGATGCCGGGGATTGAACCGGGCTCAGCTGCGTGTAGGGCAAACTATCCTGCCCATTGTACTATTGCTCTGGCCCCAATCTTAGTTACTTTTTAAGACAGACCTCAAACGCAGGAGCAGGTCCCAAAGCAAACATGAGACCATATGTGGAGCCAGCGATCAAACCTTCTATGATCAAACAGCGATCATGGAAGGCATGCATCTCTTTTTGTTTTCTTTTGTGGCCACACCCTTGAAGTACTCAGGGCTTACTCCTGATTCTGTGCTCAGGGAATCACTCCTGCTGGTTTTTGGGGGACCATGTGGGATGCCAGGGATTGAACCTAGGTCTGCTGCATGCAAGCCCTCTGTACTACCTCTCTGGCCTAAGACAAGTCCCTCTTAACTTGTACTATCTCTTTGGCCCCATACACAGCTATCTTTTTTTCAGCCTCAGTTTACATGCCTCACCTAAGCCTTTGTGTCTCCTGACGAACTATTTTTGTAGGCTATTTATTCTCTGCCATCCTCACAAACACTTTAAGATGGATCACTGTTCAAATATCCAAACTCTTAGATTCTTGTAGTGCTGAATTCTACATTTTGTTTGTTTATTGCCATAAGTTCAGGAGACTGGGGATAATTTCAGATCTAGAACTGATTAGCTAGCTTGCTTTCCAAGCCCTTGTTCTCCCTTGAACACGTGTGTCACTTGCTTGTCTCTCAGTGTTGCCAGCTTATTTCCACTCTGGGGGAGCCTGTGTGTTCTCTCTAAATCTTACTATATAAGTTTTAACAAAATCTATCTTGCATCACCAAAAACAAATAAATGAAAGATTAGTCATATCTGTATTTCACCTTCAACCAAGACTAAAAGGTCTTGGGTGGAGAGACAATATACAATGTCTAGGGCATTTGCTTTGCATTCAGATAGGGCCTTTGCTTTGCATGCAGCCAACCCAGGTTCTATCCCTGGCTACTCATATGGTCCCCTGAGCACTGCCAGGAGTAATTCCTGAGTGCAGAAACAGTAGTAACCCTGAGCATCCCCAGGTGTGTCCCCCCCCCCCCAAATACACAGTATTAAAATGTTTTTAAATACTCTTTGTAGGGGCTGGAGCGATAGCACAACGGGTAGGGCATTTGCCTTGCATGCAGCTGACCCAGGTTCGATTCCCAGCATCCCATATAGTCCCCTGAGCACCGCCAGGGATAATTCTTGAGTGCAGAGCCAGGTGTAACCCCTGTGCATCGCCAAGTGTGACCCAAAAAGCAATATATAAATAGCACTGTCCTCCCATTGTTCATCGATTTGCTCGAGCGGGCCCAGTAACATCTCCATTTTGAGCCTTGTTACTGTGTTTGGCATATTGAATACGTCACGGGTAGCTTGCCAGGCTTTCCCGTAAATAAATAAATGGATAAATAAATAAATACTCTTTGTATACATCGCCTTTCCTTTAAATACTGTATGTAGTACTAGAATAGCCAAACACAAAAATTAAGGTGGAAGAATAATAGGACTGGAGTGGATAGCTCTGGAGATGTGGTTGTCTAGATGGTTCTGGTCCTGGTGGCTCAGGGATGATACTTGGGGGAAATTGAAGTTGGAGCTTAACAGAGATAAAAATTTCGACTTCAGGGGCTGGAGTGATAGCACAGCAGAGAGGGTGTTTGCCTTGCACGCGGCTGACCCAGGTTCGATTCCCAGCATCCCATATGGTCCCCTGAGCACCGCCAGGAGTAACTCCTGAGTGCAGAGCCAGGAGTAACCCCTGTGCATCGCTGGGTGTGACCCAAAAAAGCAAAAAAAAAAAAATCAACTTCTTAAGGTAATTATCGTGATTTCGTCGATGGCTGTGATCTTTCCATTGTTCTCAACAGACTCTGCTTCACAAACTTGACTGTTGCTTACATACTGAGTGCCCATTGGCATTTGCACTGCTTTCTTTTTGGCTCTTGGGCCACACCTGGTGGTTCTCAGGGCTTTCTCATGGCTCTGTGCTCAGACAGGCTTGGGGGACCACATGGGATGCCTGGGATTGAACCCACGTTGGCCACATGCAAGGCAGTCACCCTCCCAACTGTACTATTGCTGCTTTCTGTTGTGATGCTTCCCCACTCGTTGCCAGGGCGGGTGAGCCCTTGCAGTCAGAACACATGAGTGTTTTTTTTTTTAAATGAATTTAATTTTAAATACAATTTATTTATTTATTTGTTTATTTAATTTTTCGGTTTCAATTATACAATGATCAAATACACATCCGTCCACTAGTGCCCATTTCCCACCACCACGGATCCCAGTATCCCTCCTACCCCCCATCCCCCCTATCCCACCCTGCCTCTGTGGCAAGGCATTCCCTTTTGTTCTCTCTCTCTCTCTCCTTTCAGGTCCTGTGGTTTGCAAGAGAGGCATTGAGTGGCAATCATGTTTGGTCTATAGTCTACTTTCAGCATGCTTCTCCCATCCTGGGAGGATCCTCCCAGCACCCTTTATTTGATGCTCCCTTCTCTATCTGAGCTCCCTTTTCCCTTAGCAAGAGCACATGAGTTTTAAGTTGCTTGCGGGAGTTGCTGTGATGCTCATTCCTGTACATGCTAGGGATTCACTTCCTGCCCATGGAGCCTGTATATCTCTTTTGATTGCTGTGAGGTCTTACCCCCCTTCTCCCTCCCCCCTCCCCCCATTCCTCCCACCCCTCCACTGTTTGGGTCACACCCAGTGACGCAGTGATGCACAGGGATTACTCCTGACTTTGCACTCAGGAATTACTTCTGATGGTGCTTGGGGGACCATCTGGGATGCTGGAGATTGAACCTGGGTTGGCTGCGTTCAAGGCAAATACCCTACCCGCTGTAGTACTGCTGTAGCCCTACCTTGTGGTCTTGCTGGGGACCAGACCCCTTTTCTTGTGCTCACATATACATTATCTCTGCATTATCCTTATTATCTTTGGCCATTGAGCTGGGAATTGCTGGTGGGTCCAGGGATGGCAGCAGAGCTGGAAGCCTGTGCCCAGACCATATGGATTGGTGACAGTATGAAGCACTTCAGGCTCTCTAAGCCCCTGCCCTCTTCCTTCAGGGCCTCATTTCTTATTTTTTCTTTTTTGTTTTGCCACACTTGGGTGTGCTCAGGACTTACTCCTGGCATTGTGTTTAGGGGATCACCCCGAGTGATGCCAGAGTGTGGTGCTGGGTATGGAACCTGGGTAGATCCCATGCAAGGCAGCTGACTAACTGCTGTATCGTCTCTTCAGCCCCCCGTTTATTATTATTTTCTAAAATTTGAATGAGGTGTAGGTTAAAATAATAGCCTGAGGGGCCAGAGTTTTATAGTAAGATAGTGAGTGATAGTAAGGCACTTGCCTTTCATGCGGCCAACCCGGGTTCAATCCCCAGCATTTCATATTTCACTGCCAGGAGTAATTCCTGAGTGCAGAGCCAGGAGTAACCCCTGTGCATCGCTGGGTATAATAATAATAATAAAAAAAAATAGCCTCAGGGATAGGGATGTGACTCAGCTGGTGGAGTACAGGCATAGGCTCTGCTTTCAATTCCTGGGCCTAGTGGGCTCCACTCATATTCAGGTGTGGGACCCCCCCCCAATAAAAGAAGGAATGATCTGTCAGAGCTTAGAGGACTGGAGCATTATTTTTGCATGCATTCCTGGGTTTGATTTCCAGCACTATGTAGTCCCCTGAGCGCATGAAGGTACCGGCAGAGGAACAAAGGCATGAGGGTCCTGGTGGAGCTGAGCATCCTTCACCCAGATCCTCCATCTCCCAGTAGGCAGAGGTCACACCCACCAACTGGCTCCCTGGCCCCGTGTAATCCCATCAACGGCCAAGACCCAGAGACTATAAAAACCATCTCCCAGAAGAGAACAGCGCAGAGTCTCCTGCCCCTGTGCCTGGCTGTCTTCGCCGGGGCCCCTTGGAGAGGGGCGGGTTGAGTTTCCCTCCCCACCCTGAGCAGAGCTCTGGCAGCTGAAGACCTCCAGAACCAGTTACCACTATGCTGAGACCACTCTTCACATGCATGAAGGTACCGGCAGAGGAACAAAGGCATGCGGGTCCCGGGACTGAGATCTCCAAGCCTGCTTGGATTGGGGCTGAGCATCCTCCAACCAGATCCTCCATCTTCCAGTAGGCAGGGGTCACACCCACCAACTGCCCGCCGCCATGTAATTCCATCAATGGCCAAGACCCAGAGACTATAAAACCCAGCTCCCTGGACATCTTATTATCTCATTCATACTTTGGACAACCGCAGGCTACTGAATGTAACCTGCCCACATGGCAGAGTCTGGCAAACTACCCATGCTGTACCCAATATGCCAAATACCAGTAACAATATGGGTCTCATTCTCCTAACCCTGAAAGAGCCTTGAATATGGCACTTTTTAAAATCTCAGGGCTAGGGCGAAGGAGATGTTACTGGGGCCTGCTCCAGGCAATCGACGAACAACAGGATGATCGTGATTGTGATCGCACTCCTGGGTTTGATTTCCAGCACTATGTGGTCCCCTGAGCGTCATCTTAGGTGACATCCCCTCGACCTCCCCCAACCCCCAGCACTGAGTCAGATGTAGCCCCTGAGCACCCTGGGTGTGACTAAAACAAACAAACAAATGAAAAACAATACTTTGGTACCATTAGTTTTTGTTGTTGTTGTTGCTCTTAAATTATACTATTCAGGTGTGGAGCGATATAGTATGGTGGGTAGGGCACTTACCTTGCACGTGGTTGACTCGGGTCTGATCCTGGGCACCCCATATGGTCCTCTGAGCCTGCCAGGAATGATCCCTGGGCACAGGGCCAGGAGTAATCTCTGAGCACAGCCAGGCGTGGCTCCTCAAACCACAAAAAAACAAAACAAATAAAAATTATACTCCCCAGTATGATAGCCGCTAGAGACTTGTATCTGTTTAAATCAATTAAAAATAAGTGCCATTAACAATTTTATTTCTCGTCTCTACTGGCCTCATTCCTGGCGTTCTGTCGCAGCTGTGGCTGTGGAAGGGGACAGTAAATACAGAACATTTCCAAGATCCCAAAGTTCTCTCTGACAGTGCGTGTCTAGAGCAGAGGTTCCCAAACGTACGCGGCCTACTCCCCCTACACACTCACACCACACACACACACACACACACACACACACACACACAATCAGCGCTCCACTGAAAAATCTACCTTCTGCAAGTGAACAAATAGCGTTACAGAGCAGTGGTTTTTGCCAATGGCCTTGGTCTGTAAATAAATTCTTAGGTAAATATTAGCAGTGGCCCCTGGGGCTATCATTTCAGCCCTGAGGTGCGTTAATTCACTTTTACTCTTTCAGGTCAAGCCTGAGGCTACTATTGATTTACCTCAGTAGTTTTATTATACAACCAGTGGGACCTACATGCTAATAACTAGCAAAATACTCGTGACATTTTTCAAGGTAATCTCTGTCACTGCCCTCCCATTGTTCATCAATTTGCTCGAGCAGGCACCAGTAATGTCTCCACTGTGAGACTTGTTACTGTTTTTGGCATGTCGAAATACGGCACAGGGCGCTTGCCAGGCTCTTTTGTGTGGGTGAGATACTCTTGGTAGCTTGCCGGGCTCTCCGAGACAGATGGAGAAATCAAACCCGGGTCAGCCGTGTACAAGGCAAACGCCTTACCCGCTGTGCTATCGCTTATGAAATTTATATGGGACAATAGAAGACCTCGTTTTAGCTAGAACAGTTTTGAGAGAGAAGAAAAGGGAGCATCAAACTCTCTGACTTAAAACAGTATTGCATAGCCATCGTAATAAAGCATGCTCTTGCACTAAGACCAGGCACATAGGTCAATAGTATAGTGAACCCAAAGTAAATCCATAAATTTATGGACAAAATCCTTGTCAAAGGAGCCATATCCAAACAGAGAAAGGGAAACCTCTTCAAACAAATTGTGCTGGGTGGGCCAGAGAGGCAGTACAGCAGGAAGACACTTACTTTTTATGCAATCAACCCTTGTTTGATTCTGGGCAACCCACATGGTCCCCTAATCACCATCAAAAGAGATCCCTGAGTACAGAGCCAGGAGTAAGAATAGAACATGGCAAAGTGTGTCTCAAAAACCAATAAAAGAAGAAAAGCAAACTGAATAAAACAAACCATAAAAACAAACGGCACTGGGAAAACTGTATAGTTACATGCAGATAGAACACACACACACACACACACACACACACACCATACACATTATTTAAAAAATTTTTTATTTTCATAAAGTTTTTCACAATAATTTATTACATTTAATATTCTAATAAGAATCCCACTGCCATTAACCTTCCCATCATATTTCAAATGGTTCCACCCCGACCCCCGAAGTCTGCCCCCAAAGCAGGACCTAAATAATGTATTTTCTATTTCTTGTTGTAAATTATCCGCTAAAAATGGTCCAAGAAAGTTTCCTTAGAAGAAAGTGTGTGAAGATTGTTGTATTTAACCCTGGAATCAGTAAGCCCTTGTCTTGTTCCATCAGTGGTGCAGAGTATGAGATGTTGCATGGCTGCAAATGTGGCTGCTCCAGGAATTCTAAAGTTTTAAATATTTTAATACAGCTGAGATTAATTTAATTTTTTTTTAAACTGGATGGTGACTTTGGGATCTGGAGACATCTCTGCACCCTGTTGCTCATGTTGCTCTTTTCCAAGAGATTTATTTGTGAGTCTCTGGATCATGGCTGTTACTGAGCTTCCAGAGGCAGTTCGTGGGTGTGACTGCCAGGCTACTGGAAGCATAGGGAGATGGGCGGAAGTTGCCCATTCTTGACTCCTTGTGATACAGGATATTTCAGTCACAAGTCCCGTATAGCTGGGTTTTAACTGCAGATTCACTCATGGATGAGGCTCATCCGAGCCTGTGGAGATCCTCTGTGAGCATGGCGGTGATTGAGTTCTGGAAGTTTTTGGCTGCCAGGGCTCTGCTGGGGCAGGTGGGGGGACTTGCCTGCCTCCCTCCGGGTTGCCCTGAATTAGACAGCCTGGTGCAGGTTTGGCGGTATCTCTGCGGTGTGTTGTTCTCTTCCAAGAGATTTATTTCATACCATATGCATTAAGGGTGATGAAGATGGCTGGAGCTCATACTTTGCATGTTTAATTCCAACATCACATGGTCCTCCTAGCACTGCTGGGGGTGTGGCTAAACTTAAGAACAGCAGCAAGCAAAACAAGATCACTATCTGACAACATAGACAAAAATCAAAATAAAAGAAAAATTTGGATATTAAGTCCCAAACCATAAAACATGTAGCAGGAAACAAAGGAGATACTTAACACTAAAAGACTTCAGCATCAGAGATACATTTGCAGATTCAACTTCATTGGTAATTCCAGAAAATGCAAGGAAGAATAAACAAAGGAACTACACCAAGCGAAAAGGCTCTCAACACAGCAAAAGAAACTGTCACAGAAACCAAAAAGGCAGCCTAGCAGTTGGGAGAAAATACTTGCACATTTTAGGTCTGACAAAGGGTGTATCTAAAGCTTATAAAACACTCTCTAAAATAAAACAAAGGAGCTGGAGAGATAGCACAGTGGGTAGCGTGTTTGCCTTGCACATGGCCAACCCAGGTTCGATTCCCAGCATCCCATATGATCCCCTGAGCACTGCCAGGAGTAACTCCTGAGTGCAGAGCCAGGAGTAACCCCTGTGCATTGCAGGGTGTGACCCAAAAAGCGAACAAAACAAAAAAAGAAAGCAAGGAACACAATAAGAAAAATGAATAAAGACTTGAAAAGACACTTCTCAGGAATACATAGAGATGGCCCCAGAAATCGAAAAACATGCTCAGTATCACTGAGTAGGAAAATGCGAGTCAAAACCACAATATCACTTCATACTGGTAAAAATTGCCCATATCAAAGAACTGGAAATAACAAATTTTGATGAAGATGTGGTGTGAAATCTTGTACTGCTATCAGTGGGAGTATAAATTGGTATACCTCGTATGGAAATAACGCAGGTTCCTTAAAAGTATTAAAGCAGAAATTTCATATGATTCAGCAGTACCACTTATAAATGCAAATAAGGGGGCTGGAGCGATAGCACAGCGGGTAGGGCGTTTGCCTTGCACGCAGCCAACATGGCCGACACAGGTTCGATTCCCAGCACCCCATATGGTCCCCTGAGCACCGCCAACCGCCAGGAGCAATTCCTGAGTGCATGAGCCAGGAGTAAACCCTGAGCTTCACCGGGTGTGACCCAAAAAGCAAAAAAAAATAAATAAATAAAATAAATGCAAATAAGTCACAAAGATATCTACACCTATACCTCTATAGCAGCATTGTTCATAAGAGCCCAATCATGAACTCAATATAAATGTCCATAGACAGGTGACTGAGTAAAAAAGCCTTGATATACACTCAGTGGAATACCAATGCTGTTAAACAAGATAAAATTTGCCCTCTGGGAGCTTCAGCTATAGCTAAAGGGTAATGTTTTAAACACGTTTTACATATTGGAGGCTGGGAGGCTGGGAGTGACACCTGAGAGCTGCCTGGTATGGCCAGAACAACAACAGATTTTTTGTTTGCTTCTTTGCTTTTTTTCTGTCCACACCCTGGGCATTGCATAGGGATTACTCCTAGCTCTGAGCTCAGGCATCACTCCTGGTGGGCTCCAAGGACCGTATTTGATGCATGGGATAACATGGGATGTTAGCCTTATCCAGGCAAGTACCTTAGCTTTTGTGTTATCTCACTGGCCCCACATCTTTTTCGAAAAAAAAATTTTTAAAGGTGCCTTTTGAGACAAAATGGATGAATTTTGAGGTGATTAATCCAAGTAAGGAAGAAATGGACAGTTACCAAATTCCATAAGTAGAATGAATAACTAAAGCAGATCAACAAGCAAATAACAACAAAACTAATCCCTAGTCTCTGTGAAAGCTTTAGTGGTTGGAAACGAGTAGAGGGATCTTTTTGATGATGGGTAGGGTGACTGTTACACACGTATAAATATGTGAGGCTAACTCTTTGAAATTCCATAATATTCTAACCAATGATGAATCATTAAATCAAAAAATGCTAATAACTAAGCTCTTAAATTATTTTGAAATAGAAGGTTTATTCCAAAGTGGGAAAGGGAAGGAAACTCCCCAATTGGAGAGAAACAGTATAGGATTTAAGTTCAACTAAAAAAAAAATTTGTGGAATCCATGCTTGGCAGCATTTAGAGGGCCAGGGAGTGCCGGAGATTTCTGCCCAAAGTCTTGCCCCACAAGCAAGAAATGCTTGTGCATGTGCTCTACTGCTTGAGCCACATCCCAGCCCACTACACTTTTTTTTTTTTTTTGATGGTGTCAGCTGTAGAATCCAGGGCCTCAAGTATATAAGACAAATGTTCCACCCTTGAGCCACATCCCAAGTCCTGAGGGTTTCTTTCTTTCTTTCTTTCTTTCTTTCTTTCTTTCTTTCTTTCTTTCTTTCTTTCTTTCTAAACCTCTGAGTAATGCATTTCAGTTATTTTACTGATTTGGGTATAGTTTTTTTTTTTTTCTTTTTGGGTCACACCTGGCAATGCACAGGGGTTACTCTTGGCTCTGCACTCAGGAATTACCCCGGCAGTGCTCAGGGGACCATATGGGATGCTGGGAATCGAACCCAGGTCGGCCACATGCAAGGCAAACGCCCTACCCACTCTGCTATCTCTCCAGCCCCATGTATAGTTTTTCTTAAATGCCTGTACTTGTGTGTGTGCGTGTGCGTGTGTGACTGTATGTGTGAGTGAGCATGTGATTGTGTGTGTGAGTGAGTGAGTGGGTGTGTGGGGGGACTTTTACAGCATTACAGTTCCGGTTATAACTCTTTTGTATCCAAGTGAACTTTGGGGTGGGAGGTGAGGAGATTAAAGGAGTTATAATTATATTTTTATTATGAAAATATATGATAAATAATTTAAAATATTTATCACTATTAATAATTATAATGCGTTCTATATTATAATATATAATTATTTCTAGAAGTCAAATTTGAGAGTAGTGAAAATTGAATTTACTTTAGTTGAAATTCCACTGGGAAGAATCCCGGTTATGTGGATTGACTATGATAAGCTTCATATTTTACCAATTGAAAAACTTTAATATCTGTATCTCTGGGGGGACGAGGCTTCCCAAGTGTTGCCCAGGAGACCAGATGGACTCGCGTAATGAGTCTTGGTCAGCTGAGCCGTGGGAGAATGCAGATGCCTGAGGATTCTGTGCTGCCTGGAAGTGTGGGTGCCTCTGGGCCTGCACCTGGCAATACTTGGGAAACCAGACAGTGCTCGGGATCGAACCAGGGTCAGCTGCATGTAAGGCAGCCACCTTAAACCCTGTACACTCTCTGGCCCAAAAACTTGTTATTTAAAAAAAAAATATGTATATGCCGAAAACAGTAACAAGTCTCACAATGGAGACATTACTGGTGCCCGCTTAAGCAAATCGATGAGCAACAGGAGGACAGTTCTATAGTGCTGCATTAAAATAATAACAACATATATTTTCATATTATCATACCATATTACAAAAGTATATATTATGTAATATATACATTATACATAATATTTATATATCATATATCTTGCCCACACGGCAAAGCCTGGCAAGCTCCCCATGGCGTATTCGATATGCCAAACACAGTAACAACAATTCTCACAATGGAGACGTTACTGGGACCACTCTAACAAATCGATGAACAATGGGAGGACAGTGCTACAGTACTATTGTTTTATACTCCATTGTGACAGTTGTTACTGTGTTTGGCATATCGACTACGTCACGGGTAGCTTGCCAGGCTTTGCTGTGCATAATATTATATTTATGTATTATATAAAATATTTAAATGTTATACATTATATCTCAATATGATTATATATATATATATTTGTGTGTGTTCCTTTTTTGGGGAGGGGGTATGGGGGCCACAACCGGCTGTGCTTAGGGCTTACTCTTGGCTCTACACTCAGGGATCACTTTGGGTGGGGGTGGGTTTGGGGCCATGTGGAGTTCCAGGGATCAAACCTGGATTGGCCATGTGCAAGGCAAGTACCTTACCAGTTGTCCTGTCGCTCCAGCCCCTCTGTATGTATGTTTCTTTTCTTTTTTTTTGCTGTTTGGGTCACTCCCGGCTATGCTCGGGGTTACTCCTCCTGGTTCTGCACTCAGGAAAGACTCCTGATGGTGCTCAGGGAATCATATGGGGTGCTGGGAATCGAACCCGGGTTGACTGTGTGCAACGCAAATGCCCTACCTGCTGTGCTGTATGTGTGTTTCTTAATAGTTACCATCTTTCTCAAGGGCCTTCTGGGTCCCACTTAGCATTATCTAGTAATGCTCATGCAGTTCTAGAAATTGAACTCAGGCCTTAAACATACAAGGCACGTGCTTTACCTGGTATCACATCCCCATCATTCTGGTGATGGGGCCAAAATGCAGTTTTCTATTTAGAAGTAAACGAATTGTCTGCATGAGCAATTGACCTTTCACCCCCTATTTCCTGAATACAAGGAATATTGCTTCTCTTCCCTTCCTGGGAAGAGAAGCAATAGAAAACTACCATCACTTGGTCCCGGGTCAGAACCAGCAGCTTGTTCCAGATGTTTCAGCTCATCTGAAACTCGTCTGTGTTTTGCTTCTTTCAGCATCTCTTTTTCTCTTTCCAGATCACTTACTTCAGCCTCTGGTACTACAATAAGCAAAATCAGCGCCGATGGGTCGACTTGGAGAAGCCCCTGAAGAAGCAGCTGGACAAGCATGCGTTGGAGCCTACGGTCTATTTTGGGGTGGTGTTCTATGTGCCTTCCGTTTCTCAGCTGCAGCAGGAGATTACCAGGTGAGGAGCAGCGGGGAATCATCCAGCGAGACTGAAATAGTGAAATAAGGACTAGGGAGACAGTGTGTGGGTTCCGGTGCTGGCTTCGTATGTGGCGGCCCCCGGTTCGATCCCTGGCCCCACATTTAGCCCCCTGTTCCAACTCCCTACCCCACAGCAAGCACCACAGGATGTGACCCAGAACTGGGGGGGGGGGGTAGTGAAGCTTAGGTTCAAGTCAGGAGATAAGGCTAAACCCTGGGCCCCACGCCAAGCCCCGTTTTTTGACACAGGGCAGTGTTTATGTGGAATGCCAGTATTTCACTGTGCATTGATGAGTTATGAGTTCACAAGGAACACAGGACTGGTTAAAGCTGGAAAAAGTTTTTTTTTTTTTTACCTTGGCTCAGAATTTTTTTTTTTTTTGCTTTTTGGGTCACACCCAGCAATGCTCAGGGGTTACTCCTGGCTTTGCACTCAGAAATTACTCCTGGCGGTGCTTGGGGGACCATATGGGATGCTGGGAATCGAACCCGGGTCGGCTGCGTGCAAGGCAAACGCCCTACCTGCTGTGCTATCGTTCAGGCCCGGCTCAGAATTTTTTATGCACTGATGTGACCTTTAATGTTTTCACTGATTTGTCTGTGTGATCCTTTTAAAATAAATGAGAGGCGATTCAGATAACACTGTCCCCAAGTTCAGAGATGGCTGAATGGTGCTCTTAGCACCCTGGGATGTAGCACAAAACCAGAACAAGGACAGGAAAAAAGGGACAGTCCACAGAATCTCCTACAGAATCTCACCCAGAACCTATGCTAACTTGTCAAGGCAATGAGGTTTTCTTGCAGGGCTCTGGTGGAGGAAGGCAGATTCCGTAGGTGAATGGGAGCGGTGGGGGAGGGGAGTGTGTGCAGAGAGAGAAGCAGAGGTGGGGAGGGGTAAATAAATACCAAACCACAAGAAATAAAAGTTATTAAGTTTTATTTATTTATTTATTTATTCTGCACCGGTGATGCTCAGGGGTTACTCCTCACTCTGCACTCAGGAATCACTCCTGGCAGTGCTTATGCAGAGCAAGTGCTTTACTGTCTCTTCAGCCCAAAATTAATTTTAATTAAATTTTTTTGGGGGAGTGCGGTGGAAGGGCCACATCTTGCGGTTCTCAGGACTTACTCCTGCCTCTGTGCTCAGAGAGCACTTCTCTGGGGATCATGGGACCATATGGGGTGCTGAGAATCTGAGCTAGGTAGGTGGTGTATGAGGCAAGCACCTTGCCCACTAAACTATCTCCTGCCTTTTTGGCCCTAAAATTTAGATTTTTAAGCTTTGAGCCTGTAGCTGAAAGTCTCTGGAGTCCAGTACTAACTGAAAAAAAAAATTTTTTTTTGAGAGTGTCAGGGGCCATACCCAGCGGTGCTCAGGTATCATCCTGGTTGTCTTGGGATACCATATGGGATGCTGGAGATTGAACCCAGGTCAGCCGCATGCAAGGCAAATGGGCTACCCACTATACTATCGCTCCAGTCCCTCTTCCTGAAGTGTTTTGAAAATTATTATTATTTTTAGAGCATTACAAAGTCACTTGGGCTGGAGCGATTGCACAGTAGGTAGGGTATTTGCCTTGCACACGGCCGACCAGGTCGACCCGAGTTCGATTCCTCCACCTTCGATTCCTACGCCCCTCTCGGAGAGCCCGGCAAGCTACCGAGAGTATCTTGCCCGCACGGCAAAGCCTGGCAAGCTGGCAAGCTACCTGTGACGTATTCAATATGCCAAACACAGTAACAAGTCTCTGGAGATGTTACTGGGCTGGCTGGAGCAAATCTATGAACAAAGGGAGGACAGTGCTAGTGCAAGATACAAAGTTGCTCATGATTGAATTTCAGTCATACAGTGTTCCAGCACCCATCCCTCCACCAGTGTACCCTTCCCAGCACTAGTATCCCCCCGGGTTCCCTCCCATCACCCCCCAACCCCTCTTCCTGAAGTTGTTAGCCTTCTTTATTGTTGTTAATGTTTGTTTTGAGCCAAGCTGGACCACTTCCAGCGTTGTGACGGGGCAACTTGCCTTCTCATTCTTGCTCTTGCTTTCTTATTTATTTTCTGGCTTCGTCTGATGCACCTGAAACTGAGTTGGAAAAGCATCTCCCTGAAGCATCTGTAATCCCCGGGCTGGCAAGAGCTTTGCATTCTCCAGGCTGACCTGGGATTTCTTTGTGCTTGCATTAGGGTGGCAGTGGTTCCACCTTTCAAAACAGTTTTTTTTTTTTTAAATTATAAAACTTTTTTTGTTATCATGAAACTCCAAAATCTTTTGTGATTCGGTTTCAGGCAAACAGTATTATAATGCCAATCCCTTTACCAATGTCCACTTCTCTTCACCAATGTTCCCTGCCCCCCCCCCATTTGCCTTTCTCCTACCAGTCTGCTTCCACAAGAGCTTGTGTGTGTGTCTGTGTTTGTGTGTGTGTGCGTGCACATATATGTGTGTACACAACACACACATACATATATACATACATATATATATATATACACATTGTAGCATTGTAGCACTGTCCTCCCATCATTCATCGATTTGCTCGAGTGGGCCCAGTAACGTCTCCATTGTGAGATTCGTTGTTACTGTGTTTGGCATATCGAATATGTCACGGGGAGCTTGCCAGGCTTTGCCGTGCAGGCGAAGTACTCTTTGGTAGCTTGCCAGGCTCTCCGAGAGGGGCGGAAGAATCGAACCCGGCTCGGCCGGACCTAGCTGTGTCCTACTGCTGTGCTATTGCTCCAGCCCAGATATATACATATACAGACATAAAGTTTTACACTGTGGTTTACAGTACTGTCCTGATAGGGATTCATTGATAACACTTCACCACCATTCACCACCTTTCATTTTTTTTTTTCCTTTTTTGGCTTTTTGGGCCACACCAGGCAATGCACAGGGGTTACTCCTAGCTTTGCACTCAGGAATGACTCCTGGCGGTGCTTGGGGGTACCATATGGGATGCTGGGGATCGAGCCCAGGACTGCCACGTGCAAGGCAAACGCCCTACCCACTGTGCTATCGCTCCAGTCCCTTTACCACCTTTCAGCACTACCTCTTCCTCCCAGTTTAATCCTTCCCTCCACCTTAGATTTGCCCTCTCCCTGTCCTATCCACAGAACCCACCAGTAAGGTCATTTCCTGCCGAATGCAAGTTCTCATGTTGTTTCCTTTGTCTTTGAGTATTCCTTATTCCACCATTCTGTTTCTTTATAGCCTGCCCTTTTTTTTGGGTGGGGGGGCGTTCATACCCGGCGATGCTCAGGGGTTACTCCTGGCTCTGCACTCAGAAATCACTCCTGGCGGTGCTCGGGGAACCATATGGGATGCTGGGAATCGAACCCGGGTCGGCCGCGTGCAAGGCAAACGTCCTACCTGCTGTGCTATCGCTCCAGCTCCTATATCCCGCTTTTCGTAGAGCTAACTTTTATAGAGTGGTGTTCCAGCTTTTTTATAGAGTTGTTCTGTGCTATCTTATCTCTGTCTTTGATTTCCAGCCTACATTTTCTTTGGCTTTCTTTACCTTTCACCTAGTTAGTTATCTTAACACAGTGCCCGGTAGAGAGTAATAACTTGGAACTGCCTTATGTTTGTGGAATATTCTTTTAAAGTAAAAGTACAGTCTGTTAATTATTGAGGAAGAAAACCAAACAAACAGAAAACCAAAGAAACAAGTATCCGGTGGCCAGTAGAAACAGGAGCTGTCTCTAAAATATATTTTAGTTACAAGTTTTGAAGCCCCAAGGGAAAAAATAGCAGCACAGGATTATTTTGACTAATTTATTTAAACATTTTTTGTTTGTTTGTTTTTTGATTTGGGGCTACATCTGGCAGTACTCAGAGCTTACTCCTGGCTCTGCACTCAGGAGTTACCCTTGGTGCTGCTTGGGGAATCATATGGGTTGCCAGGGATAGAACCTGAGTAGCCGAGTGCAAAGCAAGCACCCTACCTGTTGTACTATTGCTCTGACCCCTGTTGAAACATTTTTAAAGAGGTGCAAAGGTGATAGTTCTAAGGGCAGGAATGCACGCTATGCATGCTGGAGCTGTGTTAGGTCCCCCTGAATTGCATAGTTGCACACAAGCACTGCAGGGTGACACAAAACCGAAACCAACTAAACCCAAAAACACTTCTTCAAGATATTGGGGGTAAGGTGGAAGGAGGAGCAGGGAGATGGTTCACTTCCAGCTTGTGAGTTACATGTGGGGGTCAGGGGTCAGCTTCCACGTGCTGGGAAGGCTCTCCTCCTGAGCACTGCTGGGTGTGACCCTCTACACACACACAAAAAAAGATATAGTATGTTTTGATGCAAGGTAGGTGTGGTTTAATGCCAGAACTATATTAACCATTTTGGTTGTTGTGGGGGATGATGTCTAAATCAATATACTTTAATACCTAATTTAATATAACAATAATATAATATTCTAGAGGAGTTGCTTGCAGTCTGGAATTGAGGCTATGTAAATAAGTAATTACTGGATATTAGGACAATAAATGCTTTAGTCAAAGCATTTGATTTCTAAGGTGGGGCATGGGGCCAACAAGGTGGGTTCATGTTGACTTTTCACTGACATTAGGAGAAACTTTCTGCTTAGAGGGAATAGTTCGTGCAAAGTATGGGGAGGGTTACTGAAAACAGCTGATGTTTTCAGGGACTATGAGCTAGCAAGGGGAAAAATGATAAGCACCACTTGCTTTCATGAAAGGATTTTAGGAACAATACAAGGAACTCTCCTAAGTAGTTTGTTCCTTTATTTTGCACCTATAAATATGTATAATTCTTACAACTAATCCTGTGAATTAATCACTGTCATTTTTTAAAAAAAATTTTTTGTTTTGTGGATCCACACCCAGCTATACCCCGGCTTACTCCTGGCTGTGAACTCCAGAATCACTCTTAGCAGTGCTCAGGGAACCATATGTAGAGCTGGGAATCTAATCCAGCTCACAAAGCGGAGTCTTCTGCTCTGTACTATCTCTCCAGCCCCATTATCGTTTCTGTTTGAGGATGAGGAAACCAAGATATAGGCTAACACACCTTGCGCAAGTATTAAACCCTATCAGGACAGCGCCTAGTATTTTGCTTTTAACTAATGTACTCTGTTTACTGTAATGTAAAAATGCAAAAAGGCATGATAATAGCAGAGAAATTCATAATGGGAGATGTGTTGCATTTATACCTCAGACTTGGATTCAACTTCAAACTACTAAATTCTGAATGCCACTTCCTCATGAATAAAAACTGACTGTTTTTATGGTGGAGAAAGTAATAAAGAATGTTATAAAAGGAGGGGCCAGAACCATACTACAGCTGGTAGGGTGTTTGCCTTGCATGCCTCTGACCTGTGTTCAATTCTCAGCATCCCATATGGTCCCCCAAGCACCTCCACAAATGATTCCTGAGTGCAGGGCCAGGAGCACCCCTTGAGCATCGCTGATAATGACCGAAAAGGGGGAAGGGAAATAAAAAGGTCATAAAAGGGAAAACAGAAACTGTTGATTATGCCTGGAGGTTCCTGGCACCCAAGACAGAAGAGGAAATGAATTCCATCATTTATTATCTGATAAAAAGAAGAATGCCAGTTTGCAAGCTTGCCAGATTTTCCTTTAGAGGACATTTCAGTGACTAGGAAGGTAACTCAAATGGCTGGGCTTGAATGCTTTGTATGTGGGATCCGCGGGTTTACTTTCTTGCATTGCATGGTCCCAGGAGCACCTTTCTGGGAGTAGCCCCCAAACACCACCAGGTGTGACCTCAAAGTAAACAAAAGTAATAAATAAATGGTCCTGGATGCTTGCCACAACCATGCAGCAGGACCCTATGCCAGACTGTTCCACGTGAGGTGCCCCAAAGGGGGTCAGGTAAGAGCTCTCCCCATCCCAAGGGACCCAGCCCTGGCAGCTGCAAAATGCCAGAACTCAACTCCTACCATGCTCACGGCTGCTCTCCACATGCTTGGGCTGAGCCTCACCCACGAGTGAACTTAGTACTGGACTGTGTAGCTGCATTTGTGGCTGCGTGACACATACCTTACCCATATTCCAAGAGTACTGCCCCACATTTGATGGAGTTCAAAGTAGGAGGCAACCAATCTTAGAGGGAAAAATATTTTTTTATATCTAGAAAAGCACACAAGGCTCAACCTTTAACAACATGTTAGTGATCTCTTAGAGAAGGGTTTAATGGCCCCTGGGTGGAATAAAACAGCCCTCACCATCTTTCCTCTAAGAATACTCTTTTTGTAGCATTTTCAGTGGTTTTTCGTAACAAGCAATACAAAATATATTATTTCGGTTCTGCTTTGGGGCAAGGATTGGGGTTTGGGATGCAAACACCCAAAATATGGTGGTGGGAAGGTGTAATGGTGGTGGGATTGATGTTTGAATATTAAATGTAATGAAATATTGTGAACTATTTTATAAAATGAAATTATAAAAAACTTTTTTTTTATGTAGGAGTACTGCTATTCATTCAGCAACTGATTAGCTGATTTAATTGGGCATGAACTCCACACAAAAAATATTCTTCTTTTTTTTTTTTTGCTTTTTGGGCCACACCCAGTGATGCACAGGGGTTACTCCTGGCTCTGCGCTCAGGGATTACTCCTGGTGGTGCTCAGGGGACCATATGGGATATGAACCCGGATCAGCAGCGTGCAAGGCAAATGCCCTGCCCGCTGTGGGGCTATTGCTCCAGCCCCACACACACACAAAAATCTTAAATAAATAAATAAATGGTCCTTTCAGGTAGGATTTTTTTCCCCAATTTGCTTGGTTTTGTTTTTTTCAACATCCCCAGTAGTGCTCCATGCTATTTAGCTGAGTGCTCAGGGATTGCTCCTAGGTGGTTGCTGGGGATCATGCCAGGGGTTGAACAGGGTCTCCTGCATGCAAAGTGTGTACTTGAGTCCATTGAACCCCTTAGGTAGGATTTTAGGTAAATTTTTTTTTTTTTTTACCAGCAATGAGTAATTTACAACAAATATGGGGGAGGGGATAGACTCGTAATAGTGAATCTGTAACAGTAAAAACATCAGGTAAGGCACATAGTTATTTGTATGGAAGACTAATTTGATTTACGTAATGTTGCTTTCTAGTGATTTTACTTAAATGATTTAAGGAAAAAACCTGAAATGTTTAGGGTGAAGTATATGGCCAGCAGGTTCCATAGACTTCTATGAATACAATATTCTTCAACTAGGCTTTAAGAAAGAAACTGCCCAGACTGGAGAAAAGTACAGCGGGTAGGGCCCTTGCCTTGTACGACTGACCGGATTCAGTCCCTGGTATCCCATATGGTCCCCATCAGGAGCACTGCCTGGAGTAATTCCTGAGTGCAGAGTCAGGCTTAACCCCTGAGCATCACTGCATGTGACCCCAAATCAAAAATGGAGAAACTGCCTAAGGCCAGAGAGTACAATGGGTAGGGCTCTTGCCCACTAGTTGATCCCTGGTACCCTGCATATCACGATTGATGCCTGAGTACAGAGCAGGAGTAAGCCCTGAGCAGTTAGGGTGGCCCCATGCCAAAGAACTGCCTTAAAAATAGGAAGTTTCGAATTTTCCTCTTTAGCGGATTCCCCAAACTGTTAGTATTCCATTTGTTGTTGAGGGAAGTCATGGTTTTGGCACTAGTATCTGGAAGGGGAAAATACTGGCTCTATAAATTATTTCCAAATGAACAGTGTATTGATTAGGTTCTTTGGTAATAAGGAATAAAGGCCCAAACAAAAAAAAAATCCCCCCGAAACACAAACAGAAAAAAAAAAAACAAAACCCAAAACTCAAACAAAAACCTAGAGAATTTCTAGGAAACAAGCAAAAATCTGCGAATTCCTTAGTTTTAGTATAAGAACACATATGGAATGATTCAATTGTGGCCTCTCCAGGGAATTGAAGTATGAACTGTAGCTTGGACCCTTCACAGGTGCCAAGGCTGGGATAATTCCTGGATGCTGGTCGGTTCCTTAGGGTGTCTGGCCAGAGTGGGTAAATCTTCCTCCAACACCATCTCCCAAGTAGCTGGAAAAAAATGCAACGATGAGGAGCTCCAGTAAAGCCTCATGTAGAGTAGAACTTTATCGAAACGGACAAGTGATAGGGATGCAGCCTGTTGACTGACTTAGATTCTGTGATTGCTTTTAATAACAGCTTTTGTTTGCACACCAGCTGTGTTCTAGTGCTGAGCTAAGAGCGGAGTAGGCTCAGCCTTGCGAAGGGGTGTTAGCTCCCTCATTTTACTGATGTTAGTGTAAACCCACAGATTATGGCCTTCCCAAGCCGGAACACAATGATTTAACCTAGCTCTGCTTGATTTGAGCTGGTGCTGGCAGTTCCTGCCCTGTGCGCTGCAAGTGTAACCAGACATGAACGCGCATTGCAAATGACGAGGAAAGCATTGCGGCAGCTATACTTTGAGGGATTTCATCAAAAAAGTATTTTAATAGAAGCCTGGTCTTAACCTATCAAAAACCATTTTCTTCTGGTTCTTGCCAGGCCTTGGAAATTTGCACCTGCGTAAGCAAAGCCCCAGATTAACAAGTTTCCTAAAATAACAATTGGCCATTGATTCTCTCTCCAAGTAACACTGTCAAACAAACACTGTCCTCCCGTTGTTCATCGATTTTGCTTGAGCGGGCCCAGTAGCGTCTCCATTTTGAGTCTTCTTGTTACTGTGTTTGGCATATTGAATACGTCACGGGGAGCTAAAAAGAATAACATTTAGGAATTGTCTCTAAAACCTTAAGATAGATTAAGCGGTTGTCTTCTACATAATGCAGTTTAAGAATAAATTGCACAGCATTATGTGGTGTGTGCATTCCTGCGTGCACTTAATTAATCAAGAACATTCTTGTCATTTTTTTCAGACTGTCTGAGGTTAAGGTTTTATGAGACTAATTTTTCTCTACTAGGCGATGGTAAAATGCTTTGTGTCTCAGCAGAAAGTAATACTATACTAATGACTTTTTTGAAATTGGTTTTTTAAAATAGGTATCAGTATTATTTGCAGCTGAAGAAAGATATCTTGGAAGGAAACATTCCCTGTTCCTTGGAACAATCGATTCACCTTGCAGGCTTCGCAGTGCAAGGTAAATGATAATGGCTATCATGGTAAGGAAACCAGCACCGGGGCTTTTTGTTTCTTTGTTTTGGGGCCACGCCTGGCTGAGGGTTGTCTCCTGGCTCTCTGCTCAGGGATCACTCCCGGCAGGCTGGGGGACCTTACGGGATGCTGGGGATCGCTCTTCACCCACTTTTTACTTTAACTGATTATAAGCATTTGCTTTTGGAAAAGGAACTTTATCAGAAGAATTACTAAATCAAATTCCTTCAGATACTGGCAGGCGTGCACGGGCATATATTAGTAGATAAACAAATGCCTGATGCACATGGAGTCACATTCCTTAGCCAGGTACTCTGTGTGTGTGTGTGTGTGTGTGTGTGTGTGTGTGTCTGTTTGCCCAGAACATTCCATATGTATATGTTTGGGGGTTGAATCCAGGTCTCATGCATGCAAGGCATGTGCTTTGCATGGATCATATCACAACCTTAGCCTTTAAAGATATTTTCAAACTCTAACTTTTAATTCTTTGTATTTATCGGTCATAGGGCTCAAGGAAATGATAGTTATGGGGGGAGGAGGGTGTTGAAAGGCACCAGCCCTTTGAGACACTTCTCTTAGCATTCACTTTGAGGTGGGTTTTTTTGTTTGTTTGTTTGTTTTTGATTTTTTGGTGGGGAGGGGTGAGGCGGTCACACCCGGCAGTGCTCAGAGCTTACTCCTGTCTGGGCACTCAGGAATCACTCCTGATGGTGCTTCGGAGATCACATGGGATGCCCAGGATCTAACCTGAGTTGGCTGCGTGCAAGGCAAGCACCCTATTCTCTGTACTATCGTTCTGACCCCATACTTTGAATCTTCTTAAGGTCCACTTTTGGCTTTCAGAGTCTAATTTTTCATAGATTTTCCAAACCATCAATCTTCTAAGCAGTTTAGAATTTCTAAGCAAATTTTGCTGTGATGTGGGCCAGTGAGTTGATTATATTCTCTGGCCAAAATTATTCCTATTACCACTTTGGTTTCTCCCTGACAATCTTATGTGCATAGCAAAGCATGCATGATCATAGAATGTGTTTTGTCTGTTTGTTTATTTTATTTTTTTTGTTTGTTTGTTTGGGTTCTTTTTTTGGACCACACACAGTAATGCTCAGGGGTTATTCCTAGCTCTGGGGACCATATGGGATGCCCAGGATCGAACCTGGATTGAAGGCAGTGCCCTACTCACTGTACTATCACTTTAGCCCTTTTATCTTTTTTTCCTTCTTTTTTTTTTAATTATGAAAATGAGATTACATGGGGCCAGAGTGACATTGCGCGGCAGGTAGGGCATTTGCCTTACACATGGCCAACCTGGGGTTGATCTCTGGCACCCCATATGGTCCCCGGAGCACTGCCAGGAGTAATTCCTGAGCACAGAGCCAGGAGTCACCCCTGAGAATTGCCGGGTATGATCGAAAAACCATGTGGGAGCCCCTGGTTAAATCCCTGGCATGGCATGATCCCCCAAGTACCAGTAGAACTGCTGGGTATGGCCCAATCCTGCTCCCCAAAATAAAAGATCATAATTTAGTGTATAATTTAGTTTGTAATTTGCTTTTTCACTCTAGGCACAGTATTTTCCCAAGAGGCATAAATCTACCTAATAAATTTTTTTAAAAAGATATCTTAAGAAGACACCCTTTAGCTTTTTTGCAGCTGTGTGGAGATCCCGGCCGGCCAAGGACGTTGGCTTTCGACCCTCCCCAGAAGACACTCCCCGATCCCCACCCGGTCAATAAAATGTTTTGATTTCTGCCCTCCCCCCCAAAAAAGAAATACCCTTTCTAGCTGCAAAGCAAATCATAGCATGCCATCTGCGTATTGCATATCGAATTTCATTCTACTTAATTGTGCTTTGTTTTGTAAACTGAACATAGCTAACACGAATATTTGTCATCTATTCTAGCTGATTTTGGTGACTTTGACCAGTATGAATCCCAGGACTTCCTTCAGAAATTTGCCTTGTTTCCTGTGGTAAGAATTCTGAGATTTTTTTTTAAAAAATCGTATTTCCTCATAACCTTGATCAACCCTGAAAGTAGTTCAGGCGGTCAACTGAGCAGGCAGGAACAGAACTGAAACATCAGTTCCATCTTAAAAAACAACTCAAGTGTAAATGTGGGCCTTCCCGGCCCTTGCCAACCTGCAGAGACCAACATCTTGAAAGCCAGAGCTGGGCCCTAAGGAGCCTCATCTGACTTTGAATGTGTGTCTCAAGAGAGGTATTCATTTCTAGCCCTGGGATGCCACTCAAGGTTTTTTTTTTTTTTTTTTGTATTGTTTTGTTTTTGGGGTCACACTTGGCAGTGCTCAGGGGTTTATTCCTGGTTCTATGCTCAGGAATCACCACTGGCAATACTTGGAACCATATGGGGTACCGGGGATTGAACCAGGAATGGCTACATGCAAGGCACCCTACTAGCTGTGCTATTGCTCTGATTCCAGGTTTGGCTTTTCTACCTGAAGATGTGAAACCTTGTAGGTAGATTGAAATGAATCCGGCTTTTCATTAGCAGTTCTAGTAGATGGTAGACAGACATCGCTTTCCTTTTAAAGTCACCACTATTGACTTTTTGAGTAGCACTTGGCGATGTTCAGGTGTTACTTCTGGCTCTGCACTCAGGAATTATTCCTGGCGGTGCTTGGGGGACCATATAGGATGCTGGAGATCGAACTCTGGTCAGCCACGTGAAAGGCAATTGCCTTCCCTGCTGTATTATCTCTCCAGCCCCAAGTCACCGCTGTTTGAACCAACACAGTTTTCTGAGTGTCTATACTGCCTGCTGTCAAATGCACAAGCACAAATAACACTGTGTGCAACTCAGAACTGGCTGAAGGAGGGCCTCAGCCTGAAGTACCCCAGCTGGAACCCTGTCTGAAGTGTCTGAGAAGGTAGGGCGAGTGCTTTGGCCTCTGAGTAGAAGGCACTTCGTTCCTTAGAAAGATCCCCCATGACATTCTTTAATAAAAAAGAATGTCAGAGAGTTGCCAGCACCATAGCTGTGGCAGATCCTCAGGAAATCAGGTAACTTATTGCTCAGAAAATCAGGTGCCTGATGCGTTGTGTTTTCCTCAGGGATGGTTGCAAGATGAAAAGGTACTGGAAGAAGCAACCCAGAAAGTGGCCTTACTACATCAGAAATACAGGTACTGCCAAGACGGGGGAACCTGAGAACAGCGAGTGACTTCTGTGTGTCTGCAACATGCGTTGGCGTCATCCCCCAGGCCCTCTCCTGCTGCTGGCCTGTGATGAGCCACAAAGTTTCCCATTCGGAGGGCTGCTCTGAGCACT
The DNA here is from genome assembly GCF_029834395.1 of Sorex fumeus. Taxonomy (NCBI): domain Eukaryota; kingdom Metazoa; phylum Chordata; class Mammalia; order Eulipotyphla; family Soricidae; genus Sorex; species Sorex fumeus. The sequence goes on from NW_026606155.1 coordinate 6,902,416, forward strand.
GTGACCCGGGGCAATGCCGAGAGATCACTCAGTGGGCCGGAGTGCATGCAGGAGCCTCAGGTTTGATCCACAGCACTGTGTGGCCCCCTGGAGTGCCACCAAGTTGGGGCTAATTGCCAAACATTGCCCTCCCTATCATAAACATGGCCGGTCATTGCAGTGGGCCAGTTATCCACTCTTGTGTTTTGGGTGGTAACTTACTCCTGTGTGGGTTATTTATTTTTTTGCTTTTTGGATCACACCAGTGATGCACAGGGGTTACTCCTGGCTCTGCACTCAGGAATTACTCTTGGCAGTGCTCGGGGGGGGGGGGGGGGGGGGGCATATGGGATGCTGGAAATTGAACCTGGGTTGGCCGCATGCAACCTACCCACTGTGCTATTGCTCCAGCCCCCTGTGTGAGTTATTATGATGATGCTTTGGGGCACACCTGGCTGTACTCCTGGCTCTGTGCTCAGGGGGTCATCCTGGCAGTATTCGGGGGACCATATGTGGTGCTGGGGATCCAATCTGGGTTGGCTGCCTGCCCGCTGCGCTGTGCAGTCACTCCCATCCCTGTCCTGGTTAGCACCTGACTAAGGGAATTCGTTTCCTTCCATGGTGCAGAGAGTCCAGGGGGCCCCTTCCACACCCTGCTCTCAAGTGGTGGCCCTCTCCCACCCCTTTCTGTTGTGCGGGAAGCTGTGCTGAGCCCCACTTCTGCGCCTCCACATCTGCCGAGTCTACCTTCCTCTGCTGCAGAACCCCCCCCCGTGTAGTCTGGGGGGAGAAGCCCGTGTGGGAATGGTGAGGCTTCCTCTGCCAACACGCGATGTGGCATTACCCTCCAGCCCCACTTTAAGGTAGACATTATTGGCTCTAAAAAGACTCATTAGACAGGGTAGGCGTGGATTTTTTTTTTTCTTTTTGGGTCGCATCCAGCGATGCACAGGGATTACTCCTAGCTCATGCATGCAGGAATTACTCCTGGCGGTGCTCGGGGGGACCATATGGGATGCTGGGAATCGAACCCGGGTCGGCCACGTGCAAGGCAAACGCCCTACCCGCTGTGCTATCGCTCCAGCCTCTAGGCGTGGAATTTTTAATGCCATCTAATGGTAGACTATTGCTTACTGCAACCCCCCACCCCCACATTAAAAAGAGCTCTTTGTCCTTTGTCTCCACTCATACTCATACAGTCGCTCACAAAAGATGACTCTTTTTTTTTTTTTTTTTGCTTTTTGGGTCACACCCGGCAATGCACAGGGGTCACTCCTGGCTCTGCGCTCAGGAATTACCCCTGGCGGTGCTCAGGGGACCATATGGGATGCTGGGAATTGAACCCGGGTCGGCCGCGTGCAAGGCAAATGCCCTATCCGCTGGGCTATTGCTCCAGCCCCAAAATGACTCTCTTTAAAGTACCATTTGTCTTATCGCCCCCTTCTCCTTCTCCAAGACTTACCACATCTTCTTGCTCTGCATCCAGTGAGTTCATTGCCCAGGGTTTAAAAGCCTCTCAGAAGTTTGTTAAACCCAGCCTATCTAGCTTTGTTTTCTTTCCAGAAGACCAGAAGACCCCGCAACCTGCTCTCTGCAAATGCACACACTATTCTGTTTCTTCTTCTTCTTTTTTTTTTTTTTTTTTTGCTTTTTGGGTCACACCTGGCAATGCAAACGGAATACTCCTGGCTCTGCACTCAGGAATTACTCCTGCCAGTGCTCGGGGGACCCTATGGGATGCTGGGGATCGAACTGGGGTCGGCTGCATGCAAGGCAAATGCCCTACCTGCTGTGCTATTGCTCTAGCCCCAGTTACAAAGCTTTCATGTTTGAGATTCAGCCATACAATGATTGAACGCCCATCTTCCACCGGTCACCTTTTCCACCACTGGTGTTGACACCCTGTTTAACCCCCATCCCCCCATCCCAGTTCTCATCCTGCTTCTATGGCAGACAATTTCCCCCACATTCTCCCTCTACTTTTGGGCATTATGTTTTGCCTGAATCTTCCCACCACCATTGAAGCCTGCCTCCCAGGGGCAGACGCTAGATCATTTATTTTCTATCGCTCACTTTGAATATCATGAGAGAGTTCAGTGACTGCGTGCTTCTGGGATCCTAGATTGTAGGTGGTTGGGTTCCAGAGACATCTCTGTAAGGCACTAATCCATTTGGGGATTCAGTTGTCAGCCCTTGTTTCTTGCACGTGTCATTTGGCAGTGACAGTTAAACTTAGAGTTGCCAGATACTTTGGCCAGGAAGCGGTCATTCTGCGGTTTAGAAAGAATCTTAGCTTTCTTGGGAAATGGTCAGGGGCGTGTTTGCTCCCTCGCCATATCCCTCTCACCTGCCTGCAGCCCAGGGCACTGAATCATGGAGAGCCCAGCTGTGGTACTGGCTCTCAGTAAATGCCTATGGGACACCGGGAAGCTTGGAAGGTTTATGCTGTCTTAGAGCCTAGTTGGTATGCGGTCTGTTTATTTATTTTTCTTTAGATGAATTTATTTATCCAGATATCTCACTAACCTCCTTGGGATTGCAGAGGGCTCACGGCTCCTGATGCCGAGATGCTGTACATGCAGGAAGTCGAGCGGATGGAGGGCTACGGGGAGGAGAGCTACCCGGTGAAGGTAAGTCGGGCGCGGGGGTTGCTTCCAGATTAGCACGTGATGGGGACGCTCAGCCTCTACCCCCTGTCCCCCAAGGGCTGCAGAATTCACAGCAGCAGAAAACTTGCTCCTGGCTTAAGTTTGTACTTTGAAAATGTTCTCCTTCCCTCCCCTCGCCCCTCCCCTTCCTTCTCTCCCCTCCCCTCCCCACCCCACCTCCCCTCCCCTCCCTTTTCCTTCCCTTCTCCCTCTCTTCCCCCTATCTCCTTCTCTCTTCCTTCCTTCCTTCCTTCCTTCCTTCCTTCCTTCCTTCCTTCCTTCCTTCCTTCCTTCCTTCCTTCCTTCCTTCTCTCCCTTCTCCCTTCCTTCCCTGCTATCTCCCTCCCTCCCTCCCTCCCTCCCTCCCTCCCTCCCTTCCTTCCTTCCTTCCTTCCTTCCTTCCTTCCTTCCTTCCTTTCCCTCTTTCTTTTATTTTTGTATTTGGGTCAGTGCTTACTCCTGTCTGTGCCCAGGGACCAATCCTGGCAACTCTGGGGTCCATTTAGGATACTGAGGATGGAACCCATCCGAGGTCCAGACACAGGACAAACACCCTACACACTGTGCTCTCTTTCTGCCTGCTGAAAAATTCTTCATTTTTGGTGTGTGCTGGGGGCCATCCCCCACAGTACTTGAGTACTCCTGGAAAGTCTTAGGAGACCACGAGATGCAACGGATCAAGCCTGGAGCTCCCAACTGCCAAGCATGCACCCCAGCCATTTGAGCCATTTCCCTAGCCTCGCTCTGGAATTCTCTTAACATTAAGTTCCATTAGTAGCGTGAGGAGGGGTGGGAGGGCACTTTCTGTGTTTTGTTTTATGATGCCAAGAACTGAACCCAGGCCCTCAGTTGTATGAGGCAGGCACACTGCCACTTAACCATACCATACCCCCAGCCCATTTTCTTTATTTTTTTTATAAATTTTATTTTATTTTTTAAAAGTTGTTCAAAATATTTGATTACATTTAAAATTGGGCTGGAGCGATAGCACAGCGGGTAGGGCGTTCGCCTTACAAGCGGCCAACATGGCCGACCCGAGTTCGATTCCTCCGCCCCTCTCGGAGAGCCCGGCAAGCTACCGAGAGTATTCGATATGCCAGACACAGTAACAACAAAGTCTCCAATGGAGACGTTACTGGGCCCGCTCGAGCAAATCGACGATCAACGGGAGGGCCTTTTAATATTCGAACACCAACCCCACCACCATTACATCTTCCCACCACCATATTTCGAATGTTTCTGTTCCAAACCCCAAGCCCTGCCCCCAAAGCAGAACTGAAATAATTTATTTTATATTGCTTATTATGATATAATTTCACTAAAAATGATCCAAAAAAGGTTTTCTTTGAGGAAGGTGTGTGATGATTGTTCTATTTCACTCAGGAGTCATTAAGCCCTTCTATAAGAGATTCGTAACATGTTGTTTAGAGTTGAGCCTTGTGTACTTATATCTATATCTGTATAAATATATTTCCCCTAAGATTGGTTGCTTTGTGCTTTAAACCCCATCAAATATGGTGTGCTACTCTTGGTATATTGGTGGTATAAAATATGAGATTTCCAGGAATAGATTCACTCATGGGTGAGGCTTCTCTGTCCGAGTATGTGGAAAGCAGACATGGGCATAGTGGTGGTTGAGTTCTGGAAGTTTCTGTCTGCCAGGGCTCACTCCATTGGTGCAGAGAGAGGCCTCACTAGTTTGCCCTGATCGAAACAGCCTGGCATGGGATCTGGAGGCATGTCTATGATGGATTGTTTCGTGCTCTCTTTTAAGAGGTTTATTGTTGAGTCTTTGGATCATGGCCGTTGATGAGGTTGACTGCCAAGCTGCTGGAAATAGGGAGAGTTGGGGGAAGTCACCCATTCCTGTTGAGCCTGGAGTTTTCAATCACAAATCCTGCGTACCTGGGTTTTTCTGTAGATTCACACATGGGTGTGGAGAGCTGCCGTGAGTGGTTGAGTTCCGGAGGTTTTCTGCTGACCCCTGACTGATTTTATACTCTTGTACTCTGTACCTTTCAGATTCTCCCCTTCTGCATCAATGTGCGTGTGTTCGGAAGAGCTTATGTCTGGGAGGCCAGTGTCGGGAACTGGGCCTGGTTAGTTCAGTTCCTCTGGCCATTCTCCTGAGCGTTTCTTTTTCTGTGTCCCCCACTTAGGACAGCCAAGGCAATGACATATCTGTGGGCGCCTGCCTGGAAGGGATCTTTGTGAAGCACAAGAATGGAAGGCCTCCCGCGATTTTCAGGTATTTTTCTTACCACTTCCTGTACTCTGTTGGTGGCGGGCGGGTTCTCTCTGCGAGGCAAGAGTGCTCACCACGCTCTTTTTTGCTGTCCCTTGTTCTCCAGGTGGCATGATATCGCCAACATGTCTCACAACAAGTCCTTTTTTGCACTAGAGCTGGCAAGTAAAGAAGAGACCATCCAGTTTCAAACTGTAAGTCTTTATGCAGGCCATGTATAAAAGTTAAGTGGTGTGAAATGATATTTTGGTTTATAAGACGTGACATTTTGCTGCGCTTCCTAGCTTCCTATCTGTTTGCTTAGGAAGCACTTGGTGAAAAGTAGTTGCTCAGTAAACTTGTTTGTGTTTGGAGGGGCATACCCTGTCCTGTTCAGGGGCTATTCCCGACGGAGCTCAGGAGTGACCCCTGGTGGCCTCAGGGGACCATGAGTGGTGCTGAGATTAGAATCTGGGTTGCAGTAGTTGCAGGCAAGGCAAGTACCTCAGCTTCTGGCCCCCAGCAGACTTTTTTTTTGTGTTATTGGGGTGCCTGGAGGTTACTCCTGCTTCAATACTCAGGACTCACTTCTCCCAGTGACTTGGGGGATCGTGCTGGAAGTTGAATCTGGCTTCCCACATGCAAAGCCAGTTGAGTCCCAGCAGTAAATATTTTTAAAAGTAGTGAGTCTTTGCAGAGATACCACATGATGATGATTTTGTTTGAGGCTATAAAACAGGCTGCATCTGAAATACTTCCAGAGTTAATAAGTAAAATAGCAGCAACCCAAAACTGCGCGGCTGCAATTGCGGCCGTGCGACATCATTTAATTCTTGAACCCAGCTGTAGAAAGCAAATCATTTCACAATGCTTTTTCAGCATGTCTGATTGGGGGGTGTAAACTCTAAATAATTATGGTGCATCTTTTATCGAAACAATGAATCTAGTCAAAGTAGATAGAGTGTTAACTAGAATTCATCTGCCTCACAGGCATTGGGAGGGTTGGGGGCTTATTGGGGTTCTTCGTGGTGAAAAATAAGTATTGGTAAAGGGAAATGTGTTTGATATTTGCATGACTGAGACCTAAACCTGAAAGCTTTGTAACTTTTCCCACAGTGGTTCAATAAATAAATAAATTAAAAAAAAAAAACAAAACAGGCTGCATCTGACGGTGCTCCTGGACTACTTTCAGCCTGGCGCTGGTGGGGGCGTTCACACCTGGCAATGCTCAGTGTGGGGCTTGGGATTGAACCCTGACCTTCAGCAGGCAAAGCATGCACTCCTCCCCTAAGAATTCCCCCAAGAATCTGGGTTGTTTTTTGGTTGGTTGGTTTTTGAATCACTAGCAGCTGTGCTCGGGGCTTACTCCTGGCTCTGCACGCAGGAATCACTCCTGTCAGTGCTTTGGGGACCCTATGAGATGCCAGGGATCGAACCAGTCTGGTCGTGTGCAAGGCAAGGCCCTACCTGTACTGCTGCTCCCGCACCAGAATCTTGTGTATTTAAAGGTGATGTGACAATTTGCATCACCCACATTATATCATGTCCTTAAACTCCACAGGAAAAATGTCTGGTTGCAGAAGGTCTCTTAGTTACTTTATGCATATTTTGTTTGCCAGGAAGACATGGAAACGGCCAAATATGTGTGGAGACTCTGTGTGGCACGGCACAAGTTCTACAGATTGAATCAGTGTACCCTGTAAGTACCCTGCACTTGGTACCTGCGGAGATGTTCCTTGTAGATGGTCTCATGCCGAGCTTAGCGCTTCGTCTCTAAGGGTAAATTTGACGAAAAGGCTTTATGACACAGTGCTTTTTGCGGGATATTAAAAGCTGTCATTTTTTAAAAAATTTTATTGAATCACCATGAGATACAGTTACAAAGCCTTCATGTTTGAGATTCAGTCATACAATGATCGAATACCCATCCCTCCACCAATGCACATTCTCCACACCAATGTCTCCAGTATCCCCCCACCCCCATCCCAGTCTTCCCCCTGCCTCTGTGGCAGACAATTTCCCCCATACTCTCTCTCTACTTTTGGGCATTATGTTTTGCCCAAATTTTCCCACCACCATTGAAGGTTGCCTGCCAGGGGCAGATGCTAGATAAGTTATTTTCCATTGCTCATTTTGAATGTCATGAGAGTTTGCAGCTGTGTGCTTCTGGAATCCTCCATTGTAAATGGTTGTGTTCCAGAGACATCTCTATAGGGCATTAATTTATTTGGGGATTCTCTTGGGAATCTCTGGACTAGGGCTGTCGGTGCTCTAAGATCAAAGCTGTCATTTCTTTCTTTCTTCTTTTTTTTAAAACGGTCATTTCTTTTTTTTTTTTTTTTTTTTTTTTTTTTTTTTTTTTTTTTTGGTTTTTGGGTCACACCCGGCGATGCTCAGGGGTTACTCCTGGCTCATGCACTCAGGAATTGCTCCTGGCGGTGCTCGGGGGACCATATGGGGTGCTGGGAATCGAACCTGTGTCGGTCATGTTGGCTGCGTGCAAGGCAAACGCCCTACCCGCTATGCTATCGGTCCAGCCCCAAAAACGGTCATTTCTTAATTATCATTTTGACCTTTTTTAATTATAAAAAAATATTTACTATCTGAAGTTTTCAGAGCTACAGTTCTTCAGCTTTATGTCAGCTGACTTTTGCTTATAATGGATTATTTGCTTTGTTTTATAATTTTGTACCGAGAGATCATCTTTATTTTTATTTTTTTAATTTTATTTTTATGAAGTTGTTCATGATGACTTATTACGTTCAGCTTTCCAACACCAATCCCACCACCGTTACATCTTTCCACTACCATTATTTTCAATTTTCCCGACCACCCCCAAGCCTGCCCCTATAGCAGGCCCTAAATCATTGATTTTGTATTGCTTGTTATGAATAGTTTGCTAAAATGATTTAAAAAAAAAGATTTCCTTAGAAGAAAGTGTGTGAATATTGTTCTATCTCACCCTGGAGCCATTAATTGTTTGTAGAAGAGATTTTAATGTGTTGTTATAGGTAAAGCCTTGTGTGTTAACATTTTCTTGATCGAGATAGGTTGCCTTCTACTTTACATCCCATCCAATGTGGCGTGCTACTCCTGGTGTTTCAGTGGTGTAGAGTTTGGGATGTCGTGGCCACATGCTCCAGATATTCTAAAATTGTGAATGGGGTGATACAGCTGCAGTTAAATTTTTAACTGAATGGTGACTTTGGCATCTGGAGGCATCTCTGCAGCTTGTTGATCTCTCTTGAGGTTTATGAGTCTCTGGATCATGCTGGTTAATGAGCTTATATGGCCCCAGTGGCAATTCATGGGCATGACTGCCAGACTCCCGGAAGCACAGGAAGATGGGGGCAGGTAGCCCATCTCTGACTCTTTGAGGTCCTGGAGATTTCCATCACAAAATCCACATACCTGAGTTTTTTTTTAGCAGATTTGCTCATGGATGAGGCTTATCCTATGGAGTCCGGCCACGAGTATGGTGGCAATTGGGTTATGAAGGTTTTTGGCTGCCGGGGCTCTATTTGGGTGGGTGGTGGGTTCACCTGTCCCCCTTCTGGGAATCCCCGGATGAGACTCTGCCTAGCGCAGGGTCTGGAGGCATCTCTCTGCAGCTTGTTGATCTCTTTAGATTTCTTTATGAGTGTTCCATTTCAACTTTGAATGAATTTGTTCTGTTTTGGGGGGGTTCACTCAGTGGTGCTCAGAGGCTATTCCAAGCAGAGTGTTCGGGGGCTGCACCCTGTGGTGCTTGGGGGAACCACACAGTGATAGTGATCAGAACCAGGCCTCCTGCACGCTGGGCTGGTGCTTAAAGCTCTCTCCCCTTCCCTGGATCAACTTCTAATTATAACAAGAAGACTCTAAGGTTTCTTGCAGAGCGTTACTGGAACCATTCTAGCATTTGAAAGTGGAAGAGAATGTCCTTTTGTCAGGCCACCACCACTAGCCAAGCATGTCTGGGAGTGACACCCCGTCCCCATTATCCTTGTCTTTTTCTTTTGGTTTCTGGGTCACATTGGTGGTGTGCAGGGGTGACTGCTGGCTCAGGGTTCACTTCTGGCAGGCCCAGGGGACCATATGGAATGCCAGGGATTGAACCCGGGTTGGCTATGTGCAAGGCAAACACCCTACCTGCTGTGCTATCTCTTCAGCTTCCATTTTTTTTAAAGTGTTATTTATTTTTTTAAATTCTGTTTCATCCCACCCTATCTACCTCTCTTCTTCCCATTAGAATCATAGAGGTGGTAGCATTGCCTGCCCATGTGCCTCAGAGTGGCTGAGCCGTCTGACCGTGGGAATCATACCTCATCTTTTTTTAGTTTAGTTGTGCTCGGTAGGGGGCGTGGTACCTCTAGGGTATCGCATATGCTTTTGTATGAACCACACCTGACTGTGGTGTGGCTGGAAGCTGCTTGTGAGCAAGTGGCACACTGGAGATTTGAACTCATGACCAAAGGCTTGCCGGGCAGATGCTCTAAGCCCCTGTGTTATTCCTCTGGGCCCCCAAACCAAACTCTGGATTTGCTTTTCAGAATTGATTCTGAAAAGCAACTTGAATTGATTTATGTACCTTTTTTTTTTTTTTTTTTTTGCTTCACACCTGGCAATGCACAGGGGTTCCTCCTGGCTCTGCACTCAGGAATTACTCCTGGCGGTGCTCAGGGGACTATATGGGATGCTGGGAATCGAACCTGGCGAACCCGGATTGGCCGGGTGCAAGGCCCTACCCGCTGTGCTATTGCTCCAGCCCCTGATTATGTACCTTTTTGTCTTTTTTGTTTGTTTTTTGTTTTGTTTTTGGGCTACACCTGGCAGTGCTCGGGCCTTACTTCTAGCTCTGGCTCAGAGGTCACTCCTGCCAAGCTCAGAGGACCATATGGGGTGCCAGGGATTAAACCTGGCCAGCCATGTACAAGGTACATGTCCCACTGGCTGTAGTATCATTTCAGCCCAGGATCGTGCACTTTTGATGTTGCTCTTCCTGTCCCCAAACCTGCTTTGACCTCACTTTTTTCCACTTTGACAACTGACAGCGCCATAGCCACCCAGGGGCCGGGGCCTAGCACCTACAAGTCACACTCACTCTCTGGTGCGGTTCCTTAGCAAGCTCTACCGGCTCTGCCTTCAAAAGACATCTGCGCTCTGGGGCCTGGGTGAGAGCTCAGGCCTGGCCCATGTGTGGCTCTGAGTTTGGTTCCTGACACTACCCGGCCCCAGCATCACTAGGTGTGCTCTGGGTGGGGCATGTGGCATCACCAGGGAAGGACCCCTGAATCCCCAGCTCCATGGGGTATGGCTCATGTTTGAAAAAACATGCACATACCTGAAATTTGGCCATTTTTACCACTGCCGCTGCTAGCAGCTTGCTTCCTTCTGCAGGACTTCCTTCCTTCCTTCCTCCCTCCCTCCCTCCCTCCCTCCCTCCCTCCCTCCCTCCCTCCCTCCCTCCCTTTTTCCCCTCCTTCCCTGTTTCCCTCCTTCCTTCTTTCCCTCCCTCCCCCTTATTTTTCATGCTGATTTTTGGGCTACAGCGAGCAGTGCTTAGGACATACTCCTAGCTCTGTGCTCAGGGCTTACTCCTGGAGGGGCTCAGGGGACCATATTGGATGTTCTTTTCTCCAACCCTAAGCTGCTGGAGTTTCTACCTGGAAGGACCTGTGACCTCTGGCTCCGCCCACCCTTGGGCCTCCTGTTTGTCATCGCCTTCCTGTGTGCCGATCACTTCCCCTGAGTGAGCCAGAGTGGTCTGGGCTGAACCTGCTGTGGCCCTGCCTCCCGCATTCCAACTACTGAAAACAACTGAGAGCCACCTGGAGGAGGAAGGACAGGGCTGCGATCTTGCGATCGATCTTGCTTCCTGGCCCTCCCTGCTCCATCCCTGCCCATGTCTGCTGGTCTTGGCTGCATCCCACAGGGACCTCTGCTGGCCCCGTTCTTCTCTCCTCTCTGCCCCGGCCCTGTTCCCTCTCATCTGTCCCCTCGGCTATCTGGTCATCCCCAGGGCACACTGGCTGACACCCTGGGCATCCCCATCAGCTTTTTGCTTGAGATCAGACTCCTTCATCCCTTGTTGAGTGTTGGTTCATGTGCAGCCCCTCACCCCCACCCTTCCCGAGGGGAGCTCCCCACCTGTGTGGGGGACAGACAGACTCCTGTCTCTCTTTTTTTAAAAAAATTATTTATTTATTTATTTACTTTTTTAATTGAATCACCGTGAGATACAGTTGCAAGCTTTTATGTTTGCGTTTCACTCATACAATGATCAAATACCCATCCCTCCACCAGTGCACATTCTCCACCACCAGTGTCCCCAGTATCCCCCCTTTCCAACCCTTCCCTGCCTCTAGGGCAGACAACTTCCCGCATACTCTCTCTCTACTTTTGGGCATTATGGTTTGCAATACAGATACCGAGAGGCTGTCACATTTGGTCCTATATCTACTTTCAGCACACATCTCCCATCCCGAGCGATCCCTCCAACCATCATTGACGTAGTGATCCCTTCTCTTATCAGCTGCCTCCTCCCCCAGCTCATGAGGCAGACTTCCAACTATAGACTCCTGTCTCCTTATTGGGGGCCACACCCAGCCGTGACCAGGGATCACTCCTGAACGGGTGTCGGGGGACCATATATGGTGCCAGCAATAGAACCCAGTCAGCCATCTGCAAGGCAAGTGCCTTGCCTGCTGTTTCTCTCTTTGCCCCCTACTCCTTTCTTTGCATTTTTTTGACGGGGTGTGGAGACCTTCCTAGCAGTGTGGAGTTTCTAGGGGTACACCCGGGGATTGAACCCAGGGCCCTGTGTGGGCCAGGCATGCGCTCTGACTTTTTGGACCCTCTCCCTGGGCCTTGCCTGTTTCCTGAGTCCATTTATTCCTGAGCTGAGGAAGGGAACCCAGAGAACCCCAGCCAGGGCACCCACCCAGGCCCCCCGTGGCAGGACAGCTCTCCAGCAAGCCTACGTCTAAATGGTGATTGGTTTTGCTCCAGCCCCACCACCTGTGACAGACTGTCCTCACTCCTGTGGCCACTGGTGGCCACCCGCCCTTTGCCTCACTTGCCCATCTCTTGGATGGGTGAGACCCTCGCACATCTCTCGTTATTAATTGGACTCACGGTCCAAACTAAACCATTCTTCTCCCCTGCCCCTTTCCGAGTTACGGCCGACCTTGACCCTGGCTCCCAGAATTCATGGATCCTCCCTTTGCTAATGCCCATCAAGGCCCCAGGCTTGGCTGGGAAGTCACACACTCTCAGCCCTCTCACAAGGCAGTGGCTCGTGAGCTGGGGGGGAAAGGGAGCTGGGATAGAGAAGGGATCACTAAGTCAGTGATGATTGGAGGACTCGCTCGGGATGGGAGATGTGGGCTTGAAAGTAGACTATGGACCAAACATCATGGCCGCTTAGTACCTGTATTGCAAACCATAACACCCAAAAGGAGAGAGAGAGAGTAAAAGGGAATGTGCCTGCCACAGAGGCAGGGACTAGGAAGGGGTAGGGGTGGCGGGAGGGATACTGGGAACATTGGTGGTGGAGAATGGGCACGGTGGAGGGATGGGTACTCGGTCATTGTATGACTGAAATGTAATCACGCAAGTTTGTAAGTCAGTAACTGTATCTCACAGTGATTCATTAAAATAATAATAATAAAAAAGAGGCAGTGGGAACCAGCCGCCCTGCACCCCATTGCACTGAGTTTTCTTCGCCCTCACTCCTTCAAAGTGTCGTTCCCCCTTCCTCCCCCTGTGGTTCTCTTCTCTGGACAAATGCTCTGTGTGCAGTGTGATGCTGAGAACGTGGCGCTCCTTCAGATGTGGCGTGATTCGTATGGGGAAGGGATTAATGAGAGCCTAAAGAAGCGATCATATTTAAAATACAGGGTTTCTTCATGGGCCAGAGAGATAGGATAGCAGGTAGGGTCCTTGCCTTGCACACAGCCAACCTGGGTTCAATCCCCTGCATCCCATATATAACCCTGAGCACCACCAGAGGTGACTTCTGAGTGGAAAGCCAGGAGTAACCCTTGAGAATTGCTGGGTGAGGCCCCAAAACTGAAAATATAAATAAAATTCAATGCTTCTTTAAAAGCGAGATTCTAATATTCAGTATCTGAGTGTTAATCTTGAATTCTGGAAAACAGCAGTGTTGTTATTCTTTTTTTCTGGCAGCTAAATAAACAAATAATGGATTTTAAAAAAAAGAGAAGGTGTTGGGGGGGTATATTGGGGTTCTTGGTGGTGAAATGTGAGTACTGGTGAAGGGAAAGGTGTTTGATCATTGTATGACCGAGACTTAAACCTGAAAGCTTAGTAACTTTTCCCACAGTGATTTAATAAATAAATATAAGACGAAAAAAAACAAAAAGAGAGAAGGTGTTAAGGAGAGGGGGGAAGGGGGGGAGAAGGAGAAGAGAGAGTGAGAGGGAGGGAAGGAGAGAGGGAGAGTGTGGAGGGAAGGGAGGGAGAAAGAGAGGGTCGCCCCTCATTTTCTTGTAAGAATATCTGGAAGATGCCTGGTCCTCAAAGATTTGTGGGGAGCTGGGTGTGGGGGTCGTGTCAAGTAGGAAGGAGGACAGCCCATTCGCCCGTCATCAATGGGGACAGTGGGACTGGAGTGATAGTTAAGTGGGTGCGGCACTGGCCTTGTGCCTGCTGACCTGGGTTCGATCCCTGATTCTGCAGAGCGTCCCCTGTGCCCTGCCTGGGAGTGAGCCCCAGGTGCAGAGCCAGCCTTGCGCACCTCTGGGTGTGTCCCGACAAACAGAACACAAACAAAAAGAAGCAGGTGCTAGAAGGACACGTCCTTGAGGAAAAAGTCTGTGAAGAAAGTGCTGTTCTGGCACCATGCGGCAGGTGTGGCGTCAGAATCCACGTGGAACCTTCACCCGGCCGTCCTTTAGGGCTCTGCTCTTCCTTCCTGCCCATCCCCAGCCTGGTGTTTTATCTTTGGTTTGTTTGACTCACAGTGATCAGTGCTGGGGGTTACTCCCTGCAATATGCATTTAAAAAATATATTTATTTTGCTTTTTGGGTCACACCCGGTGATGCTCAAGGGTTCTTCCTGGCTCACGCACTCAGGAATTACTCCTGTTGGTGCTCAGAGGACCATATGGGATGCTGGGAATCGAACCCGGGTCAGCCGTGTGCAAGGCAAACGCCCTAGTCGCTGTACTATCAGTCCAGCTCCCCCCAAATATATTTCTTATAACATGATTTACCAAGACGTTTATGACAGTTGTTTCAGGCACTGTGTGTCCCAACAGCAGTCCTGTCATCAGCGTGACCGTCCTTCCACCAGTGTAACAATAATTACACATATATTTTTTTTAAATTTTTTTTTTTTATTTTTCACTTTTTGGGCCACATCAGGCCATGCCTACAGAGGTTACTCCTGGCTAATGCACTTAGGAATCACTCCCAGTTTCCTGTTCACCACCCCAGCTTGCTCCCTTCTCAGGCACAAACAGATTGACTTTGTACTGTTTGTCATAGCACAATGGCGAATGGAATGATCAGAACTTAGACCCATAGCAGTCAATTTGTGGGGCTGGAGCGATAGCATAGCGGGTAGGGCATTTGCCTTGCATGCGGCCGACCTGGGTTTGATTCCTAGCATCCCATATGGTCCCCTGAGCAGCGCCAGGAGTGATTCCTAAGTGCATAAGCCAGGAGTAACCTCTGTAGGCATGGCTTGGTGTGGCCCAAAAAGTAAAAAGACAAAAACAAAACAGAACAAAACAAAAAAACAATTTGTAATTTTTGTTACACCTCACACGGATGTAACTGAAGTGGTTGTCAAGAGGATTTCCTGGGCTGGTTGGTGCTAGCTGAGCCTTCTGTGGGACTGTTTTAGGGGGATTCTCTGCTACTTTCCCATCAGACTTGTTGTGATCCGACTAAGCCCACAGTGCTGTGGAATATAGAGGAGTCGCTGTGGAGACGCTTCAGATCTGGAATGGTTTGGTGGCATGGTGGTGTGATGAGGTGCCATCCTGAAATGGGCCTTGGAGAATGCTGGGTGTGGCTGCCGGCTGCTGTGTCTTCAGGCAGGAGGGGGAATCCACCCACCCTCATTCCCAGAAGACCTCCAAGTTCTCGGCCCGGACACGTTTACCTGGGAGGACTTGGCAGTGACTTATTTCTTTTCAAGAGTAGTTGTGAAATGGGCCCGTTTCTCTGCCGGCAAGCACAGTGCTTGGGGTGATGTATAGGGGTTGCTCCTGATGGTACCAGGGGGAGCATGTGTGCCAGGGATCAAACCCAGCCCCTCACTGCAGAGCATGCACCCCTCAGTGGAGGGGCTTCAGAAGTACCAAGAGTAGGGAGGAACACCCTGTTTCCTCTGCGTGCCCAGTCTGGGGATGGGGTGCATCAGTGTGTGTGTGTGTGTGTGTGCCTCCTGCTGGCCAGAGTCAGTAGTGCTGCTAGTCTAGGAACATTTGTCTGCAATTTCTGGGCTACCTGCTTTCCCATCCAAGTGTGACATTATTGTTTTACTTATTTATTTTTGTTTTCGTTTTTGGTGCTGGTGCTCAGAGTTTAATTCAGGCTCAGTGCTCAGGGATCTCTTCTGGTAGGGCTTGAGGGACCATATGTGGTGCTGGGGTTGAACCCAGGTTGGCCACATGCAAGGCAAGTGCCCTACCCAGTGGATTATAACTCCAGCCCCTGACTGTGAAGTAAAAGTTAAAAATCTTTAGTCCAGTAAAGACTTAAAAAAAAGTTTTTAGATTGAAGCATGTTCTGAGATTCAGGCAGTAGATCAACACTCTGTCGAAATTGGTTTCGTAGGTGTAAAAGTCTTTTTCATAAATTTAAGAATATTGATTTTTATTGAGACATCTTTTCCTCGGTTCATTTTTTTCTCCTGGAAAATAACGGTGAGCCAGTTGTTTATTTTGAATAAATCATATAATGGAATCCTTTTCCAATCAATATTGGATGGTGGTTTAATGCCTTTTGTTTTGAGAAGTTTTGGCAAGTCACTTAGTGTTAACAATTTAAAAGTTCAGAGGGCGGATGGGGAGAGTGCATTGGGCTGGAACTCAGACTTTGCACACAGGACCGGATTCCATCCTGCTAGGGGTGGCCCCCAATCCGAACCCCCCCTCCCCTCCAAAAAAAATCAGAGAGAAGAGGAATTACTGTTTATGATAAATGACCCAGTTTTTGAAATAAAACCTTTGTTCCATTGTTGGTTACTGACCATATAAACAAACCCACACTAATGTGATCCCCCAGATGCAAATATTACTTATATCAGCATCAGAAAACTTTGAATATTATTTGTGGAAGTGTTTGCTATGTTTGATGGATTATTGTCCACATTTTGTTTTGAATTAACTCTGTATATCAGTACACGATTAAAGTCCATTTTGTGATTCGTGGGTAATCATGGTTGATGACCAATTAATTCTGTGGAGAACTGATACGTTTCTTTTTTTTTTTTTAAATTTTTATTAGTGAAATACCGTGAGGTATAGTTGTAGACTTACAAATTTTTATGCTTGGATTTCAGTCATACAATGATCGAGTACCCATCCCTCCACCAGTGCCTCCCCATTCTCCACCACCACGGATCCCAGTATCCCTCCTACCCCCCAATCCCCCCTTATCCCACCCTGCCTCTAAGGTAGGGCATTCCCTTTTGTTCTCTCTCTCCTTTTGGGTGCTGTAAGAAATGATACCTTTCACTGGGAAGGTATCACTCCAGGTGAAGCAAATGAATCCATAGCTTTCAATGAGAGCCCGGCAAGCTACCGAGAGTATTCGATATGCCAGACACAGTAACAACAAAGTCTCCAATGGAGACGTTACTGGGCCCGCTCGAGCAAATCGACGATCAACGGGAGGGCCTTTACCTTTAGGGCTGGAGCGATAGCACAGCTTTATGGAAAACTGCATTTAACGTTGCTCCTTTTGTCAAGTTGGAGGTGCCCAGTTCAGTTCATGGCTCACTCCTAGCTCTGTGCTCAGGGTTGCTCCTGCTGGTGCTCAGGTATTCCTGGGGTAGAACCTGGGTCTGCCATGTGCACGGCAGGCCCCTCCCTGCTGTTATAGTCCCCAGAAACCTAGTATTTTATTTTAAAACTTGCAACGTAGACTGTTTATCTGTAATGAATATCGCAATGATTCTGATATGTCAGTAGACATGTACTCGTGGTCTGGGGTGGGTAAAACTCAAGTGCGATGAACATTAAAACCACAGGCCTGAAGTGGTCACCCCTGACCTGTTAGGTGACATCTGCACCCCAATAAAGAACTTGATGTCAAGGTCATTCATTTGTAATCTGATGGTGATTGGATGGTTTTATGTCCTGTGTGCCTCATGTGACCTCATACTATATATAGAATTCACAGACCCCCCCTGGTCTTGGTTTTCCTCTCATTCCCTTCAAACAAGGTACATTTGGATCCAGGCTTCTTAAACTTTCTACCTCTGACCCTTTTCACCTGAGAATTTTCCATGTGATGCCATAAAATACAGGTGTGTGGAGTAGGCATGCAAATCAAACACTGTAAATAAAGAAGCTTATTTATCTTTACTTTGGGGGCTGGAGTGATAGCACAGCGGGTAGGGCATTTGCCTTGCACGCAGCCAACCCTGTTTCGATTCCTCGGTCCCTCTCAGAGAGCCTGGCAAGCTACCGAGAGTATCCCACCCGCATGGCAGAGCCTGGCAAGCTACCTGTGGCGTCTTCAATACACCAAAAACAGTAACAATAAGTCTCACAGTGGAGACGTTACTGGTGTCCGCTTGAGCAAATCGATGAACAACAGGACTACAGTGCTACTTTGAGGGCCATGCCTGACAGTGTCTAAGGTCTTGTCCTGGCAGTGCCTGAGGGACTGAACCGAGGAGTGCTAGGGATTGAACACAGGTCTTCTGCATGTGGAGTATGTGCTCCAACCCTCTGAACTACCTTTCCAGCCACCAGACATTGAGTTTATTTATTTATTTATTTATTTGCTTTTTGGGTCACACCCAGCAACGCACAGGGGTTACTCCTGGCTCTGCACTCAGGAATTACCCCTGGCGGTGCTCAGGGGACCATATGGGATGCTGGGAATCGAACCTGGGTCGACCGCGTGCAAGGCAAATGCCCTACCCGCTAAGCTATCGTTCCAGCCCCCAGACATTGACTTTAAAAAAAAAAAACTTTTAGAAACGTTATGTGACCTGTTCTGGGGTTATGACCCACAGCAGAAGAAGTTAGGTTTTAGGGGCCGAGAGCCCAGGTTCAGTCTCCAAAGCACCAAGCCGGAGCACTCTGGAGCATTGCCAGGGATGGCCCAGAACCAAGGAAAAGAAGAAAAACAAGCCGCACTGTAGGTACCAGAGTCCGCGTCTGGGGTGGTACAGGGAAGTGTTTGGGCTTGGGGCTCCCCCTGGTGGCGCTCAGGGGCTACTCCCGGGTCTGTGCTTGAGGGTTGCTCATGGTGGTTTTCCCTGGGGCCTGTGCCTTGCTGGGGATAGAGCCAGTGTTGGCTGCAAATAAGGCAAGCACCTTACCCCTGGGCAACCTCAGCGGCACCCACGTCTTTCAAGTGGAAGATGGGGCAGAAAAAGAGCTCAATTTGCTGTGTGAGCTTTGCAAGGAGGTCCAGGTTTGTTATTGTTCCCCAGCACTGCACGGTCAGCACCGCTGGGAGTGATCCCTAAACAGAGGATGGAGAGTGACTTCTGAGTACTTCTGGCTGAGCCTCCACGCCCCACCATTTGTCAAAAAGAAAGAAAGAAAAAAAGAAAGAAAGAAAGAAATGTTAAGGGACAGAGAACAAAATAGTTTAGAGTATAGGGCTTTGGGGGGGGGGTTTGGTCACACCCAGCAATGCACAGGGGTTACTCCTGTCTCTGCGCTCAGGAATTACTCCTGGCGGTGTTCAGGGGACCATATGGGAAGCTGGGAATCGAACCTGAGTCGGCCGTGTGCAAGGCAAACACCCTACTGCTGTACTATCGCTTCAGCCCCTCAAAAGTATAGGGGCGAAGGTGCATGTGCGACATTGTCCTTCGGCATCACATGGTCCCCTGGGGGCAGCCCCAGAGACTCCTGCCAGGTTTGGCCAGGCCTTCCCGCACCTGGGGTCCAAGCAGCACTGTATCTAGCAAGTACTAGAGAACGGCAGCGCCATCCTGCCTGTCTCATGAGGACACGGGGACAATGGGAGCCTTCCTCTTGGCTTGGCTTCGGCATGAGATGCCATAGTGCCCAAGAAAGTTTCTTCCCTCCAGAACTGGGGGTGCAGAGTCCTCCTGCCTCTGTCCATCTCCACCAGAGAGGAGGAGAGAGGAAAGATCCTCTTCCACCTTGGAGTGGGGAAAGGAGAGTGTGGGGTCCCCCGCAGTTTGGAAGCCAAGGATGAGACAGAGCGCATTGCAGACCTTCTATGGGCAGGGGGGAACCGGGGTTTTGGGGTGCAGCCAGTGCTTGGGGGACCCTATGGGATGCTGGGGATCGAACCTGGGTCAGCCACGAGCAAGGCAAATGCCCTACCCACTGTGCTATCGCTCCAGCCCCTCAGAGTCTACTCTTGTCTCTGCAATCAGGGATCACTCCTGGGGGTGTCCAGGGGAACCCCATGGGGTGCTGGGAATCAAACCTGTGTCAGCCACATGTAGGGCCAAGTGCCCTACCCGCTGGACTATCACTTCAGCCCAGGAAGCTGCAGTTTTATTCTTGCTGCTGGCTGGGCACATCTGCCATGTTGGAAGAGCCTGTCAAGAACCCTTTCTTTCTAGTCCTGCTTTGATCTGATTTATTTATTTTGGTGGGATGGAGTGATAACACAGCAGTACGGCGTTTGCCTTGTGTGTAGCCAGCCCGGCCAAGCCGGGTTCGATTCCTCCTCCCCTCTCAGAGAGCCTGGCAATCTACGAGAGTATCTCGCCCGCATGGCAAAGCATGGCAAGCTACCCATGGCGTATTCGATATGCCAAACACAGTAATACCAAGTCTCAAAATGGAGATGTTACTGGGCCCGCTCGAGCAAATAGATGAACCATGGGAGGACAGTATTTGACAGTGTTTTTTTATTTTGGCAGTGCTTGTGCTCGGCACAGGGTGATCTGCGGAGGGCCATCCCCAGCCCATTTCTAGATTTTGAATTTACAGTGAAAGGCAGCTTCTTCAGACAGTCTTTGATAGACTGAGTAGAAACCTCAAAGTTTGCTTATACCTCACCCTTACAGCAGGGAGGAAATGAAGGCAAAAATGTCAAGGCTGTTAAATGTGGCGTCTTCCTATTCACAACACCAGTGTCAACAAAGACATTGATATGTAGTTCAGCAGCGTTTCAAGACAGTTCGGACACACCATCCATGTGGGTTTCACTGAAAGGACCTCACTTAGGGTCCTGAGGTGGTATGGCAGAAATTTGGGGGTTGGTAGGTTTGAATGCCTTGCACAGCTGTTGAGCTAGTCCTGAAAATACAGATTCTTCCCTTGTCCAGTTATTTTCTTTGAGATATTCTGGTTTACAGCAGCACTCCCATTATTACCTTGTTTTTTCTGTGCTATGACACCATCCTCATATCAGAGTTTTAACCCTCCACCCTCCATAGTCTCCCAAGGTTCCTTCCCCACCCCGGCCCCTTCGAGCCCCAGTTGGATGTGGGGAGAAGAGGACTCTCTTTCATTGTTGGTAGGAATGATGACTGGCCCAGCCTTTTAGGAAAATAATATGCATAGTCCTTAAAAAACTAGAAATTGCACTTCTGTATGACCTTGCAATACCACTTCTGGGAACATAACCTGAGGGTGCAAAAAAGCACAGTAGAAATGACATCTGCACCTGTATGTTCATTGCAGCACTGTTCACAATAGCCTGAGAACAGACGACTTGCTAAAAAAACTTTGGTACATCTACGCAGTGGAATACTATGCAGCTGTTAGGAAAGATGAAGTCATGAAATTTGCTTGATGGTCATGGAGAGTATCATGCTAAATGAAATGAGTCAGAAAGAGAGGGGCAGACAGAGAATGACTGTACTCATTTGTGGAATATAAAACAACATAATATGAGACTACCACCTAAGGACAGTAGAGACAGGGCCAGGAATATCATGAATATTGCTCCACAGTTGGAATCCTGCCTCACGAGCTATGGGAGAAGGCAGCTGGAATTGAGAAGGGATCACTAAAGTCAATGATGGTTGGAGGAATTGTTCGGGATGGGAGATGTGTACTGAAAGTAGATAAAGGACAAAATGTGGTGACCTCTTGGTATCTGTATTGCAAACCGTAATACCCTAAAGTAGAGAGAGGGATGGGGGAAATTGTTTGCCATAGAGGCGTGGGGGTGGGTGGGTGGGTGGGAAGGGGAAGTATACTGGGGATATTGGTGGCGGAAAATGTGCAGTGGTGGAGGGACGAGTGTTTGATTATTGTATGAGTGAAACTCAAACATGAAAGCTTTGTAACTGTGTCTCACAATGATTCCATAAAGAAAAGAATAAATTAGTGATAAAAGAAAAAAGGAATTACTCCTGGCAATGCTCGGGGGACCATATGGGATGCTGGGGACCATATGGGATGCCAGGAATCGAACTGGGTCTGCTGCGTGCAAGGCAAGTGATGATGGTACAGCAGGTGATAGTACTGCTGTACTGTCACTCTGGCTCCTGTTATCTTAGGTTGCGAAGACTTATTGATTTAGCAAATTGCAGGTATATAAGGGAATGTGTGTGCATATCTGCCTTCTCAGAACTGTGTCTGTTCTTCCAGGCAAACTCAGACTGTCACACTGAACCTCATTAGGAGGAGATCATCTTCCAGGATGTCTCTGGTAAGAATGAAGGAAAAAAAAAAGTCATCATCTTTATTTTTTTCCTCACTGTCTCTAATGCCTTCTTCCTCCAGACAAGATGCTTTCGATGGTGTTAAATTTTCTGTGACACCAACTTGGACTGGTAGATTTTCTTTCAATCAAAGAAACGGTGATTTTTTTCCCCCTTATTTTAGTCCAACTAGTTATTGGATAATGACAGTATCCATTATGTTACGTACACCTTTAAATACTATGCCCAACCTAATATTGAAAATTTTCATGATTAGGTAAGACTAATAAAAAGTTGATATCGAATATATGCTAGATTATTTTCCAGAGCAACACAAATTGAATGTTTAAAATACTCAATGATGTTGCCTAATCAGATTAAATAGTTCCATCTAGATTTCTTATTCAAATGTTTATATGCGATTCAGGAAGTTTGAGCTCATTCCTTTTGCTCTTAATTTTCTAGCTGGAGTTTGTTTTCTTGTGTTGTCTGATGTCCGATATCGGTGTCCAGGGTTTGGCACGGTCAGTGCCATACAGTGTATGCCTCTAGGTCTCCCTATAAGAGACTAAACTCCTGTTCAGGTGTTTTGTGAAAATGAAGAAAGCATCAGGGGCTGACTGGATGTTCATTACCGACGGTCCCGTGTAACCCCGTTTCCACTCTCTGTCCTAGCCTAAACCCCAGTCCTACGTGATGCCTCCCCCACCCCAACTGCATTATAACGGACACTATACGGAACCGTACACATCTTCCCAAGGTAACGTATGCCGTCGCTGAAACAACTTGCAAAAGTGTTTGGACATCTTATATAACATACAGAGTGGTTGTCACCAGTTTGCCTCTGGTAGATTCGCAGAGGAAACAGCCCGGAGTCATTCATTTTCTTAGGCAGGTGTCGAAACTCTGGTGTTGCTTCTATGACATGGGACCTGGACCCTGGAAGCTCCTTCCGGCTGGCAGCTGGGCCCTGTTAATATGGCCCCACTATGTGCGTGAGCTCCCTTGCTTGGTACATGTCCCAGGCCCCTTGGTTCTTTTCTTTGCTTCGGCTAAAACATTTCATTTAAATCTTATTTTATTTCTTTTTTCCCCCCCTTTATTTTTATCTACTTTTGCTTTTTGGGTCACACCCAGCAATGCACAGGGGTTACTCCTGGCTTTGCAGTAAGGAATTACTCCTCGCGGTACTCGGGGAACCACATGGGATGCTGGGAATTGAACCCAGGTCAGCTGCTTGCAAGGCAAATGCCCTATTTGCTGTACTGTTGCTCCAGCCCCCTTTTACCTCCTTTAAATGTTATTTGAAGATGTTCTTATTTCAGAGGTTTTGGGGACCACACCAGCAGTACTCAGGGGTCACTCCTGGCAGTGCTAGGGGGGTTCATCTGTAGTGTCAGAGACTGGACTAGGGTGGGCTGCATCCAAGGCAAGCTCCTGAAGCCCTGTACTATCTCTCCTGCCCCTGATCTTACGTGGTATTTATTATTTAAGGGAGTGGGTGTGGACGACACCTAATAATGCTTAGCATTTACTCTTGGCTCTGTGTTCAGGGGTCCCTTCTCGTTTTGGGGATCAAACTGGGTTTGCTTCAGGAAGGCAAGTTTATTTGTTTGGGGTCATACCCACCAATACTCAGGGCTTCTGACTCTGTGTTCAGGGATCACTCCTGGTGGGCTTGGGGAACCCTATGGGGTGGGAAATTGAACCTGGGTTAGCCGCGTGCAAGATAAGCCCTACCTGCTGGACTACCGCTCCAGCCCTCACTTCCACAGAAGCTTAGACTCTTAACCATGAAGGAAGAGACTAACATGCAAATACCTGAAATCCAAACAGTGTGTGATTGTTCTGATGAGTCAAAGCAAACTGTGGCCGTTGGTTGCTGTGAGACCAACCAAACCCATTTCTCAGGAAAAGAAGATTGAATCAAGCATTCTTAGTTTTGGGGTCGGTAGCTCCGGAGCAGAGCTCCAGGGACCACTCCCTGTAGTACTTGGCCGGCTGGGCCCAGGGATTAGATGCTCCGGCCCTGAGCCATTTCCCCAGCCCTCTGCATCACGCTAGGCGGGTGCATGAGTGGGTGTGGGCGTTGCTTCTGCCTGCCAGTTGCCTTTTCCTCTTGTTCCTGCTACTCTAGCCCGGCATTCAAGCATTCTGGGGTCAAAGAGATAGTGCAGTGGTGAGGGCACTTGCCTTGCTTGCGGCTAACTCGGGTTCAATCCCAGGTATCCCATATGGACCGCTAAGCCATTCTAGGAGTAATCTCTGATTGCCGAAGCAGGAGTAATCCCTGCATAATTAACGCTGGGTATTGGCACTCTGCTGAAAAGAAAAAACAAACACCTCAAATTCAAGCATGCTCTCAAAATAAAAAAATGGTTTCAGGGGGCTGGAGCAATAGCACAGCGGGTAGGGCATTTGCCTTGCGTGCTTCTGACCTGGGTTCGATTCCCAGCATCCCATATGGTCCCCCAAGCACCGCCAGGAGTAATTCCTGAGTGCAGAGCCAGGAGTAACCCCTGAGCATTGCTGGATGTGACCCAAAAAGCAATAAATAAATAAATAAATAAAATAATTAAAAAAATGGCTTCAGGCCCTGCTCTGCACTCATTGCTAGTGCCCAGGCTTGTCAGAGACTTTGTCCCTCTCTGGGCAGCTTCCTGGTGTTTTGTTTTGTTTTGTTTTTTCCTTAAATTTTTATTAGTGAAACACCATGAGGTACAGTTGTAGACTGACAAATTTTGGTGCTTGGGTTTCATTTATACAATGACCGAGTACCCATCCCTCCACCAGTGCCCATTCTCCACCACCATGGATCCCAGTATCCCTCCCACTCCCCATCCCCCCCATCCCACCCTACCTCTGTGGCAGGGCATTCCCTTTTGTTTTCTCTCTCCTTTTGAGTGCTGTGGTTTGCAAAAGAGACATTGAGTAGCAATCATGTTCAGTCTAAAGTCTACTCTCATCACACATCTCCCATCCTGAGAGGAACCTCCCAACACCCTTTATTTGGTGCTCCCTTCTCTCTCTGAGCTGCCTTTTCCCCTAGCTACCCACAGTCCACATTTCGGCTGGAATGACCAGCAAATCTGCATTTTCTACCCGCCATCAACCCTGATTCCAATACCCCCCTTTTCTTTGGATGGTCAGGGGAGCCATTGCAGAGTCTCTGGCACGTGCCCGTGCCCAGTGAGCAGGGCCAGTAGCCGGAAGCTGTTGTGCCCCACAGTTCCCAGCGGGAGGGGCTGCTTCCCTCATCTCCATGCTGTAGTCCTCTTTTGCTTACGGATTCTAAGCTTCAGGAAGTTGTTCTCCACCTCCCCTCCTCAACCTTTGTTTGTTTTGGGGGGCTATACGCCCTGGTGCTCAGGCTTAGTCGTCCTGACTCTGCTCAGGGGTTCTCTCCTGGCGGTGCTTAGGGACCATCTGCGATGCCAAGGGTTGAACCAGAGTTGACCATGTGCACGGCAAGTACCTGAACCTACCCTTGGACTGTCTCTCTAGCCCATGAGGTGATTTTTTTTTCCCGCTTTTTGGGTCATACCCAGCGATCCTCAGGGATTACTCCTGGCTCTGCACTCAGGAATTACTCCTGGCGGTGCTCAGGGGACCATATGGGATGCTGGGAATCAAAACCAGGTTGGCTGCATGCAAGGCAGATGCCCTATGCGCTGTGCTATCTCTTCAGCCCACCATGAGGTGTTTTTTTTTTTTCCCCTCCGTGGTAGCCTGGCTTCTCCCTCAGTTCTTGGCCCGACCTTTACCCACATGGATAGTTTTATTTTTTAAATTTTTTAAATTTTTTGCTTTTTCGGTCACACCCAGCGATGCTCAGGGGTTATTCCTGGCTCTGCACTCAGGAATTACTCCTGGCAGTACTTGGGGAACCATATGGGATGCTGGGGATCAAACCCAGGTTGACCATGTGCAAGGCAAATGCCCTACCTGCTATGCTATCGCTCCGGCCCTGCTCACATGGATAGTTTTAGAGGGTGAGTACAATGGGCAGATGCGTTGTCCTGTAGCCAGAAGGATGGAACAGAGATTCAGGGGTGGCCCCAGTGTGTGAGAAGGATCCTAGTGAGTGAGTCTGAGACTTGCAGATATGCAGAGGACAACAGTGAGGCAGTGGAGTTTGCCCTGGGGCCATTTTCAAATGAATGCCTTTCCCAGGTCACCTTCTTGCGAAGGGCCTGACCCCAGCTTCTCTCTGCTGTGTCAGAAGTCAGGCCCACGAGAGATGGGGTTTCTGGTCAACCTTAGGTTGGGCTGCAGAAACATACCCCTTTTCAAGCCCCCACCTGAAAGTCTCTGACAAGAAGACTAAGCTCTGGATTGTGCTTGCTGAGGAGCCCAGTGCAGGGGTGCTCATCTGTGCCTTCTTGCCTTGCGAACCCCTGCAAAACTGTGCCGCTGCGGGGCTGGACCCAGAGGTGTGGGGACCTATGAAACTCTCTCCCTTCTCTTTTCTAGAAGCACCGCAGCAAACGACCTGCACTCATATTTTGGGGGGTGGTGCTTGGCTTAGCACCTATGGCCACGTCCCAGGGAGAGAGCACACAGGCCGAGTGGCCTTGGGCATTGTCTGCCCGCAGCTTCCCAGGAGTTCTGGAAGCCGTTCTGTGTTTCTAGTAGAATATAATTTTTTACCCCTCTTTTTTTGTCTTTTTGGAAATGATACAATATTTTATGAAATAGTGGCACTTGCTTTTTGGTTGGTTTGTTTGAGCAGCCACCAGTACTCAGGGGCTACTCCTAGTCCATTGCTCTGGGGTCACTTCTGTAGTTGCTCAGGGGCCCTGAGGTATGCACCCGACGGTCCTGTAGTTGCAGTTGGAATAGTTTGGCGCTGGGTGCCAGGTCTTCAATGCCAGTCTTGGTGGGCAGAGCCCTTCCACTCCTGGGACAGTGGAGTCTAGACTCTCGATCAGGATGTTCTGCCCACATTGCAGAGTCCAGCCATAGCTGCTCATTTCAGCCTGGATTCTTAGAAGCTATATCAAAAATGGCATCAGTATGCAGGAATGAACAAGATTGGGCTGAAATATTGGTTTTCTTTTTCTTTTTCTTTTTTTTTTTAAATCCTTTGGGCTGGAGCAATAGCACAGCGGTAGGGTGTTTGCCTTGTGCCTAGCCAGCCCGGCCGAGCCAGGTTCGATTCCTCTACCCCTCTCAGAGAGCCCAACAAGCTACCGAGGTATCTCGCCTGCGATATATTCAATATGCCAAACACAGTAACAACAAGTCTCAAAAAAAATGGAGACGTTACTGGGCCCACTCGAGCAAATCGATGAACAATAGGAGGACAGTTTGGACCAGAGCGATATAAAGTGGGTAGGGCACTTGCCTTGCACGCAGCTGACCTGGGTCTGCTTCCCAGCATCTCATATGGTCCCCCAGATTCTCCAGGGGTGGTCCCTAAAGTGCAGAGCCCCGAGCACCTCTGAGTGTGGCCCTGAAACGAAAAAAAAAATCCCTGGGTGCGGAGAGATATTACAGCAGTTAAGGGCACTGGCCTTGCACTGACCACAATTCGCTCCCCAGCATCCATGCAGTGTGGTTCCCCAGCACCGTCAGGAGAGATTCCTGATTGGCAGAGCATCGCTAGGCGGGGGGCTCCAAAATAAAACAAACCAAAGCAACCCCCCCACCCCCCACCCCCCACCCCAGAACCTTCGAGCGCCTTCACAAGCCCTCGTGTTTTGCAGACAACCTCTTCGTGGCCAGCCAGAACGGCTACTACTGCCACTCGCAGACCAGCCTGGACCGAGCACAGCTGGACCTGAGTGGCCGCATCCGCAACGGCAGCGTCTACAGCGCGCACAGCACCAGCTCGCTGAACAACGCGCAGGCCTACCTGCAGCCCTCGCCCATGTCCTCGAACCCCAGCATCACAGGCAGCGACGTGATGCGGCCCGACTACGTGCCGTCGCACCGGCACAGCGCGCTCATCCCGCCGTCCTACCGGCCCACGCCCGACTACGACACGGTGATGAAGCAGCTGCAGCGCGCCGCGGGGCCCGAGCCGCGCCACAGCCACTCGCTGCGGAACCTCAACATCGGCAGCTCCTACGCCTACAGCCGGCCCGACGCGGCGCTCGTCTACAGCCAGCCCGAGATCCGCGAGCGCGCGCCGCTGGCCTCGCCGCCCGGCGCGGCGGCGCACGGCCCCTTCCCGCTCAGCTACAGCTTCCACAGCCCCTGCCCGTACCCGTACCCGGCCGAGCGGCGGCCCGTGGTGGGCGCGGTGAGCGTGCCCGAGCTCACCAACGTGCAGCTGCAGGCGCAGGAGTCGCCGGCCGCCGCCAACATCCTCAAGACGCACGTGTACCGGCCGCCGCCGCCCTACCCGGCGCCGCGGCCGGCCAACAGCACGCCCGACCTGTCGCGCCACCTGTACAGCAGCAGCAGCAACCCGGACCTCATCACGCGCCGCGTGCACCACTCGGTGCAGACCTTCCAGGAGGCCAGCCTGCCCGTGGCGCACTCGCTGCAGGAGGTGAGCGAGCCGCTGACGGCCGCGCGCCACGCGCAGCTGCAGAAGCGCAACAGCATCGAGGTGGCCGGGCTGGCGCACGGGCTGGACGGGCTGCGGCTCAAGGAGCGCACCATGTCCGCCTCGGCGGCCGACGTGGCCCCGCGGGCGGCCACCACCGTCGCCGCCGCTGCGGGCTCCCAGCCCTGCCTGGCCGCCAACGCTGCAGCTGCCGCTGCTGCCGCTGCAGCCGCAGCCGCAGCCGCAGCTGCAGCCACCGACGACCTGCGCTACGGGCACAAGAAGTCGCTCTCCGATGCCACCATGCTCATCCACAGCAGCGAGGAGGAGGAGGACTTCGAGGAGGACACCCGGGCCCGCCTGGCCCCTGGGTCCCCGCACAGCCCTTACCCGCCGGACCTGCAGCCCGGCTATGCCGCCGCCGCTGCTGCGGGCCCCCTGCACATCCTGGAGCCCAAGGGCCACGTGCTGGAGCAACGGGGCAGGGCCCTGGCGGGGGATGCCCCGCGGCTGCTGACGCCGTCCATGTCCGAGTCGGACCTCACCACATCGGGCAGGTACCGCGCACGGAGGGACTCGCTGAAGAAGAGGCCCGTGTCCGATCTCCTGTCCGGGAAGAAGAACGTGGTGGAGGGACTCCCGCCTCTGGGGGTAAGCGGGCAGCCAGCCGAGAGGGGCGCACCCCACCCCCGTCAGCCCGCCTGCCCTCCCCGCCCATCTCTTTGGAACGCTTGACCTTTGTTGTTTCTTGGTGATTTTCTTGGTTTTGGTATCATTGGGGGGCACTGCTACTACTAGGCAGTGCCTAAAGGCTGCTTCTGGTAGGTGGTGGGGGTCTGGGCTGTGCCAGGGACTTTGGGGGGCTCCCTGGTCTGTGTTCTCATTTCCGCCCAGGCTTTGAGTGTGTGTGTGTGTGTGTGTGTGTGTGTGTGTGTTCCATTGCCTCTCCTCTCCTGCTCAAGGCTTACTGCTGCCTCTGAGCTCAGGGATCACTCCTGCTGGTTTAGGGTACCATCTGTGGTGCTGATGAGGTTGAACCCAGGGCTGATTCGGGGGAGGCAGGTGTCTTACTTGCAGAACTCTTCTCTCTGGCCCTCCAGCCTCTTTTTCTTCTACCTTGAACTTTTTTGGGTTTGTTCATGGTTTTGTTTACGGTTTCCCACATTCCCCAGGTGCTCAGGACTTATTCGTGGCTCTGTGCTCAAGGAGCACTCCTGCAGGCTCCAGGGACCATATGGGATGCCAGGGATCAGACCTGGGGTGGCTGTCTCTAGGACAAGTGCCCTGCCCATTGCACTATCACTCAGGCCTTTACCTTGAATTTAAAAATAATCTCTCTGGGAGTGATAGTTCAGTAGGTAGGCCGTTTGCCTTGCACATGGCCGACCCAAGTTAAATCCCCAACATCCAATCTGGTCCCTTGAGCACTGCCAGAAGTGATTCCTGAGCACAGAGTATCCCCTGAGCGTAATTGGGTGTGGCCTCACAAGACAAAACAGACCAAAAAAAACCACTCTCTTCCTCCCCAACCGCAGCACACATATATGCTTGCGCTCTTTCTGCTCACCTGGGGGTACTTGGATTTGATGCTTTTTGAGGTAGCACTGTAGCACTGAACTGTCCTCCCGTTGTTCTTCGACTTGTTCGAGCGGGCCCCAGTAAGGTCTCCATTGTGAGACTTGTTGTTACTGTTTTTGGCATAGGGGATATGCCACGGGGAGCTTGCCAGGCTCTGCCGTGACTTTTCGAGGTGAAGGTCATAAATCGAAGTGTTGGTGGTTTTGCTGGAATGTCCGTGAGAGGATGTGGATTGGACACTGTGGGTTCAGTTGGTCATACGGGAAAGAATGGAAACTGTGTTTTAGCAGTGCAGAGTCTGGGCGATGGAGGTGACAGTTTCATGGCAGGGGCTGATTGCTTCCTGTGGCCCCCCGCCTCCATACTGGGCTGCTTCACAGCCTTTGAGAGGCTCCTGCATGGAACCTTAGATGGAGCAAGGGATGGAGCCCAGGGCCCTCACCCACACAGGGCAAGTGCCCTGCGGTGAGTGCCATCCCAGGCCCCTTTCTGAACACTTTCTCAAAGGTCAGAATACATGTGGCAGGGGCCAGAGTGATAGCACAGCGGGCAGGGCATTTGCCTTGCATGCAGCTGACCTGGGTTTGATACCCGGTATCCCATATGGTGCCCCGAGCACTGCCAGGAGTAATTCCTGAGTGCAGAGCCAGGAGTAATCCCTGAGCATCACCATGTGTGGCCCAAAGAGCAAAAATAAATAAATAAATAAATAAAAGTACATGTGGCAAAGGCTCGATCACTCCTGCTATAATCTTCAAGGGCTGGAGAGTGATTTTGTTTTTGTTTTGCTTTTTTGCATCATACCCAGCGATGCACAGGAGTTACTGCTGGCGGTGCTCAGGGATGCTGGGAATCGAACCCAGGTTGGCCACTTGCAAGGCAAACGCCCTCCCCACTGTGCTATCGCTCCAGCCCCTGGAGAGTCATTTTGGAGTTGGGCAAGGAGGCTGTCGAGGATGAAGTGCGTTTAGAACCTTGTTGCTTTAGGAACGGTCACAGAAGGGCGAGAAAGAGAGAGAGAGAGAGCGAGCAAGAGCGCACGAGCGAGAGCGAGCGCACGAGCGAGAGCGAGCGCACATGCGCCCAGGAGTGAAGGCCAACCCAGGTTGCATCCCTGGCCCGCATATGGTTCCCCAAACACCACCAGGAGAGGCTCCTGATCACAGAGCCAGGAATAAGTCCCGAGTCCACCCCCAAAACCAGCCAACTTACCAACAATACAAAAAGGAGGGACAGTAATTCAGCATTTCTCAGCTCTTGGAAGGAGATTAAAAGAGCACGGCCCCCTCTTGAGCTGCCAATCTCGGGTGTGGCTTCTGCCCCTCTACCAGGGCCACTCTACAACGGGCCATTGTGAGGCTCTGGGCTGGAAATAGACGTGGAGATATTAAGTAACATTCCCCAGGACACAGCGGAGTTTAAAATCCCTATTTATCTCTAACCTGTTCTCTCTCTCTGTCTTTTTTTTTAAAAAATTATTTTTATTAGTGAAACACCATGTGGTACAGTTGTAGACTTACGATTTTTTGTGCTTGGGTTTTAGTTATACAATGATTGAGTACCCATCCCTCCACCTCCAGTGCTTCCAGTATCCCTCACACCCCCCCAATCCCCACCATCCCCCCATCTCACCCTGCCTCTGTGGTAGGGCATTCCCTTTTGTTTTCTCTCTCCTTTTGGGTGCTATGGTTTGTAAAAGAGGCATTGAGTGGCAATCAGGTTCATTCTATCGTCTACTTTCAGCATGCATCTCCTATCCTGGGAGGATCCTCCCAACATCGTTTACTTAGTGCTCCCTTCTCTATTGGAGCTGCCTTTTCCCCTAGCATGTGTGGCTGGCTTCCAAGCCATAGAGTGAAACTCCTGGTACTTATCTCGGCTATTCTTGGGTGTCTAACCTATTCTCTTATGTTTCTCTGCACTCTTCTGCAGTTCCACATGTTTTGTTAAGTAGTAATGGCTTGTCCTCCAAGACTTTCTCTTCTCTCTCTTCCCCCTGGTAAAGGTAAAGGTAAAGGCCCTCCCGTTGATCGTCGATTTGCTCGAGCGGGCCCAGTAACGTCTCCATTGGAGACTTTGTTGTTACTGTGTCTGGCATATCGAATACTCTCGGTAGCTTGCCGGGCTCTCCGAGAGGGGCGGAGGAATCGAACTCGGGTCGGCCATGTTGGCCGCGTGTAAGGCGAACGCCCTACCCGCTGTGCTATCGCTCCAGCCCTGAAACTGGTTATTTATTTGCCTTCCCCCCCCCCCCCCCCTTCTTTGTTGCTGGGGGACACATTCAGCTGTGCTCAGAGTTTGCTCCTGGTTCTGCACTCAGGGATTCCTCTTGGGGAGGTTCTGGAGACTATAGAGGTTGCCAGGCTAGAACCTGGGTCGGTCCCATGCAAGGCAAGCAAGCAAGCAAGTGCCCTATCTACTGGATGATCGCTCTGACCCACGCTGAAACGTCCTGGCTCTCCAAGCTGGGGTCAGGCATTCTGGGCTCTGTCATTTCAGCACATCTGCTCTTTGCTCTCTTGCTGCACCGCCCAGGCCTCCACACCCAGTGCCCTGCACTCTGGCTGAGCCGAAGCAAGTGATTAGCCTATCTCTTCAGTCTCCCAGTTACTCTCGGTGACTGGCTGCCAGGTCTCCTTCTCCCGACTCTGCAGTCTGCATGCTCAGACTTGAGGGCTGCTCACAAATACAGTTCTAGTTCTAGTCTAGTCGATACCCCAAGATGCTCTGAACACCTGCAGTCAGCAAGGAGAAGCTCATAATACTATTCACAGGAGCGATGCAGTAGATAACTGCATATCGATGTGAACTTCTCACCAGAGTGCCATGGATTTTCTGTTTTTCAAACAAGTTAGTACAGTCTTTATTTTTCTTCCCTTCCTTTTTCTCTGTTGCTGTTATTATGATGGGGGATTGCACACACACTTTATTTTTTCAGATGTATTTATTATATTTTAAGTAATAGCACAGTGGTAGGGCCGAGCCGGGTTCGATTCTTCCACCCCTCTTGGAGAGCCTGGCAAGCTACCGAGAGTATCTTGCCCGCACAGCAAAGCCTGGCAAGCTCCCCATGACGTATTCAATATGCCAAACACAGTAACAACAAGTCTCACAATGGAGACGTTACTGGGCCCGCTCGCGCAAATCGATGAACAATGGGAGGACAGTGCTACAGTGCTATTTTGTTAATGAATTTATTTATTTATTTATTTTGCTTTTTGGATCACACCTGGGGATGCACAGGGGTTCCTCCTGGCTCATGCACCCAGGAATCACTCCTGGCGGTGCTCAGGGGACCATATGGGATGCTGGGAATTGAACCCGGGTCTGCCGTGTGCAAGGCAAACACCCTACCCTCTGTGCTATCACTCCAGCCCCATGAATTTATTTTTTAATTTCATTTTTATAAAGTTGTTCACAATAATTTATTACATTCAATATTACAGCACCAATCCCACTACCATTATTTCCATTTTTTCCATTATTTTCAGCTACCACCCACCCAGTCTTGACCCAATAGCAGGCCCTAAATTATTTTTTATTGCTTGTCATGAATAATCCACTAAAAATGATCCCAAAAAGTTTCCTTCGAGGGCAGTGTGTGAAGATTGTTACACCTCACCATTAAGCCCGTGTACAAGAGATTGCTAACATGCTGTTATAGGGGGAGCCTGGCACGCACACTTTAATTGTGCTCCCACATCTGTGCAGTTGTAGTGCTTGCTAGGGATCACACTCTTAGTTGCCTGTACATATCTTGGTAGACTCAGAAATTGCTTGTGGTGTGCAGGATGGCAGACAGCATGTCTGCTGGGCCGGAGGAGCAGGGGTCCTACGATTGTGTTTGGTGCATACAGGAGGCCCTGGGGACTGAACTCATGACCTCGTGGTTGCAAAGCAAGCACTTCAGCCAATTGAGCCATCAGCTGTCTCCTGGTTCTCTTTTAATGAGCTTTGGATATGTACTCTTTTTTTTTTCTTTTTGGGTCACACCGGTGTTGCACAGGAGTTACTCTTGGCTCTGCACTCAGGAATTACTCTTGGCGGGTGCTTGGGGGACAATATGGGATGCTGGGAATCGAACCCAGGTTGGCCTCGGACAGGCAAACACCCTATCCCCTGTGCTATCGCTCCAGCCCCTGTTTTTTTTTTTTTTTCTTCTGTGAAAAAACATCATTAGTCTCTCACCTGGCGAGGCCGGTGTCTCAGGCCAGCTATGATGGCAGGCTGGGCCAAGGCTCACGGTGGTCAGCGTTCACACTGAGGCCAGGACCTGGACGTCTGTCCACCTCCACCTGAGTTCCGGAGCCCGCCCAACATAGTTCAGGCTCTCCTCATTTCTGCAAGAGCGGCCCTTCCTTGTTATGCATGACCTGAATATTTCCCCCAGTGGTGTTTGTTTTCTGGGTCGTCTAGTACTCAAGCTTATTGTTCCCTTATGTATGTTTTCGTTTTGTTACGTTTGGGAATACATCAGCAGGTTGTGTTCATGGGTCACTCCTGGCAGCCACAGCGACTATAGGGTGGGGATTGAACCCAGATTGGCCATTGGCCATTGGCCATGTGCAAGGCAAGCGCGCTACCCACTGTACAATCCTCAGGTCCCTGGTCCCCTCTGTTTGATGTGTTTATTTGTTGGCAGTACGGGGAATTGAACCCAGGCCTCACACCTGGGAGATGAGCCCTCTGCTACTGATCCACATCATCAGGCTGTTTTGTTTGACGGGAACCCAAC
This sequence comes from Sorex fumeus, assembly GCF_029834395.1. Taxonomy (NCBI): domain Eukaryota; kingdom Metazoa; phylum Chordata; class Mammalia; order Eulipotyphla; family Soricidae; genus Sorex; species Sorex fumeus. The sequence continues at coordinate 6,936,856 of NW_026606155.1, forward strand.
TGCTTCTTCATCTTCATCTCAGTCTGAGGGTTTTGTTTAGTGTTTGTGTGTTTTGGGGCCACACCCTCCAGTTTGCAGGGTTTACTCTTGGCTCTACACTCAGAAACCACTCCTGGCGCTGCTTGGAGGACCATGTGAGATGCCAGGGATTGAACTGGGTTAGCCGTGTGCAAGGCAAACGTCCTCCCCACCATACTAGAGCTCTGGCCCTCAGCCTGAGGATTTTGATCACTTTGGCTCTCTCAAAACCCACTCACTGAGCTACAGACACTCGCAGTGTTAATAAGACGCTCTGGCTGGATTTCGCTTTTGCTCCACTTTTCACGTAGAGGACTCTTCTTCCACAAGAAGGCAGGTGGCAGTTGTGGCCAAGGAGTTGAAAAGGGTCCTACGTCTCCCCTTGCCCTCTATTAGCTCTCTGCCCAGTTCTTGAAATTCTTGAAGTTCTTGAAATCAGGAACTCCGCCAACCCATTGTAAAATAGTTTACCAGCACACTTTTTGCCTTCTGTATGGGTTGGGACCAGGCATTTTATTTTTATTTCTTGGTTTGGGGACCACCGATGAACTGTGCCCCTTCTCTGTCTTCTCTGTTCATAGGCTGTTGCCCTCCCTCAGGCCCCCTGTGGCCCTGTTTTCTGCTCCACCCACGAGTATGCATAAAAAATGCTTCTTAAATCATCTGATACAGCATAACCAGTTTCAGTGAGGACGCTAATTGGAAGTATGCTTTAACCTCTCAGTTCTCATTTGGAAATGAAGAGGGACCCAGAGAGCTTGGGGGGGCTGGCTAATGCGAGCCCATATGGGATGCATGGAAAATGCTCAGCCAATCACCTGTTACTGGGTTATTGCATCATACATTGGGGTTAATGATCTCCGAGAACCCCTGGGAGACTTGGAGCCTTCCAGGTAACAGAGGTGGCCAGTATCTCCGATTCAGGTTCTGGAGGCTTGGTTCCTAAGGAAGACAGCAAGACAGGTTCGCTGATAAGCCAGAGGCTTCACAGCTCCCCGCCCAGCCCCCGAGACCGGATTAGAAAGATTTCTCTTGATCTTGTGTGGTGAGTTTCGCATAACCCGCTGCACCTTTCAAACCTTGTTCCTGGGCTCTGAGGCCAGTGGAGGCTGGATGACTTTGCCGAAGATGCTGGTGTTAGAGCTGACCTCGCCCCCTATTAGCTGCCCTTCTGTGCTGGGGCTTTAAAATCATCCTGGCAGAGGAAAACCGAAAGCACCACCCCACCCCAGCCCCCAACTCCCAGCGGCTACACTTCTGGAAGCTGCTGGGCAGTGGATGCCACATCGTGGTGGACATTGACCATGGTGGGGAATTTTTTTTTCTTTTTTTAGTGAAACACCATGAGGTACAGTTGTAGACTTACAATTTTTGTGCTTGGGTTTCACTTATACATTGATTGAGTACCCATCCCTCCACCAGTGACCATTTTCCACCACCACGGGTCCCAGTATGCCTCCCACCCCCTATCCCCCCCATGGAGCAAACCTCCTGGTACTAATCTTGGCCACTCTTGGGTGTTAGTCTCCTATTTTGTTACTTTATGTTCCCCAGATGAATGCAATCTTTCTATGTCTATCCCTCTCTTTTTGACTCATTTCGCTTAACATGATACTTTCCATGTAGTATGGTGGGGATTTTGGACCCTGAAAGTTCTTGAAATCAGGAGCCCAACCTGTCAGCCCATTGTAAAATGTTTACTAGCACACTTCCTGCCTTCTGTTAGGGTTAGGACCCAGACATTTACTTTTCATTCTTGGTGTGGGGGCCCGTTCCCTGCAGTACTCAGATCTTACTTCTGGCTCTATGCTCATGGATCATTCCTGTCGGTGTTCCGGGGAACCATGGATTGCCGGGTATTGAACCCGGGTCAGCTGCGTACAAGGCAAGCTCCCTATTCCCCTGTGCTGTCAGTACACCACACCTGTGGTCCTTTTAGCCTCCTTTAGCCCTAGAGACATTTTAGTCTTAGCAGGAACCTTCCCGAGGATGTGTCTCTGTTTCACGCCTCCCCACCCCTTGCCCCTCCTCGTTCAGTAGAGCTGCTGTAAAGCTCATTTTAGTCATGAGACAGATCCAGGAAAGCTGCTTGTCACCTTGGGTGACTGTCCTTACAGGGGTTATAGCTTCCATGGGGATGTAGACCATCTAAAGGAGATTTATGCTTTCATCGGCTCGTTTTCCCTCGAGAAATGCTTCATTGGCTTTCAGGAGGCAGTGTTCTGTGGATGCCCACTCTTAGAGCCTGTCTTCCAGTGTCCTGGTGGAGATTTCAGCCCCACTATTTGAATTTTTAAAAAATTTTATAAATTAGTTCACAGTATTGGATTGCATTTGATATTCAAACACCAATCCCACCACCATTGTACCTTCCCACTACCATATTTTGGGTGTTTCCATCCTGAACCCCAATCCCTGCCCCAAAGCAGAACTGTCACTGTCACTGTCTTCCCGTTGTTCATTGATTTTGCTCGAGCGGGCCCAGTAGCATCTCCATTTTGAGACTTGTTACTGTGTTTGGCATATTGAATAGTCACGGGTAGCTTGCTAGGCTTTGCCTTGCGGGCGAGATACTATCGATAGCTGGCCGGGCTCTCTGAGAGGGGAAGAGGAATAGAACCCGGCTTGGCCGGGCTGGCTGCATGCAAAGCAAACGCCCTACCACTGTGCTATTACTCCAGCTCGAAGCAGAACTGAAATAATATATTTCCCTCTAAGGTTAGTTGCCTCTTCCTTTGAATCCCATCAAATGTGGTGCGGTGCTCTTGGACTATGGGTAGGGTGTGTCCTGTGAAGTGTCACGGGTCTGTGTGGTCCAGGGAAAGGTTCACTCATGGGTGAGGGTAGGCCTGAGCGTGTGGAGAGCAGTCATGAGGAAGGCGGCGGTTGAGTTCTGGAGGTTTTCAGCTGCCAGGGCAGGGTCCCTTGGGGCGGGGAGGGGTCTCACTCACCCCCCTCTGGGGCGCCCTGAGTGAAACAGTCTGGCATGGTTATGGTGAACATCATGTTGCTCCCTTCCAGGAGAGAAGGACATGTGATGATGAGATTATCTGGCACTAGCCCCACTTTTTTAAAAAATGGGGTGGTCTGGAGCTGGAGCTATAGAATCGCCAGTGGGGTGCTTGCCTTGTGCATGGTCAATCCGATTTCGATCCTGGGTGCCCCATTTGGTCTTAGGGCCTAGCCAGGAGTGATCCCTAATACTGGGTAATGGGATTGTGATGGAAAGTTGTATACCTGGAGCTCAATTATGAATATACTTTGTAAAAATCACGGTACTATGAATAACTTTGTAAATCACGGTACCACAAGAAAAAGTTTTTTTAAAAATAAAAATAGGGTGATTCAAGAAGTGTGGTGATCCTGCAACACAGATGCAGGAAGTCTGCCACAGAATGGACCACAGGAAATGTTCAGGGTTTTGTTTTCAGAACGAGCTTGAAGAACTGGTTTATGGGACCTGGGGAGGTGACTCTGTGGTACAACTTATGCCTTATGTGTGTGAAGCTTTTGGTTTGATCCCTGACACCACACACACACACACACACACACACACACACACACGTACGTATATTTTATTATTTTATTTTTTGGTGCTTGGAATTGGACCTAAGGTCTTACATATGCAAGGCAAGGGCTCTAGTATTGAGGTATATCTATACTTTTTAATTTTTGGGTGGGTGAGGGCCAGTCACACCCAGCAGTACTCAAGGGCCCTGTGCTAGGGGTCACTCCTGGCAGTGCTTGGGAACCCAAGCCGTGTCAGGAATGAAACCCAGGCCTCCTGCATGCAAAGCATGTGCTCAGCTCATTAAGCTCCTTCCCCGGCACCAAGAATTCTAAACATTTCTTCAACCAGGTAGGCATGCAAGGCACCCCTTTGGGGACTCTGGTGTGTCATGCTTTGTGATGTGGGTCCCGTGAAGGAATGTGGCCAGCCGGGAGCCTCCCCCTCTCTTCGCTCCTAGAAACCAGCTGCGTTTGTTTCATAACCTTTTTATCTGGGGCGCTTATCGGCGCGTTGGCCTTGAAAGGCCTGTCTTCCTCCTCAGCCAAGGGGGTGTGGGCCGGCCCAGGAATCCTCCCTCACTAGGCTCCTGGTCTCCAGTCCCTGCCTGGCCCTCTGCGGTTGTCGCATTTGTGCCGCCTCAGAGATCTGTCTGCTTGTTTTCGCAGGGAATGAAAAAGAGAGATGCAAAGAAAATCGGTCCTCTCAAATTGGCTGCTCTAAACGGACTCTCCCTCTCCCGACTGCCTCTGCCGGATGAAGGGAAGGAGGTGCCTGCCCGAGCGACCAACGATGAGCGGGTGTGTACGGGCACCAGTGCCCCGGGAGGGTCCCCTGGATTTCCTGGCTCCCAGGGACATGCCCGCAGGAGTGTTGAGGAGGGTTGCCATCTGGGTGACAAACAGGATCACATTTATAGCTCATGTCTTACTGTCAAGACTTTCCGTCTCTCCGCTGATTTTTGTTTGTTTCTATCTATGGTGCTTCCCTGTCCTCCTGCCCCCGGTGGCCGCCTTACCTCCTGCCCTGTGTGTTTATACCCCACCGCATCCACCCCTGACCGTCCAATACCGTCGTCCTCTCCAGACTGGGTGCTCTTGATTTCTGGTGGCTTTAAAGTTCGAGGTGACACACGGGAGGGAAAACAGCCACCTGAAAACGGTGTAGAACATTCACTGCTTTTCTCAAAGGTTCCTTTGTGGCGGAGATGTGCTTGCTCTGAGGTTTAATTATGCCTGGCATCTCTGGGGCGAGCCGTGGCCTTTTCTTTCTTTTTATTTATTTAGTTATGCTTTTTTTTTTTTCTTTTTGGGTCCACCTGGCAATGCTCAGAGGTTACTCCTGGCTCTGCACTCAGGAATTACCTCTGGCGGTGCTCAGGGGACCATATGGGATGCCGGGGATGGAACCCGGGTCGGATGCATGCAAGGCAAATGCGCTACCCACTGTGCTGTTGCTCCAGCCCCAGCTTTTTCTTATTTTATCTTGGCTGGTGAAATCTGACGGGTCTGACGGAGCTGCTCAGCTGAGTCTTCTTGAGCTTATTGCAGTGGAGACTGAGCAGCATTGCATAATGGTGATGGTAACTTTGAAGCTTTGGTTCCAGAGACTGGAATTGATTGCCCTCCTTGTAGTATTTGCCCAGGGACTTTTTCCACGTCTTGGACGGTCAGAAAAATTCGCTGTAGATCTAGAGAAAGTGAATCCAACAAGTGCTATGGGCTCCTCTTCATCTTGAACTAGAAGAGTGTGTTCTGTTTTTCCCCCCAACAGAATGACTGCATTTGTTCTTTCGACTCCTCTAGTGAGGGAGTATGAAAAGTTTGACTTTTTTTTTTTTTGCTTTTGCTTTTTGGGTCACACCTGGCGATGCACAGGTGTTACCCCTGGCTCTGCACTCAGGAATTACCCTTGGTGGTGCTCGGGCGACCATATGGGGTGCTGGGAATTGAACCTGGGTAGGCTGCATGCAAGGCAAACGCTTTCCCTGCTATTATTGCTCCAGCCGCCCCCCCCCAAAAGTTTGACTTTGCTTTTACCTGGAGTTTCTTAATAATGACCAAACTTGAAATAGCCAGGTCTCAGATGTATGGGGTCAGTGTTGTGGTGACCAGCTGCTGTATTTATTCATACTGTCTCAACCAACCGTTTCACAGTGTAAAATCCTGGAGCAGCGGTTAGAACAGGGCATGGTGTTCACGGAATATGAACGGATTCTTAAAAAGCGGCTGGTCGACGGGGAGTGCTCCACAGCACGACTCCCTGAAAATGCAGAAAGAAATCGCTTCCAAGACGTCCTTCCCTATGACGACGCCCGAGTGGAACTGGTCCCGACGAAAGAAAACAATACCGGGTACATCAACGCCTCCCATATTAAGGTGAGAGGAGCCTTTAGAGGAATCCCAAGATGGGAGGTTTCAGGTCAGATAACAAGGACAGCCGCGTCTGCCTGCTGGGAACGCCCTCGGACTGACCCCTTGGTGGCAACTGTATTGCAGTCTGGGGCTAACACATGCCAGGCCTGAGCGTGTGATGACCCAGTCAAGGTCAGCAGTGATGTCCACAGCGTGGTCAATCCTCTGCCTTCAGCACTGTTCCAGGGCTTGGGGAACACGCACATGACTTTAAATATATATATTTTTTAATTTTAATTTATTTTGATTTTGGACTTTACCCAGCAGTGCTAAGGGTCAAACCTGATATGTGACAATGGTGCCGGGATGGCCGCCAAGTCTCCAGCATGCAAAGGATGCTCTAAATCCTTTGAGCCATCTCCTAGCCTTTGGGGTTTTGCAGTCCTGGGGATTGAACTAAAGGTGCCCTATGTGTAAGGCACAACTCTAGAACTTTGTCGTACTACATGTGAAGGCCTCTTTTTAGCTCGGGTTCTTTCAGGAAGAACTAGATTGCTAGTTTTTCCCTTCCTGATACTGCCGATGCTTCTTTGAGCAGGGAGGATAGTGCCAGGGATCAAACCCAAGGCCTCACGTGTACAAAGCAAGTACTCTACCACTGAGCTATCTCCCCAGTCCCTGCAAGCATTGTAATATACATAAGTCTGGGGTTTTGTTTTGTTTTTTTGTGTTTTGGGCCACACCTGGCAGTGCTCAGGGCTTACTCCTGGGTCTGTGCTTAGGGATCATTCCTGGTGGGGCTCAGGGGACCTTATGGGGTGCTGGGGATTGAACCCTGATTGGCTATTTGCAAGGCAAGCACCCTACCCACTGTACTATCCCTCTGGCCCCACGTCTGGGACATTTTATGGTGATTGGCAAAGCTTTTACTTACAAAGGTGCCATCTATTAACTTTCTACACTTCTTGCAATATTTTTTGGGGGGCTATATCCAGAGTTGCTCAGGGATTACTCCTGACTCTGTGCTCAGGAATCATTCCTGGTGGTGCTTGAGGGGCCATATGGAATGCTGGGATTGAATCTGAGTCAGCCACATGCTAGGCATATGCCCTCCCCGTTGTGCTATCAGTTTGGCCCCAGCAATCTTTTTAAATTTTTTTTTTAATTGAATCACTGTGAGATACAGTTATATTGCCTTCATGATTGAGTTTCAGTCATACAATGATCAAACATGCATCCCTCCACCAGTGTATATTTCCCACCACCGATGTCCTCAGTATACCTTGCCCCCATCCCACCTCTCCCCCTGCCTCTATGGAAGACAGTTTCCCTCTTTCTCTCTACTTTTGGGCATTATGGTTTGCAGTACAGATACTGAGCGGTCATCATGTTTGGTCCTTTATCTACTTAAAGCACACATCTCCCATCCCGAGCGATCCCTCCAACCATCATTGACTCAGTGATCCCTTCTCTATCCCAGCTGCTTTTTCCCACAGCTCATGAGACAGGCTTCCAACTGTGGAGCAATCTTCCTGGCCCTTGTCTCCACTGTCCTTGGGTGTTAGTCTCATATTATGTTATTTTATATTCCACAAATGAGTGCAGTCCTTCTATGTCTGTCCCTCTCTTTCTGACTCATTTCACTTAGCATGATACTCTCCGTGTATATCCACTTATAAGCAAATTTCATGACTTCACCTTTCCTTATGGCTGCATGGTATTCCACTGTGTAGATGTATCCAAGTTTCTTTAATCAGTCATCTGTTCTCGGGCACTCAGGTTGTTTCCAGATTCTGGCTATTGTGAACAGTGCTGCAATGAACATACAGGTGCAGATGTCATTTCTTATTTAATTTTTTTTTTTATTGAATCACTGTGAGATACAGTTACAAAGCCCTCATGTTTGAGTTTCCATCATACAAAGATCGAACACCTATCCCTCCACCAGTGCACATTTTCCACCACCAATGTCCCCAATATCTCCCTCCCTCCCAACACCCCCCTTCCCCTGTTTCTATGGCAGACAATTTCCCCATACTCTCCATATTCTCTCTCCACTTTTGGGCATTATGGTTTGTAATACAGATACTGAGAGGCTATCACGTTTGGTCCTTTATCTACTTTCAGCACGCATCTCCCATCCCGAACGATCCCTCCAACCATTAGAGACTTAGTGATCCCTTCTCTGTCCCAGCTGCCTTCTCCCCCAGCTCATGAGGCAGGCTGCCAACCATGGAGTTAGCAGATGTCATTTCTACTGTGCATTTTTGCACCTCTGGGATATATTTCCGGGAGAGATATCCCAGCAATCATTTTTAAAAAATTGCTTTTATTATAGTTTAGGCAGTTAGAAGAATATTAACATTTATAGCATTGTTATTCAAATGTTTCCTTGTTGCAACTCACAATTCCAAAGTGAGATTACCTGAAGAAGAAAATTTCTCCAGAAACCTGACTCTTCGATTTTGGGTTTTGGCTTATGCACTTTTCAATGGCTAGTACTTTGTATTTGAGGTGAAGAATACTGTGATATTGATGATGTTTCTAGAAGAGGAACCATAGTTATCAATACCTGTTATATGCAAGGCCTCAGATATATTGTCTCTCTTGATCTTGGTCATGGCCTTAGGGTTTAGGTAAATCCACTGAGTTTCTAATGATGGAGATGAGAAGTGAAAGACTGTTGGGGAACTTGCCTCAGGTTGCTTGAGTGTTCTGTGAATTTATAGCATGCTCCTAGGAGCACTGTAGCACTGTCCTCCCATTGCTCATCGATTTGCTCGAGCGGGTCCAGTAACGTCTCCACTGTGAGGCCTGTTACTGTATTTGGCATATTGAATACATCGTGGGTAGCTTGCCAGGCTTTGCTGTGCAGGCGAGATATACTCAGTAGCTTGCCGGGTTCTCTGAGAACATGCATTGTTTATTTTTAATTTTATTTTCCTTTTTTGGGTCACACCCAGCAACGCACAGGGGTTACTCCTGGCTCTGCACTCAGGAATTACTCCTGGTGGTGCTTAGGGGACCAAATGGAATGCTGGGAATCGAACCCGGGTTGGCCGCATGGAAGGCAAACACTCTACCCGCTGTACCATTGCTCCAGCCCTGAACACGCATTTTTAAAGAGGCCAGTCATGGAAACTGCAAAGAATAAGACAAAGTCTCGCTTGACTCTGCTGAAGAATCGAATTCAGTCCTTTGGCACTTTTGGTGTGGAAACCTCCATGCATGTCCCCGCACTCCTTTCTCCCTTCAGGTCTCTGTCAGTGGGATCGAATGGGATTACATCGCCACCCAGGGGCCACTGCAGAACACCTGTCAGGATTTTTGGCAGATGGTGTGGGAGCAGGGAATCGCCATCATCGCCATGGTGACAGCAGAGGAGGTGAGTCCTCAGCTTTCCGGGTGCACGTGACCACTGAAATCAGTGCCAGGTGGGGCTGGGGCTTCTGAGCTGCAGGGGTGCCATGCGCGTAAAGGGGTCCCCGCGGTGGCTCGCGCTGCCCTGTTTTGACCCCTGTTGTCTCCCCAGGAGGGCGGAAGGGAGAAGAGCTTTAGGTACTGGCCACGACTTGGCTCCCGGCACAACACCGTCACCTACGGAAGGTTCAAGATCACGACACGGTTCCGCACGGACTCTGGCTGCTATGCCACGACAGGCTTGAAGATGAAGCACCTTCTCACGGGGCAGGAGCGGACCGTGTGGCACCTCCAGTACACCGACTGGCCCGAGCACGGCTGTCCGGAGGACCTCAAGGGGTTTTTATGTAAGTGTCTTGGCCGGGTCACTTGAAGGTAGCCACAGAGGAGAAGATTTGGGTTCCCCAATTATTTCCTTTGTCCTGGCCTCTCAAATTGTAGGGCTTGTTTTATTATTATCATCATCTTCGGTTTTTTTTGGCCCAGCCTGTGATGCTTGGGGCTTTTACTTTTTTTTATTCAGAATGTTTTATTATTTTTTAAATTATCATTATTATTTTAATCACCATGAGATACAGTTACAAAGCTTTCCTGTTTGAATTTCAGTCATACAATGATCGATCACCCAACCCTTCACCAGTGCACATCTTCCACCATCAAGAACCCCAGTATCCCCCCCCATCCCACCCCTCCCCCTGCCTCTATGGCAGACAAGTTCCCCCATACTCTCTTTTGTGTTGCTTGTTATGAATAGCATACGATGTCACGTGATTGTGAGAGCAGCCGTGTGCTCCTGAAACTCCAAAATTCCAGATAATTAGGGTCTGGAGAAATCTCTGCAGCGAGTTTTCAGTTTGGAGATTCTTTTGTGTATCTCTGGATCGTAGCCCACAAGGAGCTTATATAGCAGCCAGAGGCAGTTGTGGGTGTGATCTCCAAGGCTCCATGGGGACAGGGAATGAGAAGGACCAGCCCATGCCCTATCCCTTGAGGGCTGGATTTTGCAGTCACTGAACCTACGTACCAGCACTTCTCATTGGGTTCTGGAAGTTGGCAGCTGCTGGGGTTCTTAGGGGGCAGGTGTAGAGAAGATGCTCGGGGCTTGTTCCTGGCTCTATGCTTGGGGATCCCTCCTGGAGGGACTCACTCATGGGGTCCTGGTGTTTGAACACAGATTGGCCGTGCAGGCAAGTGCCCTGCCTGCTGTACCAGCTCTCTGACCCTTGAACTTGTTTCATAGGGGAAGTGAAGCTTCCCAAACGACCAGTATGGAGGCCAATTCGGTAGTGAGGCTGACCTGACCCTCAGTATCCTCCCCAACGCCTTTTTTTTTTGGGTGAGATGGGAGAGAACGGGGTGCAAGGCTGGTTCCCCCGAGAGTTGGGGTGGGCTTAGCAGCGCTGGCACCCCTGAGCTGTAGCCCTCTCCGATCGTGACGCCTCTGCTGAGCCCTGACACCTCTGCCACCCTCTTGGTCTCTCCCAGCATACCTGGAGGAGATCCAGTCTGTCCGCCGCCACACCAACAGCACGGGAGAGCCCCAGAGCCCCAACCCTCCGCTGCTGGTGCACTGCAGCGCGGGCGTGGGCAGGACTGGCGTGGTCATCTTGTCCGAGATCATGATTGCCTGCTTGGAACACAACGAGGTGAGGCTTTCCCCTTCACCGGGGTAAGGGAGAGGTGGGCGGGGTACAATTCTGGGGATGCCAGGTCTCTCCACACACCCCCGGCGTCCTCCGAGCACTTTCCCAAACAGTTTGAGAATCTGGATGGGGCATGCGGGGCCCCAGAGAAAGGCTCTGTCCCCGAGCAGCTTCCTGCTGGGAGAGAGGGTGGGCGGGCAGGCGGGCAGGTGGACCTGACCCCCGTGGCCATCCCCCCTTCCACTCCCCCCCCCCCCCTTCAGGTACTGGACATCCCCAGGGTGCTGGACATGCTGCGGCAGCAGAGGATGATGATGGTGCAGACGCTGTGCCAGTACACCTTCGTGTACCGAGTTCTCATCCAGTTCCTGAAAAGCTCCAGGCTCATCTGAGCTCCTGCCCCTCCGGGCCGTGTGAGATGTGTTTACAGTGTGGGAGACCCAGTGTTTGCCGGACTCCTGGTTTTCTCCTCGACCCTCATTCACCGCGCACGGAACGACACGTCTGACATGTCCTGGAAGGCTGGAGAGTTGGTGGGGGGGCGGGGTGCCGCCCGCCCCGAAACCAATCCAGCAGGCAGGAGATGTGAGCTGTCAGGGCAGGGCCTGGTCCGGTCGGTGGGATTTGCAGTACTTGCACACACTTCAGAGATTGTGTTTTCTAGACAATTCTCTGTTTTACCGAGGCTATGCTGGGCAATGCTGGCAATCATTAAGGCGCATAGATTTCTATCTTAAAACTAGTTTTTGATAATGGAATTGTATTTTCTGACTAAACTATTTGTTGAGGAACTGAACTTCCGGGGGGGTGGGGTTGAGCCAACAATGAGTGGCTCCTTTTATAACTTTGTATTTAAAAACCTTGTTACTATCCTTTGTTATTTGTAAAAGCAACCTTGGGTACTTAACAGTTTACTTACCAAACCCCAAATGGCAAGAAGAATCTAAAAAGTGTTATTTTAAAACATAGAAAGCATTTTTTTTATATATTCAGAAAAATTTTTTATCCTATAAATTCTATTATGCTTGTACCTTCTCTATTCTCTAAACAAGAGTTCAAGTCATTAAAGTACTTAACGGAGTCCGTTAACGTCAGGAGAGGCCGAGAATGAAGCACGTCGTTCATTTTAAGTTGAAAGAGAATCATCAAAATCACAGTTTATTCTTCAGTATTATTCATCAACCTCATTTGATTTTATTGGTTGACAATGAAGTGAAAAACGGTTGCATCAAGATGGGCTTTAAGCACTTTTTACGTGAACCATAAAACTGAATTTTAATTTATGTGGACATTGTGGCGCAAGTGTATTGGGACAGGTGGAGAGTAAGAATGTAGGAAAAGGGTCTAGGAGAAACGTAGGTGCAGAATACATCAGAGTAAGCACGATGAGACGCAGGAGCCTTCATCTTTACAGAAGCAGTATTATCTGTGCTCACCTGCAGGGCTGGCTGCAGGTCCTGGAGACAGGTATCCCTGGGAAATTCAGAGCTCTGTCTCCTTGAGGTTTTACCACGAAATCTCTCTTCTTGAACAAATGAAAGGCTTGTTTTTCACAAAGGATGCCTTGCCACGAGAGGCTTTCCTTTCCTTTGCTTGACAAAAGAGTTAGTAATAGGTTTCCCTCATCTTTCAAACCAGACTGTAGGTCATCAGAGAATGCTGTGGGGTTCTCAGAGGTACTGGAAATTTAGCTCCTTAATCCCCTGACTTCACCGGTGAGGTCAGTTTTAGTGATCCACTGCCCTGCCCATGCCATCCGACTCAGGCTAATCGGGTGGTGGGTGTCATCCCCAAAGGCCGTGGTTTCCCCGTATGGTTGCTGAGTAGGTGAAGACTGATCCAGACACCAAAGCAAGGTGTCATCTCTTCCTCTTCTTTCCTCCAAAGTTGCTTCTCCAAAATGGCAAATCTAGGGCTCTTGCTCCAAATGACCGTTTCCAAGGGATGATTCTGATGCTTATAGTCACTCCTCACGCAAGTTTACTGACTGCTGTCACCATGCTGCGTTGTTCCCTGTGAGGAGGATTTGCCTCATCTGTGTGGATTTTCTTGACTGGGATTTCCTCAGAAACCCACCACTTCAGAGGAAAATCTAGAGGATACTAATGAAAAGGGTATATTGGAAGTGGGCACACTTTTCTTAGGAACAAATTAACCATGTCACATTGAACAATGTTGTGTCATTACAGGCCATTAAAGAACAATCTTAAGGAACAATAGGTCCAGGTATAAATATTCAGAAAATTAGAGTGAGTTCTTCCATTCTTCTCATCTCGAATCCTAAAAGGGGGCAAGTTGAGGGTTTCTGTGGCTTCCATGGGTGCCCCCAACACATGGTACTTTTTTTTTTAAGTGGCTTTTTGTGTGTTGTGTCAGGCTTAAACATTTTAAAGTGTCTCAATGACAAGAACATATTGTAAAACAAAAATCTAAAGAGTAATATATGGTGTACTTTTGTTCTTTAAATAGTTGGATTATAAGTAAATGGCAAGGTCTAAACTACACTGTTTAAATGTCAGTTAAAATGTCACCTTCAACATTGTTTCTTAAAAATCCATGTAACTTTTTTGAGTCCCTTTTGAATTTTGCAACTTTGAATTACAGGTAGTATGAAAGTGTTTCCAAATAAAAATGAATCTCCATCACTGGACTTTGAAATATGTGATTTCCAAGATAAAAACAATAGAGCACTGTTTTGGAGTCTTACCAGTGTCTGGATTGAAGATGAGATAGTCTGCCAAATTTACACGATGTTTTATGTATCTCAGTATCTTTTAGTTCCTTGATATTCTTAATTTTATATAAAAATTACCAAAAATGTACATTTTAACTAAAAGTAGGCTACAAATCCCAGCGTTTTCCACCACTCAGTTTTGGCATCTCTACCAGGTATTTTCTTGATTAGCGAGGTCTTTTGATGAAATACTCATTTTGGTTGTTTGGATCACAAGGAAGTGTCTGTATTAGAATATCAGTTGGAATGTGAATTGCATTCATTATTACTGCCTTCTGGAACATCTACTGTGAAATACATAGAAAATTCTAGAATTTAGCCCTTAGAAGCCTTTGGCAGAATTAGAACAGAAACTGGATTTGTGTGTACTTGCTAAGAAACTTCTAGAATGAGTAAGGTCTAGGCAGAAACATTAGGAGGACAGTGAGGGGTATTGGACTGAGCAGTGTTAGCAAGCCAGGTCAACTTTTCTGTGAAGCTCTCATCATGGGATAAAACAGTCATACAAATATGTAAGTTGTGTTACTGTTCACACATTAAGAAAATATGAGATGGAGCTGAATAGTACAGGCACTTGCTTTGCATGTGGCTACGCTGGATTTAAGCCCCAGCATCCCCTATGGTCCCCCAAACACTGATAGGCGATCCCTGAGTGCAGAGCCAGGAATTACCCTGAACATTGCTGAGTCAGTTTTTCCTCTCTCTCTCTCTCTCTCTCTCTCTCTCTCTCACACTCACACACACACACACACACACACACACAAATATTGTAATATGAACCTAGAGATGAGATGCAATTTACCAGGATAGGGCTGAGATTTGCATAATCATATAAACAAAAATTGTTGCTTATTGTAACTAATTTTTTTCACCTGACTTTTAAAAGGAACTATTTTGAATATAAATTTAGGGAATTTACCTCTCCTCAGGATTTAATGTGGAACAAGCAAAAACAGTCTGCTTTCATTTTAAAGTTTATTTATTTGTTTATTTGTTTTTTGCTTTTTGGGTCACACCCAGAGGGTTACTCCTGGCTCTGAACTCAGAAATTACTCTTGGCAGTGCTTGGGGGACCATATGGGATGCTGGGAATCGAACCCAGGTCGGATGCATGCAAGGCAAATGCCCTACCCATTGTGCTATCACTCCAGCCCTTAAAGTTCATTTTCCTAAAAAAAAAAAAAAAATCTAGATTGGAGTAGTTTCTTTAGCTCAGGGTCACACATTTTAAAAATTGAGAAATGAAGTTCGTTGGGCTGGAGTGATAGCACAGTGGGTAAGGCGTTTGCCTTGCACGCAGCCAACATGGCCGACCTGAGTTCGATTCCTCCGCCCCTCTCGGAGAGCCCGGCAAGCTACCGAGAGTATCTCACCCACACGGCAGAGCCTGGCAAGCTCCCTGTGACGTATTCGATATGCCAGACACAGTAACAACAAAGTCTCACTCACGATGGAGATGTTACTGGGCCCGCTTGAGAAAATCGATGAACAACGGGAGGACAGTGACAGTGACAGAAGTTCGTTAGGAACTTCCCTGGGAAAAAGCGTCTTAGAATGTTAATTTTTCAAATGCCTGTAGATGAGGCCAGGTTATAGAGTCTAGATACCCTAGTATATACAATTACAGAAAAATGAGGACAGATGAGAAAATCCAGCTGTGTCAAGTTTGTGGGTTGGAGGGTGAGAACAGACACAAGACTCAGAAACCATCTGAAGGGGTCCTGAATTATGCACGTGGCAGTTTTCTGAACATGACAGCAATTATCAAATAAAAAACGATGCTTTGAAAGTCCATTTGCATGTTGAATTATTAAGGCAACAGTGAGTATTTCCTCTTGTACACAAACCCAAGTGGGTGTTAACTTTCTTGGTTTGTCTTCATCGAGCTGCTTTCAATTATAGATGGTGAACATAATCACCAGGATCTGTCCACCAAGGAAAAAAAATAGAGGACCGTTTTTCTCACTCACACTCTGGTGGTGCTGTTAGAACAGTTTGAGAATTAGATTCTTTTGTCTTCCTGGGATTGATTGTCAGCACTTGAATTCAGATTGGTCAGCACTTCAGGAGAGAACTTAGTTTAAGCAGAGAGCCCAGCTTTTGTTACAGAAACTAGTGGTAGGACCAGAGAGATAGTTCAGGAGGTAAGGTGCCTGATTTGTATGCAGCTGGTCTGAATTTGATCCTGGGTACCACGTGTCCCCCAATCACCCTGAGCGCTGGGTGTGGATCCCCAAACCACACACACACCCCAGAATCTGGGATAGCTGGAGTGGTACATATTGGGAAAGTAACAGATAGCCACAAAGGTGTTTTGCTTTGATTCTTTGACTCTTTTGCTTTTGGGACACACCTGGCAATGCTTGGGGGTTAGTCCTGGCTCTGCACTCAGTAATTACCCTTGGCAAGGCTCAGGGGACCATATGGGGTACTGGAGATGGTACCCAGGATAGTCACATGCAAGGCAGGCACCCTACCTGCTGTCCTATCACTCTGGCCCCTCAAATTTCTTGTTTTGTTTTTGGGCCACACGGGCAGTGCGTAGGATGTTTAGTTTGCTTGTGGCTAACCCAGTTTTGATTCTCAGCATCCCATATGTTCCCCTGAACACCACCAGGAGTAATTCATGAGTGCAGAGCCAGGAGTAAACCCTGAGCATTTCTGTGTGTGACCCCCAAGACAAAACCCACAAAATAACCCCCAAACCAAACTGAAAACCAAAATCTCCAACGCACCCGCCTCTGCTCCCTCAAAAAAAGGAAAACTCAACAGAAATTCAAAATAAACTTTTCCCAGAGTTGAGTTAAGGAGCTAATAACTGTATGGTTATTTTTTTATTATAAATAAGCACAAGTGGACAAAAAGGAGTGATTATGTTTGAACCTGGAGCTATAACACAGTATGGCTGAAAAACCTATCTGAAAGTTTTATTTTTTATTTTTAGTTTTTGCTTTTTGGGTCATACCCAGCAATACTCAGGGGTTACTCCTGGCTCTGCACTCAGGAATTACTCCTGGTGGTGTAAGTGCTTGGGGGACCATATGGGATGCTGGGAATTACTCAGGGGTTACTCCTGGCTCTGCACTCAGGAATTACTCCTGGTGGTGCAGTGCTTGGGGGACCATATGGGATGCTGGGAATCGAACCCGGGTCGACCGCGTGCAAGGCAAGCACCCTACCTGCTGTACTATCCCTTCAGCCCCCCTATCTGAAAGTTTTAAACCTTAACTAGGTAAATCTTTTGATTACCATTCCTTAACATTCATTAAATTACTTGGTGAAGCTGACCTCTGAGCAAAGGATCCGGGACGGGAACCAAGGATGAGTTAGGGAAGCTTTAGGCTGATGACTGCAGGACTGAGGAAGGAGGGCATGTGTGGATAAAGGGGAAATTTCCAGAATTCCAGGAGAACTGGATAGTTGGGGTGGAAGAAGAACAATAATGATGGAGGCGTAAGATACCTTAGCACTGAGAGGCAGGCAGATGGCAGGGACCCAGGGGCCACTCAGCGACATCATATTGCACTTTGCAGTCTCCTGAGCACGTGATGGGCAGCATCCTGCGAGTGTGATGGACCTGCCACTGCTTGCTGACACCAGCTCTTCCCCACTCTGGTGCTGCCCCTACCTCAGGAAGCACTGGATGGTAAGACCCTGAAAGAATGGGATTCTGGGGGCTGGAATCTTGCCTGCAGCTGAGTCTGGTGCAGTTCCCAGCACCACGTGGTCTTCAGAGCACTGCCAGGAGTGACTTCTGAGCACAGAGCACAGAGCCAGGAGTGCCTTCACTTCCCTTCCCACCAATGGGAAACTTAGAGATCACTCCTAAGTGGAGCACTTGGATTACCATTATTTCATCTTGTAGGGAATGGGCTTCCAAGCAATGCTCAGCCAATTAGGAGAGACAGTTCATTGCTCAGGGCCACAGGGCCACACAGTACTGACGTTTGGACTCAGGTCTTCCACGCGCAAGGCATGTGCCCCTGACGGCTGAACTCTCCATGGCCCCGTGTGTATCAGATGTTGCATATGGGCTAAAGTGTTGCTGCTTCCAGTGTGCAGTCGTTAGTTAAGAGTCCCCTGAGGGTGATCCCGGAAGCTCTCCTCTCTGCGGTGTGAGCACCGCCACTTCCAACTGGACCATAGCCACAAAAGGGAGGGAGAACCTGGAAAAAGATGTGACTGTCTCGTAACCAGGAAGTGTGACTCCCGGAGAGCCTGGAGTGCCACCTCGGCCTTAGCAGGTCCCAGTCAGAATGTGACGCCCCAACTCGAAAGTGCGCCCCTTATGTTCAGTGCAGCACTACTCTCGAGGGCTGAGATCTGGAAAAAACCCAAGAGCCCAGACCATGGGTGAAGGGATTGTGGCCTCCGTATGCAGTGGGTCACCGCTCAGCTCGAAGATAAAGCCCTGCAATTCACTGTGACATGGATGGAACTACAGAAGCTCATGCTGAGTGAAGCCAGTCGGGAGCAGACAGACAGACGCAGGGGGATTGTTCTCCTTTGTGGGAAATAGACACAGAAAGGGAGCATGTGGTCATGAGAACAGGCCTCAACAGACTACAGAAGTGAGTTTGCCAAGGGGGGGGGGGGTGGTGGTGAGGTGCAGGGTGGCAGAGGGCTCCTGACCTTGGAAGAAGGCCAGAGTATGGTGGTGCGACAGTGTATACCTGGAACTCTTAGTAACGGTATTATAAATCGTGGTGCCTCAATACAAATTGGAAGGAAAAAAGAAAAGAGCGTGACTCCAAGCAGGCATGTGTTCAGGCTTAAGGTGAAGCACTATAACAGAAAACACGGTGGTGACTCACGTGAGTGAGCACAAGCTCAGGAGCACCATAGCTAAAAATGTGCCAGTATTAGAGGCCCGCATGCAGCCTTTGGCATCACAACCTTGACAACGGAGGGTTGGGGAGGAAAGAGGGAATCCAGAGTATGAGGGAGAATCTGTCCCATTCTGAAACACAAACAAAACTTTGCATATATATTATTCAATTGCATTTTTACTGGGAAAGAGGCGTTTTCTGGGACACATCACAGTACAGATCCCATCCATGACCTACCATGGAAGTCTGCCAGAATGTTTACCCTGATCACTTAATCACTTAACTTCCCGTTAGTCGTCGATTTGCTCGAGCGGGCGCCAGTAACGTCTCCATTTGTCCCTGTCGCGTGCTAGTGTAGCCCAATGGCATCTTTTCGCTCCGGGAACATGGAGGGCCTCAAACCGATCGTTCATGACCTTGACAAAGAAGTCTGACCATCTGGTAGGTGGGCGGCCACGCGGTCTCTTGACATCCCGTGGAATCCAATCAGTAACAGCTCTAGTCCAACGGTCGTCTTTAAATCTCATTACGTGACCAGCCCATCTGATTTTCGACACCTTGGCAAATGAGACAGCGTCCCTGATCCTTGATCGTCGACGGATGTCAGAACTCCGGATTCGTTCTCTCATTTGAGTGAAACGTGATATTCCAAGCATAGCTCTTTCTATTCTTCTTTGGGAGACCTGAATGGCGTTCTCATCTTGTTTGCGTAGGGCCCAGGTCTCTGAGGCATATGTTAATGCAGGAAGAACAGTGGAATCAAAGAGATGTGCCCGGAGCCGGAGGTTCTTCGTCCTCTTAGCTATTTCTTCGACGTTCTTGAAGGCGTTCCAAGCCGCTCTCTTCCTCCTGCGCAGCTCGGGTGCCAGGTCATTTGTCATGTTGACCTCTCGACCTAGGTACACATAGCTGTTGCATTCGGAGATGGTCGTTCCATTGAGAGCGAATGGGGCGTCAGGAACAAGGCTGTTTCTCATAAACATTGTCTTCGTAAGATTCAGCTGTAGTCCTACCTTTCCACACTCACGGTCAAAGTCGGCCAGCATTTGTGCCGCTTGGCTGATGTTTGGTGTTATTAAAACAATGTCATCAGCAAAGCGGAGGTGGTGTAGTTGCCGACCATCTATCTTCACTCCCATTCCTTCCCATTCCAGTCGTCGCATGATGTTCTCGAGGGTGGCACTGAAGAGTTTTGGTGAAATGGTATCACCCTGCCGCACCCCTCTCTTGACATCAACGATCACTTCTTTGTAGAATGGTGAGATCCTGGTAGTGAATCCGCAATACAGCTCACGGAGGATCCTGATGTATTGGGCTTGAATGCCCTGATTGGCTAGGGCTTCAATGACCGCTTCCGTCTCAACAGAATCAAAGGCCTTCTTTAAATCAATGAACGTTAAGCAGAGCGGCATCTTGAACTCCCGAGAAACCTCAATGAGTTTGGTTATCGTGTGGATATGGTCGATGGTGCTGAATCCTTTGCGGAACCCTGCTTGCTCACATGGTTGTCCTTCATCTAGTGTTCTGCCAATCCTATTCAGGATGACTCGAGTGAACAACTTGTAGATGACAGACAATAGGCAGATCGGGCGATAGTTGCCAATGTCATGGATGTCTCCCTTCTTGAACAGTAGTACGGTCCTGCTGGTTTTCCATTGAGATGGAACCTTGCATTCAGACAGGTAGCGAGTGAAGAGCCGAGCCAGTGTATTGATGAGTACTGACGGCAGGTTCTTCAGGTGTTCAGGTCTGACCTTGTCTGGGCCGGGTGCTGTTTGCTTCTTTACTGACGAAATGGCGTGTCGGATTTCGGAAGGGAGAACGTTGGGAACGACATACCCATCCTGTGGAATTTGGTATGTCGGCAAGTGGACATGGCTATCGAAGAGATTTGAGTAAAAGTCATGGATAATCTTCTCCATTGCCGTTCTGGAGGATGTGATGGATCCATCAGGACGTCGGAGGGCAGTCATCTTGGTCTTATAGTTGGCGAAGGACAGGCGGGCGTTACGAATACTTTTCCCGGCTTCTGCCGCATCTACCAGTACTTCTGCTCTTCTCTCTTTGAGGTCTTCCTTGATCGCATCTCTGCACTGCTTTGCAAGCTCGGACGTTAGCTTGCGGTTGCCTGAGGCATGCGCCAAACCACGCTGGCGAATTAGCTCAAGAGTTTTCGAAGATAGGCGACTTTTTGTGGCTATCTCTCTCTTGGCGTTCCTCGCACATTCATGGAGGTGCTGAACCAGTCGATCGTATTCCTCGTCAATGTTGTCAACAATGGCATCTTCCCATGTTGCCGCAATAGTACCAAAGAGTTCCCAGTTGGTGGTCGTTCTGGGAGTTCTCTTTTTGAACTTTGCAGCCCTTTCTCCCCGCTCTGTGAAGTAGAATTTTGCACGAAGGAGACGGTGGTCCGATCCCGTTCGAAATTTTGGGACAACAGCGACATCAGTCAGGCAAAACCGTCGATTGAATATGATGTGGTCTATTTCGTTGTGGAATCGTCCACCGGGAGACTCCCATGTCCATCGTTTAGATTCTGCCTTCTGGAACTGTGAGTTACCATGAATGGTCTTGGTCGACATGATGAACTCAGACAGTCTCTCACCCTGTTCGTTCCATTCTAGGCCATGGGTTCCGATGTGAAGTTCTTCAGCTGATCTTCTCGGTCCTATCTTGGCATTAAAATCACCCACAATGATCTTGTAGAAGGTGTGGTCTTCTTTATAGAACTTCTCTAGCTCCATGTAGAACTTCTCGATTTCTCTTTCATCATAATGAGATGTTGGTGCATAGACAACGAAGATAGAAACTGCAGGCAGTGAGCCACATCTATTCAAATGTAAACGTCCGATTCGGGTTGTTAGGCATTCGAATGAATCAATGCTCTTGGCCAAGTTTGTGTTGACAAGGACACCGACGCCTCCAACACCTCTTTTATCGCATGTTCCGAGGAACAATTCTTCTCCAGTGTCGAAAACGGCATGGTGAGATTCGTGTCTTCTTGTCTCGGTCAGACCAATGATGTCGTACTTGATCATTCGCGCTTGTACCATCAGGTCCTCGATGGATGCATCTGATGCTAGCGTACGTGCATTGAAAGTACAGACGATCATTTTTGTCTTCCTTCGTTGTGGCAGCCTAGGTCGGCCTTGAGATTTTGTCGGCCTCTCCTTTCTCATCCTTCTCAGTGCTGCCATGTCGGTGAAGCCTTCAGGGTCAGGTGAATGAGACCAGTTGTAGTTACTGGTTTTGGCATATCGAATACACAGCGGATAGCTTGCCAGGCTCTTCCGTGCGGGCGGAATACTCTCGGTAGCTTGCCAGTCTTTCCGAGAGGGATAGAGGCTTTTGGGGTGACCTCTAATCACCCTTGTAGGTGTTACCATATTTGAACCCTATCAAATATGGTACGACAATTCCAGAAGACGGGTATTTAGTGTCTTATGATGTGTCGCGTGGCCGCTTGCGGCCGCGCGGGTCCGGAAAGCGTCCTGGAGTGTGGCGACGGCTGGGTAGTGGAAGTAGTGTCGAGAGTGGAAGTCTGCCAGTGGGGTATTTATCTGGGTAGGGTGGGTCTCCTGTGCACAATTCGATCCCTGGGTGGTTGATGGAAGCAGACAGGGCAGGGTAGGGTGGGGCTCCTGATTAGAATCCCTTTGTCACCTGTGGTGGTGGGAGCAAGCAGAGAAGCTCTGTCCCTGGGTCCGCCGAGCCTGGAGTCCAAGGTCTCAGAGAGTTCCGCTTACCTTGTTCTGTGGGTCTTCAGTTGTGTGTGGGTCTCGGCCGGAGCTGCCGCGCGAGTCCGGAAAGCGTCCTGGAGTGTGGCGACGGCTGGGTAGTGGAAGTAGTGTTTACCCTGATAAGATTATTTTTTTTTTTTTAGGCAGCTCTCACATTGCCTTAGTTCAACTAGAAAGGCCTTGAGGTTTTGATACTGTAGAAAAGTGAGAAAAAATAAAACAAACCCAAAAACCAACCCGACAGATACTACAGATAAGGCTTAAAGTCTCAGCATCTGCACACCATAAACCATTTCCCGTTGTCCACGAAACTATGTCTCTGAAGTTTTTTTTTTGTCTTGCTTTTTGGGTCACATCAGGCGATGCACAGGGGTTACTCCTGGCTCTTCACTTAAGAATCACTCCTGGGGCTGGAGTGATAGCACAGCGGGTAGGAATTACCTAGGAGTAATTCCCGAGTGCAGAGCCAGGAGTAACAACCCCTGTGCATTGCTGGGTGTGACCCAAAAAGTAAAAAAAAAAAAAAAAAAAGAAAAGAATCACTCCTGGCGGTGCTCGGGGAACCATATGGGATGCTGGGAATCAAACTTGGATCGGCCGTGTGCAAGGCAAACACCCTACCTGCTGTACTATCTATCGCTCCAGCCCTGTATCTGAAG
Source organism: Sorex fumeus (assembly GCF_029834395.1). NCBI lineage: Eukaryota > Metazoa > Chordata > Mammalia > Eulipotyphla > Soricidae > Sorex > Sorex fumeus. The sequence continues at coordinate 6,959,764 of NW_026606155.1, forward strand.
TTTTTATTCTGGAAGAGCAAAGACACTGTGGCAGTGGCCCCTCATGTCTGCTGAGCCTCACTTCCTGGCATTTATAGTCTCGAGTAACATCGCACCCTTCAAATCAGCATGGGCAGGAGTCTATGACTTGCTTTGAACATAAAGGGTAATGTCTAAGATGACAGAGAAGCATTCCTGATGGTCAACTCACTAGCAGAGTCCCTCGATACATTTATTAGACTTTAAGAAGCCAATGGCCATGCGATGAGGGCTGAGTGTCAGGGATTGGCAGGCAGCCTCCAAGAGCTGAGGTCCTCCAGTGGCAACACTGGCAAGGAACTGAAGCCCTCAGACAGCTCTCTGAGGAAGAAATTCAGGGAAGGAATTCAGGGCAGGAGTGATAATACAGTGGGGAGGGCATTTGCCTCGCACCTAATTGATCTGGCGTTTGATCCCTGGCATCCTATAGGGTCCTCCCAACACCCCCAGGAGTAATTCCTGAGAGCACAGTCAGGAGAAACCACTGAGCATCATCAGGAGTGACCCAAAAGGCACCGAGAAAAAAAAAATAAAAAGGAATTCACCCAACAGTCTGAAAAGAGTTTGGAAGCTAACTGTCCCCCAGTTAAGACCATAGCCCTGGGGTCGGGGGCTTGCCCTGTACACAGCCAATCCAGTTCAGTCCAGTCCCTGATACTCCTCACTACTGGGAGTGCTCTGGTGAGCAGAGCCTGGAGTAGCCCTGAGAACCATTGGTCATGATCTCCTCCACCCCCAGCCAAAGAACAACATGCAAGACCGCCCACGTGATCTGTGGACACGGGGATACGACAGAGTTTTGTTTTTTTTTGCTTTGTTTTTGGGTCACACCCAGTGGTGCACAGGGGTTACTCCTGGCTCAGGAATCACTCCTGGCAGTGCTCAGGGGACCATATGGGATGCTGGGAATCGAACCCGGGTCAGATGCATGCAAGGCAAACACCTTACCCACCGTGCTATCACTCCAGCCCCATCGCAGAATCTTCTCCCAGCTGTCTCTGGCTCCTGATTCACAAAAACTTCGTGACAACCAGTGATAGTATTTTAAGCTGCTAAATTACTGTAATTTATTATTATACATCACAGGAAAATGAATGTATAAATCCTACTAAGGGGGAAAAAAAAGGGTGAAAAGGAGTACTGAACTACACTACTGGTCATCAGGGGTATCAATGCTGATCAGTGACTGGAGTGCAGTTCTGGGTGCTGATCTCTATGATTTCCAGAGACAGTTCCTCCGTGAGTTTCGTGTCGTCGTCATCCTGGACACCACACAGCTCCTCGGGTTGGGGTAGGGCTGTATCGAGGCAACATAATTCACTGGACAGCTCCGCCTCCTCGCAGTCGCTGTCGACCACCACAACGTTCACACAGGCGTCCTGGTTCCTTGGGCTGTCTGACACAGCGGCACTTCTTTCAACCCACTTTAAAGGGTCCCACGTGGGTTCGTCATTCACCTGCTGGACGATGACCTCTTCAGAAGACTTGGATTTATGGGGGGGCAGGTGAAAGTCACTCGGCGAAGACAGCTCATTCTCATCCTTTGGCAGGGACAGTAGCATGTCCAGGGCTTTTAGGTACTGCTTGCGTTCCAGCTGCAATTCTATATCCTGTTCGGTTTTAGAATCATCTTGTTTGGAACTTCCATCAGTTTCGAAATCCGATAAATTCGACATACCAACATTTATGGTGACCGAGTTTTCCTTGGATATGCAGCCTAAATCCACCTTTAGGATATGCAGCATCTGACGCATTTTGTCCTAGGATGGAAAAATAAAAAAGACAATAATTCTATTAATTAACCTAATCAGGTTGAATTGCCTTTGTCCACTGCTGACCCCAGTAGGCTTAACATTTTTTTCTTCCCCAACACATGCCTTTCCTCCCCAGCCCCGCCAAAGAGGCCAGAAAGGAAAAAAAAAACAAAGCTTGTCTTTTTTAATGCATTCCTTAACGATATGCAAATTTTAAAGATTCTTTCTATGGAAGAACTTTTGTAATGAAGTGCTAAGAAAAGACAAACCTCCTCCAAGTGATGTTTATTTTGTTTTATGTGGCGCTCAAACAGTTGTTCTAAAAACCTATAAATGACAAATAAAAATGTTAATGTCTCAAAATCAGAAAAATCAATCAGAAAATACAAAATAGCCAGGTAATAACTGAATTACTGCATTGGAAAATAAATTTTAGAATATATTTTTCATTCTAAAATCTTTCCTGTTCTACTAAGTTCTCTAATTTGGAAGCTAACACCACTTCCTCTGAGCATTTAACATTTATAATAGATGCCAACATTGATGACATTACATGTTGCTAAAAGTTATGTCATAAATTTGCTCGAGCTGGCCTAGTAACATCTCCATCATGAGACTTCGTGTTACTGTGTTTGGCATATCGAGTACGTCACGGGGAGCTTGCCAGGCTCTGCCTTGCGGGCAAGATACTCTCCGTAGCTTGCCGGGCTCTCCGATAGGGGCGGAGGAATCGAACTCGGGTCGGCCATGTTGGCTGCGATGTCATAAATATTTTGATTAATTTTTTGGGAGGGAGTTCATACCAGGTAGCGCTACTCCTAGCTCTGTGCTCAGGGGTGACTCCTAATGGTGCTTAGAGGACGTGCAAAGCTGGGGAATGGAACCAGAGTCAGCTGCATGTAAGGCAAGTATTTTAACCCCACCACTAGCTCTCCAGGCCCCTAAAAATATCTAAAATAAGGTCCAAATAGTTCCTCCCTTGCCCCCTACCTCTCTGTTTTTTGTTTGTTTAGAGGCCATAGCCAGATTGCTCAGAGCTTATTCCTGGCTCTGCATTCAGAGTCCAGCCGTGATGAGCTTTGGGTGCCATATTGGGGTGCCAGGGATAGAATCCAGGTGGGTCATATGCAAGGCAAGTGCCCTGCCTGCTGTATTACCTCTCTGGCCCCCTAGAAATATTTAAAATCCAAGTAGTTCAGCTTTCCCCTCCACCTCTCTTTTTTGCTATTGTTGTTTTGGCCACACTCAGCAGTACTCAGGGCTTACTCTTGGCTCTGCACTCAGGGATCACTCTCGAAGGAGCTCAGGGGATCCTCTGGAGAGCTGGGGATCCAACCCAGGTTGGCTGCATGCAAGGCAAGTGCCCTACCTGCTGCACTATCTCTCCAGCCACCCCCCACCTCTTTTATGTACACACCATATACATATACAAATACCAAGGTTCTCCACAGGGGATTGCCCTGCCACAGAGACAGGGGGGGATGGGGGGATGGGGGTGGGGGGATATTATCCATGGTGGTGGAAAATGGGCACTGGTGGAGGGATGGGTATCTGATCATTGTATAATCGAAACCCAAGCACAAAAAATTGTAAATCTACAACTGTAAAAAAAATAAAAATAAAAAAATAAAGGGAAAAAAAATAAAATAAAGGTATCTTGGCTATTAAAAAAAAATACCAAGGTTCTCTTCTCCCTCTTTGTTTGACATACCTACCAGTACCCCCCAAACCAAGAACTAAATTCTCTTGTAAAGTTATTTTACAATGCTTCCTAAATTATATTTTAAAAATCCACTCATGTTAAATTCACATAATAATCTGAAAGTAATCACTTATCAGGTATCACTAAGTTCTAGACATTTGTATTATTGTACCTTATGGCCAGTATAGGGAGAGAAAAGAAACATATCAGCCATTTTATTTTATTATTTTATTTTTTTTACATTTTATTTTATTTTAAAAAAATTTATTTATTGAACCACTGTGGGGAAAAAAAAGCTTTCAGGTTTAAGTCTCGGTCATGCAATCATCAAACACATTTCCCTTCACCAATACTTATTTTTCACCACCAAGAACCTCAATATACCCCCTCCCACCCCTCCCAATGTCTGTAAGACAGATGAATTCTAGTTAACACTCTATCTACTTCATATCAGCCATCTTAAAGATGAGAAACTGGGGGATGGGGGGGTGGGAGGGATACTGGGATCCATGGTGGTGGGAAATGGGCACCGGTGGAGGGATGGGTATTTGATCATTGTATAATTGAAACCCAAGCACAAAAATGTGTAAGTCTGCAACTGTACCTCATGATGTCTCACTATTAAAAAATTTTTTAATAAAAAAAAATAAAGATGAGAAACCTCCATCCTTCAGATATCTTCCTTTCTTTTAAGGCCACAAGTCGTTAAGAGATTTGAATCAGAAATGGATTAAAGACCTCAACATCAGACCAGAAACCATAAGGTACATTGAAGACAAAGTTGGCAAAACCCTCCATGACATTGAAGCTAATGGTATCTTCAAAGATGCCACGCCACTGGCCGAGCAAGTGAAAACAGAGATAGATAAATGGGACTATCTTAAACTAAGAAGCTTCTGCACCTCCAAAGAAACAGTGACCAAAATACAAAGAGAGTCTACAGAATGGGAAAGGATATTTGCCAAATACACATCTGACAAGGGGTTGATATCCAGGATATACAAAATATTGGTTAAACTCCACAAGAAGAAAACATCCAACCCCATCCAAAAATGGGGCAATGAAATGAACAGAAACTTTCTCAAAGAAGAAATCCGAATGGCAAAAAAGCACATGAGAAAATGCTCCACATCATTAATCATCAGGGAGATGCAGATCAAAACCACAATGAAATACCATCTCACACCTCAGAGACTGGCCCACATTCAAAAGAACAAAAGCAACCGATGCTGGCGTGGATGTGGCGAGAAAGGGACACTCCTTCACTGTTGGTGGGAATGTCCACTGGTTCAGCCCTTCTGGAAAACAGTATGGACGATTCTCAAAAAATTAGAAATTGAGCTCCCATTTGACCCAGCAATACCACTCCTGGGAATATATCCCAGAGAGGCAAAAATGTATAGTCGAAGTGACATCTGCACTTGTTTGTTCATTGCAGCACTCTTTACAATAGCCAGAAACTGGAAGAAACCTGAATGCCCAAGAACAGATGACTGGTTAAAGAAACTTTGGTACATCTACACAATGGAGTACTATGTAGCTGTTAGAAAAGATGAAGTCATGAAATTTACATACAAGTGGTACAATATGGAAAGTATCATGCTAAGCGAAATGAGTCAGAAAGAGAGGGATAGACATAGAAAGATTGCATTCATCTGGGGGATATAAAGTAACAAAATATGAGATTAATACCCAAGAATAGCTGAGATCAACACTAGGAGGATTACTCCATAACTCAGAGGCCAGCCGGGTATCCTAGAGGAAAGGGCAGTTCAGATAGAGAAGGGAGCACCAAATAAAGGGTGTTTGGAGGATCCTCCCAGGAGGGGAGATGCATGTCGAAAGTAGACTATGGACTGAACATGTTTGCCACTCAATGCCTCTTTTGCAGACCACGACACCCAAAAGGAGAGAGAGAACACAGGGGATTGCCCTGCCACAGAGGCAGGGGGGGATGGGGGGATGGGGTGGGGGGGATATTATCCATGGTGGTGGAAAATGGGCACTGGTGGAGGGATGGGTATCTGATCATTGTATAATCGAAACCCAAGCACAAAAAATTGTAAATCTACAACTGTACCTCATGGTGTTTCACTAATAAAAAAAAAAGGAAAAAAAAAGAGATTTGAATCAGATGTGCCTGACTAGAAGGTTACTCTTCCAATTTTATCATCTGTATCTTGCCATCGCATGAATTTATTGTTAGCTTTTCTTGATGAACATTTCCTTTATCATTTATGATCAGTGAAATTATAAGTCACTTATACTGACCAAGTTTCGATTATTCAGCAATTTAAGAGATCACAAAATCCATAGCCTCTGTTTTACAACTAATGCTCACGGCTTGGAATATTCACTTTTTGGTAGGCTTTTTCCCCCAATAAAATATATCTTTAACATCTTTCTACATTATGAAATCCCAATGACCACATCTTAAATCGCTGAGCAGATCTTACTCATTAGTATTCTAATGAGTCTGCATGTGTTTCACCTAGTCCCATTCCTGGCACTGCAGATGGTTTTGTGAGCATCCAGGAATGAGCTCTGAGCACAGAGGCAGGAGTAAGCTCTGAGCACCCATGTGGGTGGCCTACATCTCCCCCCCCCAAGTTTTATAAGTTATTTAACCAAATTTTTCAACATGCTGACAAATTCCATTTTGGGGTGCTTTTTATTAGAAATACTACCACAGCCTTATAATACATGTGAAAAATATAAAACTTAAAGTATAAATACATATTTTATACAAGTTTTTGCTTAATTTTTAACCTTTAAGTTTGTCTTTTGATTTGCAGTTGGAATCTTAATATTTTTTATGTAGGGGTGGCAAAACAATACAATAACAAAATTTTTTTTTACCATAATAACAATTTTTGGGCATATTGTGCAGTCCTGTTAAGTATATTTATTGTTGTGAGACAGATCAATAAGAACTGTTTGACCTTACAAATCAAACTCTATCCCTAGTGTGTAAACTTTTTTTTTTTTGCTTTTTGGGTCACACCCAGCAATGCACAGGAGTTACTCCTGGCTTTTCACTCAGGAATTACTCCTGGCGGTGCTTGGGGGACCATATGGGATGCTGGGAATCGAATCCAGGTCGGCTGCGTGAAAGGCAAATGCCCTACCCGCTGTGCCCTACTGTGTAAACTTTTAAACCACCTTTTTTGGGGGATGAGAGGTTGGGTCACACCTAGTTATGCTCAGGGCTTTGCTTCTGGTTCTGCACTCAGAGATCACTCCTGGCATAAATTACCTTTTCTTAAATGAAGAGATAAACAGAATAGTAAAAATTACTTAGGTCTTCTTACTATATCTTGGTATATTACCAATAATGAAAATGTTCTAATTAAAAGAAATAGCTTCACATAAGAATGGAAAGAATTTGGGGACTGGGAAGATAGCACAGGGTGGGGGGGGGGGCAAAGACCTTACACATACAGACTCTGAGACTCTGGTTTCAATCCAGGCAGACTGTTAGAGGGTGGCCCCCACCCCCCAGTCTCAAAAAGAGAAAAAGCACTGCTGGGTGTGGCCCCTTTTGGCCCCCAGCAACTAAGTAGCTTCCCAAGTCCAAGGGCCAGAGTGACAACACAGAGGGCAGGGTGTGTGCCTTGCACACGGCTGACAGGGCTCAATCCTTGGCATTTCATATGGTCCCCTGAGCACCGCCAGGAGTAACTCCTGAGTGCAGAGCCGGGGGCTCCCAAACAAACCAAAAATCACATCCAAGCGCTGGTGGGCCAAGGAATGCTGGGAGTGACCCCTGGGTCCTCTCTGGTCTGCTGGCGAGCTCCCAGCAAAGAAAATACCTAATCCACAGAAATAATTCATTAGAAATGTCGCACTGGGGCCGGCAAGGCAACTCAGCAGTATAGCAGTTGCCTTGCACTGACGTTCTGGGTTTGACTGGGTGGGGGTGCTGCCTTGGATGTACTGTTAGGGCAGGGAAAGCCTGTGGTACACACAACGGGGTCCTGTGCTAGGCAGCAAAGTGAGAGGTAAATACTCCAGCTGATTCAAGATACGGGTTTCACTTAAGATATGTAACAGCTAGGGGAGAGTGAGGGGACAGTGAGCAGGGTGCTTATCTTGCACGCGGCCAACCCAGGTTCGGTCCCTGATACCCCATATATCCCCTGAGCACTACCAGAAGTGATCCCGGAGCACAGAGCCAAGAGGAAGTCCTGAATATCACTTGTAGTGACCCAAATCCTCACAAGAAAACAAAACAAAACAGAAGATACGTTGCCAGGAATCCGGTTTGTAAACCTGCCATTCCACTGACTGTGCAAATTTAAATTTGTCTTTAGTTTTTGTGTAGGAGATGTAAGAAAAAATATGTTTGTTCTTGATTCATATAATAGTTCCAGAGTAAAATGGGTTTCCAATAAGAAGGAAAAATTTAATTATGGATTATTAGATATATATATATGCAAATAATATCTAAATCAATAAAATTTCTACTTCTTTTCCATCACTTTTCCAAACTATGGACTTGTTTTAGAGTGTGAATTAAATGTTCTTTACAGTTTGCTGTCAATTATATAAATATGGTTTCCTGGGCCAAAAAAGGCTCAATGCCAGAAGTCTGGTTTGAAGCCTGGGCTACAGGGTCCCCTGATGCTACTGGAGTCCCAGATGGGAGTAGCCTCTGAGCTAGCAATATTGGTGAGAGGGCCAAAATACACACACACACACACACACACACACACACACACACACACACCAAACAAGAATACAGTTTCCTGAGAAGGCCCTCTAATCTTTCACTTCCTCCTGTGTGGACAGGCCCTTGTTTTTGTGGTGCTGGGAATTCGGGTCGTGGGTGTAAATAGGACACACACTTTATACTCAGCCACAGCTCTGTCTGGAAACAGCTTAAAATAAACTAATTCGAAAGGACGCGTTTAATACATTCAACCACAGTAATTTCATGTTTTTAGAACAAAGATCATTAAAAGGTTATCTAACCTGTTTGAAAATAAACCAACTTTCAAAATGTCCTCCGTTATATTTTCAATGAAACTCAGATACAATAATTCTTCTTTACTGTAAAAAAGCAAATCGATATATAGCATAAGGTTATTGATGACTCATTCTGAAAAGTTCAGTAACCACGCATACCTCCTTAGAAACAGTTCTCTGCCATTATAAAGGTATTGTCTTCCTGATTTGGGGGTTGCTATTTTATGGACATCAATTCCCAAGGTACTGGGGGTTGGGGTGGGGCGTGCGGTGTTGGGGACCCACCTAGCCTCACACACAGTACGAGGGGTTGTGTGGGCATCCCTCATACAACGTTCTTGGCCCTGTTTCACCTAACTAGAAGGAGTATTGCACTGTAGGGCTGGAGCGATAGTACAGCGGTAGGGCGGTTGCCTTGCACACAGCCAGCCTGTCCGAGCCGGGTTCGATTCCTCCGCCCCTCTCGAAGAGCCCGGCAAGCTACGGAGAGTATCTCGCCCGCACGGCAAAGCCTGGCAAGCTACCCGTGACGTATTCAATATGCCAAACACAGTAACAACAAGTCTCAAAAAATGGAGACATCACTGGGCCCGCTCGAGCAAATCGATGAACAACGAGAGGACAGTGTTTTTTTTTTTTTTTGGTTATTGCACTGTAGCACTGGCAGCAGTATCCTCCCACTGTTCATCAATTTGCTCGAGCGGGCACCAGTAACATCTCCATTGTGAGACTTGTTGTTACTGTTTATGGCATATCGAATATGCCATGGGGAGCTTGCCAGGCTCTGCCGTGCGGGCGGGATACTCTCGGTAGCTTGCCGGGCTCTCCGAGAGGGACTGAGGAATATTACAAACAAAATATAGGTCTAGCTTCTGAAAGTAGGCAGGAATAAGTTTATGACAGATGAGAAAATAATCTGGAAAGAAAGTTTTATATGAAACAGGAGGCAATCAAGGGAAAGCGATAACCCAATGCGACCACTGGCAAGTCTTCCTGTTGAGCGCTGACTGTCTATCAGCCTGCCTGCCTATCCATCCATCTGTCCATCTGTCTAACCATTCATCAATCCATTTATCTGTCCATAACCCATTATCCTTCCCTTCCTCTCTCCTTCTCTTCCCTCCCTTTCTTCCTCTTCTCCTCATGGGCCCAGGGCCACTCCCTGCAACACCCAGCTCAGCTGCTTGGGAACCACTGGCAGTACTCTGGGACGACCAGGACGACATCTGGTGGTGCTCTGGGAGTCATGTGGTGCTCGGGATTAAATGGGGCTACCTCAACAGACACAGGCATGTACTATATGACCTGGCCCATGAGTCTCAACTCTGATATTCTCTCCTGCTCTGAGAAGTCAATCTTGTTTTGGGCTGGGAAATTCACTGGGCAGAAAAAATCAAGTTTGTTCCTCAGAATGTTTGAAAAGGAGAAAAAATAACCTGACAGGAAAGTTTGTGTATAGATAGTGACAATTTTTGATTACTAGGACATATTTATTATAGATGTTAATCTATAGATGAATAGATGAATATTTAATTATACTTTCTTATTTAGTAACTGTTGTAAGGTATGAAGGTATTTTAATGCACTAACAGTAATTGATAGAAAAATGCAAATAGCAAGTATTTAATAACTGAGTAAATACAGTAATTACTGTACTTAATTAGGGATTAACAAACATCAGATTAACAGAAGATCAAAACTCGAAAGCTCAAAAGGTTGGAGCACATGCTTTGCTGTCATGGTCTGACCCTCACACTTCATGCACCCCCCCACTGTTCTACCCAGAGTAGCCTCCAGCCCTTCAGTGTACAGTATAACCCTCACCTCTGAAAAAGTAAAGAAAAAGTTGTATTTCCAGGGGCCTGAGGGACAGCACAGCTGTTAGGGCACAGGTGCCCTGAGCATCACTGGTCCCAGTCTTGAAGGCTCTAGGGTTTGGTTCGGCAGGACCAGAGAATCCTGGAAGTATGAGGGGCCTAAGCAGCATGGCTTATGGGGTGCCGGGGATTGAACCCAGGTTGGCTGTAAGCAAGCAAGTACCCTACTCGCTGTACGATTGCTCCAACCTTACTTATTTTCTTTTGAACAGGATACCTCTCTCTTTCTTTCTGCCTATCACTCTCTCCCTTCCATTCTCTAAATAAAACTGTCACTGTATCACTGTATCCCGTTGTTCATCGATTTACTCAAGTGGGCGTGAGTAACGTCTCCATTCGTCCCAGCCCTGAGATTTTAGCAGCTTCTCCTTATTCATTTTTCCCAAGGATTGGAGGCTCTTTCAGGGTCAGGGGAATGAGACCTGTTATAGTTACTGGTTTGGGCGTATTGAATACGCCATGGGGAACTTGCCAGGTTCTGCCCGTGCGGGCGGGATACTCTCGGTAGCTTGCTGGGCTATATATATATATATATATATATATATATATATATATATATGTGTATACACACACACACACACATATATATACTGTCTGTCCTTCTGTTGTTCATTGATTTGTTCGAGCGGGCCCAGTAATGTCTCCATTTTGAGACTTGTTACTGTGTTTGGCATATCTAATACGCCATGGGTAGCTTGCCAGGCTTTGCCATGTGGGCGAGATACTCTCAATAGCTTGCGAGGCTCTCTGAGAGGGGCAGAGGAATTGAACCCGGACCCGGCTCAGCCAGGCTGGCTGCTCGCAAGGCAAACACCCTACTGCTGTGCTATCTATCTATCTGGTCGGTATCAATTGCAGTTTATTCCAATCTCTCCATTCTTCTCTCCGCTTCTCCTTCTCTCTGGAGCTCCCTCGACTGCTTATTGCTCCGATGACTCCCTGACTCTCTTAAGTAAAATAAAACTATTTTACTTAAAAAAAAAAAAAGAAAACAAAAAACCCTCCCACAAGTAGTACAATTCACAAACAGGTAAAGTTAGAAACCTCCAGGTGAGGTAAGCAAAAGTTTATAGTCTTGTAACCGTCTTATTTTCATTTACTACTTTTACTTACAAAAAGAAACCAGAATTATGTATCCTGGTTATTAAAAAAAAGCAGGTATTAGCTTAGGGACTAATTTCCACCGGACATAAAGATGAAGGGGACTGATTATTTCAGAAAATTTAGCACAAAAAAAGAAAAAAAAATTAACCATAATAGATGATTGGCCCACAGGACTAGCTGAACACTAGTGGTTCAGTTCTGACTTATTTCATAATGCTTTATGAGATTCTTAATTTCCTTTAACCAGAATACACATGTCAGAAAGATCTTACTCAGTGAAACTTTTTCTTCCTAGAGGAGAGTTCAGGGAATACTGACATATCGTGCTGGAAAGAGAAAATTAAAAAATTTGCATAAAATGACTGGCAAATAACATGTCAGTGACAGTAGGTTTCAGAATTTTACTTTATTTTTATTTTTTTATTTTTTGGCTTTTTGGGTCACACCTGGCGATGCACAGGGGTTATTCCTGGCTCTGCACTCAGGAATTATCCCTGGCGGTGCTCAGGGGACCATATGGGATGCTGAGAATCGAACCCGGGTTGGCCACGTGCAAGGTAAACGCTCTACTCACTGTGCTATTGCTCCAGCCCAGATAGTAGGTTTCAGAATTTTAAAAATACATTCTTCTCCTTGATCTGCTTTAATGCTCAAACACCCTGCCCTGCTGAGAGGTCTAGCGGGGAGGGATTCTTTTCCTGTGGACTAATGAGTTCACCAAGGGCCAGAAAGGTGAAGGGACTTGTCTAGGTTATGTACTAGTTAAAGTCGCAATAACAGGCATTTGCATTATTCATCTCTGAGGTGGGAAATGCATTTGACAGATGAACCAACAAAATTATGTCTTAGGTTTAGATTACTTGATAGCCCCTCATCTGTGTATGCGTGGGAGGGAGGCCTCCCAAACAGTACTGAGGGGGCCTGGGGCCCCTATCAGTGATTGGTGCTTGGTGGGCCCTCAGTTCAGTGCAAGGGCCCAGGGATGTGATGCTGCTCAACCCTCAGGACCAAGGACCACTGCTGGGCCACCCCAGCTGGGGGGTCTCCTTGGACACAGCCTTGTGGGTGCTCAGGGGACCATATGGTGCTGGGAAATGGGGCCTTGTCAGGTGCATTTGAAGCATGTGCTCCAACCACTGGTGTGTTCTGATGTTTGTACCCTAATCACTAAACATGTCATGTAAGGTTTTTGCTTGCTATTTAATTTTTCCAAAAGGAATGTCTCGGTCTGCCATAAATAAAGCAGTAGGAAGGCATAAATATTCAGTCACAAATTCTGAATCCTCCCTCACCTGGGAAGGATCAGAATTTCAGTGTTATTTGTGCTGTTTGCCTTGGATAAAGTGTTGTCCAATCAGTACACACCAGTGTCCCTTTATCCTTTGTTAATGAATGGAAACTTTTACTGAGCTCTTCCTTTGTAAGATTTTCTTGATAAAACTAACACTATCATTAAATGTATCTAACATTAAAGACAGGTTAGGAGCTGGAAGAGGATGCTCAGTGGGCCGTAGATGGGCAGGAAGGCGTGCGTGCACTCACAAGCTTGGGTTTGAGCCTGGGTGGTGCCCTGAACACTTCTAGAAGGAGAGCCCTAAGCATCAAGCCAAGAAGAGCTCCAGAGCTCCAAGAGTTACTGGTACTTCTTTCAGCAAAGTAAAAGACGTGGGTTCGAGAGGCTATAATTTAGATTGCACTTATGTTGCAAAGTGATGTCTATTATCCAGCAAAGCAGTGAGATGAAGACCAAGGAGGCGATTTTCCTGCCAGCAATTTACCTTGAGGAATACTGAGGAGTGTCATTTTTAATGCTGTCCCACGCTAAACCATGTATTTCCAAAGGTAGATGGGTTATTTCTTCTTCTTTATATGTCAGACAACTAGATACCTGGGTAAGCAATGAGAATAAATATTCTGCTTTAAAAAATACATGACAAAAGCAGAAATAAGACCAAAAAAATTGAAAAAAAAAAGCTAAGCAGAGAGACTAGAGATAACTAGTAGACAAAGGTAACGTTCATTACAACAAATGATGCTTTGTGGTAGAAGACATTTCCCACCCAGCCTTTTTTTCTTAAGTCCACAACTTACTCCTTTACTTTATTGAGGGATCTTGTAATAAATGACATTTGCTACAGAGGCCAGGGAAACAGTTCAAAAGGGCGGGTGTGCATGCTTAATATTTGGGGCACCTGATTCTACCTCCATCATGGTGTGGTCCCCAAGCACTGTCAGGAGTGTCCCTGGGCAACAAGCTGGGAATAGATTTCCACCCCACCCCCCCAAAAAAAACCCACAACACAAAAGAAAAAGAAAAGGAATGATTATCGAAAAATAGAAAATCAAGTGCTTCAGAAGTTTTAAGTAAAATAAAAGAAGTCTCTCATTATTTAGAAATTTAGACTCCCACTATTTATAAGACCTGTCTGTTCAAATCAGTCTGCTCAGTGCTGGGGGGTCGTGTGCACTAGGGTTCGAGCCCCAGGGTCCAGTATGCACGTCAGCACTTTGAACATCTCTCCAGCCCCATCTCCATAGCTTCTGTAGAGTTTTTCTGTCTCCTGAATTATTCACATTGGTACTGTTGAGAACAACACTATGCAATTTATTCTTTAACCCTTTTGATCTACACAATCAAGCAACAATCAAGAAAAGATGCTCATAGCATTGATTCCCAGATGGGGCAGGATAACTTCGAAGTGAGTTGTACATGTCTACGTTTTTATAGTTTTGGGGCCATACCCAGTAGGGTGTAGAGAACTCTGGTTGCAGGGATCATTGATTTTCTGTGTGCAAAGCATGCGGTCAGCTCACTGAACTAACTCTCTGGCTGAAAACTCTACTTAAAAACCCGAAAATCTTCTGCTTACTGGTTGTAACATATGCATGACATGTAACTAATGGATTATTCTTTTTTTTTTTCTTTTTGGGTCACACCCAGCATTGCACAGAGGTTACTCCTGGTTCTGCACTCAGAAATTACTCCTGGCGGTGCTCAGGGGACCATATAGGATGCTGGGAATCGAACCCGGGTCGGCCGTGTGCAAGGCAAACGCCCTACCTGCTGTGCTATTGCTCTAGCCCACTAATGGATTATTTTTAACAGTTCAAATAGCTGTCATATGTAATTAAATATAATATACTTAATATAGAAATTAAAGCACCTTATAATTCCAATATGGATCACGAAGGTTTTAATTTTATTACCTGCTGTAGAGCCAATTCTGAGTCTATGACATTTTCATCTGCAGCTGCATCACAATCAGACTTAAGGCTGTAACATTTCAAAAGAATTAATTTTTGTGCCTTCAAAATAGAAATATTCTGATAACAAGTATTACTATCTAGGAAAAAGCAAGAGCTGAAATGAACCCATCTATTCTTAGAAAATATGTAAGTTATAACTGCATAATCAGGAAAGAGATATGGTTTGGATTAAAGATACTTTTCCTATTTTTAAATAGCAGCCAGGTTTCAGTAAACAGAAAAGACTAGTGAAATGAAAGTATTATTTTCACAGGCTGTTAAAGGCAAATCAGAAAAGAATGTGTATGATATACCTGCTTTCTTCACTTTTCTCCCACTTGACAAGCTCATAGATTTCATGCTTTTTTCTTTGATTAAATGTACGTAGTTCATCTGATATTACTAGTCTAAAAGTGTTCGTTGCTTTCTAAAATAACAAAGTCCCAGTACTAATGCCAAATATTGGTTTACTTATTTATTTTTGGCTTTTTGGGTCACACCCGGTGTTGCTCAGGGGTCACTCCTGGTTCTGTACTCAGGAATTACTCCTGGGAGTGCTCCTGGGAGTGCTCATGGGATGCCAGGGATCAAACCCAGGTTGGACGCATGCAAGGCAAACACTCTACCCAATGTACTATCGCTTTAGCCCCTCAAATACTGATTTAACACTAGAAAAAAAATCACATATCAGATAATAATACAGTACAAGATTTTTTTTTAATCTTTTTTTTTTTGAATCACTGCTAAACTTCTACTAAGTATTTGTGATGTGCCAGGTACTATCATAAATGAAAACATTACCGAGTAAAATGATATTTAAATTACAGATATTATCCCAGCTGTGTAAATTATTCCTGGCAAGTGGATGATATAAAAGACTGCAAACTAAATTTAAGGAAGAGAGCAAAAGGATAGTTAAACAGTTGTCTTCCCCTCTCCTCTTTATGGCTTATAGTTTTGCCTTTCAAAAATTTTTATTTTGGGTCAAAACCAGCAGTGCTCAAGGTTACTCGTGGCTCTACACTCAGGAATCACTGCTGGTGGGGCTCAGGGGACCCTATAGGATGGTGGGAATCAAACCTGGGTTGGCCTCGTGCAAGGCAAGCGCCTTACCTGCTGTGCTATTGCTGTAACCTCACTTTTGCCATTTTAAATATTTAATCAGCAGAAATATTTACAGAAAAGCTATCTGCCGACATATTTTAAAGACTTCTTAAAAACACAATATTTCAAGACATACACAAGTTGTAGGCTGCTGATGTGTCATACCTGTTTGGTTCAGCCTGGGTTTCAGCTTCAGTCTGCGGATCTGCAAGATTCTGTTTTCTTTTGGCAGGTGTATAGTATCGATACTGTGACAGGAAAGATTTTGCTTCTGATTTTAAGGTGCGGGGAGTGAATGGCAACTGAGTATTGGAGAAGAGGTCAGAATGTTTATCTAGAAGGTCACCGTTGGACGCTTTTGAGATAACTAACTGAAAACGGTGGGAATTTGAGAATGTGCTCTTGGGTCGTCTGACATTTTTGACTCTAGAACATGGTTTTCTGGGCTCAGAGACGTTGTAATCCGTGATGGACTGAGAGGAACTGGCATGCTTTTTGGTACCAGTACTGAAGACTTCACTGGATTTAGGCAGATTTAGGCACAGACTCTCTGAAGAAGTTACCAGTGGCCTTGGAAAGGATGAAAATCTATTCACTTCTTTCACAAAATTAAATCCAATCTTCTCATCCTCAACTTGTGGATCCCCTGAGGGCTAAGAACATTGGGTTTGACAGTTACTGATTACATTTACGCATGTAATGGGGGGATCGCCAAATTAAGCATTCCAAAATGACTGACTCGGGGTCTACAAAGTTAACTTCTATGTTCCTGAAGATGTTAGCATTCACTGCCTATGAAGTTCTGCAACAGTATTAAGATAATTCAAAATGAAGTTAATAGCAATAATTTCCCTCTCCACAACAAAAAATAACAGCACTTCAACTTGAAGTCTTGAATCTGTATTTTGAATTCTATTAAGAGTCTAGAGAGAGTTTTCAAACCAGTTGTGAACCCTAACTTGGCCATTAAGTGAACCACTAAGGTGGTGTCATCATCTGTCAGGTACTGTCATCATCTGCCATCATCTGCCTGTGGTGCTTTTCAGTCACTCACACAGACCCCTCTGAATGTACAAGATTTGTGTGGGGGTGGTGGGGAATACGGCTGCACACCTGGCATTGCTCAGGGCTTACTCCAGACTCTGACTCTGTGCTCAGGGATCACTCCTGGCGGGCTGAGGGGACCACATGGGGTCAAGAGGATGGAACCCACATTGGCCGCATGCAAGGCAAGTTCCCTACCTGCTGTACTATAGCTATAGCCCTCAATTTAAGAAATGTTTTAACGAAATGAAAAAGAACTCTCAATACAGAAAATGCTGGTTAAATGAACCAATATTTTAAGCATAATTAAGAAATTCATAGCCATAAAAAGTTCACCACCTTATTCAACTTCTCTCCACAAGGAGGGAAGCTTTGAAAAGGCGGAGTTTTGGAAGTGTACTACATCTCTGGTTGAAAATGTTGGATTTAGTGGGTTGGCATTTGCCTTGCACATGACAACCTGGGTTTGATCCCCGGCATCCCATATGGTCCCCTGAGCACCGCCAGTAGTGATTCCTGAGTGCAGAGCCAGGAGTAGCCCCTGAGCATCTCTGGGTGTTACCCAAAAGAAAACAAAAACGAAAACAAAAATGTTGGAAGAACTATTTCTACCAGACAACCATAGTCTAATTTATAGACTCTATAATAAAAGATATTTTATTCTTTCATAAGTCAAGAAGTGTTATCATTGTGTCCAGAATTCAGGGATATCTTTAGAAATCCCAGAGACGTTTCATAAGGTGGATGAGAAGTTACAAAGAAGTGACAGAAACATGTGAAAATACATCAGACTGAGTTAGTTTTATTTGCTCTATAATGAAGTCTCAGAACAATGAATATATAATCAAGCCAATAAAAAATTTTAAAAATGTGTTTTATGTGCAAAGTTCTATTCTTTTTTTGGTTTTATTTTTTTGGGCCATGCCCAGCAGTGTTTAGGGCTTACTCCTGGTTCTGAGTTCAGAGATAGCTCCTGGCAGTGCTGAGGAGACTATATGGGATGCTGGAAATTGAACCTGGGTCGGCCGTATGCAAGCAAGTGTCCTATCCTATTGCTCTGGCCCCCAAAGTATTACTCTTTTCACTGAGTAGACTAAAAGAGGAGCAGTAAGAGCTCCTAACAACACTTACAGTGCCTTTACTATGTGCACTATACTATTCTAAGGAATTATATGTAGAACTCATTTCATCCTCATGCCAATATTTGGATGGTGGTACATTACCTCTAATTTCATGGATGAAGAAACTGAGGCACAGGGTCTCACAGATTTGAACCTTGCCAAGTCTCATTTCAAAAAACAAAAACATAATTTTAAATTTTGTTATACTACCTGGAATATCTCTTAGGGGTGGGGACAACAGCTGGTGGTGCTTGGGGTCTACTACAAGTTCGGTGCTCAGACACAGTGTTCACGGCACCCTGTGATACTGGGGGCTGACCCTGAGTCTCTGCATGCGAAGCTTACCCCGAGTCTGTTGAGCTGTCTCTTGGGGCCGCGCCATCTGGAAGCCTTAAGTGGATTTTTTTTCTTTTTGAGTCACACCCGGCAATGCTTAGGGGTTGCTCCTGGCTCTGCATTCAGGAATTACTCTTGGGGATGCTCGGGGGGCCATATGGGATGCTGGGAATTGAACCCGGGTTGGCCACATGCAAGGCAAATGCCCTACCCACTGTGCTATCGCTCCAGCCCGCCCCTTAAGTGGATTTTAATTTTCTTTCTTTCTTTCTTTCTTTCTTTCTTTCTTTCTTTCTTTCTTATTTTTTGATGCCAGGGACAGAGATTGAACCCAGGGCCTCACACATGCACGACAAGTGTCTGCTCACTTGCCATGCACATGAGGAGGTGATATCCAAATTTTTGAGGACATATTTCAAACCACCACACACATTTCCCCCTATTATTTCCTGAATATATATTCGTGTCAGACACTGTGCTGTTTTAAAATCAGTGTCTCATATAATTTTTTTTTTCTTTTTGGGTCACACCTAGCAATGCACAGGGGTTACTCCTGGCTCTGCACTCTGGAATTACTCCTGGCAGTGCTCAGGGGACCATATGGGATGCTGGGAATTGAACCTGTGTTGGCCGCTTGCAAGGTAAACGCTCTACCCGCCGTGCTATCGCTCCAGCCTCGTCTCATATAATCTTTTTACACTCAAATGGGAGACCACATTCTCTATAGGGAATAGAGTTACATAGGCTATAGAGTCACACCACTGGCTTGGGGGCCACCACAGTGGTGCAGCCATCTTCCCAGGCCCCAGTGTCATCTTTTGTTAATGAAGTTTCACTGGGACACAGTTACACCTGCTGTTTTATGTTTTCTCTATGACTGCTGTCCAGTGGCACAGTTGTGGCAGAACATGTAGCCCCAAATCTAAAATATTTACCATCTGGTTCTCTAGGAAGTTTATAGACTCTGACCCTAACATAAATACCAAAAAGTCAGGGCCCACCAAAAGTGAAGCAAATTTGCTTTTAATACAAAAAAAATAAAATACTGTCTTACCTTTTCAAGACCAGTAAATAATGACCTAGAATTATTTTTAGATTTGGCTTGCCCTGCAGTTTTACTCAATTTGAAATCTCTTTGATATTGTGCTAATTCCTTTTTCAGTTTCTCCCTTCGTTGTTGATCTGCATCTGGAGGAAAAGACAAATCTTTTAAAAGACAGAAAAACAACAAAAAAAAAGTTTTGCCTTTTCTTGGCATAAATATTTATACTACTGTTTTGTGAATGGCTGGAGTGATAGCACAGCGGGTAGGGTGTTTGCCTTGCATGGGGCCGACCCAGGTTCGATTCCTCCATCCCTCTCGGAGAGCCAGGCAAGCTACCGAGAGTATCCTGCCCGCACTGCAGAGCCTGGCAAGCTCCCCGTGGCATATTCGATATGCCAAAAGCAGTAAGAATAAGTCTCACAATGGAGAGGTTACTGGTGCCTGCTTGAGCAAATCAATGAACAGTGGGAGGACAGTGCTACAATGCTACTGTTTTGTAAATAAAATTCTTAAAGTACAGGTTGATCTTCAAGCTGGTGTTCTTCCTTGAAACCCTATCTCCCTTATTTATATTGATGTTTCTTTGCTTGCCTATTTCCACTCTGGAGAAGCCTGTGTTCTCTGTGCATTCTCATACATGTACTTCTTTCTCTCCCCTCACATCTTTTAAAATAAGTTTCAATAAAAACTAGCTTGCTTCACCAAAAGAAAAATTCTTTATATGCTTTTCCATGTAAGAGTAAGTTAAGGTGGAGTTCATGCCCAATTCAATCAGCTAATCAGTGGCTGAATAAATAGCAGTACTCCTACATAAAAAAAAAGAATAAGTTAACAAATATTTTATGGAAACTTAAAAGCAATTAACAATTTAGGCATTTTTTTTGAGTCTATGTGTGTGGGAGGTGGTTTGGGCCACCCCCAGCGGTGGCTCTGCATTCAGGGATCACTCCTGGCAGGCTTGGGGGACCATATGGGATGCCGGGATCAAATCCTGATCGGCTGCCTGCAAGGAAAATGCCCTACACGCTGTATTATCGATCCCACCTGATCAAGAGATTAACAATTTAAAATTGCACCTAAAATGTGACAAGCTGACTAAGGCTAAGGTTTCCAGAAAGGGTTTCCTAGGAAGATATTCTAAGACAGAAAGGTTGGAAAGGCGTGCCAAAACAGAGATTTCATAATTCCTGATGTGGAGTCAGAGTTAAACTAGACACTTCTCGCTCCAGTGAAATGCTGCTGTCAATATCATCAGATATTAACAAAATTTATGTTTTTATATGATTAAAAAAGGACAATGGCAGCCTCTGCCTGGGTGATCTAACAGCATCTCAGAGAAGCGTTTCAACTGATTAGAGCTTGCAACACCCTCATCACTTCTATCTGATTCTTAAAAAAAGAAAAGAAAAAGAGATATCTGATATTTTTCTGATTGAAAACACTTTTTTAAATGTGATAATGGGAGCCAAAGAGGTAATATACAGGGTAAGGAGCTTGCAGGCTGATCCCCTTTCATCCTCCAGTATCATGTGGGCCACTCCCAGAGGTCATTCCTGAGCACAGAGTCCAGTACAGCCACTGAGTACTTTCAGGTGTGACCCACCAAACCCCAAAGAAATAAAATACAATTTTGATACGTATCAAAATTTAATTTCTTACAGGATTTTTTAAAATGCTACTTTGCTGCTTTTTGGAAATTTGTTCTCCTGATCAGCAGAAACAGTGGTTGTTGTTAAATATGTAACTCTCTTTTTTGCTTTTTGGGTCACACCTGGTGATGCACAGGTGTTACTCCTGGCTTTGCACTCAGGAATTAGTCCTGGTGGTACTTGGGGAACCATATGGGATGCTGGGAATCGAACCCGGGTTGGGCTGCATGCCAGGCAAATGCCCTACCTGCTGTACTATTACTCCAGCCCCTTTTATTTCTTTGGGTTTTTAGCTGTCATTTTAACACATTCAGCCTTTACCCAGTGATATTCGGTCTTTAAAACACTCTTTAAAATACACGACAGTTTAAGACTGCTTTTTCTCGTTGGTTTTTTTCAAAGAAGAGCTATAGAAATCAGTTATCTACTTCTACCACTGTCTCTCTCTCTCTCTCTCTCTCTCTCTCTCTCTCTCTCTCTCTCTCTCTCTTTTTATTAGTGAAACACCATGAGATACAGTTGCAGACTTACAAATTTTTGTGCTTGGGTTTTAGTTATAAAATGATCGAGTACCCATCCCTCTATCAGTGTCCATTCTCCACCACCACTGATCCCAGTATCCCTTCCCAGCCCCCAGCCCCATCCCCCCCCCCCCCCCCACCTCTGTGGCAGGGCATTCCCTTTCTACCACTGCCTCTTACCAAACAATCTCAACTAGGGAGCCAGGAGACACTTTGGTGTTAAACTGGCTCTGGTGTGTCTCTATTCAACATCCTCCAAGGGCTTCTGATTTCATTTAGGATGGATACAAAAATGTTTGCAATGGCCATAGGCCAGGAAGGTTTCCATCTCTTTCCCATCTCAGTGCCTCAAATTCTGTCACTCTCAGCTGGTTTATTCCATACAACTCTCCCTGCTGTACCTATATACACCCATCACAATGTCATTTACAGGTCTCTGAAAGCCACTACCTGAACTGCCCTTTTCCCAGATGCCCACCTACCTAGTTCTCTGCAGATTTGTCCTTATCATGAGGTGAAAACTTCCTCTCTGAGGGGCTCCCAATTTCCCTTACCTTGTTCTATATCAAAATAGACCATTCTATGTTGACTTACTTTTTTGAAACTGCTTTCCTCCTTCAATTAGAATATAAGCTCTATAGAAGCAAATGCTTTCTTTCCCAGATGCAAGGCTGCACTCAGGACTTTTCAGTAATCTCCCTGGTCCTGAGCCAGTCATCTTAAGTCAAGGGCAATAAGAATCACAGAAATCTTGTACATAAACTTTAAAAAAAAATTATTTATTTAGGCTTTTTGAGTAACACCTGGCGGCACTCAGGTTACTCCTGGTGGAGCTTGGTGGACCATATGGGATGCCGAGGATTGAACCTGGGTCGGCTGTGTGCAAGGAAAATGCCCTACCCGATGTACTAGCGCTCTGGCCCCTTTGTACATAAACTTCAGCAAGTCTTTTAGTAATACCTGAATTTTTATATGTACAAAAAGATCAAATCCACACAATTTATTCAGTCACATACAATTAAGTGACAAACAAACCTGGAATTGGAATCTAAGTTCCTAAACTTAGACATTAAGTTTGCTTTATTTATGGATAATTTTTAAGAAAACACTTCCTTGAAAGGCACTGTTGCCAACATCCATTAGGATAGTTACTATCAATAACAGAAAATAATTACTGGGGAGGATATAGAAAAACTGGAACCTTTGAACACTACAGTGAAAATGTAAAATGATTTAGTTGCTATAGCAAAGAGTACAGGCTGGAGCGAGAGTACAGTGGGTAAGGCATTTGCTCTGTACGTGGCTGACCTGGGTTCAATTCCTCCGCCCCTCTTGGAGAGCCCAGCAAGCTACAGAGAGTATTTCGCCTGCAAGGCAAAGCCTGGAGGCTCCCCTTGATATCTGATAGCCAAAAACAGTAACAACAAATCTCACAATTTGTTGTGAGATGTTGCTGGTGCCCGCTCGAGCAAATCGATGAACAATGGGAGGACAGTGCTACAGTGCGACAGCAAAGAGTACAGTGGATTCTTAACAAATTAAAAATAGGATTACCATGTGATATAGCAAATCCACTTCTTGGTATATACCCAAAATAATTGAAAGGAAAGCCTTGAAGAGTTTTATCTATCAATGTATTTATAAGGACTATAAGGATTATTCTCAACACTCCAAAAAGTAGAAACAAATTTCTAAGTATTTTCTGACATGTGACTCCGTAAACAAAATACGGCATAGACACAAATATGCCTCAGAAAGGAAAGAGTCTAGCACATTACAACATGGTGAACCTTGAGAACATTAAACTAAATGAAATAAACTAGTCACCAAAAGGAAACACTGATTTCACCAAAATTCACTTGAATTTCACTTCACTCACATGAAGCAGATTCTACTGGCACAGAATGTACAATGTTGATTACAATGGGGAAAATCAGGGGTTACTTATTATAGGCATTTTTGCATCTTTTGTAACAAGCCAAGTTCTGGAAATGGTTGGTGGTGAGAGTGGCCCTGAATACCAATTCATCTAATGCCTGCCACTGTACACTTACTAGTTGAGAAGGTAAATTTTCTATAATGTAAAGATTAGTTTTTTTTTTTTAAGGAATCCATAAAGGCTGGAAGATGGCTTAAAGAGTCGGGGGCTCAAGTTTTGCACACAGAAGCCTGGGTTCAATCCCCTGAACCTCAGAGTTCTGAGTGTACCACTGTGAATGACTAAATACCATGCCAGGAATAGTCCTACCAAGGATGAAGCATGGCCCCCAAATCAGAAGGGAGCACGTGAAATTTACTTACATTTGATGCTGGTAGTCAAGCTTATTGGAATTGAGCAGTCTACTGCAGCTGAAAGAGGAAAAATCAGAGGTTCAATTATATTCCTAATATTTTAAAATACAACAAATACCAACTGAGGAAATAAAATGTTCCAGAACTTGCAGTTCCTTGGTTTGATTTTTATTGTATTTCTAGCAATGAAAAATGTAATATCCTTGGTAAACAATACATTGGTTGGGAATAACTGCTCAATAAATACTGCAGAAGAAATTATTAGTGGACTTGAAAATATAGCTATATAAACTATTGAAAAGTAAAGGATGACTGGAAAGTACATGAACGTAGATCACTAAACTAACGTGTCTATATCACACACCTAACGTCCTTGTAACCAGAATTCCCAATCAAGCTCAGAAAAGAAAAGCAAAATTGAATGACTTATGCTATTTGATTTCAAAATAATGCTACAGTAATTAAGGGAATGCAAAATTAGCAAGTAGATTTATGTCCACAGAACCAAAGAGGAAGTCTGGACATAAAGCAATGCATGTGGTGAAATCAACATTTGGAATGTGTCAGGGGGTACAGCAATAGCACAGCAGGTAGGGCATTTGCCTTGCACACCGCTAACCCGGGTTTGATTCCCAGCATCCCATACGGTCCCCTGAGCACCACCAGGAGTAATTCCTGAGTGCATAAGCCAGGAGTAACCCCTGTGCATCACCAGGTGTGACCACCCTCCCCCGCCAAAAAAAAAAAAAAAAAGATTTGGAATGTGTTAAGGCAGTTCAGTAGGGAAAGGACAATCTCTTCAACAAATGGTGTTGGGAATATTTAGATAACCATAAGCAAAACACTGATACTTACAACATGTATAAAAACTAACACAAGATGCATCATTATCTTAAAAATGTAGAAGCTAAAACGTACACTCTTAGAGGAAAACACAAGACTATCTTAGTGATCTAACATTAGGCAAAAATTCTTAAGCAGCACAGGAAAAGTGTAAGCTATTAAATAATTAACAAGCTGAACTTAGATTCTCATGTCACAAGATAGAATTTGTCACTTATAATTTGAACTTTACAAGTAGCAAAATTATGAGACTTAGCTCTTTAAAGAGCTGGAGTGATGGCACAGTGGTAGGGCGTTTGCCTTGCACACAGCCAACCCGGCCGACCCAGGTTCGATTCCTCTGCCCCTCTCGGAGAGCCCGGCAAGCTACCGAGAGTATCTCGCCTGCATGGCAAAAGCCTGGCAAACTACCCATGACATATTCGCTATGCCAAACACAGTAACAGTGTTACTGGGCCCACTTGAGCAAAATGGATGAACAATGGGAAGATAGTGTTACAGTGCTACAGCTCTTTAAATGAGAAAATAAAAATCTCTTAAACTCTTAGTGAAGGGGCTGCAGAGATAACTCAATGGGCTGAGTGCAGGCGTGGCAGGTGGGAGGCCAGATTTGAACCCAGCACCACCTGGTCCCCTGAGCACCACTGGGACTGACACCTGAGACAAAACCCAGTCAAACTCAAATAAGGTCTGTAGTTATTAGCACTGTATCAATTACCAATTTTCTGCCTTAAAAAATGTTTTTTAGGCCACAAGCCAGCTATGCTCAGGGGTCACTGCTGGGGAATAATCAGAGGTACTGCGGATCGAACCTGGGTTAGCCAGATATAAGACAAGCACCTTGCCCACTGTTCTATCTCTCCAGTTTCAATTTCTTGGTTTGATGATATTACTATGTTTAGAGTTAACATCACTAAATCTAGGTAGAGGACTTTTTTTAGAATGCTCTGGCTTTTGCAACTTTTCTATAAGTCTGACACTACTTAAAAATTAAAAAAAAAATGAGTCAGAGTAATAGATGGTATAACAGGTAGGGCACGTGATTTGCAGGCAGCCAACTCTGTTTTAGTCTCCAACACCACATAGGGTCCCCTGAGTGTTGCCAGGAGTGATCCCAAAACACCAAAACAAAAACAAGCAAAAACAAAAGTCAAAAACAAATCATGGGAAAGAAGAAAACATATGCAAAATATAACAGATTCTGTAGTTAACACATAAAGAGCCTGCAAAACTTAGTACTAAGACAAAATATTTGCAAAAATAGGCAGAGATGGATGGGAGAAAGTTCAAAGGGTTAGGGCACATCCTGGCATGCACCTAGTTTGATCCCCAGCACCATAGGTCTTCCAAGCACCAACCAGTGCAACCCTGGGGGTCCCCAGCATCACTGGGAAATCCCCTCCCAAACAGTAACAACAAATCCTAACCAAAGTATGTGAACAGACTTTCCACCAAAGAAGATTTGGATGGCATAAAGCTATAATAAAAGTTGTTTGACAGTATTGGTACTATCATATGGGTACAGTACATCGAAGAAATACTATTCAAACAAAAACCTTAATGGGCTACTACTACTATTACTAGTCCAAAGTAAGTACAGGTGAGGATGTGAAAGCGACAGATATAAAAAGTGGTACAGCCACGCATGAGCCCACAATTCCATTTCTAGGAAGTAAATTTAACCAAGAGAAACGGAGACACAGAATGAAGGATTCTATGTGAATGTTTACAAGCAGCTTTACTCTCAGTGGTCCCAACTGTGCCAAACAATCTAAGTATCCAAAGGGTGAAGCAATAAACAACCTGTGGGATAATCAGAAATGCTCCTTAGCAACAAGGAAGAAATACCGACATATACCACAACATGGGTTGTAGTGACTTAAAAGTGTCCGCTAATTGAAAGACAATTATGATGGTGACTATATTCATGTAGACAGACTGCAAAATATTTTAATTGGCCTCTTCAAGATCAGGGCATCTTATGTTACACTTCAATAAAGTTAACAAAAAAGGAAAAATAGTTGCTAATACTTTCTTTCCTGACTTATCTTGGAGGGGGGGAGGGGCTTCACATCAGGTGGTGCTTAGGGACCACTCCTATGTCTGTGCTCAGGGCCACACCTGGCAGTGCTTGGAGGACCATATGTGATGCCAGGGTTGGAACCATTGTTGTAGCCACAGCCACAGCCACAGCCAAGCAAGTGCCTTAGCCTCTGTACTGTCTCTCCAGCCCACTAGTACATTCTTTGTATAACTTTTTGTTTGTTTGTTATTGGGCCACACCCGGCATTCCTCATGGCTTACTCTAAAGTGGCTCTTTAGTGGCTCTGCACTAAAGAACTCCTGGCAGTGCTTGGGGGACCATGTGGGATGCTGGGGATTGAAACTGGGTCAGTTTCGTGCAAGGCAAACGCCCTACCCTCTGTACTATACTACCACTCTTGCCTGTTGAGCTTCTTTAAAAGATATGAAAACAGAAAAAGCAGACATAAAGATTAAGATCACATATAACCAAAAATAGTAGGGATAACGATAAGAAAAAAGAAACAGCAGATATTCATTTCAATATAGTCAACAAAAATGGAATCTGAATATGCTATATGTAGTAAATAAACTATATATATATGTCTGCATGTGTATGTGTGTGTATACATATATGTAAGTCAGTAGTTGATATCTTACTACCCTAAACACAAATCAAATCCATTTGTAGACAATGTATTTCGTTTGTGTTACAGATTTATTCTGAGAGGTGAAGCTGAAGGTTTCAGCTGGTACAGAAAGTTCACATTTGCGTTTTTTACCTTTGGCGGAAAGGATTTTATTATAGTGAATAGCCATGTGGGTCTCGATCAGGTGGAGAGTACTTAGTCTGAGAGAGGAGGAGTCAGTGCAAAAAGCTAAAAATTAAAACATATTTAATCATTATATATTTAAAATGAGTACATCACGAGGCAAGTTACTATTAAGCTCATTATTAGAACATGTTCTGAATTTCAACCACGGTGATACGAACATAATTCTGAGATGCTTAGTACATTCTACTCTTAATCTTGTACCAAGAGCTGACAAGCTACTGACCACTTAGAAAGAAATCTTCCTAACCTTTATGATCTTTAGAGTTGGGGAGGGCTGGAGCGACAGCACAGTGGTAGGGCATTTGCCTTGCAAGCCACCGCCTGGCGGAGCCAGGTTCAATTCCTCCGCCCCTTTCAGAGAGCCCGGCAAGCTATCGAGAGTATTTTGATTGCACGGCAAGCTACCTGTGAAGTATTCGATATACCAAACACAGTAACAACAAGTCTCACAATGGAGATGTTACTGGGCCCACTCGAGCAAATTGATGAACAACGGGAGGACAGTGCTACAGAGTTTGGGGAAGGAACTATAAACTACATTTATAAAACTATTTCTTATCGACAGCTCTGTATCACATCACTGAAAATACTTAGTCACTTGTCCAATTATAAAATAAAGTTACCATTAGTAATGTTTGAATAAATGATAATACATGCAGTTTGGTAAATTAAACAAATTACAAACTTTGAAACTTTATACTATATATATGTATATATATATATATATATATATATAGAGAGAGAGAGAGAGAGAGAGAGAGGTTTTTATCCTCTTAAAACTTCAAAGTTTATGATCTTGGCTCTGTACATCTACTTTATTACAGGGTTAAACTAAAAACAGAATTCTTCAAATTTAGAAGACCCAATACAATTTTATGTAAATATGGAAAAAACAATAAAAGCCCACACTTAAAACTTTAGGTTCTACCTAGGAAAAATATATTTGATTCACATGAACACTTAGTTTTTTTTTAAAAATTAATTAATTAATTTATTTTTTGCATCACATATGATGATGCACAGGGGTTACTCCTGGCTTTGCACTCAGGAATTACTCCTGGTAGTGCTCAGGGGACCATATGGGATGCTGGGAATCAAACCTGGGTCAGCTGTGTGCAAGGCAAACACCCTACCCGCTGTGCTATGGCTCCAGCCCCTGAACACTTACTTTGAAGGCTTTAAAATGTGTAAACATTTAAAAATACATGGCAAGATCCCCTTTCATAGACTGTAGTCTAATTGGATAAAAGACTCATGTTTATTTTGGAAAGAAAACACATTTTTCCGGCGTTCTGCACAGGCTTTCCTTCTCGATGGTTCTGTCTTAATGCTCATTAAGCTTTTAACAAGGCAGGTGAGCTGGGGACCAGTAAGCGGCTCTTCCACTCAGCCCCAGGACCTCTAAGCTGCTCTTTAAGCTGGAGCTCACAAGAGGAGCAGGAGCGGCCAGGGATAGCCAGGGCCCAAGAGCAGCACTCCTCAATCCCGACTCTCAAAGCAACCTATGATCCATTACAATTAATGTGAAGGCGAACGGCTGAGGAAATGAACTGATTGTCTTTCATCATATCACAAGATCCACAAATGAAAGAGACAGGCAGTCAAGCTCCTAACAATCGCTTACCCTTCGGAGAACTTCACTTACCGTTACTTTTGGTGCTCAAGTGTCCTTTAAACAGGCAGGGTGGGCCAAATCGGGGAAGGACAGACGTTGCTCGAACTTTTAAAAGAAAAACACAAATGAGGGTAGATGAAGCAACTGTCACAGCGACATCTGAAAACAGATAAATGTCTTCGACAACAACTTGTTTAAAATGTAATTCACTCACTACTAACAAGCAAGGTTTAGTAGACAGAAAAATTCTAAAAGCATAGATAAGAGGCTCTGTCTTTTTTCTTTTTCAATTTTTCATTAGTGAATCACCGTAAGGCACAGTTACAGACTGACAAACGTTCGTGCCTGTGTTTCAGTCATACAATGCTCGAGTACCCATTCTCCACCACCAGTGAACACAGTATTCCTCCCACCCCCCACCTCATCCCCCTCCCCCACCTCTGTGGCAGGGCATTCCCCTTTTTTCTCTCTCCTTTTGCGTGTTGTGGTTTGCAATAGAGGTATTGAGTGGAAGAGGCTCTTAGCCTCTAAGATAAGATAAGAGACTCCGTCTTTTAATATCTTTTCAAAAACAGTTGTATCCTGATACTTTATTTTCACTGGATAAAAAAAGCAGTATGTTATTTGCTATGATCACTTTTTCCTGTACACCACTAACTGCATTTTAAAAAAGTATTGATAATAGTTTGAGTCACATGCTTACACTAATGTTAATTAATAAATTTGAGGCAGTTATCACACCTCACGAAATACAGCTGAGATTCTGAGTGTATTAAATAATCATGTTAGTCTGTTCTTAAAAATAATTTTTTAGGTTTTATTACTCCTGTTTTGCTAAAGGATTTTATATGTTTTCAATAACAAATTAATGTCGCATTTATAATGAATGTTCTATATCTAATCAGGTGTGTTCTTTTTACAATGACATTTTTATTACAATCTTTTACTTATTAATGCAGACACTTAAGCATTTTCTATAATATTTTCTAATACAAGCCAACATCCCCTTTGTAAGGATAAAATACTTTCATACTTTTTTATAGGCCTATTTAATTTTCCCCTTAAAAGTTTCTTCATTCTCCTCACTAAAATTTATATTTCTAGGATTTTTCTATTTCATGTAAAATTTAAAATGCAGTAGCACAGAATTATTCATATTAATTATAAGGTAAAGGTAAAGGCCCTCCCGTTGATCGTCGATTTGCTCGAGCGGGCCCAGTAACGTCTCCATTGGAGACTTTGTTGTTACTGTGTCTGGCATATCGAATACTCTCGGTAGCTTGCCGGGCTCTCCAAGAGGGGTGGAGGAATCGAACTCGGGTCGGCCATGTTGGCCGCTTGTAAGGCGTGTGAAAAATGATGTAGTTTGAAAAAAATTTTGCCAACTTATCATTGATTTAAATTTTATGAAATTTCAGGAGTTCAGTTCATTCATCCACGTGTATGTAGATGTCATCACATTCACAATAAAAAATGAGCTGGAGCAACAGCACAGCAGGTAGGGCATTTGCCTTGCACGCAGCCAACCCAGGTTTGATCCCCAGCATCCCATAGGGTCCCCTGAGTACCACCAGGAGTAATTCCTGAGAGCACGAGCCAGGAGTAACTCCTGTGCACCGCCGGGTATGACCCAAAAAAAGAAGGGGAAAAAATAAAAAGCAAAAATCACAGTAAAAAATAAAAGGATCTCTCTCATACTTGGGATATATTATAGAAATAGTATGGAAAAGGATCAAAGTCATAGAAGTGAGCTGACATGGGGCGGGGGGGGAGGGGGCTGGGAGGGTGCTTCACCCAGGGAAACGTGGACAAAAGGGCTCTCTAGAG
Organism: Sorex fumeus; assembly: GCF_029834395.1. NCBI lineage: Eukaryota > Metazoa > Chordata > Mammalia > Eulipotyphla > Soricidae > Sorex > Sorex fumeus. The sequence goes on from NW_026606155.1 coordinate 6,990,688, forward strand.
AGGGGTGTGGTGCTGGATGATGTCTGCATGAAAAGCATAAGAGTCTTTTAAAATCTCGGCACCTCAATACAAATGATCGAAAGTTTTTATAAGGGCTGGAGAAATAGTATCAGGGTTGGCTCATGCCTTGTATGTGGCCAGTTTGGTGTGACCCTTGCCATCCAGGATCAGGGTACCCTGAACACCTTCAGATGTGACCTCTGAGCACTGCTGATGTGGTCCCCGAGCACTGCTGCAGGGCCCAGGCAGCAATGGGGCCTTGGCTTATTAGGAGGCATCCCCATCTCCAGACCTTCTGAGCACCACTTGGGAGGCCCCGCCCCAATTTTAAGAAAGTAATTCTGTTGAGGCACGGGTGTGTTTATGGGTATGTGTGGGAGGGGTCTAGTAAATAACTCAGTGACCTAGAAGACCTGCCTGGGAAACCTAAAGGTTTCAAGTTCAATCCCCAGTGCAACCACATGCGCCAAGCACGATCCTAGCAGCTCTGTGTTGGCACCTGGCAGCTGTGCTGACTGTGATCATTGTGCCATAAACAATTTTTGAGCTGTGCGGCATCTGGGTGTGTGTGAGGACCACAACCCAGGGTGTGTCATTAAGAGGATGGGAGCACCACAGCCAGAAGTGTGACCCTGACAAGGTACAAGCATCGCAGTGACCCCCCCAGCCAAGTGCCACACCCTGAGTGTGTGAAAGCACAACTAGGGGAGCGTACATATGCTGGTACCACAACTGAAGGGACTATGACCTCTTGGCTAAGTGTGTGAGCACCACAACCAAAAATGTGCAGGCACCACAGCCAAATAGGCACGTGCCTCCTGGTCACTGCAGCAACAACAATGATGCAGAGAAAGGGGAGCATGAAAAAAAAAATAAGTCATTCCTAAGGCTGGAGTGATAGCACAGCGGGTAGGGTGTTTGCCTTGCACACAGCTGACCCGGGTTCGATTCCCAGCATCCCATATGGTCCCCGAGCACCGCCAGGAGTAATTCCTGAGTGCATGAGCCAGGAATAACCCCTGTGCATCTCCGGATGTGACCCAGAAAGCAAAAAGCCAAAAAAAAAAAAAACCTGATTATTTTGAGAGATGACCTCCCAGATAGGAAAGTTAGGTTACAGACTTTATAGGATTTAATATGCAAAACACTGATAAGTACATTCCAAACTTTTTTTTTGTTGCTTTTTGGGAGCCAAATCCAGCAGTGCTCAGAGCTTACTCTCGGCTCTGCGCTCAGGAATCATTACTGACAGTGTCTGGAAGGCCATATATGGTGATGGAGACCACTCCTCTATCATAATTATTATGGTATATGAAAACTGACAGACCCTAATGTTTGCTGAACATCACATTAACGAATTCAAAATCAACTGATTCTATGTGATGTCCCCAAAAGAACTGAATTGGGTGAGCCATGAAATTAAACATTATTATTATTATTTTTTTACATTTTGACTGGGGCTGGAGCGATAGCACAGCAGGTAGGGTATTTGTCTTGCACGCGGCTGACCCAAATTCGATTCTTCCACCCCTCTTGGAGAGCCCAGCAAGCTACTGAAAGTATCCTGCCTGCACGGCAAAGCCTGGCAAGCTCCCCATGGCATATTCAATATGCCAAAAACAGTAATAAAACGTCTCACAATGGAGACGTCACTGGTGCCTGCTCAAGCAAATCCATGAACAACGGGAGGACAGTGATACAGTGCTACATTTTGACATGACCCAAATTATAAATGTAATTCAACAGTTATAAGAAAATACTAACCTGTTATATTCTAAGTTTACATGCATTTTTTCCAATGCTTTGACAAATATCAAAAGGACACTAAATGAAAATAATAGTTCTAAGGTTTCACATTCATTTGGATACGAAGACTAGGTGTCATTTACTGTGACCCTGGCAAGTTATTAATGATCTGTTTTTCATCCTGAAAAAAAGATAATACCTAACAAAATGTTTTTGTAGACTAAACAATGAGATAACTTGGGAATACTTTCTGGTACTCAACTAGGGTTGAATACCAATGTTGCAAAATTTATGAAAACTGTAAAAGCACTTTGGTTTGCTTTATCTGAAATTTAGGTTAGAAAAGCTTGAGTGCATATAATTTCTCGATCAATGGATAGTTCCCTTCTTCATGTAAATCAACGACTTCATGTAATCAACGACTTTAATCAACAATTACCTAAATAAAATCACGCCGGCTTTCAAAGGAGGGCTTACTGCAAAGAACCATCAAGGTACCATTGGTTTTATTTAAAAATAGATAAAAACACGCACGGAATTGGCAGAAGTAGGTCTGGAGACTGCCTTATTTAGCTGGAGGGGAAAAAAAATACTGCGTGCTCACAAGTGTGAAGAGGCAAATTATTTGGCTAGATTGGTTGAAATGGGCAGTTCTAAGACCTGGTGTTCACCGCATTCCCAGGGAGTATTACGTCAAGGTCGGACGTACACCGGGATTATGAATTCATCCTCTAGCCACTAAAACTTTAACCAACAACGCCGAATCACTTAGGAAAGCTTAGTAGAAATGCAAAACTCCAGCCAGCTTCCATCGAACTAACTGAATACTTCGCACTTGTTTTTTAATTTTATTTCGTTTTTAATTGAATCACCGTGAGATACACAGTTACCAAAACGATTCATGATTGGGTTTCAGTCATCACAAAGCTCCCACACCCGTCCCATACTTTGCACTTCAACAGAGCTCCGAGTCACATGAAAAAAACATCACCGGGTCACTCAATAGTTGGCGGGAGGGGAGGATCTGGTTAGGGAACGCCAAGATTTCCAATTTCCCGGAGCACTTTAACAACGAGCCAGCCGCCTTCGATGCATTATCTCCCTTTGGGATATGCGAGATAACTGCACGAACTCGGGGACATGGATGTCTGTCTGACTCTCTCACTTTGAAGAGACGAGGGACTGTGGGGGACGGGAGAGAGTGGGTCACCCCACTCGGGAGCAGCAGGGATTGGTTCTGGGATGTCCAGAAGTCTGAGCCCGAAGGTCAAAAGGAGTTCCTGGGCCCATGCGCTCTGCAGGCGCGCGCACAGACCCCGAGCTCAGAGGGCGATTCCACCGCTCCTGGCGAGAAGCCACCCACAAGCCCGGCGGGCAGCAAGGCCTGGGGGCAGTGGAGGGGGGCTCTGTGGGTGCACGATCGGGGACCCCCGGGGTCCCCGGGGCTTCCGGAGCCCACCCCCGGCCTCGACGGCTGATCTTTACCTCTCCGGCCGCCCTCCATGCTGAGATCCTCTTGCAGCTGCCTCGGGGGTTACAGGTTGGGACCCCTTCGGTCCTTCCCAGGGCCCGGCCAGCCCCCGCAAAGCAGGTGGAGCACGCAGGAGGCGGCGGGCGGCTGCGGGAGAGTGGGGCCCCGGCCGGTTGCTAAGGCCGCGTTCCGGGCTCCGGGGCTGTGACGTCACGACGCGCGGACGCGCGCGCTCCCGCTCCGGGTACCCGGCGCGGCCCCGGCGGCGCTGGAGGGCGGAGGATGGAGGATGGAGGATGGAGGATGCGGGGACGCGCAGGACCGCAGCGCTGCCGGGCGCGCGGTTGGAGCCCCGGGGTACCGCCCGCCGTCCACACAGCCGTCTCCTGCTAGGACTCAGGTCGCCGACCACTGGCAGGCCTCGTCCCTGCAGGAGGAGCCGGGAGAAGAGGCCGGTGGGGGTTGGGGAGTGGAGGGTGGGAGGTGTGGGGGTGTCAAACAGGAGCAAATGATGTATGGGGGCTTAGTGCCAGTTCCAAATCGAAGCAGATCCTGAACATACGGATTAGTGAAAGTCCTGCGGCGGGTTATATGTGTGGAAAAACGTCTGTTTCCATCTCAAGTTTTAGCCGGAGTCATTTGTTTCTATTTACTTGTCTGAACACGGAACCTTTCTTCTCCACTTTCCTCTCCCTTTCTCCTGCACCCCGGTTACTCTGAAGACTCCACATCATCATCATCATCATCATCATCGTCATCGTCATCATCATTGCTCTTATTATTATTCGCCATGGAGAGTTACAACTTGAACATGGTGTGGATTTATTTGTAGCTTCCTACAATTTAATTCGGAAGCAGTTTGCTTTGAATTCGTGGAAGATCAGAATAGACAGGGAGGAAGCAACAGTGATGCTACTGACATTTTGGGCTGGATGCATAATTCTTGGTTGTGGGGTCAGGAATGTCCTCCGTAGTGCAGAATGTTTAGCAGCTACTAGATGCCCATAGAAACACTTCCCCCGCCCCCCCCAACACACACCAAATTTTGACCATCAGAAGTATTTCTAACACTGCAAAATCTTAACAAATTCCTATTGGGGATCACTGGGATAATAGCAAGACAATGGACTTTTTAGCCTCTTTTCTAAAATGTAACAGATGCTGCTTACTTTGCAGTTGTCCAGATTAATTGTAGAGAGCCCAGGAAAATAGAATGAGGCTTTTAACTAATAATAGTTTTCTTTCTGTTAAGTCTCAGAATTGGGGTTCCAAGGACTGCAGGCATAAAGAAGTTAGCCAGGAACTGCACTGGAAAACAAAAGAGGATGGTGACACACAATTGCTTCCCCTGACTGTAGGGCGTATCAGATTAAACAATTGAGGATGGTGGAGGTTGTCCATGGGGCCTCTGTGACCCAACAACAAAGATCATTTGGAAGGAGTCAGGACAGAAAGGCAGCTGTGGTCCAAAGAACAAGAACTCCTTAATCCCTGTCTAAGAACATGAAGCCTTTTGTTCCACTACTCGCACCTGGAAAATACTTTGCATGTAATAAGCCTCCAGTAAGCATTTGTTAAATTGAATTAGACCTGAAGCATAAAGGGCAAACCCTCCTGGGAGAGATAAGGCAGTGACTCGATTCAAACACAAGAGAGATGAGTTCTGCTTTCTGAAGTAGATTTAGGAGGCAAAGTAGATTTTGCTTCTAAACACAAAAGGGGGCTCCTTGAGCAGGAGCTACCAACCGAGTGGGAGAGGGTTCTGAAGACATTGCACCTGAGGATTTAACTGCAGCCAGACCCATTATTTCTCTTAATAATCTTGTTCCGTTTCTTTCATGACCTTCCCTGTAGGACCTTTAACTCATTACTTGGAGCAGTGACTGTTGTAGCTGAAGTGCAATTTAATTTGTCCTTGGCTTTTACTCTGTGTGTTCAATGAAGGAGAGAAGATCCCTTCTGGTGGCAGTTCCCAGGAGATGTATCTGCTCATGGGCAGCTGTGCTCAGCTGCTGGGGACTTGTTACAGAGTTAGCTGCCCAGAAAACCCTTCCACAGGGGGTGAGGGGTGGGGGGAATCACTCCTAGCTGCAGCAGCCCCTGAGAGCAGGCATTCCTGAAGACCTTTGCCAAACATCTCAATGTAAATACCACATGGATCACATGGTACAAAGGTTTATTTTTGTTATCGGTAGCTAAATATACATACACCTGTTTTTAGAAGGTAAACATTTTTTCTGCCTCTAAGGAAGTGATAGGCTTACCTTTATTACTGGGTTTCTCTTTTTGGTCTTCATTCACTAGAAGCACAAAACTAAGATTAGTGTTTGGTTGCAATAATTATCCACAGTCTATTTATTTAATTCACCCCCTTCCCACCCTCCACTCCCTGCTTCATCTTGATATCAGAAATCAGGCCCTGGGCCTGACGCAAATGAAGCAAGCAGTCAATCACTGAGTCACACATCTTTCCTATATTTTAAAATTTTCTTTCTTATGCAGGGGATTATTAATTAGTATTACTATTGTTTTGTGACAGCAGGGATCAAACACAGATATCATGTGTGCAAAGCAGGCAAATCCCAGGCTCAGGAATTTTATCTTTAAAAATATTTGGGGGCCGAAGCTATAGCACAGTGGGTAGGGTGTGTTAGCCTTGCACACAGCCAACCTGGATGTGATCCCTGGCATCCCATATGGTCCTCCGAACACTGCCAGGAGTAATTTCTGAGTACAGAGCCAGGAGCAACCCCTGAGCATCACCGGGTGTGACCCAAAAAGAAACAAAATTATTTATATATTTTTGGTGTTTTGGGCCATATCCAGCAGTGCTCAGGGCTTGCTTCTAGCTTTTTGCTCGGGGATCACTCCTGGCAGGGCACTGGAACCATGTATGGTGCCAAGGATCAAACTTAGGTCTGTCATGTTAACATAATACCTACTATACTATCTGGTTAAGTTGGATTTATCATTTTTATTGGATAAGTTCTAAGTCCTTTGGAAAGGGAGATATAAATGAAAATAAATTATATATATATCTGAGTACATGGGCTGGAGTGATAGCACAGCGGGTAGGGCGTTTGCCTTGTATGCAGTTGACCTGGGTTCAATTCCTTCATCCCTCTCAGAGAGCTCTGCAAGCTACCGAGAGATTCCCCTCCACACGGCAGAGCCTGGCAAGCTCCCCGTGGCATATTCGACATGCCAAAAACAGTAACAAGTCTCACAATGGAGACGTTACTGGTACCTGCTCAAGTAAATCGATGAACAATGGGACAACAGTGCTACAGTGAGTCCATATAATGTATGGTTTATTATATTTTAATATACATTGAAAAATGTATATTATTATGCATATACTTAATCTATTGCATTTTCACAGTCCAGAGTTTCTCAAATTCATGCTTGTCTGTTTGGAAATAGCAGCAGCACTGAAAATTATACAGTGAGTGCAATAAAAATAAGTATGGGCTAGGGATGGCTTAATGGATTGAAGTGCAAGCTTTGCATGTTGGAACTTGGGTTCTATCCTGGGTACTGTGATCCCCCCAGCACTGCCAGGAACAATGTCTCAGCACCACACTAGTGAATGGAGAAATGCCCATCACTGTTAAGTGCAGCCCCATTATAAATCAAGAAAAAAAACCCAAAAAAGTAAAGACCAAGATAATCTTACTGTTTTTATATAAACAGAAGACATGTTTTTTTTTAAATTTATTATGTACATTTCAATGGTGGACATATTTTAATCCTTAAGGGATACAAACGAAGGACATTTGGGAAATATTTGAAAGGAGCAGAATTAAATGGTGTGTATACTTTGTACTGAGTCTCAAAACAAAACCCATTAGCTTTGTGACTAAAGAAACGTAGGAAAATTTGCACAATTGACCACCTGTCATTCTCCAATCAAAATACTATTTATAACTAACGTAGAAATTTTAACTTGGAGATGATTTTAACTCGCCACAACTAATGCACTCATTTCCCGCCCGTCACTAGAGGGGGCTTTAGGAAAGTTTTAAGTTGTTTTCATATTGGGAAGGTGGTCAAGTTGAGACAATTTAAACCTATAAATCTTACACAGTGAGAATAAAGAGCAAATGAGTTGGGCAAAAACAAAAACCAGCCAAAACAACAAAAAATCTGGTTAAAATAGATATTCCTTTAGAGTCAATGCCATATAATCCACTTTAAAAAATTATTATTAGAAAACGTTTTTGGGCATCTTGTTTTACAAAGCTTTTTTGGGGTCACACCCAGCGATGTACAGGGGTTACTACTGGCTCATGCAATCAGGAATTACTCGAACCCGGGTTGGCCACATGCAAGGCAAACACCCTACCCATTCTGCTATCGCTCCAGCTCAATTTATAAAGCTTTTTATCTGATTTTGGGACTGTACCCAGAGGTGTTCTGGCTCTGTGCTCAGAGGTTACTCCTGGCAAAACTCAGGAGATCATATGTGATGTTGTGGATTGAAGGAGGTCAGCCATGTGCAAACAAGTGTCTTAACCCCTATACTATCTGTTGGATCCTACAAAGCTTTTAATAAGTGTTTGGCGTTTCACTTTTAAGCTTATCACCAGTGTCAGCATCAAGCCCAGGGATAAGATGAGTATTATCTAAAGACACTTCATAGAAAAAAGTATTCATCATTTACAATCTATGGCTTTATTTTTTTGAATTTTCTTGTAAAGGAACAGAAGTTTCCAGATTTTGGCTATTGTGAATAGTGCTGCAACGAACATATAGATATAGATGTAATTTCTACTGTGCTTTTTTGCATCCTCTGGATATATTCCCAGAAGTGGTATTGTGGGGTCATATGGATGCTCAATTTCTAGTTTTTGAAGGACTGTCCATATTGTTTTCCAGAAAGGCTGGACTAGTGGGCATTCCCACCAAAGTGAAAGAGTGTCCCTTTTCCCCCACATCACAATAACCAAAATCTGGAAACAACCCAAGTGTCCTAGAACAGATGACTGGTTAAAGAAACTTTGGTACATCTATACAATGGAATACTATGCTGCTGTTAGGAGAGATGAAGTCATGAAATTTGCTTATAAATGAATAGACATGGAGAGTATCATGCTAAGTGAAATGAGTCAGAAAGAGACGGACAGACATAGAAGGACTGCACTCATTTGTGGAGTATAAAGCAACATAACATGAGGCTGACACCTGAGGATAGTAGATACACGGGACAGAGAGATTTCTCCATAGCTGGAAGTCTGCCTCATGAGCAAAGGGGAGAAGGGAGCTGAAACAGAGAAGGAATCACTAAGAAAATGATATCTTGAGGAACCGGTCGGGATGGGAGATGTGTGCAGAAAGTAGATAAAGGACCAAACATGATAGCCTCTGAGTGTCTGTATTGCAAACCATAATGCCCCAAAGTAGAGAGAGAGAGAGAGAGAGTATGGGGAATATTGTCTGCCATGTAGGCAGGGGGAGAGTGGGAAAGGGGGGGTATACCAGGGATATTGGTGGTGGGGAATGTGCACTGATGGAGACAGAGTGTTCGATCATTGTGTGATTGTAACCTAACCATGAAAGCTTGTAACTATCTCACGGTGATTCAATAAAATTAAAAAAAAAAAAAGAACAGAAGTGACCACAATTTTCTAGAAAGCAATAATGCCTATCACAGAGAAAAATATGGATGGAGAATGGCGAGAAATAATAGGAGTTACTGATGCCAAATGGCCGTTTTGAGTGCTCAGAAGGAATCGACCTTGGCTAGCTGAATACAAACACAATCTTATTCATTGAAAATGATTGCTCTCAGAACTAGACCACCACAGGGAGTGTTTCATTACTCTTTTAAATCTGCTTCATTCCACACTTCATTATCATTTTCCCTTCAGTTGAGCAGAGCACAAAATCATGACTGGAGGTAGCTCAGTCAGCTTCTTTGTGAAGAAAAGAGTCATACATAGGGACCACTGAGAGAAGGGTGCTAGAATTGTGAGTATTAGGTCCGCTAATAACCTTCAGAATCCTCCATCACTCCAGCTTTCCCCCAGCTGTGCTCTTTAAATCTCTGCATCCAATTAAGAGAATAAGTCTCTATGCAGAGAACCTAATCGTTCTGTGGTTACTAGGTTACCTGTCCCCATAGCTTAAGTAGATCATTTTATCTATTCTTCCACTGCCCATCAATGGCCTAAATCCCCTGGGATGATGCTTGAAGGTTTGATAAAACTCCACCTAATAATATTCTCTGTTTACAAGTGGCTTCACCATTGAAAACAAAGCCAGACCAAAAAAAAAAACTATGAATCCATTCTGGTAATTTTCGTTTCACTTAAAAATATTAAAAAAATAAAATCCAAAACATTTTTGCAGGTCACTAATAAAAATTATCTGTTCTGCCTGCCCTATTTGTCTAAAGGATTCAATGTCTATTTGTCTAAAAGACTATTTTTCTAAAGGACTCAATCTCCTCTTTAGTCAGACTTTCATTCTTTTAAGCAGGGTGTCTGCTTGCCATTTATTTACTCTTCAAACACTTTTTAGCTTAAATAATAATCTTAAATGACCTTTTATTGTAAAATGTTCAAATATAGGAAATAGCTTTTGGTTAGACCTAATGATTTAAAGTACTTGGAGAGCACGATTGGAAACAAGTTTAGATGATATTAATAATGTCTTTAGAATATTTGAGCAAATAGCCCAGACAATGGAAGCAGGTGCTTCTTTGCTCCCCAGACATGTTCAGGTTTTGCCTTGACTTGTCTCAAATATATTTCTCTTGCCCTCTTTGAGTTCTCCATTTTATCTGTAAATGGCAGAAGAATGATTTGTCTTTCATGTTCTCAAAAATGTCCAAGAATATGAAAATGTGTTATAATAATAGCTTCTTCAAAAGATTGGTCTCCCCAAGGAGGTAGAATGGATCTCACCAGAGGTCCTGCTAGTCCTTGAGGCATGTCACAGTGATATTTGTTTTATTTCAAGCTAAGGCCAATCTGTAGCCCATGGGCACAAAAAAAAATGCTAGCTGACTTCGACCATGAGTGTGGAAAGGTCGGACTACAGCTAAATCTCACGAAGACAATGTTTGTGAGAAACGGTCTCGTTCCTGATGTTCCTTTTTATTGGTATTTTTTAAATAAATTTTTATTTATTAATTTTTAAATTTTTACTTGATCGTCGACGATCAAGGATCAGGGACACTGTCTCATATGCCAAGGTGTCGAAAATCAGATGGGCTGGTCACGTAATGAGATTTAAAGACGACCGTTGGACTAGAGCTGTTACTGATTGGATTCCACGGGATGTCAAGAGACCGCGTGGCCGCCCACCTACCAGATGGTCAGACTTCTTTGTCAAGATCATGAACGATCGGTTTGAGGCCCTCCATGTTCCCGGAGCGAAGAGATGCCATTGGGCTACACTAGCACGCGACAGGGACAAATGGAGACGTTACTGGCGCCCGCTCGAGCAAATCGACGACTAACGGGAAGTTAAGTGATAAGTGAAGTGAAATTTTTACTAGTGAAACACCATGAGGTACAGTTGTAGACTTACAAATTTTTTGTGCTTGTGTTTCAGTTATACAATGATCGAGTACCCATCCCTCCACCAATGCCCATTCTCCACCACCACTAATCCCAGTAACCTTCGCACCCCCCATCCCCCCATTCCATTCGCTCTCAAAGGAATGAACATCTCCAAATGCAACAGTTATGTGCACCTAGGTTGAGAAGTCAACATGACGAATGACCTGGCACCTGAGTGGCACAGGAGAAAGAGAGCGGCTTGGAATGCCTTCAAGAGTGTTGAAGAAATAGCTAAGAGCATGAACAACCTTTGACTCCGGGCATATCTCTTCGATTCCACTGTTCTTCCTGCATTAACATATGCCTCAGAGATCTGTAAAATGATGACTGGGGCCCTAGGAAAACAGTATGAGAATGCTATTCAGGTCTCCCAAAGAGGAATCGAAGGAGCTATGCTTGGAGTATCAAGCTTCACTCAAGTGAAAGAAAGAATTCGGAGTCCTGAACTCCATTGATGATCAAGAATCAGGGATGCTGTCTCATTTCCCAAGGCAAATGAGCTGGACCCAGTGTCAGATGGGCTGGACATGTAATGCGATTTGGAGACGACATCTGGACTAGAGCCGTTACCTACTGGATTCCACGGGATGTCAAAAGATAGCGTGGCTGCCCATCTATGAGATGGTCAGACTTCTTCGTCAAGACCCTGAACAATGGATTTGAGGATCTTCATGTTCCTGGAGCTAGCAGATGCCACTGGGCTACACTAGCACGCGATAGGGACAAGTGGAGATGTTACTGGCGCTCACTCAAGCAAATCTATGAGTAAAAGGATGTCAAGTAATCAAGTGAAAATTTTTTTTTATCAGAAATAACTTTTGTTTGGGGCTGGAGTGATAGTGCAGCAGTTAGGGTGTTTGCCTTGTATATGGCCAACTTAGGTTTGATCTCTGGCATCCCATATGGTCCGCCAAGCACTTCCAGGAGTGATTCCTGAGCACAGAACCAGAAGTAACCCCTGAGCATTGTCGGGTGGGACCCAAAACCAAATTAAAACAGAAAAGAAATAACTTTTGTTTGTTTGCTTTTGGGACACACCCAACTGTGTTCAGGGGTTACTCCTCATTTTGTGTTCATGGAACACTTCTGGTGGTGCTGGGAGGAATCTTTTGTGGTGGTGGAGATTGAACCAGATACAGCAAGGCAAGCACCTCACCCTCCTGTACAATCTCTCTGGCCCCAATAATAACTTTTCTTTTTGTTTGTTTGGTTTTTGGTTTGCTTTTTCTGTCATACCTGACCATGCACAGGAGTTACTCCTGGCTCTGCACTCAGGAATTATTCCTGCTTGTGATTGGAAGACCATATGGGATGCTGGGAATTGAACCTGGGTCAGCCACATGCAAAGCAAAGGCCCTTCCTGCTGTTCTATCGCTCCAGCCCCAGAAATAACTTTTCTATAGAGAAATCTAACTATGTGACAGGCATCTTCATACAGAGCATTGGTTCTTACTGGATCATTCTCTCCTTGCCTTGTGAACCTCCTTATTGCTCCAGAAAGCCTCTAGCTCATTCCTTAGCTCAGGACAAACACGTTGTTCTGTCCCTTTAACTTTAGAATCTACATCCATGTAGAATCTAAATTCATATGTATAATTACGTAGGTTCCTTTCCCCACTGATTGCTCTGAGGTGAATCTGATTACTCCACAAATCCAAGAAGAATCCAGAGGGTAAGAGGTGAATTCTCCATCATGTAACAATGGCAGTCACTGAAATTTTTTTTTTTCCTCATAAGCAACCTTCCATTAAAACTAAGGAGGTCAATTCAGGAAGTCATTTCCAGGTGAGGTCAGAGTCTAGAAACTGAGGTGGTTTACTGATCATAGAGAGACTTCCTCTTTGTTGTTTACCACAGGCTGAGTGGAGGCTTATGTAAAAAAAGACAAAAATGGTAAAATGATGACTGGAGCCTCCTTCATTTTCTTTTTAAACAAGGCTGGCGGTAAACAACTATTTTCTTGTGTCTGTCAGAGAAGTTGGGGGTCAAAAAGGATACCAGTGATTGCTAAGCCCCAACCCTCCTCTTTCAGAAGACTGCAAAATCCCAGAAAGATAATTAGCCCCCACAGCTCAGCCCTTTGGCCATGGATTTAGTCATTTCACTAAGTCAGGAAACAGGCAGGAGCCAATAATCCCAGTGACACTTCATTATGCATATTTGTTCTTGTGTAAATGTGTTACCTAAAACAATGGAAAATTTATTTTCTTGTGCAATCATGGACATACAAAATGCAAAGGGCATATGAGTTTGCTTAAATCCTTTATCTTAGACAAATAAGTGCTTCAGCTGTTTGAGATCACTGTCAGTATGTATATATTTATTTTTAAAAGTTTTTATTTTTTGACAGTTCTTACTTAAATTTCTGTATTTTTTTTAAATGTAGGAGTACTGCAATTTATCCAGCCATTGATTAAAGCTGATTGAATTGGGCATGAACTCCACATTACTTTAAAACAAATTTTTAATTGAATATCCGTGAGATAGACCATTACAAAAATGTTCATAATTGGGTTTCAGTCATACAATGATCCAGCACCCATCCCTCCACCAGTGTACATTTCTCACTACCAGTGTCCCCTGTTTCCCTACCACCGTCTCCCAACCCCTGCCCCCTCCCCCAACCTCCCTCTCTGGGAGGCACTTTCCTTCTTGCTCTGTTTCTCCTTTTCCTTTTGTGTGTTATGGTTTATGATACAAGTGCTAAGAGGTCATGGTGTTTGTTCAGGGCATTCAGTATTTTTATCGGGATGGTAAGGCTAGAATAGCTTTTCAACTGGAAGGGGGCTTTGGGGTGTGGATGTGACTACTGAGGCTTCTGGAAGTACAGGGAGGTGGGGGGGGGGGGTAGCTCATCCCGAGCCCGAGAAAGCCTGGAGGTTTCAGTCACAAAATCCGCATACCAGAATTTTCAGCAGATTATATCTTGGTGAGGTCCATCCTGAGACAGTGGAACCAGGTCAGGGATATGGTGGCGATTTTGGATTGTGGAAGCAAGTGACTGCCTGGGGCTCTGCTTGGGCGGGCACAGGCCAACCTGCCCCCCCCCCCCTTTGTTTATCCCGGTCTGTTCAGCCATGCATGGGTCCGAGATTAACTGTGGCTTTTGAACTCTTTTGAGATTTATTTATGAGTCTCTGAAACAAGGTCAATAAATGAGCGTATATAGCCGAGCTGGAGGTGGTTTGTGGGCATGGCTCCCACATACCTAACTTTTGTCGTTTTTTTTTTCATTTCATTTCATCATCCTGTTAATCGTCGATTGCCTCGAGCAGGCCCCAGTAACGTCTCTTTCATCCTAGCCCTGAGATAATATTCACGGCTCTTTAAGAGAATGAGACCCATCATTGTTACTGGTATTTGGCATATTGGGTAGGCCACGGGGAGTTTGCCAGACTCTGCCCTGTGGGCAGGCTACATTCGATAGTCTGCAAGTTTGTTCAAAGCAGGAATGAGGTAATAAGATGTCGCGTGGCCGCGAATGCGGCTGCGCGGTTCCAGGATCTTGATTTTATAGTCTCTGAGTCTTGGCCGCTGATGGGATTACACGGCGCCAGGGGGCCAGGTGGTGGGTGTGACCCCCGCCTACTGGAATTTGGAGGATCTGGGTGGAAGATGCTCGACTCCAATTCGAGTAGGCTTGGAGGTCTAGGCCCCGGAACCCGCGTGGCTTTGTCCCTCTGCCAGTACCTTCATGTGTGCGGAGAGTGGTCTCAGCATGGTGGTGGCTGGTCCTGGAGGTCTCCGGCTGCCGGAGCCCCGGTCGGGGCGGGGAGGAAAGCTCGACCCGCTCCCCTCCAAGGGGTCCTGGCGAGGGACACCCAGGCGCGGGGGCAAAAGACTGCACTGTTCTCTTCCGGGATCTGGATTTGTCGTTTAATTTTTTGGTAAACTTGGCTGCTCATTTTTACCACCTTTATTCATAAATAAAATTCTGTAGCACTGTAGCACTGTCTTCCTGTTGTTCATCAATTTGCTCGAGTGGGCACCAGTAATGTCTCTATTGTGACACTTGCTGTTACTGTTTTTGGCATATCGAATACACCACAGGGAGTTTGCCAGATTCTGCCATGTGGGTGGGATACTCTCGGTAGCTTGCCGGACTCTTTGAGAGGGACGGAGGAATAGAACCCTGGTCGGCCGCATGCAAGGCAAATGCCCTTCCCACTGTGCTATCGCTCCAGTCCAATAAAATCTATTGGAAAAAAATCAAACAAACTTAGCCCCTAGTTGTTGGGATCAGGTCAAAGGCACAGTAGCTAGCAATTTGGGGTATCAGGTAGCTTGAAGGCACCATCAGGCTGCTACTGCACTCGCCCAGAGGGTGCACGTTGATCTGCTGGTGCCACCATACCCCTATCTATTTAGTTTTAAAACTATATTTACCCCTACAAGGTAAGCAGATATTATCTTTCCAAAATGAGCTCTTCTCTCCTCAAGATGACTCTCTTCCTAAAGTCTAGTGATCACACTGAGTTTTGGAGTATTTTGCACTGGAGAATCAGAGAGGCAGCTTCTCTCTATCAATGATAGGACAGAATATCAATAGATTTCTATGAAGCAAAAACTACCACATGTTGCATTTCGACCAATGTTAATCATCACCTAATACATGCAAAGCCCAGATATATTCAAGAATACTCCTGAAATTGCCTTCATATTCTTCAGAGACAGCTATACTTTCCCTAGTTTATAACCTCTTCAAGGACCTCTGCTTTACCTGCTTTGAACAGCACTGTCTGTAGCACTGTCCTCCCGTTGTTCATTGATTTTCTAGAGCGGGCCCAGTAACGTCTCCATCGTGAGACTTAATGTTACTGTGTTTGGCATATCAAATACGTCACGAGTAGCTTGCCAGGCTTTGCCGTGTGGTCAAGATACTCTCAATAGCTTGCTGGGCTCTCCGAGAGGGGCAGAGGAATCAAACGGGGTCGGCCAGGTCTGCCGTGTGCAAGGCAAGTGCCCTACCTGCTGTGCTATCACTCTAGCCCACTTCGTTTTGAACAGAATCGATGGAAACCGGAACTTCCTGGGGATATTGGAAAGTGCCAGATAACACAGAGTAGCCCATTATGAGTGTGTTGGAATCTATTTTCTTTTGAGAGCTGGGTCTGTAGTTTTTGAACTGCTGTTATCTTGACCAGGAAACATGGTTCCTCATCAGCACTGAGCTGGTATGATTGTTGTGACAAGAATGGGTGAGAGGTTGTATCAATATTAGTGACAAAGAAGGCAGGTAAGGACAGGAAAGAAATTGTGTGTGTGTGTGTGTGTGTGTGTGTGTGTGTGTGTGTGTTGGGGAGAGCAGGGGAAGAGAGAAAGGGAGGTAACAGAGAAAGGAGCAGTGGTCAGGGACCTCAGGTTCACTGGTAATATGTGGAGTGGAATATCTATATATTCAAACCACAGACTCAACTACGCTGAAAACATGAGACACACGATTCAATCTACAACCACCTGTCAAATTGGCAGGCTAGGGGCTGGGGGTGGGGTGTGTGGGAGGGAACCTGGGGACACTGGTGGTAGAACTGCTGCTGGAACATTATATGTTTAAAACTCACCTATCAGTAACTTTGAATATCATGGTTTTCTAAATATTTTTTTTCTTAAAAGAGGCTGGCTTTCAAGCCATGGAGTAAAAGGGGAAAAGGGAGCTCAGATAGAGAAGGGAACACCAAATAAAGGGTGTTGGGAGGATTCTCCCAGGATGGGAGAAGCATGCTGAAAGTAGACTATAGACCAAACATGATTGTCACCCATTGCCTCTTTTGAAAACCACAACACCCAAAAAGAGAGAGAAAACAAAAGGGAATGCCCTGCCACAGAGGTAGGGTGGGATGGGGGATGGGGGGTGGGAGGGATACTGAGATCCATGGTGGTGGGAAATGGGAGCTGGTGGAGGGATGGGTATTTGAACATTGTATAATTGAAACCCAAGCACAAAAATTTTTCAGTCTAAAACTGTACCTCATGATGTCTCACTAATAAAAATTAAAAAAAGAAAAGAAAAGAGAGGCAAGAAATGGCTTCTCCTTACCTACAATGCCCTCGCCCAACTGCAGGGTTTTCCTCTTACTCTAACATATGGTTTTTTCTTTTAAAATGGTCTTCTTTGCTTTGATTTTTAATCCAACCAGTGTTCTTTTCCCCTTGCGCAGTGCTGGAACCAGAGTGCAGTACCTAATGCATATGAAATACGTGCTCATCTCAGCTACAATCATATTCCTATCTTCATATTTTATTTATTTTTTTTGGTCACACCCACAATTCTCGGGGCTTACTCCTGGCTATGCACTCAGGTATTACTCCTGGTGGTGCTTGGGAGACCATATGGGATGCTGGGGATCTAATCTGGGTCGACCAAATGCCCTACCTGCTGTACTATTTCTCTAACCCTCTGTCTTCACATTTTCTTGTTGGTAGATGCAATAGGCTGAATGAATGATGGACACACAAAAACATCAATTACTAGAGACTGGAGAGGTAGTATAGCGGTTAAGGTACTTGCCTTGTATACTTCTGACCTTGGTCCAACCCAGTACTGCATATGGCTTCCTGAGTATTTTCAGGTATAATCCCAGATCACAGAGCCAGGAGTAAGCCCTGAGAACCACAGGGTGTGAGTTCCTCCACATTACTCCCCCATAACTCACAAAAAATACCATGTCGTAATCCTTGAAACCTATAAATGTTATTTTTATAGTGTGAAAAGTCAAACTCAGGGCCTTACACATGTAAAGCATGTACTCCACTACTAAGCCACATCCTGATCCTCCAGATATTACTCCATAAGGAAAAAGATTCTTGCAGAGGTGATTCAATTAAAGGCCATGTACCTGGTACATCCTGGTGAGTCTAGACATAACCAAAGTGTTCTTATAAGAGGGAGAAGGGAGAACACACCAGCTGGAGATGAAACTGGAGTGACGTCACAAGGCAAGGGAAGTCACAGGGCTGAGTCAGTAGACTCAGGGAATGGACTATTCCCTAGAATGAAGGAGTGAGGTCCTGCAGACATTGATGTTGGCCTAATAGTACCGACAAGGTCTGGCTTCCAGAGCAATGGGGAGTATGGTTTTTACTGACTTAGTTTTATTTTGTTTGGAAGCTACACACAGTGGTTCTCGGGGGCTACCCCTAACACACTGCGTGGATCACTCCCAGGGGTGCTCGGGGGAGCAAATGGTGCCAGGGATCAAACCTGAATTCCTACATGCAAAGCACGTGCTCTGATCTCTTGATCTTGCTCTCCAACTGCTAGTTTTGCTCTTTGTGTTTCTTTCTTTGGATGGGGGGGAACTGGGACACACCTGGGGGTGCTCAGGACTATTTCTGCTTCTGTGCTTAGGACTGATCCCTGGTGGCACTTGGGGAAACAGAGATGGTGTTGGAGGCTCAATTCAGGATGATATTATACAAAACAGTTGACTTAGCCCCTGTACTGTGTCTTCACCTGTTGTAGCTGTATCAAACTGAAGAGATAGTGTTGATTTTTTTACAGCATCCTAGAAAATGAATACAGCAGAATAGTATACTTCCCCACCAGCCCTAAAATAATGCCATTTAGTGATTGTCTTTAAGACAAGCGTTTATTAGAAATAAGAGTGTTTAAGTGCATCACTTTTTGTTCTTGTTTCTGATTTTCTTCTAGTCAAAATATCAGGAACCAGGAAATAACTTCCAGAAAGCACTAAACACCATCTTATTCCTAAAGGATCATTCCCATTAACTTTAATGTGATCATTTAAAAAAATCTTGCTTTTCCAGACAATTGAAAATATTTGTTTTCATTTGTATATAGCAGAAGAGTTATAAGTTATAATAGAGATAACCTCATACATAATGTTTTTTATATCTTTTATGCCTTTTACATTTTTAATATCTCTCTATAAATATTTTAATATATTTATATATTTTATATATCTCTCTATATACCTCTACATAGATATTTTTTATCTATATATAAAATATATATTTTTATATCTTTTATACTTTTAATATCTTTTATATCTCTCCTTTATCTCAACTGGGGCTGGAGCGATAGCACAGCGGTAGGGTGTTTGCCTTGCACACAGCCAACATGGCTGACCCAAGTTCGATTCCTCAGCCCCTCTCGGAGAGCCCGGCAAGCTGCCGAGAGTATCTCCCCTGCAAGGCAGAGCCTGGCAAGCTCCCCGTGACGTATTCGATATGCCAAACACGGTAACAACGAAGTCTCCAATGGAGACGTTACTGGGCCTGCTCGAGCAAATCAATGATCAATGGGAGGGCATTATCTCAACTATCATTTTATAAATCTACTCAGATGTAATAAAAACAGTCCTAGTTCCTCCCTCCCTCTCCCTCCCCTTTCCTTCCCTCCCTCCTCCCTCCCTCCTTCCCTCTCTTCCTCCCTCCCTCCCTCCATTCCTTCCATCCTTCCTTTCCCTCCCCCCCACCATGATTTACAAAATTGTTAATGGTAATGAGTTCATTCATGAAACATTACAGCATCACTCTCTCTATCAGATTGTCCACTTCCTTTCGCCATTGTCCCCTTGTCCACTTCCCTCCCCACATACCCACCTGTAGTAAGCTAGTTACTGAAGCCCAGTAGGTAGCCTTAATTCGTTTCCTCTGGGCATTTGTTATTCCCCTACTATGTTTCTTTATGTCCTGTATATGAGATAAATTATAGCACTCCTAATTTCTTATTTAGACCTTTAAAATTCAAAACCTTATTTTTCATTTTTCTTTGCAAGTATGATGCACATATGATAAAATTCTGGTTAAGGTGTAAAGTGGAAGAAATGTATGCAACACTAGGGAGGTGTACTAAAGAATGGAATATGCCTTTCCTTCTTCTGTTGACTGGAATATGGATATGATGGCAAGATCTGGAGCAGCCACCCCAGACCATGAAGAGGTCCTAAGAATGAGGCAATGCTAATACAATACCAAAGTGAATTGAACCTGAGACCCCAACTCTTTGGCATTTTATAGCAATCCTGAAAAAAGGTTCAGCACAACAATTATGCAGTTTGATATTTTCTCGTCTTGCAGTTATATATAAACCAAACCAATCATAACTAGGCTTTTGGTAGTCTTCAAACCAGACTATGAAAAGGAGTTAAACTAGAAACTAACTTTATTTACTTTTTTGAATTCTATATTTTTGTTTATTTGGGAGCACACTTGGCTCTTACTCCTGGGTCTGTGCTCCGGGACCATTTCTAGTGGTGTTTGGGGATCATTGGCTGTGCTGGAGGTCAAAGCATCTACTATTTTTCTGGTCCATAAAATTTATTTTTTATTGGCATAACCTTGGTTTACAGGAGTTAGTCGACCTAAGCATTGGTTTACATTGCACCCCTATGTTTTAGAGGTACAGTGTTACTTTGTCCAATGTTACATTGTAATGACATGTTATATTGTATAGAGCACAACATGTTTTAAGAGTACCCCTATGTCCTACACCCACACCCATCGAGAAAGTTCTAGTATCCTTTCATCACAGTCCATTGGAATAAAAATAGCTTTATTAACCACCTCAAGCAGTTGGTAAAAGCAGAATGCCTCCTGGATTGAACTGAAAATATGAACAGTATTGTTACTATCATACATTGGGGATTTTAATAATTTCTAATAGAAACAATTTGTGAACTGACTTAAACAAACTCCTTTTCAAATTTTATATAGATGTTGCATATCCCTCCTTATAACTTCTGCTTTTAGGTTTAATCCAAAATAATTATTCTAAGAACTAAAGGCTATGGTTTAGCATAGCATAGAAACATGATAGAGGGCCAGAAAGATAGTACAGAGATTAGACTTCTGCTCTGCATGCAAAAGGCCCTAATTCCACCCTCAGTGCCAAACAGTATCAGGAGTGATTTCTGAGCCCATAGCCAAGAGGAATCCCTGAACACAGCTAGGCGTGGCCCCTAAGCAAAAAGAAGCATGATAGAGTGAAAATTGATGAGATCCAAAGGCTTGAGTCTGTGGTCTTGGCTAGTTGTATAACCTTGAATAAAGCCCTTTGCTGAGGGACTGGAGTGATAGTACAGTGGGTAAGGCCTTGTATGTGGCAGGCTGGGTTTCTATCCCTGACATCTCATATGATCCCCTGAGCACTGTCAAAAGTAATTCCTGAGTGCAGGGCTAGACATAAACCCTGATCATTGCTCGGTGTGGACCCCAATGACCACCCCTTCAAGGAAAAAAGATCTCTCTGAGATTCTGTTTCCTAGCTTTTAAAACAAAGGAGTGTAATAAATGGCGCTCTTAATCTTCACTCTGTAACAAAAAACTCCGTAGTTTTTCAAGGCCACCTTTTCCTGGTGCTTTGACAAAGGTCAGTCTCTGAAACTTTGGCCTTTATTTATGGCCCACATTATCGAGCTGCCTGTGGAAGATGGCAGATTTAGTGTTAGTGGTTTCACTGATATTTTGTTCTTGGGAAATTATTCATAGTCTAACATGACTTTCAAACGCTCAGATTGTTGACATTATCAGTTACTGAGGAAGTAAATTATTCTGCTTTGCCCCTGCCTAGCTGAGTGTAGTTGAAACTTCTAACATTAAACCTAATTCCTTAACTTGTTTTCATTAAATGTGCCTTTACACATTCTTTATTTCATACTTCAATGTTCTTTGATGGTTACAGTCTAAACCACAAAGCCCAAAAGTCTGCAGTGGGTGGGGAGTTGACTTACATATAAGGAGGACTGGTGCTTGGTCGTTGTTATTACTGTCTGCTGTAACCATGCACAGGCACTTTATTTCCCAAGATAGGCATAATAAAACATTCTTTAGTTGCATATTATACATAAGCACTAATTGGTAATCCATGACCTAGAGGACTTGCTAGCCAAACCTGCTTTCTCTTTTTGCAGGAGAATCACACCTTGGTGCTCAGAGTCCCTGTGCTCAGGGATCACTCCTGGTGCTGCCAGGGAGCATAAACAGTGCTGGGCATGGAGTCAGGGTCAGATGTGTACAGGGCAAATGCCTTAAACTCAATTTTCTCTCTAGCCCTCCAGCCTTGTTTCTTAAGAATCTCCTTGAGAGCTTTTGAAAAACAAACAAACAAACAAACAAACAAACAAACAAAAAACAGACTGCATATTCCAGCTAGAGATTCTGGTTTAAATTGGTTTGGTTTGAGTTTGAACATTAGTGTCATTTTTTTTTCTCAGGCTCTTAGGTGATTCTCATGGGCAATAGGGTTGAAAAACATGGGGACGATACTGTTCTAAGTTTCCAACACTGCAAAGAAACCAGAGTTTGCAGGTAGATTCTGACTAAATAAGGATGCATATTTCAATTTTAATTCTCCCTCCTCTTCTTTTCCCTTCATTGCTGTTGCATTGGCAGGGGTTACACACATGCTTGCTTGTGCATCTTATACACTCAACCTAGGTGCTCCCTGGAGGGTGCACACTTCAATTGTGGTGCTCCCTCTGATTGTAGTGTCCACACACACGCTCGAAGACACCATACTTCAGGCCATGGTGCTTAGGTCTATTGTGTTTACACACATTTGGCTGTGGAGTTCCAGAGATCACACCATCTATTATGGTGCTATCCTAAAACCTAGGCATGTGGGCAGGACAGAGAGGTCAAACTCATGATCTTATGGTGATGAGGCAAGTGCTTTGTCACTGAGCTGTCTCCAAGATGCGTATATTTTTATCCTAGGCTATTCACTAAATATTTTTAAAAGCAGATACATAATATCTATAGAGGTGATCTAGTGGAATTCTAAGAAGTACTCAAGAGAAGGCAAATGATGGAACAATGGAAAATGGAAAAAGGATTTAACACATTTTACATATGAATGAAATAAACACTAAGGGATAGACATAGTCCAACTAGATACAAAATAAGACCCAACTACATGCTTCTTTGCTGGCTGATCTCAACACACCAATTCTGAAATATAGGTGACAAACCAATAAAACTCAAATAGTCAAAATATTATTGGATATATAAAATAAGATAAAAATTGGAAAACTAAAAAAAAAATGGAAAACTCATACTACCTTATTTCATGACTTAGTATAAATCTATAGTAGTCAAGACAGGGTGATATTAATGAAAAGACAGAACACAGATTAATACAACCACAAAGAGTTAGAGAAAAATTCATGCATATAAAATCAGTGCATTTAAAATAATGCTACTCAGGCAATTCAATGCATAGACAAAATGATGCAGAAACAATTGGGTGTCCACATGCCCTCTAAGTTAACCTGGATATATATATGTTTTAGGGGGGGCATACCCAGCAGTGCCTTGAGCTCAGGAGACACAAATAGAAAAGCAAGTTCCATTAAAGAAAAATGATTGAGATTCCAGGGAGCTGACTCAAAGGGCTGAGCACATACTTTGTTTTCAAGAGCCCTGGGTTCCATCCCTATCATCACATGTTTTTCCTGAGCATTGTCAGGGACAAACCCCGAGCATTACTAACAGTACCCCCAGAACACAGTGCGGGTTGTTTTCCCCAAATTTGGAGGTGGGATTTGGGCCCTGGCACTAGTGTTCAGGGATTACTCCTTAGCTTTGTGCTTAGGGATCACTTCCGAGAGTGCTCAAGGAAAAGGATACAATGTTGGAGATTGAACTGGAGTTAGCTGCATGCAAGGCCAGTGTTTTAACCTCTGTATTATCTCTCTAGTCCCAGTTCCCAATGTTTGATAATTGGAATTTATCCAAATTCAGAACATTGGTTCTACAAAAGACACTCTTAGGAGAACAACAACAACAAAGATAATAAATCACTGACTTGGAAAATCATTTGTCATTAAGTAGCATGACTGATAAAGGTCTTATGTGTAGAATGTACAAAGAACTCTTATTACAAGAAAGTAATAAAACCCAAACAATCCAACTTTTAAAAGAAATAAAAGTATGAAACATACCTCAAAAAAAAAAGCATGCTGAAAGTAGACTACAGATCAAACATGATTGCCACTCAATGCCTCTTTTGCAAACCACAAACCCAAAAGGAGAGAGAGAACAAAAGGGAATACCCTGCCACAGAGGGAGGGTGGGACGGCAGGAGAGGGGGTGGGAGGGATACTGGGACCCATGGTGGTGGAAAATGGGTACTGGTGGAGGGATGAGTGTTTGATCATTGTACAATTGAAACCCAAGCACAGAAATTTGTAAATCTACAACTGTACCTCATGTGTTTCACTAACAAAAATTAAAAAAAAAATGTAAATGATGGAGAATGGGCACTGGTGGAGGGATGGGTACTGCATCATTGTATAACTGAAACCCAAGCACAAAAATTTGTAAGTCTACAACTGTACCTCATGGTGCTTCACTAATAAAAAAAAAACAATATAAAGTATGTACTCAATATGCGGGAAAAATAGTAACTTCCCTGTGTGGGTACCTACAAACACCACCTTAGCGAAGTGGTCAAGGTCACCCTTAGCAGAAATGTGAGGTGCCCTGAAGTGCTGTGAAATTCTCTCCCTAAATCTAGAGCCTGAGCCGCCGAATATGGAGAAAACAGATTTTTTGAAAACCACTCTACATAGTGCATAATAAAAATACGAGAGTCATTCTCCAAGATTCCTGGTCAATGCTTTTCAAAGGTGGTGAGGTCATAAAGTCATATGCAAGGATGTATCATAGCTTAGAGAAGACAAAGTAGATACAGTGACTAAATTGAAGAGTAAATGACCATAGAAACCTTAATAAGCCCCATTCTAAGCTCTTTGTATTTGAGCCAATGTTAAGTATTAAGTTTTGATAGTTCCTTCATGGCAATGAGGAATACTGAGATTATGGGAAGGTGGGCAAATGGCATATTTTTGCATTCTTCTGCAAGTTTAAAATAATTTCAAAATAAAAAGTTAGAAAAGAACCTTCACCATAGTTCCCACATATTATTCTGATTTAAAGAGAACACTGAGATGGAGTAATAAAATAATTTTACATAAATTTAATAATTTATTGTTTTTGGGTCACACCTGGCAGTGCAAGGGCTTACTCCTGCCTCTACTCTCAGGGATCATATCTGGCAAAATTAGGTAAACATATCGGGTGCCAGGGATTGAACCTGGGTTGGCCACATGCGAGGCAAACACCCTACCCACTGTAATATTGCTTCACCCCAGTTTCCAATAAATTTAATGTCATTAGTATTTCTACAGGGTTCTGTAGGATTGTAAACATATCTTCTTCCATTAGCTCACTGTCTTTTAAGTTAGTTTTTCAAATAGTGTGTAAACTTGTTGAGGGATAGAACTGTACTTGTTTGTTTGTTTGGTTTTGGTTTTAATTTCAAGGCAGAAATGAAGCTTTGTATCTTTGCATGCCAAGTACTTGGCAAAGTCACTCCTGTGGGAAAAATTGCCCATATTCTTTGGTTAGATGGACCAGAATTTCTTTCCTTAAGGATGTGTGTCCTCATGAAAAAATGCTCCACATCACTAGCCATCAGGGAGATGCAAATCAAAACAATAATGAGATATCATCTCACACCACAGAGACTGGCACACATTCAAAAGAACAAAAGTAACCAGTGCTGGCGTGGATGTGGGGAAAAAGGGACACTCTTTCACTGTTTGTGGGAACTCCCACCAGTCCAGCCTTTCTGGAAAACAATAAGGACAGTCCTTCAAAAACTAGAAATTGAGCTTCCATATGACCTCACAATATCACTTCTGGGAATATATCCAGAGGATGCAAAAAAGCACAGTAGAAATAACATCTGTACCTATATGTTCTTTTCAGCTCTGCTCACAATAGCCAAAATCTGGAAACAACCCAAGTACCCTAGAACAGATGACTGGTTAAAGAAACTTTGGTACATCTACACAATGGAATACTATGCAGCTGTTAGGAGAGATAAAGTCATGAACTTTGCTTATAAATGGATAGACATGGAGAGTATCATGCTAAGTGAAATGAGTCAGAAAGAAAGGGACAGACATAGAAGGACTGCACTCATTTGTGGAGTATAAAGCAACATAACATGAGGCTGACACCTAAGGATAGTAGATACACGGGACAGATAGATTGCTCCATAGATGGAAGCCTGCCTCATAATGGGGAGGAAAGCAATGGGGAGAAAGAAGCTGCAATAGAGAAGGGATCACAAAGAAAATGATGGCTGGAGGAATTGGTCAGGATGTGTATAGAAAGATGTGTATAGAAAGTAGATAAAGGACCAAACATGATAACCTAACCTCTCAGTGTCTGTATTGCAAACCATAATGCTCAAAAGTAGAGAGAGATTATGGGGAATCATGTCTGCCATGGAGGCAGGGGGAGGGTGAGGAAGGTGAGGCATACTGAGGATATTTGTGATGGGGAATGGGCACTGGTAGAGGGATGGGTGTTTGATCATTGTGTGATTGTAACCCAAATATGAAAGCTTGTAGCTATCTCACGGTGATTCAATAAAATTAAAAAAAAGAATGTGTGTCCTTTGCATCCAGGGGATTATATCAATCCTTAGAACTATCTGCTTTGAAAAGCAGAAGGTTGTGAGTTCAATCCCAGTGGCACTTTCTGTGACAAGTGGCGTGCTGGAAGATCTGCTATGATCCCAGGCAATTTCCACCATGGGGTGGTGAGCCCCAGAACAGAAGAGGTGCAACCTTCAGTGAGAACCAAAGAAAATGTTTGAGTACCAGAGTCAGTAAGGGAGATGCCTATAGAGAGCACCACAGTGACCCAGAGTAGCCCCACAACCAGAATATATGTGAACTAAAACAGCTAAAATGTGTGGTCCCTGGTGGGCATGTACACAAGCATCATGACGAAAGGAGTACAAGCTTGGTAATCACTAAGGCTGAGTGTGTGAGCACCACAACTAAATATCCAGGTACACAGATGGCTGTGTGATGATCCCTGGCATTGCAATATCAACAAAAACAACCAATGAAGGGAAAGGGGGGAGACCAACTACTTGAAAAAGAGTGGGAAAATGTGTTTCTTTTGCCATCTTCACATTGTTCTTTTTATTTTGAGGCTGTGCTCCCAAGCTTGCTCGAGCTCCCAAGCAGTGCTCAAGAGGCCCGAGAACCCCACTGGTAGTTTTTGCTGGAGGTCTTCGTGGCCAAATCCATCCATGATCAGGGACGTTTCTAGCAATGCTTAGAGAACATGTGTGTGAGCATTGAACTTGGGTCCGGTGCATGGTTGGCCTGAGCCCTAACTGCCGTACTATCTCCTGGCTCCAAAATCTCCTTTAAAATCACGTTGGTGTGGTTCTGATCCCGCACCAGGATGTCTTCACTGGGGCAACTCAGTGGAGACTAGGTTGAGTTTCCTTCCCTGCCCCAACAGAGCCCCAGAAGCTGACCTCCAGAACCCAATCTCATGACTGCTATCCACAGGTTTGGATGAGCCTCACCCATGAGGGAATCTGCAGAAAACTCCAGGTATGTGGGACCCATGACGGAAATGTCCAAGCTCGCTAGAGCAGGAATTGGCCTCCTTCCCCCATTTACCAAGTTTACCAGTAGCTTGGCAATCACATCCACAAATGGCCAAGATCCAGAGACTCAGAAATAAAGCTCCCAGAAGAGAGCAACATAGACCTCACTTGTGAGTAAATCTGCTCTATAATTGTATTCCAAATTTTAGAATTCCTGGAGTGACTTCTCATACTCTACACCATTGTTGTACTAAGAGTAGCACACACCATTTGACTGGCTTTAACAAACATATTAGTAATCTCTTATACAAGGGTTCAATGGCTCCAGGATGAAATACAACAATCTTCACACACGTTCCTCTAAGGAAACTTTATTGCACCATTTTTAGAGGGTTATTTATAACAAGCAATACAAAAATTAATGGTTTTGGTTCTGTTTTGGGGGGCACATTTTTGGATTTGGGGTGGAAATATTTAAAATATCATGTTGGGAAGGTGCGATGGTAGTGGCATTGGTGTTTGAATCTTAAATGTAGTGAATTACTGTGAACAACTTTATAAGAAAGTAAAGTAAAAGTAAAGGCCCTCCCGTTGATCATCGATTTGCTCGAGCGGGCCCAGTAACGTCTCCATTGGAGACTTTGTTGTTACTGTGTCTGGCATATCGAATACTCTCGGTAGCTTGCCGGGCTCTCCGAGAGGGGCGGAGGAATCGAACTCGGGTTGGCCATGTTGGCCGCTTGTAAGGCGAACGCCCTACCGCTGTGCTATCACTCCAGCCCTTATAAGAATAAAATAAAATTTAAAACATTTTTAAAAAATCACACTGGGATGTTAGTGTAAAACAACCCTTCTCCCAATTTCCTCCATCACCTCCCAGTTCATGGTCAGTCATTTGAGAACAAGCAGCAAAAGAGGTTAGAGACATACCTCTCTCTGTGTTCTCTTTCCCTGGCTCTTGCATGTTGTCTTGGTCAGAATTGCATGTTGTGTTCAGTCAGAGCAGACTAAAGCTCTGCTATTTGATATCAGCAAATAGCAAAGCTCTGCTATTTGATATCACAGGGTCCTGATATCACAGACATTAATATTTTCTGTCCATCAATTCCAATCAACAGAGGATTCATGTTATAGAACTAAACTCCACACAACCATTCTAGAATCTGGCTTATTGGGCTCCATCATTCTCCAGGCATAACTGCTTGGCTACTTGGTTACCTGGCATCTGCATGAAGAGAGAGAAGGATTATCTCAGGAAATGCTTTGGAGCCTAATTGTAAGCATCCCAGATCCTTCTGTTCACATTCTGTTGGCCCTGGGCTTAAGGGAGGCAGGGAAGTGAAAAATCCAGTGAGTGCACAGGAAGCAAAGATGATATGTTTGGTTGTGCACATGCATAATGATGATAAACATGAAGTTATTTGGAAAGACAAGATGATCTGGGCACTCTAGAAATCATCATTGAAATCTAGAAATCAGTCTAGAAATCAACTTCTAAAAAGAGAGCTTGTGATAAGCTACTCACCTTCTCCACATTAGTCGGAGAGCAACTCCCACTTCTTTGCAGTTACTCTGCTGTGTCATCCTCTGCTCTGCATGAGCAGTTATTGATGAACGCATGGGAATAAATGAAGATGGAAAAGAATAAAGCTGACCTTGTTCCAATATGCCCCAGCTTGTTCAGATCCACCTCTAATACCCAAGTATGCATCCCAAGTATTTCTTGGAAATGATTTCTTTAAGCCAACTATAACTGTAATACTTATCTTCCGCTTTCATGGAGTTCTATTATGTGAGCACTGGAACATCTTGTCAAACCTTTTGTTGTTGAAAGAACACATTTATTTGGGGAGATGGCAGATAGAAAGGAGAACATAATTCCATCACGCTTCTTCCTGGGCATGAGCTATCACATTAGCCCCAAAATTGTCATCATGGCTTCTTTCCCATAGAGAGGAGAATCTTACAAAAAAGTGGACTACAATTTTCATGAATTTTCATATCCAAGAGCCTGAAAAAGAATATGTTGACCCAAATCAAGATATTCTTAACCAAAGCATATAGACATCTAAGTCATTGCTCCAAATGGGGTCTAGTGATGTTTATGAAATTTTACAGTATGAAAGCGCATGCCTTTCTAGCTACTTCTGAGGGTAATTCATTTGCAGAAACATTTAAAGTGCCACTTGTTATAAACCAAGACACACATTAAAAATTTTTTTTATTAGTGAAACACCATGAGGTACAGTTGTAGACTTACAAATTCTTGTGCTTGGGTTTCAGTTATACAATGATCAAGTACCCATCCCTCCACCAGTGCCCCATTCTCCACCACCACTAATCCCAGTATCCCTCCCACTCCCATTCCCCCATCCCACCCTGCCTCTGTGGCAGGGCATTCCCTTTTGTTCTCTCTCTCCTTTTGGGTGCTGTGGTTTGCAAAAGAGGAATTGAGAAGACACACATTTCAAAATTTATTTTTATTGATTTTGTGCTGATGTACCAAAGTTTCTTTATTATTATTATTATTTTTAATATTTATTAGTGAGACACCTTGAGGTACTGTTGTAGACTTACAATTTTTAAAAAAAATTTTTTAATAGTGAGACATCATGAGGTACAGTTGCAGACTTACACATTTTTGTGCTTGGGTTTCAATTATACAATGATCAAGTACCCATCCCTCCACCAGTGCCCATTTCCCACCACCACGGATCCCAGTATCCTTCCCACCCCCCATCCTCCCCATCCCACCCTGCCTCTGTGGCAGGGCATTCCCTTTTGTTCTCTCTCTTCTTTTGGGTTTTGTGGAGACACACATTTTTTTAAAAGTAGATTTTGCTAAGTAAAACATCAAATGCACATCATATGATACTTTTTGCAAGAGTGGTGACTAGATTACCACTTTTTGCAAGTTTCTGTTACATCATTGTGAATAAATACCAATCACTGGCATTTGGCTCTTGCATTCAAGTGAATGTAGCCAAGCAGAATTCCATAATTTGTACTTTTAAATTTTACTTATTTAACCATTTATTGTTTTATCGGTTTATTTTATTTTTTCAGGAGTGTTTATTGAGACATTGTGATTGACAAAGTTGTTCATGATAGAGTTGTTTTAGGTATACATTGTTCCAACACCAATCCCACCACTAATGTTCCCTTTTCTCAATCATCCTTCCCATTCCCAGCTTACCCCCTCGGTAGGCATATAAAAAATTTATTTCATAGTGGTCCAATAAAACATAAAGAAATGGCAAATAGAATTATTATAAAAATAAATCAATAAAAGTATAGTTGTGATGAATTAATTGCTATAAGTTTTTAACCTTTCTTAATCTATTAGAGGAAAACAATTATGCACAATTAATGAGTACCATACTCAGTGCCACATTATGGGAAATTTCTCTTGTCTTTTATTTTTTATTTTTTTTAATGTCCAAGCCTACTCGGATTTGGGCCAAGCATCCTCCACCCAGATCCTCCAAATTCCAGTAGGCGGGGGTCACACCCACCACCTGGCCCCCTGGCGCCGTGTAATCCCATCAACGGCCAAGACTCAGAGACTATAAAAACCAGCTCCCGGAACTGCGCAGCCACATCTTATTATGACATCTTATTATCTCATTCCTACTTTGGACAAACTGGCAGGTTACCGAATGTAGCCTGCCCACATGGCAGAGTCTGGCAAACTCCCCGTGGCATACCCAATATGCCAAATACCAGTAAAAATGATGGATCTCATTCTCCTAAAGAGCCTTGAATATAATCTCATGGCTAGGATGAAGGAGACGTTACTGGGGCCTGCTCGAGGCAATTGACGAATAACAGGATGATTTGTGTGATTGATTTGTGATTTTTAATGTAGGAGTGCTACTATTTATTCAGCCACTGATTAGGCTGATTGAATTGTGCATGAACTTCATTCTCTTGTTTGTCTTTTAAAGGATCTCTTTTAACATTTCTTGCAAAACTGGTTTCAAGGCTATGAATTCCATAGGCTGTTGCTTGTACATGAAACTATATAGTTTCTTCAAATATAGATGATAATCTAGCTGGATAGAGTATTCTTGGTGAGGTGTTCATTTCTCTGAGACTTTTCACTGCATCCTTCCATATTCTTCTGGTTTGTAGGGTCTCATTTGATAGATTTAGTACATCTTATAGACTTTCCTTGGTATATGTTACTTTTTTTGATTTTGCTGCACTCAATGTTCTGTCTCTACCTTTGGATTTTATCAATTTGAGTACACTGTGTCTTGGAATTTTCCTAATTATGTCTGTTTTCAATGGGACTCTTCCGGGCCTCTTGGATCTTGGTACTTTTATTCCTCAGTCCTAGGAAGTTCTTATGGATTATTTAACTCTTGTTTCTTCATTACATTTACCTTTCTATTATTCAGGGACTCTGGAGATTCATATATTGTTCCTCTTGAATTCATCCCATTATACTCTGGTATGCTGTTCCTTTCTCCTCAGATTATTTCCCCTCTCTTCTGTTTCCTGGAGCTTTCCTCTTTCTTATCTTGGAGCTCCTTGATCTTTGCTTAGCTTCTGTTATTCTGCTGTTCAGAGCGTCCATTGACTTTTAAAAATATATCACCCATCATATACTTCATTTATATCATTTCTGACAGTGGTAGTTGTTTTTTTATTTTGACTCTCATACTCTCTTGTGCGTTGCTGACTCCCTGTGCTATCATTTCTTTGAACTCTTTGAATATCCTCATCATAGTGTCACCAAAGACACTGTCTGAGGATTTACAGGTCTTATTTGTATCTTTGGTGATACTGTTTTTGCTCACTGAGCTTGGTGGGCTTCTATTGATTTTCTAGTGCTTTTGCTCTCCTGAGAGTCAGGCTTTGTATTTACCACCCACCTCCCCGAAGATACTGAAAGATTAAGATGCTGAGAGATTGTTCTCTGTCTTCTCTGCCTGTCTTCACAGAATGACAGGAAGAATAGCTGTGAGCAGCATGTAATTCATTGAGCAGACTGACTACATGCTTCAAGAACTGTGGTGTGGGGCTGGAGTAATAGCACAATGGGTGGGGTGTTTGCCTTGCACGTGGCTGACCTGGATTTGATTCCCAGCATCCCATATGGTCTCCCAAGCACCACCAGGAGTTGATTTCTAAGTTCAGAGCCAGGAGCAACCCCTGTGCATGGCCAGGTGTGACCCCCACCAAAAAAAAAGCAAAAAAAAAAAGAACTGTGGTGTAGGCCAGTAGGCCAGGTGTGAACACTGTCAGGACCTACCTGTTAGGGAGGAGTTCTGCCTCTTATTCTGGAACAGGCCCTGTGTTATCAGTCAGCAGTAGTCTCACCTGAGATGGAGGAACAGCAAGCAGACAGTCCTATTTTTAACCTTTTTTATTGAGGTACTGGAATTCACAATGCTGGTGCTTATACTTCTCATGCATCCATCATTCCAACACCACGTACATCACCAGAGAGCCTGCTTTCCTCAACTGGTGTACCCCTCTCTCCTCCCCCTCTCTACCATGTAAACTCAGTTCTGTAACCTAAAATCTTCAGTTCTGATGACTTTAACCATCTGCTGTTATTTTACTATGTTTCTTTCTAAAATTTAATATTTATTGAGGTGACATTGGTTTACAGTGATAATATTTGTATTTTAGGGGAATAATGTTACTGTACCATGTTTACCATCAAAATGTGTATACCCCTTTATAGTAGCCCCTGTGGATTCCATTAGTTCATTTCACCCCCATTGGTCAACTCAATTCTGTGATCATGATCTAAGAGTTTTTGGTGAATCTAAGAGTTTTTAGTTTTAATAAAGTGTTTCCTTACTTTTTATATATATTATATATGAGGGAGATCACCAATATATGTATTTGTCTCTCTGATTTGTTTTACTTAGCATGACTTTCTTCAGTTCTGTGTTATAGCAAAAGGCAAGATTTTATCTTTTCTAATGGCTAAGTAGTATTCTTGTATATATATATATATATATATCACAACTTTATTACCCACTCATTGTCATGAGGTACTCAGTAACTGTTTGGTCTTGAGCTGTTACTCATATTATGTTAGCTCTCAGAACCCAGCAACTGAACTAGCCTAACAGTGCTTGAGATGTGCTATTTCAAATGATGGTGAACTATGGAAAATGAGAATTATTCACGGTTAATGATTGATAACTGATGATGATGACAATCACTTAATCACTTAATCACTTAACTTCCCGTTAGTCATCGATTTGCTCGAGCAGGCGCCAGTAACGTCTCCATTTGTCCCTGTCGCGTGCTAGTGTAGCCCAATGGCATCTGTTCACTCCGGGAACATGAAGGGCCTCAAACCGATCGTTCATGATCTTGACGAAGAAGTCTGACCATCTGGTAGGTGGGTGGCCACGCGGTCTTTTGACATCCCGTGGAATCCAGTCAGTAACAGCTCTAGTCCAGCGGTCGTCTTTAAATCTCATTACGTGACCAGCCCATCTGATTTTTGACACCTTGGCAAACGAGACAGCATCCCTGATACTTGATCGTCGACGGATGTCAGAATTCCGGATTCTTTCTCTCATTTGAGTGAAACGTGATATTTCAAGCATAGCTCTTTCTATTCTTCTTTGGGAGACCTGAATAGTGTTCTCATCTTGTTTGCATAGGGCCCAGGTCTCTGAGGCATATTTTAATGCAGGAAGAACAGTGGAATCAAAGAGATGTGCCTGGAGCCGGAGGTTCTTTGTCCTCTTAGCTATTTCTTCGACGTTCTTGAAGGCTTTCCAAGCCGCTCTCTTCCTCCTGTGCAGCTCGGGTGCCAGGTCATTTGTCATGTTGACCTCTCGACCTAGGTACACATAGCTGTTACATTCGGAGATGGTCGTTCCATTGAGAGCGAATGGGGTGTCAGGAACAAGGCTGTTTCTCATAAACATTGTCTTCGTAAGATTCAGCTGTAGTCCTACCTTTCCACACTCACGGTCAAAGTCGGCCAGCATTTGTGCCACTTGGCAGATGTTTGGTGTTATAAAAACAATGTCATCAGCAAAGCGGAGGTGGTGTAGTTGCCGCCCATCTATCTTCACTCCCATTCCTTCCCATTCCAGTCGTCGCCTGATGTTCTCGAGGGTGGCACTGAAGAGTTTCGGTGAAATGGTATCACCTTGCCGCACCCCTCTCTTGACATCAACGATCACTTCTTTGTAGAATGGTGAGATCCTGGTAGTGAATCCGCAATACAGCTCACGGAGGATCCTGATGTATTGGGCTTGAATGCCCTGATTGGCTAGGGCTTCAATGACCGCTTCCATCTCAACAGAATCAAAGGCCTTCTTTAAATCAATGAACGTTAAACAGAGCGGCATCTTGAACTCCCGAGAAACCTCAATGAGCTTGGTTATAGTGTGGATATGGTCGATGGTGCTGAATCCTTTGCGGAACCCTGCTTGCTCGCATGGTTGTCCTTCATCTAGTGTTCTGCCAGGATGACTCGAGTGAACAACTTGTAGATGACAGACAATAGGCAGATCGGGCGATAGTTGCCAATGTCATGGATGTCTCCCTTCTTGAACAGTAGTGCGGTCCTGCTGGTTTTCCATTGGGACGGAACCTTGCATTCAGACAGGTAGCGAGTGAAGAGCCGAGCCAGTGTATTGATGAGTACTGACGGCAGGTTCTTCAGGTGTTCAGGTCTGGCCTTGTCTGGGCCGGGTGTTGTTTGTTTCTTTACCGACGAAATGGCGTGTTGGATTTCGGAAGGGAGAACGTTGGGAACGACATATCCATCCTGTGGAATTTGGTATGTCAGCAAGTGGACATGGCTATCAAAGAGATTTGAGTAGAAGTCATGGATAATCTTCTCCATTGCCATTCTGGAGGATGTGATGGATCCATCAGGACGTCGGAGGGCAGTCATCTTGGTCTTGTAGTTGGCGAAGGACAGGCGGGCGTTACGAATACTTTTCCTGGCTTCTGCCACATCTACCAGTACTTCTGCTCTTCTCTCTTTGAGGTCTTCCTTGATCGCATCTCTGCACTGCTTTGCGAGCTCGGACGTTAGCTTGCGGTTGCCTGAGGCATGCGCCAAACCACGCTGGCGAATTAGCTCAAGAGTTTTCGAAGATAGGCGATTTTTTGTGGCTATCTCTCTCTTGGCGTTCCTCGCACATTCATGGAGGTGCTGAACCAGTCGATCGTATTCTTCGTCAATGTCAGGCTCACTGCACTGCCTGCAGTTTCTATCTTCGTTGTCTACGCACCAACATCTCATTATGATGAAAGAGAAATCGAGAAGTTCTACATGGAGCTAGAGAAGTTCTATAAAGAAGACCACACCTTCTACAAGATCATTGTGGGTGATTTTAATGCCAAGATAGGACCGAGAAGATCAGCTGAAGAACTTCACATCGGGACCCATGGCCTAGAATGGAACGAACAGGGTGAGAGACTGTCTGAGTTCATCATGTCGACCAAGACCATTCATGGTAACTCACAGTTCCAGAAGGCAGAATCTAAACGATGGACATGGGAGTCTCCCGGTGGACGATTCCACAACGAAATAGACCACATCATATTAAATCGACGGTTTTGCCTGACTGTTGTCACTGTTGTCCCAAAATTTCGAACGGGATCGGACCACCGTCTCCTTCGTGCAAAATTCTATTTCACAGAGCGGGGAGAAAGGGCTGCAAAGTTCAAAAAGAGAACTCCCAGAATGACCACCAACTGGGAAATCTTTGGTACTATTGCGGCAACATGGGAAGATGTCATTGTTGCCAACATTGACGAGGAATACGATCGACTGGTTCATCATCATCATTGATGATGACAATAATCTAGATAAATTCCAAAGGCACCTAAAATACCAAGGGATTGGAGAGAAAATAGCAAAGTTTGAGATATAATTTAATCCAATTACTTAGACAACTGGTGCCCTGGAGTTGAGTGTCTTTCTGGAACTCAGTATTTTTCTCTAGAGTCTTGCCTTATAAACCTTTCAGCCAATGAGAAGACGGCTCCTGTCAGTTAAGTTGTTCTGGTCAGTTTTGGTGAGGGGTTTTCTAGTTGCCTGGTTACTAGCATATATTGGAGAGACACCTTGTACTATGATAAAATTGTACCCTTCTGAGTCAAGTTGCAGCAGATGTGGAGGAACATAACATTGCCACTTTGGCAGCTACTACAAGTAAAGCAGCATATTGAATGTTGAGCAAATTACTCAGGCAGTGATATGGAGGGAGGGAGAAAGGCAAGCAATCAGAGGACAGTTGAATTATTTTTATTATTATTCTTTTGGGTTTGGGGGATACACTGGCTGTGCTCAGGGGTGACTTGTGGCTATGTGCTCAGGGAGTCACTTCTGGTACTTCTCAGGAGACCAAACAGTACTGGGGAATCAAAGTGGTTGGCTGCATGCATGGCAAGTACCATGACTTTTGTACTTGCTCTTCAGCCCTGCTCAATTTAAATCATTTTGATGGGCATTTACCCTCTTCTGCAACTCTGTAACACTGCAACTTCTGCAACTTCTGTAACACTGCCTTACAGTAGATAGTATAGTCCTTATGAACAAGAGTCCCCATGAGATATTTATGATTCAGAGAAAGGCTGTGGCTTCCAGCTAGATCTACTCTGATTCTATTCTTATTTAACCCCTACTGAGCCCTGTTTTTTTTCTCTGCAAAATGAGCATAAATGTAATGATCTTAAAATATAGTTTTAATACACATTAGATACTTGAGATTAGTTTCTCCTCTTTTTTTTAATGGACAAATTGCTGGCTGGAAAGATGAATTAAGGCTATTTTGTGGAATTATAGAAAAGAAAATTAGAAGATACTTTAAAAATCATCCAGTTTAACATCTCATTGATTTTCATTTTCTTTCTCTTTAGAAAAAGAGTTGTGAATTCATGGGAAAAGAGCTGCTGCTATCAAAACATTAGGACAATTTGTCCATTAGATAGGAAAGATCAGAAGAAGAGGGACCCAAAACGGTGAGAGTTTAAAGAGACTTTACACTCACACCTTGTTTATGTTATATTAGATGGACTTTTCCAGGGTGAAGTTCGGATGAAATGGACTAAAAGTTTAAACATATATGTTCTCTGACTTAGAAATCTTATATCTGGGAATTACCAAGTGGAGATAATTGACCAATTTCAAAAAATATCCACATAAATGACCTTTCATTCTAATATTGTTCATAACAGTGAAATGTGGGAGAAACTCTTAATATTCCTAAAAAGTTACTTAAATAAGTTACAGTACATATATATGGTCAAGTATATGATAAATATAGATTAATTGGTATAGAAAAACATGCGTAGTCACGAGTGAATATCCAGAAAACCCAGGTATGTGGGACTTTGTGACTGAGAACTTTGGTTCAACAGGACCGGGAACGAGGATTCTCTGCCCGTATCCCCTTTCTCGGGCAACTCAGCAGTGACATCCATAAGCTCCCCCTGACTGGCGCCAGATAATCTTATCATCACCATGATGCCATGATCCAGAGTTACATGTCCTTCGCTCCTGGAGGGAACATAACGTGATACTCGCCATAACCATGCTGCTGGACCCTGTGCCAGGCTGTTTCATTTGGGGCACCTCTGAGGAGGGTGAGTGAGACCTCTACCCACCCCAAGGAACCCAGTCCAGCAGCCAAAAACCTCCGGAACTCAACTGCCTCCATGCTTCCGGCCACTCGGGCCTAGGTTCACCCATGAGTAAACCTATTTTTGGACAAGGCGACACTTCATACCCCACACCATACCCATACTCCAAGAGTACCACACCACATTTGATAGGGTTCAAAGTAACAGGTAACCAATCTTAGAGGGAAATATTTGTTTTACATATATGTGTGTGTGTATGTATACATACATATGCACACAAGGCTCAACCTTTAATAACGTGTTAGCACTGTATAGCACTGTCCTCCCGTTGTTCATCGATTTGCTCGAGCAAGCCGAGTGAAGTCTCCGTTTTGAGACTTGTTGTTACTGTGTTTGGCATATTGAATACCTCACGGGTTGTTTGCCAGGCTTTGCCGTGAGGGCGAGATACTCTCGGTAGCTTGCCGGGCTCTCTGAGAGGGGCGGAGGAATCGAACCTGACTCAGCCAGGCAGGCCGGGCACAAGGCAAACGCCCTACCGCTGTGCTTAATGGCCCCTCTGTGAAATACACCAATCTTCACATTCTTTCCTCTAAGGAAACTTTTTTGGTAGCATTTTCATAACGAACAATACAAAATGTATTTATTTCCATTCTGCTTTGGGGCAGGGGTTGAGGCTCAGGATAGAAACATCCGAAATATGGTGGTGGGAAGGTGTAATGGTGGTGGAGTGGAACTGGTGCTGGAATATTAAATGTATTAAAATATTGCGAACTACTTTATAAAATAAAAAGATAAAAAATAAAAGAAAAATATGTGTAGGGAATTGAATGGGGAAAGCAGGTAACAAACATTATGCAGATCAGCTCCTAGAGTGCAAAAAGATTAATTTAAAACGATACCTGCACTTCTATGTTTATTGCCGTTATATTTGCAACAGTCAAGATCTGGAAACAACCTAAGTATTCAGCAAAAGGTGAGTGGATATATAAATTGTAGTACATATGCACAATACAATACTACTCAGCTATAACAAAAGATGTAATCTTGGAGTTCCCTGTAACTGGGATGAAATTGGAGGGTATCATACTGAGCTAAGTGTGTCAGGCAAACACTGAATCATCTCACTCATGTGGAGTATAAATAAACACAGTAAGGGATTAAACAATGGCCAATGACAGCAGAGCATGAGAATCTGCCCATAAAATTGAGTTTGCTAAGTGGAGGTATGATGAGATGGGAACCTACAGATGGTGGAGGAATACTGGCACTCTGGTGATAGGTGTGGTTAACAATGTTTATTCCTAAAACATTAATATCAATGCTGTTGTAAATCATGGTAATTAAATAAAATATAATCTACAGTACAATTTCACTTATATATTTATTAAGGTATGCATGTATTTATATTATTTTATATTATTTTGGTTTTGGAGCCAGATTTTCTCAGGGATTAATCCTGGCTCTGTCTGTGAATTCAAGGATCAACCCTGGTGGGGTTCAAGGGGCCAAACCAGGGTTGGCCACGTGCAAGGGAAAAAATTTAAGCCCTGCACTATTTCTGTGACCCAATGTTTATTTTTTGTTTTTATATACATGTATATATGCCTCTCGGAGAGCCTGGCAAGCTACCGAGAGTATTCTGCCCACACAGGCAGAGCCTGGCAAGCTCCCCGTGGCATATTTGATAAGCCAAAACCAGTAAATATAATGGGTCTCATTCCTCTGACCCTGAAAGAGCCTCCAATCATTGGGAAGGACGAGTGAGGAGAGGCTGCTAAAACCTCAGGGCTGGGATGAAGAGAAACATTACTGGAACCCGCTTGAGTAAATTGATGAACAATGGGATGACAGTGATACAGTGATACAATGATGCATGTGTCTATACAAAAGTGATTTTGGGAGAATGATAACCACAATTTTAACAGGGCTGGACTGGTTTTTGCTTTTTTGGTAGAAAACATTAATTTATCTAACACTGTGATTTACAAAGTTGTTTATTATATCATTGTTTTAGGCATTCAATGTCCTAACACCAATTCTAGCACCGCTCATGTCCCCAGTTTCCCATGCCTCCTCCAAGCCTGCTTTTTATCAGGAACAAATACATTTACTTCATATTGCTTGTCACAACAAAAAGGCAAATGGAATTGTCAAAAAATAGATCAATAAAAGTCAATTTGTGATAATTGTTTTATTTCACAATGATGTTACTAAAGTCATTGTCTGAGGATTTACTGATCTGGTTGGTGCTAGTGGAGACTTCTGTATTACTATTTTCACTCACTGAATTTCGTGGGCATCAGTGCAATTTTCCCATCAAATTTGCTGTGCTCCTACTGTGCTATCGCTACTGTGAAATTTGGAGGTTGTGTGCTTCAGGAGCTTTTGAGCTGTAATGATTTGGTGGCTTGGTTGTGAGCTGGGTTATTTATATACCAGAGGGAGGACGTTGGGTGGGGGTGTGGGCTGCTGGGTCTTCCTGACACGCCCCCCAACCCCTCCTCCCTTTTCCCAACCCCCATTTTGAGAAGGCCCTAGACTTCTCAGCATTGAGATGATTCAGTAACTTGATGTTCTTTCCTGGTTTAAACTTCTTATATTCTGCTAAAATTCATGCATTGTCTCCTTTGAGCATGAATTGCCTTCAAAATCAGAAAATGTAATAAAACTATTTTCTATTGAAATCAAGTCATAAAAATCTAGATCTCTTCCTGTTCTCCAGTTTTGCAGTTGGGTTATGTCACTGTGCAGAATTCAATGTTATTTTTATGATTTAACCTAACTGCAAGCCCAGCAGTTTATGTGGCCTTAACTGCAGAAAGCTCACACTCATTTTTGTATTTCTCCAACTCCCCTTTTGAAGAATTTTGAAATAACTATGGTCTTAATTTGGGAGAAGGTGTGTAAAAATTTATTGCTATTGCCTTCATCATCAAAACTTGTGATCTTTCTCTTTCCTTTATGTCTGTATATACAGTCAAAAGAGAGATATTTGCTTGATACCCTATAAATTAACTCTGAGAATGTCACCAATAGCATTACCTTTGCCACTCCAGCAGTTAAAACTTTGATGTTTTTAGGAATGCCTCCAGACTCTGCAACAGGCTGTTTCATTCGGGGCAACCTGGAGGGGGCCAGGTGAGTTCCCCTCTCTTCCCCCCAGCTCCGACAGCCTACAACCTCCAAAACTCAACTGCTGCCATACTCACGGCCTCTCTC
Organism: Sorex fumeus; assembly: GCF_029834395.1. NCBI lineage: Eukaryota > Metazoa > Chordata > Mammalia > Eulipotyphla > Soricidae > Sorex > Sorex fumeus. The sequence goes on from NW_026606155.1 coordinate 7,031,669, forward strand.
TACATGCATGGACAAGCCTCACCCATGAGTGAATCCACAAAAAATCCAGGTATGCAGGACTTGTGACTGAAAACTCCAGGCTCAACAGAACCAGGAATGGGTGACCTACTCCTCCTATCTCCCCCTTTTTTCTGGCAGCTTGGCAGTCACCCTCATGAATGGCCATGATCTAGAAACTCAACAGTAAATCTCTCAGAAGAGAGCACAGAACAATTCGCTATAAACATGCCTCCAGACCCGGCACTAGGCTGTTTCATTCAGGGCAACCTGGAAGGGGTGAGGCCCCTTCCTGCCCAAACGGAGCCAGCCCTGGCAGCTGAAAACTTCCAGAACTCCACCGCCGCCATGCTCATGGCCACTCTCCACACGCTCAGAAGAACCTCACCCATGAAAGAATCTATTCTTGGACTGCACAGTCACATTTGCCACCATATTTGCAGCCATGCAACATCTCATACTTTACACCATGAATATACCAAGAATATAACACCACATTTGATGGGGTTTAAAGTAGAAGGCAACCAATCTTAGGGGGAAATATATTTATACATATATATATATATATATATATATATATGCTGGAGCGATAGAACAGTGGGTAGGGTGTTTGCCTTGCATGCTGCCAACTCGAGTTTGATTCCTCTCTCCCTTTCAGAGAGTCTGGCAAGCTACTGAGAGTAACCCGCCTGCACAGCAGAGCCTGGTAAGCTACCTGTGGCATATTCAATATGCCAAAAACAGTAACAAGTCTCACAATGGAGACATTACTGGTGCCCACTCGAGTAAATCAATGAACAATAGGACGACAGTGCTACAGATATATATATATATATATATATATATATATATATATATATATGCATAAGGACACAAGGCTCAACCTTTAACATGTTACTAATCTCTTATAGAAGGGCTGTGGGGCTTCAGTCATCTGTGAGTCTCAGCCCGAGCATCTGGAAAGCATCCTAGAGCATGGTGGTGGATGGGTAGTGGAGGTAGTGGAGGTAGTGGAGGTCTGCCGATGAGGTATTTATCTGGTACCGGTAGGGTGGGTCGTCTGTGTGGAATGCCTGGGTCACCAAAGTTTGGTGGAAACAGACAGAGCAGGGTAGGGTGGGGCTTCTGGTTTTAATCCCTTGGTCTTTGGAGATTGGTGGGAGCTGGCAGAGGATCTCTGTTCCCGGGTCCCGTTGAGCCTGGAGTACTAGGTCGCAGAGTTCTGCTTACCTGGTTCTGTAGGGCTTCACTCGTGAGTCTCGACACGAGCATTTGGAAAACATCCTGGAGCGTGGTGGCAGCTGGGTAGTGGAGGTAGTGGAGGACTACCCCGCAGAGCCAGGTAAGTGGAACTCTGTGACCTTGGACTCCAGGATCAAAGGGACCCGGGAACAGAGATCCTCTGCCTGCTCCCACCAATCATCATAAAACACTTGATACTCATCTTCCAAGATTACTGCACCATATTTTATAGAGTTCAAATATGGTTTGAACTATGGAAACACCTGCAAGGGCAATTAGAGGCTGCCCTAAAAGCCTCTATCCCTCTCGGCGATCTTGGCAAACTACCGAGAGTATCCTGCCCGCACAGCAGAGCCTGGCAAGATATCCATGGCATATTTGATATGCCAAAACCAATAAATACAATGGGTCTCATTCCCCTGACCCTGAAAGAGCCACCAATACACTAGGCTGTCAAAACAAAAAAAGACAAAAATGACTGTCTGTACTTTCAATGCATGTACGCTGGCATCAGATGCATCCATCAAGGACCTGATGGTGCAAGCATGAAAGATCAAGTACACCATCATTGGTCTGACTGAGAAAAGAAGGCATAAATCACATGACTCTGTTTTCGACACTGGAGAAGAACTGTTCCTCAGAACATGCGACAAAAGAGGAATCGGTGGTGTTGGTGTCCTTGTCAACACAAACTTGGCCATGAGCATTGATTCATTCGAATGCCTAACAACCTGAATCAGACGATTACATTTGAATAGATGTGGCTCACTGCCGGCAGTTTCTATCTTCATTGTCTACACACCAACATTCAATTATGATAAAGGAGAAATTAAGAAATTCTACATGGAGCTGGAGAAGTTCTATAAAAAAAGACCAGACCTTCTACAAGTCACTGTCGGTGATTTTAATGCCAAGATAGGACTGAGAAGATAAGGCGAAGAACTCCACATCAGCACTCACGGCCTAGAATGGAACAAACAGGGTGAGAGACTCTCTGAGTTCATCATGTTGGCCAAGACCATCCATGGTAACTCAGTAGTGAGTTAGAAGGCTGAATCTAAACATTGGACATGGGTGTCTCCTGGTGGACGGTTCCACAACGAAATTGACTACATCATATTCAGTCCACAGTTTTGCCTGACTGATGTCACTGTTGACCCAAAATTCCAAGCGGGATCAGATCACCGTCTTCTTCATGCAAAATTATACTTCACAGAGTGGGGAGAAAGGGCTGCAAAGTTTAAGAAGAGAACTCCCAGAACGACGACCAACTGGGAGCTCTTTGGCACTATTGCACAACATGGAAAGATGCCATCATTGACAACATTGACGAGGAATATGATCGACTGGTTCAGCATCTCCATGATTGTGCAAGGAACACACACACACACAGAGAAAGAGAGAGAGAGAGAGAGAGAGAGAGATAGCCACAAAAGATGCCTGTCTTCGAAAACTCTTGAGCTCATTCACCAACATGGCACGGTGCAAGCCTCAGGAAACCGCAAGCTAATGTCCGAGTTTGCAAAGCATTGCAGGGCAGTGATAAAGGAAGCCCTCAAAGAGAGAAGAGCAGTGCTGGCAGATGCCAGATGCTGCAGAAGCCAGAAAAGCATTTGCAATGCCTGCCTGTTCTTTGCCAACTACAAGACCAAGATGACTGCCCTCTGACTTCCTGATGGACTTATCACATCTTGCAGAAGGGCAATGGAGAGGATTATCCATGATTTGTACTCAGATCTCTTCGATAGCCACGTCCACCTGCCCACATACCAAATTCTGCAGGATGGATATGTCGTTCCCAACGTTCTCCGTTCTGATATCCAACATGCCATTTCGTCGGTAAAGTAGCGAACAGCACCCGGCCCAGACAAGGTCAGACCCGAAGAATCTGCCATCAGCACTCATCAATACACTGGCTCAGCTCTTCACACGCTGTCTGAATGCAAAATTCTGTCCCATTGGAAAAAACAGCAGGACTGTACTACTGTACAAGAAGGGAGACATCCACGACATTGGCTACTGTTGTCTGATCTGCCTGTTGTCTGTCGTCTACAAACTGTTCACTCGAGTCATCCTGAATAGAATTGGCAGAACACTAGAAGAAGGACAATCATGCGAGCAAGCCGGGTTCTGAAAAAGATTCAGCATGATCGACCATATCCACACGATTACCAAGCTCACTGAAGTTTCTTGGGAGTTCAAGATGCCACTCTGTCTAACCTTCATTGATTTTAAGAAGGCCTTTGATTCTGGTAAGACCGAAGCAGTCATTGAAGCCCTAGCCAAACAGGGCGTTCAAACTCAATACATCAGGATCCTTCGTGAGCTGTATTATGGATTCACTACCAAGATCTCACCATTCTACAAAGAAGTGATCATCCATGTCAAAAGAGGGGTTCAGCAGGGTGATACCATTTCACTGAAAACTCTTCAGTGCCACCCTCGAGAACATCATGTGATGACTGGAATGGGAAGAAATGGGAGTGAAGGTAGACGGTCGGCAACTACACCACCTCTGCTTTGCTGATGACATCATTCTAATAACACCAAACATTAGCCAAACGGCACAAATGCTGTCCGACTTCGACCGTGAGTGTGGAAAGGTCAGACTCCAGCTGGATCTCACGAAGACAATGTTTGTGAGAAACAGTCTTGTTCCTGACATTCCATTTGCTCTCAACGGAACGAACATATCCGAATGCAACAGTTATGTGTACCTAGGTTGAGAAGTCAACATGACGAATGACCTGGCTACTGAGTTGTGCAGGAGGAAGAGAGCACCTTGGGACGCCTTCAAGAGCATCAAAGAAATAGCTAAGAGGATGAAGAACCTCCAGCTCTGGGCACATCTCTTTGATTCCACTATTCTTCCTGCATTAACATACGCCTCAGAGACCTGAGCCCTACAAAAACAGGATGATAACGCTATTTGGGTCTCCTAAAGAGGAATTGAAAGAGCTATGCTTGAAGTATCATGCTTCACTTAAGTGAGAAAGAATGCGGAGTTCCGACCTCTGTCAACGATCAAGAATCAGGGATGCTGTCTCCTTTGCCAACATGTAGCAAATTAGATGGACTAGGCATATAATGAGATTTGGAGACAACCGCTGGACTATAGCCATTACTGAGTGGACTCCACGGGATGTCAAAAGATCGTGTAGCCGCCTCCTACGAGATGGTCAGCCTTCTTTGTCAAGACCCTGAACGATCAGTTTGAGGCTCTTTGTGTTCCTAGAATGAGCAGAAGCCATTGGGCTACACTAGCACACGACAGGGACGAATGGAGACATTACTGGAGCCTGTTCAAGCAAATCGATGAATAACGGGATGTCAAAGAAGTCATCAAGTGATAGAAGGGCTTAATGGCTCCTGGGTATAATACCACAATCGTCACACATTCTCCTCTTAAGAAACCACTTTTGGATCATTTTCAGCAGATTATTTATAATAAGCAATACAAAATAAATTAGTTTGGTTCTGCTTTGGGGGCAGGGTTTGGAGTTTGGGATGGGAACATTCAAAATATGGTGGTGGAAAGGTGTAATAGTGGAGGAATTGGTGTTGAATATTAAATGTAATAAAATATTGTGAACAACTTACAAAAATAAAATTAAAAATAAATAAATAAATAAAATACCTCCTAAATACTTTAATAAAAAATCACTGTATCACTGTGTCACTGTCATCCCAATGTTCATTGATTTACTCGAGCAGGTGTCAGTAACGTCTCCATTTATCCCAGCCCTGAGATTTTAGCAGCCTCTCCTTATTCGTCTTTCTCAATATGGCAGCATTGGGAAAGATGAGTTAATAAAAAAGAGTGAAAATTAAATTAAAAAGCCAGTTGATGTTTTCCTGAATAAAATTTTAGTAGCCATTATTGATTTTTTTGTTTGTTTGTTTTTGCTGTTCTTTATCAGCTAAACTCAGGCATACTTCCAGATAAAAGAATTTGGCTGTTTGGTCTCAACTCCGATTTTCTCCAGCACATTTAAATTCCTTTGCATGGGAAATGCCTCCCAAAGGGTTGGCCTTCAGAGTGCTCGCATGAACCTTCTTATACAGCTGGTCAAATCATTTTTGCATCTTGCTGGAGGCTGTGAAGCTTCCAGACAGTGCGAAGACTGTCACCATCCTGCCTGAGCAAAATAGTAGGTCTGTGTTTTATATAAGGGAGTGAATAAATGCAAAATAAAATTATTACTGTCTCTCCCTGAGTGTAAATCTTACACTATCACCAATCCTTTTTCTCCTAAATAAAAACAGATGGTTGACCCTCCTATAGTGTAAATCTGACAATGACAATCAAACACAACAGATTTCCCATCTTGTGAAGAAAGAATTTTAAGGACTACTGGGCAAGCTGCGGGGTGTCTACTGTGTACTGGTTGCCATGGTTTTGACGGAAGACAGGCTATTTAAACTTATCCTTAATTTGGATAGGCATAAGTCTCAGTTTTGCAGGGTTAAAAATGGTGCAAAAGGCATAGCTGTTTTTAGATTGAATGAGAGCTTGGCTATAGTAGCAGCTAAAAATAGAAGTTTCTGTCTTTAATTAACCCTTTGGTATCCAAACTGAATAAAGGAATTAATTGCGGTAGATTCTCTTTAAAAAAAAATAGTGCTGGAAGGGCCGAAAGAAAGCTGGTGGCTAATTATATAGCACATTAAAATCAACATTCTGATATTTTAAAAAGTGCTCAAATGTTTTCTTAAAGCCTTGTCTTAAGCTTTGAAATCAGATAGTTCCTATCATAACTTTACTCTGGTGAAGATTCCTTATTGTCACCAATTCAATGTTTTATAGCAATTAATTTGTTTTTCCATTTGCAAATAGAAATTTGGGACAAATATATAATGGAATCAATAGTTTAGTTTTGGGTTTGTTTATTATTTATCATATTATTACCATATTGTATATGTGAAATGAAATAATTTTTCATTTTCATTTCATCATCCTGTTATTCGTCGATTGCCTCGAGCAGGCCCCAGTAATGTCTCTTTCATCCTAGCCCTGAGATTATATTCAAGGCTATTTAGGAGAATGAGACCCATCATTGTTACTGGTATTTGGCATATTTGGTACGCCACGGGGAGTTTGCCAGACTCTGCCCTGTGGGCAGGCTACATTCGATAGCCTGCAAGTTTGTCCAAAGTAGGAATAAGACAATAAGATGTCATAAAAAATGTTCTGTTAAGATGTTCCGGGGCCGAGACCTCCAAGCCTACTCGAATTGGAGTCGAGCATCTTCCACCCAGATCCTCCAAATTCCAGTAGGCGGGGGTCACACCCACCACCTGGCCCCCTGGCGCCGTGTAATCCCATCAGCGGCCAAGACTCAGAGACTATAAAATCCAGATCCCGGACGAGAACTGCAGTCTCTGCCCCCGCGCCTGGGTGTTCCTCCCCGGAGTCCCTTGGAGGGGAGCGGGTTGAAATGAAATAATGTATTCTTTATATATTATATAATATTATCATATTATTTCATGTTGGGCTGGAGCAATAACACTATGGTAGGGCCTTTGCCTTGCACGCAGCTGAACTGGCCGACTCAGGTTCTATTCTTCTGCCCCTGCTACTGAGAGTATCTCGCCCACACGGCAAAGGCCTGTCAAGCTACCCATGATGTATTCGATATGCCAAACACAGTAACAACAAGTCTCACAATGGAGACATTACTGGGTCTGCTCAAGCAAATCGATGAACAATGGGAGGACAGTGCTATAATTTCATGTTGCATGTGAAGGGCTTAACGTGGAAGATAAAGGAACAACTACCGATAAATAAGCAAGTCTTTCATCTCAGGATTTCTAATCTCTCTTTTTAGTTATTTATTTTTATTGAACTACTGTGAGATACACAGGTTTTTTTTGTTAGTTTTATTGAATCACTGTGAGATAGTTACAAGCTTTCTTGTTTGAGTTACAATCACACAATGATCAAACACCCATCCCTCCACCAGTGCATTATTCCCCACCACCAATATCCCCGGTATACCCCCTTTCCCACCCTCCCCCTGCTTCCGTGGCAGACAATTTTCCCCATACTCTCTCTCTACTTTTGGGCATTGGTTTATTATATAGCTACTGAGACGCCACCATGTTTGGTCCTTTATCTACTTTCTGCACACTTCTCCCTTCTCAACCGATTCTTCCAGCCATCATTTTCTTAGTGATCCTTCTCTATTCCAGCTGACTTCTCCCCTTTGCTCATGAGGCAGGCTTCCAGCTATGGACCAATCTACCTGTCCCGGAGATACACAGTTATAAAGTTGTTCATGATTGGATTTCAGTCATATAATGTTCCAACATCCGTCCTTTCACCAGTATAGATTTCCCAACATCAACGTCTGCAGTTTCCCTTTCACCCCCACCCACGCCACCTATTCTCTTTTTTGGCGGGGAGTGGGGTGTGTACTTTTTAGGCTCTTCGATGGGCACATAATTTTGGAAAATGCATTCATATCAAAATCAGAAAAGAGAAGTCTCATTTTTTTCTGTTGTGAACAACAGAATCAGTTCCAATCCTGTTACCTCTGGGATTCGGGACAAATGATTTACTTTGTTGAGGTCCCAGTTTTTTTTTAACTGTAAATTCATTAGTTTTGAGGGTGCTTGGGTCAGGTGAATCATCAATTTTAAATTTTATATTCTTTCTTAAGTTTTAATATTTGAATAAAATCTATGTGGGACCCCATTATTAAAAAAGAATGACTTTTTTTGTGGGGGTACAAACCCAGTGATACCCAGAGGTTACTCCTGTCTCTGCACTCAGGAATTACTCCTGGTAGTGCTCAGAAACAATATGGGATGCTGGGGATCATGCCTGGGTTGGCTGTGTGCAAGGTAAATGCTTTATGTGCTGTGTTATTGCTTCAGCCACCAAGGATGACTTATTTTGAATGCTTTTAATTTCTAGATGGAGTTGCAACATTAAAAAGAGCTCCAGATGGATAAAAGACTTGAGGGCTCATGTGGAGGAAGCTTGAGTTTGGATTCCAGAATGAAGTCACTGTCACTGTCACTGTCCTCCCGTTGTTCATCGATTTGCTCAAGTGGGCCCAGTAACGTCTCCATTGGAGACTTCGTTGTTACTGTGTTTGGCATATCGAATACATCACGGGTAGCTTGCCAGGCTCTGCCGTGTGGGCGAGATACTCTCCAGAGCTTGCTGGGCTCTCCGAGAGGGGCGGAGGAATCGAACTCGGGTCGGCCATTTTGGCTGCGTGCAAGGCAAACACCCTACCGCTGTGCTACCGCTCTAGCCCTCCAGAATGAAGATTGAAAAAAAAATTAAAACATGTCCATTCATTATTCTGCATCGAGTATGTAAATGCTACTAATGGAAAAATGCAAAATTCTGAAAAAGTCTTTTCAGACTTCCTTTGTTACTGCAATCAAGATCTCAGGATAGGGGGCTGGAACAATAGCACAGCGGGCAGGGCTTTTGACTTGCATGCAGTTGACCTTCTTCGATTTCCAGCATCCCATATGGTCCTCTGAGCACCACCAGGAGTAATTTCTGAGTGCAGAGCCAGGAGTAACTTCTGTGCATTGCCAGGTGTGACCCCAAAAGAAAAAAAAAACATCCATCCCTCCACCAGTGCCCATTTCCCACCACCACAAAACCCAAGCACAAAATTTGTAAGTCTACAACTGTACCTCATGATGTCTCACTAATAAAAAAAAGAAAAAAAGAAAAAAATTATCTCAGGATAATTCATATAGGCTTTATCTGTTCTTGCCTTAAAACAATGTCTCTGGGGCCATAGAGACAGATAACATAGTGGGTAAGATACTTGTCTTGCATGCCGCTGACCCTGGTTTTATCCCCAACGTGGCAGATGGTCCCTATGGACTGTCAGGAATTGTTATTGAGCACAGAGTCAGGAGTAAGGACTGAACACCGCTAAGTGAACAAGCAAGCAAGCAAGCAAAAAGCAGTGTCTCTAACAGCTGGGATCTTCACAGGACTCAATTGTTTGTAGCATGCATCTGAAAATCCTGAGGGTTTCTGGGCACTGGGATCCATAGATAAAGCTGAGTAAAAATACTCTGACTTAATAACTTAGTCTCTAGGAGAAAAATATTGTGTGTACCTCCAAGTGCTGAAAACTAACATTTATGTTGTGTTTCTCAAACCACTCTACAAACTATTTATAGAGAAATCACATCAACCACCCACTTCTTGTTAAAATAAAGCAAGCATTTTAAAACTGAAAGGCAATTTTATAAAACAAGGGAATTGATAATGAAAGAAAATGATAGACTGGAAATGACAGGTTAGGAAATTGATTTCTTCCTTTATTTTTAATTCTTAAGGTGTAAATGCTCCATAAATGTTGGCTAGGTGATTTTCACAAACCTTATTATTTTATTGTTCTTGTAGGCAAAATAACATGGTTATAATACTGTACTAATGCTTATGGTCTTGATGGATAGTTACCACACCTCATTACCACCAAAGTGCCCCAAACCATCCACCACTATGCCTAGATTACTTCTAGCCCACTAATTAAGTCACCTCTTCATTTACTTTCTTCCTCCTCCCCCTCCCCATCCTCCATTTAGTAATCTCAAATTTGTAGTCCAGGGTGAAGGGTTTATCATCTTTCATTACTGTCTATTCCTTGGTTTTATTTCTCTATATGCCAGATTTGAGGGAGATGATCTAGCATTTGTCCCTCTTTGACTTATTATACTTAACATGATACACTCCAGCTCTATTCAACTGCAGTAAACTTTAAGATTCTCTCTCTTTCTCTTCCTTCCTTCCTTCCTTCCTTCCTTCCTTCCTTCCTTCCTTCCTTCCTTCCTTCCTTCCTTATTGTTTTTGGGCCATACTCAGTAGCTCAGGGTTTACTATTGACTCTGAGTTCAAGTACAACTCCTGCCAGTGTTCAGAGGACCATATATGATGCCAGTAATCGAACCCAGGTTGTTTGCATGCAAAAGCAGCTATACTATCCCATCGCACTAACTCTCTAGCTCTAGATCCATCTTTTTTTTTTATAACTTAATCATATTCCATTGTGTATGTATGCCACAGCTTCTTTTTCTAAATTTTTATTAATGAAACACCATGAGGTACAGTTGTAGACTTACAAATTTTGGTGCTTGGGTTTCAGTTATACAATGATCAAATACCCATCCCTCCACCAGTGTCCATTCTCCACCACCACTAATCACAGTATCTCTCCCACCACCCATCCCCCTACCCCACCCTACCTCTGTGGCAGGGCATTCCCTTTTGTTCTCTCTCTCCTTTTGGGTGCTGTGGTTTGCAAAATAGGAATTGAGTGGCAATCATGTTCGGTCTATAGTCTACTTTCAGCATGCGTCTTCCATCCTGGGCGGATCTTCCCAACACCCTTTATTTGGTGCTCCCTTCTCTATCTGAGCTGCCTTTACTCCTAGAGTGTGCGGCTGGCCTCCAAGTCATGGAGTAAACCTCCTGGTACTTATCTCGGCTATTCTTGGGTGTTAGTCTCTTATTTTGTTACTTTATGTTCCCCAGATCAATGCAATCTTTCTATGTCTGTCCCTCTCTTTCTGACTCATTTTCGCTTAGCATGATACTTTTCATGTAGTACCACTTGTATGTAAATTTCATGACTTCATCCTTTCTAACACCTACATAGTACTCCATTGTGTAGATGTACCAAAGTTTCTTTAACCAGTCATCTGTTCTCAGGAACTCAGTTCTTTTCCAGATTCTAGCTATTAAAAACAGTGCTGCAATGAACAAACAAGAGCACATGTCACTTCACCTATACTTTTTTGCTTCTCTGAGATATATTCCCAGGAGTAGTATTGCTGGGTCAAATGGGAGCTCAATTTCTAATTTTTGGAGAATCGTCCATACTGTTTTCCAAAAGGGTTGAACCAGTGGGAATTCCCACCAGCAATGAAGGAGGGTCCCTTTCTTGCCACATCTACGCCAACACCGGTTGCTTTTGTTCTTTTGGATGTAGGCCAGTCTTGCCACAGTTTCTTTATCGATTCATCTATCATTTGATATTTGGGTTGGTTTCTTTAATATTTTAGCAACTGTTAAGTGCTGCAGTGAACATAGGTGTGCCTATATTTTTATTTTCATACATTTGTGTAACTAGCACCCATGTCAAGAAACAGAATATTCTAATTCCATCCCTCACCCTTACACACACTAGTGTTCCATTCACTGATCTAGACATTAACTTTCAATGATCACTTGGCATATACTAATGTGGTATACTAATGTGTACATTATTTTTGACTTTCAAATAAATGAAATGATATTTTTGTGTTTTTTATTTAACTATATTTTTGAGAGTTATCTACATTATTTGCTATACTGCAGGATATTGTAGTTAGACCCTCAATTTTTAAAAAATCTATTCTATTGTCAAGGGGCATCTAGGATGATTTTTCAATTTTGACTGCTACAAACTGTGCTCCTAACGAACACTCTTAATCATGTATTTGTATATATATCTAGGAGTAAAATTGCTATGTCACAGGAATAGCACACAGAAAAACCATATTTATAGGAACTGCCAAATTATTTTCCAATGATTGTATCAATTTATATTCACAACAGTGATGGATGTGAATCTGGATTACTGTTAATACTTGCCAATATATACTCATTTCCTGGAGATTGGCCAGAGGTATTACATTATACTATAATTTGCATTTCTATTGTGATGAAATATGTTGAACATCTTACCACATGTGCATTGGTCATAAGAATAGCTTCTTTTCTAAGTGACTGCAAATATGTGCCCAATTTTCTGTTGTATCTCTCTCTATATATATTTATATACATATAATACACATATATGTATATATACAAACATATATATATGGAAGTGGCTGATCATCTAGCTTTGAAATTGTTACAACAGACAAGACCTCTCATTTTGAGAAGTATCTGAGATGAACTTCATATAAAGATTTACAATTCCCGTTTTTGTTGCAATTATGTAACTCGCTTTGTTTCTTGGTCAAAATAGCTTTAATATCATGATACATTGAAGAGAACAATTGTCATTTTTGCCTGTCCAGTATTATTTTGGATATAGCACCCAATATCTTTTTTCCCTCTGTCACTTTGATAGCAGTTCATCTCTGTATATTGACACCTTATTAGCACCAGCAGAGAGTAGATGCCACCAATTCAGGATTACTGAGCACCCTGTTTCTCTGGGTATTTGTTCAAGGATGACCATGTGACCTATCAGAGCCAATGGCAAGTAAGGATGCCTCTTCCCTGTTGGACTTGATTTTAGGAAGATGGAAGATGGAACTGCAGCAAGCACCTTGGAATCTGGAGAGGAGAGTGTTGAAAAAAAAGCTGTCCCAAAAGAAGAGAAGCTGAGAGAGAATCAAGTCAAGATCAAAGTTAATTATATATGCATGCCTTAGTAATATGAGTCAGTAAATATTTTGTTGTCTCTGAAACATTGGACTGTTTTTCTGACATTTGCGACTTAAAGAGCTTTTGCTGATGCAAATATCTGGCCCTAGAGAAGTTTCAAGGTACCTGTGATATGCAAAGTAGGGTAATGATATATGGGTTTAGGAAAAGCCTTCTTTTCCTTTTATTTTCTTTATTTAGACACAATAGTTTACAAAGTTATTAATGATATAGTTATCACAGGCTTTTGATGTTCCAACACCAATCCCACCACCTGAATTACCTTCCCTCCACCACTGTACCCATTTTTGCAACAACCCTCAAAGCCTGTTCCCTTTGTAGGCACATTGTTATTTGTTTTATATTGCTTGTTAGAATGAAATGAATAAAGGAATTATTTTAAAAATTCAGTAAAAGAAAAATTTGTGAAAATTGTTATATCTCACTACAGGGTTGTTAAGTCTTTGTCTGAGAATTTACTAAACTGCTCATTGCTAGTTGAGCCTTCTGTGTTATTTTGTTCTTGTTGTTTGCTGAGTTTAGTTGGCATTTAAGCTTCTCATCTAATTTGGTGTGCTCTTACTTTAATTTCAGTCCTGTGGAATTTGGGGCCAATGCATAGCTGCTACTGTGGCTGCATGGTCCAGAAACTTTAGGAACTGTAAAACTGGGATGAGTCTGCAGAGCTTCTTAGTGAGGTCGTGGAAATAGCCATTGGCATGGGGGTAGCAGTGGGGTGTGAGTGAGGCTGCTGGGGTTTCAACAGGGTAGGGACTCACCCAACTCCCAAAAGTGGCCCAGGGGTTTCAGAAGGGGGGACAGGTGTATCCATGAATATCAGCTGCTTGGCTTACATCTCCTCGGAGATTAAAGGCTTCTCTCTTAAAGTATTATTTCAAATACAGTTTTAAATCTTAACTATGAGGTTTTAGAGTTTCTTGAAAGCTTGCTAATGGAGTTAATTTTTATTTATTTTCCTCTTGTTAGGGATCCCCAGACTTGTGTATGATGGGGCTGTCAGGATTTGCACAAGGAATGTGTGGCACATGCACTGATGCTCAGAAGGTAGTCCTGACTCTGCACTCAGGAATTACTCCTGGCAGTGCTCAGGAGTCATATGGAATGCCAGGGGTTGAACCTGGGTTGATAGTATTCAAGGCAAGTACACACTGTTCTCCAGTGCAATATTGAAAAACATTTCTAAAAATAAAATAAAATTTACATTAAGCTGACTATAAGTTCAAAGAGAGAAGACATGAAGCTTTTCTTCTGAGATCAGATATAAATTTGTCTTCTCTTCCCATTGCCATAGCATTGGAAATACAAGCTAGACCAATTTGGCTAAAATAAAAAAGAAACTTAAATTGGATAAAAAAAGAGATAAAAGTGTCACTATTTGCAGATGACATGATAATGTACATAGAAAACCCTAAACAATGCATCAAAAAGCCAGTAGAAGCAGAAGACCAATATAACAAAGTGTCAGGCTACTATAATCATACACAAAAATATGTTGTATTCTATATGAAAACAATGAAAAGAGAGAGAAAAAATCAAGAAAATATTCTATTTATAATTGCATCAAAAAATTAAGTAACCAGGTGAGGGTTGTGCCTCAAGTAGCAAAACATATTCTTGGCAAGTACAAGGCAAGATAAGACCTTGTGTTGACTCCTGGTATTATATGAGTTACCAGGGAACTGCTGGGAGTGAACTTTGGCCCTCCTTCCCGGCGCTACTCAGTGTGGCACCCATAGCTCAAAAGGACAACAGAAAAGTTTCATGACAAGAAATAATATTAAGAATAAGCTAATTTTAAATATATAGTGGAAGTCCAGGGAGATAGTTCAAGGGGATGGAACACCTCTTTGTATCTGAGAGACCTGGGTTCAGTCTTCAGCACCACCTGGGAGCCCCCAACATTGACCAAAATGACTTCTGAGTAAAGGTAAAGGTAAAGGCCCTCCCGTTGATCGTCGATTTGCTCGAGTGGGCGCAGTAACGTCTCCATTGGAGACTTTGTTGTTACTGTGTCTGGCATATCGAATACTCTCGGTAGCTTGCCGGGCTCTCCGAACGCGCCTGATCTCGTCTGATCTCGGAAGCTAAGCAGGGTCGGGCCTGGTTAGTACTTGGACTTCTGAGTATTGAATCACAAATGGCCCTTGAGCACTGCTAGGTATGGTCCCAAAACAAAACAAAAAGAAATAAAGTAAGATGCACACACAAAATAAATGCAAAGAATGTTTCATGCTCTTGGACTGGAAGAATGAACATTGTTCAAATGACTATCTTACTTGAAGCAGTTTATAGATTTGATACAATCCCTGTCAAAATTCTAATGGCATTCTTCAAGGAAATAGAACAAGCATTATTGAAATTTTTTATGGAACCAGTCAAGCAATCCTGAGAACATAGAGGCACGATATTTTCCAACTTCAAACTATCCTAAAGAAGTATTATAATAAAAGTGTTTTGGCATTCAGAACAAAAATAGACCCATGGAACTAATGAGATAGAATTGAGACCAGAAATAAATACATGTTGTGGGTGCTTGATTTCAAAGGAATCAAGGTCATAAAATGGAAAAAGAAAAGTCTCTTCATGAAAAAGTGCTGAGAAAACTGGATTGTCACACAAAAACAAATAATGCAACTAGACCATTACCTTATACCATGCACAATAATTTATTTGAAATGGATAAAAGGCTTATATGTAGCACTGTAGCACTGTCCTCCCATTGTTCATTGATTCGCTCGAGTGGGCACCAGTAACGTCTCCACTGTGAGACTTGTTACTGGTTTTGGCATATCGAATATGCCACGGGGAGTTTGCCAGGCTTTGCTGTGCAGGCGAGATACTCTCGATAGCTTGCCAGGCTCTCCGAGAGGGGCGGAGGAATCTAACCTGGGTCAGCCAAGTACAAGTCGAACGTCCTACCCGCTGTGCTATTGCTCTGGCCCAAAGGCTTATATGTAAGACCTAAAAAATTATAAAAGGAAAACAGACATACTACTTCATGATCTGGGCTCTGGTAATGTGTTTGTGACTTGATTTTAAAGACCAGGAAACACAAGCAAAAAATATGCAATTGTGATTACATCAAACTGAAGAGTTTCTGCACAGCAGAACTTTGTTACCAGCAAAAGGAAAAGGCATCCTATTAAACAGGATAAAACATTTGCACATTGATACCCAGCAAGGGCTTAATGTCCAAGGTATGCAGAATTCCATAAAGCTCAAAACAGAAAAACAAGTAACCTCAAAAACTGGGCAGAAGAAAGAAATAGATGCTTTACCACATGTAAGGATAAGGTGGGGGAGGGAAAGAAACCTTTATACATTGGTGGATTTTTTTTCTTTCTTCTTTTGTGGCGCTGGGGATTGAAAAGAGGGTCACACACATGCAAAGTAAATGCTCCACAGTTGAGCTATATCTCTGGTCCCAGCAGGAACTAAACTGCTCCAGTGTTATTGGAAATGAGTATGAAGGTTTCTCAAGATGTTAAAAATAGACTTACCATATAATTTAGCAATTCTACTCCTAGGTATCTATTTGAAGACCTCAAAAACCCTAATTCAAAAAGATAAATGCACTTCTCTATTCACTGTAGCATGATTTACAATAGCTGGACTATGGGAATAACCCAAGTGGTCAAGAACAGCTGAGTGGATAAAGAAGATGTGGTGTATATACGCACACAATGAAACAATTTTCAGCTCTAAGAAAAGATGAAATATTGCCACTTGCCAAGATACAAATGAGCTGGAAAGGGAAAGGCAAATACTTGGTGATCTCACTCATTGGTGTGATATATAGAAAGACCCTGAGGGAACAAAGAGAACCAGTCTCAAGCGAATTCTTCAGTATGGTTTGCAGACTGGGATGGTCAGGGCAGGAGGGCAGAACAAAGGGTATCAGGACCCAATAGTGCTGGAGGGTTACTAGCACTATGGTGATAGTAGCCATAGTGTTCATATGGTTACCTTTGGAGAACTGTGAAAAATGCTTCTGAGAAGTCATGAAATTTGCTTATAAATGGATAGACATGGAGAGTATCATGCTAAGTGAAATGAGTCAGAAAGAGAGGGACAGGCATAGAAGGACTGCACTCACTTGTGGAATATAAAATAACATAACATGAGACTGACACCCAAGGACAGTAGACACAAGGGCCAGGAATATTGCCCCATAGTTGGTAGCCTGCCTCATGACCTGGGAGAAAAGGCAGGTGGGATAGAGAAGGAAAGGATCTGTAAGACAATGATGGTTGGAGGGATCATTCGGGATGGGAGATGTGTGCTGAAAGTAGATAAAGGACCAAACGTGACAACCTCTCAGCACCTGTATTGCAAACCATAATGCCCCAAAGTCGAGTATGGGGGAAATTGTCTGACGTGGAGGCAGGGAGAAGGTGGGAAATGAGGGGTATGCTAGGGACATTGGTGGTGGGGAATGTGCACTGGTGGAGGGATAGGTGTTTGATCATTGTACAATTGTAATTCAAACATGAAAGCTTGTAATAGTCTCTCATGATGATTTAAGAAAGAAAGAAAGGATGAAAGAAAAAAGAAAGAAAAGGAAAGAAAAGAAAAGAAAAGAAAAATTCATCTGAAACACAAATATTGCTGTAGAACATTTTTTTTTTTGCTTTTGGGGTCACACCCGATGATGCACAGGGGTAACTCCTGGCTCGTATACTCAGAATTACTCCTGGTGATGCTCAGGGGACTATTTGGGATTCTGGGAATCAAACCCAGGTCATCCACGTGCAAGGCAAACACCTTACCCACTATGCTATTGCTCCAGCCCCTGTAGAACAATTATTAAAAAATGAAAGAGGGCAGAACAAATTGCTGAACAAATTGCTGAAATGATCTTTTTAGTTTTGCCTGCTCAGGTTTTGCTTTAGAAGGTAAACAAAACAGAAGGTGCTTTTTCAGTGTAAAACAGAAAAGTGCTTTCCTCGTGACCAAACTTGAGTCCTTTGATTTAACAATAGACTCAAATTCCTCTTTTGTATATACTGTCATTTGCTGACCATCTTGAGAAAATCTCAACAAGAAGTCTACATATAATGACAAGATATTAAAATTTTTCTTCTCATTTGTCAAATGAATGTACTTCCCATTGGGAATATTGTGGTGATGCTGCAACTGGACATGCAATGTTAGCAATCTAAATGACTTTGCTCTCTTAATTATTTTACCATGATAACAACATGCACTTGGCATCTTACCTGGATTTGTCTATTAACCAGGTGGTAAGCAAATTTCCAGCTACTCTGACCCTGGTAATTTCCCCATTATTATAAGAGGAGATGAAACATGAACATATAGTTATGAGTGAGGGCATCCGGAATTCATCCTGACAATGGCTCCAAATGGGCACAACTAAGAAATTAGTCCACTTGCGTTTTCTGACCAGAACCCCTCAAACAAGAAATACAATAATAGAACACAATTCTTGATTTCCTTATTAGATAAACAAACCTGACTGGCCATCTTTGAAGAATTCCAGGGAACCAAGTCCTTATGCTTGAAAATTTGTACATACAGAGTAAGAACGAACATCTATCCTGTTCTTAAAGTAACAAATGAGTTTTTGAGGGAAACTTGCTGAAGCTACTACACGCAGAGTGGTAGAATTAGTGTAACCTCATATTGCAACCTCAAATAGTAATCCTAGGCAATCACACAAATACATATAAAGCATTTAAGGGGAAAAGATTTTAAAACCCCAATACTTAGAGGAAGGCAAGTGGAGCTTTACAAGGGTAAGCCAGTTTGACAACACATGGAACTCCTGATTGTCACGGTGTCACATAAAAAAGGATCAGTCATGAATGGAGGCTACTTGGAGGATAAAACCCCACTATGAAGTATTGTGGCCAAAATTATTGAAGTTGACTCTTCTCCAGATCTAATTTCCAGTCTGGAGGAAATACAGGAAACAGGAACATATTGAGGACTCTTGGGGAAGGATTAAATTCCAGGGAATTCTACCGTGCAAATAACCTGGCCTGGTTTCCTCAACAAATGAATTAGGAGGAAAGAACTTAGGTTAGTAAACATGATTTAAAATAAGAATGCAGATATTATCTTGATCCTGTTTTAAACAAATCCATCAAAACAGAGGGCATATATAATATTGTTAGGAATTTGTGAATACCGATTGGATGTTTGAAGATGTAAGAATACTTTGCCAATTTTTAGATGATACATTGTGTTTTGGTTATGTTAAAATAGAGCACTTAACATTTTACAGATATATTCAGAAGGATTTTTAGATGGAATGATGTAAAGAATTTGCTTCAGAATAATTCAGTGTCAAGATGGTATGTAGAAGTCTACATGAAGCTGAACTGGTCATGTGTGATGACTGTTCAGACTGGGCTATGGGAACTCGAAGGTTTATTTCTCTCTTTGCCTAAGAGTATATTTGAACATTTTCACAATTAATTTTTTGAGGAGGATTCCCCAAGCAGTGATCATGGGTTCTAGGAATCATTGCAGGTGCTACTTAGTCAACTGGCTGGAAAGTTCAATTCTTGGAACTTGAAGTTGGAGAGCACTGTTCAGTGTAGGGGTCAACAGGATCACACTAGCAGTGCACAAGTGTAAAAATTCCCAGCTCATTTGTGGGCTGTGTAAGCCCTTTACGTGCTTGGGGATAACACGTGAAAGGATGTTTGTAGGCTCTCCTGGTGGCTCTCTCTTGCCACCCGCATTTGGTGCTCTGAAGCTGCTTCTCTACCCGGGATGGCTGTTGCCTTGGACGGACGAAGGAAGAAGAAGGACCAAGCTGGTTGCTGATTAGTTGTCATTTATTCAATCTCTCGTCTCTCCCAGCTTCTACAACTCTCTCTCTCTCTTTGTATGTCTATTTCTCTCTAACCACGCAATTATTTCTTTCCACTATATCTGTCTCCTCTCTCGTAACCATCTCTCCTTCAATCCTCTCTCCTTCAATCAATCGGTCCATTCCTTTCTCCCTGCAGCTGGTCTTTTTTTATCCTTTCACTACGCTTCCCCAACCACCAACCACCAACCACCAACCACCAACCACCAACCACCAACCATGCCTCACCTACTCCCCCCCCACCCCCCCCACCCCCCGTGCCCTGGAAGCGTGATCACGGGATATATTCTGAGAAGTGGTATTGCGGGGTCATATGGAAGCCCAATTTCTAGTTTTTGAAGGACTGTTTATATTGCTGGACTAGTGGGCATTCCCACCAACAGTGAAAGAGCGTCCCTTTCCCCCCCCCACATCCACACCAGCACTGGTTGCTTTTGTTCTTTTGAATGTGTGCCAGTCTCTGTGGTGTGAGATGATATCTCATTGTTGTTTTGATTTGAATCTCCCTGATGGCTAGTGATGTGGAGCACTTTTTCATGTGCCTTTTGGCCATTTGTATTTTTTTTTTTGAGTAATCTTCTTTTCATTTCTTCTCCCCAGTTTTTGATGGGGTTGGAGGTTTTTTTCTTGTACAATTCTACTAGTGTCTTATATATCCTGGATATTAATCCCTTATCAGATGGGTATTGGGTAAATATTCTTTCCCATTCTGTGGACTCTTTCTGCATTTTGGTTACTGTTTCCTTTGCAGTGCAGAAGCTTCTTAGTTTGATGTAGTTCCATTTGTTTATGTTTGCTTCCACTTGCATGACTAGTGCTGTTTCATCCTTAAAGATGCTTTTAGCTTCAATGTCATGGAGAGTTCTGCCTACATTTTCCTCTGTGTACCTTATGGATTCATGTTGATATTGAGGTCTTTAATCCACTTTGATCTGACTTTTGTGCCTGGCATTAGACAGAGGTCAGAGTTCATTTTTTTGCAGGTAGCTTTCCAGTTTTCCCAGCACCACTTGTTGAAGAGGCTTTCCTTGTTCCAGTTCACATTTCTTGCTCCTTTGTCAAAAATTAAGTGGTCATATATTTGGGGGTCTGTGACAGAATGTTCAACTCTGTTATGTTGGTCTGCAGGTCTGTAGGATGCAAAAAAGCACAGTAGAAATGACATCTGTACCTATATGTTCATTGCAGCACTGTTCACAATAGCCAAAATCTGGAAAGAACCCAAGTGCCCTAGAACAGATAACTGGTTAAAGAAACTTTGGTACATTTACACAATGGAATACTATGCAGCTGTTAGGAGAGATGAAGTCATGAACTTTGCTTATAAATGGATAGACATGGAGAGTATCATGCTAAGTGAAATGCGTCAGAAAGAGAGGGACAGACATAGAAGGATTGCACTCATTTGTGGAGTATAAAACAACATAACATGAGGCTGACACCTAAGGATAGTAGATACATGGGACAAATAGATTGCTCCATAGATGGAAGCCTGCCTCATAATGGGGAGGAAAGCAACGGGGAGAAAGAAGCTGCAATAGAGAAGGGATCACTAAGAAAATGATGACTGGAGGAATTGGTCAGGATGGAAGATTACACAGGACAGATATATTGCTCCATAGCTGGAAGCCTGCCTTATGAGCAAAGGAGAGAAGGCTGCTGGAATAGAGAAGGAATCACTAAGAAAATGATGGCTTGAGGAACCGGTCGGGATGAGAGATGTGAGCAGAAAGTAGATAAAGGACCAAACATGATAACATCTCAGGGTCTGTATTGTAAATCATAATGCACAAAAGTAGAGAGAGAGAGTATGGGGAATATTGTCTGCCATGGAGGCGGGGGAGGGTGGGAAAGGGGGTATACTAGGGATATTGGTGGTGGGTAATATGCACTGGTGGAGGGATGGGTGTTTGATCATTGTGTGATTGTAACCCAAACATGGAAGCTTGTAACTTTCTCACGGTGATTCAATAAAATTAAAAAATATTTTTCCAATCTTCCTGACCACCTGCAACCCACAGGGACAAAATAGCCCTTAAGGTGTGTTTCTCCTCTCCTTAGACCTGCAACTTGATTAACATCTTTAGTTCTATTTCCTAATATTTACCATTCTGTATGGACACAGTAATAGACATTTTTAGGCTTTGTAGGTTGACTCTCCTGGGGACATCTCACCACAGACTTAGACTACAGTGCTCAGGTTGGATCAATCATTCCTAACCACAGCAGGGTCCAAATCTTGTTATTACTTTTCGATCATGACAGAATTTGTCCATGACCAAGCTCTTAACTTACAGTTAAGCATTAAGGCACTTTGGCCAGGCCCATTTCTTTCTTTTTTTTTTTTAATTAATTAATTAATTAATTTATTTATTGAATCACTGTGGGAAAGGTTACAAAGCTTTCAGGTTTATGTCTCAGTCATGCAAATATCAAACACATTTCCCTTTACTAATACTTATTTTTTACCATGAAGAACCCCAATAAAACCCCACCCCCCCACCCCTCCCCATCCCTGTGAGGCAGATGAATTCTAGTTAACACTCTATCTGCTTTGATTAGACTCATTGTTTCAATAAAAGATTCACCACTATTATTTAGAGTTTACCCCCCCCCCCAAATCAGACATGCTGAAAAAGCATTGTGAAGTGATTTGCTTTCTACAGCTGGGTTCAAGAATTAAATGTTGGTTTTGGATTTCTGCTATTTTACCTATTGACCCTGGAAGTATTTCTACTGAAAGTAAGATAGTTAAGAAATTGGTTTCTGTGTTCTGGAGTCGTGGCCGTGCTGGAGAGCCGCTCGGGGGGGGGGGGGGGGGGGCAACCGGTGGCCTCGGTAGGGCGTGAAGGACGGACCGGAACGCCCCCCTTCCCATGAGGTTTTAGTCGCCCCCACACTCCCGGCTCATACCTGCTGTCCACAAGGCTCCCATGTGGCCGCCATCTTTCTTTCCAGAGAGGAGAGGGCGAATGGGGCAACACCCTTTCCCCTCCGGCAGACTTGATGGGCTGGATCAACGCATAGTCCGTTCACTTTTCTGCTCCAAGCTGCTGGGTTCTGCATTAAGTCCTTGTGCTTCTGGGGCCAAGCCAGGCCCATTTCGATGACAGGTTAGCTCATAGCTCACTGCTTGCCATGGGTACATACAGTCCCTCATTGGGACCCTGCTTTTGGGGTGCTAGGAAGTAAGGGCAACTGAGGCTTAAGTTGAGAGAGCAGATGTCCAGGAGGTAATATTATCTGGAGTCAATCAACTTCCAAGCCACACAGGGCTTGTCTTTTTAACTGTCTTCCTGTATCCATACAAAAAGCAATTGCTCTGAAATAACTAACTATGCAAAGGACATTAAGAGGAGAAAGACAATATTTGTAAGTCAGTCTTTCAGGAGACAAAGGTAGTTGACAGGTTGGGGGGCAATCAACAAACACAAGCTCCCAGTGGTCAGGGAGGAGGGGCAAACCAACATTATCCTACACTCAGAAACCTCCAAGAATTCCTTGAAGGGTGGGTAAGTCGTGATAGGAATCAAACTAGGGATGGAAGCTTGCTAAGCATTTACTCCTGGACCTTGTTATATTTTCTTGGCCTTTACAACTATTCTTTTTTTGGAGGGGGGGGGTCAAACCTACCTGTACTTAGGGTTTTCTCCTGTCTGTGCACTCAAGGATCACTCCTGGAGGGCTCAGGGGATCATATGGGGTGCTGGGCACTGAACCCAGGTGGGCCATCCACAAGCAAGCTCCTTGCCCACTGTACTATTGCTCCAGCTCCCACAACAGTTTTTTTTTAATGGAAAGGAGTAATAAGTATTTTGTTATTACTTGTCAAATTGCACCTTCAGGTTCTGTGTAACTTTTTGTATTAACGTTCTTATCAGCTCCCTCTGACTGACAAAACTGATCACCAGGGGCAGGGGTAATTAGAACAACAGAATTTTGTTCTTTTATCATTCTAGATCCTATAAGTCTGAAACCCAGGAGGTCGTGCTACCCCAGGGATCAAGGTGGGAACCCCTCTTTGTCTGTTCCAAAAGACTGCAGGCATTCTTGGGCTTGGAACTCCATCGTTCTGCCTCTATCCTTACCACATTGTCTTCCTGTCTGTCTTCTCTCTGTTCCTGCCCTACTCTTCTCAGAACATTTGTTATAGGACCTTTCAGGCAACCTTGGATGATCTCACAATCCTTCCCATATTTCATGACAAAATTGTCTCTTCTATTCTTTTCCTCTTGTTAATTTTTCTTTTATTGAATCACTGTGAGATACAGTTACAAAGCTTTCATGTTTGAGTATCAGTCATACAATGATCAAATACCCATCCCTTCACCAGTGTACAGTTTCCACCACCAAAACCCCCAGTATCCCCCTACCTCCATCCTACCCTTTCCCCTGCCTGTGTGGCAGACAAATTCCACAATACAAATCTGCTGGAAAGGCAATGCTAGACAATTTGTTTTGTATAGCAAAGCCTGGCAAGCTACCCGTGACGTATTCGATATGCCAAACACAGTAACAAGTGTCACAATGGAGACATTACTGGGCCCACTCGAGCATATCGATGAACAACGGGAGAATAGTGACAGTGACAGTTACTTGTTATGAATAGCATATATGAATAGCATATAATGTTGTGCTGCAGAAGCAGCCATGCAAGCCTGGAATTTCAAAAATTTAATAATTAGGGTCTGGAGAGATCTCTGCAGTGAGCTGCTCAGTTCCAAGATTTGTTTATGTGTCTCTGAATCATCGCTGTTTAGGAGCTTAGTAAGTAGCTGGGGGGCAGTTTGTGGGCATCATCTCAGGGTCCCATTGGGGTAGGGGGGAAGGAGAGGGACTCCTGTTAAAAGTTTTTTAAATTGAATCACAATGACATATACAGTTACAAAGTTGTTCATGACTGAGTTTCAGTTGTATAATGTTACAACCCCTCTCCCCACCCACCCATCCCTTCACCAGTGTACATTTTCCAAAACCAATGTCCTCAGTTTCCCTCCTGCCTCCACCCCTACCTTCCTCTAAGACAGGCACTTTTCCTCTCTCTCTCTCTCTCTCTCTCTCTCTCTCCTCTCCCTCTCTCTTTTGGGCATTATGATTTGCAATACAGATACTGAAAGTTTATTGTGCATATCCCTTTACCTGGGGCTGGAGCGATAGCAGGGGCTAGAGCGATAGCACAGAGGTAGGGCGTTTGCCTTGCACGCAGCCAACATGGCCGACCCGAGTTCGATTCCTCCGCCCCTCTCGGAGAGCCTGGCAAGCTACCGAGAGTATCTCGCCCGCAGGGCAGAGCCTGGCAAGCTACTGGTGATGTATTCGATATGCCAAACACAATAACAACAAAGTCTCCAATGGAGACGTTACTGGGCCCACTGGAGCAAATCGATGAACAATGGGTGGACAGTGACAGTGATCCCTTTACCTACTTAATGTCTATGTGTATGTTTATATTTAAAATAGGAACCACAATCAGTAGTCTTTAGGGGATCTGGAAAATCATTCCCAGTGATGCTTGGTCTGGTGATATAGGCCCCGATGTTTGGGTGAACAGGAACTACCAGAGTTATATACAGTGGGATCAGGAAGGTGAAATGTGATGCTGGGAATGGATCCTTCGGTCTTGCACATGCCAGGTATAATCTCTATCACTTTGAATTTGCACGTGTGTGTGTGTGTGTGTGTGTGTGTGTGTGTTTACTACACTGGCAAAGCTCAGAGAATACTCCTGGCTCTGAGCTCAGGAATTACTCCTGGTAATGCTCAGGGGACTATGTGGGATTTTGGGAATTGAAACTGGGTTGATAGCATGCAAGACAAACACTTTATCTTCTGTCCAGTCGCTCCTGTCCCATAGGCTCTGCCACTCTGAGCCACGTTCTTGGACCCTCTATCATATTATTGTTCTAAATATTCTACATTGGTTTTATTACTTATTTTTCAGTCTTTGAATCTTTCTTTACTTCATTCCAAAAGCTAAAGTAATTTTAAAAAGAAAGTACAAACTTTACATGTATTTCATTGCTCTTTCATGATTTGTTTCTAAAATTGTTCCACTTATTCAAGAATAAAATCTAAATTCTTTACCTTGGCTACAAATCATTTCAGACTATAGTTTTTTGTGAACATTTACCTGGGATTTTCTCCTTCCTTCCTTCCTTCCTTCCTTCCTTCCTTCCTTCCTTCCTTCCTTCCTTCCTTCCCTTTTTATTCCTTTCTTTTTCTCTTTTCCTTCCCTCCTTACCTCCTCCCTCCCTCCTTCCCTCCTTTTAGTTCTTGAGTAATCTCTATTCTTTTAATATCTCCTCTCCTCTCCTACCCTCCCCTCCCCTCCCCTCCCCTCCCCTCCCTTCCCCTCCTGTCCCCTCCCCTCCCCTCCCCTCCCCTCTCCTCTCCTCTCCTCTCCTCTCCTCTCCTCTCCTCTCCTCTCCTCTCCTCTCCTCTCCTCTCCTCTCCTCTCCTCTCCTCTCCTTCCCTTTTTTCCCCTCCCCTCCCCTCCCCTTCCCTCCCCTCCCCTCCCCTCCCCTCCCCTCCCCTCCCCTCCCCTTTCCTCTCCTCTCCTCCTTTCCCCATCGCTCCCCTCCCCTCTCTTCCTCCTTTCCTGTCCTCTCCTCTCTTTTTTCTCTTCTTTCGTTTCTCTTCTTTTCTTTCTTGCAGTACTCAATGGCTAGTTCTGGTTCTTTGTTCAGGACAACCTCTGGTGTCCTCAGGAACTACCAGAGTTATACACAGTGGTAACAGGAAGGTGGAATGTGATGCTGGGAATGGATCCTTGGGTCTTGCACATGCCAGGTATAATCTCACATGCGGTGCCTATGATTTCAACCAGGATTGACTGAATGCAAGCTAACCCTGTACATCTCTTCGCTCCTCCATTCCTTTTCTTGCCCACAACTATCCAGCCTCATTATCAACCCTCTAAATGTAGAGTCACTAAAAAGGAGAACCCATCTTTGCCATTATTCAAATAGTAATACATCTTGAATACAGACATAGTAGAAAACAGGTAAACAAAATGTAACTATCTTTTCACCATCCTATCCTAGAAGATAATATATTGGTTTGGATCTTTGTCGAAGTATGTTTAAAGATCAGAAATATGTGATTATATAACTTGGCAACCTGCTTTTTCTACTTAAAATGAATCAAGACTCTGTTTACATGTTATCACATATATGACTTCATATTCTATTTTAGACTTTTGATCCCTGTTTCCAGATCGCCCACATCAAAGACTTGCACCAATTTGCATTCACTCCAGCAGTGACTGAACGTGTTCATTTCCCCCACAACCCTGGGAATCTTTTTAATCTCCGTCAGTCTGAGAGATGAAAAGCAGCATCCCATTGCTGTTTCAATTAGCATTTCTTGGATGCTAGTGAAGTTGAACTTTTTGCCGATGACACTGTTCACCTGTAGTTCTTCATGATTGTGTAATTAAAAGTGTTTACACATTTAAAAATGAGCCAAGGAAGAGCGGGACAAACCACTTTGTGCTCTGTGACAGACACCCCAGATCATGTCCCACAGTGTCTTAAACTTGTTTTACTCTTGTGCATCTAAGGTTATACTTAAGTCCGCAACTTTCATTAAGAAAGTTGTGATTTGGGCTAGAGCAATAGCACAACAAATAGGGTATTTGCCTTGCACGTGGCCGACCTGGGTTTGACTCCCAGTATCCCTTATGGTTCCCCAAGCACCACTGGAGAAATTCCTGAGTGCATGGGCCAGGAGTAACCCCTGTGCATTGCCAGGTGTGAGCCAAAAAGAAAAAAAAGAAAGTTGTGATTTTCTTTCCATTGCATTTTTTTAATTAAGACACTGTGATCTGCAAAATTATTCATAGCTGGGTTTTAGGGATACTATGTTTCAGCACCAATCGGGCCCTCAGTGTCAACTTCCTTTACCCAGTTTCCTCAGATTCCCTCCCACTTCCACCTAACTTCCCCCCATCCCACCTCTCTGACAGGTATATTTCAATTTAATTATTTATTTAAGTGTATTTTTTATTAGGACCCTGTGATTTACAAGAACTGTAGCACTGTCCTCCCATTGTTCATTGATTTGCTCGAGTGGGCACCAGTAACGTCTCCATTGTGAGACTTGTTGTTACTGTTTTTGGCATATTGAATACACCACGGAGAGCTTGCCAGACTCTGCCGCGTGGGCGGGATACTCTCAGTAGCATGCCGGGCTCTCCAAGAGGGACAGAGAAATCGAACCCAGATCGGCCGTGTGCAAGGCAAATGCCCCACCCGCTGTGCTATTGCTCCAGCCCACCTAAAAATTTCAATTTTAGGGGGCTAAAGAGCTAGGACAGTGTGTAAGGCTCTTTCCCTTTGTAAATCTTTGTGATTTACAGAGTTGTTCATAATAGAGTTGATTCAGACATACAATGTTCCAACACCAATCCCACCACCAGTGTGCCCTTCCCTCCACCAATGTCCCCAGATTTCCTCCCATACCCCACCTTGCACCTTGGCAGGTACATAACAAATTTATTTCAAATAGCTTTCTCCAGAAAACTTGAAGGAATGACACTGTTCACCTGGAGTTATCAGAAAATAAACTTTAAACAGTCAACTTGTGATGATTAATTGCTATATGATTTTAACCTACACAATGTAAATAAAGAAATTCAAATCATTTAATGCAATATAATATAATGCCTATTCCCATTTACATGAATAAGTTTTGAAGCCTAGCATCTAAAACATATTGCATCAAATTTTATTTTATACTTGAATCTTATTGTGGTAATTATCATGTCTTCCCTATCATAAATAAAACTTTAAAAAATGCTGGGCTAATATATTTTAGAGTTTACACGAAATAGGTATAAAACCCACAAATATAAAATATAATAAGATTGAAAAAATTTAAAAGATTTAAAGGGAAAAATCTGAATAGGTATACAAAAATACAGTGTTTTATCCTAAGAAAGGAATTTTTTTGTTTTGTTTTGTTTTGGGGTCACACCTGGATGTGTTCAGGGTTTACTCCTGGTTCTATCCTGGTTTTGTGTTCAGGAATTATTTCTGGGCATCACAGGGGTGTTGGGGATCAAAACTGGGTTGGCTGCTAACAAAGCAAATACCCTGCCCACTATATAATGACTCCAGCCATCCCAGGAAATATTAACTTTATATAAGAAAATATTATATTACAAATACTACTTAAGTGCATCATTAATTAGTAAAAGATTGCAATAAAAATCTCTATGGTTGTAAAGCAAAACAACTGATCAGACATAGAACATTCAATATAAATGAGACATTATTAATTATTGAATATGTGCAAAGCACCTTAGAAATCTAGGAGCAAACATATCTTTCTTAGTCTAGTAGAGAACAACCATAGCATAGTGAGTGCCATACTCAATGTCATGTGCTGAGAAATTTGTCCTCTCCTTTAAAGAAGCTCCTTAAGGCTTCTTGCAAAACTGCTTTTAAGGCTATGAATTCCCTAAGCTGTTGCTTGTCCATGAACATGGATCCTTTGACTCTATCCTTTAACTCTGAATTATATAATCTAGCTGGAGGAGTAGGTGTTTATTTCATTGTCTTTGTATGATATTCCTCTATCTGAACTGATCTGGTATTCCTCTATCTGATCTGATCTGATCTGATCTGATCATTTGATAGCTCTACTAAATCTTACTAGATTCCTTTGTATGCAAGTTCCTTTTTTACCTTTCTGCTTTCAATATTTTTTGATTTTTGTCATTCTGAGCACAATGTATCTTGGAGATTTCCTAATTTATATTTCTATTGGGACACTTTGGGCCTTTAATATTTAATTGCCTGTATTTGATTCCACAACTCTGGGAACTTCTCAACTATGATTTTTATTTATTTATTTATCTATTTTTTTGCTTTTTGGGTCATACTCGGCAATGCACAGGTGTTGTGTTACTCCTGGCTCTGCACTCAGGAATTACTCCTGGCGGTGCTCAGGGGACCATATGGGATGCTGGGAATTGAACCCGGGTGGACTGCGTGCAAGGCAAATGCCCTACCCTCTGTGCTATCGCTCCAGCCCAGTCAACTATGATTTCTTTATCTATTGGTTTTTCATCAAATTAGTCAGGCACATTTTTAAGTTTGGTTGTTGTGGTTTGGGTATCCTGCTTGATTGTTATTGACTCTTTGGTTTGGACATACAGCTACACACTCCACTACAACACTGATATACCTGAGACCGTTGACCCCTACACCCCACTATTACTCATAAGTTTTTATTTTCTTATTGTTGGCTCTGAGTCAGAGAAGATTTCCCAGGAACAGTTGTAAAAGCTTGTTGCTTAAGTTTCCTGAAAATACATATGGAATAAACAAACAAGACATTAGAAATTTGGGATTTAAGTTTTAGAATGTACTAACCACTGAAGTTTTGATCAACTTTAGGTTTCACTGGGACTTCAAATAGTGATACATCCAAAGATTCAGCTATAATGTTTCATGTTACATTTATTTTAGAAAGAAAGCCAGAAAAAAGGAGAGGGAAACAGTCTCCACTACTGGCACTCAACGTTTACTTTTGAAAACACTCTTAATTTTTGCCACCTGAAGAAATAGCAGCAGGATATCTGAAGAAACCATGTTGATATGATCCCGTCAACTTTCAAATGTGCCACAAACTTGTCTATGCAAAAATACCAAGGGCACTTCAAAACTGTCCAAGGTCCTGAAATGTTTTATATTTTTGCCCTATGATCTCATGCATCATTTTAAACTTCAGATGACTTTCTATCATTCTGCGGAGCTTAGCTTACGGACATTCTCGCATATGTTTGCTTAAAGATGTTGCTCTTAAATGTGCAACAACAGATTAAATAGCATAAATTGGTACACCAGACTGATCACAGCTGAGCATGACCTAAATGCAAATACAATTTTTTTTTTGCTTTTTGGGTCATACCCAGCTGATGTTCAGGGGTTCCTCCTGGCTCTGCACTCAGTAATCACTCCTGGCGGTGCTTGGGGGACCATATGGGATGCTGGGAATCGAACCCGGGCTGGCCGTGTGCAAGGCAAACACCCTATTCGCTGTGCTATTGCTCCAGCCCCAACAAATACAATTTTTTTTAAAAAAAAGGTGGTCAGACTAGGTCATCAGGAACATGAATCAATAGCATGAGTTGATAAGTTAAAAAACATTGATGGATTAGCTAATCAGTGGCTGAATAAATAGCAGTACTCCTACATTTTAAAAAAGAAAAAAAAACATTGATGGGGGTATGATGTCACCAGCAGGTCAATTTGTACCTGTGAGGCGAGTGCATCAGCAGCCTGATGGCACTGTCAAGATTTCAGATACCCCAAAATTGCTGCTGTGCCTTTGGTCAGACCCCAAAAACTTGGGGCAAAGTTTACCAAGAAAGTCAACGGCCAAAAATTAGGTATGTGGGAAACACACCCACAAACCACCTCTGGCTCAGCTATATAATTGGAGGCATGACCTCTCTGGTTCCTGATCGAACTGCTTAACAGCCATGATCCCAGAAACTCAGAAAAGAATTTTGGAACCCAAAGGCTATTAGCAGAAATGCGTCCTGTTCCTGCAGTAGGTTACTGGCTCTGGGCCAATCCAGGTGGGAATAGGTTTCGTGCCTTGGCCTGTTCCCCTTGGCAGCTCGGTGACCACCATCCTCCAGAGGCTACTGGATAGTCAGGTTTTCCCTGCAGTGACGAGACATGCGGGACTCCACCAGATGGGGGTGGAACTAGCCCTTTCCTCCCCATCCTGAGTAAAACCCTGAGTCGCTGCCTACAAATGGCCTCTCTGGCTCCTGATCAAACTAATTAATGGCCATGATCCCAGAGGCTCAGAAACAAATCTTGAAACCCAGCGGCTTTTGGCAGAAATGCACCTGGACTGCACACAAGGTGGCCACTGCCTCAGAGCTTCTTGGAAAACCAGTTATTAGCCGGCATTGACAGGGCAACTGCAGTCTCATGGGAAGGGGGGCAGTACCGGCATGTCCTTCTCACCCTACCGAAGTCATGAGTTGCCCCCCATGAGCGACATTCCAGCACGGCCATGACTCCAGAGACAAAAGGACTTAATCCAGAGTCCAGCAGCTTGCGGCAGAAAAGTGAATGGACCATGCATTAAACTATGGCTCCATGCCTCCCTGGGAGGGAAAGCGTGTTGCTCCCTTCCGCCTTTTTCCCACCTGGCAGCAAGGTGGCCGCTGCCTCAGAGCTTATTGAAAAGCCAGATATGAGCTGGCATTGATGGGGCAACTGCAGTCTCATAGGAAGGGGGGCGGTACCGGCTCGTCCTTCACGCCCTACCGAGGTCACAAGTTGACCCCCACGAGTGGCTCTCTGGCACAGCCATAACACCAGACGCACAGAAACCAATCTCGTAATTATCTGGCTCTTTGCAGAAATCCAAAATCGCAAGGCTGCTATTGTGGCCACGCAAGAATATATGATTCTCATAACAAGCTATAGAAAACAAAGTATTTCACAATGCCTTTTCAGCAATTCTGGGGGAAATTCTAAACCATAATGGTGCATCTTTTGTCAAAATAATGAATGTAATCAATGTAGAGAAGAGTTAAGTGGAAATCAGCTGCCTCACAGGCATTGGGAGGGGTGGGAGGGGGGTATATTGGGGTTCTTGGTGGTGAAAACTGAGTACTGGTGAAGGGAAAGGTGTTTGATCATTGCATGGCCGAGACTCAAACCTACCTGAAAGCTTAGTAACTTTTCCCACAGCGATTCAATAAATAAATGACTTTATGGAATCAACATTGCATAAATAATGACAGTTTGACTTAGAGATAGGTGGGGACCCAGTTTGATTTTTCGCTTTTCCCAGTAACTAGCCATGTTTAATTAGATAAAACATAGCCTCTCCAGGTTCCAAATTTTTTCTCAACAGGTATTGGCGAGTTGGTATATTGAGAATAATACATATCAGGTATTGTTTTGTTGCTTTTTTTGGGGGGTCACAAATGATGATCCGGGGTTACTCTTGGCTCTGCATTCAGGAATTACTCCTGGCAGTGCTTGGGGGAATCATATGGGATGCCAGGGATAGAAGCCAGGTAGGCCGTGTGCAAGGCAAACACCCTTCCCACTGTACTATTGCTCCAACCCCTCAGGCATTGTTTTAAATGGGAAACCACAATGCTAATGATACTCATTTCTTGGAGTTATGAAAAATAAATGGTAGTAATCTTAAAATGGGGATAGAGCGATAGCACAGCAGGGAGGGCGTTTGCCTTGCACGCAGCCAATCCGGGTTCAATTCCTCTGCCCCTCTCAGAGAGCCTGGCAAGCTACCGAGAGTATCTCGCCCTCAGGGCAAAGTCTGGCAAGCTACCTGTGACGTGTTCGGTATGCCGAACAGAGTGATAAGTCTCAAAATGGAGATGTTACTGAGCCTGCTTGAGCAAGTCAAGAACAACGGGAGGACAGTGCTACAGTAATATTAAAAAGTGCTTGCTAATGCAGCAAGTAGACTATACACCAAACATGATTGTCACCCATTGCCTCTTTTGCAAACCACAACACCCAATAAGAGAGAGAGAGAACAAAAGAGAATGCCCTGCCACAGAGGCAGGGGGGGATGGGGGGATGGGGGGTGGGAGGGATATTGGGATCCGTGGTGGTGCGAAATGGGCACTGGTGGAGGGATGGGTATTTGATCATTGTACAATTGAAACCCAAGCACAAAAATTTGTAAG
The DNA here is from genome assembly GCF_029834395.1 of Sorex fumeus. Lineage (NCBI taxonomy): Eukaryota > Metazoa > Chordata > Mammalia > Eulipotyphla > Soricidae > Sorex > Sorex fumeus. The sequence goes on from NW_026606155.1 coordinate 7,064,870, forward strand.
TCTGCAAATGTACCTCATGATGTCTCACTAATAAAAATTGAAAAAAAAAATGCTTGCTAAGAAAAAGATATTAAGGGCATCCGAATAGGAAAGAAAGAAATCAAGCTCTCACTATTTGCAGATGATATGATACTATACGTAGAGAACCCTAAAACCTCTACCAAGAAACTCCTAGAAATGATAGACTTGTATAGTAAAGTTGCAGGCTATAAAATCAATACCCAAAAGTCCATGGCTTTCCTATACGCAAATAGTGAAAGAGAAGAAAATGACATGAAGAAAACAGTTTCGTTCATAATTGTACCTCAGAAAATCAACTACCTAGGAATTAGCTTAACTAAGGAAGTAAAGGACCTGTACAAAGAAAACAACAAAACGCTGCTTCAGGAAATAAAAAAGGACGTGAGGAATTGGAAAAATATTCCCTGTTCATGGATAGGGAGAATTAACATTGTCAAAATGGCAATATTTCCCAAAGCACTATATAAATTCAATGCGATCCCTATAAGGATACCCAACACATTCTTCAAAGAAATGGAGCAAACATTCATGAAATTTATATGGAACAATAAGCCCCCACGAATAACTAAAGCAATTATTGGGAAAAAGAAAATGGGAGGAATTAACTTCCCGAACCTCAAACTCTACTACAAAGCAGTAAAAATTAAAACAGCATGGTACTGGAACAAAGGCAGAGCTGCAGACCTATGGAACAGGGTTGAATATACTGACATCTCCCCTCAAACATATGATCATCGAATCTTTGATAAAGGAGCAAGAAATGTGGAGTAAGGAAAGCCTTTTTAACAAATGGTGCTGGCAAAACTGGATGGCTACATGCAAAATACTGGGCTCAGATCTCTGCCTAACACCATGTACAAAAATGGATCAAAGACCTCAACATCAGACTGGAATCCATAAGGTACATTGAAGACAAAGTTGGCAAAACCCTCCATGACATTGAAGCTAATGGTATCTTCACAGATGTCACGCCACTGGCCAAGCAAGTGAAAACAGAGATAGACAAATGGGACTATCTTAAACTAAGAAGCTTCTGCACCTCCAAAGAAACAGTGACCAAAATACAAAGACAATCTACAGAATGGGAAAGGATATTCGCTGAATACACATCTGACAAGGGGTTGATATCAAGGATATACAAAGTGCTGGTTGAACTCCACAAGAAGAAAACATCCAACCCCATCAAAAAGTGGAGCGATGAAATGAACAGAAACTTTCTCAAAGAAGAAATCTGAATGGCTAAAAGGCACATGAGAAAATGCTCTACATCATTAATCATCAGGAAGATGCAGATCAAAACCACAATGAGATATCATTTCACACCACAGAGACTGGTCCACATTCAAAAGAACAAAAGCAACCTGTGTTGGCGCGGATGTGGTGAGAAAGGGACCCTCCTTCACTGCTGGTGGGAATGCCAACTGGTTCAACCCTTTTGGAAAACAGTATGGACGATTCTCCAAAAATTAGAAATTGAGCTCCCATTTGACCCAGCAATACTACTCCTGGGAATATACCCCGGGGAGGCAAAAAAGTATAGTCGAAGTGGCATCTGGACTTGTTTGTTCATTGCAGCACTGTTTACAATAGCTAGAATATGGAAAAAACCTGAGTTCCTGAGAACAGATGACTGGTTAAAGAAACTTTGGTACATCTACACAATGGAGTACTATGTAGCTGTTAGAAAGGATGAAGTCATAACATTTACATACAAGTGGTACTACATGGAAAGTATCATGCTAAGCAAAATGAGCAAGAAAGAGAGGGTTAGACATAGAAAGATTACATTCATCTGGGTAACATAAAGTAACAAAATAAGAGACTAACACCCAAGAACAGCTGTGATAAATACCAGGAGGTTCACTCCATGGCTTCGAGGCCAGCTGCATACTCTAGGGTAAAGGCAGCTCAGATGGAGAAGGGAGCAGCAAATAAAGGGTGCTGGGAAGATCTGCCCAGGACGGGAGATGCATGCTGAAAGTAGACTATAGACCGAACATGATTGCCACTCAATGCCTCTTCTGCAAACCACAGCTCCCAAAAGGAAAGAACAAAAGGGAGTGCCCTGCCACAGAGGCAGGGTGGGATGGGGGATTGGGGGGGGTGGGAGGGATACTGGGATTCGTGGGGGTGGAGAATGGGCACTGGTGGTGGGATGGGCACTCGACCATTGTATAACTGAAACCCAAGCACAAAAACTTGTAAGTCTACAACTGTATCTCATGGTGTTCCACTAAAAAAAAAAGTATAGTCAAAATAAAAAGTGCTTGCTATGTGTCAGGCACAGAGTAAGAAAAAGTTTATGGAGCGAGTGGTCATAAGGATGGGACTTTACTCCTTTAAATTCCTATACAGTTTACAAACTTTTAAAAATAATTTGTTTTTATCACCTGATCTGCTTATTGTCTGTCATCTACAAGCTGTTCACTCGAGACATCCTGAATAGGATTGGCAGAACACTAGATGAAGGACAACCATGCGAGCAAGCTGGGTTCTGCAAAGGATTCAGCACAACTGACCGTATCCACATGATAACCAAGCTCATTGAGGTTTCTCAGGAATTCAATATGCCGCTCTGTCTAATGTTCATTGATTTAACGTTCATTGATTTAAAGAAGGCCTTTGATTCTGTTGAGACGAAAGCAGGGCGTTCAAACTCAATACATCAGGATCCTCTGTGAGCTGTATTATGAATTCACTACCAGAATCTCACCATTCTACAGGGAAGTGATCACTGACATCAAGAGAGGGGTTTGGCAGGGTGATACCATTTCATGGAAACTCTTCAGTGCCACCCTAGAGAACGTCATGTGATAACTAGAATGGGAAGGAATGGGAGTGAAGTTAGATGGTCGGCAACTACACCACCTCCGCTTTGCTGATGACATTGTTCTAATAGCACCAAACATTAGCCAAGTGGCACAAATGCTGGCTGACTCCGACTGTGAGTGTGGAAAGGTCAGACTACAGCAAAATCTCATGAAGACAATGTTTATGAGAAACAGTTTTGTTCCTGACATTCCATTTGCTCTCAATGGAACGAACATCTCCAAATGCAACAGTTATTTAGGTCGAGAAGTCAACATGACGAATGACCTGGCACCTGAGTTGCACAGGAGGAAGAGAGTGGCTTGGAACGCCTTCAAGAGCATCAAAGAAATAGCTAAGAGGATGAAGAACCTTTAGCTCCGGGCACATCTCTTTGATTCCACTGTTCTTCCTGCATTAATATATGCCTCAGAAACCTGGGCACTACGAAAACAGGATGAGAACACTATTTGGGTCTCCCAAAGAGGAATCATAAGAGCTATACTTGGAGTCACCTGCTTCACTCAAATGAGAGAAAGAATCCAGAGTTCTGACCTCCGTCGGAAAGCAGGGCGTTCAAACTCAATACATCAGGATCCTCTGTGAATCAGGGACGCTGTCTCATTTGCCAAGGCATAGAACGCCAGATGGGCTGGACACATAATGAGATTTAGAGACGACTGCTGGACTAGAGCGGTTACCGACTAGATTCCACAGTATGTCAAAAGACCGCGTGGCCACCCACCTACTAGATGATCAGACTTCTTCATTAAGACCCTGAACAATCGGTTTGAGGCTCTTTGTATTCCTAGAACGAGCAGATGCCATTGGGCTACACTAGCACGTGGCAGGGACAAATGGAGACGTTACTGGTGGCCACTTGAGCAAATTGATGAGTAACGGGATGTCAAGTGATGAAGTGAATTTATTTTTAAATAGTTTGACTTTTTAGGGCGTTTGCCTTGTGCACAGCCAGCCCAGTCGAGCCAGGTTCAATTCCTCTGCCCCTCTTGGAGCTACCGAGAGTATCTCGCCCGCATGGCAAAGCGGGGCAAGCTGCTCGTGACATATTCGATATGCCAAACACAGTAACAGAAGTCTCACAATGGAGATGTTACTGGACCCACCCGAGCAAATCAATGAACAACAGGAGGACAGTGTTTGTTTGTTTGTTTGGTCTGCTATCCCTAGGGAATACTTTGGATTGCTCTGGCAATGCTAGGGTATATATGGTACCCAGGACTGAACCTAGATTGGCTACGTGAAAGGTCAACCTTATTTGCTGTTTTTTCTCTCTGGCTCAACAAACTATTTTCATTCTAGTCTCCATGAGCAATCCTCTATGAACAACCCAGAGACTTTATACTGCGTTTTGTGAATGAAGAAACTCCGTGTGGCGTTGTCAAATTCATTCACCTGGTTGTACCTCCAGCTCGGGAGGATGACTGACTAAAATGTACCTAAGTTGGCCCAAAATAGCTTACTTTTTATGGTACCTATATTATAGATGGAGGAACTCAGTAAGTCTTAGATGATTTCAATTTAGACTCTGGAGCTAAGAGTTGTCCATAAACAAAAAGATTTTTGTTAACTAGCATGCATTCCAATTTTGGTTCAAATCAAGACCTTCCCTAGAACGACTTGAAAACTGAAGCTCACTCATTAGTGTTTGCTAAACTCTCATTTTAAAATTCACTATAATGGCATATGCAACAGGCACAAAATATTCATGTGGCAGCTTTTGAATTCATAAAGCCATGATTAAAATAAATAGTAAAAATTTTAAATCTTTACATAATCTGTTGGTCTGGAGCGATAGCACAGCAGGTCGGGTGTTTGCCTTGCATGCGGTCTACCTGGGTTTGATTCCTCTGCCCCTCTCAGAGAGCCCAGCAAGATACCGAGAATATTCTGCCCACACGACAAAGCCTGGCAAGCTACCAGTGATGTATTCAGTATGCCAAAAACAGTTACAACAAGTCTCACAATGGAGATGTTACTGGTGCCTGCTCTATCAAATCAATGAACAATGGAAGGATAGTGCTACAGTGCTATAATGCCACATGTGCCTGTCAGCTTGGTAAATATAAAAATGCTCACGTGTCCCTAAAACATGGTCTTCTGTGAGGGACTAGAAACAGATAACTTTTTAAACTAAGGCAAAGATCGGTCCTTAGTATATTAAATATATTAGTATATAAAATATATAATGTGTTATATATTATAGTAAAAGGTATAGGGGTCAGGTTTGAGAGAGTGGAACTGCATTTTCCTGCCATTGAATGGACATTGGCATTGTCACTGAATTTAGAGAAGACCCTGAGTTATTTGAATAATCCTGTGTGGTCATGATCTTTCTTTTTTTTAAAAAAACTCAACTGATCACAGCTGCACCATGACATTAAACATCATCAAAAACCAAATGAATCTGAATTTCAAAAAAGCATAGACATGAAGGGACTTTTCCAGAGTAGAAAACCACCAAATATAAATAAAAACCAAATGCAATCTTTGCTTGGATCTAGTTTTTATTTATTTATTAGTGAAACACCATGAGGTACAGTTATAGACTTACAAATTTTTGTGCTTGGGTTTCAGTTATACAATGATCAAGTCCCCATCCCTCCACCAGGGCCCATCCTCCACTACCATGGGTCCCATCATCCCTCCCACCCCCATCCCCCTATCCCACCCTGCCTCTGTGGCAAGACATTCTCTTTTATTCTCTCTCTCTTCTTTTGGGTCCTGTGTTTTGCAAGAGAGGCATTGAGTGGCAATCATGTTTGGTCTATAGTCTACTTTCAGCATGCTTCTCCCACCCTGGGAGGATCCTCCCAACACCCTTTACTTGGTGCTCTCTTCTCCATCTGAGCTTCCTTTTCCCCCAGCACGTGTGGCTGGCCTCCAAGTCGTGGAGCAAAATTCCTGGTTTTTAACAAAGTTTTGGAAGTTATTGAAAAATTCAAAATACAAAGCTGAGAGGAAAGTGAAAATAATATCCAGTCTTGCCTCTTAAAAATTATCTGGGATTATGTTTTGGTGGTAACCCAGAGAGAGGAATCACCTTAAACCCTGTTTCATAAGAAGCAGGATTATAGTTCTGTACATTTATTGGTACAATGTTTGGCACAATGCCTAGTAGAAGCTTAAATAATGTTTTTTTTTTAAAACTTAAAAGACCATGATGTCTATAGGTAATAACACAGTATGGTATATTTGAAAATAGCTAAGAAAGGTTTTAAAAATTCTCACAAGAAAAAACAATTTATAACTATGTACAGTCATGGATGTTAACAAGATTTAATGTGGCAAGAATTTCACATTAAATCATTATGCGGCACACCTATGTCAATAACACTATTTGTCAATTACATCTCAACTTCCCCCCTCCCCCTTTAAATAGAGAAAGGTACAAAGGAAGAGGATGCAGTTCCTGGTTATGAAACACGTTCATCAACCTGATGCTTTAATTGCAACCTCATCGGAGTTCATCGTGTGTCTTCATTAATCCCCAATCAGAGGTCTGAGTCATCAAAATAAATCTGCTTCAGGATTTACGCACACAGAGTTTGCTGTTGAGCAGTATGATATATGACACCGTCTGCCCTTTGGCTGCTGAGGTGTCTCCAGTTTTTTCCAAGCCAAAAGCAGAGCCCAGGATTAGAGCAACATATATTTAAGGGCGTGTTTTCCCAGATGCTAGTTGGGACATGAAGACAAACGCTGGCGTCATTTAGTGCTGAGAGCAGAGTGGAAACTTCATTTCTGGTAAGGAGGAGTTCAAGTTAACTCGAATGCATACACCTCTCAGCAGTCCCCCTGAGTGGGTCACCCAGGGGGTGTGTGGGGACACCTTCCTAAAACATGGAAAGCATTCTGCTTTTGAGAACAGAACTCCGAGCGGTGTCTGGGGTTGGTGATGGTGGTGCTAGTGGGAAGATCTTGGAAGCAGGTTTATTTATTTATTTATTTATTTATTTATATTTATTTATTTATTTATTCTTCCCAAATCTCCTGGACTTGAAAGAGGAATGACGAAACCCATGCTCAACCCTCCGAGGCAGATGCACGAATGCATCCCGATATTCCTGAATTCAAAATAGGCTCGAAGCAGATCTGTCCTCCTCCTCCTTGTCATTGCCCAACCCGCGCTCAGCAGGATTCCCCAAGCTGCTTCATCACTGCCTGCGATTTGCTGTGCCCGAGACTCTTCCTGGATCACCCGGGAATCCGTGTCCAACTCTTCTCTAGCTGCGCAGTTCCGCGCCAGCCGCGCCGAGACCCCGCAAGCAGCCGGCCGGCCCCGCTCCCGCGGCGTCACAGGCAGGTGCGGGTGGGGGTGGGGGGAACCCGAGACATCAGCGCGCCCCAAAACTTGCTCGCGGGCCATGACGGGGGTGCTCGGGCTTCCCCAGCCCTCCCACGCCGGGCTTTCCTTAAAGAGCTGCGACGACGGGAGCAGGTTCTGAGCTGCAAAGACCCGGGCGAGCGAGCGGCATCGCCTCCCTCCGGGTCCCCACCGAATGCGCCCGGGACGCGGCGGCCGCCAGCCCCGCTCAGCCTGCGGGGCACGGCGTGTGCGGGGGCACTCGGGCACCACGATGCTTTGTTTTCCTGCCGCAGGAAGCCCAGGCGGGCTCTTGCCAGCCGACTTCACCCGCCCGCAGCCCCAGCCATAGCCATGGAAGTTGCCGCGGCGCGGGGCAGGAGGGAACCGCTCGGCGCGGCGTCTCGTTTGGATGGTTTTGCTCTGCAAGGACCACTTCTTTCTCCCTTCGAGGGGTAAGTGGACTCGACTCGGTGGTAAGAGCCGGGGAGCCCAAACAGATACGAGGGGGATGCGGCAGTACAAAGAGCTCACCGGGAGAAGTTGTTTTCCTTGGAGCGGGCATCCTTTCTTTCTCCCCTGCCCCTCGCCCTCTCCCCTCCTGCTCCCCCTCCCCCAAATTAAGGTACCCTCACTCATAGCTGGCAGTCCATTCCAAAAGCACAGCTAAGCGTTGGGGCATGTTCTCAGGCATGTTAGGGGCGGGGCAATGGGAAATTAATTTTTAGTGGACCCCCTTGACTCCCACCCCCTAAAAAACAAAAACAAAAACATGTGCCTTAGCGCACATTCTAAGAATGAAGACCCAAAAGCCTAGGCGAAAACCCTAGAGATTGGTTAGGTGCCAGGTGAAATAGGAAGAGAGCTGACCAGTGCCAAGTTAGAACTCTCATCGGGAACTTTGGACCCCACATCCTGCTCCCTCATCCCAATAGGTCCACTTTCCACCCCTTCTAATAAACATCCTCCCCTCTCCTCTTTCACAAGAATTTTCTCAGGGAAAGGTTGCTCAGGGGCTAGAATAACTTCAGGAGGGAAACACAAGGAATGCTCACCAATGTTAGCTGATTGATTGACAGACAAGGGATGCGGGATGCACCAATGCAGTCTGCTAAGGAGGGTCTAGAGTCTTAGATCTTCAAGAAGCCCCCCCAGCCCCTCCCCCCATCTTTTCAGGATCAGATTCAGGGATCTAGGGACTAGGTGAGCCCCCTTGGGTATGACTCTTCTTTCTGGTATGACTTTGGCCCCTTGATCTTCTCACCTGTAAAATAAGACCATTTAGAGCTTCCTCTAGGCTGAGGAGATGCTTGGAGAGGAGAGGGGCTGGGTAAACATCATTCTTGCCTCTCCATCCTCTGAGGCCACTTCTGATGCAGGCAGCACCATTAGGATGTAGACCTGGGTTGGAGCTCCCCAGCTAGGGAGAGAAGGGCTAGAGAGGCTCAGAGGACTTCTTACGAGCTTCAGATGCAGCACCCTTGGAGTTTGGGAGGAGAATTTTCACACCTTCTGGTGTCTCTAGGGTGCAGCTAGAGAAGCAGAAATCTCTGTCTCATTTCCGTATCTCACCCACCCTTTAGGAGGGAAGCAGAGTGAAAATAAGAGTCCCTGAAAAGGGGGGCTCCAAAGGGCCCTAGAAAGCCACGCTGCCCGCCCCCTGCCCCCCCAGGAGTCACACTGGGACCACTTTTTGCCTTGAATGAGTCTTCAGGAAACTCTGGGCTCCAGCCCTGGCAGCCTGAGATGGGGACAAAGCACTGACCAACCCGTTCCCAGGCAGCAACAGACCTCCGGGATCTGCCCTGAGCCCAGAAGGCTGCATGCGACAGCAAGGAACAGAGGGTGGGAAAGACGTACTGACCCATGGCTCCCTAGAAACCTCAGGGTAACCTAGGGTGGCACACACTCCGGAGCGCCCGCTACTAGCCTCGTGGTGGCGAGGGGCAGGGGGAGGGCACAGCTCTCTCTTCGGACAATCCAGTCAGACTTCATGGCGCCAGGCAATAAGCCCCACGAAGGCGAAGCCCGTCTTGTTCTTTGTTACCTCGCAAGCACCCGGCCCCGTCAAGGCACCCAGAAAGGGTTTAAGTTCTATGTCCACTGGACGGTGATTTTCAGTAACTCAGACTCTTCCCTTCCCATCCCGTTGCCTGTCCGCACTTAAGCAAGCGTTTCTTTAGCATGTACTACGTGCCAAGAGGCCCTGTTGCTAGGGACCCGAAGTCATTTGTAAGCATCCTTCATATCGGTACTTGGACGGCCCCGTTTAAGACCGTCTCGGTACCACCTGTCTCCTCTAGAGACCGAGGACTCACGGTCGGCCCCCGTGTGGCTTCAGGCCGGGGCAGTGAGACCGGGGGCGGGGGTGGGGAGTTGGGTTGGAAGATGCACCGGGTTTCGCCTCTTTTGCTCGATCCGACCCGCGTAGCTTCGCACCTGCTTGTGCGGGGGGGGGGGCGGGGGGGTCCCACCGAGGCTCCCCCGTCCCAAACTGTCGCTACCCGGAGCTGTTAGCACTTGGCAACTCCGTTTCCCTCCCGGGCCGCGGTGCCTGGGTCTCGCCCCACCCTCCCCGGCCGCCGAGCCGCGGCCCCAGTCGGGCTGCAGGTAGCTGGGGAAGGGACTGGGCTGCGCCTGGGGATGCTCCAGCATCCCCGGGCGGGGAGAGCGCGGCCGACGCCGAGCGGGCCCCAGAACAAAAGGCTCATGGCTGGCACCGACCTCCTCGGAGCGCGCCGGAGCCCGGGGTTCGGGGCGCGGGAGGGAGAACGGGGCGCCGGAGGGGACGGCAGCGGGAAAATGAAGTGAGGCCAGAAGAAGCCGGGGCTTGGGGGGCCCTGATGGGAGCAGTGACCCGGGCCACCCCCGGAGGCAGAGCGGTCTGCAGCGAGGCCGCCGCGGCCCTTTCCCCGCCTCCTGCAGCCTTCCGGGCAGCCAAGCGTGTCTCCGGCAGCAACTCCGGCGGGCGCGCCGCGGTCGGCCGAGCCAGTAAGTCGCGACGTCCCGACCGCTCAGCTCCCCGCCGGGGCCCCGCCGCCGCCGCTCCAGCCAGCCCCGCAGCGCCCCGCAGCGCCCCGCAGCGCCCCCGATCGCGCGTCCCCCCAGCCCACCCGCGCCGTGCGCCTCCGCCCCGGCGCGCCCCCGAGTCCAGGCGCGGCGTGTGCGGCGCGCGCTCCCCGGGTGCCGCGCCACCCCCGCGTCCAATGGCTTTCGGGGGGTGGGCAGCGAGGGGCGTCGCCCGGGGGCCGAGGAGCCGCGGCCGGGGTGGGGCGTGTGCGCCCGAGCGCGCGCCCGGGCGGGTGTGCGAGCGTGGGTCTGCGTGCGTGTGTATGTGTGCGTGCGGGAGTGTGGGCGCACACGCCTCCGGGGGCTCGAGTGACACTGCAGTGGGCTTCTCCCGCGCGCCGGCCCTTGGCTCAGCACCCCGCAGCCCGCCGGCACCCCGCTTCGGCCAAGGCAGCAGCTTGGCTCGCGGGGCTTGCCCGTCTTCCCTCTCCATCCACTCCTCGCCGCTCTTACTTTTTCTTCCACCCGAGGGGCTGCAGACGACCACCTCCTCCATCGGTGCAAACACCCCAAGCCGTTTTCAGGTTTCTCCCAAGCCCACCTTTCCCCCCCCCCCCACTTGTCTTTCTCGGGGGTGCCTCCACGAGCTGCTCCAAGGCTCCCTTTACTCCCCCCTCCACCCCATCCCGCGCTCCCCATCCCCATTCTTGGAAATTATTTTGTTGGACTGCTGTATACCAAGGCGTGTAAAGCTTGAGGACTTTACACATTTTGATTCTTTCCATTTCCTCCCTTTCTGGGCAACGGAGCAATGAAATTTCCAATCGAGACTCCAAGAAAACAGGTGAACTGGGATCCTAAAGGTGGGTATTTCCGACTTTTGGCCGCCCGCGCCCAGCCTCCGCCGCGGCGTGCGCGCGCTTCCCCCGAGTGCATGCACTCGGGCTCCCCGGCGGCGGCGGCGGCGGCGGGCGGCGTGTGTCCTGAGGCTGGAAAATGCGCCTGGGAACCGCAGCGCGGGTGGGAGGAGGGCGGAGGCAGCGTGGGTTCCACACCCAGATAGTGGCAGTCATTATCACATAATCATTGTCCCTCCTGGATTATTTCAAAATCTATTTAAAGATACACCAAGCCGGCTGTTGGGCTTGAAATTGTACCAAGTGTCGGTATTTGCTTTTGACTTTGTGTGTGTGTGTGTGTGTGTGTGTGTGTCTGTGTGTGTGTGTGTGTGCGCGCGCGCGCGAGTCTACGTGGGGTGTGTGTGTATGTGTGTGTGTATGTGTGTCCTTTGTTTCTGGTGATCTTTGTCTCTCTGGCATATGGGTGGGGTGCCTCCCCCTGGCCCTGGAGCTGCGCCACCTGCCCAGCGTGTCCTCAGTGGGAAAGGTTTCCTGGCAGCAAGTGGGGCTTAGATCGGGTTGTAACTGTCCCTGGGGGCGGCCCTTCTCGGAGGGATGTGGAATAATGGAACCCACGGGGCCTTCCGAGTCTTCGCTCAATCTTATTACCAAGCTAGGCAGCTAGTTGGGCTCAGCGCCGGTGTAGAAAGGGGAGGGAAGAATGGTTAGTAGCAAGGGTGGGGCTGGGGAGGGGGCTGCAGGGTGTGGTCCTTAGAGACCTTTCTGAGCTCCTGGGAATGTTGGACAATGTTCCTTGGCACAAAAGGAAGCGATTAAGAAAGACAGATGTGTGTGCCTGGCACCGGCCACTCGGTCTAATTAGCATACAGATGCTGAGCTTCCTGGGAGTGATCAGAATAAGTTGAAACCAAGTGTCCAGTTTTGGCAGGACCGCTGGCAAGCGTTTCTCTGGGCCCTCTTACAGACGAAGTTGGGATGGAAGAAGACTCAGTGTGTAGGAGGCTGGGAATTTGAGGCGCTTTATGTGTGCTTAGTGTTCTAGATGAGTGATCCTTTCTCCAGACTGTAGATGCTACCTTGCTGTGATTAACTATAGAAAGAGGCATTCGTCTGTGTTTATCTCTGTGACAAAAATACATAGAATGTGGATCATCTGGAAGTGAATTTGAAAGCCAAGGCAAGGTTCACAAAAGAACCCCCTGGGTCTCCCTATCAGAGCTCCTTCAACATCCTGGAAAGAGGAAAACACTTGTTTGTTGAGTAAATGCCTTATGAATAGATTGACTTTTGAGGAGAGTAAGAAGCAGCATTTCCTAATTTCAGTGCCTTACACACCAGAGAGCTGGAAATAAGAACCTGTACCTTTGCTCTTTAAAATCTCTGCAGAACATACTAGCAAATATCTACTCTTTGGGAAGTACTGCCCCAGGTCCTGGAGACAGAATAAGAAGAGCATAGACAAAAGTTCTGCCTTCCTGGGGTTTATAATGGGGGATAAAGACACAAATTAATTATTACACAGAGGAATGCATAAGCACACATTGATGTATGTGAAGGAAAGCATCAAGGGTTTTGATAGAAATTTTTGATAGAAGAGATGGACAAGGATTAGGGAGTAGTACATCAGGTAGTTGGCCCGTGTACTAAGATCTTGAGGAAACATAGGGATTTACTGAATAGTGCAGAAGGGAATGTTGCAGAATCAAACAGCAACTGCAAAGGCCCTGAGACTGAAGGAATAAGTGTGTCTGAGGAACAGAAAGGAAGTTGCATGACTGGAGCAGAAAGCAAGAAAACTTGTGCTTTGAGATGTGACTGGGTCTGTGTGTGTGTGTGTGTGTGTGTGTGTGTGTGTGTGTTGGGGTGCATAGGGGTAGACTCCAAAGCTGTGTGTCACTGTAGGTAGGGTAGAATTGTGGAGTAGATTAGGGATTGTCATCTTTATGTTTAGCACCAACGGATTTCAAGCAGAGAAGCCACAGGATCTGAACTTAGTTTCAAAGAAAATGCTTTGTGGTTCTGGTGGATGTGAGAACTGGATTGGATAGTGGTATGGACCAGAGTGAAGGCAGTGGGGATGGAGACGTGGCTGGAGCTAAGGAAGACAGGAAATCTTAGGGCTTTGTGTGGACCAAGTGTGGAGGTGTATGGATTGGTAGGACTGGGATGGCTGCCAGGCAGAGTCAGGCTTCAGGAAAAGCTCCTTTAGTTCAGACCAGGACTTGTTGCGTGGGAGACGTCTGTGAGTCACCCAGGAAGTGTATCCTGTGGGCAGTCAGGTAAATAGTGGGCCTGGTCTGGGATGTTTCAGGACCTCTAATGGGGAACCCTGTGGGGCTCTTTTGTGAAACTTGCCTTGACCTTTAAATTTATTTCCAGATATGATCCACATACTATATATTTTTGTCACAGTGATAAACACAGATGAATGCCACATTCTATCACCTGTCACAGCAAGGAAGCATGCAGGTAGCATCAACAGTCCCAACTGGTGTTCAGAGTGAAAAAAAGAAGCCAATAGAAAGAACATTTACAGAACACTTAACACACAAGACAACATGCCAGGCGCTTCATGTGTGTTCCTGCATGTAGTTATTCGCACAGTACTTACAGATGGTGTGTTTTGGTTCTATTGTGATCCTTGACTGTCTGAGCTGCCTTAGGATCAGATGCTCTGACTTTTGTCACGATTGTTCCTGAGAGTGGAGGGGAGCCATAGTCTCTCACAGTGGGGATCAATAGAGGTGTAAGTCATCCCTTTTTCAAACTCTGTGCCAAACCCTGTACAGTGACATATAGATTAGTCACTTATATATTAGTCACTTATATGTTAGTCATATATATAAAAATTATATATGGTTATATATAGTTTTTTCATCTTCATAAACGCCTTTTTATTTTGGGGGTTTTAGGGCCACACCCGGAAGTATTTAGGGCTTAAGTCCTGGCTCTGAACTCAGGAATTACTCCAAGTTTGGAAGACCATATAGAATGCTGGGAATAGAACCAGGGTAGGCCACATGCAAGGCAAGAGCCCTACCTGCTGTATTATTTCTCTAGCCCTTCATCTTCATAGACATCTTCGGAGGAAGATGCTGCCCTAATTTTTTTTGGGGGGGTCACACCCGGCCATGCACAGGGGTTATTCCTGGCTCTGTGCTCAGAAATTACCCCTGGCAGTGCTCAGGGGACCATATGGGATGCTGGGAATCAAACCCGGGTCAGCCGTGTGCAAGGCAAACACCCTACCCGCTGTACTATTGCTCCAGTCCCTAATTTCTTTTTTTAAAAATTTTTTTTATTAGTGAAACTTCATGTGGTACAGTTGTTGACCTTACAAGTTTTTGTACTTGGGTTTCAGTCATACAATGATCGAGTACCCATCCCTCCACCAGTGCCCATTTTCCACCACCAATGATCCCAGTAACTGACCCACCCCTCCCTTACCCCCATCCCATCCTGCCTTTGTGGCAGGCTGCCCTAATTTTTTTCTTCAGTTTTGTGAACACATCCAGTGGTGCTCAGGGATTACTCTTGGCTCTTCACTTAGAGATCACCCCTGGCAGTGCTCAGGGGGTTATATGGGATTTTAGGGATTGAACCTGGATCAGCTTCATGGCAGGAAGGAGCCCTGCATGCTGTACTATCATTTCTACCTGTTTTTTTTATTAGTGAAACACCATGAGTTACAGTTGTAGACTTACAAACTTTCGTGCATGGGTTTCAGTTATAAAATGATCGAGTACCCATCCCTCTACCAGTGCCCAATCTCCACCACCAATGATCCCTCCCACCCCACCCCGCCTTTGTGACAGGGCATTCCCTTTTGCTCTCTCTTTCCTTTAGGGTGTTGTGGTTTGCAATAGAGGTATTGAGTGACCATCCTTTTCAATCTATAGTCTACTTTCAGCACGCATCTCGCATCCCAAGCGAATCCTCCAAACATCATTTACTTGGTGTTCCCTTCTCTATCTGAACTGCTTTCCAAGCCATGGAGCAGACCTCCTGATACTTATCTCAACTATTCATGGGTGTTCATCTCCCATTCTGTTACTTTATATTCTCCAGATGAGTGCAGTCTTTCTATGTCTGTCCCTCTCCTCTGGCTCATGTTATACTAAATTTTAAGGTAAGGCAACTGAGAAACAGAGCTGTTGAGTAATTTTACCAGGGTCATACAGCTGATAGATGGATGGTGTTTGTTTATATTTTGGTTTTTGGGTCGCACCAGGTGGTACTCACAGCTCTGTGGTTAGGGATTACTCCAGGTGGTGTTTGGGGGACTGTATGTGGTGTGGGAATGGCCATATGAAGAACACATCACACTGTACTATCTCTTTGGCTAGAGTGATAGTTTTGGATCAGATTATAAATTCTTAAACATTCTTCTACTTTATCTCTTAAGTTATTGATATTTATAGTTGTTGCCTGAAGAAGCTCTCTGAGGTAGGACTGCATGGAGAGGGAGAAAAAGACAGAGAGACAGAGAAACAGAGAGAGACAGAAAGAGATCAGAGGTGGAGAGAGAAAAGTAAGGAAATTAATCTACCTTTTCCATTCATTCCTTTCTTTATGAATCATCTTCAAATGGCATTTCCTCTTTGTCCTCTGGTGAGTCAGTTACCATGGACAGAATTGGGGTCTGCTCTTTGGAGATTTTTGGTTCCCATAGACCGTGTTGAACAACGATGAAGGGAACATAGCACCATAATGGAAAAACAGAGGGACAAGTTGCACCGGACTTTAGGACCAGGGGATTATAGACACGAACCTTCAGGGAGCAGTGCTTACAGATTGTGCAACTTATAATGATAATGTTTTGCCTAGCACCCTATTACCTAATGATTTCATAGCACAGAGTGAAAGTGGTTTGAGAAGAAACTGTGTTCAATGGCAGTTGAGTAAATTTAACAGAGCACTGTCAAGAGGTTTAGGGGCCAAACTAAGACTGAAAGGTAGCATGTTACTCCCTGAGCTCTGGCCTTCCTCCATACTTGTCAGGAGTATTCTAGCAAGTAGGGGTGCTGTTTTAGTGTAGGATATATTTAGGAGAATACTAATGAAGGATACTAAGTATTCAGCAAAATACTGAATACTCAGTAGATACTTGTCACCAAGTACTCACTTTCCTAACCAGACTTGCCCATTTTAAATTACTAGACTCACTTGTTGATGACTTTATGATGAAAACTAGAGTTAGCTTGCTGCTTTTATGCATGCTAAGGACTTTAAAAATCAATAAGATCTGCAAACAGTACTCTCACAGCTTGAGACCCATAGATCAATATAGCAATATATAAAAATGCTGGATTTGTAGCAAAGGATTAATTTATAGAATGAGCAATTGTAATAATTATTTTTTTTTATTTTTTAATGAATCACTATGAGGTACAATTACAGACTTACAAATTTTCATGCTTATGTTTTAGTTATACAATGATCAAGTATCCATCCCTCCACCAGTGCCCATTCTCCACCAGCAATGTTCCCAGCAGCCCTCCCCTCCCCCCTCACCCCCCTCTGCCTCTGTGGCAGGCGCATATTGTAATAGTTATTGGTGTGACTTTGGGCTGCTGGTTTAGCCTCTTTGGGCTTTACTTTCCTCCCTTGTGGACAGGGCCCATTCACAAGGTCTCTTGGTCTTATCCCAATAGTCTCTGCTTGTGTCCTTCATTATCCCACATCTATCCTTTGGGTTCCTTGACTTCTTTTGATTCCTCAAGTGGATCAGACTTTCTATCTCAGAACCTTTGCACTTACCACTTCCCTCTGCTTATAAGGCATGTTTGCATGATGAACTCCTTTCTCACCCCAAATATTCCCTGGCTAGCATCATTGTCCCATTTGAAGACAGTTCCTCTTATTCCCCCAGGTCTGCTACTTTGGATGGCATCACCTATTCAAGAGTCTTCACCACACTTGTCACGATAAGATCTGTAACTCCTGTAGTTACAAGTCACACTGTTGTCAGTCTCCCTCTCAGTGAGAAAGCATGTTTTCTGTCTGGTCATTGTCCAAACTTCAGAGCTTGTGTCTGGCTCATAGCAGACACTCAGTAATGCTTTGCAGAATGAATGGAAGATTGGATGGGTCAGAGAGGAGCTCTAAGATGGAGATTCTGGGGTTCCTCCAAGCTGTAATGCAAGTACAGATAAGGAGGGAGAAACATCCTAAAGAATGGACTGCCAGAAAGCACACCCATAGTCCCAGTTTTCCTCAGGCTCCCAGATCCTAAAGCCTTTAACAGCTATCTCTCCTTCTGTTCTTCCCCTTACCAGGCCTGAAAAGGCTAAATGGGGGTTTCGTGGAGGCGGCTCAGTGAGCGGATGCAGCCCGACACAGCTGCCATGGGTGTCCAATTAATAATTTGGCTTCTGTTAACCATAGCTTCCTGGCTTCTTTTTAGGTATTTTAATCTAGTTAACATAGAGGCAAGGATACAGAGCTGGTGCTGGATTGATTTTTTTTAAATAAAAAATATTGGGGAGCCATACCTAGAGATTCTCAGGAGTTACTCCTGGCTGTGTAATTATTTCTGGCGGTGTTCAGGGATGCTGGGGATGGAATTTGGGTTGGCTACGTGCAAGGCAAGTGCCTTACTGCTCTACTATCACTCCAGCCCAAGAGATTTTTTAAAGGCTGTGTCTCCTTTAGTGAAAAATTCTAGAGATGCCTAGAATGTTTGTGAGTAGTACCTTTCAGCTTATAGAACACTTTTTACAAATTATTATTTTTTCCCTTGTTGAATTTGTCAATATTGGAATCATAGATTTACTGATAGGAATAGAAAAAAAGTGACTTATGGTGTGTGTGTGGGGGGGTCATTGGCTGAAGGCTGCAAACAGGCAGATTTGGGGTCAACTCAGGTCAATTAGCATATTTTGATGCTAATATTAGGGGCAGTTGCCCTCATTCTTTCCTATCCATTCAGGGTCTTTGTCCATTCGACTTTCCCAATCTTTCTCACACAATGTGAACTTAGAGGTTTCCCTGAGAAATGTGAGTTCAGAAGTTTCGGAGGCAGAAGGCTCTGGACTGGACCTAGCAGTTGTAGCTGATGGCTGTTTCCACAGAGCACTGGCATCCCTCAATCCATGAGTTCAAGCCTCAGAGCCTTGCTTTTGTAGCAAATGTTAAACCAGGCCGAGATCTTCCCAGAGGAATCAGATGAAGACTAGTTGCGATGCAACAAGCAAAGGGTCTTTGTTGCCTAGCCAGAGCTAAGGTTCAAGTCTCATCCAACACAGTTTAGTCTTGACAAGGACCCTCAATCCAAATTACAAGCAGTTTATGTAGGGTTCAGAGTTAAGAGTGGTTTATATAGTGGTCTATTTTTAGCATTGGCCTTATTATATCATTGGTCAGCAGTTAGACAGCAGGTACCAGTAACAGTTTGGGGTTCTTTCCAAGAAGGGTGCAGCAACCCTTCATGACTGGCCAGACCCAACCGCCAAATTTCTTATCTAGGTGAATTACTCAATTGGGAGTTTATCACAAACTGCAAGTCCTGCCTAGGGGAAACAGAAACTGAGGCCTAATTGAGACTTAATGTTAGCTGCAGTTTGTCATAGCATCAGTTTCACCCTCACACCAACAAGGGATTCTGGTCTTTTGAGAAAATAAGCCAGGCTCAAGGCGCAGCGTGGCTGGAGTACTCTCTTTATCACTTGTGTTCCCAAACACACATTTGTAGAGCTCAGATTTTCTAGAAAGAAAATGGTTTTGGTTTAATATCCTACTTTCTGGAGACCTGCTTTCCAAATGGGATTCAGCATGTGCTCCAGTCTATCCTAGAAAGTAAAGAGGAAAGATGTTCCATGGGTGCTTGGTGCCAAGATTTGGTTCAGGCTTCTCTCCCGGCATGGACAAATGGAATGTTGTCATCTTCCATCAATGCCCGCCCTCACTGGGCAGCACAAAGGCAGGCAGCTTGACTGCGGTTCTATCCCATTTCCCCAAACCTTTGTGCTTGGCTCTGACTTCACCTGCCCAGGCCATATCAACAAAGCACCAGAGAACCTGTGGCTTGAACAACAGACTTAATTATTCCCCCAGTTCTGTAGACAGGAAGTTCCAGGCCCGGCAGCTAGCAGGGGTGATGACTGGTGAGAGCTCCTGTCTTGGGTTGCAGGGATTTGCCTTTTCTCTGCTCTCTCACACAATGGAGTGAGTGTTCTAGTGTTATTTTTAAAATTTATTTTAATTTATTTTATTTTATATCTTTTTGGGTCACTCCTGATGATTCACAGGGGTTACTTCTGGCTTGTGCACCCAGGAATTACTCCTGGTGGTGCTCAGAGGACCATATGGGATGCTGGAAATCGAACTCGGGTCAGCCGCACAGTGCTATTGCTCTACCTGCTGTGCTATTGCTCCAGCCCCTCGTGTTATTTTTTTTTTTAAATTTTTTTTTCTTTTTTTTGTAGGAGTACTGCTATTTATTCAGCCACTGATTAGCTGATTGAATTGTGCATGAACTCCACCTTACTTTTTTTTTCTTTTTCCATTTTTTTAATTTTATTTATTGAATCACCGTAAGAGCAGTTACAAAGCTTTTGGGTCTAAGTCTCAGTCATACAATGAAACACCCGTACCTTCACCAGTGCCCATTCTCCACCACCAAAAATCCCAGTATACCCCCATCCCACACCCTCCCCCTGCCTGTGGGGCAGATGATCTCCACATTACTCTCTCTCTACTTTGATCACATTCACTACTTCGACACCAGACCCACCATTATTTAAGATTTTACCCCAACACTTAGATCTGCTGAAAAGGCAACAATAGACAATTTGTGTTCTATTGCTGGTTATGACTAACATATGATGTCGTGTGGCTGCAGTAGGGCCATGTGGTTTTGAAATTCTGAAATTTTAACACTTAAATCTGGAGGGATTTCTGCCAAAAGCCACTGGGTTTAGAGATCTGCTCCTGAGTCTCTGGGATCATGGCCGTTGAGCAGCTTGATGAGGAGCCAAAGAGGCCATTCGTGGGCGATGACTTGGGGTCTCATTGGGGTGGGGAAGACAGGCCCGGCTCCACCTCCACCCCATCCCGTGAGACCCAACAAGTTTCGTTACTGCGGGCCCAAGCCTGACTGTCCAATGGCCTCTGGAGGATGACAGCCACCAAGTCACCAAGAGGGAGCAGGCGGAGGGACAGCACCCATTCCCCCCTGGGGTGGCCTGGTGACAGTAACCTACTGCGGGGTCCGGACACATTTCTGACAAAAGCCGCTGGGTTTCGAGATTTGTTTCTGAGTCTCTGGGATCAAGGCCGCTGAGCAGCTTGATGAGGAGCCAGAGAGGCCGTTTGTGGGCGATGACTTGGGGTCTCGTTAGGGTGGGGAGGACAGGCCCGGCTCCACCTCCCCCCCTCATCCCGTGAGACCCAACAAGTTTCGTTACTGCGGGCCCAAGCCTGACTGTCCAATGGCCTCTGGAGGATGACAGCCACCAAGTCGCCAAGAGGGAGCAGGCGGAGGGACAGCACCCATTCCCCCCTGGGGTGGCCTGGTGACAGTAACCTACTGCCGGGTCCGGACACATTTCTGACAAAAGCTGCTGGATTTCGAGATTTGTTTCTGAGTCTCTGGGATCAAGCCAGAGCAGCTTGATGAGGAACCAGAGAGGCCGTTTGTGGGCGATGACTTGGGGTCTCGTTAGGGTGGGGAGGACAGGCCCGGCTCCACCTCCCCCCCCCCCATCCCGTGAGACCCAACAAGTTTCGTCACTGCGGGACCAAGCCTGACTGTCCAACGGCCTCTGGAGAATGACAGCCACCAAGTTGCCAAGAGGGAGCAGGCGGAGGGACAACACCCTTTCCTCCCTGGGGTGGCCTGGCGACAGTAACGTACTGTGGAGTCCGGATGCATTTCTGCCAAACGCCACTGGGTTTTGAGATTTGTTTCTGAGTCTCTGGGATCATGGCTGTTAAGCAGCTTTATCACGAGCCAGAGAGGCCATTCGTGGGCGATGACTTGGGGTCTCGTTGGGGTGGGGAGGGCAAGCCCGGCTCCACCCTCATCCCGTGAGGCCCTGTGTGTCTTGTTATTGGGGGCCCAAATGTGACTATCCAGTGGCCTTAGACGGATGGCGGCCACTGGGCCGCCAGGGGGAATAGGCCAAGGCACGAAACCTATTCCCACCTGGGTTGGCCCAGCACCGGTAGCCTACTGCAGAGACCAGACGCATTTTTACCTAAAGCCACTGGGTTCTGAGATTCGTTTCTGAGTCTCTGGGATCATGTCCATTAAGCAGTTCAATCAGGAACCAAAGAGGCCTTGCCTCCAATTATATAGCTGAGCCAGAGGTGGTTTGTGGGTGTGTTTCCCACATACCTAATTTTTGGCCGTTTACTTTCTTGGTAAACTTTGCCCCCAGTTTTTGGGGTCTGGCCAAAGGCACAGCAGCAATTTTGGGGTATCTGGAAGTCTGAAGGCGCCATGAGGCTGCTGATGCACTCGCCTCACTGGTACAGATTGACCTGCTGGCGGCACCATACCCCCTCGTGTTATTTTTTAATTATAAAAAAAGTTAGTGTTTTAAATTCTTTTTCTCCTCCTTCCCTTCACTGTTGTGGGCATGATGGGGGTTGCACAAGCTGGGCGGGGGGGGGGGGGGGACTCACCTATTTATTATTATTTTGGCCACACCCAGCTGTGCTCAGGGCTTACCCCTGAAGCATAGAAAGTGAAGCCCATAGAGGCTTAACCACATCCCCCTCAGCACTGGTTGTTATTGTTCTTTTTGATGTGTGTCAGTCTGTGGTGTGAGATGATATCTCATTGTTGTTTTGATTTGCATCTCCCTGATAATTAGCGATGTGGAGCATTTTTTCATGTGCCTTTTGGCCATTTGTATTTCTTTTTTGAGGAATCTTCTGTTCATTTCTTCTCCCCATTTTTTGATGCGTTTGGAAGTTTTTTTCTTGTACAATTCTACTAGTATCTTGTATATTCTGGATATTAGCCCTTTATCAGATGGGTATTGGGTAAATATTCTTTCCTATTCCTTGGGCTCTCTCTGTATTTTGGTCACTGTTTCTTTTGAGGTGCAGATGCTTCGTAGTTTAATGTAGTCCCATTTGTTTATGTTTATTTCCACTTGCTTGGTCAGTGGTGTTTCATCCTTAAAGGTGCTTTTAGCTTCAATGTCATGGAGGATTCTGCCTATGTTTTCCTCCATGTACCTTATGGATTCAGGTCTGATATTGAGGTCTTTAATCCACTTTGATCTGACTTTTGTACCTGGCATTAGAGAGGTCAGAGTTCATTTTTTTTTTTTTTGCAAATAGCTGGGGAATGCTCTTTTCAGGGAAGCTACACAAGTCAAGGTGGCGGTGCTGGCCAGGGATCGCAGAAGTACCTTCATAGGTACCTGCCAGATGTCGCATCTCCTGGCCATGACTCTCATTCCTTTTCATGCTGCTTCCACACACCTGGTTGCAATACAGCAAGAAATTTCTTGCACTGTTAGGGATCATAAAGAGCAGAGCTGCCAGGATGGCACTTGGAACATGTGGAACACACTGGAAATTTGAACTCGAGACTCTGAGCTTGCAAGGCAGTACTCGAGGCCACGGTAATTTCCCCAGGCTCCATTTCTTCTCCAAGGCCCTATTGAATTAGAGTTTATCCTTATAAGCTTGTTTAGCCCTGGTTAAACGAGTCTCAAGTCTCTAATACTCAATCAGATTGGGGCTAAGGTCTCAACACATGGAGTCTGAGAATTATAGAGTTAAGGCATTTGCCTTGCACATGACCAACCCAGTTCAGCCCCAAGCACTGCAGATCATTCCCTGAGCGTCACCAGGGGTCAGTCCTGAGCACTGATCCAGGTATAGTTCAGGTACAGAGCACTGCTGAATATGGCCCCTAAACTCAACACCCATTCAAAATGATTTTAACACATAAGTTTGGAGGGGATGCTGTTCCCTGTATAGAAGTCTGTGCATAGTATCTTAAATGAGATGATTTAAAAAATATAACCCAGGAGCCAGCTGATACTGGCCAAGTGGTAGAGCAGATGCTCTGTGCTCTGATTCATGCACTACCTGGCCCTTTGAGCACCCATGGGCCCAAGTAGCACCACGTCACCAGCACAACATTAAAGCATCAGGCCTCCATGAGTGGGATAAGCGTTGCTGGAGTGATCCCAGGCCTTTCTACTCTGCGTGGTATTGCCACAATAGTATGTAGTCTACATCTTGCCCTAATCTAGGTATCTTCCACCACAACTGAGATACAGTCCGAAGTGCATCAACTATAGGCAAGGTGTAAGCAAGGAAGGGCTCACTGGTGGAAAGAAAGGGGGTTTTTGAGCTGTAGAATTCTTCCTTTTATATTCTTCTTTTGGGTTTTGGGTTACACTCAACAGTGCTCAGGGGTAACTCCTGACTCTGCACACAGGGATTACTCCTGGTGGTGCTCAGGGGACCATAAGGGATGCTGGGGATCAAATCCAGGTTTGCCTTGTGCAAGGCAAATGCCCTTCCTGCTGTATTATCTCTCCAGCCCCGAGCTGTAGAATTCTTTTAACTTTCATTCCATAGGGAATTAGGGAGTTAATTGAGGAAACAAATAATTGCCAGTCAGTAAGTTTCAGTTTGGACAGCTCCCTGGGCTGAAGAGAAAGGTGGTTTAAAAAGGACCATCTGTACTCAAATGGAATTACAAAGGCTATTTACTATATAAAGATCCTGACAGGGTGAGAGCTGGTTAGGGATTCAGTTCTGCTTGACCTGGTTAAGGAATCTACCTAAACAAGGTGGGTACCACGTTGCTTAAACCCACCGGGTAAATTTCATACAGGGTTGAAGGAACCATCCATGCTAGTTCTTAGTAGACAAGGTAGTTTATACACCCATGTTAGGCTTTTTATTGTGACTCAGAATGGAGAAAAAAACATCCTCACATTAACTTTTTTGTAACTTTTATTTGAGGTTTGCAGATTCAGTCATCCCAACCCCTATTAGTGGGTGTGACTGAGTGTGAAACCTGAATTTTCTTTTTCTTTCTTGGCCTCACACAGTCAAGGTATGTATTGTTCTATTTTTTTTTAAATAATGTAGGAGTACTACTATTTATTCAGCAATTGATTAAGCTGATTGAAATAGGCATGAACCATTTGTGGAATAGAAAATAACATAATATGAGACTAACCCAAGGACAGTAGAGACAAGAGCCAGGAAGATTGCTCCATGGTTGAAGCCTGCCTCATGAGCTGGGGGAGAAGGCAGCTGGGATAGAGAAGGAATCACTAAGTCATTGATCATTGGAGGTATTGCTGGGGATGGGAGATGTATGCTGAAAGTAGATAAAGGACCAAACATGATGTCCCCTCAGTATTTGTATTGCAAACCATTTTGCCCAAAAATAGAGAGGGAGAGAAAGTAAGAAGGAAATTGTCTGCCATAGAGGCAGAGGGGGTGGTAGTCAGGGGAAGGGGGTGGCTAAAGGGACACTGGGGACATTGGTGGTGGAAAATGTATACTAGTGGAGGGATGGGCATCCAATCATTGTATGACTGAACGTCAATCATGAAGCTACAAAGCTTTGTAACTGTATCCCACGGTTATTCAATAATAAAAAAATAAAGATCCAGAAATGAAATGAACAAACAAAAAGAAATAGGCGTGAACTCCACATTACTTTTTAAATTCAGAATGTTAATTTAATTTAATTAATTTATTTATTTAGTTTTATTTTAATTTTTATTAGTGAGACATCATGAAGTACAGTTTTAGACTTACAAATTTTTTGTGCTTGTGTTTCAGTTATACATTGATCAAATATCCATCCCTTCACCAGTGCCCATTTTCCACCACCACTGATCCCAGTATCCCTCCCACCCTCCATACTCCCATCCCACCCTGCCTCTGTGGCAGGGCATTCCCTTTTGTTTTATCTCTCCTTTTGAGTGCTGTGGTTTGCAAAAGAGGCATTGAGTGGCAATCATGTTTGGTCTATAATCTACTTTGAGCATGCATCTCCCATCCTGGGCGTATCTTCCCAACACCCTTTATTTGGTGCTCCCTTCTCTATCTGAGCTGCCTTTACCCCTAGAGTGTGCAGCTGGCTTCCAAGCTATGGAGTAAACCTCCTGGTACTTATCTCGGCTATTCTTGGGTGTTAGTCTCCTATTTTGTTCAGAATGTTAATTTTATATTTTTATTCAGAATGTTAATTTTAATGTGCACCAGTGCACATTTTCCACCACCAAAATACCCAGTATCCCCCTCCCAACCCCCCAAGTTTCAACCCTTCCCTTGCCTGTGTGGCAGACAATTTCCCCCATACTCTCTCTCTACTTTGGTTACATTCGATATTTCGACACCAGTCCCTCCACCACTCAAACCTGCTGAAAAGGCAATGATAGACGATTTGTTTTGTATTTCTTGTTATGGATAGAATATAATGTCCAGGAAATTCTGTATTGTTCTCTTCCAGGAGCTTTAGTTTATAGTCTCTGGGTCTTGGCTGTTGATGAGATTACATGACCCTGAGGGAAGTTTGTTGGGTGTGACTGCCAAGCTTCTGGAAAACTGGGGGCCTGTGGGGAGGAGGCCCAGTCCCGATCCAAGCGGGCTTGGAGATCTCAGTCACGGGTTCCCACATATCTGGGTTTTCCTGTCGGTCTGCTCTTGGGTGAGATTCATCCCATCTTGGGTGAAGCTTGTCACCTCTTGGGTGATGCTCGTCTGAGAGTGTGGAGAGTAGACCTGAGCGTGGTGGCAATTGGGTTCTGGAGGTTTTCAGCTGCCGGGGTTCTGCCTGGGGCAGGGAGGGAAACTCAACCCACCCCCCCTCCAAGATGCCCTGGTGAAGACAGCCTGGCTCGAGGTTAGAACATTCAGTGGTGCTCTTTTCCATAAACTTTAGTTTATAGTCCCTGGATCTTGACCATTGATAAGATTACATGATGCCGGAGGCAGTTTGTGGCTGTGACTGCCAAGCTACTGGAAAACTGGGGAACTGGGGAGAGGAGGCTCAGTCCTGAATCGAGTGGGCCTGGAAATCTCAGTCACGGGCTCCCATCTACCTCCACGGTACAAGCCCTAACTTTGTCTTTTGATCTTTTTAGAGATTTATGGGTCTTTGAAATAAGGCCAATAAATGAGCTTATATAGCTGAGCCGGAGGTGATTTGTTGGTGTGTCCCCCACATGCCTAATTTTTGGCTGTTTAATTTCTTGGTAAACTTGGCCCCAAGTTGTTGGGGTCTGGCCACAGGCACAGCAGCAATTCTGGGGTATCTGGAAAACTGAAGGCACCATCAGGCTGCTGATGCACTCACCCCGCAGGTACAGGTTGACCTGCTGGTGACACCATAACCCCAAGCAATGTATTCTTACCACTAAGTCACAACCCTGACTTTCTCATACTACGTTTGAAGTGTTTTTGTGGGAGTATGATGCCAACACCCTTGGCAAAGGTTAGGGTGAGCATGAGGTGACCTGCATGATTTTCCCTCTCCATCCTCAGAGATAGGGAGACAGGGAGGGTTGGGTGTAAGAGGTTGTGTTGAGGCATACGTGGGTGGATGAGTTTTCAGGGTGTCCCTTTTTTATTTGGTGTGGGTCACACCTATCTATTCTCAGGGCTTTCTCCTGCTTCTGTGATCTGAGATAATTCCTGTGGTGCTTGGGGACCATATGTGGTGTGGAGGATCAAACTGGGGTCAGTCACATGCAAGGCAAGTGCCTTAACACCTATTCTAGCTCTCTTCTTCCTCCTATTTTTATATTGCCAATAACTTTGGCTTTATTACTTCTCTTTGCAACTGAGGGAGTTTTGTTTTTATTCTTTCATTTTTATTTTAAATTTAACTTTGAGATAGCATTGATTTACAACATTGTAAATATTTTAGATGTACAGTGTGTCTATTCAGTATCTAAATAACACACTATACCCAACATCAAAGATCAGTTGATTCCCTCTTCCTATTATTTTACTATCTGTCCATTATCTTTTCCTTTGGTAACTCCCACTCCATTATGAACCTGACTTTGTTATTGTTTGACTGCTTATTTTCTTTGGTTCCTTATCACTCACATCTGAGTGAAATGATATGGTATTTGTCTTTCTCCATCATACTTATTTCACTTAATATAATCCTTTCACGTTTCACCCTTGTTGTTGTAAATGGCACGATTTCGTCTTTTCTTAATAGTTGGGTATTATTTCATTGTACAGATATATCACATTTTCTTTATTCATTTATTCATTGATGGACACCTCGGTTATTGTGAATAAGACTGCAATGAGCATCAGGATGCATAGATCTTTTTGAATTCATGTTTTAATATTCTTTGAATCAATATCCCAAGGTATAAATATTCATTATATGCTAGTTCTGTTTTCAATTTATTTTGACTTTTGGAGACTCACATCCAGTGGTGCTCAGGGGCTACCCCAACTCTGGACTTGGGGGTTGCTCTTGGTGGTGCTTGTGGAAGCATGCCATACCAGTAATTGCTCCTCCATGCACTCAACCCATTGAGCAATCTCTACCTCTCCAACCCTATCTATTTTCACATAATTAAAAAATATTTATTTTTGTATTGGATCACCATGAGATGGAGTTGCAAAGCTGATTGTAGTCAGGTTTCGGTCATACAGTGTTCCATCCCTCCATCAGTGTACACTTCCCACCACCAGTGTCCTCAGTTTCTCTCCTCCGCCCTCTCCTCAGCCTGTCTCTATGGCAAACACTTTACTCTCTCTCTCTCTCTCTCTCTCTCTCTCTCTCTCCCCCTCCCCCTCTCTCCTTTGGGGCATTACAGTTTCCAGTACAGGTACTGAGAGGTTATTATATCTGTTCCTTTACCTGTTTTCAGAATGTAGTTCTTATCCAGAGTGATCATTTCCAACTCTCTTTGTCATGATGGTCCTTTTTCTATGCCCCAGCATTTGAGACAGGCTTCCAACCATGGACCAGTCCTCCTGGTCCTTGTTTCTACTGTCCTGGGTATTGGTTTCATATTTATGTTTTTTAAATACTCCATAAATGAGGCAATCATTCTATGTATATCCCTCTATTTCTAAGTCATTTCACTCAACATGGATACTCTCCATGTTCATCCATTTATAAAAAAATTCATAACTTTATTTTTTCTAACAACTGCATAGTATTGCATTGTGTAAATAGACCATAGTTTCTTTACCCAGTCACCTGTTCTCATGCACTTGGGTTATTTCCAGATTCTTGCTATTGTGAATAGTTCTGTGATGAACATAGAAGTGCAGATAGCATTTATGATGTGTGATTTTGGGCCCCTGAGTATATTCCCAGCAGTGGTATTGCTGGGCCATATGGAACACAGGCTCAAAGGTTGGAAAATAATTATCCAAGTAAACAACCCCTCAAAAAATTCAGGGTGGCCATCTAGTATTGGATCACATAGACTTCAGGCTAAAGAAGGTAATAAGAGACAATAAAGGTCATTTTGTAATGATCAAGGGATTTGTACATCAAGAAGAACTCATACTCCTAAATGCATATGCACCTAATGAGGAACCAGCAAAATACTTGACACAACTGCTAATAGACTTGAAGAAAGACATTGAAAGCAACACAGTAGTAGTTGGGGATTTCTATTTTCAGTTTTTAAAAGGAGTCTCCATACTCTTTTTCATAATGGTCACATAAATTTACACTTATACTCACTTGACATAAAGGTTCCTTTTTTGGTAGGAACTTGGGAGCAGATTGGAACAGTGGCAAAATGCAGAATCTGAAGAATTAACAGATACCATACACAAAGCACATAATCACAGAAAACATCTCCACTTCAGTTATCTATTTCTTTATTTCTCCTCCCTACTACATTTCTACAGAGCTTTGATCTCAATTGCTATCTTTTGAGATGAAGCCATTAAATCCTAATTTTGTTTTTAATTCAGCTGCATGACTAGAAATAGTGGTGGCATTTGCTGTTTAAAAAGAGATGTTGAAAGAATTGATGCAGGTTTTCTCAAATAATGGAGAATCTGGAGTTTTGGTGTTCTTTCCAGAATGGTTCCATATGCCCAAAGAGTGTTTGTAATTTGTAATCCACGCTAGTATAAGTTTTACCATGAGGAAAATGAGCTTCTCATGTGTAAACAGTCTGGTGGACCCTCCAGATAATAGCACATCAAATATTTCAGCAGGACAAAGAAACTTACCAAATGTAATGTAATATGGTATCAGGTGTGATATTTTGAGAATTGAACACTCACTCACTTTGTCATGTGAGACAAGAAAGCCAGTGTCAGATGTTTAAGAAACATGGAAGGGAAAGGGAAGAGCTTCATGATGAGAAGATTCTATTCATTAATTAGTTTTTTCATCTCTGAAAATCTGGAACAATATGTTATCACCTGTTTTGACCATGAGCCAGCCTGGGTCAGCTCCTGCAATCGGCTGATTGAGAATGTTGCTGTAGATCAGAGACATTGATTACTTGGGTGGAAATTGAGGCCAGATTGGGGAGTAGTTATGGCTTCCCTGTTATAGCCTGTGTGTCCTAAAATAACACAAAGGAGGAATTGAAAACTGAATTCATTTACTCTATCCTCTATGTGGTATGGTGGCTTAGGCTGGGAGGATCTGGGTCTAGAGTTGACTCTGCCTCTCCTAAAGAGAGAGATAAAGAGATAGAGGAGAGAAGAGAGAGGAGAGAATGGAGAGAGAGAAAGAGAGAGAAAAAGAGAGAGAGAAAGAGCGGGAGAGCAAGAGAGAAAGCACATGTGCTAATATGCTTATCGTTAAAGTCACTTCCTGCCCAAGTCCCAACACAAGCTCCTTCATACTCTGGTTTTTCTTCAGATCATATAAGTATTTTGCCGTTTGATCAAGTCAAACTCCCTCAGTACCTAGTAGCTGATTTGGGCAAGTAGTTTCATTTCTCTATGACTTACTTTCCTAATTTGTGAGGAGGTGTGTCTGAGAACTTGTTCTTCCCAAGTTGGTTATGTGGATTAAAGGAATTGACATCAGCGAAGCTTTCAGAAGCATCCCTGTGTGGTCCCTGCGTTATGTTGGGATAACCTAAGTTGTCACGCTGTGATAATAGTGAAAGAGCCCCTATACCATGGTTTGGGGAGTGGCCAGCCCTGGTCTCATAAGAATCATCTGGCACTCTCCAGATTCTTTGGTGGGGTGACCTTAATAGGGCCCATTGCAGATCCCACCCTTACCAGGATGGTCTTAGGTTCCCAGTATTTTTAATTCATTATTTATTTGTTTATTTTTTATTTTGTAATTATTTTGGTCTTTGGACCATACTTTGTGGTGCCCAGAGCTTATTCCTGGCTCTGTACTCAGGGATCACTGCTGGCAGGCTCAGGTAAGTATATGATGTACTAGGGATCAAACCCAGGTTGACTCTATGCAAGGGAAACACTACCGCTGT
Source organism: Sorex fumeus (assembly GCF_029834395.1). Classification (NCBI taxonomy): domain Eukaryota; kingdom Metazoa; phylum Chordata; class Mammalia; order Eulipotyphla; family Soricidae; genus Sorex; species Sorex fumeus. Next base: position 7,095,292 of record NW_026606155.1, read on the forward strand.
ACTATCGCTCCAGCCCCCGACCAGTGTCTTTAATCATCAAAAACATTTTTTTAAATAGAGATAACACCTAGTGGTGTGTGTGTGTGTGTGTGTGTGTCTGTGTGTCTGTGTGTCTGTGTGTCTGTGTGAAAAGGTGGTGCTCTAAGACTAGGTTTTATGGTTTGGTGCTTAGGCCCTGGCAGTGCTGAAAGCCACCAGGGCCACTCCCCAGTAGTGTTTGATGTTTCCAGGCTGTGAGGTTCCAGGCATCAAACCCAGCAACTCATACGTGCATGATAAGTATATGCTCACTTTGGAAGGAAGTAGTGTCAAAGGTTTTGAGGACATATTTCAAATCACTATATGCATTAGCCCCTATTATTTACTTAATACATATTAGTGTCTGACACTATGATAAGTGTTTTAAAATCATTTTTTCAGATAATCCTTTTATACTTGAATAAGGAGACCAGACTACAGAGTTAAACAACTTACCTGGTTATTTTGTAGCTCTGACATGAACAGGGTTGGAGGGTGGTCTTCCTCTTAACAAGACAGTTCTCACTTCTTGTTGGTAACCCATCCTTGATAATCCTGTGGTGTAGCGACTTGGTTGATTTGGTTTAACCCTGTCCCTGACCCATGGGACCAGGCGTCACTAAAAATTCTCTTATCCATGAGTTTTATAAAGTTACCGAACATGATGATGATTTATATACAACATGAATAGATGGTCTTAGAATAGATTCATCCCATCTGAATATCACCAGTCCAAGCATATTATTCAAAGACAAAAAGCATCTGTTGAATCTATGAAGATGGTTTCAGCATGGTTGTGGCTGGTTCTGGAGGTTTTCAGCTGCTCGGGGTGGGGAGGGAAACTCAAGCCGCCCCCCTCCAAGGGACCCCGGTGAGGACAACCATGCTGAGACCTCTCTCCACAAGCATGAAGGTACTGGCAGAGGAACAAAGGCATGCGGGTCCCGGGGCTGAGATCTCCAAGCCTGCTTGGATTGGGGCTGAACATCCTCCACCCAGATCCTCCATCTTCCAGTAGGCAGGGGTCACACCCACCAACTGACACCCCCCCACCCCCTCATGCCGTGTAATCCCATCAATGGCCAAGATCCAGACAGACATTCTGGAAAAGAAACAGATTTCTGGGAAGCAGGATGTATTTAAGGCTTTAGTGGTTTTCACATTTCTAGACATTTGTATGCCAGACTTATTCCTGAGGAAATTTTATGTTTTGAGGAAACTTCCAGAGTGTCTGTTATTTGGGCGAAGGAGAAGGAATATGATTTCTTTGGACTGCCACCTGGGGCATTGATGAATGGGTCACTTCTCACACAAAATGGTCAAGAGAGGCCTGTGGAAAGAGGGTGAGGAGGGGTGTAATGGCAGGGAGTATGTTGAATGAGGCTGCTGAGATCCGGCACATTCCAGACCCAGCGCTCATGGCGTCTGTTGCCATAGTAACCACAGCTGAAAAGTTCTCGGGATGTAAAAAGACCACCTGCTGGTTCTCAGCCCTTCCCCAGGATCTGCTCCTGCTCTCCTCCATGATTCACTTTTTGGGGCTTCTACCTTCTGACTGGTACTTCGCTACTTGTTCCATCTTCCATTTCTGAACCTACAGCAGATTCATTATGACCCAGGCCACATGCATATCATTTCCTCAGCGTTTCCATGTCTGACTATGGAAAGTTGGTCAAAAGTCTCAGAGTGTATTAACTCTACTGTGCCTGAGATGGCGGTTCATGCTCTCCGTTATTTCAAATAACCCGCCTGTATTTATTTATACTCTAGTTCTGACTCTTGAGTGTTTCTATTTTTTCCTTTGGGGTGGACGATTCCTTATAAAAGAGTAGAGAAAGTCAGTGAGGCACATTGAGGAGGGAATTGGTCTCCAACTGTCTCTCTAGGAGTCCTGAGGGGAGCCTGTCATCCAGGGGTAACCAAGGGAGTGACGACCAGATTATGCAGGTTATGTTAGTCATATGAAGGGATTCCCCCCCGCCCCCCCCCCCCCCGACAATACAGTGAAGGCATTGAATGTTTTGAAGCAGGTAGTTGATTTGTATTTTATCCTTTTTCTTTTGTTCCCCCCCCCCACCCTAATCAAATAGTGCCAGGCAGGTGGTGGTAGGGACGCTTTGGGGAAGGGCGGGGGCGATGGTAGGTGTGCATTTCTGCAAAGTTCTTGATTATGCATGCCTATTATTCAGTGCTCTGACCTAGCAATGCTAGGAGCCACCCCTGGGGCCACCAGGGCTACACCTAGTGATGCTGGGTGTGGAGGATGAGCATGATGTGCTGTGGTTGAACAGGACCCAGAACGTGCAAGGCTCACACTCTAGCATTTTGAGCTGTCATCTCTCCCCAGGGATCTGTAGTTTGAGTACTGTGGAAATCACTTATAAATGGAATGCTTGAGTTAGCAAATATTTGTGGGGGATGTCACCTTTGTGCTGCACGCAGTAGTCACCTGGGAACTTCATGTCTTCATGTAGGAATCAGGAATTTTTGGCAGACATTTGGGCAGGATAGGAAGCTCTTGGGGCTGGAGCGACAGCACAGCGGGTAGAATGTTTGTCTTGCATGCGGCTGACCCGGCTGACCCGGGTTTGATTCCTCTGCCCCTCTCAGAGAGCCTGGCAAGCTACCCAGAGTATCTCGCCCACGTGGCAAAGCCTGGCAAGCTACCTGTGACGTATTCTATATGCCAAACATAGTAACAACAAATCTCACACTGGAGACATTATTGGACCCTCTCGAGCAAATCGATGAACAATGGGTGGACAGTGCTACACTACTAGGAAGTTCTTGACTTCTTTATGGCAGCCAATTCCAAATTTCCAGTTGCGAGTTGGAATTGTATGCTAAACCAATGACTGCCTCACTTTCAAGGTCTGTTCATGAAACTGATTTTCCTCTTACTTTGTCATGTGGATCTCGATTCTGCGATGATTTTACAGATCTGGAATCAGGGAATCAATGAACTTCCAAATCACACTTCTATATATTTTGCACTTCAGGCTCCTTTTGGAAATATTCAACTCTCTGTCCAGTGCAAGGGGCCTTGTGGAAACTTCCAGCATCCCCTCTATGCATGCTGTCACTTTGTTTCTTGAACTGGGGAGGCTTTGTCCCTATGGAGTGTTTCTCATTTGACTATAGTGGCCCCCCTCAACAGCCAAGCTCCCTGCAGTCTCAGCTGGGAAGTTCTCCCCAGAGTCTGAATTAAAGAGAAGTGATGAGGTGGGGGGGGGGGTAGGGGGGTGGCTTTCTCTGGCAGGGTGAGAACACAAATTCTATAGGAGCATGAATGCCAGCCAGTCAAAGCAATAATCTCTGCATTCAGTCTTTCTGAAAAGGCAGGCGGAGCCTACAACTGCAGGGGGTGGGGATGGAGGGGCTCTGTAAATTCCTGTCTGCAACAAGCCCACACCCCTCCTGCCCATGACTATGAGATTGCCTGAAATCTATGCACGGCTCTATTCATCAGCAGGCTTCCATTCATCCGTGTGGCTGCTCCATAAATATTTATGCAGTCAGAGCTGGAGCAAGGCATCAGACACAGAAAGAGGAAAAGGTCTTCAGGCTTTATACCGGAAAAATCACAGTCTCAAGACTGAGGCACAGACCCAATCAAGTCTCATGATAAATTGATAGAGATACGGATGAAAACATCTCCAGAACTCATCTGCTTAGAACGCAAACGTGCTCCCTTGGGATAACACTGGAACTTGCAATTACTCTGTGGTTGGGCCAAGTGAATCAGCTTGCTTTGAGAGAGCTGGGCTGGGGAGGTGGGGGTGGGGCTGGAACCCAGAACCAAAATGTACTGATGAATTTGTGGGAGTTTGGGGAGGGGAAAATGTGGAACATGGGAGGTAGACATCAGGGTGATGCCACATGGGAATGAATTGAGGTCCCTGGATGCTGAGGCTGGAGAGTGTGTGATGGGGCAGTGTTTTGGTGGGGTCATTGGTGGATCAGAAATCAGAGGTGTGATGAAGAGGGTGGGGATGACAATGTGTTAGGAAGACTTTAATGATAGCCAAGTCCTTGGAGACTTCTCTAAGGATAATATGGAAATCTAGAGAGGTCAAATAACTTGCCTCTGCTTGGGCAGCAGAGGAGGGGCAAAGCCCACCTTTGAGCCCTTCTCTGTTCACCTCACTGCCTCTTTGGGTATTGCCGATAAGTGCTGGGGGGGGGGGGATCTTCCTGTCCCTTCCCTATTCTTTAAGAATGAGAATTAGTGGAAGCTTCTAGCCCTAGAAGATCATTGATTCCAAGATTGCAAACTCAATTTTTTCTGTAAGTCAAAGGAAACGTGGCTGCGCAGGTAGGTCCATTCGCTTGATGAGAACGTCTGTTTGTTCTGTGAGTTTTTGCTGCAGAAACTTCTTGTGCTCGGGCCTGCTTCAGGCCTGGAGAGGAAGTGAGGGTCAACATACTCCTGGAAGTTTCTGTGTGCCAGTGCTCAAGTCTCTCCCATGGCTCACTTCTTCTGGCTTTAGAAATCTTTCAGGCACACCTTTGACAAGTAAAGGGATTTCAAAATATTATAATGAGGACAAAATGGGGGAGATTTTCCATGAAGAAACATTTTATTGTTCTGCAAAAAAAAAAAAAAAAGAAAATAGTGTTTAGTTGGTAATTGAATAGAAATTGAGTGTTGATCCTAAGGCAGCAGAAGGTCCCAGAAATTGCCTAGTTTGTATTGAAATTATGTTAAGAAACATCAAATAGGATGCAGTGACTCATGTCTGTATCATGGGAGGCGGTGGGAGTTTGTCTTTCCCAGAGGATGACAAGACGTCAAGATATCAGGTACTCAGATGCCCTATAGCATAAGAAAACTTGTTGCTGCACGTGATTTCAGAAGTGTGAAAATTCAGAAATTTACATGCTGTCTGAATAGGGGGAAATTAGGGCTTCTATTCAGTAGGAGCTTGGCAGTCCGTTTGCTACATCTGGGCAGCTGGTGCCATCCATGGCCAACAGAATAGTGCGGGGTCTAGCCTGGGTCTCTCTGGGACTGCAGGAGGGAGCCACTTGTGTATCTGCCAAGATTCCGAGGGACACTGAGGCTTTTACCTGGAGTTTGAGCTACAAGCATATGTTCAGGCTTCATAGTCAAGGGCCAGCTGAAACCAGAGTAGCCTTCTGGCCAGAAGCTATGGGAAGTTTCTACTATTCTTGAAAAAACTCCTGGCAATCAAGGGACCTCTAACAGGCATCCCCATGCTACTTACTGCTGGGGATACGGGCATATGAAGGAGTTCATGAGTGCAGGTTGACCCCCAGCTCTGTCACTCCCAAGCCAGTTGACCTCTTGGCCAGAAATGGGCACAGCATTTGCCCCTCAGAGCTCTTGAATCTTCAATAGAATCAGGAGCCCCAAGGTCAGAGTACTTGCCTGGTACTGGAGAAGCATCTCACAGGTGAGGTATCTGGTTGCATCTATTTACTGATGTTCCCCCGTTACTCCAGTGTATGACACATGTGCCACCATAGACTCTGTCGTGGCCCCTGTTTCTTGGCTCCTCCTTCCAGTTACCATTTCAGCACTTAGCCAAAGGATCCAAATGCTCGTGGTTTTCAAAGACCCACTTAAGAAAGCAAAAACTAGGGGCTGGAGAGATACTACAGGGGGTAAGACTCTTGCCTTGCATGTATATGGTATCATGTTCAAACTTCCAGGCTGCATGAGGTCCTTCAAGCACTGCCAGGAGTCCCTTATGAGCACAGTCAGTAAGAGCTCTTGAACACCACCAGGTGGGGCATATCTCTTCCCCCACGCCAAATAAAAACTAACATCTTTGATGAGATATAATTGAAATAACACTGTATTTTATGCATCTAAAGTATACAATTCGCTTGTTTTTACTAGGTTCATAAAGATGTGTAACCCTTATGCGATATTAGAAAAATTTCATCAGTTTATTAGAGAAACCTCCTCATATGCCAAAAGCAGTAACAATAATGGGTCTCATTCCCCTGACCCTGAAAGAGCCTCCAATACTGAAACGTTGGGAAGGATGAGTAAGGAGAGGCTGCTAAAATCTCAGGGCTGGGATGAATGGAGATGTTACTGGTGCCTGCTCGAGCAAATTGATGAACAACGGGACAATAGTGACACAATGATACAGTGATATTTATCAGCCGTCACTACCTATTCCTCGCCATACTGGTGCCACCCCCATCCCACCCCCCATCCGGTTCTGACACCTATTTCACCCATTCTGGGCAACCATTGAGTTATGTTCTGTCTTCTTGGGCGTGTCTCATCTTGGCTTTTCATATAAATGGCATCTTATTACCTGTGACTTATTGTGATTGTCATCGTTCCCTTCACATGTTTCAATAATTACTCTCCTATTTTCACATGAAGAAATGCACATCACACACGTAAGAGATAGACAGCCTGAGCTCCATTTTAGAGAGCCAAGGGGTTGTAGGTTGCTGCTCACGACCACCCTGCTTGAAAGTGCCTGATCTGGGTGGTGGCACTGAAGTCTTTGTCACTTTTTTCACCTGCATGCTGGCCACTGGTTGGGCTTCTGTGCCGTGTTGAACTGCTTCTCTAGAAAAGTGTGTTCTCTGATGTGTGGCCTCTTCATGCCTTGTGTCTGGGGTCACAGGTCTTGGAGAGTCTCTTCCCACCTCACGGAGGAGAATGTAGTTTCATGGTTAACTCATATGGTGGCTTCTGGGACTTGTGTTGACCAGTCTAGTTGTTTTGTCCGTTTCCCGACGGTGTAGGAAGGACATAAACTGGGAAAATTACAGAAACAAAAATGGTGAGATAAATACAATTTCTGCATTCAGCAAGCAATGCAGTCACTTGACAAGATGGAGGAAATATCATCTCTTGCATTGTCTTTGATATTTGTTGGCGATTAAAAATCGTGGAGGTTAAGATGGCTCTCTTCTCCTAGCTCTGGGGCTTCCCAGAGACGTGATCTGTGGGGGTGGGAGGGGGCTTACTCTTCAGTTGATGAGATAGCATGGTGAGGGGGGTGAGGGATGTGGATGTGGAGGGAACATGCCTAGCACCAGCTGGCCCTGGGGCAGGTGCATCTATGATGATGAGATTCACATCCACTGTTGTACGAGTTTTCTCCATATTTTCCCCAAACAACGTCCCTGCTGTTCTTTCACCTGATTTTCTAGGGATATGGTCCCCGTGATCATTCAAGACGTGATGTAGGCTGAGAAGTGAGCGCATCTTGTCAGTTCACTCATCACATGACTGTTCAGGGATAGACTGGAGCCCCCTGAGTGCTTCTGGGGTATCCTGGTGGTCCTTAGCATTTCTGGGCCTGAGCAGCACTGCCTCCTCAGGCCTGCACAGGTACTGAACCAAGTACTGCTGGGAATGGTCCCTGAGTCCCCTGAACACTGCTTGGGATTCTCCTCTCCACCCGACTCTGCAGTGTAGAGGAGTTTTCCGTCTCACTTCTGCTGAAGGAGGAGTGTAATCAGATGTGCCTTGAAGTTCCTTTAGAAACAACATTTAAAACCATTTCTTTTGACCTTTAAATCTACTTTGAATTAGCTGATTTTCTGAAAGCACCTGAGAATCTCAGGATGTAGGGAACGGTAATATGCAACTGTGTATACTTATGATACACAAGTGGCCCTTTTCTACTCTTTATTCATGTGAAAGTTTCATTGTCTATTTTGTGATTTGTCCATGCTCATCCTTTCCCTGAAGTCTTACCATCTCAGTGCAAACTGGCTGACTTCTACTGTTGTGGCCCTTTTCTTGACTGCATGTGCTTTGCTGTTTCCATAGAAGACAGGAAGTGCAGAGACATTATTATACCCCACGAGCACCCCAAACCAATCAAAGGAAGTGATTCATAAATGCCCTGGTTTTCTCAGCTATTCCCAGATATTTCTGAGATATCCTGAGACAACTCAGGGATGTATTTTCTATATAGTCCCTCTTTCCACAGAGGGAAAATTTCCATTCTCCCACTGTCACAGCTAAGTTGTGACCCTTTTCTTATTTTTTTTCTACTCATCATCCCTGCCTCTATTTTCTACCTTCCTAGTGACGCTTTCTCTGCTTTCTAAACAACTATAATAAAAATTCCTGAATAGTCTTGTGTGTGGGGATGCAAACTAAGACATATGGTGTAGTATTATCTTTTTCTTGCTTCTGTGCCTTATTCTCCAATCAGCTATAGGTACAGTGCTTCAAATATTTCTCAGGCAGGCAGATGACTATAATTTAAGGCTAGCCATCAGCTTTCTACTGAAGACATCTTCAGCACACATTCTGGTGCTGACAAATATCCATAAAGCAGGAAAAGAGAGGTTCTGGCTTGGTGAGTCTCAACTCAATCTCATCAAATCACTTCATTTCCATGAGGTATCAACTCATCAATGTGAGTTGATTCCTATTATTTTCAGCATGCAGCTTCTATAAGGTCACTGTGGATACAAGTGAGAGAATATTGAACTGTTGCTTTTTTTTTCTTTTTGGGTCACACCAGGCATTGCACAGGGGCTACTCCTGGCTCATGCACTCACGAACTACAGGAATCACCCCTGGTGGTTCTCGGGGGACCATATGGGATGCTGGGAATTGAACGCCATTCGGCCGCGTGCAAGACAAATGCCCTACCCGCTGTGCTATTGCTCCAGCCTTGAACTGTTGCTTCTGGGGAAAATACAGGTTAGGTTCCTGCAAGCCTCTGATCAACACACTATTACCAACTGATTAAACAATGACCCTATTATATATATGTTTCTGTTTAAAGTAAACATATTGAATATATATTATAGATTTAATGACATTGAACTCCCACTAAAAGAGCTTTAATCAACGATGAAGGGGAGTTTACTTAACACACCCATTTTCTCCATAAGAATTTTCATCTTGTGCTTAGGAACAATAGACAGTTCTCGATGTGATTTTAAATAGTGAAATGACCAACAGAAGGCATAAAAAATTTGGAAAACATGACACTAAAGAGACAATTAAAGACCTTTGTTTACAGTTTGAGAGTTGAAACAAGACGGCAGAGCTTTCCTCTTTTGACTTGAGATGAAGCTCTGCATGATGAATAATTGGAATGTTTTTCAGCTCTACTAATGTCTGCAAATAACAGTCAACAAGTTTATTGATTTGGAGGTTGCAAGTACTTGTTAGTAGAATTTGCAAATAAAGAATCTCTCATTCTATTGTGTGTGTGAGTGTGTATGAGTGAGACAACCCAGTTCAAGGCTTACTTCTGGCTCAGGGATCATTCCTAGTGGACTTAAGGGAATATATAAGATGCTGAGGATTGAATCTAGGTCAAACTATGTGCAAGGCAAGTGCCCTATCCACTGTACTATTGCTTCGGCCTCATATTTCTCTTTTATGAAATAGAAAAAAAAACAGCACATTAAGGCTACATTTTAATTATGCCTGCCTGCCCTCTTCCTCCTCCTCCTCCTCCTCCTCCTCCTCCTCCTCCTCCTCCTCTTATTTAGAAAGATTTGAGGAGAGAGAAAGAGAGAAGTATGTGTTCGGGAGAGGCTTCTCCAGAGTGGAAATAAGCAAATAAGATAAATATAGAGACAAACAAGGGAGATATGTGTTCAAGAGAGAACATGGGCTTGAAGAGCAAGCCTCAATTCTGTGTATTTTTTCAACACATATGGCTGATTCTTTGATGGCTTCTGAGATGTCATGAGATTCTCCCTGCCTGAAAGCAGTTCCCAGTGTGGTGGCATAGGGCACCAGACAGATTTGCTCCAGAGGAGAGTTAATGTGGGAATGGGTAGGGACTGAAAGTGAAAGTCAGGACATAATTCCAGCAGAGGGAGAGCTTTAGATAGGTCTTGGCAAATTAACAAATTCATTACACCAGAAATTACTCTTAGATTTCTCAAGATTTCATGGCTCTTCGAGGAAGAGTGGGTGGGGGTGGGTGGAAAAGGTGTGTCTGCGTGTGTGTGTGTGTGCAGGTCATTCTGATATCAGGAATGGCCCTAGAGCTTAGATAGTGGATGCAGTCTGGCCTATACACAATGAGAGGAATGAAGCTGTACTTCCAAAAGTTATATAATATAAATTGGTGATAAATCCGTAAAGTTTTAATTTCTAAAGAAGAGAAAATTAAAAAGCTGGAATTCTTCAATCACCTATAAAATACATATTAAGAAGAAAAAATTCTAGGTCTTGAGAAATATTTTATTTATTTATTTATTTTTTATTTGAGGGCTGGAGCGATAGCACAGCGGGTAGGGCGTTCGCCTTACAAGCAGCTAACATGGCCGACCCGAGTTCGATTCCTCCGCCCCTCTCGGAGAGCCTGGCAAGCTACCGAGAGTATTCGATATGCCAGACACAGTAACAACAAAGTCTCCAATGGAGATGTTACTGGGCCCGCTCGAGCAAATCGACGATCAACGGGAGGGCCTTTACCTTTACCTTTTTTTATTTGGGGGCCACACCCAGTTGTGCTCAGGGCTTACTCCTGGCTCTGTGCTTAGGGATCATTCCTGGTGGTGCTTGGGGGACCATGTGTGGTGCTGGGGATTGAACCTGGTTTGACTGTGTGCAAGGCAAGCACCTGTGCTATCTTTCTGGTCCCTTTTGTGTACATTTTTAATATTGTGTACACTATTGGCTAGGACAACCCCAGTTTCTCCTATAAAGTCTATCTAGCTGCCTGGTCATACTCACTCACTATCTTCATTTACAACTCTAAGGATGAAGTATATCTGTACTTACCTAAGGACAACCCCTCCATTAATGTTAGGGAGTCCTCTATTTATACTTTTCTGGTTCTCATCTTCTTTCCTGAACCATCTTTCTCTCCCTTTCTCCTTGAATATTCCCACCAAGACATAAATGTGCTCAGTATCTCCCATCATCCCTTTCACCAACATCTCTTCCAACTTCAAATGAATTCTGTCAGACCCTTCACAGGGCCTGGTGAAGCTGCTGGAAAGTTTTGTCTTGATCTCCACCTCTTCAATGCATAAAAAAAACCCAACTCACTGCTGCATCATTTGTGCTGCTCACTGAATTACTGGTGATGAGTATATCCCCTCATTCTTTGTTTATGTCTAGTATCTATTCAGATCCTCTGAGTGGCATGTGGTAGAATGAAATATAAGATGCAATCCTATATTCACTGCAACATTATTTGCAATAGCTCAGATAAGGAACCAACCCAAGTGCCCATCGATGGATGATTGGATAAAGAGGATGTGCTGCATTTTCACAATAGGGTACTAAGTGGCTATAAAACTGATGACATCTGTCCATTTGTGAAAAAATCACTGTAACTTGAGGGGATTGTACCAATTGAAGTAGGTTACAGGGAGAAAGGCAAATATTGAATGATTTCACTCATCTGTGGAATATAAAGAGAGTAGCAAATAAACAGAAAAATCAAATGAAGACAGACTCTTGGATTCCAAAAGCAGAACTCAAAGGATTAGAGGGCAGAGTTGTGGGTTACAGTGGATATTGGTACTTTGGTGATGGGCATGGTGTGGTAATGCATATTTGAAGAAGTGTGAGTCTGTAATTCCTAAAATGTACACATAATTTAGAACTAATATGACTCAATTAAAAACATTTAATTAGGCATGCTTTTCTGTGGGAGGCTCTGGGTTTGATCCTTGGCATGGCAATAAAATGAAATTATAAAATAAAGTTTTAAAAGGATGCTTAAACATAAGGTGGCAGGCCAGTGGTTTTCAATCTTTCTACACCCACAGACTGGGGGTTTATACAGTTAACAAATCCAAATCCCAGCCTTGGTATTGAGTCCTTTCTTTCCTGCCCCCTACCTTCACACAACTATTTACCAGCAGATCATGCCTGGGAAAGCTTCTAAAACATCTCCACATCTCAGAATCTAGTGCATCTGGTCATGGAATGGCTGGCACAGACTTTATTTGTTTCTCTACTTGTACTCTTGTTTCCATAATCTTTTCCCCACAAAGCACCCAAAATGATTCTTTAAGAATATAAATCAGATCCTGTCAAGCCTGTGGCTTAAGATTCTCTAATAAGCCCATCCACAGGCATAAAAGGTAAAGAAGCTGTTGCATAGAATCCTCCTCTGCCATTAAAAGAGGCAAAAATAGGGCCTGTGGGGACAAACTGGATGGAACATGAGATGATTATGTTCAGTGAAATAAGTAAGGAAGTGAGAGGTAATTATGAGAGGCAATTATCAGATGATTTCACTCATATGTGGAATAAGAGTAATTATGGCAAATGAACTGGCAAAAACCAACAAAACTAACTCCTAGACTGGGTGAAAACTGTCAAGGTTACCAGAGGAAATGAGGAGGGGACTGGATTTGGGTGGATGAGTCTGATGAATCTTGTATACAAGCATAAAGAGACACATAGGTGTTGAGTTATATACCCCTCAAGTCCTAGAATGTAAGCTAGTGATAAATGCAGAAAATTAAAACCATGAAAGAAATTCTTGAACTGTGCCCTTTCTACTTAGATGTGTAAAGGTAACCCCCCAAAACATTATAATGTAGCACTGTAGCACTGTCCTCCCGTTGTTCATTGATTTGCTCGAGCGGGCACCTGTAACGTCTCCATTGTGAAATTTGTTGTTACTGTTTTTGGCATATTGAATACGCCACGGGGAACTTGCCAGGCTCTGCCGTGTGGGGGGATACTCTTGGTATCTTGCCGAGTTCTCCGAGAGGGACAGAGGAATTGAACCCGACTTGGCCGCGTGCAGGGCAAATGCCATGATGAACCCATAAAAAAATTTACTCTTGGTCCCAGAGTATAGGGAGGAGAAGGGCAGAAAAGGAAAGAAATAAAAGGAACAAGAAGCAATGGACAGGAATGGGAGCAATGGGAAGCAGAGGTCAAAGGAATCTGAGTACATTGGGGGGGTAAAGAAGTGTTATAGTTAAATATCCAAACCACAGTGTCAAAAACACTGTAAACAAGAGACCTGAATTTCAACAACCAGACGTGAAAATGTGCCTTTCAAGGTGGTGGGTTAGGGATGGGGATGGGTGGAGGGGCTGGGGGTTGCTAGGAGGTAATCTGGGAGCCCTGGTATAGGGAAGAAGACTCTGATGGTAGATTTGGTGCTGGAACATTGTATGTCTCAAACCCAACTATGAATAACTATCAGTCATGGTACCTTAATGAAAGATTTAAAAAATTAAAAAATTGAAAATGCCTCTAGTTAACTTTTTTTGGGGGGGTCACACCCAGCGATGCACAGGAGTTACTCCTGGTTCATGCACTCAGAAATCACTCCTGGCGGTGCTTGGGGGACCATATGGGATGCTGGGAATTGAACCTGGATCGGCTGCGTATACAAGGCAAACACCCTACCCACTGTGCTGTTGCTCCAGCCCCGCCTCTAGTTAACTTAAAAATGTTATTGGGTCTGAGGATAGGACAGAGACTAAGGTTCTTGCCTTGCATTCAGTTGAGCCCAGTTCAGTTCCTGGCACAGCATATGGTCCCTTAAGCACCCACCACACGGTGCCCATTCTTTGTGTTGTGCCTCTCACTCATGGAAGAGTTTTTATTTGTATAATTAGTGGAAACTAAGAATGTAATAAACTAAAAGCCTTGAAATGGTTTCTCTGTGAAGCCAAGGGAGCAATTTAAGAAAGGGAGCTTAATTAATAGTTTTAAATCCTCATAGACTGCAGATGATGACGGTGATGATGATGACAATGACAGCTAATGATGATGGTTCCTATGAACCTGGCAGTGTGCCGGGCATTGTATGGACATTGGATTATTTAGTTCCGAAGCCTCTCTCTTGGCAGGAAATTCTATTGTCCTTATTGTACAGAAACCAAAGAGACCTGAGAAGGTCAGGCACAGTGTTTGGCACATGGCAGCTTTCAATGAATGTGAGTGAATGGGTTTCTCCAAGGTGCTGGAGTGGACAAGCCGTAAAGTTGAGAATCTAACCCAGATCTTTGTGAAATCAAAGTCCATATTCTTGTCAAGTGAACTGTATATTTTTTTTTCCTTTTTGGGTCACACCTGGCGATGCACAGGGGTTACTCCTGACTCTGCACTCAGGAATTACTCCTGGCGGTGCTTGGGGGATGATATGAGATGCTAGGAATCGAACCTGGGTTGGCTGCATGCAAGGCAAACGCCCTACCTGCTGTGCTATCCGCCAGCCCCGTGAACTGTATTTTCTAAGGTGCTTAAAATACTGAAGTACTTTTTAACAGATTGAGACAGAGAAGCATCATATATAATAGATGATTTCTTAGTGTATTTACTTGTTTGTTGAGTTTCCCTGGCAGTGCTTAGGAAGCCCTATGTCTTCTGATGATTCTTGACCAACTGAGTTGGCAGTTCAATGCAAGGGCCTGAAAATCAAGTCAGACTGAGGCTTGGAAATTTGGGGGCCAATCTGTCCACCCCAGCGATGCTTAGGTAGCTTCCAGACCACACCAGGAAGTGTGCAAGGGACCGTAAGGTGCTGAGGATTGAATAGGGGCCAGCTGCATGCAAGGCAAGTATCTTAACTTCTGGACTCTTCAGCGCCTTATTTATTTTCAAAATTTAATAAGTACAATTAGCTTTCAGGTCAATAAAACTTTGGAAATTTGGACTTCATCAAATTCTTTTGGAGGGATAGTTGAGTTAGTAAAAGTGAATAGGACGAACTCGGTTTATCAGTTAGGGAAGAACTCAAATCAAACAATTTCCTTATTGAAATACTTCAGAGCTACCTTATGATGTTAAATAAAGGCTGACTGCACAAAGAAACGTAAGATTGTGTCATGGAGATATGTGCAGTAAAAACCCCACTTGGATGATGCTGAGGGTGAGTATATCTAAAGCAAATTCATATTTAATAAACTAGAGAAGCTAGTAGAAAACCCAATACTGGGGGCTATCTGGATGTGTTTGTTGGTGTTTATTCCATTATGAGACATGCTTAGTGTTTGTGGTCTTTGTAGACTTTTTGGAGGGTGCTAGAGACTTCACATGAAATGAAATCTATTTTGAGAAATAGTCTTTGCCTTTGTGAAGTTCATCATTGCATTAGGGTGATGAAACCGACTTGTGGATGAATCACATGTAAAACTATTGATGAAATAAATACATGAAGAATGTTTGGTGGAAGAAGGGTTAGAATAAGAAGTGGAAGAAATAGGTGACTTTGAACTTGTGTTACATAGGGAAGGACTTCACAAGGATTGGTAAAGAGGAGAGGGACGATGGTCTAGAGATAGACAAGATATGCATGGTTTACAAGATTTGCCCGGAGGGCAGACAGGGCTGGAGAGAAACAGAGGGGGGTTGGAAGAGGATTAGGTGAAAACTGATAGTAGAGGACATGAGATGTGTTTGGTTGAGGGGAGCTATGGGTTGTGGGTTGTGAGATCTGATACAATTTGAAGGAATAGTTGTAAGGGATAAATCTTGTAGTGAATGTGGAATATTTAGGACTACAATCAGATTCAAATATGAAATACTAACGAGGGGAAGATTTCTTTGTTTTTTGGGAGGATTTGTTTTTGTTTTATTTATTTATCATATTTTGGTTTGTGAGTCACACCTGGCTGTGCCTAAGGCTTTCTCTGACACTGTGCTCAGGGCTCACTCCTGGTGGATTTGGGTTGGGGAGTATATGTGTGTGGGGGAATCCACCTGGGATGACTGTGTGCAGAGCAAGGGTCTTATCTTCTGTACTATTACTCTGGTCCCCAAGATTTGTTTTTTAATTTTTTTTTTATTGAATCGCCATGAGATACACAGTTACAAAATTGCTAATGACTGGGTTTCAGTCATACAACGGTCCAACTCCCATCCCTCCACCAGTGTACATTTCCCATCACCAATGTCTCTGGTTTCCCTCCACTCCCACCAGCCACCCCCGCCCTCCACTGCAACCTGCCACACCCCACCAGCCTGTCTCTATGGCAGGAACTTTCCTTCTCTCTGTCTCTCTCTCTCTCTCTCTCTCTCTCTCTCTCTCTCTCCCCAAAATTTCTTAATGTCAGCCTTTCCTATGCCCTTTTCACTACAAATTATTTGGACCTTATTAAAATATCACCTGTGTCATTTAATATTTTTATTTAAATTGATTTTACTTTAAAAAAAGCTTCCATAATTTAATAAGGGATGTGACTTTCATAGTGTGCATGACATGTGTGAGCCCCTGAGTGCCATCCCTAGCTCTGCCTGCTACCTCGGTTGCCCCAACCTTGGTACTCCCCAAATCCAGTACCGTTGGGTTTTAGTCCCAGGTCTATCATTACCTCCGCGACCACAAAACACAATGAAAAGAAAAACCACAGCTGAAATTTAGCTGTACCTTAACAATCTCTATGACTATTTAATATTTTTCTTTCAATGACCCACCTGTTTAAAACTCTTAAGTACACCTCATGCAACAGCACATATGAAATCATAGATATTTTGTGCTAGTTGTAATTTCCTAGAGCATGTTAACAGAAACCCATGCCACTAAAAGGAGTTCAGCTGTGCATCACCATATTTTTAAAAAAAAATTAAAAAAATTTTATTGAATCACCGTGAGATACGGTTATAAAACTTTCATGTTTTGAGTTTCAGTCATACAATGATCGAACACCCATCCCTCTACCAGTGCACATTCTCCACCACCAATGTCCCCAGTATTACCAACCCCTTTCCAACCCTCCACCTGAATCTATGGCAGAAAATTTCCCCCATACTCTCTCTCTACTTTTGGGTATTATGGTTTGCAATATAGATACTGAGAGGCTATCATACTTGGTTCTTTATCTACTTTCAGCACACATCTCCCATCCCGAATGATTCCTCCAACCATCATTGACTCAGTGATCCCTTCTCTTTTATAGCTGCCTTCTCCCCCAGCTCACAAGGCAGGCTTCCAACCATGGAGCAATATTCCTGGCCCTTGTGTCTACTGTACTTGGGTGTCAATCCCATATTATGTTATTTTATATTCCATCTTATGCCCAACAATGACTTGAGTGCTCCACCTCTGGGAGCACACAGAGCCCCAAAGACAGAATTGATGTTGGTGACCTGATGGGGCTCAGCCTTCATTTACTGAATACTGCCTATGTTCAAACCGCCATGCTAGTGAAGAAAATATGAATGATGTACAGCTTATGCTTTTCATAGATTTGAATGAAGCTGGGAGAGAGTGAAATACAAATTCGAAAGTGAGCTGAGTCCAATAGGCACTGTGGAGAACGGCTTTTCATTTAAAATTTGACATCCATTTTGCTAGTGGGGCTACTGAGTGAGTGGAAACTGGGCTGGGGAAGGTCTTCTCAAATCCTGTTCACTTCAGCCCGCATATGGCAGACACTGAATGGTGCCTTTGAGAATCTGATAGTGAGTGTATTTTAGGACAAAATCAATGAGAAATCAAAGGATGAAGGGAGAAGTGTGGGGTTGAGAGGGGAAAAGGACCATTGAGAGATTTGACGAGTGCCCAGGGCTTATGAAAGGAGAAATTCATGGCCAGGTCTGGGTACTAGAAACACCATTTCTCAAAAGCTTAATATTTCAGATGAACTTTGATTTTTTTGTTTGCTTTGGTTCTGGGGTCAACCCAGAAATGTTCCGAGGATTATTCTTGACTCTCTGCTCAGGAGTGACCCCTGGCAGTGCTCAGGGGACCATAAGTGTTTAATCAGGGTCTGTGAGATGCAATGCAAGCATCTTAACCTTATACTGTCTTCTCTAGTTTCTCAGATGGACTTTGAAGAGTGGGACGATGTAAAAGGCAGTGATGGAAGGGGACCTCCCTTAGAAAAGGCATCAACAAGGTACCAATGAGGAAAGAGAGGCACTTGTTTGGGAGAAGAACAAGTCTCTGCAGTTATCTTAAGGGAATGTGAGGAGAGGAAGGTGGAAAAGAGGATAGAGGAGATGTGGCCTTTTAGATGTTGAATTGATCTGGGTCTCTGTCTGTAGGAGATTAGGAACCCTTGAAATCCAGGAGATGACTAGTTGCACTTTATGAAACCAGTGACTATGAATCAGAGGGAAGAATAAACTGTAAACGAGAGACTTCAGAAGAAATTGCAGTGTCTGGGGAGAAATAACGAGGTCTGCAATGGTCACTATGACAGAGGTCTGGGTTAGAGGGACCAAAGGGAGAGTAAAGAAGAATCCTAAATGTAAGTACCCCTCAATTTAGGGGAATTACAGAGAAACAATTCCTTGATGAATGAAAAAGAAATGAGAGTCTCAAATGCCTTTTCCAAAGAAAAAACCCAGCTGTGGCCCAGTCCTCCAGGAATGCTACCTTGGCACAAGTCAAGAACAATAATGTCTTTTTCTGTGTAGAACAGATGCCTCTGGTGCATCTAAGTCTGTAGAGAAAGTACACAGCTATTTATCCTGGAGCTTAGGAAAACCAGTGTAAGGGAGCTAACAGAGTAGCAACTGCTCGTTTACTCACAAGGAAGAATTCTCTGTGGGACTCTCCTCACTTCCCTCCTCTCTCCGCCTAGTACAACAGCTGCAATCATATCTTCCTCCCTGATATCATAATCAACATTCCTTAATATTCCAGTCACCCAGGCCTGAGTGATAGTACAGCAGGTTGGGCATTTGCCTTACATACAGAGGACACAGGTTCAATCTCTGGCATACTACATGGTCCCCCAAGCACTTCCAGGAGCAATTCCTGAGTGCAGAGACTGGAGTAACCCCCGAGTATCACCAGGGGTGACCCAAAAAGCCAAAAAATAATTCCAGTTACCCAGTTATGCCACCTCTTTCCTTGTAATTTAAATGATTGAGTCCACTATATTTATGGCCAGTTGCTCCTCAGACCACGTGCTGACCCTAGATCAGGGACACTTACATTAAGAATGCCTCTATTCCAAATCCTTACTTTAAAAAAAAATTTATTAGTGAAACACCATGAGGTACAGTTGTAGAGTTACAAATTTTGTGCTTGGGTTTCAGTCACACAATGATCGAGTACCCATCCCTCCACCAGTGCCCATTCTCCAGCACCACTGATCCCAGTATCCCTCCCACCCCCATCCCCCCCATCCCACCCTGCTTCTGTGGCAATGGTGGGATATAGTGAAAAAACTCACTGAAATGAATGCTTCACCAAGAATATTCTATCCGGCTAAACTCTCACTTGAACTTGAAGGAATGGTACACTATTTTCTAGATAAAACAGTAGCTCAGGAACTTTATAGACTCAAAACCAAACCTTAAAGAAGGGCTAAAGGAACTACTATAAGACAAGACAAACCCTACAAGCACAAAAGACCCTTACCGAAAGATGACACAAAACTCCATAACAGTAATCTCTCTCAACGTCAGCGGTCTGAATTCACCAATTAAGAGACACAGAGTGGTAAAATGTATTCAGAGACAGAACCCAACATTCTGCTGCCTACAAGAAACTCATCTCAACAGTCAAAGTAACAAATCCTTATTTTTCACGGGAAAAGGATCTGTTGTTCTGTGACTGCCTCATGGTTTCACCTCTACACAGAGAAATCTAGGGGCTAATACAGGAGATAGGGCATGTATTTGGCATCTGCCTGATCTGGGTTCTATTCCTGACACCACATGGTCCATGAGCATCACTGGATAGACCCCAAGCTCCTGGGTGGTGTGTGGATCCCCAACACTGCAAGACCTGAGCAGCACTGCATCCTTGGGCCTTTGCATTGAACCACCAGCCTGCTTAACTGGGAATTACTGATGGGGCCCCTGCTGAAAGAAAAAGGTGTTTAATTGAAGACATTAAGCAAACATCTCTTGAAGGCTTGACATGGACATGCTAAAACTCTGATAGCTAGGTAGGAGCAAAGAGTTAGAAGATGAATGAGAGCAGTATGAAATTCTCCAGAGCAGGGTGGAACTTGCCCTTTGACTGCAGAGCAGAGAACTTGCCATTTGACTGTAGAGCAGAGGGTGGTTCTCTTCACCTGTCATTGGAAACTTTACAAGACAACCCCCTAAATGGAGAAAGCCGCAAATTCCATTTATTTTTGTTTTATTTTGGCGTCTATAATTTGTGTTAAGCTACCCGTGACGTATTTGATAAGCCAAAAAACAGTAACAACAAGTTTCACAAGTTGTTTTGAGGCACTGCTGATGCCTGCTCGAGCAAATCGATGAACAATGGGAGGACAGTGCTACAGTGCATAATTCGTGTTCTCTTAGAGATCAGGTTGATATTAGAGGTGTGGTACCTGGAGATGAAATGCACAAAATTTTAATTGTAACAAATAGGGCAAAGAAACTCCTGGGAACCACTCCTGGCAGGATGTGGAGGCTGAATTCTTCTAATGGAAGCTTCTAACGGTGACTCACTCCCTTTCATCCCTATCCACACTCAGGGGCTGGTGGAGTTCTAGGAAGTCTATAGC
This sequence comes from Sorex fumeus, assembly GCF_029834395.1. Taxonomy (NCBI): domain Eukaryota; kingdom Metazoa; phylum Chordata; class Mammalia; order Eulipotyphla; family Soricidae; genus Sorex; species Sorex fumeus. The sequence continues at coordinate 7,115,641 of NW_026606155.1, forward strand.
TAATTTAGTGCTATAAAAGACAGAAGCTCTGTGCAAGGGATCTGTATTCCCAGTTATCAAAGACGCCAACGCTGTCTCCTCGCTAACGGGAACCCCACGTGAGCCCCGAAGATGCTGCCAGATGTCTCTGAATAGGCACCTTCCGTTTTACAGTCCCGAATACTGAACACATAAAAATAGTGGCTATTCTCAAATTAGAAAATAAAAGTTTAAATAGACTCTAAACTCTTGGAGTCTATCGTGACACCTCGGTCTTTATATTGCTGAAGAGGGAATAGATTATTCAGAGTCAAATTTATGTTTTTAGTGAATTTAAGTGGTGGATTTGGTGAAATGATGTTTTTAATTTGTAGCATGATTTTTGTACTGCACCAACTTTTCGTTTTCAATAACAATGCCTCATTAGAATGAGTGGCTTCGAGGGAATGCATTCATTCAAACATATATTTATTTATGCATTCATGTATACACATTTATTTAACAAAGATTTATTTGCTGTTTGCCAAGCTCTCTGCAGAACTTTTCAAAAGGAAGAAAAACTGGCTTTCATACTTGAAAATTGTCCTCTAAAGTAATTCTCTATTGTATTACACTAATTCCAAGATATATTAATTTTATTCATAGTATCTGAATTCAGAATATCACTACCAGTGACACATAATTGTTTATATAACAATATTTTTAAAAGAAGTACATGAAACAATGGTGCATTTTGTAATTGATGATGCATGACATTCTGTAGGTGATTTTTGTACAATAGTATTATTGGCACATATTCCCACCAATATGATAGCTTCCACTTGCAGTTCATTAGCGATAATAAAATTCTAGTTTCAGACATTGAGGTTGACATGGGCATGCTAAAACTCTGATACCCAGCTAGGAACAAAGAGTTAGAAGACGAATGGAGATCTATAGCCAGTATGAAATTCTCCAGTGTTTTGTGCCTCTGTCTCTTCTCATCCTGTCTGGTCTGCTTCATAAATTCCGTGTGGTAGATGGCTCAATGGCAGAGGGTAGCAGGAGGATGAGAAATGGCACTGAAGGCTGCAGTTTGGAAGATGGGAGTAAGAGTTAGTACCTGTACTTGATGGTAAAATGGATAACGTTACAATAACATTTATTTTGTCCTATAACTCAGTTCTAATACAAGATTTTTCAACTTTCTTGATGTACTGACAATTAAAAAATAAAATTGTTGTTTATTTAAAGTGTTCAGGTGATAATTTTATGTTTCTGTATAATGTGAACCTCCATGGAGCTAGTTAAAGCATCCATATCTCACATTGACATCTGTAGCTGTGTGTTTAGGTGAGAATACTTAAGTTTTCTCTCAGCAAATGTTAATTTTGCATCGAGTATTTTCAACTATAATCATTTATTAGATTCTCAGGCTATTTTTATTCCCCATATGACATTTCATTTAGCATAATACCCTCTAGACTCAGCCATGCTGTTGAAAACAAAAGGATCCACTTTTGTTTTTATGAATATATAAAATGAATATATTCCATGATGAATGTGTATGTTTTCTTTATCATTCATCCACTGATGGACATTTAGGCTTTCTGAATTTTCACTATTGTGAATAATGCTGATGTAAAGTGGAAGATATCTTTTCAGAATACAGATTATAGATTTCACTAGCTGATTCTTCTGAAGGTTGAATGAAATTCTATTTTTTTATAGGGTTCACAATTAGCAGGACACCTGAGGGCCTGGGACCACTTGTAGAGTAAAGAACAATCAGTGCAGTGCTGGGAATCAAACAGGGCCTTGCATACGTTGGGCACATGCTATCACCACTTGAAACCCTATCCCTGGCCCCTGTCATCATATATGTATATATGTATATGTACATATGTATATATGTATATGTACATATGTATACACATATATGTATATACATAGATATGTACATATGTATATACATATATATGTATATATGTGTATGTGTGTGTTTCTTAAAATATAGTACATGCTTATTTTTGATTTAGGATTGATATTATAATAATATATACAAAGCTTATAATTTAGGTTCAGTTATTCTCCTTTGCTCTATGTACAATAATTATAAAATGCATTGCATTTTCATACATTAAAGATCTGACATGGCAATAATTTTTTGTCTGTTTTTTAAAAATTTTTTATTAAAGAGCCATGGTTTACAAAGGTACTGAAAGTTGAGTTTTAGGCATATAGAAATTGAACACCAATTCCTTCATCCATGTCAATTTCCCTCCTTTTTAATGTAATTTTCTAAAATTTGTTTTTGGGCCACATCTAGTGGTCCTCAGGTGTTTCTCCTGGCTCTGCACTCAGGAATCACTGTTGGCAGGCTTTGGGACCATATGGGATAAAGAAAATCAAACCTGTGTTGGCCATGTGCAAGGCCTTATGCACTCTACTATTACTCTGCCCCCATATTTTTAATTTTTTTGAAGAGACCTCAATGATGGTTTACAGAGTGACTTACCAGTTTACATTCCCACCAACAATACACAAGGATCCCTTTCTGTCCACGCCCTTTCCAATGTTTACTTCTTACTCATTTGATAACAGATATTCTAACAGTGTGACGCCCTTTCCAATGTTTACTTCTTACTCATTTGATAACAGATATTCTAACAGTGTGAGATTCATTGTGTGTGTATTTTGTGTGTGTGGTTTTTAATCAAACATAGTCTTTAGAAAATTATGTTCCTTCAAAATAGGCATTGACTGAGCATTATTATTCTTGTTTCTTTATGAAGGTGGGGCTCAGGGGAGGAAAATGGCTTAGCCAGCATCCCACAATATGTGGTAGAAACAGGGTCCCAACTTTGGTATTTTGTGCTTTGCGTTCACCCACTTTCTAAATGCTACTTAGCATCTCAAAGTCTTAGAACTGTCACTAGCTTTATGTATAGTCCTGAGAATTCCCAGGAACAATGCAGTAGACAGTCATATTAAGGAACATCAAGTCTAAATTCAGAGCTACTCAGCTGATTTCCATCTTCAGCCCAGGCACATGAATAGAACCAGAGTGAACAGAGGCAAAGCGACCCAGGAAGTACCTGGTGAGTTAAGTGCTGAGGTTCAAGTATTTGTTACTTCACTCTAATGAGATCCCTAAAGAGGAGAATTGCTGTTGTATCTAAGATCTTAGAACTCATTGACAGGCATTTTAATAAAGTCCAGGATCCCAAGAGGAGCTTGCTGTAGGTATGAACTCAGAGACTATAGTTGGAAGCTGATGAATAATTTTAATTATGTTTCTAATATTTATGAAAAGGTTCTGCCATCAATGGATTTCTTCTTACCTTTTGATTACATGTCAAACTCAAGGAAATTTAAAATGCTTTGCTTATTATTGTTGAAAGCCACTATTATTTTGCTCTCGAGCTTTTGAACAGCTAAGAAGAATTTTATAGATGATAAGGAATTCAAGTTTTCAACTCTCAAAGGTTGAAATTTAAATCTGAGAATAAGAAGGGGCTCTAAAATTTTCACCTAAGCCTATTTTAAAGTTTCTTCTCATAAGAATAACATAAGTAAGTAGTTTTTGGAATATTCATTTAGGGGAAATATCAGCACAGTTGAAACAGTCATTTAAAAAAATTATTAGTGAAACACCATGAGATACAGTTGTAGACTTACAAATTTTTGTGCTTGGGTTTCAGTTATACAATGATCGAGTACCTATCCCCCCATCAGTGCCCATTCTCCACCACCACTAATCCCAGTATTCCTCCCACCCCCCATCCTCCCATCCCACCCTGCCTCTGTGGCAGGGTACTCCCTTTGAAACAGTCATCTTTTTAAAAAAATAGATTTATTTTTAAAATAGATTTATTTATTTTTGATTTTGGGGTCACACTCAGCGATATTCTGGGCTGACTCCTGGCTCTGTGCTCAAGAATTACTCCTGGTGGGAACTTGGGGGATCATTTGGGGTACTGGGGTTTGAACCCACAATTCGTACATGTAAAGCAAGTGCCCTACCCTACTATCTCCAGCTCCTGAAACATTCAGTTTTCGAATGAGGCATCAGGCAACACAACTAACTACTATCAGTCTTTTTTTGTCACAGTGTCTTGACCATCACCAAGTTTGATTTAGTGCTGAACTACCATTTTTTTTAAAATTGAATCACTGAGAGATACAGGTACAAAGCTTTCATGACTGAGTTTCAGTCATGAAATGATAGTAATGAACCACTTGTTACATTGAGTGAGATGTCTCATAAGAGATTTCTTTCCTGTCTTTTAGAGTGTCCAATATAAGAACAAGAACACACTGCAGAGAACTAGCATATTCTGAATTTGAGTTATAATGAATGCATAGTCTGAACTTCATAATGTAAACAAGGATCACAGGTGACTGTTTTTAAAATCTCAGAAGGGTAAAAGGCAGCATTGTTGACATACCAAGAGGAAAAGCTTGGGACCCTACCTTTGAAGTTGGTACTAAATTTGGGTAGAGAAAGAGAGCCCTTCAGATTAGGATTTGATATCAACGGCAATGCTGCTGCAGCTGCAATTGGTGTTCTGGGGACTTGTAGGATCCCCTCGTGAGTCTTTGCCCAGGGAGCGAGATGAGGTCATCAGTATGTTGCACTGGGCAAAGAAACCCTCTAAGTGAAAGCTCTCAGGGAAATGCCAGAGGGTGGACGGCACGGCAGCGGGGTAGGGCGCTGGAAACTACAGTGCTTGGGAAAGAGCCTCGGCGTTGACAAGGAGCGTTTCCCACATCATAGTTGCACAATGTTTGGTGAGTTCTTGACTTTTTGGTGAAAACAAGCACTTGTACAAACTGTGTGGGCAGGAAAACCGTTGCGGCGCTGCCCCGATTGGGCTGTAGAGGGCGCTCTGTCGGGTCACAAACAGAGTGCTTGGTGCAGTTCTGCCAGGTGAATGAATACATCCTGCCCTCCTCTCCTGACACCGACCTAGAAACTTCAACACAATCTTGCTTGCTGGGTGTTTTTTTTTTTTTCCCCAGTGTGGATAAAAAGATCTGCCCTGGGTCTGAAAATAGCAGCAGCACAATCTGCAGAAATGCTTTTGTCATTTTCTTGTGGCCATGAAACTTAAGGCTTTTTTTTCATGGAGGAAAATCAGCAAGAATTCTCTGTTAAGTCTATTTTTTCCCCTCTTTTTCTGGAAAAGTCTTCTTTTTTGAAAATAAGAGGGTGCTTCAGAGGTCAATCCTCTTTCATCTGTAACACGTTTTGGAACATTGGGCAAATTACCTACATTCTCTGGGCTTTAGTTTCTCTCTCTGTAAAACTGGGACAAACAGTGAACTTCTGTCCTCGACTGTTTTGAGGCTTAAGGGAATCATTCATGAAATACGCACAGGGTCAGCACTGGCTATGTGTCACCATTTGTACTAGTTTCTTCTTGCTGCTATAACATATGACTTCAAATGGATGGTTTGAAGGAAAACAAGTCATTAATTAATAAATACAGTGTTCTCCAGGTAAGATTTCCCAAATGACTCTAGGTGGCTCTTAATGCACCTGGGAAGGCGGTTTTGTGAGATTCTCAGTCTCTCTCTATTGATAATAATTCTGATAGGGGTTAGAAATGCCTGGATCACACTCCTGGGCCCTAGAGAGTTTACCAGAGACACTCCTCTTTTTAAGCTAGTCTCACTGCTGGATAGGTTAGTGGGATTTCACTGTGATTGTTAGGTGCCTATCAGAACATTTAAAAAAAAACATTAATTTTTAAATTGAATCATCGTGAGATAGTTATAAAAATTTCATGATTGAGTTTCAGTCATACAATGGTAGAATACCCATCCTTTTACCAGTGTGTGTTTCCCACCACCAATGTTCCCAGTATCCCTCTCGCCACACCCACCTCATCCCATACCCAGCCTCTGTGACAGGCACCTTCCTTCTTACTCTCTCTCTATTTTTGGGCATCATGGTTTGCAATACAGATACTGAGAAGCCATCATGTTTGGTCCTTAGTCTACTTTCAGCGTGCATCTCCCATCCTGAGTGATCCCTCCAACCATCATAGACCTAGTAGTCCCTTCTCTCTCCAAGTTGCCTTCTCTCCCAGTACATGAGGCAGACTTCCAAACCATGGAGTGATCCTCCTAGCCCTTGTCTCTACTAAATTTTGGAAAAAGAAAAAGTTCATTCCTCATAAGGTCTGGAAACAATGCAGTGGCTCTGGGCTACAGTGAATTCACGAGGAGAGAGAGCAGTTGAGCATGTCTGAGTTGGCTTTTATGAGGCTGAGGGCGGGCAAGGCAGGTTTACTTTTGGTGGGTGAATTCAAATATGCCTGGAAGCTATTTTTCATTTGGTTGGTTTTTTTGGCTTTTTGGGTCACACCCACTGATGCACAGGGGTTACTCCTAGCTCTGCACTCAGGAATTACTCCTGGCTGTGTTTGGGAGACCATATGGAATGCTGGGAATCAAACCCAGGTGGGTTGCATGCAAGGCAAACACCCTGTCCACTGTGCAATGGCTCCAGCTCACCTGGAAGTTTAAGATCAGAAATGAAGAGGAAGGACAGGAGCCCACTCACACACACCTAGTTCTTGAAATTAACCAGAATTTGTAAAACAAAGAGCCTCAAGAGGGGAAGTAAAGGGATTATTGACTGGCTGAGTCTTTGTTGGAGCTACCCAGCCTCTCTCAACCAGATGCCTTATCTTTAAAGTTTAAGTCAGGCAGCTGCATTTTAGAAGGGAAAGCTGTCGAAGTTTATACTCCAAGGCTCTGGAGAGATTCTTATCCTGCTTCTTCTGCCTTTCAAAAGCTGCCTACATCCCTTAGGCTCATCATTCCAACCTTTGCTCACTTCTTATCTCCTACTCTGCCTTTGACCCTCCTGTTTTTCTTTAATTCACTGGACCTATTCAGATAATCCTCAGTAATCTCTTTACTATTCTAAACAGAATCACACCTAGAAAGTTCCTTTGTCACCTAGATGATATATTCATAGCTTCCAAAGATTAGGTCCTATCCATCTTTGCAAGGTCATTATTCTGTTTACCACACTGATTATTTAAATCATTATCTTTAAAGTATCTACAAGGTGCCAGATTCTCTGCTTAATGTGAGGCATAAAATTGGAATTCCATACAGTGTACCAGAGTAAAGATGACAATTCCAGTACTAATCACCATCACAGAAGACAGTTGTTGATTGTTCTCTGTATGCTAGGTATTGCACGATGAATTTTAAGTGAATTGTCTTGTCAAAATTTTATTAATTGATCATTATATAATAATTAATATATAAATAATATAATATAAATACAACACAATATATAAATATCATCACTGTCATCACTGTCATCCCATTGATCGTCAAATTACTTGAGCGGGCGCCAGTCGCGTCTCTATTCCTCCTAGCCCTGAGATTTTAGCAGCCTCTTACTTGTCTTTCCCCAATGATTGGAGGGAAATGAGAGTCAGGGGAATGAGACCTGTTGTCATTACTGTATTTGGCATATCAAATATGCCACGGGGAGCTTGCCAGGGTCTGCCGGGGTGGGCGGGATGTTCTCGGTAGCTTGCCAGGCTCTCTGAGAGGCATAGTCTGAACCCCATCAGATATGGTGTAGTAATTGTGGAAAATGGGTAAGAAGTGTCTGATAATGTGTCTCAAAGTAGCCATGGATGTAATCAATGTAGAGAAGAGTAAAGTAGAAATCATCTGCCTCACAGGCATTGGGAGGAGTGGGAGGGGGGGTATATTGGGGATCTTGGTCATAAAAAATGAGTATTGGTGAAGGAAAAGGTGTTTGATTATTGTATGACTGAGACTTAAACCTGAAAGCTTAGCAACTTTTCCCGCAGCGATTCAATAAATAAATAATCACTTAATCACTTAATCACTTAATCCCCGTTATTCATCGATTTATTCGAGCGGGTGCCAGTAACGTCTTCATTCATCCCGGTTGCGTGCTAGCGTAGCCCAATGGTATCTGTTCGTTTTAGGAACATGTAGAGCCTCAAACCGATCATTTAAGGTCTTGACGAAGAAGTCTGACCATCTTATAGGTGGGCGTCCACGTGATCTTTTGATGTCTCGTGGAATCCAATCAGTAATGGCTCTAGTCCAGCGGTTGTCTGTAAGCCTCATTACGTGTCCAGCCCATCTGATTTTTGATGTCTTGGCAAATGAGACAGCATCCCTGATTCTTGAGCGTTGACGAAGATCAGAACTCCGGATTCTATCTCTCATTTGAGTGAATCGTGATATTCCAAGCATAGTTCTTTCGATTCCTCTTTGAGAGACCTGAATAGTGTTCTCATCCTGTTTTCGTAGGGTCCAGGTCTCTGAGGCATATGTTAATGCAGGAAGAATAGTGGAATCAAAGAGATGTGCTCGTAGCTGGAGGTTCTTTGTCCTTTTAGTTATTTCTTCAATGCTCTTGAAGGCATTCCAAGCCGCTCTCTTCCTCCTGCGCAACTCAGGTGCCAGGTCATTCATCATGTTGATTTCTCGACCTAGGTATATATAACTGTTGCATTCGGAGATGTTTTAATATTTAATATTTATAATTTATATATTATATATAAATATAAGAAGAAAAATAAATAAATAAAATTATGAAAAAAAAGGTGGAGTTCATGTCCAATTCAATCAGCTAATCAGTGGCTGAATAAATAGCAATACTCCTACATTAAAAAAAAAAAGCAGCCTGAGTCCCCAAAGCTGCCTGGAGCGTGGCAGTGGTTGCGTAGTGGAGGTTGGCTGCCCGGGCTGGGTCCCTTGGAGAGGGGAGGGCTCTCACCCGCCCCACAGTCTGGCGCAGACTCAGTGGCATGGTTCTGGGAGCCTGATTTTATACTCCTGTCTGGGAGGAGCATCCTGAGTTCTGGAGGGTGGCTGGTGAGGAGATTATCTGGTGCCAGCTGGGTGTGGCTTATTGGTGTGATCCCTGAGTCATGGAGACTGGGGGAAACAGGCAGAGGATCTCAGCCTTATATTTACATAAATATAAATATTGTATTATAAATAGTATATTTATAAATATAAATAAAACATTTATAAATATTTATAAATTTATAAATATAAGTAACATAATGTAATAATATTATGTAATAATATATATTACTAATTAATTTTAATGCATTAAGGGAAAGGTGTTATTCTCAATTTAAGAACAAGGACTTAGAGCTTAAATAATTCTCCCAGAAGCCTCAGAGCAAATGGTTTGGATTCTGGTCTTTCTGACTCTAAGCTCATAAAATTATTGCACTGATTTCTGTCCTTGGGAGGATGGATGGGCATTCTTCTGGTGCTCTTCGCAATGCGTTATGTAGGTAAACGTTGATCAGAAAACAGTCCCATAGGTGATACAAGGCTTCCTTTCAGGATAAGTCAGCTGAACTTCTAGAAGAGGCATCTTTTCCTCCCTCCCTTTTCTTTTGCTTTTTTTTTTTTATTGAATCACTGTGAGAATAGTCACAAAGCCTTTCAGTTCAAGTCTTGGTCAGTCATACAATGATCAAACGCCTGTCCCTTCACCAGTGCACATTTTCCACCACCAAGAACCCCAGTAAACCCCCCCACCCACCCACCCTCCCGCCTGTGTGACAGACTTCCACTTTCTCTCTCTCTCTCTATGTTGATCACATTCAATATTACGACAAAAGACCCAACATTATTATTTGGAATTTTCCCCAACATTCAGACCTGCCAAAAAGACATCATTAGAAAATTTGTTTTCTATTGCTGATTATGAAGAGCATATGATGTTGTGTGGCCACAATAGCAGCCATGCGAATTTGGATTTCTAATATTTTAGTAATAAACCTAGAGGGATTACTGCCAAAAGTCCCTGGGTTCTGAGATTGGTTTGTGTGCCTCTGGGATCATGGTCTTTCAGAAGCCAGAGGAGGCATTTGAGGGTGGCAGCCTGGAGCATTATTGTGGCGAGGAGCAGGGCTGATTCCATCCCCATCCCATGACGCCTCATGTGCCTCGTCAGTGCAGTCTCATACCTGGCTGTTCATTAGGCTCTAAAAGATGCAGGCCACCGCGCTGCCGCCACAAGGGGGAACAGACACCCTTCCCCTCCCAGGGCAGTGTAGCACCATATTAAATCCACAGTCCAGATGCATTTCGGTTGGGCATTATATTTTGCTCAGATTTTCCCACCACCATTGAAACCTGTTTTTCAGGGACAAATGCTAGATCATTTACTTTCCATTGATCACTTTGCATATCAGGAAATGTCAGGTTCAGAAAATAGTCCTGGTGCCCGCATACCATAGCCATGCTTGTAGAAGCTCATGGTCACCGGGATTCCATCGGGAGAAGGCGGGGAGACAGCACCTACCATATCTGGGACCTCCCGGTGATATCATCTCGGTACCCAGAGAATTCTCTGGGAGTTGTGGTACCCACCAGTCGGTTTTCTTTGCTGCTATGTGCTGTAAGATGGCGCTGGGAGTGGGTTGTGGGTGAGACTTCCAGAATCAGAGGTTGGCTGGGAACCGGGGCAGTCCCCATGCAGTTCGGAAAGTAGTCCACGTACCAGAGCCATGCTTGTAGAAGCTCATGGTCACCAGGATTCCATTGCCTCCCTCCCTTTTCTACCACCATCCCAAGCTACAAGTTCATGGCTATTGGGCAAATGTTACTCTATCTTAGAGAGAATCTAATATCTAGTGTTAATCATCTTGCTGGACTGGTCTCTTCCTGAGATCATTTATCATCAAGCTCCTGGGGCCTGCTTCCCAGTAGTCTGTGACTAGAGGAGGGAATTATTTCTTTGTGAATTATAGACATAGAAACAACCTGGTGATTTCTTTCTTTCTCTCTCTTTCTTTCTTTCTTTCTTTCTTTCTTTCTTTCTTTCTTTCTTTCTTTCTCTCTCTCTCTCTCTCTCTCTCTCTCTCTTTCTTTCTTTCTTTCTTTCTTTCTTTCTTTCTTTCTTTCTTTCTTTCTTTTTGGGTCACACCAAGTGATGCTCAGGGGTTACTCCTGGCTCCTCACTCATGAATTATTCCTGGCAGTGCTGGGAGGACCATATGGGATGCTAGGGATCGAACCTGGGTCTGCCGCTTGCAAGGCAAACACCCTACCCAGTGTACTATCACTCCGGCCCCACCTGGTGATTTCAAAGGGCTAAAAGAAAGTCCTTTTATTCAGTTGGTTATGAAGGGAAAGGAAGCATTTGGTTACTAGAAGTCACTTCACTGTTGATCCATATGAGAATTTTTTGAGTGCCAATGGACATTTTATAATAAAAGGAGGAGGTTGACCTGCAGGCTGAGGGATGTGACACAGCTAATCCAACTGCAGGGTGTAGTGGTTGGCCAGGTAACTTGGGACATGCTGATAAATTAAGAAAAGAACATGGGACATGCTGATAAAATAAGAAAAGAAGAGGGTCACAGAGGGTCTGTTCAGGGTTGGTCCAGAGTCTGGAATGGATGGGGCTGGTGAGTAGCAAATGCCACCGTGACCTCCCCTTCTCTGAGTAGATTTGACCCATGCATTTGTGAGCACTTCGTGGGGGTTCTTTCTGTCTGGTAGGGCATCATTTCTGCCTTTTTGTTTCTTCTGGGGATAATTTCTTCAACCTATTTGGCTGTACTCTGGAGCGTAGGAGACATTGCATTGTGGATGTGTTCACACCTGGACTAATAGAAGAAAAGTGCTTTTTATGTCATAGCAGGTGTCCTGATTTTTGCAGGCAGTCTTGATTTTGATAATTGTTTTTCAATAGTAATTACTGATTAAATGCATATATGTGAGGTTTATCTTTTGACATTTGTGAGTAAACTAAAAATTTAAAAAAATTAATGGCATGTTATAGCTGTCTTTCTTTCATTTTTTCTTTCTGCCCTTTCTCCTTTCCTTTTCTCTTCCTCTCTTTCTTTTCCTCCCATTCCCTTTTGCTACCTCTCTTCCTTTACTGCTTCTCCCTTCTCTTCCTTCTTTCCTCCCTGCTGTCCTTCCTTCCTTCCTTCCTTCCTTCCTTCCTTCCTTCCTTCCTTCCTTCCTTCCTCCCTCCCTCCCTCCCTCCCTCCCTCCCTCTCCCTCCTTTCCTATCCCTTCTCTCCCTTTTTTTTTTTGCTTTTGGGGTCACACCCGGAGATGCTCAGGGGTTACTCCTGGCTCATGCACTCAGGAATTGCTCCTGGCGGTGCTCGGGGGGAACCATATGGGATGCTGGGAATCGAACCTGTGTGGGCTATGTTGGCTGCGTGCAGGGCAAATGCCCTACCGCTGTGCTATCGCTCCAGCCCCTCTCCCTTTCTTTTTTATTTCTCTTCTTTCTTTCTTTCTTTCTTTCTTTCTTTCTTTCTTTCTTTCTTTCTTTCTTTCTTTCTTTCTTTCTCTCCATCTCTCTTTCATACAGAGTGGAATGGTATTGTGTTCCAAATGGAATAAAAAGATGGTTATTTACTGATAACCTCACAGCCAGAGATTTATAGTCCAGTAAGAGGATTCATTCACTTTATTCAATAGTCAATTAACATTCATGATGCAAATACTGATCTTAGTCTTAGGATGCAACACTAGACAAAATAAAGTCTGATACTTGTGATATGAAGCTGTGAATTCTATGGGGGAGACACACAATAGGCAACCAAATATGAGTGTTGGTGTCAGTGAGTTGTTACTGAGTGGGGCTGAAGGAGCAGAATAAACTGAAGGCTTTCTCAGCTGATAGGAAGTTGGTACTGATGCTCCGTGGCATCTTACATGGGTGTTGGATGACACACATGTGACCGGCTTTGTGAAAAATACTATCTTTCTTGCATTTTTTAAAAACAGGAGACCATTTATGAGACTAACTGGCTCAAAGGGTCTATTAATACTTAATCGGTTTTGGACATGCTTTAAATCAGGGTCTCTTGTTTATTAAAGGATTCGAAACTCTTGTATTGGCATTCAAAGGTTGATTCATTAGGACTGGTAAGATCGCATCCACTTAGAAGAAACACTGCTGGAATACAGACTGTTCAAGACCCCATGCTAGTTGCTATGGAGACAAATTGCTACAAGAAGTCAACAAGCTAAAAGGTGAAGACAAATGCTTTTGACTTTTAATTAACTAGTCTCTGGAGAAGTAGAAGGCCAGTGACAATCCCTAATGATAGAACAAAACTAGTGAAAACAAAACAGAAAGTGAGGTTCTCAGGGGACCATATGGGGTGCTAGGGATTTAACTACACAAGGCAAATACCCTCCCCTGTACTATCTCTCCACCCCCGCCCTGTAATTTCTAACTGTAATAATAATTAAGTGATAATCCTATTGATTAGGAAATACCTTTCTGAACTTTGAATGTAATGCTTAGTAAATCTACGTTAGCCTCACTTTACGTCATCCATGTGCATGAACTGAAAAAACAAACCAACAAATACTTAGTTTCTCCTCTGCTTGTGAGTAGTCCAGCTTTTATGGGTAATGGTCATGGTCACCTGGGAGTGCTTATCATGGGGCTTAAATAAGCCAGCAGGCCTTCCTTGAGATGGAATTGCTGGGTACTCTTGACATTTGAGTATTAGCTCAGCTTAGGATCTGGGTCAAAATTTTAGGATGCAGCTCTCCTTTGAACCAGATTCCTGAGCTGCCTCCTGGCCTCTGCCTACAGTTTTCCTGGGTATAAAGATGTAGAACTCATTCAGTCAGTGGGTAGAGTTAAAAAATCATGGTCCTGCAATTCACTTCAACTTGGATGAAACTGGAGGAGATCATGTTGAGTGGAGAAAGAAGACAAATATCAGATGATCTCACTTATTTATGGTATATGGAATAACAGAGCAGAGGAATACAGGGTATCAAAGGGGATACAACTAGATTACTCTGGACACTATACCCTAGAACTGAGAAGGATAGGGAAGAAAATAAACTTGGAGTTGGGGAATAAGAAGAAACCAAAGGCAGATAGAGATCAGAAAGCAGGAACCTTAGGCACATTGACAGTGTAGAAGTGTGGGATATCTATCTATCTATCTATCTATCTATCTATCTATCTATCTATCTATCTATCTATCTGCAAAACCAACAGAAACAGACGTCTGAGATCCAAACAGCAACAAAGCAAACTTAAAGATATGCCTGTCCAAGAGGCAGGCTGGGGATGAGAGAGCCCGGGGACACTGATGATGGGATTGGAGTTGGAAAATTGTATGCCTGAAACTCAACTATGAATAACTTCGTAAATCACAATGCCTCAATAAAAGTTTTAAAAATTATCTTCTCTGGAGCGATAGCACAGTGGGTAGGGCGTTCGCCTTACATGCAGCCAACATGGCTGGACCCGAGTTCGATTCCTCCGCCCCTCTCAGAGAGCCCGGCAAGCTACTGAGAGTATTCGATATGCCAGACACAGTAACAACAAAGTCTCCAATGGAGACGTTACTGGGCCCGCTCGAGCAAATCGACGATCAACGGGAGGGCCTTTACCTTTACCTTCTCTGGTAGAGAACACTCAAAGTGAGACTATAGAGAAAGGGATTCTGGATTTAATCCCTTGAAAGTATAACACTTCAGAATTTTTAGCAAGAAGAGTCTGCAGAGTGTATTTTAAAGGGTCCATAAGAGAGAGCAAAGGACAATTCTATATGGTATCACTGAAGCCAGCAGGAACAGTGAAGAAGTAGCAAGGCCTTCTGTGTGGAGTGCTGCTAGGAGGTCAAGGTCAACATACCCCAATGCTGTGAGACTGCCTGTAGCTTGGGCAAAGTGGAGGAGGTGTATGGAAATCCTAGGAAGAGAAGCTTGGGTGAGTGTCCAGAGGTGGTAGCCCAGTTGTTTGTATGAAGATTTATGTTAAGTACCTCCTAGGCACTTTCCCCCAACACTTGGTGGTATTCAGGGATAAATCCTGACTCTGCACCCAGGAATTGCTGTTGGCAGGGCTCAGAGTGCTCCATGGGATGTGAGGATTGAACTCTGGTTGACCACATGCAAGGAAAATACCCCATCCCCTGGAATATTGCTCCAGCCCCACGGTCCAGGCACTTTTTTATTTACATTTATGATTGGCTGTATTGGTGGTCACTGACTGTGTTCCTTCTGTCACCCTGATTTAGCAGTGCCTGATGAAATATAAGCTATTCAATTACATTAAAAATTTAAAAATATTTTAAGTAGAAATATGTCCCAAATATTGTATAGGGTGTTATCTTCTTCTTCTTCTTCTTCTTCTTCTTCTTCTTCTTCTTCTTATTATTATTATTATTATTATTATTTAATCTGAAGGTAAAATTTAAATGGGTGTCCTTTTTCCCCCTATTTTTCTGAATCTGGCAGCCCCTAGGTATTTGTATCTTGCCAGGGACCAGTTCCTGTGGACAGGGTTGAAGGATTAAGAAACGAGAGAAGTGAGAGTGAATAGAGTGGGGTCAAAGGGCTAACAACATTGTGGACAGAGAACCCTGTTCTTTTTCTGAAGAGTTTATCATCAGGAAATCAGAATGGGGAACAGCATTCTTAGTTGGGGGAATGCCATGCTTTAATTCCAAGATTTTCATTCTTTGAAAAACTATGCTAAACTAAGCTACTGTAGAACTTCATGCCTTGGCAGTTTGGGAGAAGCATCTTTCCTGGGGACTTTTCCTATAGTTCTATTTTCTCATACTAAGGAAGTCAGGCTGCGATGGAACAGTTACATGACTATCTATTGTCTCAGTGGCATTCCATGGCAGCTGGCATCAGTGCTCTTGTTTTTATGTCCACTCAGCCTGCTTCCTCATCCTGTCTAACTTAACCTAACATTACCTGACAGGAAATCTTTTGTTGATTGTATGAGCTTTGTGTATGTGTGCATGCATATAAACACAAATACACACACAAACTGCACGCACACATATCTGTATTATACACACACTCACAAGTCTAACAGCTCCCCTGTATCACTGTATCACTGTCATCCTGTTGGTCATCGATTTCCTTGAGCAGGCACCAGTAACGCCTCCTTCGTCCTAGCCCAGCTCCCCTTAGTACAATTTACCCTTTGGTGTGCTCCTGGATTTAGCCACTAGGATAATAAAGAAAGTCAACTCCCAACCTATCCCCAACCCCGAATCTTTATTTAGGCATCATTATTATTTTTTATCTTATTAAAAAATTTTTAATAGTGAGACATCATGAGGTACAGTTTCAGACTTACACATTTTTGTGCTTGGGTTTCAATTATACAATGATCAAATACCCATCCCTCCACCGGTGCCCATTTCCCACCACCACGGATCTCAGTATTCCTCCCACCCCCCATCCCCCCATCCCACCCTGCCCTTTTGTTCTCTCTCTCTTATTGGATGTTTTGGTTTGCAAAAGAAGCAATGGGTGACAATCATGTTTAGTCTATAGTCTATTTTCCGCATGCTTCTCCCATCCTGGGAGGATCCTCCCAACACCTTTATTTGGTGTTCCCTTCTTTATCTGAGCTCCCTTTTCCCCTAGTATGTGTGGTTGGCCTCCAAGCCATGGAGTAAAATTCCTGGTACTAATCTCGGCCAATATTGGGTGTTAGTCTCCTATTGTGTTACTTTAGGTTCCCCAGATGAATGCAATCTTTCTATGTCTATCCCTTTCTTTCTGAGTCATTTCACTTAACATGATACTTTCCATGTGGTACCACTTGTATGTAAATTTTGTGACTTTGTCTTTTCTAACAGCTACATAGTACTCCATTGTGTAAATGTGCCAAAGTTTCTTTAACCAGTCATCTGTTCTCAGGCACTCAGGTTTTTTCCAGAGTCTGGCTATTATAAAGAGTGCTGCAATAAACAGACAATTGCAGATGTCACTTCGACTATACTTTTTTTAGGCATCATTATTTATAATATTCTTAACAGTAAAGTTTCAGACACACAATATCCCAACATCACTGTCCTTGTCAGCATCTCCACCACTGTCTCAAGGTTTTCCCCCACCCCTACCTCTTTGGTTTCCTAGGCCAACATTCAAGGAAGGTCCACTTCAAGGAGTATTATTTCTAGTGGTAACTAATACTTCTACTAAAGTTGCTTAGAGAAGGGTTTCTCAACATCTACCCTCTGTGGGACCCCCTGGTTATTCCCAGGGGACACAGGTGAAAATTACATAAATGAGGGACCATAGCTGGAGTGATAGCACAGCGGGTAGGGCGTTTGCCTTACAAGCGGCCAACATGGCTGACCTGAGTTCGATTCCTCCACCCCTCTCGGAGAGCCCGGCAAGCTACCGAGAGTATTCGATATGCCAGACACAGTAACAACAAAGTCTCCAATGGAGACGTTACTGGGCCCACTCGAGCAAATCGACGATCAACGGGAGGGCCTTTACCTTTTACCTTTTATAGCACAAGACTAGGACCCAATTTGTAGATAGAGGAGAGACATGGAAGGAAACAAGATCTGAAGGAGAGAAGCTTGGAAAACACTTTTATTTGGAGAAAGCTTGAGAAACACTGCTTGGGGCTTCCACCAATTTGGGACACAGAGCAAACACTCGGTGCTGGTTCAGTAGAAACTGCATGATGTCCTGTAGGGAAGTGAGCTGAGTGATATTGGAATGTGAAGCAACTGTCCAAGACGCTACTTAGTGTATGCTGTGCTCTGGCCTTGCAGAGACATTCTCTGTAGTGCTTGAGGAAACCAATACTTTCTCCTTGGCAGCTTTTTAGCTCTGTGGCTGTGAAGCAAATGGTATTTCTGAGTCCTGCACCTCTCAGTTAGAGTAGATTAAAAGCACCTGATTTCCAAGGGGACATTAAAGAAATCTTTAATGGCAGGGAACTCTTAGAAATGCCTCCAAATGCCAAGACAGCAGGCACCGAGTCCTTCGCTGTTTTAATTGGGCATCCCATTTTCTGTGCTTGCCTTTTTGCAACGTGGTGAATTGTTGAGCACAAGGCTATTGCAGATGACCTCCTCAGAGGTCATTTCAAAGCAATTAAGTTAAAACCAAAAGCAAAGCATCTGACAAATTAAATACCAGCTGGGATTTTTCCATGGGGAT
The DNA here is from genome assembly GCF_029834395.1 of Sorex fumeus. Lineage (NCBI taxonomy): Eukaryota > Metazoa > Chordata > Mammalia > Eulipotyphla > Soricidae > Sorex > Sorex fumeus. Next base: position 7,133,572 of record NW_026606155.1, read on the forward strand.
TTTGTTCCTTGGTGAACATTTAAAAACCCAGAGGTTGGATTTCAGTCTCAGTAAAAATGATTTTTAATAGGTGGGTTTTCCTCAAACTTTGCATGCTCAAGGGTCTTGCATCCACAGTTAACATTCCTGAATCTGGAAAGCCGGAAGGGGTACTGACAATTCCACTCTAGAGACTTGAACCCTACGAGGTGTCCTGATTCAGTCTCATTTATGTTTTGGCCTTAGGTTTTTGAATCATGTTCCCTGGTTCTTAAAACAGGTCAGTTCCTCCAGAGAAAATAGGTTTGCAGTGGTGGTTTAATTGCACAGAAGCCAGTTGATAGCTTGTTGGAGACACCAAATTGGGTCCAAGGGTCTGGGAGAAGGTAGTTGCATAAAATATGGATTTTACCCCTGAAAATGATGACCAAACAACAATGGTTTGTTCACTCTTGTTCCTTGGAAAGCAGCTGGAGCAAAGGGTCCCACTTGGAGGATTTCTAGAAGATTCCTAGTGGAATCTCACTGCTTTGTGAGACTTTAGCCACTTTCTCTAGGTCATGTTTTCTGAATCCCAGGGGAGGGAACTGAAGGTTACCTTTCCGGATTCACTGCTTATGGTTGGCAGATTCTTCTGCCCCCATTACCTTTGTGTCCTCCTCTGGTGCCTGCACCTAATAAGCACTTACAAACATTTATTGAATCTATTTCTTTTCTTAATAGCTGTTATACTTTTAATTATTAGCAAAAAAGGAGTAAAACTGGGGCTGGAGCGATAGCACAGCGAGTAGGGCATTTGCCTTGCACGCGGCCAAACCAGGTTCGATTCCCAGCATCCCATATTGTCCCCCAGAACCGCCAGGAGTAATTCCTGAGTGCAGAGCCAGGAGAAATCCCTTTGCATTGCTGGGTGTGACCCAAAAAGCAAAAAAGAAAAAAAGGAGTAAAACTTATCTGTTCTCAAGAAACCCATACCAAATCCAGTTTTCCCATTCTTCTTTTTGCTATCTTGTTTTTATTATTAAAAAAAAATTTTTTTACTGAATCACGCGATAGCACAGCGGGTAGGGCGTTCGCCTTACAAGCGGCCAACATAGCCGACCCGAGTTCGATTCCTCCGCCCCTCTCGGAGAGCCCGGCAAGCTACCGAGAGTATTTGATATGCCAGACACAGTAACAATGAAGTCTCCAATGGAGACGTTACTGGGCCCGCTCGAGCAAATCGACGATCAACGGGAGGGCCTTTACCTTACCTTTTACTGAATCACCTTGAGATACAGTTACAAAGCTTTCATGTTTGAGTTTCACTCATAGTGTTCCAACACCCATCCCTCCAACCAGTGCACATTTTCCACCACCAATGTCCCCAGTATCCCCTTTTCCCCATCCACCCCCCCATTCCTGCCTCTTGCTCTCTCTCCACTTTTGAGCATTATAGCTTGCAATACAGATACTGAGAAGCTATGACATTTGGTCCTTTATCTACTTTCAGCACACATCTCCCATCCTGAACAAACCCTCCAATCATCATTGACTTAGTGATCCCTTCTCTATCCCAGCTGCCTTCTCTGCCATCTTATAAGGGAGGCCTCCAGCCATGGAGCAATCTTCCTGGCCCTTGTCTCTACAGTTGTTGGGTGTCAGTCTCATATTATGTTATTTTATTGAATCTTTTGCCTGAGCATTCATTGAATTCTCTGTATACGCTGTGCTCTCATCCTGGAACTCTAGAAGATTCTGGGTGGAAAGGTCTAGTGTTCAAGTGCATCAGGAGGAAAGTACCCTCCATCAAGGAGTTGCGGTGATGAAGGATCGGAGGCATTTGGGGATAGCGTGTAGTGAGGTGTTGATTTTGTTGAAATGTCTGGTGTACATTCTGCAACCCTCTTGTGTGGAAAATTCCTTCACAGGACTGGTCATGATCTTCCTAGCAGCCCTGGCTCTTATCCTCATCAGTACACTCCATACTGACCCTCCAAATCCAGGGCAGGTGGGAACACACTTTATTTATTGCGGAATTCCATCTATATCATTTCAGACCCACTCTTCCAATTTTTCAACCTGTTGGTTCCTTGAAGACCACACTCATTAGAGCTATTAGTAACATTTCAAAAAACTGTCTACTCTTCAGAGAGACAGTCATGTCGACTCTCCTCTCTGCTGTCTCCCTGGCCTCAGGAGGAGGAAGAATGCCGGCCTTCTTTTCCCTTTTATAGTTTCCTCCTCCCTTCACCACACTTGCTCCCAGCCTCTCAGAGCTGCCTTTGAGGCCAAGCAGGGAAATGTTGCTGATGTCAGCAGCACCGAGGACTGCATTCAGGGGAGCCACGTTAGGGGAAATTTTCCAGAGGAGGCGGCTCTTTGAAAGCTGAAACCGTTTTGCAGGGCATTTTTTAGAAACCATTTTTCCCTTTGACCGATCTCAGACACACTGGCAACTTAGTAGGCGCAGGGAAGGAAGAGCCAGCCAGACAAGATTTCGTAACTAAGTCAGTGACCAAGAAAGGAACCAGGGGGCACTGGACAGTTGCCCTGGCCAGTGAGGGGCCTGAGGCTAGTTGAAGACAGACTGTTCTAGAGCATTGACCGCTGTTCTCTGTGACCTGGACAGTAGTGAAGCGAGGTTGCCCTTTGTTCTCCAGAATCAGGTTGTTCTTAGAAACATGTACACAGGAATCCCAGTCCATTTTAGGTGTGCCCGAAGCTCACTGTTTCAAGGCTACAGCAAACCCTTTTGCAAAGTGAATATCTATCTTGCAGAGGGGTTTCCATGGGCTGCTTCGGGCTTGTTTCTCACTCACTGCACCTTAACTTCCTTCCCGCTGACTGTTGGGGCTGAATGGGGAAATGGGCAGGCATGCAGCATGGCACCGAAGGAGATAGCGAGCTCAGAGGTGCAGCCAGCCCTGGGGCTGCTCCACTGCAGAAGGTGCCTGAGCTCAGAGAAAGGAGAACACGGGTGTTTCCTGGCTGGGTCAGGGGAGGACAGAAGGAAAGGGAGTGGAACTGTTTTTCTTTTTTTTTTTTTCTGGAGAGAAGTGCTGAATTAGGAATCCAAGGAAGAAAGAGAGCAGAGAGAGGACCGTTGGGAGAGAAACCAGATGCAAGACCTGATGTGGGGTCTGGGAGGGAGAGACTAGAGGGCCTGGGGTTCGGGTTGGAAGTGGGATTCCTGTCACGTTTCTTGTGATGACTGGGTTCAGGATATAAATGTAGGGACAGAGATCTGGGGTGGACGCCATTGGGTTTCCTCCATTGGCTCTCCCAGATGGGTTTCCAGTCCCCAAACAGCCCTCCTTCAGCTTCCCCTGGGGCCTACCTTATAGTGCAGGTCTGGCGCCATTCTTTCTTTCTTTCTTTCTTTCTTTCGCAATTTTTATACATTTTATTTTCATAAAGTAGTTCACAATAGTTCATTACAGATAATATTCCAACACCCACCCAACCAGCAAGCATCTTCCGACCACAATAAGAGGGAAGTGTGTAAAGGTTGTTGATTTCATTCTGGGGAACTTTAAGCCCTTTAAGTATATAAGAGAATACAAGCAAGTATGTTAAAACCAAACACATGTGTGCTGCTTTAGGCACATCAGTGGGCGAGAGTATAAGAGGTTGCACGGCCACAACACTGTCTTCCAAGAACTTTGTTTTATAGCCTCTGGATCTTGGCCATTGATGAGATTATATGGTGCTGGGGGCAGTTTGTGGGTGTGACTGCCAAGCTACTGGAAAACTGGGGATCTGAGTGGAAGAGGCCCGGTCCTGATCTGAGCAGGCTTGGAGATCTCAGCCACGGTCCTGCATACCTGGGTTCCTCTGCTGGTTCCTTCATATGTGAGGCTCATCCGAGCATGTGGAGAGTGACCAGTCTGGGGCCATTTCTAGGGAACATTTTTGATCTCTCAGAATCTCTTCTCCAGGGTTTTCCTTACCAGTGACTGACTAGGTAAGACAAGGAAATGAGGTTAGGCAGAGAAGGGGCTTCTGGAACCATGGCTCACTGAACTTCATACCTTTGTCTTAATTTCTCCATGTCGTGTGGGATAATGTAGTCAATAGGATAAACCCTGATGTCAGGAGAGGAGGGCTTGCTGACCAGGCTGAGGAGGGAGATGGGCCTTCAATTCTACAGTGGAGTGTCCAGAGGAATCTTTGAAAGGTCTGGGAAAGCAGAAAAGGAATGGTTGGGTCCCAGAAGAGAACATGGAGAAGTATATGAGGGATCAAAGTGACTAGGAGGGAGCTAGGAACCCCAGCTCCAGTTTCCTGGTGGACGGTGACCTGGCAACGTGGAGATTAAGTGAGGGTTTGGTGCGGCTGCTGGTGCCTTCTTGGTGTGCACTGGTTGAATTAAGTCAATGACTGATGCATTAAATTTCTAAATGCCCCCCTCCGTTTTCTAAATGGTAAACATTAGTGCTTTTACACCCTCAGTGTATGTTATACTGTGATCATGTAGAATTTATTTAAGTACCTTTGGCTACTCCAGTACCATACTTGGCTGGAATTCAATGAACATTAGCTTGGGAAATAAATATGAATCTTAATAAATATGAATCTTAAGATAATTCTCTCTCAGATATGGGGGAATTTGTCTTCCATAGAGGCAGGGGGAGGGTTGGGAATGGGGGTGTACGAAGGACATTGTACACCCCCATTCCCAGTGGTGGTGGAAAATGTTCACTGGTGGAGGGATGGATGTTCAATCATGGTATGAAATGCAAACATAAAAGATTTGTAACTGTTTCTCCCGGTGATTCAATAAAAAAGGATAATTCTTTCTCTCATGGGTTAATAAGTGTGTTCAGTTTTGCTTTCTCCTATGGGTCCTGACAATGAATGGGTTGGAATAGATTGGAAACAACTATTTCTGGTCTAGGTACTTGTGATAACTACTTTTGGCAGGAGTTTACTGGGCTAGAGGACAATGTGTGAAGGGTGAGGTTGGAGAAGTAAGACGGGTTATAAGTTCTAAGTTGTGGGGTTTGCAGTCAGACCAGGGCAGGAATTTTGGAGGGATCACCCGGCTCCAGGCTGGTTGGGAGCAGTTCTCTGTGTGAGCCCAGTCTGGAGTGGTAACTGATTTTGACAAGGCACCTGGGAAAGGCAAAAGTCTCTCTGGAAGGAATGGGATCTGACAATAGGATTGAAAACACTTGGCCCCTGGGTATGGGAGATATTTTAGGAGCTGCAGCTGCTTATATTATTTTTAAATCCCCAAAGGGAGGGGGGAAAATCTCTCCTTTTACAAGTGTGCTAGTGCATTTAAATTGGAGGAAAAAACTTGGGGAAGGAGACAAAGCTGGTTATTCATGGAACCTTTTGGAACCTGACAAAAGAACTCTGACAGTGGCTACACGCTTTCATCTCGTGACTGTGGAGTCAAGACAAATGACTCTCTCTTGCCAACTCGGCCGAGTTTGGGGTCTGTTGGGAGAACCATGAGGGAGGCAACTGGCACCCACAAGATGAGCATTTCAGTGGGAAGTGCCAGGGCTGCTCCCGCCCATGTTAGCCTGGATAGGGAATAGCTGAAGACCTGAGCTCTGTGTTTGGGTGGGCGGGTGGGCCAGACCAATGAGTGGTCACTAGGGTCACTCATTGCAGCAATAAAACAGCCCACTTTTACCCAGGAGAGAGATATTATGTCCTATTGTTTTGAAGCAGGAACTCTTTAAAAAATAATTTTTTTATCAGAGAACCATGATTTACAAAGTTATTCACAGATGAATTTCAGGCATACAATGTTCCAGCACCAATCCCACCACTAGTGTCCTCTTCCTTCCATCAGTGTTTCCGGTTCCTTCCCATCACCCCAGCCTGCCTCCTCGACAGGCATGTTTTTAAGTTTTGTTGTTGTACTTTGGGTGTCATGTTTGCGCGTTATTGAGGTGTGACTCTGAGGTTTGGATACATGCATATGACACAGATCTGTACTACCGATACACCAATGCCCTTAACTTCTGCTTCCCTCCTCTCCCTGTTACTTCCTCCTTGATTTTGTTCCTTACCTGTCCATCTCCTTCTTATAAACTGGGGTGAGGGTGACCCAGATATTTCCCCTTTAGTACCTTCCATTCCCTCATCCCATTATTCTATATACCACAGGTAAGTGAGATCATCCTGTGTTTTTCCTTCTTCTGATTTAACATAGTATTACCCAGTTTCATCCAAGTTACAGTGAATGGTATGATTTTATCATGGAACAGGGACACTCTTAAAGAGAATTTCCTAGGGAGAGAAAAATGGTCTCTGAGTGGCAGAATCACACTCTGACTGATCCATCAACTCCCAGGCATGACCAATTCATCAACACCCAGGCATGACCAATCTATCAACACCCATGACACCTCCCGCAGGGCAGGCCTGTGAATGGTGCTGGAAACAGTAGACTAGGATGTGCCATCTCAGAAGCTCAGGAAGCCACATCGTGGCTCCCAGGTGTACAATTCTCCCTTTCACTGTTGTAGAGAGCAACATAAACAACCCACTTGTCTGGGTGATATACCACACTCCCCCCTTTCCACACATCTCAGTCAATCCCTAGGACAAGGATTTTTTTTTAAAAAAACAGGGGCTTTACCTATTTTTCATATGCCTTGCTCCTGGTGATGCTCCATCCTCTGGTGTGACAGTTCAATACTATATTGTTTGGGCCTGGGGTGCTTTCGGGTCACTAGGGTCAGCCTGGCAGTTCCAGGAACTAGCTCAGGGCCTTGCGCACGCCAGGCCTGGTTGCACTGTTCAAGTGGTCTTCCCGGAACTGAGATTTTGTTTTCCGGGAACCAGAGAGATAGTACAGACATACAGCACTTGCTTTGCATGCAGTTCGATCCAGGATTGATCCCTGTGGTCGCCTGAACACTGCTAGGAGTGATCCTGAACACAAAGTCCAGAGTAAGCCCTGAGTACTGCTGTGTGTAGCACCCAAACTAACACTAAAGCAAATAAACAAAAACATTGGTTTTGCTTTTTGTGTTCTTTAGGGAGGGACTTCTGAAGCATTGCTCACGTGTCCTAGTGATGCTTGGTTAACTGGCCTACCTTGTTGAATGCAAATGCCTAGTGCTGCAGTGTTGCTGGGGTCCTGGGTATTGGGGACCAACAGGATCCCACAATCCCTAGCAGTACTCAGGGGCCCTCTTGGGTATTGGGGATCAACAGGCCCCCATACCTGGCAGTTCTCAGGGGGTAAGATAGTTCTGGGGATCAAACTTGGGTCCTTGCATGCACACACACACACACACACACACACACGTTTCCCTGACCAGTGAGTTACCTTCCTGAAGGATTTTCTAAAAATCCCTCATCTCAGACCTTCCCCTTCGTTCCTTCTGCTATAGCCTGAATGGTGTTTCTACCTGCTGAACCTCCTACTCTGGGCCCAATATGCTTATGAAAGCTTCTGACTTTGTGCCTTGCCTATAGTGTGTAAATCCAGGCGATTTGTGGACACACGGAAGAAACCATTTGCTTAGCTGTTCTGAGAAGGAAGTCATGGGGCCTCCGTGTGTGGGGTCTCATTCTTGTGTGGCCTTTCCAGGCCCGCGCAGGAGGGGCAGGGCAAGAAAAGTGCTTGTCTATGAGAGGCTTCAGATGTAAATGTCTGTGGATTTGTCATAGAAGGACTCCACCAGTCGGGGAGGCACACTGGAGGAATGTCTGCATCTGCTTCCTCTGGGACCAGAGAGGTGACTCAACTAGGGTGATTCATGCCATTGCATAGATTTTTTTCAAAGTCTAACAGATATGCCCATGAGTCAAAGAGAAGCTTCTGGTTCTTCATGGAGAGAGAATAAGGAAGCTGTGTTTGGAGCAGAATGGATTACTCTTATCTCCCTTCTAGTCCTTCCTAGCAATTGAACAAATCTTGGGGTTTACTCTTTACTTTCTGAGAACTTTCACATTTTTCTGTGGGGGTGGAAGAGGGCTCCCAAGAGGTAATTGGGAGGCCTGGGGACTTGACCAGCAATTTTTGGCTAACTCGGACTGTGGTGCAGTGTAAAGGCCTGAGGATGTGGTGCTGCTGCTCAGTCTCCATAGTGCCAGGGATTACTCTAGCTGCCTTGCTGATGCTTGGGGGTGTCCAGGGATATCTCCCAAAGTACTCAGGGGGACCATGTGATGCTGGAATAGAACCTGGGTCAGGTGCCTGCTAGGCATGTGCTCTAACTTCTCTTCTCTGTGCTGGTCTTGGGAATGGGGACTCGATTCTGTCTGGAAACAAACACTGTCATATCAGAGCTCTCCTTCTCTCCTGCGTTCACTGAGCTTGGCAGGTGCATTTGCTTTGGGGCAGGGATGTGAACTGGAAATCCTGAGTGTTGACACAAGGCAAGTTTATGAATGGACAGATGAATAAATAAATGAATTCAGGAAGGGACCAAATTATAACTCATGGTGCCTTGCAGCAAGAGGCACTATGCTCAACCTCCTGTGAAGACACAGTGAATGTAGAGAAGGCAGAGAGTAAAGGCCTTAGCGCCAGGGAGTAGGAAATCAGAGAGAACTTCCTGGACAAGTCACTTACACATGAAGTGTGTTTTGCCACCTGAGTAGGAGCTGGTCAGACAAATTGTGGGCAGGAGAAAGGAATCTAGACCCTTCCCTTTGAGTTCAGCAAGAGGGGCCTATGTACTGCTGGGTTTGGCTAGGGCGAAGGTTGCTTTGGGGGCGTGGCAGTGGGTGAGGCTGGGGAGATAGGCAGGCGCCAGGCCCTGGAAGGGAGCCTGGAGTAAGCCTCAGTGCCAGCCTTGATTCCCAACCTACAAGAAGCCTCGGGGCAGCCTGAAGATGAGGGAGATCTGATCGGGTCCTGCCGCAGAGAGGCTGCCCGGTGCTGCTGGGAGGATGGATGTCAGAGAGGCAAGGCAGCTGACCGTCACACTGATTCAGGTGAGGGACAATGACAGGAGGGTCTGGAGGGGCCGGGATGTAGGATTGGGGAGGGCATGAGTCCAGGTGCAATGCCTTTCTCCTACCATATGTCCTCTTGTCTTGGCTGTAGCTTGGCAGAGTCCCCTCCCATTCCATGCTACCTTGGGATTTTCTAGAAACAAAGCCTGAAGTTTGAGGAGATGTGTTTTCTTTCCCCACACTTTGCTCTGACCCCTCAATGACAGGGCTCTCCCGAATCACACTCTGGACATGAGGATTGAACTCAGGGTTCTCAAGCCTGCAAAAGCAGGTGCTCAAACACTTGGTCATCCCCAGAGCCTCAAGGCCTAAAACTTTAAGAGGGAGGTGGAGGGGCTGGAGCTATAGCACAGCGGGTAGGGCGTTTGTCTTGCACACAGCCAACCTGGGTTAGATTCCCAGCATCCCAAATGGTCCCCCGAGCACTGTTACTCCTGAGTGCAGAGCCAGGAGTAAACCCTGTGCATCCCAGGTATGACCCAAAGAGAAAGAAAGAAAAAAAAGAAAAAAGAGGGAGGTGAAGAAGAGGGCCAGGATGAATCCCGAAAGCAAAGCCTTCTCTGTGGTGGCAATTGGGAGCATGGTCAGCTCACTAAGTGTGTCTAGACTGAGTGTCATTCCACTCCTACCTGGACCAGCATGATGGGGAAAGCAAGGTTTGGGTGCTGGGGTGTCTGGATCCGGGGGGTCCACGCATGTTCTTTCTGCTCTTTGTTTGTGGCAGACGAGGCTGAATGCAGCTGCGGTGACATCCTGGGGCAGGTGGGGCTGAGACGGTCTGCTTACTCCCCTTCTCCCACACTCCGTGTCCCCAACCCTTCCTCCTCTCCAGTGCACGCCTAGGGAAGCCTTTGGGAGAGTCCAGGCTGGGCTGGAAGTTGGAGCTTTGGGGAACTGCCGAGCTGTGGGTGCAGGAGCCTCTGGAGCGTTTCCGGCCCTGAGAGGAGGGGGAGTCGGGGTGCAGGAACAGGTGTTCTTTGCCTCGAAGCTGGTGTGTTGCAATCACAGTTATACTTTGCCTGGGTCAACAGAGTCACGTTGCTGTGTGACAGTGGCACCTCGGAGGTGGCTGCCCATCAGGTTCCCAGGGACCCGGAATCCCACAGATACTCTTTATCTCAGGCACTGGGGTTCGGTGTCTGTAGAAAAGCCTGAGGGCACCGCTGGTGGGTTAGCGGGTGTGGAGCTGGTCAACACCACTTTAGTTTCTTATCTGTCAAGGAGGGTTGGTAACGCTGTGACCCTGCAGGGGGAGATTTTAAAAATGATTTTATGAAGGCATGGTGATTTGCAGAGCCACTCAGAGTTGATTTTTCAAGCATACTCTGTTCTAGCACCAATCCTACCCCTCACTGTCCAGTTCCTTCCACCAGTGTCCCCAGGTTTCCTCTCCTCTCCCCCTGCCGTCACCACACCCCTTACCCCCCTCCAGCCAGCCTCCTGGATAGGCACCTTTTACAATTTATTTATTTATTTTAATTTTTCAATTTTTATTAGTGAAACACCATGAGGTATAGTTGTAGACTTACAAATTTTTGTGCTTGGGTTTCAATTATACAATGATCAAACACCCATCCCTCCACCAGTGCCCATCTTCTACCACTACTGGTCCCAGTCACCCTCCCACCCCCATCCCCCCCATCCCACCCCGCCTCTGTGGGTCAACAGAGTGACGCTGCTTTTGTTCTCTCTCTTCTTTTGGGTGTTGTGGTTTGCAAAAGAGGCATTGAGTGGCAATCATGTTTGGTCTATAGTCTATTTTCAGCATGCTTCTCCTATCCTGGGAGGTTGCTGTCCTTTGGGTTTCATGTTGTCGCTCTATAGTTGAGACCTACACCTCACCTCTGCACTGCCTGAGTCCCTGCCCTTCTTAACTCTTGTCCACTCCTTCTTACTCCACATCTTGATATCTTTTCTTCTTCTTTTTTTTTGATTTTTGGGGTCACACCAGGTGATGCTCCGGGCTTACGCCTGGCTCTGTGCTTAGGGGCACTCTGGGCTGGCTCAGGGGACCATATAGGGAGCCAGGACTGAACCTGGGTCAGTTGCGTGCAAGGCAAGCACCCCACCTGATGTAAAATCTCTCCGACCCTCCCTATCCTTTTCTGTTTTCATTTGTATGATGTAGGGACCAGGGAAATCTAGGTATCCTCCCTTTGATACCATGCATTTCCTCATCCTGTTATTTTATATACCTTCAACAAATGAGATAATTAAGTATTTGTTCTTCTTCTGACTCACTTCACTTAACATGATATCCTCCAGTTCCATTCAAGTTCCTGCAGGGAAGATTTTTATGAAGATAAACCAGGTTAATGTAGGCGTAAGATCTTTGCTATATTTTGTCACCTCTCCCACAAACTCCAGAGTCAGGGAAATATATCATTCTCTACCAGACCTCTCATGCAAACTGCAGTGCCCGGCAAACTCAGGTTGTCCAGTGTTTGTTGACTGAGTGCATGGTTGCATGATGTGGAAAAATGTCAGGGTGAGAGAGATGCTGACTACATCAAATGTGAAGACTTACTCAACCAAGAAAAGAAAAACCACATTTCCACGTATTCGCTTCTTTCCAGGAAACATTTGTTGAGGAGACATTTAATGATGGAAATGAGAAGGATGGTCTTACCACATTGTCTTTCTCATTCTTGACCACACATTTGCTCCTCAGGCGTTTCCTGCGGGAGTTGAGAAATCCAATAGGCTAGTATTGATCTCACCTGTTGGTTATTAAACTGGGGAAAAATGCTCCCTTGTAGAAAACTATTACTTATATAAAAAGGCCCTATTTCTCTGGGATTTTTGTTTGTTTGTTTCCTGTTTTCCTGCTCTGCTAGCCCAGGTTGCTGACTCAAAGTCACATTATTCTAATTTGATTTAATTTAATTGTTATTATTTATTTAGTTAGTTTTTGGGCCACACCCAGCGATGCTCAGGAGTTATTCCTGGCTTTGCACTCAGAAATCACTCCTGGTAGGGCTCAGGCAGCCATATGGGATGCTGGGGATCAAGCCTGGGTTGACCACATGCAAGGCAAATGCCCTGCCCACTGTACCATCTGTCCAGCCTCTCTAAGTTAATTTTTTTGTTGTTTTTTGCTTTTTGGGTCACACCGGGCAATGCATCGGGGTTACTTCTGGCTCCGCACTCAAGAATTACCCCTGGAAGTGCTCAGGGGACCATATGGGATGCTGGGAATTAAACCCAGGATGGCCGGGTGCAAGGCAAACGCTGTACCTGCTGTGCTATTGCTCCAGTCCCTCTAATTTAATTTTAAAATATGGGAAAGTCACTTTCTTTTGTTTGTTTGTTTCACACTTACTGAATCTCTGGGGTTACTTCTGGCCCTGCACTCGTGAATCCCTCCTGGCAGTGTTCAGGGGACCAAATGGGATGCCGGGAATTGAACCCAGGTTGGCCATATGCAAGGTGAATGCCCTACCTATTCTACTATCACTGCAGCCCCTGTCCAGTCACTTATTTTAATGAATATTTTATGGTCTCATCACTGGTTGACAATATGATGGGGTTTCTGGGTGGAACCATGTTCCTCTGTCAGTGACTTTGTCGGCCCTCCCTCCACCTGAGTTTCACAACCAGCAAAAAGACCCCTCTGCTCACTAATCCCATCTTTGATGAAAGTAAGTTTATTTATTTATTTTTTTGGTAGGGGACACATCCTGCTGTGTTCAGGGTTTGCTCCTGGCTCTGCTTTTAGGGTCACCCCTGGGTGCTCAGGAGACCATACATGGTGCCAGGGGTCAGACTGGAGTCAACTGTATGCACAGAAGTGCCACCAGACCCCCTCTCTATCCCATGGTTCTAATTTTATTATTTTTTAAAAAAATTATTATTATTATTTAGCTATAAGATGCTTTTTAATTTATGAACAACATATTCCTTTTGGTCCGCCAAAGTAACCACTGGGCTAAAGCCAGTCCACAGTTTTTGGATGAATGGTAAAGGGTAAAAGTCCTCCCATTGTTCATCAATTTGTTCGAGCGGGCCCAGTAACGTCTCCATTGGAGACTTTGTTGTTACTGTGTTTGGCATATCGAATATGTCATGGGTAGCTTGCCAGGCTCTGCCGTGTGGGCGAAATACTCTCGGTAGCTTGCTGGGCTCTTCCCAGAGGGCGGAGGAATCGAACTCGGGTCGGCTATGTTGGCTGCGTGCAAGGCAAACACCCTACCACTGTGCTATCGCTCCAGCCCCCGTCATATTCAATATGCCAAACACAGTAACAACAAAGTTTTCAATGGAGACATTACTGGGCCCGCTCGAGCAAATCAATGAACAATGGGAGGAATGTGACTGTGACTGACTAAATATTCCTTTTGAAACTTATTCATTTCTATTAGTATTTTGTAGTGTACAATGCTATTAATAATGATTTTTTCATGTACATCATTTGAAAACCATACCCATCACCTGTGTCTATCCTCCCTCTCCTAAGGACCCTGAGACCTTTCTGGATTTAGAAAAGCTTCTATAACCTTAGTGAAATTGAACTGTGCTTTATGAAGAGCTTTATTATAAAAGCGGTACTTATGAATTTGGAAAATTATGGATGTGTAATGTCATCAATGGCAAAAATCTACCCTATATTACTTTTCCCAAAAGGGATATTTTCTGGAGTAGAAAAACAAGTGAACAATTCTCTCTTCATTACAGAATGGCACTTTATGAAGACTCAGATATCATTTGGGGAGGGCAAGATAGCTTTCAAACCCTATGAAAATTATTCAATGACCATGATGCAAAATGTGTTTTTTTTCTTTCTGGGGCAGGCCCAAGTGATGCTCAGGGATTACTCCTGGCTCTGCACTCAGAATTACTCCTGGTGGTGCTCAGGGGACCATATGGAATGCTGGGGATTGAACCCAGGTCGGCTGCTTACTAGACAAATGCCCTAGCCACTATACTATCACTCCAGCACCAATGATTCTAATTTTAATTCCGGTTTTGACCTCAACTTCTGGCTGCTGGACGCCTGCCCCTCTCAGACCCCACTGGTGCGGGTGTTCCAGAGCCAGAGCCCAGCTCTGCTGTGCAATTGGCCAAGGCCTTGTGGTGTGGGCACTGCCTCCTGCAGCCCTCCCAGCTGTGATGGACGGCGGTCAAGTACTCAGACCTTGCTCCAGGGTTTGCAGGCCTCCACTGATAGCTCAGTGTCTGGGAAACAACTTGTTGAAGTTCCTTAGACTCAGTAGATCTCGGGTGCTTTGCACCCTGGTCCAGACCTACTTTGCGCTGAGGGCTCTCCAGCCTCCCATGCGGATTCTCAGTTTCCCTGATGCTGGTTCAATTCACGCCTAAGGGCTCCCTCCTTGGCATCTAACTCAGAGAAGATCTGGACTCACAGGAAGGTCATTTCACATGCAGTTGCCTAAGCCCAGTGTGCCAAGTGACAGCATGAAGTAGCTGTTTGTTAAGTGCTGATGTTCCCGTCACTGCCACCGCCACCTCCACCGTCATCACTTGGCTGGTTTTGCTTTTTTGCTGGCTCTGGGCCCAGAGAGTTCCGGTAGCTACTCCAGGTCACGTGGAAGCTTTGCACTAGCGTGAGAGCAGCTCTGATTTCTGAGGAGAGTGAATGCCTTTGGTCATTCTCTTAGGCGGTCCTTCCCAAGCAGTGTTTAGGGCCAACCAGGCAGTGATTCAATACTGAGGCCTGAGGATATAGTGCTGCTCAGGCCCTGAGGGAGCCTTCGGTGCCACATCTGGGAGTGCTTGAGGTCTGCAGGGATGCACCCCACAATACTCATGAGGCTGTGTGGTCCCAGATTGCAAATCTGACTTGGGCACACTAAGCCCTGTGCTATCTCCCCAGCCTCAGCCTTTGGTAATGTTTCCAAGGTAAGGAAAGGACAGACAGTGGTTTCCTCAGTCATTGAAACGTGTCCCCAGCCATTGAAATGTGCAGTCCTCTTTGCTCAGGAACCAAGTTCATTTCTGCTGAAGTGCCCCAAAGCTTTTGTGATGCTTTGAGGCTGGTACACTGACGCCTATACATAAGCTCCAGTCATTAAACAGTGTGGATCAGCTACTGTACTGAGTGCCCTGTAGGGGCTAAAAAGCAGCCACTGTTGTCCTTTGCATTTCTTAGCTAAGGAGACAGACACACTAGGTGACAGGGTCACGGTCACCCAGACCCTGATAGGTTTGGCACTGTGACTCTAGGTTAAGGTTCTGTTGCTTTGGAAACTTTAGGATGGGTAGATTCTATCCAAATTCTGCCACCTGGGACAGTCTCTTAGCAACTGGCACCAGGACCTGCTGGTTCTGCCCAGCTCCAGAGCACGCAGAAGCCCTGAAGCCGTGAGGATGCCAATGGGTGAAGGAGTCACTCTCCTGCCAGCCTCCCTGCTCACGGGCATCATTTGCTAGCTACGACCTTCATCCCAGTGATGCTTGCTGGTGTGTGAAGTGGTTCCCTGAGAAGACTGTCCATCCCTATGCTATATGTGGGTGCGTGTGCGTGTGTGTATGTGTGCGAGTGCGTGTGTGTGTGTGTGTGTGTGTGTGTGTGTGTGTGAGGGAGGCATCAGGGGTTTTGTTGTTGAGGGTGGTGGTGATTCTGAGGGGGCTTCTGTGGAGATTCTGAAGGCATTATTGACCACAATGAGAAGGAAAACACACATTTGCTCTCTGCCAGGCACCAAGTCAAGAAAGGAAGATCCAAGGATTAAAGACAGCATTGCAGGCTCCTGGGGAGATGGGTATGTTCAGTCAGCTTGGAAAATCCAGGGCGACTTCTCAGAGGAGACAGCTCTGAGCTGACACTGGAGAGGGTGAAACTTTCCCAGGCAGAAAAATGTGGGGAGGGGACTGCTGAATCAGAAAACATGGAGAAGGTGTGGAAAGAGCATGACTGACTTGGAGAACTCGCCTGCTCTGTGTGCCTAGAGGATTTGATACCACTTATCCTTATTGTATATGTGGTTTGGATATGCCAGCTCCCTCCCTCCTTCCCTCCTTCCCTCCCTCCCTCCCTCCCTCCCTCCCTCCCTCCCTCCCTCCCTCCCTCTCTCCCTCCCTCCTTCTTTCCCTTTCTCCGTCCTTCCGTCCCTCTTTCCCTCCTTCCCTTCCTTGCCCCCTTTTAATAAACCATCAATGATTGCCCCCACCCCCCACCCCACTGTCTGCCGGGTGCCGGACAGGTCAGGAGGCTACAGAGGGTGGACATGGTGCTGTTTACCTCAGCAGGCTGAGGGAGCTGGCCAAGTAAACAGGTTTTATCAACCACACAGTGCAGAATGCTGCCCCAAGGGAGACCTCATCAAGTGGGGGTGTGTTCGTTTCCTGTGGCTGCTGTAACAAATGGCCACATACATAATGGCTAAAATCAACACACGTTTATTATCTTATGGAACTGGAGGTTAAAAGTTTAAAATCACCGGACTGAAATCCAGGGCATAGACAGGGATGTTTCCTTCTGGAAGTTCTAGAAGAGGAACACTGACTTGCTCGTCTAGCTTGAGGACCCCGAGGGCCTCCCTTGGCTTGTGTCAGCATCCCTCTTTCTCGGACCCATCTCTGTCCTCCTTTAGAGGAGCATCTGTGAGGATGTAAACAACTTGAGATCATTCAGGATCATCTCCCTGTCTCAAGATACTAAATCATATTTACAAACACAGTTTGCTATGTAAAGTAGCATGCAGGGGTCCTGGCTTGGGATGTAGATGTGGCAGAGGTCCATCCCCTGCTAAGGACAGGGAGCAGGGGAAAAGGAAAAAAGGTGCTTTCAGAAATAGCTCTGCCCCTCAGCCTTAGGGCCAGGAAGTTGGGGGAATAGGAAGCAGAGAGGTCACTTAAGAGGATCAGGATTGACTTCATTTGCTGAAATGGTCCAGTGGGTCTTGTGGTGGCCTTGATGAGGCTGTTGGCAGCAGGGGATGGTGAGAGGGGCAAGGGATTCTGCATTAAGGAGGGAGGGCTGAACAAACCAGAGAGTCAGAAAAAATTGCAAGAAAGCAAAAAATCTGCACTAGAGGACACTCACTTCTGCAGAAGGTCATATAGGCATGAGGGGAAGGAAGGGTCAGCAAGAACATGGGGATCTGGGCTGCCAACTCTTCAATCTATCTGAGGTTGCAGAGAGTTCTGTGCTCATGCATGTCCAAAGGATATTCAACGGTTAACTGATTTTATGTCTAGAAGAATCTGCAATAAAAGGCGGATGCTGTTCAGCATGGGGTCCTGAGGGCAATAGTGATTTTGCGATTCCAGGATGCAAGCAGGTCTCTGGCTAGGTGTCATCAGGGTGGTTGGCATTTTGAACAAAGAGTGACATTCCTGCGCTTTTATTTACCCCGTTTCCCAGGGCAGGAATTGAACGGTGTGGCTCTCAGATGTGTGAGAGTGTTTGCCCTACTTAGGTCATTGGGTTTGTCAGCTCCTAATACCTTATTTACTCAACAGCCAGACTGAACTGTGCCACAGTCCCTAAAAGGACCTAGAATAATAAAGGGAGTTCAGCATTGCAGGGAAATGGTCACTCTCCGCTGTGCGAGGCATTTCCGAAGCACCCAGCCTTCTACGGAATGCTCTCCCCTAAACTTTCTCTGCCTTTGCAAAACAGCCTCCAGCTTGACATATTTATTTCCAAGGTATTGGAAATAAAAGAAAAGAGAAGGCATTTTATTTTATTGGAAGAAAGAGGAGAAAATTTGTTTTACCAATAGAGATTATGTGGAAGTCATTGCATTTTTTCAGTGAGAGATACATTTAGACTTCTTTATTAGACTATTCCCCCACCACCACCCCTCCCAGGAGGCCAAGCTTATTGTCATACAGCACCAATTATGTTCTCATCCTTTCCCTTGTTTTTTGGTACCCTTTTTATTCACCAGAAAGCATGTTCTCACACTCAAATTCTCTGGTGGACCAAAAGCGACATGAGGATCGTGGTAAAGGGTCTTTGTACTTTGGTTGTGCTGGAAAGGCAGACACTGTTGTATACCAAACACTACTGGGATGATGTCACCTTGACAATAAAATTAAAAACTAGAGAAAATACCAGTATCTTAGCATTCATGATTAAGTTATTGTTAATTTATCATTTTCCATTTATTAACATTTGATCCTCATTAGATTTAAAAAAAGATATTAAGCACCCTTTTGTGTAATAAGGTAACTGTAACTCAGAGTCATATTTAATTCCTTGATACTTTGGATAAAAAATAAAATTCAAGTGTATGTTATAAAGTTTGAGCTTGTGTCCTAAAAGCAGCTTTCCAAATGCCTGGATGCTCATTTCTGTTCTGCTCTGAGTATCACCACGCTCTTGGTCCTTGGGCCAAGTTACTGGATATCCATCTCCTCTATATTCTTCTCCAAGTTGAACAGCTTTGCAGTTTTTCAAACATGGAGATTTGTGGTGTATCTTATGCATTGCTTCAAGAAGGAAGGGGATGAAGCAGAAAGAACAGAGACGTAGTTCTCAAATTTGGAATGCAGCAAAAAAAAAAAAAAGCATTTCAAACTCCATTAATGCTCCCCCCACCATTTCTCTCTAACCTGGACTCCTGGCGCTTGTGTTTCTGAGAGCTCAAACATTGCACCTAGCAACTGATCACATTCCCCCACCGCAGGCTGGGTGGACCATGTTTAATCCAGCCATCTGAAAGCTGGCTGGGGAAAGACATCTGTGCTTTGTGGCAGAGCAGTTTTGTGTTTTGTATTTATAAACAAACTCTCTCTCTTCCCCTCTCCCCCACCCTCTTTCCCAGTGGCCGTTCCTGCCGCCGCGCCCCCGGTGTGTCAGCCCAAGGGCACCACTAACGGCCACTACCCGGCCCCACGCCTCTCCATCTCCTCCCGAGCCACGGTGGTAGCCAGAATGGAAGGCACCTCCCAGGGGGGCCTGCAGACCGTCATGAAGTGGAAGACAGTCGTTGCCATCTTTGTGGTGGTGGTCGTCTACCTCGTCACGGGTGGTCTCGTCTTCCGGGCCTTGGAGCAGCCCTTCGAGAGCAGCCAGAAGAATACCATTGCCTTGGAGAAGGCAGAATTCCTACGGGATCACGTCTGTGTGAGTCCCCAGGAGCTGGAGACTCTGATCCAGGTGAGGGAGCTGCGGTGTAAGGTAGTCAACCTGGAGCAAGGAGGACAGCATCCCCTGGGTCTCTGTCTGGCTCTTCGAGTTCAGTCTTGGATTGGGATGCTCTGGAGGTTCAGGGAGACCCTCTCCCAGGACCTCAAAGGAGCCAGAGACTGAAGTATGTAAGGACATGGGGAAGAGGGGGTGCTTCGGCCCAGGCCCAGATGCAGAAATAGGCTGTGTTCTGCATTACCTGCTTTTGGATGTGGTGGGTGCCGGTAAGCAGGAAAAAGGAAAGTGATGATCAAATCCAAGACCGTCTAGGTTGATGGGTTATTTTTCTGCTTCTAACGTCTGTATAAGAGGCTGGGGAAAGAGAGTGTTTTGGAAACAAACGAGAGAAAGGATTTTATTTTATTTTATTTCTTTGAGGGTGCTGAGAATCAAACCCATGTCTCCTGCGTGCAGGGCATGTACTTTGCCACCAAACCACATTCCTGGCCCCCAAACAAAGGTTTTGACATCAGCAGCAATCTAACGACCTGCTCTGGTCAGTGATAGTGGAGCTGAGAGAAGGGCACAAGTTGAGGGATGAAGAGGTTGTTGGGGACTTGGGACCTGGTTGGGTGAATTTATGGGGATATATTACATATTTCATAAGATTTTGAATCTATGGGGATTTCTGTTTTTGAATTTTACTATGTATACTATGTGGGTGTTTTGTTTGTTTTTGAGCCATATCTGGAGATGTTCAGAGCTTACTCCTGGCTCTGTATTCAGGGCTTACTCTTGACTTTGTGCTTGGGGCACTATACATGATGCCAGGGATAGAGCCTCGATTGAGTGTGTGCAAGGCAAGAAGCCTTGCTGTACTGTCCCTCTAGCCCTCACAATGTGGGAATTAAGGAGATGTGGGTGGTGACTCTAGGCTCAACCCAGAGAAGTGAGGCAGGGAGGCAGAGTTGGGTGGGCTTGGCAGGGGTAAATTGGGAAAAGCTGTGAGACAGAATCTCCTAAGGTGGCATAATGGGAATTGTGAAATTGGCAATTTGGGAAGTTGACTAAAGGTGGAGAGAGCTGAGTCCCAGGAGAAGGGAAAGGGAAGGAGCTGGATGCTCATTTGGAGGGAGATGAAGGAGGATGGTGAACTTTGTAGCTGAATTTTGATATCCTGTCCTAGATAATATAAACCAAGAAGAGTCAGTCCTGGTGGATGCTAATGACACTTATGGAAGCAAGGGAGTCCTCATCTGGCGATTCTAAAGCTTGGAAGGCAGAGGGGTGGGAAAATGGTTTGCACAGACCCTCTGGTACTGGAGCTAGCCCAATTCTGATGGCTACTCTGGTCTGGCAGTTTGAGGACTCCCTCCAAACACAAATCTTGGGGATGGGGGTTCTGAGGGTCCTGCCATCTATTGCCTTCACTGTAGTTGTATTCTTTTAAATTAGTTTTGATAACCTGACTTGACTCATATAAATGAACTTGCAGAAATTTTTTTGGTTTTGGTGCCACACCTAGTGGTGCTCAGGGCTTCCTCCCTGCTCTGTGCTCATGGTTCACTCTTTGCTTGGGGATCATCTGGGGTGCCAGGGATTGAACTCAGGTTGGCTATGTGCAAGGCAAGAGTCCCACCCTCTATACTATCTCTCTTCAGCTCTTGAGATGCATATTTTAAATTTGGGAATAAATATATAATGGTTCTATACCTATGTCTCACAACTTTTATTACAATGTACAATTTTAAGATGCAATATTCAAGGACAGTGTGTTTGTGTTACTCTCTCCTGATTGATCTTTTTCCTCCTCTCTTTCATTAGAAAATGGTAATGAGTATGTGTGCCAGATTTTAGGCCATAGAATGCCAACAAACAATGAAGAAAACCACTGTGGAATGGTTTTAAGTGAGAGTAGATTTACACTTACATGTGTGATATCTGGAACAATCCTTATATATACAGTTCTCTGAAAACCCTAAAAGATGGTCTGAATTGATTTGAGCTTGGATTTTCCTTCCTTGGAGAGTGAGGTCTGGCGGAAACAGATATAATCTATTGTCTTTGTTTTCACTCATAGCCCATTCATGGGTTTGCATCAAATTACTGCCCAATAGAGAAAGGTAATTGAACTGAAATATCAAGCTAAATCTATCACGTTGTGTGATAATATAGATAAGCTGTTCATGCCTTTGTTCATTATTAATTATTTATTTACTAGTCATGCTTTGACCTCTCTCTCTCTCTCTCTCTCTCTCTTTTATAAGAGAATGCAGAGTTCAAAATAAAAGACAGAATGCCCAAGTGCACAGGTTCAAATCCTAGGGCTACCACTAGGATTCATTCCCTGTTTCCCTCAAAGGTTTCTTTATAAAGTGAGGGCTGTGTGTGTGTGTGTGTGTGTGTGTGTGTGTGTGTGTGTGTCTTAGCCTTTGAGATAATTTTTTTTTTGCTCTTTGGGTCACACCTGGCGATGCTCAGGGGTTACTCCTGGTTTTGCACTCAGGAATCATTCCTGGCGGTGCTCGGGGGACCATATGGGATCCTGGGAATCGAACCTGGGTCGGCCGCATGCAAGACAAACACCTTACCCGCTGTGCTATTGCTCCAGCCCTGAGATAATTTTTATATCAATTAAAAAAGCTACCTCTAATTTGGGTCCCTGTCACAAGACAGACACCTTGTATTCATTATCATGTTAAATTTTTCAGCTATTCTCAAAGTGGGCATCATTCTGCCCCCTATTTCACTGGGGAGTAAATTTATGCTAAAAGATGCTGAGTCATATTCCAGCTACAAGAATGAGCTGAGATTCAAAGTGAGGTCTGTGGAATCTGCTGAGCCCTGTCCATGGCCTCCAGCCCTTTAATGAGGATCTTGCTTTACTCTAAATTTGAACCTTAGACATATGCTTTATGTCGAATGCTTTCCAGCATTTCTAATGGCCCCCAAACTCAGGTGTTCCTTTCTTGCTCCCACACAGGAACTTCTGTATTTCTTTGCCCTGTACCCACTGAGTATTTGTCCAGGACACAGGCTACTTTAAGATATCCACTTACCATGGTTAAAGGATTTATACCTGTGCCTATCTCACAAGATGGGTTCAGCAGGTTTAAATGCCAATTTGTGTCTATCACAAACAAATGTTTTGTTCATGATAGATAGCATGTTTTGCCCTTCAGTTCATTGGGCCCTTGACAGAGTGAAAAGATTCACACTTGTGGGGCAGGGAAATATTTTCTCACTTTCTTTTTTTTCTTTTTCTTTTTTAATTGAATTACCATGAAATACAGTCGCAAAGCTTTTATGTTTGAGTTTAAGTCATAGAATGATAGAACACTCATCCTTCCACCAGTGTACATTTTGCACCACAAATGTCCCCAGTATTCCCCCTTGCCTCTATGGCAGATAATTTCCCTTTTACTTTCTCCCTACTTTGGGCATATCGTTTGAGATACTGATAGGCCATCATGTTTGGTCCTTTATCTACTTTCAGCACACATCTCCCATCCCAAGCTATTGCTCCAATCATCATTGACTTAGTGATCCCTTCTCTATCCCAGCTGCCTCTCCCTTAGCTCATGAGGTAGGATTCCAACCATGGAGCAATCTTCCTGGCCCTGTCTCTATTGTCCTCGGGTGTCAGTCTCATATTATGTGATTTTTATATTCCACAAATGTGTTGCCTCACTTTATACCTCTGAACATCTCTGTCAATAGTGCTCATAACAAACACAGTAATGGGCCAGAGAGATAGTACTTCAGGTACGGCACTTGCCTTGTATGTGGCTGACCCTGGTTTGTTCTTCACTATCAAGAATGATTCCTGAGCACAGAGCCATGAGTGAATCTGAGCCAAGCAAGGCCCAAAATCAAACCCCCTTCCACAAAAATAAGAAATACAGCATTTGGGTATTTGGTGTGGTGTGCTTTAAATGGGCTGGAGTGATTGCACAGCGGGTAGGGCATTTGCCTTGCGTGTGGCCGACCTGGGTTTGATTCCTCTGCCCCTCTCAGAGTGCCCAGCAAGCTACCGAGAGTATCCCGCTCACATGGCAGAATCTGCCTGGCAAGCTCCCTGTGGCATATTCAATATGCCAAAAACAGTAACAAGTCTCACAATGGAGATGTTACTGGTACTCTGCTCCAGCAAATTGATGAACAATGGGAGGACAGTGCTATAGTACTATAGTACTCTAAATGGGAGAAAAGAGTATTATTTTAACCTCCCCAACATCAGAAAGAAATATTCTATGATAACATTATTTTTGTTATTTCTCTATGAATTATTTATTTTGGTGGTGCTAGGGATCCATCCCAGGTCTCCTGCTCATAAGGCATGCATATTGTCAGAAAGTCACATTCCTGGTGCCTATGGTAAAAAGTGTCAGTGTTATTTGGTAATGTTAGGACTCTGGGGTGAATTGAGCCTTCATCAGAAAATGAAAGCTATAACTCATGTTATTAAGAACAAAAATAAACTATCCAAAGCAACATAACCCCCATGAAATGTCTATCTTGATAGCTTAGAAGAGCCATAGCCAAGGGGAGGATTTTCCAATGGATTAAACCCCTTTATGGTCTTACTATGCCATCTGCAAGAGGCTATTCCTTAAAGGCGAGGAAGGATAGACTTCTGGTATGTAGAAGACCATCTCATTCATCTCATCCATCCATCCATCCATCCATCCATCCATCCATCCATCTATCCATCAATCTTTAAATTGTTATTATATGGGCTTTAACTCTGAGTGGATGGTGGCAAGTGATCATCGAGGTGGTCTTGTTGCTGCTTTGTCTCTCAGAGAATTATTCAAGAACTTAGAGTTTTAAGCAGTGGTTCTTAATGGGGAGGGGATTTGTCCACCAGGAACATGTCAGTGTGCAGAGGTCCTCCTGGTTATTACAACAAAGGGGTAGCCTGAGGCCAGGGATGCTGCTGACTGTCCTATAGTATACCACGTGCTCCCACCCTCCATCATTAAGAACTGTCGAGTCCAGAGGTTCCCAAACTTACTTGGTCTAATTCTCCCTTTTCAGAACAAAACATTACTCAGTGTCTCTAATCTGGAAATCTATTGTGAATGAACAGAAAGCACCCCTAATTATACCTCTCCCAATTCCCTTCCTCCCACTTGCACCCCAGACTGTCACCATGACCCTAAATGGTAGATAGTTCCAATGTCTCCTCCCACTACATGGGCGTGCTTCTATCACCCACATAGGAAACACTGATCTAGTCTAACATGTCATTAGAGGAAGGGACTCTGGAGGAAGAAGCAGGAACATCAGTGATGTACATGGAATCCAAAGAACTAGTGGAATGGTGTCAAAAATGGAACTGCAGCAGGCAAAGCACGGAACTTTAGTCTCCTTTGGTTCCTGTAACTCTTCTCTCAGGATGCTCTTTTGTGATCTTTTATAAGTGAGGGAACTGAGGCAGCAGGAAGTGACCTTTACAAGCTCCAGGTCACCTGGATATTAGGAGGATCTTTGCCCCCCACCCCCAACTCTGATCACATGTCACCAGCCCAACTTGGAAGAGACAGGTGGACAGTGAGTTGTCAAAGGCAAGGGTCCGCTGATGGCATGTGTACTCCACTGAAGGCACTTCCAGGGGTCTTAGAGGCTGAGCTGAGAGCTGGAAGATATGAAAAGGTTCATGGGGATTGAACAGGGGTGGAGCTGGCTTGTGGGAAGCCCAGAGAATGGGAATGGACAAGTTCTGAAAGAGGAAAACAAGGGAGAGTCATCATGGAAAGATAGTAATGGAGAAGTGGGGACTTGGGGGGAATGTTGACCAATTGGTTAACTGTCACAGCCTCTAGATACTAAGCAATAGAAGAGGGGTCTCATGAAGTGAGAATTCAACAAAATTAACATGAACATGCCTCATTTCTGGAGGGCCAGACCCAGCAGAAGCTGTGGAGGCAGCAGAATGGGGCCACCCGCACCCAGATTAGAGTCTGAAACTTCCTGTGTTTATGTCATGTCTCTTTCTGATGGGCAGGTTCTCAGCTTCCCCCCTGTCCAGTGGAGATTGTAGTCACAGCACCTGCCTGCTGGGGTGGCCTGAGCATGAAGTGGAAACCCTAGCTGTTGTTATTGTTAGGGAAATGAGGAACACATAAGACCAGAAAACCCCTGCTCTACGCATCCTGGGCTTCTGCTAAAGAAAACAGGATGAAAGCTTTTTTTTTTCTTTCTTTGCTTTTTGGGTCACACCTGGTGATGCACAGGGGATACTCCTGGCTCATGCACTCAGGAATTACTCCTGACGGTTCTCGGGGGACCATATAGGACCATGTGCAAGGCAAACGCCCTACCTGCTGTGCTATCGCTCCAGCCTCTGAAAGCTTTCTTAACTTTTCTTTTTTTGTGTGTTCCTGTGTATGGCAGCAGTGGGGTTGGGGGTTGGACCACACCTAGAGGTGCTCAGAGGCTGCTTGGGAGTTAGTCCCCCAAGGCATAGGCAGAGGGGACTGTGCAGTGCCACGATCTAACCAGGCCTCCTGCACACGGAGCATTCCCCTAGCAGCTTGAGCCATCTCTTGAACCCCCTTTTAATAACATTGCTAATTGATGGATGTTGACTTGCTTCTACAGGGAAGTCCCCTTACAGATGGTGCCCCCTCACCCCCAGTGCCAAGCAGGAAGCTGACAGCACGGTGTTGTGTTTTTACTGCATGTCTCCATGGAAGCGAGGTGGCAGTTTGATTCCATTTTGATGAGCTATCCAGACCACCTGGATCATCATTCTTATCCCCAGCTTTGCGGGGATATGCAGCCTCATATTTATCATATAAACTCTGGGGCTGATGCCAGAAAGCTTGGCTCCCCTGCTTTGCTCACTGATGTTTTTCATTGTCAATTCAGTCTCCTGCCCGCACTTCACCTGGGAGAAAAGATACCAAGAATTACTTCTGTAATGCCAGCTATCTGCCAGGCAGTCCATGAGGCCTTCACCTTACCCTCTCCTTCTAACATTCCAAGTGAGAGGCACTGTCCCCTCACTTTAAGAGAGGAAGGAGATTGTCTTCAGTGGCATAAAGTACCAAATTGACCTGACTCTAACATCCTGCCCCTTCCCCAACCTGCCCCTTCCTTCTTTGAAAACATAAGTGATGTTGGGGGGCACAAAACCCTCCCATCAGATAACCCAAGTTTCCCAAGTAATTTCTGTACTATACTGTCTCTCTGTCCAGACAAGTATATTCTGGATCAGTAGGTTCAAGGCCTCGCAGTGGATAGGCATTTGAACTTGAAATAGAACCCGAGAAGTTCAGACTTCAGGACCCCTATGTCTAACTGCTGTTCAAGGCTGCTCATGGGGTCCTTGATGAATATACCTGTACTACCATAGATTTAGGATTTGGGACATATTTCAGGCACTCTCAGAAAGCTCAACCAGCCTCCAAGGAGCAGGTTTCCAGGACAATGGGGGTGATCCTTGATTCAAGTTGTCTTTTGTGCCTGATGCTCTTTCCCTCCAGCCCTCCACCCCAAGGAGGGGAGCTCAGTTTTTTCACTTGATGCTGTGGCCTTAACCCGCAGTTGGCTCTGCAGCAGAGCCCGCGGAGGACACAGATCCATCCATCTCTAGAATCTCTCCCTTGAGACCATGTGGGGGGGTCTGCTGATGAGTGGAACAGGGAGACTTCCCACGGAGCTGTTGTAATCATGAAGAATAGCTGCCACTTACTGGCGCTTTACTTTCCTCTAGATACCCATTCTACACACTTTCATCCTTCAGCTCTTTTAACCCCTGCAACACTTCTGCGGATAGGTTCTGTCTTCATTCCATTTTTATAGATGAGCAAGTTGTTTTTTTTTTCTATTTGGTTTTGTGGCCACTGCAGCACTCAAGGACTACTCCCAGCTCTGTGTTGGAGTCCAGGATAGAACCAGGCATGGATGCTTACAAAGCAAACACTTTAACCCCTGTACTGTCTCTCTGGTCCAGACAAGTATATTCTACCCAGTAGTCATTGGTCCAAGGCCTTGCAGTGAATAGGCAGTTCAGCTTGCAATAGAACGCAGGGAAGCCAGACTCCGGGACCCCTATGTCTAACCGTTGTACAAAGCTGCTAACTGTGTCCTTGATGAATATACCTGTGTTACCATGGGATTTTTCCTTATTTTATCCAAGGACAGTACTGGAGGGAGTAGGAGAAATTATTTGGGAAACTTGGGCAATCTGATGGGAGGCTTTTGTATTCCCAACATCACTTATATTTTCAAAGAAGGTAGGGGCAGATTGGGGGAGGGTCAGGGCGTTAGAGTCAGGTAAACGTGGTCCCTTATGCCTCTGAAGACAGGATCCTCATTCTGTTAAAGTTAGGGGACAGTTCCTCTCACTTGGAATATTAGGAGAGGGTAAGGTAAAGGCCTCATGGATTGCCTGGAAGGTAACTGGGATTATGGGAGTAATTTTTGGCACCTTCTTCTCCAAGGTGAAGCATGGGCAAGAGACTCAATTGACAATGAAAAACATAGCTGCTGTGTTTGCTCTTCTTTGGAAAAGAATGAATCAAATGAGCTTTTGAAGTCATCGAACTTAAAGTCATGGATGTGTCCATAAACTTGATCTGGCAGTCATTCCATCCTAAGTACTATTTTTTTTTTTTGTGGGGGAGTGGGCAACGCCTGGCTCTGCTCAGGACTTGCTTCTGACTCTGTACTTAAGGATCATTTCTGGCGGAGTTTGGGGGAAACATATATGGTGTTGGGGATCAAACTTGGGTTGGCCTTGTGCGAAGCAAGTGCCTTACCCACTGTACTATCTCTCCAGCCCCCTAAGAACGTCTTTATTTTCATTGCACTCATATACCACAAGAACTTACTTCCCCGCTAACAGACAAGTGCCTTAGAAACTTTTTGTCCTGACTTGTCCTGAGAAAACAATCCAACACTCAGCTCCTAAAATCCCCAAAGAACAAAACCGTGATTCAGCTTCTCTGACTCAGCAGGAACACCCTGACTCATGGGGAAGCGACCGCTGTCTCCATCCGGAGCTGCTGTGTTTTTCCAGGTTGTGAAGTCTTAGCTATGCAATACCCAGAAAGTCTTCTCTGAAACCCTAACGTGGCTGGTTGTGGCTTCCTCTGGGTAATAGTTGTGTTTCTAGAGGGTGAGAATGTTTGGGGGAGTGGGTCTAGTATTCAGGGAAGATCTGGATTTTTCCACCTAAATGTGGCACAAACAAGGATTTTTCTCTCTTGTTGGAGAGCATCCCCCGGGAAGCTTGGGGTGATCTCCCAAGAGTGAGCAAGTTGCCTCACTGCCTCGAAGGCTCACCCCACCCCCATCCCTGCCTGAGACTTACTATAGTGCTGGTCTTAAAGTCTTTCTTTTTTAAAATTATTATCTATTAATTTTTCATTAAAAACATCATGATTTACAAAGTTGTTTATTATACATTTGTTTTAAACATTTAGTGTTCTGACACCACCAGTGTGACCTTCCCTCTACTAATATTTCCAGTCCCAGAATGTTTCTTACCCTAAAAACAGGACCTTCTATTCAGGTAGTTACTTTGACAAAAACCTGATGCTTTTATTCTAGGTGTGTACTGGGTCTGGAATCTTCCTATCTTCCATTTCATCTTACTAGGTCACCCTTTTCTTCCTTAGTTCTGTCACTTTTTTCCTGGTAGGGCACTTGTACCATGACCCCTGCTTTTCACTTTCCTATATCAGGGAATTTTGTCCTCTGATCATTGGCTCAGTCCTTTGGTGCCAGGCTGTGCTTGATGACTGCAGTTCTATGACATTCATCAGGAATTAACAACATGCAGCTACCCAGATGAGCCTCAGAGTCTAGGTCACCTGCTTCTGATTCATAAGCTTGCTAACTCTCACCATGAGCTAGTGAAAAACTGGATGTAGAATCTGGATTTCTCTGATTTCCAAGACCTGCATCTTTATTTTTGTTGTCCCAGTAAATCCCCACTGACTTTAGTGACACCATTGTAAGATATAACAGTGACCACAAATTGGCTTTTACTGATCTGAGTTTTCATAATTCCATTTGCCTTTGTGTTGTAACAAGTAATCACAGTCACAGTCCTCCCATTATTCATCGATTTGCTCGAGCGGGCCCAGTAACGTCTCCATTGGAGACTTTGTTGTTACTGTGTTTGGCATATTGAATACATCACGGGTAGCTTGCCAGTCTCTGCCATGCGGGCGAGATACTCTCGGTAGCTTGCCGGGCTCTCCAAGAGGGGCGGAGGAATCGAACTCGGGTCGGCCATGTTGGCTGCGTGCAAGGCAAACGCCCTACCACTGTGCTATCGCTCCAGGTCGTAACAATTAATATGAAGTAAATTTGTGCTTGCAAGGGGCCAGGCTGGGATGGTGAGTGGGAACTGAGAACATTGGTGGAAGGAAGGTCATTCTGGTGGTGGGATTGCTGTTGTGACCTTTGAGGTCTGAAACAACATGAATGAGATCATTTTGACTCAAGAAGGCAGAGCTCAATGGGACATATTCGTCCTGACCAAGAGGAAATCCACTCAACTGGAGTGTTGGTGGAGATGAGAGTCAGTATTTCTTTCCCTCCTGGGCTCCATAGAGCCCCATTCTTATTTGGCCCCAGGATTGATGCCTTTTGCAATATACAGAGACCATATAGGCCAAGACCAAACTTTGGGCCATTTCAGGAATGGTGACTCAATTTGTGTTTTTTGGGACGGACTCCCTCAGTACTCTGGTCCAGGAGGATTTAATTTAAGATAAAAGCAGCTGCTTGAAAGGGTTGGGTACTATGCGCTGGTCCTGGACACGGACCTTTGATGTTGTCATGGTGACTGAAGCTGCTTTTTTTGCAGATAAGGGGAAGTCTGCAATAGCCTACCCTTCCTCTCCAGAAGCAAAAGATGTTAGTTCATTTGCATGAACCCCAAGCATTTTCCAAGGCTGTGTCATTTACCATCTCTTTGTTAAGCCCTCACTCATTCAGTCACTCAATACATTTATTAATTGCTTGCTCTATGCCAGACCCCCTGCAAAGCCCTGGGGGCTATAAATGAAAGAAAATTCCTGTATTAAAGTCTGTGTCTAGGATGACCAAACCTTTGGTTTTTTGAGTTCTTGAGTACTTAGTAATAACTTGTCTTTCTCTCTCAAAATCTCCTCATTTGAAAGACAATATATGGTCACCCTCCTTATATGTAAAGATATGTACTTCATGCATATAATTGCACAGGTAAGTGTGACTGAAACCAGACAGAATGCAGCAGAGTGGGCCAGAGCTATAGGAACGTGGGCAGGAGCGCTTAGGTGTTAGAATGGGGATACCAGGCCAAGGTTTGTGAGTCCCGGGCTCAAGGGTGAAAGAAAGCCTGGGATAAATAAGGACCTGGAGAAGAGATTATATTATGACTGGTGGTCAGTTAGCAAAGGAAGTTGGGCAGGCAGGGACCAAGCCACTGAGTCTGATGTTAGATTTTATCCTACCAGCACTGTGAGGTAATTGTTATGTCTCAAGTAGTAGGGTGATAGAACTTGACCCAGTTTATTGTCATTGTGGCCTCTCATATAAACCCAAATCATGTTGGGGATAGTGATGAATTGATCTTCTATCCTCCCACCAACTATGACACTCTCATAGGTGTTTTGCTGTGGATTTATTTTTTCTTTTAGTTTCTTTATTTTGTTTTGGGGAATACCTGGAGGTGCTCAGGGACCATTCCTAGCTCTCTGCTCAGGAGTGACGCTTGGTGGTGCTTGGTGGATTGTATATGGTGCTAGGAATTCAATCCAGGGTTGAACCCATGCAAGGCAAGCACCTTACCTTCTGTGCTATGACTCTGACCCTTGCTCTGAATTCTGAACTGATTTATTCTTAGAGATACCAAAACTCAAGTACTGGGGTGAGCCTTTTGGACCCTCCTTGACCCATGGCATAAAATACCTACCTTTGTCTTTATACTTTTTAGGCTGTTGAATGACCATTATTCTTTTCTCTCTCTCCTTGGCGTGATTGTGCATCTTTTAGTTTGAGTTTGAGTGTCGTCTATCAGTTAATCCCTTATGCCTGGCATCACAACGGATACTTAATGGTTTGCAGAATGAATGGTGCAATTTCCATCCCTTTTCAGACCAAGAATTCTCCCTTTAGAACCTTTACAGAAGCAAAGCAGAAAATACGTGGCTACACAGTAGAAGTTCTTTCCTTTTCACTCTGGTTGTCAAAAAGTACTGCCCTCAAGAAAATCTTTCTTCTTGATGCATGAACAGATTTTCCTAGTGACTCTAGCTCCCAAAACTTGGCATATTTAGGACCCAAAGGGTTATATAGAAAGCATGACACTTGAGACTTCCATGTAGCAGCTTGTGGAAATCCTAGAGTGAATTCAAATGCAGAGTCAGATAGACCACCTTCTCTCTCCCGTGACTCTTTTTTTTTTCTTTTTGGGTCACACCTGGCGATGCACAGGTGTTACTCCTGCCTCTGCACTCAGGAATCACTCCTGGCAGTGCTCAAGGGACCATATATAATGCTGGGAATCGAACCTGTGTTGGCTTCGTGCAAGGCAAACACCCTACCCACTGTGCTATTGCTTTAGCCCCCTCCCCGGTGACTCATGGTGAGTGCTGGTTCAGGTTCCTTGTGCCCAAGGATACAGCTCCTGCAGCTGGGCAAGATACTATCCTTTCTCAGGGCCCAGAGAAGTGATCAGACTGGACCAATATTCAATGCATGTAGAATGGAGCCTGCCATCCCCAGATTGTCACTGCAGATCTCCATTTTGTTATTATTATTAATATTTTGATTAAATCCCTGGGACTGTTGAGTTCATCACTATTTATAAAAAGAGATCTAAAGCTTTCAAACCAGAAATTAAAGAGCTAATGGAAACTGGCATGCCTCTGGGGAAATGAATTTGCAGATGAGAATCCTATGTTCCTAAAGAAAGCTCCCAAACCAAAAACAAAAACAAAAACAAAAAAACCCCAAAGATGAATGCTGTTGTGTCCACCCTTCTAGACAAATGTGGCTCTCGTTTGAACTAAAAGTGTCCTCTAATGAGATGTTGATGGTGTGTGGCTCCTACAATGATTTCCACTATTTATAATAAAATGTTTTTAGATGTAGATAGTTAAATCGAGGGCCTGTTTTGAGGCAGATGATGTTTTAGGCTCTTGTGGTTAGACACACACACACACACACACACACACACACACACACACACACGCTAGCAAAATGTGTGAAATGCCTTTTCCCTGACTTCTAGAAGCTTGCAGTCACTGGCAAACATTGTGTTCAGACTTTGTACCACAAGTTTTGGGCATGTCAAATCATTTCATGGTTACAGTGAACTTGCGAGATTGATGGATATAAATGAAGAACAGAGAAGTTTAACTTGTCCACAGTTAAGTGAGAGGTAGCAGTGGGGTCTGGACCCAGGTGGCCTGATTCCAGAATTCATGCTCTTTAAAAAATATATATAATTTCTTTATTCAGGCACTGTGATTTACAAAGTTGTTCATAGTTGTGTTTCAGATATACAGTTTTCCCACATCTGTTCAATCACCAATGTCAACTTCCCTCTATCAGTGTCCCCAGTGACCCTCCTGTCCCCTATCCTGCCTCCTTGACAAGAACGTTTTAAGTTTGGTTGTTGGTCCTAGGTTCAGATATCAGTAAAATCACATCTCTTCACAGCATGTCCATGGCCCCTGCCCACTGCCCTCTGTTCCTGTACCTTTTATCCTCCTTTTCTTCCCTTTACCTTTTTAGTTTCTTTCTTTCAGTCTATGGTCCAGGGAAATCTAGGTGCCCCCAAACCCCAATGCCTTGCTTTTCCTTGTCCTGTTATTCTGTATACCACAGAAAAATTAATTAGCTGGAATTTGTCTTTGTTCTTCTGATTTACTTTACTCAATATGACTTTGGTTCAGCTCCATCCAAGTTGCAGTTAATTGAATGATTTCATTCTTCCTTGTTGCTACATAATACAGAATCGTGCTTTTTTTTTTTTAAATAGGGACCACACTTACTGGCTCTGGGTGGCCTGGGACTTATTCCCAGTTATGTTCAGTTCAACTGTTTGGTGCTCTGTTTCTAATACTCTGGGGACCAAGTGATACTGGGGATCAAAGTCAGGACCTTGAACTTTCTGTTCACACACACACAACACACACACATACACACACAAGCATATACACTCTACCACTTGAGCTGTCTCTTTGCCTTAGAGAAAATGATTTTTTTTAAATCCTGACCCTCTATCCTTTAACTAGAGATTGAAGATTGACTTGGCTTGAATAATTAGAGTAATTTGGTGGGCGATAAGAAGATACTCAGCTCAGATCCTAGTACCTGCAGGAGTGTCTAGCTCAATCTGTGGGACTTCCAGAAGGCCTGAGAGAAAACCTCAGAGAGTTATTATCACTGTGGCTTGTGTTCTGCAGGCACTTGGCTATGTGTCTTCACAGATGATGTTGAGGCTGGGTCAGTAGAGTTCATTTAAGACCTTAAAACAGGAGCTATTATTCGAGTCTACAGTTCAGAGTAGTTTATCTCTGCTGAGAACGTTTTGTTCCTGCCTTCTTAGTGGAAGTGGCCAGAAGAGATGGAAGCTTGCTGATACAGTTTAACTGTATTGAGTAAGGAGAGTTTAACCTTTAACCTTTTAACCCTTCTAGTTTTAACCTTTCACTCTTTGAAAAACAAGAATAGTACAAATTCCTCTTCTCTATAGTATCCCTTCTTAGGTGAAAGAAGGGGACATAACAGATAAACTTCAGATAAATGTTGGCAAATTGCAAGAGATGGAAGAAAGTCAATGTTAAAAGAACTGATTTTAGTATTAGACATTCTTTGTACACCAGTAGTCAAATCCAGAACCTCACATGTGCCAAGGCAACCAAAATTCCACTACTGAGCTATGTCCTTGGTCCCTGAAAAAATAAACTGTCAGTCATGTTCTGCCACTCCGTACTATACCTGTGGACAAGTGACTTCTGTTTTTGTTTGTATCATTTGTAAAATGAGAATAAGAGTAAGATATATTATGGAATGAAATTAAGAATAAATTTTTGGAAGGTTTTTTTGAGGGTTGAATGAGATAAGAGGGCAGATTTCTTGTCACTGTGATTGTGCTGAAATGTATTCAATAACTGTCTTGATAGTCCCTGGGATGCTCCACTTTCTTCCCTTCCCCTTCGTCAGAATATCCATTTGAAAGGGGTGCCATTCATAGATGCTGACATGTTTTCTAAGGGGGCACAGGAAGTGAATCTCAGTTTGGAATTAGTATTAAGCACTCAGGAGCCAGCCGGAGTCCAAGTAAACAGCTCCAATAGAAAGAATAGGGCAGAAGCATCTTTTTTTCATGATGTTATGAATCATCTATTGAATTCCCAGCTCTTTCCAATGCACTGACAAAGGAATGAATTGGAATCTTTGGTATAGCTCACACTGCAATGAATCAGAATTCCTGTAGCTGTTTCTGTAATCCAGTAAAAATTCATATTCCTCTTTCCGCTCCCCAGCTCCTGGCACAAAATTGGAGCAAGTCATCTTTGATAGGTATAATCTCAAGTGTGGAGAGAGTGAGGCATGAATTGAACATTCTCCTCAGGACCAGGTGTATTTTCAGCATTGCTTGGCAAATTTGTTATTCATTCTGTAGGGGCTGAGTCCAAACTGAGATGAAAGGGTGACAGTTAGTTAGTCTGAATGTTTATTGATCTTTCCAGAACTATACATGCATCTCTACTTCCTTAGTTGACCTGGTGCTTTCCTGATAATAGTTCATAAAATAGTTCTTATTTCATTTTGCTGTAGAAAAATATATAGCTCACTCGCTCTCACTCAGAGAGCGAGTGAGCTATATCTGGTTCCATAGGACAATATTTGATATATTAGCTATTGGTGACTACCCAAGTACTAATGAATTTATTTTATTTTATTAAAATTATTATTATTTTAATTATTATTTTAATTATTCTTATAATATTTTAAAAATTATTATTGAATCACTGTGAGAGGGAGTTACAAGGCTGTTCATGGTTGGGTTTCAGTCATGTTGGGTTTCCAACACCCATCCCTCCACCAGTGTACATTTCTCACCACCAGTGTCCCCAGTTTCCCTCCCACCATACTCCTCCACTCCCCCCCGCCACCTGCCTCTGTGGCAGACACTTTTCTTCTTTCTCGCTTTCCTTTTGGGCATTATTATTTACAATGTAGGTACTGAGAGGTTATCATGTATGTTTATTTACCTACTTTTAGCATGCAGTTCTTATCCAGAGTGGTCATTTTCAGCTATCATTGCCATAGTGGTCCCTTCTTTATCTCGACTGCTTTCTTCCCGAGCATTTGAGGCAGGCTTCTAACTGTGGACCAATCCTCCTGTCCCTTGTTCCTACTATCTTTGGGTATTAGTCTCATACTATGGTTTTTTTTTAATATTCTATAAATATGTGCAATCATTCTATGTCTGTCCCTCTCCTTCTGACTCATTTCACTCAGCATGATATTCTTTATGTCCATTCAGATATAAGAGAATTTCATGAATTCATTTTTCCTATTAGTTGCATAGTACTCCATTATG
Source organism: Sorex fumeus (assembly GCF_029834395.1). Taxonomy (NCBI): domain Eukaryota; kingdom Metazoa; phylum Chordata; class Mammalia; order Eulipotyphla; family Soricidae; genus Sorex; species Sorex fumeus. The sequence goes on from NW_026606155.1 coordinate 7,169,073, forward strand.
TAGACATACCATAGTTTAACCAGTCATGAATTTATTCTAGAACCCCCTGCCACCACACCCACTCAGCAACTAACCTGTGGCCACTAGAAAAGCTGTTTAAGAACCTGGAAATATGGGGCTGAAGCAATAGCACAGCGGGTAGGGCGTTTGCTTTGCATGTGGTCAACCTGGGTTTGATTCCCAGCATCCCATATGGTCCCCTGAGCACCGCCAGGGATAATTCCTGAGTGCAGAGCCAGGAGTAACCTCTGTGCATTGCCAGGTGTGACCCAAAAAGCCAAAAAAAAAAAAAAGAACCTGGAAATATGGTTCAATGCACTTTGTCTTCTCTCCTATTCTTTGCACCCGTTCACTTGTCCTATCCATCCTGCCAGTGGCCTTGACTCAGATTCATAACTAGGCTGTAAAGTTCTGATAACAACCTGCTGCCTGCCCTCCCTGTTCTCTCCCTCCCCTGGAAACCCGAGGAAAGGCTAATATTTGCACATAACTGGATACTTAGGACAGCAGGAAAATAAACACCATCACAATATTCACCATGCACTGAAGGGCCATTCTCTTTGCCTCTTTTATGGTCTGGTCAGATTTTTGTGAATGTTTATTTGCAGGATCTGCTGAGGTCATATGTCCACCCCAAGCCTCACCCCCACCTTGGCCCCCTGGCCAGAGGAGGTGAAGGCACATTTCTAACAGTCCCCAACCCCCATTCCTCCTGTGGACATATAAGTGATCCAGCATGGGGTGTTAGGGGTGGGGGGACCCTGTTATCCCCAGAGGTGGAAAATTAGGCATGAGGGTCTCTGCGATGGGCAGAAAGTTGACAGTGGGTGGAGGAAGCTGTTCTCCAGTTTCAGAGTAACGGCTCCCACTGAGAATTCCCGTGAAACCCACTTATTAGCTCTGCCACGTACTAGATGTGTGACCCTGGGCAAGGGTCTCTCACGGTTCCCTAGAGACAGTAGACATGTCATGTCCCAGGGACATTAGGAGATTTAACTGAGGTAATATGTATGCTAGTCAGTGCTGAGCAGTATTCTTGTTGTTAGGAATTCTCTAATATATAAAATAACAAGATACACCACCCAAAGTCACATGTACATTCAAACATTCTGACAATAGCCTTGTGAGGAAGGGCCCCTCCAGAATGAGAAAACGGAGACTCAGAGATGTTGGACATCTTATACAGGTTGAGTATTCTTCACTTCATTCTAGAACTTTCTCTGCTACAAAAGTAATAATTGAGGTACTTATATTTGCTGCTTCTCTCTACTGAATTGTGGGAATCAGTCACAGAAGTGCCGGGTCAAGATTTCTTCTCAGATCCTTTCCTGTCGCTGGAATAAGAGAATGTGGCTTTGTACTTGGATATAAAATAACCACCTGATCCCCTAGCCACAGAAAATTTATTTCTGCTACTGTCAAATACTTAGAAGTGAGATTCCTCTTTAAAAATTGATTTTTAAAAATCGCATTGTCATGTTTTACTGTTACAATGCTACTGCTCCATACTCACTGCTGTAGTACCCACTGTTTCTCTGCCACCATCCGGAATCCCTCAGGCCCTTCTCACCTGTTTGCCCACCCCCTTTTGGCAGCCTCAGTTCTTAGTTCTGTTGGTAATGCCTCAGGGATTGCTTCTGCTGGGAATTGCCTGGTCCCTTGTTTTGTTTCTTTATATTCCACATGTGAATGAGATCCTTCAGTATGTCTCTCTCCTTCTAGTCACTTCACTTAGCATGGCACCCTCCAGCTCCCTCCAAGTTGTTGTGAAATGCAACATAGATTGTTTCATAGCTGAGTAGCACTCCAGTGTGTGTGTGTGTGTGTGTGTGTGTGTGTGTGTGTGTGTATCACAATTTTTTTTCTTATCCACTCATCTGTTATTGGTCCCTTGGGATGTTTCCAGATCGTGGCTATTGTAAATAATGCTGCAATGGACAGAGAGATGCTTCGGTCTTTCCAAGCTAATGTTTTTGTGCTCTTGGGATATAAGCCAAGGAGCAGGATTGCTAGATATTATGGAAGTTCTATTTTTAAGTTTTTAGGAAATCTCCATGCTGTTATCCATAAAGGCTCTCCCAGATGGCGTTCCCCCTAACAGTGGATGAAGACTACTTTCTCACTGCATTCCTGCCAACACCCATTGTTTCCAGATTTTTCAGTAAAGGTTATTGTCACTGGGAAGTGACACCTCACTGCTTTCATTGGTAGGGATGTGAAGCACCTCTTAAGATGAAGAAGTTAACAATGAATTAATACCTTAGTTACACTTCCTGCCTGTGACCCATCTGCTGCAGCTGTGTGTGTGCGCGGCGTTGCCCAGATGCTGTAGTTGGATTTGGGATCAATACAGACCCATTCAGAGTGTGATAAATGTAGTTGTAGTCTGCCAGAGGCCCTTCTCTGTCCCACAGCCTCTGTGGCTTTCCTTCCCTCATTTAAAATTTATCAATGAAGCCACACTATGCCCTCCTCCTACCTTAATCTGCCTAAATGTCAAATTCATGAATCCCAGTGCTGTTACCTCCAAAGGCTCAGGTCCAGAGCCGACTGTTTGTGCTCTTCTTTCCTTCTGCCCCAGCGGCATAGGCCCCTGGGAAAGCGGCTGTACACACCTCCACCCTACCTCCCTGCCTTACTTCTGCGCTGTGGTCCTGGCATCATGATTCAAAGTTCCCATGCCTCTTGTCAGGATCCTGCTTTGGACAATAAATCAAACAATCATCCGCGCCATTAGTGTCCGTGACTGTGGCACCAATTGGCTGTCATCTGCCACCTATCTCTGACTAGCTGAGTGATTATTGCCTCACCTTTGTTTGTCTTTCTACTCGGTGCCACAGAAGAAAATAGAGAAACCGATGATGTCAGTGAGCACACAGATCATTGGAGAAAAGCTACAGACAGTTAGTGGTCCCCTGGGGTCATCATTCATCTCGGTGTCAGACTAACACAGGGATAGGCCTCGTGCTGTCTGGAGCAGGGATTTATGCAGCTGGGCAACACCTTGTGGGATTAAACCAAGGCAGGGTAGGGAAGTCTTGTTGGGAGGGGTCTGGCTCAGAGGAGACTGTACCTTCCTCCTTTTTCTCTTCCTTCGTGCCTTCCCCAGATCCCACTCCCCTGTTTTTTTTTTTCCATTTTTGGGTCACACCTGGCAATGCACAGGAGTTACTCCTGGTTCATACACTCAGGAATCACTTCTGGCGGTGCTCGGGGGACCATATGGGACACTGGGAATCGAACCTGGGTCGGCCATGTGCAAGGCAAACGCCCTACCTGCTGTGCTATTGCTCCAGCCCTCTCCACTCCCCTGTTTTACCTCTTAGGGAAATGGGAGGAAGGAGAGGAAGAGAGAGATGGAAAGGGAGAGAGTCTTTTGTCTACTTTCTCCAGTTTTATTGACAATTGATTGACTCACAGCAGAGTGTAGGTTTTGAGGGTTTCAGTGTGTTGATTTGATTCCCTTATTGACATACAACATTGTGTAAGCTTAAGGAGCTCATTGTGCTGATTTGCTCCACTTACATATTGCAACAATGATTGCCACATCAATTCTCGAATCTGCCACATAATTACCTTTTTTTTTTTCTGGTTAAGAACAATTAAGGTTTACTCTGTTGGCAGTTTTTAAGTATCACAATCACGATCATCCTGTTGTTTGTCCATTGCCTCGAGCAGGCCCCAGTAACGTCTCCTTCGTCCTAGCCCTGAGATTTTAAAAAGTGCCATATTCAAGGCTATTTCAGGGTTAGGAGAACGAGACCATCATTGTTACTGGTATTTGGCATATTGGGTACGCCACGGGGAGTTTGCCAGAATCTGCTGTGTGGGCAGGTTACATTCAGTAACCAGCCAGGTTGTTCAAAGTAAGAATGAGATAATAAGATGTTGGTTCCTGGAGCTGGGTTTTATAGTCTCTAGGTCTTGGCCGTTGATGGGATTACACAGCGTCGGGAAGGGGGGGGGTGGTGAGGGGTGGGGGAGGGGGGAAATTGGTGGATGTGACCCCTGCCTACTGGAAGATGGAGGATCTGGGTGGAGGATGCTCAGCCCCGATCCGAGCAGGCTTGGAGATCTCAGCCCAGGGACCCGCATGCCTTTGTTCCTCTGCCGGTACCTTCATGAGTGTGGAGAGTGGTCTCAGCATGGTTGTGGAGGTCTTCAGCTGCCAGAGCTCTGCTCGGGGTGGGGAGGGAAACTCAACCCGCCCCCCTCCAAGGGGCCCCCGCGAGGACAGCCAGGTGCGGGGGCAGGTTTTAAGTATATGTTATAATATTATTTACTATAGTCACCTTGCTATACATCAGATCCCCAGAACTGATTCATCTTATAACTGGAAGTAGTTTTGACCAATATCTCCCCATTTTTCACTCCATGTCCTGGTACCCACCATTTTACTCTCTATAAGAAATACTCTTTTAGATCTCGCCTTTCTTCAACTCCTTCTTCTTTAATTTTTAATAAATGAGTCATATTTTTGTCAGTTGGATTACTGTTTTATTTTTGTGTGATACAAGCTTGAAAGAATAAATTGCTTTACTTGTACACTCCTGAAAAGATACGACTTTCATTCTTTCATTAATTTATTATAGATTTAAGCATTTGCTCATGAATTAGTTTTCTGGGTGAGTGCTAGAAATTCCAAATTAAAGGCTAAGAAGAAAATTCCAGAGGGAGTGGGATTAAGCAATACTCTTTTATCTCTAGTGCCCTTTCTCTGAAGTGCTCACACCACATCTTGCATAATTTTATTTTGATCCTCACGAAACCTCTGTGGATCTGATAATGGTTGAACACGTAAGTGAGCCCCTGCTGGGCATTGCATCTGAGACTGTGGCTGAAAGTGATAAAATTGGTTGAATCTCTGCCCTCTAGCTGATCTTTTGAGCCAAACTGTCCAGAGTTCAGTTGTGTCATTACACTATCTGCATGCTCAGTTATTTCTAATGGGCTGGTTTATCTTCATGTTTGCAATATGAATGCAGGGGAGGAAAAAATACATGCAGATACATTTAATTTGATGATATTTTCATTTGAGTTCAAAGCATAGAAACCATTAGAAAATAATTGTGAAATTAATAAATTCATAAAAACCCCCCTCAGAAGTGTTCTTTGTTAAAGACAATGCTGGTTATTCAAGTGACAGAAGTCCAGTCAGTTTTGAGGTTTCCCAGTATGTACATAACCCGAGTTGATTGGATCCTACTAACTCTGGTGGTTTCTGAAATCTTTCTGACCTGTACAGTCTAGATAGACTCAAGCCTAATTTCCAGGATTGGGGTTGGTTCTTCCAAACTATTACTGAGAACTCCATAGCTTGCTGACTCATTTCTCTCCTTCCCGTCTGGTTCTGACTCTGTCTCATTATGCCTATAAGATCCCTTCTACTTAAGTTTCACAAAACTGCTTTCCCCCAGAATTTGCATGGATGGCCCACTTTACTGATAAACGTTACTGATGGCCCACTTTACTTCCTCTGGAAGGAACAGAGATGTGATAGATGTGATACAAATTGAAGCTGGACACTTGTTTGCCAGAAGTCCCAGGCAGTTCAGCAGCTGGGCATGGCACTCTTTCATGACCCAGACCTCACCTTTTCTTCCCTTTTTCAGGTCTTCTGTCTCTTTGCTTCTTCCCTCTCAGGGTATGAAATCAACCTTTTCCCATGTTTTGTTTATATGTTTAATTGTTTTACTTCACGTGTAATGCATTTAAGCTCTCTTCAGCTCTGAGAAACTAATGAAGTTTGGTGTCTCTATTTCACAAATTGGAGGGAAACACTAATTAGAGGGAATGGTTTTTGTTTGGTCTGGAGTGATAGTATAGTGGGTAGGGCATTTGCCTTGTATGCAGCCGACCCAGGTTTGATTCCTCTGTCCCTCTTAGAGAGCCTGGCAAGCTACCGAGAGTATCCTACCTGCATGGCAGAGCCTGGCAAGCTCCCTGTGGCATATTTGATATGCCAAAAACAGTAACAACAAGTTTCACAATGGAGACATTACTGGTGCCTGCTCAAGCAAATCTATGATCAATGGGAGGACAGTGACAGTGACAGTGATTTTATTAATTAATCTACACTCTCCATTTTTATTGTTGGTCCTTGTGAGTGCTTTATATGTCTTGGATACTAGCTCTTTTATATAATAATTTAACTTAAAAATGTGTCTATCAAGGAGACAGGTTGGGGGTAGGTGGGAGGGAACTTTGGGTCATTGTTGGAGGGAAGTTGACACTGGTTGTAGAATTGCAGTTGAAACATTGTTTGCCTGAAACTCTGTTCTCAACAATTTTGTAAATCATGGTGCCTACATTAAACAAAAAAGTAAAACTTTTTTTTCTTTATACAAGAAAAGTTTTTTAAAAATAAGTGATCTCCAGCACCAGGAGGATTACTCCATAACTTAGAGGCCAGCCTGGTATCCTAGAGGAAAGGGCAGTTCAGATAGAGAAGGGAGCACCAAATAAAGGATGTTTGGAGGATCCTCCCAGGAGGGGAGATGCATGTCGAAAGTAGACTATGGACTGAACATGTTTGCCACTCAATGCCTCTTTTGCAGACCACAACACCCAAAAGGAGAGAGAGAACACAGGGGATTGCCCTGCCACAGAGACAGGGGGGATGGGGGGATGGAGGTGGGAGGGATATTATCCATGGTGGTGGAAAATGGGCACTGGTGGAGGGATGGGTATCTGATCATTGTATAATTGAAACCAAAGCACAAAAAATTGTAAATCTACAACTTTAAAAAAAAATAAAATAAAGGGAAAAAAAAACAGAGCCAAAAAAAAAAGCACTACAAAAAAAAAAAATAAGTGATCTCTTCAGGAAAATGTCAGTCTTTCCTCATCATCCCTACCTGGAAGCAAATATTGGGTGTGGGAAGAGGAGTATGTTTGAGATGCCATAGGGAGAGCAAGGAGCAACACCAGGGCTCTCTGCCAATCAGTCTAGGTTTGAATTTTTATTTCCTGGCTATTTGGTCTTAGGCAACTTATGAACGCCTCTAAGCCTGTTTCCTTCTCTCTAAAGTGAGGGTGCCTTGACTTTCTTGCAAGTTGTAGATAGGATAAAATTAGATAGTGCACTAGTTGTGGGAAGGTTCAAAGGGTAGAACACTCCAGTATTTTGTCACACAAGAACTGACTTGTTATATTTTAGTTTCCCATTCTTTCCATGGAGGAACACTTTTTCTGGAGAGTCCAAATGTCAGTGTGACATATTTATAAATTGCATAATTAAAAAAATCTTTAGGTTTTTTTTTTTTTTGGCAAAATAGATGTCACCGTCTCTTTTGCCTTTGCCGCAATTCTGTAATTGCAAGTGCTGTACTGGTTCTGATTAGAATACTTCTGTGCCGCCCTCAGCACAATGACGCTTGACCCGACTCAAAGTCTGCAGTGTTAAGGAAGTTATAAATATTAGAAATAGAGGGTGTGGCTTGAAGCCTTCTAAGTGACTGATGTCTAGAACTATCCCCAAGTCATTATTTCCAGGTGGGTTCGGCAGAGCAGAAAGGCAGAGAGGATAGAAAGCTGAGTTTCAGCTTATGGTTTGCTTTGGTGGCGTTCAGGCAGCACAGTGAAATGGTCATTTTTATCAGCTGAAAGGACTGACCATCTGTCCTTCCCTCTTCTGCAGAACGGAGCATATCCCCTGATGAATAAGCCATTGTGGTTAATTAAGCCAATTTAAACCATTGGCAAAACAACCTGTACATTCTCTGGGAAGCTGGATTCTCTGTGTCAGGATTTATGTTGGAAGCACTGGACTGTATTTATGTTCTTAGAGAAGGAAATGAACAAACTAAAGATTTAACAGAAGTGATTTTTCAGGCATGGGTGGGGGCTGGGAGAGCCATATCCAGCTGAGTTCAGGGACTATTCACATCTCTATGCTTGGGGGGATGTCATGTATGCAAAGCAAGTGCTTTAACCTCTATCTGTTTCCCTGGCCCCAAAGTGATTTTTTCCTCCTTGTTGTCTAATTAGTTAAGTCTCCTATTTCTGTATAACCTGTGTCCTAAGATGGTTTAGACCTATTCAAAAAGTTGTATAAGAATAAGTGGCTGGAGCAATAGCACAGCGGGTAGAGCATTTGCCTTGTATGCAGCCGGCCCGGGTTCGATTCCCAGCATCCCATATAGTCCCCTGAGCACTGCTAGGAGTTCTGCACCTGCTAAGTGCAGAACCAGGAGTAACCCCTGAATGTTTCTGGGTATTACCCAAAAAGAAAAAAAAGAAAGCAAAGAATATGTGATTAAGACCACTGATGGTTTCCAGATCCTAAAACATTTCTAGTATGATCCTTTATGGTAGAAGATTACTCACATTTGGTTTAGGGATTTTGAAATACTCCACATTTATGGAGATAATGCAGTGACAATGACTGACTTTTTATCTCTTGCAGTCTGATCTGTGGAAATTACTACAGGCCTATTTTAATTGAGCTTCATAGGTGTTATTTAGGATAACTGTAACCAGATATCAACTTTTAAGCAAGTCTTGCTACCCCAACATTGGGTTAGTGTAACTTTGTCCGGGGAATGGAGTCTCTTGATGTTGCTCCGGAAGCAGCTGGCCTGTCACTTCTCTCTGAACCCTGCATCTGTTCCCTCCTAGAGCTCACCTGTTTGAACAGTGTGTGGCTGAGCTGCTAAGACAGTGCTTCCTGCTCTCTCTGCCTTGGCCTGACAGGGGTTGGTGGGGGCCAGTGCAGGGAGGAACGCTAAAGGATTCTCATGATAATCTGCACATGCTTCCCAGGAGCTGGATCTAGGGGAAGGGCGCATTTGGAGGAGGCATGAACAATGGTATAAGGATGCACCATGATCATTTCAGGGAACTGCCTGGGATGGAGGCTTCTATTATAGTGTGTCAGATGGGATTGAATCTTCATTTGTAGGGAATTTTAAGGTATGTGAACTCCAAATCAGGAAACGTGTGAAAAGTTATTATAGTTAGTTTTTTAAACAAAGGATAGGAGTGTGTGCATGCGTGCGTGCGTGCGTGTATGTGTGTGTGTGTATGTGTGTGTGTGTGTGTGTGTGTTGTTAGGATCTGGAGTCGATCACCCCTCAAGGACAGAGAACAGAGCCGATAATGCAAATCACATTGAGAGGTTTATTGTTCCAGCTAGCTGGGGTCCAAGTATCTGTCCTGCACAGTGGGTTTCAACAAGGAACCCGAGCACTAGATTCAGCAAGTTCTTATACTTTCATTTTAGCAAGTAGGCATTACTCAGCAAGTTTCTATTACCTATAGAGTACATTTTAAAAAAAAATTTTTACTAGTGAGACACCATGAGTAGAGTACATATTTTTTGTTGTTGTTTTGGTCTGCAACACCAAGCCCACTTCCTAATAGTTACCTTCCGGAGACCTAATCTTTGACAAAAGCATCTGGTTTTTTCTGCATTAACACGTTGTGACCCTCCACCCTTGTTTACCAGAAATGAGCTTGTTTCTTGTTCCTGAAAGAGGCCTAGTCACTCAGAGGCCACAAAGCCTGTCATGGCAGTTCTCCAGCTAAGAGGGTCCTAACAGTGTGTGTGTGTGTGTGTGTGTGTGTGTGTGTGTGTGTGTGCGCGCGCGCGCGCGTGCGTGTGTTGGGGGGGCATGGAGTGAAATGACAGGCATGAAATTGGCCACTATTTCTGAATCCCTAACTCAGTACTGGACATTGAACTCCAAGTGTCCCATGGATCATCTGGTTAAGTCCTCCCAATTTTATCCAAATAAGGAAGTTTGGGCTTAGTGAGGTTACAATAACTTGTCCCAAGTTCTGAAGGTAATCATGGGCAGAGCCAGAGTGATTGAATAGACCCTGAATGATTGGATAGAGTTCTTATGACCCCTGCACTTCCAAAACAATGAGAAACATTATCACAAAAGAGAAGAGTGAAAGCAATGGAAAAATGCCTCCTAGAAATGACCACTTTGGGCAACTGTCTTAGATATCTTTCTATGTTAGAAACTGAAATGTATATGCAATTTATACAATCTGTGCCTCATCACCTGAATCTGTGCCTAAAACTTTTGTATTAATGCCCCATGTTACTTATTTTTTTTCCTTCTCTCACTTAATTTTCTCTTTTGGTTTGTTTAGGGCTACTCCTGGCAGTATGCAGGGGCTATTTCTAACTCCTGTGATGACTGAGGCTTAGACTAGGAACTCTCTGACCTCTCACTTAGTTTTCTTTTTGAATAAGTGGATGCACAGTGTTTCACTTTATGACTGTACCCTCAGGCAATTAACCACTCCTGTTCAGATCATTGCAGTTTCTTGAGCAGGGATGTAATTCAATTTTTCTTTCCCCTTTTAATGGACTCTCTGCTTTCTCACTTTTTTTTTTTTTGCAGCATGCCCTTGACGCTGACAATGCAGGAGTAAGTCCAGTAGGAAATTCTTCCAACAACAGCAGTCACTGGGACCTTGGAAGTGCCTTTTTCTTTGCTGGGACTGTCATCACCACCATAGGTATCCATTTGTTTGCTAATATCTTTTCCTCTGCAGGCCATCCTGAGTCTTGACACTTTGCCAAGAGTTTGTCCTCAGAATCCACAGCAACTTGAGATTCAGAGGCTTATGAAACACTGTGGATGCAGTAGTTGTGGTTTTTAATAAAAGACAGAGCAGAAGCAAGCATTTCGCTTTTCAAAGAGAAAAGCAAGGGAGACTTTAGTTTGAAAGAACTACTTTAAGGTTTAAGGTTAGAGTGAAAATACACATTAGGAATTGGTGAGTTAAGCTCAATTGACTCAGCTGAGTTGAATTTCTTGTTCTTACATTTTCTTTGTTTTTTGTAGTAATACTACATTGGTGTATGTAGTAGTACATACCTACTAGTACTCAGGGCTACTCTGGTAAGCACTTGCCGACTATGCAGCCAGGCATTGAACTGGGCTTAGCAAGCACTTGAATTTCTGTGCTGTCTCTTCAGTACCTCAAATTCATTTTAAGTACATAATTAAGTAATATTTGGGTTTTTTAATATTAATTTTAATTTTTATTGAATCACCGTGAGATAGAGCATTACAAAACTGTTCATGATTTGGTTTCAGTTATACAACATTCCAACATCCATCCCTCCACCAGTGTAATTTCCCAGCACCAATGATCACCATTTCCCTCTCCCCCCCATATAACGCCCCCATCCCCAGTCTGCCTTTATGGCAGGCACCTCTCTTCTCTCTCTTTCTCTTTCTCATTTTAAGCATTACAATTTGCAATACATATGCTGAAAGCTTATCATATATATCCTTTTACCTACTTTCAAACACTAAGTTCTTGTCCAGAGTGATCATTTCCGACTGATGTCAGAATGGACTCTCCTCTATCTTAACTACTCTCTAATCCCCACACTTTTGTGGTCATTTCTAACCATTGACTAGTCTTCCTGGCTCGTTTTCCCTTGCCTTGGATATTAGTTTCACAGTAACTAGAATCTGGAAACAACCTGAGTGTCTGAGAACAGATGACTGGATAAAGAAATAATGGTACATCTACACAATGGAATACTACACAGCTGCTAGGAAAAATGAGGTCATGAAATTTGCCTATAAATGGATGGACATTGAGAGTATATGCTGAGTGAAATGAGTCAGAAGGAGAGAGACAGATATAGAATGACTGCATTTAATTATGGGCTATAAAAAAATTTTTGGATTTTTGGTCCACACATGATATTGCCTGGGAGACTGTGTGTTGTGGAGATCAAAAAAGTATAGACTGCATAAAAGGCAAGTGCCTTAACCTCTGTACTAGCTAAGACCTCAGTCAAATTTCTCTTTTAACATACTGAAGTTACATATGATAAAGACAAAACATTCATATAGAGTTTGTTATAGTAAACTATCAACCTGCCTCTTTTCTCCTTGTTCAGTTCTCCAAGGAGGTTTGCTTTGGTAGTTATGATATCCCTTTTCTTATCATTAAATATCATACATGCTACTCCATTTTCTGAAATTTCAGTTTGTTTCTCAACTTTCCACATCAGAAGATGATGTACAAGCTCTCTTTCTTTTCCCTGCTATAGTGTAGAAACTCTCTTTTCCTCCCCCCCTATATGCTCAGGGCAATTTACTGAGACTAAAAATACCACTTATATTATTTTAACGACAACTCTGGTCTTTACCGCTGATCTTATGTGCTTAAGATGCATTATTAGTTCCCTTCTCCATTGCATAAGCTTAGTCAACAATCCTTTACTTACTCTCAAATACGTAAGTAGGCTTATGTTTCCAGTACATGATTTTCTCACACTGAAATATAACTCTCAGTGGCTGAAGAGATAACACAGGAGATAGGGTGATATTTTTTTGCACACAGCTGATGCTGGTTCATATCCCCCTCAGTTCATATGGTCCCTTGAGCACAACCAGAATTCAGTTCTGAGCACAGAACAAGGAGTGTCCTGAGCATCACCCAGTGTGACCTCAACAAACAAATAAGCAAGGAAAAAACCCAAAAAAACCCTCCGAGCACCCCCTACCAAAAAACCCTCCAAGCTATCAATCATAATAACATTAAGCTCTCAGTCAATATATATAATGCAGTCAATGAGCTTAGCATCTCAACTTCTTTTCATCTTTTTGCTGACAAATATTCCTTGTATCAGTCTCTAATGCTGGGGTATATAATTCATCTTCTATTTGCATTGGTTTTGGTGATGCTTCTACAGTTAGATACCATCAGTGTTCCTTTCTAGTCTTTTGAGCATGGGTTTCCTCACCATTATTTACTTGACTGAAATTTACTTTCCACTAGTTGCCTTAAGAACACTTCTTGCAGGGAGATCATTCAGTGGTCAGGGTCATGTGCCTTGTACGATAAGGGACCTGAGTTTGTCTCTGGCACCAAATAACCCTGTAAGTATCACTGGGTGTGGTACTGGAAGCCCCTAAACACTGCTGGATGTGACCCTGGTGACTCCAGCTCACTGGGTTGCGTTGCCAAGCCTGAACATTAATTGATTGATTAGGTTTTTGGTCCACACATGACATTGCCTGGGAGACTGTGTGCTGTGGAGATCAAAACAGTATTGGCTGCATAAAAGGCAAGTACCTTAACCTCTGTACTAGCTAAGACCTCAGTCAAATTTCTCTTTTAAAATACTGAAGTTGCATATGATAAAGCCAAAACATTCATATAGAGTTTGTTATAGTAAACTATCAACCTGCCTCTTTTTTAGTAAAACCCCCAGACTTCCTGAGTTTGCAAAGTCCCCTTCAAAAAATGACTCTTGGTAGCAATAGTCCCTGAGCTCTTCAGTTGTTTCAAGTAGCACTCAGAGGATAGTTTGACAAGAAATGAATTGTGTAGGTGCGTCTCCAGTTTCTTCCAATGTTTATGCTGATGACCCATGTTTCTCCCCTTTGATATATGACTTGATCTTTTTGCTCACCACCTTTATTTTTCCTTTGATGACACTGCCAGGATTTGCTTTAATTTAAGGAAGGTTCTTTATCCAAGACACTACCCTTCAGTGTTGTGAGAACAGAGGCCATTCTCAGTGACACTGGACCCAGAAGTACATGTAGTGTTGAGGATTGAATTCAGGGCCACATGGTCCTCCACTCCTCCCAGTTGATTGTCATCTTTAAGTACTTTGTCTGCTCTTTTGGTTTTGTTCTTTGGGAATTCCAAATAGCCCACCTTCTTTGTGTTATTCTACATATATGCTATTCTCTTTATTACTTTCTAACTTGTTTTTTTTAGGTCATGTTTAGTGGTGCTTAGGGACTATTCCTGGTGCTGTGGTCAGAGGAGGTGCTAGGGACTGAATCTGGGGCTCCTGCAAGCAAAGCGCACACTCCAACCCTAAGTGCCATCTCTCCAGCTTTTTTTTTAAAACTTGTCAACTTTGCTTTTTCACTACGTTCATTCTATCTTCTCTGTTCTTTTGTGTGTGTGTGTTGTGTTGTTGCAGAGTGTATTCTGCTGTTTTTCTTGCAATCTGATTTTCAGTTTTGTGATCATCAGTCCTTTCTGTTTCTTCCAGGAATTCTATTAGCTCACATTGTATCTTCATGTGTAATCTTTTTTTCCTAATTGTCTTAATTTCTTGCATTTATTCTTTGTGGTTTCTCCATGAAGGTTCTTAGAGCTGATTACTTCATAGCTGGTAAGAATTTTTGTCTGGCTGGGGAAACGTTTTTCTGCTAAATGGCTCATCCATTGGTAGATTTTACTCCTCTTTTTATGCTTTTAAAATAGACACTTTGTATGTTTTGTGGTCTTACATCTTTATATAAAAATACTTGATCCCAGACAACCTGGCAGTTCTGACCCAGCGTTTCGGTGGGGCAGGGCTGAGGAGTGAAGGGAGGGGCAGGAACCTCATACTCCTCCTTCCTGTTGCCCAAGATGAATGTTTCCTGGAAATCTCGCTTGCCTGTCTCATTCTCAGGCTAGTCTTGTCTCTTCTATTCTTCTGAATTGATCAAGTTCAGGGGATTTGGCCTAAATCCCTCTTCACCATGTACCTCACCATTAGTACAAACAGGAATGTTTCTCTTGAAGTTTAAGGTGAAGTCATCATCTGAGAAACTAGATTTTTGCTGGTGCTGAATTGCCACTGACGAGCTTTTCATCAGGCTCTGTGCTTCTTGTCTTTACTTTTCCCCCATATGGCTGCTGTCTGATCTCATATTTCTCTGTGTGTGTGTGTGTGTGTATGAGTGTGTGTGTATGTGTGTGTTGGTTTTTAGGTCACACAAAGTAGTACTCATGACCTACTCTTGACTCCGTGCTCAGTAATCATTTCTGGTGAGGTTTAGTGGGTCATATGACATGCTGGACATTGAACTTGAGTCAGCCACGTACAAGGAATTCTTGTACTATGTTTCTTGTCCCTCGTCTTTTTTTTTGGGGGGGGTGTAGTGGGGAGAGGATAATACTCACCATAGGGAAGAATATGTAGATGATATCTATCTCCTGAATCACTTGGAAAAGGGTTTGCTGGTTTTATTCCCCATACAATAAATTCATATAGCAATGAAAACTCTAATTCAGAGAGTTTTCTCAGGTGATAGAGTACATGCCTTTCATCTTTGATTCCTGAGCTTAATCTCTGGCACTATATACTCCACTGCCCTCCTCATCTCTTCTGCCTTGCCAAGTGATAGTGCATCCCTAGACCAAAGCCCTGAACTCTCAGTTGTGCACTTAAGAGTTTTCAGGAGTAGCCCCTAATTAAAAAATTCCCATCAGAAAAGTGGGAGACATGCAGGTACAATCAACAGTCCATAGCAACATCAATCCTGACTAGGAGAATTCCTTCTTAATACCTACTTATACTTTGGAAAGACCTTCTGAATTTGTTGTTCTCTGTTGCTCAACTGTGCCTTCTGGGGAATTGTTCCTTCTCCCTTATTCTTCATGCCTATATCTTAAATGGTATTTGAGAGTCCATCTTCCTTAGAAGATGAACACATTTGTTTGTTTGGGGCCACAGCTGGTGATCTATCATTGGCAACTCCTAGCTCACTACTTGGGAGTCACCCCTGGTGATACTCAGAGGTTCATGCAGGGATTGAACCCAGCCTTCCTGAATGCTAAGTATGTATTCCAGCCTACTAATCTATTTGGGTTTATGATGTACATATACATTAATTGACTTCCTATAGATGCGGGTTTTAGAGGCTAAGGGCTATTTTGAGGCAATGATTATTGTTTTTGGTTTAGACTCATTCTAAACTCTTTGGGCAGTTAAGAAAGATATGTGCAGTAGAAAAACTTTGGGAATGAAAAAAAGTTAGTTATATCTCTTTTACAAAACTTCTTAATCTAATTATATTGTGTACTTCATACTTGCAATCTTCAAATTAAGATCAGCTATTACAAATATTAAGGATAGGCATTGCACTAGTGAATCTGGACCCTAGATAATTTTCCAGACACTTTAGACTAGAAGGTGATATTTTAGTCCATGATCATTTTCCAGACAATTGGTCACATAGACCCAAACAGAAGAAGCAGGTAATCTGGCACTATTTGGTTATAAAGGCAAATCCCTAGTAGCGACCGAGGGCATCTCTGTAGGAGATCCCAGGAAACCAGTGTTAGGTTAAATCCAACAGTCTGGTCTACTATCTGGTTGATAAATGTGGCAGTTTCCACATTTTAGGGTGATTTGTAGCAAAATGAATAAAACTGAGGACTTCTGGCCACTTTATGAGGTATGTTTTAGAAAAGGTACATTTTTGAAAAATATATTTCTGTGCCCAGTATTGGACCCATTCTTTAATGGTGTGTGTATTAAAAAAGATAGTAAAAGAAACATCCTAATTTTCTTGTTTTATAAAATGACTAAACCAGTGGTCTGTAAGATGCATTGAAATACACTATAATTACATTGGTATGCACATGGATGGTAGTTATTTTGTCAACTTGTTAGAATCCCAGGGGCTTGGTTTATTGAACAACTGTGTTCATTGACCCAGATAATATTACATGATTGAGGAAGGGTGGGTTCCATCTGCAAAATGAGGGGTATTCAATATGCAACACTTTCCTGCCCGTTTTTTAATGTACTCACAGGGGAATATCTGAATTTGTGCAAATATCTCAGTCCTTGGTTTCTGCTACCTTGCATCCATGCATGTATTCTCCCTTGTCCTGACAGTAATTTTTTTCTCAATGATCTCCCTGTTCATTTTTGATTATAGGCCTCAGGAGAAAAGTCACTTTGTCTAGAGTGTTCAGTGCCACGCATATGCTTGGCCACAGTCATTAATTCAGAGATGTACCTGAGATCTAGTTTAGGCCAACAAATAACTCAATTCCTGGGTTTTTGCTTGAGCTTTAAAAGGAAGTGACTTTTCCCTCTCTTTACTGGAGGTAAATTTGCAGAGATAGAACTATGCATTTTTTCTCTTCTTGATGAGTGCCTCTGCTGAGAATTCAGATTACTACTAAAGAGGTGGGCTGGAGCGATAGCACAGTGGTAGGGCTTTTGCCTTATGTGTGGCCGGCCCAGCCGACCTGGGTTCAATTCCTCCGCCCCTCTTGGAGAGCCCAGCAAGCTACTGAGAGTATCTTACCCGCACAACAAAGCCTGGCAAGCTACCCATGACGTATTCAATATGCCAAACACAGTAACAACAAGTCTCACAATGGAGACGTTACTGGGCCCACTTGAGCAAATCTATGAGCAATGGGAGGACAGTGCTACAGTGCTACTAAAGAGGTTGAATAAGAATAGTGTGGATATTGTAAAGAGTGCTGCAATGAACAAACAAGTGCAGATGTTACTTCGACTATACTTTTTTGCCTCTCTGGGATATATTCCCAGGAGTGGTATTGCTGGGTCAAAAGGGAGCTCAAATTCTAATTTTTTTGAGAATCATCCATACTGTTTTCCAAAAGGGCTGGACCAGTCGGCATTCCCACCAGCAGTGAAGGAGGGTCCCTTTCTCACCACATCTGCGCCAGCACCAGTTGCTTTTGTCTTTTGGATGTGGGCCAGTCTCTGTGGTGTGAGATGATATCTCATTGTTGTTTTGATCTGCATCTCCCTGATGATTAGTGATGTAGAGCATTTTCTCATCTGGAAAAAACCTGAGTGCCCAAGAACAGATGACTGGTTAAAGAAACTCTGGTACATTTACACAATGGAGTACTATTGTTAGCTGTTAGAAAAAATGAAGTCATGAAATTTACATACAAGTGGTACTACATGGAAAGTATCATGTTCAGCGAAATGAGTCAGAAAGAACGGGATAGACACAGAAAGATTGCATTCATCTGGGGAACATAAAGTAAAAAAAATGGGAGACTAACACCCAGGAGAGGCCGAGATTAGTACCAGAAATTTTGCTCCATGACTTGGAGGTCAGTCACATGTGCTAGGGGAAAAGGAAGCTCAGATAGAAAAGGGAGCACCAAATAAAGGGTATTGGGAGGATCCTCCCAGAATGGGAGAAGCATGCTGAAAGTAAACTATAGACCAAACATGATTGCCACTCAATGCCTCTCTTGCAAACCACAGGACCCAAAAGGAGAGAGAGAGAACAAAAGGGAATGCCCTGCCACAGAGGCAGTTTGGGATGGGGGAATGGGGGGTGGGAGGGATACTGGGACCCGTGGTGGTGGAGGATGGGCACTGGTGGAGGGATGGGTACATGATCATTGTATAACTGAAACCCAAGCACAAAAATTTGTAAGTCTATAACTGTACCTCATGATGTTTCACTAAAAATATATATATATAAACCACAAGAACTATGAGAAAGAGCCAATAAACACAAGAATTTTTTTTAAAAAAAAGAATAGTGTGGAGATAGCTCAATTGTTTGTTCATTGCAGTACTCTTTACAATAGCCAGAAACTGGAAGAAACCTGAATGCCCAAGAACCGATGACTGGTTAAAGAAACTTTGGTACATCTACACAATGGAGTACTATGTAGCTGTTAGAAAAGATGAAGTCATGAAATTTACATACAAGTGGTACAATATGGAAAGTATCATGCTAAGCGAAATGAGTCAGAAAGAGAGGGATAGACATAGAAAGATTGCATTCATCTGGGGGATATAAAGTAACAAAGTATGAGATTAATACCCAAGAATAGCTGAGATCAGCACCAGCAGGATTACTCCATAACTTAGAGGCCAGCCGGGTATCCTAGAGGAAAGGGCAGTTCAGATAGAGAAGGGAGCACCAAATAAAGGATGTTTGGAGGATCCTCCCAGGAGGGGAGATGCATGTCGAAAGTAGACTATGGACTGAACATGTTTGCCACTCAATGCCTCTTTTGCAGACCACAACACCCAAAAGGAGAGAGAGAACACAGGGGATTGCCCTGCCACAGAGACAGGGGGGATGGGGGGATTGGGGTGGGAGGGATATTATCCATGGTGGTGGAAAATGGGCACTGGTGGAGGGATGGGTATCTGATCATTGTATAATTGAAACCAAAGCACAAAAAATTGTAAATCTACAACTTTAAAAAAAATAAAATAAAATAAAGGGGGAAAAAAAAGAAAAAGGTCTAGTATGCCTGCTTTGTCTGAGCCCCTGGTTTTTATGTCCCTTAGAGCATTGCTGGGAGAAATGGAAACAGACTATGGGGTCTGGAATCACTCCACAATATTATGTTGATAGGGGCTGAAACTGACTCTACTTTTGTGAGCTTTAACAGCCCCATGAAGAGGAACCTTCATCTCAGATTGTTTCCCCTTGGGGAGATCCTTAAGGGATCACTATAACAAAGATCATGTTATAGTGATAGACTTTTAAAGGGGGTGATCTATTTTTCAGACCCACAACCTGTGTTCATTACCTAGACTACCTACAGAGAGCTCATAGGGGTAATAGAATCTTCTCTGAAAAGTAGCCATGCTACTCAATCTCCAAGGTCCTGTTTTGTCTAACTATCAAACAGCTCCTTTTATAAAGTACATGTAGGGCTCAGAATATAGAAGGGCTTACAAGCGCATAGAACAAAAAATAAATTCAGGCTCTTTTGGGGGACCAGTAGGAAAACAATACTACATTATGCAGTGAATGCCCTGCACCCTGCCCTCATTTTGAGCAGCTAGTTCAGATTTTTCCTTTGAAAGAGCCCAGGCCCTTTGAAATGCTCTATTTTTTTTTTTTAAAGGGGATCATGCAATTTGACACTGAAAGTTCCTGGTGGTGGTTGTTGTTGTTGTGGTAGTGGGGTCTTTTCAAGGAAGCCACCTTCTGCCCTTTGTTGTAGGCTCTGGAACTGCTAGAATTGGCTTCAGTCTCCTGGAGGGATAATTTACCTCCTTTGAATGGATGCTTTTCCATAAACCATCTCTTGCAGAAGCACAGCAATGACACTGTTCTTTCCAATAGCTTTGGTGTGCTACAGATTTTAGAGGTTGTTTGATTTTATTCTTTTTTTTTTGTTTTTGCTTTTTGGGTCACACCCAGTGATGCTCAGGGGTTACTCATGGTTCATGCACTCAGGAATTACTCCTGGCTGTGCTCAGGAGACCATATGGGATGCTGGGGATCAAACCTGGGTCAGGCTGCATGCAAGGCAAACACCCTACCCACTGTGCCCCTGTTTTTATTTCTTGAGAGGCCATAGCATGTGATGCTCAGGGATTACCCTGGCTCTGTACTCAGGGATCACTTCTGGTGGTTCTCAGGGTATCATTTGGGTGTCAGGGATTGAACCTGGTAGGCCACATGCATGGTAAGCTCCCTGATTGCTGTACTGTTTTCCCAGTCCCCAGATTTTAGTTATTGTGATGATTTTGCTTTGAGCTCCCAGATTTTACCATATCAGACAGAGTCACTGGCTAAATATCAGATGATTGCCTGTAACTGTGTTCCCCTGCTGGGAGCCTCAGTTTAGACTTGGGCCTGTCAAGGTGCTTAGGCAGTGATTTTTCCTTTGCCAGTACCAGACTTGGGTATTTTACTCCTTACTTGGAAACAGTGATGTTTGTGACTAAGGTTTACTGAGTGCTTACGAGGTACCAGGCCCAACACTCCACAATGTGTGGCGCATGGAGTCAGGTACTGTTATTAACCTAATTGTGCTGATGTTGAGGTTCAGAGAGTAAAACAACTGACTTAGTATCTCAAGATTAGTCAGCAAAGGATCCTAGCTTCATTCACAGGGACCAGCTATGGGAGAGGAGTGGTGTTTCCAGAGGGGAAATAGGAGCCAACCATCTCTTTCTTCTGAGGCTTAATTTTCCCAGAAACATATTGCTTAGGAGTGATTCTACCCCAGAGAAGAGCTCAGGGCAAGAGGATAATTGCTAATCCTTACCAAGAGCTAACTTTGCGCTATGCTGAACATGAATTTAATCTTCACAGCGCTCCCAAGTCATACATGGAACCATTGCATCATTAATAACTGTTGGAGAGCTGCTAATAGCAACTCCATTTTTTCCTCCTTTCTTTGTTTACTTTTGGCCCACACCCAGCAGTGCTCAGATCTTACTCCCAGCTCTACATTTGGGGATGGCTCCGGGTAGGGCTCAAGAAACCATAGGTGAACCTAGATCAACTGTGTTGCGAGGCAAGCATCTTACCTCCTGTACTATCTCTCCAGCTCAGTCCTATCTTTCTGTTTTGGAAAGTGGGCAGAAAGGTCAGGGTGATTGTGCAACATCTGTGAGTTATTCAATGAAAGAACTGGGATGGCAATCCCTGTGGCCTTTCCTTCTCTGTTTTTCCAAGTGTTCTGGAAGGATGTGCAGCACAGTCTCATAGACCCTGTACCAGCAAAGCTATCCCAAATGTAAGTTCTGAAATTTTCCCAAAGTGACATGTTTGTGGATCAAATTGGAAAGGTCTCTCCAGGTAGTTCATCAGACACAGAGGATGCAAAATTCATGTGTGTACACATGCACACACATTTACAAACAATCATGTACAAAAGAAAGTTACTCAAGAATGACAGTTACTCCATTATTTTTGCTGCAAATAAATGGCCTCACATAGAATTATAGATGTATTGGAAGACTGGGGAATGACTCATTGATAGAGCACTTACACTGCCTATGTGAGGCCCTGATTTTCATTCCTAGCATTGTGAAAACAAAAGAACAGACCAAACATATTTGAGTGTTACTACATTAATAACCTTACCCAAGAACTTGATTTTATGTTAGTGATTTAGTTTGTGAAACAAGGAAAAGTAAAGTGTCAATTGTAATGATAATGATGATGGTTATGATACTGATGTCACTTTGCATTGGTATATAACTTCACAATACATATGTTTTCCCCACAGTTTCCTTAAACCCCTTCAAAAGTAAGACTTAGAGAGACTGGTCTGAGAACAACCAGGTTGAATGAGATACAAATGGATATGGAACCATCTTCTCATACTGTCTTCTTTGGTGACATTAGAATGTTCCCTGAGCACAGTATTTTGCTGAAGAGCAGGGAATATCCTTTTTAAAATCTACTCTTATTAGAGTTAAGAAGGTACCTCATGATGGGACGTCTTGAGACGTTGGATCAGAAGAAAACTTGCATTTCTTGAATCAGGAAACTAGCATCATAAATGTTTTCCACAAGCTACTAAGACATTAATCATTATAAGCTGGCATAAAGTTGGCTATAATACATATTTATTCTATTTTCAATAGAATATTTTGTTAATCTCCTTTAGATTCATCTCAACTCCTATAGGTACCTGAAAAGAACAAAGTCCCAGTTCCCCCTAACACACCACTCCTCCTAATTAAACCCAAATGGTGGTGAGCAAAAGAAAAGATTAGGCTGGCTTGCCAGAACTCTCATTTAAGAACATGGAAACTATAATTTAAATAATTTGTGATAAGAGCTTTGAATGGTTCTGTCTAGAAAATTGAAAGGGAAAATAACCAGGTGACTCATTGCCAAAAGACAAGAAGCAACAAGGAGTCCCATAGGCCCAGGGGAGGAGGTGTGATGGAGCAGTTGACAGTACTATTTTTCACTTGTGTTGTGTTCCTGATGTGCTGAGGGCTGCATACTCAATAGGACAGCCTAGCATGGAATTTGAACCGGATTCTGTATGAACTGCCTGACTAAAGGAGAATTGTTGGATGATTATCTCGACCCAAGTTGGCATACATAATATTCAGTCTTCTTTGGCATGGCAATAAATATCAAGTCGCTTAAACTCTCACCCTAATATTAATTGTGCTAATGCAATGAGTGTTTCTTTTGGCACTAGTTTCTTTAGTTCCATCCATAGAGAATTAGCTGTACTTAAGTTATTGATGTAACTTCAGATGCTGACATTTTCAAAGCATCATTTGAAATACATACCAGTAGAGGTAGCTAATAAAGCATTAGTATTCACACATCTGTTTTGTACCTTTACAAAGCATCCACTAGGTCTATGGTGTCTTAAGTGAGTGAGAAGAGAACAGACTTTTAGATAAGGGGCAGTTTCTGGTAAAGAGAAACAGGAGCAGAGCTAAACAACACAGCCAAGAGAAGACACATATTTCCTTCCTTCACTCAACAATCAGGATTCCTGGGGCAGAACTGGATGACCCAGAGGTCCTTTCTGAATATGTACTACACTACATATCATTCATCATCCTGTGAAACAAATAGTGAAGAGAGCCATGGTGTAGGGATGGCCATGAAGTAAGACTGAAAAGAAGTAACTTGGATTTTCAAATAGGATAAAGACAATTGTGATACCTTCTCAGATGCCTGTGATGGTTGGTGTATTAGATCAATGGACAGATTATCATTTTCTATCAGATATGCAATTTTGGATAACCACAGTTTCCTAAGATGGGATGAAATGCACTAGATCCAGAAGATTTGGGTCTTCTTATAATTTCCTACAGGGGGAGAAAGAAGAGGAGCAAAGGAATAGTGTTCTGAATTTATAGAAAAGTTCTACGCTGAGCCTTTCAAATGAAATTCTATATCGTAACACTCACAAAAGGGGATGTAGAGACCTTTTGAGAAGTCTGTGTGGTCTTTGCTTTATACTTTTGTTTCTCTGTCACCTCATGATTCTCCTCTTTTTTCAATATTTCTCACCAGGGTATGGGAATATTGCTCCAAGCACTGAAGGAGGCAAAATCTTTTGTATTTTATACGCCATATTTGGAATCCCACTCTTTGGTTTCTTATTGGCTGGAATTGGAGATCAACTTGGAACCATCTTTGGGAAAAGCATTGCAAGAGTGGAAAAGGTCTTTCGAGTGAGTACTATATCTACTTAAACCCCATTCTCTGTGATCTACTTGGTTTTTGCCTGACCAGAGTCAGAAGACATGATATAAGCATTCTTGAATCGAAATCACCTTTTAATGAACAAGTACAGTGTTATCATCATATTTTATATTCGATGAGTGGTCCTGTGCCTAAATTATCTTCCTTTCAATTTCCACCTTTAAAATGGTTTTCCCAGAATTTCCACACAAGAGGGTTAAGTATAAATTATACATGTAAATTTTCTGCATATAAGGCATATAAGTTTCTTCTTGAAGATTGGAGTTGGTTCTTTAGTATATTTGTTAAACTCATCCTTTTCTGTTGGAATTTTTTCACTCCATTTTATTTTTAAATTCAGTGCCTGAGGCACATTGTTTTTTGAGCCACACCTGGCAGTGCTCAGGACTTACTCCTGGCTCTTCAGTCAGGGATCACTCCTGGAAAAATCTGGGAACCATGTGGGGTGATAGGGATTGAATCTGGCTTGGCTGCTTGCAAGGCAAATGCCCTACCCACTGTACTATTGCTCCAGCCCCAGCCAGGTACATTTTGACTTCCGATACTTCTGCCGGAGCCTACCTTTCCCCAATATTGCTTTCTTCTTTGTCTCCTTATGTCCTCTGCCCTGACCCCATCTCTTTCCATGATTCAGTGCTCCTTTGGCAATATTGCTTTGCTGTTTTTGTTCATACTAAGATGTTGATTATTGCTATTATTTTCATATTTTTCCCATCTTGAGAATTTTTATCTCCAAAAATGGAAAAACAATTTCAAGGAAGTTGTTTACTAAAGATGCCAATAATGGCAGGCATGCAGATTGGAGGTCACTGGACTGGGATTCCTAATGCCCTTTAACTCACACCCCTTTATATGATTTAATTAAAAAAATTTTTTTTGCAGTACTTGGGTGTAAGGTTATGTCTACTATATTTCTCTTTATTAACTCACTTCTCAGGTCTTTCCAAACTTCCTCAACAAATATTTTCATGTGGTGACATAATACTTAAAAATGACAATTAGGGGCCAGAGCAATAGTACAGCCAGTAAGGCATTTGTCTTGCACTCGGCCAACCTTAGTTCTATCCCTGGCATCCCATATGGTCCTCTGGGCACCACCTGGAATAATTCCTGAGTGCAGAGCCAGGAATAACCCCTGAGCATCTGCAGGTGTGGGCCCAAACCAAAACCAAATCAAACAAAAAATGACAATTAGAGACATTTCCAGAATCTAACAATAATGGACAAAGATAGATCAGTTGTTAATTCTAAAGATGACTTATTTTTACCCTCTTATACATGAACTCGTATGTTCCATTAGATGACTGCAAGGATACTCCTCAGTTTAATAGTTTCAGGTTTTGCTAGAGTCGAAGGAGTTGAAGGACAGATTAAGTTGCATGCTGGATGTATAGAAAGTGCTTGGCTTAAGGTAAAATACAAAGTTAGGTCAGAACTGCACTTGTTTATCTCCTAATGGCAGGCTGGCTATGCATTCAGATTTCATCAGAGTAGCTTGGTGACCTTTGGGTTTTTCTGAAATGTCTTTTAACCTTTGTTTCCTAATTGCTGGTGGGTCAGCCAGCCTCATTAGTACAGGTACCTGGTTCCTTAGTGGTCACCATGGAAACAACCGATCCTCAGCTTCTCTGCTTCTCAGATGTCCAGTTTTCAATCTTGTTTCCATGAGCTATTTCCAGCTGCTCGGCCTTCTGGCCCTCTGAGTCAACAACATTAAATTTGTCAGATCAAACAGGCCAAACCAGACTCAAATAGAGAAATAACTGATCTCCCATTTTTGATTCTTATGAAGCTTCTCTGTATCTCTTTCTTTCTTTCTAATTTCTAGAAAGAAAGAATTGAACACTTTTTGAAGTCCTTTTCAGCAAAAATTAAAAAGAAATAGTATTTGAGTGGTTACTCTAGTTAAATAAAGAAAGCAGTTACAATCATTTTAACTATATCTGCTACCAAATTTGGGGGCTTGGTTTCCTGTTTTGCATTTTTATTTGCATTGTCCTCCCATTGTTCATTGATTTGCACGAGCGGGCCCAGTAATGTCTCTATTGGACACTCCATTACTGTGTTTGGCATATCGAATACATCATGGGTAGCTTGCCAGACTCTGCCACGTGAGTGAGATACTCTCGGTAGCTTGCTGGGCTCTCCGAGAGGGGCGGAGGAATCGAACTCGGGTTGGCCATGTTGGCTGTGTGCAAGGCAAACGCCCTACCGCTGTGCTATCGCTCCAGCCCAATCAATTTTAAATTATTAGTAGAAGTGCTTTTTCTCTCCCTCTTCAATAGATCACTCAACAGATTTGGAGTTAGGATCTTAAAAGCCTCACAATTTCCTATAGTGCTGATGACCCAGCCAGTTCCTTGCAACTCCATCAAAGGCTGGATGTTTTCTAGGAAGAAGATAGTATATTTCTGTGTTGTCAGTGCACAGAGGTGCGCCTCTGCAGATGCATGTATTTGCAAATGCATTGTCCTCTGATGGAAGAGGGCTGTTGGTGGAGGTTACTGAGTTCCAGGACTAATGGAGCACACTTCCTAAATGTGGAGAATTTGCAACAGCTATGTGTTGTTTTGTAGAAACTCTCAAAACGCTACTTATTTTTCTTTTTTCTTCTTACCAAGTTATCAAAAATATTTTTCTTGTTATCAGCCACAAGATCACACAAAACCTACCTCCACCCCCACAAACACGTTTGAACTCCACCTAGAAGTGAGTGACTCTTGGGTCAGACTCTTGTGCAAACCAGCAATGTCTGGGGTATTGAGTTCTGAGTTTTTAGTTCAGTTCCCATAGAAAGATTTATCCCCCACCCCCACCAACTGCCTCCATCTCCCCTTTTCACCCACTCTTGCTCAGGAGTGATAAAATATTTTCCCTCATCTTTACTCTCATAAAGAACGTACTCTTTATCTTTACTTTTCTTCACTGATTGAAAATGAAACATGAAGTCAGCGT
This sequence comes from Sorex fumeus, assembly GCF_029834395.1. Classification (NCBI taxonomy): domain Eukaryota; kingdom Metazoa; phylum Chordata; class Mammalia; order Eulipotyphla; family Soricidae; genus Sorex; species Sorex fumeus. The sequence continues at coordinate 7,195,709 of NW_026606155.1, forward strand.
TCTAGATGCCAGTTGAGGGGAAATGGTTTGGGTTCTCTCTCCATCCTTCAAGTCTGTGCTTTATGCTAAAGGATGACTGAGGGTGGTTGTGTTTTTTAGGAATGCTTTTGGTGGCAGAGTCACAAAATGTCTGATGTTGGAGTTTTCATTGGGGTGAACAAATAAAAACTCATTCCCTTCAAGTTCAGACGAATTGAGACCTGGACACAGGCGTCAGCTGGAGATCAAACATGAGCTTGACTGCTGAGACACTGGTCAGAGATTGTAGCTTTAGCTCAGCTGTCAAAAGAACTTACTCCCCACATCACCCAGATTTAGGTGGTCTGCCTGTTATGCTAGTTTTCGATGGTTTTTATAACAAATGACCACAAAGGGAGAGACGGAAAACAACATCATCTTTGCAGTTCTGTAGGTCAGAACTTGGGTTGGCTTTGCTGAGAGCTGTGCTCAGGGTACAGACACAAGGTGGTTTATGGGCAGGGCCTGTACTAGACCTGAGGCTCCTGTGATCACCTTTGCATGTGTGCCCAAAATGTTTATAGTTCCATGCATCCATATATGCCCTAAAACCAGTGTGGAATTTGGAACTTAAAGGCTAATTTGCAGAGTGGTGTTCTCAGTCTTTTATAGAACATGCTTTCTGGAACAAGGGCCAGGAGGACTGGTCCACAGTTGGAAGCTTGCCACAAGTGGTGGTGGAGGGAGGGAAGTTAGAGAAGAGAAGGGTCCACTGTAACAGTGATAGTTGAAAATAATTACTGGACAAGAACTGAGTGTTGAAAGTAGGTAAAGTGACAAACATGATAACTTTTCAATACCTGTATTGCAAATCATAATTAATGCTCAAAAGGAGAGAGACAGAGAGACAGAGAGATAGAGAGAGAGGCGGGGGGGGGGGGTGGAGGGAAGTGCCTGCCATAGAGGTGGGAGGAGGTGGGAGGGAAACTGGGGATATTGGTGGTGGGAAATATACACTGGTGAAGGGCTAGGTGTTGGAACATTATATGATTGAAACCCAATCATTAATAGCTTTTAAACTGTGTATCTCATGGTGACTCAATAAAAAAAATCTTGTAGCACTGGCCTCCCGTTGTTCATCAAGTTGCTCGAGCGGGCCCAGTAACATCTCCATTGTGAGACTTGTTGTCACTGTGTTTGGCATATCGAATACATCACAGGGAGCTTGCCAGACTGCCGTGTGGGAGAGATACTCTCGGTAGCTTGCGGGGCTCTCCAAGAGGGGTGGAGGAATCAAACCTGAGTCAGATGGATCAGCCACGTGTAAGGCAAATGTCCTACTGATGTGCAAACAAAAAAATCTTAATAATAATAAAAAGGAATGCTTTCTGGGTTTCCAGAAAGCAAGGAAAGATATCTATTTGGGATTAGCAAAGCTGTCCTTAGGTTGCAAAAACAGATTTTGCAAGCAGGTATCCTCTTTCCCCTGCTGTGGCCTGGCTCCTGTGAGAGCCCAAGCTGCCTGTCACCGGACAGGATGCCACAGGAAAACTGGCCACACATGGGTTGGAGCCCGGGGTTCTTGCTCTGAGCTGCACTTTGTCCTTTTGCAGGAAGGAGTCACCCTTTTCATCTAAATGATGGACAAAGTTTGTGATAACTCCCCTTAAACCAAAGGATTCTCATTTTCTTCTTGGACCTTCTCACCCTATCCCCTCCAAGATTACAGCAGGAATTAGGCCTTTCAACTGAGGGAGCCCACGCGTAACTGATGAGTAATGACACGTTACCTGGGGCTTCTGGGGACTATGTTTACTGGGGATCCTGGAGCCTGCCGCGGGCTTCAGATGGAGTGTGCTAGGTCTGGTCTGCTAGCTGTTAGAGTATTGATCAATCACTGGAACTGCAGGAGGGACTGGAAGGAGCAAGTGTCTGGCAGGAACCAGGCAAGGTCTGAAGAAGTCACTTTGAGAATTCCGTTTCCCTCCTGGTGCTTTTGAGGCTAACCTCTGACAGCACTGGGATTAACTAAAAAGAATTTTCTTTCAGAAGATTAGAACCTTTAATTTGGAAGAGGCTTTTTTCCCCCCAGCTCTGTGCATCTGGTTCATTTTGTTGGTAGTAGAAGCACTGTAGCACTTTAGTACTGTCCTCCTGTTGGTCATTGATTTGCTCGAGTGGGTGCAATAACGTCTCCATTGTGAGACTTGTTGCTACTGTTTTTGGCATATCGAATATGCATCACGGGTAGCTTGCCAAGCTTTGCTGTGCGGGCGAGATGCTCTCGGTAGCTTGCCGGGCTCTCTGAGAGTGGTAGTAGAAGTGTTTGTTTATTGGGGTGCTGTGTACTCTGGCAGAATTAGGCAGGGGTGGGGGGATCCTGTGGGAGGCAGAGAGTCTCAGGTGTGTGTGTGTGTGTGTGTGTGTGTGTGTGTGTGTGTGTGTGGTGCACGCCTCCTGAGTGCACCGCACATTGAAAATTCACAAATGGATATTGTGAGTTGGAGCAGCGAAAAGGCCCTGGGTTTTAAGTGAACCATTGCTTTCTCATTTCCCCCAAGGGACTTCAGGGGGCTGAGAACTAATTGTTTTAAATGCTAATATTTTTAGAGCTTTGGTCTTTTCTAAATTAGCTTAAGGATATGGTCTAGCCTCAATGACAGGCAGGACGTGCCCTTGGGAAGAGCTACCTAAAGAGCCCTTAAAGCAGGCCCCACACCGAACCCTGTTTTGTGTCCTTTCCTCGGGTGTGGGGTTGTTGGGCTTCTGCACCCTAGGCATGCGGCATGGGGTATCCGTCAGTGATGTCCTGTGCGTTGTTGGAGGTTTGGCATTATCTCGAGCCTCTGCTTCAGTATCATTAGTAGCTCCAGTTATGACAGCCAAAACTGTCTCCAGGCATTAATAAATATTCCCTCCAGACAAGATTGCCTAGTTAAGAGCCACTTTAAAAAATTGAAGTCACATTGGCTTATAGTAGTGTATGAGTTCCAGATATTTAGCCTTATGAATCAACATCTGGATCCTCCCATCATACCCATTGCCAGTGCCCTGGTTTCCATTCATCACCATTGAGTTGATTCTTTTTACTCAATTTACATTCTCCCCCTTTTCTGGTAATCTCTCCTTTTTTTTTTATAAACTAAACATTTGTTTTGGTGTTTTTTTTTGGGGGGGGTCAAACCCGGCGATGCACAGAGGTTACTCCTGGCTCTGCACTCAGGAATCACCCCTGGTGGTGCTCAGGGGACCATATGGGATTCTGGGACTCGAACCTGGGTTGGCCGCGTGCAAGGCAAATGCCCTACCCCCTGTGCTATCGCTCCAGCCCCTGTTTTGGTGTTTTGAAAGGAAAATTTTATTTTTCTAAAAATCACTCTTTTTATTTTTTCATTTTTTTCTTTATTTCTTCTTCTTCTTTTTTTTTTTTGAGTCATACCCTTGGTATTCTTGGCTACTACTGGCTCTGTGCTCAGAAGTCATGCCTGACCGTGTTCAGGGGACTGTGCTGTAACAGGGACTGAACCTGGGCCTCCTGTGTGCAAAGCCTGTGTTCCATCTATCTATCTCTTCCCTTTATCTATCTCTCCAGCCTCTGAAGTGCTATACTGGGGGAAGAGAGATAGTATAGTAGGTAAGGCACTTGTCTTTTTTTTTTTTTTATTGAATCACTGTGAGATACAGTTACAAGCTTTCATGTTTGAGTTACAATCATACAAGGATCAAACACCCATCCCTCAACCAGTGCACATTCTCCACTACCAATGTCCCCAGTATACCCTCCTTTTCCAACCCTCCCCCTGTCTTCATCGCAGACAATTTTCCCCATACTCTCTCTCTGCTTTTGAGCATTATGGTTTGCAATAAAGATAGAGAGGTTATCATGTTTGGTCCTTTATCTACTTTCAGTAAACATCTCCTATCCTGATCTATCCCTCTAACCATCATTGTCTTAGTGATCCCTTCTCTATTCCAGCTGCCTTCTCCCCCCAGCTCATGAGACTGGCTTCTAACTATGGGGCAATATTCTTGGCCCTTGTGTCTACTGTCCTTGGGTGTTAGTCGCATATTATGTTACTTTATATTCCACAAATGAGTGCAGTCCTTCTATATCTGTCCCTTTCTTTCTGACTGATTTCACTTAGCATGATACTCTCCATGTCTATCCACTTATAAGCAAATTTCATGACTTCAGCTCTCCTAACAGCTGCATAGTATTCCATGTGTAGATAAGGCTCTTGTCTTGAATAAGGCTGACTCTGGTTCTGTCCCCGGCACCATAGCCTGAGCAATGCTCAGGGTGTTCTTGAGAGCAGAACAAAGAGTAAGCCCTGAGCATAGCTGGATGTGGTCCCCCGAAACCAAGCCAAAGCAAACAAAAAAAAAAACCCTGCTCTTACCACCTACCTTTGGTGGGACATAGGGGCTAACTTAGTCTTTCTCCCCAGCCCCTGCCTCTTAGTCCCCTGCAGATCTGAAGGTATATGCTCTGAATTATTTGCATCAATATTTCTCATCAAATTGCTCAAGGATTGTGCTATTTTCGCGTCAAACTCTCCTCTCTCAGGTGGTAGGTCCTTCAAGAGGGCTCGAGAGAGCGTGTCTTCTGGGAGTAATATCTTCTCTCTAATGATGGTACATGCTTGGGGATCTGGCCTTGGGGAGAGGCATAAAGTTAGACTCTAGTTTCCTCAGCAGACACCATCTCAATCTCTGACCCTGTGAGGACTGATCTACTGCATGGGTCTTCCTCTTTCTTGGCTAATCTTTGACAGTTGGCCAGTGTCCACTGAGTTTTTCCTGTTGCTGTCTGAGATCACTACAGGGTGGTTTTATGTCTGCTAAGATGCATCTTCACGGCTGCTATAAAGAGTAAAGCGATCAAACTGCCTAAAATATAACTGCTTAAAATATCGCCTGGGTAAATGTTGAACATGAGACATTTTTAAAGGTGGCTGAAACAGACTCTCTTTTTCTTTCTGGTAAACCTTTGATCATAGGTCTTTTCTGGGGAATCAGATGGTTACGGTGAAGTAGATTCTACATGCTGGGGCCTTTGTTTTTTTTTTAACTTTTTTACTTTTTAAAAATTTTTAATTAAAAAAAATTTTTTAAAAATTGAATCACTGAGACAGATCTTTACGAAGCTCTTTACGATTAGGTTTCAGTCATACAGTATTCCAACAGCTGGGACTTTTGTTGGGAGACTTGTACTTATTATTTGTCCCAGAGGATTTGGTGGAGGGTTTGACACCCCAGTCTTGAAGGCAAGAGATAAGCTGCTAATCTGTTGTCAGGGTTTGCTCTTATGCCTGCTACACAAGGATGGTATTACTCCATCTAGGCTGTAAAGCAGTCCTGTCAAGGAGGCTGTTGCTTGGGGGCGGGGACATGGGGAGCCACAGAGTGCTGAATTAGTTCCATTAAAGTGTCTGCTGCTTCCCTCCTGCTTGCCATCCACACTCCCACGACCCATGAAGTGGCCTGGAGACCAGCATCCTGCCCAGTCAGGACATCAAAGTCCTGGTCTTCATTGCAGGTTCCCAGGCTCCTTGTCTTAATTTTGCAGAAATGATTTTCCAAAGAAGACAGTAAAATGAAATCATTTTAGGAGAGAGGAGGGAGAGAGAGAGAGAGAGAGAGAGAGAGAGAGAGAGAGAGAGAGAGAGAGAGAGAGAGAAAGGGAGAAAGATATGTGCTCATGAAGAATGTGTACTTCTCCAGATGGAGGAGAGAGTGATATGAGGGGACCCTGGAGAGATCAAGCAAAGAATTCCATACCCCAGTGTAACCCTTGCAATGGAGCGTGACATAAAGGGATGAAGTCGTATGCCAAGAATAGAGGGTGGTGTGGTACTTCAGGCTGGAGTGTGCCCTGCTTGCTACAGAAAAGTTGGTTTTAGAGTCCATTTTTCAAGCTTCAATGCCTTGGGATTGTCTGTCCTGACAAGGGGACGGGTGTTAGACTTTGGCCTTCTTTTATACTCTTTTTTCTTTTGCTTAGTTTGGGGGATACAACTGGCAGTGCCCAGGGCTTACTTCTGACTCTACAATCAGGGATCACTCTTGGTTTTAGGAGAGAGGAGAGAGACTTGGGTTCAGGAAACGACTTGGAGGTATGGGGATTGAACCTGGGTTGGCCATGTGCAAGGCAAACAGTCTACCCACTGTACTATTGTTCCGTTTCCTCTTCTTTCATATTCTTATCATACTTGTTGTTCCTGCTGAAGCACATTGTCAAACTTATTTAGTTGCAGCCCCCTTTTCAGAAAAATATTTACCCAGCGTCCCCCTGAGTAAAGAAAGTAGATTTACTTTTTTACATAGACAAACAGAAAACTCCCTGCATGCCCATTACTTGCAGCTCCTACAGCCCCCTCCCCCTCCCGCCCCTTCCTCCTCCAATTTGATTGTCTTGATTGTCTAGTGCTTCACTTGGGGAAATGTGAGGAAACTCAGGACTCCACATTTCTCTTTGGGAGCTGGCCTAGTTCATTCCCAAAGTGGGTCTGGCCTTTCCACTTTTTGTGTTGGCACAGAGTAATTACTTTTCGGATCATATCATGCTTTTCCCACCCCCAAACTAATTACCAGGAGGATTCCCCCTACCCACCTGCTTGCCTGTCTATCTGCTTATGTCAGGACTATGGTTGTGGGGCTGGAGAGGTATTAAAGTGGGTAGAGTGTGCTTGCCTTGCATGTGGTCAAACCAAGTTAGATCCCCAACACTCCATATGGTCCTCCAAGTGCTCTACAGGTGATCCCTAAGTACAGAGCCAGGAGTAGCACTGCACTGTAGCACTGTCCCCCTGTTGTTCATTGATTTGCTCAAGCAGGCCCAGTAATATCTCCATTGTGAGAATTATTGTTATTGTGTTTGGCATATCGAATACGCCACAGGGAGCTTACCAGGTTTTGCCGTGTGGGCGAGATACTCTTGGTAGCTTGCTGGGCTCTCCGAGAGGGATGGAGGACTCGAACCTGGGTCGGACAGGTCGGCCTCATGCAAGGCAAACACCCTACCTGCTGTGCTATCGCTCCAGCCGAGAGCCAGGAATAAGCCCTGAATACATCTGTGTGTGGTCCCAAACAAATAAACAAAAAGCTTTTATAAAAAAAAACTAGGATTGCCTTCTTCATGTTAGGAAAGGATCAGAATGCTTAGATTCTGTGATGTGTTCAACCTCACCTTGCCTGTCAGGATTCCAAACCTGATCTCTGTGTGCCATGGTGGGAAAGTGTGAATTTAATAATTTTTCAGCTTCTTTTGCTGGTAAGGTAGGAGTAGCACCTAAAAGTTCAGGGAAGTCTGCATGAAGGGTTTAGTAAGATCTGGAGACAGATAAACATGGCCTTTGAGGAAAAATTAACATCTACCCTACTTCCTGTATCTGCTCTTAAAGAGTTTTAATTATCCAGCTTATTACATCTGCCAGTAACTTGAGTTGGCCCATAGCCTCTGAGTCTTCTGTGTGTAGAGAAAGTGAACATCAATTCTGCCTTGACGTTCTTTTCTCTAAGAGGTGAATCTAGGGTTTTTGTGTCCTTTTGCTCATGTCTTCTTATGTGACGGAGGGCATATAAACGAGGGTTTCTGTCATCCCCATTGTTGGAAGACCATGTTTTCCTATTGGTCATTGGGAGACCATATTCTCTATCCTCTATGCTTCTGTATCATTGCTGCACCTGCTACAACCCGCCCAGTGTTGATAAGAGGAACATAGGATCCAAAGCCAAGCTTCTTGGTGAACTGAGGAATATGGTTTCCTCCCAAAAATCAAAGTATTCTTTCCCCTACTCTTAGATCTATTGAATTGTCTCAATTTCTACTTTAGTTTGCTTGAAAACCTGGAGTTTGAAGGGATTAAAATCAAGGTTTCTGAACCAGAGCCTCATACATGCAGTGTAGGGCCTCTACCACTGATTTACATCCCAGTCTCAAGATTGATGCCTGTTTTGTAGGGGTCATACCTGGCAATGCTCACCACATGGCATGGGCCTGGTGCTTGTGCATGGCCACTGAGGTCATGCTTTGTGGCGTTCAGGTGCCCTGAGGTACTGGGAATTGAACTCACATGCTGGACATGTGAGTTGAATTGCACATGCTGGACAGATGATCTATTTTGAGCTTTTCCACCTTCCTATCATCAAGATCCTAATTTCCATTGGTGTTGCGACTTGATTCAAAACTTAAGGAAAACATGCATGATAACCTTTTGGTACCTGTATTGCAAACCATTATGCCAAAATAGGAAGAGAAAGAGAGAGGGCCGGGGTATGGGTTGGGGAGAAGAAGAAAAGTGTCTGTCACAGAGGTAGGCTGGCTGCAAAAACAAATTTTCGGGGCCCAAAGTCATGGGTCAAGTAGTAGAGGGTATGCATTACATGATCAAGGCCCAATTGGCTCAATCCCAGCACCGTATGGCCTCTGGGGTTTGAACCTGGTCTACTATGGTAATTCTTCAGGTGGCTTTGGGGGCCTCAAGCACTTCTGAGCACTTTGGGGACTGAGAACCACTGGAAGCAGGTGTTATAATAATAAAAGACAAAACAAAGCAAAATTTTACTTTAGGACTTGAGAGAGAAAGTTAAGGCACTTGTCCTGCTTGCAGCTGACAGGGGCTTAATCCTTAGTACCACACAGTTGCCTGAGCTTTGCCAGGTGGGTGCAGGCCTTCAGTCCCCCAAGCACTGAATGTGTCCAGGTGTGTCCATGGAGATCCTTGAGCAATGCCAGTATGGCCCAGGTCAGACCCAGGTCATCCCTGGCATCACCAGGCCTGAGTAGAACTGCATACTTGGGCCCTTGCATTGAACTGTCCACCTGCTTGACTGAGAATTGCCAGGATGGATCCGAGGTCCCCTGAGCACTGCTTGGGACACTCTCCCCCACATATATACCTCTATTTTTCATCTTTGTATTTTGGGGCCTCTGCAAGTCTGACAAAGCTTTCAGTCTACCATCTCTTGACCCATTTCTACACTTTCCAGGTACATCTGAGCTATGAATCGACTGCAGCGGTGTTAGTAGCACTCACATTTTTATTACTATCATAAAGCCAGCTTAATAGGTGGATGATTGCCCAGGCTCACACTTTGCCAATTTTTAGAGGTGATTTTGGTTCCTCTTGAAAGCACTGATTTAATAGAACAATAATATTTTGCCCTTTGACTGCACTCTGGACTTCAAAATAATTACATTTATCAATGTCAAAACACTCCCACTCTTTCTTTTATGTTTAACATCCTGACTCTGGGAGCCAAGCCAGATGCACTCCAGTGGAGCTGCCAGCAAGTTAGGGTACCGAGGAATAGGGGGATGGCCTTCCCAAGTCTTCATCTCAAACATGGGTCTGTGATGTTGTGTTTTTGCTAGGGTGGCTCCGAGGATGGTCTCTAAGTAAGTGGGATAACTATGTCAGAGGTCATCCATAGCTTTATTTTAAATTTAACTTGATTTTTATTTGAATCATGGAAGTTTTGTTTTTATGTCTTACTTTCCCAAGGTCACTTGGTTTTTAATTTTTTTTTTTTTTGCTCTTGAGTCACACCCAGCAATTCTCAGGGATTATTCCTGGCTCTGTGCTCAGTAATTACTCCTGGTGGTGCTTGGGGGACCATATGGGATGCCGGGGATTGAGCTGGGTGGGCTGCATGCAAGGCAAACGTCCTACCCACTGTACTATCACTTCTACCCCTTAAATTTTTTAAAAATCTATTTTAATTTTATTAGTAATTATTTTTGCAAAGTTGTTCATGATTGGGCTTCAGCCATACAATGTTCTGACACCCATTCTATCACCAGTGTACGTTTCCTACCACCAGTGTCCCCAGTTTACATTCCATCACCCCACTTTCCCTAGCCTGCCTCTATGGAAGACACTTCTTTTCTCTCTACCTCTCCATTTCCCACTCCTCTCCCCACTCCCTCTCTCTCTCCCACCCCACACTTCCCTCTTTTCATTTTGGGCACTATGGTTTACAATATAGATACTGAAAGGTTATCCCTTTACCTCCTTTCAGCACTCAATTCTTGTCCAGAGTGATCATTTCCAACTATTATCATAGTGGTCTCTTCTCTATCCTAACCGCCCTCCATCCCCCCAACCTGAGGCAGGTACCCAACTGTGAACCAGTTCTCCTGGCCCCTATTCTGTGCTTGGATATTAGTCTCATACTATGTTTGTTTGTTGTTTTATGTCCCACAAATAAGTGCAACCAACCATACTGTGTCTGTCCCTTGCCTTCAAGTCAGCCATAACTTGAGTAGCTTCTGTTGTATCAAAGAGAATGTGCTTAGACTTGACCTCTAGGGTGAGCTGTGTCTGCTGCAACAGGGCTGCCCGAATGGGATTCCACCTTTGCTGTGGGCCCTCCTGCCCCACCTCAGCTATGTGCATTCTTGTCGGGATGGACTTTGTATTCCTGCGAACAATCCTTCGCTGTCCCCTTCTGAGAAGAGCCACATTTGTGTATCACAACAGCCTCTTTGCGTTCATGCTTTGGCACTTGGAAGTTTACTGCCAAGTAAAGAGTTTTAATGGCTTATTAGTACAGAACTAACATCCCATGGGTGGTGGGTCCCCAGGGGCCTGGATGTAGTATTGCAAAGGATCTGAGGATTCTTTTGTGTCTCAAGCATCACTGGCAGACAGAAGAGTGCCTGCACATGAGTGGCACCTGGTGAGTGCAGAGAAGTGGTCGTGGTCAGCAATACTTCCCTCCAGCTTGTGTTTAAAGGTGCTGCCTGAGGTCTGATCATTTTTTTTTCATTTCCTTGGTAAGTATCACATTCAGTGAATACCCAGGTTTATTGCTCACTGGGGATTGAGGACTTTCTTCTTCTTTTGTAAAATGTGTCTATCTCATAAGCCTCAAACAACTCTGTGAAGTAAACACTTATAGCCCTGGCTCTACAGATGAAGATACGAGGCTCTGTGGTGTGAGATAATGAGGATAGGGCCATTAGATGGAAAGATAGAGAGCAGATCCGCCTCAGGCCATTGGCACAGGACTGAATTCTGACCATGACAGTGACAGACAAGCAGGCAGAGAAGAAAACTCCGAGGACATCCCATCCCCCTTTTTATGAATGTTCTTATCTTTAATTTTTTAAAAAATTGAATCACAGTAAGATACATAATTACAAAGTTGTTCATATTGGGTGTCAGTCATATAATGTTCCAACACCTGTCATCTCTTCACTAGTGTACAAATCCCACACCAATGTCCCCAGTTTACCTTCCTCCCCCCACCCCACCTCTATGACAGGCACTTCTCTCTCTCTCTCTCTCTCTCTCTCTCTCTCTCTCTCTCTCTCTCTCTCTCTCTGTATTTCTCTCTTTCTCACTTTCCTTTTGGGCCTTATAATTTGCAGTACAGGCTATCAGGCATATCCCCTTACCTACTTTATCTACTTTCAATACTCAGTTCCTGTTCAAAATGATCATTTCCAAGTATTTCTTTTTGGGTTCATTTTATTTTAAGCAATATTGTTTATAAAACTGTTATTGGTATGGTTTCATACATAAAAATTCCATCACCAAGGAGAGGCTCCTGGGCTGGAACTATGGCCATGCTAAGAATAATAAAAGAAGGGGCTGGAGCAATAGCACAGCGGGTAGGGCATTTGTCTTGCACACAGCCGACTCAGGTTCGATTTCCAGCATCCCATATGGTCCCCTGAGCACCACCAGGGGTAATTCCTGAGTGCAGAGCCAGGAGTAACCTTTGTGCATTGCTGGGTGTGACCCCAAAAGAGAAATAAATAAATAAATAAATAAATAAATAAATAAATAAATAAAGCAGGCCGTTTTTCATCAGCAGTGCCAAGCCCTTCCCCTCTGGCATCCACCCTAGCACTGGGCTTGGGAGGAAGGGAACGTTTGGGAAAATTGTAGATAATCTAACTTATTGGAGGAAAGTTCATGAATTTGTGCTCTTCTCTCCTGAGATGTGTACTGTCTTCCTCTAGGGTTCATTTCTTATTCTGGCATTTCCAACTATTATTTTTATACTGGTCCCTTCTCTATTCTAACTGCCTTGTGTTCCCACCTCCACCCCTCCCCCCACATTCTTGTGGCAAGCTTCTAACCATTGACTAGACCTCCTAGCCCCCTGTTTTCCCTGCCTTGGATATTAGTGTCACACTTTTAATTTTAATATCCCACAATGAATGCAGTCATTTTGTGTGTCCCTCTTGTTCTGACTCATTTCACTCAGCATGATGTAATCATGCTGAGTTCAGCATGATGTTAATCATGCTGAGTTCATCCATTTATAGGCAGATTATATGACTTCATTTTTCCTAACAGCTGTGTACTATTCTATTGTGTTGATGTACCATAGTGGTTTGAGGGCTTTTTAAGGCTCAAAGGAATTCCATTTGCAAAAAGTTGAGGACAAGAAGGTAGAGATCAGCCTTGTTCCACACTGATCTGGTGCTCTGTTCAGGTGTGGAATTGTTGGTTTTGTCTTGGTTGGTCTTGGTTTCACCATGGTAAACTTTTCATGGATGGCAGTCCTGATAATTGGTTGGATACTTCTTAGAACCTACTTTGACTTTTTCCTTCTGACTGTTGTTTTGTTGGGGTGGTACATGACTGGCATGAAGGCCATCATTTCCACTGTTTTAAATGGTTGACCACATGCAACGCAAGTGCCCTACCCACACCCCATACTCACTCTATTAGTTGACACATACTTTGCTTGATTTGTCAGGCAGTTTGGTGACACACACACACATGTGTTTGGAGTGACACATCCTGAATTTATGTTGTCAGGCAAACATTCTGTCCTTCAGCTTCATAACCTTCTCATTGTTCCCAGTTGAAACCACACACACATACACACACAGACATACATAGATAAAGAGACACACATAGACATATTACCTTTCCACACTCTCCTCCAGTTTCTGATTTGCTTATTTGTTTTTGGGCCACACCTGATGATGCTTGGTTCTGCACTGAGGACTTTACTCCTGGTCATGCACAGTAGACCATGAAGGATGCCAGAGATCAAACTTTGGTTGAACACATGCAACGCAAGTGCCCTACCACTATACCATCACTCAGCCCCTGCAGAGTCAATTCTGCTTGTAGGCTTTGATCACACTAGATACCTCATAAAAGTGGACAAAAATGTTGGTCCTTCTGTGGCCCACTGCTTTCCCCTAGCATGTCTTCAAGGATTCATGTATGTTGGAGCATGTGTCAGAATGTCCTTCGTTTCTAAGGTTGAGTGACAGTCCTCTGCATGCAGAGCCTATTTTGTGTACCCAAACTGTTTTTGTTTCGTTTTGTTTTGGGGTCACACCCAGTGGTTCCCAAGGCTTACTCCTGGCTCTGTGTTCAGGAAATACTGCTGGAAGACTTGGAGGGCCATATGGATTGCTGATGATTGAATCCCAATAGACTGCATGGGAGGTCAACATCTTACTCACTGTACTTTTTCTCCAGCTGTACATGATCTTCCATCACATGGGTGTTGGTGGTATAGTGGTTAAGCTGACAGCTGTTTCCCAATTGTCTCTCGGAGGCAACTTTGGAGAATTTTGAATAACATCCTTTTGGGGAATTTTGAATATTGCTGCTTTGATTATGGGCAGAATTGGAACTTCTGGATGATTTGGCAATTTTGTGTGTATATTTTTAAAGTAAACTTTGATTCTACTTCCCCTCTTCCCTCTCATTGATTGTCATTGTTACTTCTCCAATGAACACTTGCTTGGTGGCACTAGCTGGGACAGGACAGAGCTGCTGGACAGGGCAGCCTGTGTGGAGGTGCTGGGGATCGAACCCTTGGCTTCATGCTGCAATTGGATGCTCTACTACTTAGGTATCTAAAGCCTCCCTGTATGATATTTTTGAGGAGCTGCCATACTATTTATATAGGGGCCCAACTGCATTACATTCCTGTCAGCAATACGAAGCTTTCAGTTTTTCCAGAGCTTATCAACGCATGTGATCTACAGGGCTTTTGCACATCTTTTCAGGCTTCAAAGAGAGCTGATTGCTCTTTCAATCCTGACTGCTCCAGGAGGAGCCATTCTTTGACTTTGCGGGCACACAGAGTCCATGCCTCCTCCTCTTACACCCTCTGCCCGCCCCCCTGCAGCCCTCCCTCAGCTCTGCTCTGGGCTCCTCCCCATCCTGCCCCCTCACTGCTGGTCCTGCATCTCTCAGCTGTTGGGCAGGAGAGTGGCTCAGGATCTTGCAGGTCACAGCTGCTTCCCTGTCCTTGGTGCTTTTCTGAGATTCTCATATTTGCCTCATAACGGTCCACTGTCCAGCCCTCTGCGGTGGCTGTTTCTGCATCCTCCTCCCAAGGTCAGTGTAATAAGCAGTTGAGCGAAGAGCCTCTTCTCCTTCCTGGGGGGGGTTATGTTCCATCAATAAGAGCTACTACTTTCTCCTAAGGAGAAATCAGCATAGACCATGACCAGTGTTGTGGCTACACAACAGGTAGCCTCTGAAGCCACACACAACCTGATGGTGTATAAACCCTGACCTCCTACTTATCAGCCAGGTAGCCTTGGACTATATCTCAGTCTCCTTACTTGAAAGAATGAAAATAAAACTAGCAGTGGGCCTGAGAGATGATGCTATGGGGGCTAAGGTATTTGCCTTTCCTGGTATTTACCTTGGCTTGATCCCCAGCACCAAATGTAGTTCCCAGAGCACTTCCAGAGAGTGATTCCTGAGCACAGAGCCAGGAGTAAGGCCTGAGCTTTGTTGGGTGTGCCACCCCCTCCAAAACCAAAGCAAAGATAACAAAAGAAACAACAGTTACCTTTATTGATGTACGAGGGCCATGCTTAATAGATAGCTGTCACTCAGGGAGTGGTATTCACTGTTATTCTAATAATCACACAGTTAACTGTGGAGTCCGTGGGAGAGACTTGTGAATCATAGTTCGTGTATTTAGCATCACACAGTGCACCTTAGGTTTTAGATTACAAATCAATTATGTTCATCAAGCCTAAAGGCCTTCACGCTTTAGTCACCGAGTCTCCTTACCCCAGGGGACCTGCTTGGTGCTAAGCACTTTGGAGGTTGTCAGTAAGTGCTTAGCAATTCTGAATTGATTAGAGGGGAAAGAAATGAACTAACTAGATTCTTCTCCCTCTGGTCCGAGTGGGAGGGCTCCGCAGTATCTCCAACAAACACAAATGCGGAAGAGCTGCTCCCTTGGGCCATCCTGGGCCCTCCCCATGCTTCCTGGCGGGCATGGGGGTGGGTGGGCTGGAGGAGAAGTAGCAACAGCCAAAGGGGCAGTGACAGACAGACCAAGGGAATTGAGCCAGGGACAGCTCTCCAGTCAACACTCATTGACCTGGGATGGGGCAGCATTGGCGGTGACTCAGCAGAGGAAGAATACTGCACAGAAGGTCTGAGCTTGCCCCTGCCGTGAGCAAGGGGGTGCGTGTATTCTGAAGCCTCCGGATGCGCTTCTCTGGTGGTGACTGGTTTTTTTTTTTGGTGTTTTGCTTTGTAAATGTGCCCATAATATTCCACCACATATGGAGATGCTGGATAAAGAACAATCAGAATGAAGAAGAACTTATTTGTTGGTCACCTATCAGCTTGTGTATACTCTTGACACCGCACATTCAGGCCAGCTTGTATTTTTGGGAAGCACTGAATGTTCTTTCCGAGACACTCATCCTCAGAGATACACCTGGCCTCTCATATATTAAAAGGGATCCTTGAAAGATGGAATTTTCTGTTTTCTTGCCACTATTGCATCACATAGACAGGCCCATGCATCCTTTTTGTTTTTTTTTCCCATTCTGTAGCAAAAGTAATTTTTGACTGTAAATATTAGCAATCTTCCTACATGAGCCTGTGCTGAAGGGCTTGTGTTAAATAATAACGGTGATGATTACAATAGCAACAGTAATGATTATTATTATATTAACTCTTCCTTCCTCAGTCTCCCTCTTGCCACCGAGGAAGCACAAACCAGTGCAATGGGCTTCACATATCAGTTACCAGGATTCCCCCTTCTCCTTGAATTTAATCCAATTTCTCTTCTAATTATAGCCTTACAGCTTGGCTTGAATAATTAGAAACAGGTAGCTGCAGTTAAAAAAAAAAAGGAAAGGAATTTATAGATGGTTTTCAGGATTGAATGCAAGAAGCATCTGTGATTTATAAAAAATGCATTTTACTGAGTACTGTAACAGAGCTGGCACTGAAACTAACAAGAAAGCAAATATCAACATTTCAAATGCAATGCGTGGTAGCATGTAGGTGCCATATGGTGCTCTGGGGTGTTAGTGCCACTCTCTCTTTGGCACTAGTCCTTTTTCTGATGTAAGCGCTTGCTTCTTGCCTCTACTACTCTTTAAAAGAACCTCCATTAGCCCAACCCCCCTAAAACTTCACATATGTGGGGGGGTTCTGTCCTGCCGATCCTCTGGATACTCGCTGACTCCTATCCAGGGAAGAGGAGCAGGAGGACCCGGCCAAAGTCTCTACTGGAGGATCTTTCAGGGGGTTGGGGAAATTGTGCCACACCCAACAGTACTCAGAGATTATTCCTGGCTCTGCGCTCATGGCACTGTTTATGGTGCCAGGGATTAAACTGGGGTTTGCCGCCTGCAAGACAACCTCCATTCTATCTCTCTGGCCTCTACTGGATTTTGAGTGTTGAGGAGGATTCTCTGGAGCATGTGACAGCATCTCCAAAGATTCTTAGAAAGAAAGTGTGTTGTTTTGATCTTTTTCTTTTTTCTATTTTATTGCATTGTATGGGTATAGGGGTGACACCCAGCAGTGCCAGGTTAATCTTAGGGCTTTATGAATGCAAGGTACACAATATACTTCTTTTTCAAATTTCAGCTTATTTAAACACCATGGTTTACACGGTTGTTCATGACAATTTGTTATAGGCATTCAATGTTCCAACACCAATTCTACCACCATTGTCACCTTCCCTCCACCATTGTCTCATTTTCCTAATCACCCCTCAAACCCACCCCCGTAGCAGGGCCACACTGTCACTGTCACTGTCACTGTCACTGTCACTGTCCTCCCGTTGTTCATCGATTTGCTCGAGTGGGCCCAGTAACATCTCCATTGTGACACTTGTTACTGTGTTTGTCATATTGAATACATCATGGGAGCTTGCCAGGCTTTGCTGTGTGGGTGAGATACTCTTGGTAGCTTGCTGGGCTCTCCAAGAGGGGCAGAGGAATCGAACTCGGGCCGGCCATGTTGGCTGCTTGCAAGGCAAACGCCCTACTCACTGTGCTATCGCTTCAGCCCAAGCTAATTGATTTTATATTGCTTGTTACCAATAAATTGGTAATGGAAATGAACAAAAACTACTTCAGTAAAAGAAAATTTATGAAAATTGTTATATCTCACCACAGGGGCATTAAGTCCTTGTCTGAGGGTTTACTAAGCTGTTGTTGAAAGTTAAGCCTTCCGTCTTAATGATTTTGTTAGTCAAGAGCAGTTGGCTTCTGCATTACATTCACATCACGTGGTGTGCTCCTACTGGGATGATAGGATTGTAGAGTTTGGAGATGCTGTCACATGCTCCAGAGAATCCAGAATATTTAACTGGACAGTCTGTCAGAAGGCATAGCAGCAGCTTTTGGGATGTGATGTGGATGCTGGGGCTTTGGTAGTGTGGGAACTTGGCCCATCTCCATCCCGGGGTCACCAGAAGTCTCATCTGGGAGAGGGTATCTGAGAAATTTATGCAGCTGGTTTGTCTCTTTTGAGACTGACTTATAGGTCTCTGGAGCAAGGCCGGTAGATGAATTTCCATGGCTGTGGCAGTGGGATGTGGGTGTGGCTGCCAGGGATTCTGGAGGTACAGAGAGGTGGGGGGAAGTTGCCCATCCCAATTCTGAGAAGGCCTGGAGTTTTCAGCCAAAAACCCTTGATGTACCTGAAATTTTTGGCAGGCTAGCATCTCTGTGGAGCTCAGGTGTGAGGTGAGGTGGTGGAGTCCCAGTCTACTTCTTTCTGCTCTCTCTAGCCCAACCATTTGGGCCCTATTCCACATATTCTTTTTAAAATGTTTTATTATTGTTTTGTTCTGGGACCACATTTGGGTGTACTCACGGCTTATTCCTGGTTCTGCATCCTCCTGATCACTCCTAGTGGACTTTGAGGACCATATGGGATGCCAGGAATTGAACCCTCACCAACCACATGCAACCAAATGCCCTACCCGCTGTACTATTTCTTTTTTTAAAAGAATTTTTTTAAACACATGGTTTAGGGTCTGGAGAAATAGTGCAGTGGGTAGAGTGCCTGCCTTGCATGCAGTGGACCCAGGTTCAATCCCTGTCACCCCATATGGTCTCTCAAGCCAGCCAGGAGTGATTCCGGAGTGCAGACCCAGAAATCAGTCTAAGTACAGCTGAATGTGGCCCCCAAACACAAAATAAAATAAATATAAAAACATGCTTTAATTTTAACAGTACAACTAGAAAAGTCTTTAATTCAACTTCACTTGCAAAAGAGTGAACTCAACCAACAAAATTTTATAAAAAGTTCACACTGATAAAAAAAAATGTCAAGTGTTGGGCAGTTGGCATTTTTTTCTTGGAGTAAGGACCTTGTTGGTGCAGCATTTGGGATGAAGTCTTTGCTTCCAGAGGGGAAAGTCAAAGGCTACTGTGATGCCAATAAACTTTAGCCCCATCAGCCTGGAGCTTTGTGAGTGTGACCTCCTGCCTGGCACAAGAGAACAGGCTCAGTTCTAACAGACAAATGAATTAATGCGCAACTGGACATGACCTCATATGTGTAGATATGGAAAACGACCTTGAAACCTGAAGCCATATCCAATGCAAATAAATGTCAATGGGGAAATACCCTGGCCTTGATCTCTGAGTTTAATTATTTTGATGAAAGGGCTGTTTAGTAGGGGAGCTGTCCCCTGATAATGCTCGTTGCAGATGGTGTTTGTGTGTGAGACTTTTATCTCATGGGGTGCAACCTTAATTCCATGATCTTTTCTACTTTGCCTTCTAGTACTATATTGAGCTTCCTTTTACTCAGTGGTTCTCAGCTCTGTAATCTCCAGCATCCTCTTTTATCACGAGTATCTAGGTCTGCCCCTTTGCCACACCAAAATGAATTTCAGAGTGAGTCTAACTTTTTTTTTTTTATTAGTGAAACACCATGAGGTACAGTTGTAGATTTACAATTTTTTGTGCTTGGGTTTCGATTATACAATGATCAGATACCCATCCCTCCACCAGTGCCCATTTTCCACCACCATGGATAATAACCCCCCACCCCCATGCCCCCATCCCCCCTGCCTCTGTGGCAGGGCAATCCCCTGTGTTCTCTCTCTCCTTTTGGGTGTTGTGGTCTTCAAAAGAGGCATTGAGTGGCAAACATGTTCAGTCCATAGTCTACTTTTGACATGCATCTCCCCTCCTGGGAGGATCCTCCAAACACCCTTTATTTGGTGCTCCCTTCTCTATCTGAACTGCCCTTTCCTCTAGGATACCCGGCTGGCCTCTAAGTTATGGAGTAATCCTCCTGGTGCTGATCTCAGCTATTCTTGGGTATTAATCTCATATTTCGTTACTTTATATCCCCCAGATGAATGCAATCTTTCTATGTCTATCCCTCTCTTTCTGGTGAGTCTAACTTTTACATAGTGAATTTTGAAAAGTTGAGTATGATTTCCTAGTAATATGAAGGAGCAATACAAAGAAGGTCATTTATAATAAAACAATACTTTTCGGTTCTGGGTGTTTGGCCGTTAAACTCTAGGAGGTCAATGAGAGCAGTGAGACACTCCCTTGCTCATCTTTGTACAGATGCTCCAAACTCAGGCTGGCTCAGGACATCATGTCAGGGATGAGGATACCACAAGAGACATTCCTGCCAATGATTGTGTTTTTTTTTTCTTTTCTGAAGTGGTGTACAGTTTTTTTGGCAAGGTTCCCACAAATCAAAATTCAGCTTTCTTGCAGTTGACATTGGCATCAGACTCTGGGTAACATTCTGCCAATGTTTGAAATGGAAAATAAATTGTGTGTGTATGTATGAATGTATGTGTGTGTGTGTGTGTGTGTGTGTGTGTGTGTGGATTTGTACATAAAAGGGCTGAAGTTCTCAGCTCTGTTGATTACATGCAGAAATTTTCCTAGATAGGATATTTAAGAACTCAGCATAAGTTTGGGATGATTTTCTGCTTTGTGATGCTAACTCTTGCATTGCAAGATGCCTTAATGTTCTTGCCTGAATCCACTACACCCCAGGATATCCCTCCAGTCATCATGACACTCTCAGAGATTAACTTTCACTTCCTGGGGTGTCATACTCTAAACAGAATTATAAATTCCAGGAACCCTAGTGTAACTTTCAGAAATATGTGTATATAGTTTCTATTTGTATGTAAATGAGTTGGTCCAAGTCATTAAGATTCTCCCTTTGGTGTGGTTCCCAGGATATCAGTATTCTAGTCAAAGCAACTCAGCAAATAAGGTGTGGTGTGCATGTGATGGATGTCTTATCGACTGTGCCTCCTTAAGATGTATAATGTTAGTAGCCATGCTCATTGTGAAATTCTGATTGTTTACCTCTTATTAGATAAATCGCTTCATTTCCTCCACATAATAGCTTACTTTGAACAGTCCCTCTCATGCTTTCCTTAGCTGTTGAAAAGGAGGAAGCAAGTGGAAGAAAACAGTGTGGCTCACCCAGGGTACAGAAATGAGGGTGCACCCTGAGGGATTGGAGGCACACCTGCATCAAGACAATTCTGCAGAGCGACAGATCTTTTGGCAGAGAAACATGCAAGGAACAAAGGCAGCCAAGATACTGGGCTAAGCCGAGAGCCAGAGGGCTTCTGGTCAGAGCTATGTTCTGAGGAATGAACAGGAGTTTGACAAACAAGAAAGAACATCTTCGAAGATGGAATAGCACTTAGAAAGACTCACTGAGTCTGAGCTTGGGCTCCGAGAAACAACTTGTTTTAGAGAAGAAGATGTAATAGCTGTTATGGGCAGGAAGAGACAGGCCAGAAGATTTGCCAATGGCATTTTTACTCAGGGAGGGGGTGACCATGTTCTGTGGTCAGTAAAGGAGGTGCAAGGGCAGCAGGAAGGCTGTAGTTACTGACTTGGAGCCTGGCCACGACTGTCTGGCTTTCTCAGCGCTTTGGTAAATGTCCATGGAGTTCGGAAGGCTCAGACAAGGCCCACCTCTCCTTTGCAACCCTGGGGAGTGTTGACTCAGCTCTCTTCTGTTTCCCCCCGCTCCCCCAAAGGCCAGGCTGGTTTCCTTAAGAAAGGAAGACAGCAAGTTCCTTTTCCAAGGGCCAGGGGCCCTTTCCCAGGCGATTGCCGCTGCATTCATCAACTTGCTCCAAAAGACAATACTTGTTTCCTTTTTTAAAAACTTTTTGGGTCATATCTGGCAATGCTCAGGGGTTACTCCTGGATCTACACTCAGGAAATACTTTTGGCAGTGCTTGGGGGACCATATGGGATGCCGGGGATTGAACCCAGGTGGGCAGAGTGCAAGGCAAATGCCCTACCCGCTGTGCTATCACTCTGTCCCCTTGTTCCCTTTTAAATCATCCCTCTGCCTCTCCATTATGATCACAAAGAGTTTGTGTGGTCCTCCCAGAGTCTGGAAAACGCAAACATCACACACAAGTCCAGTGCCCAAAGAACTCCACCGAATGCCTATTGAAAACTGCACTTCTGGGTATTTTCTCTTTGCCTCTGATGGAGCCCAAAGATGACATCCTGCTGCTCCTCACTCCTTCCTCAGGGTTCCCCAACCTTAGTCCTTGCAGGGCATGTGGCCGCACTCAAGTGCAGGTGTGCCATCTCTTCTAGATCCTGGAGGTCTGCTGTCCCCATGCCCTCTCCATGCAGACTCTCCACCTTGGGTGCTGTTTGCCTCTCCTCTGACTGGTTATGACTGACTCAGTTAATTCTCCAGCCTTCCATGGACTGATTCTGCCCCTACCATACCCCAGTGGACACCAGAAGTAACTTTTCACAAGCCGTTCCTAAGGGTTCCGAGAATCAGAGAAAGACGATCCAAATCACTCACATCATATCTAGTTCTAGTGCACCTTAGAGCCTAGAATTCTGGTTTTATTTAAGGGGCACCCAATGGGCACCATGATGCTGACCTACTTCCAAGTGGTGGAAGTCAACCTTTCCTGACCTCCAGGAGAGGTGCATACAGGCAGGCCACTTAAGCTTAGTGGAGAGAAACCAACTACGGCTCATTTTGGCAGTTGCTGTTGCAAAGGGCATATATGACCAACTGAAGCTCTGGGGTGGCTGGAGCCTGGACGTAGGGAGACACACATCCAAGGGCAATGGTCCAAATCCAACCACAAACCCAATTCTAAGGTTCTTGCTATGTGCTTGGCACCCGCTCCCCACCCTGGCTTCCACCAGTGCCGTCCAGGCCTACCTTCATCAGGGCCACAGTTCTTTCTCCACCTCACTCAGGGTCCAGGTTCCCCCACCCTCTGCTCCAGACTCCTGGAGGCCTTAGGGCCTTGAGATACAGGCTCTGGAGTGGGCGGTGGAACAGCTGGGGGCAGCCACGCTAGGCAACGGGCCTACCTCAAATGCCCTCCTTTGCTCTCTGGTCCCTAGACTGTAGGTCCTGCTAATCCCTCCTAAATTACATGGTGGGACTCTCACCTCCTACCCACCCTCTCTTCCTCTCTGACCCAAGTGGCCATTCTCACCTTCCCTTGTCTCAGATTTCCTTGATGTCGTCTTGGCGGAGGGGGAGGGGGGGGGAAGAAAGTGACTTTGCATTCCCACCTCTGAGAACCTTCCTTTGTGTTTAGATGAAGCCAGGGATGCGGGGAGAGGAGGAAACCTCAAATGCCTTCACTTCCTCCTTACCTGTGTACCATTTAGTCTGACTTACTTTTGGGGCAGGGGTGGGCTCCATTCAGCTGAGCTCAGAGCTTACTTTTGGCTTAGTGCTCCGGAATTACTCATGGTGGGGCTTGGGGGATTGTATGTGATGCCAGAGATCAAACCAGGCTAGTCCTGTGCAAGGCAAAGAAGGGCCTTAAACTCTGTGCTATGTGACTTCCATCTCTGTGTGATTTCCTTCTTACTGGGAGACAGGCTGCGTCCTTGCTGCAGGGAGGCTGGCATATTGGAAACTGGCATTGTTCAATACTGGGAGCTGTTCTTCATCTTTGACTAGACCAAAAAAGCTGCTTCAGATTTCTGGTGGACAAATGGAGTGACCCATTTCCTCCAAAGTGGTGATGCCCTGTGACAAAGGCACTCAGTTCCATGTTGACATGGCCACAGGGGCCATGTGGGTCCAGAATTGTGTGGGAGATGCTGAACACACATTGATGTAAGGTCCAGGATGAGAGTCACAGGTTCCAATCCCAGTTTTGAGTGTTTCTCAGAGAGAAAGAGAAAGAGAGAGAGAGAGAGAGAGAGAGAGAGAGAGAGAGAGAGAGAGAGAGAGAGAGAGAGAGGGGCCTGTGTGTGTTTATTGTTTTTGAGGTCCCTCTGTCCCGCTTTTGAGAACTGTTCCAAGGGGGAGAATGTGTAACTCTACTCAACACTGTCTGATTGAAGTAAGCTCTCATGATCTTTTCTTTCTTGGTCCTCCCAAGCAGTGCTCAGAAAGTCTTGGACCGCTCCTGGTGATTCTTGGACAGTCAAGTCAGGAATTCATCATGAGGGCCTGAGGATGTGATGCACTTGTGTAGGATAACACTGTTTTGTCCTTCCTCAGGTAGCTTAGGTTTATCGGGTCACACCCATTCCAGGGCACTGAAGTTGTATTATAAGTTAATATTGCCTTTCTCCTCTTCTTATGTGTTTTGAATAGTTTACCTTAAAACAATGTCCTTTTTGTACGGACACAGGAAGACAGTTAATATTATATAATATTAATTAATAATATATTAATATTATGCTTTGTATTATAGTTGTATTATAAGTTGTATTATAAGTTAATATTGCCTTTCTCCTCTTCTTATGTGTTTTGAATAGTTTACCTTAAAACAATGTCCTTTTTGTACGGACACAGGAAGACAGTTAATATTATGCTTTGTAACTTGGGAGTTGATTGACTTCGAATAAGGGATGCTTATATGGGATGCTGGGAATCGAACCCGGGTCAGCCGCGTGCAAGGCAAATGCCCTACCTGCTATGTTATCGCTCCAGCCCCTATATTTATTTATTTATTTATTTATTTACTTTTTACTAGTGAAACACCACGAGGTACAGTTATAGACTTACAAATTTTTGTGCTTGGGTTTCAGTTATACAATGATGAGCTTTTATCCTTGAGTTATCCTGGAGGAGTTGTCTTACCTCTTTTTGTTGATTTGTTGATATTCAACTCACATTTGTGTCACCACCCTGCGTGATTGCTAAATAAACTAAGAATGTAAGCTCGGAGAGAGCAGAGTCAGAAGTGAGAGAGCTTGGGCTCCAGAGGTCCAGAGTCAGAGCCAAAAGGAGAAAGGGTTCCAGATTGGGGCCCAGGAGAGAAGGAGGCAGAGGAGAGACAGGAGTGAAGAAGATTGGAATAAACTACAATTTATATCAACGAGCCTGGCCCTTGTTTCTTCCTTCATCTGCTCTTGGCCAACAGCTGTCCCGATCCAGGCCACACACAGCAGCTCAAGAGCACTGAACTCGGGCGATGAGACAGTGCCGTCCAGTGAGCCCATGAACATACAACCTTCGGTGTGCTAAGATTTTACACACTTGGCTCTGTGCTGCTGAGTATTACCTGGCCCATCCTGATGGTGCTAGGGCCTCCAGGGTCATACCCAGTGCTCAGGGGCCATCACAGCTGTATTCTACAATGCTAAGGAAACTATGGAGTGCTGGTGAAGACCAGGGTTGACTGTGTCTAAGGCATTTTCTTAACTCCCATAGATTTCTCTGCCCCATTTACCATATTTTCTAAAGAAATTACATGCAGACATGCAGCCCTACCTAAGGGGAGACTTCAGCTCACTAATTAATCTTATGGGTCATGTGACGCCCAAGCCTGCTACCATTTGCAAAAATAACCCTGTCGTGTCTGGAAAGGCTAGTATATACTTTAATCCTTACATTAAAGCAAAAGGTTTTCCAGAAGCAGGAAAAAAAATAAAGAAAGCCAGATCAGTTTAATACCAGCAGGGACATTCATCACATCTATTTAGCAACCCAAATAAGCTTCTATTTGGTCACTCTAATCCAATCCACATCCTAATCAAATCTATTCTAATCAAATTAGGGAACAAGATAAGGATGTAACTTAGCAACAAAACAATTGCATCGCATATGTGAGGCCCCAGGTTTGATACCAAGCACTGCAAACAAACACAGAGAGCAAAGATGCTGCTCTTTAGTAATTGCACATGGATGATAGACACAGATAGACCATAAGTTCTTTACTGGTCTGCAATTCATGCACACTTGGAACCTCGAGGAATTTCCTGGAGGCTTTTGCATAAAACTTGAACTAGCTAAGAGACAAACTATGCAGGAAACTATTTTTAAAAACTTGAGCAAGTTACAAAGAGGCCAAGTCTATTGAGATGTCCAACTGGCTACCTTGGATGATTCCCTTTTGAGTCTATGATTGAAAATTGTCAGAAAACAGCCATACCCCAGCCCATGGACAACTCACAATTTCTCTTCAGCTACAGTCTCCAGACTTGAGTTGTTTGCAACAACCTTTTTGAAAACAGTCGGGGAATTTTCAATCTACTCACTCTACACGGGGTCTGTGATGGGGCAACTGCTTCCCTGGTATCATTAGTTCCTCCCTAGCCCTATGAGACTTTCCTTTGGGATTTTTTCATCCTTCTTCCTGCCTATGCTATGTGTTCATTTAGCATGCTCTTTGCCTTCACTCCCTTTGTGAGGAAAACCATCATAAGTGAGTTTAGTTTAGTAACTGATGTATGATAAATATTTATTGAAAGAAGAGACAAATTACAGCATTTAAGTTATAGAATTATATACATGGCTGGGAAAATACTCAAGAAAATTTCTCAGTTTTCAGTGATTTTGTTAATTCCCTCAATGCAGAGCTTCTCAGTTTAAGTTTTATTTCTGGGCAACTTTCTAGGAACTTCTCAGTTTGTAGTTCAAGTAGAATGTGGACACACATCTCTTCTGTTTTTGTACCTCCTATCTCTGAAACAGTGAGCTTACTCCTTTGGCAGGGAAACCTTGTTATGCCTCCAGGAAAATTCTAGATCCCTTAAAGCACTGTCCCATCTCTGCTTCCTAGACCCCAGAGTCTTTGTCTTCATTGCATGCTTGTTTGTCACTTCTCTTGGTTCCTGGATACATGAACTGTTATCCCAGAAAGCTGCCAGCTCCCAGATGCTACTAATAGCTGCGAAATGGAGGTGGGTGAGTGTCACGAGGAAGTCTTTTTTCTTTTTTGCTTCCAAATTTTCTGGGGACTCTTGTAAGCTGGTTCCTATGAATAGCCACATGGGTGTGGGATGTCCAGGAAAGAGGAGAAAGAGTGAAGGGCTGGATCCTTGACAATAGCACAAGTGACGTTTTACTGTAACTCTGGTTGTATAGCTGCCTTGTGACCTGTTCTCCACCCCCTAGTCCCCAATCCTTGAACAAGACTTAAGAATCACTCCAAGCAGTGCCAGGGCTCTGTCTTCCATGGAGGCTTTCCCAACTCCTCCTCTACTCTTCGAGTGACCACCGAAAACCCCAGTCTTACCTTCTTGCTTTTGTTGTGTAGATTTTTTTCTCAATAGAGTTACCGCCTGAAGAAGAGAGCTTGCTTTCTGGAGAGGAAGAGGGCCCCTGACAGATGAACCTACCTTTCTCCTGTATCATAGCAGAATCATTACCAAAGTGTCTGCTAACGTAAAATAAAGTCCTGGTAGTAGGAAGTGGGAATGAGGTGGAAGAAGGAGAACCATGATTGGAGTCTTCGAGAGAACCCTATAAACAGTGGCCCTTCTCTCCCTCTCAAGATGTCACACACCTGAGAAACAAAAGCAGAGGACAGGACAGATTGAAACCTATTTACTCCCTTTTCCCAACACCCAAGCAGTGTAACTTCCCTTCCCCATGGGAAAAGTGAGCTTCTGACCACACCAGAATTAGACAGGAGCTCACACAAGGTGCTTCTGGAGGGCAGCTTGTTCTGAAGAGGCCCACTGTTTAATTCCTGGGTTAGAGTCAGAGGTAGGAGTGAGGCCATGAGTCTTACAGTAGGTAGGGCTCCCCATGTGAGGAAACCGGGTGGAATGAGGAGTCTGATTCATTCTGTTGACACCCTGTTCAAGTGGAGCATTTGACTAACAAACTGTGGCAGTGAGCCTTTGCTGGCCAGGAGAAGGGAATAGCAAGGCTGCCACAATTATATCTGTAGTGTCACCTATTGTAAGCCTGTGTGTATGAGGGTGATTGGGGCTGCTGAAATCAGAGTGAAATAAATTTAGAAACTGAGTAGGCGAGGTGCTGGGCAGGGCATCTATCAGGATTGTGTAGGCTTATTCTATTGATGTCGCTTATCGGGAGCTGCTCTCCATCTCTTCTCTCCAAGAGTCTGCCTGTCATCCCTCAACTAAGGAGAAGGACCTTTTCCAGCCAGGGTTACCTCCCGGTGATCATGATGCCATTGCTTCTGAATCCTTAGCGAAAAAAGATCTAAAATTTGTCTCTTACAGTTGGAACACTTTTGAATTCCACATGTTATCACTGTGAGAATGAGCCTTTCTTCTCTCTCTCAGGTGTTATTTTTAGTCCCTGGGATGTCATTAAGTGTTGGATGTTGCTCTTACATGCACCAGGGCTGGGTACCATGGACAGCGGCCCAAAGATTCGATTGCATCCCTACTTGCTGTGACCGCCCCCCCCCCCCAACTCTAGCACATTGTGTGCATGAGAATTCTTCTTTCTTTCCTTTTAATAAAATGTTGATGACTATGTACCTCAAAACTTACATAGCCCCTAACATACGAAAAGTTCTTAAAATGATGAATTTTGAATCCTAAAGCTCATGTTTTGATAGAGTATTAGATAATTATCTTCATGTTAAAAGTCACTGAATTTTAGAGCAGGGAAATTTTCAAAGATGTAAAAGTGCTTCTAGAGTAGGATCATTGAGACTTTCAATTTTCAGATATTAATTTTTCTCCACCCTAGGTACTCCACTGCTGGAGTTTCAGTGATTAAAAATTATTTTTAAGATTGTATATGCAAAATATTTTTCAGAAGCTCGGCTGTCTGGGAGTGGCAGTCATCTGTTGAATGCTGCAAGGTGGCTTAGAGTCAGCTGTTAGAGAAAACTTTTCTTTCTTTTTGGTAGAGCTGAGATCTATTTGTGTATTCAGATTTTGAGTGGGATGTTTTCAGTAGGCTCCATGGAGATTTTACAGCATGATTCTCACTAATGTGTGTTTACACTATCTTTCCAGATGATAAGCAAAATGGGGTTTAAAAGGCTCAAATAAAAAGCTCACCTCTGAGTTTAAGAGTTGTTGGTTCTCCGTGGTTGTTGATTTTGATGATGAAGCTGTCAGAAATATGCCCTTTAAAAAGAAATCTTTGTGGGAAAGTGGGAGACATAATAAAATAGGAAAATAAAGTCAGTTATTTTGTTGGGGGTATTCATACTATCTTTCCATCTTGAGAAATTATTCTCATTTCAATTGTATTGCCTTGGTGATATGGCTGCATTTTGACAAAACAGAATTAAACCATGAACTGGAAGCTCTGTGTGCCTAGCTCCTGTCATAAGATTTTTTTTTCACTGTTACCTTCATTATGGAATAAGATCTCCAGTGTGCTGGCAAAAAAAAAATAAAAGACAGTTTCTTAGTTGTTAAACACAACAAAGATTGCTTGTCTCAGAATTCTAGGACAGCACAAGTGAAAAGAATAGGTACTCAAAATAAATTGACCACAAATAAGTAGAACTGTATTTGCTTTTTAGGATTGGGTATGTAAATACAAACAAGCAGGGCATGAGAACTAGTTCATGAGAACTAGGCCTGTGGCTCAGTCTGAAACCTGTAAACACGGCCAGGATTGTCGGCGTATCTGTCAGCATATCAAGGAGACCTGGAGGAACTCACTCTCTCGCCCTCTGTTTATGAAGCTTCTGTAGCTCGGTGAAACAATTTACACACATAATTTTGACTTCTTGAAGGGAAGCGGGTTCTTTCTATAGTTAGTGCCAGCGCAAGCAGGAAATAATTTTTCATATTACTGTTTGTGTAAAGACAGAGAAAGAACATATCTATTCTAATCGACAAAAGTGTGAAAACCAGATTTGGCCAGATAAATACTGTTCTATCAAATTTGCCCTAATACTGTATCAAGCCAGCTCTTCCCAGATAACCATTTTGTCAGCCCAAGAACACATTAGCTCATATCTCCACTCTCACAAAATGTTTCATTCTTCTTCTTCTTTTTTTTCTCAGTGGACTGCTCTGCTTACTGGCAAATAAGCCATGTAATTTTGCCTAGCAACCCTTCAGTGGAAACACAGCCATGCTCTTTCTCTGTATGTAGTAAGGGAGGTGGAACGGGGCTGGAATGTGAGATCTCTTTCTTGCATGGTCCTTCTGCACCTGACCCCACATATCTTGTGATATCACAAGCAGGATCTCAGTTCTTGGCTGTTTCCATAGGATGACGAATATCTGGAGAGACACTAATGGAAGGGTACATAAAATCCTTCCAAGAATGTGAACTGAGACTGTCAGAGTGCCCGAACCGGTCCCTATACAACAGAAAAAGAAAGGGAGAAGGAATTTTTTTTACCTCATTGAAAAGGAGGTATTATATTAGGTCATTATCTCCAAGAAAGGACAGCTAGCAATGACCACTTCCTGAAGTTAAGCAAAAATGATCTTTTAAAATTTGTTTTGTTTTTTTCTTAAAAAAATTCTTTTAGAGACTGTAATAAGGTTTTGTGCACATCATTACCAACACCACACCCTCCACCAGTGTGTCTGCTTCTAAGCACCATTGTTTGGGTGCCCCTGTTCTCCACACCATTTGATTCTCTAAACCAGTTCTCAGATTCTGTTGCCTTTGTCCATTTGTTATTTCCTTACTGTGTCATTATCTTACTTTATGTTCTGTGTATGAGAGAGATCATTCTGTATCTGTCCCTCCCCTTCTGGCCAACTTCACTTAACATGATACTCTACAAATCATCCAATGTAATAGTGTATTTCAGTTTTTTAATAGTCATGTAATAACCAATTGTGTGTACATTTCAGATTTTCTCTATCCATTCATCTGTTCTTGAACACTTGGGTTGTTTCTAGATTAGGGGTATTCACGTGAATAGTGCACCTATGAACAGAGGAATACACATGTCTTTTTATAATAGTCTGTGGTTATTTACAGGTAGACAACAAGAAGCAGAATGCTGATTGTTATAAATTCAATTCTTAGTTTTTTTCAGAAGTGTCTATATTTTTTTCCAAAAAAGTTGAACCAGTTGACATTCCCACCAGCAGTGGGTGAAGATTCCTTTTTCCTCACTTCCATGCCAACATAGGATGTTTCTTTGTGATACGTGCCAGTCTCACTGACATAAGGTGCTATCTTGTTTTAATATACATTTATCTAATGATCAATGATGCAGAGCATTTTAAAAAATGAATCTATTGGGTATCTGTATGTCTTCTTTGAAGAAGTTTCTGTTCATCTCCCCACTTTTGATTGGGGTTTGATAGAAATTTTTTCTAGTTGAATTTTGCAAGTGCTTTTTTATATCTTAGATATGAAACCTTTGTCAGATGAATGTTGGGCAAAAGTATTCTCCCAGTCTTTAGAGTATCTTTGTATTCTGGTCAGCATTCTTTTTAGAGCACAGAAGTACCTGAAGTTTTATGTAGTCCTATTTGTTTATAAACAAAAATGAGATTAAACTAGATATGCAGACTGGCCATTTCTCAGCTGCCAAGGGCTATGTTTTATTTGGAACCATTGTCATCAAAGGGAAGATTTAAATTTTTACATTAAATATAATTGCTAGAATAAAGGATATGTGTCAGGCACAGTGCAAAGGTTTTACATACATAACGGACTCCTCCAAATAATCATCTGAAGTGAATGATCATCTTCTTTATTTGAATAGAAAAAACTGATGCACAGAGAGGTTGACAGATGTGCCTGTGGTCGCTGAGCTATTTAGCATTAGGAATAGGGATACATCTCAGATAGAGACTAGACTCCAAGTCCTTTAGTCTCACTTATAATAGTAGTGAACTAATTTCTACCTAGTAGAAGGGTTACTTGGGATATGAAACCTGATGGCATGGAAGACAATTTGTGTTTCTACTTAAAGTTACAGTTTAAATTGTTCAGTTTAGCAACCAGAGAGATAGTCCAAGGGTTAAAACATTTTTTCTTGCACATGACCAACCCTGGTTCAATTGCTGGAAGCACATATGGTCCCTTAAGTCCCACCAGAAGTGATCCTTGAGCACAGAACCAGGAGTAAGTCCAAAGCCCTGTCAGGTGTGGCCCCAACACCTGTCCCCACCCTCACCCCTCACCCTTTGAAAGTTCAATTTAGGCAATAGTTGAAAACCTGTATCTAGAGGACAACAAAAACATGAGTATCCAAAATAACAGATCTGCTAAAAATGTACACCCACACCACCTCCTTTTATAGTGAAGTCTGGGCACACACATTTTCATACACCTACACACACAGACATGCAAGACATTTGATTTCTTAAGTCCCTTCAATATCCCAATAATAAAATACCTCAATATTCTATTGAAATAGTACCTGGACCTCACTCTCACCTGTCTGGTAGCAGCAGTCCCAGAATACATGCCCCAGTGAGCACTGGGGAGTGAATTACCTTGCTCATATTCTCCAATGGAGTGCAGTGAAGATACCGGGATCCATTGTTTGTGACCCACTCACTTCCTTCCCTGCCACCAAACGAATCCTGTCTTGTGCCACTTTCCCTTCCACCCAGTTCCCCTCCACCCCCAATCTCATGTGCTTTCTCAAGTCTGCCTTTGCCTTACATCCCCTTTTGGTTGGCAGTTGCATTCATCTCCCAATTTGTGACTTAGCAAGTGTCTCTTGAAAACACTTAATTCACTTTAATTTCATTATGCATCTGAGGAGAACAATTTATACAGGGAAAATGATTCTCACATTGCCAGCAGTGTGATTACCTTAATGATCTACGATAAAGGCTCCTTTGGGACTCTAAAGTTTTGCATGTGGTCTAGGAACAAAAAGAAGCTAACAATAAATAACTTTGCTTATTCTCAGAGGGGCCCAACTGTCCTCACCAAGCCTTCCTAAGAATAGCTAAGAATAACTAACATACAAGCCCATGGAATGGGCAATTGTCCCTGTGGTTGTCAAGATACTTTCATTTGTGAAAACAATTGGGATTTTCACTAACTGTTTTAACAGTGCTGCATGCTCTTTTATTTTGAGCTGGTTTTTCTGAAGCGTTGGAAAGGGACTATATGAGAGCATGGATCAAATGATTTTTCCTTCTTTCCCTCTTTGTGTTGAGTGCTCTCTTAGGAACCAAAAACACTTAGCTCCTTTTGGTAATGCTAAGGGAATATATTAATCTGGGAATTGGAGTTTTAACAGGGATTGCAATTTTTAAAATTTTTAGTGCAGCAGGTAAAGTATTTGCCTTGCACGTGGCCGACCCAGGTTTGATTCCTCTGGCCCTGTTGGAGAGCCCGGCAAGCTACCAAGAGTATCCTGCCCACATGGCAGAGCCTGGCAAGCTCCCCGTGGCATATTCGATATGCCAAAAACAGTAACAACAAGTCTCACAATGGAGACGTTACTGGTACCTGCTTGAGCAAATCTATGAACAACGGGAGCACAGGACAGTGCTACAGTACTTATTTTTATAAAGTTGTTCAAAATAGTTCATTACAGATAATATTCAAACACCAAACCCACCACTGTGCACCTTCCCACAACCATAAGAGGAAAGTGTATGAAAATTGTTGTATTTCATACTGGAGTCAGTTAAGCCCTTGCATAAAAGATTACAAACATATATGTTAAACCCAAACAAATGTGTGCTACTTTTGGTACATTAGTGGGTTAGGGTATAAGAGGTCATGTTTTGTGTCACTCTCTTCCAAGAGCTTTATTTTGTAGTCTCTGGATTTTAGCCGTTGATGAGATTACTTGGCACCAGAGGCAATTTGTGGGTGTGACTGCCAAGCTACTGAAAAACTGGGAAGCTAGGGGAAGGAGGTCCAAGTGAGTTTGGAGATCTCAGTCATGGGTCCCGCATACCTGGTGTGTAAACTCACACAAAAGGGGGCACGGCACCCACAGCGGCGGTGGCTCTATCTCTCCCACCGCCCGCGTTCGGTAGTCTCACCCTTCTCCCACCCCAGAGAGGTCGATGGCGATGGTCAGGCGGAGGAAGGAACGAGGGCCAGGCTGGTAGGTATTAGTCGTAGTTTATTCTGATTCTCTCCTCATCTGTCTCTGCTCTCTCTCTTCTTCTCTCTCTGCTCCCCATTCTTCCTCCCCAGCTACTTCATTCTCCTTCTCCATTCCCCTTCATCCTCCTCTCTCTTCTGATCCTCTCTGAACCCTCTTCTTCCTTCTGCCCCTAGCCCACTCCTACAGTCTAGTTAAATCCTCTCTCCATGAGGAATTGGGGAAACAATTACATAGGTGCGGTCACAATCAATAGGGGTAGAGATCAACAGGGGTAGAAATCTTAGCCTCAGGGAAGACCGCTCCTAGGACAGATCCTTCCTCAGCAGGAGGACCCACCCTAGAGCATAATCCCATGGGCGTGCCTCTCCTCTCCTTGTCCGACAAGCATATAAGAATATAATATAAATCATTTTGTATGGATACAGTAAGAAATATCTTAAACTTATAGAATTGCTCTCCTAGGGCCATCTCGATCTCAGACTACGGTGCTCAGGCCAGATAGTCTTTCCCACCCCTAGCAGGATCCTAGTCTTGTTGTTACCTTTGGATCATGACAGCATTTGTCTATGATCAAACTCTTAACTTATAGTTAAGAATCGTGGCACTTTGGCCTGGCCCATTTCGCTGCCAGGGTAGCTCACTGCTTGCCCTGGGTCCATTCAGTCCCTCGTCGGGACCCTGCTTTTGGGGTGTTAGGAACTAAGGGCAACTGAGGCTAAGTCGAGAAAGCAGATGCCCGGGAGTGAATAATATTCAAGGCCAATCAAATCCTAAGTTACAAAGCATAATGTTAACGGTCTTCCTGTATCTATACAAAAAGGATATTACTTTAAAGTAAACTGTTCATAAGGCATAAGGAGAGGAAAAAGGCAATATTTCACTCATACATATAAAATCATAGATTTCTGGGAAACTGATCTTACAAATTAACAAAGTCTGATTAAGGGGAAAGCTGATTAACTGGGTGGGAAGGAGAGCATAGGGAAGACTGTTTACATGTTTACATGTAAACACAATGGAAGTGGAAGTGCCTCTGGAGCACTGTGGTGGGTGTAACCAGATAAAACCTAAGCTTCTTGAAGGACAAAGCAATGTTACCCAACACCTGGGAAGATTTGTGAAAATATTTCCCCCACTGTTTTCTTTGAATTGCCCACTCTATTTTGCTGTATTGAATATATGTGGAGCCCTGCACCCCAGAGGTAAGACTGAGTGGCTTTTATTGGAGGAAAGTACTCTTTAGTCCCTTGACATTTTTCAGCAAAGTAGCAGCAATATTTTGCCTCAGAAGCAGGGATGGAAGAAGGGATGAAAGAAAATGAGACTGAAAGATAACTCACCTTCCAATCTCTGTCTTTGTTTTTTTCACAGTGAACACTCCTAGTGTTGAGTCAAGTTTAGGTTGATCTGAGAATCATCTCTCTTGACTTTCTCTGTCTTGGGAAAGCCAGCTGGCATATTGTGACTGAAATTTAGGAATTCCTGGATGGATTCCTTCGTCTTCCTTCCAAAAAGAGGAACACAGAATGGTTTTCTCTTCAAAGGGGGTGGTCTGATTTATTTTGCCATAGGGTGGACTCTAGTTAACTCTATCACAGTTAGAGAAGTGTGGGCTCCATAGGTAAGTTGAAATCACATCAGAACTGTAATGTTGCCTCTCCCTCAGTTATCAACATTACTTTATGCCAATTCTGTAGCTCCTAGTGGCTTCTCTTTTTTTGCACCTGTGAAACGATAAAATATGAATGCAAAAGTCTGTCTGTGCTCTGAGGTTTTCTGTCTTGTATCTCACCAGTAGTCAGGGACTAGAAAGTAAAAGACAAAAACTTTTTCACTTTGATTGCCCCCAATATGGTGAACTTTTGCAGAAAGTCAAGTTAGGCAATATAGATAAAGCTCAGGCAATCTGATGTTAAAGACATGTTTGATAATATATAGTTTTGGTGGAATTGTAAGATCTTTGAGGCATCTTTAAAGATTATTCAGAGCTTGGGATGTGACTTAAGTTATAGGGCATGTTTGTGTCTGGCATGTGTGAGGTTCTTTGTTTGATCTCCAGCAACACGTGAACCCCCAAGAACCCCCTCCAACTTAAGTAACCAAACAACACAACAGAACAAAACATAGCAAACCTCTAAGTATTGTTCTGTTCAGAGGTACTGCCATCTTTAGTACATTCAAGGGAAATCCCAGTGGGACTTACAGCCCACCTCTGAAGACCATTGGCATGATGTCTTTGTCATGGTATCAGTTTAATTCCCATTCCAAATGTATTATAATCCATAAATGCCTCCTTCATAAGCAGATACAATATGATACTCTAGCTAGTCCATATTAGACAGTGACCCATGTCTTTCTAATTCAGATTTCTGTTGCTCGGCATACGCCCAATTCCTTTGCTAGGCATACACCCAAATAAACTTGTTGACCACAGACAAAGCTGAAATACATATGTGTATTAAGAGTAAGTTGGAAATATGTATACCCTGCAGAGAAAGGTGGGTAAAAGG
Organism: Sorex fumeus; assembly: GCF_029834395.1. Taxonomy (NCBI): domain Eukaryota; kingdom Metazoa; phylum Chordata; class Mammalia; order Eulipotyphla; family Soricidae; genus Sorex; species Sorex fumeus. The sequence continues at coordinate 7,231,585 of NW_026606155.1, forward strand.
AAGGAGTGTGAAGCACACAGATAGTTGGTTAGAATTTGTTTCAAAAGAGAATGGGAATGGTTGTTTTCCTTTTTGTCCAAATATTTGGACTTGCCTGAGGCCATTTATTTCCCACCCTGACCCTCAAACACATTCCCTTTGACACAAGGATGGCCCAACATCTAATTCATCGAGCCCACAGTGGAGAGAACTCCACACCTGTGCTCTCCTAAGGGATGTGGAGTAATAATAATACCACACAAAATATGTCAGCAAATCCCTTCTTGGTCAGCACTAGTTAAGGGAGATTGGAAAGTTGGGCTGCTTTTGTGCTACAACACAAAGCACATCTGACATTAGAGTGAAGCAGGGTTTCTTGACCTGGTGCCCATGAGCAGGTTCCTAGTCTAACAACCAGTTCAGCCATCTGAAAAATTCTGGCTGAGGCTTCACTCCACACCTTCAGCAGATTTCACAAACCCTTCTTCACCAACCCCAGGAGTCAAAAGAGGTTGAGAGCCCCTGCCATAACACACTTTTTCCTTGTATTAAAATTAAAGAAAAGTGGTTTACAGAGTTATTGATACTTGAGTCTTAGGCATACAATACTTCAACATCAATCCCACCATTGGTGTCAACCTCCCTAAAAAAGTATTCCCTTATTCCCTCCCCACCCCACCCTTGCCTGTCAATTTGATAGACAAGTTTCAAAGTTTCAGTGCGTGCAGTTTAGACCATATTTACAGTTTTGTTGATGGATGGCTATATCACTCACCAATACCGATAGTGTTAACTGAAGCCCTGATTTACCCATTACTTTCAGTTCTCTCCTCCCCCCCCCCCCCCCCCCCCCCCCGATTTCTTTCCTTCTCTGTCCCTCTCCTGTCTAAACACTGGGCTTAAGGGATAACACTTTTTTTTCTGTGCCTCTGAGTCTAGGATCACAAAGCTGACTTGGCCTATCTTTCTCCTTTTGCTCTTCCTAGAAAAAGCAAGTGAGCCAGACCAAGATCCGGGTCATCTCCACCATCCTCTTCATCTTGGCTGGCTGCATCGTGTTTGTGACGATTCCTGCTGTCATTTTCAAATACATTGAGGGGTGGACTGCCTTGGAGTCCATTTACTTTGTGGTGGTCACTCTCACCACAGTGGGCTTTGGTGATTTTGTGGCAGGTAAGCAAGTGTCCTGGGGCCTCTCTCTCTTGGAGAGTTGGGGAGGGGGAGGGGGAGAGTTCTGTTGGTAATACTTTTCCAAATGAAGAGAAAGGATGAGTGGGTGAGGCTGATTAAAAAAAGAAGCCCAGTGGTAGCTCCACTGCCCAGTAAGAGGCAGGGAACCTCTCTGATGGAAATACAGGAGAGGAAAGCCAGTGGCTGCCTCTCCCCCGCCATGCTCACGGCCCTGATCATGTGAACTGTGCATGACCAGGAGGACCTTTCCTATGGAATTTGGGACTTCCCAATTGTACTAAGGCTCTTTGGATCACTTGAGATAGGGTGTTTTCACAAGGGGTAAATATGAAACTCTAAGTATGAAACTCCAGAGATATCAGCATGACTTTTGGCTCACCCCAACTTTCATGATATTTCCTGACACTAGGAGAGAGCCACTGTCCCTGCAAAAGTGCTGTGTCTTGCATGTCTGAATGTAAAACAAAGCGTTTGGGTTGGGGGGGGGGGGGGACACAACTGCTTCCAGGACTTCCTAATGGTAACATAATTGATTAGATTCTACCTGAGCACACGTGGGCGCAGTAGCCTTCATAGTAAAAACAGATGCCAGAGTTATGTTTTAGGAAGCAAAGGTGAGCTCCCATTAACATCATCTAGGATTGGGAACTTGAACATGAATTGAGCCCTAACTTCTTACATGCACCCTGGTGAGAAGGGATGAGCAAAGGAACATGCAACTCCTCTTTTCTTCCAACGGGAGAGTTCGAGGTACTCAGATGTGGGTTATTTTCCCAAGAGGTGACCATACTCATCAAACAATCATTTTTGGATTGGAATATTGTGTGTGTATGTGAGTGTGTGTGTGTTCCCCAACAATTCTTGAGTCAGCAAAAGTCTGTGCTTTCTTCCCAGGCTCAGCTCCAGGTTTTGATCTGAGTTGTGCCTTGGTTTCCCCATGGATTCCCAGGCACATTAGAAGGCCAGAGAACTCATCAGCTGGAATCTAAAACACAAGAAATTCAGGGGAGGGGTAAAGGACCACAGAAGGCTGCTTGTTGTAGAAAGGCACTTGTGTGCACATTCAGGATAGGTGAACCATTGCGTTGGTGGTATAGTGGTTAGCCTAGCTGCCTTCCAAGATAGGTGATGTGAAAGAGTGATTTTTGTAGGTCTCCCAAATGAGCAGCAGAAGACTTGAGCCATCCCTGTGTAGTTGCCAGGACATTTTTTTCTGCCCTTTTTTAATGACTGAGGACTAAGAATCTCAGTCATTACATTGAGGAAGTGATTAAATGAGATAGTACAGTGGGGTAGGGCACTTGCCTTGCATGTAAGCCAACCCAGGTTCAATCCCTAGCTTCTCATATGGTCCCCTGAGCACTGATAAGGAGTGATTTCTGAGCTAGGAGTAGCCTAGGGAAGAACATTGCTGGGTGTGACCCAGCCCCTCCCCACCCTTTCCAAACCCGAAAAGTAGTTGACAATAAAACCCAAAGCCTGGGACCCCACCTGTGTTTCCTTCCATGTGGTGGTCAGGCTTTGTCCACATATTGGGTAGAGACATCACCTGATGCCCTTTGAATAGAGGCCTGTAGCCTTGAGGAGACCCCGAGCCTATCCTGACCCCCAGAGCAAGGGCAGGAAGGGAGAGGAACAAAGATCTGGTGAATTCCTTTAAAGACTCAGGGAAATACCTCTCACTAAACATAGTTTCACAGACATCTTTCAGCGTGCTGTTCACCCCGAGTTATCATGGAACTGGGCTGTGCTTCCTGGGCTGTCCACAGGACAGTTTGAGGATCTGTGTAACAAAGTCTGTGCCCTCGCTCACTGCTCAGTTTGTCTTGTTCATCTGCTTATCCACATCTCAGAGGACAGAGTCCTCACACTCTAAACGCTACAAATGCTGAGATTTATAGGAAAGCCCTCTAGGTTTATCACAAACCATGGTGACAGTGGACACTTAGTACCTTCCAGCCCTTGACAGTTATCTTGTTCTGAAAAGTGACCTCCTCAGTCAGGTGGGGTGGAGAGTACCCCAAGCAGTGCTCAGGAGAGCCAGAGACCACTCTGGGTGGTGCTTGTGCAGACAGGACAGTGCTCTGGTCTAGTGGTACTGAGGACCCAAGGCCACATCTGTTTGTGTGTGGGAAGCCACAAGGTGCCAAGTATCAAACTCAGGGTCCCCACTTGCAAGACCTGCACTTGAGGCACTTCCCTAGTCCCACACGGCACTCTTTTTTCAACCCCCTTATAGCTGACGACAGAGCCATGTTTCCTTTGTTCCAAGTCTCCACACACAGGGGTGACCTATAATTCACGGTGACCCAGCCCTTCTTGTCCCCAGTATCCAGTTTACATAGACCAGTCTGAAGAATATTCAGCCCAACACTTGGAAGTTTGTCCCAACTTCTGGGCAGTGCTCTAAGAGCAATGTATGGAAGGATGTTGGGGCATTGAGAAGGTGACAGTGGTCATGATTTGATACACGTCAGTTCTGCTACAGATAAAATGATGATACTTAACACCGTGATGGATTTTAAGAGCTGGTTTATTTTGCAACCAACTTACTTTAGGGTAATCGGTCATCAGGACACTTTGAGAGCCCAGAATTTCAGAACTGGCACCCGCAAGGCCACGTACACAGTTGTTTATTGTCTTGTTTACGAGCGCACCCTAGTGGCAGCCTTCATCGGTGACTTGGTAAGGTAAACTCCCATAGTCCCATAGATAAAGCAGCAGAGAAAGGAAATGAAGGCCTGAAACCACTTAATGTTGCAAAACTCTAATTATGGAGAGGAAGCAATGTAGGAGAGCTGCCTAAGAGGTTTTTTTTTAAGTGCCACAAAACCAATAAAGGTGTTTTTTAAGAAAGGGTGGGCTAAACCAAACCAGAGAGGGTTGGCCACAGAACCCTTTGAGTGATACTTAGAGCTCAAGTTTTAGAAATGGCATGGTCTGTCCAGACCACATGGGAGGCATTGCTAAGTGGGCTTGGTTACTTTCAGAAGTGTTACAGGGCTTTTTGAACAGTGCCTGCCCACTTGCTTTGGGGAGCTTTTTTTTTTTTTTGTCCTTTTTGGGTCACACCCGGCGATGCACAAGGGTTACTCCTGGCTCATGCACACAGGAATTACTCCTGATGGTGCTCAGGAGACCGTATGGGATGCTGGAAATTGAATCTGGGTCGGCTGCGTGCAAGGCAAATGCCCTACCCACTGTGCTATCACTCCAGCCCCCTGGGGAGCTATTTTTGACACCTTCAGAGCTCAGACTGGTGCAGGAGGAGGTTACGTCCATCACCGAGAAAGACCAGTAATCACTTTTCTTATGATACTATTATGGTACTATTATGGTCAATGCATTGACCACGTCCATTGTCTTAGAAATGGCTTCCTAGGCAAGAGAGACAGTAAAGGGTGGGTGCTTGCCTTGCATGCAACCACTGGTTTTGATCCCTAGCACTGATATGGTCCCCAAGTTTTGCCAGGAGCGATTCCTGAGCACTGAGCCAGGAGTAAGCTTCCCTGAGCAACTCTCCCAGTGTGAAAACAGGCTGGTGTCAATTATTTCATGGAGATTCTTCACTTTTGTAATTGAGTGGCTTCCTTGGGCTGTGCTTGTAGGAGAGATAGACTAAATATGCTAATCATTCAAAACAAATGACTGGTCCTTGCCCTGGGACAATCAGTCAATGCGATGCAGGCAACAGGTCAATTTGGCTTGATGGATTTTTCACAATAATCCCTCTCTGTGAAATAAAGGGACTGGGCTAGCTGACCTTGAAGGTCGCATTCTGTTCTACCACGGTTAGTCAACTCAATCTAACTAACCTTTTGCATTGGCATCATGTAGACACCAGTACTTTATTCACGTTAAGTCATAATTGCTTGGGTCAGTCTTAAGGAATGCCATAAAGTCTAATATCACTTTCACTCGCCCACTCATCTTTTAGCAAATAACCACACGCTGAGAAGGAAGCGGTTTTAAAAATTCAAACCACTTGGTATTGTTTAAGTTTAAAGAAACTTAAGGAAAAAACAACCCACTGATCTGGTGGATTGTCCTTCGGCCGATTGTTCTCAGGCTCGGGTTGATGGATCAAGCTGGTCACTGACCTTTTTTGGTTTGTGGTCAAGATTTTAAGGAAGTTCAGCCATAAGTCAGACTCCTTTATGGAAGGGACACATCTCCTCCTTGCGTTCTCATTCCTTTCCTCCTCTTCCCTGCCCTGGTCTCTTTCGGGTCTAACTTATCTGAAAGCTGAGTGACAAGAGTGTGACAGCTCCTCTCTGGGGACTGCAATGTGGGCACTCTGCAAAGACCATGCACTAGATTAAAGTAATGTTTGGTTGTTTTCAGGGGGAAACGCTGGCATCAATTACCGGGAGTGGTATAAGCCCCTAGTGTGGTTTTGGATCCTTGTTGGCCTGGCCTACTTTGCAGCCGTCCTCAGTATGATCGGAGATTGGCTACGGGTTCTGTCCAAAAAGACAAAAGAAGAGGTAGGATCTCTTCTAAATCTGTGAGTGTTCGTGAGATCAGATTAGCTCCTATGAAGAATGATTTGCCTTGAGTGTTTTTACGGAATGGAGGGCTCCTAAGGCTTCCTCCACTTGAGTCATGAGCTCCATCCATGTCCAATGGAAATGGGAACTGCAGTTATTTCTGGCTCCCATGTTTTGGCAGGTGAGAAAACCTGGTGAGTCAGTCACTCACCAGCCCACGGATCATGGAAACACTAGTAAACAACGGATTGTAAAACATGAAAAGGAAAGGAAAATAAAGTAGAAATGGCGTCGACCATGGTGGGAGGAGGGTTGCAGTTGTTCTAGGCAATTCCTGACAGGCCTGGGAACACGCCCCACCCCCCAAGCGGGGCTAGGCAATCTTACTCCATTCTGTGCAGGGCTGAGTCCTGGGGGGAGGCAAACCGAGGGCAAGTGAGTCCAGGGGTTCCCCCAAGTCCTTTCTTTCACCCATGTTCTCTCTAGGTTGTCAGCTCTGTGAAAACAAATATTCCCCTCTAGTTCCCTCATGTACAGGAAAACCTCAACGAAAGCGAGGAGGAAGGAAAGGTCGATTTCATGGCTAAAACAAGTGCCCCCATAGAGCTTCTAGGAAGTGGGTTGGGGGTGGGAAGGTACAGTATTAAGAGGGCAAGGGAAGGCAAAGGGAAGATAAGAGCCAAAAAAAAAAAAATAAGAGGGACAACCTGGAGCTAGTGGGGAGGGCACTTGCCTTGCATCCCACCAACCCAGGTGCCATCTCCAGCTTCCCATAAGGTCCTCCAAAGCCACCAGGAGTGATTTCTGGGTGCAGAAACAGGAGTAAGCCCTGAGCACCGCCGGGTTGTAGCTCCAAAACAAAAAAAAAAAACCAAAAAAAGAGGGTCAGCCTCTTAAATGCCCCATCTCTTCCTTGGAGAGACACAGGTCAAGTTCAAATGGGGGGGGCGGGGGCGGTGAATCTGGAGGACAGCTACCAAGGGGAGAACTGTTCTCTGTCATGGCTGGCCCCAGGTGTTCATTTCCTGGCTGACATAAAGCCTCCGAGTCAGTTTCCACTGTCACCCACCCCAGATAGCTAGTGTACTGCCTGTAGGACAGCTGTGTTAAGGCAAGCGAGAGTAAACAGCAGAGACAACGAACTTTCCTAAACATAAAAGAAAACCCAAGTTACTCTTGGGCCCAGGAAGGCACGGATGCTGGGCCTTGTGCCCTGCAGAAGGCAGGCCAGCGGGGAAAGCTGGCCTCTGAGATTCGGAAAGTGCTCCCCTCCGCAGGCTTTGGGAACATGTCTGGTGCTCTGGGCTGGACAGCTTAGCCCTGGCCTGTTGGAGGGCGGTGGCTGACCCATTTATTAGAAAGGTGCAGCAAGCTTAACGGGACACTGACCCTAGTGCCCTGGTTCCCAGGATATACACCACATCACTCATCCAGTTCCCACTCTCAATCCTGGGGTGGGAGGGGGGAGGCCTCCAGCCTGTGTTCTCTCCTAGTCAACAAGAGATGGGGCGTTTGGGTGGCAGGAGAGATAGAGACAGAACAGCAGGTCACCATTCTCTGTCCCTGGGCGTCAGATCCCTCCCTCCAGGTCCCCCCGTACCCACCCCACTCCAGTCAACCTTCACCCTCAGGGACACCTGCTTTCAACTTTCAACCCCAGGGCTGGGCTGGGCTGGGCTGGGCTGGGGTGGCGCCGGGCTCTCCCCACCACCCCACCACCTCCAGCATTCTCAAGCACGCTCTTGCTCTCCTGTCCCCGTCCCCATCCCTTCCAGGTGGGTGAGATCAAGGCGCACGCAGCCGAGTGGAAGGCCAACGTCACGGCCGAGTTCCGGGAGACGCGGCGGCGGCTCAGCGTGGAGATCCACGACAAGTTGCAGCGCGCCGCCACCCTGCGCAGCATGGAGCGCCGGCGCCTGGGCCTGGACCAGCGGGCGCACTCGCTGGACATGCTGTCGCCCGAGAAGCGCTCCGTCTTCGCCGCCCTCGACACCGGCCGCTTCAAGGCCTCGTCGCAGGAGAGCATCAACAACCGGCCCAACAACCTGCGCCTCAAGGGCTCCGAGCAGCTGCACAAGCACGGCCAGGGCGCCTCCGAGGACAACATCATCAACAAGCTCGGCTCCACCTCGCGGCTCACCAAGAGGAAAAACAAGGACCTCAAGAAGGCCCTGCCCGAGGACGTGCAGAAGATCTACAAGACCTTCCGCAACTACTCCCTGGACGAGGAGAAGAAGGAGGAGGAGACGGAGAAGATGTGCAACTCGGACCACTCGAGCACGGCCGCGCTCACCGACTGCGTCCAGCAGCCGGCGGCCGAGAACGGCGTGGTCCCCAGCGACGCCAAAGACAGGGACCCGGAGAACAACTCTCTGCTTGAGGACAGAAACTAACGGGGATGGGACCCTCGGCTCCACCGCCGTTTGCGCGTGCGCGTGCGTGGACCTGTGTGCGTGCGTGTGCGTGCTTTGAAATCTTCACCCCGACACGCGTGCCTTAAACAGACTTCTTGCTCGTCCGAAATTACATAGCGTTGGAGAATATCTTTCACTGTGCCATATACCACCCAGAAAGCTCGCCCTGCCCAGCGGAGCCGGAGAACCAGGCCCCCGCACTCCCGAGGGCGACGCAGGGATGCCCAGGGAGTATTGGCGCCAGCGTGGGGGGTCGCGCCGGCCACCGGTGTCCAGGACGCGCCCGGGGCCTGCCTGGAGGGGTCTGCATGCCGCAGTGTGCAACTCCCAAGGCTGCAACCAGCCATCAGGAGGTGCTGTCTTGTCCTAGCACTTTGCCCTAAAGGGCAGTCATGCTGAGAGCAGCCTCCTGGAAGCAACGGGCGTTATCTCTGATGTAGAGGCCCCTTCCCAGAGCCTGTGTGCTTGGGGGGCTAGAGCTGACCTATTGGCATGTGCTCTGAGCTGGATTTTTTTTCTTTTTTTGATGCAAACCCATTCGGCGGCAAACCTAGTCTTTCTAAGTTCCAAATGAATGTCTGTGCGACCCGAGAGCACCTGAAATTTGTTGGAAGCACATAAGAGCACAGGTATTGAGAGGTGCGATTGAGTTAAAAAAAAAAAACAAACCACACTAACACTTGCAAACATGTCACACTGTGGAGATTGCAGTCACCCATGGCCGAGGCCTACTATGTTTTATTTTAGTTTCTTCCTGTCTCACAGGGGTGGGGAGCCCACGTGCAAGCTCTTCTGAGTGTTTGGCCCCCACCTCAGCAGAGTGATATAGGAAAATTCAGGCACTTTCCTCATTGGGTGCCATGGTGAAAATATGCCTCTGCGTTCCCTTTTTCTAGTGGAACATTGGTTAGAACTGGTTTAGATGAACAGGGGGAAATATACCAAAACTATTGCCTTGCATGATGCCAGTGGCTTGCTGTTCTATCTAGCTAGTCCTTTTTTTTTTCTTTTTTAAATACAAGAATAGACATCCTGCATGTCTGAGACATACCTAGAACAACCACGGTATCATTCCATCTCAGGGCTCTCTGTCCCACTGGGTGTCCCAGGTGAGACCTAGTCAGAAGATCCAATTCTGCTCTCACCAAGCAAATGGGAAACTAATCTTCCAACCAACCCTTGATTGAACTGTCATCATTGCTTGCAGCTTAAGTGCCGTTAGTACCATGGAGGGGGAGGGGTATATGACTTAAATGAAGTATTTTAAAATGTTTCACTTTTATGTTTGGGTGCTTTTTTTTTAAATTTTGAGAGCATCACTTCTTCCCTTTCTCTTTGTTCCACCCCTCAGCCCCCTGGTTAAAGTGGTTTTGAGGTATACAATATCTGACATGGGATACTTCTGCGTGTTCCTTGGGCTCAGAGTTTTTGGGGAAGCAAAGTGGGGATGCAGGGAGGGGCTGACCAGTCCTAGTTTTTGTGAAGAGGATTTCAGATGGCTTTTCATCAGAGAGGGTAAATGTGTTATTAGATCAAACACATCCTGTGATGCCTCATTCTTTACTTTAAAAAAATGGACCATTGAGAGGTTCAAACTTAGCACTTTGGTTCACACACATAAGCATTATGGATTTGGTGACACTGGGATATTGTTGGGGGGGGGATTTTACATGACTAATAGAGAGCAGATTGATCAGAAGGTCCTAGGATGAGGGGAGATTTCTAGAAAGCATATGCTTTCTCACTTCCCTAGAGAACTAATTCCATCACATTCTCAGCCACAGGAGACCTCTTCCTCTCCCTTTCCCTGAATTTCTAGCTCTTCCCCTCATGGAGTACACGCAGAACCCCCTACCCCACCCCACCCCCAGTGTCAGTTTTTAGATTCAAGTTTAAAGTTTTGGCCTTGCTTTTGGAAGAGAAGTCAAGAAGGAGTGACTTTGAGACAGCCTGTTCTATCCCAGCTGGGTTTGGGTTAGCTCCATTGGGCTGGAGAAATGGACTTCCTGTGTACACATACTAATTGACACTTGGGAGATGTTTGTGTGGTGTAGGCATTCATACTTCCTATGGGCATCATTTCAGTCTGATAAACCGTTTTCAGAAATTGGAGGAAACTGAGAATTTTCCTCCAATTTCTATGTTAAGTCAAAAAGCTTCTTGATTGAACTATCCATGGATCTCCTTTGTTTGGGTTCCTACCTATTGTGACTTAGTAACTTCTGGACAAAGAGCCCCCCCGACCCCCGAACCACCACTGCCAAGCATTCATACAGTGGCTTCCATGGGCAGGCATGAGATTAGGCACTTTATAGTCATAAACTCACTGAGACTTCACAGCAACACTGGGAGGGAAGTGTTCGCAAACAGGAAGACAGATGTGGAGGCTCAGGGAAGCCAAGTAACATCTTATCAATGGCAAGAAGGTGGGAAAGCTGGTTTTCAAAGGCTTTGACCAAAGTCTGCTTTTGACTTTGCTATGGTGTCTGTATCTATACTGTCATGTGGTGTGTGTTCGTGTGTGTATGTGTGTGTGTATGTGTGTATGCATGCGCATGTGTGCGTGCACTTATATCTTTCTAGATTCATAGACACAGCTTTCAGACATAGGAGAAGATCACTGTTACTACCAAGAGGAATTTAGGTCTGTGTGTATTTGTTTGTTTTTGGTTTTTAATTTGGGAGTGCTCTTTGTGCATCCCTTCTGTGTTGTTTAAAAATGCCCTTTGGAAGCACTCTTTTGCACTTTACCTGTTTACCTTGCAGGAATTCCGCATCTAGCAGGAATAGAACAATTTAAAGCACTAAGCTGCACACTCTACAAAACAGAACAGGGGTTGGTGTGTGTATAATACTTCTCCAATGAGTCAAGTCTCAGTGATATGGAGGGATTGAAACAAGCTCTTAGCTAAGAGTGTGGAAATCTTCAATAGCCCATTCCTGTGGCACAGATAGGGCCAAGAACCTGATGAATAAAATCACAGAAGGATCCTCTGTGGAGATTGATCCATTAAATTTGTGGGCCAAGTGCCTGGCAAACTGTAATATATTATCCAAAGGAGAAGCTGAGAGGGAATAAGAAGTTGGAATCCTCTTTGTATAAGCTGAGATTTGTGGGGAGGCCAGTTATTTTGAAGCGGCTTGAATGTTACCTTCCTAAAGCTGGAGCCAAATAATAGGTAGAATATATATGGCTATAGAAAAGCAGTTGCAAATTCTGTAAATACATGTGGAGAAGGCAAATCAACTACAGATTTTGTATCATCCGCCCTGCCTTGCTCTCCAACCTGCACGCCCTGCTGACCCTGAGCCCCAAACAAAGGCTTTAATTTGCACACGAATCAGCTCATCTACAGAATATTCCGTGACAATGGCACCTTTTTACTTTTTACTGGAAATTCCTCCTAGACCAGTGCTGGAGACTTACTGGTGAGAATCGAGGGTCAATTTAGAGAAACTGCAGCTCAGTACTCCTAAACCCAAGTTCGAGACTAGAATGTGCTGCATTTAGCATAGGGCCTTCATATGTGTTGTGGTCAGAGATGTCCCTGACCTACGGTTAAGGTGACAGATGACCTGTCTGGTGATTGTGGGTACCCAAGTCCCCTTGTACTTCCCTTAGCAGCATACCATGGGAATCGAACACAGATCAGGAATGGTTAAGTCCCTTTGAGGGTTGCAGGTTCTCTGACTGAACCTTCCTAGCCCATGACCTATTGACATTTATTAAGAGTATTATAAGCTGGATTTGTGAATACTGGATAATGAACCCATTACTTTGAGGCTTTGTTGAGACCTTCAGTCTCCTTCCCTTTGGGGGATTGTTTTCTGGGTAATTTGTAGAACCAGATGTATTGGGGAACCCAGTGTTCAAATTTAGGTCAAGTCTTTCTGTTCTCACTAGTAGCACAGTATCAGCAGAGGGCCCGTGCCCTGGGCCCTTTGTGCATGGTTTCAAATAGAGAATTTTTAGCTGTTGCTATTTTCAGTCAGTTGTAGCAAAGGTTCCTTTTGATTACTTCTGAATTCATAAACTACAGACAGACCTTGTCCTTTGTGTCTCACTCAGCCACACACCAGCCCACACAGAACATGGCTGCTCCATTCTGTATTGAAAGTGAGCTGCACATGACATTATTAGCAAATCATTCCCTTGCTTCCCTCTGAGATGTTATCATTTCCTGATGGAGTCAATTCTGCTCATCTATTTGTCTGCTTGGTTTGGGGGGGGGGTAGTGAGAATGGGGCCAGAATTTGGGTAAGGCAGACTTGTGCTTACTGTATTGGGTAAGAGCGCAAACCATTCAGCGTATTCCATGGTCCCAGACTGCAGGAATGCATGTAGGAAAATAAACATGTAGGACTCTCCAAAAGAGGAGGGTGAGGGGATTAGCACTGCAGTTCATGCCTCGGCTTTCCATGTCCTGCTTATTTCCCATGTGGGAGCTATTCTTTCTCCATGCCAGGAGGCATTTGTGTGAAAAGATAGTAGCTGCATGAGATTTTGGTGGGAGAGCCTAAGAGCGAGTCAGCAATGGCCTTAATAAAAGAAAAGCGATCTCTCTCTGAAGCGAAGGTGACTTGAATATGCCAGGTGGGTGCCGTAGTTCTGCATGTGCAACCTTGGGGATAGCATGCCCCTTCGATGGCTGTAAATAAAGCCCTGTGCTCTGTCCTTACCCCACAAATCAGCTGCATTTATTCCCTCTCCTCTCACCATTTGTCTGACTTTGAGTCCTCCCATGGCCGCCCCTTAGTCACATGACATCAGCACAGTCACATGACATCAGCACAGTCACATGACATCAGCACAGCCACATGACATCACACAGTGGCACAGAGGAGAAATCAGAACTCTTGACAAGTTTACTGAAAGTGATGATCATGTTCACAGGTGCCTACAAGACTTGGAATCTACTCTGTGTTCGATTCTCAAATGAAAAATCCCAAATAGTTCCCTGTTTATTAAAAAAGAAAAAAAGTCCTGAGAGGACTCTTGCTCCATTAATATGGCAGACCTAAGGATTCACGGCAAAACTTCTGGGCCATCAGGAAGTCAAGTTAGAAGGGAGAACTACAGCGGCGCCTAGAAGAGATATTTCAACCAACTCACAAGGCAGCCTCTGGTCACTTCCCCACTCCAGAGCGACAGGCAGGGGACACCCAGTGACAATGACAACGATGACACTAATCCATGTGTGGAGGTGTTTTATCTAGTTTTTTTCTCTCTCTGTAGGATTTTATGGTGCTTTAAAAAAAAGGCATTTTACAGAAAATAACGTGGGGTGTGGGGGGTGGGGAGGAGGGGATTTCGTAATGTTCTTAGGAAAAATACAAAGGGAAATCTGCTTGTAACATTTCAATAAGCTGTGCTGCTATTGTCTTTATTTGATGATGTAATTCTTTTCCCCAGTGATGGAGAAAATGGCAACAAAGACCTTTTGGAAGATCAAATCTAGTGTTGCTCTTGCTTTCTTTAGTGGGACCAAGTATGGTTCAGAATGGCTGGGTTGGGAACTCATCTTCTGAGCTTCGGTCTTCTGGGAACTTCCTGCCTGGCCGGATACTCACTCACATGCCTTCACAGAGCCAATGGAAACACAGTCTCAAAGCGGCATTGTCACTACATCGAGAATGATTATTTTCATCTCCCTGTTTTTACTTTTTTAATTGCAGACAAGGGGCAAAATCAGAAAGTGCCTGGTTGGGGGTGGGGGTCATGTAGTGCTGGGCATCCGACTGAGGGCCTTCGCAATGGAGACACATCTCCCTATCCAATCTCCCTCTTTTTTAATCTCACCCCAATTGCATGAGGCATTGCAGGTTGTGCTGGATGTCAAACCCAGGGCTCCCAAACTTGAGTCACATCCTTGAACCACTGTCCCTCATTTTATCTGACCCCAATTGCATGCTGTGTTTATTGTATGTTGAGCAGCATAAGTCATCATATTTTTCTATGCGTAACACTGAACTTGAATATAGTGATAAGTCTGTCAGTATTATTATTATTACTATAATTTTTATTTTTAATTTATTTTTTCTTTATTTTTTTTATTAGTGAAACACCTTGAGGTACAGTTATAGACTTACAAATTTTTGTGCTTGGGTTTCAGTTATACAATGATCAAGTACCCATCCCTCCACCAGTGCCCATTTTCCATCACCATGGGTCCCAGTATCCCTCCCAGCCCCCCACCTCCCCATCCCACCCTGCCTCTGTGTCTGTCAGTATTAGAAACCACTATTTTTCATTGTTTTGGGGGGTTGCTTCTGACTCTGCATTCAGGAATCACTCCTGGTGGTGCTCGGGGGAACATATGGGATATTGGGATGGAACCCCAAGTCAGCCATATGCAAGGCAAATACCCTACGGCTTGTGCTATTGCTCTGACCTCAGATACCACTTCTTGAGAACTGGTATTTCTGACTGTTTATGATTTAATCCCTGTTATGTGGTCCACCAGACCTCCAAATAGACTTGAAACAATGCAGTCAAATGGTAAAATTTTTGAGCAGCTTGTGTACATAAGGTCCTTTGCTAGGCAGTTGGTAAATATACTAATTACATGTAATCTTCCAATAAAATTAAGTGGGTATCTTTATTTGATACTGAGGAAAAAGAAAGAACTAAGAAATGTCTGACACAATTTAGCTAGTCCCAAACCTAATTTTATTCTTTGGTGCTCAAGGGCTATTCCTGGTTCTGTGCTCAGGACTTACTCCTGGGGGTATTGACTGTATGTGGCGCTGGGAATTGAACCAGCATCAGTCATAAGCAAGGCAAGGAAATCGCCTTATTTCTTGTACTATTCTTTCGTCCACCAGCCCCAATCTGAATAGCTGAAATTGTACAGCCATGTAAATATATGCTTAGAGCACTTTCCTAGAAAAGTGCTCTTTTCTAACTTTTCTACACTATTTCCCCATTTGTGAGAGAGGTACTCTATTCTTTCAAACGTGGAATCCTGGCTGTGGGACTCAACAAGACCATGGTGGTCGAAGTCAAGAACTTGATTCAGGCTAAGCCAGTTCAACTACTCATGGGTTGGGCAAGGACATATCTGACTCAGATCTGGACCTAGCATGGTACATGACACATGGTAAAAATTCAAGTTTTTCTAACGTGCAAATTGAATCTGTGGATATCCTTGATCTTCAAGTATAAAACTCAACAGTATTGGTCTGTAGGACCTGGAGTTCATTTCTGCCTCACTGTGCAGCAGTTTTTGCTACCACCATTTTGAATTATCTGTAAATTCCCCAAGTGGGCCAGGCTTTATTCGCTTAGCTTCAAGTCTTTGCACATGCTGTTTTGCTTGAAAGTGCCTCACTTATAGGCAACCTACGTTCGTTATGACCCCACTCATTCAAAATCCTTCCACGCACAGTGGAATCCTTTGATTTCACCATGACCCTATTCAATCCAAGTCCTTCGGAACCAAACAAAATAGTTACCGCTGGGAAATCTTGCCTCATTTCTCATGGGTTTGTCAAGAGTTGGCCGCCTTCCACATAGCGTGGGCTCTCCAGTCCAACATGGCACCTACTATGCTAGCTGGTAACTACTGGTTTCCTTGTCTGTTTGGTATAAGACTGCAATCTCTTCAGGGCAGGGACTATGCCTTTTGGTTCCATTCTCTACACTAAGCTTTATACCAACTCTAAAAATGACTAGTTTGAAGATTTAAATGTTCATTTTGGTTTTTTTTTCTGTCTCATAAATTGGACATTGTTTGGAGTCAAGACTTGCAGAATAGGAAATATATCCAACTCTTAAGTGTCATCCTATTGGTCAAACCAAAGGGTTTAGTATAAAGTAAGGAGTTAGACTTGTTTTTTGGTCTTATAACAAACTCTAAAATTCTAATCATGGTTATAGTTGTTGAAATAACTGGACTCTAAAAACTATTTGAAACATAGCCCTCATGTTTTGATTAGACAGAATATTAATTTCAAATCAATACATTATAGAGACAGTTTTAATTGTCTATGCACTTAGAAAACATGAAATTATTCATTGTTCCGCCATTTCTATGTCCAAGACAGGTTTTTCATAAAGACAGGTTTTTCATCATGTATTTTAAGAATTTCTCCCTATTAATCCAGGAGCACTTTAGAGCCCACATTTAAAAATCAATATAAAACTATGACCCCCATTTTATTCTTAAAATGAGGATTAGACACCCTTGTAAGTCCTGTGGGTTTTTCATGGAATCCCAAAGGTTGGAACTATTTTCAGAATAATACTAAAATATTATTGACCTTTTTCCCAGTCTTTTTTTTTGTTTGTTTGTTTTAGGAAGGCAAGGCTTTAGAATTTGGCACTCAGAGAACAAGCAAAGGATAATCTCATTCTTTTTTTTCTTTGAACAGCAAAGAATCTTTCAAAAATAATAGCCTCCAAAGTACTTAGAGACTTTTATTTATAAGGGATTTTTGGTTAGGTTTTTATTTAAAAGGGATCTTAGCAACAGTAGCAACAATAAAAATGATTTCTTTCTAGTTACCTCTGACAGTCCTATAGAGGGGCCTCCCAGGAGTATTTCTTGGCTACCAAAGTATTTCTTGGCCACCAAACTGTGCGCAAAACTGTGTATTCTAAAAGGTTCTCTGCACCTCCTAATGGTGCCCTACTGATAAAGGTCATTTAATGTTTTTTTGTGGCTATATTTTTGGTTTAATTTGGGGGCCACACTGAGTGGTGCTCAGGGCTTACTCCTGGTTCTGTGCTCAGGGATCCCTCTTAGCAGTGCTGGGGAAACCATATGGGATGCTGGCAATTGAATCTGGGTCAGCTGTGTGCAAGGCAGGTACCCCTTCCTGCTGTACTATTGTTCTGGCCTTTACTTTTGTAGCGTCTTTCCCACATTGAAAGCTCCGTAAAAAGGTCTCTCATCATTTTTTTCTGGACCCAACATAGGACTTAGAACATAGAAGGAACTTAAAAGATATACATAGTAGGACCATAAAAGATATTTGTTGCATAATAGTAAACTGCAACATTGGTGTTGAGTGAAGGCAGGTTTACAGAGAATAGGAACAGAGGAAGAGAGCCCAAATATGGATGAGCTGAAGGAATGGTGAGGAGAAGGTAAGGTATAAGGAACCCAGGAGAAAGTGTTGTGGTTCGGGCAAAGGGAAAGTGTCTTGGAAAATTTCTGGAGACAAAGTACTAACCGCAAAGGAAATTTTTTTTTAACCTAGTCATGTTTATGAACTTTCACCAACCACAGGAATCAGAGTCATGCAACTAAACTTTAAAAATTTTTTAAAATTTATTTTATTTGGGGCTGGAGCGATAGCACAGCGGGTAGGGCATTTGCCTTGCACGCAGCCAACATGGCCGACCCGGGTTCGATTCCCGGCATCCCATATAGTTCCCCGAGCACCGCCAGGAGAAATTCCTGAGTGCATGATCCAGGAGTAACCCCTGAGCATCGTCGGGTATGACCCAAAAAGCAAAAAAAAAAAAAAATTATTTGTTGTGCAACTAATATTAATGCAAAATAATTTAAATTTCAAAATTCTAGAACATACATGAATATATTCATTTGTGAGGAGTTAAGAAAATGCAACATCCATCCATTATGTTTATAGGAAATATTTTTAAGATTCTAGTTACGTTCTGTAAGAATGTAAAAACATGAGCAAAAGTTAAAAAGACCTCAGGCAAATTATTTGGAAGAGTTAATTATAATTATTTCACACATTTTAAAGGCCACTATTATAAGATAAATAATTTTCTCTCACTTGGAGCAAGGTAACATTAAAATATTTTTCAATATATTAGCCCATTTCAGCTGCCAACATCAATGGTCTTTATAAATTATTTGCAAACACCTCAGTAAAAGAAATCAGTAAAAGAAATTTAAAAAAAAAGTTAATAAAATCTTTTAAAAATCAGAAAAAAGTAATTGCAAGACTTCAGTAAGATATAAATTTTTAAATGAAGAATATTTCAAAGCTTCAATAATTCACAGCTTAGGTTGCAAATGTAAGAAAGAAATGTACATTATGCCATAATTTATGGTTGCACATTTCAGTATTTCATGTACAGTTAAGCTATGCCATAAAGACTATTCTGTTCTTTAGTTGATTGAATAGAAAGAAAACAAATTTCCCCACTAAATTATTGTAGCAGGGGCAAATCAAAGAAATAACTAGTGGTGATGGTAATTGGTTAAGATGATGTGATCCACTCAATCTATCCATGCAGATTTGTGCTAAACTGCATGCAGCAGAGCCTAGAGAGTAGAAATTGTCCCTGCTTTCAAAGCAGAGAGAAGGCGCACTGTGCAATGCGCTCTGGGAAGGAAGAGCTGTAATGCGGTTTGGCGGAAGAACTATTGGACTGTATGTGATTGGGTCCAAATGTACAAGGAACACCCACATGTGTGTTAAGAATTCTGGGTGCACAAGGATCGGTGTGCACCGTGGCAGTCAAATCACGTTGACTCTTAGGAAACGTGTTAGAGGAAGCATTTTAAAGAAGGTGTTGGACTGGTTAGGGAGTGGGGTAGGGACTGGTTCCAAAGTGCTGTTACCCTGTAAGAATGTTTCAGATGGATCCCTTTGTCCCGAGGTTACCTCACGTGAATCCTCACTTGGGATTCCTTTATTGGAAGACATTTTGTTAGGGAGGAACGCTTTTATATGACTGAAATAAACCACAGACACCCTCCCCACATGTCCCAGCCAAGTGAAACAGATGCATAGAAGTTAGAACCCTTATCCATCGCCACTTACAACAGACCTGTAACTTCTGAAATCAACTGAAGAATAGAAGGTATAGTAACTTCTTTCCCCTTTTCTTGGCTTTCCCGGTTTCCTCACCTAGCATCAAGTAATCAGAATCTCTGGTTTCATTTTCTCAGAGGAGAAATAAAATGACAAGAGTACTTCTGCGTATCTGTTTCAAATATGCCAGGCTAGCAAATTTCCCGGGCCTGGAAACAGTGACCTAGAGCATAGAAAAGCAATGATCCTTCCGCACCCTGTTACAAAACTTCTTTAAAGCATTCCTTGGTAGGCTTCCATCTGTAAAGGAGTTCCTGGGGGAGGACCCGGGGCACAGGGGACAGGGCAGGACCCCACATTTGCAGCTTGAACCATTTATCCAGAGAGTTTTCCCACTACCCATTCTTATATAACTGGGAGGCAGAAAATGGTTGATGGACATAAAATCAAGTGCATTGTCATTTAAAGGGATCTCCTGACCCTGCTTTTGATTGTTTCCTCTCCCTATCCTGAAGGATGATTCTTTAAAAAAATTTTTTAATTGAAGCACCATGAATGACAAAGCCACAGAGTTATTTATGATTGAGTTTCAGGCATACAATGTTCCAACCCCAATCCTAAAGGGTGGTTCTTAATTTGAACCTATATCATCTTTTTAAGCTTTTTTTATTTATTGAATCACCGTGAGAACAGTCACAAAGCCTTTCAGTTCAAGTCTCGGTCAGTCATACAGTGATCAAACACCCATTCCTTCACCAGTGCACATTTTCCACCACCAAGAACCCCAGTATACCCCACCTCCTACCCACCTCCAGCCTGTGTGGCAGATTTCCACTTTACTCTCTCTCTCTGTCTACGTTGATCACATTCAATATTATGACAAAAGAGCAAACATTGTTATTTGGAATTTTCCCCAGTATTCAGACCTGCCACAAAGACATCATTAGAAAATTTGTTTTCTATTGCTGATTATGAAGAACATATGTCATCGTGTGGTCACAATAGTGGCCACGCAAATTTGGATTTCTGATATTTTAGTAATAAACCTAGAGGGGTTACTACCAGAAGCCTCTGGGTTCTGAGATTGGTATGTGTGCCTCTGGGATTATGGTCGGTCAGAAGCCAGAGGAGTCATTTGAGGGTGGCAACCCTGAGCATTGTCATGGCGGGGAGGAGGGCCGATTCCAGCCCCATTCCATGAAGCCCCACGTGCCTTGTCAATGCAGTCTCATACCTGGCTGTTCATAAAAGATGCAGGTCACCATGTCACCGCCATAAAGGGGAACAGGCGGAGGGACAGACACCCTTCCCCTCCCAGGGCGGCATAGCACCATAGTTAAATACACAGTCCAGATGTATTTCAGTTGGGCATTATCTTTTGCTCAGATTTTCCCACCACCATTCAAGCCTGATTTTCAGGGACAAATGCTAGATCATTTACTTTCCATTGGTCACTTTGCATATCAGGAAATGTTGCAGGGCCACGTAAGCGGCCGTGAGTTTCAGAAAATAGTGCTGGTACCTGCATGTGAGAACCCTGCTTGTAGAAGCTCATGGTCACCGGGATTGCATCTGGAGAAGGCAGGGAGACAGCACCTACCCCATCTGGGACCTCCCGATGATATCAGTTCTGAATGGGGCCCGGAGAATCCCCTGGGAAAACCTATATCATCTTTTTCTTCCCCCCTCCCTCTCCCCTCCTTTCCTCCCCTATCCCCTTACCCTCTCCTCCCTTCAAAAATTTATATTTTTGAATAAAAATTCAAAATCCCTAAGCAGGATAGGAGTGAAAAAATATTTTCTTATTCTAGTTCAGTGCAACCATAAGCACCACGATTGAATGCCATACTCTGTGCCAAGTGCCGAGGAGTTTGTCTTGCCTTCCCCTCCCTTCCCCTCCCTTCCCTTCTTTTTCCATCCCCTCCCCTCCCCTTCCCTTCTCTTCTTCCTTCTTCCTTCCTCCTTCCACCTTCCCTCCCTTCCCCTTCCCTCCCCTCCCCTCCCCTCCCCTCTCCTTTTTCACTTTTCTTTTTAAAATCGGTTTTATTTAGGTTTGGAATGGACTATTATTCATACTTTTCACGTGCATGTCATTCCACCACCATACCTGTCACCACAGAGCCTGCTACCTCCATCCTGTTCCAGGGACCATGGACCATTCACTCAGGCAAAGCCAGTTCTATAGGCAAAATCTTTAGTGCTGATAACTTTGACCATTTGTTTTTCCCGAATTATGTTCTTTTTTAATTTTTATTAGTGAAACACCATAAGGTACAGTTGTAGACTTACAAATTTTTGTGCTTGGGTTTCGATTATACAATGATCAAATACCCATCCCTCCACCAGTGCCCATTTTCTACCACCATGGATCCCAGTATCCCTCCCAACCCCATCTCCCCATCCCACCCTGCCTCTGTGGCAGGGCATTCCCCCTTGTTCCCTCTCTCCTTTTGGGTGTTGTGGTCTGCAAAAGAGGCATTGAGTGGTAATCATGTTCGCTCCATAGTCTACTTTCAACCTGCATCTCGCATCCTGGGAGAATCCTCCAAACACACTTTATTTGGTGCTCCCTTCTCTATCTGAGCTCCCCTTTCCCCTAGCATGCCCAGCTGGCCTCTAAGTCATGGAGTATTCCTCCTGGTACTTATCTCGGCTATTCTTGGGTATTAATTTACTATTTTGTTACTTTATGTCCCCCAGATGAATGCAATCTTTTTATGTCTGTCCCTCCCTCTCTTTCTGACTTATTTCACTTAGCATGATACTTTCCATGTAGTAACACTTGTATGTAAATTTCATGACTTCATCTTTTCTAACAGCTACATAGTACTCCATTGTGTAGATGTACCAAAGTTTCTTTAACCAGTCATCTGTTCTTGGGCACTCAGGTTTCTTCCAGTTTCTGGCTATTGTAAAGAGTGCTGCAATGAACAAACAAGTGCAGATGTCACTTCGACTATACATTTTTGCCTCTCTGGGATATATTCCCAGGAGTGGTATTGCTGGGTCAAATGGGAGCTCAATTTCTAATTTTTTGAGAATTGTCCATACTGTTTTCCAAAAGGACTGAACCAGTTGGCATTCCCACCAGCAGTGAAGAAGGGTCCCTTTCTCCCCACATCTGTGCCAGCACAGGTTGCTTTTGTTCTTTTGGATATGGGCCAGTCTCTGAGATGTGAGATGGTATCTCATTGTGGTTTTGATCTGTATCTCCCTGATGATTAATGATGTAGAGCATTTTTTCATGTGCGTTTTAGCCATTCAGGATTTCTTCTTTGAGAAAGTTTCTGTTCATTTCAATGCCCCATTTTTTGATGGGGTTGGATGTTTTCTTCTTGTGGAGTTCAACCAGTATTTTATATATCCTTGGTATCAAACCCTTGTTAGATGTGTATTCGGCGAATATCCTTTCCCATTCTGTAGACTCTCTTTGTATTTTGGTCACTGTTTCTTTTGAGGTGCAGAAGCTTCTTAGTTTGACATAGTTCCATTTATCTATCTCTGTTTTCACTTGCTCGGCCAGTGGCGTGACATCTTTGAAGATACCATTAGCTTCAATGTCATGGAGGGTTTTGCTAACTTTGTCTTCAGTGAACCTTATGGATTCTGGTCTGATGTTGAGGTCTTTAATCCATTTTGATCTTACTTTTGTACATGGTGTTAGGCAGAGATCTGAGTCCATTTATTATGTTCTTTTCAAATCTCACATTTGGGATGAATATTTTTTAAATTGTGGAGTTGGTGACACACACATATAGGTGAATAGAGCTAAATTCCTGGAATTCCATAATATTGTAAACCAATAATAAATTGATAAAAATTAAAAATACTTTTTACAAATACTTTTTATATGTTTATAAAATTAAAAAAATAGTGAATAACTGTGCTAATACATGGATGTTTGCATGAAATAGATCCTACAAATAGAATTTAGGTTTGAAGCAATAGCACAGCGGGTAGGGTGTTTCCCTTGCAAGAAGCCGACTTCCTTTATTCCTCTTGGAGAGCCCGGCAAACTACTGAGAGAATCCC
Organism: Sorex fumeus; assembly: GCF_029834395.1. Lineage (NCBI taxonomy): Eukaryota > Metazoa > Chordata > Mammalia > Eulipotyphla > Soricidae > Sorex > Sorex fumeus. The sequence continues at coordinate 7,254,428 of NW_026606155.1, forward strand.
GCCCACATGGCAGAGCCTGGCAAGCTCCCTGTGGTGTATTCGATATGCCAAAAACAGTAACAACAAGTCTCACAATGGAGATGTTACTAGTGTCTGCTTGAGCAAATCAATAACAACGGGACAACAGTGCTACAGTGCTACAAATAGAATTTATAAGAGTGTAATATAAATTTATAATAGTAAGAGTGAAGAGTTAAAAAAAATTTAAGGGAAGAATCTGCAAAGGCCCTTAGAAGTATGTGTTATATTCAAAGAACAAGAACATTGTATTTATATTAGAAAATATTATATAATAGATTCTGCTGAAGTATTTGGAGTAATAAGTACAGAATGATAAAAATATTTATGGCTGTCAATGTAAAAACACCTAATGAGATATTTAGCATTCAATATAATGAATATAAATTCAAAATACCTTAGCAGGATAGGAGTGAAAAAAACTTTTTTTACTCTAGTCAGGGGCAACCATAAGCACCACAAGTGAATGCCATACTCTGTGCCAAGTGCCAAGGAGTTTGTCTTGCCTTTGAAAAAAGCTTGTTTAATTTTTCTTCTCAATTTGAGAGCTATATACCTCCTATCCCATTGCTTGTCTCTGAAGCGCTGTATTATTTCTGAAAATAATGATAATTTAGATGGATAGAATATTCTTGGTGACATGTTCACCTCATGTTTTTGTACAATATCACTCCATTCTCTTCAGGCTCATAGTCTTGTTTGATAGACCTGCTGTGAATCTATGGACCTTTCTTTAGTACATAAGTTCTTTCTACTTTGACTACTGCCTCTTTATCTTTTGTCAGTTTCAGTCAATATGTCTTGGCATTTTCTTATTTGTGTCTCTGTTTGTTGGGATCTGTTGGACTTCTTGGAACTGCTTGCCTGTATTCCTTAACTCTGGGAAGTTCTCATCTATAATTCCTTTAACTATATTGTTTCTTCATCAAATTTCTGTTCCTGTTCTTCAGAGACTCTTCATTTCTGTTTGTAGTTTTCTCATTTTGGCAATCAGACTTCCTTGTGCTTGGCTGACTACTTGTGGCGTTGCTTCTTTGGGCTCATTAAGCATCCTCACCGAGTCTCACTAAAGTCTTTGAGGACTTATTGAGCTGATTGGTGCTGGCGGAGCCTTTTGTGTGTTGCTCGTTGAACTACTATTTTCCCCATTGGCTTTGTTGTGCTCCTGTTGTGCTGAAGGTGAATCTCTGTAGTTAGTCCCTCTGGGACTCTCTAAGGCATTAGGCTGAGAGTTGCTCTTTTCCTTTCCTGCTTTTACTCTGTGATAGAATATGTAGCTGCGTAGTGTGAAATTTGATGATCTACTGTACCCTTGACTGGCATCTGATCTTTTTTTGATTAGGCAGGGGCAGCAGCTCCATTTTTCTTCCAGATCCATAAAAGATTTGTGTTCTACAAGCACTTTGGATCATCGCTTTGTGAGGAGGGAGTCAAGGAGGACAGTGCTTGCCATTAGAGGCAAGTAATCTGGTTGGCATCCCAGCTGACACTGTTCCCAGATTTCCTGGTCCATACACACCACCCTGCTGAGCAATCCTCTGGGAATTCTTGAGGTCAGAGGGCTTTGAAGACACCACTCCAGAGATGGGGAAAGACAGCACAAAAAGGGGTGCTGTCTCCCCATAATGTGTATTTGTTGTGGTTAGGTTAACAGAATTTGCTGAGTCATTGTCCCTTAATGGGTTGGAGTGATAGAACAGCAGGTAGGACTTTGCCTTAAACATGCTGACACGGTCAACCCGAGTTGGGTTCCTCCACCCCTCTCAGAGAGCCCGGCAAGCAACCAAGAGTATCTTGCCCTATGGCAAAGCCTGGAAAACTGCCCATGACATATTCGATATGCCAAACATAGTAACAAGTCTCACAATGTTATTGGGCCAGCTCGAGCAAATCGATGAACAACGGGAGGACAGTGACAGTGACAGATTGTCCCTCCACAATTAGCAGCAGCTCAGAATTGATTTGGGGTCATCTTTCCTCCCTCACAGAGAGCTTATGTTAATTGAATTGCCCTGCAACCATTGCTACCACCCACTAAAGTGCTCCCAAGGTATTCCCAATTCCCTGGTGCTTATGTTTGCCTTCTCCTTTGTGCCTTGCTTTCCCCGTCTGTTAATCATTTATTGCATTGTTTCACATTTTATCCCTGTTCTCTCACCCTGCACACAGCAGTTTCTCCTTCCCTGTATTAGCACTGTTTGATCTCAAGAAAGTCATCGCTGGCCATCAGCCTATCCACCTGTTCTTCGTCCATCCACTGGGGGGAAGACTTTTGGTCTCCAATGCATCAGGGGACACTGTCAATCTGAGTCAGTGACAGAATCTTCCTAGTCAAGTTTCTGCTTTCTCCCTCTTTCCTGCCAAGGCAGACACATTTGTGGGCTGAGCAGAGTTTACCTTCTTCCTCAGGCAAAGTGGAAAGGAGAAGGGGTAGAGGCAGAGCTGGGGGTGGGTCCCCAGTAGGAATAGAGGAATTTACCCATTGGTACCACAACTAAACCACATCATAAATTTGGAATCTAGGCCCAGTCATGCCTGAGTAGTCTCTGGGCATCCAGACATGAACTGAACATCCATTCTGGGTGGTCAGCCCTTCCTATCTCAGGTACCCTGTGGTCAGGGATCCAAACCCAGTGTCCTGCCAGAGTGTTGCATCAAGGGGAAAGACACAAGAGACCCTCCATCTCTCCCTTTCTCCTCCTGCGTCCCTCCCCGCCCCTGCCCCGCTTTACCCACATAAGGAGCTCCCAGAAGAAAGAACTTAAACACAAACTTTCAACTGTTTATTCTGAACATGGCCAGAGAATTCTTGTGTGGTGTGAACATCTTTTTTCTTTTCCCCTACAATTTCCATTTCACATTCCCTCTGTGCATACCATCTCCATAGCCCCCATGCTTCCTGTACCCCAATTTAGCAAGAGAAGGGGATCACTAAGTGGAAACCACAATAGCCTTTCCTCCCTTGAATCCTGCCCCCTCCCCCAAACCCATTCCCAAACTTTTAAAAAGCCTGAATCTTTGGGATTTAAAAAAAATTTTTTTAAAGGTAAAGGAGAAGAGATTATTGGAAGTGGGCCAAAAAAATTGCCTTTCAGGAGTAAAAGAAGGCAAAGGAATTTATTTTGCTTTGCGGAAAAACAATCTAATTGGCCTGGGACCTCTGCAGAGGAAAGGAAGAGGCAAGTGGCCAGACCCACAGTGTACCTGGCTGGGTAGAAGCCACAGAGCTTGTGTGGGCGATGGGGGGACATCATGGCTCTTCCCGTGGGGAGACACCAAAGGTGTGTCCTGGAAGGCAAAGTTTGAGGGGAGTACAGGGGCCTTGGGGGCCCACAGTTCAGTTGAACTTAGTGGACATAAAAATAATGGATGAGCGGGATTATTCCCAGGGACTCCCCTGGTCTGTTTGAGGCATAGCAGTTCCCAGTGTGCTGAGGGCCCCACCCAGCCTGAAAGATAAGCAGCAGCTGATAAGAAGCTTCCCAGCCAATGAGAAGTTTCTGACAAGTGATTTTAGTAATAGTGTAGCTCTAAATGTTGTCAAAAGGACGCCCTTCCCCATCTGGGAAATGAGCTTTCTGGACTCACAGACAAGAATTGGGTGATCTGATCTAGAAAGATCTAGAAAGAGAGTCCGGCGTCCTGTAGGCAGGGCTGGTTATGGGAGACTATGGTCACCCAGGGTCTCATAGTTGTCCCTGTTGGCAGGCTCCATAAGTGGTAATAAAGGTTACTCTGGCACAGGGCGGTTTCCCTGGCAGGGGGGATGCTTCCTGGGGGAGGGGGGAGCGCCTGAGTCCTCGGGAGGAAACCCCTCTGTACTCTCATCTGATAGCAGGTGAGTGCCTTGAAAACTGGCCCACGAATTTCTGGAGATTTGAGGCTAGACACTCACAGAACTGTGTGCGCCATCAGAGGCCTCCAGCCATGAGGCGGAGGATGGGGGAGGCAGAGTGGTGTGATTGCCCTGCCTCGCCTCCTCCCACCTCTGCCCAATTGACCATCAAGCCCAGCCACCTGTCAGAGGTTTAGCCCTCTCGCTAACAGCTCCCATCTGTTGAAGGGGAGGTAGATGTTTTGGGGCCCACTATGAGATGGAGTGATACATCTTTAGATAAACCTGGAGGACCGCATTAAGAGATCAAGCAGTCATTTCCACCAAGATGAGAGGGGTGCAGGGAAGCAGGCAATGGGTTTGTTGCAGAGAACAGGCAGACACAGAGGTCACATTAAAGGCAAACAATGTTCCACATTTAAGGGGGGGATTTTGGAGACCTCTCCCCTCTACTTCCGTCATCTTTAAACCTATGCACCTGGGTCTTTTCCAATGAGACTCAGGTCATGTCCTAAGGCTATTACCACACTGCAAAATATAGATATTCCCAGATGAAGATTCAAAGCAACAACAACAACAACAACAAAAGCAAGAGATTAGAAGTTTGAATTTTCGGCGTTAGCATCTCTGAGACCTATTGTATATGAAGCCCATAACTATGTCCCGCATCTTCCCGGAATGAACATTTTCTTATGAAGTATTTAAATCATGTCCTGATACTCAACCTGGCCTCTTTTTACACTATTTTATTCTCTTCGTGCTGTTATGTAGGCAGACGAGTGTAAATACAGCTTGTTATCTGCATTTATGCTGGCTGTAGAGATTTTCTCTTTAGATCGTGCAAAACACCAATTCTTTTTCATTTGTTCCCCTCCATCCTTTTGCTATTCTTTATATGTGCCTCCTCCAGTCGAAGAAAGGGAAGAGCCTTGTCACCAAATGTGGCAGGAGGTCCAGAAGGCTGCCATGAGAGAACTTTAGGGGTACTTGCACTTTCAAAATCAGTCCTTCTTGCTTGCTGATATTTTCAATGTATCCTTCTTTATTTTTATGTTTTGAGTTTGGGGCCACACCCAGTGGTGCTCAGGACTGGCTCTGAGCTCAGGATTCACTGCTCGTGGAGCTCAGGGAGAGCATATATGGTGCTAGAGGTCAAACCCAGATTGACTGCAGTGCCCTATCAGTTATACTATTGCTCTGGCTCATCCTTGTTTTTTTTTTAATTATTTATCTTATTTTTAAGCTCCCCGTGGCGTATTTGATATGCCAAAAACAGTAACAAGTTTCACAATGGAGACGTTACTGGTTGCCCACTCGAGCAAAATTGATAAGCAACGGGAGGACAGTGTTACAGTGCTACAGTGCTATTTTATTTTTAGGTCACACCCAGAGGTATTCAGGGATCATTCCTGGCAGAGCTTGGGGGATGATATGGGGTGCCGGGGATCAAATCCTAGCCCACTGCATGCAGGGCAAATGTTCCACTCTGTATTATTGCTCTAGCCCCTCTGAATTTTTAAAGATCCATCCCATGTACTTTATGGGGACCTGGAGACTGGCTGGAGTTGGTAGTTAAACATGGGGACAGAGGTGCGGGAGGGAGGGACTGGGGTTCTAGGTGCCTGTGAGACCGGTGTCCTTCCTGAGATAGCTTGGCAAGCAGTGACCTGGTCTCCCATTGTCCTCCAGAGCAGAAACACAGCCTCCCCAGCACACCCCAAGTCGGGAAAAGTACTCCAGCAAGGTTGGGCTCCCCATCAATCTCTGAATATTAGGAATGTAATCCCATCCACCGATTTGCTCCAGCAGGTCCAGTAACGTCTCCATTTTGAGACTTGTTACTGTGTTTGGCATATTGAGTACGTCACAGGTAGCTTGCCAGGCTTTGCCGTGCGGGTGAGATACTCTTGGTAGCTTGCCGGGCTCTCTGAGAGGGGAGGAGGAATCAAACCCAGGTTGGCCGGGCCAGCCTCGGGCAAGGCAAACACCCTACCGCTGTGCTATTGGAGGCATTGCTAGAACCTCCAAACAAGCTCTCTGGATATTATAAGGAAAAAAATGATCTGCTTGCTGTGTCCTTCTGCGGTCTTTTCTCTCCTGACCATTGTCTTCCTCCACCCCTACCCCCATCACTGTTGGCAAGGGCCCTTCTTAGATGGCCCAGGCTTGGGTTACACCCCCGTCCCCTAACTTCAGGAGTCAGATCATCATTGTCTTATGCTCAGCGTTCACCTTCTATTCAGACTCCAACCAGAGCACACAGGGAGGCCAGTGCCTATTGCGCTGAGGGGATAATATTGCAATGACAGCAAAAATGATTTCTCTGGTCCTGTTCCTAGCTGTGCCGTGGAGCCACAGCCTTCCAAGTTTCTCTTTGCCCCAGAGCAACTCTCTCAGGCAGTGCTTATGGTTTCCCTCTTCGCCTCGAATCAGGGGGAGGCCTTCAGAGAGGCAGGGAGGCCCCAGAAGATACCAGAAGGGGTTGGAGCACAGCCTGCAGCAGAAGTGTAGAAAATGTGGCCGAGTGGTCTGCTGTGGTCCACACCGCCATGACCACCAGGAAGGATGGGGTGGGGGTGGGCAGTGCAGAGCAGGGTTGGGTCTGCTTTGACTTGCTTCTGTTTGCCTGCCTGCCTGTCTTTCCCTGGAGAGCTCATTTTCACATCCCTCATCCTAGATTGCACCTTGCAAGAAGTCAGTGTACCCTCAGGCCTTCCCCAGACAAGGCCAGGAGAAGGGATGGAGTCTAGGCCCTTTGGAGAGTCTTCCCTGGGAAGAAAAGAAAGAGAAAGTCAAAAGTCACTGTATTTCCCTCAAACTGCTCTCAGTGGGCGCAAAGAATGTGAAAGTCATTTACTCTAACTCAACCCCAGTCCTTCCTGTAGCGATCCTGATTAGACGACTTTCCAGAAGCTATTTTCCCATTTCCATCACAGGTGGGGGAAGGGTCCAAAATGTAATACAACATTCCTGCTGTGAGACCCAAGGCGGGCACATCTGGTTCTCTGTTGACTGGATGTCAGAGGGCCATGGCTCTTGGCCCACTGGGAGTTCCTAAGAAATTAACAGATTTCAGGAAGGTCTCAGTTCAGCCCACATCCCCAGGCTCAGACTAACCCCCCTCCCCCAACTGACCCCTCTCATCTTTAGGAGCTGGTGCTTTTTCCTATTACTATATCCAAGATTCCCACCTTATAAACTGCCTAGCCTGAAGGAGTTGGGAGGCATTTAAAGTGAGAAGGGAGAATAAACCACCAAGAGGTCTCCCAAGAGGTCGAGGGAACAAGTGACTGAATGTTTTCAAGCTTAGTTTCCAAACTCCCAAAGGTCACCTCCAATAATGGCAAAGGGGAAGGTGATATTCATTTATTTCTTTATCTAACAAACATTTATTGAGTACCTGCTGCCCGCTGGGCAGGGGACTCAGAGATGGATTTCCAATATAAAAGAAAGACGTGGTTTTTTTCCCCAAAGATTACCATTGTCCTCTGAAAATTAAAAAAAAAAAGCCCCTCAGAAAAGCCCTTCCCAGTTTGTTATGTGACTAGTGCCCTGATAAAGGAGATGGTCATACATACTGCTCGGTTATGGGGATCAGCAGTTAGGGGTCATGGAAGGCCTCCAGAACTGATCCAAGTAACAGTTGATGGTGGTGGTGGTGGCTGGGGGTGGGGCGGGGGGGGGGGAGCGGCAATTCTCAAAGAGCAGAACCTTGAGCAAAGCTCAGTGAAGTGTGAGTTTGGGAGACTACGAGCCACTGTGGGCTGTCAGAGCCGAAGGGTCAAAATCTGATCCCATTTCATGTAACTTTTTCTTCCAGTTTGGAAATGAGGAGGCCACTCCATGGTGTGTGAGGAGTGGTGGATGGGGGTTAAGGAAAGCTTTGTTTAAGTGTACAAACCCCAAACCCCAAGCCCCAAACATGAAGGACTAGTACTGTGGATTTATAAAGAGCTTCTGGTGCTTTCAGGCAAAAAGTGGACAATGTGACCTTAAGATCCCAGGGACATACTTCACTAGGTGACCTAATTCATCTGAAAAGAGCAGCAGGAGACCAGAACCTAGTTATCAGAAGTTTAAGTCAATGGTTTCTCCTTTCTCTAACTCCATCTAATGTTTTGCTTTCACCCTGTGAACTGGGAGACTTTCCTGAAATCTGTTAATTCCTAGTGTGCATTTCCATGTCATGTGATTATCTGTCCCTTCATTTCTTCTTTGTTTACTCACTTCTCCTCTTGTCTTTCCCTGTACTTGGCTCTCTAACTCTGGGTCTGGCCCTCAGGAGCAAAATATTAGGGAATAGTTAGGGCAAGGGCCATTCTCAGACTTTCCTCTCTTATTTTGATCGTTAGGAAACGTTTTCGGAACTGTTTCCACTGAGCTTATTCAGGATTTTTCTGAAATACCACCTAATTTTCTGTGTCTTTCAGCTATCTCCCTGACACATGTCCTGCTGTATATTCTAGGTTTTCTTGTTTGATCTGTTTGCATGTAGCTTCCCAACTTTTTCCCTTTTCCCTTCCTTCTTTCCTCCTTGCTGTCACAATATGCCAGGTGTGGTGGAGGCACTGAGATAGATTTAGAGCCTTACAATCAAATTGGGGATGGACACAGAAATGAATAGTGTCTCTGGAAGAAGAGATGTAAGAGTATGAGAGCAGTTAGAGTCTTAAGCTCCCTAAAGGTCCTTGCACTGGATTCAGAGGTACTAGGGTCAGGTGCTTCGCAAAGATTCCATTCAGTTAAACTGTCCTTTGGGCTGCTGTTCTTCACACTAGCCTCTCTTCAGAGAATGCACTGACTTCTCTCTGTCCACATAGGATGGCACTTGAATCTCAAAGGTCAAATTCCTCCAACTCTCATCATTACTTCTACATGTAGTTTTTATGGGCTCTGCTCTATTGCTCAGTATGGATTTTATGAGTTAGGGTCAAAGATTTTTTTTTAGGTGACAGATGGCTTCTTGAGAAGGAGGAATTGGAAAAAATTCAGTTGAAAACATAGTTCTCTAATTTTTCTAGTCAATTTGTGGCAGAAAAAGGTGGAAGGATACAAGAATCATTATTTCAAGTGCAATATATCACCAGATTATTAAAGTCTTGTTGAATGCATGCATTAGAGAAAGATAAAACATAAGCAACAACCTTAAATATTTTGCACTACACTTATGTTGCAGAGTGTTTTTTTTTTTTTGTTTTTTTGTTTTTGTTTTTTAAATAGCTAGTGAAGCTAAATTGAGAAGTCAACTTTAAGCAACAGGACTAACTTTGTGAAATGATGATACCACTCATCAGAATCATTTCCCTTTTCTCGCTCTCATATTTAAAGACAGTTCTAGGATTATTGGTATTTTTAACTCTCCTGTGGAAAGGTAACTTTACAAGCCAAGTGATTTTTAATGGTCCTACACTTATGGGACAGTGTCCTCAGCCTACTTTTGCTGTAGGTACACACACCTACCACATATATCCACCATCTGCCCCTGAACCATCCAGTATAGATCTGGTTTTAATAAACTTTTCAAAGACAAACAAAATAGGGAATCATTTCTTAAAAATTTTTATTAGTGAAACAACATGTGGTACAGTTGTAGACTTACAAATTTTTGTGCTTGGGTTTCAGTTGTACAATGATCGAGTACCTATCACTCCACCAGTGCTCATTTTTCACCACCACGGGTCCCAGTATCCCTCCCATGCCCCATCCCCTCGTCCCACCCCGCCTCTGTGGCAGGGCATTTCCTTTTGTTCTCTCTCTCCTTTTGTGTGCTGTGGTTTGCAAAAGAGGTATTGAGTGGCAATCCTGTTTGGTCTATAGTCTACTTTCAGCATGCTTCTCCCATCCTGGGAGTATCCTCCCAACACCCCTTATTTGGTGCTCCCTTCTCTATCTGAGCTGCCCTTTCCCCCAGCATGTGCGGCTGGCCTCCAAGCCCTAGAGTAAACCTCCTGGTACTTACTTTGGCTATTCTTGGGTGTTAGTCTCCTATTTTACTTTGTTTCCCAGATGAATGCAATCTTTCTATGTCTGTCCCTCTCTTTCAGACTCATTTCACTTAACATGATACTTTTCATGTAGTACCACTTGTATGTAAATTTCATGATTTCATCTTTTCTGCTACATAAGACTCCATTGTGTAGATGTACCAAAGTTTCTTTAGCCAGTCATCTGTTCTCGGGCACTCAGTTTTTTTTTTTTCTAGATTCTGGCTATTGTAAACAGTGCTGCAATGAACAAACAAGTGCAGATGTCACTTTGACTATACTTTTTTTTGCCTCTCTGGGATATAACCCCAAGAGTGGTATTGCTGGGTCAAATGGGAGCTCAATTTCTAATTTTTTGAGAATCGTCTATACTTTTTTCCAAAAGGGCTGAACCAGTCAGCATTCCCACCAGCAGTGAAGGAGGGTCCCTTTCTCACCACATTCGTGCCAGCACCGGTTGCTTTTGTTCTTTTGGATGTGGGCCAGTCTCTGTGGTGTGAGGTGATATCTCATTGTTGTTTTGATCTGCATCTCCCTGATGATTAATGATGTAGAGCATTTTCTCATGTGCCTTTTAGTCATTCGGATTTCTTCTTTGAGAAAGTTTCCGTTCATTTCTTTGCCCAATTTTTTGATGGGGTTGGATGTTTTCTTTTTGTGGAGTTCAACCAGTACTTTGTATATCCTTGATATCAACCCCTTGTCAGATGTGTATTCGGCGAATATCCAGAAAAGAATCATTCTGTTGGATGATAGAAATTTATAGTTAGAAGAAAAAGTAAAAATAACTCAACTGGTTTCCTGATTGATATTCTTTCTAGCCCTACATAAAAGCCCACTTAAGGTACAGAAACGTCTTAAAAATCAGTGATGAGGGTAAAATACAATAATTGTTTCAAGAAAATATACCCCGGCTTCTGGGGATATTGTGAGTGCTGAATGCACAGGCCTCACAACTTAAAACACCGTTGGAATGCACAAAATTCATTTTTCACAACAGGAGATGGAGAAGAAGAAGGGGAGGGTAAAAGCAGAAACAAGTCAAAAGTCACCAGTAGTTCAAAGAATCTCAATTTGTCTTAGATTTCTATTCAAAATTGAATAACAAAGACCCTAAAATTCACAAAGGGAAAATTGTATTGCATTAGATGACAATTAGTTTTACAGAGAAAGATTGGGTGATGGGAAAACATAGAAAGCATAAGGAACTATTCTGCTAAGATTGAGTCTATTTGACTTTGTGACTTTTTTTCTTACTATTTTATATTTAAAACTTTCCAGATTCGCACTCCTTCCACCTGTTCATTTTCTCTTCTTTCCATGAACCCATTTTCTTTATCAACTTAGGAGACTTTGGAGACAACTGGTTTGGGTTTGAGTCTTGCCTTTGGCGCTCACTAGCTTTGTGACCTAAGGAAAATGAATCCCCCTATTCAGTATGTATTTCTTCAGAAAGACAGAAATGAAAAAATTATTTTTCCTGTTGGTACCTATAAAAACTCAATAAGTAACTTTCCTTAGATGAATTGAACTTTACACAGCTAAGCTCTCACCTAAGCCCTCAAAAACCCCATTTCTTCTTGGTTTGGTGGTGGTCTTCATCTGCTTTCTTCCATATTTGATTTTTCTCTTTGAGATTTTCATTTTTATGATGTCACCCACGCTTAGTCCCTCTCTGTGACTTGGAAGATGTGGGAAAGGAAGGCCATAGACAAGAAATGAGAGTACCTGTGAGTTATTTAAAAAACTTGGACCAGGTGATAGAAAAACTTGGTTCCTCTTGGTATACCTGTCCATGCATGAGAGGCTAGATGCAGATGTGGATGCATATTCCATCCTTTCAAGGGCTTTGCTATTGCTCAGTGAAGGAGGAGGTAAGACTTTCCTGGTAAGGAAAGGTAGATGGGGGATGTTATGGGGAATTGGTTCAGAGTGTGGTGAAGTGTTTGGAGTAACTGGCAGGATGTGGAAGTGGGTTGTTACAGGAAACTGATACTCCAGGGGTGGCCAAAGACCCTGTATGATAACTTCCTCAAAGACCCTGTATGATAATTTCCTCAGATGGTGCTCAGCAAAGCCTCAGGGTGGATAGAAACTTTGTAGAGGGAGAGTGTTTGACCATATCGAGGGGTGGCAGCAGAGCAGGTAGGAGCTTGGAAGAAAGACAAAGGACTAGAACTCTGAAGATTTTATAAGTAGTAAAGGGATTCACTGAGTCTCACTAGGAGTCAGTCCTTTCTGAAGAGGATGGGAAGCAAGGAAAAGATGAGACTGATTGGGAAAAAAGTTGAGTAGAAAACCAAGACTGAAGAACTGGCCTATCGCCAGGGAAGATTTGGAAGATTTGGTCACCCCTGGTGATGCTTAGGGGTTAGTCCTGGTTCTGAACTAAGAAATTACTCCTGGTGGTGCTCAGAGGACATTATGGCATGCCAAGGACTGAACTTGGATCAGCCCAAGTACAAGGCGAACATTCTACCCCCTGTACTATCACTCTAGCTCCCAAGATGGAAATTTTTTTTGGTGGGTTTACAAGGTTCAAATGGATGGTTCTGGCAGTGGAACAGACTTCAGACTTTTCCAACAAACCTTTATTAAACTCATTGTTCAAGCTAGTATTTTAATCACATTTCTCTAGTATTTTAATCACATTTCTCTGCATTTTGATAGAGGAAACAATCCACTTTTCAAAAAAAACTTACAATAATACTGTCCTCAAACCACTTTTTCTTTCTCTAGTACTTAGGGATTCTGAATGTGTCCCCTTGTCTTTCCTCCTCCTTTTATGAATTCAGGTAGATTTTGTAAAAACTCACCTGACGTTTATAGGAAGTGACAGATGCTACATTTCTCATGGTTTTCCTCTACCTCAATTCTCCAACTCATGCCCACTTTGACAGTTCTTCTGTTGGTGGTAGTCTGGGACAATGAAAAAGAGTACCATTCCAGTGAAAGCACAATAGTTTATACAGGTGCCACAAGTCACCTGCCATGGAGATTAGTTACTTGTCCTGGTGTGCCTCCCCATCACCCACTTGGCATACACATATCCCTGGGGCTGTGAGTTGAAGCTAAATTCTCAATTTCTACACTTCTTTCCGGGATTATGCTATTTTCTCTAAGTAGTCACTGCAGAGGAAGTATACATTTTTTGGTACTGCCAAATGTACCTCTTCGCCTTCGGCCTTTGGCTCTTTCCCTCAAACTTGTAAATTGGCTCTTTTCCTCAAACTTGTAAATTGGGGTTTGTAAATGAATTCTGGATTTAGGCAAACAGATTCACTTATCCCGACTGAGCTTCTGTGATTCTCCCGTAAGTGACCCCTCCCTCCTGGCACCTCTCCCTCCTGGCACTCCTCTACTGGAATAAGTGGGCCACAGAGTCCTCCGTAGATGTGTTTGGCAGTCTGTGCTGCCCTTGTCTTGAACCACTATGGTGTGGATCACATTGGTAGGTTCTTACCTATTTTTCCTATTTGGAAGTCATGGAGGAATGCACATCATTTACAGATTCAGAGAAAAAATGGTTATCAACCTTTCTATAGAAAGGAAGTAAATGCGTCCTCAGGCCTACTCAACCTGTATGTGTCCCATAATCACAAAACATTGGAAACTGGGCATTAAATAGTCTCTTTAGGATAAGCTATACAATAAATCTGCCCAGTAGTACATTTGTTCTATAATAGTACTTGCAGTATTGAAGATGAAGGCAACTTAGTAACTGATGCCCTGGTGTCCTTTTATTTTTTGGTTTGTTTTGTTTTGGGGGCCACACCCAACAGTTCTCAGGGCTTACTTCTGGCATACTTGGGGGACCATACAGGGCACTGAGGATTGAACCTGGGTTGGGAACATGCAAGGCAAATAACTTATTGACTGAACTATCACCCCGACCACACATTCTTAGTGTCTTTTTGAGCAGGCATATATCACCCCTAGAGACACGAACAATATGGTCCCCCTTTTTCCTCCTGAAGTTCATTCTCTTTTTCCTTTTGGTTTTGGATCCCAAGAGAAAGCAGTTAGAAGACATAGCCCTCTTCTTATTTCTCCTTGTCCTGTTTCTCGGTTCTGAAGTTGTTTTGGTTGTTTTGGTGACTGGTTCTCTTGGCTTTAGAAATGTGTTCTATTGCTATGTTTTGGCTACTTAAAAATCTCTTTTACCTTTTGTGAGGGATGTTGGGTATGCCTTCCACTATTTTTGACTTCCTTTCAGTCATATTTGTCTAGTGTTCAGAACCAAAGATTAAGGATTTCCTTCATAATATTTTCTGGTTAGGGGTGAGCCCCTTGACCACCTTATTAAACTTACTCACCTTGGACCATTAGGTAAATTTATATTAATGAGTTCTCTCAATCAATGGGACCAGGAAGGTACCAAAATGGAAAAGGCCAGAGTGGGAATTGTGGATAAGTTTGGGTCCAAGATAATCACTGCAAGTCTTACACCTCTGGTCTCTGTTCAAAGCACAAGAGTTTGTATTCTGCCAAGCTCCCCAGGTGATACAGACTAAGTTTAAAAAGCACTGCTAGAGGTGGCATGGTAAGAGAAGCGTGTGCTCAATTTAGTGCACATATATGAAAAGAGAAGCCTGTTGGAGGAAAGATGGTTTTATCCTTTGCCCCTGTGGTGCCCTCTATGATTTAATACCGTTGGAGCTGGCTGGCAGATTGCTTTTGTTTTTTTATTTTCCTCTCTTTTCTTGATATAAAGGAATATTTGTCCTGTCTGATTAGTGTCCAGAAAATCCTATTTAGAGATTATGAGAAAGGAAGAGGGGGGGTAGAGAGGGAGAGATGAAAGGATGGAGGTGGGGTAGAAGGGAGAGGGAGACAGAGAGAGAGAGAGGGAGACAGAGAGAGAGAGAAAGAGAGAGAGAGAGGAAGACAAGGAGGAAGGGAGGTAGGGAGAGAGAATGAGAGAGATTAATGCATTCAAGAGAGAATGTGGGACTGGAGTAATAGTACAGTGGGTAGGATTCTTGCCTTGCTCACAGTCAACCTGGGTTTGATCCCTGGCATCCCATATAGTCCCCTGAGCAGTGCCAGGAGTGACTCCTGAGTGCAGAGCCAGGAGTAAGGCCTGCGCACAACCAGGTGTGGCCCTTCCAAAAAACAAAAGCTAAAAAAAACAACAACCAAAAAACAAAAAGAGAAAGCGTGGGCTTCTCCAGAGGCAGAGAGAGTCGAGAGTACACATCTCAGGTAGAGATGTGGGTCATGCCCCAGAGTGGGGAGGAGCCTTGCTTTTGTTTTATTAAATTTAGAGAGGAAAGGCAAGGGGGGAAGACCCCTTGTAGTATGTTGAAAATGAAGCACCCTATTATGGGTATTTGTCCTGTCTGTTTGGTGTCCAGCATCCTACTGCCATTCTTTTGTGAGCTTATATGGCACTCATGCCTGAGAAAATTAAAATACGTGGCTAGAAAACATGTATGGGGACTCAGCTCCAGGTTTCAGTGTTACACAGCCAAGCGACAAAATGCAGCCAGAAAATGGTAATTACCAATGGGTTTTTACCACGATAATTACCAAGATATTTTGATAATATTATTTATAAAATACCAACATATTTTGAAAATTTGTTAAAATTGTTATGTCTCACCATGGAGTCATTAAATCCTTATCTGATGTTTTGCCAATTGAGCCTTCTGTATTATTGTTTATTGAGTTTAGTTGACTTCTATGTTACTTTACTTTCCCATCTAATTTGGTGGGCAGCTACTGGGATGCCAGTATAGTAGAATCAAGAGATGTTGCACAGCTGCTACAGAAATGCCAGGGTCTGTAAATGGACTGAGTTTAAGTGGTGGCAGTTCTGAGTTGTGGGTGAGGCTGCTGGGGCTTCCAGAAGTACAGGGGGGTGGAGGTGGTGACTGGGCAATGGCGGGGGGGGGAATTTCATGCTCCTCTCTGAGAAGACCCTGGAGTTTTCAGCCTGAAAACCGTTGTGTGTGTGATTTTTGTCAGTTTAGAGACTGAAGAGATTAGTCATGATGCACTGGACTTGGACCATTGGCATGATGGCAGCTGTAGGGTGTGGAAATATCTGCCAGGGCTTCATCGGGGTAGAGACTTGGCCTGCCCACTTTCCAAGAGCACTCCTGAGTTTTCAGCTGGGAGAATAGTGTGCCTGTGAGTTTCTTTCAGCTTAGCTTACATCTCTTTAAAGATTTAATATTGAGTCTGTAAAGCTGGATCAATGTATAAGCTTACATGTCCACAACTATGGAATGTGGGTTGAACATCTTTGTTTCTAGTAAGCTGAAAATAATTTAGGCATACATGTACATGCATGCATGTCTCACCAGACACAAACCTACTTTCTATGGGACCCTTGCTGGCAAGAGGCTCAATTATAGGAGCAGGCACGTAAGACCAAGTTCCCTTGGTAATGTTGCAAGGTTGAGTCTTGTGGACAGACTCTGCTATGCCTTGAGTGTGGTCCAAGAGTATAGACCACATGGCTGGCCAAATAAGGATGGATTTCTAGGGCCTCCTTATTCTGAAAAGGGGGAGAAAGGAATTAATGTTGAGAGGATAGAAAGCCAGGGGAATTTTTGGAGGTAGAGGGCATGGCTGGAATGATAGTACAGAAGGTAGGGCACTTGCTAACCTGGGTTTGGTCACTGGCACCATATATGGTTCCGTAAGCCCTCCCAGGAGTGATTCCTGAGTTCTAAACCAGGAGTAAGCCCTGAACACAGCTGCGTGTTCCCTGCTCCTTTCAGAAAAGGAAGAAATCTAGCTTTTTGAGTTTAGGGAGAAACAAATAATTTCTCCCCCTCGAAAATGTTTACCTTAAAATCTAATCTTCCTCCATCTCTTAGCAATACCAGTTGTCCACTTTCAAGTGAAGTCAATAGATTCCAAGAAATTGGCATCTTTATTGAAGGTACTTCCTGTCTCCTCTTTAAAGATTTTTCTGGCAGCCTTCCCTTTCCAAAGAGCCCTCAAGTTCTGGTTTCCACACCCTCTTTCTTAGCTGATAGCTCACCCCCAATAATCTGAATTTAAAATCCCTATCTAACTCTACTTTCCCCCACATAAATGCAGACAAATAATAATTTTGAAAACGAAGGGGAACCTTCTGTTTCTCTGCTTCACTCTTCTAATCTTAAAGAGATGAAGAAGTTGCAACTTACCTTGGAAATTGTGTGTGGGAGGCATCCCCCTATCCGTCTCCGCCCCACTTTTATTTCATGAGCACTTTGAAGTAAAAGCTGGCCCAGTGTGTGCTTTCAGATTCACACTGAACTGAATGAAGTGTGGGCAGACAATACGACATTGACCTGGCAAGCTGGGATCTGTGAATCATTTGGGTCTGAGTTTAACACAATTATTTGGAACAAGCTTTAGTCAAAGCTTTAGATTGAGGACACATTGTATACCCAGCCCTTCAACCCTCAAACTTAACCTCACCCAACTTCCCCTAGCCGGGTGGTTAGCAAAGTTGATGCTGCTCACAGATCACAGTAGTAGTGGTGTGGAGCAGGCTAATGCCAAGCTTTCCCTTTTCTATGTACTGGTATGCTAGCTTTCTTTTCTATAATCTGCACTATTGGAAAGCTCACTGGCCCCTGCTTTTCCCATAATCTATTCCTCATGCTGCTGCTAAAACAGCCACTGGTATAGCACTGTATAGCACTATCCTCCATTGTTTATCAATTTGCTCGAGCGGGCACGAGTAACGTCTCCATTGTGAGACTTGTTACTGTTTTTGGCATATCCAATACATCATAGTTAGCTTACCAGGCTTTGCCGTGCGGGATCGATACTCTCGGTAGCTTGCTGGACTCTCTGAGAGGGGCGGAGGAGTCGAACCGGGGTCGGCCTGAGTGGGCTGCGTGCAAGGCAAGCGCCTTGTCACTGTGCTATCGCTCCACCCAGCCACTGATAGTCTACCTTATGCTTATGGTTCTCCACTGTCTGTGGGATCAGTCCTTTGCTCCTGGAAGCCACCACCAGCCAGCCTAGTGCCTTTGCCCTTGCTAGATGAACCAACCTCCTATGTCTCTACTGCTCCTCCACTTGGCTCTGAGGATCCAGTATTATGGAAGTGATTACCCCTTTCAAATGTGCACCAATGTTGACAGTTTGCTTTTGCTTTCTCTTTGACTGAAATTACCTGCCAAACTTTCTGTCCCTTAATACTAGAGCATTCTTTTTTGGTAGATGAACTCTGTCATAGGAGGCCTTTGCTATGTTTTCTGCTTCTTCACGTATTTAGTTCCATCCTTCTCATTCTTTGTCACTTGTTTGTGTCTTTCCAAGACCTGAGTACTATGCAGGACAGGAAACATGTTTGACTTATTTCTTTCCTTCCTCACCCTCTTCCCCTATTTGATTCATTTTCATACCACTAAGGACCAAGAAAATGTAGGAGGTGCTCGATAAATGCTTGTTGAATTGTCTAAGTTCTCTGCACCAAACATTCTGAGTTGATTTTATGTTTGCCTCCGAGGAACCCAGTGTGGTCTGTTCATTCTGTAAATGGTTATTTACAGGCACGTCGGCTATAGTCTCCCAACCCTTAGCACCTCTTGAGTTTCTAAGGGTTTCATAGATGCCTACAATTGTGTTCCTGCTCTGTTCACAAGAAGGTTTCTTGTCCAATGATTCAGGAAAGAATGTGGTGTTTGGTTTTTTGAATCCCCCTTCTCTCAGGATCTTTCTGAGCAGAGACCAGAGCAAGTTTCATGGATTGATAGACAGGGAACTTGGAGACCTGAAAACTGGAAAACCACGTACTTGACGAAGTACTGGGAGTGAAAGCTGGAATGATACTCATGCCATCCACCTGTAGGCATACTAGTTCACATAGCAAATTGAGAGGCATTGGGAGGCCCCCTAAACATCAATTTACATCTGTATATAAGACGGAAATTGAATGGGGCCTTTTGGAGATGAAAAGGGGGAAAAAGCAGAGCTGATTCCCAGTCAACTTCCCGTTCCGCTCCCCGACCCCTCCAATTTGGACCATTCCTCATGTCAAAGGATAAAGGGAAACAGACTGGTTAGCTGTGAGAAGAGGTAGGCAGCAATGTTCTGCCCAACATGCTACTGGGTATTTGTGGCCTCTGATCAGGTCTGATGAGGATAATGCCTTGACCAGGTAGAATAATCATTTCCATTTTACAGATGCAGAAACTGATGCCCAGAGAAACTAGAGTATTGTCTTAGGGTAAACAAAACTAGTAACTGGCAGAGGCTTTCTACCTGACATCAGAAAGCATGTTAGGCTTTCATTTGTTTTGTTTCTATAACCCTGTCTAGAGAAGTGGAAAGGACATGGGAAGGTGGAGGAGGAAAGTGGGCATTTTGGTAAAAAATGATATTTTAAGCGGAGAAATATTGGACTTTGGGAATTCTTATTTACTTAGTTTTCTACCCCAGACATTCTGGGGAAGGGGGAGGAGGGAATTTACCCAGTCCAAAGGAAAGAGAACATTTAGAAAGGATGACCTTTACGAATAACTTTTGCACACAGCAGAGGTAGGGTGGAGAAATAGAATAATGTCTTCAGACTCAGAAATGAGAGATACTTTCCCTACAAATAATCTTAGCCAGTCTGCACAGGAACAGGGCAGCCTGTTCAATATTGAGATGGTGGGACTAGGGGAATGGAAACTCTTTAAGAGTAAAAAATAAATCAATGATGGTTTTCTGACTAGGCAGTTTGGTGAAAGAAAGCCAACCTCAATCATTTTGTGCTAAGACCTTCAACTTCTGTGGTTCTCACCATGAGATGCTAAATGTGGGTGGCAGGAGACTGTGCATGTGCATATTAGTCACACAGATCAGAAAGGTGGTGCACAGATTTTATATCTTGCAGTTCTCTTTTTCTGGTTCTGGAAGGATGTTAGGAGAGTGGAGATGAGGAGAAAGAGAAGAAGGGGTGGGGTATTGGAGGTAGGAAAGAAGGTGTGTGTGTGTGTGTGTGTGTGTGTTGTGTGTGTGTGTGTTAGTCTTATTGCAAGGGAACTTTAGAATTAAGGGCAGAGTCTTGACATGGAAGTGCTCTAGAGAAGTGAGACTGCAGGAAGAGGAAGCAGAGATGAGCCTAGTGTTAGATAGGAACCAACCTCTGTCTCAACATTGAGACCATTGACTCCATCAAGGCCATGGAAATGATGTGAGGGTCCCTGGAACGGATCTGGATGGTAGTAAGAAAACTCTCTGGGGCTGGCTTCTGTTTTAAGATTCAGGCTCTTCTTGACAGTGTCTTCCTGTCTGCTTAGGTCAGAGCCCTCTACAAACTGCCATGACACAGTCCCTATTCCAGAATCCCAAGACCCAAGCATCCCTCTAAATATATACAAGGTTTCTTCACAAGCCTTGGATTTCTCAAGT
Organism: Sorex fumeus; assembly: GCF_029834395.1. Taxonomy (NCBI): domain Eukaryota; kingdom Metazoa; phylum Chordata; class Mammalia; order Eulipotyphla; family Soricidae; genus Sorex; species Sorex fumeus. The sequence continues at coordinate 7,274,618 of NW_026606155.1, forward strand.
TCCTTATTTTCTTCCCATTGCCTGATGACAACTTAATTTCCTCTTTCCCTTTCTGGTATTTTCATGGTGTTTTTTTCACTATTGCCACCCCAGAACAAAATGGCCAAACTGTCTTTGTGTAGCTACAGCCTTGGGGGTTAGTGAAAGAATTTTAGCCTCTGCCTCAGAAAGGAAACTTAATTTTCCAGCCCCATACTAGGTGGGCTTTAACATAGGTTACCTCTAAGCCTAGTTATCCCCTTGCCCTCTTTATTAATTTCCCATTTCTTTCATTTCTTCCAAGTTCTCATTCCCCTCACTGGTGACGTGAAATTTTTGCTGCTGGTTGCCTTATGAAATCAAAGGCATAAAGCATTAGGTCTTTGTCTTATGATTGCAAAGGCAAAGAAGCTAGGTCTTTGGCCCAGTAGCATGTTGGGCAGAACATTGCTGCCTACCTCTTCTCTCAGCTAACCAGACTGTTTCCCTTTAACTTCCTTCCTCACACCTGAAGGAGTCCGGTCTGGTTAAATGGGCATCACAATGGAAATTCATCTACAGGGAGATGAATCAAGCACCATTCTTCAAGGCATTGCACTTCTGATCATTTCAAATATAGATGTTTTCTCTCTACTTGTTGAGAGTGACTGTGATAAAGGGAAACAAATGTCTGGGCGTGGGGGAAGTACCTGGCTCCCAGCAGGGTTGAATCTGAAGATCTTGTGGATTGTTCAATCTGAGTGACATTTTTGCTTTAGTCCTGGGAGGGTGGCTTGGGGGTCAGTCCTGGGAGGCTGCTTGCCGAAGAAGCGATGAGGAAAATTTGGTTGACTTGGAGCTCTTTGTGACAAGTCCATGACAAGTGGAAAGCCCTGCTATGAAGTTTTTTCCCCTATCCTGCTTATTCTCCTGGTGTGGCACTGGAGCAGGTCTTCTCTGTCATGGCTGCCTTCCCTCTATAGGGGTTGAAATGTCTTCTCGTATAGATTGTGCGCTGAATGTGGGCAGGACCCAGTGACTGGAACTCTCCTACATTGGAGATGGATTAAAGGAGAGAAGGAAGGTCCATTTGGGAGATTTGGATGTGTTTTTCTTCTCTGTGTCCTGGTCTGCCTCTGCATTGATGACTGTCATCCCTTACAAGGGATCTTGTTTGTCTTCCTATTTGATAACTCACCACTCAAACCTGGGCCCTCCCGTCCTTAGTACCAAACCCATTCCCCCACCTCCCCTCTGACCTCCTGCCCTGCTTCAAGGGAATAGTCTGCTTGACTAGCAACAGAAAGGTAATTTTGTCATGGCTTTTAGTTGGGCAGATGTCCACTTACAGGCCACCAGAGGGAACTGTGCTTGGAAAGTCATTATTCTTTCATCGGGAAGAGTCCAAATCAAGAGTTTTTTCAAAGGAGAATTAATATCTCTTTTGAGAAAAGGAGATTAAGGAATAAGGACAGAATGTTTGGTGCCTCAATTTTACCTTCAGAACAGAGAGCTGAACACCGGACCCATAGCTCAATTAGAGATGTTTTTCTCCCTTTGACTTTCTGTTCAATGCCAGCTCACTGAACTACAACTAGCCTTTCTGGTTGTTGTTAGGGGTGGGACAAGCATGTACATGGTTGAATGGTTGGCTTGCAGAGGACGTTTGGCAGTTAATGTGTACTGCCACTTTATTCTTTCTCAGGACCCTGTAAAGTTCCCAATTTCTATTAAATGTCTCTTCTTTATTCATTTGATACAGTCTATCACACTGAACCCTTATTTATGAGGTTTTTAGGAAAGGCTAAGCTTTTTAAGTCACCCATAGAGTCATTTCATTTGATCTTAGCCAAAAGGCTGAGAAGTGATTAGAGTTATGCCAATTTATAAAAGCATTTTGAAAAATCACTCAATAGCAGATCAAGAAAAAGATATCCATGTATCTCTGAGTGACAAAAATCTCTATATTTGAGGGGCAAGGACTCTTGACTTACTGGTGCTATACCCATAAAATATTAGAGCTCTATGGCACAGACCAGAACTCTGGAAAACACTGTGCTGATTCAAATGTGTGAGTTTGGATTCAGGCACATTTTTAGAATTTTAGAAACTTGAATAAAAAAGAATGCTTGTTGGTCTTCTCACACAAAGCCAGGCCAAGGAGAAGGGGCCATTGTAAGGTTGCTGTCTTCCTGATATATATACGTATTCACGGTCCTCCCATTGTTCATCGATTTGCTCGAGCGGGCCCAGTAACGTCTCCATTGGAGACTTTGTTGTTACTGTGTTATGCATATTGAATACATCACGGGTAGCTTGCCAGGCTCTGCTGTGCGGGCCAGATACTCTCGGTAGCTTGCCAGGCTCTCCGAGAGGGGTGGAGGAATCGAACTCTGGTCGGCCATATTGGCTGCGTGCAAGGCAAACGCCCTACCACTGTGCTATCGCTCCAGTCCTTATATATATATATATATATATATATGTTCACTTGAGTACGGAGGGCCCACAGTTCAGTGACTTTAGCACTGAACACAGTCAGAATCCCCAACTTCAGATTTTGTGATTGTAGAGGCTTGTTACTCCTTTCTGCTTTTGCAGAGTAAAGCATGAGAATATAAGTCTCATGGTCCAAAGGTGAAAACATAGTCAATTATTTGGTCTAGGCTCAAATCTTGGATCTCTCTGCCACCTTCATTCTGTAAAGTCCCAGAGAGTGTCAGTGTTTCTGTGGTGGAATAAAAGGTGAAACATGTAACATCTCTTCCTTGACCAGCATTTCCCCCTTTTCCTTTTCAAGCCTACCTGGATTTGTGCTTATATATTGATTGAAGAGAGGAGGGGGGAGAGGGACAGAAAAGGAGCAAAGGGTTGAGGTCAAATGGGTGAGAAAAGGGAAGGGGAAGTCCATGGCAGTAAACAGAGAAACAGATCTGGAATGTGAAGGCATAGATTGAGTTGTCTTGCATCCTTTTTAGATAGCTGCCTTGGAGGATGGGAAGTGAAGGCAGTGACTGGGGCCAACCTTATAACTCTGACGGCTAATCCCTGCAACAGAAAGCCAAAGAACACACTTCCCAAAAGGTCTGTCCAAATCCCAGCAATGTTCTCTAGTTAACTTGGGAGCTCACATTCTCATAAATCAGGTCCGCTGAGAGGTGCCCGAGGAAAACGAGTGCAGACTGAAAGACGAAGGAGCTAAGGCAGCTCCATGACAGGCTCAATAAGGAGCCAGGCTTAAGTTTTGGTTTCCCCAAGTTAACGGTTTCCTGAAGTGACGTAGCTGGCCAGGACAACTAAACAGAAACGGCCGCCAGGACAACCAAACAAACAACCAGGAAAGCCTGGCAACTGCCTCAGCCTGCCTCTAGCCAATTAGAAGTTACCAATTAGCTAGAAAGCCCCCTCGACCATTGCCAAAGACAAATCCCCGTTACGTAATGCTGGAAGATAAAAACCCTGCGCACCCATGGCAAGGGGCCACTCGCTCCACGGAAGATGCTGCTGTGTCAGTGAGCCCGACAGGGGCCCTAGTTTGGGCTAGCCAATGAATTGGTCCTTCGCTTGTGTTGCAACTTGTCTTCGTGTGATTCCTCTGAGGAGATTTCAGACCAGTTTAACGAGATCAGGACCAGGGACAGTGTTTGTAGCACATTGGATATGTTTTGGGATATGCATATCCAAAAATATGTGTGTGGGGGGGGCAGGGGTGGGGTGCAAGCAGGAGAGAGGGGGCAGAGACCATGTGGAAGAATACTGCAGGGTCAGAAATAGTGTCTTCATCCTTATCATTGTCACTCCTGCTGAGGCACCCAAAGACAATGTCAGGATCTGATCTCGTCTCCCGGCATTCTGACAAATTCAAGAATGAGGAAGGTCTCCCTATTCAGGCTCCTACTCCCCATCCCATTATCACATCCCTCAAGATGGCAGTGGAATACCAGGATATATGCCCCCACACCAGTTAGGCCTCTGCTTTGTACTAGGACAAAGGTGAACAGGGAATTCTTCAAAGTAACACAAAACAAGAAAAAATGTTTCTTTTTCTTTTAGAGATCTCAAGTAGCAAATTGTGGGCAATTTTACTACCTGGAGTAAAGCTTGACACACCCTTTCCCCCTTGAAGTAGTCTGAGGTTCTGGAAAAGCATTTCTAAGAACAGCTTTTCTAGGAACCCTCACAGGCAAATCTGAGGAGGAGGAGGAGGAGGATGCAGGCGAAGGGGTGGGGAGTTCGAGGGAGATCTGTATAAAGGAAACCCTTCTATTGTCAAAGTGTTGGAGAGTGTTCTAAGAGTCTCAGCAGAGGCAACAGGTAGTGCAAAAGCTAAATAAGTCACCGAGCCTGAAAAGGTGATTTCAGCTGGGTCCCTGCTACAATCATGAGCCACTGAGATAATGGAGAAATGCAGAATCAGATCTTGCCATGAGGCAGGAGGAAGAGTGATCTTGGAAGAGCCTCTGGTGGGTTATTCTTGCTTGCAGTGCTCTTCTGCCTTCAGATTGCAGACAAATGTATGGGTGTGCTCTTAACTAATTTTCTTTTCTTTTTCTTTCTTTCTTTTTTTTTTTTTTTTGCTTTTTGGGTCACACCAGGGGATGCACAGGGATGATTCCTGGCTCATGAACTCAGGAATTACTCCTGGCGGTGTTTGGGGGACCATGGGATGCTGGAAATCGAACCCAGGTTGGCCGCATGCAAGGCAAATGCCCTACCTGCTGTGCTATCGCTCCAACCCCTCTTGACTAATTTTCAATGCTGAAGGACTTGTTGGGCATCCCCCAAACTTTGAGTGCCTTTGTTCTGGCAGATCACAGCAGACAGTTTCTGAATTCCTGTTCTAGAAAGGGACTGGGGGTAAGGAAGCATGCATCCACAAACTACTACTACTCGTTCTGTGCCTGTCCAGGAGACATAAGTACTATCGCAGACCATGCTGCCCCTGACCCATGAAAAACAGTGAATAAAGGCCTGGTGAGTCAGGTGCACAGAATCCAGGAATGACTCAGAGAAGCCTCATGCTTCTTCCACACAGAGCTTTTAGGTTCTAAATTGGGTACCTGGAGAACCCAAATCAGGAGACACGGATATGTAGGGAGGTTGGAAAAATTGAAAATTGAAAGTGGAGATGTTAAGGCCTTTAACGAGTCTCCTGTCCATAGGTTTCTAGCTTTAACACAGGAAAAAACCATGTTTTTCTATAGAGAAGACCCAGAAGCTTAATGCTTACTTGACTAGAATCTTCTTCAAAGCAGTGGAGTAAATTGTCACTTTGGTCATGGATCCCTGTGAGAGCAGATGAGTCATGTTAAAATTTAAAACAAAACAAAACAAAAAAACATTGTGTAAGCTTAAAACACTTGATACCAACCCAAGAATCCTGATTTGAAAGGAACTTAACTTTTTAACTTATTCTTTTCACAACAGAGGTTGATAAATTGTTTGAGGGTTGGGCAGGTACCAACAGGAGAATGGGATTATGGTGATATGAGTGTAAGAGAGAATATTCTGAGTCGAGAAATGCACTGTGCGGCAAGTCCGTTTGAGTGGCAAGATCAGGCTGTTGTTTGTGGGTTGAACCTGTTGAATGCTATCAGGGCAGAGATGTGCAAACTGTGTGGTAAAAGGATATGGGGAATGCTGAGTTGGTAGTGACAGATGTGACCTTCCTGCTAGGGTAACTTCCAATAAAATGGGTGGATAGGGAGATCATAGTGTGGATCATAGGGTGTACCTGGTCCTGTGGCTATTGCATGAACTTGAGAAGACTTTTGGAAAGAAGCAAAATAAAGATTTACACCTAGTTTCAGAAAGATGAATCAAATTTATGATTATAATATATGGGTGGTGATAGAACAGATTATGCCAAGATCAAGGGAAAAAAAATGACTCAGAGAAGCCTCATGCTTTTTCCACACAGAGCTTTTAGGTTCTATATTGGGTACCTGGAGAACCCAAATCAGAAACTGTGAATTTACCATATTTGACATGTTAGTAGTTCACACTTGAAGTAATTTTATTCCAATTGATAAATAAACTTTTAGGATCCTGAAGGCAACCCCAGTGGAGCTGTCATTAATTATGATTTTCCTGTGTCTAGGATCTTTTTTAAAATCTCACTTATCATTAGAAAAGAAATAGTCCCGAGGGCACATATTCTCTGCCTGTCTTGCATTGATGTGTGGATGCTATTGAGAGAGTTTTTTTTGCTGAGAATACTCTTTCTCACTCCCATGATATGAACGAGTGTTGTTGACAGACTCTCTGGGTATTCCCCCCCAGTCTTACAAAGCTCTCCTCTGACTTAGCTAGGGAAGAACTTTACACAGAGGATAGTTACTCCAGCTATAAAGATCCACCAATTTAGAGAATTTCTCTACTGGAATATATCAATGGGATAGATAAATTCTATCATTTCCCACCCCAGCCCACAGACTTGGATTCTGTGTGAGTAATTGATCAACTGAGAGATGTGTTTTTGAATGGGAAAGTGTTAAAATGGTTGAAATGCTGCTTGGCTGTACAACAGGATTGAATATTTGAAATCAGGACTGTTCTGGAAAGTCTTAGTACCAATGATGGGGTCCCATCCAGTACTGGTAACCTTACAAATTTCTACCCAAATGCCAGTTTTCTCTCCTAAACTAAAACCCCTGGTGATTTATCTGTTTACTCTCATGAAGTGCTGAGAAAGACTATGTGTGCCATCCTACAAAACTCATGTCTAAATGCAAGCTCTCTACATATTGGTTCTTAGTGATCAGAGTATTCTTTGAATTATAAGATGCCCCTGCCTTACTTGCTTTTTTTCTTTTCTCTCACCTAGGCTGTGCATACTATTTTTTTCTTCAATACATGTCAGTTGCAATTGGGATGTAATTTAAGGAGAAACCTATCAATGCCATTCTAAAAACAACACCAGTTTTCACTTACCATTTAAAAGTGTGCTATGTCCCAAAGGAGAGAGAGAACAAAAGGGAATGCCCTGCCACAGAGACAGGATGGGCTGGGGGGCTGGAGGGTGGGAGGGGTATTGGGATCAGGGGTGCTAGAGAATGGGCAATGCTGGAGGGATGGGTACTTGATCATTGTATAACTGAAACCCAAGCACAAAAATTTGTAAGTCTATAACTGTACCTCATGGTGTTTCACTAATAAAAATTAAAAAAAAAAATAAAAGGGTGCTGTGTTACCACATGTCAGAATTTGTCAGTTGTGAGCTGACAAAATGACACACAAAGGTCGCAACAGTGATCAAAGTGGAAAGTGGTGGGAAAGACTGTGTGGCATTAGACGCCCTACCACTCACATCACCACTAGGATGGGGTAGATTCTGTGGCACTAAGTCCAGTAACAGATCCTGACTTGGTGGGCATAATTTCTCAGATTTTCTGGAATATCTCTCCTAAAGAAGCTTGTTCCCTCGGTTGTGAAAATTAAAAAAAATACACAAAAATCCAGGTGGATTTACTGTTATTGATAAGAAAATTTATGTTCTCAGTACATCTATCCAAAATGGACATTTCAGCTGGCATATACTTGCACCTCTTTGTACTAGGCACTGTATTTACACTAAAAATATAAATGATGTGACCCTAAGGAGACCACATCCTACCATGGCTATCAAGATGAATTTCAGCAAGCACTATTTTAGACTATACAAGCTAACCAAATGCCACCCTCACTTTTTTGGGGGGTGGGGGAAAGGGGGTACTTAGAAGTGTTCAAAAGCAGAGGGAATTTCTGGTCTAGATCTAATTCTGATCCAAAGGTAAGCTAGGAAAATGCATTGGAGCATAACTTTCCCACAGAAATTTTTTGATTCTGAGCAACGCAGTCCTGACATGGTAAAGATAAGGGTCAGGATTTTTTTGACCTTTGGGGCACTGGAAAAGAAAAAGCAGAGGAGATTTTTGAGAATTTGAATATGACCTCAAAATGTGAGGTATGCGGTAGTAACAACCTTTATGTTCTGGAATGTAGGATAACATTGGTTTGTCCTTTCTGCCTTGCCACAGGGAGCTTAGGTTTATTGGGTTACTCCCATCACAGTGCTTCCATTCCTCTGATACCTAGGGATGATTTGAGCTTGGGAATCCCAGGGTCAAGATTTCCTACTACTATGAGGATGGATACTCACGAGGTAGTGTATTGCCCTCTAGGAATGCATGGGAGCAAGATCAGCCATGATTCTCAGAGATTGGGGTGGGAGGGGATTAATAGTAAGCCATCATGGGTAGAGGGCTGTAGGCTGGCCGCCAGGGGTAGGTACCTCTCCCTGGTTGATCTCCTTCAACCAGATGGGTGGTGGGATGACAAGGGAGGAAAGGGAAGAACTGAAGCAACTCAATCTTTTACTTCCTCAGGCCAGGTGTGGTTTAGAAGTGGACTAGAGTCAGGTACTGGGTAGGCTTGATGGTGTGTGTATGTGTGTATGTGTGTGTGTGTGTGGTGAAGAGAAAGTATGATCTTGAAAGACACTTTAAACATGGATGTTCCGTATAGCCAAGAGATTTTTCTGGCTGAGAGTTACTGCACAAAATCTGTTCCATATAAAATTGACACTTGAGGCTGTTGTGAAGAGTTTAAAGCTTTGCAGCAAAGGCCACAGAAAAATGTGCCAGGACCACCCAGTCAAACTTGAATATGGGCAAACCCTCTGTCTCTCAGATCCCAGGATGTCCCTGACCCTCACTATAACTAAGATGCCTTCTGAGATACAAGAGAAGCCACCAGGCATTCTTCAAATCCATAGTTGACTGCTTTTATCTTGATTCATTCTCTTCCCCTTGTCCCTACCCCATCCTGGAAATCCAGTGCTGGCTGTACTTTGTATATTGTGCACACAACCTAGACTGGGACCTGGATTGAGAATGTTGGTTTTAAGAGAAATAAAAGCTTTTGAATCCTAGTTTCTAATGCTGACTGCTCTTTGCCTCTACAATTATGACCCTTCTTGGTTCTGGAACCCAGATCAGCTCAAGTTATCTTGGATCTATTTTTTAGACTACGGTGGTCCTCGACTTCATTTGTGTTTCTTGTCTGTGTTGCTATTTCTATGCCAGTCTCAGAATATGTACTTGAGCATTTTTTCAAACAGACCTAAACTATGACTATTACTCTCATGTGACTATTCTTCCACTCATATTCTTCACCATTATGAATCACTTAAATCACTTAACCACTTAACTTCCCGTTAGTCATCGATTTGCTCGAGCGGGTGCCAGTAATGTCTCCATTTGTCCCTGTCGCGTGCTAGTGTAGCCCAATGGCATCTGTTCGCTCTAGGAACATGAAGAACCTCAAACCGATCGTTCATGATCTTCACGAAGAAGTCTGAGCATCTGGTAGGTGGGCGGCCACGTGGTCTTTTGACATCCCGTGGAATCCAGTCAGTAACAGCTCTAGTCCAGCGGTTGTCTTTAAATCTCATTACATGACCAGCCCATCTGATTTTTGACACCTTGGCAAATGAGACAGCGTCCCTGATTCTTGATCGTCGACGGATGTCGGAACTCTGGATTTTTTCTCTCATTTGAGTGAAATGTGATATTCCAAGCATAGCTCTTTCTATTCTTCTTTGGGAGACCTGAATAGCGTTCTCATCCTGTTTGCGTAGGGCCCAGGTCTCTGAGGCATATGTTAATGCAGGAAGAACAGTGGAATCAAAGAGATGTGCCCGGAGCCGGAGGTTCTTCGTCCTCTTAGCTATTTCTTTGACGTTCTTGAAGGCGTTCCAAGCCGCTCTCTTCCTCCTGCGCAGCTCGGATGCCAGGTCATTTGTCATGTTGACCTCTCGACCTAGGTACACATAGCTGTTGCATTTGGAGATGGTCGTTCCGTTGAGAGCAAATGGGGCATCAGGAACGAGGCTGTTTCTCATAAACATTGTCTTCGTAAGATTCAGCTGTAGTCCTACCTTTCCACACTCATGGTCAAAGTCGGCCAGCATTTGTGCCACTCGGCTGATGTTTGGTGTTATTAAAACAATGTAATCAGCAAAGCGGAGGTGGTGTAATTGCCGACCATCTATCTTCACTCCCATTCCTTCCCATTCCAGTCGTCGCATGACGTTCTCGAGGGTGGCATTGAAGAGTTTCAGTGAAATGGTATCAACCTGCTGCACCCCTCTCTTGACATCAACGATCACTTCTTTGTAGAATGGTGAGATCCTGGTAGTGAATCCGCAATACAGCTCATGGAGGATCTTGATGTACTGGGCTTGAATGCCCTGATAGGCTAGGGCTTCAATGACCGCTTCTGTCTCAACAGAATCAAAGGCCTTCTTTAAATCAATGAACGTTAAACAGAGTGGCATCTTGAACTCCTGAGAAACCTCAAAGAGCTTGGTTATTGTGTGGATATGGTCGATGGTGCTGAATCCTTTGCGGAACCCGGCTTGCTCGCATGGTTGTCCTTCATCTAGTGTTCTGCCAATCCTATTTAGGATGACTCGAGTGAACAATTTGTAGATGACAGACAATAGGCAGATAGGGCGATAGTTGCCAATGTCATGGATGTCTCCCTTCTTGAACAGTAATATGGTTCTGCTGGTTTTCCATTGGGATGGAACCTTGCATTCAGACAGGTAGCGAGTGAAGAGCCGAGCCAGTGTATTGATGAGTACTGATGGCAGGTTCTTCAGGTGTTCAGGTCTGACCTTGTCTGGGCCGGGTGCTGTTTGTTTCTTTACCGACGAAATGGCGTGTCGGATTTCGGAAGGGAGAACGTTGGGAACGACATATCCATCCTGTGGAATTTGGTATGTCGGCAAGTGGACATGGCTATCGAAGAGATTTGAGTAGAAGTAATGGATAATCATCTCCATTGCCGTTCTGGAGGATGTGATGGATCCATCAGGACGTCGGAGGGCAGTCATCTTGGTCTTGTAGTTGGCGAAGGACAGGCGGGCATAACGAATACTTTTCCCAGCTTCTGCCGCATCTACCAATACTTCTGCTCTTCTCTCTTTGAGGTCTTCCTTGATCGCATCTCTGCACTGCTTTGCGAGCTCGGACGTTAGCTTGCAGTTGCCTGAGGCATGCGCCAAACCACGCTGGCGAATTAGCTCAAGAGTTTTTGAAGACAGGCGTTTTTTTGTGGCTATCTCTCTCTTGGCGTTCCTTACACACTCATGGAGGTGCTGAACCAGTCGATCATATTCCTCATCAATGTTTTCAACAATGGCATCTTCCCATGTTGCTGCAATACTGCCAAAGAGTTCCCAGTTGGTGGTCGTTCTAGGAGTTCTCTTTTTGAACTTTGCAGCCCTTTCTCCCCGCTCTGTGAAGTAGAATTTTGCACGAAGGAGACGGTGGTCCGATCCCGTTCGAAATTTTGGGACAATAGCGACATCGGTCAGGCAAAACCGTCGATTAAATATGATGTGGTCTATTTCATTGTGGAATCGTCCACCGGGAGACTCCCATGTCCAGCGTTTCGATTCTGTCTTCTGGAACTGTGAGTTACCATGGATGGTCTTGGTCGACATGATGAACTCAGACAGTCTCTCACCCTGTTCGTTCCATTCTAAGCCATGGATCCCGATGTGAAGTTCTTCAGCTGATCTTCTCGGTCCTATCTTGGCATTAAAATCATCCACGATGATCTTGTAGAAGGTGTGGTCTTTATAGAACTTCTCCAGCTCCATGTAGAACTTCTCGATTTCTCTTTCATCATAATGAGATGTTGGTGCGCAGACAATGAAGATAGAAACTGCAGGCAGTGAGCCACATCTATTCAAATATAAACGTCCGATTCGGGTTGTTAGGCATTCGAATGAATCAATGCTCTTGGCCAAGTTTGTGTTGACAAGGACACCGACACCTCCAACACCTCTTTTATCGCATGTTCCGAGGAAGAATTCTTCTCCAGTGTCGAAAATGGCATGGTGAGATTCGTGCCTTCTTGTCTCAGTCAGACCAATGATGTCGTACTTGATCATTCCGCTTGTACCATCAGGTCCTCGATGAATGTATCTGATGCTAGCGTACGTGCATTGAAAGTACAGACGATCATTTTTGTCTTCCTTCGTTGTGGCAGCCTAGTTCGGCTTTGAGATTTTGTTGGCCTCTCCTTTCTCATCCTTCTCAGTGCTGGCATGTCGGTGAAGCCTTCAGGGTCAGGTGAATGAGACCAGTTGCAGTTACTGGTTTTGGCATATCGAATACACAACGGATAGCTTGCCAGGCTCTTCTGTGCAGGCAGAATACTCTCGGTAGCTTGCCAGTCTTTCCAAGAGGGATAGAGGTTTTTGGGGCGACCTCTAATCACCTTTGTAGGTGTTACCATATTTGAACCCTATCAAATATGGTACAACAATTCCGGAAGATGGGTATTTAGTGTCTAATGATGTGTCCGGAAAGCGTCCTGGAGTGTGGTGACGGCTGGGTAGTGGAGGTAGTGTTGATAGTGGAAGTCTGCCATTATGAAATGCAGATATTTGATTACTTGTTTGGAGTACCTTATGTCTGAAGATTTCTTTATCAAATTGCAATCCAATGGTTATGGATACGTGTTTAGTAAGGTGCAATGAGTACATACTTTGTTGAGGGCATTCAGTAGGAGTTGGGGGACTGAAAAAGTTCTATAATAACTGTGAGTGTCAATCTTCCTAGGTAAAGTTCCTGATATTTTAGATCTAGATAGGTCCCTACATTAGTCTTGATGAGTATATATAACCCATGTGGTACTGCTGGAGCAGAGGCGTAGAGATTTCTTAGAGTATGGGTGGTTGAATACACTCTGGTTTTCAAGCATAACAGGTGAGTATAATGTATTATTAATCCAAGGCAAGAAGGAAATTTTGACAACATCACAGTTCCAACAAATCATTACTTCACCATTTAATAATCCTATAACATCTTCTCTCTGAAGTATGTACCGGATGACAGCCACAAAGTTTATTAGGGTTTGTGCAAGGGCTAGATTCTTTAACAGTGATACAAGATAGGTAGTTGTGAAGAGGTTCCCAATGACAGAAACTAATTGGTCTAGAACATAGTGCTTTTCAGTGCCTCTTTTCATTTGTTTCTGCTGAGCAGGGGTGTATGAGATCTTAAACTTGTCACCCTGAATTTGTTTTATTGTGATCAAGTGGGAAGGATGCATGCAACTTTGATAAGGATGCATGCAACATGACATGGTAAGGTTGGCTGATAATTGATCCTTTCATCCTCTTTCTTTCATATTGTTGGCTAATCAAAGGGGGATTGAAGGACAATTTTGAACCAGAAGAGAACAAACACTGCTTTAATGTCATTCGGCTGTACATACAGAGCAATTATCAAATGAGCAATACAGTCTTGGAGGATGATGAATGAAGGCAATCTTTCCAGAAACATCTGGAAGACAGAGGCACATTTCAGTTTTGTATCTTTGCTTGCACATTGTCCATAAGTCAGGGTGATCTGGGACTCTGTACCACCATGTATTACAGGATCAGAAGGGTACAAGCTGACTTTTGTGCACTCTGTTGTTGGTGCCATTGGCTTATACTTAAAGTCACAATCTTGAAAAACTCCTCAAAAAGTGAAGGTTGTTAATGACTTGTCCCGGGACAGTCTGAGAGTTAACTCTTCTGTTCCAGTATTGTAACAGAAACATCACATTGGGCTTGCAGGGGTCTTGGTACAGGGTTGTGAGGGAAATTGATTATTGGTGTATTTGGTGGAGAAACTATGTTGCAGTTGAAGGCTTTAATTGAATCCATCAAGGAAGTCAGGCCTGCTTGGATTAAGAGCATAGGCAGGAGAGGGTGGCATTTCAGGTGCTGATGGTTTTAGTATTTGCGGATACAGAACATTGCTAAGACTGACCGTATCCTGTTGAGCACAGGAAGATACATATGATGACAAGCTAAGTTTCTCAATGTGTTTGCTCATATCATTTATCATTGCTAATGAAGAATCAATCTTTGTCTCAAGTATTGACAGTTTTGATTCTAGATTCTTAAATAGGCTGCTCCGATGATCCCCTCTTCCCCCTCAGGGACTCTACTAATTGGAACGGAATGGATTCCCTGCTTTTGAACTCCCCGGCGCAGGAACTGCGCAGACTGAATCTCCCCTTCTACCTGGAATGCAGTGGCTTCTAAGACCTCCTCATCTAGAGTTACCCCTTCACCTGTTGCTGCCATCTCTGTTACCTCTAAAAGTGTTTGCTTGTCTAGCAGATCTTTGGACATAACTGCCTCACTGTGTCCCTTTCTGGCTTCCTTCAGCCTGTTCTTCACTTTCATCTGAGCCACTTCATTCAGTTTTGCTTTCACTCCCTTTCTCTGTTGACTTTCCATCTAGATTGGCACATCTGAGCTTGAGAGCGAATATTTCTAGTGCTCTGGCGAGGACTCGAGGGGACATTATGTCCCAGTATCTCTAAAATAACCATTTCATGGGACCCAGAGAGAGTAGAACAGAGTGTAAGGCCTCGAACACAGTTTTCCCTGTTTTGATTTCTAGCACCTCATAATGCCCTGTGAGCACTGCTGGTTTGATCTTTGAGCTCAGAGCCAGGAATAAGCCTTGAGCACTGTGGGTTTGGCACAAAAACAAACAAAGCAATCTGGGATGGAGATGTGGCTCAGTGGAAGAGCACTTTCCTTGTATGTGTGAGACACTAGATTTGACCTTCAGAAACACAAAAACTAACAAAATAAATGAAACAGAAAAAAAAGACCATTTCACCCAAAAAATTTTTTCTCCACTGGTAGATTTTGAATTGACTTGTATGTCCTTGATTAATATGTACACATATTTCAGTCCAAAGTTTCAAAAGTGGTGAAAGATTGTGCCAAAATCAAGGAGGTTTATAACTGCGATCTCACAAGTAATCTTAGTGACTTTATTTAAACATATTTTGTTACATCAATCCAATAATAAAAGTATTTAAGATATTTTATTTTAGAGAAGGAATAAAATTGCTTATTTTTAATATGCAGGGTCTATACTAGTTTGGAAGGTGTGGGATGCTGATGAGCTAATACAGCCAGAACACTTTTTCTACTGATACTTTGAAATGCAAAATAGTGTTGGGCTATCCTTTTTATAATTTTATTTTTAATTTTTTTAATGCTGGCAGCACCCAGGGAATGTGAGGAACAGGCAGATCATCTATATTTATAAATTATTTTTAGGGTATATTTAGTCTGTAACAAAGTCTTAAAGAGCTTTCCTTGGAGATTAATTGCCAGCTGGGAATGATGATACTTTGGGCTCCCAAACACCTCCGGGTGGGCTTTTATTTCCAGGAAACGGCTGGTGTCTTAATCATGACTTCTTACTTTGCCAACTAAAATAGAATTTTTATTTGTGAATCTCTATTTGATGTGGCTTCTCCTTCGGATGCCAGTCAGTCCCTTACTTGCAGTGGAATGGAACAGTTGGAAAAGTCCCACAGGGGCAGGAAGAGATGACAGTTGAGGACCAGTGGAGTTCTTGCTGGTCCTCTGGATGAGCAAGTTCAGAGGTTCCTGGAGCCTCCTGAGTAGTTTGTATCATGGTTACCCAGAAAGGGCTTGTCCTTTAGTAGTTTCAGAAAAAGTAATAACTTGTTGACATGTCTAGGTGTGGAGATGTTTATCTATGGGGAGCTATTGCTTAAATGTCAGCTCCCCAACGTTATTCCAGACTCTTCCAATATAAAAAAAGTGATAGGCATGCCATATATTCTTACCTAAGGACAAGGTTACGACCTCTGTGAATGATTTGATTGGTAAGGCTAACTTTCAGTGCGTGTGGATTACTTGAAGAACACCAGAGGCAGCAACAGAAGAAGGAAAGTCACTAGTTTCCAACATAGACCTAAGTTTCTTCTTCCACTGATGTTCACATGTGAACACCAGCAGGGTTTGTATTGTTTATTTTTGGAATTGTTCAGAATAGTTGGTGCCTGTATCAGATAATGGTTGTTAAAAGATGTTAAAACTTTTTCTTTCCTTTTCTGGCAACTCTGCTCTAGCCATTTTGGGATAGAATTCGGAAAACAAAATTTAATGAATGTGAGGTGAATGAGTCGAGGTGAATGAGTTGAGGTGACACACTCTGAACAGTCCTAGTTCTGAGATAGTCTCAATAAGGGAAGGACAAGATGGTGAGGATGAGACTTGACTTGGTCACCCAAACTGTAAAGGACATAAATTTGAACTTTCAAAAGTTTTAAAGGTTGGAAGACATACGGGCATTTGAAAGCCAATGGTCAAGAGTGGACTGGTAGAAGAAATAGGTCAGGGATATGGGGCTCATGAAAACAGTGAGGCCCGGTAGGTACCCAGTGAGCACCATGAACAGAACTGGAACAAAACTGGCTTGCCCCCTCTGGTTAGCAGTCAGTGGCAAGTGGAGCAACTGTTTGGGGGGCACTGGGTGAGGGTGGGCATGGTTTGTATGTCCTGCCCTCTCAGTAACTTCCTCTTCTCGTTTCTAATTCCACATCTTTCTCATGGCCCCCACTCAGAATGAACTCTTAATTGATAAATTTATATAGGCATTTAATTTGTTATCGTGTGGAACTCTGAAAAAGTCTAACTCACCTTATTCTGTAGTTCCAGCATGTCACTATCAACATTTTTTTAACTTTAGCATCTATCAGAGAAGTTTTTTAAATATTGTTCTTCAACTTGAGTTAAACAGTTTTTTTTAATCTCTTTAGGCTTTCAGTATCACCTAACTATTTCATGATTTTTAAAAAATTTTTATTAGTGAGACATCATGAGGTAGAATTTTAATCACTTTGATGTGAGAAGCCGGAATGATAGTACGGTGTGTAGGATGTGTTAATCTTGCACATGGTCGACCCGAGTTCAATCCTAGAACAACTCTAGGAGTAATTCCTGAGTGCAGAGCCAGGAATAACCCCTGAACACCACTGCTTGTGACCCACCCACCCCAGCAGAATCTTTGATGTGCAAACATATTCAAGCATATATACACTTTCTTTCTCCCACTACCGGATTCACTATATTACCCACAGGCCATTTAATGTAATAATTTCTGGAAACAATTTATAGTTGGCTTTAGGGTTCACTATGTGATCTTTTCCTTGAACAAATGAATCTTTGAGCAGGTTAATCTTGAGCAGATGAATGCCTTTGGGGAGTGATAAGTGTGATGTTGTTCTTTGATAACACATCAACACAAGTGATAGGTGAACCAGTCATTAATTGAACCCTACACAAGTTGGGCATCTTTTTTTTACCCACTTTTTGGCCACACCCAGCAGTACTCAAGGGTTTTTCCTGGCTCTACATTCAGGGGACCATATGGGATGCCAGGAATAAAACTGGGGTCTGCCATGTGAAAGGCAAGAGCCCTACCCATGGTATTTTTGCTCCAGCCCTGAGCATCTTTAATGGTAAATTGCAAGGGTGTACCTGAGAGTGGATGGTATTTATGAAGTTCCATATTATTTCTTTAGGTGTGATTGGCTGTGATTGGCTACTTCTGACAATGTTCTTTGGTATTGTGGGAAACATTTCCTGTTTAATGATCTAACATGCAGCTGGGTAAGGATTTTCCATTTTTTACATGTTTGTTGCCAGTTTTTACAATGTGATGCTTTGTTGCCTTATGGAGGTAAAGATTTTCAGAATGATCTGGATGTCTAGGAGCCCCTTGAAAACTTGATTCATACTCCTTTACACAAACAGAGACCCAACCTCCTATAGAGAGGTCAAAGTACCTTGTACAGGGGAATATGACCCTGGAGCAAGCAGGGTCTTTAAGAAAAATGTGTCACAGAATATGTGTCACTGCTTAAGAAGAGAAACTTTTCTCTCTGCACAGAATTTCTGTTGTGCCTGAGTTTGGAATCCTCAGTCACAGAGAGACCAAGTCTACACATGATAATGCAAAAGCAAAGGAACTTTATTGCTAGCTTGAGCCATCGCTAGCTCAAGCTAGGGTCCAATTCTTATCCAATGCAGTGGAGTCTTGACATGGACACTGATATCAAATCACAAGCAGTTTATACACGGTTCAGCGTTATGAAGCAATTTGTATACTGATATATTTTTAGCATTGGCCTTATTACAATAGTGGTCAGCAATTAAACAATAGTTTCCTCAGTAACAGTAACAGTTTCTGAGGAGGGTACAGTGACCCCTCGCGACCGGCCAGACCCAACTGCCCAGATCCTTACTTAGGCAAATAACCCAACTGAGAGTTTACCAGAAACTTCAAGTCCTGCTTTGGGGAAACAGAAACTGAGGTCTACTTGAGACTTAATGTTAGCTGAAGCTTGTCGCGGCATCAGTTTCACCCTCATATTTCAACCTAAACTTTGAAGTGGATAGAAATGGTCCTTTCACTAATAGAATGATGCCATATTCATTCAGAACCTATCAAAAAGGAACCATGACTGCTCTTCCAAGTTCTGGCTGTTAAGTTGAAAGGTAGGACAATATTGGGTAAGCTATTTTGAAGGACACTTGTAGGTTGGCAGCCAGTCATGGGTCTCCCATTTGGGGAAGACCCATACGGGAGAAGGAAAAGAAGGGAGAGCTTATAGATTAACTATGATCTCATCTATTGAGCTTCATTTCATCCAGCCTTAACTTGGAAGTTTTCATTGGACTCAAGGATAAAGGTTTGTTTTAGGATGGCTTGGACTAGTTTTTTAATTCCTGAAGAAGTGATTTTTTTTAAATGGTTAGTTTGTCTCAAAAGTGTGAGAACCTGCCTCTAGGGACTAACCAACAGGATAAAACAAAGTCTTTTACTGGTCATATCTTGTCCAGTTAAATCTGCGTGAACGTTAATTCAAAAAACTGCAATCCAAATGTACCTGTGCATGTGGTTTTTCTTTCTTTTAGCTACAGTGGTTTTCTATGAAGACCCATAAGATATTGGTAGTTTTAAGGCACTATCTTGACTCAGTATATTTAGGGGTATGGAAGAGAAACAAAAGATGCTTTCAAAGGTGAAGAGTATTATGGGAAGGCCATTCTTGCCTTTCCTGTCTTCTCTTAATTCATGAAAAGATCCCTTAGATTCTGGCTGTTTTTCCAAGATAATTTTGAGCCCTGCCTCTTTCTCACCTGGAACCCCTTAATTGGTAAAAAAAAATATAATGCTAGCTCAGTCTGATTCCCCACCTGAAGGAACTTGCTTTAAAGTATCAAAAGGAGTCCACAGTTTTCAGTCAATAACACCTTTGGATACTATTCTGATGCCTTCCACTTAACCACCCACCCCACCCAGGAAGAATCCAGAATCTGTGTTTCATTTTCTGCATTCATCACGGTCACTGTCCTGCCATTGTTCATCGATTTGCTCGAGCGGCCCCAGTAACGTCTTCATTGTGACAATTGTTACTGTGTTTGGCATATCGAATACCACACGGGGAGCTTGCTAGGCTTTGCTGTGTGGGTGAGATACTCTCAGTAGCTTGCTGGGCTCTCCGAGAGGGGTGGAGGAATTGAACTCAAATCAGCCATGATTAATAATAATGGCCTTCTCTCTCTCTCCTATTTTTTTCAACCTGAAATCTATCTTGTCTGACACTAGTAGGGCCACCCCAGCTTTTTTGAGGGAGTTGTTTGCTTGCAGGATTTTTTTCTATCCTTTGACTTTGAGTCTGTGTTTGCTTTGACTCTTCAAATGTGTTTATTGTAGGCAGCAGAATTTTGGGTTCACTTTCTGAATCCATTTTGCCACTGTGTGTCTCTTAATTGGTGCATTTAGACCATTTACATTGAGAGAGTTTATTGTCATGGGGTTTTGTGCCATCTTTCTGTAAGGGTTTGTTGTGCTCAAAGGGTTTTTTCTTGTCTTACAGTAGCCCCTTTAGTCCTTCTTTCAGGTTTGGTTTTGAGTCTACGAAGTTCCTGAGCTCTTGTTTATCCATAAAATAGTGTATCAATCCTTCAAGTTTGAGTGAGAGTTTAGCCGGATAAAGTATTCTTGGTGAAGCATTCATTTCACTGAGGTCTTTTTTTTAAAATTTTTTTAATTTTTTTTTTTTACTATATCCCACCATTGTCTTCGGGCTTGGAGGGTTTTCTCTGATAGGTCTGCTGTAAATCTAAGGGGTGCTTCTTTTTATGCAATTTTCTTTGACCTTGCTTCTTGCAATATTGTGTCTCTATCCGTGACAACTATGATATGTCTTGGAGTCTTTTTATTAGGGTCTCTTTTAGCTGACACCCTTCAGGCTCCTTGAATCTGGGTGCCTGCATTCTCCGCTCTGGGAACTTTTCAGCCATGATATCTTTAACTGTGGCTTTTTTGTTGGGGTTGCCTCCCCGTATTTCTGATACTCCAATGATTCTAATCTTGTTCCTTTTGAAATCATCCCCTAGGTCTCTGATTCGCCCTAGAGCTATTTTGAGGTCTTTTACCATTGTCTGTTGTTGCCTGTAGGCTTCTGGTAGCTCGTCTTCAAGCTCACTGATTCTGTCTTCAGCTGCAGCTATTCTACTGTTGAGGGCACTCACTGAGTTTTTTATTTCATCTACCAAATCCTTTATTCATGACACTTCTGTGTGTGACTTTCCAATTTCTGCTCTCATATCTTCCTGTATTTTCTTGGTTGCCTGTTCCACTGTTTCTCTCATGTCCTCCTTTAATTTACTGGATGCCTGTTCCACTGTTTCTTTAAGTTCATTGAACATCTTCAGCATTTCATTTCTGAATTCTTTGTTCCAAGGTTCATTTTTGTGGGTAAGGCCTATTGAGGCTTATAGACTCAACATCATCGTCTCTTCATGGTGGGTATTTGTACTGTTTCTTCATATTGTTGTAGTTGTATGGAAGTGTGACCTTCCAGTTCACTATCACTATTTCCTCTTGTTGCGAGGAAAGATTCTAGATGAGCTCGGACGATGGTGGACACCTTTTTTTCCCCTTCTAAAATATGTCCTTTCTCTCAGGTGTTCCTCTCTGCCTTATGTAAGGCCTCCAGTGAGGCTTTCAGGGGATGTGATATTTTATATTGGCTTGTACAGCTTCTTGTGTTCACTAGTAGTTTGATGAAATTGGAATAGACTAGTGGACTATCGATCTATTGTGTTTGAGATAGCTAAGATGTTACTCACAGACTTAGATGATGAAGATTGAGATGTGACTCCAGATTGCTAGAAACGGGGAAAATAACTGCAGCTGCCCCTTGTTGCAGAAGCCATGCCCCCTGACAGCTGCAGGTGGGGTGCCGGCTGTGGGGGGGCACACACCTGGGGTGGGGACCAGGGCCTCTGGAGGTGCACTGCCAGCCAGGGTGGAGGGCTGGGAGTTGGGAAGGTCTGGGTCCTAGAGGCTGACTGGGACACCGGAATCCAGTGTTTTAATTTGGATAGTGAACCCTTCTTTCCGGTGACTTTTGAGATGACTTACTCAAAACTGCTGTTGGAAATTGCCATGGCTTCAAGGTAAAGAAGCCATGACAATCCCCAAAGTCAAACATTTGCATTTTGTAGACTCAGACACATCCAACTGACAGAACCTTCCTTCTACCTGACGCCTCTAAAAAGAATTTACGATTTTAACTTTCATTTAAATCTTCCCAACTCCAAGTGAAATAACAAAATGCAGCGATAGACTTATGCTTGATTCGGTAGCTTAAAATATCAAAAAGTTAATATTAATCTGCATCATTTAGTAACTTATTTGACAGCATTGTAAATTTATTAGGGCTATATATTTGTATACAATAAATACAAATTTATTGTATCACATTCAATGGATCTTATTATTGATGGGTTTTATTTAGATTAAAAAAATTCAATTGGAAATTCTTCCAACCTCCTCTTTGCAGTAAATCTAATTTGACCAACTTAATAAGGAAGATTCTCTTTACTAGGCTACTCTGTGTCAGATACTTTCTATAAATTCAATGAGATGAACATGCAGCACCAAAGTTTGGACAGCCTGTGTGTTGTAGATGTATATTTACATGTAACCGCATGAAATATATTGAAACCAAATTTATTTTTATAACAGTTTCCACATTTATTGGATCAAAGATAAGGTTAGTTATCCGTCTCCATATTTGATAGAATGCGACTTCCGTGTCTTCTGTGCTGGGCACATGATGTCCATGTCCTAATCTCTGGAAACTGTGAATATGTTACATTACATGGTAAAAGGGACTTTGCAGGTGTAATTAAGTTTGGAAACCTTAAAATAGGGAAGTTATCCTGAATTATTCATAAGTGGCACAATCTAATAACTAAAATCTTTAAAAGCAGTGAACTTTTATCCTTCTGAAAACAGGAGGGGAACACAGAATTAAAGCATGAGAAGGATTTTTATCATTATTTTTGGCTTTGAAGACAGATGTTACCAGAAACAAAACTCTAGAAAATGAGAACAACTTTTGACTGACACTCAGCAAGGAAACAGGGATCTCAGTCCTACAGTCAAAGGGAACTGAATTCTGTCAACACCCTGAATGAGCCTGGAAGCACATTTGCTCCCTAGAATTGTGTTTTACTAGCAACTTGATTTTGACCTTAGGACCTGGGAGGAGAAAATCCCTCCATACCACCAACATATCTATGAAATAATAAATTTGTTACTGCTACTAAATTATCAATCATTTGTCATAGCAGTCATAGCAAATGAATATGCACCTGCTAGTTTTGAAAATAGTGTCATGACCTAAGCTCGCTTATTTTCAGTTTTATATAGTACAGCGGGTAGGGCTTTTGCCTTGCACATGGCCAACCCGGGTTTGATTCCTCTGCCCCTCTCAGAGAGTCCGGCAAGCTACCGAGAATATCTTGCCTGCACAGCAAAGCCTGGAAAACTACCCGTGATGTATTGGATATGCCAGAAACAGTAACAACAAGTCTCACAATTTGTTGTGAGACGTTACTGGTGCCCACTCGAGTAAATCGATGAACAACAGGAGGACAGTGCTACAGTTCTTGATTTGGGAAAGTTTTTTTTTTAAGTTAGTGAAACACCATGAGGTACAGTTGTAAGCTTACACATTTTTGTGGTTGGGTTTCAGTTATACTCATCCCTCTGAATTGAAATTATACCCATCCCTCCACCAGTGCCCATCAGTCACATTCTTATCTGTGCATTAATTTGAAATAGAACCCAAATCCAAGAGATTTGTATTAAAGAAATGCCCCTCCTAAGTTTACCAAGAAAGTAAACGGCCAAAAGTTAGGTATGTGGGAAACACACCCTCAGACCACCTCCGGCTCAGCTATATAAGTGGAGGCAAGGCCTCTTTGGTTCCTGATTGAACTGCTTAATGGACATGATCCCAGAGACTCAGAAACGAATCTCAGAACCCAGTGGCTTTAGGTAGAAATGCATCTGATCTCTGCAGTAGGCTACCGGTGCTAGGCCAACCCAGGTGGGAATAGGTTTCGTACCTCGGCCTATTCCCCCTGGCGGCCCAGTGGCTGCCATCCGTCTGAGGTCACTGGATAGTCACATTTGAGCCCCCAGTGACGAGACACACAGGGCCTCACGGGATGAGGGTGGAGCCGGGCTTGTCCTCCCCACCCCAACGAGACCCCAAGTCATTGCCCACGAATGGCCTCTCTGGCTACTGATCAAGCTGCTTAACGGCCATGATCCCAGAGACTCAGAAACAAATCTCAAAACCCAGTGGCGTTTGGCAGAAATGCATCCGGACTCCACAATACGTTACTGTCGCCGGGCCACCCCAGGGAGGAAAGGGTGTTGTCCCTCCGCCTGCTCCCTCTTGGCGACTTGGTGGCTGTCATCCTCGAGAGGCCATTGGACAGTCAGGCTTGGGCCCGCAGTGACAAAACTTGTTGGGTCTCACGGGATGGGGGGGGGAGGTGGAGCCGAGCCTGTCCTGTCCTCCCCACCCCAATGAGACCCCAAGTCATCGCCCACGAATGGCCTCTTTGGCTACTCATCAAGCTGCTCAGCGGCCATGATCCCAGAGACTCAGGAGCAGATCTCTAAACCCAGTGGCTTTTGGCAGAAATCCCTCCAGATTTAAGTGTTAAAATTTCAGAATTTCAAAACCACATGGCCCTACTGCAGCCACACGATATATGTTATTCATAACCAGCAATAGAACACAAATTGTCTATTGTTGCCTTTTCAGCAGATCTGAGTGTTGGGGTAAAATATTAAATAATGGTGGGTCTGGTGTCAAAATAGTGAATGTGATCAAAGTAGAGAGAGAGTAATGTAGAAATCATCTGCCCCACAGGCAGGGGGAGGGTGTGGGATGGGGGTATATGGGATTTTTGGTGGTGGAGAATGGGCACTGGTGAAGGTACGGGTGTTTCATTGTATGACTGAGACTTAGACCCAAAAGCTTTGTAACTGCTCTCACGGTGATTCAATAAATAAAATTATAAAAAATGGAAAAAGAAAAAAAAAGTAAGGTGGAGTTCATGCACAATTCTATCAGCTAATCAGTGGCTGAGTAAGTAGCAGTACTCCTACAAAAGAAGAAAAAAAAACAAAATGCTTACATCTTTTTGCCAGTTTATGGCAGAAAAAAGATGAACAACCTATTTTGTTCAATAAGGAGGAACTCTTCTTGTTAATAATTGCTAATTTAAATGTTATTCCACCAAAGAGAAATCCTTAACCTGACTAAGCTAAGAGAAAGTTCCCAGAGGTTTTCTCTATTTTTTATTATTTAACATAAAGGCAAAAAACTATCATCAAACAATTTTTCTCCTGAAATTGTCTAATCCCCTAAAATACATTTGTTAGCCTAATTCGAATATACGGGTGTCAATGTTGGATAGTTGTATGAAGGCATAAAGCATGGCTAGCATAAATATACAGTTGTGTAAATGGTTAATAAATGTAAAGGACTTTTAAAAAAAAAGAAATGCCCCTCCTCCCTTTTCTCCTCTCTCTAAATGGTCAGGTGGCTAGGTGGGGAGCTATGGAGAGGTTGCTAATATATGGTCATAGCTCTGTGAAATTACTTTACCAACCTCGGGGATTCAACCAACATAATTTAGTTTCTTCACAGTGATTATATATTGATTCCCAGCAGATTATATATTCCCCAGAAATAGTATAATATTCAAGAGTTTAAGTTTGAGCCTCTGATTTTGTTTCTGGAAAGAGGATTTGTGAATGGTTCCTGCTGCATTGGACCCCCCCACCAGCAATATGGACACAAGTCCTATTACCTTGGCTTAGCGGGAAATCTCTTGTGTATAGTCTCTGCAGAATATTAGGGAAATTATCCCTTATCTAATACCACTGATTCAGCTCAACCTTATATACATTTTAGTCATTTGGTTCCAGGATCGTACTTCAGAATCGCATGATTATTTGAAGGTATTGGTCAATTCAGTCCCACCTGAGTCTTCTCTGAAATGAGTGAGAATTAGGGATGAACTCTTCAGATCCTTTGGGTAGAGCTGTGAGACAAGTTTTTCTTTCCACATATCTTCTTTTTATACATATATATATTTTATTTTCATAAAAGTAGTTCACAGTAGTTCACTACAGATAATATTCAAACACCAATCCCAACACCAGCACCTTCCCACAACAGTAAGAGGAAGTATGTGAAGGTTGTATTTCCTTCTGGAACCAGTTAAGCCAGAATATAAGAGAATACAAGCAAGTACGTTAAAACCAAACAAATGTGTGCTATTTTGGACAAGTGGGTTAGGGTATAAGGGGCCGCACAGCTGCATTTGTGACCATGCACTCCCAGCCCTCTCTTCCGGGAACTTTAGTTTATAGTCTCTGGGTCTTGGCTGTTGATGAGATTACACGGCACCAGGGTCAGTTTGTGGGTGTGACTGCCAAGCTACTGGAAAACTGGGGAGCTGTGGGGAGGAGGCCCAGTCCTGATCCGAGTGGGCTTGGAGATCTCAGTCATGGGTTCCCACATACCTGGGTTTTTCTGCTGGCTCCCTCTTGGGTGAGGCTCATCTGAGCGTGTGGAGGCTTAAGCATGGCTGCGGTTGGGTTCTGGAGGTTTTTGACTTCCGGGGTTCTGCTTGGGGTAGGGAGGAAAACTCAACCTGCCCCCCTCCGAGGTGCCCCAGTGAAGACAGCCTGCAAGGGGTCAGGACATTCTGTACATCTCTTCTTAATTCTAAAAAGTCATTTTTAATTCCCTGATCATTTTGTGGTATCGGGGACCAAACACGGGAACAATCACTTGCAAGGCAAGCTACTGAGAGTATCTTGCCCGCACGGCAGAGCCTGGCAAGCTCCCCGTGATGTATTTGATACGCCAAACACAGTAACAAGTCTCACAATGGAGTCGTTACTGGGCCCGCTCGAGCAAATCGATGAACAACGGGAGGACAGTGACAGTGACAGTGACAGATCATTTTGTGATGAATTGACAAAATATATGCATAATGCCAGCTTTATTAAAAGTCATACCAAATACAAAAATTGGGAAATTGTTGGGAACTTGGATAACAAATGGAAAGCGAAAATATGAGAAGTTAATGGAATACTTTTAATTTTCTTACACTATCTGCTTTCCTGCTGGGACTCCTAACTAGCTAATATTCAACAGAGGCCAGAGCAGAAATCAAATTTATAATAGTTTACTTGGGATCAGCTTTGTAGGAGCTAGAGAAGCCTAGGAAGTGGATCTAGAGATAGAATAGACTAGAGGTTATCTGATAGCCCTGAATTGTATGGGACTAAAGACAAGTATAATCTTAGTTTGACTCACCAGCTAAGGAAACTGACAAATACCACCTTGGAGCTGGAGAGAGTATAGAGATTTGTGCTTATATATAAGGTTCTTATCTTGCATGTGGTTGATCCTGTTTTGATCTTCTGACACCACATGATCCCCCAGAAAATTCCTGAGTGTAGCCCCAAGCACTGTCAAGTGTGGTCCCCAACCCCCAAAGACAAACTAATTCAAACATTGACTTTTGGCACCGAAATACGTCCTGATAATCTAAGATACTTCTGTGTACACTAAAGTGATATCTCTGTCCTCACTATGACTGTGGCACATCTGGAAGTGTCTGTCTGGAAGATATTCCAGAAGGAATTAAGGAGGTATTACTAATGGCTAAAGTCCTGTTTTCTCCCTCTTGGAAAAATTCTTCAGTTTTGAGAAGAAATAAAGCAAATCCATGAGCAACAAGACAGGTTTCATTTGCTCAGTTTTATTTGCTTTTGAATTCTAATTGCACCTTTGACCTTATTATTTGATTGCTCAACCATTAATCCTGTAGCACTATAGCACTGTCCTCCCATTGTTCATTGATTTGCTCGAGTGGGCATCAGTAACATCTCCATTGTGACACTTGTTACTGTTTTTGGCATATCGATTATGTCACAGGTAGCTTGCCAGGCTTTGCTGTGTGGGCTGAATACTCTCGGTAGCTTGCTGGGCTCTCTGAGAGGGGTGGAGGAATCAAACCCTGGTTGGCCATGTGCAAGGCAAATGCCTATCCAGTATGCTATCTTTCTGGCCCTTTAATACTGTAAGTTAACCTATTTTTATTTCAATAATTTTTTGTTCAAAGTTTCTGGAGTTGAATTCTATAGAGTCCCAACGAATGCAGTTGATAATGCATGCTAGCTCCACCATACATATTACAGATTAATTATAGTAATAATCAAATGGTGAGACAGAAGTCAGAGAAATCCTTCTGAACAATGAGGAGAAGATGAGATGCTTGACTAAAGCTTTGACTCTGACTATCAAAGCTTTAGCCAAGGTGACTTGGCCACAATAATTCAGGCAAGGAGCATAGCATTGCAGAAGGGTGATGGTCCCAATTACAAAGAAAAATAAATGGGACAAAGCATAGTTGAAGTAAAAATATATGTAGGAGGAGGACAAAGTTTAATAAGGACATTAGTCATTAAGTACTTTGAATGGAAAGAATGATCAGAACTTTGTGCTTAATTACAACAGGAAACATCAAAGTTTTCAAGTGGCAGTGTCACGTATTTTAGAAATATTAAGTGGTATGCAAGTATACAGATGGTATGTAACACTTCTTTCTTGCTTTTGTTTTTTATGGGTTGTCTTTTTTTCTTCTTAAAGTAAAAAGTAGCATTAGAAGAATGTAGTCATCCTCTCTAGACTGTTAGAAGTGGAAATGAAAAAGGATGAAGGGTATTTGATTTATCTGTGCATTTCTCACATTACTTATGGAGTAACTGATGTCTTAAAGGTTTTATCAAACTCTTGTTGATAAGGAATTAAAATCAAGTAATGTTATATACACATCATCAACATGTAATATTTTAGTATTTTATGTTATACTTATGAAACAAACTGTACACACTGATTTTTTTGTATGTTAAATGCAAAAATTAAATTAGATTAAACAAGTCATTTTTTGGAGGAAATTTTATTTAGATGATTCTTAGAAATCTTTACCTTGAATCTTTAAAATCTATTCAACATTTGTTTCATGAGAAAATAAAATATTTTTGCTACTTCAAGTGTTAGTATTCTACTGTAAAAAACTCTGAGGGTGGCCAGGCGATGGCCCCTACGGCTCTTCCCCTGGCTGCCCAGATTCGGGGAGGGTTCAGGTCACTCATGCAGCCAGAGTGGCCCGGGCCCTGGGGCAGATGGTAGAGGAGATGAGGGACAAGCCAGTAGATTGATCAGATGCTGTTTATTCCATTCTCATCCCGTTCACTCCTGTCTCTCTCTCCCTCCTTTTCTCCTAGGCCCCGATCTGGAACCCCTCTCTCCTGGCTCAGGCTCTGGATCTCACACTTGATCTCCCCCCAACCCAGCCCACTCTTTTTTTTTCCTTAAATTTTTATTAGTGAAACACAATGAGGTATAGTTGTAGACTTAAAAATTTTTGTGCTTGGGTTTCAGTTATACAATGACCGAATACCCATCCCTCCACACCAGCCCACTCTTATAGTCTTGTTAAATCCCCAAACCATGAGGAGCTGGGACTACACATAGGTGTGGTCACAATCAATAGGGGTAAAGCTCTTTCCCTCAGGGGATGCTGTTTCTAGGACAGATTCTCTTTCAGCAGGACGACCTACCCAAGGGTGGAATCCCATGGGTGTGTTTCTCCTCTCCTTGTCCAACAAACATATAAGCATTCATAATATTAATCATTTTGTATGGATACAGTAAGAGATGCATTAAGCTTATAGAATTGCTCTCTTGGGGTCATCCCGATCTCAGACTACAGTGCTCAGGCCAGATTTAGTCTTTCCTATCCCTAGCAGGGTCCCAGTCTTGTTGTTTTTGGATCATGACAGCATTTGTCATGATCAAGCTCTTAACTTATAGTTAAGAAATGTGGCACTTTGGTCAGGCCTATCTTGATGCCAGGGTAGCACATAGTTTATGCCTGCCCTGGTTCCATCCAGTCCCTTGTCGGGACACTGCTTTTGGGGGCGCTAGGAAGTGAGGGCAACTGAGGCTTAAGTTGAGAAAGCAGATGCCCGGGAATGAATAATATTCGAAGCCAATTAAATCTCATGTTCATTTCATTTCATTTTCATTTCATCATCCTGTTATTCGTCAATTGCCTTGAGCAGGCCCCAGTAACGTCTCTTTCATCCTAGCCCTGAGATTATATTCAAGGCTCTTTAGGAGAATGAGACCCATCATTGTTACTGGTATTTGGCATATTTAGTACGCCATGGGGAGTTTGCCAGACTCTGCCCTGTGGGCAGCCTACATTTGATAGCCTGCAAGTTTGTCCAAAGTAGGAATGAGACAATAAGATGTCATAAAAGAAAGTCCTGATAAAATGTCGCGCGGCCGCAAATCCCATGTTACAAAAGCATAATATTGTCTTCTTGTGTCTATACAAAAGGACATTGCTTTAAAGTAAACTATTCAAAAGGCATAAGGGGAGGAGAAAAGCAATATTAACTTACAATATCAGTTCAGTGTCCTAGAAAGATCTGACCTTACAAATTAACAGAAACTCATTAGGGGAATAAGCTGATTAACTGTTTGGGGAAGAGAGCAAGAGAAGTAGTTACAAATAAACAAAAGAATGGGAGTGACTCAGAAGCACTGGGATGGGTGTGACCCGATAAACCTAAGCTCCTTGTGGCAAGAGAGAAAGAACAAAGCAATGTTAGCTTACATTCTA
Source organism: Sorex fumeus (assembly GCF_029834395.1). Classification (NCBI taxonomy): domain Eukaryota; kingdom Metazoa; phylum Chordata; class Mammalia; order Eulipotyphla; family Soricidae; genus Sorex; species Sorex fumeus. The sequence continues at coordinate 7,304,562 of NW_026606155.1, forward strand.
CAACTAAAATGAAGTTCAAAAAAATTTACTAGAGCAAAATTTTATTTCCAGCAGGAAAATAGAACAGTAAGATGCCCTATAAAATCCATGAATCATATATTTTATCTCATATTTTAAATACTATGATTTAAATATTTATTATATCTAGATAGGGCTGGAGTGATAGCACAGCGGGTAGGGCGTTCGCCTTACAAGCGGCCAACATGGCCGACCCGAGTTCGATTCCTCCGCCCCTCTCAGAGAGCCCCGCAAGCTACCGAGAGTATTCGATATGCCAAACACAGTAACAACAAAGTCTCCAATGGAGACATTACTGGGCCCGCTCGAGCAAATCGACGATCAACGGGAGGGCCTTTACCTTACCTTTATTATTAATAGATAGTGTTGGTGGTGTCGATGTCCTTGTCAAAACGAACTTAGCCATGAACATTGATTCGTTTGAATACCTAACAATCTGAATCGGACAATTACACTTGAATAGATGTGGCTCACTGCCGGCAGTTTCTATCTTTGTTGTCTACATACAACATCCAATTACGGTGAAGGAGAAATTGAGAAGTTATACATGGAGCTGGAGAAGTTCTATAAAGAAGACCACACCTTCTACAAGATCACTGTCGGTGATTTTAATGCCAAGATAGGACCGAGAAGATCAGCCGAAGAACTCCACATCGGGACCCATGGCCTAGAATGGAATGAACAGGGTGAAAGACTGTCTGAGTTCATCATGTTGACCAAAACCATCCATGGTAACTCACAGTTCCAGAAGGTCGAATCTAAATGTTGGACATGGGAGTCTCCCAGTAGATGGTTCCACAATGAAATTTACCACATCATATTTAATGGACAGTTTTGCCTGACTGAGGTCGCTGTTATCCCAAAATTCCAAATGGGATTGGACCACAGTCTCCTTCATGCAAAATTCTGCTTCACAGAGCAGGGAGAAAGGAATGCAAAGTTTAAGAAGAGAACACCCAGAACCATCAACTGGGAACTCTTTGGCTCTGTTGTGGCAAAATGGGAAGATGCCATCATTGACAACATTGACGAGGAATACGATCAACTGGTATTCCATTCAGCACCTCCATGATTGTGTGAGGAACGCCAACAGAGAGATAACCACAAAAAAGTCCCTGTCTTCGAAAACTCTTGAGCTTATTCACCACCGTGGCTTGGCGCATGCCTCAGGCAACCACAAATGAACGTCCAAGCTTGCAAAGGAGTGCAGAGAAGTGATCAAGGAAGACCTCAAAGAGAAAAATGCAGCCGTGCTGGTAGATGTGGCAGAAGCCAGGAAAAGCATTTGTAACACCCGCCTGTCCTTCACCAACTACAAGACCAAGATGACTGCTCTCTGACGTCCTGATGGATCTATCACATCTTCCAGAAGGGCAATGGAGAAGATTATTCATGACTTCTACTCAGATCTCGTTAATAGCCACATCCACTTGCCCACATACCACATACCACATGATGGATATGTCATTCCCAATGTTCTCCCTTTAGAGATCCGACACGCCATCTCATCAGTAAAGAAACAAAGAGCACCTGGCCCAGACAAGGTCAGACCTGAACACCTGAAGAACCTACCATCAGTACTCATCAATACACTATCTCGACTCTTCACACACTACCTGTCTGAATGCAAGATTCCATTCAAGTGGAAAACCAGCAGGACTGTACTACTGTACAAGAAGGGAGACATCCACGACATTGGCAACTATCGCCCAATCTGCCTATCGTCTGTCATCTACAAGCTGTTCACTCGAGTCATCCTTAATAGGATTGGCAGAACACTAGATGAAGGACAACCGTGCAAGCAATCTGGGTTCCGAAAAGGATTCAGCATCATTGACTATACCCACACCATATCCAAGCTCATTGAGGTTCCTCGGGAGTTCAAGATGCTGCTCTGTCTAATGTTCATTGATTTAAAGAAAGCCTTTGATTCTGTTGAGACGGAAGCAGTCATCGAAGCCCCCTCCAATCAGGGCATTCAAACTCAATACATCAGGATCCTCCTTGAGCTGTATTACAGATTCACACCAGGATCTCGCCGTTTTATAGGGAAGTGATCATCGATGTCAAGAGAGGGGTTCAGCAGGGTGATACTATTTCACCGTAACTCCTCAGTGCCTCCCTCAAGAACATCATGCGACAACTGGAATGGGAAGAAATGGGAGTGAAGATAGATGGTCGGCAACTACACCACCACTGCTTTGCTGATGACATCCTTTTAATAACACCAAACATCAGTCAAGCGGTACAAATGCTGACCGACTTCGACCTTGAGTGTGGAAATGTCGGATTACAGCTGAATCTCACAAAGGCAATGTTCATGAGAAACAGTCTTGTTCCTGACGTTCCATTCACTCTCAATGGAATGACCATCTCTGAATGCAACAGTTATGTGTACCTAGGTCGAGAAGTCAACATGACGAATGACCTGGCACCTGAGTTGCACAGGAGGAAGAGAGTGGCTTGGAATGCCTTCAAGAGAGTCGAAGAAATAACTAAGAGGACAAAGAACATCCAGCTCCCAGCACATCTCTTTGATTCTACTGTTCTTCCTGCACTACATACGCCTCAGAGACCTGAGCCCTACGAAAACAGGATGAGAACGCTATTTGGGTCTCACAAAGAGGAATGAAAAGACCTATGCTTGGAGTATCACGTTTCACTCAAATGAGAGAAAGAATCCGAAGTTCTGACTTCCATCGATGGTCAAGAATCAGGGACACTGTCTTGTTTGCCAAGGCATTGGAAATCACATGGGTTGGACACATAATGAGAATTAGAGATGACTGCTGGGCTAGAGCCATTACCGACTGGATTTCACAGGATGTCAAAAGATGACGTGCTCGACCACCTACGAGATGGTCAGGCTTCTTTGTCAAGACCCTGAACGATCGGTTTGAGGCTCTTTGTGTTCCTAGAACTAGCAGATGCCATTGGGCTATGCTAGCATGCAACAGGGATGAATGGAGACGTTACTAGTGCCCGCTCGAGCAAATCTATGAATAACAGAATATCAAGTGATCAAGTGATTATTAATATAATACAACAGTTTCCTAGAGTACACGCTATTACTTATGGAATGATGAAATACTGAAAGCATAGTACATATAGAAATAAAATATATGCCAATAGGATAAAGGGCAGAGGATGGAAATAGAAGGTTATTACAATATACATACAAAGACTAATATTTAGATATAATTTAAGTAAGTACATTGTAAACCAGACCACTTAAAATGATACAAAGACTAATCACTGATAAGCTTATATTTTAAAAATGGAGACTAAATTATCCAAATGCAAGTAGAGGAAGAGAAGAAAGGAGGAAAGATAGAACAAAGAATAAATGCAAGGCAAACAAAACTGATGGAAACATGGGAGAGAAAGGAAATCATGTCAATAATTAAATTTCACACTAATTGTATAAATATTGTAGGGTTTTTTAAATTAAGTTAAATACAGAGCTAGTTCCACAATAGACTGAATCCCCTAATAATGATTATGAGAAGGAAAAGCAGCAATTTGAGAAACATCTGAGAATAACAGCTGAAGTTCACACTGAACAATAAGTGCTTCAAATTGACTAGTTTTTGACTTCCACAGTTCCTTGAAAATAAACACTTTTGCAAATGTTAACTTGCATACTCGCAACCTATGTTCCAGTGGAAGGAACCAAAAAGGTTTGGAAGTTTCCCAAAGAGTTTCATCCCCAAGATTTTCACTGTCTGTCTAGCAGCTACACAGCAGATAAAAGACAGTTACAGAGCTTGTCTTTATCTGACCTGACTCAAGTGACACTCATTGATAAAAAAAATCACTTTGTAGGGTCTTAGATAATACAAGAGCAGCAACTGCTTAACATTGCAGGTCACTGTCACTGTCCTCCTGTTGTTCATCGATTTTCTCGAGCAGGCCCAGTAACATCTCCAGTGTGAGACTTTGTTGTTTGGCATATCGAATACGTCACGGGGAGCTTGCCAGGCTCTGCTGCGCAGGTGAGATACTCTCGGTAGCTTGCCAGGCTCTCTGAGAGGGGCAGAGGAATCGAACTCGGGTCGGCCATGTTGTCTGCGTGCAAGGCAAATGCCCTACCCGCTGTGCTAAGACAAATAGGAGGCTTGTCAAAAAAGCATAAAAATCATGTGAATTAGATGTCCATTAGAGTCTTTGATAAAGTCCAACATCTTGTAAATCTATAAAACTTCAAAAAGATTTGGGGGCATAAGAGAGAGTACATGAAAGGCCGCTTGTCTTGCATAAGGCCAGCCTGGCTTCAGTCCTCACCCCCCATACATCCCCCTGGGCCCTACCAAGAGTCATCTCTGAATTCAGAGCTCAGTCCCTGAGCACAGCCCCCTACCTCCCCACCCAAACAAAAACAAAAAGCAAAACAAAGCAAAAAGATTCAGTGCTGTGTGTTTGCCTCAGAAAGCTGAGAAGGCTCTACTATTTCACCCTGACTGATTGTTAAGACTGCTCAAGTGGAAAGTGAGGTAAACACAGTATTGTAAACTAAGCATTGAAGTTATAATCCAATACATACAGAAAGCCCTGTACTAAAGAGTGAGAAACTTACTGGTCTCAGGTCATTTTAGAAATAATTGTGAGACCGCTAGGGTGATCTCAGGAGGGAAGCAGGCCAAGTTCCCACCCTAGCGAAGTCCCAACAGCCACCCTCATGACCCAACAGCTGCTGCCATGCTACTTCCTTCTGAGCTCCATCATCTCATGGCTGAGCTCCACAGAGATGCTACAAATTTCATGTACACTGGACTTTTATTTGATTGAAAACTTGGGGCATTCTCACACTTGAGATGGGCAACCTCCCCCCCACCTCCCTGTACTTCTGGAAGCCCTAGCAATCACATCCACGTCCCTTTGCTAACTCATCTACTGGCTCCGTTTCAGAGACTCATAAATAAATCTAAGAAGAGATCAACTAGTTGCAAAAATTTTTCAGATACCCAATCCCAGCTGAGACCTCTGGGGTGATCTTGGTGGGGGTAGAGGTGTGTGTGTAGGGGGGGTGCGGCAGTCCAAGTTCCCACTATGCCTCCAGCCAGACTTCCCAGTTAAATATTCTGGATTTTCTAGAATATTCAGCCATGATATAAATTCTACAATACTAGCATCCCAATATCAGCACATCAGATTGAATGGGAATGTAAAGTAGAAGCCAACTAATATCAACTAACCAAAATATTAACACAGAAGCCTTATTTTACAACAACAGTTTAGTAAAAACCCTTAGACAAAGACTTAATATCCTCATGATGAGATACAGCAATTTTCCACAAATTTTCTTCTACTGAAGTATTTTTTTGATCCTTCCATTAGCCATTTATAGGTAACAATGAATATAAAATAAATTACTGTAAACTGGCTACGGGCGGGCTTGAGGAGTGATTGGGAAAATGGAGACAATGGAGGAGGAAAGGTGGCAGTGATGGTGGGATTGGTGTTGGAAGATTGAATACCTGTAGTGAATTATCATGAAAAATTTTGTAAACCACAGTGTTTAAATAAAGTGGGGGAAAATAATTGTCCAGTTCCAAAGGGAATCTTTTATGCTGAAACAAAAAGACGCTAGATAGCAAGAAAAATGAATATACATGGAGAAAAAGAAACACTCTTGCCAAAGAGTTACTGTAAGGTAAATAAACTGTTTACATATATTTTTAAAATTTGTAACTGTTTGACCTATTGCATAGAAAAATAATTACAAATCTGTGTTGATTAGCACACAAGAGAGATACAATTTGTGTAACAACACAAAAGAGAAAGAAGAAATAACTATTTTTGTAATTAAAAAATTTGCTGGTATAAGTATAAAGTGAATAAAAATACTGTTTACCCTTCCACCACAGAGGTCTGCAACCTGGAAGAAGACTTTTACCAGACCATGCAGACATGCTGATCTTGGACTTTCAGCTTCCACAAAGGTTGTTATAGCATTGCTCCTCCTCAACTGCCATAGAGTGGAACAGAGATTGCTTGTTGTCAAATGTGATCCTAGGAGCACTTGCTTATTGACAGCTAAGAGAAAACTTAAGGCACCACACATTTTATCAGATGGTTTGTTTACCTGATGACTGACTTGTGAAAAAACTATGAGCCTTGACCCACATCACACAGCCACTGCTATGTAAAGAGCCCAGTTTCACAGCTTCATAACTAATCTCAGAAGAGAGATAAGTCTGTGAAATTCACAGGTACAGGGCCTTTGGGGTGAAAACTATGGGGTCTCCTTGGGAGGGGTTTGGGCTGGGTCTCTGCCCTGCTGAAGTTCCGGCAATCATACCTATACCCCCAGCCTCTACCACCATATAAATTACCAAGCTTTATATGACTAACCTTAGAAGAGATGCTGACAAAACTCCCAGGTAGATGGATTTTCTGGCTGAAAACACAGAGTGGAGGCAGGCAGCTCCACTACTTCCAGAGCCCCGGAAGATACATCCATGTTCCACAGATGCCACCATGTAAATGACCCAGCTTCACAGCTTCAGGACTAGTTTTGGAAGTGGCTAGGCTGATGAAACTCCCAAGTACACAGGTCCTCAGGCTGAAAACTCTGGGCCTACTAAGAAGGGAGGAAGGCCAAAAATCCTCCCAGTCCTACAGCTCCTGAAGACCTGGTGACACCTCCAAATTTCACAATCCTGGCAGCCAAGTAGGAGCACAGCAAATTAGTTGGAAAAGTTAGCATAAAAGTTCATTAAAATCGGTAAGTGAAATCAACAACACAGATGGCTCCAACTTGCAATGATCAGGTCAGTAGATCCTCAAACAACACTATTGTGAGATATAACAACTTTTAGAATTTTTTCTTTAAATGGACTTTAAAAATATCCACTTACCATTTGTTGTAACAAGCAATCTAAAATTATTTTGTGCCTGCTAAGGGTGCAGATTTGGGGGGCAGGTGGAAAACTGGGGACAATGATGAGAGAAGGTCAAACTGGTGGTGGGATTGATATTGGCATATTGAATGCCTGAAACAGCTGTATTATGAACAACTTTGTAAACCAAAGTGTTTAAATAAAGTTAGAAACAAAAACAAACTAAAACAAGATTTAGTTTAACTTTCCGAGAAACCATTTGGAAAAGATATGGAAATGACGATAGAGGTAGACTATATTTATATTTATATATATTTCACACAAAGCATAAATGAAGAATAGACAAATTCCATTATATGGATGATTACATTAAATGTAATTGTATTGAACACTCACAAAAACTCTGAGATAGGCATAATAGGTACTAAGAAAATATTCGGCAATTTCTAATGAACTTTGCAGATATAAAAATTATCTTTGCATTATAGTTTTCTTACTGCTGGAGCGATAGCACAGCGGTAGGGCATTTGCCTTGCACACAGCCAACGTGGCCGACCCGAGTTCGATTCCTCTGCCCCTCTCGGAGAGCCCGGCAAGCTACCCAGAGTATTCGATATGCCAGACACAGTAACAACAAAATCTCCAATGGAGACGTTACTGGGCCCGCTCGAGCAAATCGATGAACAACGGGAGGGCCTTTACCTTTATTTACCTTTTATAGTTTTCTTTTATATCAATAACTTGTGTAATAAAGAGCCAATTTATTATTTAATAAAATTCTTAGACTGAAAATCCACGTTCATCAATTTAAAATACAGGTATGTCTCATTTTATTGTGCTTAGCAAATAGCAAATGTTTTACACATTAAACACTTGGGTCAATCCTGGGATGAGCAAATCTATTGATACCATTTTCCAACATGTGTTCACTTTATGGTTACTTATGTGACTTACATCATAAGAAGATATATGGGATACATTATGAGATATGTCTTTTATTTCAGACATTAATTATAAGATAAAAAGTATATGACATATGTATCAAAATACCATGCTTTCATTTGTTACATATGGCTATCTTTAACCAGTGATCTTTGATATTACCATTGTGATTAAAATGTGAATATAATAAATAGGTGTGTATGTTTGATTTTTCTACACATATGTATTTTCCCTATATTTATTTTCTTAGGTATCTCAGTATGGATACTATTAGAATAAAGCTAATAAATCATCTGACAATGATCAAGGCATTTAAGTGTTCAAGTGAAAGAGTTATATTTTTTTCACCACAAATCCAAATATAGAATTAATTAATGTTAATGGGCAAGGCATAAATAGGCTGCACTGAACAGCAAAATTGTGCAACATAAACATTTTTGTGGGAGGTCAATGATTGTAATTGATCACAAAAACTAAAAGAAAATAAAACAATTATCATTTTAATGACTGAATATAATAAACCAATCACAAAAAAATTCTTAATTCAAAACCTAATTTAAGGTAAGACTCTAATTTTCTTATATTCCATGAGAAAGATAAGAAAACTTGAGAAGATCAGTTTGAAGATAACAGAGTTTGGTTCATGACACTAACCCAAAGAAACTATTTCCATAATATGAAAATGCAAGGTGGGCTGGAGCAATAGCACAGCAGGTAGGGCGCTCACCTTGCATGCAGCCAACATGGCCGACCGGAGTTCAATTCCTCCGCCCCTCTCGGGGAGCCCGGCAAGCTACCGAGAGTATCTCGCCTCCACAGCAGAGCCTGGCAAGTTATCCATGGCATATTCGATATGCCAAACACAGTAACAACAAAGTCTCACGATGGAGACGTTACTGGACCCGCTTGAGCAAATCAATGTACAACGGGAGGACAGTGACAGTGACAGTGACAGTGAAAATGCAAGGTGTAGCAGAAAGCTCTTGTGCAGAAACTACAAGTTCTCTATAAGTTCTGAGACCACTGGATGGGGCTACATTGAACAACATGTTTTTATGTAGACAAAAAAGTGTTGAGAAGATGACATCAGGGACTTTCATCAAAGTCAATGTTTTCAAAACCTCAAAGTACAGATAGAGTCTTGCTAGAGGCTAGTGAACCTAATGACTTAAAGGGGAGTCAGCACTCATTTGAAATTCCTGGGACCTTCAGAATGAAGCTTAGTATACTCTCCTTATCCTCTGTAAATGAATCAACAAACCCTGAAAGGGAAACCATTTATAGCATTGCTTGCTTGAATATTTAAAGCCTATTGTTAAGGAGTTGTGTTCAAGATTTTTTTTCAAAATATTCTGTTCATTGACAATGTACCTGTTCACCAAAGAGCTCTGATGAAGAACTACCAGGAGATTAATATTGTTTTATGTCTCTTTTTTTTTTTTAAATTTATTTATTGAATCACTGTGGGAAAGGTTACAAAGCTTTCAGGTTTATGTCTCAGTCATGCAAATATCAAACACATTTCCCTTTACCAATACTTATTTTTTACCATGAAGAACCCCAATAAAACCCCACCCCCCACCCCTTCCCGTCCCTGTGAAGCAGATGAATTCTAGTTAACACTCTATCTGCTTTGATTAGATTCATTGTTTCAATAAAAGATTCACCACTATTATTTAGAGTTTACCCCCCCCCCCCCCAAATCAGACATGCTGAAAAAGCATTGTGAAGTGATTTGCTTTCTACGGCTGGGTTCAAGAATTAAATGTTGGTTTTGGATTTCTGCTCTTTTACCTATTGACCCTGGAAGTATTTCTACTGAAAGTCAGATAGTTAAGAAATTGGTTTCTGTGTTCTGGAGTACTGGCCGTGCTGGAGAGCCGCTCGCGGGGGGCAACCGGTGGCCTCGGTAGGGCGTGAAGGGCGGACCGAAATGCCCCCCTTCCCATGAGGTTTTAGTCGCCCCCACACTCCTGGCTCATACCTGCTGTCCACAAGGCTCCCATGTGGCCGCCATCTTTCTTTCCAGAGAGGAGAGGGCGAATGGGGCAACACCCTTTCTCCTCCGGCAGACTTGATGGCCTGGATCAATGCATAGTCCGTTCACTTTTCTGCTCCAAGCTGCTGGGTTCTGCATTAAGCCCTTGTGCTTCTGGGGCTGTGGCCGTGCTGGAGAGCCGCTCGTGGGGGGCAACTGGTGACCTCGGTAGGGCGTGAAGGACGGACCGGAACGCCCCCCTTCCCATGAGGTTTTAGTCGCCCCCACACTCCCGGCTCATACCTGCTGTCCACAAGGCTCCCATGTGGCCGCCATCTTTCTTTCCAGAGAGGAGAGGGCGAATGGGGCAACACCCTTTCCCCTCCGGCAGACTTGATGGGCTGGATCAACGCATAGTCCGTTCACTTTTCTGCTCCAAGCTGCTGGGTTCTGCATTAAGTCCTTGTGCTTCTGGGGCCGTGGCTGTGCTGGAGAGCCGCTCGTGGGGGGCAACTGGTGACCTCGGTAGGGCGTGAAGGACGGACCAGAACGCCCCCCTTCCCATGAGGTTTTAGTCGCCCCCACACCCCCGGCTCATACCTGCTGTCCACAAGGCCCCCATGTGGCCGCCATCTTTCTTTCCAGAGGGAGGAGGGCGGAAGGGAGAAACACCCTTTCCCCTCTGGGCAGAAATGATTGCCTGGATTAACGCATAGTCCTTTCACTTTTCTGCTCCAAGCTGCTGGGTTCTGCATTAAGCCCTTGTGCTTCTGGGGCTGTGGCCGTGCTGGAGAGCCGTTCGTGGGGGGCAACTGGTGACCTCGGTAGGGCGTGAAGGACGGACCGGAACGCCCCCCTTCCCATGAGGTTTTAGTCGCCCCCACACTCCCGGCTCATACCTGCTGTCCACAAGGCTCCCATGTGGCCGCCATCTTTCTTTCCAGAGAGGAGAGGGCGAATGGGGCAACACCCTTTCCCCTCCGGCAGACTTGATGGGCTGGATCAACGCATAGTCCGTTCACTTTTCTGCTCCAAGCTGCTGGGTTCTGCATTAAGCCCTTGTGCTTCTGGGGCTGTGGCCGTGCTGGAGAGCCGCTCGTGGGGGGCAACTGGTGACCTCGGTAGGGCGTGAAGGACGGACCGGAACGCCCGCCTCCCCATGAGGTTTTAGTCGCCCCCACACCCCCGGCTCATACCTGCTGTCCACAAGGCTCCCATGCGGCCGCCATCCTTCTTTCCAGAGAAGAGAGGGCGAATGGGGCAACACCCTTTCCCCTCTGGGCAGAAATGATGGCCTGGGTTAACTCATCGTCCGTTCACTTTTCCGCTCTAAGCTGCTGGTTTCTGCATTAAGTCCTTGTGTTTCTGGGGCTGTGGCCATGCTCCAAACTTAACTCTGATTTTCAGGGAGAAAGATTGGGTGGTTTACTTCTCATTGATCACTTTGTATATAGAGAGATGTCGCGCGGCCGCATAAGCGGCCGCGCGGTTTTGAGAAAAAGTCCTTGTTCCCGCATACTCGAGCTGTGTTTGTAGAGGCTTCTGGTCACCAGGGTTCCATCTGGGGGAGGCAGGATGCGGCGCCTACTCCATCTGGAACTTGCCGGTGTTCTCGGCTCTTTTTGGAACCTGTTTTTTCTTTTTTCTTTTCCTCCGGGATCCCGCACCCTCCATGTGTTCCTTCTCTTATTCTGAACGTTTCAAAGATGGCGCTGGGGGGCGGGCTGTGGGCGTGACTTCCGGGATCAGAGGTTACCTGGGAGGTGTAGTCCGGCAGATTTGAGAAAAAGTCCTCGTTCCCGCATACTCGAGCTGTGTTTGTAGAGGCTTCTGGTCACCAGGGTTCCATCTGGGGGAGGCGGGATGCGGCGCCTACTCCATCTGGAACTTGCCGGTGCTCTCGGCTCTTTTTGGAACCTGTTTTTTCTTTTTTCTTTTCCTCCGGGATCCCGCACCCTCCATGTGTTCCTTCTCTTATTCTGAACGTTTCAAAGATCTGTTTTATGTCTCTTAACACAAAATTTATTCCTAAACTCCTATATAGATCAAGGAGGATAGTTGGCTTTCATTTCATTTTTCATTTCATCATCCTGTTAATCGTCGATTGCCTCGAGCAGGCCCCAGTAACGTCTCTTTCATCCTAGCCCTGAGATTATATTCACGGCTCTTTAGGAGAATGAGACCCATCATTGTTACTGGTATTTGGCATATTTGGTAGGCCACGGGGAGTTTGCCAGACTCTGCCCTGTGGGCAGGCTACATTCGGATAGCCTGCAAGTTTGTCCAAAGTAGGAATGAGGTAATAAGATGTCGCGCGGCCGCAAATGCGGCCGCGCAGTTCCGGGATCTGGATTTTATAGTCTCTGAGTCTTGGCCGCTGATGGGATTACACGGCGCCAGGGGGCCAGGTGGTGGGTGTGACCCCCGCCTACTGGAATTTGGAGGATCTGGGTGGAAGATGCTCGACTCCAATCCGAGTAGGCTTGGAGGTCTCGGCCCCGGAACCCGCGTGGCTTTGTCCCTCTGCCAGTACCTTCATGTGTGCGGAGAGTGGTCTCAGCATGGTGGTGGCTGGTCCTGGATCCCGGACGAGAACAGTGCAGTCTCTGCCCCCGCGCCTGGGTGTTCCTTCCCGGAGTCCCTTGGAGGGGAGCGGGTTGAGCTTTCCTCCCCGCCCCGACCAGGGCTACGGCAGCCGAAGACCTCCAGGACCAGCCACCACCATGCTGAGACCACTCTCCGCACACATGAAGGTACTGGCAGAGGGGCAAAGCCACGCGGGTTCCGGGGCCGAGACCTCCAAGCCTACTCGAATTGGAGTTGAGCATCTTCCACCCAGATCCTCCAAATTCCAGTAGGCAGGGGTCACACCCACCACCTGGCCCCCTGGCGCCGTGTAATCCCATTAGCGGCCAAGACTCAGAGACTATAAAATCCAGATCCCGGACGAGAACAGTTGGCTTTCAAGTCTTAATAATTTAATACATTTTGTATGAATATTTTTATGGTATATGATTCCTTAGATAAGTCTAGGAAAAGTATATTGAAAACCTTACGTAAAGAGTTAACCAATCTAGAAGACATTATTAGAAAAATGTATCATTGATGGGAGAAAGTGAAATACCAACATTAATGGGAGTTTGAAAGAAACTTAATCCAATCCTCAGTGATAAGTTTCAGAGTTCAAGACTTCTGTGGAGAAAATGCCAGATGTAGTAGAAATAGCAAGAGAATTAGAAGAGGAGCCTGAAGATGCAATTAAAATGCTGCAATCTCATGACAAAACTTATGGGTAAGTGGTCACTTTTTTGTAGATGAGCAGAGAAGATAGTTTCTGGAAATTGAAACTACTCCTGAAAAATAGATTGCGAACATTGTTAGAGGGAATGACAAAAGATTTGTAATTATACAATTTCAAATTAGGTAATGAAATACCTCTCAATTTATTATATGTCAGAATGGCTTTGGCTATTCATGAAGAGTCTTTTCTCATTTCATACAGTTTATTATTGACCTTTCTAGATTCTGGAAGAATGTTATCTGAATTTGGATAAGGATTGCATTGACTCTATATAATAGCTTAGTTAGGATAGTCATTTTAATGATTTTGATTCTTTGATTCCATGAACATGCGATATTTTTCTATTTCCTAAGGTCTTCTTATATCAGGTTGAATGAAGCAAACAAGAAGAAAGACAAATCCAGGATGATCTCACTTATCGATGGTATATAGAATACTGGATAAGAAAATATATGTAGTAAAAGGGGGGATCACACTTGATCCCCATGTTCAGAGAGATGAGAAGGACAGAGAGGGAAAGAAATCAAGAGGGGAAGAAGAGATTGGGAAGTAATAAGTGATCAGGCATCAGGACTTCAGTTATATGATATGGGTGAATGGTATAGTTGTTTAATGGTATATCCAAACCACAGACTCAACAAAACCGAAAATATGAGATCTAAGCTGCAAACACTGAAACTTTGTAAGTCAGGGATAAAATGGGGGTTGGTATAGGGAGGGACTATGGGAACACTGGTGGAAGAAATCTGATACTGGTGCTGGGATTGGTGTTGAAATATTATATGCCTAAAACTACTATCAATAACTTTGTAAATCAGAGTTCTTTAAAAAATGAAAAAAAAAGATTTTTGATATTACACAAATCTGGTTAATAAAGCAGTGGAAGGATTTGAGAGGACTGACTCCAATTAAAAAGAAGTTCTACTGTCAGAAAGACAGCAAGAAGAAAGAAACCTTTCATGAGGAAGAATCAACGTTCCCAACTTCATTGTCTTATTTTGAGAAACTGACACAGATGCCCCCAACTCTTAGCTTCCAGCACTCCAACCATTGAGCAACCATCAACTTGAAGAAAAAACCAGCAAAAAAAAAGTTATAATTAAGGTTCATTTGAATTTGTCATTTTTAGCAGTTTTTTTTAAATTAAGGTACATGCACTACTTTTTTCCCTCCCTCCCTCCCTCCATCCCTCCCTCCCTCCCTCCCTCCCTCCCTCCTTTCTTTCTCTCCCTTTCTTTCTTTCTTTCTTTCTTTCTTTCTTTCTTTCTTTCTTTCTTTCTTTCTTTTTTTCTTTCTTTCTTTCTTGCCTTTTTATTTTTGGGCCACACCCAGAGATGTTCTCGGGGGACTAAGTGGGATGTCGAGAATCAAACCTGGGTCAGCAGCGTGTAAGGCAAGAGTCCCACCTGTTGGATTATCTCTCTGGCCCCTATGTTGCTTTCTAAAAAAGACATAGTGCTCTTGCATACTTAGTAGACTATCATGTAACTATAACATTTATATGCACTGAGAAGGCAAAATTTACTGTGTGGCTTTCATTTACTGCAAAATTCATTTTGTTGTGATGATCTTGAATCAAATCTGCAGTGTTTCATTTCAAGGTGTGCCTGTTTATGAAATACTCAGATGGGGCAAATTCATGGAAATAGAAAGCACGACTAGTAGAAATAGAAGTGTTACTCATAGTTTTCAGGAATAATGCAGCATGGAGAATAAAAAGTGACTGCAAATGGCTATGGATTTCTCGGAGGGGGATAATCAAAATATTGGATAGTGGTGATGGCATATGTCTCTGTGTATACACTAAAACCACTGATTTGTATACTTTGAAATGGCAAATTTTATAGTAACTGACATATATATCAATAAAGTTGATAAACACTCACATGCTCAATAAAGCTGTTAAAATCTATTTATTAGCTCACAAATCTAAAGGTCAGAACTGAGGCAAAGAAGGCTGTGTTCTCTGAACTGAAATGCAGTGCTGTTTGACTGTTTCCTCATCCGAAATGTGGTTGCCCTTCCTTGCTCAGTCCCATCATCAACAGGAGTCAGTATCTTGCAGTTTTAGAAATCACATCCTGTTGCCTGAGGTCTTTCAGGAGAGACTGTTCTGGAAACTGCCTGCTTCGTTTGTGGTGTGGTCTCTCCATTTCAGGCCAGCAACAATAAATCAAAGAATCCCAGTGCTTCAAATTTCAAATCCATAATTTCTGCTACCAGCTGAGGGGAAACACTCTGCTTATATAGGGCTCACATTATTAACTTAGTTTCAGTCCTTAAGATCAACTAACTTGCTATCTGAGACTTTAGCTACCGCTGTAATATCGATTTAAATTAATAGCATTTAGAGGAGTTACTAGGGGATGGAAGTGTGTGTGTGTGTGTGTGTGTGTGTGTGAGAGAGAGAGAGAGAGAGAGAGAGAGAGAGAGAGAGAGAGAGAGAGAGAGAGAGAGAGAGAAAGAGAGAGAGATAGAAAGAGATTCTTCACTCATCAGACCCCATGTTTCAGGTTACTTTTCTGGGAGCATGGCGATTTTTGCCCTTTTATTTCAAGCTTTCATGGTCTTGAGACTCTGTCTAGTGTCTTGACTTCTCAGACTAGGCTCCAGCACCATCTCTCAGGACTGTTGTCATGGTCGTTTGTTGGTGTCTTGCTCCAGCTGTGGCTTCAGAAGGTCAATAATGTAATACCTACATAATTACAGGCTTAATTACATGCTTCCCTAGGCATGTCCTCTGAGGAGTACGGGGATGGAAATTTAGACCATAAGGACTAGGTAGACTGCAGAGGTAACCCTCTCGTTGTTGATGCTTCACTATACACTGAGAAAAAAACTGAGGAGGTGTAGAGTCCAGTTTTGTTCATATGGATTTTCCCTGATGTGTTACAAGACATAACAAAAGTTATGTCTTTGAAATAACCTTTCCCTATTTTCCTTGTTGGGATCATGGCCCTTTCAAACTGGAACCAACTCTCTGCTTACTTCTTGCAGCACTAACAGTTTCTTGAGGTGGTCTTGAGTAGAGATAATCATTTACAATGAGAAGCATCATGTGGAAAAGAACAGAGATGGTAAATTTCCAGACAAACACCCAGATTTCTTTAAGACCATTTCTTTTAAGGGCATCAGCTGTCAAGAGGTAGTAAGTACAGTAGAATGAGAACCTGAGGGAAGGCTGTTTCGGGTGCACTTATGCACTTTATCTGTTTAAAGGGTCAAAAGTTCTATTTCCTTTTAAAATTTCCTGGGAATCAAATACAGACTATCTGCTCAAATGTATGATCAATATTGGATTTTTATTATAATGACTATTATTATTATTATTATTTTGGCCTTTTGGGTCACACCTGGCAAGCTCAGGTATTACTCCTGGCTCTGCGCTCAGGAATTACTCCTGGTGGTGCTCATGGACCATGTGGGATACAAGGCAAATGCCCTACCTGCTGTACTATTGTTACAACGCAATTGGGTATTATTATTTTTTAATAGCTTTGATTCATTCATTAGGGTATGCTAGAAATTCAGTATTAAAGCCTATAGAGATTCCTAATTTTTTACCAAACTATTTTTTATTGCCAGTCTCATATAATCAATATAGCATACTACATGTACTTTGTGCTCATTAAAGCATTCCAATGAGAACAAATAACTTGCAAGTAAACTTGAAAACTTTTAGGGTCACGATCACGACGACCACCCTGTTGTTCGTCGATTGCCTCGAGCAGGTGCCAGTAACGTCTTCTTCGTCCTAGCCCTGAGATTTTTTTTTTTTAAGTGCCATATTCAAGGCTTTTTCAGGGTTAGGAGAATGAGACCCATCATTGTTACTGGTATTTGGGATATTGGGTATACCACGGGGAGTTTGCCAGACTCTGCCGTGTGGGCATGTTACATTTGGTAGCCTGCCAGTTTGACCAAATTAGGAATGAGATGATAAGATGTCGCGTGGCCGCATTTCGGCCGCGCGCTTCCGGGAGCTGAGTGTGATAATCTCTGGATCCTGGCTGTTGTTGGAGTTACACGGCAGTTGGTGGGTGTAACTGTCTAGTTACTGGCAGGTCCAGTCCCAAACTGTGCAGGCTTGGAGATCTCAGCCCCGGGTCCCACACACCTGGGTTCCTCTGTCAGTTCTTTTATGCGTGAGGCTCATCCAAGTGTGTGGAGAGTGCTCCCAGCATGGCCTTGGCTGGGCCTCGGTGGTCTTCAGCTGTTGGGCCCTGGTGGAGACAGTCAGGCATAGGGTAGGAGACTCTGCCTTGTTCTCTCCCAGGAGCTGAGTGTGATGATCTCTGGGTCCTGGCCGTTGTTGGAGTTACAACAACGTTGTTTAGGGTCACATAAATAATAGAAAGTAGCACTGATAGATGGACCCCATGTACTACACATAGAGTTTCCCTGCAACATTCTCTATTAACAACTACCCACCCTGCACATTGCCATGGACTAAACTCCAGTGATGGAGAATAACTCAAAAATTCAAAAAAATAAGTTGGAGGAAAGATGTTACCACTTTGCAGTTAATTTCTAGAGATGTAGCTCCACGTGGAACTCAGAATTGAAATGAATTTGGATCAGTTATGTAACAAAATCTTGAACAACAACCCTTGGGTCTCCCATATTGGTTTAGCTTTCACTTATATTAAGCAGAGCAGTACCATCTTTTAAGTACCAAAGAATCAGGAAACTTGGTCTCGCTACTTTTTTTTCCCAACCGAATTTTTGAGAGATTTGCATCTGTTTTCACCAATTTGTTCAAATTTAGCCTTAGTTTTTCTTTCTTTTTTTTATTAGTGAAACAAAACGAGGTAATGTTATAGACTGACAAACTTTTGTGCTTGGGTTTCAGTTATACAATGATCGAGTACCCATCCCTCTACCAGTGCCCATTCTCCACCACCAATAATCCCAATAGCTCTCCCACACCACACCCCATCCCCCACCCACCCCACCCTGCCGTTGTGGCAGGGCATTCTCTTTTGCTTTCTCTTTCCTTTAGGATATTGTGGTTTTCAATAAAGGTATTGAGTGGCCATCGTGTTTGGTCTATAGTTTACTTTCAACACACATCTCGCATCCCGAGCGAATCCTCCCAACACCATTTATTTGGTGTTCCCTTCTTTATCTGAGCTGTCTTTTCCCCCAGCATGTGCTGTCAGCTTTCAAGCTGTGGAGCAGACTTCCTGGTACTTATCTCAACTATTCTTGGGTGTTCATCTCCAATTCTGTTACTTTATATTCCCCAGATGAGTACAGTCTTTTTATGTCTGTCCCTCTCTTTCTGACTCACTTCACTTAGCATGACACTTTCCATGTAGAACCACTTGTACACAAATTTCATGACTTCATCTTTTCTAACAGCTGCATAGTATTCCATTGTGTAGATGTACCAAAGTTTCTTTAGTCAGTCATCTCTTCTTAGGCACTCGGGGTTTTTTTCCAGATTTTGGAAATAGAAATGAACATACAAGTTCAGATGTCATTTTGACTGTACTTTTTTGCCTCTCCAGGATATATTCCCAGGAGTGGTATTGCTGGGTCAAATGGGAGTTCAATTTCTAATTTTCTGAGACTCATTCATACTGTTCTCCAAAAGGGCTGAACCAGTCGGCATTCAGTTGGGTTTTATTATTGATGAAATAGCAAGCAGTTAATTCTGATGAAGTTTCTGGAAGCAGACACACATCAATTCTGCTCCATTTGGAGCTCTTCAAAGATGACAAATGGGAACCTGAAAGTATGGCTCCAGACTTGAAGGTATAAGGCTATCAGTTCAATCTCTAGCCCTAACCCACTTGTGGAATGTTTCCATTCTGCAATGATTTTGAAGATTATGAGGCTACAACCAAGTGTGAAACTTCTGATGAGCACTGCAACTAAGACTGTGTCCTCTGTGCATTATTAACTGTATACAACAGCAAAGGAAAGGAGTTGGGGGGCGGTGGAGAAAGGTGTTTGATGAGAGCAGTTGCTCTCTGGCCCTCACTTCTGAAGTCTAATCTTTCCATAGAATACTGAACAGTCCTGGTGCTATCTGAAAAAGAGAAGCCTGATAATTTTTTTCCCCCAGAAATAATCTGATTTCAAAAATGTGTTACCGGGAAGAGTTGTCATGTTGCATTTGGTTAACACTATGACTGAGATGGAAATTGTCAGACAACTCAATTGTCGAAACCCTATCATTTTCAGGCATAATTTTGTTCATTTAGAGAATGAATGATGAGTAAAATGTCTTATTTGGGATTGAGGAAGGCAAATGAGGGATTTTATGCAGACAGTGGTTCACAGGAGCTGCAAGATGAGAATCGACGTTCATAGACTGTGTAATACCAGAGCAATCCCTAATAGTAAAAATTAAAAAGTTTTTAAAAATTAAAAAAAATGGTACTAAATTGCCTAATAGTAAAATAATTGCATAATATCACAGGTCTGTAGAGTCTCTCTTGATTCTTGGGGCAGTTTTATCCTTAAATGAAAACACTAAGTACATTCATTAAAGTGTATTTGATTTTACAAGAAGCTGAATTTAGACTTCCATTTTGTATTTGAATTGTGTTCCCCACGCTTCTCCCTAATAAAGACAGGTTTAAACCTGAACTTCTGGTATTTCTGAATATGACCCTATTAGGAAATAGTGAAGGGTAGGCAATCCGATGAACAGGAGAGACGCACAGAAGGAAAACTAGCACGTGATGATACAGAGACATGGGGAGAAGGTTATGGGAAGGGTAGAGGCAGAGGTTGGAGAATGTTCTCTGCCAACCAAGGAATTGCAGGGATGGCCAATCTCACAGAAGCATTAAAGAGAAGAAAGAATGCTCATGACTTTAAGAATGAACTAACCCTGCTTGGGTTTCCAAGTTTCCCAGTATGAGAAATAAACGCTTGTTGTTTTCAACCACCCAATGTATTATAGTTTATAAAGCACTTAAATCTAAGGAACTTTTTCCATTTATTGTTACTTGACTGTGGTCCAGGTATTTTTCACATATTATCATAAAATATTTCAAGGTGTTTTATCATCACCATTCTTTTTGTGACTTAACTAGGCCAAATAACTGGGAGCCATCCCAGCCCCAGGATGTCTGAGACCTGATAGCAGTCAAAGTGTTTGTGGCAGTGTTAGGAAGGGTCAACTTTAATATCTTTTGTTGGTTGTCTTTATTAGGTCTCCCTTTATTTTATTTTATTTTATTTTATTTTATTTTATTTTTGGTCTCCCAGGTACCACAAGCTCACTTAGGAATTCATTATGCTAACTTTCTGCCTTTATTATAAAGACTCACAAATTGGTGACTAACAAAATCTCAGTTATTTATTTACAGAACAATAATTAAAAACCCCTTAATCTGTTATGGTAATTCAAAATTTACAGAATATTTTTCTTATCAAATTCTTTTGTTAAAAATAAGGATTGATCCATGGACAGTAGACACAAGGGCCAGTAATATTGCTCCATAGCTGGAAGCCTGCCTCATGAGCTGGGTGAGAAGGCAGTTGGAATAGAGAGGGGATCACTAAGTCAATGATGGTTGGAGGAATCGTTCGGGATGGGAGATGTATCCTGAAAGTAGATAAACGATCAAGTATGATAGCCTCTCAGTATCTATATTGAAAACCATAATGCCCAAAATTAGAGATTATGGGGGAAATTGTCTTCTATAGAAGCAGGAGAAGGGTTGAAAAGATGGGAGTAGGGGGGATAATACTGAGGGTATTGGTGGTGGAGAATGTGCCCTGGTGGAGGGATGGGTGTTTGATCGTTGTATGACTGAAACTCAGACATGAACGTTTTGCAACTGTATCTCATGATTATTCAATAATAATAAAAAAAAACCAGAGTGAGGGGCCAGAGTCATAGTACAGTGGATAGGACGTATGTCCAGTGCCCTATATGTTCCTCCAAACCTTACTAGGAGTGATCCCTGAGCAGAATCTGGAGTTAGCCCTGAACACTGCTGAGTATGGCCCAATCCCCCTCTTCCCCCAATTTTGAAAGATAAGGACTGATTTTAGTATTGCTTCTCTTTAATCTTTTCCTACCTTTCTTTTGGGGTTTGTTGTGTTATCCATAACCTCTCTGATAAGATTCTAGGAGATAATGTGTCTTTCTTTTCCCTTGTAAGAGCCCGATTCATCATTGCCTTTCATTGCATGTAGACACTCGTGCACACCAACATGCAGAGTACGACCCCAGGAACATTCTTATTTTGAGTCCCAGGACCACAGTTAAGTGTGGCAACACTACAGCCAAAATATGCAACCCCAGTGAGTACCATGAGCCAGAGTGTGTGAACTGGGGTAATCCAGATGATAAAAACAAAGGGAGGGAAGGGGAGAAAAAGAAAAAGAATATGGTAAGTACATGGAATGCCAGTAATCTAAACTTATACCCCTCTTTGACTGAGAAATGCCTTCATTTGACCAGCAGTAGAGCATGCAGAGGGGAGCGAGTTGGAGGAGAACCTGACCTCAACAGCCCATTAAACACACACACTTAGACTAGAGAATTTTATTTATCTTCCCCCTTGTATATTTTATATTTCCAAAACCTATTTTTGGATGCATTTGAGGCAGCATAATATTTATGGATGTTAACATGAATGTTCAGTGACTTTCCTGATTTATAGATGTGCTTTGAATTTTTAATCAATATGAGAAAAGCTATTACACTCAGGAAGCCTGCGGTATGGTGTGGGGGGGATGATCTAAATGGTTTGTGTAGGAGGACAAATAGGGCAAATAGAAACTCCAGCTCAAGAAATATGCACAGGATATACAGGACTGTATAAAATACAAAATATACATGAACATTTTTACTGGTTCTGACATTTTGAATTAAATTGAACTCCCTACGGATATTTGGGCTGTTGGGACATTTGACACAATACAGTGAGTAATGTGTGGAATTACCTTGGCTTTAGGAAGTTTCGCTTACTTGCACTAACTTATTTCAAACAAACCGAAAACTACAATAAGCCAGGTGACAGATTCTGTTAATAGTACAGCAGTGACAGGCCCAGTACCTTGTGTACAGTTCTAGAGAGTTATGCATTTCATTCCTTTAAGGGTACATTAAAAAAAGTAACAAAAATATCTATTACTTCTGAACCCCCTCACTCCAGCCAAAGATTCTTTTGCTCCTAATACAAATAGCTTTGTTCAATAAAATACTTTTAATTGGATGAACAAATGTGTTGAGAATGTAGATCCTGTTCCAGCCAATGTCCAAGTGCTTTAAAATAAAAGATTTCTCCCATCTTTGGCAGAGTCTCCTGTCCCCGCACCTGGTTGTCCTCGCCAGGACCCCTTGGAGGGGAGCGGGTTGAGTTTCCCTCCCCGCCCCGACCAGGGCTCCAGAACCAGCCACCACCATGCTGAGACCACTCTCCGCACACATGAAGGTACCAGCAGAGGAGCAAAGGCATGCAGGTCCCGGGACTGAGATCTTCAAGCCTACTAGGATCAGGGCTGAGTATCCTCCACCCAGATCCTCCAAATTCCAGTAGGCGGGGGTCACACCCACCAACTGGCCCCCTGGTGCCATGTAATCCCATCAACGGCCAAGACTCAGAGACTATAAAACCCAGCTCCCGGAAGCACGCAGCCACATTTGCGGCCATGCGACATCTTATTATTTAATTTCTACTTTGAACAAACTGGCAGACTACCGAATGTAACCTGCCCACATGGCAGAGTCTGGCAAACTCCCTGTGGCATACCCAATATGACAAATACCAGTAACAATGATGGGTCTCATTCTCATAACTGTGAATGAGCCTTGAATATGGCACTTTTTTAAAAATCTCAGGGCTAGGACGAAGGAGACGCTACTGGGGCCTGCTCGAGGCAATCGACGAATAACAGGATGGTCGTGATCGTGATCGTGATCCCATCTTTGGTGATTTCACCTGTGTCCATCTTCAAGCAAAGGCACTCAGGGAACACCCTTCACTCCACTTTCTCTCTTGCCTTCTCCAGCATGGGAGTGTATCCATAACTGCTTTCAAACCTGAGAGAGCTGTTGTGTTTCCTCAGTCTCCTGATCCTGACCGTCTTTTTATTTTATTTATTTATTTTTTAATTGAATCGCAGTGATATACACATTTACAAAACTGTTCATGATTGAATTCAAGTCATATAATGTCCCTTCACCAGTGTACTTTTCTCACCACCAATGGTCCTAGTGACGCATAGAGTGCCACTATGGCAGGCACTCTTCTTCCCTCTCAGTCTTTCTTCCCTCTGTCTCTCTCTGTCCCTCTCTCTTTGTCTGTCTCTCTCTCTCCTCTCTCTATTTGGGTCTTATGGTTTTCAATACAGATAATGAAAGATTATCAGGTATGTCCCATTAGCTACATTCAACAATCAGTTCCTGTCCGAAACGATCATTTCTGATCATCTTTTAAAAATTCGGCAGCAGTAGCTGGTTATGAGCCAATACATGAAAGAATCCACATGCTGTGCCTTTCTGTGATATGAGATAGGAATGTTTTTGTCCTGTCCTAGAATGACTTCAGGCTACGGGGTTCTTCTATCTTGTTGCCTCATTCTCTGGAGCTGCTCTCATCTCCCCACACTACTGGACCTGAATTCTAGGGAAAAGAAAAGATCAATGGGAAATGAGAGACTTTGGCCCTTTCCTTTAAGGAGGACCCAGAAGCCTCATGTGCAATTTTAATTTATGCCTCATTCGGCAGTATTGGGAAACAGTTTTCCCCTCAGTGGTGCCCGGACTCGTTGTGCATTGGGTCCGGGCAGAGGTGGGGTGAAGGATGACAGGTGCTTGGAGAACCACGTTCTAGGATTAGCTGATGGCTGTTCACTTTATTGCCAAATATGCACGTATCTTATAGGGGGTCTCTGCTTAAGAGGTCTATTCAATCACAGAAATTTTAGCATTATTGGCCTATCTGGGATCATGGCCGTTAAGCAGCTTGATCAGGAGCCAGAAAGGCCGTTCGTGGACGATGACTTGGGGTCTCATTGGGGTGGGGAGGACAGGCCCGTCTCCACCCCCATCCCGTGAGCCCCAAAATGTCTCATCACGACCAGGGCTCTGGCAGCCGAAGACCTCCAGAACCAGCCACCACCATGCTGAGACCACTCTCCGCACACATGAAGGTACTGGCAGAGGGACAAAGCCACACGGGTTCCGGGGCCGAGACCTCCAAGCCTACTCGGATTGGAGTCGAGCATCTTCCACCCAGATCCTCCAAATTCCAGTAGGCGGGGGTCACACCCACCACCTGGCCCCCTGGCGCCGTGTAATCCCATCAGCAGCCAAGACTCAGAGACTATAAAATCCAGATCCCCGAACCGCGCGGCCGCATTTGCGGCTGCGTGACATCTTATTGGAACTTTTTTTTTGACATCTTATTGTCTCATTCCTACTTTGGACAAACTTGCAGGCTATTGAATGTAGCCTGCCCACAGGGCAGAGTCTGGCAAACTCCCCGTGGCGTACCAAATATGCCAAATACCAGTAACAATGATGGGTCTCATTCTCCTAAAGAGCCTTGAATATAATCTCAGGGCTAGGATGAAAGAGACGTTACTGGGGCCTGCTTGAGGCAATCGACGAATTGGCCTATCACCTCTCCAACTCAGTTTTTCCCCGGTTCAATTCCAGTCAAGGCTAGATGCTGCAGTTAGGATGTCTTGCTAAGCATATGTGACAGTTTCTGTGTCTAGGGCTCATGTGACTAGCAGGTCAAGTGAGGCTTAAGGCCAAACACCTGGTGCTGGTTGACTCCCTGTCCTTGCCAACTTTGCCCAGATACTCCCTCTTGTGAGGCTTTACTTCTGGGCCACTTTGCAAGGTCAGGTCTTATCTGCACCAGTGTCTGTCACCGTGCTCACACGACAGGACTAGTCATGCAGCTTCACATCACTGACCAGAAATGTAACCTTCATTCCAGGCAATCTTCTGTTCAGGTAAACAGTTTATCCTGATGAAAGAAAGAGGGGATATTGGTAGACAACCTGTGGAGTAGACATCACTACAATAAGGCCATCTAGTCAAGCTCCTCTCTGCCTTCCACTGCCTGTAGGTAAACTGGAGCTGAAATGTGAGTGATGATTCTTGCTCTGGTACTGCCCATCTCAACCCCCTTTTCTTGTCCTTTTTGTACCTCATTCTCTCACTACATATGACTCTCCTGTGTTCACATGTTGTTTCATGCCTCACTGAACAGATTCTCTCTTCCTTTAGGAATATTCTTCCTCTGGATACATTCCTAGTTGACTTTGAAAACCAAGCATGGAAATTTCTCTTATCAGGAAATTTTTATTAATGTCTCTTTCACCAACTTAAACCAAGGGAATCAATTGTTCATGCCTTATACTTTGTGGTTCCCTGTACTTACCTGTTCCATTGCCCCCTTTAATGTATTTGACTATCATTTATTTGCTTTTGTAAGCCATAAGCATTATCAGATTACCTTTTATATTCTGAGCCATCAGCTCAGTGCTTCCAAAGAGCAGTTCAATAGCAGCCTGTTTACTCTTGATTGAATGAATGCAGAAGTAACAGAATGATTATATCCCATCAGGACTTTCTGAGCATGTTTTTTTCTTTTATGTAGGGTCTCCTCTCAATAAAACTTCTATAATACTATTGAACCTTTATGCTGAAATGCATTTAGCACTTAGTGTTAGAGTATATGTGAAGCTACCAAATCTAATCCTCATAAGTAGCCCAAGGGAAGCATTATTATTGTGGTTTTACAGATGAGAAAGTGATACACAAAGAATTTAAGTAGCCCATCTCCTTTCTTAATTCTATTAACTGCAGGGAACATGGGGGAAAGATGATAAGTGCTGAGAAGTATATTGGGCTGACAATTACTGCAACTGCCTCATTAGCCTGAGTGATCAGGGACCCGAAAAAAATGTTCTTATCTGGCTTCAGTTTTCTCCTTTGTAGTAGCCTTAGGGTTTGCCTTAGTGAGATCTAAGTTTTCTTCCAGATCTAAAAGTCAGTGGTTTACTTATATAGCAAGTTGAAATGCAACCCTCCTCCACACCAATATGTTTCACTCACACAGCTGTGGCTTTGCTAAAAATGGACATGCTTTAAATGTTAAAACAGTACACGATAGAGAATAGTCAGTGTGGATCCAAAAAACCCAGTCTGCTAAAAGATTAACACTCAGTGAAAGCCCCAGATTCCGCTCAGAATCAAAACCTTCTGAGAATGGAGGATGTGAAATGGTGTTGCTTTCACTGACATCTTTTAAAAGACTAGATCTAGATATATTTAGCTACCAAATAAATTTTGTTTCTGGAAATATTGCAATTGAAATGCAGCTACAGTGACACCCCAGATTCTCTCTATGCCATGAATTTGCAGTGTGGGGGATTCTATACAACTCTTGTATATTTTGACAGATTACTCACATCTATTTTTTTCAAATACTGAGAAAAGAATAGAAATTTTGAAGGATTTGTACTTACTACTATGCATCTTTGATTTTTGTGTTCTAATGTGATTGAAATCAAGACAAAGTTGTTCAATAGGTAGAGATAAACAGTTTCAAGTGTTAGAGATAATAATGAAAATTAAAACTTTTATGTTGGTCAAAGCAGCTTTTTAACACAGAAAAGTAGAATCAGAAAGATAAACATTCATTCAACAATAACAATTCATTCAACAAGTCTTTTCCTCTGAAATGTGGAATTAAATATTAAATTTTTCTTTATAAATCTGCTAGTTCGAAAACTGCTTGTTATCCTCAAAATTGGCTCCTTTTGAGGATAACTTCCCTCCCTTTTCTTCTACTTCTTAATGGACATAATGCCCCTTACTCCAATAAAATCCATATTCTCCAGTCTCCCTTGCTGTTTAGGGGTGATCTTGTGGCCCAATTCAAGGTCATGGGAGGAAAAGAAAGTACTGTGCTCAATTTCTAGGAAAAGCTCACAGTGATGTAGCAGGTAGATTAGGGAGGGTACCACCCCCCCTTCACTTTCCATGTCTAAGGGAATCCTGAGAAGTGGTCAAACCACCTAACCCTAAGGTCATCAGACGCACTTTGTGGCTATAGCAAGCTAGCCCAGACCAGAATGGCTGGACCCACCATCCAAGAGAAGTTTCAGCAAGAACAAAGGTCAAGAAAAGGAGTTTTGAAGAAGACCATTCAGATTTTACCCACCTTGGTAACTGAAAGCCCCTCCTAGGGAAGCTTGGGAAAAAGCCAGTAAAAGTCACCTTGAACAAAGGAAGGGTGTGCATATGCTGCCTGAGCTCATGGGCTCCTTGTGACCATGTGACCTAGACACGTGGTACACCAGCACATGTGCTGCCTGCATCTCACCTCTTGAGGTGTGTACTGGCGCTCTCTGCCCCAACTTACATTCTCCTTGACCATGTTACTCACTTTTTTCTCCCTCGTTTCCCTTCTTCAAAACCTCCAAATAAAATCTGTTTTGATGTCAAAGCTTGTCTATTCCTGAAATTCTTTTCTGTGAGATAGGACAAAGACCTGGAAACCCTGGGAAAGGCCTAGGACTGGCTTTCTTTTTCTGCAAAGAGAAATTCCTTGCTCCAGCCTGAGTCCACACTCCCTGAGAAATGGGGTGGTGGGGATTAACTTCCATGCTGAGAAGACCAAACAGATGTCATGTGTGGCTTGACGGCCACCTTGTGGGACTGGCGGGACTTAAGAGCCATGCCATGAGGAACTCATTGAAGATTATTGGTCTGAGCCTTTCCAGGTGGTCCTGGGGTGGCAGAGGTGGATCAGGGGACAGTGACCATTTTTTTCCCTCTTCACGTCACTTCATATAGGCCACCCACAGGGCCCCATCTACTTCAAAGGCTCTGTGCTTTTCTCCCAAGTCTTCTTCCTTCTGTCTGGGAAGAATAAGAAACTAAAGTGTTCATTTGGACATTGAAATTAGAACTGAATTTTGAGGATGAAAGAAACTAGAAGGAGCCTGGAGCCTTAAACACACTCTAGCCATGCAGGTGATGGTGGGTCTCTATGTTGATCCCTGGTTTCCAGGTTCTTAACATTTTCAGAGAGTGAAAATATTGGGTAATAAAAATGTTCAGATTCAGAGTTATAAAGTAGAAAAGTTTATTGGAAGTAGAATAGAAAGAAAAAGGAGTTCCCTATGTGGCAAGGAACTTAGTATAGTACTAAGTTAGCTATGACTGGGTTTATGATTTTTTTTAATAGGAAATTTGGGTTTTTGTGTCAGAGAGAATGCAAGGAAGTTAAAGATAAAGTTTTATTGTGCAGGCCCTTTCAAATGAAATTGGAATTTTTGTGCATTTCTTGACCAAACTATTATAGAGAATGCAGGAATCAAACAGATCCTTGTCTGGCCATTTGCCTTAGGTATTGCCTGTTATCTTAGCCTAAGCTTTGGGGCAGAATTATATGAAGCTGGACAATTGCTAACCTCCTATTTATCAGAAATATCCTAGGAATTCACAAGAAGTAAAAAATATAGGATGGAGTCAGTAAAAACAATGGGACCCCTCATAGCATCTGGCAAGGGGAAACTGAGATTCCTCTTTGACTAGCCCTGGGCTACCTATCTCAGACTGAAGGAAGATGACCTTGATCTTATTTAAGCCACTGTTACTTTGTGTTCCCTGTCACTTAAAACCTGAGCCCCACTCTGATAAACTCCCTTGAGTTGAATAGATCATCTCATCCCCTGGTATGCAAAGAGAGAAGGGGCGGAAAGGCTGGAAACACCCTGCAGTGTTACATGTACTGATGAACTATCTGCAAAGGGAACTTGAAGGGGTCAACTAGAAGGGTTCCTTTTCTGACAAGTTTATTTGACAAATAATGACATGCCACTTGCTGTATGTTGTATGTTTAGTACAGATCTAAACATTTTAGTTTTAAATGTTTGTTTTATTAGAGTTGGCAACATGGTTACAGTAGTGTTAACGTTTATGTTTCTGATTCACAAAAATCATCTCACTACTCCAATGAGTCCTCAACCCTTGACCATTATCCTTACATTACTTCCATTTGACCTCTTTATTCTGATGTCGGTGGGCCCCACAGGTGGCTTAGGTGAGGTGGGGAAGAGAGAGATGGTCACTCTCTCCTGATCTGCCTCTGTCACCTAGGGACCCAGGGTTCTTGTCTCACCTTGCAGAAAATAATTTCAGGAATAGATGAGCAGTGAAGTAAAACAGATTTTATTTGGAGTCTTTGAAAGGGAGGAGGGAGAGAAAGGAGAGAGTAGAAAATAAACGAGTGCAAAAAAGAACCTTGAGAGGAGATGTACTTTTCTATCTAATGCTGGGATCTGTCTAGGAGCTCTCTTCACCCTTGGAAAATCCTGGGTTCTCTTTTGCACTCCTTTACTCGGGTGTTTGATCATTGTACAATTGAAACCCAAGCACAAAAATTTGTAAATCTACAACTGTACCTCATGGTGTTGCACTAACAAAAATTAAAAAAAAATGTAAATGATGGAGAATGGGCACTGGTGGAGGGATGGGTACTGGATCATTGTATAACTGAAACCCAAGCACAAAAATTTGTAAGTCTACAACTGTACCTCATGGTGTTTCACTAATAAAAATTAAAAAAAAGAAAAGAAAAGTACATCTCAAGAGAGGAAATGCAACATGTACTCTGGTGCCACATGTGCTTGGCCATTTGGACACCAGCAGCACATGGGCTGGAGCAGCATACGCTTCCTTTCCTTTGTTCAAGGTGGCTTTTATAGGGTCTCTCCAACCTGCCGTCCTGTGGAGTTTCTACCTAGGTAAAAGTCCATTGCTAGAGAGGCTGCCAAAGGGGGTAGGTTTGGGAGTGGTGATGGTCTTCTTTGATATTCCTTTCCTGGCGTTTTGTTTCTTCTGGAACTTCTCTGGGAGGGATGTCTAGCCTTCTCTGGGTTTATTGCTGGCCAGGTGAAAGTCTTATCAGGTCTGAGTTCTTGTTTTCTTGTATTATATCAATCATGTCATTGAACATAGGGCATGCAAAGTTGGCATTCTGCAACTTCAGGGCTACTGATAATCATTATTTCCCAAGAAACTCATTGCCATTGCCTTGAAGGAGGGGTTCTTCCCTATCTACCTGCCTGCCTACATCAATTCTCTTTGCTTTCTCCCCACTGCTTGGTAATCTTGAGTTTGGTAATTTAAGGGCAAGGGTTTGACATTCTTGATATTGTCTGTTCCCTTGTTTTGCTTCTCCGTATACCACAGATACATGAGATCACCCACTCTTTGGCCTTCTCTCACTCTAGCATATTTCCTAACACAACACCATCCACACCGAAGTGAGCTGTAATATTTCATTCCCCCCACCATAGCTACATAGTTTTCCATTGTGAATATCTGTCACACTGTCCTCCTGTCGTTCATCGATTTGCTAGAGTGGGCCCAGTAACGTCTCCATCGTGAGCCTTGTTGTTACTGTGTTTGGCATATTGAATACATCACGGGTAGCTTGCCAGGCTCTGCCGTGTGGGCGAGATACTCGGTAGCTTGCCGGGCTCTCCGAGAGGGGCAGAGGAATTGAACCTGGCTCAACCAGGCCGGCTGCATGCAAAGCAAATGCCCTACCGTACCCTCTGTGCTATCGCTCCAGCCCATTGTGAATATATACCACAAATTTGTTGTCCATTCATCTCTTAGACATTTGTGTTGTTTCCATATTCTGGTTATTATATCAATCACTGCAATGAACATAGGGCGTGCATTTATCTTTTGAATTAATGCTTTTGTTTTTTGGGGAAAGATGTCAAGAAGTAGGATTTCTGGGTCATATGGAAGCTCTGTCTGTACTTATGTTTTGGCCACACCGAGTGATTCTCAGAACTATTTTCTGGCTCTCAGCAGACCCTGGCAAGCCATTTATGGCATATTCAATATGCCAAAAACAGTAACAATAACAGGTCTCATTCCCCTGATCCTAAAAGAGCCCCCAATATGCCATTTGGCTACACTACCACATGACAGGGACGAACAAAGATGTTATTGGAACCCACTCAAGCAAATCGATGAACAATGGGACAACATGTGTTACAAGTGACTTTCTGCATCTATGCTCAGGGACCTATGTAGTGCTGGGGATTTAACCATGTCTGATTGTTTTCTGCCTTTTTGTTATGTACCATTCTCACTGGTAGGAGATGATACCTTGTGCTTCTTGGATCTATATTTCCCTGACAATAAATAATAAACAATAAACGGTGTGGCCAAAACATAATTAATAAATAATAAATAATAATAAACACTTTCTCTTAGCCTCTGGCCATCTGTATGTTCTCTTTGGGAAGTGCCCATTTATCTCTTCTCACCATCTTTGATGTTGTTATTGATTTTTTATTATTGGGCTGGACCGATAGCACAGCGGTAGGGAGTTTGCCTTGCACGCAGCCAACATGGCCGACCCGAGTTTGATTCCTCCGCCCCTCTCGGAGAGCCCGGCAAGCTACTGAGAGTATCTCGCGTGCAGGGCAGAGCCTGGTAAGCTCCGTGTGACGTATTCGATATGCCAAACACAGTAACAACAAAGTCTCCAATGGAGACGTTACTGGGCCCGCTCGAGCAAATCGATGATCAACGGGAGGGCCTTTACTTTACTTTATTGAGCCTAAGCATGCTTTATATATCTTAGATTATTAGCCCTTTACTTTCTTTGTGAGGTGAAAATATTTTCTCTCATTTTTATTGCAACCAGACTTATCATGCAAAAAGTTTTTAATTGGATGTAGTCTTATGTGCTAATTTTGGTTTATGTTATTTTTGCCTATGGAGTAAAATCAACAAAGATACTTCTAAGATCCATCCCACAGAGACTTTTGTCTAAGTTTTCCTCAATGTGTCTTCAGATTCTGGTGTAGTGTCAAGGTCTTTAATCAATTTTGAACTAGCTTTTGTCTGTGGTGTGACACGTTCAGATCCAGTTTCATAGTTTTGCATGTGTCTCTCCAGTATTTCTAAGACTGTTGAAGAAGATTTCCTAGCTCCACTTTATATATTGCCAGATATTTTGTCAGAGATCAACTGTCCAAAAATATCAGGGTTTATTTCTCAGTTTCACTCAAATTATTTGGAGAGTGTATTTTTATTCCAATGCCACATCATTTTATTACTGTAGCTTTATAGTATAATTCAAACTCAGGGAATGATTCCTCCAGTCTTTATTTTATTATTTTTTTCTTCTGCAAATTACATTGGCTAGTCAGGGAATTTTATGATTCCACACAAAGTTTGGTAGAGCTAGCTCTAAGTTTTTGAAGAATGTCATTGGAATTTAAGTGGGATTGCATTAAATACTTTATGGAAGATGATAATTTTGGCAATACTAATTCTTCTGATCTGAGAATATGGATTGTTCCACACTTCTTGGTGACCTCTTTTGTTTTTTAGTGTATATAAGTTAATGAGTTTGAATATTAAATGTTCAAGTGTTTTTACATTTTAAATTTTATTAAGAAACTATAATTTATTGTTATTCATAAATCTTTAGGCATACTATGTTCCAGCACCAGTCCAAGAATCAATATATAGTGACTTATAGTTTTACATGTAGAAGTGTTTCACATTCTTTGTTAATTCCTAGGTATTTGATGATTTGGGAATGTTAGTTTATTTTTCTTCTTATGTCTGTGGGAAACTTTGGCCACACCCTGATGCTCTGGGCTGATGTCTTGCTTTGCTCTCAGGGTTAACTCCTCGCAGTCAGTGCTCAGAGAACTATATGCCATGCTGGGGATTGAATCAAGGCCCACCAAGTGCAAGGCAGGCAGCTTTACCCTTACACTATTTCTCCAGCTCCCTGGATATTATTGTAAATGGGGTATCTTTTCAATTTGTCTTCTACTTCATTGTTTGCATATATAAAAGCAATTGATTTTTGTGTATTGATTTCTATAGCCTGCTACTTTGTTGAATTTTATTTTCATTTTTTGTTTATTTGGTTTGGTTTGGGGGGCCACATGGAGCTGTGCACAGGGCTTTCTCCTGGCTTTGTGCTCAGGGATCTCTCCTGGTGGAGCTCAGGGACCATATCTGATGCCAGGGATTGAACTCAGGTTAGCTGTGTGCAAGAAAAGCACCTGTACATATCCACAGTATGTACCGACTTTCTAGTTCCATTTTATAAGTTTTTTAGTGAAGATTTTAGGGTATTCTATGTATCTTACGTCTTCTGCAAACAGTGATGATTTTTATTCCAATTTGAATGACTTTGATTTATCTTGCCTGATTGCTGTTGCTAGGACTTTCTCTATGATATTGAATAAAAATGGAGAAAGTGCATATTCTTGCTTTGTACCTGGTCTCAGAGGGAAAACTTTCAGTTCTTTGCTATTGCGTATGATGCTGGTTACGGGTTTGTTGTAAATGTCCATTACCATCTTGAGACACATTACTTCTATCTCTATTTTGTTGAGTGGTTTTATTTTATTATCAAGAATAGAGGCTGAATCTTATCAAAAGATTTTCCACATCTTTTGATAGGATATTATGAATCTTTCCGTCTTTTTCTTTTTTCAGTCACCGAATTGCAAAGTTATTAATGATTTGGTTTCAGATATGCAATGTTTCAACACAATCCCTTCACCAGTGTCCACTTCCATCCACCAACGACCCCCACCCCTATTTTGTTCCCACCCACCAGCCTGCCTCTACAAGAGATACTTTTTTTTCTTTTTGGGTCACACCCAGAAATGCTCAGGGGTTACTCCTGGCTCTGCACTCAGGAAAAACTCCGAGTGGTGCTCAGGGGACCGTATGGGATGCTGGGAATCAAACCCAGGTGGGCTGCGTGCAAGACAAACGCCCTACACGCTGTGCTATTGCTCCAGCCCCTATGAGAGATACTTTTTTAATTAACTTTTGGCACTGTGATTTACAGCATTGTTGTTGGTAGGGTTTCATGCATAAGACTACCATTCAACTCGCCCTCCTCCTCCCTGCTGAACAGTGATGTAATGTCCCCTTCGCTGTACTGTTCCCCCCTCCCCCACCCTCCCTGCCTCAACTGACATGTTTCTTGCTAAAGACAACATCTCATGGTGTTTTTTTCAACTGCCTTTGAGTATTTGCTACTCCACTATTATGTTTCTTTGGGCTGGAGTGATAGCACAGCAGGTAGGGAGTTTGCCTTGCATGCAGCTGACCCAGGTTCGATTCCTCCATCCTTCTCTGAGAGCCAGCAAGCTACCAAGAATATCCTGCCTGCATGGCAGAGCCCGACAAGCTCCCCGTGGTGTATTTGATATGCCAAACACAGTAACAACAAGTCTCACAGTGGAGATGTTACTGGTGCCCACTCTAACAATTAGATGAACAATGGGACGACAGTGCAGTGCTACAGTGCTATGTTTCTTTACATCCTGCAAATGAGACAGATCATTCTGAGGATTCTTTCTCTGACTAACTTCACTCAGCATGATACTCTCCATATCTATTTACATAGTAGCAGATTGTATAATTTTATCTTTTCTTATGGCTGAGTAACACTCCCTTGTGTATATGTACCAAAGTTTCTTTATCCAGTCATCTGTTCTTGCACGGTTAGCTTGTTTCCAGATTTCAGCTATTGTGAATAGTTCTTCAAGGAACATAGGGTTGCAAATGTCTTTTCTTCTTACACTCCTTACAGTCTTGAAGTCAAGAGTCTTTCAAGAATAAACATTCTGTCTTACAGTTCCTTATTCATTTTCTTTAGGAAGAAAACATGCCCAGAAAGGAGTTTGTGCATGATAGCTATGTTATTTTTATATCTTTCCCTTTATATTCTTTAAATGATGCCAAATACTTAAATGAAATATTCATCTTTTGATTTTATTTTTATACATATTGTCACAAGAAAATGGAATGAGCTTTAAAGTTAAATCAAAGATAACTTCCAACTTTCACACCCCACTCAATTTAGTTTAACTATGGTTTCTTTGTAGTTGTTTTCCAACTTATCAGTGTTGATCTTTGGGTCAGTGATGACCTGGATCCAATCTCCCATGGTCAGAGTTATTGGTTATCAAGCAGTATGAGATTTGTAAACAAGACTATTTCTCTAGTCTATATCTCTATTATTTTTCATAGACTCTTCTCTAAGAACAGAAGTTGAAAATAAGGAATAAGTTAAAATGTGTGGTATAGGAAAGATGATAAATCTACTCAAGATTTCATAGATTGAAAAGGGTTTTGTATAAACACTGATTTTTGAATGTTAAGGAATTCTAGGTGGTAAGTATTTGTATTTGGAGTAGAAGAGAGCACTGAGCTTTGAATTCTGGTCTCCCCAGGGAAGTCCCTTGTTCTATCAAGGAAAAGGCATTATTTCTGGCTACCTGTTCTTTCTTCCATTTTTCTCTCCTTACTTCACTTTCATTGAACAGGTACAGAATATTTGTTGTGTATTCATCCATTTTTTTCTTAGCTTGCATTATTTGAATATTTGTAGATATTATTTTTTAAAACCCAAATAATATCCAAATATATAAATATTTTAATATTTTTTAATATTTTAATTCTAAAAGTATTTTGATTTTTGTTTTTATTTTTTAGCTTATATGAAAAATGCTCTGCAAACTATCTTTAATATTTTTGTTGTCCACTCTTAATAGGTGAACTTGGATATTTTATTTTTGTTCTTATTTTATTTTATTTGGAGGTCACACCTGGAGTCGTTGAGGGCCTACTCCTGTTAGAGGCAGTTCTCAGGGGATCCATAAGTGTTGCCGGGGATCAAATCCATTTGCAAGGCAGACACCCTACCTGCTGTACTATCACTCTAGCCCCAAAATATTTGTCTGTTTTGAAGACTGCATCTGGCAGTACTCAGTACTACACCTGTTTCAGTGCTCAGGGATCACACTTGGCTTTATATTTAAGGGACTCATATGGTGCTGAGATAGAATGAGGTTTAACTTTATGTGTGGGGCAAGTGCCTTCACCCTTCTATTCCCTCTGACTCCCTGCAGATACCTTTTTTGTGTGTCATTTTTATTGAATTTCTAGATTAGTTTGGTGAAAGTATATCTTAACCACATTAAATTGTCCTGTTTTGGTCACATACCCAAGTCTGTAGATAGAATTGGTGGGGGCAGAGCAGTAGCACAGCGGGTAGGGCATTTGCCTTGCATGTTTCCGAGTTTGATCCCCGGCATCCTGTATGATCCCTCCAGCACCACCAGGAGTAATTCCTAAGTGTAGAGCCAGGAGTAACTTGGATATCACCAAGTATGATCCAAGAAAGGAAAAAATAAGTGGGGAGATTATTTTAATTGGCTGTCACGATAGCACAGCAGGTAGGGCATTTGCCTTGCACATGGGTTTGATTCCTCCACCCCTTCCGGAGAGCCTGGCAAGCTACAGAGAGTATGCCCCCTGCACAGCAAGGCCAGGCAAGCTACCTGTGACGTATTTGAAATGCCAAAACAGTAATAACAAGTCTCACAATGGAGACATTATTCAGTCCGCTCGAGCAAATCGATGAACAATGGGAGGACAGTGATACAGTGATACAGTGATATGCATATACAACATAAGTAAAATATTTTGAGTAGAATAGACCTGAAAACTAGGAAATACAGAAATACACAGCTTTGAGTTGAGAGGTATTATATATGGCACACACACAAATTTACAACAGATATTCTGGGTCCAAAGCTAATAACATTGTGAACACAGATGACATTTGGAACCTTATACATTTATTTTTCTTTCTCTTTATTTTTAAGCCTTTCTTTCCTTTTTTTCAAAAGAAAGATTTGATTGATGGATTGGGGTTTTGGGGACCACTCCTGGGATTATTCCTGGCTCTGTATTCAGGGATTCTACGTGGTAGGCTCAGGCACCAAGAGGGATGTTGGGTATCAAACACAGTTCTGTCTCATACAAGGGAAATGCCCTACCTGCTGTACTATTGTTCTGGCCCCATAACTTTTCTTTACTTTTTTTGTTTTGGGGTTATGTCTGGTGGTGCTTTTGGGATACCATGTGGTACTGGAGATCAAACCTGGGAGTCCTACAGTAAAGCATCTGTTCCAGACCATTAAGATATCTTCCTGGCCTCTCAGTTTTCTTGCATATGAAATGGTGGATGTTCAGTTCATAGAGATTTTTAAAGGATTAAATAGTCTATGTCAATGATTTTTTTTTTTACACTTGTGGACTGGCATGGGTCCAAGGACTGGTGATTGGAAAAGAACAGAACCAGATATCACTGAAAACAGAGTCCAGCATATAATAAGCACTGTATCAGTACTCATTCAGAGTATTATTGGACATGGACTTTCAGGTCCTGTGAGATGCTAGGGCAGTGTTCTGAAAGGAAAGTTTGGTGTTACTTTTACAGTCCCCTCTATGGGTATGTTCTCTTAAACTTGAGTCTAGCAAATGAAAATAAATTGCTTAATTTTCTTCTAAGCTAAATCTTTGTGTAGTGAATTAGAAGATGATTAAAACTATTAACTTTGGCCTACAAAACATGTAGTGTACAGACAATAAATATGATATTCGTTTAATAACCATATATTATAAAAAGGGTAATTTTGCCTCTTGCTGTTCCTACAGCTTTAATAGCCCAGGCTTCCATAAAGGCTGTCAAAGTTCTTATTCCAAGTGTCTGCAAAGCTTGACGAAAATTCATGAAGGCTCTTCAATGGCACTGTTTTGCTGAGTCTGAAATCACCTTCTGAAGCCAAAGTCTAAGTCTAGTGGACTGCAGGTCGTTTGCATAAAGAGAAGCAGCATTGTTCTGTTGACGCTATCTTTACCCCTCATTAGTAAAGTTCCTTTCTTTTTCAATTCTTGCTGGCTCCTTTGTTCTGCAGGGCCTTTCTTAAGGCTATTCAATCCATAGGTGCTTTTATCCACTCCAGACAGACTGCAAGACTAGTCTGATTCTTCCAGTGAATGTATTTTTAGCAACAATTAAAGTTTATGTATCCTGCTTCTCTGAGCAACTGGCATCCTTGCAGCACTCAGAACCACCTGCATTCAGCCTTCAGGGAACTGGACTGCTTTGCTGATGGTTCAGCTATCAAGTGGAGGCATAAACACTGCAGGTTGTGTGTAAGCGGGAGAAGGGAGCTCATTATGCTAAATAGGAATATTAATGTGATGTGT
Source organism: Sorex fumeus (assembly GCF_029834395.1). Lineage (NCBI taxonomy): Eukaryota > Metazoa > Chordata > Mammalia > Eulipotyphla > Soricidae > Sorex > Sorex fumeus. The sequence continues at coordinate 7,342,721 of NW_026606155.1, forward strand.
GCAAACAAACATACTCATTCAGTTTCAAGGCAGGATTCCTGTTTCCTTCCTGTCCCTCTTTTCCCACCTCTTGCCCATCTGAAGGAGAAGATAATAGCAGAAAATGGACCTCCTTCAGCAGACAATGGATCCTGAAAATCAAGAGGAAATTGATCATAAAAGCGAAACCCATTATGAGAAAGAGAAGCCACCATTTTTTACTTTGGTGCTGACCTTCCATTAAGAGTTTGGAAACCCAGAGGAGAGTTAACTGAAAGAAAATTCAGGGGTCAAGGTAAGCATTTGACAGATACGTTCTAAACCAGCCCTCTCCAGCCCTCTCCAGTTCTGGATGAGGAATTGTGGGCAGGTAAGGTTTAGAACAAAAGAATACCAAACTATTCTCTTCTACTACCTTTTAAAAAAAAAATTTATTAGTGAGACACCATGAGGTACAGTTGTAGACTTACAAATTTTTGTGTTTGGGTTTCAATTATACTACCTTTTAAGCAGTCTTAGAGATCATGCTTGAAAATAAGAGTGTGGGACCTGGCAAAAAAACATTACCAGTTATCTCCTTCTCATCCTTTGGATGACCCATCACTGTCCCTGATACTTTCCCTATCATTAAATAAGGGTTTCCTGTGCTTTTTTTTCATAGATGTTTTCATAGTTTTAAAATCCTTGTTTTTATGATTAGCAATTTTATTTGTGTCTTCAACACAGGGTTAAAAGCTGCACGAGGTCAGCTATTGATCCTTTGTCTGTGCTAGATAGATCTCAGGAAAAGATTGAGAAATAGTCATGGACAAGTGGTTAATGTCAACACTTTGACCTTACCATTTAACCCAGTGGTCATACAGAGATTTACATTAAAGGGGAGTTAAAGTGCATTTTAATTAATCATGATGTTTTAAAAACCAATAGTTACTAAATCCCACATGGGTACTTATATGGGTACATAAGACCAAGGCAATAGAGCAGAGAACAAGTGAACCCTGACTTCTCAGAATCTTCATTATGAGGGAAGCAGATGAATGAATGTCTTACTGGAAACCAAGCAAGAGTGCTAGAATGGGGTAGAACAGGGAGTATCGTGTGGATTGTGCTCTCGTTCTTTCTCTCTCCATCCCTCCCCCCATGCCTTGCCCCAGCACTCCTCTCTGTAGTTTCTATATAACTCACTTTAAAAATCGTGGCATAAATAAGACTTCAGTATTATTTGCAGTTATTCTGAGTTACTCTGAGTTTACTTAGAATGATTGGGGGATTCTTTCTTTGATGAGAAGATCAAAAATTAAGATATTAATAATCATTTTAAAAAGCTAGAGTTCAGTTAAGAAGATCTGGCAAAGATCTTTCCAAATATAAGGTAACATTCTTGAAATGAAACATTCTCAAAGACAGGGCCTGGGGTTAAGATTTTTCACTTCTGAATTTTTTTTTGTGTTTGAGAATATGCAAATAAGATTTACCCTTGAATTTCCTCAGCACCCATTCACCACAAGTATTACTCTAGATGTGAATAAAATACAGGGCAGTTGGAATAAAATCATGCAGCAATGCCGAAGTTTTTGAGTTTCAAGTCATTTGCCCATCATAATCTGAGAACAAAACTAAACTTCTAAATCAGGGAGGATAAGAAGTAGAAATTTTATGCTAACTATAAGGTGATTAAAAGGCTTTTAGTGGAAGAGAAAGATTAGAAAATTCATATTTTAAAGAAATATTACAGTCTCTGGTAGATTTCAAAAACTGAGCAAGAAGGCTATCAAAAATCCATGGGGGCTGGAGTGATACCACAGTAGGGAGGGCATTTGTCTTGCACGCAGCCGACCCAACTTTGATTCCTGGCATCGTCTTTGGTCCCCTGAGCACTGCCAGGAGTAATTCCTGTGTGCGGAGCCAGGAGTAACCCCTGTTCATCACAGGGTGTGACCTCAAAAGAAAAAAAAAATCCATTGTATCTAGTCAGCACTAGAAAGAATGGGGTAGAAATGGAGACTGAAAGTGAGTGACTAGAATAATGAAAGGCTCTTAAAACCATATTTGTTTTGAAACATAGTGAGGCTAAAATGTTTTGATCATGAATATGATGGATAGAGACAGGCTATCATGTAAAACATGAACTCAATGTTTTCTGAGTTCCCAGAGTCAGACTCATGGATAGATACCTAAGTCGGGGAGAGTTATGCTCAGAAGCACTTGCATCAGCTGCGCAGAGATGGAAGGCTCCTTGGAGAGTGTGTTCTCTGCCTGGATCTTGAAAAAGCAAAGACAGGAAACTGGGGAAGATTTGGAGGAGTCCAGGAAAGATCACATAATGCAGGCTTCACTCTTTAATGCAATGATTTTTGAAACTCATAAATGTAGCTGGGTTGGATACTCTGATGAATTCTCATTTTTGCATGATGCCAATAAAAGAAGACTTATTGTTGTGACATAATTTAAGATTCTTTTTTAGAGTAGAACCCTCAAGGATTTGGTATGTAGCCTAACCCAAGGCTGGTAGCTGCTGTGAACACATGCAGTTGAGGCGTGGAAGTTTTTTTCCCTTCTCTTGGCTTGTCTCTCAGAGCATTTTCCTTTCATTTTTTTAGAGGAATGGTATAGCAGTAGAGTCTAACTCGGGTTAGGGGAAACTAGGCTTAATTTCTTTATCTACTCTTGCTAATTGCATGCATGTAGGCAAACTATTTTACATCTCTCAGTCTCATTAAAATTCATCTATTAAATAGGGGAAATTTTATTTATTTTCCAAAGTTGTTATTAGAGATCATCTTTACATAGTTCTCAGCACCTGGTAGAACCTAATTCATGGGAACCTTAACCCAGAAGAAAATGAGAGCAAAACATTTTTTTCCTGCATGCAAATATAACCTCGTCATTATGTACAGGAATTGAGTAGCATGAATTGCAGTGATTGAAGAGTTAACCAGCCAAAGGAAGTGCTCACTGATTGAATTGATGGAATCATCACTCCAGGATATTATTCATTTTCCCTCCCAATTTGATGCATCTTTAAAAGATCACCATTTACAAAATTCCTAAAATACTGAAAAATTAGCGACTGTTCAGAGGCGATGATGTATGATCTTCAGCTTTCTCCAAATGGGTGCTGGGAAGCAAGAGGGAGTAATTGAGTCTCTTGGATGAGTGCACTTCTTCCTGTGAATACTGAATTGGGGGGAAATTGGTCTTCAAGTAAACATGATTCATGGTTTAGTGGAAAACAGGCAAAGTTCCCCATGAAAATTGAGTAGCAAGTCAGTTCATTATGCCATAGTTATTGATATTGCAATCTGCTCCCAATGAATGCAATTACAAATCCATTTAGGAAGGAGTGTGGTTGAGGATTTTGCTTGCTTCATTTACCCTTTAGATGCCTGAAAGATGTTTTGCAAATTGGACCTGCCCACTTCTGCTTACCTTTGGGTCCTGTTTACTTCTATAGCTCTAGCTATAAAAATGGTCTGGCACTGTTGGTTTTTGTTACTATTTGATGGCTGATTAGAAATGCCCTAATTATGAGTTTCTGGTGGTCACTCAAAATAAGGAGACTCAGAAACTGGTTATAAAGTTACTTTAATGTGTGTCATTGTGCATATCCCCTGACTCTTGCAGCACTTGTTCTCAAGCAGTGCCAACACTGACCCTCAGCCTCCATGCCCTTTCAGGTTTACAATGAATGCCCCTTTCATTGATTTCATTACAGTTCCTTTGATGAAATAGGGTGCATGACGGGATAATGCCCATGCCTTACTCTCCTTTCTCGGAGATTTTTAGAAATCCCCAAAGCTGAGACAGAACAGTCAAGATTCCCCTCTGCCTTTCTACCCATTCTTAAGGATTTGGGGTGTGGTTCTACCGGCTGCTGCAATCAGTATAGCTAATTTTATTCTATTAATCCTACAGCTCTCACTCTGTGTCCTCTTCCACACTCACAACATCTTCTACAGAAAGTGAAGATGTAATTTTTGAAGGAAACTCAGTCAAGAATTCATTGATGTGAGGACTTGAGGCCTTGTGAGGAGGGCTGGGCATTCTTATCATTCTCATCTCCAAATCCATGTAGTAGGATTCCAAGAAAATTGCATAGACTTTAGGGGAGGATGTTTCCAGAAGGGGATGCTGGCATCTCACTTGCTGGCCTGACACTGGCTGAGCTCATTGACACTGGCTGAGCTCATAAGTATAATGATCCTTCCCAGACTTCTATCAGGGAGCAGGGAAGAGGATTCAGGGGGGGGGGGGGAGGGCTTGACTGCTTGATGCCTTTAGAGGAGTTCCTGAATGTGGATAATGGAGTCTAAAGATCCCTGGAGAATTCTGTAGGTGTGAGGCTGGTGGTGATGCTTACACTGACTAGCATTGCAGAAGGTGGGAAGGTATGAACTGTAGTCTTAGATTGGGGATGTAACAGTATTTTGTAACAGGATGAATTATACAATAGATGCATTTCTCACAGTTATGGAAGCTGAGAAGTTCAAGATCCAGGTGTCCCTAGGGCCAGCTTCTCTTTGTAGTCTTCAGAGAGCTGTTTATTAGTGTTCTCACATGGTGGGGACCAGACAGAGAGCAAGAGGAAGAAAATATCCTACTATCTCTTTCTAGAAGGGTAGAAACCTTAGCCCCATCATAGGATTAAGGTTTCAATGTATGAATTTAGGGGAGACAAAACATACAGTCCACAAAACCCTCTAACCCTGAACGAATCTTATCAGGAAGGAAGCTGGGACACATGGCATGGATTCCACTGAAAGAGGTCCCATGATAGGCAGGAGCTCCCTGGTGGTCTAAGGAGAGCAGTGGAGAGCACATGACCCCCCCTCCAAGAACTGAGTAGTACAGCATACTGTGTTCCCACCCTGACTCTGAGGAATACATACACTGTCCCTTTGTGAGTGAGTTTGGGCAGACACAGTGTGATACCATTCATATCATCAGGAAGAACACACCAGTACCCACCTAAGAAGAACAAAGGAAATTGTTCTTTCCTTTAATCTGCTTTTCCTACGCACTGACCTAATAAATAAGAGGAGATGGATAAATGGAAGAAAAGGTCATATTCAATTTCCACTATAAGTTGTCCAAGCCAAGATCAGGCCTGGCCAGGGAATGAACAGACAGCAGAGGTAGAGGGAGTGGGCGCTTGAAACTAGATGGGATGTTCAAGTTTTGTTTTGTCTGATGGGACTTGCTAGTATGTGATAGAGTCTTTACCATTGAAATGAGGTTGTTCGTGAAATTAAAGGGAATGGAAAGCCATGGAAGCCAATGTTGGAGAAAGGAGAGTCATAAGATAATGGTACAGAGAGTAGGAGGATAAAAACAAAAAAAAATATATTACCATTTGGTATCCTGGCTGAATTCAATCTATTCTTTAAACTACTTCCATGTGCAATGTAGACCTTACAGAAGACTTCACAGATGAAAAGGAGACAAGAAAAGGAATCTTCAATTTCACTGAGAAGACTCCATCTTGTGCCTGACACTCCATTTTATTTACCCTTTAACTTAGAAAAATACTAACCTAGGGGTAAGAGCCAATTTTCCGCTAGACTTGGCCTTTCCCAAGAACTTTGTAAAGATCATTTTTCTTTTTCTCCTTCTCCTGGCAACCTAGGTCATTTTTACTAAGCCAATCAACTGTAAGGAACTTAATTTCATCCAATGCCTGTGTTTGCAATTACCTTTCTTCCTTCCTTCTCCCTTATCATTTTTTCTTTTTTTTTAATCTTCCTTAATCAAAGATGACATTTTAGGCTAATAGTTAGTGTGTCACAATATGTAAAGCTAAGGCACTGATCAAAAACAGTTATTTTATTTTAGCCTCAGAGGGGTCTTCGTGGATGACTCAGAAAAGGGCTGATTTCACATACTGCAGACTACCCCATTCACCCTCATCAGATGTGCTCTTCCTTTCCAAATATCCCCATGTCTTAGGAGCTTGCTTTCCTCATAATTCTTTTCTTTCTGGTTAAAAAACTCACATATTCCTCTAACCCAAAGCATTTTAGTGTTCCCTGTATGAAGAGTGTGACAGGAAGGTAATGGATGGTCTTTAAATTCACCTTGGACTTGCCCTCTTTTTCCCAAAGCTTATGGAATGAGTTAGGTTCAATTGCATGAATACCCTTTTCATGAATGAATACCCTTTTCATTAAGATTAAAGAAAGTGGGTCTGGAGCAATAGCACAGCCGGTAGGGTCCTTGCCTTCCACGCGGCCGACCCAGGTTCGATTCCCAGCATCCCATATTGTCCCCTGAGCACTGCCAGGGGTAATTCCTGAGTGCAGAGCCAGGAGTAACCCCTGTGCATCGCCGGGTGTGACCCAAAAAGCAAAAAAAAAAAGATTAAAGAAAGTAAGTAAGATATTTACCCTGCACTTGGTTCAATTTCCAGAACCCCATATGGTCCCTTGAACTCCATAAGGAGTGATCTCAGGGTGTAGAGCCAGGAGTGAATCCTGCTCACTGCCAGATAATGATCCCAAAATAAAACAAACAAAAAAATGAAAAAGAAAGCAGGTTTTATGTTCAGAATGAAAAACAAAAGTAATTCCGTTTTTTAAATTTTTAAGTATTTTATTTTATTTATTTTTAAATGAATCACCGTGTGGTACAGTTATAGACTTACAAACTTTTGTGTTTATGTTTCAGTCATATAATGATGAAGTACCCATCCTTCCAAGAGTTGTCTACCACTGGTGTTCCCAGTATCTCTCCCATCCCCCATAAACTCTCCCCCACCCCCAACCCCCGCCTCTGTGGCAGGCGCATTCCCTTCTGCTCTCTATCTCCTTTAGGGTATTGTGGCCTGCAATGCAAGTATTGAATGGTGGCTCGTGCTTGGTCTATAGTCTACTTTCAGCACGCATCTCCTATCCTGAGCGGGCCCTCTAAACACCCTTTTATTTGGTGGTCCCTTCTCTATCTGAGCTGCCTTTTCCCCCAGCATGTAAGGCTGGCTTCCAAGCCATGGAGCAAACCTCCTAGTACTTATCTCTACTCTTCTTGGGTGGTAGTCTCTTATTCTATTACTTTTTATTCCACAGATGACTGCAATCTTTCTATGTCTTTCCCTCTCTTTCTAGCTCATTTCACTTAACATGATACTTTCCACTTGATTCACTTATATGCAAATTTCATGACTTCATATTTTCTAACAGCTGCGTAGTATTCCATTGTGTAGATGTACCAAAGTTTCTTTACCAGTCTTCTGTTCTTGGGCACTTGAATTTTTCCAGATTTTGGCTATTGTAAACAGTGCAGCAATAGAATGTACAAGTGCGGATATCATTTCTACTGTACTTTTCTGCCTCTCCGGGATATATTCCCAGCAGTGGTATTGCTGGGTCAAATGGGAGCTTAATTTCTAATTATTTGAGAAACATTCATACGTTTGGAAAACAAAAATAATTTATTTATTTATTTATTTTGCTTTTTGGGTTACACCTGGATTAATCCTGGCTCTGAACTCAGGAGTCACTCCTGGTGGTGCTCAGGAGACCAATTGGGATAATGGGAATCAAGCCTGGGTCAGCCGCGTGCAAGACAAAATGCCCTGCCCGCTGTGCTATCTCTCCAGCCCCAACAAAAGTAATGTCTTAAGGTAATTCTGGATTCTTACTGAAAAATTCTTGGGAACCTTGGTGATCAGACAGGAAAGGTTCACAATGACCTTTGCTTGGTGGCATTTATTATACCTTCCTTTCAACAGTCAGGCAAATTTCCTATTTTGGGGACATTCTCTCATGTAATTGAAATTACTGAGCTCTAACATTATTACCTGGATGATTTTATAAAATGAGTTTAAGTCTTCATTTGCTCTTAGTACATGAGTCCACTTGGAAAAGAAATTTCATCAAACATTATTACTCAACAAAAATTGCAGCAATGGGACTTTCTGCGGAAATATGAACAAGATGGTACATGACTGTCTGGAGTTTACAACCTCCAGATGGTCTCTCTATGGCAGGAGTTTGGGAAAAGCAAAGAAGTGAGAGCATTTCATGTTCTAAAGTCCTGGAGGACTAACCAAGTGTCTCACGATCTCCCCATGTGTACTATCATAGAAACAGGAACATTCTCCCCCTCAAAACACTTCACTCCCCTACCCCCAGGTTCCTATTATTTATATCTCTGAAATGCATTTTCTCTCTTTCTCCATTGCCATGGCTTAAGTTCTGGTTCAAAATAGGTTCTGCTTCTGTACTTTCTCCCCCTCCCCCAGCCAATTGTTTGCTTCTTAGGCCACACCCACTGTGCTCAGAGATTACTCCTGACTCTGTGCTTGGGGGACCATATATGGTGCCAAGGATTAAACTCTGGGTCAGTTGCATACAAGGCAAGTGTCTGATTCCTTATACTATCTTTCTTCTTCCAAACTTTCCTTTGACCAATGACCTGTCAGAATCATCTTTAAAAACCCTCTTGGGTTAGATTCCAAGAAAATGGACTTGCAGGATTATAGGGAAGCCACATTGGTATATCTGGAGAGTAATATACTGAAATTAGTCAGAAGGAGAGAGACAGATGCAGAATGATCTGCCTCATATTTGGGACACTTAATCAAGAAATAACAAAAACCTAAGGGCAAGAGAAAACAGATAACTTGCATTTAGTAAGAAGTTTACCAGGGTGGCAGGGTTGGGGGTGGGGTATAAGGGTGGAATAGAATGGGGAGGGTGGAGGGGACATGGATCAGTGGTGTAGGGAAGAAAACACTGATGGTGAATATGGTGTTGGAATGTTTTATGCATGAACCCCTATTTTTACTAGTATTGGAAAATATAGTGCTTAAAATAAAATAAAATTTTAAAAATTCTCCCATCTTGTTTGCACCTGTCAAAATCTGAGGGTGTAATAGATCTTTGTTGACTTGTAAGGGGGACAGGGTAGTACACTGGGCGGAGTCTGAGCTCAGGTCTTTTCTTTCCTCTCTGCACTAGAATGTGTTTTCCATTTGGGGGAGAAGATTCAGAAGGCTCTTTCTTGGGTACCATAATAGCATGTATTCATGTATCTCTAACTCTAGGGCTGATAATTTTTTTAATTAAAATTTTTTCTTTTTATAAATTTATTTATTGAATCACCTTGAGAGCAGTTACAAAGCTTTCGGGTTTATATCTTGGTCATACAATGATGAAACACTCATCTCTTCACCAGTGCCCATTTTCCACCACCAAAATCCCCAGTATACCACTATCCCACGCCCTCCCCCTACCTGTGGGACAGATGACTTCCACATTACTCTCTCTACTTTGATCACATTCAGTATTTCGACACCAGACCCACCATTATTATTTGGGATTTTACCCCAACACTCAGATCTGCCGAAAAGGCAACAGTAGACAATTTGTTTTCTATTGCTGATTATAAATAACATATGATGTCATGCGGCAGCAGTAGTGGCCGCACGATTTTGGAATTTCAAAATTTTAACAACTAAATCTGGAGGGATTTCTGCCAAAACCTGCTGGGTTCCAAGATTGTTCCTGATTCTCTGGGATTATGGCCGTTAAGCAGCTTGATCAAGAGCCAGAGAGGCTGTACATGGGTGGTGACCTGGGATCTCGTTGGAGCGGGAAGGAGAGGACCAGCTCCACCCCCATCCCATTAGGCCCCACGTATCTCGTCACTGAGGGCTCAAACCTGACTGTCCAATGGCCTTTGGGGGATGGCAGCCACTGCGCCTCCAGAGGGAAGAGGCAAGGCATGAAACCTATTTCCACCTGGGGTGACCCGGCACTGGTAACCTACTGCAGGGACCAGACGCATTTCTGCTAAAAAGTACTGGGTTCTGAGATTTGTTTCTGAGTCTCTGGGATCATGGCCATTAAGCAGCTTGATCAGGAGCTAGAGTGACCGTTTGTGGGTGGCGACTTGGAATCTCATTAGGGTGAGAGGGCCGGCTTCACCCCCATCCCATGAGACCCTGTGTGTCTCGTCACTGTGGGCCCAAACCTGACTGTCCAAAGCTACTGGAGGATGGCAGCCACTGAGTCGCCAGAGTGAACAGGCCAAGGCATGAAACCTATTCCTCCCTGGGTGGCCTGGCGTTGGTAACCCACTGTGGGGACCGGACACATTTCTGCTGAAGTTGCTGGGTTCCGAGATTTGTTTCTGAGTCTCTGAGATCATGGCCGTTAAGCAGCTTGATCAGGAGCCAGAGCAGCTGTTCGTGGGGTGCAACTCAGCGTCTCGTTGGGGCGGGGAGGAAAGGGCCTCCTCCACCCACATTCCATGAGGCCCACCGTGTCATGTCACTTTGAGCCCAAGCCTGAATGTCTAATGGCCTCTGGAGGATAGTGGCCATCGAGCCACCAAGGGGGAGCAGGCAGAAGGACAGCTCCCTTTCCCCCCTGAGTTGTCCGGGCACCAGTAACCTACTGCAGGGACCAGACACATTTCTGCTGAAAGCCCCTGCATTCTGAGATTTGTTTCTGAGTCTCTGGGATCATGGCCATTAAGCAGCTTGATTAGGAACCAGAGAGGCCTTGCCTCCAATTATATAGCTGAGCTGGAGGTGGTTTGCGAGTGTGTTTCACACATACGTAACTTTTGGCCATTTACTTTCTTGTAAGCTTGGCCCCAAATTTTGGAGGTCTGGCCAAAGTCATAGCAGCAATTTTGGTGTATCTAGAAGTCTGAAGGCACCATCAGGCTGCTGATGCACTCACCTCACAGGTACAGACTGACCTGCTGGTGGCACCATACCCCGTTTTTTTTCTTTTTGGGTCACACCCAGTGATGCACAGGGGTTACTCCTGGCTCTGCACTCAGGAATTACTCCTGGAGGTGCTCAGGGACTATATGGGATGCCAGGGATCAAATTCAGGTTGATTGAGTGCAAGGCAAACACCCTACCTGCTGTGCTATCACTTCGGCCCCAGGCTGCTATTTTTTTGAGTGTTTATTAGTTTTAGAATGTTCTTAACTTGCCCAAGATCACATAGTTTATCTAGGAAACAATGAACTTGTCAAAATTGGTATTGATGTGATGAAAGAAAATGAAGTGGTTGGAGCTAGAGTTAGCTGGAGCTCAGCAGTACCTCGTGGTCCTGGAGATCCCAATGGGAAAGCAGAGTGCCATGGCCAGACTCCGGGTTCTCTCTTTTCAGCACCTGGAGAAAGTGTCTTCAAGGGCATATAAGCTTAAACTGAGTCCAGAAACTAAGCCCTAATGTGATGCCATTTCATAGCACGTAGCTTTGGGGAAGTTACATTTATAGGCTCATATATCTCTCCTGTAAAATGGGAAAAAAATGCATGTTACTTCAGAGAGTTGTATGAGAATCATGTAAGAGGATATATGTGCTCTAGTTTCCGTTGTGATAAATCTCCCAAGGGTGGTGGTATAAAAACAATTTACAGCACCTGGGCCAGGAATTTGGACAGGGGTTTGTGTATGATTTCATTGATGTGGGTCATGCTGGTTTTTGCTGGTTTTCTTTGGTGTTTAAACAAGGTTTTCCATATATGTCTGGTCTTGATAGGGTGGCTGGAATGCTAGACTCAGCTGGGATGCTCGCCATTCCTAGTATTGAACTGCTTCATGTGATCTTCCAACTAGGTAATCTTACATTGAGAAAGAGTTACAAGAACGAGTCATTCTTGCCCCAGAAAATGGAAGTCATTATCTTAAGGCACAAAATTACTTGCACCATATTCTATAAAGCGACTATTTATTTACGTTTCTCTAAGTTTTGAGGGTACCTTTAAATATCCCACCCGCACGGCAGAGCCTGGCAAGCTATCCGTGGTCTATGCCAAATAGACCAAATTGATATGCCAAATCCAGTAATAAATGGATCTCATTCCCCTAACCCTGAATATGGCAGAGTCAAGAAGGATATGGAAGGAAAGGCTGATAAAATACCAAGGCAGAAATAGGCTGCCAAAACGAAGAAAAACAAAAATGATTGTCTGTACTTTTAATGCTCATACGCTGGCATCTACTGCATCCATTGAAGACCTTATGGTACAAGTGCGAAAGATCAAGTACGACATCATTGGTCTGACTGAAACGAGAAGACATCAATCACATCATGCAGTTTTCGACACTGGAGAAGAACTGTTCCTTGGAACATGTGATAAAAGATGCATCGGTGGTGTCGGTATCCTTGTCAACACAAACTTAGCCACGAGCATTGATTCATTCGAATGCCTAACAACCCGAATCGGACGATTACACTTGAATAGATGTGGCTCACTACCGGCAGTTTCTATCTTTGTTGTCTAAGCACCAACATCCAGTTATGGTGAAAGAGAAACTGAGAAATTCTACATGGAGCTGGAGAAGTTCTATAAAGAAGATCACACCTTCTACAAGATCATTGTCGGTGATTTTAATGCCAAGATAGGACCAAGAAGATCAGTCGATGAACTCCACATCAGGACCCATGGCCTAGAATGGAACAAACAGGGTGACAGACTGTCTGAGTTCATCATGTCAACCAAAACCTTCCATGGTAACTCACAGTTCCAAAAGGCTGAATCTAAACGTTGGACATGGGAGTTTCCCAATGGACGGTTCCACAATGAAATAGACCACATCATATTCAATCGGTGGTTTTGCCTAACTGATGTTGCTGTTGTCCCAAAATTCCAAACGGGATCAGACCACCGTCTTCTTCGTGCAAAATTCTACCTCACAGAACAAGGAGAAAAGAATGCAAGGTTTAAGAAGAGGACTCCCAGAAAGACCACCAACTGGGAGCTCTTTGGCTCTGTTGCGGCAACATGGGAAAATGCCGTCATCGACAACATTGATGAGGAATACGATCGAATGATTCAACACCTCCATGATTGTGCGAGGAATGCCGAGAGAGAGATAACCACAAAAAACCGCCTTTCTTCGAACACTCTTGAACTTATTCGCCAACGTGGCTTGGCACATGCCTCAGGCAACCACAAGCGAACATCCCAACTGGCAAAACAGTGCAGAGAAGCCATCAAGGATGACCTCAAAAACAGGAGAGCAGCAGTACTGGTAGATGCGGCAGAAGCTGGGAAAAGCATTCGTAAAGCCCACCTGTCCTTCACCAACTACAAAACCAAGATGACTGCCCTCCGACATCATGATGGATCTATCACATCTTCCAGAAGGGCAATGGAGAAGATTATTCATGACTTCTACTCAGATCTCTTTAATAACCACGTCTACTTGCCCACATACCACATACCACATGATGGATATGTCGTTCCCAATGTTCTCCCTTCCGAAATCCAACATGTCATCTCGTCGGTAAAGAAACAAAGAGCACCTGGCCCAGACAAGATCAGACCTGAACACCTGAAGAACTTACCATCAGTACTCATCAATACATTGGCTCGGCTCTTCACACGCTACCTGTCTGAATGCAAGGTTCCATCCCAGTGGAAAACCAGAAGGACTATACTACTATACAAGAAGGGAGACATCCACAACATTGGCAACTATCACCCAATCTGCCTATTGTCTGTCGTCTACAAACTGTTCACTCGAGTCATCCTGAATAGGATTAGCAGAACACTAGATGAAGGACAACCATGCTAACAAGCCGGATTCCGAAAAGGATTCAGTACCATCGACCATATCCACATGATTACTAAGCTCATTGAGGTTTCTCGGGAGTTCAAGATGCCGCTCTAACGTTCATTGATTTAAAGAAGGTCTTTGATTCTGTTGAGACAGAAGCAGTCATGGAAGCCCTAGCCAATCAGGGCGTACAAACTCAATACATCAGGATCCTTCATGAGCTCTATTGCGGATTCAATACCAAGATCTCACCATTCTACAAAGAAGTAATCATCCATATCAAGAGAGGGGTTCGGCAGGGTGATACCATTTCACCAAAACTCTTCAGTGCCACCCTCGAGAACATCATGCAATGACTGGAATGGGAAAGCACGGGAGTGAAGATAGATGGTCAGCAACTACACCACCTCCGCTTTGCTGATGACATTGTTCTAATAACACCAAACATCAGCCAAGCGGCACAAATGCTGAACGATTTTAACCGTGAATGTGGAAAGGTCGGACTACATCTGAATCTTACGAAGACAATGTTTATGAGAAACAGCCTTGTTCCTGACGCTCCATTCGCTCTCAACAGAACCACCATCTCCGAATGCAACAGTTATATATACCTAGGTCAAGAAATCAACATGATGAATGACCTGGCACCTGAGTTGCGCAGGAGGAAGAGAGCGGCTTGGAATGCCTTCAAGAACGTTGAAGAAATAACTAAAAGGACAAAGAACCTCCAGCTACGAGCACATCTCTTTGATTCCACTGTTCTTCCTGCATTAACATATGCCTCAGAGACCTGGACCCTACGAAAACAGGATGAGAACGCTATTTGGATCTCTCAAAGAGGAATCGAAAGAGCTATGCTTGTAATATCACGATTCACTCAAATGAGAGATAGAATCCGGAGTTCTGATCTTCGTCAACGCTCAAGAATCAGGGACGCTGTCTCATTTGCCAAGACATCAAAAATCAAATGGGCTGGACACGTAATGAGGTTTACAGACAACCGCTGGACTAGAGCCATTACTGACTGGATTACACGGGACATCAAAAGATCACGTGGACGCCCACCTACAAGATGGTCAGATTTCTTCGTCAAGACCCTGAATGATTGGTTTGAGGCTCTGCATGTTCCTAGAACGAACAGATACCATTGGGCTACGCGAGCACGCAACCGGGATGAATGGAGATGTTACTGGCACCCGCTCGAGTAAATTGATGAATAACAGGGATTAAGTGATTAAGTGATTAAGTGATATTCTATAAGATGCCTGGATTCTACAGAGTCCTTCCCAACTAATAACAGGATCATTAAGTTCACCTCCAGGATAGAGTATTAGGCTGGAGAGATAGTACAGCAGTTAAGGTGTTTATCTTGCATGTAGCAGACCTTGAATCGACGCCCCTGCATCACAAATGTTTCCTTGAGTGCTGCCAGGAATGATCTCCAATCATAGAACCAGGAGCAAGTCCTGAGCACCACCAGTTATGGCCCAATGTTTCCCCACGCTCCTGCCAAAACAAAAAAATACACAAAACAAAACAGAATTGAGTGTCAAGGAACTTGCAGCCCTCTTATTTCTCTAGAACATGATAATATAGATTGCATAAATATTAATATATTTATATTAATTAATTAATTAATTAATATATATATAAACATGTGATAAAAGAGGCGTCGGTGGTGTCGGTATCCTTGTCAACACAAACTTAGTCACGAGCGTTGATTCATTTGAATGCCTAACAACCCGAATCGGACGATTACACTTGAATAAATGTGGCTCACTATCGGCAGTTTCTATCTTTGTTGTCTATGCACCAACATTCAGTTATGGTGAAAGAGAAACTGAGAAATTCTACATGGAGCTGGAGAAATTCTATAAAGAAGATCACACCTTCTACAAGATCATTGTCGGTGATTTTAATGCCAAGATAGGACCAAGAAGATCAGTCGATGAACTCCACATCGGAACCCATGGCCTGGAATGGAACGAACAGGGTGACAGACTATCTGAGTTCATCATGTCAACCAAAACCTTCCATGGTAACTCACAATTCCAAAAGGCTGAATCTAAACGTTGGACATGGGAGTCTCCCGATGGACGGTTCCACAATGAAATAGACCACATCATATTCAATCGGCGGTTTTGCCTAACCGATGTTGCTGTTGTCCCAAAATTCCAAACGGGATCAGACCACCATCTTCTTCGTGCAAAATTCTACCTCACAGAACGAGGAGAAAAGAATGCAAGGTTTAAGAAGCGGACTCCCAGAACAACCACCAACTGGGAACTCTTTGGCTCTGTTGCGGCAACATGGGAAGATGCCGTCATTGACAACATTGATGAGGAATACGATCGAATGATTCAGCACCTCCATGATTGTGCAAGGAATGCCAAGAGAGAGATAACCACAAAAAACCGTCTTTCTTCGAACACTCTTGAACTTATTCGCCAACGTGGCTTGGCACGTGCCTCAGGCAACCACAAGCAAACATCCGAACTGGCAAAACAATGCAGAGAAGCCATCAAGGATGACCTCAAAAACAGGAGAGCAGCAGTACTGGTAGATGCAGCAGAAGCTGGGAAAAGCATTCGTAATGCCCGCCTGTCCTTCACCAACTACAAAACCAAGATGACTGCCCTCCGACATCATGATGGATCTATCACATCTTCCAGAAGGGCAATGGAGAAGATTATTCATGACTTCTACTCAGATCTCTTTAATAGCCACATCCACTTGCCCACATACCACATACCACATGATGGATATGTCGTTCCCAATGTTCTCCCTTCCGAAATCCAACATGCCATCTCGTCGGTAAAGAAACAAAGAGCACCTGGCCCAGATAAGATCAGACCTGAACACCTGAAGAACTTACCATCAGTACTCATCAATACATTGGCTCGACTCTTCACACGCTACCTGTCTGAATGCAAGGTTCCATCCCACTGGAAAAACCAGCAAGACTGTACTACTATACAAGAAAGGAGACATCTACGACATTGGCAACTATCGCCCAATCTGCCTATTGTGTGTCATCTACAAACTATTCACTCGAGTCATCCTGAATAGGATTAGCAGCACACTAGATGAAGGACAACCATGTGAACAAGCTGGATTCCGAAAAGGATTCAGTACCAACGACCATATCCACACAATAACCAAGCTCATTGAGGTATCTCGGGAGTTCAAGATGCCACTCTGTCTAACGTTCATTGATTTAAAGAAGGCCTTTGATTCTGTTGAGACGGAAGCGGTCATGGAAGCCCTAGCCAATCAGAGCATACAAACTCAATACATCAGGATCCTTCGTGAGCTCTATTGCGGATTCACTACCAAGATCTCACCATTCTACAAAGAAGTAATCATCCATATCAAGAGAGGGGTTCGGCAGGGTGATACCATTTCACCAAAACTCTTCAGTGCCACCCTCGAGAACATCATGCGACGACTGGAATGGGAAAACATGGGAGTGAAGATAGATGGTCGGCAACTACACCACCTCCGCTTTGCTGATGACATCGTTCTAATAACACCAAACATCAACCAAGCGGCACAAATGCTGAACAACTTTGACCGTGAATGTGGAAAGGTCGGACTACAGCTGAATCTTACGAAGACAATGTTTATGAGAAACAGCCTTGTTCCTGACGCTCCATTCGCTCTCAACGGAACCACCATCTCCGAATGCAACAGTTATATATACCTAGGTCGAGAAATCAACATGATGAATGACCTGGCACCTGAGTTGTGCAGGAGGAAGAGAACGGCTTGGAATGCCTTCAAGAGCATTGAAGAAATAACTAAAAGGACAAAGAACCTCCAGCTACGAGCACATCTCTTTGATTCCACTATTCTTCCTGCATTAGCATATGCCTCAGAGACCTGGACCCTACGAAAACCAGATGAGAACACTATTCGGGTCTCTCAAAGAGGAATCGAAAGAACTATGCTTGGAATATCACGATTCACTCAAATGAGAGATAGAATCCGGAGTTCTGATCTTCGTCAACGCTCAAGAATCAGGGACGCTGTCTCATTTGCCAAGACATCAAAAATCAGATGGGCTGGACACGTAATGAGGTTTACAGACAACCGCTGGACTAGAGCCATTACTGATTGGATTCCATGGGACATCAAAAGATCACGTGGACGCCCACCTATAAGATGGTCAGACTTCTTCGTCAAGACCCTAAATGATCAGTTTGAGGCTCTACATGTTCCTGAAACGAACAGATACCATTGGGCTACGCTAGCACGCAACCGGGATGAATGGAGACGTTACTGGCACCCGCTCGAATAAATCGATGAATAACGGGGATTAAGTGATTAAGTGATTAAGTGATAAATATTAATAATCATTAGGACTCAAGCTTTGGAGACAAAGAGTATTTTGATTTCATCAATTACTACTGACATATTACATAATTTAATCAAACCAATCCTACAGTTCAGTGTCCTTTTCTGGAAAAGTTAAAAGGAAGGCATTAAAAAGAACTACACTAAAGGATATCATACTAAAAGATCTTCTGTTTCTCATTTTTGACTTATGTGATAAAAAAAACCTGAAAGATGCTACTCCAGAAAAAGAACAGAGAAGAATATGAACTTGCCATATAGTCAGATGCACTGAGAATTTACTTGAAGTTCCACACTTCCATTGAAAAAAGAAAGAAGGGCTGGCGTGATAGTACAGTGGGTAAGGCTTTTGTTTTTCAAGCAGCTGACCCAGATTCGATCCTTGGTACCCCAATATGGTCCCCCAAATATGCCGGGAGTGATACCTGAATGCAGGGCCAAGAGTGAGCAGTGAACACCTGCAGGTGTGACAGAGAGAGAGAGAGAGAGAGAGAGAGAGAGAGACAGAGACAGAGACAGAGACAGAGAGACAGAGAGATAAAGACAGAAACAGAGCGACAGAGACAGAGAGACAGTGAGACAAAGAAACCTCTGGGATTTCAAGATGTTAAAACTAATTTAATATCACACAGCTAACAAGCAATGTGTGAATCCAATTGCGTCAGCCAGTGATATTTTCCTAACTTGGGATTCTATTTAGGCATTACCTACAACCTCTCCCAAAGACTGACTTACCTTAATAAACAACGAAGGGTTGGTTCTAATGCTATCTTTCCTCTCTATAAGCTGTCTGAGCTCGGAAGATAGAGCAGTAACATAATTTTCCCACTAATATTTCAATACGTCCTACTTTTATTTAAGCTACAAATGTATCTTGGTGATTACTTTTATTTTAGGCCAGTGATTTGTAATTTCTAAGAAATGTGATACCCTGTGCTGGTGTGTGCAGAATATATACTAAAATTAGAACAATACATAGATTAGCACGCCCCCCTGGGCAAGAATGACATGCAAATTCAAGAAGCTTTCAATATTTAAAAAAAATGACTCTTGGTATCTTATTATTCCATAAGCAAGGCAGCCCGAGAGAAGACAGTTTAATGAAGTTTAAAAAGTAAAGTTTTACTATCACTTAAGCACCGAATGATTATTTTGTCTCCCATTATGGCAAGTAGTACTGGTTTTCTGTTTATTTTGTAGCACTTGTAGTACTGTCCTCCCACTGTTCATCAATTTGCTCGACCGGGCTCCAGTAACGTCTCTATAGTGAGACTTGTAACTGTTTTTGGTATACTGATAATACCACGGGGAGCTTACCAGGTTCTGTTGTGTAGGTGGGATACTCTTCGTAGCTTGCTGGGCTCTTCGATAGGGATGGAGGAATATGATATTAATGTTTTTAAAATAAATTTGAATTAAAATATGAGTTAATCTAAAACACACAGATAAATAATAAGGTGTGTGTGCTCATGGCACAGTTTAGGGTTTGTGAACTATCAAAGTTTGGGAAATACTGGCACAGTGGATCAAGTTATCTACTAGTTGTTAGAGATTGGAGAAGACAGTGAGATGTAGATCAGGGGAAGTTATAAATTCAGATATAAATAGAATTGCAACCATTTTTAGTCCTAATAAGTCATTTTCTAACCATCTAACTTTGAGGAACTTATAGAACACTCATCATGGGTGGGGGCTGGAGCGATAGCACAACAGGTAGGGCGTTTGCCTTGCACACGGCCAACCCAGGTTCGATTCCTTCTCCTCTCTTGGAGAGCCCAGCGAGCAACCAAGAGTATCTCATCTGCATGGCAAAGCTTGGCAAGCTACCCTTGATGTATTCGATATGCCAAACATAGTAACAACAAGTCTCACAATGGAGACGTTACTGGGCCCACTCAAGCAAATCAATGAACAATGGAAGTACAGTGCTATAGTGCTACATCATGGGTGGACTTTAATCTTCTCATTTACAAAATTAAAGAGTCATTTCAATCTCTCCCCAGAATTTTTTTTAACTCTAAGTTTTTGTAAAATTGCATGCTTCTTCCAACAAATCAGTTATTTTGAGTGGAAAATCAAATGTGGATGATATTTAACCGGTGTCTGAAAAATGTAAAAAAAAAAAAGGTAAGGTTTAAGAGATTAGCCTCATCTTTTAAGAAAAACATAAAACATGGGGGGTAATATTGAATTACAAGACTATATTTTTGATATACTGTATATGGGTAAAATGTTACCTTGTTCACCCCCCCCCCCCATCAAGTGCCAACATTTCTCCCTACATTGAATCATTTCAGTCCACTTTCCAACACCGTGTAATCTTAGTTCTGCTGTGAGTCTAAAGGATTACTTTTATTTGATATTGCTTCTTTGCTTTGTATATATAAAAGTTTCCCTTGAGCTGCCCAAGGAGATATGATGTTGGAGCTAGACAGGGAAGGGCACCCTGGTGATATGGTTTAATTGTCCATTAAATATATTTTCTAAGATATCAGTTTTGGTGTGTTTGTTTCCAAATTTTCATGTTTATAACTCTTTAACACATTGGGTTCTTTTTTTCCAGCAAGATTTCAGCAACACTTTGGAACTCAGAGATTTGGGTTCACATGAAAAGGATACTTATTGGGTAAATAATTCTTTCAAGCTACAGCATATAATATAAACATGGACTCAACAGTTGATCCCCTAATATGGTAGCTAAGTAATATGGTGAGAGATTTTAACCTTTCTAAGCCAGAGTTACCTTTTCTGTAAAATTAGGATAATAACAGTATTTTACTGTAAGAGTTGTTCTGTAAACTAAATAAAACAACATGAAGTTCTTAGCTCAGCCTCACAAACAATAAGCCCTTAGAAAACACTAGCTGTTTAAATAATTGCAACTAATAATAGGGAAAGAAGAATCTACCAAATTCAGTTTCTTATAGCTGAAAGAACTGGCAAAATAACTGTTGCATTACTGTAATTGTAGGTGAAAAAGTATTTTTGGGTAGTCTATAACTTTAACTTGGAAGGCTTCAATGGAACATTCTGTAATATTGCATTATAGCAAATAAGAAAAGGTCAGATCTAAATTTTTAAAGAATGGATTCAACATTGGCATAAATTATTAAGTACAACTTTTCTAAATGTTGGCTATAATATGGATTTATTAGATAAATAAACATATCTGTCTTTCAGACACTCATTAGAAAATAGTGACTTTAATATATCAGAACGTCCCTTTTCTTCCACAAATCCTAATTTGCAGCAGAAAGTCTCTCTCCAATAGCTAAATCCCTGCATATGTTTAGCCATAAGCAGAGTCCCATGCTTTTGAGGCAGGCAGGTTGATAGGGAAGGGCCCCTCTGGCAAATCCCATCTTGTGAGTAAGATAAGATCTTCACCTGGCAGAAAATCCCAGGATGCTGTACTCCCCAGAGGACGAACTTCAGCAAAGACAAAGACTGCATTAGTGACTCGCTCTCTTCCACTTCCCATAAGTCACCCAGGGGCCCACCAGCATCATTTTTACTTCTTGCTGTTTTGGGTTTTGACTCATGTCTTCTTGTTTCTTAAAATTGTTGTCTCGGGGGAAGACTTCATGTGAACTCTGTTTGTACTGAGTGGTAGTTTGCTTTTAGGCACTCATTTGAAAATGAGTGAGAGTGAAAATAGTTCCTGTGAAAGACTATGCTTTATTACCCTGAAATTATAAAATCATAAATTTATAAAATTATAGAGTCCAGAGATGGTGAGAAGCTGGTGACCTAAAGGAATAGAGCAAACTCTCCTAAATCAGTCAGGGAAGTCTGCGTGCTTGTTGGGAACATTTTTCCTTAACAAAGCCAAACTCTTTTTTTATTTTATAAAATAGTTCACAATATTTGATTGCATTTAATATCCAAACATCAGTTCCACCACCATTACACCTTCCTGCCACCATATTTCGGATGTTTTCATCCCGAACCCCAGTCCCTGCCCCAAAGAAGAAATCATGTATTTTGTATTGTTTGTTATGAAAAAATGCTGAAAATGCTACAATAAAGTCTCCTTAGAGGAAAGAGTGTAGAGATTGGCCAACCTCTTTTTGAATCCAGATTGGGAAGAAGCATCATTTCTCTATTCTTATTAACTAAGGTCAGAACACTAAGAGAATTTGACTTCACACAATTTAGGCTGACAGATGCTGGGAAACCATTGCCTTTGGTGAGGAAGTGAATGAATAAAAAGTGGGTTGGCAAAAGTCCATGGCTTTCCTATACGCAAACAGTGAGAGAGAAGAAAGCAACATGAAAAAAACAATCCCGTTCACAATTGTGCCCCAGAAAATCAAGTACCTAGGAATCAGCTTAACTAAGGAAGTAAAGGACCTGTACAAAGAAAACTACAAAACGCTACTTCAGGAAATAAAAGAGGACATGAGGAAATGGAAAGATATCCCCTGCTCATGGGTCGGGAGACTTAACATTGTCAAAATGGCAATACTACCGAAAGCATTGTATAAATTCAATGCAATCCCTATAAGGATACCCATGACATTCTTCAAAGAAATGGAGCAAACACTCCTGAAATTTATATGGAACAATAAGCCCCCACGAATAGCTAAAGCAATTCTTGGGAAAAAGAAAATGGGAGGAATCAACCTCCCGAACTTCAAACTGTACTACAAAGCAGTAATAATTAAAACAGCATGGTACTGGAACAAAGGCAGAACTGCAGACCAATGGAACAGGGTTGAATACACTGACATCTCCCCTCAATCATATGCTCATCTAATCTTTGATAAAGGTGCAAGTAATGTGAAGTGGAGTAAGGAAAGCCTCTTTAATAAATTGTGTTGGCATCACTGGATGGCTACATGCAAAAAAATAGGCTCAGAACTCTGCCTAACACCATGTACAAAAGTAAGATCAAAATGGATTAAAGACCTCAACATCAGACCAGAAACCACAAGGTACATTGAAGATAAAGTTGGCAAAACCCTCCATGACATTGAAGCTAATGGTATCTTCAAAGATGCCACGTCACTGGCCGAGCAAGTGAAAACAGAGATAGATAAATGGGACTATCTTAAACTAAGAAGCTTCTGCACCTCCAAAGAAACAGTGACCAAAATACAAAGACAGTCTACAGAATGGGAAAGGATATTCACCGAATTCACATCTGACAAGGGGTTGATATCCAGGATATACAAAATACTGGTTAAACTCCACAAGAAGAAAACATCCAACCCCATCCAAAAATGGGGCAATGAAATGAACAGAAACTTTCTCAAAGAAGAAATCCGAATGGCAAAAAAGCACATGAGAAAATGCTCTACATCATTAATCATCAGGGAGATGCAGATCAAAACCACAATGAGATACCATCTCACACCTCAGAGACTGGCCCACATTCAAAAGAACAAAAGCAACCGATGCTGGCGTGGATGTGGCGAGAAAGGGACACTCCTTCACTGTTGGTGGGAATGTCCACTGGTTCAGCCCTTCTGGAAAACAGTATGGACGATTCTCAAAAAATTAGAAATTGAGCTCCCATTTGACCCAGCAATACCACTCCTGGGAATATATCCCAGAGAGGCAAAAATGTATAGTCGAAGTGACATCTGCACTTGTTTGTTCATTGCAGCACTCTTTACAATAGCCAGAAACTGGAAGAAACCTGAATGCCCAAGAACAGATGACTGGTTAAAGAAACTTTGGTACATCTACACAATGGAGTACTATGTAGCTGTTAGAAAAGATGGTAAAGGTAAAGGTAAAGGCCCTCCCGTTGATCGTCGATTTGCTCGAGCGGGCCCAGTAACGTCTCCATTGGAGACTTTGTTGTTACTGTGTCTGGCATATCGAATACTCTCGGTAGCTTGCCGGGCTCTCCGAGAGGGGCGGAGGAATCGAACTCCGGTCAGCCATGTTGGCCGCTTGTAAGGCGAACGCCCTACCCGCTGTGCTATCGATCGTATAGAAAAGATGAAGTCATGAAATTTACATACAAGTGGTACAATATGGAAAGTATCATGCTAAGCGAAATGAGTCAGAAAGAGAGGGATAGACATAGAAAGATTGCATTCATCTGGGGGATATAAAGTAACAAAGTATGAGATTAATACCCAAGAATAGCTGAGATCAGCACCAGGAGGATTACTCCATAACCTAGAGGCCAGCCGGGTATCCTAGAGGAAAGGGCAGCTCAGATAGAGAAGGGAGCACCAAATAAAGGATGTTTGGAGGATCCTCCCAGGAGGGGAGATGCATGTCGAAAGTAGACTATGGACTGAACATGTTTGCCACTCAATGCCTCTTTTGCAGACCACAACACCCAAAAGGAGAGAGAGAACACAGGGGATTGCCCTGCCACAGAGACAGGGGGGATGGGGGGATGGGAGTGGGAGGGATATTATCCATGGTGGTGGAAAATGGGCACTGGTGGAGGGATGGGTATCTGATCATTGTATAATTGAAACCAAAGCACAAAAAATTGTAAATCTACAACTTTAAAAAAAATAAAATAAAATAAAGGGGGAAAAAAAAGTGGGTTGGGTCAGCAGAATGATGGAGAAGTTCTTGGTGCTTTTTGTATAAACTCCCTAGATGTTGGGTCTAGAGAAGTAGTGTTGATTGAAAAGAGCAAATCTTGATAATTAGAAATTCAATTAAAAAATTCTTATAGCTAATTCTATTAAGCCAAAGGTCAAAAGTAAAAACAAATGGGGGGAGAGGAATTTCTGATTTCATTCTGTGATACTTTGCAGAAAGGGATCATCTGTTCCAATTATACCATTTAATTTCATAAAAGAGAAAATGGCATCATGAAGATGGCAAGTGGGAATTGCAAGTTAGTGTGGTTTATAATTAGATAGTTGGCTTAAAATTGGGGTATGAGGTTGTATAGACCTAATCTTAAGATCTTGAGAGGTCTGAGTCAGAAGTGGGATTCATGGAACTGAGGACAAGGATGGAACAAAGACTAACTTACAAGGAAACTGGGCTAACCTGAATAAAGACTTCAGAAGACCCAATGGCAAAAGTCTGTTGTCACAACTCGATGCTGCTCACCGGGGAGCATCACACCATTTCTTGGTTTTGTGAAGGGAGACACTAATGATCAATAGAAAAACAGGTAGGGCAGATTTGATGGGTAAGATGAAGATCATTGTCAGTTAGTTATATTTAAGTCTAATTAATGACAAAAATCACAGTATATTATATGTTACAATCTTTCAGGACATCAGGGAAGCCCAGAATAAGGACATTCAATTCAGTTAACAGTCTGCCTGAAGTCATGGAGAATTGGAACAACCTTGAGAAGAAACAGAAGACAGAGACGAGCCTCATATGAGAATATGCTTGAACAGTGAGACCCTTCTCTGGAGTTAGTGAGACCTAATTTAAATCCTGTTCATCTGTTGACCTGAAAGCTTTTTTAAGCAATGGTCTGTGTCTCCAAAATGCATTCTAACATTTTCCCTAGGTTGTTCAGAAGAAAGAATGATGCAGAGATACCAATTTTCCTGGTAGAAGAAAGGGCTCACACTCAGGGCCAACTCCAGTTCTTATGTGGATTATCCATAAAATGGTAAGAATCACATTGCTCAAGCTCTCTTGCAGTCTGTTCAAATGTGACCCAAGTTAAATATATATTGCGTCATTGACTAGGAAGCAGATGTAAACAATATAGTCTGCATTTGGTGAGAGAAAGTAGCAAAGGAAGTTGCAAATATGGAAATGTCCAGTTTTCTGGGCTCACTGGGCTAACTTTATTGTCTATTCCTATTGTCCTATAAGCCAAGCAGCCCAGCACAGTGACTACTCGAACAGTTCTTGGTATAGCAGCTGGACTGTGGATTACTTTATTACTGGCCAGAAGTTTTCCAAACTCATTTTTTCACCCTATCTAAAATTGTGTTGCTCTGCAGTCTCATGGGAAGGGGGGTGGTACTGGCCAGTCCTTCATGCCCTACTGAGGTCATGAGTTGCCCCCCATGAGTGGCACTCCGGCACGGCCATGGCTCCAGAGGCATGAGAACTTAATCCAGAGCCCGGCAGCTTGTGGCAGAAAAGTGAATGGACTATGCATTAAACTATGTTGCCGTGCCTCCCTGGGAGGGAAAGGGTGTCTCTCCCTTCTGCCTTCCCCCCTCCCCCCATCCCCGGCAGCAAGGTGCCCACCGCCTCAGAGCTTATAGGAAAGCCAGGTATGAGCTGGCGATGACGGGGCAACTGCAGCCTCATGGGAAGGGGGCCGGTACCAGCTCGTCCTTCATACCCTACCGAGGTCACAAGTTGGTACCCACAAGCAGCTCTCTGGTACAGCCATGACTCCGGAGGCACAGAAACCAATCTCGTAATTATCTGGCTCTTGGCAGAAATCCCTCCAGACTTAGTAAAATATCAGAAATCTAAGGGCACGAGACATTATATGGTTCTCATAACCAGCTATAGAAAACAAACTATTTCACAATGCCTTTTCAGAAATTCTGATTGTTGGGTAGAAACCCTAAACAATAATGGTGCATCTTTTGTCGAAATAATGAATGTAATCAAAAGTAGAGAGAGAATTAAGTAGAAATCATCTGCCTCACAGGCATCGGGAGGGTTGGGAGGGGGTATATTGGGGTTCCTGGTGGTGAAAAATGAGTACTGGTGAAGGGAAAGGTGTTTGATCATTGTATGACCGAGACTTAAACCTGAAAGCTTTGTAACTTTTCCTACAGTGATTCAATAAATAAAACAAAAAAAATTGTGTTGCTTTCCAATATCTTGTAATACCTTTTTACTTGACAAAAAAAGGTGGTTTTTTTTTTTTGCTACAAATAACACTGAGACATACTAGTCTTTAAAAAAATTTTTTTTATTGAATCACTCTGAGATCGACCCTTAAAAAACTGTACGATATTAGGTTTCAGTCATATAGTGTTCCAACACCAATCTCTCCACCAGTGTACATTTCCCAGTACCAGTGTCCCTAGTTTATCTCCGATCACTCCCCCAGCCCCTCAACATCTATGACAGATACTCCTCCTCCTCCTCCTCTTCTTCTTCTTCTTCTTCTTCTTGTTCTTCTTCTTGTTCTTCTTGTTCTTCTTCTTCTTCTTCTTCTTCTTCTTCTTCTTCTTCTTCTTCTTCTTCTTCTTCTTCTTCTTCTTCTTCTTTCTCTCTCTCTCTCTCTCTCTCTCTCTCTCTCTCTCTCTCTCTCTCTGGCATTGTGGTTTGCAATACAGATACTGAAATGTTACCTCAGGAATATCCCTTACCTACTTTTAACACTTGGTTATTGTCCAACATGGTCATTTCTGGTATTATTTTCATACTGTTCCCCTCTCTATTTTACCTATCCCCCCGCCTCCTCCACACTTGTTGTTGATTCCAACATTGACCAGTACTCCTAGCCCCTATTTTCCCCAACTGGACACAAAATAGTCTTTCTCTGCATTCCTCAATCCAGTTGATTACCCTTTGAAGCTTGATGCCATTGATTTAATCTATTTAATGTCACCTTAATCCATTTCTCTCCTTTCTCTGCTGCCCTACTTCCAATCTACAGTTTCATGCTGGCTCTCTCCACCCCCAATATCATATCCATTTAAATTCCTTCTCCATCTTTCTAAAATATCTGTACAGGCATACCTTATTTTATTGCTTTAGCTTTATTTGATTTCATAGATACTGTGTTATTTAATGATTTATTTATTCTGCTTTTTAGGCCATACCTAGCTATTCTCAGGAATTATTCCTGGCTCTATACTCAGGAGTCATTCCTGGCAGTGCTCAGGGGACCATGTGGGATCCCAGGGATCAATCCCAGGTCAACCATGTTCAAAGAAAAATCCTTTCCCACTGTATTGTCTCTTTGGTCCCAATACTGGGTTATTTATTAATAAGTCTCTTCACCAACAAAATCTTAAAAGATTACAACTTGCTAAATGTTCCTATTGTGATCAGTATTTATTAGCAATAAAGTAATTTTATTTAAGGTATAGCTTTTGTATACAAAACTATTACACATTTAATAAACTTCCATGGAGTATATACATGACTTTTTAATTTGCACCAGAAAACCAAAACATCTATTTAACTCACTGTACCATGACATTTGCTTTATTATTTAGGTGGCCTGGAGTGGAACCTGGACCATCTCCAGGGTATGTCTATATTCCCATGACACCTTCAGTGCAAAGTCCTCCTCACAACACAGGCTCAGGCCTTCAACCTTATGGAATCAATTTTTATTACCTGTATACATTTGTTCCTTTTATCATTAGAGCATGTGTACTCATTCTTTCTGCAAACAATGTTCTCCTCTCCCCTTAACTGGTAAATTTCTATTTATTTCTCTGATATTATGAGAGGTGTTACCTGTTTCAAAAAGCCTTTCCTAATGTCTCAAGTTCAAGTTAGGGGACCTTGTATCCCCAAACACTGTACCTGCTGTTAATTTCTTTGTATTCTCTACTAGACTTACAGCTCTGTAGGAGCAGAAATTTTGTCTGTCAACAATGGGAGAACAGAGCTACAGTCAGTAAGAAAAGCCTCCAAAATTGGTCCATACCTCACACATGATATCAAATGTTTAGAAAAGTCTAAAGTATACATATTGACAACTGCCCCTAAATATCAGTGGCCTTGAGGCCCCTAATAACCTCAAGCAGGAGCAGTTTCATTGGGGAAGTGGTAACTGAAACCTCCCAGAAGAGTGAGGAGAAAGGAAATCTTTCTATGGGGGTTCTTCCTTCTTCATACCATAGTTAGCTGTGATGTCCCGATGGAGTTTGTGGGCAGGATGAATGTAGACACAGGAAGATATTTATGTAGAAAGATATACCATCCCATAGAAGGGCAAACTTCAAAAAACCAACTTTAGGCTGGTAGACAAAGGAAGCACAGGGTCTTCAACACCTACGTTTTTTTTAGGACTTCATAAAATCATTCATTTTCTGTTTTTTTTAAAAAATTTTATTTATTTATTATTTATTTAGTGAAACACCATGAGGTACAGTTGTAGACTTACAAATTTTTGTGCTTGGGTTTTAGTCATACAATGATCGAGTACCCATTTCTCCACCAGTGCCCATTCTCCACCACCACTGATCCCAGTATCCCTCCCCTCCCCATCCACATCACGCCCTGCTTCGGTGGCAGGGCATTCCCTTTTCTTCTCTTTCTCCTTTTGGATGCTGTGGCCTGCAAAAGAGGCATTGAGTGGCAGTCATGTTCGGTCTATAGGGAGCTGGAGCAATAGTACAGCAGGTAGGGTGGCCAACCCGGGTTCTATTTCCAGCATCCCATATGGTCCCCGAGCACTGCCAGGAGTAATTCCTGAGTGCAGAGCCAGGAGTAACCCCTGAGCATTGCCATGTGTGACTCAAAAAGCAAAAAAAAAAAAAAAAAAAAAAAAAAAACCAGAATAACAAAAAATGATTATAACCAGAATGAATCTCTCATAATGACTTTATTTCAGATCATATTTATCTTTATGCCAAGTTAGTTGTAAAATTAAAAACTTAATGCTGTTAAATGAAGGAATGGAACCCTGAAGATAAAAGTACCAGGGGACACAGAAGTCGTAATGTAATCTAGGGCCACTTGGCTGGCTTTACAATCTAGTGCTGCCTATGAGATGTCACCTCCTTTCTCCTCTCAACCTCTGTCATCCTTCCCGATTCTCCTATACTTCCCGAATTAGTCTGCGTAGGCCATTGTATCCTTTGATATTTAAGGGGCTGTGACCTAGAAAAGTCTTACTGAAGATTCCTGAAAAGGTGAGAGATGATGCTGTTTCGTGATTATCACAAAGGTGCTAACTTCAGCACTTGGTATGTGTTTAGGTCAGTTTGCCACTACTGCACAGTTTCTGGAACCAAGAACTGCCAACTTTGTAAGGGTGAAGAATTAGCAAGATGCTACATGACTACATTGATGGAGTAAGTAGTGAGAAAAATGAAAGAGGACTTCTCCTTCTGGCAATAGTGATTCTCTCTCTCTTCCACACCCTGGAGGATAAGAGGAGTAAATAAAGCATTTGAACTTGAAGACTGCTTTCCCAGCAGGTTCTTAATGGAGGTCTAATTTGCTTTAGATTATGCAGAGCATCAGGCTGGAGAATTCCTTATTTTCATGTCTGAGCATTTTAGGAGATATGAATATGTTTGGAAGCCCTCAGTGTACAGAGGAGGAGGCAAGAAATGTCAGAACCAGGACTTGATCTCCAGAGATATTTCTTTTGGGAAATCACCTGGTCCAACACACACAAGGCCTCTGGTTCTCAGAAGGCACAACTAAAGGCATGCATGTCTCACCCGCCCCATTCTATGGCCATATAGTGGATGCTGTACCTGAGAAGAGATTCTGCAGGTGACACTTATCATCTTTAGTTGCAATTCATTCATCCTTTCAGCTCCCATGTTGTTCTGGAACCTGATGATGTAAATATATACAAAACTTCATCTTTGCCTACTTTACTTAGACTTTTCTTCATATTCCTTGCTTATTGTGCATCACTTATTTACTGTCTCTATTTCCACACTACCCCCAAACTGTCATTTCCATTAAAACAAAAGATTTAACTATTGGGGATATGAACTTGACTTAGAAAACAGTGATCCACATTTTCAGATTAGATTAAATTTGTTGAATGGTTTTCCTAAATAAAATAATAATAATTTAGAATTCCAAGCAAAATGCTTAGAAAGAAAGGCCCATGAACTCCATTAAAAGCAATTTTTATTACTATTAGTAAGACTCTTGGTTTTGAAGCCATTTATAGAGATGATAAAAATGAGGCCTGAGGATAATCCAGCGATTAGAGCATATGTCTTGCATACACATGACTCAGGTTTGATCCCCAGCAACACGTAGTCTCCTGAGCTTTACTAGGTATAAATCTGGAGGTCGTCAAACACCACTGGGGTGGTACTGGTGATTTGAACTTGAAGACTGCTTTCCCAGCAGGTTCTTAATGGAGGTCTAATTCAGGATTTCAGGATCTTAGCAGCATCATGTCTTTGGGTTTTTGCATTGAACCACTAGCCCAGTTAGATGAATATTACCAGTAATATACCCCAAATGCCTGACCACTGCTTGGGAATACCCCCTCCTCCAGTTAATATGGAAACACCAAAAAATTCTTTAATAAAATTTCAATAGAATGATTTTAATGTGTACTACTGGAGTTCAACATAAATATTTTACAAGTTATTTACCTTGGAATATATTAAATTTCCTTGCACTCACTAGAAATTGCTTGAATTTGTGTCTTTAATGATTTATAAATTTAGCCTTTGCCAGTTCCACTACAGAATACACCTTTTGGTTGTTTAAAATAATTGATTGGCAGGGGACAAAACAATAGTTTTGGACAAAACAAAACAGGGGCGTAGAAAACTAGCATTGCACATGGGTGACTGGGATTTGATCCCTGGTGTTCATATGGTTCCCGGAATATCACCAGGAGCAACCCCTGAGCACTGAGCCAGCAGTAAGCCCTGGGCTCTGTTGAGTATGGCCCTCCAAAACAAATCAGAAGCAAAAATAGTCATTGATTTCCAGAAGTCTAGATCCCTTCATGAGTAATCTGATTACTTCTTTTTAGTTAATCTGAGTAAATCTGCTTGCAACAATCCCTGTACAAATTCAAAATCTTGTTGGCTTATATTGATTTTTATAAGGAAAACAGACTTGGGTTTTGAACCAAATCAAACAACTCTCCAGCAATGAACTGTATTGCTTGGTAAAATAATCCAGTAGGTAGAGTTCAGTCCTAAGAACCTCAGGTATAAAAAGTTAGCATGTGGAAAAACAGGAATTTTACTCTCAAAGAGTCACTTTATTGGCTCTCAAGAAACTTCCTTCTTTTCTCTTTTAATTTTCCCTTATAAATTTGGAATAATGAAAATAACAAATAAAAGTTGTTATTTGCTAATGTATGCTTCAAAGTGCCAGACAAAATGAAGAGTTAGTAAAACAGAGCTATGTGATGTTGGGGAGTTGGGAGGACTGTGAAGGACAGGTGCTTCTCCCACTTAATTCCAGGAAGTGGGAGCAAAGTTAGATAGTTTATTTAAAGAGATGACTAACTGGGTGATGGAAGCTTTGTTTACGGAGCAGGTCATACAAAGTGAGCACATCTAGTTTTTATGAAAACTTGTGGGGACAAAGTGCTGATGGAAATTCCATGAGAAGAGAACTGAAAGTACTTCCTTCAGCATTAGTCTTCTAAAGAGTACTAAAACGAATTACAGCTTCTTTAAAGCTTCCTACCTTAGCTCCATTGCAGACCCAAGTCCTTGTTTCTTGTGAGTAATAGCAGATTGATTGGTTTCACTTTCTGAGAAAATTGACAATTTAATTTTCATGGGAAATGTCCTAGTTGCGATGGTTAAAAAAGAGTTTGATAAGATGTAAGTTATTACATCTGAGTCTCTTCCTTCCTTCTGGAAGGAGTGAATGTGCCACAAGATTAACAGTGTAGATGAATGTCTTCCAGGAGAGCAAAGAAGTGCAAAGTCCTGAAGCCAGGGAGTCAGAGGTGATCACTGTGAGTGAGAGGGAGGAGGGTGTAAGGAATGAGGCAGAGGAGGAGCAAGTGGGAAGGAGGAGGTGCAGATTGGCCTAGGAAAAACTGTGATAGAATTCTTACAGGAGGAGCAGGAGAAGGCATTGGAGGGCTTCCGCTGCAGGTTTTTAGAAGGTATTACCCTAACTCATGCTATGGGGGAAATGGTTTATAAGGCACAAGAACAAAAATGGAAAAACATCAGGGTTTTTTTTGTGTGTGTGTGTGAAACACCATGAGGTACAGTTGTAGACTTACAAATTTTTGTGCTTGAGTTTCAGTTATACAATGATCAAATACCCATCCCTCCACCAGTGCCCATTCTCCACCCCCACCAATCCCAGTATCCCTCCCACCCTCCCATCCCCCACATCCCACCCTGCCTCGAAATATCAGGATTTTTATTGGCTTAGATGAAGTTCACTAGTGGCAGTTACTCCAGTTATGTGGCTTAAATAGAAGCTGATTTCCTTCTCACTTCTAAATCCAGAGGTCTGAGTTAAGAAGTAAATGGTGGATATGTGTACCAGGACCTCAGGGATTCAAAAATCTTCCAACTCATTGCTTTAAGTACTTACTCATGGTACAAAGAGTTTGAAAAGAATAAATAGAAGGGCACGTCTTTGTGGACTAAGGGATTATTTGTGTTGCAGGAAGCAGATGGAGGAAAATGCAAAGAGAAATCACAATGGGAACTTTACAACTATCTTTTAAGGAAGATTCCTAGGATTCCATGAACATTTCTGCTTACATCCCTGTTGGTTATACCAAGTTGCCAAAAAAAAAAAGTTAGAAAACTATACTTATGGCAAACAAGTACCTAATGAGCATAGATGAGACAATATGGATATTGGGAGAAAACAAGCAGTTTAGACAGAGCACATAATTGCAGTAATCCAGCTAAGATATAATAGAGATGTGTGAGAGAAGCAAACATATTCTGGATACAAGCTCTCCAGAGCATAGTATAATGCAGAGAAAAGAGGATATGCAGATGCGTTATTTATATATGTTAGAAGAACAGAATAGACAAGGATAGTAAAGGTTTTGGCCTAGGTAATTGAAAAATAAAGCCACTTTTACTGATCATAATTAAAGATATTAATCATCATAATTCTGTATTGATCATAATTAAAGATAATTGTAGTTTGAGCTTGGGGAAAGTTATTATTGAAGATGACAACTGAAGATGTAGGGAAGGCAGTGGATATACAAAAGCTTGGGGTTAGAAGGAAATATCTGGCTTAGAAATGCAGACTTGGCACATAAGCTGTCCAAGCCCACATGCTGCTTGCACCCCTGTGGCTGAGCATATGTGGTGCCTGAGCACGTGTCGTCTGAATCTCCCCTCTTGAACTGTGTACTTTTGTGCTTTCATGTTTAATGCTGGCATGTGTGTTGGGGCTCTCTCTCCGCCCTTGGAGAACATGTCTTTCTTGAACACGTTACTCTCTCTATCTCTCTCTCTCTCCACTCTCCTTCTCTCTCTCTTCCCTTCCATACCTTCAAAAAGCCCTCCAAATAAAATCTGTTTACTTCAAAAAAAAAAGAAAAGAAAAAAGAAATGCAGACTTGGTATCCATCTACATAGATATTATCTTAAAAGCTAGAAAATGTGGCAATCTTGCTTCTAGAATGATTGTAGATAGGAAAGAATAAATATGGAACACTGAATTTGACTTCTACATGTGGAGGTTGGAAAATGGAGCAGGGACCAGTAAGGAAGACAAGGAACAAAAGACAGGGGTCCCCAAAAGTCTAGAGAATAAAGTGTTTCAAAAAGGAAGTTAGGCTGACCAGAACAATAATACAGTGGTTAGGGCTTTTGCCTTGCACATGGTTGACCCAGATTCTATCCCCGGCACCCCATGTGATTCCCTGAGCCCTTCCAGGAATGATCACTGAACACAGAGCCAAGAGTAAGCTCTGAGAACTGCTGAATGTGTGACCCTAAAAAGAGAAGAGAGAGAGAGAGAGAGAGAAGAGAGGAGAGAGAGAGAGAGAGAAGCTAGGCTATATCAAATACTACAGATAGATTGAGTAATGCAAAAATTAATAATAGACCATTGCTTTTGGCAACTGTCAGTTTAGGTCAGTGACCTTGATTCAAGCTGTTTCAGTAAAATGTTGAGAAAGCTTACTAGAAATGAATTCAAGAGAGAATAAAATAAGAAATAAAAGAAAGCTTATACATATAGTTTTTCCTTGGATATACAGATAAAAGTATATATTATCAAAGATACCAGAAAGTAGCTGGAAAAGGGCATAAAGTCAAGTTTTTTATGTTTTTTTCCCATACCTACTTTTACTCAGGGCTGCTTATTTTTGTCCTAGCTCTGCACTCAGGGATTACCTCTCTCACACTTGGGAACATATCGGACCATGTAAGATCAAACCCCATCTGTCAAGTGCAAGGCAGGTGCTCTGCCCACTATACTATCTCTGGCTCAAGTTTTTTGCTTTTAGAAATGAGATATATTGCAGCATGTTCTGTTCATTGATGGGAAAGAGCCAGAATAAAGGGAAAGTTTATGGTACAGGAGAGAGGAAAGAATTTTTGGAGTGAGTTTATTGAGTAAAAGAGAGGAAATGGAGCCCAGTGCACATATGGAGGTTTTGGCTTTAGAAAGGAGCACAGACAATTCACTCAGGATGGGAGGCAAATTAAATGGAACAGATGCAGGTAGGCAGCAGAGGCGGTAGTGAGAACTAATGGAAATTATCCGCTGATTGCTTCTGTTTTCTTGTTGAAATAGAATCCAAATTCATCAGCTTACAGTGGGGAGGAGAGAAGAGGAGTTGGATATTTGTGGGGAATAAAGAGTGTAAGTAAGAAAAACTATCTGTAGGAGATTGGCAGAGGGAATCAACTATGGAAATGTAATGAGCTTGCAGGCCATCCCCAAAGGCCTATTTTTCATCATCAGTCATGAATTTCAAGTCTCTGAGTATGAAAAGACAGAAAGGTATAAGAAAAACATGGATTAATGGAAAGGAGAAGAGAAGTTTATGTATAAGGAGGTGATAAGAAGGGGAAGAAGAGATTATGAGCATCTTAAGAAATTTTTAAGGGGCCGGAGCAGTAGTACAGAGGGTATGGCGTTTGCCTTGCAAGTAGCTGACCAGGGTTCAATCCCAGGCATCCCATATGGCCCTTCAAGCACCACCAGGTATAATTCCTGAGTGCAGAGCCAGCAATAACCCCTGAGCATCACTGGGTGTGACCAAAAAAAAAACAACAATAACAAAAGCCATATGTATAATACATTCTGGCCAAGAAGGAATGAGATAAGGAGGAGGAACGGTGTGAAACTCTTAGACTCATTGCATCAATGCTTAAACTCAATGCATTGGAAAAGTTGGCAAATTGTACAAAAATAAATATTTCTACTTTTAAACAACATGTTAGAATGTACTAGATGTATGTAATTGATTAAATGGAATTAAATAGAATTGATTAAATAGAATTTAATTGATTAAACTGAAGTTGACAAGCTATCCAGATTTCAATGGCTTAAAATCAAGCCATTATGGTTGGATATGAGTTGATGGCAGCTATCCCCACATGGTCATTTAAAAACCCAGGTTCATGGTGATTCTGCCAACTGTGATATCTGAGAAGTCTCTGAAGTCTGGCCATATTGGTCAGCAGGCAGGATAAAAAGCACAGAAAGACATGTGTGAGAGGTATTCTGGGACCATGCATGGAAATAGAATGTGTCACTTTAATCATATTCCAAAGAAGAGAATGTACTCATTTGCAATGGGTGGACTAGTGTGAGGAAATCTTACTGTCTGGCTGGAGAGAAGAAAATGGATTTTGCTAGACATCTGGCAATCACTATCATGAATATCCCCCTTTTCCATTGCTCATCCTCACATCAAACAAATATAATTCTTATGAGATAAAACTCCCAACATTCATGCGCATATTGCATCTATCTCTTAAATCTAAGATATTTCAAAGATGATTGTATTTACCTTTCAGGTCAAGATATGGTTCCTGAAAGTCCAACACCTTTTGAACCAAAAAGACGAGTTATCTGTGCTCTATCAGAACACCTAATAGAAAATTCATTCATTCATTTCATTCATCATCCTGTTATTCGTCGATTGCCTCGAGCAGGCCCCAGTAACGTCTCTTTCATCCTAGCCCTGAGATTATATTCAAGGCTCTTTAGGAGAATGAGACCCATCATTGTTACTGGTATTTGGCATATTTGGTACGCCATGGGGAGTTTGCCAGACTCTGCCCTGTGGGCAGGCTACATTCGATAGCCTGCAAGTTTGTCCAAAGTAGGAATGAGATAATAAGATGTCATAATAGATGAGAATGAAAATAATAACCATAATAAAAACTCTCAAAACAGTCACTGGTCTACAGCAATGATGGGATACCACACCTAAAAAATGCCTTGAACTCTGCATTTGCCTTCTGCAAGAAACTTTATTTTCTCTCTTGCTGTCTATGGTTCTAGGCTTTGTTTCTCTGAGTCCTCAGACTCAGTTCTGTTTTTCTGAGTTCCTTCTTTTTTGTTATTCCATGAACACAAGTGAGATTGCTAAAAGGATGCAAGTTGTTAAGAACTCATTTCATACTCATTTTATATAGGTGCAAGCTTTTGTTTTCTGGTCAATATGGTTTGCTCAAAAACTTAATAGTCTCTTCACCCACTTTTGTTTCCAAACCATTTCATGAAGTAGTACTCTAATTTTGAATTTATTTCTAGATCTGTTCTGAAGTCTGTTTATCTGGTTCTGTTGATTCAATTAGTCCTCGAGGGAGTTATGCTGACATTTAAAATTATGGGCTTCAAAACTAAAGAGAGTAAGAAGGAGAGGCAGGGGGTGGGGTGGGGTGGGAATGGCAGGAGGAATACTGGGGACATTGGTAGTGGAAAATGTACACTGGTGGAGGGATGGGTGTTCCATCATTATATGATTGAAAATCAATCATGAAAGCATATAACTGTACCTCATGGTGATTCAATAAAAATTTTTTAAAAATTATGGGCTTGTTGTCATGGAAAAATTATTGATATTACCTTTGTCACTGGGCTGTTTTTTGTATTATTTGTTTCTTGATCTACA
Organism: Sorex fumeus; assembly: GCF_029834395.1. Classification (NCBI taxonomy): domain Eukaryota; kingdom Metazoa; phylum Chordata; class Mammalia; order Eulipotyphla; family Soricidae; genus Sorex; species Sorex fumeus. The sequence goes on from NW_026606155.1 coordinate 7,380,205, forward strand.
TATTTTCTAGTAGCTGAGACACAGAGACTAAAAGTTTTCTTAGTCCTGAGAGGTCCTGAATTTTGAATCTTTTTGCTTGGTACCCCATCAGCTGCAATAAGTTTATTCTTGCTTTGCTAAAATCATTTGTAGCCAACACATACATCTTGCTTTTTCTTACAACTTTCCCTGGAGCTACAGATTTATTAAGACTATGGTATGCCATCTGAGTGTTTGTAGATGATAGCACTGTAGCACTGTAACAATGTCCTCCCCTTGTTTATCAATTTGCTCGAGTGGGCACCAGTAACATCTCCATTGTGAGACTTGTTGTTACTGTTTTTGGCATATCAAATACACTACAGGGAGCTTGCCAGGGTCTGCCGTGCAGGCGGGATACTCTCAGCAGCTTGTCAGGCTCTCCGAGAGGGACGGAGGAATCGAATCTGGGTTGGCTGCTTGCAAGGCAAACGCCCTACCTGCTGTGCTATCACTCCAGCCCTTGTAGATGATAACTCTGTTTTATTTTCCATGGAAAACATGGGGTTCTAGCTCTTCAGTTTTGCTATTCCTATTATTCCTTTCTTCAGTCTGAATGCTAAGCTGGTGCTCACTAGTGGCTTATATTCAATCGGGAAGATGGTAAAGAAACAAACCCCAACCAGTTAGTGATTAAATTTTTAAAAAAGATTTGTTTCTTTTAAGGAGAAAGTCTTGTGTAAGCAGCATCAGCAATGGCATCATTTCGTGATATTTACTTGGGTAAGATAAAGCTTGCCATTTTCCCTCACTGGCTGCCAAACGTTTGTAATGGCCACCCATCCAGTCAACCAATAGAAGAAAGCATATGGTGGAGCATGTAAGGGGGCATTTTAAAGCACTAGTTTTGGAGAGAAAGTTATTATTTCTGGTGATATTTCATTGGTGAGAACTTGGTCACATGAAACTACTCTAAGAGAAACAGGGGTGGGTTGTGGGGGGGGGGGTAGATCTACTCCAAATTTATTTCAGGAAGAAGGAAAAGCATTATGATCACCATTTTGTAAAGTTGAGTTTCCTTTGTTTTGAGAAAACTTGAGATAATTTTAAGGAAAAATAAGAAGAAAATCTAATTTATTTTTTATTGATTTATTTTCCTTTGAACCCCCACCTAGTGGTGCATAGCATTTACTCCTGGCTTTGAACTCAGGGTTCACTCCTGGCAGGGGTAGCAGGACCACATGTGGTACAAGGAATCAAATACAGGATGGCCAGGGGCAAGGTAAGAGCCCTATCTGCTATACTCTCTCTCCCCCTGGGGAAAAAACTTACTTTAAAAGCGAAAAGTATGTCCATAATATTTCAATTTCTATTTTGGTGAAATGACAATGCTTTCCTTATGATACAAATTAAGACCAAATTTAACCTGACAATACTTTTTAAGACCTAAAGAAATTATTTTTCCTTAACTATGAAACTGGACTCGAATTGTGGCATCACCACATGGTGTTATTTATATTAAACAATTGAGACTTTGAGAACTACACTAACGCTAATCATTGACATTTGCCTCACAAAAGTCAGGTAACAGTGCAGAAATGGCTTTAAGCTTTGGGCTGTGTTGAATTTGAGCTAGTTTTTCCAGTCCTGGAACCTAACATAAGCTAGACAGGAGTCTAGACTTTGGCAAAGGTTAAATTTTGGCTTTTAACCAGCTTTAGGCACACTTGGTCATGTTTTCAACATAAATATTATTACCCACAAAGAATCCAATAAGAACTTTTAAAGCTATAAAATAAACTACAGATACAGAGAAGTCTGTGATACAAAATTATACCATAATGAATGATTCAGGGTGAATATCTGTGTAAGTATTATTAGGTCAAGAACTTTTGTCAGCTACCTCAGGATGTGAAGCTGAAGTGAAGCCATGACAAGCTCCACTTTAAGACTCAGCAGGCCTAAGTTTTGGTTTCCCCTATTGGGGAACCTGATTTCTCAGACAACAATATCATCCTGGGTAAATAAACTGACTGTTGGGCACAGCCTATCAAAACAGAGCATATGGGCAGTGGCACCCAGCCAAGTAGAGAGAGCCAATGGAGAGGAGTCATGGGACAGGACTGGGACAGGGCGATTTTCCATATTGTCAGTTTCTGGAAAAATGCTTTTATGTAACCAAACTCTACATCAGCTACTCAGAATTCGGAGTTGGGGTCCTTGTCAAGTCTCCACTGCATTGAATGAAACTCGGACCCTAGCTCGAGCTAGCAATAAGGAGTGCCTTACATTTTGCATCCTTGCGTCTGGTCTGGTCAATGTGTGAGCGAAACTCCTTTCCCAGGACATAAAAGGAACCTCCCACTTCTGTGGGATTCTAATTCCCTACAAGCAGCCACTTTTTGAGTATTTTAAGAAATGATCTTACCATCTAATTGAGTATCTATAAATACAATACCTTGTTTTTTTCTGTTTTAAACTAGACAAGAGTTTGACAACTTTTTAATTTCATCCCCTCATACCTTCTAACTTTTTTTCCTTTATAAATTATTTGTTTGGAACCTAGGTTGTCTGACCTGTAAAGAGGACTGTAATCTGAATTTTGCTGATTATATATCATGGTGGTGTAGTTACTCTTCCCCTGACCTCTGTATTTCCTGCCAATTGCCAGTTGCATCAGATTCGGGTTTGTTTGGGTAAGTTCATAGTGATATGTTGGTCTTTTACCAGGGGGCACAGACTGGTTTCTTCTCTGTTTGTGGTGTTTGCAGCTATTCCTGTTCAATACTTAGATTTGTAATTTGAGTAATCACCATCATACGGGATTTTTTCCTTCTCCTTAGTTTATAAACAGGGAATCTTTCTTTGAAGAGTCCCTTTCCTTTATCTACTATTTGGTTACAGAGATAAAATTCCTATAGGAAAGACAAGATGAATGTGTAATTTTTTTCTCTTTTGTTTTCAAGATGAGTTGGGTATACAAAAATCCTTATCCAAATATAATTATGAAGATTACCATAGCCTCTTAATTTAAATATTTTCTATATAACAATCTATTGTGCTTAAATCCCTCGTTAAAACTCAAATTTCCTTTTTCAGAGGCTTTGGGAAAGCCTTCTTAGATTGACTTCTTTTGATAATGACCTACCAGTGATAGTATGTTCTAGGATCATTTTGTATACCTCTGTATTGAAATTAGTCACACATCTACAATGGCCTCATTTTACATCATATTCTGGGTGCTAGTATTGCTTAGTGTTGCTGGATTCACTCTTTGTTTCCAGAAAGTTTTGCTGGACAGAACAGGGATATGACAATCCAAGGTTAGCCTACGAAAGAACATTTTGATCATTCTTGGGGAGTGGGATGATGAATGTACTTACAAAAACTAAGCTCTTCACACTGTCCCAGAAAAAAATATTTGGTCTATTATGAGGTTTTCAGTAGTCTGTAAGAAAATAAAGGGAAGAAGGAAAGAAAATGGTAAACTGAGAAAAGGGGAACAGTAGGGATTCCAGAGAAGACTGAGAAAGATGGAGAACCTCCACCATGGCCTCCACCACTGACCTATTTGATTCCCAACATTCCATATGGTCCCCTGAACACCACCAGGAATAAGTCCTGAGTGCAGGCCTGTTGAGCTTTGCCAGGTGTGGCCCCCAAACAAACAAGCAGACAAAAAGCATTCCGCATTGCTAACCTCAACCTCCACTGCAAAAATTCTGGAGCCTCTTTCTTAGTAAAGAAGTGATCTTTCCTAACAAAGTTTCTTTTGGCAGGTTCTTTTCTCCCTCCCTCCCTCCCTCCCTCCCTCCCTCCCTCCCTCCCTCCCTCCCTCCCTCCCTCCCTCCCTCCCTCCCTCCCTTCCTTCCTTCCTTCCTTCCTTCCTTCCTTCCTTCCTTCCTTCCTTCCTTCCTTCCTTCCTTCCTCTGCTGTTCTCAGAGCTTATACTTGGCTCTATGTTCAGAGATCACTCCTGTCAGTGCTCAGGTTATCGTATGTGGTTCTGGAGATGTAACTCAGACCTGCCACATTCAAGTACCTTACTTGCTATACTATCTCTACCACCCGACACGCTCTATTTCTAACCTCCCACTACTTACTAAATGTCGACTCTGTCTCAGTTTGCGTTCAGTTTATGAAGTCATATTATGAATATACAAAAGGAGAAATTCAGCAGGATGGATTCTTTACTTTGGGGCTCCCTACTGTTCTCAGATAGGTTATTTTAACTTCCAACAGGGAATTTGAGTTTCCAGGAGTCAGTGAAATAAAACCTGCAGCGCCATTAGAGCATGTACAGCACTGAGGGATAAACATCCACAGAATGTATGTATGATGCCTCCGGCCACTGACAGCTTGTTTTGCGAAAGGCTTGTTTCTAGAAAAGGATATTAAAAGGGCAAACAACTTACTTTTTTCTTGGTTTCAACCGTAAAAGAAGGAAAATTTAAAATGCATTCTTGAGTCCTTTTAATTGGTTTCTCTGGTCATTTCTTGCCAAAATATCTATGCAATGCTAGTTATACAAGCGTGGGCCTGTAGTAGCATTTCCCAAGATGACTCTCGGAGGAATTGGGCCTTTGAGACGTCTAATGAGAACATGCAGAGTGCTGCAGTCTTTACCTCCTCTTCCGGAGTTCCTATTCTCTTTTAGAAGCTTGAAGGCTTTGAAAGTTCTTTTATTGAGCCCATTTCCCCAAACTCTTTTACCCAGAACACTTTTAAAAAAAAATACTTAGAACACAATTGCCATTCCCTCTGGGAAGTGTTAGTTGATGATGACTGTGACCTGACCACATATATAATGGAATATTAGGAATAATGGAATATTAGGGATAATATTAGGATAATATTAGGATAATATTAGGATATGGAATATTAGGATATGGAATATTAGGATATGGAATATTAGGGATAATATTAGGATAATGGAATATTAGGGATAATGGAATATTAGGAATAATGTGACCTGACCACATATATAATGGAATATTAGGAATAATGGAATATTAGGGAATAATAGGGCTGGAGAGATAGCACAGCGGGTAGGGCGTTCGCCTTACAAGCGGCCAACATGGCCGACCCGAGTTCGATTCCTCCGCCCCTCTCGGAGAGCCCGGCAAGCTACCGAGAGTATTCGATATGCCAGACACAGTAACAACAAAGTCTCCAATGGAGACGTTACTGGGCCCGCTCGAGCAAATCGACGATCAACGGGAGGGCCTTTACCTTTTTTTGGGCTGGAGCGATAGCACAGCGGGTAGGGCGTTCGCCTTACACGCGGCCAACATGGCCGACCCGAGTTCGATTCCTCCGCCCCTCTCGGAGAGCCTGGCAAGCTACCGAGAGTATTCGATATGCCAGACACAGTAACAACAAAGTCTCCAATGGAGACGTTACTGGGCCCGCTCGAGCAAATCGATGATCAACGGGAGGGCCTTTACTTTACTTTTTAATATATAATAAAATACATAATTATTATTACATAATATATAATAGAGTATAATGCAAAACAATAGAAGGATTGTTGAGACAATACAATAGAACACAATACAATAAAGTATCAACAATAAAGTATTGTTGAGACAAGATCTTCACTGAGACATTCCAGACTCTCACCAATTCCACCACCATTACACCTTCCCACCATGTTTCTATCCTGAATCCCAACCCCTGCCCAAAGCAGTACTGAAATAATTTATTTTGTATTATTTGTTATGAATAAACCACTGATAATGATCCAAAAAAAGTTTCCTTAGAGGGAAGTGTGCGAAGATTGTTGTATTTCACCCAGGGGCCATTATGCCCTTCTATAAGAGATTACTAACATGTTGTTAAAGGTTGAACCTTGTATGCTTTTATATATATATATATATATATATATATACATACACATATATACATACACGTATATATACATATATATATATATATATATATATATATATATATATATAGCACTGTAGCACTGTCGTCCTGTTGTTCATGGATTTGCTCGAGCGGGCACCAGTTTCCATTGTGAGACTTGTTGTTACTGTTTTTGACATATTGAATACCCCACGGGGAGCTTGTCAGGCTCTGTCGTGTGGGCAGGATACTCTTGGTAGCTTGCCGGGCTCTCTGAGAGGGATGGAGGAACTGAACCCAGGTCGGCCGCCTGCAAGGCAAACACCCTACTCACTATGATATTTATATATGTAAATATAAATAAAAATATATTTCCCTCTAAGATTGGTTGCCTTCTACTTTAAGCCCGCCTACTTTAAACCATCAAATGTGGTGTGCTACTCTTGGAATATTAGTGGTGTGATGTATGAGATGTCCAGGAATAGGTTCACTCAGAGGTGAGACTGGCCCAAGTGTGTGGTGAGACTGGCAGCGGTTGAGTTCTGGAGGTTTTCGGCTGCCGGGGCTGGCTCTGTTGTGTGGGCGAAGGCCCTCACCCGCCCTCCTCTGGGTTGCCCCGAAAGGAACAGCCTGGCATGGGGTCCGGAGGCATGGCTATGGCGAGTCCTCCTATGCATATTCTTTGCAATACCCCCCCATCCTTCAATATTCATCTTGTCTTAGGCATGGAGTTTTGTAACTACTTTATTTTAAATAAGCCCTTGGGAAAACTCACTTTATATGCCAAGCAGTAATGGAATGCTCCTTTAATCAATTTTCTCCCTTGTCATTGTTGCAAAACAAAACAAAAACAAAACAAAACAAAAACAAAAAAGAGGTGCCAAAAATGTGTTAGCTCTATGGATGTAGGGTCCCCTCCTATTTCCTTTCTCCTCTCTTGGTCTGAAAGTGCTATAATTAACCCTGACATCACATTACAGCTACATACAAAACTTTTTTTTTAAATTAGCCTTACTTTGAGATCTTGATTTTAATAGTCAAATTCATACATTACCTTCATTTTTATTTATTTTTATTGAATCACTGTGAGATACACAGTTACAAAGATGTTCATGATTGGATTTCAGTCCTACAATGTTTCAAAATGCATCAACTATTGTTCTTGTAGATTAAATTGTTCACTGTTTCATTATAAATCATAAGAATATAAATATACCTATTATTCTCATCATACTAATATATTTATTATAATATATTTCTCCAATGTACCTTAGGAGTAAAACAAAATAGTTTAGGCTTACATTAAATTAAGCAAGGGATTTGAATCAGAGTGAATTTATATCATTAGGCTTAACTTCTTACAGCAACCTTTCAGAAAATTAAATCATATATAAAGTTTCTAAATCATTTAGCATTTTGCTTCTATATTTCTTTAAAAATTCTGCACTGTGTTTTTATTACAACTGTATACTACAAAGATGAATATATTGCCTTTAGGTTGTTTATTTCACTTGTGACTTTGAATTTTATGTGATATCATAATTAGAATGTAGACTTCATAGTAACTGATAGAGAATGGCAATTTAATCCAGCTATTATTGTCCTAACTATTAAAAGAGATATCTCCAAGAATTGTGGCAGTTTCCTTCCATAAAAGTTTCTGAGATATATTTGAAATATGTACACACTATCCACTAAAATCAGAGGAGCAAAATTTCCTTTTCAGTTTGACTCAAATATGCCTATTCCTCGGTAAGAATCGATAAGATTTTGTCTTCAAGCAAACCAAAAGACAAATAGAGTAATAGGTGATATAGTTACGGTGGCTAGGGTCATAAACTTTGTACAGACTTTTGAGTTCAAATTTTTATTCTGTCTTTCACCTCTCTAAGCTTCCACCCTTTTACACTAAGGTTAGTACACGGGAAATATTGATTTCATATTTTTTTTGAGATATGAAGTAAAATATTGGATGTGGTGTTCTGAATGCAATGAGATATTCTCATTGCAGCAGCTATCCCTGATGAGCTCCTTAGAAAAAGGACATAAAGGAATCTTCTCAAGAGTCTTGAGAACCAGAGTATTCAGAGAGGGAGGGCAGTGTGAGGAACAAGTGAGAGAGCATGTGTGGAGCCCAGGCGTTTCCTGTAAGGTCATTTTTAGCAAACCTTAGCTCCCACTCTGGGTCTGGGAATCTAGACAATCATTACAGGAGCAACAGAAATAAATTGTGATCAGTCTAGTTATATTATGGAAAACATTTTCAAGGACTGCAGGGGAGAGATAGCAGGGAGATGCACAGCTAATGCCCTTGCTTTCAAAGGACTTTCATAACTCACTGTGACACAAGGGATGTCTTATACTTTCGCCTACTCAAAAACAGATAATAAGCATGGTGACTCACTTGTCAGGCAGAAAACCTTATTATTATTTTTTTAGCAAGAAGCAAAATAATAGTTTAGCATTTTCTTAATGCTAGTCTGGAGTAAACTGGAGGTTTATTTATCATTATTCATTTCAACTTTCACAGACTGAAAAATACTCCCATATACATGAAGAGATAGATGGGTTTTAGAACTTTTCCTGATGTACAAATTTAAAAAATTCATATCCATAAGTAAAACATATTACTGTATCTTTTTTCACATTATTAAAATGGAAATAATCAATATAATTTAGTAGAACTTGGCTCTCAAAAGCCTATTTAAAACCAATATTTCATTTGGGCTGGAGCGATAGCACAGTGGTAGGGCATTTGCCTTGCATGCAGCCAACATGGCTGACCCGAGTTCGATTCCTCTGCCCCTCTCGGAGAGCCCAGCAAGCTACCGAGAGTAGCTCGCCCGCACAGCAGAGCCTGGCAAGCTCCCCGTGACGTATTCGATATGCCAGACACAGTAACAACAAAGTCTCCAATGGAGACACTATTGGGCCTGCTCGAGCAAATCTATGAACAACGGGAGGGCCTTTACCTTGACCTTTACCGCATAACCACCATGAGATGAAACACCTGCTTAGATTTTTAAAAATCTGCTTTGCTTTTATATTAAAGATGTTTTATTAGTTTTATTAGTTTTATTTGTTCAAGACCACATAGATAGTAAACAGAAGAACGAAAGTGTATGGAATTCCTAGGATCCCAAATCAAGAAATTCCATGAACTTGACAAACACTGTTACATGCAGCTCACAATTCCATGTGGGCCAAGAGACTCTATCAAGGTATTTAGCAGCAGTGCTGCAGTATATGAACTTCGATAAGGACACAGGGTAAGACATATCAAGAGTATTTCCCTGACTTTAGCCCATGAATATAATACAAATATTAATGAGAACTGGAATTTTCCTTCTCCTTTCGACACATTCTTCATCTTTCTCCACTTGTGTCCTGAGGGGCCGACTTTTTGAACCACAGTAATACATTTCCTACTTCCAGCCTCCTGGTGGATTTTCTGGTAGTGACTTTGGGCCAAAAATGGGAGAGTTGGAAGAGAGGAGGGTTAGCTATCTGTTTCTTTCCCTTATCCCCATTTCAGTTTTTATTTTGATGAAAAGTCACAGCTTCTGTCCAACAGCCCTCTCTAGGAAACTTTGGGTCAGAGAACCCCACTGCTCATAAATAACTGTGTTATAGCTGTGATTCCCCTAGAATATGACTGAGCCTGTTATTAAACTCTCTTATGATTGTCTGAATTTGATGGGAAAGCAACCAAAGTGGGCAGGGATGTGGTAGAAAAAGAAACTCTCATTCACTACTGGTGAGAATGCAATCTGAATCAGCCCTAATGGAAAAGTTCAAATATTTCTCAAAGAAGTTTTTTTTTTTTTGAGAAATATTTCTCAAAACAGTAGAGCTCCCATATGATCCAGTGATTCCATTTCTTGGAATTTATCCTAAAAATACAGAAAACTTAATTTAAAAAGACTATACTCATTTTAGCACTTAGTACAGTAGCCAAGACATGGAAACAAGCCAAATGTGCAATAATAGATGTTGTGGTATTTACACAACGGAATACAATGTAGCCACAAGTGAAGGTGAAATTGTGTAGCTTATTGCAACTTGGATGGACGGTATCATGTTAAGTGAAGTCAGAAGAAGGACAATTATTGGATTTTCTTACTCATAGATGTTACATAGAGAAACAAGGTAAAGGATGGTAGTTATCAACTGATGGCAAACCCTTGGTCTTGGACTACAGAGATAGGAATACCAAGAAAAGTGGCACTGGGGGTAGATAATGAGATAAGACTAGAGGTAATATAACAACATTGGTCAGAGATCTTGGTAACTGTGAGGTAACGATGTACATCAAAATCTTATTTTTTTCCCTTTATTTTATTTTTTTTTTACAGTTGTAGATTTACAATTTTTTGTGCTTGGGTTTCAATTATACAATGATCAGATACCCATCCCTCCACCAGTGCCCATTTTTCACCACCATGGATAATATCCCTCCCACCCCCTCCCCCCATCCCCCCCCCCCCGTCTCTGTGGCAGGGCAATCCCCTGTGTTCTCTCTCTCCTTTTGGGTGTTGTGGTCTGCAAAAGAGGCATTGAGTGGCAAACGTGTTCAGTCCATAGTCTACTTTCGACATGCATCTCCCCTCCTGGGAGGATCCTCCAGGATGATTACTCCATAACTTAGAGGCCAGCCGGGTATCCTAGAGGAAAGGGCAGTTCAGATAGAGAAGGGAGCACCAAATAAAATCTTATTTTTTTAATTGTTTTGGGGACACACTTGGCAGTGCTCAGGTCTTACTCTTGGCAGGTTTGGGGGACCATATTGGGTGCTGGAGATTGAACCATTGCCATGTGAAAGGTAAGGACCCTGCACACTTGTAATATTGTTCTGGCCCCTATAGCAAAATCTTAGAATCAACAGTATTATAAGTATGTGACCCAAATAATTAAAGTTAGAAAATTATTTTGCTAAGGAGGCAGGCTGGAGACAGGAACGGGTGAAAATCCTAGGCTACTGATAGATGTTGATACTGGTGATAGGACTGGAGTGAAAACATTGAATGTCTGAAACTCTTTTATTAACAGTCTCATAAATTGTAGTACCTAAATGAATATTGAAAAAAATGTCTGAATATGAAGTATTTGTTTGCTGCCAGGGTCCTTCCTGATATTACCTTCCAAAATGAACATTGTGGCTATTATCTCTTCTTTATGCAACCAAGTTCAATTTCTGCCTAAATGAAATATCCTTCTAATTGAGACTTTTAATAACTTGATCTAATAGAGAATAGTCTGTGGTATGTGACTGGTGTATCTGCCCACACAGTCCAAGAAGAATGCAGTCAGAGAAGCACTCATTTCTCCCCTTCTTTCTGTAACATGCTGAGCTTTCTTCAAGAAGCTACTCTTTCCTTTCTTTTGGTTTTTGAGCTTAGGGTATGATTGTCCCACACACCAAAAATTGACATCATCTTAGAGAACTGAGAATTGCATGCCTCTAACCACAGCAGTTGACTTAAAGTTGAGAACAAGGGCAGGAGAAACAATCATGACAGTTGCCCAAAATAGTTCTGTTCCCTCTGAATTTTCTAAGTAGGGAAGCCAGGAGTTAGAGGTAGCAACCTTTGACAAAGATGTAAACACCCAAATAGAAAAAGATGGAACTTGAAAAAGGCACAAGCATCTCCCTGACAACATGAGGTGAGTGTCTGAGTTCTGTCAAAATTAAATTTGTCTCTTGCCTTTCTTTTTCTGGGTCAATAATAATTTTCTCTCATGCACAGTTTGAATTGTTACCTGTATCCAGAAAACTATGCAGAGAAGAAGAAATCCTTCATCTGGAAGCTTGAGACTTGTAGTCTCTGTTATTCAGAAGTTGTGACACCCTTTACAAATTATTTTCTCTCTCTTGGTGCAGATTCTTTATTGATATTAGTAAGGTTTTGTACAAATGATTTTTAGACTTGGAGATGGAGAAAGATGAATGGTGGCAATCTTCCAATTTCACTATAACTGAGAGATTTATACCTTCAAGTAGGATCATCCTCTGTGCCGGAACTCCCATGATAGTGCTCAGATTAGTCTGTTCACTGTTCAATATAAGTTGCTGCAAGGAAAGATTAGGTCCAGTACTTGCTAGTCACATTGATATTCCTTGGATATCTCATCTCTTCTACCCTTCAATTCAATCAACCAAGTGTACCACGTGTCACCACATCCTTTTAAAAATGGAATCACATCAAATGACCAAATAAATATTCAGTGCTACCATGAGATATGGCACTAGGTATTGGTGTTATTAAAATTCTATTTTTGTCTTGCCTCCTGACAAGGGACTGAATTCATTTAATCAAATAAATGCCAGAGAAACAAATGAGTTTTAAAGAGAGAGGGAAATTTGCAAAAGTAATAAATCCTCCTCATTATTTCTCCTCTTATCCTTCCAGCATCTCATAACCAGGATATTGTTCTTGGGCTCTTCACAATAACTAGGTTTTCTGCTATTGTTTTCCATTGGTTGGAATTGTAAATAATCATAACTTACATAAAATCAATGTAATGGCAAGATACTACACAATTTGCCATTAATTTAGGTTATATATTTAATACATTTGAACATGAGGGAAAAATATCACTATCTTGCCCTGAAAACACCATTTTCTCTACGGTGAGCCAAAGTTCCCTTAAATCTGAGCATGGAAAACATTACAGTGCCTGAAGTTTCTTAACGATGTCTCTTTTTTATAGTTTATTAAAGTTCTTTATAGTACATCCGGTCTTCAGATCCAGCTGCCAAGCAGACACTGTTATGTCGTGGGTATTGGCTGGGACAGGGCATGGGTTCTGGCTTCCCGCCTGTTGGAGATGGATGTGGTGGGCCAGATCTCATCTTTGGGCTCCAGAACACTCACATGATCAGGCACAGGCTTCTTTGGGCCAATTTTGCCACTGGGGTCCTTGGCAGCACAATCCTCACCTGGATGCCCAGCACACCTTGCCTGAGAAGCACGTGGTACACTGCCGTGTCAAAGTAGTAGCTAAGAGGGTCATCATCAGACCATAACCAACTTCCTGGACTCAGCGCTCTGTCCTTGGAGCTTCCCAGGCAACCCAACCTCACAGTCTTTGATTCCACTCTCCATGATGAACTGCTGCACACCATAGCAGTGCCCTTCTGCACAGCAAGACCTCACAGGAGTTTGTAATGCAGAGACTGGGCAATAACACACAGACCCTTTGCCCCTTGTGGCAACCTTTTCAGCATGAAGCTCAACACTGCTCTCAGGAAAGCCAAATCTAAGCCACAGCTGTCAATTCCCCAAATCCCTTGGCCTTTCTCACCAAGATGGGTGTCCTGTGGACTAGTGGCCAAGTTGATGACATACACCCTGGAGGGTGTAACCCAGACCTCAGATCCTGAGTTGCCCTATGCTAGATAGGGGTGAGAAATGCATTCAATTCAACTTTGAAGACGTCATCAGCCACAAACTTCCTCTTCTTGGAAATCTGCACCACCATCTTGACGTCCTCTGCTGACCAAAGGAAAGCAGTTAAAGATATCTTTAAGTATATATTGCATAAGTACTCAGTCAAATTTAAGGTTCAGGTTTTCTCTTAGGAGTCTCCTTAGAGATCTAGCACAAATTGATTGTCATGTTTGCAGAGGGGAAGGAGTCATATCTACTAGGTACTTCCGAGAGTGTTGACCTCTGGTTCCCTCGCTGACTTTTGATAAGATGTTCTGCCTAGGACTAGATAAAGAAACTGTGGTGTGTAAATGCAATGAAATACTACTCGGCTAGAAGAAAAATTAAGTGTTTCAATTTGCTGCTAGATGAGTGGAACTAGAGAATACCATGTTGGGTGAAGTCAGCCAGAGGGATACAAAAATGATCCCTCTTGTATGTGGAATATAAGAACAAATGGTCAAAGACACAGAACCTGAGAACTAGTTTACAGAACTAAGCTTACCAAGGGTCACTGTGGTGGAGTCAGGGGAATGGTACTGTTGGGAGGAGTCTCTGAGACAATGGTGGAGGGAAGCAGAGCTCTGGTGGAGGGTGCGGTGCTGTATCTTTACATGCATGATGCACAAAACCTTATTTTTAACAGTATTTTAAATCATGACACTTTTTTTTTTTGCTTTTTTTTTGGTCACACCCAGCAAAGCTTAGGGGTTACTTCTGGCTCTGCACTCAGGGATTACTCCTGGCGGGGCTTGGGGGACCACATGGAATGCTGGGAATTGAACCCGGGTTGGCCATGTGTAAGGCAAACGCCCTACCCACTATATTATCATACCAGTCCCAACACTTTAATTTTTTTTAAAGAAGGCTCTTATTTTTTATTAAAGTATCAAATACCAATGCTAGTTTAGTTTATTTTTATGGTAACTCACTTTATTTTTAATATTAATTATTATTTTTATTGAATCGTCATGAGATAGAGCATTACAAAGCTGTTCATGATTGGGTTTCAATTGTACAATGTCCTAACCCCAACCCTCCACCAGTGTAATTTTTCAGCACTAATGACCTTCGTTTTTCTCCTACCCACTGCCCATATGACCCCCCACCCCAGCCTGTTTCAATGGCAGACAACTCTCTTCTCTCTCTCTCTCTCTTTCTCTTTCTCTCTCTCTCTTTCACTCTCATATTAGGCATTGTGGTTTGCAATACAGATGCTGAAAGGTTATCATGTAGTGTTGCATGAAGTGATCAATAATTGGTCTGAGAAACAGAGACAAGACACGCAAGAGGAATGTAAAGAGCATTGAGTGTCAAGGGTCGATCTGGCTCTAGGCAAAGACCAACTGCCAGAGGCCTCCTTTTATTCTATTTTTTTATAAGCTACATTTTAATGACTTCATCACAGAGAAAGATTCACTAATGAGAGTACAAATAGTTATAGGATAAGCTTTCGTCAAAAGAACATCAGGGTATACATTGTCTTGTCAAAGCTATGTTGTAATGATTAAAAACATCAGAGGAAGATATGGAGATGGACACAGAGGTTCTACAGATTATGTCCCCCACATTTTTGTGGTTGGTTACACATAGGGCAAAGAGAAGGCTCATACTGATAGTTGAAGGTCAAACCAGATTAAGGATGTGTAAGAAATGGGCAACTTCTGCTTTGTACTGCCAAGATAATGCATGACCAGGCAGTCAAATGAGAGCATGCTGTACTTTTCCAGATCATTCAGACTCACAAGTTTAGCTTGCCCTCTTAATGTAAAAGTGGGGCCTCGATTCTGCTTCCTGCTTGCAGGGTAGTGTTCAGAGGCTTGTCCTAATGTCTTGGCTTAGCACCAACAATGTAGATCCCTTTACCAACTTTCAACACGCAGCTCTTGTGCAGAATTTAATTTCCAATTAAAGTTGTCATAATGGACCCTCCTCTATCTAAACTACCCTCCACTACCCAAACCCTTGTGGCAATTTCTGACCATTCACTGGTCCTTCTGACCTGTTTTCCCTGTAATCATGGCACTTTACAAAAATGTTTCAATAGTGTTCTGCCCATGCATTTGGGCATCTCTTCCTCCTTGTGGAAGCTGGTGAACCCAGCATTTATCCTGACATGAATTGGCTAAGGTACAGTATAGAGGTGTAATGTTTCCTCTGCACTGCATTCCCTTGGCCCTCATTAGAGAGCCTGTCTTCTAGCTCTCAGATGTCTTCTCTGTCCTTCCTTTAGCAGAGATTATGCCCCCGCCCCCTACAAACTCTTCTCTGTGATCGTGCTTCCTTACTATAATAATCCCTAAGGAGGCCATTGTTGATCCTTTCTCTTCCTTATCTTTTCATCTCTGAGGGTATGTGAAGATGTCTGGGTGCCTTCCTTGCTTGTGTCAGAATGAGCTGACACAATATATTTGTGTTGATATATTTGATTTTTTTGGTTGTTGTTGTTCTTTTGCAGGTTCCCTATTTTGGTGTAGGAGTTCTATAAAAGAAGTCTTCTCCTGTATCCACAAACAGGCTCTGTGGCAGGAATCTCCTCTCCTTCTTACTGTCCTTCCTGACCTCCCTTGTTTGACCCTAGAAGCATGTCCTCTCTGCTGCTCTAGCTTTCTCTACCTTGTGGTGTCTTTGTAGAATCAGAAGTATATTTGATATATTTTTCTGCTCTGAGGCTTCCTATGTAATATCTTCTTTCATGAGTTATGATTCTTGAATACCTCCTTTCTTTTCCCTGAGCAATAATCTAGAATTTATGATGGAAAGGCCTTGGCAGAATATCACATGTATGGGAATGGAAAGTGTAACCATAACAGCTTCTAAAAATGATTGCTCTGACTTCTAGAATCTGCACTGCTCTATGTTAATTTATAGGAAGAAAACTTATGTGGGATTTGAGGCTATATAGAGATAATAAAAACATGGCTTGTACAAACTCCAAGGTTCAAAGAATAGACCAAGGATTACCAGAGGGGAAAGGCGTTGGTAGTTGGCAGGTGAAACCAGTAGGAGGCAGTCAATCTTTTTTTTAATTTTTATCAGTGAAACACCATGAGGTACATTTGTAAACTCACACATTTTTGTGCTTGGGTTTCAGTTATACAATGATCGAGTACCCATCCCTCCACCAGTGCTCATTCTCCACCACCACTGATCCCAATATCCCTCCCACCCTCCATTTCCCCCATCCCACCGGCCTCCGTGGCAGGGAATTTCCTTTTGTTCTCTCTCTCCTTTTGGGTGCTGTGGTTTAGGAGAGAGTCAATCTTAAGGCGGCAAATGGAAGCCAGACTTCTGTTGGTGATCATAATGAGTATTTATTGATGTCAAAATATAATACTGTATACCCTTAAATTCCCATAGTTATAAACCAACATCAGTTTGATTGAAAAGTCTTTTTAAAAAAGAGAATCAATGTTATCAAGCAAACAAAACATAGTTTCTGCTCTTAAATAGTTTTGACTTGGTAGAGAAACAGAGGTAACAATCACTGCAAGATAAACAGCCAAGTTTCTAGGGATCCTGTAGTGTTATGGTGAACTCCAGCTTGAAGTGTCCCACCTGCCAAAGTGACATGTCTTGGGAATGTTTGTTCTGAACATCTAAGGGGGCCTCATTCTTCATAGGCAACAGTTTTTGCAGTTATTTTAGCACAGCTTCACTCCTGAAGACAAGAATTATAAAAGCACCCAACTGAGCTGGCATTATCTGGCATTCAGTGTGCAAGCTTCTAGAGGCACATGGTACCATACTCTTGGCAGTAATCCATTATTTCAATTATTTGACTTGATCTATTTAACAGTCAAAACAAATCAGGGTTTCTAAGTTCATCTACTTGTTAGATCTCTTCATTAGTAACTATCAATAGTTTTGGAGCCAAGTTCAGAAACTTTACAGTAATTTTGAAAAGGATTCTTTTAGAAATATATTTACAAATTTAATCCTATTGAAGAATGATCAATAAAATGTTGAGAGCTGAAGTTACTATATTTCATAGTATGGGCAAGTCATGGTCTAATGAATTTTTTTGGTTCGATTGGATTTGCGATAAGTTTAGTATACATTTCCTAATAGAAAATAAATATTTATTCTAAAGCTTACAGCGAACAATGATATGGGTATATGCTAGTTCCTGTAGTAGCTATGTACATGAGTTTCTTTATGAACACCTAATTGCAATATTCTTTTTTTTCCCCTTTATTTTATTTTATTTTTTTTTACAGTTGTGAATTTATAATTTTTTTGTGCTTTGGTTTCAATTATACAATGATCAGATACCCATCCCTCCACCAGTGCCCATTTTCCACCACCATGGATAATATCCCTCCCACCGCCATCCCCCCATCCCCCCTGTCTCTGTGGCAGGGCAATCCCCTGTGTTCTCTCTCTCCTTTTGGGTGTTGTGGTCTGCAAAAGAGGCATTGAGTGGCAAACATGTTCAGTCCATAGTCTACTTTCTACATGCATCTCCCCTCCTGGGAGGATCCTCCAAACATCCTTTATTTGGTGCTCCCTTCTCTATCTGAACTGCCCCTAATTGCAATATTCTTTGAAAAATCATAGCTCATGTTTTATTTGTTTTTGTTTGGGGGGGTAGAACTAGTGATGCTGAAGGTTCACTATGTCTCTGCACTCAGGGACCATTCCTAGTGGGGTTCAGGGGACCATATGGGTTGTTAGGGATTGAACTTGGGTTGGATGCATGCAAGGCAAGCACTTTATTTGCCGTACTATCACTCCAGCCAAAAGCTTATGGTTTATATGTGTAAAAATCCACTGCTGTTTCATTAAAGGTTTAAGAAAGTTAAGGGTAAAACAAGTAAGTTTATAGATCATGTTATGTTTAGCACTGTCTGCAGCACTGTCCTGTAGCACTGTCCTCCCGTTGTTCATCGATTTGCTCGAGTGGGCACCAGTAGTGTCTCACAGCAAATTGTGAGACTGGTTTTTGGCATATCACGGAGAGCTTGCCAGACTTTGCCATGCGGGTGAGATACTCTTGGTATCTTGCCGGGCTCTCTGAGAGGGGCAGAGGAATCAAACCCGGGTCAGCCATGTGCAAGGCAAATGCCCTAACTGCTGTGCTATTGCTCCAGCCCTCTTATGTTTAATGATATGCAAATACTATTAAATTAGAACATGGTTATATTACTGTTAGAACATAGTTATATTACTGTTAGAACATGGTTATATTACTGTTGTTTGAGAGAAAAACAAGTTTGAATAATTAAAAATAAACTCATAAAATTTTTAATGTTGATGTATGAAGGTAATGAATGAAGGCCCTCCCGCTGATCGTCGATTTGCTCGAGCGGGCCCAGTAACGTCTCCATTGGAGACTTTGTTGTTACTGTATTTGGCATATCGAATACTCTCGGTAGCTTGCCGGGCTCTCCAAGAGGGGCGGAGGAATCGAACTCGGGTCGGCCATGTTGGCCGCTTGTAAGGCGAACGCCCTATCCGCTGTGCTATCGCTCCAGCCCAATGTTGATGTATAACAATAGTAAATTAGAAACTAAAAGTCATACATAAATGACATCTTGACATTCACAGATAAGTGCACAACAGTGAGTAACACTACAAGTACTTTAGAACTAAAATATTTTTATGTTTTTATTAATCTGGAAAGTCGCCAGTATTTTCATGTACTGAGGTAAATTAGATAAATAAGGACAAACTACCCATGTTACATCTTCAATTTCACAGAAATTATGCAATTTAGTCTATATCCTTCTACAAGTATATCCCCTTGAAAATAAATACTAGCATGACTTTAAACAAAATGGAATTATCTGGTGATTTCTGAGCTTTTTGGAAGCAAAGAAATAAATGATATGAAGTGAATTTTTAAAAATTTTTATTAGTGAAACATCATGAGGTACAGTTGTAGACTTACAAATTTTTGTTCTTGGGTTTCAATTATACAATGATCACGTACCCATCCCTCCACCAGTGCCCATTCTCTACCACCAATGATCCCAGTATCCCTCCCACCCCCCATCCCCCCGTCCCACCCTGCCTCTGTGGCAGGGCATTCTCTTTCGTTCTCTCTCTCCTTTTGGGTGCTGTGGTTTGCAAAAGAGGCATTGAGTGGGAATCATGTTCTGTCTATCTATAGTCTACTTTCAACAAGCTTCTCCCATCCTAGGAGGATTCTCCCAACACCCTTTAGTTGGTGCTCCCTTCTCTATCTGAGCTGCCTTTACCCTGAGAGTGTGTGGCTGGCCTCCAAGCCATGGAGTAAACCTCCTGGTACTTATCTATGCTATTCTTGCATATTAGTCTCCTATTTTGTTACTTTATGTTCCCCAGATGAATGCAATCTTTCTGTCTGTCCCTCTCTGACTCATTTCGCTTAACATGATACTTTCCATGTAGTACCACTTGTATGTAAATTTCATTACTATGAAGTGAATTTTGTCCCCCACCATTCATTTCCAATGCAAAGGCTATATATATATATATATATATATATATATATATATATATATATGGAAAAATGTTAACAGCCTACTTTTCTGCCAAGGCATTTAGCCTTGAACTACAAATTTCTAGGTAGAACTTGATTGACACCTAGTGGCCAGAGTCATGGCCCCTGTGGGATTTTTCTTGGTGAGCAACATATGATGTAGTAAAACTAAGAGTGACCTTAACTCTCACACCCTCTCACTGTAGCCTATCTTAGACCAGATTTTACTATGTTCAGTTTATTCCAGAAAATAAGATGCAACAAAACCCACAAAACTAGTCACATTTAGTCTGTTTTTTAAGTTGTTTAACACGCCAGAGAATGAAAGAATTAATAGTTGGTCAGTTGTTTTTTCTTGAACCACATCAGGTTTTTGTACCATGAACAAGAACAAGACAGTGTTTTATTTTAAATGAATGTTTTTCTCTCAAAAAATGTGTACCCAGGAGATGAAAATAAAGCCTCTCAGCCAGAACTGGATTTTTCCAGAATAATACAGGAAAAAAATGCAAATAGAAGTCTTCTTACCAAGGCTCCCTTGGCAGCCATTTCTGGCTAGAGAAGAAGAAAGGGAGGAGAGAGGAGAGGGGAGAATCTTAACAATATCTCCCTGGCTGCTGATTTACTAAAGAAAATGAGAACACTCGCAAGGTACATTATCTCAGAATTGAAGAAGGTAATATTTGTTCTGCTGGTAGGAACTAGATATCATACAAAACACTGCCTGCATTTGCTAACGGGGCCCAGGGATTTTTGCTCATGTTTGTTTATTGTGAGATGGGCCAGGTTGTTTGTGTATATGAATATGTGTTATTCGGTGTCTCTACATGTACAGCTGTCAGAGGAACAGCTTTCTGATTCAGACCAGGGTCTCATCCTGGACCTAGACAAAGAGGTCTGTTATTCCCTCAGTCTTTTTTGGGTCAGGGTGTTATAGTCGCTATTGCGTTTCCATAGCAACCTGTGGCTGGTTTCAGTGAGAAATGAATAGGGACCCCATGCTTGGATGACAGCATGATGATGGTGATGTTTAGGCAAAAAGTTACCCAAGGCAAGATAATGGCCCCATGAAGGGAGATTCCAGGTGACTCTGTGTCACTTATTCTATTTCAAAAAATGGGCATGTCTGATTTAAAATAGATGTCAAGTTCACAAAACTGAAAAAGATGGCTGGTTAAAAATATTTATTGCTCGTAACTTGAAAGAATACAACTGCAGTGTCTTGGCAACATAAATTGAAATAAAAAGAAATAAATTGGGTTAGGGAAGCCTGTGGGCTGAGGATGCCACCCAGAGAGAAAGGGGTGAGACATAGTACTATCTAGCTGGAACCAAAGGTGATTTTTATGCCTTTTGACATCTCTTTGGCCCTGAAGTTTTCCCAAATGAGTTAAGGACAGTGGATATTTTCAAAACCTGTATTCATTCCCTTGACTGGCCTATCCTAGATGTCTGAGTTCATAAAATTTAGAAATAATAAGTTTCTACATTTTAAGAACAAAATAAAAGGTGACATTTTAAAACAAATTAAAAATAAATAGCCACCTGTCTGTTTATGGTGATGTCCACCACCTGTGTCACCTTTGGAACTGTGAATACTTGAAAGTTGGCAAGACTAAGTATGTCCCAGAAAACCAGGCTCAACAAGTCCTTTAAGTTATCTTCATGGGGGTATTTTCAGCACTTAGAGGAAATAACCACAGCAGGAATGTTCAGGAGCCAGGCCGTGCCAGCTCACGTCGCTAATTTCCCACCCACATAGTTTTCTGTCTCTTATGTAGCTGTCCACTACTCCTGAAAAAGATGAGAACTCAAAATGACAAACATTTAGAAATATATCACAGTTTACGAAGTATCTTAATAGCTATTTGTTTAAAGCAAGTGTTATTATAATCTTCAGTATAGTAAATAAGCCTTTCAGGGAACACAAAATCACAAAATACATAGAGGAAACACAAGTGATGCACTACAGGACCTCAACATCAGTGATACATTTACAGGCTCAATTCCAAAGGCCAGGGAAACAAAAGGAAGAAAAAAAAAGATGAGTTTATCCTTAATCCAAGTGCTTCATACAGGGAAAGGAATTACCACAAAAACAAAAAGCATTTTAACATTAAAAGAAAATATTTACACATTCTAGGTCTGACAACATGTTTGGCTAATATCCAAACTATACAAAAACTGACACAACAGCTGAAAACAACCACAATAACAATCACAACCGAATTTTTAAAATGGTAAAAAGACCTGACTGGACTTCTTTAAATAAGCATACATATGGTCTATAGACAGTGAAAAAATATCAGCATCATTTGCTATTATGAAATATAATTTGAAAGCACAAGACAAGATAATAATTCATACTAGTAGATATGTAAACTTATTGGAAGGAGTGTTGGCATGGATTGGAAAAAAGAGAATAATAACACACTTTTGGTGGAACCATAAATTAGTGTGGCCTCTATGAAAAATGGTATCATTCCTTAAAAAATGTCCACACAATATAGCAGTACCACTTCTATGCATTTATTCAAATGATAAAAAATACTACTTTGAAAAGATATTTGTGCCCTAGATCATCCTTGACACTGCATGGTCTCCCAAGGATCACTGGGAGCAACTATGGAGATTCCTGAGCACCATTGGTGTGATTCTGATGGTTCCCAGCACTTAACTTTTGGCCTGGATGATGAACTATCACTGAAACTGGCTCTTAGGAACCATTTAGGATGTCCCAAAAGAACCCAAACAAACAAAAAATTAAAACTGTGTGACTTTTGGAACAAAATAAATGGAGTTTTAAATGATCAAGCCAAATGAAATAATCAAGCAAAAGACAACTATTGGATGATTTCACTCACATGTGGAAGTAAAAAGGTCCTAGACTTAGTGAAAACCATGGTGGTTATCAGTAGGAAATGGAAGTGGGTAAGAGAAGGCATAAGAAAAGGGTCTTTTTGGTGATGGTGTGGCACTGAAACTTTAGTAGTAGGAGTGATAGTAATTATAGAGAAATATGGA
Source organism: Sorex fumeus (assembly GCF_029834395.1). NCBI lineage: Eukaryota > Metazoa > Chordata > Mammalia > Eulipotyphla > Soricidae > Sorex > Sorex fumeus. The sequence goes on from NW_026606155.1 coordinate 7,402,933, forward strand.
GAGAGGTATGAAGTCAAACCCTGGAAATTCCATTGTATTGAAAAGCAGTGACTAATCCAAAACTTTTTTTAAAAAAGAGCTTAAACAGGAAGTCCTCTGAAAATTTGAAAGGTCATTTGCTTTATATCATAAATTAACACAGAAATCTTAGAGGTTCAGTGACAAGGTTCTGAACTGATGTGTTTTGCAGGATTTCACAAGATAATTTCTTTTGTAACCCCAGTACTCAATATCAAATAGTTAAGTGATGAATAAGCTCAATTAATATTTACTAATGAGTAAGAAGCTCATAAGTAGTATTTAATAGTAAGGGTTGATATAGACAGGTAGAAAACAAAAGAAGTGATACAGATTGAAATCTATAGAAAGAAGGAAAATTAAACCAAACACCTTCCTCACTTCTGAGAAATTATAGCACCAATACAAAATACAGTTGCTATGAACTTATAACTTATAACTCATTGTTATTAAGAAGATGTTAAGTTTTTAAATACACATTTAATTAAAGCCAGGGATCTACATAGGCCACTTTAAGAATATTTCCATTAAAGATCATTAAATTATTCATTCAATCAGAATTTACTCCCCATTCATACTGAAATTTCTTTTTCCAATGTAATCTTGAAGCTATACTACTATGTCCCTAAAAAAACTTACTTGATTCTATTCTAGAATGTCTAATTCCATAGTATCTTTTGTAGACACATAATGTGTGCTTTTGTTTTGCCTTTTTGCCTTAGTTAGTTTTCCAGTACAAAATTTAAATATATTCCAGAGGTCAGATCTCCCCGTTTCAGTGACAAAACAGTACAGAAATGGATCGGCCACACAATTTAAACTTGTTAATGCAACAGTGATTCTATATATTTTATAAATTTGCTTTCCGTGTTTATTTTCATTAAACATAGACTGAGTAATGTTCATGTCGTGCTCTAAAACACTGCGGACAAGCAACATTACGTGAAAGGGAGTGAAGCACAGAACAAAAGTCAATGTAATACTAAACAAGAGTTTTATGATTTTCTTCTTCTCACTGTCTTCCGTGGCTTGATTGTGCTTCACAGCGTGGTAGACTTTCTGGTTGCAAATCAGGATGATAATCAAAGGGATGGCATAGCCTGTGCATGTGCGGATCAAGTTAAACCTGATTTGCCATTTCTCCAAAGGGTATTTGTCATAGCATAAAGTGAAATTAAGATTCTTGGGACCACAACGCTCGATAGTTGTTTCATCTTCCCACAAGATGATTCCATTGATGATGGATTCTATTATCCAGAGAAATAGACTAACCATGAATGCAAATCTTCTTGTCCTTAGAAACGCAAACCTCAGAGGGTAGACAACTGCTAAATACCGATCAATAGCAATGCAGGGGAGGAATGCCGTGCTGCTGTAAAAATTCATGAACATTAAGAAACTGTTCGCTTTGCACAAGGCAGCAGAGAACATCCAGTTGTCTTTATTCCAAGTATAGTCAATCCAGAGAGGGAGAGTTAATGCATACAGCAGATCTGATAGGGATAAACTGAAAAGGTAAATTCCCAATTCGTTTTCCTTCTTCACTTGCAGAAAAGACACGCAGAGAGATCCAATATTGGCTGGAACGCTGACAATGACTACAAAGATGTAAACGATTGGAAACAAATAATGATCTAGGTCATGTTGTTCTTCGATGCACGTGCTATTCATTTTCCCCCTTTTGTAGATGGAAGTTAAGGTAGTACTTAGAAGTGAAAAGCGAACATGACTCTGTCCTGGTAATAATGTATTTTCATCACCTAGATCTCTTTTGCTATGATCTCTTCTATTCTTCTTTATTTTCAAATATTCTAATTTAACAGTGTTAAATCAGACATTAGTATACTAATGTAGTTAGGCATATGTTAGTCAGTAACATATCAATTTTTCACAGATAACTGGTCATAAGAATCCAGGCTCCTGTTAGTTAATATGGTCAGTTGATTTTACGGAGCAGAATTGCATGTACGTATTTTCATTGAAAACTCATGAAGAAAACTCCAGGATCAGCCAGTTTATCCCTTGATCTTCACAGTACTGGCCTTAATTTGTTTTTCTTCAGGAAATTCAGAGAAGTTTTTTTTTTTTTTGCAATCATGGGTATATTGACTCTATTTTCATAGACGTTGATATTTCTTTTTAAAATGCATTTGCTTCTAAAATAAAACATGAAACAGAACAGCTTAAAGGTTGGGGATACATCATGATTTTAAAGAAATTTTAATTCCATTTGTTGAAGACACCAAGGACATTAAATGAAAAACAAGGTGAGTCACTTAAAAAATTTTTTTAGGTGTGGAGGAGGGTTCCAAGTGGTGTCCAGGGTCATTTTGGTCAACTAGGCCAACATTCAATGTGTGGATTTAAGGATGCAATTCTGGGCTCCACGTTACTCTGCTGTCCCAGTAATGCTAAGATGTTGTATGCAATATTCCTGTACTATCTTTAGCCCATAATAAAAGGTGTTTAAAAAAGAAATAATCTAGTTATTTACCTTCAATAAGTGCAATCTAATGATATTTCAACCTATTTCAATCATGAATTTACTAAGAAATGCAAGCAAACGGGGAATTATCCTTCTCATGGACATGAACTCAGATTACAAACTAAAATTGAACAGGAGTCATTTTAGGAACTAATAAAAAGGATGGCAAATTCAATTGTTTGTCATTAGTAAAAGCCTTTGAGGGTATCATCAGCTGTATGATTATCCAATTTCAAAATTTCCATTTCACATGTAATCAGAAATAAGGCATTTTCCACATTAGCTCATTAGCCTAGAAAATATTATCACAAGAAATTTGTTTAAGTAAAGTATTTGAAAATAACACAACTTGCTGACTTTTCACATACAGCACACCTTTTCTGCTTTTTTTTTTGCTTTCTTGTGGTCTTATCCACTTTATCTTTCTCATGCTCTTGTAAAAGAGAGGGCAGACTTTTGTCAATTCTGGGGAAAATCTTGTAATCATAATTTTCTACCTTTAGTTCTGACTTTTAAATTCGAGTGGCTTCTTTCTAGAACTTTGAATTTATAGATTCACATTGTCCCATCCTGGAATAGAGAAATACTTCGGTTTATATTTCTTTTTCTAATAAGACCATACTGGAACAATTAGAAAACTTTGCAGAGATACTACAAAGGGAAGGAAGACTTGCCTTCTTCCTGAGTTCTGTTAGGCAAAGATGGTATCAAAACCTATGCTCCCTTCCAAGCTTTGATAAGTCCTATGCACTAAAGCTAATTGGTCACAAAACTTTGATTCTGCTAGTTGAGTGATTCACACTCATATTATATATGACTTGCAATGCTTACTCTTTAAAATAGGCAACAAAACTTTTTTAAATACTGTTTTACTACTATAGGCTAGAGCAATAGCACAGTGGTAGGGCATTTGCCTTGCACGCAGCCAGCCCGGCCAAGCCAAGGCGGGTTTAATTCCTCTGCCCCTCTCGGAGAGCCCGGCAAGCTACCAAGAGTATCTCGCCCCCACGGCAAAGCCTGGCAAGCTACCCATGAGGTATTCAATATGTCAAACACAGTAACAACAAGTCTCAAAAATGGAGACGTTACTGGGCCCTCTCGAGCAAATTGATGACCAACGGGAGGACAGTGTTTGTTTTATTTGTTTTACTACTATACTTAAAAAAAATTTTTTTTAAGTCTTTAGAATCAATAGGTGGAACTTTCAGAGGTTAAAAAATAAAATTTTATGGGAAAACAAAATAAGTGGGAGTTGATATTAGGGATGCAAGTGAGCATGAATATTATGGAGGCATCCTTCGGTCTGGTACAACTAACTATATCCTATAAAAGCAACAAGACTGGGAATAGAGCACGTGGTCCTCAGCTGTCTCACGCCTATTGGAGTCCAATAGTCTTTAGCTCTCAAGCAAAGGGTAAACTAGAAAATAAGCAAAGTCAAATAAAAAAAAACTTCACAGATATTTTCAGGTGCATAAGAACAGGCAAATTCCATTTTGTTTTTGTGAACAGCTGTAACAAAATAATCCCTGTATATTTATGACCCCTGAATGGAGAGCTTCCCTTGAGAGTAGAATCTGGATCTATGTTATTAATTTAGTCCTGCAAATTTCAGGACAACCATGGATCATTGCTGGATTGATGTGCTCAACTTCTTTAAACATTAGGAAAATGCAAACTAAACTCACAATAGATATAGCTACATTTCTCTCTACTTGAACAAATAGAATGAAAAAGACAGAAAATACCAAGTGAGACTGTAGGACTTATGAACTTTCATTATTAGAAAGAAAACCATTTGGCACATATGCATACTATATGGTTCATTGATTTCACTTTTCCATGCCAAAATAATAAAGACATGGGAGAATCAAAAAGTCCAAAGTAGCATTATTTGTATTATCCTCCAACTGGTATTCCCATTAGCTATAGACCAGAAAAATAAATTGTGATATAATAACATAATTGAAATATATGTCAGTGAAAATGAACTGTGGATGCTCCTTCCTATATAGCATGGGTGAAGCTCAGAAGCATGCTTCAGAATGATGGGGAAAGGTGTCTATTATATGATCATCTAAACCATCAGAAATCAGGGTAGCCATACATTTGTTGAAGGATTTCTTTGTATGAGTGTGCTAGGTACTATATTAATTATTTGTGAATGTGTTATTATTTATATATATTTATTATATTTATATATTACAAATGAATTAATCTACATATTGTCAACTAACCCCAAATTACCTATTTTTAATGAGTTTGATCACAATGCAAGGGTATACTACTTAAGTCTCTTAATTTTTATCTATATTGTCTTTTCTTTTTACAAATAAAAGAAGGAAGAATTTACCTTGGGAGTTTGAGTAAAGTTTATATTCCATTAGAGGTTAGTACAAGTCTTATAAACATTATAACATTTCCAATTAAAGTGGCTAAGAGAGTCAAATGGCTTTACTTAAATGACTTTTGTGAAGAATCAATTTTGAAAATTAGGTATCAAATAAACCTATATTTTCTAGAAGGTACTTTTATACACTCTGAACTACATGGCAGAAAATAACTTGTAAAAGTAATTATCTCACATTCTGCTCCATGCACAGTAACAGTGGGTGTGATCTTTTCATATCTCTTTCAACATTTTTAAAAGTTAAAAATATTTCTCTTCAATAAGTTGTTAAGAATAAATTCTAGATCTATTTCCCCGTTAATGTTAGGTATAATGGAACTATTCTAAAGGATAATGACCGAGAGCTGTATAGAACTAATGGAGCTATGGAATCCTCCAATTGATTTATAAAGTCCTGCAAATCCTAAATAGCTTTTAAAAAATTAGAAATATTGCAATCCATGCTCCAGACCACTAAAACTTATTTTTAAAAGGGAGAAATGATAGAACATCTACAAAGGATGAACTCAGACACAGAATTTTTTCAAAACAAAAATAGCAGAAACCAGAAAATACATTAAATGTCTTGCTAAGTAGTTGCTAAGTAAATATGTCATCTTATGCTTACATATGTCACAGAATCAAATTTAAAAACTAGAACAAAAATGAGAGCATTTCATCTAAACTCTATGTAAGGTGCTTGTTTGGAATGTATACCTTACCTTCACATCCTCATTAAAGAAACTCCTAAAGGATATAACTAAAGAAGGAAAATAAGCCTTAGGAAAATCTACACAAAAGATTGAATCAGCTCCCAAGGACAAATGATGCTTAGAGCACAGGCTTTATTCATCAAGTGTCTAACAACACTTGTGTCAGCAAAAAAAAAAAATCCTTCGTAGGGGAAGGATGGAGAGAGCTGGATGACAGACTGAAGGTGCCCATTCCTTCTCTATTCATATTCATTCAGTTGACTCACTCTGTGAATATAAAATTTGTATATATATATATATATAAGAAAATAAATTTTTTTCTTTAAAAAATATTAGATGGATGAAAGAAAAGATGGCTTTATGGATATTTACAAATCTCAATGAAATTAACCTCTGTCTCTCTACAAAGATATTTTCTGCCTTGGTAGTATCAACCACAGACCGAATAGTTTAATGAGGCTGACGCTGAGTTGTCTAGTTTTTAGCCAGTGACCACGAAGGCTTGTAGTCAGGAAACGGAAAACCTCTCAACAGCTCTCTGACTAGTGGTTATGATTTCCAATATTTCTTTACCTACCTTTAGTCTTCACATGTGTAAGCACCCTCATGCTAGAGTTGTGGCAATTAAAGGTGATAGCAAGTGATAGCAAGATGGGTGAGCCTTTACTCTGCCTTAGCTATATAGCATTCAGTGACAGGACTGAGAGTCTATAGATGCCATTTGCTTTGTCCCATACATTTCTTGAATCAGGGCCTCTTTGGTTAGCTTCTCACAGAACAACATATCAGCCAGAGGATCTATGCAGTGGTTAAGGTGCTGATATGAGCTGTTAAGTTTATCTGTATATATCTGACATGTTAGTGGAATACTTAGTTCTTAGTATTCATACAGATTTTGAGGTTCTGTTTTGACTACTTTATTCAATTTTTGAAGAAAAAACTATCTTTTAAATGAGCATTGAGAAATTTAAATAAGTTTTAAGTTTTGATTTTTATCAAAAAATTAAGGGAATATAATTAATACTTTAATCTAAAGTATTAAAATACTTAATTTGTGTTCCTAACTACCTAAAAATGCAAATCATTGATGACAATGATTAAAAGAAAAATGTTTCCAAGAGAGTTCAAAGAAACATTTGCTTTCATTGATCAGTTTAATAGCTATGTACCAGAATTCTGTAGTGTGTACAATTAGTGTAGCAAGTCATTAAGGAAAAACCCTTTAAAAATGATTAACTATTACTCATGATACTGAAAACATTATTTCCCAATTTTTACATTATTTTTGGTGGGTTTAAGAAGTAGAGCCAGACCTCTGTGCTAACGAGGAAACAATGTATGAAGCTCTACAGACAGGGTGTCTCTTCCTAAACACTAAGTAATCAGGTTTGCCAACATACTGTTTCTTGGAGAAGAAGTAGAGCATAAACATTCCTCTTTCGCATACCTATAGTTTTCCACAGTTATTTCTAAATCTGAATTTTGACATCCTTTGACCACGACATAGAGAAAACCATCCTGTGGCATCCTTATTTCTCTTTTTTTTACAAAACTATTCACTACCACATCTTATATAGTCCAAACCAGAAAAAAAATTTCAAACAGTACTGACAAGCATCCCAAAACATGTTAACTAGTTTAAAATCCAATTTTACTTACCCATGTGCCTTGGGCTTGTGATTTTGTAGACCAGAAGAGCCTGAAAAAACTGCTGGCATGAAGAGAAACTAACACTCTTAAAGAGACAGGAAATAACACTCATATTTCATCATAAACCAATGAGGAAGCAACACTTTTATAAAAAGGGTCCACATTTAAAATAAGAAGTCCTACTAGTGTAGAAGATGTTCTTATATGTACTGCAATCTAATTTTTTAATTGAATCACCATAAGACACACAGTTACAAAGTTGTTTATGATTGAATTTCAGTCATAGGATGTTCTAATACCCATCCCTTAAACAGTGTAAATTTCCCACCACCAATGTTTCCAGTCTCCCTCCTGCCAACAACCCCTTCTTCCACTCTTGCCGCAACCTGCCTCTCTCTCTCTCTCTCTCTCTCTCTCTCTCTCTCTCTCTCTCTCTCTCTCTCTCCCTCACTCCCACATCTCCTGGGCATTATGGCTTTCAATAGTTACTGACAGGTTATCATGCTGCCTAATTTTTAATCACTCATTTTTCTCTTTGCTGCTTAATTACTGTTATATGTGCTTCCTTAAATACAATATGTACTAAAATTTGATTCATTCATTCATCTATTTATCTATCAACACATCCATCAAATTATATTTTTAGGTTCCTATCTTGGGAAACACTTAATACCAGTTTGTCCTCTATATGGAAATTTAACCTAGTGCAGGAGAAAGAATGTTCAGTAGAAATCATAATACAGTGGCAGAAAATGAATAAGTAATCAAGAAAGGTACAAAATATGGTACAAGGAGTCATAGGATGTATGGGAAAGGAGATGACATGTCAATAAACTCAGGACAATCAACTTCCCAATCAACAGAGGGAGAATGGGGGCTAGATCTATAATAAGTGTATTCAGCATTTGATGGCAATGATGGTGGGGCTAAGGTAGCTAAATTTGTTAAGTCTATTTTTTTAGGGACCATGGGAATTGACCATATAGTATTTTATTGCAGATATATTTTCTTCATTGACTCTCCTACGGAAACAGAAGGCTGATATTATTAAAAACACACTAAATCCTATTGAACTAATTGATTTTGGCAATTAAATAACTTTGCAAAAATTAAAAAATATATTTGATGAAGGCATAGATTGTTACTATTAAAGCTCATGTAGACTTTTTGCATGTTACACTTGCTGCAGAATCAGTAAGTGGTCAAATAAGTGAAATCAGCTCCTAGAACTTAACTGCATTTGAGCTATAGAAAAGCCAGATACATCACCTTGGATCCTTGCCTACAAAATATTTTGTTTACAAATAAAGAGAAAATATTACTTTATAAATATAGGATTAGTTTGAGTAGGAAAAAATGTAACAACTTAAAAAGCTAAAATTAGGGGTCTGGAGAGATAGTACATATGTAAGTTGCTTGCTTTCAATGGAATCAATGTGACTGGGATCCCTGGCTTCCCAGATGGTCCCCTAAACCCACCATCAATTTATGATTTATGAGCTGATCACTCCTCAGTAAGAGTATGCCTGGGGGGCTGGAGCAATAGCACAGCGGGTAGGGTGTTTGCATTGCATGTGGCTGACCCAGCTTTGATTCCCAGCATCCCATATAGTCCCCTGAGCACCTACAGGAATTATTCCTGAGTGCAGGAGCAAGCAGTAACCCCTGTGCATTGCAGGGTGTTACCCAAAAATAAAAAAATAAAATAAAATAAGATAAAATAAGAAATTATGCCTGAGTACCATCAGGTGTGGCCTGAAAATCAAAACAAACAAAAAAAGCAAGCAATAAAAAAAATTCCCAAATTAGGTAAAATTTGAGTCTGTCTTTGTAAAGGAACTTTAGTGTTAGTAGTGAATAGGCTGTATTTTACTCACTAGAGATGAGAAAGGATTTTGATATAATTAAAACTTTAAATCTTAGAGTCATTAAGGAGATGCAAAAAAAGTAAAGATTCTCTTTGTGGATCATTTGATCACTTGACTTCCCGTTAATCGTCAATTTGCTCGAGTGGGTGCCAGTAACGCCTCCATTTGTCCCTGTTGCATGCTAGTGTAGCCCCATGGCGTCTGTTCATTCTAGGAACAATGAAGAGCCTCAAACCAATCATTCAGGATCTTGATGAAGAAGTCTGACCATCTGGTAGGTGGGCGACCACGTGGTCTTTTGACGTCCCTTGGAATCCAGTTGGTAACGGCTCTAGTCCAGCTGTTGTCTCCAAATCTCATTACATGTCCAGCCCATCTGATTTTTGATGCCTTGGCCAACAAGACAGCTTCCCTGATTCTTGATCATCGATGGAGGTGGGAACTCCGGATTCTTTCTCTTAATTGAGTGAAACATGATACTCCAAGCAAAGCTCTTTTGATTCCTCTTTGGGAGACCCAAATAGCGTTCTCATCTTGTTTGCATAGGGCCCAGGTCTCTGAGGCCTATGTTAATGCAGGAAGAACAGTGGAATCAAAGAGATGTGATGTGCCCGGAGCCAGAGGTTCTTCGTCCTCTTAGCTATTTCTTCAACGCTCTTGAAGGCATTCCAAACTGCTCTCTTCCTCTTACGGAACTCGGGTGCCAGGTCATTCATCATGTTGACTTCTCGACCTAGGTACACGTAACTGTTGCATTCGGAGATGGTCATTCCGTTGAGAGCGAATGGAGCATCAGGAACGAGGCTGTTTCTCATAAACATTGTCTTCGTAAGATTCAGCTGTAGTCTTTGTGGATACTTGATTAAAAATGATAAAAGTTATGACAAAGTATAAGACATTTCAAATTTATATAAATATTCAAAATTCTCTTTCTCTCTCTCTCTCTCTCTCTCTCTCTCTCTCTCTCTCTCTTCTTTCTATATATCATTCCCAGTACTGCTTGGGATTGAACTTGACCTTAAACAAGCTAGGTATACACTCTACCTCTTGAGCCTTAACTCCTACCCAACATTTTGTATTTTTCCTGAAGCAATAAAATTTTAAGTGCATTTTAGAAAATGGTAATAAATCCCTTAAACCTTTACAAAAATGAAAGTAATGATTTCAATTAAAACGATTATTTTTTATTTGGTTTTGCACATTCATTTATCTGTGGCTTCATTACTTCTATATTTTGTGACTCTCAAAATCTCTCATTTTGCACAAATAGATCATACTTCTGCTTTTCGGGAGAGTGTATTTTCATATCGATATCAAACATCAAAGTCTTAAAAAAAACCCCAAATGTACTTAGGAAAAAATCCATTTTTCACTGAATTATATAGGACAAAATCTGTGGTTGACCTATGTTAATATTCTTCTAATTCTATGCAATAAAAGATTCAGCACTTTAAGGAAGCTTAATTCTAGTATGTTCAGAATAGACGAAAATACTGTGTTTTTCTACAACAAGGTTATCTAGTGGCCATTGGGAATTTTATAGAACTGGGTCTTTGACTTTTGAGGACTCAAAAGTAAGAAACAACTAGGTAGTTGTTATTCAGAGCACTGATTGCCTTGAGGCATTGGTATTCCTGCAATCAGTTACCATATTTCACTGCATAATCGTCCCACCATTTATTTGTTTATTAGTGTATGTGTGTGTGTGTGTTTGTGTATCAAGATATGTTTTACTGAAGCTTATTTAAAAAGATGTGAGGGGAGGGAGAAGTGTATGTTCAAGAGAGAACACAGGCTGGGCTGGAGCCATAGTACAGCGGGTAGGGCGTTTGCCTTGTGCACAACTGACCCAGGTTCAGTTATCAGTATGTCATATGGTTTCCTGAGCACCACCAGGAGTAATTCCTGAGTGCAAAGCCAGGAGTAACCTGTGTGCATTGTTGGGTATGACCCAAAAAGCGGGAGAGAGAGAGAGAGAGAGAGAGAGAGAGAGAGAGAGAGAGAGAGAGAGAGAGAGAGAGAACGCAGGCTTCTCCAGAGGGGAAGTAGGCAAGCAAAGAAACATCAAGACAAACAAGAGATACCTGATCAAGGGAGAACACAGACCTGAAGAGCAAGCTCCTTCCACCCTTTTAAAAAAAGTACTGCCAGCACTTTCTTTTTAAAGGTTGTACCAAATATTTTGCAAAACTGATGTTTGGCATAATATAATCTGTGATGATCTTGTGGTGACGTGCGGTGTCTTGTTTTTTTGAGGCCACAGCATAGCTACCCAGTGGTGGTCTGTGGCAGGGAACTTGGACCACACGTAAAGAAAAAATGAAGAACCAGTGATTCTGCCCAGTTTCAACTTCTCTGTTGGGCAAACGTGCAAGAACTTAATTTGCTGATGAAGGGACTTGGCAAAGCCACAGAGTCCATATGGTATAATTCCACTAATTAAAGTAGCCACTAAACAGGACAGTTATGTTTGGAAACATTGATTAATTATTCCATCCAAGGTGTCTTATACTTTACCCCCCTTCCTCAATCCCTGACACTAAATTGTATATGTATTAACCCAGAGATGAGGTTCTTGGTTGAAAAGTGGAGATGGGAGAGGGTGGAAGAAGACACATTTCTGAGGATGCAGTGCTATGTAACTGGGCTTCCCACTGACAGCGCTTGGGGGACATTCAGGATAACACCTGGTGATAATTAGGGATCTCCAGGTTGCATCTGATGATGCCTGGGGGACCCTGTGGTACTGGTGATTAAACTGCAATTAAACTATGGTTGAGGAGTGATAGCACAGCAGGTAGAGCATTTGTCTTGCACGCGGCCAACCTGGGTTCAATTCCCAGCATCCCAAATGGCCCCCCTCCAGCACTCCAGGAATAATTCCTGAGTGCATGAGTCAGGAGTAACCCCTGAGCATCACCAGGTGTGACTCCCCCCACACCCCCAAAAAAAGCAACAACAACAACAAAAAGACATGCAGCTTAACTCCTGCACTATGTCTCTCTTCTTGGGTCATGGAAGTTTTTCACTTAGATGTCTTTCGTTCAATTATTCTCGTGATGTCAAAATATTGTCATCACGTAAAACTGAGAGTGACTGCAATGACTGCAGTAATGAGATGGATCCCCAGGATCCATCAATATCACTGTGGTTCTTGGATTAGCAATTGCTTAAGCTTAGTAAAGTAAGTCAGAGCAAGACACTGTGTGACTTTGCTCATAAGGAAAGCAAATGAAAGTAAATTAAGTGTATTGAATAAAACAACATAAGGCTGAGGACCATAAGGCCAATTAGGGATAAGCAGTATGGAAGGAAAAAGAAGAGTGGGAAAAGTAGGCAGGACAAAGTAGAGAATAGGATAATGAAGAACAGAATTTTTTGGGAACTTAATGTTATATATATGTGAAATAGTTCCCTTAATAATAGCCCTAAGGTTGGGATAGTGTCCTGGGTCGAACAAGTTTAGATAGTTTAGACAACCAGTGCTGTAAGTGTATGTCCTGGCAAGAACAGAATAGGAGATTTCCAGGACTTTCATAATTAGTTTTGATTAGAAAACGTGCACTGCAAATGTGCTCCCAAGCAGAATGGGAGACTTTCCTGAATTCCATGCCGTACACTAAAAGCACTTGCTGATTGTTTACCACCCTTTGGGGATAGCTATATCCTAGTCTTTGCTCTTAATGTCCCTGTTAATTCTTGGTATACCTATTAATTCTAAAGTACTAGTTAACTGATGTACTTATTAATGTAAAAAATGGCTTACGTGTATTTACATTAGAAGGTATATTAAGAATAGCAAGTACAGGTTGAGAAAGCAGATACTGTAGCCAATAAATAGCCAGTTTGTTCCCTTGATTGAAGCTGTTGAGGAGAGCTTGCATTCTTAAAATTTTACAGTATTTACTCATTTCATTCTTTCCTACTGACCCTGCTGGGCAGTTATCAAAGGTGCCAATATAATTGGCTTTATTGTGGTAAATTGAAACAAGTATTTTTGCCTGTTGATTTACAGTAGTGTACATTTAAAATTTAGATACTCTTTCAGTGTAATGTTACTTATATTGTAAATAAAACAACCAACCAATCAAATGTTGATAATTATTAATAATATTTTCACACAACTGAAAACTGCTCTTAAGTGCAAGTTTCTTATGTTCTGCCTGATATGGAAATAAATAACCAAAAAAAAGATCTCAGAGGGAAAGCAGTGACTTAATGAGTCAATATCTGTAAGGAGAGTAATCTGTCATTAATACCAGAAAGTGATGAACATATTGAAATATAGCTATAAGAAAGTACAGTATTGGGGGGGGGATAAACAACCAGGAGAACAAGAACATTTTCAGAAATTAAAACTATTAAGAAAACAATAATAAAATTTTTCACCAGAAATTGTTTTTGCAAAACAAAATAGCAAAGAGATTACAAAATAGATTACAAAAGAGGAAAATATTATGCTCTGCCAGGAAGCTCTCTGGCTATCAAATAGCAAATAGAGAACAGAAAGCAGGGGAAACCATTCAAGGAACATAGAAATAACTCTTCCCAGAAGTGAAGGACACTGGTTTCCTTCAAATCAAGGAATTGAATAAATATATTTAGAAATGTGAGATAAAACTTCTCAAAAAATAGATTTTTATTTCAAGAAAAGAAGACAAAGTTCTGGGTTACAGGGGAGAATACTACTGAGTGTTTTCTTTATATAACTCTTTTTGCTCTCTGTAGATGTTAGCATCAGTTACTAGGAAAAAAAGAATAAACCACAATTCCAAAACCATTTCCTTCAAACAAGCAAACAAAAAACCAAATTGCAATCAAGTTGCTTATATCCACAAAGATCAAAAAACCATATTTTTGATGGCAAATTTTGTAAGATAGTCCAGGAAGAGAAAATCCTTGAAGTATTTTTAGGCCACCAGAAGGACTTTAAAAAAATATTACCTAACTTAAAAAAAAAAACTACTCATTCTTGCTTATTCCCACATGTAATTAAATATTCTGCAACTTTAAATAGAAAATTTAATTTGTTGGAGGTAGCACTGTAGCACTGTCCTCCTGTTGTTTATTGATTTGCTCGAGCGGGTACCAATAATGTCACCATTGTAAGACTTGTTGTTACTATTTTTGGCATATTGACTATGCCACGGGGAGCTTGCCAGGCTCTGCTGTGCGGGCAGGATACTCTCGGCAGCTTGCCGGGCTCTCTGAGAGGGACGGAGGAATTGAACCTGGGTTGGCCACATACAAGGCAAACGGCCTATCCACTGTGCTATCACTCCAGCCCAAAATAAAACAAACAAAAAGTAAAGAATATTGTTAGATTAGTCCAGAGTGGGATAGGAATCAGACTGGATCTAAGGTTGTTAAGAATCAAAGCCTGAGATGAAAGAGAATCCCTGATAATTGGGGTCAAAGAGCCAATTTTCAGGCCCGGAAGCTACTTGAGCTCTGAGAATGGATCCCTGAACACAGTGGACTGCAACATCTGGGCTCATGTCCTGCTGCCCCTCTCCACACTCCACCTCCACCCTTCACTGAAACATGATGGTGGTCAAGATTCAGTTTTCCACCAACCACTATGAATGGAAGCAAACGCTAATGTACTCTCCCATTGAGAGTAGGAGATGACCTTAAAAAGGTCATGTCTCCATGCTATGGTTCCCAGGGTGAAAGCAGAAAGCACACGTGGCAAGAAGTAGAGTCATCTGGGGGGGGGTCACAGGAAGTCACGTCTTCTGGGGGAGGGGGGAGGGAGAGGGAGGTCCTGTCCCTAAAGTCAAGTTGGGACTCTTGGGAGAAAGTATGCTCAGCCATCTAGCAGCAGCCTGTGGAAGAGCATGAAGGCAGGACTGGGGCTGGAGAGGTAGTACAGTGGGTAGGGCCCTTGTTCTTGTGGTCTTTGGTTCCATCCCCGGCACCCTTGAGCCCACCAGGTTTGATCCCTGAGCACTGAACCAGGAGTAAGCCCTGTGCACAGCCAGGTGTGTGGCCCCAAGCTAAACACTTAAAAGATAGTTTGCATTTTTAATGTGAAATAATCTCATAATAATCCTCTGTGAACACTTAAATACCACTCCAATATATGGGGAGAACTATTGTTGATTTTCTGGGGTCATTCATCAGAGGACCTTTGAGACGAGAAAGTATATGCAGTGCAGTGATGAACAATGGCGATTTCTTTCTTGTTTGCTTTTCCTTAAAAACCCAGAGAGGTGGGAGATGCCTCACTTTCACATCTACAATGCTCCTGATTTTCTATTGACTCTCTCTTTTTTTATCCACGGCCTACTGGGATGTGAGGGGGTATGAACAGTTCATAATATTAAAGGAACAAGTCAATAGGACCCGGGAACTGTGGCCATCAGTGCACTGAAATTATTTGTATTTAAGGCCCATATGACTCCAGAGGCAGTGAGTTTTACTGCTCAAGTGAAAAAATGATCCACACACAGAAGCTTGAGGAAGAAAAAGGCCATCTGTTTGTTCTGCTTACATTTCTTGACGTCACTTGGGGTTTGTGCCGAATAAATCTGCACTGACATTTTATGCAATAGGGTGGTGTCCTGGGCTTGGTGGGAGACAACCAGAACTTTCTCTTTTGGGACCCAGAAACTCCCAAATCAGAAGCTGCTCCTTTCTTTTTTTTTTTTTTTCTTCTTGGCCTTTGCTCGCAACAAATGTTTTGTTGGAGGTATCACTATGTCACTGTCATCCTGTTGTTCGTTGATTTACTCGCACAGGCGCCAGTAATGTCTCTATTTGTCCCAGCTCTGAGATTTTAGCAGTCTCTCCTTACTCGCCTTTCCCAGTGATTGGAGGCTCTTTCAGGGTCAGGGGAGTGAGACCTGCTATAGTTGCTGGTATTGGCGCATCGAATACGCCACGGGGAGCTTGCCAGACTCTGCCCCTGCAGGCAGGATGCTCTTAGTAGCTTGCCGGGCTCTGTAAGAGTCATATTTCTCTCTATGATTTGTTATCTACTATTTGAACTCTATCAAATATGGTGTGGTAATTATGGAAAATGGGTAGGAAGTGTCTTATGATGCAGCTGCATGGTCTGGAAAGTAGCCTGGAATGTGGCGGGGTTTGGGTAGTGGGGGTTGGCTGGGTCCCTTGGGGTGCAGAGGGCTCTCATCCATCCCTCTCTGGGGCACCCCTAGTGAAAACAGCCTGGGGCAGAGTCCAGGACTCAACGAGACCCAGGAGTGGAGATCCTCTGCCTGCTTCCCCGAGTCTCTGGTGACCTAGGGTTCACACCCATAAGCCATACCCTGCCAGCACCAGATAATCTTCTCCTGGACCATCCTCCAGAACCAACAGCTGGTCCTCCCAGATTGAAGTTTATAATGAGGTCCCCATAACCATGCCACCAGACTTTGCACCAGGCTGTTTTCACTCGGGGTGCCCCAGATAGGGGCGGGTGAGAGCCCTCCCTGCCCCAAGGGACCCATTCTTGGCAGTCAGCCTCCGCTGCCCAACTGCCGCCATGCTCCAGGCCGCTTTCTGGATGCTCTGGTCGAGCCTCACATAGGTGTGAAGTCCCACGGAACCCAGGTAATGTGGAACTTTGTGACCTTGTTGGAGATAATGAGTCCTACTTAGATACCCAGATTATATACTTATTCATGTTTTCCACGAGAACTTATAAGCTTTCATCTTCAAACTTAGAGCTTTATCCTTCTGGAGTAAATACTTAAAGTGTATCTTTGTTTCTGTAGTCAAATCATTGAAGACACAGCAGAGATCCTTTTCCTGAAGAGTCCTGCTTATATTTTCTTCAATTTATTTTTATAAATTCTGATCTAATATTGAGGGTTATAAGCCACTTTGAATTAACTTTGGTGAATGGTGTAAGATACTTGTTCGGTTTCATTTTTGTACATGTGGCCATCCAGTTTTCTCAGCACTATTTGTCTTGGCATTTGCAAGCAGAAGTGATTTAGCTTAATTTCCAATTTGGATACCTTTGATTTCTTTTTCTTGTCTGATTGTTCTGGTAAGAACTTTCAAAACTATATTAAAAGAGAGTGGTCATAGTGCTTGATCTCAGGTTTTTTTCAATTGAGTATGATGTTGGTTGGGAGTTTATTGTAGATGACTGATAATACCTTTTTATGTTCTTTCTGCCTTTACTTTTCTAAACTTTTTGTTATGAATTGATATTGAATCTTGCCAAAAGCTCTTTTATCTTTATCAAAGATAAAGATTATGTGATTATGTTTTTTGTTCATATAATGTATTGTATTAATTGACTTGCATATACTGAACTACCCTTGAATCCTCAGAGGTGTCTGTCAACTATCTGACAACAGAAGCAAAGACAAAATGAAAACAAATGTTTGTTTAATTACAATTATTTTTTATTACAATTTTTTTGCATGGCAAAAGAAACTCAAGTTCAAAGTATTACCTGCTGAATAGGAGAAAATATTTATACACAATACATCAGATAAGGGATTTATATCAAAACTGTATAAGACACTCACAAAACTCAACAACAAAAAAGTCAATAACCTCCTCAAAAAATGGGGAGAAGTTTAACTCCACAAGAAGAAAACATCCAACCCCATCAAAAAATGGGGTGACGAAATGAACAGAAACTTTCTCAAAGAAGAAATTCGAATGGCTAAAAGGCACATGAGAAAATGCTCTACATCACTAATCATCAGGGAGATGCAGATCAAAACAACAATGAGATATCATCTCACACCACAGAGACTGGCCCACATCCAAATGTACAAAAGCAACCAATGTTGGCGCAGATGTGGCGAGAAAGGGATCCTCCTTCACTGCTGGTGGGAATGCCGACTGGTTCAGCCCTTTTGGAAAACAGTGTGGACGATTCTCAAAAAATTAGAAATTGAGCTCCCATTTGACCCAGCAATACCACTCCTGGGAATATATTCCAGAGAGGCAAAAAAGTATAGTCGAAATGACATTTTCACTTCTATGTTCATTGCTGTACTGTTCACAATAGCCAAAATCTGGAAAAAATCCGAGTGCCCAATAACAGATGACTGGTTAAAGAAACTTTGGTACATCTACACAATGGAATACTATGCAGCAGTTAGAAAGGATGAAGTCATGAAATTTGCAAACAAGTAGTTCTGGATGGAAAGTATCATGCTAAGTGAAATGAGTCAGAAAGAGAGGGACAAACATAGAAAGACTGTACTCATCTGGGGAGTATAAAGTAACAGAATGGGAGATGAACACCCAAGAATAGTTGAGATAAGTACCAGGAGGTCTGCTCCATGGCTTGGAAGCTGGCAGCACATGCTGGGGGAAAACGCAGCTCAGATAGAGAAGGGAACACTAAGAGAAGGGTGTTTGGAGGACTCACTCAGGATGCGAGATGTGTGCTGAAAGTAGACGGTACATGATGGCCACTCAATACCTCTATTACAAACCACAACACCCTAAAGGAAAGAGAGAGCAAAAGAGAATGCCCTGGCATAGAGGTGGGGCGGGGTGGGGGGAGGATGGAGAGTGGGGAGGGCAACTGGGTTCATTGGTGGTGGAGAATGGACACTGGTGGAGGGATGGGTACTTGATCATTGTATAACTGACACCCAAACACGAAAGTTTGTAAGTCTATAACTGTACCTCATAATATCTCACTAATAAAAAAAAAGAAAAGAAATGGGAAGAAGACATGAACAGACACTTCTTGCAGACATACAGATAGTAGGCATATGAAAAAGTGCTCATTGTTATGTATTGGCATGGAAATGTAAATCAAAATAACAATGGGTTATCATCTTACAACAGTGAGACTGGAAATAAACTGGAAATCAGCATTGGTAGGGGTGTGGTGACAAAGAATCTCTTGTTGTCTATTGGTGGGAATGCCGTTTGGTTTAACTTCTGTTGAAAGTATTATGGAGAATTATACAAAAAGTAATAAGAGAATTCTCATCCAATACTACTTGTCATCTATCCCCCAAAAATGAAAACATTAATTCTAAAGAATTATATGCACGCCATATTGGTTGTATTTTTTTCCCTTTTGATCCCACTATCCTCAGGTTGCTTCTGACTCCATGCTCATGGATCACTCCTGGTAGGGCTTGGGAGACCATATGGGGTGCTGTGGAATCAAACCTAGGTGAGTTTCGTGCAAGCACCTTACCCACTGTACTATTTCTCCAGTGTCAGTTGAAATACTTTGTACTATAGCCAGAATATGAAAACAGCCCAAATATGAATGAATGGGTCATGATGATGTGAAATACTATGTAGTTACAAGAAATATGAAATCATGCTGTGTGGATGGAATCCGGGGGTATCATGCTGAGTAGTAGATACTGAATGATCTCTCTCATATGTGGGATATAAAAATATGCATCAGGAGAGCCATCAAATGTCCAAAGACACAAAACTGGAGAGTTGGTTCACAGAGCTGAATTTTCCTGCCTGAGGATTGGGGGTGGGAGAGGGCAGGAAAGAGGAAGGGATGGGATGAACATCCCATCCCAAACATCCCATTTGAAACATTGGTCGAGGAAAGCAAGTATTCTGGTAGTGGTACTGTTTGAACAGTGTATGCATGAAAATATAATTATAGTTGGAAATGGTCACACTGCACAAGAACTGAGAGTTAAAAGTAGGTAAAGGGATATACATGACAACTTTTCAGTATTTCAGCGTCGGTATTGCAAATCACAATGCCCAAAAGTGGGGGAGAGAGACAGAGACAGACAGAGAGAGAGAGAGACAGAGAGAGACAGAGAAAGACAGAGAGAGACAGCGAGGGAAAGAGAGAGAAACAGCGAGGGAAAGAGAGAGAAACAGCGAGGGAGAGACAGAAACACAGAGAGAGAACTATTAGAGGCAGCTGGGGATGGGGTGGGGTGTGATGGGAGGGAAGTTGGGGACACTGGTGCTGGGAAATATACACTGGTGAAAGGATGGGTGTTGGAACACTGTATGACTGAAACCTAATCATGAACATCTCTGTAAGGGTCTATCTCAGTGATTCCATAAAATCAATCAATTAATCACGATCATGATCACGATCACCCTGTTGTTCGTCGATTTCCTCGAGCAGGCACCAGTAACGTCTCCTTCTTCCTAGCCCTGAGATTTTAAAAGAGCCATTTTAATGCTTTTTCAGGATTAGGAGAATGAGACCCATGATTGTTACTGGTATTTGGCATATTGAGTATGACACGGGAAGTTTGCCAGACTCTGCTGTGCAGGCAGGATACTTTTGGTAGCCTGCCAGGTTCTCCAAAGAAAAAAATAAGATGTTGCACGGCCTCAAATGCGGCCGCGCACTTCCAGGAGCTGGGTTTTATAGTTTCTGCGTCTTGGCCATTGATTGGACCAACCTGGCGCTGGCAGCAGCTGGTGGGTGTGACGCCTACCTACTGGAAGATGGGGCGGGGGGATCTGGGTGGAGAAAGCCCAGTCCCAATCCGAGTAGGCTTGGAGACCTCAGCCCCAGGACCCGCATACCTGGGTTCCTCTGCCAGCTCTTTCATGCATGAGGCCCATCCAGACGTGTGGAGTGTGGTCCCAGCATGGCCGTGGCTGGCTCTGGAGGTCCTCAGTTGCTAGGGCTCTGCTCAGGGCGGGGCAGGGGGAGAGAAACTCAACCCTCCCCCCTCCAAGGGGCCCTGGTGAGGACAGCAAAGTGCGGGGGCAGGAGACTCGATTTGCTCGAGCGGGCCCAGTAACGTCTCCATTGGAGACTTTGTTGTTACTGTGTCTGGCATATCGAATACTCTCGGTAGCTTGCCGGGCTGTCATTAACATTATAAATCACAATGTTTTATTTTTTTATTTTTTAAATTAATTCATGGTGAATTACAAAGTTATTAATGATTTGGTTTCAGAAACACAATGTTTTAACACTGATTCCTTTGCCAATGTCCACTTCCCTCCACCAGGGTCTCCCCACCCACTGTTTCCCTCCCCATTCACACAAGAGGCACTTAAAAAAAAAAACTTTGACACTGCAAATTACAATACTTCTTATCACTCAGCACAAAAGGGAGAAAATAAAATTAGTAACAATAAAAATATGATTTTGCTTCCCAAAGTACTTATATTGGTCTGTTTCCACACTATTATGTCAATTACTGAGTGAATTGCATGCAGCAGTCCAAAAAACTCTCAGTTTGTATTTGACTTTTTTATTAGAAACTTTATTGAATATGGTTTCCTAAGTGTAGGTTTAGAATTTGAACATAGATTTACTTTCTCTGGTGCATGTAAGCTAACAGGAAATAGTGGTATCTCTTGGGCTCGAGGCCACTTTTCCTGTTAAATACTATTTCCTCTTCTATGGCTTTCACACGTTGCACAAATATCAGCTGTATGCTTTCCAAACATAGTGCTATAGGCTGAACTGAGTTTCTGCTAACCCATTCTATGTGTATAATATTTTCCTCTGCTCTTAGTTCCATCCACATTAATATGAAAATGCTTTGTGCAGATTTCTGACTGCGAAGTCTTAGGGCTGGGGCCAAACTTAACCAGAGGTGCTTCAGTCCAGGTTTAAGCGATGGTATTAGAATGGATGGATTAGAGTGACTTCTGGCAAGGCAAAGCAATGGAACTTGGACAGTTACTTTGATCAGAAAATAACGGTGATAGGGAAGGGGAAGTTCGGATGTGCTGGACTCTGAAATGAAGAGATGGAAGGAAACAAGCAGATTATATTACAGGGAACTACAAAATTTGCCAATTAAAATACTTTTGGAAGTAAATAGAGAATTATTAGTTTAAATATTTTTTTTGTAGTTTAAGTAACGGGGGTTACAAGTATGTTAACTGTTATGTTTAAGATGCATAAAGTTATTACACCTTCAACAGGGCCACTATTAGGTCAATAGACATCAGTAGATAGTGTCCTTGGAAAAGCAGACTAGAACTATGCACTTTAAGAAGAAGGGAAAAACAAGCAATGCCCAGGTATGCAGGTTCCAGGACTGAATCTGCAGGCCGCATGGCAACCGAGGACCCTGGCAGTCCCTTCCCAGGTCCCTGCCCACCCAACAGACTGGCTGTCATGCCCACAATTTTCCTCCAGGCACCATCTTAGTGCACCAACAGCCCTGACCCAGAGGCACAGCAGCAAGTCGCCGAAGACACCACAGCACCAGAGATCTCTCCAGGCCCCATACTGAGCCAATTTCACCAGGGCACCCCAGATGGAGCAGGTGCAATCTCCCCGCCTACTCCAGATGGAATCCCGGTGACCAAGAGCTTACATAAGCAAAGCCCTCTCCCCCCTCCCCACATGCGGATTCAGGTAAACTGGCTGTCACTCCCACAATTTGTCTCTGGATGCCATCTTAGTGCACCAACAGCCCTGGCCCAGAGACTCCCAGCTGAATCCCAAAATGGATTAGTGCCATACAGAGATGTCTCTAGAACCCAATCATTTACAATCTAGAAATTTACATTTACAATCACGGTCATGCGAGCTCTCATGATATTCAAAATGAGCAGTGGAAAATAAATTATCTAGCATCTGCCCCTGGCAGGTAAGCTTGAATGGTGGTGGGAAATTTCGAGCAAAACATAATGCCCAAAATTAGAGAGTATTGGGGAAATTGTCTGCCATACAAGCAGGATGAGGACTGGGATATGGGTGGTGGAAAATGTGCACTGGTGGAGGGATGGGTGTTCCATCATTGTATGGCTGAATCTCAAACATGAAGGCTTTGTGGCTTTGTAACTCTGTCTCATGGTGATACAATGAAAAAAAAAAGTAATGTGGAGTTCATGCCCAATTCAATCAGCTTAATCAATGGCTGAACAAATAGCAGAACTGCTACATTATTTTAAAAATAAAAGGAATAAAAAGAGCAAGTTTAGTGACTGCTGTTTATGTATTTATAAAGGTATATATGTATGTATTTATTTATTTTTATTGAATCACAGTGAGCACCACTCCATGTAGAATAGTTATTGTGAAACCACAATTCAGGTTTGTGATGAACAGGCAAAATAATCTGATCCCAAGTGAGGCCCAACAGACAAAGGCTCAGATAACCTTTTCACATTAGCCTTTGGGTCATCTGCTTGCCATTATGATGTCTCTGGGCCTTGTGGATGGATGGCAGTGGGCCTAGTGGATGGCTGGCTCTGCCAAGGGAGATTTTGGGATCAGAAATACTTTCTTCACCACCTCTCAGAATTTCTTCCATTCGCTTCAACACCCAAGAAATCAGAATTCTCAGAGCAGCGCTGGATGTGTCAAATCCCAGGACTTCCACAGGCCCACCAGTTTAGAATTCTCTGCCTGGAACCCTTTCAAGAGGCAGCGGAGGAAGGTAGTTGATGGGAGTTTAATGCTAAACCTCGCGAGCAGTCACCAGGATGGAGAGCCAGGTCAGCTAGAGCTTGTCACGTGTGGCAGGCACACAGCTCAGCCTGAGCACCCGTGACCTGAATTGTGGGTCATTCCTATGTCCTTCCACGTGGCCGCTCTTCTGGACTCATCGCTTGTAAAAGAAAACTCAGGCTCCGAGAGCCCGATCCCTGGCAGGAGGTGCAAGCAGAATTGGGAGCCGGTGCAGGGGCAAAGCCTGGCACGCTGGTCCATGCACCCGGAGGAGCCCTAGGCCACGCGCTGCCCCTGGCACCCGTCGGAAGGTCCAGGCCTCCCCTTCGCGCCAGAGCTCCGGCAGGCGAGGCCGGAGGAGAAGCCGCGAAGCGACGCCTCGGCCCCGAGGGCCCGCCCGACTCGGGGGCGCCCCTAACGGCTCGCTCTGCCCGGCCTCCACCCGACGGGGCTGTGCAGGCGACCTGTCGCCCGTACTCAACATGGCGGCGGCGGCGTCAGCGGCCTCCTGCCCTTCTCCGTCCAGGTGGCGGCCGGCCCCGCCTCCCCCGGCGCCGGAGTCACGTGACCCTCCCCGCGGCTGAGCGCCGGCTCCGGGCCCCGCCGCGGCGCCGAGGCAGCGGCATGACGGCCGCCGCGGGCTCGGCTGTGCCCCTGCTGCTGTGCGCGCTGCTGGCGCCCAGCCGCGCCTACGTGCTGGACGACTCCGACGGGCTGGGCCGGGAGTTCGACGGCATCGGTGCAGTGAGCGGCGGCGGGGTGAGCAAGCGCCCTTGGGAGCGGGGACGGTGCACGGGGTGCGCGGGGGGCGGGGGGGGGGGGTTGGGGGACGAGCGGCTGCACCGGCCGTCGGGCGGCGATCGGGGCACGGGGCGCGGGCTCTGGGGAAACTTCCAAGGGGAGCCCCTTCGGGGTCGTAGGCGAGGCTCCCGAGGGCCCCCGGGTGGCTGGCGCGCAGGTGGAAGGCATGGCAAGGCGGCGGTGGGCATCCTCACTTGGGGCGCTGGCGCTCTGCTCTCCACCGGGAAAGCGGACGTGGGAGGGACGCCCCCTTCCCCCCCAGAAACGGGGGTCAGAGATCCGGGGAACGTCAGTCTGCAGATCAGGCAGCTGCCCTCGCATCTACCGCCGAGGGTGCTTCCGTTGTTAAGAGAGAGGCGGGTCTTCAGCCGGGCTCTCTTGCGGGATGCTCTTGTGCTCAGACTGTAGCAGGTGCGCCCTAGACTTTTTTTCTGTCTGCAAAAGCAACCAACAGGTGCTGCAAGAGCAACAGGTGCATGAAAGCCTCCGCAGGGACGCGAAGAGGCCTGCGGCAATCCAGGACCGATCTTTCCATTTCCCTCTCGGATTTTTTTTTTTTTTAAATTGAATCGTCGTGGAATAGTTACAAAGCTTTCATGATTGAGTTTCAGTCTTACCGTGATCAAACAGCCATCCCTTCACCCAGTGTACTTTTTCCACCACCAATGCCCCCAGCATCCCTCCCACCACCCCCTCCCCACTCCACTCCCTGCCTCTATGGCAGACAATTTCCAATTCTCTCTCTGCTTTTGGGCATCATGGTTTGCAATTCAGATACTGCGAGACCATCAGGTTTGGTCCTTTATTCTACTTTCAGAGATTTTTCAAAAGGGCAGAAGTATGCTCACAGAGTTCTCATCACAGACACCCTGCAGCCCCCGCATGGTGCGTGGAACTTTCTCAAAAGCCAACGTCTCTGTGAACAAAAGCCCCGACATCTTCCATCCTTGATTTTTACGGGATGAGTGACTGCTCCTTTCCTCCCTCGGGTTTCCATTCCAAGATACCAATTCCATTTTATGGGCTTGCCTCTTCCAGCCTCTCTTGGTTGAAACCATTGAGATGAATTCTTGTTTGGCCAGGGGGTGGGAGGGATGAAGGTCAGATTTATGGGAAAGGAGTCATGGGACCCTTTCTGCATTGTGCAAAACTGTGTGGGCACAGTGGACACTTTCCTTATTCCTGAGTCATGCTGACTGTCTGGGGCCTTCTACAGTAGCTTGATTGTTGTGAGTCTAACAACATCTGCCTGTTCTTGCCTCGTGGTTTTGGTGACTCCCTTCTTTTTCAAATTCCCTTCCCTTGTCATCTTCTGATTCCTGGGAATTGTGATAACAGCCCTTTGGGTGAGAGGGATTCTCTTCTTTTGGATCCTCAGATCACAGAGCTAATTTTGTGTAAAAATCAGCGTGAGCTGGCCTCTTGAACGGGTGCTTGTTGTTGGAACAACTCTATGTTCAGTCTGTGAATGGAGCTTACAAGCTTAGTGGCGTTTCTCATTCTAGACTGTGGCATCACAGGATATTGCAAAAAGGGCCACAGTTGAGACTCAGAAGGGCAACCAGTAGGAGAGGGGTACCACTTGACAGAAACACATGGTCAGAAGGGGGCCGGGGTTGGAAAAAGATTTGAGAAACACTGTTCTAGATAACCGGTTGTCACTGGACTTCTTGTAGGAGTTTGAAAATGACAAGACACCCTTGACTGTAACCATCAGGAAAGTGGGGGTGAGGTGGTGGGGAGACCTCTACTTCGGGACTCAAAAAGCACAGGCCCACCTGGGATCCCACCACTCGGAACCATACAGGAGGTTGCAGGTAGAAGCAGGCTTGGCATCTGTTTTCTTGGTCAAGGGTGGGACTTGAGCATTTTCTGGACTCACCATTCAGTGGTTTAAAATGTAAGAGGGAGAATTTGAAGTGCAGAAGGAGACAAATCAAGTTGCCCAGATGGTCAGTGATGGAAACCAGTGATACTGAAGCAAAGGAGATTTAGCCTGTCCTACATCACCCGTTGGACTTGCTCCTTATCTAGTCTTATGACGGACCGCAGTATTTTTAGTCAAGATAGTATAGTCAGCATTAAAGTGGGCGTCTTGGTAATTAAAGCTTAAGTCAGGTGCTTATGTTGCAAAAATCAAAAACATGCTGTCAGGATTTAGTATTACAGTAATTGGTGATCTGTAGCTTGATCATCAATTTGAACTGCTGGTTGAAAAAGGTTTTTTTTCCTAGCCCAACTGATCCTTTTCCTCACCCCTCCCCACTCATTTTTTAATTATCTAATGTTACAACTTCACTCAGAAGTGTGGGTACAGATTTCAAGGTAACCTGTGGGTTGGTAGGCTGATGCATTTTCCCTTATCACTGTTCTCCTTTTTCCTTTTGTGGTTTAAAACTTGTAATAGTCAGGCTGGAGCAATAGCAAAACGGTAGGGAATTTGCCTTGCATGCGGCCGGCCGGGCTGACCCGTGTTTGATTCCTCGCCCCTCTGGGAGAGCCTGGCAAGCTACTGAGAGTATCTCTCCCACATGGCAAAGCCTGGCAAGCTCCCCGTGACTTATTCGATATGCCAAACACAGTAATAACAAGTCTCACAATGGAGATGTTACTGGGCCTGCTCCAGCAAATTGATGAACAACGGGAGGACAGTGCACTGCACTTCAGTACAGTCAATACTTTATAATATTTTGACTAGTAGCCAATAATCTACAAACATATCTGATCTTATGTGTATACTTATAATAGTAAATTTAGTGTTTAACATGATGGAAAAATGTATCTGGCTACTTTACATATGTGTATGTGTTTATAAGATTATTCATATGAGAATTATAACCAAGAGTACTAGGTCTTTCCTAATTTTTTAGGCTGCAATTGCTCTTGTTGCTGTGTTTGGTGAATTATTCATTTTAAAATGGATGCAACACTATGTTTGTGTGAGTGGGAATGGTTGCAACACTTTGTGTGAATAAAAATGGTTGCAACACGATATTTGCATACCTATTTAAAATTCTTTGTGAAGTCCCTGGTGCCAACCACAGTTTGTGGCACTAAAATATTTGGACTGTTCCCATTTATAACTTCTAGGCAAGGTAATATAAAGCAGTGGTTAAGAATGTGGAACAGGAACTGGTGAATTAGTACAGGGGTTACGATGCTTTGCCTTGTGTGCAGCTGACCCTCGTTCAAGCCCAGATACCACCAACAGTGGTCCCTGAGCACAGAGCCAGGAGCAAGCTTCAAAGTCTACTGGGTGTTGCTGACATACCCCACCCAAAACTATGGAATGAAGAGCAGATTTTTAGGTCCTGCCACTCAGATTACAGCATTAAGAATGTTATTTAATGACAGCCAAGGACAGGAGACACAAGGGCCAGGAATATTGCTCCATGGTTGGCAGCCTGTCTCATGAGCTGGGGGAGAAGGCAGCTGGGATAGAGAAGGGATCACTAAGTCAATGATGGTAGAAGGAATCAATTGGGATGGGAGATGTGTGTGCTGAAAATAGATAAAGGACCAAATGTGATGGCCTCTCAGTATCTATATTGCAAACCATAATGCCCAAAAGTAGAGAATATGGGGGAAATTGTCTGTCATAGACTCAGGGGGAGGGTTGGGAAGTGGGGGGATACTGGGGACAGTGGTGGTGGAAAATGTACACTAGTGAAGGGATGGGTGTTTGATCATGGTATGACTGAAACTCAAACATGAAAACTTTGTAACTGTATCTCACAGTGATTCGAATTAAAAAAAAAAGAATGTTACCTAATTTGTCTGCTTCATTTTCTAGGCATATGATATTGCCTCCCTAGTAGGAGCACTGTGAGAATAGATGTAAAGTACTTAACCTGGTGTCTAACACTTGACTAATTTTGGTTACTATCATCTTGTTTTGTTGCACGTTGACTTTTAGGTTGCCTTTGCGACCACTCACTACTTTCGGACTAGCCGAAAGGGCTGGCGATAGCACAGTGGTAGGGCGTTTGCCTTGCACGCAGCCAACATGGCCGGCCCGAGTTCGATTCCTCCGCCCCTCTCGGAGAGCCCGGCAAGCTACCGAGAGTATGTCTCCCGCACGGCAGAGCCTGGCAAGCTGCCCGTGATGTATTCCATATGCCAAACACAGTAACAACAAAGTCTCCAATGGAGACGTTACTGGGCCTGCTCGAGCAAATCGACGAACAATGGGAGGGCCTTTACCTTTACTTTTACCTTATCATCCTGCTTTAGGGATCTGTGTGGAGGAATTAGCCTTGAGGTCCTGAACCAAAAAACTTGTTTCAATTTGACTTCATAACACATATAATTTATTGAGAGCTGACTTTGTGCCACCTACTCTGTACTAAAGTTTCTTCCTGGCTTGGTTCTAAACAGCTTCAGGTCTTATTCAGGGATTGTGACTGGTAATTTTGTTATTACTTAATGGTGCATTTCCACGTGTGGTTCTTCCGGTTTTTTTTATCAGTGATTAATACTTTGCATGGAATATGGCTATAGGCTTGCCGTCAGTACGGTGGTGGGGTATGTTTTCTTTTTCTGTTAAGGATAGGAGTACATGGAGTGTAAAATGACCCAAAGACTGGAAAATTGTATAGGTGTAATGGTATGATGAACAGAATCTATTGCTTTGGCTGAAGGATAGGTGAGTCACCTGTCTATTGCTAAATCATGTAAAGAATGCATGCCTTCATACTGGGACAACACTGTGAGTCTAAGGTCTTTGAGACCATGCCTTTATTTAAAAACAAAAACAAAAACAAAAAAAACCAACTGTGTATGCATTGCCTGCTTTTTACTAAGACCATTACATGTACCAGCTCCCATGCTAAATCCTTTCTATACCTCTTAATATTTTCTATCAGCATGACCTGAAACGGGAGTGATAGAACAGCGGGTAAGGGCAGTTGCTTTGCACACGGCCGACCTGGGTTCAATTCTTAGCATCCCATATGGTCCCCTGAGCACCACCAGGAGTAATTTCTGAATGCAAAGCCAGGAGTAATCCCTGTGAATTGCTGGGTGTGACCCCAAAAGCCAAAAATTAAAAAAAGGTACTATAACCTTGGTCATGTAGCTTATGAATGATAGAATCAGAGTGCAACCTTCATCTGACTTGCACTGTAGCACTGTAGCACTGTTCTCCCATTGTTCATCAGCTTGCTCGAGCGGGCCCAGTAATGTCTCCATTGTGAGACTTGTTGTTACTGTATTTGGCATATCGAATACGTCACGGGTAGCTTGCCAGACTTTGCCGTGCGGGCGAGATACTCTTGGTAGCTTGCCAGGCTCTCCGAGAGGGGCGGAGGAATCAAACCCGGCTCAGCCGGACTGGCCACATGCAAGGCAAATGCCCTACCGCTGTGACTTGAGGCCTCTTATATTATGTTGCCTGGACTAGTGTGGGCAAAGGTCAGTTTAAAGACATTAAATACATTTAGTGAGTAGATGAATTAATTGAGATATGAATTTGAATAAGACACTCCCTGTCCACAGGAGACAGAAAATAGAGGTGAGACAGAAAAGTAAAGCCGTGATCCAGACACAGGGCTGAGAAGTCCCAGCAGAGAGAGTGATGCTAGAGCAGAGTCTTGACAGGAGAGACGGGGTCATCAAGTCAGTGGGAGGAATAGGTGATTTCCTTCCCTGCGGATCTGGTGTTGCACTAAAGGTTGAGGGATGATTTGGAATTAGCCGAATGATAGTGTTTCATTCATTCTAGACAGCAGAAAGAGCAAAGATAATATATATATTTTTTAAGGATTTGGTGTTTCTAGAGAGAAGGTGTGGCATTTGATAAGGGGGTGTTGAGAGTTAGGACTGGGATGAAGAGTTTTATACATGGTGAACAACTTGAACCTTATCTAGAAAGCTCTCTTTGGAAGTGTGTTTCTCTTTTTTCTTATCGTTAAAGTTTATTTTAAAAAAAATGAGCCCCCCCAAGCAATTCTTAGGGGCCCAGGAATGCTCTTAGCTCTGCTGTTTGGTTTAATGGTTTGGATTCAGGATTATTGAAGTGGTCCTGCTTGGATCCAGGGTACCTGGGGGTCACACACAGCAGTATTGGAATGGGGGATATGACTCTGGGATTCAGACTTAGGGCATTTAGCATGCAAGGGCTGTGCTGAAGCCCTTTGAGCCATCTCTCTTTCCCCTGGATTGTTATATTTAAATGGAATAGTTTCATGATCAGTATTTGGGGGAGTTTAGTTTGGCAGATAAAGTGGGGGATGGAATATGGGAGAGCCTAGAATACCATTTAAGCTGAGAGGGGTCCCAATAGATATAGTGGGGTGAATAGACTTGTGAGATATTAAAGAAATCTTTGTGCCTCAAGAGAGATGGGAAGTTTGGGCAAAGAGCAACCCTAAGAGCAAAACTTTCCTTTTGGCAGATGTTTTCTCATCTAAGAACATGTTTAGAGAGTAGATCCCTGTGTCCGTGGCTCTGAGGAGTATGAGGGAGATAGATATGGGTTCTCCCTGAATGTTAGATGTAGCCTATGTGGATAGCCCTAAAGTTAAGTATGTTGCCTTTTCATACATACCGCAAGGTTATCTGTGTTCTGTCCACTGTTCCATGTTGAAGCGGGCCTTTCTTATTTCCTTCACTTATTCCTGAAGGCTATAGTATCGGCCAGTTATTGATTTTTGTGATTGCTTGGTGCACACAGTCCATCAGCCATGGTTTTGGGGTCTCAGCCACTGGTCCCTGCACTCTCCATCTCTGTCTTTCTAAACATTCTGAGCTTGATACTCAGGGCTTTCCTCAGGACAGGTTGGCTTGGTGATTATTGTGTGGTCATTCTTGAAAGTGGCCAGTGGCACTTCCTGAATCCGTAGTAAGACCAGCAAGAAGTAGTGACTCCTTTCAGCGTGGCTCTTGTCACTTTTTTCTGCAAGGTCTTGAGGGGGAAAAGTTACCCAAGATTTAGTCTCCTACCATCCTGGCCCTTGGATGTTTTAGCTGACAAGCGATCTGAGGTAGAGCACCTACATTTTAATTCTAGAACCGCTCTCTGAGTCAGGGTCCTTGGGAAACATGTGTGATCATGACGCACCTTCCAGCCAACCGTCAAGTTTGTGGAAGAGAAACTTGCTTCTTGCTCCGAACCTGTGTGTTAGCTGTTGATCATAACAAGAGCAGACAAAGGAACAGCCTGGGAAATGGTTTTCCACAGCTCAGCTTTGCCCAAGAGCTAGCTAAATATTGGTACATTACAAGGTATACTTAACCATTGTTAAGCATTATGGAAAAATCTCATTGGGTTTTATTCAGACTTTCAAAAAACCTTTTTTTTTTTCTTTTTAAAGGCAACGTCTCGGCTTCTAGTGAATTATCCAGAGCCTTATCGTTCTCAAATATTGGATTATCTTTTTAAGGTAATGGAAAATACTTAATGGCATCTTGATATTTTAGAAGCTAGTGAATTATACCTGTTGAATTAATCACCTTTATCATTTTAGGTTTTTATTTTATAAAAGTGGCTTTGGGGATAAGGTTGCTATTTATTTGAAGTTTGGGTTTTCTCATCTGTCAAAACAAAGGCAATAATTAGTGATTTCTGGACATACTTTGTCCTTCTTCATACAATGCAGTAAAATGCTAATACTGTTACTTCTTTCCCCAGCCAAACTTCGGTGCCTCTTTGCATATTCTAAAAGTCGAAATTGGTGGTGATGGACAGACAACAGGTAGGAATATTTGGAAGGTAGGACTGTTTTCCCAACATTTTAACCTATATCTAAACATAAGATTAAGATATCTGCATATGAGTCATCCCAACATTTTTCCCACTAACTTTTGCTTAGTAGCTGTTTTTTATTTGCTGTTCCATAATTCCTTTTGACAAAAACTATTTTAAAAGAATCAGAAAAATATGCATTATTCCATTATAGCACTGTCCTTTCATTGTTCATCAATTTTCTTGAGCGGGCCCAGTAACATCTCCATTGTGAGACTTGTTGTTACTGTGTTTGGCATATTGAATACATCACGGTGAGCTTGCCAGGCTTTGCCGCACAGGCGAGATACTCTCAGTAGCTTGCCGGGCTCTCTGAGAGGGGTGAAGGAATCGAAACTGGCTTGGCCAGGCTGGCTGCATGCAAGGCAAATACCCAAAACTTATATCTATGTGGTATTATCAGTGTTTAATTTATGTTCAAAGAAAAATGTAAATCAGAACCAAAATGGAAATTCTATAGCAAAAACTGTTTCCACACTATGATAAGAGGACACAATGATTGCCTGAGAACAGAGATATGTTAGTACCAGAACTTTTGATACAGAATTGATAATGCCTGCCAACTTTGTTTTCTGAATTGAAATGTTTGGTAAACACACAGAAGCAGGTAATTTTTATGAATTCTAGTACTTATTTTTAAGAAAATTGGGCCAAGAGTCCCTTTCCCTTGATGCCTTTCATAACAGCCAAGAACTTTGACGTCAATCACGTATTGATACACTCGTGAGGGTTCGTCATGAGCTTCTTCCAGGTGCCAGAAAGATAACTCAATGGACTGAGCTCCTATTTTGCATTCTGGAGGTGCAGGTTTCATTGATGGCAACACCTGGTTCCCTGAGTACCTCTGGGAGTGACCCCTGGCACAGGGCTGGGAGCATTATGCTGGGCTGCCCTCAGACCAAAAAGTAAATAAATATAACAGGGGAAAAAAATTTTCCTGTAGTGGGGATATGGTGAAATGAACTCATTCTTGTTTTACCCTTAAGACTGTTGTCCTGATGTCACAGAGTTTACTGTTGACCCAAGGCATTTGGTTTGAGAATCAGGATTTAGGAGCCCAGGGATTCACATGCAAGATTGAGAAATTGGAAGTTAAATTGTTCAGAACTTAATGGTGGAGATGGCAATTTGAGTACCCCGGAGATCCCTAAAGCTAACTAGAATGTAGTCCTGGAAATTTTCAATTGCACGAGAATAATACTTCTTTTAGTATTTATTTAATATTTTTTTAAATAATGTAGGAGTATTGCTATTTGTTCGGCCATTGATTAAGCTGATTGAATTGGGCATGAACTCCACATTATTTTTTTTTAAATTGTATTACCGTGAGATAGAGTTACAAAGCTTTCATGTTCGAGATTTAGCCATATGATGATGGAACACCCATCCCTCCACCAGTGCACATTTTCCACCACCCATATACCAGTCCTCATCCTGCCTCTGTGGCAGACAATTTCCCCAATACTGTCTCTCTAATTTTGGGCATTATGTTTTGCTAGAAATTTCCCACCACCATTCAAGCCTACCTGCCAGGGGCAGAAGCTCGATAATTTATTTTCCATTGCTCATTTTGAGAATAATACTTCTTTTAATGCAGCTTCTAATGTTAAGTTGCGCTTTTATAATTTAAACATTGATGATGCTTTGGATAGTAAAAAGGAGCAATTGTATGTTTGTATCTGCCCTCCCCAAGTCATAGACAATCATTTTGTTTGCCTTCCTTCAGAATCAGAACTGGAAGACTTTCTTGTGTGACTTTATGAAGCACTGTTGATGGATAGATTCTCTTTGCTCTCTCCCATTCAGATGGCACTGAACCCTCCCACATGCACTATGCATTAGATGAGAATTATTTCCGAGGGTATGAGTGGTGGCTAATGAAAGAAGCTAAGAAGCGGAACCCTAATATCACACTCATAGGTAAGATGGGAAGTTTCTCATGCTGCTGGAATTTGACTGTTTTCATTTAATGTTTTTGTTTTGCTTTTTTTTAGGCTTTTCTGCATCACCCCTGGCGATGCTCAGGAGTCACTCCTGACTCTGCACTCAGGAATCACTCCTGGGGTGCATGAGGAGGGACTGTATGAGATGGCAGGGAATCGAACCAGTTTGGCCGCATGAAAGTCAAACGCCCTGCCCGCTATACTATGGCTCCAGGTCCCATTTAACTTTCCTGAATTGTGTTGAGATTAATGGAGCTTGGTTAATCTCCTTAATGGAGGTTAATACTGAAATATGAGAAATATTCCTAGTGTGTTTTCACAGCAAAACATGCATCAGACATGATCTTTTTGATTTGCCCTTGTATATGATGTCAGATTCTTAGGCAGTGCCTGGAATATACATCCCTGCTTGAAGACGTGGCAGTGGTCTATTAGGGAGGTTGTGCCCCTGATTTAAGGTGGTATAATCATTAAAAAGAAAAAGATTTAGAACCAGTTTCTGTTCTTTTTTTTCTGTCTTGCTGAAATACTTTCAGAAGTTCTCACCTAATTTTGTAGAAACATAATGCAATTTATTTAGTTGGAGTATGCGCCAACTATTTATTTTTATTTTCAAAGCAATGGATTTATATACATTTTTATAACATTTAATATTCAAACACCAGTTCCACCACCATTCTATCTTCCCACCACCGTATTTTGAATGTTTCCACACCAAATCCCAAACTGTGCCCCCAAAGCAGAACCGAAATAATTAATTTTGTATAGAGGAAAGTGTGTGGAGATGGTTGTATTGCCCTCTGCTTTAAACCCCATCAATTGTGGTGTGCTACTCTTGGCACATCAGTGGTGTAGAGTATGGGATGTTGTGTGGCCACTTCTGGAAGTTTTTGGCTGCCTGGGGCACTACTGGGGCAGGGAGGGGAACTCCCCCTTTCTCCTCCTGGTTGCCCAGATAAGACAGCCTGGCATGGGGTCTGCACCAACTATTTTCAGAAATATATATTGCATGCAAGAGTAGTCTCTGTTTATAAAAGAGGTATTAAAGAAGCTGGTTTTGTTGGTTTTGTACCTTAGTGAGGTTGTCACTATTTCAAGAATTGGGATACTTCACAGTGCAGCTACAGTCTAGTCATTGTAGATCTTCGTTCTAGTGATAGGATCATTATAATTCTGCTCCAGGAGAATTGTGAAATAACTATAGTCTCACCTGAGAATCTAGAAATACTAGTGATAGGATTAGCAGACATTTCTCAGATGGGATATCATTTATTTCACAATTCCCCTGGAGTAGTGAACAGATTTGTAGAAGTCTTTCAGACATCCAGAGCAGTTGGTTTGTTTTCATCATTTGAAGTGGACTAGTGTTTTTGTTTTTGTTTTGTTTTGTTTTGGGGTCACTCTTGGCAGTTCTCAGGCTAACTCCTGTTTCTGTGCTCAGGGATCACTCCTCATGGGTTCAGGGAACCGTATGTGGTACTGGGGATTGAACCCAGGTTGGCTGCATACAAGGCAAGCGCTTTACTGCTGTACTGTTGCTCCATCCCATGAAATGGATTAGATTTTTTGAAACAGGTTTATACATACATTCAGACTAAGTGAGACTAGTGATCTGTTTTAAAGTTTAATTTCATCCTTTTAGACTTCATTTCATACCATCAAATTAAAAGACAAACACAAGATTTTATAAATTAAAAAAAAGTTATTGGGCTCTTTTTAAATGGACTTTTATAAGGAAGTCAGGAAGTAATTTGAGCAGTAAAATGCGTCATTGACTTTAGCACATTCTTGTCCACGGAATCTGCCTCAAAGGCATTTAAATGTAGAAAATCTGGGATACTAACAAAGACATGCTAAATCCTCCAAATGTTATTTGGCACTTAATTGTTTCAAATATCTCATCTTTGAATGTTTCTTTTTGAGAAACATATATATTCCTCTGAGTTTAGAAGCATTAGTGTCATTTTCATTGAATTTTTTCAGTGGTGAATTAGGCTGGTAGTACACACATTAACAGGAATTGTAATTCCTTACAATTATTAATTCTGTTGAGTTTAATAGTTCTTTAGTAACAAAATTAGGATTATGAGTTGTCATTTTAATATTTCTCTTTTCTCATTAAAAGAATAATGAGGGCCAGAGCCATAGTCTAGAGGTACATGCCTTGCATGTTGACAACCTCTATTCCATCCCTAACATCATGTGGTGCCTCATGTATCAGATGTCACCACCTGATAGAGAATAGTCCTGGAGGCACCACTTGTCATTCTGGAGGACCCTGAGCACCACCAGGGTAGCCCCAGGTAAATGCCTGTCACCACAGAACCCTCACATTGAATCACTGATTGGCCAGCATCACCGTGGGTGGCCCCTGGGCTCCATGAACACCACTTGGTAGCGAGTCCTCTGCCAAAAAAATAATTAGGGTATTGGGGAAATGTGGATTGTTTGATCTATATAATTTGTCGAAGTATTACTTCCCTGTCGAATCATTGACATTTATATTGATGTGAGGACACAATCTTTTTGTTAAGTTTAATGGCTTTGACTAATTGAGTAGCCTCAACTTGTAAGACATACTCTCGAAGGAGAAATTTGTGTTACACTTCCCTCATGGAAGTAGTTAGATACCAACCTGTCAGAACTCTTTTTTTTTTTTTTTTAAGAGAACCGAAAGTTGTATATTGAAGTCACATACTAGGAGGTGAGAATGTTAAATGGTTATCTTGATAAGTCTCTCTGAGGAAAGTGTTTTTGTCGTTATCTGTTTTAAATTTTTCTGAAAAAGAATTTGGAATTGTGGAACTTGAGTCCTGGATGTCAATAAGGAATTATGATGTCCCAAGACTAGAAGAGATTTGTGCATGGTACAGCGACATTCCTTCCTTTGATGTGTTTTGCCTAAGTCCGTGTTATTTTTGCCTTACTTTGCTTTGCCTTCAACAGAGCCGTTTAACCCATTCCACACTGGTTTCTTCCTCTCTGCAGGGTTGCCATGGTCGTTCCCCGGATGGCTGGGAAAAGGTTTCAACTGGCCTTACGTAAATCTTCATTTGACTGCCTACTATGTCACGTCCTGGATCGTGGGCGCCAAGACCTATCATGATTTGGATATTGATTATATTGGGGTTAGTTGTATATTTAAAACATAATTAACCTTTGGTCATTTATTTTTAATTTCTAAAAGAAATGTGATTCCATTGCTCTTTGTGGACTAACTGTTTTGTGTCACGAAACTTTTGGTAGCAGCATAAATGAGCTACATAAAACCTTTTCCTTTTCCTCTTTGCCTATCCAGCTTCTTTCTACTTATGAAAACTGAACTAAGTGTCTACTTCCCCTGGCTGCCTTTGAACTGTTTGTTTTAATTTTGTTGTTTTGCTTTTGACATCCTACCAGCTCAATCTCTCCTCTTTCAAAATTCCCCTCTCTTTCTCTAGTGCTAATAATATCATTTGGCTCTGTGAGTCTTCTTTTGTCTAAACCAGGAGTTACAGACTTTTTCTGAAAGTTTCAGAAATAAAATAGGTTAGGTTTTGTAGGTTCAAAAGCAATATTAAGAATATCATATAGATAATAATATATCCTTCCTACTTTGGACAAACTCGCAGGCTGTCGAATGTAGCCTGCCCACAGGGCAGAGTCTGGCAAACTCCCCGTGGCGTACCCAATATGCCAAATACCAGTAACAATGATGGGTCTCATTCTCCTAAAGAGCCCTGAATATAATCTCAGGGCTAGGATGAAAGAGACGTTACTGGGGCCTGCTCGAGGCAATCGACGATTAACAGGATGATGAAATGAAATGAAATGAAATCACACATAGCGACATGAAACCATGACTAACTTATTTAGCTTTCAGACTGGTGGTAGTCCAGACTTTTGGAATCTGCTTACCTTTGTCTTAAACTTTTATTTAATACTTATAAATAATTTTAGAGTGCGAAAGTATGGTATCTTATCTTTTA
Organism: Sorex fumeus; assembly: GCF_029834395.1. Classification (NCBI taxonomy): domain Eukaryota; kingdom Metazoa; phylum Chordata; class Mammalia; order Eulipotyphla; family Soricidae; genus Sorex; species Sorex fumeus. The sequence goes on from NW_026606155.1 coordinate 7,440,814, forward strand.
GGCCAGTCTGTTGGCAGTTGGAGGTGTGTTTCAGCCTGCATTGTACCCGTGGAAGCCTTAAGCACACACATCTTAGACTGCTTAGTTCCTTAATATACCACCCTTAAAAGCTGAATTTAAAATTTTCCTGATACCAACCAGCAGTCAATTCATCTCTCCTGTATTTTAGTCATTCTGTTGTATCCTGGCCAAAATTAATACAGTTGAGTTCAGTGAGAGACTGGAGTAAAATGCAGAATAGTAGCATGATGTAGGCCACTAGGGTGAGCCCAGGACTATAGGAAGTTTGAAGCAAGAATAAGATTGTTTTTGGTCTTTATCAAATGATGCTTGAAAATTACTTTGCATTTGAGAGCTTTCTTGAAAGTGGAGATATGTATCAACACACACACACACACACACACACTTATTTTGTTTCTTATTTTGTTATTGATCTTTAAAGACATTTGGCGGAAGGTCAATACCCAGCAGGACTGGGACCTGCATGCAAAGCCTACAGTCCCTTCCTTTGAGCTGTCTGCCTAAACCCCCAAATTAGGGTATTTTTAATCCCATAGTACGATAACATGTCAGTTTGGGTAGAATAGTAGTCTGTCATGGTAAAGTAAAATACTTGAATCTGTTTCTGGTAAATAATGTGTAATTCACATTTCTCTTGCACTTTGCTGGTCAGACTATGGTGAGGCATTTCTTCTGGTAAGAAATTCCTTCCTGGGGGCTGGAGCAGTAGCACAGCGGGTAGGGTGTTTGCCTTGCACGTGGCCAACCGGGTTCGATTCCCAGCATCCCATATGGTTCCCTGAGCACTGTCGGGTAATTCCTGAGTGCAGAGCCAGGAGTAACCCCTGTGCATCGCCAGGTGTGACCCAAAAAAGCCAAAAAGAAAAAAGAAAAGAAAAAAAAAGAAATTCCTTTCTGTATCACTAGAGCAAAAAGATTTATGGCACATGCACCTAAGGCTCACTGATTTTCTTCTATTCCCAGAATCCCATATGGTCCTCCAAACCAGCCACGTGTGGTCCTTGAATAGAGAGCCAGGAATAAGCCCTGAGCACTGCTGGATATGGTCCCCAAGACCAAAAAAATAAAATAAAACAAAACATAAAATAAAATAAAATAAAATAAAACAAAAAAAATAAAAAAAGTCATATTTTAAGTTAAAGCACGATGTGTTTTTATACATCCATTCCCTGACAGGACTTTCTCTAAGATAATTGTCTTTTCATATGATAGTGATGATAAGAAAAGTGGCATTTTAACTGTATATTTTTTTAAATTTTTATTTTATTTTATTTTTTGGCTTTTTGGGTCACACCCAGTGATGCACAGGGGTTACTCCTGGCTCTGCACTCAGGAATTACTCCTGGCAGTGCTCGGAGGACCATAAGGGATGCTGGGAATCGAACCTGGGTCGGCTGCGTGCAAGGCAAACACCCTAACCGCTGTACTATCACTCCAGCCCCTCTTAACCATATTTAAATCCTTTCTGACACTTAAAAAACATTCATGCTTCTAAATTTTCTTGTGGTTAAATCAAATGTTTGGGCTGGAGCGATAGCACAGTGGTAGGGTGTTCGCCTTGCGCGCAGCCAGCCCAGCTGAGCTGAGTTCTATTCCTTTGCCCCTCTCGGAGAGCCCAGGAAACTGCTGAGAGTATCTCGCCTGCATGGCCAAGCCTGGCAAGGTACCTGTGATGTATTCAATATGCCAAACACAGTAACAACAAGTCTCATAATGGAGATGTTACTGGGCTCGCTCGAGCAAATTGATGAAGAACGGGAGGACAGACAGACAGACAAGTCAAATGTTTACAGTAGTGTTAATGTTTGTAGACGATGTACGTAACTGTATCTCACCACCATCAAAATACCCAGTACCCTCACCATAGCCCTTACATTATTTCTAGTGCTGCTTTGCATTTCCCACTTTCTTCCCTTCCCACGTCCCCAGCCCTGCTTGGGAATCTCAGTTTTATAATCAAGGTCATGGGTTTGCCATTTTTTTTTAACAGTTATACATTTGTTTTGTTTCTCTATGTATCACAGATGAATGAAATTATCTGGTATTTTCCCTTTAATTTACTTCACTTAACATAATACTCTTTGATTCCATGTCTCAGCTGACTACAAGATTTCATATGTTCTTAGAGCTGAATAGTATTCAAGTGTGTATATGTGCCTTATATATGTACCTTATGTATGTACCTTGTATATTTACCTTATATGGGCTGGAGCGATAGCACAGCGGGTAGGGCGTTCGCCTTACAAGCGGCCAACATGGCCAACCCGAGTTCGATTCCTCCGCCCCTCTCGGAGAGCCCGGCAAGCTACCGAGAGTATTCGATATGCCAGACACAGTAACAACAAAGTCTCCAATGGAGACGTTACTGGGCCCGCTCGAGCAAATCGACGATCAACGGGAGGGCCTTTACCTTTACCTTTATATTCATCTATATATGTATTGTAACTGGTTTTCCTCCCCTCACCCCATTCTTCTCTTGTTAGATATTTAGTGTGCTTCCATATCCTAGTTACTGGGCTAAATTCAATTCATATGTACTTTTTGTTTTTCAGATTTGGAATGAGAGGACTTTTGATGTCAGTTATATCAAGGTCTGTACAACTTAAAAATATATCTGTAAGTTTTTTAGCAAATAACTCTTGTATGTTTTTATAAAAATTAGTAGTAGCAGATAGCACTATCATATTTCTGTAGCATGCGTATTTATTTTGCTTATGGTGACATAAATCTCAAACAAAAATTTTAATAATGTTTATGATGTTGTTTTAAAGTGCTCATTTTGTTTGGGGTTTTGGGCCACATTGGCGGTGCACAGAGGCTACTCCTGGTTCTGTGCTCAGGGGTTCTTCCAAGGGCATGTGGGGAACTATATATGGTGCTGGGGATATAAATGGGGTTGGCTGTGTGCAAGGCAAGTATCTTATTCCCTATGCTATCTCCCTGGGCTGGATGGATGATTCTCAAAAAATTAGAAATTGAGCTCCCATTTGATCCAGCAATACCACTCCTGGGAATATACCCCAGAGAAGCAAAAAAGTATAGTCGAAGTGACATCTGCTCTTGTTTGTTCGTTGTAGCACTGTTTACAATTACTAGAATTTGGAAAAAACCTGAGTGCCCAAGAACAGATGACTGGTTAAAGAAACTTTGGTACATCTATACAATGGAGTACTATGTAGCTGTTAGAAAGGATGAAGTCTTGAAATTTACGTACAAGTGGTACTACATGGAAAGAATCATGCTAATCAAAATGAGTAGAAAGAGAGGGACAGACATAGAAAGATTGCATTCATCTGGGTAACGTAAAGTAACAAAATAGGAGACTAACACCCAAGAATAGCTGAGATAAATACCAGGAGGTTTACTCCATGGCTTGGAGGCCAGCTGCACACTCTCGGGGTAAAGGCAACTCAGATAGAGAAGGGAGCACCAAATAACAGGTATTGGGAAGATCTGCCCAGGATGGAAGTAGCATGCTGAAAGTAGACTATAGACTGAACATGATTGCCACCCAATGCCTGTTTTGCAAACCACAGCACCCAAAAGGAGAAAGAGAACAGAAGGGAGTGCCCTGCCACAGAGGCAGGGTGGGATGGGGGCATGGGGGGTGGGAGGGATACTGGGATTAGTGGTGGTGGGAAATGGGCACTGGTGGAGGGATGGGTACTGGATCATTGTATAACTGAAACCCAAGCACAAAATTTGTAAGACTGCAACTTACCTCATGGTGTTTCACTAATAAAAATTTAAAAAAAAGAAAGAAGAGGTGCCATTTAGTTGGGAGTCTCAATACAGAAAGAAGTGCCTCCGATTGCTCAGGCAGGGATGGGGCAGTGCATGGGAGTGAAGACTAAGAGGTAAAGGGTTTGGGAGCAGAGCAGGAGGTGGAAGATAGGTAAAGGAGAAAGGATGTGCCATTGGGCCATTAAAAAGACAAACTAGTCACTGAAGCAATAGCACATTTTACCTATGTCACACTATTACCAAGAAGGGTCAGAGGTGTTAGACCATCCGTTCGTTGCAGGCCATGCAAGTCAGTTTGGGCAGGAAGTGGTGAGAGAACTGTGGTTGTGGGAACTTTCTCAGAGGTAAGGCAGGGGGACTGGTATAAGACTGAAACAAAACCGTTGTTGGTGGAAATTCACCAGTGCTATGAGTGTGGGTGTGAGGAGATTGGGGATAGGGCAGGCCACAGGCCACTTTAGTGCATCAGTATTCTGTCACCTGTCGTCTGTAAGATCATTGTATTACTGTATCGCTGTCATCCTGTTATTCCTCGAGTTACTCGAGCAGGCTCCAGTAATGTCTCTATTCGTCCCAGCCCTGAGATTTTAGCAGCCTCTCCTTACTCGTCTTTCTCAACGATTGGAGGTTCTTTCAGGGTCAGGGGAATGAGACCTGTTATAGTTACTGATATTGGCATATTGAATACGCCACGGGGAGCATGCCAGGCTCTGCCCCTATGGGTGGGATTCTCTTAGTAGCTTGCTGGGCTCTCTAAGAGGCATATATATATATATATGTATATATATACATATATATACATATACATATATACATATATACATATACATATATATACATATATATATATTTTCTCTCTATGATTTGTTGCTTACTATCTGAACTCCATCAACATGGTGTGGTAATTATGGAAAATATGGGTGGGAAGTATCTTATGATGTGTCTGGAAAGTGGCCTGGAGCGTGGTGGCGTTTGAGTAGTGGAGGTCGGCTGCTGGGACTGGGTCTTTTGGGGCGGTGAGGGCTCTTGTCCGCCCCTCTCTGGGGCAACCCAGTGAAAACAGCCTGGTGTGGAGTCCCGTATGATATTTATAATCTGTGGAAGACATCAGGAGGTACAGAGGACAGGGAATTACGAGTGGAGAGTGATAATATTTTTTCCTTATTTAAAATCTTTAAAAATTAACTAAAGGTGGGGCTGGAGCGATGTAGATACCCACAGCGGGTAGGGCATTTGCCTTGAACGTGTCTGATTCACAGCATCCCTTATGGTCCCATGAGCATCGCCAGGGGTAATTCCTGAGTGCAGAGCCAGGAGTAACCCCTGTGCATTGCCGGGTGTGACCCAAAAAGCAAAAAACAAACAAACATACAAACAAAAAACTAAAGGACGGTGATTTACAAAAGTTATTGATAATTGGGTTCTAGGCATGCAGTATTTCAACCCCAATCCCATCACCAGTGTCAACTTCCCTCTACAATTTCCTATGTCCCTCTGCCCCCACCTGCCACCTTGACAGACACATTTCAGAGCTCTTCACTGTTAGTTTAGATCTCAGGTTTTCAATGTTGTTGAGCCTGTGCTATGGACATATCCTCATACCACTCTCCCACATCACCGGTATAACGACCCTGGCCTCTGTTCCCGCATTACTTCCCTTTCTCTTCTTCGTCTTTCCCCCCTTGACTTCTTTGCTTTTCTGTCTTTCTCCTCCCGATATTCTGCGGTCAAGGCTGATATAGGCATCCCTCCCTTTACTACATTACATTTCCTCCTTCAGTTATTCTGCATACCACAGAGAAGTGAGATCATCTCATTTGTCCTTTCACTGACTTATATCATTCAACATGGTATCTTCGAGTTCCAGCATTGTTGCAATAAACTGCATTATTTCATTTTTTTTTGTGGCCACACAGTATTCCATTATGTATGTATGCCATATCTTCATCATCCATTCATCTGTTGTTGGACACCTAGGTTGATTTTATATTTTAGCTATTGTACCATATAAATGGTGCATTGAATAATGGTATGCATTTTGAATGAAAGATCTTTTGTCCTGGGAACAGATGTCCAACAGTATAATTTCTGGGTAATATGGCAGCTCAGTTCTAAGTTCATAGAGAGTTCTCCATACTGTTTTCCAGAGTGGTTGAACCAGACCACATTCCCACCAGCATTGGATAAGAGTTACTTTTTTCACCACAACCCTGCCAACCCAGATTGTTCCTACTATTTTTTTGTTTGTTTGTTTTGTTTTCTTTTTGAGTCATACCCGGCAGTGCACAGGGATTACTCCTGGCTTTTCACTCAGGAATTACTCCTGGCGGTGCCCGGGGGACCATATGGGTTGTTGGGAATCAAACCCAGGTTGGCTGCGTGCGAAGCAGATGCCCTACCCGCTGTACTATCACTCCAGCCCGGTTCATTTTCTTTTTGAAGAGAATTTCACATTTATTTATTTTTATTTTTTAATTTTTATTAGTGAAACACCATGAGGTACAGTTGTAGACTTACAAATTTTTGTGCTTGGGTGTCAATTATACAATGATCAATGTGTCATTGTCACTGGTGTGAGATGATATCTCATTGTCCTCTTGATTTAGATTTTTTTAATGATAACTGATTCTGAGCATTTTTTTTTCATTTGCCTACTAACCATCTACCTGTCTTCCTCCAAAAAGTGTCTGTTCATTTTCTCTCCCCATTTTTGATGTTTTTTTTTTTTGTTTTTTTTCCTTGACCTTTGTGAGTTACTTCTATATCTTGGATATAAATGTTTTATCTGATGTGTAGAATGAGAATACTTTAGCTCTCTTTTAATTTTAGCCCGGGTTTCTTTTATCATGCAGAAATCCTTTAATTTGATATAGTCTTGTTTATTTTTTATTTTGTCACCTTTTCCAATGGTATCAGATTATTGAAGATGCCTTTGAGGTCCAAATCTTGGAGTGCTCTGTCTGTATCTTTTACTATCTCCGAAGTTGGTCTTTCCTAGCTAATTAAGAAGAAATTTTTGTAATCATGTATGTGTCTGTGACCATTAAACTTGAAGGAAATATTAAAAGTCTTAAGACCTGAGTTTTTTTTTTCTTTCAAACTAATGATCTGTGTGTGACAGGAGGATTTTTTTTATTTTGTTACTTATTGTTATGAGTTTATTGCTGATTCCATTGCACTTTTAGTTCAGCTTATCTAGTTTGAAACATGGATAATCCTAATATTCACTCATTATCAATGTTTTAAGCAGTTCAAAGTAATTTATTCTTTTAGTTTGTTTGGTTTTGGCCCACACTCCTGGTAGTGCTCATGGGACCATATGCAATTTCAAGGATCCAACCAGGGTTGACCGCATACAAGGAAAATGCCTTAATCTATGGACTGTCTCACCACCCTTAGTGGTAGGGCGTTTGCCTTGCACGCAGCCAACATGGCCAACCCAAGTTTGAGTCCTCTGCCCCTCTCGGAGAGCCCGGCAAGCTACCGAGAGTATTGAGCCCACACGACAAAGCCTGGCAAGCTCCTTGTGACGTATTCAATATGCCAAACACAGTAACATCAAGTCTCACGATGGAGACGTTACTGGGCCCGCTCGAGCAAAATCGATGAACAACGGGAGGACTGTGACTGTGACTGTGACTGTGTGTTTGTTTTTGTCATTTTTTTTACTCTTTCATTTGTTTACTTGCAGTAACAAAACTCAGAGCCCCAAAATGTTTTGTATGTATTTATCATTGTTGTAACAAGATTCTGTTGAAATCATGTTCTGTTTGGTAAAATATCCACCAGAGAGAGTTGGGTAATGGTAGGTGAATGTAGTGTTTGGTAAGCTTGATGAATACATATGTTATATAACATTGTAAGATAGCCCTGGGAAATAATAGAATCATGAATCTTACTCTATTATTGTCATAATCACCAATCATGACAGTGGTGGATGCAGATGGTTGTGTGATTTTTTTTTTCTTTTTGGGTCACACCCAGCGATGCTCAGGGCTGACTCCTGGCTTTGCACTCAGGAATTACTCCTGGCAGTGTGCTTGGGGAACCCTATGGGATGCCGGAGATTGAACCCGGGTTGGCCACTTACAAGGCAAATGCCCTCCCTGCTGTCCTATCACTCCGGCCCCTTGTGTGAAATTCTTATGAAAATATTCCTTATTTTATAAGCAACTTTCTAGTTAAGCCTTTTCCACAACAAACACAACCTTTGAAAAAGTTTTAGTTAAAATTTAGCTCAGAGAACATTGCTATTCATACTGACTTTGGGATGGAAAGTTATTTATAAAAATTTATAGAGGTGTACATATTTGGGAGTGTTATTTGAAAGCATCCTATATGAAAAAGTAAGAAGTCATAGATGTGATCAAGAAATAGCACTGAAAGAACTAGGTATAGTTGTAGTGATAGGTGCAAATTTGGTTCAGTTCCTTTCTAAGGAGAAGAAGGAATTTTTCGTGTGAAAAAGCTTAAACTCACTTGTAACCATTCTTACGTTCTCATTATCCCCATGGCAGGTATTAAGAAGAATGCTGAACTATCAAGGTCTGCAGCAGGTGAAAATCATAGCGAGTGATAACCTCTGGGAGCCTATCTCTGCCTCTATGCTGCTTGACTCTAAACTCTTTGAAGTGGTTGATGTTATAGGGTAAGGAATGTTTCACTCTAGTGACTAATAGTTTCTGGTTGTCTGCTCTGGGTAATAACTTGTCCTTGTTTTTTCCTTCTCAACTAAAGCATGCTAAGCTGTCATTCCCTATCTTTTTCTTAGAGATGTTTGTATTGCTAATATGGTGAAATGTACTGGGAACTTAAAAAAAATATGGTAATGTTTGGAGAAATGTGGCGTGACTCTGTTTACATTCAGGGGTAGAGCAGTACTTACTTTATTTTATTTTATGTTTTTGCTTTTTGGGTCACAGCTGGCAATGCACAGGGCTTACTCCTGGCTCATGCACTCATGAATTACTCCTGGTGGTACTCAGGGGACCATATGGGATGCTTGGAGTCAAACCCGGGTCGGCCATGTGCAAGGCAAACCCCCTACCCACTGTGCTATCACCCCAGCCCCTGCAGCAGTATTTAATTTTAGAAATTACAAAGGGACGATGATATAGTTCCTATGGTTCTCGCATGACCACATAGGTATTTCGTAAGGTCACTGGCCATCCTTCTGCCATGTTTCTAGGGCAGTGTCTCTTTCATCCTTCTTTTCATCCAGTTCTCCTTTTGTGGATCTTGCCCACACATATATGTGTATATTATTTCTTTTTATCACAATGAAACAGTTAAAAATAAGATACACATTATGTGTGGCATTTGTTCTTTATTTTCCTAGTTCCACTCAATATTTATTTTTGTGTGTGTCCCTCTGCCAGTACCTTCATGTGTGCGGAGAGTGGTCTCAGCATGGTGGTGGCTGGTCCTGGAGGTCTTTGGCTACCGGAGCCCTGGTCGGGGCGGTGAGGAAAGCTCAACCCGCTCCCCTCCAAGGGGCCCCGGCGGCGAGGACAGTCAGGCGCGGGAGCAGGAGACATCTTATTATTACATCTTATTATCTCATTCCTACTTTGGACAAACTGGCAGGCTACATTCGGTAGCCTGCCCACACGGCAGAGTCTGGCAAACTCCCTGTGGCGTACCCAATATGCCAAATACCAGTAACAATGATGGGTCTCATTCTCCTAAAGAGCCTTGAATATAATCTCAGGGCTAGGATGAAGGAGACGTTACTGGGGCCTGCTCGAGGCAATCGACGATTAACAGGATGATTTGTGATTTGTGATTTGTGTGTGTCTGAGAGATTTGAATATGTTAAAAAGAAAATATTGAATATCCATGTTCCCATCACTAGGGCTTCATAACTCTGAGCCAGTGGCCGATTGTCCATATTCCTATCTACTTATCCATTCTGCATTATTCTGAAGCAAATCCCTGATACTATATTCTTTTTTTTTTCTATAGACATATTGCTAGGTATTCCTAACAATAACATCCTTTTTCTTTCTACCACAAACCACGTCACTGTTATATCTAAAAATATGTGAAGAACGTGTTTCAGTTTTTTATAATTGAATCTGGATCCAACCTAAAGTCATTGTGATAGGTTGATCATTAAGTCTCTTCTAGTCTTTCGGTTATTAGTTTGTCTTACTCCCACCCACTTTGATTTGTGAAAGAAATTGTATCGGTCACTTGTTTCTTACTGAAGATTTTGTAGAGGCATGCTTTAGGCTTAAGTACTTTTTGCAAGAAGAGTTATGTAAATGGAAACATTTATCATTTTGTGGCTTCCAGGAACAGAAGGGAACTTCTCTTCCATGGATCTTCCTTCCCATTCTGTCTGTCATACACGTTTATCTCATTTTATGGGCATCTGGGATACATAAATGGGATGCCGGGGTTACAGGTCAATCCGATACAGTCCTGGAAACTGTTCATTGTTTTGAAATACAAAGACCTTGGGGAAGACATTATTTATTTATTTAGTTTTTGCTTTTTGTGTCACATCAGATGATCCACAGGGATTACCCCTAGCTCTGCACTCAGGAATTACTCCTGGTGGTGCTCAGGAGACCATATGGGATACTGGGAATCAAACCCCGAGTTGGCTGTATGCAAGGCAAACACCCTACCCTCTGTGCTATTGCTCCAGCCCCAAGACATTTATTTTTATTCCTTTAATAAAGACATATAAATTCCATTTTCTCACTTCTCTTGCCCTTTTTTTTTTTTTTTTTTTTTTTTTAGAGCTCATTACCCTGGGACCCGTTCAGTAATGGATGCAAGACTGACGAAGAAGAAGCTTTGGTCCTCTGAAGATTTTAGCACCGTGAATGATGATGTGGGTGCAGGCTGCTGGGCTCGCATATTGAATCAGAATTACGTCAATGGTTATATGACAGCGTACGTAATTAAAAACTCCTATGGGTTTTTGTTTTGAAAAGTTTAACTTGCTAAATAGAACAATGCATGCTGATATTTAATAAGTTCATAGCCTAGATTCAATTATTGTAAACATTTTGCCTTATCAGCCTCATATAGACCGTATATTTAGTTTTCACTATTTGTAGTTGGTATTGAAATAAGTCAGACTTCTAGAGATCTAGTTATCTATAAAAAATTCATAAATCTATGACTGACTAGTGATATGGATGTATATAAACAAATAATTATAAAGCAAATGGCAGATTTTTGTCACTTTGTCTCTAAATATTTTAGCATTTGCTCTAGAACAAGGATATTCTCCCATGTGATGGCAATATTTTGATGCCCAAGAATTTTAAAAAGTATTTCTAATATCCAGTCTAAATGAAAAATTTCTTAATTGTGCCCCAAAATGTCAATCTTTTAATTTAATTTTGCTTTATTTTGTCTTTTTAACCATACCAAGCAGTAGTAGGGGCTCACTCATAGATCTGGACAGAAATCACTCCTGGTGGGCTTGGGAGACTATCTGGGCTGGTAGGGTGCAGACTCAAGTTGGCTGCATGCAAGGCAAGTGCCCTACCTGCTGTTCTCTCTCTCCGGATCTATATAAAACGCCCCCTGGTTTTTTTTTTTTTTTCACAAAAAGCTATGAACCAGTTTGCAGGGGACACTGTGAGGGTATCATGCATTTCTCGATTCCTGGGTAAATAATGAGAACTTAAAAAAAACTTTCACTGGTGTAAGAATATTGAAACTTGAAACTATTTGTACTTTTTGCTGACACAATTGGAATCTTTGATGATTTAAGAGTGTCACTCTTTCATTTGATGACTGGTGAGGCTATGATAAGAAAAATAAAATTCTGTGTTTAAATTCTGGCTTATTGTTTAAGCTGTGAGAGCCCAGCAGAGCCAAGCTTCCATTTTGCTCTTGATTGTTTCCTGAGAACTGTACGGGGCTGTAATTGATGGTTCAGGACTCCTGGGTATCTGAAAGAATGGGACAAAACACAGACCAGCGAGCTCATCCAATTCCTACTTGTAGATGGAACAGTTATAGTAGTGCCACAGTCCCCTCCTTGGGCTGTCCTCTTCAGATGCATCAGATATGCATTAGTACATTTACTCCTCACCAAGGTCACAGGGGCTAGGTGCAACTATTATCCCCATTTTACGATGCGGAAATCGAGGCCCAGAGAGGTTAAGTGGAGGGACCATGGTTTGAACCCAGGCAGTCTTACTTTTTTTTTTCTTTTTGGGTTACATTCAATGATGCTCAGGGGTTACTCTTGAATCTGCACTTAGTAATTCCTTCTGGCAGTGCTCAGGGGACTATATGGGATGCTGGAATCTAACCCAGGTCAGCTGCGTACAAGGCAAATGCCCTACGTGCTGTGCTATTGCTCCAGCCCCAGCATTCTGACTCTTAATTGTAATTGTTCTCAATTGTAAAACTTTGCAACAGCTCAGAGTCAGATTCATAATATTATATTATGAAACCTGGGGCATGTAAGGAGACTGATTCTCAGAAGGAAATCAGGTGTGGAAACAGCCCTTGTTTGTATTTGATTCAGCAATTTAATTTAATTTAGTCTGGTAGAGGTAGAGCATGATTCATCTCCTAGCTATGTCTTGTTTAGTAAATTTTTTTTTCTTTTTGGGTCATACCCAGTGATGCACAGGGGTCATTCCTGGCTCATGCACTCTGGAACCACTCCTGGTGGTGTGCAGGGAACCACATGGGATGCTGGGAATCGAACCCGGGTTGACCACGTGCAGGGCAAATGACCTACCTGTTGTGCTACTGCTCCAGCCCCCAAATTTGTATATTTTATTAAAAGACTTGCCCTTCAAAATATCTAGATGCACTCAATATTGGATTTTTCAAAATACGAATAAACTTAGGTAACTTACATATTTTTGTTTGGGGTGGTCATTCTTTTGTCACTTAAGTATATGTTTATAAATTCTGGTAATGACGTTTTGCTACAGATTTTTATGTATGTGCTTTCTGTCACAAACTGTTCTCATGTTTCTTTTTCACTGAATAAATCCTCTAGGACAATTGCTTGGAATTTGGTGGCTAGTTACTATGACCATTTGCCCTATGGGCAGTGTGGCTTGATGACTGCCCAGGAGCCATGGAGTGGGCATTACGTAGTACAAGCTCCTATCTGGGTATCAGGTATGGTGCAGATTCCATCTGTTACTCTCAAAATCCCTCTCTGATGGTAAGAGCAGAAAATACTTTAGAAGGAAATGAGCAGATCGCATATATGTACGCGCATGTATTTGTGTGTGTGTGTGTGTGTGTGTGTGTGTGCGTGCGTGCACATGTGTTTGTGTGTGTGCATCCACCCATATGGAAAATTTTAAATATATGTAGTCTCCATGCTAAGCAAGATCTGCCGCTGTTTTATAAGAATCTTGCTGTTGACACATATTCAAGTTCTACATTTTTTAAAAAAAAATATTAAACATATATAGGCACTTTTTAAACTGTTTAATTACAGTCCTACTATAAGTGTTTTTAAAAGTGGGATGCTGACAGAAAAATAGTGTTCAGAAACAAATTTGTTTTAATTTTAATCTTAACTTTTTTGTGATTTTCTTTTCTAATTAGTGTGTTTTTCTCAGACATTAGTAATTTTAACCTTAATTACATATATGTGTGTATATATATAAAATGGCATTATTCTAAACTCCTTAAGTTCTTGCAAAAATATGAAAATATAATTTGTACTTGTACATCTTTAAATATTGAAACTTGTTCCTACATTATTTAGATCACTATTTTCTGAAGTGAAAGTGGTTCAAAATGTGTATGTGTGTGTGTGTGTGTGTGTGTGTGTGTGTGTGTGTGTGTTAATAGCCTTAGATGCAATTTGGGTAACTTTCTGTTTATTCACTTAGAGATGGTATATTTTTAGGGGGATGCTGATTGATTTTTTTTTCTGAAAAGGAAGCAGTAGGCCAAATGAGTGGAAATCTGAAAAATATTTTCTCTTTTTTTTGGGGGGTAGGTTAGAGTGGGAACATGTAATTTTCTTAGTGCATTTTGAGACTAGCTTTGGAGAGGAAAGAAATAATTTGTTTAAAAGCATGTAGATTCATTTTGAAATGCATTGTTAACTTTCTGTTTTATTTATAGTTATATTAAGATGGATTAAATAGAGCTGAACAAATATTAAGAGGGGGATAATTTTATTTACTCTTGTACAAAACAAGGCTATTCTTCAGCTGACAGCATGATTCATTATTTTTACTAGGCATTTTAAGAATCTCTGCATGTGTACTAGTTAACTGGACCGACTATTAAAAAGTTGAAACATGCAATTAGCAAACTTTTTTTTTTTTTTGCTTTTTGGGTCACACCCGGCGATGCTCAGGGGTTACTCCTGGCTCATGCACTCAGGAATTGCTCCTGGCTGTGCTCGGGGGACCATATGGGGTGCTGGGAATTGAACCTGTGTCAGTCATGTTGGCTGCGTGCAAGGCAAACGCCCTACCCGCTGTGCTATCGCTCTAGCCCCAAACAGTTTCCTCTTAAGTAACATATTTCTTATTAGTTTCAGTCATATGTATTAATAATAAGTATGACTTTAGTTTATTTTTTTAAAGAAGTTCTGTTATCATTATTTTCATCTTATTTGAGTCTTTTTCTTCTTTTCTATAGCTCATACCACTCAGTTTACTCAACCAGGTTGGCGTTACCTGAAGACAGTTGGCCACTTAGAAAAAGGAGGAAGCTATGTAGCTCTGACTGATGGCTTAGGTAACCTTACCATCATCATTGAAACTATGGTAATTATTTGTTGCTGTTATGGGAAACTGACTCTGTTAGTATTGGGAAAACAAGCATAGGGTACAGCTGACCGGATAAACTTTACTGAAGCATAACTGTTGCATGATAAGCATATTTACATTTCTTATTTTCATATCTAGCTTTTTCTTCTTTTTTTCCTGCAAGTTTCTGCCTAGTTATCCCTACACCATTTGTTGACTGTTCTATACTGAATTGTCTTTGTTCTTTTGTTGAAAGTCAATTGGTAATAAATGTGAGGGTCTGGTTCTCCTAGATTCTCAATTATATTCTACTCATTTTCATGTCTATCCTTATGAGAGTTTCACACTTTCCTCTAGAATGCCCAGCTGGTCACTAAACTATGGAGTAATCCTCCTGGTGCTGATCTCAGCTATTCTTGGGTATTAATCTCATATTTTGTTACTTTATATCCCCCAGATGAATGCAATCTTTCTATGTCTATCCCTCTCTTTCTGACTCATTTCGCTTAGCATGATACTTTTCATGTTGTACCACTTGTATGTAAATTTCATGACTTCATCTTTTCTAACAGCTACATAGTACTCCATTGTGTAGATGTACCAAAGTTTCTTTAACCAGTCATCTGTTCTTGGGCATTCAGGTTTCTTCCAGTTTCTGGCTATTGTAAAGAGTGCTGCAGTGAACAAACAAGTGCAGATGTCACTTTGACTATACATTTTTGTCTCTCTGGGATATATTCCCAGGAGTGGTATTGCTGGGTCAAATGGGAGCTCAATTTCTAATTTTTTGAGAATCGTCCATACTGTTTTCCAGAAGGGCTGAACCAGTCGACATTCCCATCAACAGTGAAGGAGTGTCCCTTTCTCGCCACATCCGCACCAGCATCGGTTGCTTTTGTTCTTTTGAATGTGGGCCAGTCTCTGAGGTGTGAGATGGTATCTCATTGTGGTTTTGATCTGCATCTCCCTGATGATTAATGATGTAGAGCATTTTCTCGTGTGCTTTTTTGCCATTCGGATTTCTTCTTTGAGAAAATTTCTGTTCATTTCATTGCCCCATTTTTGGATGGGGTTGGATGTTTTCTTCTTGTGGAGTTTAACCAGTATTTTGTATATCCTGGATATCAACCCCTTGTCAGATGTGTATTCAGCGACTATCTTTTCCCATTCTGTAGGCTGTCTTTGTATTTTGGTCACTGTTTCTTTGGAGGTGCAGAAGCTTCTTAGTTTAAGATAGTCCCATTTATCTATCTCTGTTTTCACTTGCTCGGCCAGTGGTGTGGCATCTTTAAAGATACCATTAGCTTCAATGTCATGGAGGGTTTTGCCAACTTTGTCTTCAATGTACCTTATGGTTTCTGGTCTGATGTTGAGGTCTTTAATCCATTTTGATCTTACTTTTGTACACAGTGTTAGGCAGAGTTCTGAGCCTATTTTTTTGCATGTAGCCGTCCAGTGATGCCAGCACAATTTGTTAAAGAGGCTTTGCTTACTCCACTTCACATTACTTGCACCTTTATCAAAGATTAGATGATCATATGATTGAGGGGAGATGTCAGTGTATTCAACCCTGGTCCACTGGTCTGCAGTTCTGCCTTTTGGGTGCAGTATTCTTTATTCAAAGCTTTTTCTCTCAACAGTTTAATGTGTGATTTTACATTGTTTCTGATAAATCCACTCTTACGTCTTATTGAAGTTCCTCTGTAAGAGATGTCTCCTTCATGCGACATTGTGATACCTTCCATTTCCTCTTTAAAATCTTGTTTTCTTTATTTCTTTGAACATATTTATATTAACTATTCAACATGTTTCTCAGAGGAAAATGTCTTTTATCTGCTTTTTGTGTGAAACTTTCTTATTTCTTTGAATGCTTCATATTGTCATATTTATGTAATGTATCTTAAAATAATTCTGGGTACTGGTTCCTTTTTTAATTTGAGGTTTGTTACTGTTGGCTTACTTGCTTACTCAGTGATTGAAGTATTTCAGCGTACTTATTTCTACTTTATCTGTTCCTCCTTTGAAGGTGTAACTTTTGGGTATGTCATTTGAGATGACAGTGGATGAAGGTTTTCTTCCTTGCTTTGTTTTTAATCACACTTGTCTGTTAATTTTGTGTTAATCACACCTCTCTGTTAATTACTTTGCTGGTGAATTATTTCAGAGCTAGCTGAATTATTATTTCAAAGGAAGCTAGTACACAGCTGGGCTCACGCTAGTTTTTATTTAATGATTAGTTCAAAGGAATATTATTTAATTATTATTTATTTAATTCTAAGAATTAATTTAATTATTTATATAACTTGTGTATTTAATTATTATTTCAAAGGAAGCTAGCACATAGCTGGGGCTCAAGCTAGTTTTTTATTTTAAGCTAGTTTTTATTTAAGAAAAAGAGAAAGTAGCAAAGACACTCCCGCAAGCACAGAAAATAGGGATTCACAGAGGCACACCAATGCTCTGCTCCTTTTTATGCTTTTAGACTTCCCAACTTTCCTTTTTTTCCCCCAGTCTTTTAGTCCCCAAGTGGAATTCTGAGATGCTGACCATATCTAGCCTATTCCATAAGTTGTCATGATAACTGTGAACTCATGGCACTAGTGGCAGTGGTAAAATCATTGTGGTCAATGTACTGATGGTGGGTCCTTAAGTTCTGTGTGTAAAATTACTATTCAAAACTCTTGGTTTTTATGAAGTTACAGTTGTTTATTACCAACTTTAAGAAGGTCATTTTGAATCCCCTGGGCCCTGTGTCCAGGTCTCCCACTTGCTCCTGTGTCCCTGGTCCTTGGTTCAAGGTGGAATCTCACTGGTTTTGACAACCAATGTCTTGTTGTTCTTCATGGCCCACTTGTCCGTTTGCTGATGCTTGTGGCCTGCCTGTCCTGGTTGCTACTTGCTGCTTTTGGTCCCTATGGCTTCCTTGATTTTTCTCTGTCCATTTGCACAAGTAGGATCCAAGACTCTGCCTCTGAACATTGGCAGGTCAAAGAGTTCAAGAGGAAGCTCCCCGTGCACTATGTTCCCTTTTTAAAGTATTACCACGCCCTTTCCATGATCTGGCTAACTATTCCTCATGTTTGAGAGGTTTAAAACCAAACCAACCATCTTTACTAGGTTATCCGGCATCTCTCCACCTCTCTGTAACATGAGCTAGACTTCATGTAACTGTAACCTGTGCCTGATTTATGTTTGTTCTTTCTTGGTTGTAACAAGGGAAAGATCGTGCAGGGGGACATAAAACTTGTGGAATTTTCTCCTCACTGTAAATTTGGCCTTGGCATCACTCTGCCAGACTTGTGATTGAAACAGTAGGGAAGTCTGTTACTCTACTTCTTTTCTCCCTGTCTTTTCTCAATGTTCAGGACCCACTCATACTATTTGCTATCAAATGATACAACAAGTCGTTGGAGCCATTGTAGGTTGTGTACTACAGGTTCTGAAGGTTTCTCCCCAAGTTGTTATGAGTCATGCTTATTAGTGTGATAGCTTTATATAAAAAAGTATATGCCTCAATTAAATATGACACAGTGGTACTCAGTGAGCACATGGCCTTGATAGGCTTGCTCCGTACGGTATTGAGATGGAGCTTCAGCCAGTAAAATAAAATCACACTACTTGTGATGCACAGTGAAGCAAACAGTACATTCAAATGGAGTGTGCCTTTGGCAATTAGTGAAAACTGATGCTGGAATAGGGAATCACTTGTTCTACGTGTTTAGTTGATGTTAGGTGTATCTTTGAAGATTATATTTTAGGTGAGGAGTCTTTTCACTGAAAGCATGTTTGACTTTTGTTTGATACTTTTTACTTAGTAAATCATCATAACATAAAATGTAATCTCTCCATGCCAGGAAATGATTCTGAAATTTGGCTATTAATTCAAAGATTGAGCCAGTATAAATACTATAGATCATTGAGTAGGTATAGTATATGTTATAACAGTAAAGGTTATGCTAGACAAAAAGTTTTTAAATCCCAGTATCCCTCCCTCCCATCCCATCCCCCATCCCACCCCGCCTCTGTGGCAGGGCACTCCCTTTTGTTCTCTCTCTCCTTTTGGGTTCTGTAGTTTGCCAAAGAGGTATTGGGTGGCAATCATGTTCGGTCTATAGTCTACTTTCAGCATGGACCTCCCATCCTGGGCTGATCTTCCCAGCACCCTTTATTTGGTGCTCCCTTGTTTATCTGAGCTGCCTTTACCCCTAGAGTGTGAAGCTGGCCTCCAAGCCATGGGGTAAACATCTTGATATTTGTCACAGCTATTCTTGGGTGTTAATCTCCTATTTTGTTACTTTACGTTCCCCAGATGAATGCAGTCTTTCAATGTCTGTCCCTCTCTTTCTGGCTCATTTCACTTAGCATGATATTTTCCATGTAGTACCACTTGTATGTAAATTTCATTGGTGGGGGTGGAGAATGGTAACTGGTGCAGGTATGGGTACTTGATCATTGTATAACTGAAACCCAAGCACAAAAAATTTGTAAGCCTACAACTGTACCTCATGGTGTTTCACTAATAATAATAATAATAATAATAATAATAATAAACTCACAAAGAAAGAATAAACAAAAAGTTTTAAAAAAAGTTTTTAAGATTTGGAATGACATTTTAATGTTGTTGTACAGTCTTAGGCATTGGATTATTACTTTTTGTTTCTTAAGATGCTTTTGTTTTATTCAAATAATCTAGTAACTTTTCTTTCTCCTCAGAGCCATAAACATTCTAGGTGTATCCGGCCTTTACTTCCTTACTTCAACGTGTCCCGACAATTTGCTACTTTCACTCTAAAGGGTTCTTTTGTAAGTAAATACATAGAACTTACATTTTGGTTTTGATTTGAAAATTTATATATTTTTATCATGCCTAGAAGTTCTGAAGTGAAGATTTAGGTTAAGCACTATTAAGGGTTTGCCTATAAAGAGGCAAAATTCCTGGGGCCTGCTGTCTTTTCTCAAACCAGGGTACAAACCAGTAGGAGGTAAAACTCTGCCTATAGCCTTGACACTTTGAGTCGCTTTTAGGAAAGTTCTTGTTGGCAAAAGAGTTGGCAAAAGTTCTTGTTGTCATGCACTTTGGGAAAATTTTAAGCATTAATCTTTAGGGTAATCTCTATGGAAAGCAAGGTATAAAAGATGTGGGTCTTTGCTGTTTTTACCAATGATTATATTTGAATGCAGGAAATACAGTGCCTTTTCAGATCACAGATTGCATAAGAGTTAGGTTTTTAATTTTTTAAAATTTTATATTTTAGTGAATTTTTGTGCTTGGGTTTCAATTATACAATGATCAAATACCCATTCCTCCACCAGTGCCCATTTCCCACCACCACGGATCCCAGTATCCCTTTCCCCCATCCCCCCATCCCACCCTGCCTCTGTGGCAGAGCATTCCCTTTTGTTCTCTTCTTTTGGGTGCTGGGTTTGCAAAAGAGGCATTGAGTGGCAATCATGTTTGGTCTGTAGTCTACTTTCAGCAGAAGCAAGATAATTTTTATTGAACAAAAACTTAAAAGGATGGGTAGGGAGAGAAAAAGAGGAAGTATGTGTTCAAGAGATAACTCTACCTTCTCCAGAGTGGAAAGAATAAGAAAAGAGGCATAGAGATAATCAAGTGAAACACATATCCAAGGTAGAACCTGGGCTTGAAGAACAAATAAGTCAATAAATAATTTTTCATACCAGAAAATTCCTTAAAAGCTCGTTATCCAGGAACAGTGAGCATTTTTGAAGCAAAGACTCTAAACATTTTCTGACATTTGCCCCATATATATTTAGAATTTATAGAAAGTAAAATATTTGTTTTAATAATATCTTTTCAAATGTTGCTATTTAAAATTTGAGGAGAATCTTTTGGTAAACCAAAACAGAGAGGGTGCATTGTCATTGGTTCATTTGGGTTGGTCCTAATTTTGGAAACCCTTAGAGGATATGATAAATCACTATGCTTTTCTTGTGTTTTCTCCTCAGAGTGAAATACCAGAGTTGCATGTGTGGTATACCAGAATTGGAAGACCATCTCAGAGATATCTTTTTAATCAACTGGATTCTATATGGGTAGTTTTAAAATAAATTTCTGTATTTTGAGCATTGCATCAGTACCAGGGAATAGAAATTTGATGAGCAAATTAAGAATTTAAAATTTCACGATTGATTTTATGTATGGCTGAAGAATAGTTGAAATGTTTGTTAAAAACTTTTTTTGGAGGGTAGTGTTATATAAATATGCTTTAAGGCAGTATAGAAATTTGTGTGTTCATATAGCGTGTTTGTTCTTCTGTGTTTGATTTTTCTTGGTGACACACCATCATTTGACAGCCCATATCAGAAGTTTGAGGCTCATTTAAAGATACTTTCCTACACACTCCGTGATCAAATGTAGAATCTATTCTCTGCATATGTCCATTACCCATTTCTTGAACGTCATTGCATTGCTGCTGCTAGATTTCAGTTCCTCTTTATCTTCTCCTGGGCTCTGGAAACTGTCTTCTGTTTTCTCAGCCTCTAAACTGACTCCTCCTAGCCACCATCTGTTACGCTGCTTACCAGAATGATGTATGTAGGGGGCCAAGCCACAGTAGTACTGGTAGGGCGCTGGCCTTGTGCACTGCTGACCCAAGTTTGGCCCCTGGTTCCCCATATGGTCCCCTGAGCCTGCCAGGAATGGTTCCTGAGCATGCAGCTAGGAGAAAGCCCTGAGCTCTGCTGGGTGTGGCCCCAAACAAACAACCTGCAGAATGATGTATCTCAAATGCAGAATGGGGAAGTCAGTCACGCAAAGTGCCTGGGATAGTTCCCGTAAGTTCACATCCCTTAGCTTAGAATACTGGTCGTCGTGATTGAATTTGAGGTTAAAGACTGCTTTCCTGTCAAGAGACATGGCTAACTAATCTCATCTCATGCCAGTTGACCTCTCTCTGACTTTGTACATGCTTGTTTATTTTCATCTGTCCTCCTTGAGATTCAGCTTGTGTCATGCTCCTTCCTGAAGCTTTCCCTCACAGTCTTCGCTCACAGCCATTTTGGGCTGACTGTGCTTGTCTAGTCAGAACTTTCCCACTCTGCACCCTGAAGACAGGGTGGGCGTGCCCTACTAGCCCACCAAGGTGTCTGCTCTAATGTGGTGTCGGCTCTAGTCCGCTCTTTTCAGCATATGGTGGTTTCTCAGAAAACGTCTTAGAGAATGAATTGACCCCCACAAGTACATTCCTTAATCTAAATGAACACCCAATCTTCTACTTTTTCTGCTTTGTGTTACGGTTCTATGAATCACCTTGTCACTATCAATGACTGAGCACTTTGTGGGGCTGGAGCGATAGCACAGTGGGTAGGGCGTTTGTTTGCCTTGCACGCAGCCAACCTGGGTTCGACTCCCAGCATCCCATATGGTACCCCAGCACCACATGGAGTAATTCCTGAGTGCAGAACCAGGAGTAACCCCTGAGCATCGCCAGGTGTGACCCCCCCAAAAAAAAACAACAAAAAACTGAGCACTTTTTATTCTAATAAAAGAATAGTCTTTATTTCCATATAGAAAATTTTGATACATAGTGAGGGGGGATAAAATAGACTTTCCCATGGTAAGTAATACCATTTTGGATGATATCTGTGCCACCATGTGAAGTCAGGCATTTCATAGTCCTGACCCTAGTGAAATAACGTCAGGAAAAAGCTCCCAAGGGCCTGGCTGTTAGATTGATTGAACTTGAACTTGAGGTAACTTGAACTTCACACGTGGTCAGGAAGTTCCAACAAAATGGCATGGCTGTTACTTAGACCCAAGCTGCTGAGCACAAGTGAGATGGCCCCGAGAGCGAGGCCGTGAGTATAGCATCGTCCTCTCTTTCAGCTTCTGGACAGCAGCACTGCTAGTTTCACCCTGGAACTGAAAGAGGACGAACTGTTCACACTGACCACCCTGACGACCGGGAGCAAAGGCAGCCACCCGCTTCCTCCCAGATCAAAGCCCTTCCCACGTGTTTACTCAGATGACTTCAATGTGGGTAAGTTTTTTTTTTTTTTTCGCCACCAAAGCATCACTTGGTTACCTTTATTATTTTTTTTTCTTTTATTGGACTGGAGCGATAGCACAGCGGATAAGGTGTTTGCCTTGCACATGGCTGACATGGCCGACCCGGGTTTCATTCCTCCGCCCCTCTTTGAGAGCCCAGCAAGCTACCACACAGCAAAGCCCCCTGCAAGCTACCTGTGTCGTATTCAGTATGCCAAAAACAGTAACAGCAAGTCTCACAATTTGTTGTGAGATGTTACTGGTGCCCACTCGAGCAAATCAATGAACAGTGAGAGGACAGTGCTACAGTGCTATTAGCAATCTTGGTTGATAGACTTCTACTTGTCTAGCTAGTTTTACGGTGGAGTGTGTGAGAAACGTGTGTTCATTTAGCTTGAAATTTGGACATGGGAAATGAGAACCAAATTTTGTGTTCCTATAAATTGATGCTCAAGGATCCAGTATGTTTGGGGGCCAGAGAAAGCATAGAGGTTATTGACCAAGTGAAAGTTACGATATCTCAAACTCGTTTTTGTTGAAATTAAGATTTGTAGATATTTCATGAAACCGTGACCCACGTCTTTTGAGGGGGGGCTTAGATGTGTTCCTACCTACCTTCCTCAGTGCACTGAGTACCATGGGAGCTAGTGGGAATTACCTGCTCTCTTTGTGTTACTGAGTTCATTTACTCTCTTACTATGTCTAGGACTTAACTCCACTGATTTATTGGGATGATCTGCCCTAGAGCCTATAGACAGCCTTCTCATTATTGGGGATTCAGCAGAGGAAGTGGCCATGATGCTTATGATTACTTAGAAAGTGACGAAATTTGTCTAGTAGGTGTTGTTCTGTAGCATGAGGGACCTCATGGCTTACGTGGACTATTCCATGGCTGTAGGAGAGAAGTCAGGAGGGAGACCCTGACTGGCCCTTCCATTTTTTTTTTAATCGAATCACCGTGAGATGCAGTTACAAAGCTTTCATGTTTGAGTTTCAGTCATATAATGATCAAACATCCATTGCTCCATCAGTGCACATTCTCTACCACCAATGTCCCCAGTATTATACCCTGCCTCCGTGGCAGACAGTTTCCCTCATACCCTCTCTCTACTCTTAGGCTTTATGGTTTGACACTGGGTCTTCCTGTGGCTTGCTGGGCTGCTTGCTTAGTCACACAGAGAGCCTCCTTCAATCCCTGCCCCCGCCCCCAGTCACACCAGGGCATCCCAGCTGCTCTTCCTGAGAAACCATCTCCTGATGGGTAGGAAAAGAGCTCTGTGATCTCCTGGAGTCTTCTCAGTTATTGGGATAACACAGTCAATAGTGATTCCCCAAGGACTTCATTGCTTAGTTTCTCTGATCAAAGGTACTTCTTGCTGCAGTAGATAAGGGGTCTGTGTGGGAGATGGGCTGTGATTGAGATTGAGAAACTTCTGTAGCCCCCAAACAATTTACTCTCTGAAGAAATGCAATTCTAAAGCTTCAACTCTAAGGCTTGATGCCTTATTGGCTCTTAAAAAAGGGGAAAAAAAACTAAAATTAAAAATGATATGCCAACGAGTGGCTCTCCGGCACGGCCATGGCACCAGAGGCACTCGCACTTAATCCAGAGACCAGCAGCTTGCGGCAAAAATGTGAATGGACTGTGCATTAAACTATGGCACCATGCCCCCGCCCCGGGAGGGAAAGGGTGTCTGTCTCTTCCGCCTTTCTCCCCCCTCCCCCTCCCCCAACAGCATGGTGGCAGCCGCCTCAGAGCTTATTGGAAATCCAGGTATGAGCCGGCGGTGACGGGGCAACTGCAGTCTCATGGGAAGAGGGACAGAACCAGCTTGTCCTAGCCATGAGTTGCCCCTACGAGCGGCTCTCCAGCATGGCCATGGCACCAGACGCACAGAAACCAATCTCATTATTAACTGGCTCTTGGCAGAAATCCCTCCAGACTTAATTAGTAAAATATCAGAAATCCAAAATCATATATGATATTATCATATGGTTTTCATAACCACCAATAGAAAACAAATTATTTCACAATACCTTTTCAGCAGGTCTGATTGTTGGGGGGAAATTCCAAACAATAATGGTGCATCTTTTTGTCGAAATAATATAATCAAAGTAGAGATAGAGTTCAGTAGAAATCATCTGCCTCACAGGCATTGGGAGGGGTGGGAGGGAAGATATATTGGAGTTCTTGGTGGTGAAAAATAATTACTGGTGAGGGGAGGGGTGTTTGATCATTGTATGACCGAGACTTAAACCTGAAAGCTTGTAACTTTTCTCATGGTGATTCAATAAATAAATTTAAAAAAATGATATGCCAGACTTTAGCATTATTCTAATAGGGTTCTTGATGTCTCAAATAATGTGATTAATTTGAAAACACTTGGAAAAACATGAAGCTTGAAATCCTATGATTGAAATCTCTCTTCTTTTAACATAATCATTGAAAGTTTATAATTGAATAAATCTAAAAGTAGATTGATAGATAGCTTCAGTCCCAAATTAGTTGTTGTTTCATATTAGCAATGGAAGAAAAAATGTAATATTTAATAAATTCTATGCTTGATATAGTAAGCTTTTTATAGTATTGGACAACTGATGACTTTGATTAGTGATTTAAAACCTGATTTGATAGAAATTTTAAAAAAGTATTGGTTACTTGATGTTGGCTTATATACACATTCCTTATATATGTCACTGTCACTGTCCTCCCGTTGTTCGTCGATTTGCTCGAGCGGGCCCAGTAACATCTCCATCGTGAGACTTGTTGTTACTGTGTTTGGCATATTGAATACGTCATGGGTAGCTTGCCAGGCTTTGCTGTGCAGGTGAGATACTCTCAGTAGCTTGCCGGACTCTCCAAGAGGGGCGGAGGAATCGAACCCAGCGATACATAAAATATATAATTCTTCTCTTTTTTACTTCTCTTGTCTTCCTCTTACTTAGAAATGAAGGAACTACTGACAAAAGGCAGTTATATAACTTTTTCTGGGAGCACAGAGGGAGCTAGAATTTGAATCCAGATCTGCCTTCAGTATTCATTATCTTTTGTCTGACAGTTGCATGGGTTAAAACTTGCTCTTTCAAGCCTGTATTTTCTCTTGAACACGTATTCCTCTCCCCCCTGGGACCTTTCTGGATAAATTTCTTTCAGTAGAAACTTACCTTGCTTCCCATAAAAAAGTAAAAAAAAATTTTTTTTCATGGGTTAAAACTCTGCAAAGTCTGTACATAAAACTGATCATAATAAAAAACTGAGCATGCTGATATTTAATAATGATGATGAAAAATCAATATCTATGAAACAGAAACTTTGCCTGGATATATAATATGTCAACGGCTTGAAAAAACGGTTTGTAATGTGTAATCTCAGGACTGATTTTGTAAGAACTTGATGCTAAATGAAATTGGTTGTTTTTATAAATAGATTACCCGGAATTCAGTGAAGCGCCAAATTTTGCTGACCAGACGGGCGTGTTTGAATACTTCACGAACGATGAAGACCCCGGAGAGCATCGATTCACACTGCGCCAAGTCCTTAATCAGCGGCCGATTACTTGGGCTGCCGATGCATACAACACACTAAGCGTCATCGGCGATTACAAATGGTACCTACAGTTCATGTTTTTAATGTCGGTCTGTCTGAAATGACCTTTTGCTCTTGTCAGATAAATTTTGAAGTGGACGCTTTTCAGTGCTCCTCCCGGACTGAGAACTTGGGGTGTGTAAACGTTGAGTGTCCCGGTGACCTCAAATTCACAAAGTCTTCTGTTGCCTGAGTCCTGATCTTATTCCTGATCTTATTTATACAAATGAGTGGTCATCATAGCAGCAGTGTTTCATTTTAATATGTAATTATAATTTAATTATACAAGCGCATGGAATTATAACAACATTTATAAATAGATTCGGTCATTTCTATGTTGCACTGGAGTGGATTTTGTTGGTCTGATATTGCCCTCTGGTGGATCTGTAGTAGAATTACACTGTATTAGTCTGTAGGAAGTCAGTTTATCAAGTGACGGTAGATGGCAATAATAAAATGCGAATCAAAGAGTGATTGTCTAGTTAGTTCGGCTTTTCTCTTGGCATTTGTCAAGGAGACGTGTTATATTTGTTCTTTCCTTTAAATATAATAACCAGTTTATACTGTATCTCTTTAAGTCACTATGTAATGTGGCTTACCTATTACAGTATAATACAGTTTTTCTATTAAAAAGTTACATATTTTCAGGTGCTTCTTTTATAGTCTTTTATCTGACACAATAATACTGTGAAGTATAAAATATAAGCACACCAGGTTTTGTGACAACAACTATTAATGCTATGCCACCAGATAGTCAGATCTGTAGATTGGAAATTGGATGGGAGAGAAAGGAGAATTCTGGAAAGAGTCGAATGACTCTCAGTGAAATGCTGCAGAAAGCCTTTATCCCTCCTGTAACTGCCTTGCTCCTTGTTAAAAATTCCAGTTCTAGCCCCAACCTCTGGTATAAATCTTGAGCAACTTCCATATTTGACGTCTTTGAGACCCTTATAGCATCTTGGGGGGGGGGAGGAGAGAGAGAGAGAGAGAGAGAGAGAGAGAGAGAGAGAGAGAGAGAGAGAGAGAGAGAGAGAGAGAGAGAGGTGTTTCAGCCTAACTCAGGAAAGCATCTTCACACTTCAGGGATGCCACAACACCATTCTCCTTATCCACTTTGCTCTTCCGATCACATCGGCGGGGTTGATGAGCATCACCCCCATTTCTTTCTAACGTCCTGTTATAAGATAGGTTCCCATGTGTCTTTAAGAGTTGGGTTCCATTTGTTTTTACAGGGGTCACTTTCAGTGGCATACTGGGGCGGCTTCCGGCAGTATTCAGCCCATGGTACAGGCCTGATAGTTCGTTGTTGATCCCTTGGTTCTCTGTTAGTGACCACAGCTATGAACTACAATTGATGGTGCTCAGAGTTAGATGTCAGGCAGGGATCTAACTCAGGACCTTGCACATGATAGAAGTGTGCCAGACATGAGCTCTCTCGCCTGAACTGTCTTCTTGGCTCTGGGTTCCCTATTTTGACCATTAGGTTGGAAGCCAGCCACTGTAGAAAACTTTCTATGTCCTATTGCCTGAACTCATGAGTTTACAGAAGGCTTTCTGTGAACTCAAACTCCCTTATGGATTGAAATTTGAAAGACTTTTTAATTAAAGGGATGAGGTAGAGCACCGTTCAATGATTAGCCAAAACTTTTCCTAACTTTGAAGATTGTATAGTATTTAAAGAGCTTAAAGATTGAAGCATTATCCAATATTCACCAGCAGTGGGGGAAGGAAAGAACAGTCGATTCAGGAAAAAAATCAATTTCTAATCAGGCACAGCAGTTATGCATATCAAGAAAGGACTGTTTGATCTTTATTTTTGTTGTTGTTGGGACACACCCAGCAGTGCTCAGGAATCATTCCTGGTCATGCACAGAGGACCATACATATGTGTTGCCGGCACTGAACCTGAATTGGCTACGTGCCATTAGCCATTGTACTATTAACCACGTGCTATTTCTATGGCCCTGTTTGAGAGTTCTTAAACCCTCCTTCATGTGACTCCATCACTAAGGGGTGTGCAGTGACTCTGTCCTCCTGTGGAATGTGAGCTGAGTTTAGATGCTCGCTTTCTAATGCCCTTTCAGATCCATTCACCTCCCTTGTCAGATGTTATTTCCCAATATTTTATCCTCTATTTGAAGTAACTAGATTTGTTTAGAGAGCCACAGACACCCCATGTTTCTCTTTCTGACTGCAATATCCACGTATTGTGGGGAAAAGAAAGCAGGGAATGGGGAGTCCCGCAGGTACCTGCGAGTTCTGATGCCGAATTACTTACCTGTCAATGTGATGTAAGTGAGAAAAGTTGCTCTGCTCTCATTCTAACTCTAAGTTTCTGGTGCTGACAGTAATCTATAGAGTTTTTTTTTTTTTTCTGTTTCTGATGAGCCAGAAAGGAGTCTGGGGGTATATAAGAAGTGAGATTGACGCTACAAAAGTGGAGCAAAAGTGTCCTAGGGCCCATTAGTGTTGTCACATTCAGGGCCACCGTGAGTCAGCTGGAGGCGTGGGGGCCCATGTTCAACCTTTCCTTTAACCCTATGACTTATAACTTTAGAATGAGCTAAAAAGCATTTCTCGATGAGAGTTCAACTCTGCTGAGTCTATTACCGGAGTTTCACCATTTTACTGAGTGTAGAGTCAGGAGTAACCCCTAAGCATCACTGGGTGTGACCCAAAGGGAAAAAAGGTGTGAAAGGTGATTTCACACCTTTCCACATGAGTAAAATGGTGAAACTCCGGTAATAGACTCAGCAGAGTTGAACTCTCGTCGAGAAATGCTTTTTAGCTCATTCTAAAGTTATAAGTCATAGGGTTAAAGCAGTAATCGCCCCCATCAGCTCCCAGTGGTCTACACCTGCTCCCCGTTGCTGATGAAAAATCGAATAAGCCATCTGGTTCAGAGTTTGGTGTCAACTTACCTTTTGTGGATTTCGACCAAAAATGCTTTCTTTTAATATATTCCTGGAGAAACTGTTTTGTTATAGAGAGATAAGAAATGTGTGCTTCGGACACTAAAAAAACAGTCAATATTTCCTAGTGTTGATTCATTAAGAGAGGCAGCGGAATGACTCAGGTTGTGTCACACTTAAAGCCAAACTTAAAAGTCATCACCGCTTTTGAGAATGCATCCCTGCTCCAGGGCTGTTAGCCAGCCTCGTATCCACTCACGCGGGGCTTAGAAGCTCATGGCCACTAAAATCCCACGGTGGTGTGCATTAGGAATGACATGTTGGGCACTAACCGTTGGTTTTGTTCTGCAGGTCCAATCTGACCATAAGGTGTGATGTGTACATAGAAACTCCTATGACGGGAGGTGTGTTCATTGCGGGAAGAGTAAATAAAGGTGGGATTTTGGTTAGAAGTGCCAGAGGAGTTTTCTTCTGGATCTTTGCAAACGGCACCTTCAAAGTTACAGGTGATCTCGGTAAGTGACTTCTTTTAGAGCCCTGCTTCTTCATGTTGGTTACACGTTGAAATCACCTGGACATGGGTTGGAGTCCATTGGGTAAGGTGTTTTCTTTGCATGTGCCTGATCGGAATTCGATCCCCGATACCCCATACAGTTCCCCAAGCACCACCAGGAAGGAGTAATTCCTGAGTGTAGAGTCAGGAGTAACCCCTAAGCATCACTGGGTGTGACCCAAAGGGAAAAAAGAAATAGAAATCACCTGATCATGATCACGATCACGACCATTTTGTTATTCGTCGATTGCCTCGAGCAGGCCCCAGTAACGTCTCCTTCGTCCTAGCCCTGAGGTTTTTAAAAAAGTGTCATATTCAAGGCTCTTTCAGAGTTAGGAGTATGAGACCCATCATTGTTACTGGTATTTGGCATATTGGGTATGCCACGGGGAGTTTGCCAGACTCTGCCAGTGTGTGGGCAGGTTACATTCGATAGCCTGCCAGTTTGTCCAAAGTAGGAATGAGATAAAAGATGTCATGCGACTGCAAATGCGGCTGCGTGATTCCGGGAGCTGGGTTTTATAGTCTCTGGGTCTTGGCCGTTGATGGGATTACACTGCGCCAGGGGGCCAGTTGGTGGGTGTGATCCCTGCCTACTGGAATTTGGAGGATCTGGGTGGAAGATGTTCAGCCCCGATCCGAGCAGGCTTGGAGATCTCAGCCCCGGGACCCGCATGCCTTTGTTCCTCTGCTGGTACATTCATGTGTGCGGAGAGTGGTCTCAGCATGGTGGTGGTTGGTTCTGGAGGTCTTCGGCTGCCGGAGCCCTGCTTGGGGCAGGGAGGGAAACTCAACTCACTCCCTCCAAGGGGCCCCAGTGAGGATAGCCAGGTGCGGGGGCAGGGGACTCCTGAAATCACCTGAACAGACTCAAAACTTTTGGAAGTCTGGGTCCCACCCTTGGAGATTATTCTAATGTCATGGCATTGTCATGGTTTGTGGTCTGGCCCTGTACCTGATCTTTAGAACAGTAGAAACACTCTCCAGGAGTTCATAGGAGGAAAGTTTGAACACCTCTGTGTTGTAGCACTTGACTTACTAAATAACATGCCATTCTGCTTCCATTCATTCGTGGAAGAGCTTTACTTAAGGGTGCTTGTATATATAATCGAGAAGAGATTCATCACACATAGGAAATGAGAATCAGTTCAAAATGAAGGAGTTAGTACATACTGAGAGGCAACACGTAAATGAGGAACTTGTGCAAAGCCTGATCGGGTACTGTCCACTGGAGCAGGGTTATCAGACAGAATTTTAATAGTTTGGGTTATGGTCAGGGAACATTCAGGAAATAGCACGTATCAAAGCAGCACTATAAGAATGGTGCTAGTGTGTTTCTAGAGATCAGAGGAGAGGGATTGAGGAGCTTGAATTGGAGAACTCCCGTTTCTTAATTCAGCTTGACTTTTTTCAGTCATCTGAATAGCCTTGATTCATGTAGAATAATACTTGATATAGAACAGATACAATTCACTCTGTTTTGGGTAGACAGCACTTCATTCAAACTAGGATATTTTGGGGGGTGCATTTAAACTAGGATATTTTGGGGGGTGACTTCTTGATTCTCAGTCATTTGACTTTCTTCCAGATTAAAAAAAAACTTCTTTTTCATAATTTGCTATTTTTTCTTAAAACTTTGCCTCTTTCTCACATGAAAGGGATTTATAAATAAAAATTAAAATTGATGAGGACATTTATAGACCTATTTTTTATTTACTTCTATACCCCAGTTTGCATAAAAATGTCCTATGTTAAAGAAATCTTGAGTGGAAAAGGTTTTAGAAACCCTGTTCTAGCAAGGATATTGGAGTAGGAATTGCAGAATTATATTATTGTCCTAAGTCTGTTTAGATTCAGTTGAGGTAAAGAATGGGATTTTTAAGATGATTCATCTAAAGCAGAGTTTCACTTATGGTTTCAGATCTGAAATGCAAAAGTGAAAAAAGTGCCCCCTCATTTTTTTCCACTGTATTATCTGTTGGGCTGGAGTGATAGTACTGCAGGTAGTGCATTTGCCTTGTAGTGACCGACCTGGGTTAGATTCCTCTGTCCCTCTCAAAGAGCCTGGCAGCTTCTGAGAGTATCCCACCCACACGGCAGAGCCTGGCAAGCTACCAGTGGTGTATTCGAAATGCCAAAACCAGTAACAACAAGTCTCACAGTAGAGACATTACTGGTGCCCACTCAAGCAAATCGATGAACAACAGGACGACAGTGCTACCATGCTACAGTATTTTCAGTTATTGATAATATTACCTTGTAACCATTTGCACTAGCTGGGATGCCTGTGGTCATGTTTGGCTATTCCTTATCTGTCATGTTCAAGTCTACAGGTATAAATATATATCTGAACTGTAGCTTTGAGAACATTATGCTCTGGTTGGTTTGTCAGTCTATTTTTCTAGCTCTTTGGTCTACTCACATGTAGTGTTTGGGTCACAGTACTTGTTGAGTGCATGCCTGAATGAAGGACTTTTTTTCCCCAGCTATGTTTATTAAGACACTGTGATTTTCAGAGTTGTTCATAGTGTAGTTATTTCAGCCACACAATGTTCCAACACCAATCCCACCACCAATGTCTTCTTCCCTTTACCAACCAATATCCCCTGGTTCCCTCCCATCTCCAGCCTGTCCTCTTGGCAGGCATATAACATTTATTTCATATTAGTTGGCCTAATAAAACTTAAAGGAATGGCAAATAAAATAATCAGAAAATAAACCAATGGAAGTCAATTTGTGATAATTATGTGCTATATGTTTTTAACCTTTCTTAATCTAGTAGAGACCAACCATATGCATCATTCGTGAGTGCAATACTCAATGCCACTATTACTATCACTATCACTATCCTCCCATTGTTCATCTATTTATTCGAGTGGTCCCAGTAACGTCTCCATTATGACACTCGTTGTTACTGTGTTTGGCATATCGATTGCGTCATGGGGAGCTTGCCAGGCTTTGCCATGAGGGCAAGGTACTCTTGGTAGTTTGCTGGGCTCTCCAAGAGGAGTGGAAGAATCGAACCTGGCTCAATGTAATCAATGCCACATGATGGAAAATTTCTCCTGTCCTTTAAAGGAGCTCTTTGAACGATTCTTGCAAATCTGGTTTCAAGGATACAAATTCCTGTTGCCTGTCTGTGTTCCCTGTCCGTGAAGTTGTGTATAGTTCCTTCAAATATGAATGATAATCTAGTTGGATAGAGTATTCTTGGTGAGGGTTTATTTTGTTGAGTTTTTGTGCCCTAGTCTCCCATATTCTTCTGACTCCCAGAGTCCCATTTGATAGATCTGTGCGTCTGTGGTCTTTACTATGTACCTATGTATATAAGTTACTGTGCTGCATTCACTAGTCTGTCTCTATTTTTAGATTTTTGTCCATTTTGAGTGTAATGTGTCTTGGAGTTTTCCTAATTGGGTCTATTTTCACTGGGACCCCTCAGGCCTCTTGGGTCTCGTTGCCTATAATCCTCAACTCTGGAAAGTTCTTA
Organism: Sorex fumeus; assembly: GCF_029834395.1. Classification (NCBI taxonomy): domain Eukaryota; kingdom Metazoa; phylum Chordata; class Mammalia; order Eulipotyphla; family Soricidae; genus Sorex; species Sorex fumeus. Next base: position 7,473,846 of record NW_026606155.1, read on the forward strand.
TAGATGTTTTAACTATGATTTCATATATATATATATATAAATTATTAGTGAAACACCATGAGGTACAGTTGTAGATTTACATTTTTTGTGCTTGGGTTTCGATAATACAATGATCAAATACCCATCCCTCCACCAGTGCCCATTTTCCACCACCATGGATAATATCCCCTCCACCCCCATCCCCCCCATCCCACCCTGCCTCTGTGGCAGGGCAATCCCTTCTGTTCTCTCTCTCCTTTTGGTTGTTGTGGTCTGCAAAAGAGGCATTGAGTGGCAATCATGTTCAGTCCATAGTATACTTTCAACATGCATCTCCCCTCCTGGGAGGATCCTCCAAACACCCTTTATTTGGTGCTCCCTTCTCTATCTGAGCTGCCCTTTCCCCTAGAATGCCTGGCTGGCCTCTAAGCTATGGAGTAATCCTCCTGGTGCTGATCTCAGCTATTCTTGGGTATTAATCTCATATTTGTTACTTTATATCCCCCAGATGAATGCAATCTTTCTATGTCTATCCCTCTCTTTCTGACTCATTTCGCTTAGCATGATACTTTCCATGTTGTACCTCTTGTATGTAAATTTCATGACTTCATCTTTTCTAACAGCTACATAGTACTCCATTGTGTAGATGTACCAAAGTTTCTTTAACCAGTCATCTGTTCTTGGGCATTCAAGTTTCTTCCAGTTTCTGGCTATTGTAAAGAGTGCTGCAATGAACAAGCAATTAACTATGATTTATTAATTACATTTGCACTCTGTTATTCAGGGATCCCAGTGATTCTTATATTGTTCTCCTTGAACTCACCCCATAGTTTGCTGTTCATTTATTTTCAGACTGTTTTCTAGTTTCTGTTGTTTCCTAGTGGTTTCTTCCTTCTCATCTTGGAGCTCCTCAAGCTTTGGCTCAGCTCCTGTTATTCTGCTACTCAGAGCTTCTGTTGACTTTTTAAAAAATGTATCACCTACTGTATTCTTCTTTTGTGTCATTTCTGACGAGTAATTTTTTCATTTTGACTTTCACACTTTCTTGTGCTTTGCTGACTACCTGTGCCACAAAGGGTTTCTTTTTTAAATTAAAAAATAAAAGATTTAAAAATGAAGGGATGTAGTTGTTCATTTAGACTGACTTTACTATATACAAATGTCACCTGTTAATCCCCACAGAGTTACATGGTTTTATGTTTAGATGTAAAAAAGCATTGTTAACAACATTAACTTATATAATCAAGTTATGTAAGTTTATAATCTTCTTGTGTTGCAGCTGGGTGGATCATATATACTTCCGGGCATGTTGATGTTACAGAAAAAAACTGGTATACACTCACTTTAACTATTAAGGTAAGTCTTGATGATCGGAATTCCTGGATTTGAAATGTTCTGTGTTTTGCCTTTCTGGCACTTTATGTTATCAAATGAGAATGGAAAGTATGATAAACAATAGAAGTAAACAGTCTTCCCTGAACAACAAATCATTAGTCCCTAGGATGATAATATGTGCCTGGATAAACCACGTGAGAGCTAGCAGTAGGTAACTTTAAACTCTGTGATTAATTTTTTTTATGACAAAAACCAGTTGTAATTAGATCAATAATTAATTTATTGAAGTTTGCTTGAACAGAGACTGTAATTCAAGTTTGTTTAAATAGAGATAAGCAGTCATGTAATTTATTTTTGATGTTTGACTTATTTGATTATGAGACTGACGCGCTGCCTACTGCGCTATTTAGTTTTGACTTTCTACTGTATCCACCATTTTTGTACTCTATTTTGAGAATGGGGGGCTTGGGACTCTCTCCTGGCAGGGCTCAGAGGGATATATGTGGTGCCCGGGATCAAATCTGGGTCAGCTACATGCAAGGCAAGTGCCTTACCCACTGTACTGTATCTGGCCCCTGTAAGCACAAGGTTTTTGAAAAATGTCTATGTATATTTTTGTCAGAGAAGTATTACAGTAATCACAGAAATACAAATCTAAGAATCACTGTCATCTGTCACTGTCCTCCCGTTGTTCATTGATTTTCTTGAGCGGGCCCAGTAACGTCTCCATTGTGAGACTTGGTTGTTACTGTGTTTGGCATATCGAACATGCCATGGGTAGCTTGCCAGGCTTTGCCATGCTGGAGAGATACTCTCGGTAGTTTGCCGGGCTCTCCAAGAGGGGTGGAGGAATTGAACTCGGGTCAGCCATGTTGGCTGCATTCAAGGTAAACACTCTACCCGCTGTGCTATTGCTCCAGCCCAAATCTAAGAATACTTGTCAAAAATCACTGATTCATCATAAGCTATTGATTGACATGCATCCCAGGAGATTGTGTAGAGAAGTTCTTTTGTTTAATTTACTACTGGCTCCTTGGACAGTCTTGTCATGGTTCTGTTGAGATTATAATTAAGATAAATAATGAATTACAAGGAACTATTTTGAATTTTCCTTTTCTCACCTCACCATCCAAAATTTTAATACTGATGTTTCAGGCTTGGTTTGGTTGTATTTAATGAGCCTGTACTTAATAGGCATATGGGTCTCGTCCTTCATACTGAGAACTGAGATGGTAAAGACTAGATTTTCTTGCAGAAAAGATGGAAGGCATCGTTTATGTACCCCTCTTTTATTTTGGTGTAGGTATTTAGATGTGGATTGTGTTTTTTAAATTTTTTTATTAGTGAGACACCATGAGGTACAATTGTAGACTTACAAATTTTGTGCTTGGGTTTCAATTATACAATGATCAAATACCCATCTCTCCACCAGTGCCCATTTCCCACCATCATCCCCCCCCCCCCAAGCCCACCCTGCCTCTGTGGCAGGGCATTCCCCTCTGTTCTCTCTCTCCTTTTGGGTGTTGTGGTTTGCAAAAGAGGCATTGAGTGGCAATCATGTTCGGTCCACAGTCCACTCTCAGCATGGATCTCCCATCCTGAGAGGATCCTCCCATCATCCTTTAGTTGGTGCTCCCTTTTCTATCTGAGCTGCCTTTTCCCCTAGCATGCCAGGCTGGCCTCCAAGCCATGGAGCAAAATTCCTGGTACTAATCTTGGCCACTCTTGGGTGTTAGTCTCCTATTTTGTTACTTTATGTTCCCCAGATGAATGTAATCTTTCTATGTCTGTCCCTCTCTTTCTGACTCATTTCATTTAACATGATACTTTCCATGTAGTACCACTTGTATGTAAATTTCATGACTTCATCTTTTCTAACAGCTACATAGTACTCCATTGTGTAGATGTACCAAAGTTTCTTTAACCAGTCATCTGTTCTCGGGCACTCAGGTTTTTTCCAGATTCTGGCTGTTGTAAAAAGTGCTGCTGTTTGTTCATTGGATTGTGTTTTGACAGATAAATAAATGCCCTATTGATAACCAAACTATTGACCTTTTTTTCTTAGCAATGGTAATACTTGGTATGATTAGTTTAAAAACTTGTAAAAATAGGCTTACATTTCATCTCCTGGAGATTAGGGCTGTTGCTTAGTATGTTTGCTGCCCTTTTGCATTCTCTGAGTATCCATTCACGTTTGTTTACTCATTTTCCTATTGTTGTCTTCTGATGAATTTATAGGGATTTATTGTATCTTCTGGGTAGTAACTCCATGTCTTCTGTATGTTGCAATTGTTTTCTCCCATGCTCTTGTACATTATATTTTTGTTAAATAGAAGATTTGATTTTTATTGTGTTAAATATTTTATCCTTGTTCATTACGTTTGTTTGTTATTTAAGAGAGACTTCTTTCTCAAGGTAAAGAATGTTCCCCCACCTTGCAACCCCCAACAACAATGCCATGCTTAGGGGTCTTATTTTGTTTAAGTCTTGATTCTATCCAGAATCTGTTTGTGAGTCTTAAGATGCAGTGTGCACTAATTTTTAAAAAAATTTTTTTAATGAATCAGCGTGAGGTACAGTTACAAACTTAAAACCTTTCGTGCTTATGTTTCAGTCATACAATGATCTGCTACCCATCCCTACACTAGTGCCCATTCTCCATTGCCAATGTTCTCAGTATCCCTCCTACCACCCCACTACATTTATTTTACTTTTTAAAAAATTTTTTTAATTGGTCTTTTTTTTTTTTTTTGCTTTTTGGGTCACACCGGGCGGTGCACAGGGGTTACTCCTGGCTCTGCACACAGGAATTACTCCTGGCAGTGCTCAGGGGACCATATGGGATGCTGGGAATCGAACACGGGTTGGCTGCGTGCAAGGCAAACGCCCTACCAGCTGTGCTATCACTCCAGCCCCACTACAGTTATTTTATACTCGTGCATAGCCAGTATCCTTTATTATACCATCCCTTTGCCCGTGCTTGAAAGGCTGCCTTTATGATGTTATAAATCATCTCACATCGATAGGCTTGTTTGCCTCTTATTATTCAGTATCACACTCATATTCTCCTAGCTTCCTCATGCTTTTGTCTACATAGTTTGCTCTGATACTTTCTTTGGCGTTCTTTTCTGATTATTTTGTGTACTAGACCCCATTGTACACTCTGTCCCTTGTCTCGTACTTATATTTTCTTTGAAGCTCTAAATGCCTCCTGACATCGTACCTTATCAGTTGTTGGTTTCTGTGTTTTCCCTACTCCTTGCACAGCACCTGGCTCCTGAGCTGGCTCGCTTTCTTCCCTTGCCTTCTCTCTCCTCCTCCCGTAAGATGCCTGTGGCACACAGCAGGAGCCCGCTGTGTACCTGCCGAGCCAACGAGGGCATGTCCAGTGGGGAACGTACTTCCTGATTCCACAGTCATCCTGGAGTCACCTCTATTTGAATTTTTTCACACATCCCTTCGAGTCTTCACAGTGTAATGCTCCCAGTATTATATTGTGTTTCCTCACCAATTAGGGTGAAAATCATTGCTTTTTTTTTTTTAGATTGTATATTCCCAGGCAAGATTGTGCATCTCACCAGATGTTAAAATCCCCCACTGGTCTTAGTTTTATTTTTGTAGTGTTTCCTGTCTCTTGTAAGGCTTTAGTTATTTAATAAATGAAAAAAAAAATCCCACATGGTGGGCTGGAGAGAAGTACGATGGTTAGGGTGTTTGCCTTGCATATGGCTGACCCGGGTTTGATCCTTGATACTCCATATGGTCTCCTAAGCTCTGCCAGGCATCATTTCTGTGTGCAGGGCCAGAGTAACTCTCGAGCACAGCTAGGTGTGCCCCCCAAAACAAAACAAACGTAAAAAATCACAAATGGGATTTAAATGATAAATCCCCCCATTTCCCAGGGATTTTACATGCATGTTTTAGAAAGCTCAGTGGGCTTCCTGAGATACTACCTCCCACTCAAGCGCTGTCTCCTTTCACCATTCTATGTTCTGTTCCTTGGGTCCAGTCCCATTCAGCTCCTCTGACAGCTCATAGATACCATGCAATTTACTGGTCCTGGAGGTTATCCCTTGTCTTTCTTATGACTGGGTGAATCGGGGTCTCACTCACTCACCCCTTTACTGACCCCATTAGTTTTGGTTCTGTCCAGCCTTTCTGCCTCTCCCTGCTGAGCCTCTCTTGGCCATACTCAGTCTTTCTGTACCTCTCAGGCCCTATAATCAGCCTGCTACTTGTCCTGACTACTTATAGATTGTGTGTGTGTGTGTGTGTGTGTGTGTGTGTGTGTTCTCCTGGAATGTAAGCTATGTTAGAGCAGAGACTATCTTTCTGTTTGAGTCTGAATTTGTCATGTGGTAAATAGCACAGAGACCCTCCACCCTCGTTCCCAATCAATGATTTACTGCACATAGAAAAGCATCTCTGTGATGTCCTATTCCAGATTCATTTGAGGAATTTATTATGTTAGTTAACCCCCTTTTTTTTAAATTCTTGTTTTTGGGCTACACCCAGTAATGCTCAAGGCTTACTCCTGACTTGCACTCAGGGACCTCTCTTGGATGGGCTTGGGACCATATGGGTTCTGGGGATTGAAACATGGTTAGGAGCATGGAAGACAAACACCTCACCCGTCATCCTAGATCTTGGGTCCCTGTTAAGCACTTTTCAATTCTCAGCACATCTCCATCTCAGTTGTCTTACCCTCCTCACTATGTCTGAGTTAGGATAGTGGGCTTCAAAGTCTGTTATGTTCTCCTCGCAAGTCTTTTATGTTGCTCAGAATCTGTTTTTTCATTGTGAAAACATGCCTTTCTTTTGAGGTCAAGTGAGCTAACATGTATTCTTGGACCAGCACCTGCTGTGTCTAAGCAAGTGCTCCTCTTGGGAGCATGCATGAGTGCATGCTTTCATTGTTTCTTGCTTGACAGATACCAGGACTTTCACTGCAGTAAAATGGAGTTAACTTTTGTAATATTTCTTCAAACCTTTGAGTGTTCTTTGTCTTTCATTAGACACACTTTTTTTTTATTGAATCACTGTGAGATACAGTTACAAAACTTTCATGTTTGAGTTTCAGTCATACAGTGATCAAACACCCATCCCTCCACCAGTGCACATTTTCCACCACCAAAGTCCTCAGTATCCCTCCCCCCATTTCACCCCTCCCTCTGTCTCTATGGTAATTTCCCCCACACTTTCTACTTTGGGGCATTATGGTTTGCAATATAGATACTGAGAGACTATCAAGTTTGGTTCTTTATCTACTTTCAGCACACACATCTCCCATCCCAAATGATTCCTCCAACCATCTTAGTGATCCCTTCTCTATTCCAGCTGCCTTCTCCCCTAGCTCATGAGACAGGCTACCAACCATGGAGCAATATTCCTGGGCCTCGTGTCCTTGGGTGTCAGTCTCATATTATGTTGTTTTATATTCCGCAAATGAGTGCAGTTCTTCTATGTCTGTTGGACACACTTTTATGAAGCAGCGTCAACAGCGCGCCCTCGTGCAGAAGACCCAATAGTGATTGGGAGATCGAGGCCCACTGCTCTTTTGGGCTGTTTTCTCCCTGTAGTGCAGTTGGCAGGCATGTTCTGTGGAGGGCCGGAGAGCACTTGTTCTAGGCCTTGTGGGCTGTGTTGTGGCCAGCTCAACTCCAGCTCAACTCAGCTTTGTATTGAGAAAGCAGCCGTGGACAGTTGGTGAATGAGTGGGACACTGGTGGTTTTAAAAACAAAAACCAAACTTTTTTGGAGTGTGTTTGGTTTTTGGGCCACCACAGCAATGCTCAGAGCTTACTTCTAGTGCTTTGGGAACCATATGGGGCATTGCGTTGGTCCTATGCAAGGCAAGTGCCCTCCCCCTGCGCTATCTCCAGAGCTCCTCCACTAGTTTTTATTTTTTTAATTGAATCACTGTGAGATAGACCCTTACAAAGCTGCTCATGATTGGGTTTCAGTCATACAGTGTTCCAACACCCATCCCTCCACCAGTATATATTTCCCAGCACCAGTGTGCCAGGTTCTCTCCTATCACCTCTCCCGTCTAGCCCCCAGCCTGCCTCTGTGGCAGGTGCTTTACTTCTCTCTCTCTCTCTCTCTATGTATATATATTATATATATATACACACACGTATATATACACACACACATACACACACATGCACACACACACACACACATATTTGTTGGGCTGGAGCAATAGCACAGCGGGTAGGGCGTTTGCCTTGCGCACAGCCAGCCCGGCTGAGCTGGGTTTGATTTCTCTGCCCCTCTTGGAGAGCCCGGCAAGCTACCGAGAGTATCTCACCTGCACGGCAAAGCCTGGCAAGCTCCCCCTGACATATTCGATATGCCAAACACAGTAACAACAAGTCTCACAATTTGTTGTGAGATGTTACTGGTGCCTGCTCTAGCAAATTGATGAACAACAGGAGGATAGTGACAGTGACAATAATATATATGTATGTGTGTATGTATATATGTCATATATATATGAGAGAGAGAAAGAAAGATATCTTGTTTAATTTTTATTAGTGAAACACCATGAGGTACAGTTGTAGATTTACAGTTTTTTGTGCTTGGGTTTCAGTTATACAATGATTGAACACCCATCCCTCCACCAGTGCCCATTCTCCACCACCACTGATCCCAGTATTCCACCCCCATCCCCTCCCCATCCCACCCTGCCTCTGTGGCAGGGCATTCCCTTTTGTTATCTCCCTTCTTTTGGGTGCTATGGTTTGCAACAGAGGCATTGAGTGGCAATCATGTTCGGTCCACTCTCAACATGGGTCTCCCATCCTGAGAGTATCCTCCCAACACCCTTTAGTTGGTCCTCCCTTCTCTATCTGAGCTGCCTTTTCCCCTAGCGTGTGCGCTAGCCTCCAAGCCATGGAGTAAACCTCCTGGTACTTATCTCGGCTATTCTTGGGTGTTAGTCTCCTATTTTGTTACTTCATGTTTCCCAGATGAATGCAATCTTTCTATGTCTGTCCCTCTCAAAAGAAAGATATCTTTCTCTCTTCCTTTGGGCATTGTGGTGTGCAATACAGATACTAAAAGGTCATCAGGAATATCACTTTATCTATTTTGAGTACTCAGCTCTTGTCCAATGTGACCATTTCCAGTTATTATTGTCACACCGGTGCCTGGTCTGGGGGCCATTGTGGGTTGTCCCCTATCTAAGATATGAACTTGAACATAAATAGACACCATCCTGAAAGAAGGATGGTTGAGGCAATTTTACTTCCCAGGCCAGGCAAGCAGCTAGACCCCGATTCTCTCTGTTCCAGAGGTCAGGGGAGATCTTTTGAAGTTGGTGATATCAGAATTTAAAGCTGAAGGAGAAGAGATGTCCAAACAGAGGTCATTGTTGGCCACTGGCCTTGTGTGAGCCTCAATCGGAAGCCAGGATGGCTGGATTCTCCCCACCTACCCCATAGGGCACAGGGCGTGCTATCAGTTAGGTTTTGTACTTACTTAGTGAGAGAGGAGGGGGAAAGGAGAGAGAGGAAAGAGAGAGGAGGGGGGAAAAGGAGAGAGAGGAGAGAGAGGGAGAGAAAGAGGAAAGAGAGAGAGAGAGAGAGAGAGAGAGAGAGAGAGAGAGAGAGAGAGAGAGAGAGAAAGAGTGTTTTTGTGCTCCATAGTATGTACTGGTCTCTAAGTGACAAAAGATGTCCATGAGCATTATCAAGGGGAGAGAGAGAGAGAGAGAGAGAGAGAGAGAGAGAGAGAGAGAGAGAGAGAGACTTTTTTGCTCTGAAGTATGCATTGGTCCCTAAGTGACAAAAGATGTCCATGAGCATTAGTGAGAGGAGAGATTGAGACAGGGAGAGAGACAGAGAGACAGAGGAAGACAGATAGAGACAGAAAGACAGAGACAGAGAGTCAGAGAGAGATTGATTTTTTGCTCCATAGTATGTACTGATCTCTAAGTGACAAAAGATATTCATGAGTGATTTTAGAGCTGACGTTAGCTGTGCAGGTGTATAACGGTAGAAATGTAGGCGGCTCTGGCTGTGGAGTCAGCAGCTTGCACTCAGTCCTCACTTTGCCAAGAACTCTGTGACTGATTTTTAATCTCAGTAAGGCTCAGAAGAAAAAAAATGAAAAGAGGACCTCCTATATAGCCTCCATCCATAAAACCAAAGAACCAAGTGAAGGCCTATTATGTTACAATTCTGCAACTTAAAAGTAGATTTTAATTTTATTAAAACATATTATATTTGTTTGACTTTGGACCACACCCGGCGGTGCTCAGAGGTTACTCCTGGCTCTGCTCTCAAGGATCACACCTGGCAGGGCTTGGGGACTGACCATATGGAGATCAACTCAGGTTTGGCTACTTGCAAGTCAAGTGCCCTACCTGCTATAATACTTTCCCCAGCCCCTAAAAACAGATTTTCATTTAATTCTTGACCTAGTGCTTGGAGTTCTTTAGCTTTTTGCCTTTTGAAGTGAGCTCATTTTAAAGCCTGGCTGTAAATGGTATGCCGTGAATACATGCTCACAGATTGCTCTGATGATAAGCGCCACGTGCCAGGCTTATGGAATGCTTGTGTCACTTGTATCACTTGTCTTCCTGTTGCTCATCGATTTGCTCGAGTGGGCACCAGTAACATCTCTAGTCATCCCTGTCATGTGCTAGTATAGCCCGGTGGCATCTGCTCACTCCAGGAACACTAAGTGAGGCCCGTTATTGTTATTGTTTTGGCATATCGAATACGCTATGGGGAGCTTGCCAGGCTCTGCCCTGTGGGCAGCATACACTCCGTAGCTTGCAGGGCTCTCCGAGAGGGACAGAAGAATCGAACCTGAGTCAGCCACATGCAAGGCAAATGCCCTACGGGCTGTGCTATCACTATCAAAATTATCCTTACCTTTTATCTGTGTATTGTATCTCCGAATGCTTCCCTTCCAACCTAACTCATCTCCCCCACTCCCGTCCGCAAGTTAACTATCAGTTACTGCTCTCCCATGGTAAGAGCACGCTCTTCACACACCTCCTGTGTGGTGTTCTGTGCATGGGAACCACATGATACTCCTAAAGTTGCTTACCTTGCTTCTAACTGGGTGAAGGTCCCTTAATGGGGACCTTAGCTAAACTCGGAGGCCAAGGTGGATGTTTGACTCCGGCAATTATGTCTGAAAAACTGGTCACTGTTAGCCTCAGCAACATATGCATGCAACCGTTGGTGAATAAGAGAGACTTTTATTTTACTTTTTAAAATGTGAGTGGGCTTTTGTCTAATATATCATCATGTCATGAAATCTGTATATTTCTATCATTTCAAACACATTTTGGAAGAGTACAGAGACATATTGATGGGCTGGAGAGATAGTACAGGGGACGAGACTCTTGCCTTGTACACGCCAACCCCAGTTTGCTCCCTGGCACTGAGCACTGCCAGGAGTGATCCCTGAGCACAGAGCCAGGACCGCCCAGAGCAAAGCTGGTGTGTCCCCCTCACTCCCAAACTAACAAAAAACAAAGCCATCTTGAGGCACTTCTTCACCCTTTGGAACTCTTTACGTAAGTACATAAGAATTATGGGGAGGCCTTTTTTTCCCCCCGTAGTTTGAACATTAGCTCCAACTTGGGAAAGTGGTTTCACTGTGCTAAGGGAAGTCCCGAGAGGACATTTGTTCCTTTAAGGAGATGGGCAAAACACACACACACACACAAACACACGCACACACACACACACACACACACACACACACACACATGCACGCACACGTACATATGAAAAACTCTTAGAGACCAGAGAGATAGTACAGTGAGTAGAGTGCTTTTCTTGCATGTATCTGGCCTGGGTTTGATCCCTGCCTGACACTGCATGTGGTCCCTGAGCCCATCAGGAGTGTAGACCCAGGAATAAGCCCTGAGTGTAGACTTGCATTTGATCCCTGACACTGCATGTGGTACCTGAACCCATCAGGAGTGATCACTGAGTGTCGCGCCTGGAGTTAGCCCTGAGCAACACTGGGTGCGACACCAGAAACAAAATAAAGAAATTAAAAAAAAACCCAACCCAGTCTTTAGAGGATCATTTCTTGTTTTCAAGCGATGCATTTTCCTCTCCTCCAGGGTCGTTACTGCTCTGGCAAATTGAACGACAAGCCTGTCTGGAGAAACATCCGAGTCAACTTCCCCAGGAATGGCTGGGCTGGAATTGGAACTTACTCCTTTGAATTCGCCCAGTTTGACAACTTCCACGTGGAAGTCTCACGCTAACAATTGACGGAGCATCAGAGAATACTGCTTTGTATTTTCTTTCTTCTGGTTTTGGTTCAGAGCCGATTCCTGTCTTGATGGATCGTTGCCAGACTCCTGGACACTACAAATACTGAAGAAGAAATGGAAAGAATAATATATTTTTGCTTGATCCTCTGGAAGTTTTTTTTTTATAGCTAAAAATCAAAGGAAATAGATAAATCTTTCATGTGATCTGCTGTGTTTCCTAGAATTTAAATTGTCCAGCAATCCGATTCCTAGGAATAGCTGGGTGGTCTGACCTCATATCCGGGTATTGTTGTTGAAAATAGCTCATTCCATCTGACCTGGAAGTGATCGTGCAGATGCAATCAGAGGGTCATCACGGAGATATTAGATTGACCATGTGTGTATGTGTGCTGATGTCCTCATAGGACAATAATGCTGCCATAGCAGGAGACCGAAGAACAATGAAAATGCTGCTTTATGAAAATCATTTTAACAGATCATACTCATACACTAAAATAATTATTTTTCTTTACCATTTTAAGTTGATGCTTTTGAATGATAGATTTGATGAGAAAGAATGATTTGAAAATACTTGAGAGTTATTTATGCAACAATAAATATCATGAGATTAATTGGCTTATCATCTGCATTTTTTTAAAGTTTGTTCGGATCCAACTTCTGGTATAATAACCACTATTTATACCTCTCTGTGAACATTTCCTCAGGTGGCTGAGAGAAGACACCATCTCTTATAGACAATGCTCTAAAAAAGACCTAAAGACAAAATTGTACCATTTTTTCTTTGCCTTGTTTCACTGTGTGTTTTGTGATCTGGCTACTCACAGTGCACTGTAGCACTATAGCCCTGTCCTCCTGTTGTTTATCGATTTGCTTGAGTGGGCACCGGTAATGTCTCCATTGTGAGACTTGGTGTTACTGTTTTTGACGTATCGAATACGCCATGGGGAGCTTGCCAGGTTCTGCTGTGTGGGTGGGATACTCTTGGTAGCTTGCCGGGCTCTCTGAGAGGGATGGAGGAATCGAACCCAGCTTGGCAAGGCAAACACCCTACCCGCTCTGCTATTGCTTCAGCCCGTGGTAGTAACTGTAATGAGATAAAATAGCCAATGAATTATTTTATCTCCCTTGGTTATGGAAGGATTGAGGGCACTTAGACTTTTACTAATTCATACACTTGTACCATTTTCTACAATTTTTGCGTGGATAGATGGTTTTATTTTGTTAAAGCACAAATATACTATTTTTAAATGATGAATTGTGCTTATTTTTAAGTATAGGTGAGTAGATTTCTCATACAATATAACTTACATGTATAACTCGGTTATTCCCGTGGCTATGAAAAATTTTGAATTCTTTATACTGAAAGTTTTCAGCTTCATTAAGTGAATTCTCTAATTTGGAATTTTGTGATGATTTAATGTGGGCTAACCTGACATGAAATTTGGTACTATGAACACAAGAAACAAGATAATAGAATATACTAGACGACAATGAAAAAATATTTTTGCTGTGCTAGGGATTGAGCTTTAGGGTTCACAAATGCAAAACAAGTGCCCTGCTGTTCAACTGCAGCCCTTGCCCAATGGATACTTTCAAATTTTGTAGTGCTGGAGAGTGAATGCAGGACCTTATATATTCAAGACAAGCACTCTATCCCTGACCTGAGAAAGAAACAATGTAAATCAAACTTAAGTCCAGGTGGTTTCTAATTCAGGTAACCTCATTGAGAAAGGTATAGGGAATTTAATTTACATGCAATAAAATTTAAATTTAAAGCGAACTTCAAGTTTAAACTTTAGTGAGTTTTGGGAAACGGATGCATCCTTGTAGGCAACACTCTAAGGTATTGAACATTTCCATTGCCTCAGAAGTTTTTCTTTATACCTGTGACTTCATTTTTACTCATTCCCTATCTCTTTTGAGCAACTATTGGTCTGATTTTTATCATTATCCATAAGAAAGAAATCTTGTCAGTATCGATATCTTATTTGCTCCCACACATAAAAATGGCACCATGTACTCATCATTTGTGAATAGTGTCTTTCATTTAACAAAAATGATTTTTAAGATTTGTCTACATAGTTTGCTCCTGATTTTAAAGAGTATGAATATACCACAGTCTGCACCCCCATATTGGGTATTAACAAATAAAGCTGCTATAACATTTGTACGAAAGTCAATGTGTGGATATAACACTTTCATTTCTTGTTGGTAAATTAATGAAGGAGTGAAATTGCTGGACCATTTAGGAAGTGGAAAGTTTAGCTTTCTAATAAACTGCCATGCTTATAAGCATGCTGTGTTTCCACAATAACTGTGACTGAGCCTTCCCCCCCTAGCAGTGTGTGTGGGATTCAGTTGCTTCATGCTTTCATCAGCGTCTCATTATTTCTCTCTCATTCTATTCTTTTATTTAAGTATGTACATTAGATACTGGGCATTTTTCACACTCATTTTCTTTTGTGAAATGTCTGTTCAGATCTTATGTTAATTAAAAATGAGTTATCTTGTTACTGAGTTATAAGCACTCTATATATTCCAGGTGAAAGTTTTATTTTTAAAACATCTGGACTGGAGCTGAAGTGACATTTGCCTTGCATGCAGCCGACCTAGGTTTGATTCTCAGAATCCCAGATGGTCCCCCGAGCGCCGCCAGGAATAATTCTTGAGTTCAAAGCCAGGAGTAATCCCTGTGCATCTCCGGGTGTGACTCAAAAAGAAATTAAATAAATAAATAAATAAATAAATCTGGCCCATGATTTTAAAATTGCTTTATCCAAGTGTGTATACCTTGAAGAATACAAAATTTTTAATTGGGGAGTTTAGTGTATTTCCTTTTAAGGGGTTAGAGTGATAGTATAGTGGGTAGGACTCTTATCTCGCATGGAGCAGATCTGGGTTTGGCATCCCAGGAGCACTGTCAGGAGTTAATTCCTGAGCTCAGAGCCAGGAGTAATCCCTGAGGATTACTGTTAATTCCTGGCACTGAGTGTGGACCCCCAAAAAATAGAGAAAAAAAGGTTTTGATTTCTTAAATTTGTTTACCTCAAGTTCACAAGATTTTCTATGTTTTTTCTTCTAGAGAACCTCCATTTTAAACCTTTATATTTAGCCCTCTGATCGATTTTGTTACATGATTAGAGGTGGTGATTGGGATTTGTTCTGTATTTTGATTCAGTTTTTCTGTAGGTTCATTCTTTGAAAATGCTACATTGCTCTCATTTTAGCTTTGTAGTAAGGTTTGACCTCTAACTTTGACAAAAGTTGGACAATTTTTTTTTCAAAATTATTTGGAAAATGTAGGCCCTTTGCATTTCCATATATATTAATTGCTTAGAGCACTGTTGATTCTTAGCCAACTGGCAGTTCAGTCCAAGGAATTGAGGATGTGGTTGTCCTCAGGCCCTGTGATGCTAGGTATTACACAGCACACACCGCCCCCCCCCCCCCCCCCCCCCGCACCTTTCCCCTGTGGAGCTCTGAACCTCTCAGGAAGCAGCCAGCCAGCCAGCAGTGCTCAGACCACCGTGTGATGTCCAGGATCAAATGTGGACCAGGAGAGTGTTAGACATATGCCCTAACGGCTGTACTATTTCCCTGCCCCCATATTGACTTTAGACACGCATTTTTGCGAACTCAGAACTTCTGGAATTTCTATTCCATTGATGTTACAGTTTTGCGAACTCAGAACTTCTGGAATTTCTATTCCATTGATGTTACAGTACCCAATTTGGGAAGAATAGCTCTCTGAGGAGTGCAGGTCCTCCAGCTGAGGCGCACGTTCTATCTCTCTCTCTGTGCTTTTAGGCTTTTCACAGTTTTCCTTAACAGTTTCTGTAGTTCTCTGTGCATAGTTGTTGCATATATTTTATGAAATTTGTCCTTAAAAATTTTGGTTTTGGTATTATAAAACCAACTGGTAGTTTTTCTTATTTCAGTTCTAATTTATTGTACACACATCAAAATACACATAAGAAAGTTCTTCTGGCCTTTTTTGGTGGGTTTTATTTTAATTGGGGTAATGACTGTAGAGCTCGTTCAACAAGTTGAACTTATGCTTTGCCTGCAGTGTTTAGGATTCAGTCCCAAATACAATGTGATGCCCTAAGCACTTCTGGATGTGGCCCCTCAAACAAAAATCCCACACAAAATCACTGGGGTTAACACTGATAGACAACACTGTGTATGTTTACAGATACCAAGTCCACACCTCCTCAAATGTATGTTCCTACACCATGTTTACCACCAATGTAATAGTAACCCTCTACTTTCAGCTTAGTTCCTCCTCTTTCTGGTAACCCTAGTTCTGCAGTTAGAATTCAAGGGTATTTTGTTTTGTTTTTCAGGTTTTTTTTTTGGGGGGGGTCCATTTGTTTCTTTTCATTGCACACAAGTGAAGTAATTTGGTATTTTTCTTCCCCTTTCTCACTTGTTTTCTTAGCATAATCTTCATTTCCATTTTTTGCTAGAAATGACAAAATTTCATCACTTTTTTGTAGCTGAGTATTCTGTGAATATATACTGCATCTCCATCCGCTCACCTGGTGTTGGGCATTTAGGTTGTTTTCATATTTTGACTATTAATAAGTATTGCTGGAGTGAACATAAAAATGTGTCTTTTCAAATATGTGTTTTAATATTCTTTTTTGAGGGACACGAGTTGGGTCACACCCGGGGCCCTTTCTCCACACCTTCTCTGATACACAGACTGATTGTCTTCGCAGTAATTAAGGTTCATAAAGTAGAATGCAGGTGGTTGATTTTACAGGTCAAACTTGGTAGGACTCTGGTATCCAGTTCTTGGGTCGAACTTTGTTCTAGATGGCTCTTTGAAGGTTTTGTTTGTTTGTTTTTTGTACTTTGGTTTACAAAGCTATTAATAGTGTTCAGGTATACAAATTCCAACTCCAATCCCACCATTGGTGTCAGCATCCCTTCACCAATGACCCAGGTTTCCCCACTACTACCACCCCAGGCTGCCTCCCAACCTGACACATTTTCAGGCGTATTTATCATAGTTTGGTGTGATGGTATTTTTTTTTATGTAAGAGTACTGCTATTTATTCAGCCACTGATTAGCTGATTGAATTGGGCATGAACTCCACCTTACTTTTTTTTCCATAATTTTATTTATTTTTCTTATATTTATTTATTGAATCACTGTGGGAGAAGTTACAAAGCTTCCAGGTTTAGGTTTCGGTCATACAATGATCAAACACCTTTCCCTTCACCAGCATTCATTTTTCACCACCAAGAACCCCAATACACACCCCCCTCTCACCCCTCCCAATGCCTGTGAGGCAGATGATTTCCACTTAATTCTTCTCTACATTGATTACATTCATTATTTCAACAAAAGATGCACCATGATTACATTCATTATTTCAACAAAAGATGCACCATTATTGTTGAGGATTCCTACCCCCCCCCCCCCCCCCAACAATCAGAATTGCTGAAAAGGCATTGTGAAATACTTTGTTTTCTATAGCTGGTTATGAGAATCATATAAAGTCGTGTGGCCGCTTTGTATTTTTGCAAAGAGCCAGATAATTACGAGATTGGTTTCTGTGCTTCTGGTGCCATGGCTGTGCCAGAGAGTCACTTGTGGGGGGCAACTCATGACCTTGGTCAGGCATGAAGGATGAGCCGGTACCGCCCCCATTCCCATGAGACTGCAGTTGCCCCATCACCGCCGGCTCATACCTGGCTTTCCTTTAAGCTCTGAGGAGGCGGCCACCATGCTGCTGGGAGGGAGCAGGGGAGGCAGAAAGGAGCAACACCCTTTCCCTCCCGGGGAGGCATGGCGCCATAGTTTAACACATGGACTATTCACTTTTCTGCCACAAGCTGCCAGGCTCTGGACTAAGTCCTTTTGCCTCTGGAGCCATGGCTGTGCCGGAGAGCCACTCGTGGGGGGCAACTCAGTGTGATGGTATTTTTTTGAAGTTGAGATTGAGTCTTCAAGTTTCCTGTCATAATGTAGGTGGGCTGTACCCAATTAGTTGAAGGTCTTAATGAGATGCAGCTTACCTCCCTGGGAGAAGAGGGGTTCTCTCTGTAGATGGTCTTTGGATGAACTATCAAATTTTCCCTGAGCCTTTGGGCTACAAGTTTACAAGGCAGATTTTGGACTTTCATCCCCAGCTCCCTCAACTGTGTGAGTCAATTTTTTCAAATCTCTGTGGATTTATTCATCCTGGTGGTCTTGGTTGGCAGGAACCATAACTAATGCAGAGGTTTTTATCCTAGGAGTACATCTTGGTATTCTTAAGTACAAGTAGATTTTTTAAAAATCTTATGTTTGGAGCACAGCCTTTTCTAATACATTTTCCAACAAAACTGTAACTGTAGAAGACAAAGATTTGGGGCTCTTTTACGCAGAGGATAGAAGAGCTCATGGGAAATCTTTTATGATCAGAGACATTTGTAAACGATTTGTGAGTGAAAAACTTACAACTTGCCTAATTGTGAGGCCAGGTTCCACTAGTATAAGAGTTATCAGAACTGTTGCTTTTGTCCTTAAAGAAAATGCATAATGCTTGCTGATGTTTAAGCATAAAGTGTTTGCACAAAATGGAACTTTGATAAAAGGACTTTTGAAGAATTCTTCTTTTGCGTATCTCAGTAGGATTTTGCTTTTCACCTATTCCTTTTGTTTACTGCTATTTCAGGAGGGGCCTACCACTGAGTTGAGCTAGAAAGACCAATTTGCCAGCTATTGACAGGGTTTTGTAAAATACTAGCAGAGTCATTTGAGAAGCTGGGAAATAAAAGTATTTGATCTGGGCTCCTTGCCACTTTGAATAAAATTGGGATTCATTCAAGGACAAGTGGGGGGAAAATGAAGATGGAGGCAGCTTCTACCACAGGGTGTCTGTTTTTGCTCAAGTCCTTTCAAAATCTCAATCTGTGGGAAAGCCCTTGCTTAGTTATTTTCACTTCCACCAAGACTACTCTTAAAGTTGCAAACCTGGGGCCTGGAGTGATAGCACAGTGGGTAGGGCATTTGCCTTGCACACGGCCATCTCAGGTTTGATTCCCAGCATCCCATATAGTCACCTGAGCACTGCCAGGAGTAATTACTGAGTGTATGAGCCAGGCGTAACCTCTGTGCATCGCTGGGTGTGACCCAAAAAGCAAAAAAAAGCAAAAAAAAAGTTGCAAACCTGAAACGTCATTGTTAGTGGAAAGATAAACAAAAACCCCAGAGAATGTTGGAGCTAGCAGTAGTCTGAGCCGAGTTCCAGAATATCATCTTCATTGTGCAGATGCTCAACTTTAAAGCCCAGATATGATTCATGGTTGAGGGGAAAATTCAAATGCCCGAGCAGATTGTTGGGTACCGGATGTTGAACATCTCAGGCCTGTCGACACACACCAAACCCCAAGCAGAGTCAGAGACAAGAGTTATCCAGCTCTTCAGTGTTACCCTGTTTCCTTCTGTGAAACTGAACTGTACGATACCTCCCATTTGGAAATGTGCAAGTCCATGCATGAGGTTGCAACTCATGGTTGCGACACTCACAAGAATTTCTGCCATGAAAGAGTCATTTTCTTTCTTGATGTCTTAAGGTAATGGCAGCCTGCATCTATTAAAAATTTATTTTATAAGCTCTTTGCTAGAAGGGATCGAGTATGATTTTATGCATCACTGTATTAGTGGTGGCTAACATAGTCCTCGAAGCGTAACAAACATCCACTACAACAAAGAAATCACTGCTGGGTGGGGGTGTTCATGAGGAAGTAAAAGCTGTGCTTGGACCCGAGTCACAGTACAGTGAGTAGAGCGTTTGTTTGTCATGTGCAGCTGACTTGAGTTTGATCCCATTTGGTCCCCCGAGCACTCTCAGGAATAATTCCTGATTGCAGAGCCAGGAGTAAGTCCTGAGTATATCGCCAAGAGTGTGGCCCCCAAACAAACATCAACAAGGAAAGCTGTGCTAAGCTCTTTGGGGGAGTTTGATCCATCCTCTTAGTGATCCCATAAAGTTGGACATACTTAAAATTTGAAACCATCCAAGGATACAAACCTGGTGAATGCCAGGATTGGAATTAGTCTGATTCCATCATGAATTATTAGAGAACCAGGAAACTTGGGAATTGGTTGGCATGGGAGGAAATATAGCAAACTCCCAACAGCACAGCAGGTAGGACATTTTCCTTGCACGTGGCTGACCTGGGTTCGAATCCTCCATCCCTCTCGGAGAGCACAGCAGGCTATTGAGAGTATCCCACCTGCACGGCAGAGCCTGGAAAGCTCCACATGGCATATTTGACATACCAAACACAGTAACAAGTTTCACAATGGAGACGTTACAGGTGCCCCCTCGAGCAAATTGATGAACAATGGGAGGACAGTGCTACAGTGCAATGCTACTGGTCACTTGATCACTTCACTTCCCGTTAATCATCGATTTGCTTGAACGGGTGCCAGTAACGTCTTCATTTGTCCCTGTTGTGTGCTAGTGTAGCCCAATGGCATCTGTTCGTTCTAGGAACACGAAGAGCCTCAAACCAATCGTTCAGGGTCTTGATGAAGAAGTCTGACTATCTGGTAGGTGGGCGGCCACACAGTCTTTTGACATCCTGTGGAATCCAATTGGTAACGGCTCTAGTCCAGTGGTTGTCTCCAAATCTCATTATGTGTCCAGCCCATCTGATTTTTGATGCCTTGGCAAATGAGACAGCGTCCCTGATTCTTGACCATCGACAGAGGTCAGAACTCCAGATTCTTTCTCTCATTTGAGTGAAACGTGATACTCCAAGCATAGCTCTTTCAATTCCTCTTTGGCAGACCTGAATAGCATTCTCATCCTGTTTGTGTAGGGCCCAGGTCTCTGAGGCGTATGTTAATGCAGGAAGAACAGTGGAATCGAAGAGATGTGCTCGGAGCTGGAGGTTTTTCATCCTCTTAGCTATTTCTTCGATGCTCTTGAAGGCGTTCCAAGCCACTCTCTTCCTCCTGCACAACTCAGGTGCCAGGTCATTTGTCATGTTGACTTGTCGACCTAGGTACACATAAGTGTTGCCTTCGGACATGGTCGTTCCATTGAGAGCAAATGGAGCATCAGAAACGAGGCTGTTTCTCATAAACATTGTCTTCATAAGGTTCAGCTGTAGTCAAGATGTTGCTCTGTCTAACATTCATTGATTTAAAGAAGGCCTTTGATTCTGTTGAGATGGAAGTGGTCATTGAAGCCAATCAGGGCATTCATACTCAATATATCAGAATCCTCCCTGAGCTGTATTACGGATTCACTACCAGGATCTCTCCATTCTACAAAGAAGTGATCATCGATGTCAAGAGAGGAGTCTGGCAGGGTAATACTATTTCACCGACACTCTTCAATGCCACCCTCGAGAACATCATGCGAGGACTGGAATGGGAAGGAATGGGAGTGAAGATAGACGGTCGGCAACTACAACACCTCTACTTTGCTGATGACATCGTTCTAATCACTCCAAACATTTGCCAAGCAGCACAATTGCTGGCCTACTTCTACCATGAGTGTGGAAAGGTCGGACTACAGCTGAATGCTACTGATAAATATGGGAAAATGTTGATGTGTTATCCTGAACTAAAGAATTGACTTTGCATGACAGAAACCAGAAGAATAAATAGAAAAAG
The DNA here is from genome assembly GCF_029834395.1 of Sorex fumeus. Lineage (NCBI taxonomy): Eukaryota > Metazoa > Chordata > Mammalia > Eulipotyphla > Soricidae > Sorex > Sorex fumeus. Next base: position 7,495,040 of record NW_026606155.1, read on the forward strand.
ACTGGCCTGTTGGGGTAGATCTAGATAGGTTAGATTTTGGGAAGGTTGGGGTAAGGCTGCATAAAGAATAGTTATTCACTCTAGAGAGTTCCTCATGTGCGAAGGTGAGAGTCTGAACCAGAGTGGTGAGCCAGAGTCAACTAGAAGATGCCACCCTCTCGTGTTAGCACATAAGACTCACGGTTGAGACATTGGCTCTTGCCCTCGGGATTTATTTTCACATGGTAAATCTGAAAAGAAAAATGACCAGCTTGAATGCAGACGCAGAGAGAACCAGTGAGCTTTGGAGATGGCAGCTCTCTTCCCTTTTTTTTTAAAAAAAAAAAATTAGTGAAGCACCATGAGGTACAGTTGTAGACTTACAAATTTTTGTGCTTGGGTTTCAATTATACAACGATCAAATACCCATCCCTCCACCAGTGCCCATTTCCCATCACCACGGATCCCAGTATCCCTCCCATCCCCCATCCCTCCCAACCCCCCCATCCCCCCTTTATCTGTGGCAGAGCATTCCCCTTTGTTCTCTCTCTCCTTTGGGTGCTGTGGTTTTCATTGAGTGGCAATCATGTTCAGTCTATAGTCCACTTTCAGCATGCATCTCTCATCCTGGGAGGAATGGCAGCGTCTTTGTGGTGTCTGCAATTCTGGTGTTGATCTTCCGCTTAACTAGGAGAGAACGTCTATGAGTTTTGTATATCTCCTTGTTTGTTTTTCTGTCTCTAATGCCAGAAACCTGTGTAGGTGGTGAGGATGATATCCTGTTTTTAGTCTCTCCAGAGAGATCTAGGTCATTGATGCTGGAACGGCATTCCTTGACTAAGGCCTGTGGGGTTACTTCATCAAGGGCTCAAGTACTTGGTTGATAGATACGGATCAGAGGCCCTGGGGTTCGCAGGCCTTTCCAAGTTTTGTTTTGTTTCCCTCCTTCCTTATTTCTATTTCTCAACTGTGTCTGCCTCTTAAAATCAACTGAGCACCTAAATCCCTCCCACCCAGGTTCTCTCCTGATATCAGATCTGAGTTCATTGGTTTGGACAGAGGTTCAAAAGCTTTTGAAGGATCCCAGGTGGTTGTGATGTGGAGTCGATGTGAGATTCTTTCCTGCAGCCTCATGAGGCTCCCTGCGCAAACCACCATTGATTTTATTTGTCTTCTGCCTTTGCTGTGTTCTGACTGATCTGGCATAGGGGTGCCTGCCTGACCTGGATTAATATCCAAGGATGTCAAAGAATTTTTACTCCATGGACTAAGGAGGGCAGGGAACAGCAGGTGTCCATGAAAAGCTTGGCATGAAGTAGGAATAGTAATGTCTTTTTTTTTCCTTTTTACAAATAACAAGTTAATGAGTAAATCTAAGTAAAGCAAGTATGAACTAGGAAAGTTTCCCCTTTTTTTGGGGTAGGGTGGTCACACCCAGTGATACTCAGGGCTAACTCCTGATTTTGTGCTCAGGGATCACTCCTGGTAGACTCAGGGGATATGAAATACCAGGGATCAAAATCTGGGTCAACCACATGCAAGGTAAGTGCCCTACCCACTGTACAATCCCCTGGCCCTCTGAACTAGAAAAGTTTTATGATTTTTCTGTACCAGTAAATCTGAGTATGGATTATCTACTCACAAATGGAAAAATCAGAATAAACGAATGCCTTTATAAGGAAAAGCTTTAATAAAACTGACTCAAGAAGAATTAAAGGAAAGAAAATGACCAATTATCAGGGAACAAATTGAACCATTTTCCATAAAACATCAGGCACAAACAGTTTCCAGTTGGATAATTTTAAATTACTGAGGATCAGATGGTTCTGAAGTTGCTTAAAAGTGCTGGAAAACAGAGAAAAAGAAGTAAAAGCTTCTGAATTATCTTTATAAAGCAGATACAATATTGGTATAAAGTGATGGGCGAAAATAGCACTTCAAACTATTAGTGGAGCAATTGAAACTTTTCTAAGACTATTGATAGAAAAAAAATCCCAAATTAAGCATGAGCTAAGAGAATCTAGCAGTGTCCAATAAGATAACAGCATGGTCAAGGAAGGTTCATTCAGCAAATCAAAGGCAAATCAATAGTGGAAATCTGCTAATGTAATTCTCTATTTTGATAAAAGGGGGCACAGCTTGATTATTTCAACAGTTAAAGCAAAGGCATTTGCTGAAAGTCAATATATGTTCTACATAAATAATACAAATAGTAATAGAATATATTAGGGAAATTTCCACAAATTATTTCCATGATTTTAACGGTAGAACACACAAAAAAAATTTTAAGGCTTGAGACAGGGATGCCCACAGCAGTAACCACTATGATTTAATAGATGGAGTGAAAGGAGTTTAGCACCAAGGGAATAGTTCTTTCTGTGTTTCAGGAAAATAATACTTCTAAAATATATCAAGAGAGAAATTTCTATTACTATTTTACCAATGAGAAAACAAAAAGCCAGAGAAATAATTCGTCCAAAGTCACACTGCTTGGCAGTGGTAGCAGAGTTTGATTAGAATTTGTACCTATACTGCTATAGTGGTCTTCAGAGGCTACTCCTGACTCTGTGTTCGTAAGTGACCCCAGTGGTCTTCAGGGGCTACTCCTAACTCTATGTTCAGAAGTGACCCCTAATTGTACTTTGGGGATATGTGGGGTCAGGGATAGAATTGGGGTCAGCAGCCTGCCAGACAAGCACTTTAACCCTAATAATAAAAGGAATAAAGATTGGAATGTAATTTTGTAGTGATATCATTCTCTCTAAAGTTATTAATAAACTAATCCATATTCCAATTAAAATTTCAACAAGATATAACTTGAAAATGATTGTACATTTCTTTAGATAAATAGGTATTTAAGAAGAGTCAGAAAATTGTCTGGAAAGAAGTCTAATGAGGAAGGACTTAACGCTGTAGCAATGCAATGAACATGGTAATTTTTAGGAATAAATGAAGCACATAGGAGTTAGAAAAAAAGTGGGCAGCTTTAGCAGGCAGAGCAAAGACTTTTAGTAGGTAGACCAGAGACTTCTTCCCTGCCTTCCCCCCTTTTATACTGATTCACCATGAGGTACAGTAACAGCTTTGATGTTTCAGGTTCGATCATACAATCATCAAACACCCTTCACCACTGCACGTTTTCCACCACCAAAGTCCCTAGTATCCTTCCCTACCCTCTCCCCACTCCCTGCCCGCCCCATTCCACACCTCCCCCTGCCTGTGTGGCAGAAAATTTGTGCAATACTCTCTTTCTCTAGTTTAGTTAACTTTGATGCTTTGAGACCAGTCCCACCACCACTCATACCTGCTGAAAATGCAATGCTAGACAACGTGTTTTGTATTGCTTGTTATTGATACAATATAATGTCGCAGTGTGGCCACACTCTAGGAATTCTAAAATTTTAATAATTAGGGCCTAGAGAGATCACTGCAGCAAGTTGCTAGGGTCCAAGATTCACTTGTGTGTGTCTGGATCATGCCTGCTTTAGAGCTTAAGTAGATGGTGGCCGTATGTGGGCATCATCTCAGAGTCCCATTGGGGCAGGCGGAAGGAGAAGGGCTGACTCCTTCCCTGTCCTGTGAGGCCTGGTGTTTTCTGCCACTGCCATCCTACCTGGAAGCTTTTTCCGAGTTCTAGAAGATGGCGGACCCTGGGATTCCTAGGGGAAAGGTGGAGGGATGGCACCTGCCCCCATTGGAGTGGTCCGCCAAAAGTGGCCTATTGCAAAGTTCAGAGCCATCTCTGCAGCAAGTTGCTAAGGTCCAAGATGCGTTTATGTGTTGACCAAAGACTTCTGAGTGGCAGAATAATAGGCAGAACATTGCTCATCCATTTGTGCAGCTCTATACTGTCTTCACGGTGTAGTGCAGAACAAAGAAGCTGCATCAGGAACACACGACCAGCCAAGACTAAAATATTTGCTGTTGTTCTTTTAAAGGAAAGTTTTCCACCCCTTGGCATGGAATAAAGTCTCCATTTAAGTGTTTATAGCTGGCATTTAAAACTCAAGTGGGGCTATTTGATTATGGTCATTGTCTGTAGTAAGCAATAAATTATACTGGAAGAAAATATAACTTTAATAAATTTGGGGTAGAGGAGGTTATTTTTTCCAGAGGTTATATTTTTTTCCTAGAGATGCTGTAAAGCAGGGGAGTTTTAAAATATAACTACAAACAGGAAATTATGTAAATGCTGGAGGAACAGCAGAAACAATATTAAAAGATAAATGGCAAACTTGGAAAAGTGCTTGTAAAACATGTTTAGCATCGTTTAACATTTAATGGTCAAGGTTCAGTTGAAAAATACAGAACCCACTTCGCTTCATTTAGCAGGAAGGGATTTAATACAGAGAGGTAAGTTGTTGCTGACTCATTGGCAGGGCCAAAGAAGAAACTCCAGGGATGCCTTCCAGGAATCTGATGCTCTAGTTTCACAAGGAATAGGCTGTCTTCTCTGGTGGTCTCTGCGCACGAATCAGAGGGGTTGCAACTAGCAGCATGGGCTCCACTAAGTCACTAGGAACCCCAATAACATAAACATGAATACCATATGGCCTCCTGAACTGACTCAGTTTCTCACTCAAGTTCCTCACGCTGTGCCTCAGGGGTGGAATTACAGCACTTTTGAGCTACAAGAGAATTTAGCAGTGGGTTTTGTTTGCTTGTTTGTCTATTTTTGGAGCCATACCTGGCGGCAGTGTTTAGGGCTTACTCCTGACACTGTGCTCAGGGAACATTCCTGGTGTTTGAGGGACCAATGTGGTGCCAGGGATTGAATCTGAGTTGGCTATATGCAGTTCTCTACCCCAGTGTGTGTGTGTGTGTGTGTGTGTGTGTGTGTGTGTGTGTGTGTGTGTGTTAACTTTTCCAGAATAGGAGGGGGAAGTTAAGGCAGGTGCTAAAGAATTCAGCCTAGAGTCTACAGCTTTGAGTCACCGTAGGGAGAGTTGTGAGGAACCCCTCATGAAAGGCAAGTGGTCTAATCTAAGAAAAGAAGGAGGAGACAGGTATGATAAAATATTCGGAAAGAGGTGAATTTTGCAGAAATCTTTTTTATCAGCTCATCAGAAAGAGAAGACATTCTAGCCCCTTGCTGGGATAGACTGTGAGACATCCAGGCTTGACATCCATCTAAACAACACAAAGAGAACAACAGGAAACAGACAATACAACCTTATGTTATATTCCATTTCTGCATGTTTAGAATGTTTCCCGATTCAGGTAACATCTTAAAGTTCAAATGCATTATTTTTCCCTGTTCATCCAGGATATTGAAAATTGCCAATGCTCATGAAAAGACATCTGCTTTATCTTCTCTGTTACTCTGAATGTAAATATTTTCTCCATTGAGAATAACTAGTCAGTAAAAATAGTATATAAATCTAAGCTTGCACTGAGGCATGGTGGGGGCTGCAGCAGCTCAACAGATCTCTGTTAGTTTCTTTCTCCACGCAGTTCTGAAGATGAACTGTGGATAAAGTTCTCTCTTTATCTATGCAGTAGTTATATTTTATTTTACTCCAGAGGTCAATAAAGAGGAAAAGCTGTTCAACCTTATTGTAGTGGGAACTTCAGCTGAAACTCTCCCCATCCCCCCAACTTGGTATGTGACAGATTTGGTATCACGGATGTCTAGGAAAGTGACTCATGGCACTGCAAAGTCAAGACTTTTGTAGAGGGAAGAGCCAATTCTGACTGAGCAACCCTGTAGAGGGGGGAATTTCTGATGGAAGGAGATAAACTTAGGAAGTTCATGAGACATCAAAGCATGTGCTGCCATCAGTGCTTCTCTTAACTGAAAAATACAGAAAGCACTCTGAATGCCTGTCCAACAGGGACCATGGGAATAAATGAGGGAGCTTTTATCTACGGACTGTCAGATCTTTTTTGGAAAAGAGAGGCACTCACTGCTTAGAGACAATAACAAACACATATGTCTGGGGTTGCGTTCTGATTCTACCAGTTACTGGTGAACTGTGATGGTGGAACTTTATTCGTTCACTGTTTTCAAAATAGAACTGTTGCTGGTTAAGTGGGGAGTGAGGGAAGTAACCTCAAGAAAAAGGTGCTTTCACCTCTCTGCCCTACCCATCTCAGTCACCCAGGGAAATGCCCGGTTTGGGTCAAGACTGGTGAAGTCAGTCTGGGGAAGACTGGTGAAGTCTGGTGGAGACTGGTGAAGTCAACTACAAATCTTACACAAAACAGTCTCTCGTATCCTGTTAGCCTCACGAAGTAGCTGCCAAATCCACTGTAGTCCAATGTTCTGTAAGGTGTGGGAGATGATCCCTGCTACCCGACCCCTTGGGGAACCCTGGTCATAGGCTGGAGCAAGGAATTACTCTTTGCAGGAAAGGAAAGTCAATTCTAACTTCAGCACAAACATTCCAGTTCATTCGCCTCCTGTTGCAGAAAACAATTCCAGAAGAAGGAAAAATAGTGAAGAAAGATAGTTTTTATTGAACAAAATTTACTTAGAATGATGTGAGGAGAGAATAAGAGAGAAAATGCATGTTCAAGGGAGAACGTGGGTTGAAAGAACAATCCTGAATGACTCTTGATAGGAGGTTTTATCCAGACGTTGTCACAGGGAAAGCTTTGTATGTTGATGGTTCTTACATAATCTCAGCATAATTTTTATTATTATTATTACTATTACTAGTATTATTATTTGCTTTTGGGGTCACACCCAGCGATGCACAGGGGTTACTCCTGGCCTTATGTCACTGGCACTGTCATCCCATTATTTATCAATTTGCTCGAGCGGGCACCGGTAATGTCTGCATTCGTCCTAGCCCTGAGGTTTTAGCAGCATCTCCTTCCCAACGGTGCCACATTGGAGACTTTTTCAGGGTCAAGGGAATGAGACCCGTTATTGTTCCTGTATTTGGCATGTTGAATATGCCACGGGAGCTTGCTAGGCTCTGCCGTGTCAGTGGGATACTCTCGGTAGCTTGCCAGGTTCTCTGAGAAGGAGACCTAGACTATAAGAGCTTTGTTTTATAGTCTCTGAATTTTGGCTGTTGATGGGATTTCATGGTGCTGGGGGAAGTTTGTGGGTGTAACTGCCTAGCTACTGGAAAATGAGGGATCTGGATGGAGGAATCCCAGTCCCGATCTGAGCAGGCTTGGAGATCTCAGCCCCGTGACCCATGCACCTGGGTTCCTCTACCTGTTCCTTCATGTATGAGGCTCCTCCGAGTGTGTGGAGAGTGGCCTTTTGCATGGCTGTGGCTGGGTACTGGAGGTTTGCAGCTGCCGGGGGGGGCTCTGCTCAGGGTGGGAAGGGAAATTCAACCCACCCCCCTCCGAGGAGCCCCGGTGGAGACAGCCTGGCATGCCGGCAAGAGACTCCTGGCACTACACTCAGGAATTACTCTTGGCATTGCTTGGGGAACCAAATGGGATGCTGGGAATCAAACCTGGATGGGCTGCATGCAAGGCAAACACCCTGCCTACTGTGCTATAGCTCCAGACCCTCAGAATGACCTTTAGATTCTTCCGTAGTTTCTTTTGGCTGGAGGCGTTGGGGAGGGGGCATGTTGAATGTCCACTCACCCTTATTTGGGAGGGACCTTGGGTTCTGCATCTGAGGGTGCCTCAGAATTTTATCTCTCCACAGAAGCCAGGTTTTCCATGTCACAGGGATGTAGTTTTCATGCCTTTGGGTTGCTTCAGGACTGAGTGATTTTTTTTTAACTTTTATCATTTCCCAAAAGTACATTACTGGGGCCTCCCTACCTATCTGCCTGTAATAGAACAGCAGTAAAGAAGCCAAAGAGAAGATAACCTTCTTGATCAGGGGTCGATGAGAATTAACTGAGTTACTGTGCTACCTCCTTTTAGTTCTCAGTGACTCTTTTGGCTCAGGATTGATGGCGTGACGTTCTCAGTGATAAATGAATGCTACAAAAGATCAAGTACATTAGATCCATTTTACATAGACGAGAGCACACATGAAAGTGTACATACATGAAGGACAAAAGTAACAGCATTTTCCAGAATGTGTTGAAGATACTAAGAGAGGTATTTCTGGTGATTTTAACCTATTGCACTGCCTTGGATAATGTGTGTGTTTGCAAAGTGTCATGTATCATTTTTTAAAAAAAGTTGCTTATAAAAAATGAAGGGGCTGCCTTTAATTTCCCTTATTTTATCATTTTGATTAAAATAAGACACAGCCTGCAGCTTCAGACAGGGACTCCAGTTCCCTGCGGAGACACGCGATGTGTCAGCCTTGCTTAGAAACAAGCTGGACCGCAGCAGGACCCTGAGCTTTCATGGCAGGAGCCTGGGCACCAGCTCCCATCACCATAGCAACCACAATTGAAAAGTTCCCAAAGAAGTTTTCAGTGGAAAAAAAGCACTTCTCTATATCGTTAGAGGCATAAAAATAAGCAGCTTTGTCTTTGACAAAAAATATATTTTAATGGTGCCCTTCTTTCCTCTATTACCAAAGCCCCAGATCAAGACTGCCAGCCCTTTGGCCACAAGGTTAAAAAAAAAAAGACAATATGATGTGTCATATCAGCTCTTGTCATACACTTTCCTTGGGCAGACACTCCTGCACTCTTGTTCTGGTCACTTGAAGGTACTGCTGGTTGAGATTAGGCAGAGATGCAGTTAGGCAGAGATGCAGTGCCCACATCGATGGCACCATCTGCAGAAGGGTAATCAGTCACCTGATAATGATGGACTCAAGTGGACTCTGGACACAGCTTGGCCGCTGCTTCATGGGGCTGGCAGGACATGCGAGACTGTGCTGTGTAAGACTTGTAGTTGACTTTGCCAGTCTTTACCAGACTTCACCAGTCTTCACCAGTCTGACTTCACCAGTCTTGACCCAAGCCAGGCATTTCCATGGGTGTCTAAGGTGGGTAGGGCAGAGAGGTGAAAGCACCTTTTTTCTTGAGGTAACTTCCCTCACTCTCCATTTGACTGAGCAACCAGCAATAGTTTTATTTTAAAAACGGTGAAACTAATAAAGTTCCACCTTCACAGTTCACCATGTGAATTGCTCAACCTCTGGGTTATCAGAGTGTGTAGCTAGACTCTGCAGCCCTGACAGGTGTCTACAGTCTCCTCTTGGCTGAGGGACATGGGCGAAGGAAAGGCCTTGCAGGACTCCCCTGGAAGGGAGCCGCTAGATTACTCTCCCACACAAAATCTACAATGTGCTCCTGGAGTCCACTCCTCTTTTTTTTTTTTTTTTTTTTTTTTTGCTTTTTGGGTCAGACCCGGTGATGCACAGGGATTACTCCTCCCTTTGCACTCAGGAAATACTCCTGGCAGTGCTCGGGGGACCATCTGGGATGCTGGGAATTGAACCAGGGTTGGCCAAGTGTAAGGCAAATGCCCTACCTGCTGTGCTATTACTCCAGCCTCTAGAGTCCATTCTTAAGGGAGAAGGAGCTATTGTCCAGTAGGGGTCAGAGAGAGATGAGAAGGGAATCAACAGAAAGCAGATGGTTCTTGGCAGGAGAGTGCCTGGTGGCCCTTTCCCACCCCATTTTCCTATTCTAACTCCCCAGAAGTAGGGATCAGATGAGCTTTGCATGCCAGTTAAGCCAGAAAACCCATTAATTCATTAATCCTGTGTCTCCCTTCTTGTGCTACTCCTTTGCAAAATGAATAACAAGTGCATAATACTGGTTTAATGTTGTTCATTGTCTGCATCTTCCATTGGCTCACAACATTCTAAGAACACAGCCCTGACTTTCGCGCTCATCACTGTATCCCCATAATCAGCTGAATGATGCGCACGTGGCAGGCACTTAATCGGAATGTATTAAATGCATGAACATGTGAACCCTCAGTATCACTTGTCATCCTGTTGATCATCAATTTGCTTGAGCGGGTGCCAGTAAATGTGAACCCTCAGTCGTGGTCATTAAAATTTGTTCTTTAAATACTAGTTTGATCGTGTGCCTTACTTACATCCTGGCCTCACCAAGCCTTTTCAAGTATTCACATGTAAGGTTCCGCCCTGTATTACACCATGGAATTCTCCTCTCCAAGGGGAATTATGGGAGTCTATGATGATGGCTGTCTTTCCTGGTGCAGGAGAATTGTCCCCAGTTGATGTGTCAACAGTGTTGCCTTAGATCTCAGTGACCCTAAAAGCATGAATCTCCATTGAGTTGGATCCCCATGTTGGTGTCCCTCACCCCCCCATTTGGCTTCAGGAAGAGCGACAGGGACTGCTTCCCTCACTGGTTCTTCCATCATAGCCTGGGTTCAGTTCTTCTAATTCTTATGAGCCATTCAGCGATGCAGGAACTCTAAATAATAACTGAAATCATCCCTAAGTTCAGAATCCACAAACTATTGTTCAGATATGTCATCAAATGAGCCCGTTCACAGCCACTTTTTTTTTTTTTGCTGACCCTCCTGGCCAGTCAGCTCTTTTCATGGGGGACCTTACACAACTATATCTTCAGGGTTCACGGGTCCAGGGCAAGCTTCTCCCACCTTTCTTTTCTTTTTTAAGAGAAGGGTGGTTTTATTCCCCCCCTTTTATTTTTTTAAAACCTTACACCCATCTGTACCCCTGCTGGAAGATACATCTAATTTGCATTGTTAAGTGAAATAGACTGGACCATTGCATTCAGAGTGTCCATTGGACCACAGGGAAACCTGGTAGGTGCCTGGTACTATTACCTTTTCCTGAACTTTGCAGGTCAAGGGTCTCTGTTGCAAAATGTCTCCTGAGCTCTGTCTGCCATTTTAACATGGAGGCAGTGTCAGACAGGGTGTAAAAGAATGGGCATGGCTGTCTTCCAAGAGAACTTTATTTACAAAACAGGTGGCTGACCTGGGGCTTGTATTTTGCCACCTCCTGTTCTAGACAATAAAGTAGCTATATTATCTGGCAGCTATGATTAAGTGCTAAGAAGAAAAATGAGGCATGGTGAATAGCAGGGGACAGATCATGTAGGGATTTATGCTGAGTAAGACTGGAAATCCTTGGAGCATTTGAATAGCGAAAGTTCCAAAAAATATGGCTGCCCCAATATGGAGCACACTGCAGAAAGGATGGAATTTTGTGAACTTGGGGGGATTTATTGCAGTGCTTCAGATGCAGGTGTTGGTGATTGATAGCAGGATAGGAAGTGGTGAAGTAGCAATGAGTGTCTGGATTCTAGATAGGTGTAGATGGTAGTACCAATAGATTTTTGCTGATGGCAAAGAGGAAAGTTTAAACATGACTTCAAACTTTTAGACTGAGGAACTGTGCGAATGGTTTTACCATGCACAACATGGTTCTGAAACAACATTACTTTTTTCACTCATTTTGTCACAACATTGTCAAAAAAGGAAAAGAGAGACAATTGTAGGGCAGTTTTGGGTGGGATGATGGCATTAGAGAAGACCTGATAAAAATCACTTGCTCAAAACTGCACTTTCCAATTATCTATCAATGACAGAGTCAACTAAGAATTTATAGTCCTGAGATCAACAAGAAAGTAGTGGCTGGTGTGGTAGGAGAGAGCCAAGGGGGTGGGGTGGGGTTCCAGCCAAGAGTGTCATCAGCTGGCCAGTGCTAATGGCGGGGTGAAGCTGGAGGTCTTTGTATTTCCTCTGGGTCATGCATATTTTTCCTTCTGTGCTTCCTCAATGTTGCTTTCATTGAACTCTCATGAGATCACTTGCTCCTGATCCCCTTAGTGCTATTATTCATGTTACATTTACTTTGTAACTTGGCAAGTTGGCGGGGAAACTTCTTCCCAAATTGCTCAAAATTCTTAGCTAAGCTGCCTTCTGTGTATTGAGAAAGGAAACTAGGAAAGTCAGAGAATAATTTCTGAAATAAGGAAAATATTGTTTTTCTGATAAAAATACAAGCAAATCCTATACCACCCTCTTCTCAGGAATTCTTTGCTGTCTTCTGTGTACTGAGAAGGGAAACCAGGAGAGTCAGAGAATATTTTCTGGACTAAAGAATTTATATTTTTTCTGATAAAAATGAACATACATCTTATACCACCCTTTCCCACTCCCCAATTTGCTCTTGTGGGACTTGATTTCCAAAATATCCTGATCAAGTCAACTGCTTTACTCTGGAGGGTACAAATGCACCTACCCTGAGTGATGCAGGAAGAATTCTGGCTTTTATATGGAGGGAAAGGCATTGAGTGTTGGGTGAGTGTGTGCTCAGAAGCAAGTGAGGAGTATGCAAGGGATGGGCAGAGGTGAAAGATGTGGCCAAGGGGTCCTAGGGGCTTGGTAGAAGGAGAAGGACCAGCATGGAACTAGAACAATTGGAGACCTCACGCTTTTTTGGCACATGATTGTATTTTTTTCCTGTCATTGGCCTATGTTTAAGGTCATGAATTCAGAAAATTAGCCTCCTCCTTCCTCTCCTTTTTGTTTTTTTTTTTGTCACAGTAAACATGACACCTGGCACTCTGCGCTTGCATCTGCTCATGCCTTTGTTCTATTTTTGCCTGCTCTGTTCAGTGTGGGTGTTTGGCATGATGGAC